>NC_087347.1:10000000-12400000 GCF_030014295.1 Loxodonta africana | reverse complement strand
TTGTGATTCGATGTAATTTTCCTGCGTGTTGTAAATCCTAATCTCTGTCTGTGGTTAATGAGGCAAGGTTAAGTTATGTTATAGTAGATTAGGGTGGGATGCAACATCCTTATTCAGTTCACATCCCTGATCTGATGTAAAGGGAGTTTCCCTGGGTGTGGCCTGCATCACCTTTTGTCTTACAAGAGAAAAAAGAGAGAAGTGAGCAGAGAGATAGGGACCTCCTCCCACCAAGAATGAAGAACCAGGAGGGAAGCGGATCCCCTGGACCTGTAGTTCTTACGCTGAGAAGCTCCTAGACCAGGGGAAGATTGGTGACAAGGACCTTCCCCCAGAGCTGACAGAGAGAGAAAGCCTTCCCCTAGAGCTGGCACTGTGAATTTGGACTTTTAGCCTCCTAAACTGTGAAAGAATAAAGCCATCCACTTGTGGTATTTCTGTTATAGCAGCACTAGATAACTAAGACAGCACCCATTCTTATTATCCCCATTTTGCAGATAAGAAACAGAGGCCTAGATAGGGTAAGTGACTTGCCAAAAGTCATACAGCTGATCAGTGGTAATAAAACCCGAATTCCAAACTGTAACGGAACCCTCTTCTAACACTGCTGTACATATGTCATTTGTTAGGAGGACTGCAGATCTGTACTTACAAAGAAAAAAGTCAGGCTGGATCAGGTTCACTGAAACGCAATTGTACAAATAAGTACTGCTTACCTTGGGACTCCGCACAGGAAATTACGGCTCGGAACATATTTTGCAGAACGGATATGCAAACCCGTGCTGTCTTGCAGCCAATTTTAACCTACTCGCTGGGAGAGGACACCGTAACTGTGCTCTAGGTTTACTTCTTAAAAAGTCTCTACCTGTTTGTGGATTTTCTTGCAATTGCATTAATTTGAACAAGGCTGAAGGAGATAATGAATATATGTGACTCACACTCAGTTCTGCAGTTATTAAATGGGAGGATATTACTCATTTCTTAATGTTTGTTCTGTTCACCTACGACTGTGTGTTATCCTCCTCCTCCTGTGTCTCACAGGAGAAAGGGCTAGTATTTAGAACCAGGCATGGGAAATTTAATTTCGCTCTATCGGGAAAGCCACCTACAGTTGTTAGGTTGGTTTCCACACGTAAGGCATATTTAATGTCTTTTATTAAACAGTATTTGCTGGAGTGCAGTGGGGAGGAAGAAACCCTGGTGTCTTAGTGGTTACAAGCTACGGCTGCTAACCAAAAGGTCGGCAGTTCGAATCCACCAGGCGCTCCTTGGAAATTTTATGGGGCAGTTCTACTCTTTCCTATAGGATTGTTATGAGTCAAAATCAATGGCAGTGAGTTTGGAGTGGATTTAGTGGGAAGAGAGTGGAGAAGATCAAATAATGGAACATTTCGCTCCACAGTTAAATTCATTTTCAAAATGCCCAACAAATGCTTAAATCCAGTTAAAAAAATAAACATGCTTACCAGCTGCCACGCCGAATGTAATGAAGAGATAGTGCACGCTTGCGGCGTAGGCACTCAACACCCAGCCGAGGGCGTTTACCACCCCGCCGATGATCGCTGTCCAGCGGCACCCACATGTGTTGATGAACAAGCCGATGAAAGGCCCTGAAACAGAACATTAATAAAGGAATTGATGGATCGGGTTTTATTTTCATTCTCTCTTAGTCAGTGCTCATATGAAGACAAAGAATAAAACATTACTAGAGCTGTTACGTAAACAAAAAAAAAAATGGTTTACATACAAAAACCTTTTAGCATGCAAAGATGGGCTTAAGGTTCTAGATTTTCAAGGAAGGCGGACCTAAAATAATAGACAAACTGGTCCACTCTTGTCCAGAACAGACATGGTAAACTAGAGGTCTGAAACACACTAGGAATAAAGGCTTGACATCTACTTCTGAAAATTAACCAATGAAAACTTCATATTGCCTGAGATAATGCTGAAAGATGAGCCCCCTAGGTTGGAAGGCACTCAAAATATAGTGGCCGCAGCAATGGACTTGAGCCTACCAATGATTATAAAGATGGCCCAAGACTAGGCAACATTTTGTTCTGTGTATGTGAGGTTACCGTGAGTCAAAGCCGACTCGACAGCAACTAACAACCAGCCAGAGGTCTAGAGGTTATATCCAACCTGTTAATGTGTTTGGATTATCCTGAACAAGGTTTAAAAAGTGTTTTCATAAATAAAAAGTATTTTAAATCAGTTTAAGACAGTTCACAGAAAATCCAGTGGCAACACAGACTACTTTCCCACACAGCCAAAAGCAGCTGGAGCCACACAGTGGCTGACTCCGTTTAGCTGGGTCATGCCCTGCTTGGTTTGCCACTGTCTCCACCCTTCCCTCTTGCCTTACACCTGGCCTCCTGCCCTCATTTACCTTACTCATTTGGCCTCTGCTGACGATTGAGTTTTTGACCTAAAGGGACTTGAGAAAGGGGGTTCTCAGGACTGCTGTGCTTTGAGCAGAGATTCTCTAGACTGTTTTCATGAGGACACCCAGCTGCAAATAAAGCTGAAAAGCACTCTTGGTCTCAGCTTTGCACATACCTCAGTACCTGCTGACTCTCCCAGCATGACTCTCCTATGGCACCATGTGGGGATTTAGGAATATACTTTGATGTGGCCATATTCACAGTGCACTATTATATGATACATATACTGATGGCTTACTTTACGATGACACTGTTTTTTAACTGCCAATCCTCTTTGTTTTCTTCCTAATTGTGTGGTAATTTCCAGTGTCATTGAGGCTTCATGATGGCCTTGTGATCAATGCTTCCTTGTTCAGGCTTAAATAGCCATTCAGATTTTTGCAGATACAGTATGGGACTATACTCAATATTCAGTAAGATGACACACTTTAAACATCTTATTTTTGATCATTATTACTTTATAAAAAAAAAAAGAGTTATGAAATTCTACATTCAGGTTAAAAACTAGCTGAACTCTAAGGAGCTCCCCCTTTTTAGCCCAAACTGAAATAAATTTTACTTTAAAGTTCCAACTGTCTTCACGTTCATTTGAGTACACTGTCTGCTAGTGAGTTTATTTTGTCCAATGGTTTTGAAAGGTCTAATGCCAAAAATTGTGAAGATAAACTTATTAGTTTAATTAACCCTGTTGCATCACAAAATTATTCAGTAGATTGGACCCCCGATGGCGCAGTGGTTAAATGCTACAGCAGCTAACCAAAAGGTTGGCAGTTCGAATTTACCAGCCACTCCTTGGAATCCCTATGGGGCAGTTCTACTCTGTCCTATAAGGTCGCTATGAGTTGGAATCGACTCGACAGCAGTGGGTTTTGTTTTTTGGTTAAATCTCTTGAAATAGACTTAGTATATTATATATGTTATATGTAAATATGTATCATATATTACATGTTTATAACATATAAATACATAACATTTACATTAAATAATATACACATATTTGTAACACATAAATATATAACATACATTTTTATATGTTAAAATTTTTTTTATAAATATGTATTTATATATTAAAAATAAGCACATTATATAAATAATACATAAAATAAGCACATTAATGTAAACATCTAAAGGAATTACTCAGGGCAACTGAAATTCAGGAGTGATAAGTTGAAGATGTTTCTTTGATTCCTTCACAAAGATTTTTAGTTTTCTAAGCCCATGGCCAGTTGACCACGTGAAGCTCTGATGAGTGGGTAAAAAAAAATAAAAAGGAGAAGAAAAATGCATGACTCATCTGTTTGCTGTTAATGGCTCTTTTAAGACATGAAAGGTCCACAGATCACAATTCAGTTGTCGTTAGGTGCTGTCAAGTCACTTCTGACTCATAGCGACCCTCTGCACAACAGAATGAAACACCGTCCAGTCCTGCACCATCCTCACAATCATTATGCTTGAGCCCATTGTTGCAGCCACTGTGTCAATCCATCTCATTGAGGGTCTTCCTCTTTTTCACTGACTCTCCACTTTACCAACAATTCAGTAGCATGGTCATATTTTCCACATTACAGAAAGGGCTCAGAAGCAAGATTTCCTGAAATACTGCATGTTTATGTAACCTTACATTAAAAGGTCTTTGATGAAATAAGGGGGAGAGGGGTGGCGATTCCAAAGTCAGTGCAACTGTTCCTGTCTGGAGGAATTTATATATCAAAAAGAAGGTATTAATTGCTTTACTGACAGGACCATTACGCTGATAACGGTGTCTGGTTCTTAACTGATGAAACTCTTGCCCCATGCATCCTAGTTCTTGGAACATTTATGATTTGCAGATGGGCAAGTCAGACCCAGAAATGCTGAGACTCCTCCATAATTAAAAAAGAAAATTAAAAAAAGTCAAGTCCAAGCTCTCTAACTCTGTTTCATTTTCTAGCCGCTGTTTACTGATGGTCAGCTGGCATCTTCAGGATCCAAGTGACATTTCAACAAAATGAACAGAACTCCTCACACGATCTTTGCGGAGAGCAGAGATAATAAAGTTGAGATAATATATTTGGATCTAAATCTTCCAACCGCCCTTTCACAATGACTCACTTTTGTAGAGATATGCAGTGCTTTGCAAGGAGATGATACACATTACCAGGCTTTTTCCTCTCCAGAAGGAATCTGAATCTTGGCCCGTTTCCATGTAATAAAGTATCACATTGCAGGGGGGAGGGAAGGAGAACACTCTCAGGAAGTTGTAATTTTTTGCCTATCTCAGAATCCCAGAATCCGATAGGTTGGAAAAACTCAGGTGAGGAGCGGAGCAATCTTGTGGGTAAAACTTGGCAGCTGAGAGCAGGTAGTTCTTTGAACCCCAGGTGTCCTGAAGTAACCCCTCGCTGTGGGAAAGAGGTACCACTTGCCGTTGCGTGGACTCCACTCAGACTCACCCCATGTGTGTCAGAGTAGAACAGTGCTCCAGAGTGGGTTTGTGTGTGTGTGTGTTGTTGACAGTTTCTTTGTTCCACTTAATTTTCTATGCTGTCGTTTTTCTTTATGTATGTTCTTTTCTTCTTCTTCATTGTTGTTATTTTATATTTGCTGAGTCTTTATGTTTTTCTTCTTTTTTATTTTGATGTGTAGGATTGTTAGTTTCCTTTGTGGTTACCTTAATATTTACCCCCATTTTTCCAAGTTTAAACTAATCTTTTACTGATATCACCTTGTCTTTCTCTCCATATGGAACATCTATGACTACATTTTTTAGTCCCTCTTTTTTGTTTTAATGTTGTCACCTTTTACATATTGGTGTCTCTGTTTCCCTATTTTCAGTGTTTTAGCTTTGATTTATTTTTGTGGTTTCCCTATCTGGGTTGATATCTGGTTGCTCTGTCCTGTGTTCTAGTTTTGGATTGTTATCTGACGTTATTGATTTTCTAACCAGAGGACTCCTTTTAGTATTTCTTGGAATTTTGGTTTGGTTTTTGCAAATTCCCTAAACTTCTGTTTATCTGGAAATGTCCTAATATCGCCACCATATTTGAGATACAGTTTTGCTGGATATATAATTCTTGGCTGGCAATTTTTTTCTTTTAAGGCTTCATATGTGTCATCCCATTGCCTTCTTGCCTGCATGGTTTCTGCTAAGCAGCCTGGGCTTATTTTTATTGACTCCTCTTTGTAGGTGACTTTTCATTTATCCCTAGCCACTCTAAAAATTCTGTCTTTATCTTTGGTTTTGGCATATTTGATTATAATATGTCTTGGTGACTTTTGTTAGGGATCTACTTTGTGTGGGGTTCCATGAGCATCTTGGATAGATATCTTCTCATCTTTCACAATATCAGGGAAGTTTTCTGCCAACAAATCTTCAACAATTCTCTCTGTATTTTCTGTTATTCCTCCCCCCACCACCCCCCGTTCTGGTACTCCAATCACTCATAGGTGATTTCTCTTGATAGAATCCCACATAATCAGTAGGGTTCTTCATTCTTTTTAATTCTTTTGTCTGATTTTTCCTCAAATATATTAGTGTCAAGTGCTTTATCTTCAGTCTCACTAATTCTGACTTCCATTGCCTCAATTCTGCTCCTATGACTTTCTCCTGAGTTGTCTAATTCTGAGACTTTGTTGTTGATATTCTGGATTTCTGTTTGCTGTCTCTCTGTGGATCTTGCAGCCTGTTAAATTTGTCATTATGCTCTTCTCTAATTGTCTTAAGTTCCTCTGCTTCATCTATCTGCATTTTGCCTGATCTCCTTCCTGATCTCTTGAAGAGTTCTGTATGTTAATCTTTTGTATTCTACCTCTGGTAATTCCAGCAAATTCTCTTCATCTGGAAGATTTCTTGATTCTTTGTTTTGGGAGCTTGCTGAAGCCATCATGGTCTGCCTCTTTATGTGACTTGATATTGACTGTTGTCTCCAAGCCATCAATAAGTTAATGTATTTATTTATTTTGTTTGCTTACTGTGTCCTAGCTTTTTGTTTTGTTTTGATATGTCCTAATAGGCTGCTTGTCTGAGCTAGTTTGATTATTGCACCTTTGAAGCTCTAACATCCTGTCTGCACGTGGTTAGAGCTGTTACTTGGTATATGAGCCCAGGAGTCCATTTACTTACATGGACTCAGCTCAGGTGTCCAGGTAGTTGGTCACCAAGTGTGTGGGGCAGGCTCTCACCTACAGCCCTAGACAGGCAGGGGCGATTGATGTAGACACAAATACCTGGCTGCATTAGGGGTTCACGCACTGAGCAAGGCAGGGGGCTGACAGCCACCCCTGAGTGTCTGTGAGGAAAGCATGTTGCCGATCCCTTGAGCGCATAGGTGGGTGGGTTTTGCAGCCAGACTATGGGCACCCAATGCTGTTTGCTGTAAGGACTAGGAGGCATTACTTATTATCGGACCCCTGTTGCAGGTGGCTAGGTGGCCTGGGTGGAGCCACCAGTGCTTAGGCCCCTGATGTGGGTAGGTGAGGACCCTACTTAATAGGCAGAATGGTGTCAAATGTCATGAACCGGCCTCTCTACCATATAGCTGATACACTTGAGGTTAGACTTCAGGTGTATACCCTGTTGTACTGTGCTAATGAGGATCTATGCTGTTGTAATGAGCCCACACAGGTCTATGCAGGGGTAAAAGGCATTCGAAGTCTGTGGACCACTTATGCCTGTGCCTAGGTAAAGGAACTATTTCTGCCCTCAGTTCCTGGCTTAGGAGAGCCTGCAGATCATTTTTTCCCCCTGTTTGTTAATGTGTTCCCTCTCCAAGGCAGAAGAATGGCTCAGGGCTTGTGACAGGTCCTACTTCCAGCCCAGCAGACGTGGCAACCTCTGAAGACGGCTTGGACCAGTGCAGAGCAAGAAGGGGGCAGGAAAATGGGAAAGAAGTTTTTCTCAAAGGGGTGTTTTTTGATCCACGTGGTACGTTAGATGCATGTACTTATCTCTTGCTGGTTGAGCGCAGCTTTTCACTGATTCTGGAGGTGTGAGCGGACTCTCCTCCACTTGGTCTCTCCCAGTGTGGAAAACGTGTCCAGAACACCACCGCTTGCTTCACCGTGCTTGTGCCAGCAGATCTGGCCTGCAGGGTACTGGCTCCTGCTGGGTCAGGTCTGGCAACTCCTCACCGCTTCTGAGCTGTCTCTCCCTCCCCCTGCCACTCAGTGTGATTCCTCAACTTTGCCTTTGATGTTCAGGGCTCCTGGATTGTCATACATAAGGGATTCATTTGTTTTATTGGTTCTTTGTTGTAAGAGCTACCTCAGGAAGCATCTGACTACTCTGCTGTCATAGCCCTGCCTCCTGCTCCATGGTGTTTTTAATGGCTGATTTTTTGGGAAGTAGATTGCCAGGGCTTTCTTCCAAGATGCCTCTGGGTAGACTCGAACCTCCAAACTTTCATTTAGCAGCTGAGTGTGTTAACCATCTGCACCACTCAGGGACAGTAAAGAGGAGCCTCTAAATCAACAGTTCTCTGCCTTGGCTGAACATTGGAATCAGTCAAGAGCTTCATAAAAGAGGAAAACAATCCTAATGCTTGGGTCCCATCCCAAGAGATTCTGTTTAGTGGGCCGGGTGCAACCCGAACATGAGGGTTTTTAGAAGCTCCCCAGGTGGTTCTGATGTGCAGCCAAGAGTGAGAACATGGGCTTTAAATCTATTTATAGCAAGTGAATTATCCCTGGCAGAGTCCATGGATTCCCCTAACAATATGGCCAAGAATTATTCTAAGAGCTATCACAGGGGCTGCTGTAGATACAAATGAGATGACATTTTGTTAATAGTTGAGATCTTCTACAGGAATCTAACAAATCCACGCTAGTAAAGAATCAAACAATGTGTATTTATTGATTTTAGTGTATGCAAAAAAGAGATGACATTCAGCTACCATAGTGTAACTCATGAATAATTTTCAATTTAAAAAAGATAACCCAACTGTGCTGATAACTCTTAGAAAGTAAAAATAATTTACATGTATTCACTTCATCAGTTCTCATTTGATGTAGTGGCAGGCAGCGTGTCAGAGTGGATGTAATTGTGGAGCCCAGGGGACCAGCTTTGAAGCCTGTCCCACACTGACTGGCTGTTCAAACTTTGGTAAATTACTTAATCTCTCTCTGACTCTTGCACATTCTTCATCTGTAGGATTGAGATGATGGTCTGGCCTCCAGTGTTGGTTTGGGATCAAATGAGCTCATCTACACCGCACAGCTCCTGGCGTGTAGTAAGTGCTCAATAAAGAAGAGCTGGTGCCTGGTTTCTAGCTTGGAAAAGGGCCCTCAAGTTGCTCAACATATCTGTACCACCCTGTACCAGGAAGCTTAAGATAATGAACAGTAATTTAGAGTCATGATAGGTGGAATAAAAGACCTTTCTTTTATAGAACTATGAGCCCCGCTGTGTTCTGATTTCTGAGTCCTAGGTCAGCAGCTTTTCCCATAGAAAGGTTAGCTGCCAATCTGAAATTTCACTGCCCAGAATTTGGGGACTCTGAAACAGGATTCCGGACACACAGTTATAGCCGCGTGTCACCTTCAGTATGAACTAGGTGTTCACATTTTGAGATCATCTTCAAAAGCATACCCAATAAGTTCAGACCTGGTTTCCACTCCTTAATTCTGTGGAAGTCATGAAATACAAAATTATATCTCAGACAGCCTTATGGAAGTGTTTGGAAAATACTGGGATACTTAATATCCTGGCCTTTTTCTAGGTCTTCTTTTTTGCGGCATGTACACACATCTTAGATTGAATCTAGAAAAGTTTTTCCTAGCCCTTAAAAATATACATAAAAAAAAGGTAGCCGAGTTTTAAGTGTTATAGAAGGAGAGCTTTCCTTTACTAACTTATTGAGAAGGTAGAATCGCATCCAACATAAAACTAGAACATCTCCTATGCCAAAGTAAATCTATGTGCCTTTTTCACAGCTCGAACAAGGCTGATGCAGGGTTAAAAGAGTCAGTTCAATAATTTTACAGCCAGAAATGATTTATCAACAATTCTCTGACACACATAATGGTGCCCTTATTTAATTTTAAAACAAGATCAGTGCTAATTTCTTTTGGTAAATACACACACAAACCCACAATATATATCTTGAGAAATAACTCCCGAGCACTACCACTGTTGTCTGTGTTATCAAAATAGCATTGATTGAAGGCTGGCCAAGACCAACGAATCTCTTCACTGGATTCAAGCAATTAATGACTAATGTAGGAATCACTGAAAAGGCACACACTCCATCAAACACACATATGCCTTTCGTACATAGTCTCACAATATCAGAGAAAGATCCGGTATAAAATATAGCATGAATACTTCAAATAATTTTTAAAAATTACATGTAAAAGCTTTAAGTGTTACGGAAGGAGAGTTTTCCTTTACAAACTTATCGAGAAGTTGAATCGCATCCAACATAAAACTAGAACATTCCCTACGCCAAAGTAAATCTATGTGCCTTTTTCACAGCTCGAACAAGGCTTTTACTTTCAAGTGAAGCAAACATTAGGGTGTAGTAGTAGTTACCTCAGAGGATTAAGAGAATTAAATAAAATCAAATGAAATATTCCAACCCCAAGCCCATTGCCACTGAGTCCATTCTGACTCATAGTGACCTTATAGGACCGAGTAGAACTGTCCCATTCTGTTTCTTAGGCTGTAATCTTTACAGCAGAAGACCACCACATCTTTCTCCCCCTGAATTGCTGGTGGGTTCAGACCACCAACCTTTGGGTTAGCAGCTGAGTGCTTAACCGCTGCACCACCAAACCCATTGCCAGTTGAGTCAATTCCTACTCATAGCGACCCTATAGCACAGAGTAGAACTGCCCATAGGGTTTCCAAGGCTGTAAATCTTTAAGGAAGCAGACTGCTACATCCTACATTTTTCTCCCAGCACATCTAGTAGGTTCAAACCGCCAACCTTTTAGTTAGCAGCCAAGCACTTTAACCACTAGGCCACCAGGGATCCTAGGCATAATAGCACGTTGTATTTATAATGACTTTCTAGTACAGTATCTGGATAAGAATTGGTTTCATGAATTGCTGTGAGATTAGGTTTAACCAGAAAATACAAGAATATATTATCATTCCTCCCTGTTAGCTATATCGAGAAACTTTCTAAGCTATTTTTAGAAAGATAGGTTCTTAAATAATGTATGATCAATAATTTAAATTAGAAACATTAGAACTCTGAAATAAGATTGTTACTTGACTTTTACACTGTTTGCTAGGTCCCTAGATGATACAAATGGTTTGTGCTCAGCTACTATCCTAAACGTTGGCAGTTCAAACTCACCCAGTGGCACCACAGAGGAAAGATCTGTCCATCTGCTGTAGAGATTACAGCCGAGAAGACCCTACGGAGCAATTCTATCCTGTAACACATGGGGTCGCCGTGAGTCAGAACTAACTCGATAGCAATGGGTTTGGTTTGGTGTACTGCTTGCTCTACAGTTTTTATCCATTTAAAATATTCATGAGTGTTAAATAAACGTATTTATAATAATGATAGGTAATGAATTACCAACAGCTCAGAAAACAGAATTTGGGACAAAGGAGAGTTTAACAATGATCCGTTTTTAAAATACCCCAAATGATTTCAAAATTCAGATGGAAATTTTGCCAACATCTAATAACCTAGCGTCTCAACAATATAAAACATTACTAGAGCACGGGTCCCCCTGAGTCAGAATGATTCTCCTAATCAATCACTTTTACCGCAGGTCAGGTGTAAACATACCCACAATCAAGGTGATGCCCATACTGAGGGAGCTGACCCAGGCCGTGAGGCCGCGGCTCTGGTGGAATTCTTCAAGCCACTCCACGTTGAGCACTCCCAGGGCCATCTGGGAGCCCATGACAAGGACGTGCACAAAAAAAGAGGAAAGGACGATCACCCAGGCCCATCCGCCATCAATGTCTGGGTGGGGTTTAAGTGTCTTCTTATCCTTGGGGTCATCTTCAAACTCATACCCAATGTCTTCATGACTTGTATACATTTTCTAAGATTTTCTGAAATACATTTAGCAAATAATTTTATTGAACATAAAGACAGAAAAAAGACAAAAAAAAAAAAAAACCATTGCCACTGAGTTGATTCAGACTCATAGCAACCCTATAGGACACAGTAGAACCTCCCCACAGGACTTCCAAGGAGCACCTGGTAGATTCGAACTGGTGACCTTTTGGTTAGCAGCCGTAGCTCTCAACCACTACGCTGCCAGGGTTTCCATAAAGACAAAATGCATCTTTTATCTTCTTTTGACAGTTCTACCTCTCCCTCATCACATCAGACCTTCAGAGAAATCTTTGCCATTATGCTAATTTGGTAATACTCACTTTTTCACAGAACCAAGTAGGCTCAAGCATAACAATGATTGTGAGGATAGTGCAGGACCAGGCAGTGTTCCATTCTGTTGTTCATAGGGTCACTATGAATCGGAACCAACTTGACGGTACCTAACAAGACAAGTGTTTTTATGAAACATGTTTCATTTTTACAGGTAAGTATAAGTTTCATCCCATGTGGTAAGTATTGCAATCCCTATTTTTGAGAAATGCAAGTAGACTCAAGGAAGGGAGGTGAATTTTCCAAAGTCTCATGCCAGAAAATAGTACAGCCAGATTGGAAACTGGGATTTGAACTCAGCTATTTTTTTATTCCTTACTTGGATCCATAGTCAATATCCATGGAAGCAGCAGTCGAGAAATCAAAAGACGCATTGCATTGGGCAAATCTGCTGCAAAAGACCTCTTTAAAGTGTTGAAAAGCAAAGATGTCACCTTGAAGACTAAGGTGCGCCTGACCCAAGCCATGGTATTTTCAATCACATCATATGCGTGTGAAAGCTGGACAGTCAATAAGGAAGACCGAAGAAGAATTGATGCCTTTGAATTGTTGCACTAGTGAAGGATATGGAATATACCACAGACTGCCAAAAGAATGAACAAATCTGTCTTGGAAGAAGTACAACCAGAATGCTCCTTGGAAGCAAGGATGGCAAGACTGCATCTTACATACTTTGGACATGTCGTCATGAGGGATCAGTCCCTGGAAAAGAGTATCAGTCTTGGTAAAGCACAAGGTCAGCAGAAAAGATGAAGACCCTCAAGGAGATGGATTGACACAGTGGCTGCAACAATGGGCTCAAGCATAACAACAATTGTAAAGATGGCGCAGGACCAGGCAGTGCTTTGTTCTGTGGTATATAGGGTCGCTATGAGTCAGAACTGACTGGACGGCACCTAACAACAGCAACAACAACATTCTTGACTACAAAGCCCATAGGCTGCATCCTTTGTAGAGATGGATACTGACAGGTGACAGGAAAAATGTTAGAGAAGGAAGACACTTGGTCTCAGACAGCCTTCCAGGGTGGTTTTGCCTTGTTGGGACCTTCACGGATGAGAATCAGCATAAATCCGATCCCCAGAATGTGAAGAGTAATCAAATCCCCACTTTCCCTCTTCATTATTTCTGACACCAGCCACCTACACGGCACTTTCTCTGACCCTAGCCACCCAGAGCTAGGGTAGATCTCACAGTTAAAAGGACACTGTCCTTCAGATTGCCAAACAGGCAGAGGCCAGTTGCAAGTTGGGGGAGTCCACACGACACTTCGGAAACCCTGGTGGTGTAGTGGTTAAGTGCTATGGCTGCTAACAAAAGGTCAGCAGTTTGACTCCACCAGGCACTCCTTGGAAACTCTGTGGGGCAGTTTTACTCCGTCCTGTGGGGTTGCTATGGGTCGGAATTGACTCGATGGCAACGGGTTTGTTTTTTTTGTTTACACGACACTCCAAACTTTGGACCTGATGGTCAAAGATTCAAGGTTTTCCCACTATCCCCTCAGGATGCCAGCCACTGGCTTGGGGGCCTCCCCTGGGATCCCTCAGTTTCACCTGCTGGCTCCCCCAACTCATTTGGGTTTGATAATTCACTGATGGACTCAAAGAACTCACAGAAAGCACTATATTTAAAATTATAGATTTATTATAGTGAAAAGATACAAAACAGGATCATCGTAAGGAAGAGATGCATGGGTGAGGTCTGGGAGGGTTCCCAGTGCAAAGCTTCCACATCCCAAAGAGGGTGCATAACCTCCCTTCACAACCAGGAAGCTCTGAGAGCCTCTGTGCTCAGAGCTTTCATCAGCCACTGATGATTGAGCCCTCATTGCATATGCATGATAGGCTACATTATGTCTGCTGAGGTTAACTAACATTGGCCTACCAGGTGAGTCTTTTCTGCTCTGGCCAGCCCCCACTCGTTAGCATAAATCTTCAGGTATGGTCTTGGAGGTTTCACATAAAGGCACCTCAATTATTCCCTGGGTTATTTCACAGCAATCAAGGAAAAAGGCCAGACTTGTTTTCCCTGTCAGAAGATCTCGTTCTCAATTTTGTGGATCCAAGTGTTCAATTTGTTCAATACAACCAGGGTGAGTGATCCTCAGGGGGGCTGACTCACACTAAGCTGGCTCAGGAGAGACTGATAAAAGTAGAAGGCCAATTTCTTATTTTACAATGGGAGCTACAGCTTTCCAATACCAGTAATACTTGTGTCTGATACAACACACATACTCTTACCCCTCCACCCATCCTCATCCCAGCATTAACATGGGAAACTGAATTAGTTACTAGAAAACTTCTTGGAAAATATGAAATCGGACTAAAGAAACTTGGATACTAGAGTGATGTACAGGTTGCTTACGTAGGCAAGGGCTAGATCACACAGACCTTGTGTGTCAGATAAGGCGCTTGGAGTTTATCTTGCACACTATAAACAGTCACTGGCTGAATTTACACAAGGAAGAGAATTATGTGACTTGGGCTTTGCATAGATTCTTCTCAAAATGTTCTGATGAGAGGCGAAGGACTTGATGGTAGCTAAACCAGTTGCTGGAGTCCCTGGGCGGGACAAATGGTTAAGCACTCGACTACTAGCCAAAAAGTTGGCATTTCAAACCAACCCAGAGGTACCTCGGAAGACATGCCTGGCAATCTGCTTCTGAAAGGTCACAGCTTTGAAAACCCCATGGAGCCGTTCTGCTCTGCACACATGGGGTCGCCAGGGATCGGAATCAACTGAATGGCAAACAGTTTGCTTTGGTTTTATTCACTTTATAATTAATTGTCTTAAAACAGAAGAACAAATAAGAAAACGATCATTTTGTTGTGTTGATTATTACTTAATTATCACTGAAAATACTTTTGTTGCAATGGAGGAGGGGTATTTAAAAATAATTCATTCTGGGTGTCAAATACAAGGCAGACCTCCAATTGTGGGACTTTTCTCAACTGAGCTCTGATACCTAGAGGTAGGACAGAGAGGCAGATTATAGCAAATGATTGCTCACAACCTGTTTCTGTGCAGCCTAAGAGCTAAGAATTGTTTTTACCCTTTGGAAGACTATAAACCTGTTGCCGTCGAGGAGATTTAGACTCGTAGACACCCTATAGGACAGAGTAGGGCTGCCCCCGTAAGGTTTCCAAGGAGCAGCTGGTAGATTCGAACTGCCAACTTTTGGTTAGCAGCCAAACACTTAACCACTGAGCCACCAGGGCCCCTTAAAGGCTATGGGGCCTACAAAAGCTAAAATATTTACTATTTGGTCTTACACAGAAAAAGTTCATTGACCCCTGGACAATAGCACTGGTTCTGGTCAGGGGTGTGTGGTGTGGGCTTGGCGGGGAGAAATGTGTGTAAGGAATCAAGGGTGCTAGTAGGAGGGCAGTTTCATGGGGCTCCTCCTGACCCCTTCCTTTTTCTCACATCTCATTCTTGTTACTGAGAGACTTCCACATCTTTCTCCCACAGAGCTGCTGGTGGGTTTGAACTGCTGACCTTTTGGTTAGCAGCTGAGTACTTAAGCACTGTGCCACCAGAGCTCCTTTTCTGTAAAGATTACAGCCAAGAAAACCCTATAGAGCAGTTCTACCCTGTGACACATGCCATGAGTTGGTGTCGACTCCATGGCAAATGGTTTTGTGGGTTTTTTTGTGACTTGATGCTATTCGCTGGGGATAGAAAGGGATGCAGCAGCCCAGAGACAAAGTGGACATTTTCAGAAGGGCCTGCCTGGAAGAGGAGCTGAGAAAGGGCTCAGAAGGGGCAGCTGTCTTCCCTCTGTCCTTGCTGGTTACGTGCAGAAACCCAAGAAGCCAAAAAAGGGAGACTCAGGCAGCTTGACAAGAAAGGGGTGTAAATGACCCACACGAGAAATAACATCACATCACACCCATGGCACAATGCTCAGCTATGCTTAACAAGATAAAAACAACAGAGCTCAGCATTTCCTAAAGTCCATTTGTCGTCGTCATTAGATGCCATCGAGTCAGTTCGACTCATAGTGATCCTGTGTACAACAGAAAGAAACACTGCCCAGTCCTGAAAAATCCTCACAGTCGTTGTTAGGCTAGAGCCCATTGTTGCAGCCCCTGCATCAATCCATCTTGTTGAGCGTTTTCCTCTTTTTCGCTGACCCTCTACCAAGCATGAAGAAAAGCTTGGCAATAATAATTTTTTAAAAAGTTGTAGTTTTTCAACCCATGGGTTGACACGTTAAGCACTTTTCTACAGCAATATTACGAACTTCGCACACTAACCAGATGATTTATTTTATGGGTTAAGAAATACAGCTGCATTGAACTGCTCTTGACATCTCTCATTTATTTATTTGCAAACAAATGACTGAATTACATCTAAATGGACAAGTTTTATTCAAGAGGCACAACCCAGCATGCAGAACATAGTATCAAAGGCAGAGCAGTGGTGGGGTGGAGGTTAAAAAAGTTCAATCAGATCTTCAGGGAGTCCCTGACGATCTTCCGGGCAATAGTCATTTGTGTTTCACACCTAAATGTCTCTAAAAGTAATTCTGTTCTGACTAATCACAGTTAACCTATGTTCAAGCAGGTTGTTCAACTAAAAGAAACAGAAGACAACAGAAAGATGAATGTTTTTCTCTCCACCTCCAGTTTTACTTTTAGTATTTCTACATTTACATAGGAGCCCTGGTGGCGCAGTGGTTAAAAGCTTGGCTGCTAACCAAAAGGTCGGCAGTTCGAATCCACCAGCTGCTCCTTGGAAACCTTATAAGGCAATTCTTCTCTGTCCTATAGGGTTGGAATCGACTCGACAGCAATGGGACATTTATATAACTGTAATATAAAATATATTCATTTCAGTGTTATAATGCTATTCTACTCCTGGAGAGAGGAAAATAGGAAAGGGTATCTCCAACCATCTGCCCCCAGGCTCCATACCTTTCTCTTTTGTGTGGCCTTCAAGCAGAAAACCAAAACATGAGTGGCTGGGGAGTGGATTACAACTCATAGAAACCCTGAGTGTGTCAGTGTAGGACTGTGCTCCATAGGGTTTTCAATGGCTGTGAACTTTTGGAAGCAGATGGCCAGGTCTTTCTTTTGAGGTGCAAGTGGGTGGACCTGAACCAACACTTCACCATTTGTGCCACATTTTCCACATCATGACACACACCTAAAGTGACAACACTTGTGTAGCACACTGGGGTAAATAGAGGCAGTGTTGCAGGGCTCTTCTAAGGGTCAATATGTGAAATATAACCTAGTCTAGGCACGCCTGTTGGAAGCTCAGCCATATAATATCAGGGCCTCTCCCTGAAGAAGGTGAAGGAAGGAAATGGAAAGATTATTCCTTTCAAGGTCTGATTATTTTCTGCTTTGAAATTTTTCTTTCTTTTTTTTTCTGATATCATGTGTTTTCATTAATGGAAGCATGCTGAGTCATGGAGTGTGTTTAAATTTTTGGTTGGTAATATGGATTTTGAGAAATATTATCCGGCACTACATGGCTATCACAGAACTTTTAAGGTTCTTGAACCTCGTAATTAGCAGTCTCCTGTCTTTACCACTGGACCTTGAGCGTTGATGCTTTTTGTAGGGCCTTTCATTAGGTTACATAGGGAACCTTTGGTTTCCCAAATATGACACAAAAAATCTAAACCAAACCCACCAAGGCTCCCTAATCATATCATACAGAAAACTATAAATATGCTTACGAGGCTTATCTAGGGGTACAAAAGCCAAAGGAGACAAAGTTTTTACCCAATCACACTTCCTGGTTGCTCTACCTTACTTGCAAGCCTCATACCCCAGCTATTTTGCTTCAATTAGCATTTTTTTTCACTTTTCGTCATTATGCAAGTCCCCAGTGGAGGGCAGCAAATACTTTCAGTGGTGAAAGTACACTACCAAAGAATCTGAGAGCCAGAAAAAGTGGGTGGTACACTGTATATACCATAGAACATGAAAGAAATTTATAAGACCAAATGGCATTAGTCCCATTCTTCCATTCTCCCCAAACATGAGTTTATAAGTGGCAAAAAAGAAGTCATAAATGGGGAAAAATAAAGTAACACACATAGGCTATGAAGAGGGGGTCAATAACATATTTACGTGGCTACAGTCGGCAATGAAAATAACTGACGTCCTGCTGGAGCGTATCAGAGATTAAAACTAAATTAAATTTTCTACATCTTTTGTTATGGGAGTAATTTTTACAAGCAAATTCCTTCTTAATTTGGCAATTGTGATTAGGTTAACATGCAGTGATCTCATTATAAATGAGACACAAAGTGAAAAAGGGCCAAGTTAAAACTAAAATCACAACCTTCCCTAAAGGCGGACATAGCATGTTGGCAGCAGGTTCTTCACTAGATGCAGATATGTTCAATTTGACTCCCTAGACACTTCTGCCTGGAGACCTGGTGCATATCTTGGGTCTTTGGAGTGCACACTTGAGGCCAACAGGCTGAAGAGGCTAGGGCAAAGAAGGCTGGGGAGGCTGAGAAACAGAATCCCAGCTGCGTTCACAATGAATCAGGAGAACCAAATATATAAATGGACACCTGGGTGGTACAAAGGGTTAACCCATTCAGCAGCTAACCAAAAGGTTGGCAATTTGAGTCTACCCAGAGGTGCCTCAGAAGAAAGACCTGCTGATGTACTTTCAAAAAATCAGCCATGGAAAACCCTTTGGAGTACAGTTCTGCTCTGACACACATGGGGCTGCCGTGAGTTCGAAGGGATGGAACAGACGGCAAAACTTACGAATGGCGTCTCTGGGCCAAGGACTGTGCTGGGTGGCATCTCCACAATGTTCCTGTCCAGTCGATATGAATGTCCCCATTTCACAGATGAGGAAACTGAGGCTATTTGTCAATGGGTGCAATGAGCCTTAGAAAAGGCAAGCTAGCAGGTGGTAAATCTCATATTTGAATCCCAGTCTGCTGGATCTCACACACACACACACACACACACACACACACACACGCACACACTTGCAATCACAAAGACGGCAGGCAAAAGGAAAGGGAATCTTTCTTATCCCGGTAATGATCCTTATTCATCTTTGCTTTGGAAACTGAATCAACTTTTCCGCCGAAAGAAAACGGCTTCCTTAGCAGACAGAGCTGAGGTCCCAAAATATCAAGGCCTTGGCGGCGTTTGGCCCGGAAATAGCTGTTCTGGTCCCTCACCCCATTTTCGTTTCACCTTTCCTGCCTGGAGGAGCTGGAATCGGAACTGATTCGGTGCACACTAGCATTTGCGCGCCCTGGGCTGGCTCCGTGCACTCCGCCTCCGACCCAGCCGGCCGGTCCCTGCGCACCTCGCGCCCCCAGCCCAGGACATCCACACCCCCGGGCACCTTGACCCACCGGGCGCTCTCAGAGCCGCCCGTTCCGCAGGGAAGCCGAGCGGTTCCAGTACCGGTTGGCTGCGCAGGGAGGCGTCCGGCACCCCGAATGTCTCCCTGCCGCAGCCCCCAGTCTCCCCCTCTCCGCCCAGTCGCTGCCCAGTGCAAGTCCCCAGCTGGAGCCGCGAGCCAGGCCCGGGCGCTACGCGGGGCGCCGGGCCGAGCGCGCCTCCAGGGGCTGGAACGCCGGAGGGCGCCGGGTGCCTTGGTAATCTTCCCCGCGCCCAGCTTGGCGCGCACCCTGTCCGCCCCGGAGGTGGCGGTACCCGCAGCTCCCGGGCCCCTGTGGGCGGCCTGTGCGCGCCACCCGCGCTCTGAGCAGCTCTGCCCTCGCCCGCTGGGCAGCCCTCCCGCCAGTGCCCGAGCCAGCGCCGCCTTGCCTCCCTGGCCACTCCGGCCACCCCGCACCCCAATTCCACGACGCCCCAGCCTCCCTCCATGCTCCGGCCCGCAGCGCCGCGCGGCCTCGGGACGCTCACCGTCCGCCGCCCGCGAGGCTGCGGCCTCACTCGGCTTCCGGCTCGGAGCTCGGAACTGGATGTCTTCCTCGTTGCCCCCCGCGCGGCTGAGCGTCGGGATTTGTGGCAATGTCGCCTATCATCCTGGAGATGCGCTGCCTGCGGCTGGGTGTTCCACCGGCTCCGGGCACTCGGTGCGGGGCTCCGGACTGCTTGCCACGCGAACCAGGCCACGCGAACGTTTTGGAGCTGGAGGCTCCGGGCCTCAGTCCTTGTGGATTTTAAAAGGGTACGTTTGGAGGTTCCGGGACCTAACCTGAGCTTCCAGTCGGTGCAATTTCAAATCTCCACGCTCTTTCTTTCCTCTACCGGCTAATTCTGGTTTGGAAGAACAATTTTGCAGTCACCTCACAAGCACACTCTTGTGGCCGGATGAAGTTTATGGCTGAGGTTCGCTAATGCTGTACAAATTTATAACGTGTGCAAAGGGAATGAGCCTCATCCAGGATGCAGGTGACAGTGTAAGTGTCTTCCTATCTCAGAGACAGGAGAGAGAATATGAAACAGACCTTCACCCAAATCTGAGCCACAAAATACAGCAGCTTGCAGAGCGAAAAAGAGGAGAGCAGGGCCTGCAGTATTCTTTGCTTTAGAGAACTGTGGACCATCTTTTGTTCCATCCTGGGTCCCACCCTCCCCTGCTCTTTCTAGTTTTTTTTTTTTTCTGTTTATAAATTATTTCTATTGTCTACATTCACGGACTCAGGCACAAGTCCCCAACGGTGCACCTAGCACAATCCTTTGCCTGCGGAAAGTTTTCAGTATGTATTAGGTGAATGGGTAAATAAATGAAGCCAGTGCTATTTTGCCTCACTGGAAGGATTTTGTTTTAGTTTTCTATTGCCGCTGTAACAAATGGCCACCAACTTAGTGGCTTAAAACAACACAAATGTATTATCTTACAGTTTTGGACGTTAGAAACTCAACATCGGTCTCACTGGGCTAAACGGAAGGTGTCAGCAGGGTTGAGTTCCTTTCTGGAGAATCCATTCCCTTGCCTTTTCCTGCTACTAGAAGCTTCTGGCATTTCTTGACTCATGGTAGCTTCTTCCACTTTCAAAGCCAGCAACATTGCATTTCTCTGTGCCTTTCATCTGGGTCACATCTCTGACTCTCTTCTGCCTCTCCCTCTTCCCTGTTTAAGGACCCTCATAATTACATGGAAGTCTCTGGGTGGTGCAAATTGTTAAGCACTTGACTACTAACAGAAAGGTTGTCAGTTCACACCCACCCAGAGGCACCTCAGAAGAAAGACCTAGCGATCTTACTTCCAAAAGTCCACAGCCTTGAAAACCCTATGGAGCAGTTCCACTTTGCACACATGGCGCCGCCATGAGTCAGAATTGACTCCAAGGCAATTGGTTTGAGGGGTTTTTTTTGGGGACTACATTGGGCCTACCTGGGTAATTCAGGATACTCTCCCTATTTTAAAGTTAGCTGGTTAGCAATTGTAATTCCATCCCCTTTTTCATGTAAGGTAACATATTCACAGATTCTGGGATTAGGATATGAATATTTTGGGGGCCATTATTCTGCCAACCACAGATGTATTTACTTTTCTAAAAAAAATTTTACATGTATTTCACCTTGCCATTTTTTTTTAAATTGTAATTTAGATGAATGTTTACAGAACAAACTAGTTTCTCATTAAACAGTACACATTTTTTTTATGACATTGATTAACAACCCCACGACATGTCAACATTCTCCCTTCTCAACCTTGGGTTCCCTATTACCAGCTTTCCTCTTCCCTCCTGCCTTCTAGTCCTTGCCCCAGGGCTGGTGGGCCCCTTTAGTCTCCTTTTGTTTTATGGGCCTGTCCAGTCTTTGGCTGAGGGGGGAACCTCAGGACTGACTTCATTACTGACCTGAAAGCATGTCTGGGGGCCATACTCTCAGGATTTCTCCAGTCTCTGTCAGGCCAGCAAGTCTGATCTTTCTTTTTGAGGTAGAATTTTGTTCTACACTTTTCTCCAGCATTGTCCGGGACCCTCTATTGTGACCCTTGTCAGAGCAGTCAGTGGTGGTAGCCGGGCACCATCTAGTTGTACTGGACTCAGTCTGGTGGAGGCTGTGGTAGATGTGGTCCATCAGTCCTTTGAACTAGTCTTTCCCTTGTATCTTTAGTTTTCTTCATCCTTCCTTGCTCCTGAAGGGGTGAGATCAGCAGAGTATCCTAGATGGCAGCTCACAGGCTTTTAAGACCCCACAGACTACTCACTAAAGTAGAATATAGGACATTTTCTTTGTGTTATGCCAATTGAGCGAGATGTTCTCCAAGACCATGGTCCCCACAGCCCTCGGCTCAGCAATTCAGTCCTTCAGGGAGGTTGGATGTGTCTATGGAGCTTCCATGACCTTGCCTTGTACACGTTGTGCTGGCTTCCCCAGTATTGTGTACTGTCTTACCCTTCACCAAAGTTGTAACTTAACTATTGCCTATTTAGTGTTTTTCTATCCCCACCCCTCCCCTCCCTTGTAATCATCAAAGGTTGTTTCTTTTTGTGTGTAAACCTTTTCATGAGTTTTTACAGAAATGGTCTCATACAATATTTATCCTTTTGTGATTGACTTATTTCACTCAGCATCATAATGCTATGAGATACTTCACAGATTCATCAAGGTTGTTTCCATCTTTTTGCCATTGTGAACAATGCTGCAGTGAACATGGATGTGCACATGTCTATTCGTGTGACGACTCTTATTTCTCTAGGATGCATCCCTCGGAGTGGGATTGCTGGATCATATGGTATTTCTATTTCTAGCTTTCTAAGGAAGCGCATATCGTTTTCTAATTCTAAAATTGTATCATTTTGCATTCCCACCTGCAGTGTGTAAGAGTTCTGATCTCCCCACAGCTTCTCCAGCATTTGTTTTTTTGATTCGTGCCAGTAATGCTGGGGTGAAGTGGTATCTCATTGTGATTTTGATTTGCATTTCTCTAATGGCTAGCGATCGTGAGCATTTTCTCCTGTGTCTGTTGGCTGCTTGAATGTCTTCTTTGGTGAAGTGTCTGTTCATTTCCTTTCTCCATTTTTTTTTTTTTTTTGGATTGTCTTTTTGTTGTAGAGGTGTAGGATTTTCTTGTAGATTTTAGAGATTAGACCTTTGTCTGATTTGTAATAGCCAAGAAATTTTACCCAGCCTATAGGCTCTCTTACTCTTTTGGTGAAGTCTTTGATGAGCATGTGTTTAATTTTTAGAAGATCCCAGTTATCTACCTTATCTTCTGAAGTTTGTGTGTTGTTGGTTGTGGTTTGTGTCTTGTTAATGCCGTGTATTAGGGCCTCTACTGTTGATCCTATTTTTTCTTCTAAGAACTTCATAGTTTTGGGCTTTATATTCAGGTCTTTGATCCATTTTGAGTTAGCTTTTGTATATGGTGTGAGGTATGGGTCCTATCTCATTTTTTTGCAGAAGGACATCTAGTTTTGCCAGCAACGTTTGTTAAAGAGACTGCCTTTTCCCCATTTGATGGACTTTGGGCCCTTGTTGAAGATCAGGTGACCGTAGGTGGATGGATTGACATCTGGGTTCTCAATTCTGTTCCATTGGTCAATGTATCTGTTGTTGTACCAGTACCAGGCTGTTTTGACTACAGTAGCTTTATAGTAGGTTCTGAGGTCAGATAGTGTGAGTCCTCCTACTTTATTCTTCTTCTTAAATAGTGCTTTACTTATCTGGGACTCCTTCCCTTTCCATATAAAGTTAATGATAAGTTTTTCCATCTCTTTAAAGAGTGTTGTTGGTATTTGAATCAGTATTGCATTGTATTTGTAAATTGCTTTGGGTAAAATTGTCATTTTCACAATGCTGAGTCTACCCATCCGTGAGCATGGTATGTTCTTCCATTTACGTAGATGTCTTTTGGTTTCTTGCAGTAGCGTTTTGTAGTTTTCTTTGTATAGCTCCTTTATATCCCTGGTTAGATTTATTCTCAAGTATTTTATTTTTTTAAGGGACTATTATAAATGGTTGGCAGTGGGTTTTTTTAGAGGGTAGTATAAATGGTATTGTTTTCCTGATTTCCTTTTCGTTGTTCTCTTCATAGGTGTATAGGAATCCAGCTGATTTTTGTATGTTTATCGTGTATCATGCTACTTTGCTGAACCTTTCTATTAGTTCCAGTAGTTTTCTTATGGAGGCTTTTGGGTTTTCTGTGTATACTATCATATCATCTGCAAATAGGGGCAGTTTAACTTCTTCACTACCAATTTGGATGCCATTTATTTCTTTTTCTTGCCTTATTGCTCTAGCCAGAACTTCCATCACAGTATTAAATAGGAGTCATGATAAGGGGCATCCTTGTGTTGTTTATGTTTCAAGGGGAATGTTTTCAACCCCTCTCCATTAAGAATGATGTTGGCCATTGATTTTGCATAGATGCCCTTTATTATGTAGAGAAATTTCCCTTCTATACCTATTTTGGAAACCCTGGTGGCATAGTGGTTAAGTGCAGTGGCTGCTAACCAAAAGGTCGGCAGTTTGAATCCACGAGGCGCTCCTTGAAAACCCTATGGGGCAGTTCTACCCATAGGGTCCCATAGGGTCGCTATGAGTCAGAATCGACTCGACGGCAGTGGGTTTCTTATACCTATTTTACTGAGAATTTTTATCAGGAATGGGTTTTGAACTTTGTTGAATGCCTTTTCTGTGTCAGTTGAGATAATCGTGTGATTCTTTTCTTTCCTTTTATTTATGTGGTGGATTACATTGATTGAGTTTCTAATGTTGAACTATCCTTGCATATTTGGTATGAATCTTACTTGGTCATGGTGTATTATTTTTTTGATATGATGCTGAATTCTATTGGCTAGAATTTTGTTGAGAATTTTTGATTCTATACTTGTAAGAGATATTGATCCATAATTTTCTTTTTGTGTGGTGTCTTTGCCTGGTTTTGGTATCAGGGTTATGCTGGCTTCATAGAATGAATTTGGCAGTATTGGTCCCTTTTCTATGTCCTGAAATAGTTTGAGTAGTACTGGCGTATGCTCTTTTCTGAAAGTTTGGTAGAATTCTCCAGTGAAGCCATCTTGGCCAGGTCTTTTTTTCTTGGGAGTTTTTTAAGTTATCTTTTTTTTTTTTTTTCTCTTGTTACGGGTCTGTTTAGAGTTTCAACATCATTTTGTGTTAGTTTGGGTAGGTAGTTGTGTTTCTAGAAATTTGTCCATTGCCTCTAGGCTTTCAAATTTGTTGGAGTATGGTTTTTCATAATTCTCTGTTATGATCTTTTTATCTCAGTTGGGTCTGTTGTAATGTCCCCCATTACATTTCTTATTTGGGCTATTTGCATCCTCTCATGTTTTTCTTTTGTCAGTTTGGCCAGTGGTTTCTCGATTTTGTTGATCCTTTCAAAGAACCTTTTTTTTTGTTTTGTTGATTCGTTCTATTGTTTTTTTATTCTCTATTTCATTTATTTCTGCTCTGATCTTTATTATTTCCTTTCTTCTGGTGTCTGTGGGTTTCTTTTGCTGTTCTCTTCCTATTTGTTCAAGTTGTGTAGCTAATATTTTGATTTTGTCGCTTTCTTCCTTTTTGATGTGTGCATCTATTGCTATAAACTGGCCGCTGAGCACTGCCTTTGCTGTGTCCCAAAGGTTTGGTATGATGTGTTTTCATTCTCTTTCGATTCTAGGAATTTTTTTTATTCCATCTCTGATTTCTTCTGTTACCCAGTGGTTTTTAAGCAGAGTGTTATTCAGTTTCCATGTAATTTATTTTTTCCCTTGCTCTTCTGGTTAATTTCTACTTTGATGGCATTGCGGTCAGAGAAGATACTTTGTATTACCTCAGTGTTTTGGATTTTGTTGAGGGTTGCTCTTTGGCCTAAGGTGTGGTCTATTCTGGAGAATGTTCCATGTGCATTGGAAAAGAATGTGTACTTTGAAGCTTGAGTGGAGTTCTCTGTATATGTCTATGAGGTCAAATTGGCTGATTGTGCCCTTTAGCTCTTCTGTATTCTTGCTGAGTTTCTTTCTAGATGTTCTTTCCTTTACTGAGTGTGGTGTGTAGAAGTGCCCTGTTATTATTGTGGAACTGTCAATTTCTCTTTTTAGTTTTGTTAGAGTTTGTTTTATGTATTTTGGAGCCCTGTCATTGGGTACATAAATGTTCATTATGGTTAAGTCTTCATGATAGATCCTCCCTTTAATCATTATATACCGTCCTTCTTTGTCTTTTATGGTGGATTTTGTTTTAAAGTCTACTTTATCTGAGATTAGTATTGCCACTCCTGCTCTTTTTTGGTAGTTATTTGCTTGATATATTTTTTCAATTCTTTAATTTTTAATAAATTTACATTTTTGTTTCTAAGGTGTGTCTTTTTTAAACAGCATATTGATGGATCCTGTTTTTTGTTTTTTTTTTTAATTCAGTCTGTCACTCTCTGTCTCTTTATGGGTGCATTTAGGCCATTTACATTCAGTGTTAGTTATTTATAGGTGTGAGTTTATTGCTATCGTTTTGTAGTGCTTTTTTTGTATGTGTGCTGACATTTTCTTTGTTCCTCTTATTCTTCTGTGCTGAATTACTTTCGTTTGTAGATTTCTTTTGTTATTGTAGATTTTGTTTTTATTGAGACTTTATGTATTTCTTTATTTTGATGAATACGTTTGTTAACTTTCTTTGTGATTACCTTAAAATTTACTCTTATCTTCCTAGGTTTGAGCAAGTGTATTATTATTTGGTATCACCTTGTCTTCCACTTCATTAGAAAGTTCTATACTTATACTCTTTATTCCCTCTTTTATTGTTCTCATGTTGTTGTCATTTACAGATTAATCTCTCTGGTTCCTTGTTATAATTCTTTTGGTTTTGGATAGTCCTTGAGTGTTCATTTCCTAGGTTGGTATCTGGCTGGTACAATATTGCATCCTAGATTTAGGCTGTGGTCTGATGTTGTTTGTTCTCAGACCAAAGGACTCCCTGTAATAATTCTTGTAAGTCTGGTTTGGTTTTTAAATATTCCTTTAATTTCTGTTTATTTGGAAATGTCCTAATTTCACCATCATATTTGAATGACAATTTTGCAGGATATATTATTCTTGATTGGCAGTTTTTTTCTTTCAAGGTTTTATATATGTCATCTTATTGCCTTCTTGCCTGCATGGTTTCTGCCAAATAATTACAGCTTACTCTTATTGTTTCTCCCCTGTATGTGACTTTTTGTTTTACTCGAGCTACCCTCAGGATTTTTTCTCTGTCTTTGGTTTTAGCAAGTTTGATTGTGATATGCTTTGGTGATTTTCTTTTGGGGTTTATCCTATATGGGGTACGTTGAGCTTCATAGATGGTCAGCTTTTTCTTTCGTGATAGTAGGAAAGTTTTCTGTCAGCAGTTCTTCAATGACCCTCTCTGTGTTTTCCATTTTCTCCCCCTGTTCTGGAACTCCAATTGCTCAGAAATTTTTGCTTTTGATTGTAGCCCACATAATTCGCAGGGTTTCTTTATTTTTCTTTGTTCTTTTTTCTGATTTTTCCTCAGAGTTGTATCCAAGTGTTTATCTTCAATTTCACTTATCCTGTCTTGAATCATTTCAAACCTGCTCCTTAGCCCTTCTATGACACTGTCCATTTCTGAAATCTTGTTGTTTATCTTTTGGATTTCTAATTGTTGTTTTTGTATAATTTCTAGTTGTGAATTTATTTTGGCATTTGTTCCTGTATTATTTTCCTGAATCTTCCATATTTTTGTCTGTATTTTCCATGAATTTTTTTGCCTTTTCCATGAATTGTTCAGTTTTTCCTCATTTTTGTCTGCTTCTTTGCTTCAACTCTTGGATGGCTCTGAATATTAGAGATTTGAATTCCATATCAGGTAGCTCTAGTGCCTTTTCTTCTTCTGGAAAGTCATTTGGTGTTTTGCTTTGGACACCTACCAGAACCATCCTGTCCTTTTTTATTGTTATTATATGTTTTGATATTGTCTGCTGTCTTCTGGACATTCAGTAGTTAATTTCTTTTATTGCTTGTAGATCTGTTTGTTTTGTTCTGCTTTTTTGTTTTATTTGGTTATGTATGAGCAGAGGGACTGCATTTATTGTTTTTTACTCATCTGTGGTCAGTACTTTTCACCTCCTTGTCCAACAGGAAGGGCCAGTCACTCAGCTATGGTGCAGCAGGGCAGGTCCACTTGAAGGGGAGGGGCTGAGATGGATTGTTTGTGGCATGTACAAGGGCCAACAGGGTGGGCCGCGAATAAGTGCTGGGCAGGTTCTGGTAGGCCACGCCTGTGTTCCTCAGGGGTGTGATGTTCAGCGCATGGTACAGGTAGGCAGGAAGGAGGGGGGAAGTTTTGATGTGTGGAGCTAATATGGGTATGGGAAAGAGGAGAGAGAAACAGGAGCCAAAAACAAACAAACAAAAAGAGTGCTAAGGGAGCTTGCTATTGGAGTGGAGCGATGAGAAACCAAGAAATGGAGAAAAACAAAAAGGGAAAAAATAACTAGATAAAAATTTGGAAGAATAAAAAAGAGAAAAAGAAAGAAAAGCCCCCAGGCATCCCACCAGCGCAGCTACAAAAGCAGGGGAAGTGGCTCCTAGGCTGCGCAATATAGCATGGCTAGAGGGGGTATAGTTGTTACACAGTGCCAGATATTCAGGAGATAGGAAAAGAAGGTAAGTACAGAGAGATGAGAACTGGGAAATGAAGAAAGGCAGAAAGGAAAAAAGAGAGAAAGAGAAAAAAAAAAAAGATGGGAAAAAGAAATGTTCCAGGGATCCCACCTACGTGGCTGCACAGACTGGGGGAGTGGCTCATAAGCTGTGCAGTGCAGCCCAGCAAGAAGGGGATCCCAAGCCTCAAAAACAAATAAAACAAAACAAAGCAAAAATAAAAAAGCCTTGGGGATCCCACCAGCATGGTGTCCCAGGCCATGGGAGTGGTTTCCTAGTCAGGTGGCACTTCACAGGCTTTCAAGAGGAAACAAAGATGGCACACGGAGCCAGGTGTTCGAGAGGAAGGAGGGGGAGGTGGTGGGAGGCACAGAAGTAACTAAAAAGAAACGGAAAAAAGCAAAAGCAGCAATAGAAAAATGGCACTCAGAGAGCTGGCCAGTGTGGGTGGGGTGAATCCAAGTGGCCCGCGTCTGAAGGAGTTGCCTCTGGGCTAAGATACTACAGCTGGCAGGAAGCCAAGGAGGCCAGAGGGGTGGGGAGAAGGGGGGGTTAGGAAAGAGTATATTACTGGTTACCAGGTGCTGTGTCTGCTGCTGGGGACTTTGTGAAGCTGCTATTCTTTACTCCCCGTCCACCGATCTCTGATGTGGGTGGGGTGAATCCAGGCAGCATGGAGGCTGTACTTCTTGGCTGGCCAAACCACTGCTGCCAGCCAGGAAGCACAAAGGTAGATAAGCAAGGAGAGGATAGGGGGTGGGAAAGCGTGTATCACTTGTTACCATGTGCTCTGTCTCCTGCTGGAACTTCCATGAAGCTGCTTTCCTGTGCTTTCTGTCTGCCAGTCTCCGACAGGAGTCCAAGATGGCAAATCCATGCTGTTTTAGCTGTTAGGGGACCTCTGCACATATCTCTCCTCAGTCTCTGTTCTCTGTCAGTGTCTTATTCCATTTGGTGCTTGGCTGAGTTCTTTATCTCTTCATTTGACACTTCAGGTTCCCAGACTGATGTTTGTCTCTGTTTTGCTTAATTTTTTGGGTCTTTGCTGTGGAAGGACAGTGTGGTGCTCCTGTCTATGGTGCTATATTGGCCAGAAGTCTCTCACCTTGCCATTTCTTATAACAACTCTTGATTGAAAATAATTGCGAACGTGGTATATAATTGTGGCTAGAGGAGGACATTTTGATGAGGCTCATGGGGTTGCCATGCATCAAAATCAACTTGACAACAACTGGTTTGGCTTGTTTTTTTGGCATATGGTCCAAATGTTTTACTTTTGCTGATCAGAACATGAATAAACAGAAGGTTAGTATTCCCATGGGCTGTCCTTCTCAGATATCACTCATTTCAATTGTACTTTTTACAGGAATTCAAGGCAAGTACCTCTGGTGCAGCTGGCCCATCTTGTTTGCAAAGAATGCTGTAGGACTCTTAAGTCTGTTTTTTTGTTTGTTTGTTTTCTCTGAAATCTTGTAGAACTGTTGAGGTTTAATTTATATACAATAAACTGCGCATATTTAAGTGTACAATTTGAAGAGTTTTAAACATAGGTCTATGGAACCATCACCTCCATCAAAACAACTCGCAAAGTTTCCTTAAGCTCCGTTGTAATGCAATTCTTACCCCACCACCCATGTCCCCAGACAACCTCTGGTCTCCTTTTGAGCAGCTTTTACTCTGGACCTTGTGTACTTTGCATCTAGAATGTCCATCAGAGCTTTTTCTGATAAATTCTTTTGTCTTCACAAGTATCATTGGTTTTTCCTGCCTCTTGGCCTCTTGTTAGAACAGGTAGGTTGAGGGCGGGCCCAGAGCAAAGAGGCCTGTCTTAGTTTCCTGGTGTTGTTGTAACAGAAATACGATAAGTAGGTGGCTTTATATTATAGAGACCAGAAATTTTCTCACAGCTCAGGAGACTGGAAGTCAAATTTCGGGCATGGCTCTCAGAGGAGGTCCTTCCTTGTCTATTTCAACTTCGAGTAGCTGCCAGCAACCCTTGGCATTCCTGGGCATGTAGATGCATCTGTCTCCATCGTCATCTGTCTTCCTCTTTCCCGTGTGTGTGTGCGTGTGTGTGTGTGTGTGTGTGTGTGTGTGTGTGTGTCCTGGTCTTTTTATAACTCAAAAGTGATTAGTTCAGGATCCACTCTACACTGGCATGACACCATTAACATAACCAAATAAAACTCCTATTTCCAAACTGGTCATATTTACAAGTACAGAGGTTAGGATTTCAACACATATTTTGAGGAGCACAGTTCAACCCATTAACAGGGCCCAACTGTGTTACTGGTATGTCTGGGTTAAATGGAAAGAAATCTATTATAAAATAGAACACAGAAGACAAGCACTAAGACCTTTCATGTATCTGAAGTAGAAGAACCTTATATTGTCTTTTGATTTTTAGGCAAATTACACATTGTCCCACAAAAAATACAGCCAGAATGCTCCATAGAAGCAAGGATGGTGAAACTTTGTCTCACATATTTTGGACATGTTATCAGGAGGGACCAGTCCCTGGGGAAGGACATCATGCTTGGTAAAGTAGAGGGACGGAGGAAAAAGAGGAAGACCCTCAAGGAGATGGATTGACACAGAGGCTGTAATAATGGGCTCAAGCATAACAACAATTGTGAGGATGGTGCAGGACTGGGCAGTGTTTCGTTCTGTTGTACATGGGGTCGCTCTGAGTTGGAACTGACTCTATGGCACTTAACAACCCCTAATAAGAATCTTACCTTTAAAGGAATTGTATGAGATAACAAACTTGTCCTTTAAGGAGATGAAATGATTCAAGTGCTGCCTCTAAAGGCCTTTCCTCTGAATTTTAATGTATTCAACTGATTTCATAACTCCACGTTGGAGGTGGGTGGACCTGGAACCAAGAATCAACATTCTGGGCCTTAGTTTTGATGGTTTACTGGTGTGAATTAGGCATAGAGTGTGATAAAATCAGCTTGTGAGGAAGTTGCTAGCACACGACATCGAAGGTTTCAGAGAAATACACTAAAATGTCATCTTGACTGTAGCATTTTGTAGTCAGTCCAGATCTGAAGATGACCTGAAACCAGGGCCAGATTATCCAATAGGCAAGGTAAGCATTGTGCTTACCTTATTTACCAGATCATCTGTAGTGAACAATTTCACATTTTTTTCACCACATCAAAGATTCTGCTTCTAGGTGTGGCTGGCATCTACCTCTCTCCCAGCCCCACAGCTCCTTCTTAGAGAATCAAAGCCTCTTGTCAAATTTACATTCCCTGGCAGGGATAGATGACCCAATAGCAAGGTCAGCACGGCTTACTTGTACTTACAAATCTGTAGTGAAATTGTTCACTACAGATGACCTGGTAAGCAGGGTAAGCACCTTGCTTACCTTGCTATTAGATGATCCGCCCCTGCCTGAAACCCACATAGTTATCCCAGGAGTATCCTCTGCCCAGCTCTCAGTGCAAAAGGCAGCCTCCCCCTTTCCCTACAGTCCGCTGCCCTTCTGAGTTTATAGCCAGAGACCAAAGAATGGCATCGGTGCCTGAAACACAGTCGAGCTTAGAGACCGCAACACAAGCCATACAAAGTCAGGCAAAGATTTCTGAAGGGGGAAGGAAATGCTTTGTCTTCACCAAACCAAAAATCCAAACCTGTGGCTGTCGAGTCAATCCTGACTCATGACCACCCCCTGTGTGCAGAGTAGAACTGCTCCATAGGGTTTTCAAGGCTGTGACCTTTTGGCAGCAGATTGCCAGGGCTTTCTTGTAAGGGTCCCTGGGTGGGTTTGAACCACCAACCGAGTAGTTAGTAGTTGAGCGCTTAACCATTTGTGCATAGGGCTATAAACCCGGGGCTGTGTCAAAGGCCTAGCCATCTCTTGGTTTGTAGGATTAGGCTGTACCCACCAACATTCTCCCTGGTGACTGGATTTCCCCCCGCACCTTCAAATGCCTGGTGCTTTTACAAAGTGAGGACCCTGGTTTCGTCTGGTCTTGGCAGAGAGCTCCAGTCTGTTGCCTGCTACCACACCAGCCTCGGGTTTTAGATGTCAGCAAGGCTTAGCCAGGTGAAGGAGGCTGGGGGTTTGACAGTAGCCTCCAGAAGTGGATGACAACTTCAGGGAGGGAGGGCATTGGTCATGGCTTCTAGATGCCCTGCGTGATGGGTTTCCAGATTTCAAAAGGCCTCGTTGTTCATGCTTTATCCATGAATCACATGTGCTATTAGTTACTTTTTATTAATTCATTTATTCTTTCATTCAGCAGATAATGTACTGAGTGCCTACCGTGTGACTTTACTACGTACCAGGGATGCAGCAACGAGCAAACTCAACCAAAACGCTTTCCCTCTTTGAACTCATGTTCTAGTGAGAGAAATGAGACAATAAACAAGACAAATACATAAGATATATAGTAGGTTAGATAGTAATAAGTGCTAAGAAGGAAAAAATAAGCAAAGAAGGGGAATATGGAGGGGCTGGTGGTGGTAGGAGCCCTGGTGGCGCCATGGTTAAGTGTTCAGGTGCTAACCAAAGGATTGGCAGTTCAAATCCACCAGCCACTCCTTGGAAACCCTATGGGGCAGTTTTACTCTGTCCTATAGGGTCACTATGAGTCAGAATGGACTCGCCAACAGTGGGGTTTTTTTGTTTTGGGTGGTGGTAGAAATTTTTGATGGGAGCAGAAGCCTCACTTTGAAGGTGACTTCTTCAGTCAGTGCAGGAATGAACCATGACAGTGTCAGAAAGAAGCTTGTTCCAGTAGAGGGAGCAATAAGTACAAAGGCCCTGAAGCTGGGGAAGTTCCTGAAGGTCATCCTAAGGCCTCAAAGGTCATAGAAAGAAAACGGTCATTTATTCAGTGATGGGAAGCGTTTATGAAGTCAGTGGTGTGTGTTAGCCTTCGAGGGGCTTGAGCAGAAGGGTGATGTGAGCGGATTGACAATCCCCAAGATCTCTCTGGCTGCTAAGTTGAGAAGAGATGAAGGAGAACAGGGTGCAAGCAGAAACACCAGTTAGGAAGGGATTGCAGTAACCCAGACGAGAGATAACAGTCCCTTGGACCAGCAAGGTGGCAAGGAGGGTGATGAAAAAGGGTTGAATGCTAAGCATACTGTGAGGTGGTGTGGAAGGGTTTGCTTACAGACTGCATGTGGGGTAGGAGAGAAAACAAGGAGTTAAGGATGACTCCAGGGTTTCTTACCCAAGTGACTGGAAGAACAGAGTTAGCATTATCTGAGATGGGAAGACTTCTGCTCCTGGTGTTTTCAAGCTTGTGTTTGTCACTAATGCAAACCCAGAGAGCAGGACAAGTGTGAATGGATTCAGGGCAAAATCAGTGACATGTTTCTGCCCTTGCATTAATCTTCCAAGCTTCTTAGCTTTTCCTTTCCGAGTGTAATAATAACCAAAATCTTCAGTGTAGTATCACACGATTTCAGAAGAGTACCAAACCTGTTGCCCTTAAGTTGATTCCAACTCGTAGTAACCCTGTAGGACAGAGTAGAACTGTCCCGTAGGGTTTCCAAGGAGCAGCTGGTGGATACAAACTGCTGACCATTTGGTTAGCAGTTGAGCTCTTAACCACTGCACCATCAGGGCTCCTTCATTAGAGTAGAAGTTCTAAAAATCTCCAGTTCCATCACTAACTTTGAAATTAAACACCTTTCTCATTTATTATGTATATGTGAAGAAGTCATGCGTGGTTCATGAGGCTTGTATGATAGTTTTGTTGGTTGATATTATACATGATTATCTTTTTTTTTTTTTTTAACTTTTAGGAAATTAACAATATTAGGTAGGAAATCATTAAAACTTTTATTTTGCAGGTATAAGTTCTTTTCCTTTTATTCAATACTTGTTTTCCTCAAAAATTGCCTGTAGATCCAACCATATTTTCAATGCTCTCAGGGCATTCACCGATGCAAATGCCTGGTGAATCTTTCTGAGGCTAGAAGAATCCTCTTATGATGATAATATTGATAGCCCATGTTTCTGTTTCATAGCTTTGGTTTTAGATTTTTATTATTTCCCTCACAGCAGGGCACACTGGTATCTTACACTAGTTTTTACAACATTTTGAGTGTCTGAAGCTGGGTTAACGTTAAACACCATGTTCATGTTCAAAAGTCAGTTGTACCTTGTATTCTCTGAGAAGATCAGCAACGAGTAGGACTCAGTCAAACTTTCCTTGTAACACAGAAGTTATCAGATGAGAAAGACCTCTCACTTTATCTTATCAGTCATGACCTTGGCCTTTTTATTTCCAGGAGCAAAGTTTCCTGATTGAAAGGAGCTGACCATAGGAGATGCAGATGCTGTGACTATAAGGGGAAAAAAAGGGTTCGGATGAAAGAGCTAGAATCATTCTCTTGTGGGACAGTTGTGTTATCTGGTAAAATGAATTAAAAAAGATGAATACAAACTATTTATTATAGGGATGAGCCCTGGTGGCACAGTGGTTAAAGTGCTCGGCTGTTAACTGAAAGGTCGGCAGTTCGAACCTTCTAGCCAATCCATGGGACAACGATGTGGCAGTCTGCTTTTGCAAAGATTTGCAGCCTTGGACACCCTATGAGGCAGTTCTACCATGTCCTGTAGGTCGCTATGAGTTGGGTTTGGTGTTTTGGGTTATTTATTGTAGGACCACGTGTAGTTTCAGGGAGAATCAGTAGATGGTTTCTTCTGCTTTGCATAGGGGAATGATGGTTTTCTTTTCTATGATTATTTTCAGCGCATTTCTTATACTTCACCCCTGTATGATGAAGTTGGAGGAGACAAACCTAGGAAACCTATCAGCTTGAGATCAACCAGAATGGGCTGCAGCTCTCCAACCCTGTTGTGGCAGTGTTCTTGGACCTCTTTGCCTTGCCCTGCCCTTGATCTTGGATCTTCCTCCATTCCGTTTTCTCCCTGGCTCTACATCACGTTGACTTGGCCTTGGCTCTGTTTTTCGCTTGACTTCCAGTGCTGCCTCTGGGACACCAGTGGTCCTTCCAGCCCCAGGTTATTATTGTAACCCTAGCTCTGCCTACCGGTGCCCAGCTGAGCCTATCCTGGCTCCTTTGCAACAGAGGATCAGACAATTTCACTGTATTGTGAAGGCCAAAGGCCAGCATTAGAAAACTCTCAGGGCTGTGTAATCAGCAATTATGAAAACCAGGAAGCCATCTTTTTCCTATGTACAAAGCAGCAGAGCATGTATGGTAGAAGCCAAGGGAGCCCAGCGCTCTGTGGTTGGGCACACCTGGGCCAGAAGGCTAGCTCCTCCACTCTATAGCTATGTGACTCGGACATCAGCCCTAGAGTGGGTATGACATGAGACCCTACATGCAGCGGTTACTGTGAAGATGAAAGAAGATCATGCACGTAAAGCATTGGTACAAGTGCTTGGCATGTTATTAATTCGGTTTTAGAGAGGGGCTGTGGGTGGCGCAAATGATTAAGCACTCGAATGCTTTCTGAAAGGTTGGGGGCTAGAACCTATCCAAAGGCCCCTTGGAAGAAAGGCCTGGCAACCTGCTTCAGAAAGGTCGCAGCCTTGAAAACCCTGTGGAGCACAGTTCTACTCTGCAACAAGTGGGGTCACCATGAATCAGAATTGACTTGATGGCAGCTGTTTTTTTTTTTTTTTTTCCCAAAGCAATGATAATAAGGTCATCCAAATCCATTCCACCTCGTAGATAAAACTGCCTTACACCTGAGCCCTTTCGAGAGGCAGCAAAATGAGTGGTTAGACATATAAACACTGGAGCCACATTGCCTGGATTCAAATCCAGCTTTCACCACTTACTTCGCCTCTTAATGAGGTTTACTTAGTGCCTCTACATCTCAGTGTTGTCACCTGAAAAGGGGGAATGATAATAATAATACCTATCTCTTGGATTGTTGTGAGGCACAAATAATTTAAAGTAGGTAAAGTCACCTTCCCAAGGGAAGGCATTGAGATGGACGCAATATTGCTTCTGTGGTATTCTTGACAAAAATCAGGCACTTGAATTAGAGTTGTGTTGTTAGGTGCCATCAAGTCCGTTCCAACTCATACCAACCCTGTGCACAATAGAATGAAATGCTGCCCGGTCCTGCACCATCCTTACAATCATTATGCTTCAGCCCATTGTTGCAGCCACTGTGTCAATCCATCTCCCTAAGGGTCGTGCTCTAGCAACTGATCCCTCCTTATAATGTCCAAAGTATGTGAGACTTAGTCCTGCCATCCTTGCTGCTAAGGAGCATTCTGTTTGTACTTCTTCTAAGACAGATTTGTTCCCTCTTTTTGCAGTCCGCGGTATATTCAATAGCCTTTGCCAACACCACAATTCAAAGGCTTCAATTCTTCGGTATTCCTTTTTCATCATTCAGCTTTCACATGCATATGAGGTGATTGAAAACACTATTGCTTGGGTCAGGCTCACCTTAGTCCTCAAGATAACATCTTTGCTTTTTTACACTTTAAAGAGGTCTTTTCCACCAGGCACTCCTTGGAAGCTCTATGGGGCAGTTCTACTCTGTTTTATAGGGTCACTATGAGCCAGAATTGACAGCAACAGGTTTTGTTTTGGTTTTGAATTAGGATACATTCTACAAAATGACTGGGCCATGCTCTCCAAGGTCAGGGCCACGAAAGACAAAGAAAGATTCAGGAACTGTCCAGATTAAAGCAGATGAAAGAGACATGAAAATTAAATGCAGTGTGTGATCTTGGATTGATTTTACCGATGTTAGCAGGACAATTAGCAAAATCTGATTAAAATAGACAGTCATATTATAGCTTTGTTAATTGTCTCATTTTGAAAAATGTACTATGGTTATGTAAGAGAATGTCCTTGTTTTTAGGAAATACTCATTGAAGTGTTGAGGGGTAAAGAAGAAGAAGAAGAAAAGTCCAAGAAGTCCTTAGAACAATGCTTGGCATACAGTTAACTAGTTGTCAGTGTTAACTGTTACTAGTGTACAAAAGAATTTTTTCGGTGCTGAATTCCATGTAGTATCCAACAGTGCTATTGTGACCTCTTTTAACAATGTTGCAGGTAACTGTAGTTAATCTAACTGCTTTTTCTTTTCGCATTTCCTAATGTTTGGTTTTAAATCTTAAACTGTCCCAGGAGATATAGAAAAGCTACAACGACTTTCTTTTGCTCAGACTGAACATTTTTCTCCATTCCTCTTAGCGCCTCCTGCCCTCCCTACCTCTCTTCATTCCTCTTTTTATGGTCATCAGTTGAGTGCATTGAGATGGTGGTTGGCAAGCCCACCTGTGGCACCTGGAATGGGACTGGGTGGATTGGATTCATCTGCCACAGCTCAGTGGGCTGCTCAGCTGAGAGGAGTACAACGTTTGCAAGAAGTATATCTCCCGAGATGTCCTTTATATAGTGCTCTGGTGCCCTCTCCCCCGTGGGATGGTGTATTAGTTTCCTAGGGCTGCCATGACAAGATACCACCAACTGGGTGACTTAGAACAATAGAAATGTATTGACCACTGTTCTGGAGGTTAGAAGTCCACATCAGGGTGTCAGCAGGGCCATGCTCTCTCTGAAGGCTCTAGGGGAAGATGCTTCTTGCCTCTTCCAGCTTCTGGTGGCTCCTGGAAATTGTTGGCACCCCTTGGCTTGTAAATTCATTGCACCAATCTCTGCCTCTGTCTTCGTGTGGCCATCTTCTGTCTTCGTCTCTCTCCTTTTACAAGAATATACTACTTCAGTAGGATCTCATGTTAACTGGTAACATCTTCAAAGATCCTACTTCCAAGCAAGACCACGGTCACAGGTACGGGGTTAGGAGTTTAACATATCTTTTTAGGGAACACAGTTCAATCCATAACAGATGGGATAATTAGGTGGAATATAGGGATGGGAGTGAAATTAAAATACCCACCTAAGCCATGTGCTGATTCCCAATTCATTATATGAATCGCTCCCTAGAGACCAAGGTGGCCAGACAAGGGCAAAAGAGCTGTTTTTCAAAACCCTTGCCACACATGGATGGCTAAGCCTCGAACCCAGCCTTCAATGACTTTGATCTGGGGTGACTAGACTGAATGACTTTCAACCATTTCAAGAGGTAACATCTGATCAGGAACCGATGGTACTGAAGGAAGAAATTGAAGCTTCACTGAAGCCACTGGCAGAAAAACAAGGCTCCAAGAACTGACGAAATATCAACTGAGATGTTTCAACAAACGGATGCAGCACTGGAAGTGCTCACTCGTCTATGCCAAGAAATGGGGAAGACAGCTATGCCTATTCCCGAGAAAGATGATCCAACCAAATGTGGAAATTATAGAACAATACCATTAATATCACACACAAACAAAATTTTGCTGAAGATCATTCAAAAGCAGCTGTAGCAGTACATCGACAGGGAGCTGCCAGAAATTCAGGCCGGCTTCAGAAGAGGACGTGGAACCAGGGATATCATTGCTGATGTCAGATAGATCCTGGCTAAAAGCAGAAAATACCAGACGGATGTTTACCTGTGTTTTATTGACTATGCAGTGGCATTCTACTGTGTGGATCATAACAAACAATGGATAACATCCTGAAGAATGGGAATTCCAGAACACTTAATTGTGCTCGTGCGGAACCTTTACATAGATCAAGAGGCAGTTGTTCGGACAGAACAAGGGGATACTGAGTAGTTTAATGTCAGGATAGGCGTGCTTCAGGGTTGTATTCTTTCACCACATCTATTCAATCTGTATGCTGAGCAAATAATTAGAGAAGCTGGACTATATGAAGAAGAATGAGGCATCAGGGTTGGAGGAAGACTCATTAACAACCTGTGTTAACCAGATGACACAATCTTACTTGCTGAAAATGAAGAGGACTTGAAGCACTTACTAATGAAGATCAAAGACCATAGCCTTCAGTATGGATTGCACCTCAATGTAAAGGAAACAGAAATCCTCACAACTGGGCCAATAAGCAACATCATGATAAATGGATAAAAAATTGAAGTTGTCAAGGATTTCATTTTACTTAGATCCATGATCAACACCCACGGAAGCAGCAGTCAAGAAATCAAACAATGCATTGCATTGGGCAAATCTGCTGCAAAGAACCTCTTTAAAGTGTTGAAAAGCAAAGATGTCACCTTGAAGACTAAGGTGTGCCTGACCCAAGCCATGGTTTTTTCAATGGCCCCATATGCATGTGAAAGCTGGACAATGACTAAGAAAGACCAAAGAAGAATTGACCCCTTTTAATTGTGGTGCTGGTGAAGAATGTTGAATATACCATGGGCTGCCAAAAGAATGAACAAATCTGTCTTGGAAGAAGTACAACCAGAATGCTCCTTAGAAGCAAGGATGGAGAGACTGTGTCTTGCATGCTTCGGACATGTTGTCAGGAGGGATCAGTCCCTGGAGAAGGATATCATGCTTGGCTAAGTACAGGGTCAGCGGAAAAGAGGAAGATCCTCAAGGAGATGGATTGACACAGTGGGTGCAACAGTGGGCTCAACCATAAAAACATTTGTAAGGATAGCGCAGGAGTGGGCAGTGTTTTGTTCTGTTGTGCATAGGGTCACTATGAGTCGGAACCAACTTGACAGCACCTAACAACAACAAGACTGAATGACTGGGGTTACCTTGGTTTGCTTGGCTGCTCCTGCATAAAACACAGTTAATCAGGCTTTAACGTAAGGGAAGTCAGCGTTTTCCATGGTTGTGTAAACCAGCCTGTGTTCCCCACCCACTGAACCATTGTGGGGCCTTCAGGATATAAGGGGTGAAAAAAAAGAATCATAATAAAAAGTGCTTCCTGTGGATTTAAGCCCCCATGGAGAGAAGTCTGACAATGCGAAGGATGATAAAATGGTTTGACCCTCTTCAATTTGTACGTACCTGAGAGGAGTGAGAGGGACATGGTTCCTAGAGGTTGTGTTGGCTGGGAAAATGGAAGAATATGCTTGTTTGGTATCAGAACTGTCTCTCAGAATGATCTGAGGCATGATCTTGCAGAGGGTGAGATGGAGAACTGACGATGTTAGTGCACTAACTAGCAGTGCCTAACACTGAGTCTCCTTCAGGCATTCATCAGGATTCTTGAGCTGCTCAAGGTGCCAGACCCTGCTCCTATGTGCTGACAAATCAGTGGTCAACACTTGCATGGCTCAATTCTTTTTCAGTCCTTTGAACTGTTAAGGAGAAGTTCTCAGTTTGGACCTGGAAGATCCTTAACCCTCTCTGTTGCTGTTGTTGTCAGGTGCTGTCAAGTCAATTCCGACTCAACCCTATGTACAACAGAACAAAATGCTGCCGGTCCTGCGCCTTCCTCACAATCATTGTGCTTGAGCCCATTGTTGCAGCCACTGTGTCAATCCACCTCATTGAGGGTCTTCCTCTTTTTCACCAGCCCTCTACTTTACCACGCATGATGTGCTTCTCCAGGGACTGATCCCTCTTGATAACATGTCCAAAGTAAGTGAGGCAAAGTCTTGCCATCCTTTCTTCTAAGGAGCATTCTTCCAACACAGATTTCTTCATTCTTTTGGCAGTCCGTGGTATATTCAATATTCTTCTCTAACACCCCAATTCAAAGGCATCAGTTCTTCAGTTTTCCTTATTCTTTGTCCAGCTTTCTCATGCTTATGAGGCGATTGAAAACACCATGGCTTGGGTCAGGTGCACCTTAGTCTTCAAGGTGATATCTTTGCGTTTCAACACTTGAAAGAGGTCCTTTGCAACAGATTTGCCCAATGCAATGTTCTTTTGATTTCTTGACTGTTGCTTCCATGGGTGTTGATTGTGGCCAGCAACTCACGGCAGCCCCCATACACAAGAAGATTGAACTGCTGTGATCCACAGGATTTTCAGTGGCTGATTTTTCTGAAATAGATTGCCAGGACTTTCTTCCTAGTCTCCCTTAGTCTGGAAGCTCTGCTGAAACCTGTTCAGATTCATAGCAACACACAAGCCTCCACTGACAGGTAGGTGGGGGCCATGCTTGAGGTGCATTGGCCTAGAATCAAGCCTGGTCACTTGTGTATGGAAGGCAAGAATTCTACCACTGAACCACCATGCCCCCAACACCTCTCTAAATCTTGCTGATTTACTAAAGGAGAGAGCAGACCCAGGTTCAGAGCTGTCAGCAAGTAGCCTTATCTAGCTGGAACTTAATAACCTTGTTTTGTTTCACTCATTTGTTTAGTCTCCTTTATTTACTCAACAGTAGTGATTGAGGGCTTACCATGTGCCAGGTTAGTTTCTAGTGTAGTGATGGAGAACACTACACTGGACAAAGTTAACAGAGTCTGTGCCCTCATGGCACACACATTCTAGGGGGGAGAACGAAATATCCAATATTTCAGATGATGGTATGTGTTATAAAGTAAAACAAAGCAGGGTGAAGGTACTGAGGAGGGGGCTGCTTGTTTATACATATAGTTTGGCCTTGACACATAGTAGACACAGTAGACTTGCTTCCCATTTAGACTTGAGGTGCGATGAATTGCTTTTATATGGCCTTTCTCACCATGGTCTTGTAACTCCCACAAAATGGTTGGGTGGGACTATGTAAATAAGGTGATTGTGACCCACCAAGGGGGTTGGATAGCTTACTAACAATGTAAAAAAAGATGCATGGAGTCCTTGTGGGGGTGTGGCCATGCAAATAAGGTGTATGGAACCCTAACAAGAGGACTGGTCAGTTTAGCCGTCCTGCTAGGCTTAAAAAGAGAGCCAGTCCCAGAGCAGAGGGGGGACCGTACTACTACCAAGAAGAAAACCTGGGAGCAGAGCAAGTCCTTTGGACCTGGGGTCCCTGCACTGAGAACCTGTTAGACCCGAGAGAGAGCTGTAACGCTGAAGACAGTGGGAAGTGGCAGCAAATTCAGCAGAGCAACAGCAGCAGCAGAATTAGGAGACTGATGTGAGATGACGCGGTGGGCTTCCCAGCCCATGGAGTGAGGTGGCTACAGTGGGCATGTTGACACATGGAGAGAGATGAGTGCCTTCAGGCAGAACGTTTCCTGGCAGAGTGGGGTGTCTCTGGGCACTTACTGGAGGAGCTAAAGAGTTTTATAACACTTGACTGAGCAGGGCAGAGGCCAGGCCTGAGGAGGGAGACAAGGGCCAAGAAAGGAGCCTGTTGGAAAGGGATGGAGAGGAGCCTGTCCTCAGGGGGCCAAGAGGATTCTGTCCTCAGGGGTAAAGAGGAGCTCTGCATGGCTGAGAGGAGCTGAGAGAGCTGTCCTGCACTGAAGAATGGAGACTTTGCCTACATGCTTCCTGCCCCTGATCCCAAGTTGAAGCCTGTTGATCCTGATCCCGAGTTGTAAACTGTTACTTCCCTAATAAGCCCCATAACTGTAAGTATTGTCTGTGAGTTCTGTGTGGCCATTGCAATGAATTATGGAACCCAGCAGAGACGTAGAGAGTGCTGTGAGAGGGACGGCTTGTGTCGGAAATGGTAAAAAGTTTGAAGAGTGAGATATATCCGTCTCATAAGAGTCATTCTTGGGCTGGTACCGATCTGCAGTCTTTCTCCCTCCCCCTCGTGAAGTTAGGCGAGGAGGTTCGACGCTGCCACACCATTCTTGCAACATTAATAATATAAAACTTCCTTTGAAAATAAAGTTGAAGTTAAAAACTGAGTTTGTTTAAAGAAAATGAAAAGTAAATAAATTGTTCAGCAAGTAGTATGCAAATAACTAACATTTAGCAAGCAATGTTTTAAGGTGGTGGGTCTTAGCTTTGGCCGCAGGTTAGAATCACCTGGGGAGTTTAAAAAAAAAAAAAATCAAGCTGGCCAAACCACACTCCGAGCTATTTGCATTAGAACCTCTGGCAATGTGGGACCCCGGAATTAGCTAAGCTACTGCCCACCCCTTGGCTCCAAAGGGGGTTTATTTTCTGGAAATATTAAACCAAGAGGGTCCAGACCCTTGAGCCAGTTTGAGTTACAATCCATCCCAACTGGAGTTGCAATCCATCCCAGGCAACTCCAGTTTGACTTGCAAGGATGCCAACTCACACGTCCCGTGCACCTTGCGTCTTGTTTGATTCGGGGCCCTGAGTTCTAGGCACGCGGACCCACGTGTGATTCCCTGAAGGGCACCAGGCACGGAGCAAGCCCTCAGTAACAAAGGCAGAGTGCACAGATGTATCACATGCCATGCGGTTGGGCTCCTCTGAGGAACCAGCATTATTCCCTCAGGCTCTGGAGAACGGCTTCTGGTTTGCTGATCTTGTCCTCTGTACTTCCTTCTGTCAAACAGAAACTTTCGCTATTTGCCAACAGCAAGACAATCGCTGTGGGAAAGCTTCTCTTCACTTGCTCAATTCAGAACCACAGCTTGTTTGGCCCCTTTTTCATTGGAAAAACTCCACCTTGGGGATTAGAAGGGTGCTCCCTTGTCAGGAAGTTTGTATTAGGGCATTTATAACCCCATTACAGACCATCAGTATATAAGCTCTATGTTTTGTTTAAATTCAGCCTAAAACTTAACTTTGAGACACACAGAGAGGATGGGATTTGTAGGGAGAGTTTCCTGAACTGGAAGAGGAAGAAAGAAAAGTGTCAGCTTAAAGGCCGTGGGTTCAGAATTTAAAGGACCATCTGTAAACAAGGACTGTCCAGAGCAAAATTGTAAAGCAAATTAGATGTCTTTGGAGCCTAGTCCATCCTCCAATTCAGTGACCCATCTGTCCCCTTCTGTTGTTCCTCATCTGCCCACCAGAGCTTATGATCATAGTCCCTTCACTGCGATGCTCTGCAAAGATGAGTAAGACTCGGTCTCTTACAACCCTTTTGTTAGCAACTTTTTATTTATTTTTGATGGCAAGTGTTTTCAGTATTGGGGTGCATGCTTACTAATTGAGTGTTTAAATTTTTGGCTGGTAATATGTATTTTGAAAAATATGATCTGATAATACAAGCCACCAACAAGGCGAGTGGCACTCTGGCACCACCGATCTGTGGTACGACAATAAGACCTAAATAGAGAATATATTGTGGGAGACTTTCCATTAGGTTACATCGGGAAACCTCCCGTTTTCTAAATATGACACAGAAAAACCAAAACAAACCCATCAGGACTCCCAACCTATCACAGAGGAAAGCCATAATTATGCCTGCCAGCCTTATCTCACAGAAATAAAGGGAAAAAAGGCAAAAGTTTATAGAAGTTTACAAAACTAACACATCCAGAAAGCATCACCTAATAGAATGCTCAACCTACACAATAATGAGGCTCCAAGTCTGGTCTGCTGAGCTTCACACATTTCAAAAGGGAGCCACCTTGAAGCTAAATGAATTAGAGCCAGAATAACATACCACCTTTGAGGTCCAGATGCATAAAAAGTAGCTGGTATACCAGTAGTAACTAAAGAGTTAAAGAAGAGTCTAGTGGGAAACAGAAAACATGAAGATGAATAGCTACGCCATAAGCCAGAATGTGATACATGCCATCGGAAGTGTAGACCAGGTAATGTGTGAGTTCAGGGGATGGGAAGAACACCCCGAGTGGCAGAACAGGGTCAGAGTGTCCTGGAGGTATGGGAAGGTCCACCAAGAAAAGATGGGAGAAAAAGGCATCCCAGAAAAACAGAATCACATGACAAAAGGCACACAGGTAGAAAACTTAAGGCCACATTCAGAGAATCGCTCCAGTCTGTTTGGAGCCCATGCCATGCACAGAGTGAAGGACAAAATGGTGGGAGCTGAGAGAGGGAGAGGACGATGAGTCTCTCATCCTTGATTCAACACATGTTCCAAGACATACTTCTGAAATGTTGATCAGTTCTAGCAGGTGACCAGGAATGATGGTGCCACTGAGGCATAGGGGACTCAGAAGGTGGGCAGATGTTATTTGTTAATTAAAAAGAAAAACTAAACCAGTTGCTGACAATTCTATTCCAACTCATGGCGACCCCATGTGTTGCAGAGTAGAATTATGCTGCATGAAGTTTTCATGGCTGTGACCTTCTGGGAGCAGATTTCCAGGCCCTTCTTCCAAGACATCTCTGGGTGGGTTCAAATTGCCTATCTTCTGGTCAGTAGCTGAGCTCTTAAACATTTGCAGCACCCAGGGACTAGTTAACAATAAAAAAAAAAATAGGTCATGCCAAAGCAGAGTGGGTCCTAATCCAATCTGAGTGCTGTTCTTATAAAGAGACTCAGAGAAACACGCAGAAGATGAACAGCCATGTGAAGACACATCTCTACATCAAGGAACATCTGGGGCTACCAGCAACTGGGAGGGAGAAGGAAGAGTCTTCCCCTACAGGGACAGAGAGGTCATAGTTCTGCTAATGCCCTGAATTAGGACACCTAGCCTCCAGAACTGTGAGCAATACATATCTGTTCTTTAAAGCCACCCACTTTGTGGTCCTTTGTTCTGGCACCCCCAGGACACTCAGAGATGAGATTCCCCCTCCCCTGCAATGGAAACATCTAGGACAGGAAACGGCATGTCTAAGCCAGGCACCCGTCATGATCGTTATTTCATTTTCCATTCCAGACTTGAAGAGCCATTTTTTTTGAATGTTATAAATGTTCCCAAAGTTTATTCGCATCAAAATCACTTCGGGCGCTCATTGAAACCCGTCTTTCTGAGTCCCAACCCTGAAGATTCTGATTTCGTAGATCTGGGATGGGACCTAGGAATCATTCAGCCTAGACCACACTTGGCCAAGCGTCTTGTGGTTCCACCTCCACTCACCTACTGCCCACTTTGACCCTCACGTCTCCCTCACTTCTCATCCTGAGGTCCCACAGTCTGCTGGGTTATGCCATGATTGTTTTAAACCCGGAGAGAGAAACAGAGGCCTGAGGAGCAAAGACATAAACTCCCTTCCACATGACCTTCAATTTGTTGTTGTTTTGTGCCCCTGAGTTGACTCATAGTGACCCTATATTTGCTGAGTACAAACTTGAATTCTTAGCCTGAAGGGCATCTGGTCAAGAGCAGAATTGAGCCAAAATAAGCAGTTTATCAACTGAGCCCTTTTCCCTTTCTCCTTTCTCCAACCTCTTGCTGAGGAGGTGCTACCAGTGAACTGACCAGGCAGTGATGACAGTCATTTCCAGGTAAACTGAGGGCAGGGAGGAGATGAAGCGCCCTCCCTAGGCCTGAGAGAGGAAGTCGCTTCCATCCTTCTGAGTTGAAAGGGGAAATCAGGTTCATTGAAACACAAATCCTAGCGGTCCTTAGCACAGTGCCTATTAAACTGTAATGTGCCTGTGAGTCACCAGGGATCTTGTGACCCTGCAGTCCCACTCAGCAGGTCTGGGGTGGGCCTGGAGATCCTGGCATTTCTAACAAGCCCCCAGGTTGTTTGGATGCTGCCTTCACGGACCAGGCTTTGAGTAGTGAGGACAATGAATAAATACCAGACTCTGATTGCAAGAGAGCGACAAGTTTGCCCTAGGAAGCCTTCTCCTAAATGGACTGTTGAACAAGGTGGTGGGGAGGGGTTAGTAATTAAATGAGTTTCAGAATTGAGGTTTCCCCAGAAATGAGGGCAGGTGAGGGGTGACAGAGGACTCAGGAAGAGGAGAGCAAGCGAAGAGGAGCAGGATGAGATGGGGGAAACAGTCTGGAGGTAGGCGAGGGCTGGAGTCCCTAGGTGGTGCAAACAATTAATGGGCTCAGTTGTTAGTTGAAAGACTGGGGGTTCGAGTCCACCCAGAGGTGCCTTGGAAGAAAGGCCTGGCGATCTATTTCTAAAAAATCAGCAACTGAAAACCCTGTGGGGCCCAGTTCTACTCTGACACGCATAGGGTAACCCCGAGCTGGAATCAACTTGACGGCAACTGGTTTTAAGTGAGGGCTAGCTCTCAAGGAAGGTTTTTTACCAGCTCTGTTTGAAGCGCTTGCAATAGACTGAGGGCACCGCTCTCTTCAGGATCCTCCTCGTGGGAATAGGGTGGCCAGATTTAGCAAATAAAAATGTAGGATGCCTAGTTAAATTTGAATTTCAGACAAACAATGGATAATTTTTAGTATAAGTACGCTCCCACTATTGCATAGGACATATGCTAAAAAATTTTTGTTCTTTATGTACAATTCAAACTTAACAGGCATTCTATATTTTTCTTTACTAAATAATTTTGGTGTTGGCGAAGAATATTGAATATACCATGAACTGCCAGAAGAAGGAACAAATCTGTCTTGGAAGAAGTACTGCCAGAAGCAAGGATGGCAAGACTTCGTTTCACATACTTTGGACATGTTATCAGGAGGGACCAGTCCCTGGAAAAGGACATCATGCTTGGATCAGTAGAGGGTCAGCAAAAAAGAAGAAGACTCTCAACAAGAAGGGTTGACACAGTGGCTGCAACAATGGGCTTAAGCACAACAACCATTGTGAGGGTGGTGCAGGACCGGGCAGTGGTTCATTCTATTGTACGTAGGGCTGCTAGGAGCCAGAACCAACTCAGCGCCACTAACAACAACAAATCTGACAACCCGATCCCTGGCCACATATTCTCTCCCCTCCTGATACTGAATGGAGAGCTTGTCGTCTGTGTTCTCCCATAGGGACGGTGTACCTTTCTGTTCTAGCACCTACCGCGCTGTCCTGAACACAGTCCTGCTTCGTGTGCCCTTCCCTCCCCTCTTATTGTACTGTAGGCTCTTTGGGGGACAAAGATTGTGGCCAGTTTCCCTTTGAGCCCCCAGTGCATCGCACACAGACACACAGTAGACTTCAATGTTTGTTGAGTGGTTAATACCGCATTGATGTTCCTCAGGCGGCTGGGTGGCGAGAATGGTTAAGTGCTCAACTACTAGCTGAAAGGTTGGCAGTTTGAACCCCCCCAGAGGTGCCTCAGAAGACAGGCCTGTGAGCTGCTTCCAAAAGGCCACAGCCTTGAAAACCCTATGGAACAGTTCTACTCTGCACACATGGAGTCGCTCCGAGTTGGACTCAATGGCAACCAACAACAACAAGCTATTCCTCCACTCCCCACCCCCGCCCGCACCCCGGCCTAGGTAGAAAGCCACCACTGAGAGCCAGTGGAGAGCCCAAGTATCTCTAGCCTGAACCCCCAGTCGTGAGGCTAGAGAGCGAATGCCTAGATTGGGTCCCAGGGGCAGGCCTGGCGTTAGGCGGGAGATATAATCCAAAATAGGCCTTCAGAGCCAGGATGGGCTGGGGACGAGATGAAGAGCCAGGGCAGGGAGAGGAGAGAGGAAGAGGGTTAGTGGCTGGAGCAGCAGTGGAACCACAGGAACTTTGCAGAGGGCGTATCCACCGCCCTGGTGGTGTTTTGTATTCCCTCCTGTGTGCGCTTGTACGACTGGGCGAGGCCATTTTAGGGGCCTGGCGTTTCACAGGCCTGTCGGAACTTTGCCTGGGATGGAGGAGCAGGCTTGTCCTTTGACATGCTGCTATCTTCCTGGTTTTTGGTTGCCGCCAGGAGAGTGGTACTTGCGCAGAGGAGAAGGGTTGAGAAGGAAGACCAGATTCCAAGCTAGGGAGGACTGGGGAGAAAGCGCTTTGCTTTGAAAGTGACAACTGTCTTTCGTGTCCGTATTTAAAATGAATGAATAGGTGGAAACAGACTTTCATTTCTTTTGGGGGGATTATTTTAATAAGTTGTTGTTGTTAGGTGCCATCGAGTCCATTCTGACTCATAGAGACCCTATGTACAACAGAACAAAACACTGCCTAGTCCTGCGCCATCCTCATGATCATTGTTATGCTTGAGACCATTGTCACAGCCACTGTGTCAATCCATCTCCTCAAGGGCCTTCCTCTTTTCTGCTGACCCTCTACTTTATCAAGCATGGCGACCTTCTCCACGGACTGCTCCCTCCTGATGATACGTCTAAAGCATGTGCGACGTTGTCTCGCCATCCTTGCTTCTAAGGAACATTCTGGCTATTTCTTCCAAGACAGATTTGTTCGTTCTTTCGGCAGTCCATGGTATATTCAATATTCTTCGCCAACACCCCAATTCATAATTCTTATTTTAATAAGAGCCAGGGAAAATCAACACCACCAAATTGACTGCAGGTGGATTTCTAATAATTGGCAAAGGCTTTTGCAAGTTGGTCAATTATCATTAGGATAAAAGTGAGCGAAATGTATTTACATTTGTACTTGCACAAACTATGGTTGTGGTTGGGCTTTGCTTTTATTGGCTTCAAAGAAGATTTTTTGGGGGGAGTGGATGGGACTTAGACTTCTCTGATTAAGGCGTTAAAAATAGATGAGGGCCTTTAGTCACATTTATAAAAGAGATAAGCTACCAGGAAATGATAAGCTTATCGATGCTTTCCACAGCTTATTAGCTGTTGCACTTAAAACCGTCAATAAGACTGGACAAACTTCAAAGCGATTACAGTATTAGAGAAGATATAAAAGAAAAAGACATACATTAATGTTGCTTGTTAATAATTAATTTTGCTTAATATTTTTTTTTCAGAGATTTCTCTGGGATCTGTTACTGTATCCACCCAGATCAGAAAGCAAGTGTTGTTAGTTGCTGGAGCGTTGGCTCTGAGTCATGGTGGCCTTACAGAAGGAACCCTTGTCCGATCCTGGGCCATCTTCATGGTAGTCGGTGTGTTTGAGTCCATTGTTAAGGCTATTGTGTCAATCCATCTCATTAAGGGTTTTTCTCATTTTCACTGACCCTCTACTTTATCAAACATGATATTATTTTATGTTGATTGGTCTTTCTTGAGGACATGTCCTAATCTGGGAACAAGGTACTGTTGAGAGTTTCAGGCTGAGTCTCTAGAGTTCAAAGAGGAGCAACCAAAACCAGAGCTTTGCAATAACATAGTTTATAAAGAAAATGTTCTACATTCTACTTTGGTTGGTAGCATCTGGGGTCCTAAAATTTTGTGAGCAGTCATCTAAGATACTCCACTGGTCTCACCTCATCTGGAACAAGGGAGAATGAAGAAAACCAAAGATACAAGGAAAAGTTCAATTCAAAGACTAATGAACCACGAGTACCCATAGCCTCCACCAGACTGAGTCTAGCACAATTAGATGGTGCCCAGCTACCACCACCGGTGCTCTGACAGGCATAACAATAGAGGGTCCCACGTGGAGCTGGAAAAAAATGTAGAACAAAATTCTACCTCAGGCAAACACACAAAAGACCAGACTTACTGGTCTGACAGAGACTGAAGAAAGCCCAAGAGTATGGGCCCCAGACACCCTTATAGCTCAGTAATGAAATCACTCCTGAGGTTCACCCTTCAGCCAGAGATTAGACAGGCCCATAAAACAAAACAAGACTAAAAGGACACACCAACCCAGGGGCAAGGGCAGGAGGAAACAGGAAAGCTGGTAATGGGAAATCCAAGGTTGAAAAGAGGAAAGTGTTAACATGTCGTGGGGCTGCCAACTGTCATGGATTGAATTGTGTTCCCCCAAAATATGTGTCAACTTGGTTAGGCCATGATTCCCAATATTGGGTGGTTGTCCTCCATTTTGTGATTTTCCTACATGTTATAAATCATAACCTCTGCCTGTGATTAAAGAGGATTAGGGTAAGATGTAACACCTTTACCAGGTCATATCCCTGATCCAACATAAAGGGAGTTTCCCTGGGGTGAGGCCTGTACCACTTTTTATCTTACAAGAGAGAAAAGGAAAGGGAAGCAAGCATAGAGTTGGGAACCTCATACCACCAAGAAAGCAGCACCTGGAGCAGATCGAATGCTTTGGACCTGAGTTTCCTGTGGTGAGATACTCCCAGACCAAGGGAAGACTGATGACAACGACCTTCCGACAGAGCCGACAGAGAGAGAAAAAGGCTACCCCTGGATCTGGCGCCCTGAATTTGGACTTTTAGCCTACTTTACTGTGAAGAAATGAATTTCTCTTTGTTAAAGCCATCCACTTGTGGTATTTCTTTTATAGCAGCACTAGATGACTAAGACAGCAACCAATGTCACAAAACAATATGCATATTAATTGTTTATTGAGAAGCTAATTTGCTCTGTAAACCTTCATCTAAAGTACAATAAGAAAAAATAAATAAATCAAAAAAGAAAAACCCAGAGCTTTCCTAACATTTCTTCCATCACTGCACCCTGGCAAAGATGACAAAGAATGCTCCGAAGCACTTATCTCTGGTCAGTTCAGTTAAACAGTTGTGCAGAGCTGATATAAGAGGAGCCCTGGGTTGGGCCCCAGAGGTGGTGAGGAGATCAGAGAAGGCCTGGGGAGCCCAAAGAGGCCACAGCCCAGGTGGTAGAGATAAGCCTGGTACAAGACAGGCCCTGAGGATTCTTCTGTTTCACTCCCCCCACACCTCCTCCCTGCCCCCCGTCAAATCTATTAACAACTGAAGCTCAGAGTCTTACCCTGAATTCATCCATCTCTCTCTGGCTCCACTACCGCCATACTGGTCCAAGCCACCGACATCTTTCTCCTGGACATTGGCAATGGCCACTAATGATCTCCCTGGCTTAACTCCTGGCCCTGTAATATGCTAAACAATGCTTTCCAAAAAGATCAGGTCCTATTTCCTGGAACCTATAAATGTTACCCAGTGGAGCAGTCGTTAAGCACTTGGCTGCTAACTGTAGGATTGACAGTTCGAACCCACCAGCCACTCTGCAAGGCAGAGATGTGGCAGTCTGCTTCCATAAAATTACAGCCTTGGAAACCCTGTGGGGGCAGTTTTACTCTGTCCTGTAGTGTTGCCATGAGTTAGAATAGACTTGATGGCAACGGGTTTGATTTTTTGGTATGATAAATGATACCTTATTTGTAAAAAGGTCTTTGGAAATGTGATTAAGGATCCTGAGATGGGGAGATTACCCTGAATTATCAGGGTGGGCCCTAAATGCAATCACATATATCCTTATAAGAGGAAGGCAGAAGGAGCTTTGACACACAGAGAAGAGGACGTCGTGACAGAGGTAGAGACTGGTGTGAAGCAGCCACAAGCCGAGGAATGCCAGTGCTATCAGGAGCTGGAAGAGGTAAGGAACAGATTCTCACCTAGAGCCTTCTAAGGGAGTGCCTTGATTTCCACTCAGTCATACTGATTTCAGACTTCTGCCTCCCGGAACTGTGAGAGAATGAATGTATGCTGTTTTAAGCCACAAAGTTTGTGATAATTTGTTACAACAGCCAGAGGAAACTAAGACAGCCCCTCAATCCATTCTCCACACAGAAGCCAGAGGGAACTTTTAAAGGTGACAGTCAGGCTAGGCCAGTCTCTTGCTTAAAGTCTCTTCTTAGAATCTATCCATAAATCCAAAGTCTCTGAGAGGTATTTGTAGGACATTTGGGAAATTAGAATATGGACTGGATATTAGATGATGTTGTAGAATTATTGTTCGTTTTCTTACATCTGGTCATAGTATTGCGATTATGTAGGAAAAGGTCCCTTTTCTTAGGAAATGCAAGCTGAAGTATTTAGGGGTGAGGTGTCCTGATGTGAGCAACTCACTTTTAAGTGGTTCCAGAAAAAAAGTAGTTAATTTTTGGAGTAGCCTGGCTGGGTGGTTCTGGCTCAGTGTCTGTCGTGATATTGCAGCCAGATGCCAACTGGGGTTGTGGTCAACAAGAGGACTCTCCCAGGAGAAGACTCGCTTCCAGCTGGCTCACTAACATGCTGCTGGCAAGTTTCTTTCTCTCCATGTCGGCTTCTCCATGGAGCTCTTTGAGTTTCCTCACAATATGGTGGCTGGCTTCCCCCCGAGGCAGAAACTGCAATGTCTTTTTGACCTACTCTTAGAAGTCATGTACTATCACTTCCGCTTTATTCTATTATCCACTAAAGCCAGCCCAATTCAATGTGGGAGGGAGCTACAAATGGGTATGAACACCAGGATGTAGGGATCATTGAGAGCTGTGTTGGAGGCCGGCTACCATATTGGGGAAAAAAAAATCAAACCATAATCAAACTCTTTACCCTTTACAATCTGGCTCCTCTCCCACCTCTTTTCAAAAAATTCTTCTCCTTGTCCACTCTGTTCAAGCCATACTGACCTTTTCTCAGTTCTTGGAATCACCAAGTATATATGTGTATCAGGGCCTTTGAACTACCTGTTCCCTTCATGTGATAAGTTCTTCCTCCTGATCATTACATGGCCGAGGTCTATCAGATCTCAGCTTAAATGGCACCTTCTCGGAGATGCTGTCTCTCACTGTTTGTTCTAAAGTAGCTACCCTTGCTCTCACTCCACTCGTTTTAATTCTCTGCACAGCGCTTCTTACTACTTGGTGTATTTCTTACATACTTGATGGTATGCTTATTGTTTCTCTTTCCCACTGTGTCTGTGAAAACAGGAAGCTCTCTGTGTCGATCATCTGTGGATCCCCAGGGCCTAAAACATTGCCTGGCACAGACCAGCATTCAGTGAATGTTTGTTGAATGCCAATGAGGGAGAAAAGTAAGTGTGCTTTTGAAGAGTGCCATGGGAACACATAAGACAGGACGTTTTTCAGCCTCATGACTGCGATATTCTCTCAGGTAATTGCTTCCTGGGGCTGTCACAGGAACTGGATTGATAAACTGCTCTTGTGTGCTGTGTGACATGGTTTGATGGAACATTCTCCCGACAGACCCTAAAGTCACGGACATCTTCCAGACAGCAATCTGTTGCTAGTTGCCATCAGAATTCCCTTTTTATTCTCAAAATGGTCTGAAATCCACTCTGTCCCTTCAGCCGGAAGGCTCAACAACGTTCCTCATGACCTCACATGTGAGGCCTCATGTGTGGTCATGGCCCACAGCCTGTCTCACTGCCTGCCCCCTCTCTGCAACCCCATACAATATTGCTGATAGCCACTTCTCAGGGTTCAGTGGGGGGAGCGGTCAGGAATTTCTTATGCCTTTCAGCCCCTAAATACACTCCCATCACAAGAATGCCAGCTGAATTCCTAAATCCTGTGTCTCTGGAACTTCTGGATATAATAATCTTACTATTCCCAGCCTGCATGGTAAAGTAGAGGGTCAGTGAAAAAGAGGGAGACCCTCAAGGAGATGGATTGAAACAGTGGCTGCAACAATGGGCTGAAACATAACAATGATTGTGGGGATGGTGCAGGACCTGGAAGTGTTTTGTTCTGTTGTACATAGGGTCGCTATGAGTCAGAAGTGACTTGATGGCACCTAATTACAACACAACATATCCTGCCTAGGAGCCCCGGTGGCACGGTGTTAAACACTTGGCTGCTAACCAAAACGTCAGTGGTTCAAACCCACCAGCCACTCCATGGGAGAAAGATGTAGCAGTCTGCTTCTGTAAAGATTACAGCCTTGGAAATCCTATGGGGTAGTTCTACGCTGTCCTGTAGGGTCACTATGAGTCAGAATCGACTGGACGGCAGTGGGTTTATAGTCTGCCTGTGGAGCCATGGAGCCCTGGTGGCGCAGTGATTAAGAGCTCAGCTGCTAACCAAAAGGTTGGCATTCCGAATCCACCAGCAACTCCTTGGACACTCTGTGGAGCAATTCTACTCTGTCCTATAGGGTCAGTATGAGTTGGAATCGACTCAACGGCAACAGGTTTGTTTTGTTTTTGTGGAACCACGTCTTCTCCAGTGAGTCCCTGGGCCACTTACTCTGGCTGTAGTAGACCAAGAGGTGCGGAAGCCTGTTGACTTTGGCTCAGTCCTGCAGGGAGCTTTAAAGAGAGAATCTTGCCGCTTGAAGTGGGGTCTGTGGATGGACACCACTGGCAGTACCTGGGAGTCTATTAGAAATGTACTCTCAGACCAGAATCTGCATTTGAACTTGACTCTCAGCCAGCTTGTATGAACATTAAGGCATGAGAAGCACTGGTGTAAAATGCAGCTCAGAGGTGTCTTCATCAGGGGCAAGGGAGCTGAGGTTTTTATATTCTTGTGTTTGCCCGGCACTAGTTAAGGGCTAGGAGCCCTGGTGGTGCAGAGGTTAAAGCGCTCGGGTGCTAACTGAAGGGTTGACAGTTCCAACCCACCAGCCACTCCATGGGAGAAAAATGTGGCAGTCTGCTTCCATAAAGATTACGGCCTTGGAAAGCCTATGGGGCAGTTCTACTCTGTCCTACAGGGTCACTATGAGTTGAAATCGACTCGATGGCACACAACAACAACAAAGTTAAAGGCTAGGAGCCCTGGTGGTTAAGCCCTCAGCTACTAACCGAAAGGTTGGCAGTTCGAACCCACCTAGAGGCTTTGTGGGAGAAAGACTTGGCAATATGCTTCTGTAAAGATTACAGCCAAGAAAACCCTCTGGGGGTGATTCTGCTCTGTCACATGGGGTCACCATAAAAAGAAAACAGCTTGACGGCACCTAACAATACCAACAACAGTTAAAGCCTGGAGTCCCTGGGTGGTGCAGTTAATGCAGTCACCAGTTAACCAAAAGGTTGGGGGTTTGAGTACACCCAGACGTGCCTAAGAAGTAAGCCTGGTGATCTACTTCTGAAGAATCAGCCATTGAAAACCCCGTGGAGCGCAGTTGTACTCTGACACACACGGGGTAGCCATGAGGCGGAATCAGCTCCACGGCAGCTGCCCCCAAACCCACTGCCATTGAGTCATAGGGTTTCCAAGGCTATAAATCTTTACAGAAGCAGACTGCCACATCTTTCTCCAGGAGTAGCTGGGCAGGCCTTTAAGTTAGCAGTGGATTGCTTTAACCACTGTGCCACCAGGGCTCCTTAGGTTTCCCCCAGGTGGGGCAAATTCTTCTCAGGAAAATCTGGCTTTCCAAACGCAGTAAGCAACAGGCAGGTGGATGCTGGCAGCCTGAGGGCCCACCTCCAACAAAGAGAAGCAGGTGCTGGGTGTAAAACTCACAGCTAGGTGAGATGGAAGAGAGGCAGAGGGGATGTGGGAGGAGCAGAGGGAATGTGGGTGGAGGACTGTGCCAGCCACACCTGCCATCTGAAGCAGATTGGATCCTATTTTTATCTCTTCCGATTTTTTTATCCACTGGAGCCCTGGTGACAGTGCTTAAGAGCTCAGCTGCTAACCAAAAGGTCGGCAGCTCCAAGGCAACAGTTCTACTCTGTCCTATAGGGCTTCTATGAGTCAGAATAGCCTCTACCACAGTGGGTGTGGTTTTTTTTTTTTGGCTTTTATCCACTAACACAGACAGCAAACTGAGAGGAAGTGAAACCACTTGGGACAAAACATCCTCCCAACCAGCAGGCAGGCTCCAGCCTTACAGATGAACGTGATGAAGTTGGAGGGGCAGGGACAGACAATCTTAGCAAAGCTAATTTCTTTCTCAGAAAGCAAGTAGTGTCCATCGTGAGACATTTGTACAAAGCTGGCGATGTGGGAACGTTCATAGGTGCTTGGCTGGGTTTTGGAAAAATGGAGACGTTTGGAGAGTAACCAGACCTGGCTCTTCTTCTCCTTTATGGGAATCTCCCAAAATTTTAAATTTTATTTTATTTTGTTGTGGTAAAAAATATATAACAAAACATTTGTCATTTCTCAACAAATTTATGTGTACAACAGTAATTACATTCATCATGCTGTGAGGCCATGACCACTTCCTGTTTCCAGAGTTTTCATCACCACATTTTGTTCATCCATTCTTCTACTGACGGACACTTGGGTTATTTCCACCTTTTGGCTATTGTGATTAATGCTGCAATGAACATTGGTGTACAAGTATCTGTTTGAGTCCCTGCTTTCGAGTCTTTTGGCTATATACCTAGGGGTAGCATTGCTGAGTCATATATTAATTCAAGTTGTCAAGGATTTCATGGAAGCAGCAGTCGAGAAATCAAAAGATCCGTTGCGTTCAGCAAATCGCTGTGAAAGACCTCCTTAAAGTGTTGAAAAGCAAAGATGTCACCTGACCCAAGCCGTGGTCTTTTCAATCGCATCATATGCATGTGAAAGCTGGGCAATAAACAAGGAAGACAGAAGAAGAATTGATGCCTTCAAATTATGGTGTTGGCGAAGAATATTGACTATACCATGGACTGCCAAAAGAACGAACAAATCTATCTTGAAAGAAGTACAACCAGAATGCCCCTTAGAAGCAAGGATGGCATGACTTTGTCTCACATACTTTGGACACGTTATCAGGAGGGATCAGTCCCTGGAGACTGCTTGGTAAAGTAGAAGGTCCACGAAAAAGAAGAAGACCCTCTCTAAGAGTTGGGAGACAGGTTCTTAGTGCCATTTCCTTGTTCATCTGCATATCACATATTAAATTCTGATAATTATCTTATTGACCTTAGGCAAAACTGAGGTTGGAAGAGTCCAGCTCTAAATTCCATTACATTTATTGTTCTTGATTTCTCTTGCCTACAAGGGGGTGTAACGTCCACCAAGGCATGTCTATGTAGTTTGACAGTGTTCTCACATCCTAGCACAGTATCTGGATCTTAATAAGTGTTCAATAAATACTCGTTGGATAGACAAACATTTGTAGAACCATTAAATCTGTTCTTGTCCTAAATTAGTTTTGTAATAACACCACTTACATGAATTTCATGTATTGGATTTTATACATAGTATATATTCTTGAAGAACTTGCATAACTCAATACTAATTTTTCACAGGATAAATGTTAAGATAAGGAGATCTTAAGGAGCCTTGGTGGCACAGGGGTTGTGCACTCGGCTGCTAACTGAAAGGTCGGTGGTTCCAACTCACCAGCCGCTTCACAGGAGAAAGATGTGGTAGTCTGCTTCTGTAAAGATTTATAGCCTTGGAAACTCTATGGGGCAGTTCTGCTCTGTCCTGTAGGGTTGCTGTGAGTCAAAACAGAATCGGTGGCAATGGGTAGGGAGATGTTTCCTCAAAACCTGTAACTATTGGTCATGGATTGAATTATGTCCCCCAAATATGTGTGTATTAATTTGTCTGGGCCATGATTCCCGGTATTCTGTGGTTGTCTACCATTTTGTCATCTGATGTGATTTTCCTATATGTTGTAAATCCTGCCTCTATGAGGTTAATAAAGGATGGACGGGTGGCAGTTGTGTTGATGAGGCAGGACTCAATCTACAGGATTGGATTGTGTCTTGAGTCGGTTTCTCTTGGATATAAAAGAGAGAAGCAAGCGGAGAGACAGAGGGACCTCATACCATCAAGAAAGCAGTGGCGGGAGCAGAGCGCATCCTTTGGACCCAGGATTCCTGCTCCGAGAAGCTGCTAGTCCAGGGGGAGACTGATGAGAAGGACCTTCCTCCAGAGCCAGCAGAGAGAGAAAGACTTCACCTGGAGCTGACGCCCAGAATTTGGACTTTTAGACTACTTTACTGGGAGGAAATAAATTTCTTTGTTAAAGCCAAAAAAGAGGAAGACCCTCAACGAGATGGATTGACACAGTGGCTGCAACAATAAGCTCAAGCATAGCAATGATTGTGAGCATGGCGCAGGACCAGGCAGTGTTTCATTCTATAGTACATAGGGTCACTGTGAGTCAGAACCTACTTAACGGCACCTCACAACAACAACAACAACATGATAACTCTATGTTTAACTTTTTGAGGAATTTCCAAACTTTTCCACAGTGGCTGTAGCCTTTTACATTCCCAGTTTCTCTACATCCTTGCCAAAACTAGTTATTTTTTGTCCTTTTGATTATAGACATACTGGTGGTTGTGGAATCTCATTGTGGTTTTGATCTGCATGTCTCTAATAACATCTTTTCATTTCTTATTGGCCATTTGCATGTCTTCTTTGAAACAATGTGTGTTCAAATTCTTTGTGCTTTATTAAATCTTCTTTTTATTGTTGAATTGCAAGATGTCAAACAGCAGAAATTTTAAACTTTCAAAAAAATTATATATATATTTTAATAATTTTTATTGTGCTTTAAGTGAAAGTTTACAAATCAAGTCAGTCTCTCACACAAAAACCCATATACACCTTGCTAAACACTCCCAATTACTTTCCCCCTAATGAGACAGCCCGCTTTCTCCCTCCACTCTCTCTTTTCATATCAATTTCTCCAGCTTCTAACCCCCTCTGCCCTTTCATCTTCCCTCCAGGCAGGAGATGCCAACATAGTCTCAAGTGTCCACCTGATCCAAGAAGCTCACTCCTCACCAGCATCCCTCTCCAACCCATTGTCCAGGCCAATCCATGTCTGAAGAGTTGGCTTTGGGAATGGTTCCTGTCCTGGGCCAACAGAAGGTCTGGAGGCCATGACCACAGGGGTCCTTCTAGTCTCAGTCAGACCATTAAGTCTGGTCTTTTTATGAGTATCTGGGGTCTGCCTCCCACTGCTCTCCTGCTCCGTCAGGGGTTCTCTGTTGTGTTCCCTGTCAGGGCTGTCATCGGTTGTATCTGGGCACCATCTAGTTCTTCTGGTCTCAGGATGATGTAGTCTCTGGTTCATGTGGCCCTTTCTGTCTCTTGGGCTCTTAGTTGTCGTGTGACTTTGGTGTTCTTCATTCTCCTTTGATCCAGGTGGGTTGAGACCAATTGATGCATCTTAGATGGCTGCTTGCTAGCATTTAAGACCCCAGACTCCACTCTTCAAAGTGGGATGCAGAATGTTTTCTTAATAGATTTTATTATGCCAATTGACTTAGATGTCCCTTGAAACCATGGTCCCAGACCCCTGCCCCTGCTATGCTGGGCTTCGAAGCATTCAGTTTATTCAGGAAACTTCTTTGCTTTTGGTTTAGTCCAATTGCGCTGACCTCTCCTGTATTGTGTGCTGTCTTTCCCTGCACCTAAAGGAGTTCTTATCTACTATCTAATTAGTGAATGCCCCTCTTCCACCCTCCCTCCCTCCCCCCTCTCATAACCACAAAAGAATGTTGTCTTCTCAGTTTAAACTATTTCTCAAGTTCTTGTAATACTGGTCTTATATAATATTTGTCCTTTTGCAACTGACTAATTTCACTCAGCACAATGCCTTCCAGGTTCCTCCATGTTATGAAATGTTTCACAGATTCTTCACTGTTCTTTATAAATGCGTAGTATTCCAGTTGTGTGGATATACCATAATTTATTTATCCATTCATCTGTTGATGGGCACCTAGGTTGCTTCCATCTTTTTGCTATTGTAAACAGTGCTGCAATAAACATGGGTGTGTATATATCTGTTCGTGTAAAGGCTCTTATTTCTCTAGGATATATTCCAAGGAGTGGGATTGCTGGATTGTATGGGAGTTCTATTTCTAGCTTTTTAAGGAAGCGCCAAATCTATTTCCAAAGTGGTTGTACCCATCAGCATTGCATAAGCATTCCCATCAGCAGTGTATAAGTGTTCCAATCTCTCCACAGCCTCTCCAACATTTATTCTCTTGTGTTTTTTGTATTAATGCCAGCCTTGTCGGAGTGAGATGAAATCTCATTGTAGTTTTGATCTGCATTTCTCTAATGGCTAATGATCGTGAACATTTCCTCATATATCTGTTAGCTACCTGAATGCTTTCTTCAGTGAAGTGTCTATTCATATCTTTTGCCCATTTTTTAATTGGGTTATTTGTCTTTTTGCAGTTGAGTTTTTGCAATATCATGTAGATTTTAGAGATCAGGCGCTGATCAGAAATGTCATAGCTAAAAACTTTTTCCCAGTCTGTAGGTAGTCTTTCTACTCTTTTCGTGAAGGCTTTGGATGAGCACACGTGTTTGATTTTTAGGAGCTCCCAGTTAACTAGTTTTTCTTCTACATTCTTTTTAATGTTTTGTATACTGTTTATGCCATTTATTAGGTCTCCTAACATTGTCCCTATTTTTTCTTCCATGATCTTTATCGTTTTAGATTTTATATTAAGGTCTTTGATCCATTTTAAGCTCATTTTTGTGCATGGAGTGAGGTATGGGTCTTGTTTCTTTTTTTTGCAGATGGATATCCAGTTATGCCAGCACCATTTGTTAAAAAGACTGTCTTTTCCCCATTTAACTGTTTTGGGGCCTTTGTCAAATATCAACTGCTCATATGTGGATGGATTTATGTCTGGATTCTCAATTCTGTTCCATTGGTCCATATATCTGTTGTTGTACCAGTACCAGGCTGTTTTGACTACTGTGGAGGAATGATAGGTTCTAAAATCAGGTAAAGTAAGGTCTCCCACTTTGTTCTTCTCTTTCAGTAATGCATTATTTATTCAGGGCCTCTTTCCCTTCCATATGAAGTTGGTGATTTGTTTCTCCACCTCATTAAAGAATGTCGTGGGGATTTGGATTGAAATTGCATTAAATATATAGATCACTTTTGGTAGAATAGATATTTTTATAATGTTAAATCTTCTTATCCACAAGCAAGGTATTTTCTTCCACTTATGTTAGTCTCTTTTGGTTTCTTGCGGAAGTGTACTGTAGTTTTCTTTGTATAAGTCTTTTACATCTCTGGTAAGATTCATTCCTAAGTATTTTATCTTCTTGGGGGCTACTGTAAATGGCATTGATTTGGTGATTTTCTCTTCAATGTTCTTTTTGTTGGTGTAGAGGAATCCAAATGATTTTTGTATGTTTATCTTGTATCCTGATAGTCTGCTGAACTCTTCTATTAGTTTCAGTAGTTTTCTGGAGGATTCCTTAGGGTTTCTGTGTATAAGATCACGTCATCTGCAAATAGAGATACTTTGACTTCTTCCTTGCCAATCCGGATGCCTTTTATTTCTTTATCTAGCCTAATTGCTTTGGCTAAGACTTACAGCACAATGCTGAATAAGAGTGGTGATAAAGGGTATCCTTGTCTGGTTCCAGTCTCAATGGGAATGTTTTCAGGCTCTCTCCATTTAGGGTGATGTTGGCTGTTGGCTTTGTATAAATGCCCTTTATTATGTTGAGGAATTTTCCTTCCATTCCTATTTTGCTGAGAGTGTTCATCATGAATGAGTGTTGAACTTTGTCAGATGCCTTTTCTGCATCAATTGATAAAATCGTGTGGCTCTTGTCTTTTACTTATGTGGTGGATTACATTAATTGTTTTTCTAATGTTGAACCATCCCTGCATACCAGGTATGAATCCCACTTGGTCATGGTGAATTATTTTTTTGATATATTGTTGAATTCTATTGGCTAGAATTTTGTTGAGGATTTTTGCATCTACATTCATGAGGGATATAGGTCTATAATTTTGTTTTTTTGTGGTGTCTTTACCTGGTTTTGGTATCAGGGGTATGGTGGCTTCATAGAATGAGTTTGGTAGTATTCTGTCATTTTCTATGCTTTGAAGTACCTTTAGTAGTAGTGGTGTTAACTCTTCTCTGAAAGTTTGGTAGAACTCTGCAGTGAAGCCGTCCGGACCAGGGCTTTTTTTTGTTGGGAGTTTTTTGATTACCTTTTCAATCTCTTGTTTTGTCATGGGTCTATTTAGTTGTTCTACCTCTGTTTGTGTTAGTTTAGGTAGGTAGTGTGTTTCTAGGAATTCATCCATTTCTTCCAGGTTTTCAAATTTGTTTGAGTATAGTTTTCATAGTAATCTGATATGATTCTTTTAATTTCAGTTGGGTCTGTTGTAATATCGCCCCTCTTATTTCTTATTCGAGTTATATGCTTCCTCTCCTGTTTTTCTTTTGTCAGTTTGGCCAGTGGTTTACCAATTTTGTTGATTTTTTCAAAAAACCAGCTTTTGGTCTTGTTAATTCTTTCAATTGTTTTTCTGTTTTCTATTTCATTTAGTTCAGCTCTGATTTTTATTATTGGTTTTCTTCTGGTGCCTGTGGGTTTCTTTTGTCACTTTCTTTCTATTTGTTCAAGTTGTAGGGATAATTCTTTGATTTTGGCCCTTTCTTCTTTTTGGATGTGTGCATTTATTGATATAAATTGGCCTCTGAGCACCGCTTTTGCTGTGTCCCAAAGGTTCTGATAAGAATTGTTTTCATTCTCATTAGATTCTCTGAATTTCTTTATTCCATCCTTAATGTCTTCTATAATCCAGTCTTTTTTGAGCAGGGTATTGTTCAGTTTCCAAGTGTTTGATTTCTTTTCCCTGCTTTTCCTGTTATTGATTTCCACTTTTATGGCCTTATGGTCAGAGAAGATGCTTTGTACTATTTCAATGTTTTGGATTCTGCTCAGGCTTGCTTTATGCCCTAATATGTGATCTATTCTAGAGAATGTTCCATGTGCACCAGAAAAGAAAGTATAGTTGGTTGCTGTTGGCTGGAGTGTTCTGTATACGTCTATGAGGTCAAGTTGGTTGATCGTGGCATTTAGATCTTATGTGTCTTTATTGAGCTTCTTTCTGGATGTCCTGTGCTTCACCGAAAGTGGTGTGTTGAAGTCTCCCACTATTATTGTGGAGCTGTCTATCTCACTTTTCAATGCTGATAGAGTTTGTTTTATGTATCTTGCAGCCCTGTCATTGGGCGCATAAATATTTAACATGGTTATATCTTCTTTGTGTATTGACTCTTTAATCATTACATAGTGTCCTTCCTTATCCTTCCTGATGGATTTAACTTTAAAGTTTATTTTGTCAGAAATTAATATTGCCACTCCTGCTCTTTTTGATTGTTGTTTGCTTGATATATTTTTTTCCATCCTTTGAGTTTTTCTTTGTTTATGTCTCTAAGTCTAAGGTGTGTCTCTCGTAGGCAGCATATAGATGGATCTTGTTTTTTAATCCATTCTGCCACTCTCTGTCTCCTTATTGGTGCATTTAGTCCATTTACATTCAGGGTAATTATGGATAGGTATGAATTTAGTACTATCATTTTGGTGTCTTTTTTTGTGTGTTGTTGACAGTTTCTTTTTCCCACTTGGTTTTATGTGCTGAGTAGATTGTATTTTGTGTTTTCCTCTTATTTGTTGTGTTGATTTTGTTTCTGCTGAGTCTGTATTTTTCCCTTGTATTTTATTTTGATGAGTAGGATAGTTTGTCTCCTTTGTGGTTACCTTATTATTTATCGCTATTTTTCTTAATTTAAACCTAACTTTTATTTCTTTCTATTGCCATATCTTCCTCTCCGTGTGGAAGGTGTATGATTACATTTCTTAGTTCCTTTTTATTATTTTAATGTTGTCTTGTTTTATATAATAGCATCACTGTTACCCTGTGTTGGGCTTTTTTGCCTTTTTTAATAATATTGCTTTTTTTTTTTTTTTTGGATTTCCCTGTCTGGGTTGACTTCTGGTTACTCTGCCCAGTGTTCTAGTCTTGGGTTGATACCTGATATTATTGATTTTCTAACCAAAGAACTCCCTTTAGTATTTCTTGTTGTTTTGGTTTGGTTTTTACAAATTCCCTAAACTTGTGTTCATCTGGAAATGTCTTAATTTCACCTTCATATTTAAGAGACAGTTTTGCTGAATATACGATTCTTGGCAGGCAATTTTTCTCCTTCAATTTTTTAAATATGTCATCCCATTGCCTTCTTGCCTGCATGGTTTCTGCTGAGTAGTCCAAGCTTACTCTTATTGGCTCTCCTTTGTAGGTGACTTTTTGTTTATCCCTCGCTGCTCTTATAATTCTCTCCTTATCTTTGGTTTTGGCAAGCTTGACTATAATATGTCTTGGTGACTTTCTTTTAAGATCTACCTTATGTGGAATTCAATGAGCATCTTGATAGATATCTTCTCATCTTTCACAATATCAGGGAAGTTTTCTGCCAACAAATCTTCAACAATTTTCTCTGTATTTTCTGTTTTCCCTCCCTGTTCTGGTACTCCAATCACTCGTAGGTTATTTCTCTTGATAGAGTCCCACATGAATCTTAAGTTTTCTTCATTTTTTTAAATTCTTTTACTTGATTTTTCTTCAAATGTATTAGTACCAAGTGATTTATCTTTGAGTTCAGAAATTCTAGCTTCTACTTGCTGAATTCTGCTCCTCTGACTTTCTATTGAGTTGTCTAATTTTGTAATTTATTGTTAATCTTCTGAATTACATATTCATATGTTATAGCTTAAGATTTTTGTGTCAAATATCTAAACAATATTTGACTAACTGAAGGTTGCAAAAATTTTTCTTCAGTGCTTTCTTCTAGTTTTATAGTTTTCAGTTTTACTCTAAGGTCCATGAATCATTCAAATTGAATTTGTATTTGATTCATGAGTCTTTTTTTTTTACTTTTATTCTGTTCCATTGATCTGTAGGTCTATGCATATGTCAATACCACACCGTATTAATAACTGTAGTTTTTATATTAAATCTTAAAATCGGGCAGTATTATTCTTCTAACTTTTTTTGTCTTTATCAAAGTTCTTTTGGATATTCTAGGTTTTTTGTTTTTCCATATAAATTTTAGAATCAACTTGTTAATTTCTATTTTAAAAAAAATGCCTTCTAGCGTTTTGGTTGGAAAGAATTTTGGGGGGGGAATTGACATATTAACAATTTTGAGTTTTCTGACTCATGAACATACCAAGAGCCGATGGTTTTTAAGAAAACTTGTGGTTTTGCACAGTAGGCCCAATAAACAATATCCTGTATGTTTATCTCTGTTGTTGATGATTACTCCACCAAAGGTGACCATTCCCCCAACTCCTTGCCATCATTGGCTTAGGAAAGAGCTTGTGCCTCATTTCTGGCCGAACAGGGCTGAGGGAATATGAACTTTAAGTGTTCTGGAAAGGGTGTCTCATTCCTATGAAGAAGACACAGGAAGAGGACCCCTTTCTTTCTCTGGATATTGTAATGTCCAGATAAATGATGTCAAGAATTGTTGTGGTCGTCATGTGTGGGGGACTGAATGAAGGCAAACAGCCAACACGTAGAAAATGATGAAGCAAAAACACAGACTCCAGGCCTTGGTAACCACATTGAGCCACCAAAGTCATCAACCTTGGAGGCTTCCTGATGCTTCGACATCTTGGTAGTGGTAGGTGGGAAAAATTATTTTCACGATTCTTCAAGTCCATTTTAATTGAGGTTTCTGTTATTTGTAGTGGAAATCATCATATCTAATTTATACTTTTCCATCAGACAGCTTAGAACCCTGGTGGCGCAGTGGTTAAGAGATCAACTGCTAACTAAAAAGTCAGTGGTTTGAATCTACCAGTTGCTCTTTGGAAGTCCTTTGGGGCAGTTCTACTCTGTCCTATAGGGTCGCTATAAGTTGGAATTGACTGAATGGCAATGGGTTTGTTTTTTGTATCAGGCAGCTAAAATCACATCCCTATGAAATCACAAACGATTGCTTTTTCATTTAAAAATAATTTTTGCTTGTTTTCTCCAATCTTTATTTTATACTGTGTTTAAAAATTTATAAAAACAGCATGTGAATTCAGCCTCACTGTAAACGTACAAACAGTACAAACCTGAATAAAAAGTCAAAGTCTTCCTCCAGACCTCATACCAGACAAAAAGCAAACCCACTGCTGTGGAGCGGATTCCAACTCACAGCAACCCTATAGGACAGCGTAGAACTGTCCCATAGGTTTTCCAGAAAGTGGCTGGTGGATTTGAACTGCCGAGTTTTTGACCAGCCGCCTGAGCTCTTAACCACTGCATCACCAGGACTCCAGACCACCATAAGCTAATGCAATACCCTTGTTGAAAGTAAACATTGTTATCAATGTGATGTGAATTCTTTCAGATCTTTTTCCACAAATGAAAAAGATATATGTAAGTATAGTTTTTTAAAACAAAACTTACCTGCACATTTATAGGTATTTAAAATGTACAAGGACTTTTTAAAATATGAGAACTGTTTGTTATACATGTATTGAAAGCCTTTTAAAGAGTTTTTCCTTTTAAGGGAAAATTATTATATTGAGAGACATACTACATATCTCAGAATGGAGTACATAGCCTGGCAATAATTTTCTAGTAACTTTTTGAAGAGATAAAAATGCAAAGCTAGAAAGAAATATATTGATGTCATTGAACACTGGTCAATAATAGTTATAAAATACATTTTCTATTAATGATACAGTTCCAATCTCAGGCTGTTCTATTAGAATTAAAAACTACTCCACCTGTCATAATTTTTTGTCTTTCTCTCATTTACACTTTTCTTCCTTCCATAAAAACTAGAGCTGTGACTTTCAGTGAAACGAATTATTTAAAAAAAAAAAGAAAGTGTTTATCCAACTGGGACAATTTGGATAACTAGCTCAGGGCTACTCAGATTTTTAAAACATTTTATTTGTTTAAAGAATTAAAATAAAGTAATATTAAAAGACAAGCGTGTAATCTCCCCCGAAACTCTTACAACCTTGTTGTTGTTAGGTGCCTTTGAGTCAGTTCTGACTCATAGCAACCCTATAGACAACAAAAAGAGACACTGCCCCGTCCTGCACCTGTGGCAATCCATTTCATTGAGGGTCTTCCTCTTTTTTACTGACCCTCTACTTTACCAGGCGTGATATCCTTTTCCAGGAACTGGTCCCTCCTGATAACATGTCCAAAGCATGTGAGACATAGTCTTGCCATCCTTGGTTCTAAGAAGCATTCTGGCTGTACTTCTTCCAAGACAGATTTGTTTGCTTTTCTGGCAGTTCATGGTATATTCAACATTCTTCATTAACGCCGTAATTCAAATGCATCAATTCTTCTTTGATCTTCCTTATTAATTGTCCAGCTTTTACATGCATACGAGGTGACTGAAAATACCATGGCTTAGGTCAGGTGCACCTTAGTCCTCAAAGTGACATCTTTGCTTTTTAACACTTTAAAGAGGTCTTTTGCAGCGGATTTACCCAATGCAATGTGTTGTTTGATTTCTTGATGGCTGCTTCCATGGGTGTTGATTGTGGCTCCAAATAAAATGAAATTCTTGACAATTTCAATCTTTTCTCTGTTTATCATGATGTTGCTTGTTGGTTCAGTTGTGAGAATTTTTATTTTCTTTACATTGAGGTGTAATCCATACCAAAGGCCTTTGAACTTCATCAGTCAAGTCGTCTTCACTGTCAGCAAGCAAAGTTGTGTCATCTGCATAATGCAGGTTGTTAATGAATCTTCCTCCAATCGTGATGCCTTGCTCTTCTTCATATAGTCCAGCTTCTCGTACAGATTGAGTAAGTATGATGAAAGGATACAACCCTGCTGCACGCCTTTCCTGACTTTAAACCACACAGTATCCCCTTGTTTTGTTCAAGTGGCTGCCTCTTGGTCTATGTACATGTTCTGCATGAGTACAATTAAGTGTTCTGAAATTTCCATTCTTTCCAATGTTATCCACAGCTTGTTATGATCCACACAACCGAATGCCTTTGCATAGTCAATAACACAGGTAAACATTTTTCTGGTATTATTTCTCATTCCCAAAATAGTCTAGTATAAGTAGTCTGAGAGATATGGGTGTTCTGTGGTGTCAGGGACTCAGGCTCCTTCTAGCTTGTTGCACTGTCTCTCTAGTTACTCATTCATGTCTTCACCACCATGTCTTCACTCCAACCAAAGGAAGAAGAAGAAGAAAAAAAAATGGTGGGAGGATGGTATTCCCCTTCTCTAAAAAGCACCACCCAAAAGTTGTACACATCACATCTGTTCTCAACCCATTTGCTATAATTTAATCACAAAACCACACCTAACTGCAAGGGAGGCTAGGAATGCAAGCTTTATCCCGAATTCTACCTATCCAGGTAAATACTGTGTGATTATTATTGTGTTTTTGGTAATGGTTTACACAGCTTTTTAGGTTCTCACTCAACAATCTCTACAGAGATTGTTCAGTGACATTGATTACGTTCTTCATATTGTGTAATCATTATCAAAATCCTTTTCCAAATTACTCCATTAGCCTAAACTCAATGACCCTTAGATAAAAACTCCACTTTTTCTGCCTCCCTCAGACACTTAGTAATCATGAATATATATTTAACTACTTTTTAATGATCATTTAAAACCCTATAATGTGTATATTTCATAATTTATTCAACCACTCTCTTACTCATAGATGATCAGGTGATTTTTCATTTTTTCGAGTTCAAACAATGCTGCAATAAAGATACTTGCAAATGTGTCTTTTCTTTACATTTTTCTTGTTAGCTGCCATCTAGTTGGCCAGCGACTCATGGTGACCTCATACACAACAAGGACCATTGTGATCCATAGGGTTTTCATTGACTGACTTTTTGGAAGTAGATCTTCAGGCTTTTCTTCCCAGTCTGTCTTAGTCTGGAAGCTCTACTGAAACCTGTTCAGCATCACAGCAACACACAAGCCTCCAGTCACAGATGGACTGGATGGGCTTATATATTTGTATTTCTGTAGAATACATTTCCTCACAGTGGAGTTCCTGGAACAAGGAAGATGAGTATATGACATTTTAATGAATTCTGCTAGATTTGTGCCCCAAAACAGTACAGCAATCACATTCTGACCAGAAACATACCCAGTCTATGTTTCCTTTGCCTCTTGATCCATTCAGGATGTTGTTATTCAACCTTTGCTACCTGCCCACTTCCTTCCATCTGATAGTTGAAAAAATGGCATCTCATCATTGTTTTAATCCCAGCCCCCTTATTTCCAGAGAAACGGAGCACCTTCCCTACATTTGTTGGCCATCTTCATCGCCTGCTCTGTGAATTTCCTGTGCCTATCCTTTGCCCACCTTCTCTTGGTTATTTGCTTTTCCTTATCAAACTGTAGAAAGTTTTTGAATACTTTAACTTAGATATGTTAACCTTTTTTCTGTCATAGCTGTTACCAATGTATTTTCTCCAGTATTGGATGAGCTTTGATTCTATTCATGATATCTTTTGCCAAATAAACAATTAAAATTTGTATTGTCCAGACTATCTTTTATGTCTTTTGAGTTTCCTATCTCACTGAAGAATTTCTTTCCCAACTCAAGTTTATACAAAAATCAAAAACCAAATCTGCTGCTGTCAAGTCGATTCCAACTCATAATGACCCTATAGAAAAGAGTAGAACTGCCCCATAGGGTTTCCAAGGACTGACTGGTGGATTTGAACTGCTGACCTTTTGGTTAGCAGCTGAGTTCTTAACTGCTGCACTACCACAAATACCTCCTAAATTTTCTTCTGAAATATTTGTTTATTGTTTACACTTATGTATATAATCCATGTAGAGTTTTTTTTGTGACTGGAGAGTTAGAGTTTTAGATGGCCAACCAATATGCCAGGGCCATTTACTAAGTAAAACAATCCTTTTTCCTCTGAATTGAACAACCACTTTTGTTATATAATAAGTTCTGTCCCTGTAGGGAGGGAAGAGTGTTAGAAGAGACCACTTGGGCCCTGGCAGTGAGGAGAGAACAGAGAGTAAGGTCAAAGGTAGAAGAGACTGCTGAGTATCGATGCAATGTGGACTTTGTATGGACTGAAAGAGTCTCAAAGGGAGGAGTAAAGACATCTCCTGTTCCATCTTCTGCATGTGTGTGTTCACTACCATCTTATAATTTTCTCTCTGGCAATGTTCTTACTTCTCACCTTCCAGATGTTGAGGGAACACTGGGGGATTCCATAATTAACTAGAACACAAAGAATGAAATAGCAAGTTTCATAAGAGAGACTTCAAAAAGTGCTATTGGCCTTCAAAAGAGGATGGGGTTGATTCTGGCTGGAGGAATCAGGGAAAACTTTCTGGAGGAGGTGACACTTGATTGCTATGCATAGAGTCAATGTACTGGACCAACAAAAGGGGTTGACAAGAAGAGAAAATCAAGGTGTGAGAAATAAGGAGAAGCAATCAGGAGAGGAGGGGCCCAGGCCTCTCTGGTTGGGATGAGGGATTGCCCACTCCTGAAGGCAGTTACTTACAACTTCTGGGCAGCCTACCAAGGGTTCAGAATCTCAGCATCCCTGAGCACCGGTGTTCTCCCTGCTGTCTACCAGATCACCTTTACTAGTAGAGGCTGAACCTGTATGACTGTGAGGCTCTCTGGTTAAAAAATGACACACACACAAAAAAAGGCAGAAACAATAAAGTGAAAGATTGATAGATCTAACTGAAAATTAAAAACTTTGGAACAGTAAAAAACACCATAGGCAAGTTAAAAAGTGCATGGGAAGCTGAAAACTATTTGCAATGAATATGTTGTTGTTGCTGTTGTTAGGTACCATTGAGTTGATTCTGACTCATAGCGACCCTAGGTGCAGCAGAACGAAGCACTGCCTGATCCTGCACCATTCTCACAATCCTTGTTGAGCCCATTGTTGCAGCCACCGTGTCAGTCCATCTCATTGAGGGTCTTCCTCTTTTTCACTGACCCTCTACTTTACTAAGCATGATGTGCTTCTCCAAGGACTGGTCCCTCCTGGTAACTTGTCCAAGTATGTGAGATGAAGTCTTGCCATCCTTGCTTCTAAGGAGCACTCTGGCTGTACTTCTTCCAAGACAGATTTGTTCGTTCATCTGGCATTCCACGGCATGTTCAATAATCTTCCGCAATGCCATAATTGAAAGGTGTCAATTCTTCTTCAGTCTTCCTTATTCATTGTCCAGCTTTGGCATGCATATGATCAATTGAAAACACCATGGCTTGGGTCAGGCACACCTTAGTCTTTAATGTGACATCTTTGCTTTTCAACACTTTAAAGAGGTCTTTTGCAGCAGATTTGCCCAATGCAATGCATCATCTGATTTCTTGACTACTGCTTCCATCGGCGTTGGTTGTGGATCCAAATAAAATGAAATCCTTGACAACTTCAATCTTTTCTCCATTTATCATGATGTTGTTGATTTGTCCAGTTGTGAGGATTTTTATTTTCTTTATATTGAGGTGTAATCCATACTGAAGGCTGTGGTCTTTGATCTTCATCAGTCAAGTCGTCTTTGCTTTCAGCAAGCAAGGTTGTGTCATCTGCATAACACAGGTTGTTAAATAAGCCTTCCTCCAATTCTGATGTCGTGTTTTTCTTCATACAGTCTAGCTTCTTGGATTATTTACTCAGCATACAGATTGAATAAGTATGGTGAAAGGATACAACCTGTACGCACACCTTTCCTGACTTTAAACCATGCAGTATTCCCTTGTTTTGTTTGACTGCCTCTTGGTTTATGTACAGGTTCCTTATGACCACAATTAAGTGTTCTGGAATCCCCATACTTTGCAACGTTATCCATAATTTGTTAGGATCTGCATGGTCGAATGCCTTTGCGTAGTCAATAAAATACAGGTAGACATCTTTCTGGTATTCTCTGCTTTTAGCGAAGATCCATTTGACATCAGCAATGATATCCCTGGTTCCATGTCCTTTTCTGAATCTGGCTTGAATTTCTGACAGTTCTCTATGTACTGCTGCAGTAGCTTTTAAATGGTCTTCAGCAAAATTTTACTTGTATGTGATATTAATGATATTTTTTGATGATTTCTGCATTCAGTCGAATCACCTTTTTTGGGAATAGGCATAAATATGGATCTCTTCCAGTTAGTTGGCCAGGTAGCTGTCTTTCAAATTTCTTGGCATAGACGAGTGAGCACCTCCAGCGCTGCGTCCATTTGTTGAAACATCTCAATTGGTGTTCTATCAATTCCTGGAGCCTTGTTTTTGCCAATGCCTTCACTACAAATTGGACTTCTTCCTTCGGTACCATTGGTTCTCAATTATGTGCTACCTTCTGAAATGGTTGAAGGTCAACCAATTTTTTTTTTTAATTGAACTTTAGATTAAGGTTTACAGAACAAATGAGCTTCTCATTAAACAATTAGTACACATATTGTTTTATAACATTGGTTAACACCCTCCCTTCTCAACCTTGGGCTCCTTATTACCAGCTTTCCTGTCCCCTTCTGCCTTCTCACCCTTGCCCTGGGCTGGTGTGCCCCTTTAGTCTTGTTTTGTTTTATGGGCCTGTCTAATCTTTGGATGATGGGTGAACCTCAGGAGTGACTTTATTACTGAGCTAAGAGGGTGTCCGGGGGCCATACTCTTGGGCTTTCTCTAGTCTCTGTCAGGGACCAGTAAGTCCAGACTTTTTTTTGTGAGTTAGAATTTTGGTCTACATTTTTCTCCAGCTCTGTCCAGAACCCTCTATTGTGATCCCTGTTAGACCAGTCAGTGGTGGTAGCCAGGCACCATCTAGTTGTGCTGGACTCAGTCTGGCAGAGGCCGTGGTAGTTGTGGCCCTTCAACCAATTCTGTGTATTCCTTCCATCTTCTTAATGAGGCTTCCTGCATCATTTAATATTTTCCCTGTAGAAGCTTTCAACATTGCAACTTGAAGCTTGAATTTTTTCTTCAGTTTGTTCAGCTTGAGAAATGCCGAGCATGTTCTTCCCTTTCTGTTTTTTAACTCCAGGTCTTTGCACATTTCATTATAATACTTTACTTTGTCTTCTCAAGTTGCCCTTTGAAACCTACTTTTGAGATCTTTTGCTTCATTACTTTAGCTTTAGCTACTCTATGTTCAAGAGCAACTTTCAGAGTCTCTTCTGACATCCCTTTTGGTCTTTTTTTTTCTTTCCTGCCTTTTTAGTGACCTCTTGCTTTCTTCAAGTAAGATGTCCTTGATATCATTCCACAACTCATCTGGTCTTCTGTCATTAGTGTTCAATGCATAAAATGTATTCTTGAAATGATCTTTAAATTCAGGTGGGATATACTCAAGGTTGTACTTTGGCTCTCAAAGACTTGTTCTAATTTCCTTCAGCTTCAACTTGAATTTGCATCTGAGCAATTGATGGTCTGTTCCACAGTTGGGCCCTGTCCTTGTTCTGACCGATGAAATTGAGCTTTTCCATCATCTCTTTCCAGAGATGTAGTCGATTTGATTTCTGTGTATTCCATCTGGTGAGGTCAATGTGTATAGGTACCACTTACGTTGTTGAAAAAAGATATTTGCAAGGAATAAGTCACAGGTCTTGTAAAATTCTATCGTGATCTCCAGCGTTGTTTCTATCACCAAGGCTGTATTTTCCAATTACCAGTTTTTCTTTGTTTCCAGCTTTTCCCTTCAAATTGCCAATATTTATCAATGCATCTTGATTTCATGTTTGGTCAATTTCAGACTGCAGAAGTTGGTAAAAATCTTAAATTTCTTCATCTTCGGCCTGCAATGTATATAGCAGAGAAGTAATTAATAACATTAATAGATTGAGAACTCTTACAAACCTGTAAGGAATAAACAAATGCTTTAATTAAAAATGGGCAAAGGATGTCAGTGACAATTCAGAAAAGGCTAAATACAGTAAGCAAGGGGGGCAGTGGTAGTTCAGTGGTAGAATTCTCACCTTCCAAGTGGGAGACTCAGGTTCAATTCCCAGCCAACGCACCTCATGCCCAGCCACCACCCATCTGTTAGTGGAGGCTTGCGTGTTGCTATGATGCTGAATAGTTTTCAGTGGAGCTTCTGTACTAAGACGGTCTAGGAAGGAAAGCCTGGTGGATCACAATGGTCCTGTCCAAGCCAGTTATGGGAACGATGCATGACCCATTGTGCATGAGGTTGCCATGAGTCAGGGACTGCCTGACAGCTAAGAACAACAACAATAAGCAAATACATACATATATATATATATATATATATATATATATATATATATATATATATAAAATAAGTAGCCTAAGTACTCTGTGGAGCCCTGGTGTTGCAGTGTTTAAGAGCTCTCAGCTACGAAAGTACTGTATATAGTTTTCTTTTTTTTAATGTAAATTAAACAGCAGGTGGATACCATTTATCACTTAGGCAGAGACTTTAAGCTTCATAGCACCCAGTGTGCTGAGGGTTCTGGCCTGGGAGGAGGGTGGAGTTTTGTTAGGCATTCTCATCCATTGCTATTGGAATACAACTGAAACAACTTTTCTGGAGGGCCGTGTGGCCCAACATGGATAAAATTTTTAGCCAAGTGCATACTCTGACCCAGAAATTCTACATAAGGAATGTGCCCTAAGGAAATCAGAACATCCCTCAATATTTAGGAGACTCAGCACAGAATTGTCTATATAATATGGGAAAACCAGGAAAGAATGTAAATGCCTAACAATAGGCAATTGGATACAATGGATACTCTGTAGCAATGAATAATTTTGTAGAAGTATATTTATTTTATAAAATATGTGTATTTTGTTTAAAAATGCATCACAAATATCCTTCTTGAAAAGGAAGAATATTTATGAACCAAACCCATTGCTGTCGAGTTGATTTCAACTCATAGCAACCCTATATTTTTAAACAGGAAGCCATAAATAATATATACAATATAGACTCATTTTTATAAAAATATCTACTTGTATCATTAGGATCCATTCAGTTACGAGTAATAGAAAACTCAGCTAAGTGGCTTCAACAAATAATTTTATTGGTTTATATAACTAGAAACTCCAGAAGTAAACCAGATTTTGTTATTAGTTTAATTTAGTAGCTCAGACAGTTCTCCGAGGACATTGTTTCTTTTTTATATCTCTTTTTTGCCTCTGTAGCATCCATTTCATCCAAGGCTGGCTCCTCTGTGGCTACCGACATATCCAAGCGCCAACATTGTCCCAGAGACCTGTAAGTGCCTCTTTCACAGCGTCAAGTGGGAGTCCTAGGCTTCCCTCTGATTGGACCATCTTGATCATGTGTGTCCCCGGCCAGGGGAATGCCATGCGTTGATTGGCTTTGGCCTGGGTTCTGTGCTTGTTCCTAAAACAAACACTGTGTCAAGAGCATGAGATTATTGTCGTAGTTTAGTCAAATCAGGACGCATACAGGAGCTGGGGCTGGGGTAAATCCCACCAAAGCTGCAAGGATGCTCCACAGTGGTGTGGAGCGAGGTGGGTGTTGAGAAGCTCATTCTGATATCCACCTCACCACAGAAAAGCCTGTGTATCTTGAAAAGAAAACAGACTGGAGGAATGTGCCCACAGTGGTTTTCTTTAAGCAGTGGAATTATGGGAAATTTTTCTTTTATATTTTGTACCTTATATGCATTTTGGAGCCCTAGTGGCAGAATGGTTAAGGGCATGGCTGCTAACCAAAAGGTCAGAAGTTGGAGTCCTCCAGCTGCTCCTTGGAAACCCTAATAGGAGTAGTTCTACTCTGTCCTATAGGGTTGCTACAAGTTGGAATCAACTTGATGACAACAGATTTGGCTTTTTGGTTTGGTTTTATTTATACTTTAAATTTTTGACAACAAACACATATTATTTAAGTAATTTAAAAAAGAAACAAAAGCTATAAACATAAGGGAAAGTGGACATCTAACACTTACACTAGAATTACAAACAGATTGCTCCTTAGAAGCGAGGATGATGAGACTATGGCTTGCTTACTTTGGATACCTCATCAGGAAAGACCATCAGTTTGGTAGAAGGTCGGTGAAAACAAGGGAAATCCTTAATGAGATAGATTGGCGTCATGGCCTCGACAATGGGCTCAAACACATTCAAGATCATGATTTTGGTGCAGGACGGTGTTTAGTTCTATTATCCATGAGTCAGAGCCAATTTGACAGCAACTAACAATAACAGCAACATTAAAACGTAATTAGCAGCTTGAGGGATTTAAGGCAGACCTCTTGGCAAACAGGAAACAGGACTTTTCAGAATGGTACCAGCTATGTCTTGCACAAGCTTCTAACTGCCTTCCTCTTCCTTCTGTTGAAATTGTGGTCACTTCAAGAGATGTAATCTGAGATCTTTGAAAGCTGGTTTAAAACCATGGGTTGCAATGGTTCAGATTTCCCCCTTATAATCTTAGGGTGAGGAAAACTTTTCAACTTCTCTAGAGACACTTTCCCTCGTCACCTTTAAACACCAGGAAATAAGTTTAAACACCAGAAGGGGTGTGGAGGGCGGGTACCTCTTTGCAGAGGGGCGCCTGTGTGCAGCAGGGCCCCTGTGTGCAGCAGGGCCCCTGTGTGCAGAGGAGAGGCTGGGCCCAGGGTTCCTCCACTTCCTTCTTGGACAGAAGGCACTGAGTATTGTTTCGGGAAGTGGCCAGCTCAGAGAGACTTTTGTTTCTCAGTGGTCCTGCAGTTCTCTGCACTGTGAATCACAGCAAGAGACGCTGGCAATGGTCACCTGCCTAAGGGGCCTTCAGGGTCCTAGGGCCTGTCCTGTGTGTTGCTGGTGTGAGGTGCTGGGTTTGGAAGTTCTTCCTAGGATTTGAGAAGAGACTCCTGCTCTTCTCCCACGCACGTTTTGCTGGAAAAGAGGACTAGCTAGCTATTCAATTGGCAGAAAAGACTCCAGCTGATAAAATAAGGTAAGGATGTCTCATATCTGGCCAGGGGTCTTTATTCTCACTTCTTCCATTTCTGCTTGAGGTTGGTTCTCAGCTCGGCATTTTCTGAAATTGATTTTATCTGACCATGCCCTTCGGGGTTACTCCATTGTGATGGCAAGTAATAAGCTCACATTTTAGTTCCAAGATGGGAGCTATAATTACCAAATCAAAATGCTCTGGGTTGAGTGGTCAAGACACTCTGGTCTCAGTAGGAAAATACATGTGGGAGAGGAAAATGGAAGGTGGACAGTGGATGGCCTTAAGGAACCACTCTGTGTTTCCCCAGGTCATGTTGACCTCTGCACCAGAAAGTAAACTTCATGAGAGTAAGGACCTACGTGTCTTATTCAGTGTCATACTCAGTACCTAGAACAGTCAGAATAGGCAATACGTATGTGATAAATGAATGGATGAATGAGTGGAGGGCTGGCTAGCTGAATGAACAGATCCTTCTTATTTTTTAAGGGTCGGTGGCCCATGGGAAGTCTTCCCTGATCCTTCTTGGAAGATCACACTCCCTCCTCTGGGCTTCTGTAGAGTTTTAAATCAACAGTTGACCTATAGTGTTGAAATTATTGAAGCCCTGGTGGCGCAGTGGTTAAGAGCTCAGCTGCTAACTGAAAGGCTGACAGTTCAAATCCACCAGCAAGGAATGGCTTGGGGCAGTTATACTGTGTCCTATAGGGTCACACTATGAGGCAGAATCGACTTAATGGCAGTGGGTTTGGTTTTTATGGTTGCTGAAATTATTTACTTAGATACTTTTCTTTCCTGAAAGACTGTGAGCTCCACAAAGGCAGGGAATCTGCCTTATTTTTCAGGACTTCCAACTGGTTCATTTTGGTTCAATCCTCTGCTGAGAGTTTGCATTATACATAAGAATCACCCGGAAATCTTGTTAAACTGTAGATTCTGACTCAGTACATCTTTGGTGGAAATGCAGGTCCTCAGCAGGGAGTCTTGTTATTTTCCCATTTGACTGTAGTCATTCAATTGCTCGTTGAATAAATAAAATGGTGGCAGCCTCATAAATATCTCCCAGCCTTTAGGATATACAATAAAACCTGCAAAAGCCGGAATCTGTGCAAAGCAGAAACCTGTCAGGGAAGGAAAATGCAAATATTTTCCACTAATTAGAGAGCGATAGAAAAGTGGTAAGACTGCACCCTGTCAAAGGCAGAAAACTTTCGAGACTCAGGAAAACAAGGCAGTCCTGTCAAGTTCTGGCTCTCACAGGTTTCACTGTACTTGTCAATTGGCTCAGAATATCACATTAGTCAGGGCCCCTTTGCTTCTTCAGTGTTGTTGGTACATTAGTAAGTTCAAACTCTTTGCTTTTTGTTGCTTCTAAGGGAACCAAAAAACCAAAGCCAAATCCATTGCCTTTGAGTCAATTCCAACTCATATCAACCCTATAGGACACAGTAGATCCTATAGGACAGAGTAGACCCTATAGGACAGAGTAAAACTGCCTCACAAGGTTTCCAAGGATCAGCTAGTAGATTTGAATGGCCAACTTTTTGGTTAAGCAGCCGCAGTTCTTAACCACTGTGCCACCAGGGCTCCACTCTAAGGGAACAGCTACCTTCTAAGGGGACAGCTACCTTCTGTTTTCAGCTGTTATCCCAATATCCTATTTGTTGAATCTACAAATATGCTGGATTGTTTCCAAGAATTACATTTCCAGGATCAGGTTGGTCACCCCCTGATGTTACCAAGGAGGCATTTTAATCTCATCAGCAAACAACCTCCAAGTCCTAGGGTGGGGTGCATTGTTCTGGGGGCACCTCCCAGATTATGTGGATTCTCACAGCTCTGGTCACAGAAGCTGAAGCCCCTGGTCTGGTCCCCACTCACTTTTGACCCATCTCTCTTGTGGCCTGTGGTCTTCCCCCTGAGGCCACAGTCCCTCAGCTGGGTACCCTTGCTTTCTGACCAGGTCCCACTGCCTTGGACTCCAGGCGGGGATTTGCTCTGTATCACTCAGACCACTCTGAAACAGCAAATGACCTCGTGTGACCCCCAGACCTGGATCATGCAAAAACTACTCTGCATTCAATATTCACTAAAAATACTCAGTGTTTTGAGACCAGGAATCCAGGAAGTCAATGAAAACCCAATGGATCACAATAGTCTGATCCACAACCCATCATGGGGATGGTGCAAGACTAGGCAATGTTTCATTCCATTGTGCATGGGGTCACTATGAGTCAAAGGCCAGCTTTACAGCAGTTAACAACAACAATCCAGGAAGTCAGGACATAGGCTAAGCGCAAACACATATTTATCGTCAGGTTCAAAGTCTGAAACAAAGGAAGACATTCAAGGAAGGTGAAATTGTCAATAACCAGAGACTTGTGATGTAAGCCTGATTCTTTGCAGAGTTTGCTACAGCCGAGGATTTCATGGTCTCTGTTAACGTAGGAGGCCTGAGCCCATGGATGTGTGTGGCTTAAGTGGCCCAGGAGGTAGTGAGAAAACAGTGAAACATTTTAATACCTGGGACAGGCTCCCCAGTTTAGGAAACTCAGAGTTCAATGGAAGGTTCTGTGAGTACTGGTGCCAGCCTCACTAGACCAGAGTGACAGAGCCATGCATTTCTGGGGTACACACCACAGGACTAAGGATCTCAGCAGTTGTTCCCTTATCTAAGGTCCGTCCTCCCCTCCCAGGAGCCCTTGCGTCCTGCAATCTGCTGTCATCTGGACCCGTCCAGTTGTATTGATCGTGGAGAATTCCTGCCATGACTGGTCATTTGTTCTGCGATGGGGTAGCTTCTCCAAACCCTCCATGCTGAAGACTTTGAAAGCTTCGTAGTCATTTGGGTCAAGCCCCAAAGTTGGCGGGGATCTAGATCTTGGTATCTGTCCCCTCGAAACACAATTAGGTTATTTCTTGGTTGTTTCCTTTCTGCAGGCATCATTGACAAGTTTGCCTTCCTCTGATTTGTCCTTGTTTCCTATACCCGCTTGCGCAGTGGTTTTCCGGAGGGCTGCATTACCTGCTTTCGTCTCCTGTAGTAAGAAGTCATACTCAACTTCTTGGTGCCCTAGCTTCTCCCGGGAGGCTTCTCCTGCTGACCCTGTGTCTGTCTGGTCTGGGATTTGTCGAAACATTTCCCACCCTGGTTTTTCATGCAAGAGAAGGAAGAATACCCTCCCACATCCTCTTTAAGAAGAAAGGAACTCGCTTTACTGTAACCAAAGGTTTGTGGTTTTCATGCATTTTCTCCCATTCAAAAAATGTGAAAATTCTCTATGTTTTTGCCACCTGGCTCATAAGCTATACCAACGGTCATCCCCACCTGTGCCCCTAACTGAATCAATGAAGTAAATTTCTTGAGGGTGGAGGCCATGTTTTGCTCATCTCCCAGCACAGTGCCTGACACATAGTAGGTGCAGTATAAAGGCTTACTGAATGAACGAATGAGTGAATGCTTAAATGGAGAAAGTGGAATACAAGAATGAATTGAAAATTCTAGTTGCTTGTAAATTATCTGATCATTCAAAAGTGATTGGATGATAATGTAGCTGGGGGTTTTCAAAGTTAATTATTTTCTTTGTCACTGATCCTTAGAATGCAACTTCTTTTGCAAAATACGAAACACAGTTATAAATAATATTTGCAGAAATAGCATCAATAACAATAATACATTTTCTATTTGGGAATAAGTCCATTAAAGGAAAAGATAAATGTACTTGTCATATTCTAAGATAATCACAAGAATAAGTTCCGAAACAGCCATATGCTCTATAAATATAACTCAAAATCCTACGCCAATACTAAAAGGCAAATATAAATGCTAATGAAAATAACTGAGAACTTTAATAACTTGGTATGAATGAACTTCGCAATGGAAAAATCCAAGTCCATTCAACTGGTAATAGAATTTGCTGTGATAGATGGGCTAATATCCCTGCCAAAGGAATATATAAAAATATAACCGGTGCCATTGAGTTGACTTCAACTCATAGCAACCCTATGTGTGCCAGAGTAGAGCTGCACTCCGTAGGGTTTGCAGTGGCTGATTTTTTTGGAAGTAGATCACCAGAGGCACCTCAGGGTGGACTCAAACCTCAAACCTTTTGGTTAACAGCAGAGCACTTTAACTCTTTGCACCATAGGCTTCTTGCAATAGAGCGATCTCTATTATACAGCAATTAAATAAAAGGTCCAGTTAAGAATCACTTATTAAGTAAAAGTTCTCAAAGCAGGCAATAGGTTAAGGTATCCATGGATTTCAGTTTCAGTTATAATGTTTATTTAGAATCATAATTCTCAGGCTTAAAGAGCTGACTTTACATAGCATGTACAATCCAATATAATGCATATCATGCAAAGACCCCTGATAAAGATGAATTTACCCAAGCAATATATATCATGCACAGATTTCAAAATGAAGGGAGTTCTTTGCTTCAGTAAAATTAATTACAGTATATATATGTGTGTGTGTCTATATACATATACGTATACGTATACATATACATGGTTAGCAAGAATAGCTATAATTAAATTGTACTTTGATTTGGGGAAATAGAATTAAACCTGGCAGAAAGTTCATAGCCATTCCCTAAGCTAAATCAGAGAGACAAAACTAAAACGCTTCACGGAGTCTGCTGATTTCAGCTTTGCCAAAATCGTATTGATAGAGCTTCTGGTTAATGGCTGATCTGCTGAGACAGGGGTGTGTCCTGCTGCTTTAAGATGGGGCGACTAACTGTGAATGGAAGAAAACCACTGACTTTGGAGTAGCGGGTGCCTACTGATGAAACAAGGAAGCTCCCCATCTTGGCTGCTATGTGTTGTGTTATAAGCTTTAATAATATTAAGGTCATACACTGGCAAATTAACTTTTAGCCAGCTAAATAATTATAACAATACAGCATTAAAATAATTAACTTCAGCATATTTCAAATGTAAATGCTACCAGATGAACTCAATAGAGACAAACCAGGAGACCAAAGAAAAATTCCTCTCAGGTTCTGGGTAATATTGTTGGCCATGAATCACACATTGGCAATGTACACGTTGCTGTTTGCTCTTTGTGGTTTATCTACATCACACTGACCTCTGACACCTAGAGAGACAGGGAGGGGAGGAGAAACGCCATCTGTTTCCTGCCTGCCAGATAACTGTCCTAAGATCCACGATTGTGTAAGGCCTGTAACAGCAGAGACCTGGCGCTTGCTGATTGCTGTGGTATCCCTAGCACTGAGAGTTGTGCTAGGGGGACAAAGGCATTTGGAATTCACCAGCAGACTGAATAAATGTCCATCTGCTGAGGCTGCCACGTTCGCTTCTTGGTTAGTCCCATGCTGATGCAGAAAATCAATGCAAGTACAATTGAGTGACTATTTTATCTTAGCAAGTTTAACACTTGGGACTCTCCAGAGAAACAGAACCAATAGAACATATATAATAGCATGATATATATGACATATGTATGGAAATACACACACACACACGCACGCATGCACAGAGTCCCTAGGTGGTACAAACAGTAACGTGTTTGACTGCTAACTGAAAGGATGGAGGTTTGAGTCTACCCAGAGGCACCTTGGAAGAAAGGCCTGGCAATCTACTTCTGAAAACTCAGCCACTGAAAACCCTGTGGAGCACAGTTCTACTCTGACACACGTGGGGGTGTTGGAGTCAATTCAATGAGTTGGAGTCAACTCAGTGGCAACTGGTACTGGTAGGACAGAAGAAATTTATTTTAAGAATTCGGCTCATGTGACTGTGGTGGCCGGCAAGTCTAAAATCCATAGAGCAGATCAGCAGGCTGGAATCTCAGCAGGAGTTGATGCTGCAGTCTTGGGGCAGAATTTCTTCTTTTCCAGGGCACCTCAGTTTTTGCTCTTTTAAGGCCTTTGGCTGATTGTATGAGGCCCAACCACGTTAATCTTCTTACTCAAAGTCAACAGATTGTAGATGTTAACCAAAATACAAAATATCTTCACAGCGATGACTAGACTAGTATTTAATTAAATAACTGGATACTATAATTGCACAGTGGTTAAAGTACTTGGCTGCTAACTGAAAGTTCAGTGGCCTGAACCCACTAGCTGCTGCTAGGGAAAAAGATGTGGCAGTCTGCTTCTGTAAAGATTTACAACCTTGGAAACCCTATGGGGCGGTCCTACTTTGTTCTACAGGGTCACTATGAGTTGGAATTGACTTGCTGGCGATAGGTTTGGGTTTTTTGTTTTGTTTTATAGCCTAGCCAAGCTGACACATAAAACTAACCATCACAGCCTGTGTACCAAAATTTCTTATAAATTCATTATTTAAGTTTCTATGAAGATTCATGGATACGTTATTTGTCATATATGACATCATTATATATATTAAAAAAAAAAACAAAACCCAAACTCATTGCCATCAAGTCAATTCTGACTCATAGCAACCCTACAGAACAGAGCAGAACTGCCCCATAGGATTTCCAAGGCTGTAATTTTTATGGAAGCAGACTTCCACATCCTTCTGCAGAGCATCCGGTGGGTTTGAACCACTGACCTTTCAATTAGCGGCCAAATGCTCAACCACTGTGCACCAGGGCTCCCCCCACATCATTATACCCCAAAACCAAACCCACTGCCGTCAAGTCGATTCCGATTCATAGCGACCCTATAGGACAGAGTAGAACTGCCCCATAGCTTCCAAGGAGTGCCTGGAGGATTTGAACTTAACCACTACGCCACCAGGGTTTTCTCACATCATCATTAGATTAAATAATCTCTTTCTGAAGTCCTGGAACGACTCCTATGCCACATTTCTATCTGTAGTGATAGATTTTTTTAAGGACAGTGAAATATGTAATTAAATTGTATCCTCTTTGTTAATACAGATATTATTACTGTAATAAGTTGGGAGTCTCTGGGTAATGCAAAGTGTTAACGCATTTGGCTGTTAATCCAAAGGTTGGAGGTTCAGGTCTACCCAGAGGCACCTCAGAAGAAAGATCTTGTGATCTACTTTCAAAATATCAGCCATTAAAAACTCTGTCCAACACAGTTCTACTCTGGTACACACGGGTGCCGTGAGTTGAAATCAACTAAATGGCAACTTGTTGGCTGAGTTAGGTAATACTTAGGACCACACATACTTATCATTATTTAAATTATACAGTGAAAAGAGCTTCCTATTATTATTGTTGTTGTTGTTGTTAGGTGCCGTCGAGTCAGTTCTGACTCATAGCAACCCTATGCGCAACAGAACGAAACACTGCCCGGTCCTGTGCCATCCTTACCATCGTTATGCTTGAGCTCATTGTTGCAGCCACTGTGTCAGTCCACCTCGTTGAGGGTCTTCCTCTTTTCCGCTGACCCTGTACTCTGCCAAGCATGATGTCCTTCTCCAGGGACTGATCCCTCCTGACATGTCCAAAGTAGGTAAGATGAGGTCTCGCCATCCTTGCTTCAAAGGAGCATTCTGGTTGTACCTCTTCTAAGACAGATCTGTTCGTTCTTTTGGCAGTCCATGGTATATTCAATATTCTCTACCAACACCACAATTCAAAGGCGTCAATTCTTCTTCAGTCTTCCTTATTCATTGTCCAGCTTTCACATGCATATGATGCGATTGAAAATACCATGGCTTGGGTCAGGCTCACCTTAGTCTTCAAGGTGACATCTTTGTTTTTCAACACTTTAAAGAGGTCCTTTGCAGCAGATTTACCCAATGAAATGTGTCTTTTGATTTCTTGACTGCTGCTTCCATGGCTGTTGATTGTGGATCCAAGAAAAATGAAATCCTTGACAACTTCAATCTTTTCTCCATTTATCATGATGTTGCTCATTGGCCCAGTTGTGAGGATTTTTGTTTTCCTTATGTTGAGGTGCAATCCATACTGAAGGCTGTGGTCTCTGATCTTCATTAGTAAGTGCTTCAAGTCCTCTTCACTTTCAGCAAGCAAGGTTGTGTCATCTGCATAACGCAGGTTGTTAATGAGTCTTCCTCCGATCCTGATGCCCCGTTCTTCTTCATATAGTCCAGGTTGTCAGATTATTTGCTCAGCATACAGACTGTATAGGTATGGTGAAAGAATACAACCCTGACACACACCTTTCCTGAATTTAAACCAATCAGTTTCCCCTTGTTCTTTCTGAACAACTGCCTCTTGATCTATGTACAGGTTCCTCATGAGCACAATTAAGTGTTCTGAAATTCCCATTCTTTGCAATGTTATCGATAATTTGTAACGATCCACACAGTCGAATGCCTTTGCATAGTCAATAAAACACAGGTAAACATCCTTCTGGTATTCTCTGCTTTCAGCCAGGATCCATTTGACGTCACCAGTGATATCCCTGGTTCCACGTCCTCTTCTGAAACCGGCCTGAATTTCTGGCAGTTCCCTGTTGATATACTGCTGCAGCCGTTTTTGAACGATCTTCAGCAAAATTTTGCTTGCGTGTGGTATTAATGATATTGTTCTATAATTTCCACATTCGGTTGGATCACCTTTCTTGGGAATAGGCATAAATATGGATCTCTTCCAGTCAGTTGAATATACTATGGACTGCCAAAAGAATGAACAAATGTGTCTTGGAAGAAGTACAGCCAGAATGCTCCTTAGAGGCAAGGATGGCGAGGCTGCGTCTTACATACTTTGGACATGTTGTCAGGAGGGATCAGTCCCTGGAGAAGGACATCATGCTTGGCAGAGTACAGGGTCAGCGGAAAAGAGGAAGACCCTCAACGAGGTGGACTGACACAGTGGCTGCAACAATGAGCTGAAGCATAACAACGATTGTAAGGATGGCACAGGACCGGGCAGTGTTTTGTTCTGCTGTGCATAGGGTCGCTATGAGTCGGAACCGACTCGATGGCACTTAACAACAACAACAACCAGTCAATTGGCCAGGAAGCTGTCTTCCATATTTCTTGGCATAGATGAGTGAGCACCTCCAGTGCTGTCTTCCATATTTCTTGGCATAGATGAGTGAGCACCTCCAGTGCTGCATCTGTTTGTTGAAATATCTCAATTGATATTCCATCAGTTCCTGGAGCCTTGTTTTTCTCCAATGCCTTCAGAGCAGCTTGGACTTCTTCCTTCACTACCATCGGTTCCTGATCATATGCTACCTCTTGAAATGGTTGAACACTGACTAATTCTTTTTGATATAATGACTGTGTATTCCTTCCATTTTCTTTTGATGCTTCCTGCGTCGTTTAATATTTTCCCCATAGAATCCTTCATTATTGCAACTGACGCTTGAATCTTTTCTTCAGTTCTTTCAGCTTGAGAAACGCTGAGCGTGTTCTTCCCTTTTGGTTTTCCGTCTCCAGCTCTTTGCACATGTCATTATAATACTTCACTTTGTCTTCTTGAGATGCCCTTTGAAATCTTCTGTTCAGTTCTTTTACTTCATCAATTCTTCCTGTTGCTTTAGCTGCTTGACTTTCAAGAACAAGTCTCGGAGTCTCCTCTGACATCCATCTTGATCTTCTCTTTCTTTCCTGTCTTTTCAATGACCTCTTGCTTTCTTCATGTATGATGTCATTCTACAACTCATCTGGTCTTCGGTCACTAGTGTTCAATGCATCAAATCTATTCTTCAGATGGTCTCTGAATTCAGGTGGGATATACTCAAGGTCATATTTTGGCTCTCGCGGACTTGCTCTGATTTTCTTCAGTTTCAGCTTGAACTTGCACATGAGCAATTGATGGTCTGTTCCACAGTTGGCCCCTGGCCTTGTTCTGACTGATGATATTGAGCTTTTCCATTGTCTCTTTCCACAGATGTAGTCAATTTGATTTCTCTGTGTTCCATCTGGAGAGGTCCATGAAAAAAAAAAAAATGTGTATAGTTGCCGTTTATGTTGGTGAAAGAAGGTATTTGCAATGAAGAAGTCGTTGGTCTTGCAAAATTCAATCATTCGATCTCTGGCATTGTTTCTGTCACCAAGGCCATATTTTCCAACTACTGATCCTTCTTCTTTGTTTCCAACTTTTGCATTCCAATTGCCAGTAATTATCAATGCATCTTGATTCATGTTTGATCAATTTCAGACTGCAGCAGCTGATAAAAATCTTCTATTTCTTCATCTTTGTCCCTAGTGGTTGGTGTGTAAATTTGAATAATAGTCATATTATTTGGTCTTCCTTGTAGGTGTATGGATATTATCTTATCACTGTCAGAGTTGTACTTCAGGATAGATTTTATTATTTTTTAGCTAACTCCTTTTCCAAGTCTTCCCTCTTGAATATGGATTTATAGTCTAGATTTTGGAATCTTTTTCACCTTGTCCTTGCCAGTGGGCAGACTGATATTTCAAAATCTCATCATATTCAGTAAAGATGCATGTGCATATTGTTTTTAAAGGCGTGTTTTTAAACACCACATATTTTAGAAAACGACAAGGTTCTAATAAAGCAAGGTAGAGGGTCTCTGGATTGGCTGATTCTGTGAGTACTTAGAGGAACATCTGTAGATGAAGTTTTTGTTCAGGAAAAACATGGGGAGGGAAGCTTGAGAACTTCTCTTTATGTGAAAAAAAAAAAATCAGGTTGAGACTTAACTGCCTGGGATAGAACTCAGGAGAAAAACATAATTTTTTTGTCTTCAGGAGTTACAGGATATACCTAGAGAGGCTTTGGGACTTTGCCCAGTTTTCCACACCTAAGCAGTCTCCAGGTTGATTTGCAATAAAATCTAATATTTAGTAAGAGCTCATTTCTGATGTGGAGTGCCTGCCCTCAATAAACACCAGTCCCCTCCCTTCCTTCCTGTTCCCCTCGAGGAGAATAACGGAGGAGACCAGGAGGCTTCACTAAAGAAGTAAGTCCGTGATTAGAACTGACGTACAGATGTGTTTAAAGAGAAGGGGCGTGATTACTGGGGAGAAGGAGAAGGAGAAGGTCGGATCATCGGGGGAGGGTTTTAGGAGCCATTCTGGAAGTATCCACTTCGCTTTGGCCTCCTGCCTGCAGCCAGCGAGCGCGTGGCACTGTTTCTGAATTTCATTCTCAGCTGACAGGTTCTTCCCATCAGTGGTGAGTCCGTTACTGGCCTGGCTGACTGTATTTGCCCAAGAAGGAAAGGCCCTCCTCAAAGATCACAGATCTTCCCTCCTTTAGATTCTCGGTGGTACAAAGTCTAGCGGGGACCCACCGGAAGCTGTTCTCAGCTACCGGAAATAAGTGGTAACACATAGCCGCTTTTTTCTGCACAGCATTTTATTTTTTTTAAGGAATGAAATTCACGTACCTCAATATGCTGCTGTTAGGAAAAAAATGAACCAAAATAACAACAACAGAGCGCCGTCTTGTAAATTGGAAGGCCTGGGTATGAAGCCGGGCTTCATCATTAACTAACAACGCCCTCCACGCTTGGCCTTCCCTCGTGAAGCAGGGCTGAAGGTCCTCTCTGTTTTCTCTGCCTCTGTGGGCTGCTGGGAGGATCACCTCAGAGAGCTGTGGGGAGCCCTTCAGAACTTTTAAACGCCGACCATCATTAATGTGGGCCACCAGGCTTAGTGTTTTAGCGAGCAGGGCCTTGGAGCTGCGCTGTCCAGTCATGGACTTTTGCAGGGAGTGGTGGTGTGGCTGACTGATTTTATCCGGGAAAACAGAACAAAACTAACCCAGTTGCCCTCAAGTCGATTCTTACTCAGCAACCCCACCTGTGTCATAGTAGTAGATCTGTACTCCACAGAGTTTTCAATGGCTGATTTTTCGGAAATAGAGCATCAAGCTTTTCTTCTGAGGTGCCTCTGGGTGGACTCAAACCTCCAACCTTTGGATTAGCAGTCTAGTGGAAGGAGCAGAATATAAATGTTGTAAGATGGATAACAATAACCATTTGTACCACCCAGGGTCTCCTTCATCAGAGCGGTTATGGATATAATGCAATTCTTTGCTGAAGCCTCTTGTCTCCAAGGGTCTTATTTCAAAGCCAAAGTAGCATTTTGGGCTAAAGGGAAGTAGGTGTTTCCCATTTTAGAATTTAAAAAAAAAGCGAAAGGATCTTAAGTGCTGTTGTTAAGTGGTTGGAGGTCACGTCTAGATGGGAGCTTATCCTATGGGTTTGGTTACCACAAGCTCTGGATATGCAAATATACCTCTGAGAAAGGCTGGGAATCTGAGGCTGGGAAGTCCTTTCTGGCTGTACGACCCTGAATAAATTGCTGATTTTTCTGAGGCTGCATAAAAATAAATGAAAGGTAATAAAACTTGTACTCTTTGATTTTTCAGATTTGTAATTGTCTTGGAGATTTCATGGGTACGAAAAGTATTCTAAGTCACTCCTATGATCCACCCACTGCCATCGAGTTGATTCCAACTCACAATGATCCTATAGGACAGAGTAGAATTGCCCCATAGGGCTTTCAAGGCTATAAATCTTTACGGAAGCAGACTGCCACATCTTTCTCTGGAGGAGCAGCTGATGGGTTTGAACCTCCAACCTTTTGGTTAGCAGCTGAGCTCTTAACCACTGTGCCACCAGGGCTCCTTTACTCCTATGACAGTACTGAGCATTTCTCCTTTGCTGGGCTGCCTGCTATGCCGAGTTCCCATCAATGCTGCATCTGCACACCTGGGTATCTTGGTCTGCTCTCAAAAAAAAAAAAAATCACGCAAGACCCCTAATCGTTTGCGGGGTGAATTTTAATCTCTCAGAATGGACTCAAACCCCACCCCAAATCTGCTCCTAGTCTTCGTCAACCACTTGGTCTCCAGCATGAGCCCACCACTCCAACAAACCTACCTACCTACTCAATGTCCGCGAACACACCTAGAATCTGCCCTGCTCCTCTCCCCTCCCCATCTCACCCCACCCTGCTTTGTACTAGTTTTCATCCTAGAAAGGTGCACTTCAAGTCTCACTTCCCCGAGGAAGCTTTCTCTGACTGCTTTGGGCCACAGTGATCCCTTCTATATCTAAACTCCCCTCCCATAGCACACTTGCCTTTCTTACTCTTTTGGTAGATGAGTAAAACTAGGCTTGGTGCTTCTGGTTATTGTTATCTATCTTAGGACATTTATATTCTGCTTTTTTTTCTTCCACTGGGCCATAAGCTTCCTTATGTCAACGACTGCATTTTATTACCTTATAAACTTACTGCTTAAGATGATGCATTGTATGTTTCCGTGCCCAATAAACGTTTGTTGAGTGTAAGGATGAAACAATGTGCCTAGTTGACTAGTGTGCTAAACATAGTAGAAATAAAAAGAAACTAGTCCCTGCTTGTTCCCAACGATGCATGGTTCCCTGAAACTATTTGAGATCTGGAAGGAAGGAGGTTTGGCAGTTTAACCTTTGTTAATAGCTGCAGCTGCAGTGTTCAGAAAAAAAAAAAAAATGTCTTCTAAAATTTTATTCTAGAGGAAGCACAGTGACAGCCCTTGTATACCCTGTGTAGGGTTTTGGGTCTCAGTCCAGCTCACTGCAGTTGGTGGGAGGGTTCTGCCAAATGGAATTGCACAGGCCTGTGTGGGATGGTGCCACCCGGGACCCCACACACACAGGTGCAGGGAAGTCCTGGTGAGCAGGAGCAAGGAATCCAGCACAAAGGCTGCAGACAGTGGCTGGCCTAGCCAAATTGATATGCATATTTTGGGGGGACACAATTCAATCCACGACAGTTCTTTTGTAAGATATTAATTGAAAAATCTGCAGCGAAAAACAAAGCTTGACAGTGACTTTGACAATGAAAATGACCATTACAATTCCTATTCCTCTTTGGAGAGCTGGATAGTAGAGAAAAGAGTGCTTGGAGTTCAGAAGCCCGACAATGGCACCAAAAACCCATCGGCACAGGGAGAATTCTCCACAAAAGGGGACAACACGATACCCAGAAGGAAAAAAAAAAAAAGAAAAACAAACAACAAACAAATAGGCCTCCAGTGAGGGATTTCATAGGGGTTGTGGTGTTTTAGACTCTCAAAAACTTGCAATAGTTGTATCTCTATTGTCATACGTATGTGCCCTTTGGGAAATCAGTGTAATTTACTGTGGTTTTTTAGGGCCCATTTTATATACCTTGGAGTCTGGGAGACATAATAAAGGAATAGAAACCCATTCAAGCTAGGTCACATAATATATTTTTAGAACCCAAGGATAGAAAATGCTGAGCGTCCCAGTGGAGCAGATGGCCAGGAATTGGATTGTTCGCTTTGTTTTGCAAGGACTTCTGAGGTTTCTCAGAGGCCTTGTGGTCTCCCTCATCCTTGCTTCCCTCTATTTCTCTCCTACCTCTCTTTCTGTCCTTTTCTTCTACTCACTCACCTCTCGACTTGACTGGTAGGTCAATTACATGACATCACACTTGGCCTACATTCTCTGTATGCCTTGGGTCAGATCTTTTTTTTTAGTTTTTTTCCTTTTGACTGTTTTGTTGTGGTAAGTGTGTATATATATATATATATATATATAAAACATTTGCCAATTCAACATTGGTTTAAATTTGTTGCTGTTGTTAGGTGCTGTCAAGTCAATTTCAACTACAGGGACCCCACGTGCCAGAGTAGAAATGCCCCACAGGATTTTCTAGGCTGTAATGTTTATGGGGGAGCCCTGGTGGCACAGGGTTTAAAAACTCAGGTGCTAACCAAAAGGTTGGCAGTTTGAATCCACTAGCCGCTCCCTGGAAACTCTATGGGGCAGTTCTCCTCTTTCCTGTAGGGTCACTATGAGTCGGAATTGACTGGACGGCAATAGGTTTGGTTTTTGGTTTTTTATTTTGGTGATCTTTATGGGTGCAGATTGCCAGGTCTTTCTCCCACAGAGCCACTGAGTGGGCTCAAACCACCAACTTTTCAGTTAGCAGTTGAGCACTTAACCATTGCACCACCATGGTTCCTTCAGTTCAACATTTTTTACATGTTCAATTCAGTGACATTGGTTATATTCATCATGTTAGCCAACCATTACCACTATCCATTTCCAAATTACTCTACCATCAATAACGGAAATTCAGTGCAGCCTAAGGTAAGCCTCCCCCTTTCCTCACCCCTCCCACCCCTGTAACCATCCATAAACTTTGGTCTCTATGTACTTGCCTATTTCATATAAGTGAGACCATACAACAATGCAATATTTGCCCTTTTGTGACTGATTTCATTCAACATGATGTTTTCAGTATTCATCCATGTTGTTGCGTGTATCAAGACTTCATTTTTCTTTATGGCTGAGTAATAGTTCATTGTATGGATTACCCCATTTTGTTTATATGTTCATCTGTTGATGAACATTTGGGTCAAATTTTTGAGAAAGACTCTGGTGGACACAGCACAGTCTATGGGCTGGTTTTCCATGGTGCTCTTGCTACCTGGAGCCCAATCAACTTTGATGGGGGAGGAGTTGATATGATAGGTCCTGAGGTTAGAGCAAGGCAGCAAAGCCATGGTGGGGCTGATCACCTAGGATGAGGTATAGGCAATGGTTGATATCTCTACCTTGAACGTTCACGTAAAAACAATAATACTGTAACTTGGCTGTTCCCCAGGCTGCCACACAGCATGCCATTCATTACTGAGCTGCTTGAGAAGTTTTCATTAAGCTGCTGTGCATGCCTTACTTATTTTGGTGGTCACAGAAAATCTTCGTCATCTCCTGGGTGTGCAGTCTTCCAACGTCTTGAACACGGAAACGATATTATCACCAGCTTCCTATAAACAGGGTCCAGTTGGCTGGTTAAATGATGTTGGCCAAAGAAGAAACCTGAGAACGCATTCATGTGGTGTTGTAGTGGTTGACATTGTGGGTTCTGGAGTTGTACTCCTCCTGAATTCAAATTCTAGTCCCATTCTGTAATGACCATATGGCCTTGGGCAAGTTATCTAACCTCTCTAAGGCTCAGTTTACCCATTTGTGAAAAGTGCAGTACAACTATCTGGTGGAAGAGAAAACATTCCCCAGGGTTAGCGAGGAATGTACTCTGAGAACAGTTTTGACCCTGGAAAGTACTATGTAGATGTCAGTCACGATTGTGATTATTATTGTTAGTTACTTGTTCAAATTTTTGCTCCCCATGGGCTCAACTCTCTGAGTCAATAACTTCTACTTCTTTGGCTTCCCTGCATTTCTCATGGCTCTTGCCCCAACTTCTTTCCCAAAACTTCGTGTATACTAAGTGTTAACAAGTGCTTGATGGTTAATCTAATGACTTTCGGAATGTTGTGCTTTGTGCTCTGAATTGAAAAAGTTGTCACAATCAAGGATGGAAAAGGATGCATGAGCAGAAAAACCTCGACCTGATTTTGAGCAATTTGCCGAGTACTCAGAGTGAATCTTCCTTTTGTAAGACCCTAGATGATTTCTCTAGTTCCTTTAATCCATATCAGTACTGTCTAAAATTGTCATCCTTTATACCGAAACACAATCTGTTCCATGAGATTGATTGCAAGATCCCATGCTGAGAGAGCTGGAAAGCCATGCAAGCAGCTTTAACACAGATTCACTCTTCCTTGTTCTTTTCTCCTCCAGGAGCCCAGATAGCGCTGAATTGAAGATCATGAACTTGTCTTCTGAGCGCTGCAATATCTCGGACTGGCTGAGACTAGAAGCAACGGTGAAGGCCTCTGTATATGTGGTTGCTTTCTCCTTTGCCACATTCATCACTGTCATCATTATTGCAATAGTGTCACAGAATTTGAAACTGAGGAAAGAGACCCGGTACATTCTCCTTTGTCACCATCTCCTGTGCATCTCCTCCTACTGTGGCCTGGGGATTGTTTTCCAAGGGATGCGGGCACTGCTGGCCAACAGCCCCCTGCTGATATGCTGGGTGGTGTTTGGGGCACAGCTGAGTGTTGGAGAAGGGATTCTCTTCACTCTGGCCTTGATGGCTCTCAACACTTACCTGGCAATTTGCTGGCCATTGAGATCTCTGTCCCTTGTCAATTCAGTTAAGTACAGGATTCTGGCTGGGACCTGGACCACCATTATACTCAAGAATGTTTGCTTATTCGTCATAGAAGGCACTAACCCCACTCCGGTTGCTGTTTTAAAATCAGAACCTCTTTGCCCTGTCATCTTGAATGGCACTCCTGCGAGAGTCACTGGCATGGTTTTCCTTTTCCTTCTTTTGTCTGTCATTCTTATAAGTTACTCCCTGATATACCAAGAAGGGAAACGGGCTGGCCATTTCAATAGGTCAAATATCAAAGCAAGGAAAACAGTTTTTATTCATTTAGTGCAGATGGGCTTACATGTAGTACCAACCCTGGTATTCATTGGTTTGGGGAAGACGTGTGGGGTATTTTTCTTTGCTTTAAATCTGGTGCTTTTTAGCGTCTTTGCATTTGCCCAGTGTTTTAACCCTCTGATCTATGGGCTCCAGAATAGAGAGCTGCAAAGCAGATTACATCATTGGATGTGCTGTGAGCTGTAGTGTGGTCACATGATGAACAGCAGAGGGCCAGTTTAAACAAACATGTGGCCATTTTGAACCAATAACTCTAGTCTGGAGGGACACATCAGCTGAGGTTGGGGACCTGCCTTTTACTCAACCTGAAAGTGGTACCTTGACTTGATTTTGAAAGCAATATAAGCCAAATTTATTTGTTTGGCTTACAAACTTCCTTGCTTCATATGCTGAATTGGTCTCCATGAAACCACCTTACATCTTTAATTCAAAACCCAGATCAGCATTCTTGGCAGCATGTCCTACTATGCTTGAGTAGTAAGGGATGGCAAGTTAGACAGCTTTTGAGAATGGATTTGTACCCTTCTATCAATTAGGGTTAGGTTTGGCTGCATATAATAACAAAAACAGCAACAAAATAACAGTGACTTTAAAAGATAGGGATTAATTTTTTCTTTTTTAAATAAATGAAATCTAGAGATAAACAACCCAGGCCTATGTGGCAGCTCTGTGGTCAATGGGCAAGTTCTCTTCTACTCTGTCATGATTAGTGTTCTGCCTCGTGATCCAAAATGGCTGCCAGTGTGCCTGTCATCATATCCACACTCCAGCTAACAGAAAGGAGGAAGAGGAAAAAGTCTGTACCTTTCCTTCTGAAGATGCTTTCTAGAAGTTATACAAAACACTTTTGCTTACATCTACACTAAGATGATCATCATTAAAGTATACTCTGCCTTTAATATGGTATACAAATAGAGTTATCTGTTCAGCACCCAGGAAACCCTAAGTATGTTATGTAAACAGCTCTCAAAGAGAATGACCTCAGTAAGGAGAACACTGAACTGATTTAAACATGGGAATCATAATTTAAATCTAAGCAAGTTTGAGGCAACAGCATGAAATAAATTCTTTCACTAAAGTTTACGTGTGATATTTCTTTACGTGAAACATCCATTCCCGAATTAGTCGAGATTTAGTTCTAGAAACAGGAATCATCACTATCGGTATTTTAAACATAAAGGATTTAACACAGGAACTGGTTGCTTACAAAGTCATTGGAAAGGGTACAGAGGGGAAATCAGGGGCCACCGCTGGAAGGATTGATTTTAAGAGGAAACCACTGGAGCTGTAATCCAGAGGTCAAGCAGCTGTTGCCACTGCAGCCACTGCTGCCTCTTGGCACTCATGACTCATGACTCACTTGGGGAAAGAGAAGAGCAACAGAAAGATGGCTTCCACCCCACTTCTGTCTTCAAAGTCTCATGCGATTGCCTCTAATTGATGGGACATAATGGCTGGCAGAACCCTAACAGCAAAGGAGCCTGGGAAATGTAGTTCCTAGTTTCACAGACTCAGCTGGACAGGTGGTTGTTGTTAGGTGCCATGGAATCAATTCCTACTCTTAGCAACCCTGTGTACAACAGAACGAAACACCACCCTGTCCAACACAATCCTCACAGTCATTGTTATGCTTGAGCCCATAGCTGCAGCCACTGTGTCAATCTCTCCCCTTGAGCGTCTTCCTCTCATTCACTGACCCTCTACTCTACCAAGCATGATGTCCTTCTCCAGGGACTGGCCCCTCCTGATAACATGTCTAAAGTATGCGAGACAAAGTCTTGCCATCCTTGCTTCTGATGAGCATTTTGTTTGTACTTCTTCCAAGACAGGCTTGTTTATTTTTCTGGCAGTCCATGGTATATTCAATACTCTCCACCAACAACGTAAATCAAAAGTGTTGATTTTTCTTCAGTTGTCCTTATTCACTGTCCAGCTTTCACATGCATATGAGGCGATTGAAAATACCATGGCCTGTGTCAAGCGCATTTTAGTCCTTAAAGTGACATCTTTGCTTTTTAACACTTTAAAGGTCTTTTGCAGCAGATTTGCCCAATACAATGCCTCTTTTGATGTCTTGACTGCTGCTTCCGTGGGCATTGATTGTGGATCCAAGTAAAATGAAATCCTTGACAACTTCAATCTTTTCTCCATTTATCATGATGTTGCTTACTGGTCCAGTTGTGAGGATTTTTGTTTTGTTTATGTTGAGGTGCAATCCATACTGAAGGCTGTAGTCTTTGATTTCCTCTTCAATGTTCTTTTTGTTGGTGTAGAGGAATCCAACTGATTTTTGTATGTTTATCTTGTATCCCGATGCTCTGCTGAACTATTAGTTTCAGTAGTTTTCTGGAGGATTCCTTAGGGTTTTCTGTGTATAAGATCATGTCATCTGCAAATAGAGATGCTTTGACTTTTTCCATGCCAATCTGGATGCCCTTTATTTCTTTATCTAGCCTAATTGCTCTGGCTAGGACCTCCAGCACACTTTTGATTAAGAGTGTTGATAAAGGGCATCCTTGTCTGGTTCCGGATCTCAATGGGAATGCTTTCAGGCTCTCTCCATTTAGAGTGATGTTGGCTGTTGGCTTTGTATAAATACCCTTTATTATGTTGAGGAATTTTCCTTCTATTCCTATTTTGGTGAGAGTTTTTATCAGGAATGAGTGTTGAACTTTGTCAAATGCCTTTTTTGCATCAATTGATAAAATCATGTGACTCTTGTCTTTTGTTTTATTTATGTGGTGGATTACATTAATTGTTTTTCTAATGTTGAACCATCCCTGCATACCTGGTATGAATCCCGCGTGGTCATGGTGAATTATTTTTTTGATGTCGTTGAATTCTATTGGCTGGAATTTTGTTGAGGATTTTTGAATCTATGCTCGCGAGGGATACAGGTCTATAATTTTGTTTTTTTGTGGTTTTGGTATCAGGGATATGGTGGCTTCATAGAATGAGTTTGGTAGCATTCCATCCTTTTCTATGCTCTGAAATACCTTTAGTAGTAGTAGTGTTAACTCTTCTCTGAAAGTTTGGTAGAACTCTGCAGTGAAGCCGTCTGGACCAGGGCTTTTTTTTGCTGGGAGTTTTTTGATTACCTTTTCAATCTGTTGTTTTGTCATGGGTCTCTTTAGTTGTTCTACCTCTGTTTGTGTTAGTTTAGGTAGGTAGTGTGTTTCTAGGAATTCATCCATTTCTTCTAGGTTTTCAAATTTGTTTGAGTATAGTTTTTTGTAGTAATCTTACATGATTCTTTTAATTTCAGTTGGGTCTGTTGTAATATTGCCCCTCTCATTTCTTATTCGAGTTATTTGCTTCCTCTCCTGTTTTTCTTTTGTCAGTTTGGCCAGTGGTTTATCAATTTTGTTGATTTTTTTTTTAAAAACCAGTTTTTGGTCTTGTTAATTCTTTCAATTGTTTTTCTGTTTTCTATTTCATTTAGTTCAGCTCTGATTTTTATTATTGGTTTTCTTCTGGTGCCTGTGGGTTTCTTTTGTCACTTTCTTTCTATTTGTTCAAGTTGTAGGGATAATTCTTTGATTTTGGCCCTTTCTTCTTTTTGGATGTGTGCATTTATTGATATAAATTGGCCTCTGAGCACCGCTTTTGCTGTGTCCCAAAGGTTCTGATAGGAATTGTTTTCATTCTCATTGGATTCTCTGAATTTCTTTATTCCATCCTTAATGTCTTCTATAATCCAGTCTTTTTTGAGCGGGGTATTGTTCTGTTTCCGAGTGTTTGATTTCTTTTCCCTGCTTTTCCTGTTATTGATTTCCACTTTTATGGCCTTATGGTCAGAGAAGATGCTTTGTAATACTTCAGTGTTTTGGATTCTGCTGAGGCTTGCTTTATGCCCTAATATGTGGTCTATTCTAGAGAATGTTCGATGTGCACTAGAAAAGAAAGTATAGTTGGTTGCTGTTGGGTGGAGTGTTCTGTATATGTCTACGAGGTCAAGTTGGTTGATCGTGGCATTTAGATCTTATGTGTCTTTATTGAGCTTCTTTCTGGATGTCCTGTCCTTCCCCAAAAGTGGTGTGTTGAAGTCTCCTACTATTATTGTGGAGCTGTCTATCTCACTTTTCAATGCTGATAGAGTTTGTTTTATGTATTTTGCAGCCCTGTCATTGGGCGCATAAATATTTAACATGGTTATATCTTCTTGGTGTATTGTCCCTTTAATCATTATATAGTGTCCTTCCTTATCCTTTCTGATGGATTTAACTTTAAAGCCAACAGAAATTAATATTGCCACTCCTGCCCTTTTTTGATTGTTGTTTGCTTGATATATTTTTTTCCATCCTTTGAGTTTTACTTTGTTTGTGTCTCTAAGTCTCAGGTATGTCTCTTGTAGGCAGCATATAGATGGATCTTGTTTTTTAATCCATTCTGCCACTCTCTGTCTCTTTATTGGTGCATTTAGTCCATTTACATTCAGGGTAATTATGGATAGGTACGAATTTAGTACTATCATTTTGATGTCTTTTTTTGTGTGTTGTTGACAGTTTCTTTTTCCCACTTAAGTTTATGTGCCCAGTAGATTTTCTTTATATATTATCCTTCCCTCATATTTGTTGTTGTTGATTTTGTTTCCGCTGAGTCTCTATTTTTTTCTTGTATTTTATTTTGATGAGTAGAATAGTTTGTCTCCTTTGTGGTTACCTTATTATTTACACTGATTTTTCTAAATTTAAACTTAACTTTTATTTCTTTGTATTGCTGTATCTTCCTTTCCATATGGAAGGTGTATGATTACATTTCTTAGTCCCTCTTTATTATTTTAATGTTGTCTTCTTTTATATAATAACATCACTGTTACCCTGTTTTTTTTTTTTTTTTAATAACCTTGATTTGTCTTTTTGGGTTTCCCTGTCTGGGTTGACTTCTGGTTGCTCTGCCCAGTGTTCTGATCTTGGGTTGATACCTGATATTATTGATTTTCTAACCAAAGAACTCCCTTTAATATTTCTCATAGTTTTGGTTTGGTTTTTATGAATTCCCTAAACTTGTGTTCATCTGGAAATGTCTTAATTTCACCTTCATATTTAAGAGACAGTTTTGACGGATACATGATTCTTGGCAGGCAATTTTTTGACTTCAATTTTTTAAATATGTCATCCCATTGCCTCCTTTCCTGCATGGTTTCTGCCGAGTAGTCTGAGTTTATTCTTATTGGCTCTCCTTTGCAGGTGACTTTTCGTTTATCCCTTGCTGCTCTTATAATTGTCTCTTTATCTTTGGTTTTGGCAAGCTTGATTATAATATGTCTTGGTGACTTTCTTTTAAGATCTACCTTATGTGGAGTTCGTTGAGCATCTTGATAGATATCTTCTCATCTTGCACAATATCAGGGAAGTTTTCTGCCAACAAATCTTCAACAATTCTCTCTGTATCTTCTGTTATCCCTCCCTGTTCTGGTAGTCCAGTCGCTCGTAGGTTATTTCTCTTGATAGAGTCCCACATGATTCTTAAGGTTTCTTCATTTTTTAAAATTCTTTTATCTGATTTTTCTTCAAATATATTAGAGCCAAGTGATTTATCTTCAAGTTCAGAAATTCTAGCTTCTACTTGCTCAATTCTGCACCTCTGACTTTCTATTGAGTTGTCTACTTCTGTAATTTTATTGCTAACCTTCTGATTTTCTGACTACTGTCTGTCTATGGATTTTTCCAGCTTATTAAACTTTTCATTATGTTCCTGAATAATCTTTCTAATTTCTTCTATTGCTTTATCTGTGTGTTCCTTGGGTTATTCTGCATATTGCCTCATTTCCTTCCTGATGTGTTGAAGGGTTCTGTATATTAAACTTTTGTATTCTGGCTCTGGTAATTCCAGGAATGCACTTTCCTCTAGAAGATCCCTGGATTGTATGTTTTGAGAGCCTGTTGAGGTGATCATGATCTGTTTCTTTATGTGACTTGATATTGACTGTTGTCTCTGAGCCACCTATAAGTTATTGTATTAGTTTATGCTTGCTTACTGTGTCATAGCTTCTTGCTTTGTTTTGTTTTGGTATACCCCTATGGGTTGCTTGAGTGAGCTAGCTTGATTATTTTCACCTTTGGAGTTCTGACTCCCTGTCCCCGGGTGGCTAGAGCACTTATCATGTATATCAGTCTAAAAGTCCATTCAGTTTTCTTGTATGAATTCAGCTCAGGTTCCCAGGTAGCTGATCATCAAGTGTGTGGTACAGGCTCTATCTGACAGTCTTAGAGGGGCAGGGGTGATTGGCATATACACTGGTATCTGATTGCAGCAGGGGGTCATGCTCCGAAGAAGGCAGGGAGCTGAGAACCAACCCCCAAGTGTCTCTGAGGAAAGCACATCCCTGTTCCCTAAAGTGTGCAGGTGGGTGGGTTCTGCAGATGGACCATGGGCACCCAAAATTTTTGGTTGTAAGGACTGGGAGGTACCAGTTATCTCTGGACCCCTGTCATGGGTGGCTGAGTGACCTGAGGGGAGCTACTGGTCCTTAGGTCCCTGATGTGGGTGGATGAGGACCTTGTTTAATAGGCAAAGCAATGTCAACCATCAAACACCTACCTCTCCACCGCACAGCTGAAATGGTTGGAGTTTTGCCAACAAGGGCTTATTCTTCTGAAACAGGCCCACACAGGTCCACGGAGAAGGGAAAGGTGCTCACAGTCCATGGACAGTTTATGCCTGGACAGGAGCTGCTTCTGTCCTGAGCTCCTCCAGTTGGTGGAGCTAGCAAATTATCTTTTTCCCCAATTGCAAATTTTTTGCTTCCCCAAGGCTGGGAGGATGGCTGTAGGTGCTCAACAGGGCCTATCTCAGGCCGAGGGAATTGAGCCGCTGAAGCTGGCTTGGGGGTGGGGGTGGGGCACGGTAAAATATACGCAAGTACGTAGCTTTTGCTGAGAGCACCATTCTTCTCAGGTTCTGGAGGTGTGAGTGGGCTGTGTGGCTGGCTGCTTCTCCCTGAGGAATCTATGGCCGAACGCTTGCACCAGCCCTCTGTTGCCGCCACCACCACTCTGGGAATGGTGCCTGAGGGCTCCCCACCATTCAGGTCCGGTAACTCGTCTCCACTTCTGAACGGTCACTTCCTCCCCTGCCCCTCAGTTCATTTTCTAAGCTTGCCTTGAAGCTCAGGGATCCCATCTTGTTGCAAATATACTCGTTTCACTTGTTTATTCGGGTCTTTGTTGTAAAGAAGGCTCGCCGGTAGCACCTGTCTATTCCGCTGTCTTGGCTCTGCCTCTGTTAGTCTTTACTGTTGATGAGTACTCCATGGTATGGATGTATCACAATTTGTTTACCTGTTCAGCTGTTGATGGACATTTGGGTTATTTCTAGTTTGGGGCCATTACAAATATTGCTGCTATGAATGTCTATGTATGGGTCTTTATGTGAGCCTATATTTTCATTTCGGTACCTAAAAAACTGAAGCAGACCCACTGTTGTCGCGTCTATTTGACTCATAGTGACCCTATCGGACAAAGTACAGTTGCCCCATAGAGTTTCCTGGCCTGTAATCTCATGGGAGCAGACTGCCAGGTCTTTTCTCCTGCAGAGTTGCTGATGGATTTGAACCACCAAACTTTCAGTTAACAGCCAAACGCTGTTAACTGAATCATTGTGTCACCAAAAAACCCATTGCCATCAAGTTGATTCTGACTCATAATGACCCTATAGGACAGGGTAGAACTGCCCCATAGTGTTTCCAGGGTTGTGTATCTTTACAGGAGCAGACTGCCATATCTTTCCCCGTGGAGCAGCTAATGGGTTTGAACTGCTGCCTTTTTTTCTGTTAGTAGCCAAGAGCTCTAACCACTGAGCAACCAGGGATTCTTAATCTAAAATAATCTCTCTATTTTAAGGTGTATGACCAAAAACTCAGTGGTTCAAACCCACCAGGTGACATGCAGGAGAAGGATGTGGGAGTCTGCTTCCGTAAAGATTTATAGCCTTGGGGACCTAATAGGACATTTCTACTCTGTCGTATAGATTTGCTGTGAGTTGGAATTGACTTGCCAGCAGTGGGTTTGGGTTTGGACTTTAATTACATCTGCAAATTACACCTTTGCCCTGTAACATAACATATTCACAGGTCCAGGGATTAAGGAGTGGACGCCTTTGAACATCATCCTGCCCACCACAGTCTCGAAGATTTTCTCCCAGGTTTTCTTCTAGAAATTTATTGTGTTAGCTCTTACGGTAAGGCCTTTGATACATTTTAATTGTTGTATATGGTGTGAGATCAAGGTAGAGTTTTTTTTTTTTTTTTTTTGCATGTAGATATCCAATCCTTCCAGCACCATTTTTTCAATGTGTTAGGTTTTTGATCTCTATCATGATGATCTGTTTCAACAAACAGATGCAGCACTGGAGGTGCTCGCTCATCTATGCCAAGAAATATGAAAGACAGCTTCCTGGCCAACTGACTGGAAGAGATCCATATTTATGCCTATTCCCAAGAAAGGTGATCCATCCCAATGTGGAAATTATAGAACAATGTCATTAATATCACACACAAGCAAAATTTTGCTGAAGATCATTCAAAAATGGCTGCAGCAGTCTATCGACAGGGAACTGCCAGAAATTCAGGCCAGTTTCAGAAGAGGTCGTGGAACCAGGGATATCATTGCTGATGTCAGATGGATCCTGGGTGAAAACAGAGAATACCAGAAGGATGTCTACCTGTGTTTTATTGCCTATGCAAAGGCATTCGACTGTGTGGATCATAACAAATTATGGATAACACTGCGAAGAATGGGAATTCCAGAACACTTAATTGTGCTCATGAGGAACCTTTACATAAATCAAGAGGCAGTTGTTTGGACAGAACAAGGGGAAACTGATTGGTTTAAAGTCAGGAAAGGTGTGCGTCAGGGTTGTATTCTTTCACCATACCTATTTAATCTGTATGCTGAACAAATAATACGAGAAGCTGGACTATATGAAGAACGGGGCATCAGGATTGGAGGAAGACTCGTTAACAATCTGCGTTATGCAGATGACACAACCTTGCTTGCTGAAAGTGAAGAGGACTTGAAGCACTTACTGATGAAGATCAAAGACCACAGCCTTCAGTATGGATTGCATCTCAACGTAAAGAAAACAAAAATCCTCACAACTGGACCAATGAGCAACATCATGATAAATGGAGAGAAGATTGAAGTTGTCAAGGATTTCGTTTTACTTGGATCCACAATGAACAACCATGGAAGCAGCATTCAAGAAATCAAAAGATGCATTGCATTGGGTAAGTCTGCTGCAAAGGACCTCTTTAAAGTGCTGTAGAGCAAAGATGTCACCTTGAAGACTAAGGTGCACCTGACCTAAAAAAAAAAAATTTTTTTTTTTTTTTTTTAAGTCATGGTATTTTCAATCACATCATATGCATGTGAAAGCTGGACAATGAATAAGGAAGACCGAAGAAGAGTTGACGCCTTTGAATTGTGGCATTGGCGAAGAATATTGAATATACCATGGACTGCCAAAAGAACGAACAGATCTGTCTTGGAAGAAGTACAACCAGAATGCTCCTTAGAAGCAAGGATGGCGAGATTGCATCTTATATACTTTGGACATGTTGTCAGGTGGAATCAGTCTCTGGAGAAGGGCATCAAGCTTGGCAGAGTACAGGGTCAGCGGAAAAGAGGAAGACCCTCAACGAGGTGGATTGACACAGTGGCTGCAACACTATCCTCGATTGTGAGGATGGCGCAGGACCGGGCAGTGTTTTGTTCTGTTGTGCATAGCGTCGCTATGAGTCGGAACCAGCTTGACATCACCTAACAACAATCATGATGAAAAAGTGTGAGTTTCATAGTTTCAGAAGGAACAGAGCTGTGACTCATGTATCATGATTATCGTAGCTGCTTTCATGGGCAGTCCTATCCTGTTTTGGGCATTTACAAAAAATATTTTTCTCTGGTCATTTTTAGGAGGGGGGGCATATGGCATCCTGCTACCTGTTTCACCTTCTAAACACACCTGCAGTGGCCTCAGTCCTCGGGGAGGGACCGGGTACAGGCAAGGACACCACCAGGCGGGATGCAGGAAGGGGAGTTTGGGGCAGAACCAGTGCAGAAGCCTGGCTGTGAAACAAGCAACAAGGGGACTTGGCTTGAGACCCTTCTACTCCTCTGCTACTAGTTGGGGGACCCCAGGTAGGTGAGATGATGCTCAGAGAAGCTCTGGACCCCACAGCACAGTCTGCTGAGACCAACTGGGAGGATAGAGGCATTCATTTAACCATTCATCAAGAATTTTTCAAGCACCTATGAGCTGCTCTTGATAGTAGCGACACCCTGGCAAGCAAAACAGACAAAAATATTGTTCTGTGGAGCTCTTATTACAATGGCAAGAGGCGGACAGAAACCACAACAAATTATGTGATCCTCACAACTGGGCCAATATGCAACATTCTGATAAACAGAGAAAAGATTGAAGTTGTCAAGGATTTCATTTTACTTGAATCCACAACCAATGCCCAGGGAAGCAGCACTCAGGAATTCAAACGACTCATTGCATTGGGCAAATCTGCTGCAAAAGACCTCTTTAAAGTGTCGAAAAGCAAAGATGTCACTTTGATGACTAACATGTACCTGACCCAAGCCATGTGTTTTCAATCACCTCATATGTGTGTAAAAGCTGGATAATGAATAAGGAAGACAAGAAGAATTGACGCCTTTGAGTTATGGTATTGGTGAAGGATACTGAATATACCATGGACTGCCAGAAGAACAAATAAATCTATCTTGGAATAAATACAGCCAGAATGCTCCTTAAAATAGAGAGTGATAAGACTTCATCTCACGTACTTTCGACATGTTATCAGGAGGGACCAGTCTCTGGAGAAGGGCATTATGCTTCGTTAAGTAGAGGGTCAGCAAAAACAGGAAGACCCTCAACAAGATGGATTGACACAGTGGTTTCAACAATGGGCTCAAACATAGCAACAATTGTGAGGATGGTGTAGGACCAGGCAGTGTTGTGTTCTGTGGTACATGGGGTCACTATGCACCAAACTACAATAGGAACAACAAGGGTTTGCTGTGGTTTTTATCTTGAGTTACATGGGAAGGGGCTCACTCTCCTCGGTACTTTGCCCCTAAGGCTTGGTCTGGCCCTGGCTCTGCAGCCAGGTGCAGGAGGGACCTGGGCGAGGCTGCTCCAGGAGCCCAGTGTGCAGGTTACCTGTGAAGGCCTCGGGGTTGATGAGAATCCACTCAATAGTCTGACCGTCCTTCTGGCTCAGCTGTACCTTGATCTCGTTGGTGCTGTAGATCTGGGACCTGGGAGTTGGTGGGAAGAGGATAAGTTGTTGAGTGTGGAGACACCCCATGAGCTCACGGGGGCGGCCACTAGAAGGGCAGCTGTGGGCAGTTTTGCCTCCAAAATTGCAACCCCACGCTTCGAATTTGCCCCAGAACTTCTCGGCAGTGTCGTGGAAGGGACCTGGGGCTGTCTGGGGGTCGTGTGAGTTGTGAGGCCCCTGCCTGGCATCCAAGAGCCCAGGACCACCCTGTTTTCATCTGGCAGCTGCTGTTTCTCCAATTGCTGCCCAGGCAAGAGGGGCCCCCAGTAAGAACTTAGGAAACAAACTTCCACCAAAACAGCAGCTCGGGCAGTTTATTGAGGGGAATTGCCACACATTTTCTTTTCTCAAAGACTGCTGTTGTTAGTTGATTCCAGCTCGTGGTGACCCCTTCTGTGTCAGAGCAGAGCTGTGTTCCATAGGGTGTTCAAGGCCGTGACCTTTCAGAAGCAGATCCGAAGGCCTGTCTTCCCAGGCGCCTCTGTGTGGATTCGAACTGCCAACATTTCGGCTAGTAGTTGCCTGTGTTAGAATATGAAAAATGGGAGGGTAAGAAGGGCTGGGACAGCCAGGTGAGGGGAGGTTGCAATGTTAAAGAGGTGAGTGGGGTTAAGCTTCCCTGAGAAGGTATCATTTGAGAATGAGAAGGGACCATGGGGATTTCCAGGGAGCGGAAACTTCCGGACGTGCACAGGGAAAACTGGTGTGAAAGCCTTGAGATGGGCTGTGCCCCGTGCTCAGGAGACAGTCAGGAGACCAGTGTGTCTGGAGCAGAGGGACTGAGGAGGGGATAAAAGGAGAGGAGGTCAAAGGGGCATGACCCTGGGGCTTCCTCCCTGAGGGCAGAGAAGAGCAAATCAGGCTGGTTTGACTAGGCTTGCCCTGGCTACTCTGTTGAGGCTAAGCCTTGGGGTGGGGGGTGGGCAGGATAGAAGCCAGGAGACCAGGGGGCCTCCTGCAAGAATCCAGGCAATGACAGTTTCCCAATGGAGGTGATGAGAAGGGACCAAGTCTGCATTTACATCCCTTAAAGGCAAAACCAGCAAATCCTGCAGTTGTTTGTTGAGGCTGTGGCTATTCCCCACCTTCCTGCCTCAAGTCACGAATGCCAGTGGGCTGGACCTCCCGATGGCTAAGGAAGTCCCACCCAAGGAACTGGGAAGGAGGAGGGGCTGGGGAAGTGAGGGGAGGGATGGAACCTTACTGTGAATGGCTCTGGGAAGAAACATAATTATTACTATTTTTTTTAAAAAAAAGGCTTCTTGGAATGAAAACTACATTCTGGAAAACAAAGACCAGAAAGCTAGTCTCAGGATTTGACCTCCTTGAGCTTCTCTCCATTTCCAGTTCCCTGTGGCTGGTGTCACTTTTCCCTTTGGGGTGGTCTCTTGCCTGAACTTAGCAGGGTCATTGGTTCTGGTCACCATGACTGAAGCCCCCCACCTATGGCTGTGGCGCTGGCTCAGGACTGAAGCATGAAGTGCCATAGGACCCCAGTTCTGTGGGCAACCTGCAGCGCAGGTGGTGAGGGAGGAAGCTGGGCTGGACCAGTCAGGGGTAAGAGCTGTGCAATGACAAACAAATCCAGGCTCGGAGATGGAGAAGCCTTATTCAGAAAGAAAAGGGGGACAAGGAAGGGACTGTTGTAGTTCAAGGGGAGGGCCACTAGTACAGTAGGGAGAACCCATCGACCGTAAGATCTGCAAGCCTCTCAAAGAGTTAGAGGAAAAGTATTTTCTTTTGTAGGCTGGAAAAAAACCAGGGATGGGGAAGTAGAGTGGGCAGGTGATATCACTGGGTAGTACCCAGAAACCAAACCCATTGCCCTTGGGTCAATTCCGACTCACAGCAACCCTATAGTACAGAGTAGAACTGCCTCATAGGGTTTCCAAGGAGCAGCTGGTAGATTCGAACTGCTGATCTTTTGGTAAGCAGGCATAGCTCTTAACCACTGCACTACCAGGGATCCAGGGCCCTTAAAGAGATGTAGTATGTTGGCTCAGGCTGAGGGTGGGCCAGAGTTCAGGGACTTGGGGGAAGAGAGAAGATTAACCAAAGTTTGGTTAACAAGCACTTGGTTTCCGATTGATCAGCGGGGACAAGCAAGTCAGTTACTCATTTATGTGATGTTAAAAAAAAAAATCTTGTATTAATGCAAACGAATGGCACAATATTTGATTCCTCTATGACTTAAGAAAGAGTTTGCAAATAGGGGCAATGTTTTCCTCATACAAAGTGGAACCCACCACTTCCAGAGAAAGGAGAATTCACAGAGACTTAATAAGTTTTGCTTAATGAATACAGGTTTCTATGGTGAAGAAGTGCTTCATGGCTACTGAGCTGGGATTAAAGAGACTTCTGACGATTTTGACCCTTTACCCATTGTTGGAGCCCGGGTAACACAGTGGTTAATGAGTTCAGCTGCTAACTAAAAGGCTGGCAGTTTGAATCCACCAACTACTCCTTGGAAACCCAATGGGGCAGTTCCATGAGTTGGAATTGACTCGACAGAAACAGGTTGGTTTGTTTTTAATTTTTATTTTACCCATTGTTAGTTATGAGACATTTTGAAATTAAAATTTGGAGAAGCCCCAGAGGGTTTTTCCACTAAATCACAAGGTAATGGTTTTGTTGCTGAGTCCTCTTCAAACAGGGAGGAAAAGTTGATTTAACAAATTTGGATGAAAAAAAAAAAAACAGGCCATCAAAGCTACACGCAGGGTTAATTTTGGGTCAGGAATTTTTAGGTTAATGGATTAGAAGATCTCTTGAAATAAAAGTAAAGTATCGATTTTTAATAAATGTTTTATTTTACAGAGGCAAGGAATAGGAATTTGGAGGGTCTGTGTCTGGTCTTTAAGTGATTGGCTGCTAACCAAAAGGGCCAAGGCTCAAACCCACCAGTATCTCTGCAGAAGAAAGATGTGGCAGTCACTTCTGTAGAGATTGTTGTTGTGAGACAGAGCCCCCACAGTGTTGCGTTAAAAATCCTGTTTCCTTTCTGGGCTTCCTCCCCCTCAGCTTTGCATTTAAATCCTGCTTTTTTTTTTACTTGGAAGTTTTATGTAAACCCCATTGTGCTGACATAGCTTGTATGAACTCTTTACTTGTAAACCCTTTGAAGTAACTTTTCTCCTCGCCCTCAGGGAACAGTCTTGGCTGAGGCTGCTCCCACTGACTCCTTTTCCTTGTGAAATGAAATAAAGGTGTCTTTCCTGTTCTCCCACCTTGGTCTCCCGTTTATTGGCCAATACAAGTCAGGCTGAGCAAGAACCTGGGGTTTCCACCCAGTAACAGTTAGATGCCGTCAAGTCCGTTCCAACTCATAGCCAACCTATATACAGCAGAACGAAACACTGCCCAGTCCTGCGCCACCCTCATGATTGTTGTTATGCTTAAGCCTATTGGTGCAGCCACTGTGTCAGTCCATCTCATCTAGGGTCTTCCTCTTTTTCACGGACCCTCTACTTTACCAAGCACGGTGTCCTTCTTCATGGAGTGATCCCTCTTGATAACATGTGCAAAGTATGTGAGACAAAGTCTTGCCATCCTCGCTTCTAAGGAGCATTCTGGTTGTACTTCTTCCAAGACAGATTTCTTTGTTCTTTTGGCAGCCCATGGTATATTCAGTATTCTTTGCCAACACTGAAGTAGAAAAAATATGTTTTCTAGTGTTTTAGTATAGCTGTATAAGCTGTGATTAATCTCTAGTCTTTGAAACGTAATTACTTGCTCTGAAATCTGTCTCATGATTGTTCCTTTAAAGAAAAATAAGGTAATCAATTTTTGGCTGTTGATTAAACTATGTTCCTCTTCCAGGGGACAAAACGCACAGGGCTGAGGTAGCTGAACAAAACTTAGATCCATCTTGTGACAGAAACCAGGATGGTGTGAAGAGACTTGCAAGATTCCAGGAGGGCATGAAGAGACTTGCAAGACTTCAATAATAGATCACTTTATCATTATGTCCACCTCAAAGAAAAATCAACATTCCTGGACACCTCTAAACCCTGACCTTCTCTCTATAAAACCCTCCAGTTAGCCCTTTAGAGTTAGAATTTGGGAGGAACTTAACCCCTCTGTCTCTTGGACATCGGTACTCAATAAAGCCCTTTTGCTGCTTACCTCCTCCTGTCTCAATATTGGCCTTCTGGCAGGCAGCTTGAATCCATGATGTGTGGTAACTACACCAGACCTCAAAGGGGTCAGTTCTTCCTCAGTCTTCCTTATTCATTGGCAGCTTTCAGATGCATATGAGGGAAAACAGTGTGGCTTCGGCCAGGTTCGCCTTAGCCCTTAAAGTGACATCTTTGCTTTTCAACACTTTAAAGAGGTCTTTTGCAGCAGGAAGTTCTACTTTGTCCTGTAGGGTCCCTATGAGTCAGAATTGACTCCACAGCAACGGGTTTGATTTTTTTTTTTGGTTTGCTGTCTGGCTTTGTTGCAGGTAAACAAGGGGCCATCAGTGAGTCTTATCTAAGTCATATGGGAAGGGTGGTTCTTTGCAGTGAGCCATTTTCCCTAAACACAAAGGGTGTTGAGGTTTCTTTAACCATGGCTGTTTTCCAGAATCACAGGGTTCAGGCAAAACTCAACCTGAGCTGAGCTCTCACTTATTGTCATGTGATAGCAATGACACAGCTTTACTGAGCAGCTACTGCCTTGCCAGCTACTTCCCATACATGGTTGGATAAAATGAGATTTCCTCTTCCCTTCTGGGAAATTAGGATGATTCATTTGGGGCTGGACACCCTCCTCACGTGTCAGTGAAAGAAAATTTCATGTAATCCAGGGCTGGGGCAGGTGTTCTTTCAGCAAGTGAAAGGGAGAAACCAAGGACCAGGTTGACAGCTTCCTCTGAGTGTACTGATAACTACAAATAGAGGAGACCCAGTGACCATAAAATTGCACAAATCCCCTTTGTGGTAAGGTGTCTGTTAATCATAAACTGGCTCAAAGTTTGTTTTATGCAAAGTATTTAACTTAGCTTACCCAGAGCAATTTGCTCTTTTCCCTTGTTTCCTTGGAGAGAACTCTAAAACTTTGGAATTTCCTGGGTAGTAGAGGTACCTTTGTTATTTTAAAATGTCTGGACAACCCCTGAGGATTTGTGCAAATGAACGGGGGCTGGTCAGGCCGACAAAGGCCACCTGGTAGTCTGGTATCAGCTGACCTCAGGAGGGAGGGAGCAGGAGTCCATCAACCATGCCGGAATTAGCCAATGATGAGTTTTCTACACCATTGCCTCCCTTTCCTCCTTAAAGCCTCACTTGGACTGGCCTGGCCTGAGACAAGCCCTCCAGTTTTTCTGTACAGAAAGTTCCCCCTGTGTGCGTATGGATTTAACTGCTCAGATAAAACAAATATGCTTTAATTTACTTTGTGCTTTGATTATTTTAACAAGCTCATTGAAGCTCAAGCTAGACTTAGCGTAGCGATCCTATGGGGCACAGTAGAACTGCCCCATAGGTTTCCAAGGAGCTGTTTGTGGATTTGAACCACAGACGTTTTGGTTGGCAGCTGAACTTTTAACCAGGATGCCACCTGAGGGTGTGAGGAGGAAATTCATTCTTAAGGGTTAGATGTATTTTGACTTTCGGTGTTTTAGGACAGAAGCTGATGAGTCCCCGGGTGGTGCAAACAGTGAATGTGCTCGGCTGTAAATTGAAAGGTTGGGGGTTTGAGTACACCCAGAGGCAGTGGAAGAAAGGCCTGGTGATCTAGTTCTGAAATATCGGTCATAGAAAACTCTATGGAGCACAGTTCTGCTCTAACACACATGGGGTCGCCATGAGTTGAAATCAACCACAGTAACTGGTTATTTTCATTCCTCTGCCTTTGACTTTCCACACTCCCTGCAGCAGTTTTAGTACCTCAGTTCCTACCAGTCTCTGGAGAGGGTCTGCACTGCCCTCTGGTGGTGGGGCAGCGAGGTACAGCCTCCTGCAAAAGTCCATGGTGCCTACACCTCTCAGAGCTAGGTTCTGAGCCTGTCCTGGGAGAAGAGAAATGTCTTCTCTTTGCATTTTGCTTTACCAAACTCCCCGAAGAGCTCAGAACCAGGTTAGGGTCCAGGGTAAACTACTTCGAGGAACTGGAGTCTAAGATGACGTCAATATTGGGTACTGGTGGTAGAATTCTTTTCATCCATGTGAGAGACCTGGGTTCAATTCCCAGGCAACACACCTTATGCACAGCTACCACCAGTCCATCAGTGGAGACTTGCATGTTGCTGTGATGCTGAACAGGTCTCAGCAGAGCTTCCAGACTAAGACAGACTAAGAAGAAAGGCCTTAGCGATCGATCGACTTCCAAAAATCAGCCATTGAAAACCCTGTTGATCACAACCTTCCAATCCACAACCAATCATGGGGATCGTGCAGAACCAGGCAGCATCTCCTTCTGCTGTGCACGGGGTCTCCATGAGTCGGGGGCCAACACGATGGCAGCTAACGATAGCAACAACATGCATACGAACTGGGTAACACATGAGGTCATCATGAGTCTCAATCGGTATGCTAACAGCAGAATTGGTTTGGTTTCAGTTAATGGTCCAGATACAGATATATCCAAATCTTCCCTGGGGGCCTTGTCTGGCAAGATTCAGGCTGAATTGTTAGGGAGATGGAGCAAGTGGGAGTCCCACTGTATTGGAGGTGCAAAGGGGTAGGCTGCCTCTCCCATCCCTGCCCTTCTTTGGGCCGGTCCTCCGCCTTCCCTCTTAGGGGACACGTTTCTCACGCTGGCACACTCCACCTCCCGGGATATGAGAATGAACTGGAACTTCTCCAGAGTTCCCTGCTGATAAGTACTAATTTACACCCATTGGTGTGGATGCCCCGCCTTTCACTGGCTCCGGGACACCAAGGACTTGAGGGTGGAAAGACCAGGCCTTAATAGCGTCCCCCACCCCAGGTTTTACCAGCCCCCTCCCCAGGGCACTTTTGTAGCCCGTGAATCAGTTCTGGCCTGGGTGTGGTCACCTGGTCCTGGGGGGCAGCCAAGCCAGCCCACAATCCTGAACACCTGCCCGTGGGGCTGTGAAGCCTGGAGTCCCATTGCTGGGCCTGGGAGCAAGAAACCCTCACTGGTGCCCTTGTGGAATCTGAAGGCTGTTTCTGTCTCATCTCCCCCAAGGAGTGCTGGGCGTTTAGTGAGACAAGACATCCACTCCACGTGGAACAGACTCCTTGATCCAGGGAGGGGGTCACCTGAGTCCTGGACATGTAGGCAGCCCTCCTCGATGATGGTCAGGCTCTGTGTCCGTGTCTGAGTTCCTATTCATCTCTGCCAGACTGGCTTCCATTCATGTCTGTATAAGGGAGGACAGGGCTCCGCCACAGTCGGCTCAACCTCTAGGTAAGTAATCAGATGCCAAGGGCTACTAATGGGGCAAGGTGTCCCCAATGCCAGTGCATTCTAACTCTGGTCCTGCCCATCGGAGACACCCAGTGACACCCTGACCAGAGGAGTCTGATTGGAGCGGGTGGAGGGAGGGTGCCATGAAATGCTTTTGCCATTTCCAGATGACTCCTGGGGTGCAAACTGCCCACTGAGGCCAGAGAAGTGAATGAGTCAATGGCTTCTTGAATTTACATGGTCTCATGTGTCCCTGCACAGTGGTATGACAGTTTAAATGAATAGGGGCTGTGCTTTTGTGCTTTTCAGGGCCAATTTCAGAAGGGAGAGCTAAAAATTCTATCTCCCACACACCCAATTTCAGAGGGTGAGGAATTCCATGGAAAGATGGAAGGGGAGCAGCTTTTGAAGGAAAGAAGCAGTCAGGGTCCTGGAGGCTCAGAAGAGAGTCCAAGGTGCCTCCATACATGTCTTCCCGTGTCATAAAGGAATTCTGTTTCATCTCAGGCTTTTCTTAACTCACAGCTGAAATGGTTTCTAATTCCCTGGGCCATTGGTGAAGTTGGCTGTTTCCCAGTTGACACTACTGCAAAAAGCTGGGGAAGAGGAACTAGGGGAGGGCCCTGGGTGGCAAATGGTTTACATCCAACTACTAACCTTGGTGGCTCCAACCTGCCCAGTGGCACAGAGGAAGAGAGGCCAGGTGATTGGCTTCCATAAGCTGATGTAATCAAGGTCACTAAACTGTACACGTAGAAATTGTTGTATTGGTGTACGTTCTGCTGTGTGTATTCACAACAGCAACAACAAAAATACAATAGATTATTAAAAAAAAAAAAAAGATTACAGCCAAGAAAGCCCTATGGAGTAGTTCTACTTTGTACACATGGGGTCACCATGAGTCAGAATGGACTCGATGGCAACGGGTTTAGGTTTTTTTTTTTTTCCTGTAGGTTTGCCATTTATTAGTTTGTAGCACTACGTACCTGCATGGAAACTTCAACACACGCTTCTCCCACCCCATGCCGGGGAGACTGTTGGGTAATTTCTCCCATGACTCCCCTGACCCCTCCCCTGTGGTGGTTCTGACGGTGCCCTTTCTCTGTCAGCACCAAACAAGAATGAAAACCCAAGAAAACAGGTCAGGACAACTTAGTAAGTTGCAATGTTTTTCTATTTTTGTCTTGAGAAAAGCAAAGTATTGCGTTAAGAAAAGTTGATGTGCTTTGTGCCTTGGTAATAAACAGCAATTAACGTTATTGAAATACTAAGAAATCATGAGGTTTGAGAAACTGACCAGGCAGTTGCAAACATTTTGTGTTTATTTATTTATGTCTCATACTAATGGCCTAAAGGAGGAGTGCTTTCCGGAACTTTTTTTTTTTTTTCTAATGAAAGACAGAGAACAGAGAGCCAGCATATGGATAATAGATGTTCTTGAAAGTGAGTCCAGAACAAATGGATCAGAAAGATTTAATGGGGCTGAAAAAAGAAAAAGGCATGCATATTGAAAAGGCTCAAAGTGCCAGGCAAGATCAATGAAAAGAATACCACACTGAAGCCTATCCCGGTAAAAATAACTACACACATAACGAAGAGGGGAAAGAGGGAGAGGGAAGCCCCATAAACATTCACATGCTGACAAGCCAACAGAGTTCTCCTTGAACTCAGACATCAGAGTTGCAGGGCAAAATGGCCAAAGACTGTAGGACAAATTCTAAATCAATTTTGAAGGTGAGAAGTTGTGGTAAAAGATATTTTGGAGCAAAATATGTTAATTGATGAAAACAATAGGAAGGCATTCTGAGATATGCAAAGACGTAGACAACGCACCACCCATGTACTTTTCTTTTAAAATCACTTAGGGGTGTACTTCAGTTGATTGAAAGATGAAGCCAAAAAGAAGCATGCGGAAGTCATGGCAAAGAGCCTACGGGGCACTTTGAACAGTGAAAACTGAAGTACATTAATATTATTCTCATAAATAGGGGTTATCACATAACCCATATTTTTTATTTTTGCTTTGTGTTATATAAGGAATTGTTGCGGCCTTGGAAACCCTATCAGGGCAGTTCTACTCTCTTCTACAGGGTCTCTATGATTTGGAATCGACTTGACAGGTTTGGTTTTTATGTTTTAATTGTTATTTGACATGAACATTTGACATGAAAAATAACATGTAATATACAAATATCTGAAAAATTATTCACATAACATAACTGAACAGAGGAAAAAAAATTATTGCTGTTGTTGTCAGGTGCCATCAAGTCGGCTCCGACTCACAGCGACCCTGTGCACAACAGAATGAAGCACCACCCAGTGCTGCGCCGTTCTCACAATTGTTGCCATGCTTGAGCCCGTTGTTGCAGCTACTGTGTCGATCTATCTCCTTGAAGGTCTCCCCCTTTTCCACTGACCCTCTACGTTACCAAGCATAATGTCCTTCTGCAAAGACTGGTCCCTCCTGACAACATGTTCAAAGTATGTGAGACAAAGTCTTGTCAACCATGCTTCTGAAGAGCGTTCTGGCTGTACTTCTTCCAAGACAGATTCATTTGTTCTTCTAGCAGTCCATAGTGTATTCAGTGTTCTTCACCAACACCGTAATTCAAAGGCATCAATTCCTCTTTGGTCTTCCTTATTTATTGTCCAGCTTTCACGTGCATATGAGGTGATTGAAAATACCATGGGTTGGGTCTGGTGCACCTTAGTCCTCGAAGTGACATCCCTGCTTTTTAACACTTTAAAGAGGTCTTTTGTATAGAGTAAAAGACGAAATATTTAATAATGATAGTGAACATCCATACTGTGAGAGAAAAGGCAGAAGCGAGTTAGGGAACTGAATGGTACAAAAGAAATAACACCTTGCCTTAAATATGTGAGACATTAAAGATAGCATTTTATTTTTCACTCTGACATTCAAAAAACAAGTAAAAATGCATTTGGAAAAGTTACAGGTAAATATGGGAAGACTTAAAAGTTGATACAGTGCCTTCCAAAATATTGGAGAAGGTAAAAACAAAGAAAATGTAGCCGAAAATAATAGGAACGTAATCAACACAGTGTGGTATTGGCAAATCAATAGGCAAATAGATCAGTGGAGTGAACAGAGAGGCTAGTAACAGACCCACACAAATACAGTCAACGGATCTTTGGCATGGAGCAAAGACAAGCCTGTGGAGAAAGGATAGTCTGTACAACAAATGATGCAGGATCAACTGGACAGCCACAATCAAACAAATGAATCTGACCACCTTCAGAGGACGTTATGGCAGTATGGCACCCAGATCATTTTATAAAACGTACGTACAAGGTCAGTTCTGTCTCGTTATTTCTTTTGAAGGATTGTTCCCACCTCTATCTCAAATGCTTTAATGCTCAAAGAAGTCCTGGCCTTGTACAGTATGCAATGTTCCAAAGCAGCAACTGTAAAAACACCACGTTCTAAAATGGAGACTTATCACAATAGGTTAATTTATAATAAGGCTACAGCTATGGAAAATCAAGGCTATGATCAGCGAGACTCTGGTAGAAGATCATGTGATAATCACACTTTTTCTTGTTCTCGGTGGGTCTGGTAGAAATCCCCTCTGAAAGATATAAGAGATTAATGCTATGATGGGTCCTTGTTTCTATTGAGTTTGGTTTTCCAACTGTCTTCCAGATATCTCTACCTGGATGTCCCACTATCAACTCAAATTTAAGGTGTCTTCATGGAACATAACCTTCCTCCCCAAATCTGTGGCATGCTACTACCTCTGTTATCCACGATAGGCTTTCAGAACTCCTTTGCTTTCCTTATAAAGTCTTGCCAGGTTTTCCTTCACAAATTTTTCTACACCCACCACTTCCTTTCTATTCCCCAAGTACTGCTCTAGCTGTGTCCTTAGAGCCTCATATACCAGGGCTATTCCACTGACTACAGACTTATTTACTAGGGTTATTCCGTTGGCTATGGCCTTATATACAAGGACAAATCCACCAGCTATGGCCTTATATATAAGGACAATTCCATTGGCTACAGCCTTATATACCAGGGCTATTCCACCAGCTACAGACTTATATACTAGACCTATTCCATCAGCTACTTGACTTTATAATAATCGCTTGCCTCCCTTAGGTCAAGTAAGTGCAGAAAACAAGATTCTAGGATGGACTGCACTACTTTCCACAGCCTTACCCTAGGTCTGTGGAACCCCCTGAGCCATCTCCACCCCAAGACACTGGGGCAGACTTTACCCATTATATCAGATGCTTGACTACTTTCAGTTCGTGCTTCCTGGGCACCTGGAACCCTTCTGGAGAAACACATGACACAGGAACACTTTTCAACTCCAAGTGCTAGGAGCTCTGCTCCCACACCAACATTGCAATTTATGAAGACTTCCCATTTGTCCCACCAGTGATCCTCTTTTCTACACCCTTATCGGTCCCCTTCTTCTTATAGCATCCTTTGAAATCTCTTTTCATTGTCCCTCCTTATATCCAATCCTTTCTTTAAGCCTGCTTTTTTCCCCCCTCTCTTCTCTTTTTCTCTTTATCAAAAGCCTGTTTCTTTCTGTTTTTATTATTTTCTAAGTCATCATTACCTTCTCCATCATAGGGTAGGAGCAAGCTCTTCTGAATCTTCTCTATTCGTTTGGGGAGTGTCTGGATCACAGGGTACTGTGGAGAAACAAGAAAAGGACTGTCCATGGATCCCAGGAGAGTGACCAGGGGAGAGTCCCCAGGGCTCTCATGCTGCACATGATAGTCTGAGCTAAGGTGAACTGCTCTCTGGAAGAAGGAGACCTGCTCCAATAGCCACACCTGAAATCCAACAGAGCTGTGCTTTTCCATCTTTTTCAGCTCCTTTTCTTTTTCTCTAATTCTCATTTTTCTGCTTGTAGCCCTGAGAACAAATAAAAGTTCTTACCATCTAGCAAAAAAAATTGTTCTCTGAAAATTGTAAAGGGTAACTACCAGAACCTATCTTAAGCTTATCCCCATTGATGAATGATTACTTATACCATCATACAAGGGCTCAGAATTGTAAACAGTCTACATATGCCATGGAATATTATTCAGCCATAAAGAGAGATACAGTTCTGATCCATGCTTGTGGTTGCTGTTAGGTGACACTGAGTTGGTTCCGACTCATAGCGACCCTACGCACAACAGAACGAAACATTGCCTGGCCCTGCGCCATCCTCAGAATTGTTGTTATGCTTGAGCCCACTGTGTCAATCCATCTCGTTGAGGGTCTTCCTCTTTTTCGCTGACCCTCTACTTTACCAAGCATGATGTCCTTCTCCAGGGACTGATCCATCCTGATAACATTTCCAAAGTATGTGAGACACAGTCTCGCCATTCTTGCTTCCAAGGGGCACTCTGGTTGTACTTCCTCCAAGACAGATTTGTTCGTTCTTTCGGAAGTCCGCGGTATATTCAATATTCTTCACCAACACCACAATTCAAAGTCACCAATTCTTCTTCAGTCTTCCTTATTCATTGTCCTGCTTTCGAATGCATATGATGCGATTGAAAACACCATGGCTTGGGCCAGGCGCACCTTAGTCCTCAAGGTGACATCTTTGGTTTTTAACACTTTAAAGAGATCTCTTGCAGCAGATTTGCCCAAAGCAATGCATCTTTTGATTTCTTGACTACTGCTTCCATGAGTGTTGATTGTGCATCCAAGTAAAACGAAATTCTTGACAACCTCAATCTTTCCTCCATTTATCATGATGTTGCTTATTGGTCCAGTTGTGAGGATTTTTGTTTTCTTTATGTTGAGCTGTAATTCATACTGAAAGCTGTGGTCTTTGATCTTCATCAGTAAGTAGTTCAAGTCCTCTTCACTTTCAGCAAGCAAGGTTGTGTCATCTGCATAATACAGGTTGTCAACGAGTCTCCCTCCAATCCTGATTCCCCATTCTTCTTCCTGTAGTCCAGCTTCTCGGATTATTTGCTCAACATAAGACTAAATAGGTAGGGTGAAAGGATACAACCCTGACACACACCTTCCTTGACTTTAAACCATGCAGTATTCCCTTGTTCTATTCAAACGACTGCCTCTTGATCCATGTATAGATTCCTCATGAGCACAATTAAGTGTTCTAGAATTCCCATTCTTCCCAATGTTATCCATAATTTGTTATGATCCACACAGCCAAATGCCTTTGCATAATCAATAAAACACAGGTAAACATCTTTCTGGTATTCTCTGCTTTCAGCCAGGATTCATCTGACATCAGCAATGATAGCCCTGGTTCCACATCCTCTTCTGAATCTGGCCTGAATTTCTGGCAGTTCCCTGTCGATATATTGCTGCAGCCACTTTTGAATGATCTTTAGCAAAATTTTACTTGTCTGTGATAGTAATGATATTGTTCAATAATTTCGGCATTCAGTTGGATCACCTTTCTTGGGAATGGGGATAAATATGGATCTCTTCCAGTCAGTTGCTCAGGTAGCTGTCTTCCAAATCTCCTGGCATAGATGAGTAAGCGCTTCCAGTGCTGCATCCGTTTGTTGAAACATCTCAATTGATATTTCATCAGTTCCTGGAGCCTTGTTTTTCGCCAATGCCTTGAGTGCAGCTTGGACTTCCTCCTTCAGTACCATCAGTTCCTGATCATATACTATCTCTTGAAATGGTTGAATGGCAACCAATTCTTTTTGGTATAATGACTCTGTGTATTCTTTCCATCTTCTTTTGATGCTTCCTGCATCATTTAATATTTTCCCCATGGAATCCTTCACTATTGCAACTTGAGGCTTGAATTTTTTCTTCAGTTCTTTCAGCTTGAGAAATGCCAAGCATGCTCTTCCCTTTTGGTGTTCTATCTCCAGTTCTTTGAACATGTCATTATAATACTTTACTTTGTCCTCTTGAGCCACCCTTTGAAATCTTCTGTTCAGCTCTTTTACTTCATCATTTCTTCCTTTTGCTTTAGCTACTCAACATTCAAGAGCAAGTTTCAAAGTCTCTTCTGACATCCATTTTGGTCTTTTCTTTTTTTCCCGTCTTTTCAATGACCTCTTGCTTTCTTCATGTATGATGTCCTTGATGTCACTCCATAACTCATCTGGTCTTTGGTCATTAGTGTTCAGAGCACCAAATATGTTCTTGAGATGGTCTCTAAATTCAGGTGGGATATACTTGAGGTCATACTTTGGCCCTCCTGGACTTGTTCTAATTTTCTTCAGTTTCAAATTGAACTTACATAGAAGCAATTGATGATCTGTTCAGCAGTCGGCCACTGGCCTTGTTCTGACCGATGATATTGAGTTTTTTTTCCTACGAATGTCAACCCAATTCCTGTGTATTCCGTCTGGCAAGGTCTATGTGTATAGTCACTGTTTATGTTCGTGAAAAAAGGTATTTGCAATGAATAAGTCATTGGTCTTGCAAAATTTAATCATGCAATCTATGGCATTGTTTCTATCACCAAGGCCATATTTTCCAACTACAGATCCTCCTTCTCTGTTTCCAACTTTCAAATTCCAATCACCAGTAATTATGAACACATCTTGATTGTATGTTACATCAATTTCAGACTGCAGAAGCTGGTAAAAATCTTCAGCTTCTTCAACTGTGGCCTTAGTGGTTGGCGTGTAAATTTGAATAACAGTTGTATTAACTGGTCTTCCTTGTACGCGTGTGGCTATTATCCTATGATTGACAGGGTTGTACTTCAGGATAGATCTTGAAATGTTCTTTTTGACAATGAATGCAATGCCATTCCTCTTCAAGTTGTCATTCCCTGCATAGTAGACCATATGATCGTCCGATTCAAAATGGCCCGTTTCAGCTCACTAATGCCTAGGATATCAATGTTTGTGCATTCCATTTCATTTTTCGACAATTTCCAATTTTCCTAGATTCTTACTTCGTACATTCCATGTTCCAATTATTAACTGATGTTTGCAGCTAGTTCTTCTCATTTTGAGTCATGCCACGTCAGAAAATGAAGGTCCTGACTGTCAAGTCCCAGAGACTTGTTTTTGCCAATGCCTTTAGTGCACGCTACAGCATGGATAAACCTTGAAAACATTATGCTGAGTGAAACAAGCCAGTCTCAGAAGGACAAATGATGGATAGTACTGATCAGAAACTATCTTGTAAACTTTAAAATAATTATCTCGGAAGTCTGTCAAGTAGATAGTAAGATTCTGTTTCTTTGGAAGCTTTGTCAAATTAGTGACAAAGTGATAAAATTATGAACCAATGGAGGTATGCTAAGCTTTCTGATTTCCGTAGAAGATAAGGAGAGAGAAATCATTATTTAAATTCAAGCAATAGTATTAATAGGTGTGAAAAAGTATAAGAAGAACATTCTCTCACACTAGTATATTTCTACTACAACTGAATACATAAATACCTACAAACAACGGGGCCTGTACACATAGAGTTTATCCAGGTTTCTTGGCTCCCTGCATTTTCTCAAATGGCTTCGGCAACTATGAAGAATGATATTTGAGGGTAACTGGATCCTTTCATTGCAGAGTTCATGCAGAGTAAAATCTATCAGGAATACTGGCCCTGAATTCAGCCTCCTGACACCTGCCTGCAGCCCAGGGCTGGAAAGCCTCACCCACCTTACCTAGTTCACTTCTTGATGGTGAACCCAAGGCTCCCTGGGGTTCTTCTCCATCATACATTCCTAAACAGGCATTGCCACCTTCTGCAGAACAGAATGAAATCTCTTAGACATTTCAGTGTATGACCAAAGGAAACTGTACCAGGGAAGTCTATACTAAGAAAAACAGGATGACCAAGGCAGCTCAAGTACCTCCTAGGTGGGAATGTCCCTGCCCTTTGGATTCACCTGACTGGAATCACTGTCACCAGAGGCTGAGAACATTCCAACCCATCTCACTCCATTACTACACACCTAATTGTCTCTGTTTTTGACCCTTTCCACTTGGCTTCATGCATTTCTTCTGTACGGGCATACGAAAGGGAGTAGGGTAGGATAAGGGAAGAAGAGGGAGATTTTCCTCCCTGAAGAGAGAAACACAAAGATTCAACTAGCTGATTGGGAATTGAAATCACGATTACCTTCTCCCTCAGCTGGTAGTAGGTCAGGCATCTCCTCAGGTACTTCTTTAGTCATTTGGCGAGTTTCGGGATCATAGGACACTGAAGAGAAACAAGGAGGTGACAGACCAGGGAGGGTGATGCAGAAGCAGAACTCAGCATGCTGGGGCTGAACCAGGATTTTCAAAGCACAGATGAACCGCTCCTTGGGAAAACAGTCATCTCCTCCAAGGACCACACCTGAGGTCCACCCAAGCCTTGTTCTACCTCTTTTTCCATCTTGTTTACCTCATTCCCTTTCCCCCTGCTTATTGGTTCCTACCTACAGGCCTGCTTGCAAACGTTTCTGCCTCTGCCCTAGGAAAGTATTCATGCATCTTCGCTTTTGTGCACTCCACTCTTACTGACCTCTCCTCTCTCTTCACTTTTCTAGCCTTTGTTTGCCTCAGTGGTGACCTTGATCTCATTTTCTCTGCTCCATTTCTAGGTCTCTCTTATCCCATATAGCAGTACCCCTTTCTTCTCTCATTGTCTCTCTGTGATTTCTCCCTTTCCCTACTGACACACTATATTTATAAAATAAAAGTTGCTCTGCATCAGCCTGTGGTCTACTCCCCCGGGAGCCTATGACCCTTCCATGAGGCTGACACAACCGTTATCTGCAAGAGAGACTCAGGGATAAAAAAATACCTCCTTCTTATTTTGATCTTAGGGAAAAACAAGTATCCTTTTATTGTGCTTCTTCTTTCTTAACTAAGAAAAGGGATAACAACAGTTTCCCTAGCTAAGTCTAAAGGTTTTATGAAGGTAAAAAGAGAACAGGTCCCTGAGTGATGTGAATGGTTTGCACTTGGCTACTCACAGAAAGGTTGGCAGTTTGAACCCTACCCAGTAGGGGCCTGGAGATCTGTTTTCATGAAGATTACATTCAAGAAAACCCTATGGAGCTCAGTTCTACTCTGTAACCCATGGGTTCGTCATGAAAATTGACTCGATTCCAACAGTTTTTTTGGTATTTGCCAAAATGCTTTGGAAAAAAACCCCAAGCCACAGTATAATCCACTAATCTGCTGAAGAATATCTGTCAACAACTTTAACTGGGTCTGAGGGCAGTTGACCTTTCTTTCTGACAAGGAGAGCCCAGAACCACATTTCTTTTGAGGCCTTTCCAAGCTTAAAAACCAAAACCAAACCCGGGGCTGTCGAGTTGATTCTGACTCACAGCAACCCTATAGGACAGAGTAGAACTGCCCTATGTGGTTTCCAAGAGGCATCCGGTGGATTTGAACTTCCAACCTTTCGGAGCTATGGTTAGCAGCCATAGCTCTTAGCCACTACACCACCAGAGTTTCCTTTCCAAGGTTATGGCTAAATAATATTATCAATAAACAATAAATAAATATTCGATCTGATACCTGGGGACACCTCTATCTGAAAACCCGCTACAGAGGGCTGTCCCATGTGCCACAGGTTGTCTCTGTCTTGTTTTCTCTCTGCACATTGTCTCCGTTCATTTCTGCTTCTATGCCATGAAGGTATTTGTGCATCTTTTTGGCTATCTGGACTGCTCTCTCTCCTGTGTCTTTTCTTTTGTGTCTTCTGCTTCGCCAGTGATACTCTTTATGTCTTTTTCCTAGGAAGTCTCACTCAGCTCTGGTTCACACACCTGGGAACCTCAAGGCTCCTTTGGCCTCCTCCTTGAACTTGGATCAGATGACCTGCCCTGACTCATCACCTGCAGAGAGACACTCTTCCTGCTCTTCTTTTATTATCTAACTTCGTAAAAGGTCTGCATACACAGCTGACCTTCACTTCCTCATCTATAAAGTAGGGATGACCCCAGTTTGCCTGCCTCCATCTTTTGTGAGGGTAACAGAAGATCTTATTTGTTAAAATACTTTGAGAATAGGCTCTATTATTCAAGAACATGATGGAAAATAGCTGCCATACACTATAGTTTGGGATGATTATGGGCAATCTGTAACCTTTCATTATGTGAATAAAATATTAAGACCTTTTTTCTTTTGAGGCCTTTCCAAGTTTGCGACAAAATAATCAAATTATTAACCAAGGGAAAGATACTTTGCTTTTACTCTCCATGGAAGATCAGGAGTGAGCACAGGTTGAAACCAAGTCTTTAGTATTAATGTCCGTGGAGAGTATGAAGGAGAGAAGACATTGTCTTTCCCTGGCATATTTCTACTACAACATGAATATGTGACCAAATATGTTCAAACAATAAGACCCACTCTGTTAAACATGGACTTGATAAAGATTTCTCCCTGCATTTCCCCAAAGGTCTAGGTATAGAAAATGTGAAAAAAAGAAGTCTTGGGATCACCTCGATCCTTTCACTGTGAAGTATGCACAGAGGAAAATTCACCTGGAAAAAAACCAGCTCTGGATTTAACCTCCTACGAGGGTTTCAGCTCAAGGCTGGAGATCCTCGCCTCCTTACCTGACCCATTTCTTGGTGATGAGATTGAAGCTTTTTGGGGCTCTTCTCCATCACACTTTTCCAAACACACATTTTTGCTCTCTGCAGAAAGGAATGAAATGCCTCAGAATTCTCAGTAAATGACCAAGGGGAAATTATGTTAGGAAAACTGGTAACGAAGACCTGGGAAGCTCAAGTACCTTTTGGTGAACTGTCCCTGTTCCAGACCATCCTGGATGGCACTTTGGGTTCACTTGACCTCCAAGTTAACATAGCTCATGTTACTAGCATCACAGACTAAGAACCATCCACCCATCTCATTCCCTGCCATGTCTTCCCCTTTCTTTCTGCTTCTTCACATTTCTTTTGTCTCTGCACTTGTTTCTAGTTGTCTCCAAGTGTTTCTCTTTGTCTTGGTGTGGTTCTGTCACCTCTGCTCCTCTCTCTTGCATCCCCGTTGCTGCTTTTTATCAACTTTCCCTATCTCACTCATGCCTTTCTCATTCCCTCTCTCATACTAGGGGTCAGGAAGAGCATCCTTAAGACAGTATAATTTAACCAGATCAGGCGAAGTGATAAGGAGCAGAGAGAGACAAGGTAACACTATCAGATACAGAGGAAAGTGTGTTCAAAGGCCCACATTTGAAAGAAAGGTCAGGCATTGTAATCACTGAAAATATTTATAACATCATTAGTGATGAGGCAAAGGAAGTAGACTGGGACCCACGGTAGGTCACCTTGGGAGTCACTGGAAATATAACTGATTTAATCCTTAGGACAACAGAGGTTACCAGGTGTAAGTAGGAAAATAGCATGATATAATTTACATTTCTCAAATACCTGTCATGGTAAAGTGGAGAAAATGTGTGTGATGGGAACAAGAATGGAAAGAAGAGATGAGACTAGCTCCTGCTCCAGTTCAAGAGAGCAGAGATGAAGATCTTGATTCAATTCTTGCCTGGGCTTGGAGAGAAACAGACAGGTGAGTGACATTCTGAATAGGGAATGAACAGAACTGAGGGATTGTGGGCTAAATAGTCCAAGGAGAGAAAGTAGTCTTGGATAAATTCTAGGTTTATAGCATTCACGTTCCCTTAACTGAGAGAACAAACCCTAGAGAAGGAGCAGTTTCTCACTTCAGGGAAGAAGATGTTTCAATTTTGGAAGGTGTCATGGATTGAATTGTGTCCCCAATTTGGCTGGGCCATGATTCCCAGGATTGTGTGGTCATCCTTCATTTTGTGATTGTAATTTTATATTAAAGAGAATTCGGGTGGGATTGTAACACCCTTACTAAGGTCACAGCCCTCATCCAATGTAAACGGAGCTTCCCTTGGGTGTGGCCTGTACCATCTTTTATCTTACAAGGGAAAAAAGGAAAGGGAAGCAAGCAGAGAGTTGGGGGACCTCATACCACCAAGAAAGAAGCACTGGGAGCAGAGCATGTCCTTTAGACCCAGGGTTCCTGTGCAGAGAAGCTCCTAGTCTGGGTGAAGACTGACGAGAAAGACCTTCCTCCAGAACTGACAGAGAGAAAAAGCCTTCCTCTGGAGCTGATGCCCTGAATTTGGGCTTCTAGCCTACTAGACTATGAGAAAATAATTTTTTCTTTGTTAGAGCCACCCACTTGGGTATTTCTGTTATAGCAGCACTAGATGACTAAGACAGAAGGGTTCAGTTCCTGAAAAACATGTGAGTGAAGAAGCTCTCCTCTGCCTCAATCACCATCATCTGATAATATTTTTATGTCCATTTAATTCAATCACCCAGGTGCTCCTTCCTTTGTCCTACCTTTGGCATATTCTGTCTCCTTACACTCCCCACTCAGGGACACCTCATCCACTCTGGAGCTCAGCTCATCCTTATCCTTTGTCTCTCTCACAGCTTTGAAAAATGGGCACAATTCTTTCCAAGTATATATGAATATGAAAGACAGAAGAGTAGGATGTGAGAAGGGAGAGTTTTTTTCCTTGCAGATGAGAAAACAAAGATTTATTGAGGTTGTTGGGAATTTTTATCAAAATAATTCCTTCTTGCTCTCATGGTAGTAGGCCAGGTGCCTCCTCTAACTCTCCTTCATTAGTCATTTGGGGAGCTTCAGGATTATTGATCACTGTACAGGAACAAGGAGCCCTGGTGGTGCAGTGGTTAAGCACTCAGCTGCTAACCAAAAGGTCAGTAGTTCGAACCCACCAGCCACTCTGCAAGAGAAAGATGTGACAGTCTGCTTCCGTAAAGATTACAGCCTAGGAAAGCCTATGGGGGCATTTCTACTCTGTCCTATAGGTCACTATGAGTCGCAATCTACTTATCAGTAATGAGTTTGACTTGATTTTAGTAGAGAAACAAGAACATGGAGGACCACGGATGGTGACTGAGAAACCTCAGCGAGCTGGGGCCCAACTGGGGTGGGAAAAGGATGTGTCTGCCCCGGAGAGTCACACAGTTGTGTTGTGCCTCTTTTCTACCTTGTTGCACCCCCGCCCTTCTTTCTACTTCTCAGTGCCCTCCTGTTAGTCCATCCTCCAGAACTGTGTGAGCTTTGATGGGTGGGGCTTCTCTCTCCCTGACTGTCCTATCTCCTTGCTCTTAGGTCTTTTTCTTCTTCAGAGACACTCGTCTCTTTTCTCCTGTTATTCTTTCTAGCTCTCTTCTTCTAGATCTCTCTTATCCCAAGTGGTAGAGTCCATTGCCACACTTTCTGTCTCTGTGATTTCCCTTCCCTCCCAACATTATTTTTTCCTTCTCATAAAGTCTTATATCGGGCCCTGATCTCCTCTTCTGAGAATCTGCACAGCAACTTGGGCTTCCTCTTCGTATCCTGACACATGGCCTTGCCCTGACCACCCTGCTGCTGTAGACAACCATCACCCTCAGTGACACATCAAACACTGGTGCCCACTCTTCCTTTAATACCTTGTCCTTGTAAAAATAACCTGTTTACATTTCTGTGCTTTATTTCCCATCTATAAAATAGAGATTAAAGCTGTTTGTATGCCTATGTCTTAAGGTTCCCTGACAGGAAAAGAAATATTTAATTAGATAACAATAGTAATAATAAAGTATTTCTCATCAATTGGATTCCAACCCATGCTGACCCCAAGTATGTCAAAGTTGAACTGTGCTCCACAGGGTATTCAATGGATGATTTTTCAAGAAGCAGATCCCCAGGCCTTTCCTCCGAGGCACCTCTAGGTCAATCCAAACCACCAATCTTTTGGTTCCTAGCCTAGTGCTCAACCGTTTGGGTCACCCAAAACCAACTCACAGTGACCCTATAGTTGCCCAAATCAAACCAAGGCCCAAACCCATTGCTGTCAAGTCAATTCCAACTCATAGCGACCCTATAGGACAGAGTAGAACTGTCCCATAGGGTTTCAAAGGAGTGGCTAGTGGATTCAAACTGCTGACCTTTTGGTTAGCAGCTGTATCACTTAACCGCTGCACTGCGAGTGCTCCAGTTAGATAACAGGTAATTTAAACCCTAATTACCTTCTCCATCATAAGGTAGTAGTAGCCTGGGCGTTTCTTCTGATTCTCTTCCTTCATCTTCTTGCACAGCTACAAGTCCACAGGATACTGGAAACAGAGCTGGGGGCATGACAAACCATCAGCAGTGACCTGTGGACACCCACCTGGACTTGGTCATGCTGAGCTCTGCTGTTTAGAGTTCAGGAGAATTGCTCCCTGGGAGAAAGTATGTTTGCACTGACCACTTAGGTACCATATTAGGCCATATTCTCCTCTCTCTACTCCTTTTTCTTTCTCCAATCCATCGCCACACATGGCTGCATCTGCACCATGAAGCTATTTGTGGATGTCTTTGACCATGAGCCCCTCTTCCATCTCTTTGCATTTCTTTTTCTTCCTCTGGATGTTCTTTACCTTTTTGCCCCTTTCTCCCTTTTTATTCTTTCAACTCATTTCCTCTTTTCTGCCCTATACACAGTATTTCATTATTCCTGTACAATCCCTGAAAACGACATTTAAAATGATCTCTCTCTTACCAAACCCTAACTTTGTAGTGTCTAGATTATATATTCATTTGGATAAAGTTGGGCTCACTTACAGAACTTAATGGTGTCCCCAATCTCTAGCTTTTCCCTTCTGGCCCTTTCCCTCCATGCCTATTTGATCCTGTTGTTGTTTGTCACGGAGCAGGTGGGAATCATAGAGACCCCATGTGTGTCAAAGTAGAACTGCAATACCTGTCAGTGGGCTTTCCTTCCGCCAGCCTTTGGTTTTACCTGGTGCAGTTAGCCAGGAAATCCCCTATCTACCTTCAAAAACTCCATACTTGCTTTTCTTGAACGAGCCCCTCCACTTTGGGTTTGGGTCTCCGTATTTCCAAACAGCTTCTCACTCAAGCCTGGTAGTTTCCAACCACCTAGCTTTGGTTCACAGCCAGAGCACTTGAACCACTGCACCTCCAAGGCTCCTTTCTCACTCTAGTAAATCCTGCTAACCCTAATTGACTCTTTGATCAAATTTTTCTTTTCGACAGAGATCGAGAGAAAATAAGGCAGGCCCTGTGTGCGGGCATTTCAGTGCGGTGAGTGGGGCTTCTCCTGTGGGGTAAAGGCATGGGGCGCAGGAGAGAGCTGACCACAGCTCCCCGTTCCACTGCTTCCCACAGCTCCCAGCTCCGTGGACAGCAGCGTCCCCCACCGAGAGGCAGCTGGGCCTGCTGCTCTGCCCCAAAACTTGTCCACGTGATGTGAGCCATGGGACCTGAGGAGCTGGATCTCCATGCCCACGCAGAGCGTCAGAGACCCTGGGATTTAGGCATTAAAGGTAACTGCGATTTCTTCTGTGCCCCTGGCCTGGGACCTCCTGGTTACAAATAAAGTATTGACTTTAAATTGGTGGGCTAGGTGTTGGATTGCCTTTATTCCTTTCTCTAACTTGGCTGTATCACAGTATGGAAATAAGATTGATCTTATTTTAATCAAGGTATGGTTTTCACAAATCAATGCACCCTATGCTATATGCTACTTTCTTTTACTTTTTCTCCTTAAAAACCCTTTACTGTTTCTTTATTTCCTAGAAAATAAACTTCAAATTCCTTAGAACAGGGTATCAGACCCTCTGGAACCCTCTCCAACTTCCGTCTTCAGAATCGGCTTCTAGACACTCCCTCCCACACTGTGTGGTTCAGCCACAGGTTCAGCAAGCACACCAGTCCCTTCAGGCTCTGTAGCTTCCCCATTCTGGCCCCAGCCTTGGTGCAGGGACATGTGCTAGCCTCTTATGACTTCACTGTTTGGAGAAATATGTTGACACAGGACTGCAGTGAATGATACATTTTCTAAGGCAAGACAATCTTTCCAGTCTTTGATCGTGCCTTCGAGTATCAGAGAGGACTTCCTCCTTGCCTATGAAAGGGCATAATTCATGCTCCCCCCTGAAGCAGAGACTTAAGCCCTGTTTTGTAGCATCAAAAACAGGTCCTGGAGAGGCGGAGCCAAGATGGCGGACTAGGCAGACGCTACCTCTGATCCCTCTTACAACAAAGACACAGAAAAACAAGTGAATCGATCACATACATAACAATCTACGAACCCTGAACAACACAGATTTAGAGACGGAGAACGAACTAATACGGGGAAGCCGCGATTGTTTCCAGAGCCTGGAGCCAGCGTACCAGTCAGGTATGGCACAAGCACAGAGAGCTGCTCCACCCCCCTGAACTAACCCCAGGAAGGGGAGCAGCCAGTTCCGCTGGCGGCGTGGGACGCAGCCGGTAGGAGAAGTCCCCGGGAGGCAGTGACTGGTCTTGGAGCAGGAAGAGCAGCGTCCCAGCCAGGGAACCATCCTGCCGGGATTTGGACTGGATGCAGGTACGGCATAAACACGGAGAGCTGCTCCACCCCCCTGAACTAACCCCGGGAAGGGGCCCAGCCGGGTTGCGCGGGAGGTGTGGGACGCAGCCGGTAGGAGAAGTCCCCAGGAGGCAGCGACTGGTATTGGAGCGGGGAGAACAGCGTCCCAGCCAGGACTCTCGGTCACGGCACAAGCACGGGGAGCTGCTCCACCCATCTGAACTAACCCCGGGAGGAGGCCTAACTGGTTTGCGGGGGCGGCACGGCCACGCGGCTGGAGGGACGAGAAGTCCCCGGGAGGCAGCGACTGATTTTGGAGTCTCAGAGTGCACCGTCCCAGTAGGGGAGCCTTGACGCTGGGCGTGGGGCTGGAAGCGGAGGATCTGACCGTGACTCCAGCCGGCCAGACTCCCCGGGGGCAATCTCCACACAGCGAGCACACATAGGCGACGCGCCCACGGGAATCTCAGATATAATAGTCATTCCAAGCAAGACAAGCAACTCTGGCTATATTCTGAGGTGCTACTCTCCTATCTCTCTGTTCCCTCCCCCACCCTCCCCAGGCGGCTTCATTAACATCCGAATAGCCTGAGCCAGAGGGAGAACTCTGATAGGGATCTGACTGCACTTTTTTTTTAGCGGATTTTCTGGAAAAACTAGTTTCCCAGTGATGGCTCGGAGACAACAATCCATATCAAACCACTTAAAGAAGCAGACCATGACAGCTTCTCCAACCCCCCAAACAAAAGAATCAAAATCTTTCCCAAACGAAGATACAATCCTGGAATTATCAGATACAGAATATAAAAAACTAATTTACAGAATGCTTCAAGACATCACAAATGAAATTAGGATAACTGCAGAAAAAGCCAAGGAACACACCGATAAAACTGTTGAAGAACTCAAAAAAATTATTCAAGAACATAGTGGAAAAATTAATAAGTTGCAAGAATCCATAGAGAGACAACATGTAGAAATCCAAAAGATTAACAATAAAATTACAGAATTAGACAACGCAATAGGAAGTCAGAGGAGCAGACTCGAGCAATTAGAATGCAGACTGGGACATCTGGAGGACCAGGGAATCAACACCAACACAGCTGAAAAAAAATCAGATAAAAGAATTAAAAAAAATGAAGAAACCCTAAGAATTATGTGGGACTCTATCAAGAAGGATAACCTGCGGGTGATTGGAGTCCCAGAACAGGGAGGGGAGACAGAAAACACAGAGAAAATAGTTGAAGAACTCCTGACAGAAAACTTCCCTGACATCATGAAAGACGAAAGGATATCTATCCAAGATGCTCATCGAACCCCATTTAAGATTGATCCAAAAAGAAAAACACCAAGACATATTGTCATCAAACTCACCAAAAGCAAAGATAAACAGAAAATTTTAAAAGCAGCCAGGGAGAAAAGAAAGGTTTCCCTCAAGGGAGAATCAATAAGAATAAGTTCAGACTACTCAGCAGAAACCATGCAGGCAAGAAGGGAATGGGATGACATATACAGAGCACTGAAGGAGAAAAACTGCCAGCCAAGGATCATATATCCAGCAAAACTCTCTCTGAAATATGAAGGCGAAATTAAGATATTTACAGACAAACACAAGTTTAGAGAATTTACAAAAACCAAACCAAAGCTACAAGAAATACTAAAGGATATTGTTTGGTCAGAGAACCAATAATATCAGATATCAGCACAACACAAGGTCACAAAACAGAACATCCAGATATCAACTCAAATAGGGAAATCACAAAAACAAACAAATTAAGATTAATTAAAAAAAAAAATACACATAACAGGGAATCATGGAAGTCAATAGGTAAAAGATCACAATAATCAAAAAGAGGGACTAAATACAGGAGGCATTGAACTGCCATATGGAGAGTGATACAAGGCGATATAGAACAATACGAGTTAGGTTTTTACTTAGAAAAATAGGGGTAAATAATAAGGTAACCACAAAAAGGTATAACAACTCTATAACTCAAGATAAAAGCCAAGAAAAACGTCTAACGACTCAACTAACATAAAGTCAAACACAATGAAAATGAGGATCTCAAAATTTACTAAGAAAAATGCCTCAGCACAAAAAACAGGTCCTGGCTGAGGACTCCTCTGTGGGATGACTTGGTTACACCCCCACTCTGTTCCGTGAGGGCACAGGCCATGCCTGCATTCCCTTTGTGCATGGAATGTGATGGTCACTCAGTTAAATACTTGTCAGGTCTTACTGAAGGCTGAATGAATGCATTAGTGAATGAAACAGACTTGAATCCCCAAAGGTAATTGAGAAGTGCAATTACCATCTTGGAAGCTTTGGTAAACCTCAATTAAATCAGGATAGGCCTTCATGTTCACCTTGCTGAACAAGACTTCCAGAAGTGGCAGGTCAAACGTCTTCTCCAGTTCAGTAAGGACATCGTACACCACTCTTTCCACTGGGACCAGGTTTGCACAGGTGTCTAGAAAATTCTTAAAAATATTGAATGGAGAACTATGTAGTTATGAATTTACTCTTACATTATAGAAGATTCTTAGGTCGTAGAGAGATCATTTGTTCTCTTGTGAAAATTTAGAATTTTTCATGTATTTGGATGACTTGTTAAATGTCCTCCAGTATAAAAACAGACTATTACTTTATGAACCTGACTTCCTGGCACTGATGTACACTCAATGGAAGAGAGTCACTGTGATGAATAAAATGGGTTCAAAGTTGAATGTAATGTGGCCCTTGAAGAGGCTGGCCAGGATGCTTCCGGAGTGACCCTAACAGGTGATGAGAGACAGTTCTGTTGACTAGACAATAAACCCGAGGATTGACCTGGCCTGAAGGGCCCCGGGAAGCCAGATGACCACCTCCCCTGTTGTGAACTTGACTACAGAACAAAGAAAATTCACAGGGTAAAGAGTAGGCTCATCCCTATCCCCAGGAAGACCTAGTGCTAACCTTTACCTGCATTCTGTTGTTGATAGCTGCCATTGATCCGGCCCCTGATTCACAGTGACCCCATGCACAACAGGATCAGTCTGCTGTGGTCCGTAGGATTTTCATTGGCTTATTTTTGACAGTAGATCACCAGGCCTTTCTTCCTAGTCTGCCTTAGTCTGCAAGTCCCACTGAAACCTGTTCAGCATCATAGCAACATGCAAGCCTCTACTGATGGATAGTGGCTACACTGGAAGTGCACTGGCCAGGAATCCAACCCAAGTCTCTCACGAGTAGGGAAGAATTCTACCACTGCCCTCCTCTGCATTCTAGGGCTCCAGAAATGTTTAAAAAACAAGAAATAATTTGTAAAGAGAATAGCAATCATCTGCTTTCAAATTTATACTAAGGGGGTCAACTTCCCTGTGAGTTTCCATTATCTCAAAGCCAAGTGTTTGAAATACGTGCACTCTGAAATGAACACCACCCAACTCATTTATTTTCATCTTAGTTTCTGTTATTATATTTTATAAATGCACCTATGAGTCAGAATCGACTTGATGGCAAAAGGTTTATAAATGTACCTAAGGTGCTCTGGAGCCCTGGTGGCACAGTGGTCAAGAGCTATGGCTTCTAACCAGTTTGAATCCACCAGCTACACCCCGGAAATCCTACGGGGCAGTTCCACTCTGTCCTACAAGGTCGCTATGAGTCAAAATCGATTCGACAACAATGGGTTTTGGAAGACGCTCTACATCTGTGAAGCATTCCTGATTTCAGTCCTGCCACACCTCTGTCCCCATCCCTCATCACTCACGTTAACTACAGAAGACAGTTTCTTCAGTTAGAAGAAGGGCTGATGAAGGTTTCCACTTACAGGAGGCCCTTGAGCCAGGTCATTGCCCCCTGAAGTCTGGCATGCTATAGCGGGGCTGGTTTCCCATCATGAGGACATCTCCTCACTAACCTCATACATTTGCTCAGAGAGGAAGCCACGGTCTCGGAGGCCCATAAAAAATGGGAAAGTCTTCGTTATTGCGCTTGCAATCTCCACCTTATTTTTCTTGAAGAGCATGAAAAGGAGGTCATAGAGAAACTGGTCCTCTGTATTCTCTTCCTCGGTGTTCTGGTCCTTTGTGAAGATCCTAAGAAACAAAGATACAATTTGAAAATAGACATCTGGTTTCCAAAAGTCTTGTGACTAGAAGATTTTAGGCAAGAAGGGTAATCAATGAGGAGTTAACACGTGAAAAACAAGTGGTTTTATTGAGAGACCAGAATAAATGGATTGAGGGAATAATCAAGAGTGTAACAGAAGGAAATGCTGAGTTTAAGAAAGACCTAGGAGTGGGTACCATTACTGAACGTTTTGATCAAATCTTCTGTAGAATAATCCTAATCAAAAAGGGGAAAATGTAGAACAGAATTTGCAATTCTTATGGGATTCAGACTTTCTGGAGCCATGGAGGCTGAATGAACCCCTGAAACGATTGTCCTCAGATAACCTTTAAACCTTAAGCCAAAAATATCCTTTGAAGTCTTCTTAAAACCAAACATTAGTTTAGCTTACCTAGTAAAGAATGTCTGCTTTGAGAACTGTGCTCCTTTAACAGCTATCTATATGGGATCGAATTGACAATAGCACCTGCAAAGATTAGATAGGAACCTTAGACGGCAGTGAGTTTATGTTAATGGGGGAGGAACAACTCAGAAAAGGAGGGTGAGAATGGTTGTAATAATTGTCACTGACTTGCACATGTAGAAATTGTTGAGTTGGTGTATATTCTGCTGCGTATAGTCTCAACAACCACAAAAAATAAAATAAATTATTAAAAAAACCCAACACATAGACAATGGTTTGAATTATCTATTTTGTATGTGCACGTAATGTCAAAGATTATTTTAGTTAGTATCTCTTAAATTGCATGTGTTCTCAATCTTAGTGTGAGTGACAAAAATAGAGAATTGTGTTTTCACCGGTTTTGAGTAGCGTACACCAAGGCAACTCATTATAGTTACTATTTAGCATTTTGTTGTGCTTTTTTTTTTTTTTTAGGTGAAATTTCATCTAGCAAATTAGTTTTCCAAGAATGATTCTTATACAAATTGTTCCATAACATTGGTTGCAATCCCTGAAATGTGTCAGCACTCTCCCCATTTCCTCCCTGGATTCCCTGTTTCTATTAGTCCAGTTTCCCTATCCCTCCCTGCCTTCTCATCTTTGGTTTTAGGCAAGTGTTGCCTTTTTGGTCTTGATTGTTCTAAGAAGCCCATTCATCACGGGTGTTATTGTTTATTTTATAACCCCATCGATTATTTGGCTGAAAGGTGGCCTTTGGGAGTGTCTTCAGTTTCAAGTTAGAAGGTTGTCTTAGAGCAATAATCGAAGGAGTTCCTCCAGTCTCCTTCAGACCAGAAAGTCTTTTTTTTTTTTATTTGAATCTTGTTCTACATTTTTTACCTATTCTAACCGGGACCTTCTATTGTGATTCCAGTCAGAGTGGTCGGTAGTGGTAGTCAAGCTCCATCTAGTTCTTCTGGTCTCGGGTTAGAGGAGGCAATGGTTCACGTGGGCCATTAGGCTTTGGGACTAACTGCTTCTTTAAGTCTTTGGTTTACTTCAGTCTTCTTTGCTGCAGGTAGGAAGAGACCAATAGTTGTTTCTTAGGTGGCTGCTCACAAGTTTTTAAGATCCCAGATGCTACTCACCAGGCTAGGACGTAGAACATTATCTTTACGAACTGTGTTTTGCCAATTGACCTAGATGTTTCCCAAGACTATGATCCTTATCCTTTAAGTCCAGTAGTTTATTCCCAATTTCTAAATAGTTTCTCTAACTATGCCCCCATGTGCTGTATCATGGATAAGTGTATACATGGAGCATTTACAAATACGTATGTAGAAATATCTACAAGTATCTACAAATATGTACGTAGAAATGTCTTAGAACAAATGTGTACTTGGGTGTACTCCTGTATGACCTCCCTCAGCTTTTCAGCATGTATATTAGCCTTTGTTTCTACTCACAAATTACCATTTGCTATTACTGTTGTTGCAGGATTGTATATGTTAAAGCATTTACCATGGTTGCCATTTATTCACTTCTCAGTGTCTTCCTTTGCCTTGGTCATGTTGTACTGATTTGCCCCATATTGTGTACTGCCTTTCCCTTCATCAGAATTCACACGTGTCTACTATCTAGTTAGTGATTCTCCCACCCTCCTTCCATCCCTGGTAACCATCAAAGAATATTTCTTTATGTGTGTAAACTTAGTCTTGAATTTTTATAATAGTGGTCTCTTATGGTATTTGTCCTTTTGTGATTGACTTATTTCACACAGCATAATATCCTCCAGATTCATCCATTTTGTGAGATGTTTCATGGATTCATCATCATTCTTTATTGTTGCATAGTATTCCACCGCATGTATGCACGACTCAACTCATTATGTTTGATAGAAATGTGATGAGATGTTGAGGATAATTTGTACATTACAAAATGTTAAATTAAAAGCCCCAATGAATATTTGGAGCCCACAGCTTTGTATCACATCAATTAAAAAGAAAGACGTAGGAGCGAATGGGTTCACACTGTCTTAATCAAAGCTACAGGTATCCCCTGACTTACGATGTTTTCAAGTTACAACTGACCACACGACCATCCTTTTTTTTTTTTGTACATTTATCGTTAGTAATATGTAGTACCTACAGTGTTGCAGTGTGTAATTTGCTGATGTTATCATTCTCAGATGTTCAATTTTATGAATTACTGTTCAAAACACTGCCGTGTAGCAGGCTATGCCCCATTCTACAATGAAGTTGATGTTGGTGTCAGGAGTCATAATGGATAGAAAAACTGGGCAATACTCAACTCTAATGACATACAACAGTTGAACTGCACAAGCACCTGACAGCTGTATGAGTCCAAGTTCATTGTTAAGGCAGTGATGCTCACTTCATTGTAGACCAGACGTATAGTGTGATCTTATTCAGTGTTTCATACGTTTGTATGTATTAAAATATATCTGCAAGTTTATGTGTAATGCTTCCAAAGACAAATAAAGATCGGACTTACAAAGATACTGATAATAAAAGACAATAATAATGAAAACTAAAAAAAAAAAAAAAAAAAATTCAGCTTACATCCAAACCAACTTACAATGGAGTTGTCAGAACAGAACCCCATCATAAGACGGGGACTGCCTGTATTGTAAAGAGACCTTCATCTGAACCCATGAGGGAGAAACATGAATTTTTAAGAAATGCTAAAATCTTTACAAGAATTGATATAATAGCACAAAGAAAAAGAAAAACAAATTACACGGAAAAAAAAAAAAATACAGACCGAGATAATATTGTGAAATCTAACACTTAACTGCAAGTATTCTCACTAAACACCAAATAGAAAAATGACGTTTCAGAAAGGTATAAAGGAGAGATCCTTCCTCTACATGGAACTGCAGAAGGAAGAATAGCATTTTGCCTCATTAAATTAGTTTATGTCAGCTTTTTCTCTGGTTCAATATGGAGACATGTGAATTTCAAAACTAGGACACCTAAATCTGCCTCTTTTTTTTTTTTTAGACAGAAGTGATATATATATATAACTTGTAAGAGCCCTGGATTTCAGACATCATGGCCATGACTGGAGAAAGTAATTTTTAAACTCAAAAAGGTTTGTAGTTTTGCTTCCTACTTGGTAAATTGTTCCTCTTGCTAACAATGCCCTGATAAATGTGCCAGATTTCTAACGGGCCTAAAGACTTGTAGGATTTCTTTATCCCACCAGAAGAAGGTCATTAGGACTTCCCACTTCATGATTTATATCAGGATTGACTAAAACCCATTTCTCCATTGAATTCCTTGAAAAAAGAAAAAGACTTCTGGTTAAAGATGGTTAATTGAAAATGATCATTTTTGTCCTCTCTCACTGAAGTTTCCTCCAAAATGATAATAAAGAAATTAAAGTCACGATGAGAATGAGATGAAAAATTTAACCCAGTCCGTAAGAGAAAAACTGGTCAGAGAAGCACTCGTTGCTACTGGAGGCAGAGGATGCTAAGAGAGGTCAGAAAGAAACCAGTGTGCCCTGAAGACCCTAGAGCAGTAATGGAGGCTTGGAGAGAAACACAGGGGTGTAAACAGAAGGATTGTTTAAAAGGTAAAATACAAAACAATCTGTTAGTCAACTCTTCTCTGATCCCTACACACAGAACACCTGCATCCTGGTTTCTTCTTTAGAGAAATGTAAATGATTCAGAGAAAAGATCTTTGCCTTGAGGCATTTGTGATTCCCCCAGCAAAGCCCACAAAAGTTTCGAAGTCCATCTGAATAAATGGAGTTCCAAGTCAGCTTTTTAGTGCTTCAAGTATGAAAAGACAACAACTGGCCAAATGCATTTGAAGAAAGCCTACAACAAGAAGGAGAAAAGACCAAGATGAGCAAAGGGCAAAATTACCCCAGCAGAAACAGAGTTATTCCAGGGAACAGAAGAGAATTCCTAAAAAGCTAATGTTGGCATAGAGATTCATCACCTGCCTGTCAGTTTGTCATACTCTGATAGCTTGCATGTTGCTATCAAATGCCAACAGGGTCACCCATGGTGAACAGGTTTCATTAGAGCTTCCAGACAAGACAGACTTGAAAGAAACCCTGGCTATCTACTTCCAAAAATCAGACAAAGAAACCCTATGGATCAGAACAGAATATTGTCCAACTGAACTCAAATATCCCAATGATTGTGATGATGGCCCAGAATCAGGCAGTATATCATTATGTTATACAAAGTGTCATGATGAATCAGAGCCAACTCAATGGCAGCTAAAGACAACTATCATAGTGATAAGAGAATATGTTGTACTCAGGATGCCATGAAAGAAAAAGAAAATAAGACAGAGGTCCTGGAAATTAAAAATATGATGGCTGAAAAAAAAAGTTCACTCAAATGGTTGTAAAACAAAGGGGAGGGAATTTCCCAGAAAGTAGGAGGAAAAAAAAAGGAAAAACCCAAGGAATAATGAAAAGTAAATTTGAAATCTTAAAAGTCCCAAAATAGCCATGCAAATCTACAGAGTTTTAGAGGTAAAAGGAAATGACTAAAATAACGTACATTCTTTTAAATTACTCATGTATGAAGGCGAAATCAATATTTAGTTGTACAAGTGCTCAGAAAATATTCTACTCACTCATCCTCTGTGTTGATCACACATTTTTCAATGTTGCTTCCTTCTGGGCAAAGGTAAGATTGTATAAGTGATGTGTGCCACTTTGGCAGAAGAATTCAGAGCTGGCAATGTGCTAGCCCTGCCGTTGTTGTTGTCGTTGTTAGGTACCGTTGAGTAGGTTCTGACTCATAGTATCCCTATATACAACCAGAAAGAAACACTGCTTGGTCCTCCACCATCCTGACAATCATTGCTATGCTTGAGTCCATTGTTGCAGTGACTGTGTCAATCCATCTCGTTGAGGGTCTTCATCTTTTTCGCTGACCCTCTACTCCACCAGGCATGATGTCCTTCTCCAGGGACTGATCCCTCCTGATGACATGTCCAAAGTATCTGAGATATAGTCTCGCCATCCTTGCTTCCAAAGAGCATTCTGGCATTACTTCTTTCAACACAGATTTGTTTGTTCTTTTGGCAGTCCATAGTATATTCAATATTCATAGCCAACACCGCAATTCAAAGGCGTCAATTCTTCTTTGGTCTTCCTTATTTATTTTCCAGCTTTCGCCTGCATGTGAGGCGGCTGAAAACATCATGGCTTTGATCAGGCGCACCTTAGTCTTCCAGGTAACATCTTTGCTTTTTAACACTTTAAAGAGCTCTTTTGCAGCCAATTTGCCCAATGGAATGTGTTGATTGATTTCTTTACTGCTGTTTCCATGAGTGTTGATTGTGGGTCCAAGTAAAATGAAATCCTTGACAACTTCAGTCTTTTCTCCGTTTATCATGGTGTTGTTTATTGGTCCAGTTGTGAGGATTTTTGTTTTCTTTATGTTGAGGTGTAATCCATACTGAAGGCTGTGGTCTTTGATCTTCATCAGTAAGTGCTTCAAGTCCTCTACACTTTCTGTTAGCAAGGTTGTGTCATCTGCATAACACAGGTTGTTAATGAGTCTTCCTTCCTCCAATCCTGTTGCCCCATTCTTCTTCATATAGTCCAGCTTCTCAGATTATTTGCTCAGCACACATATTTCCTGACTTTAAGCCACACAGTATTCCCCTGTTCTGTTCGAACTATTGCCTTTTGATCTCATTCTTTGCAATTCTTCACCATGGTGACTGCCAGTATTTCAGATGGCAGCTGCTCATCAGCCAGAGACAGAGCCCAGGATGAGGGTACCCTGAAGCAGAGGCTCACTGGGTCTCCTGAGATTTTGAAGTTGTTTGTTCCTATAGAATAATACATCCCATCCTTACTGACACACTGCCTGGGACAAATTACCTGATGATGCACTATAATAACAAAATCAAGAAATCAATGCCAGCAATGTTCTTTTACCAAAGAAGTAGAAGACATCACTAAATCAAGTTAGTCCTTTCAAGATCTAATTATTTTCTGCTTTGAATTTTTTATCAATACCTTGTGTTTTCAGTGTTTTCAGTAGTGGAATGCATGCTGAGTCATCGAGTGTATTTAAATTTTTGGTTGGTAATATAAATTTTGACAGAAACCCTGGTGGCACAGTGGTCAAAGTGCTTGACTGCTGCCTGAAAGGTCAGCAGTTCGAAAACAGCAGCTTTGTGGGAGAAAGATGTGGTAGTCTGTTTCTGTAAAGATTTACAGCCGTGGAAACCCTATGGAGTCACTATGAATGGAAATTGATCTGACAGCAGCCGGCTTGGTTTTTTTTTTTTTTGGTTTAATATAGATTTTGAGAAACTTTACGTGAAAATGCATGATTCGTTGGAGACCATCAGGCCTACCCCTCTTGGGTTAAAAAAAAAAAAAAAAAAACCTAGGGTAGCTGGCTTTATTGCAGGGTGTCTCCCATTTGGGTACATGGGGCATCTCTGGTTTTGTCTAATACCTCAGATATTTTCCTTCAACGAATGTTTCTTTTGCTTTCACTGTTACACAGGCCCCCAACTGGAGGAAGCAAATACTTTGATGGGGAATAGTATCCTCCTGAAGAACTCCAGAGATGTAAGAAGTGGGTGGGATCCCGTGTGTTCCACAAGTCAGGAAATGGTGACAATGCTGGTGTTCACAAATTGTAAATCTAACTTGAAGCATATCTCAAAAAATATTTTAGGGCAATGATTCTTAAAGTGTAGTCCAGGGGCCCCAGAACCATTGAGGTCTGCAAGACTCTTTTAGGGTGTTGCCCAAGGTCAAAACCATTTTCATAACAACACTAATATATTATTTGCTGTTTTTCTCTCTCATTCCCTCATGAGTGTTCAGTGACATTTTCCAGAGGCTCCGTGGCCTGTGATATCGTAACAGATTCAATGCAAAGCAGATATAAGACTCCAGCTGCCTTCTACTGAGCCAGATAGTGAAGAGATTTAGAAAAAAGTAAAGCAATGCTACTCTTCTCACTGATTAATTCTCTTAAAAAATATAGTTATTTTTCATTAAAGTATGTTATTTATGTTAAGGAGTAATGAGCTTATTATTTTTACTGAATGAATAAATATTTTTAAATGTTCAAACTTCTCATTTCTAGTACGTAAATATCAACAGATAAACCCACATGAACAAAGTCTTGCTCTTTGGGGTTCTCATTTGTTTTTAAGAATATAAATGGGTCTTGAGAACAAAAAGATTGTTCTAGAAAGAGAGGATATATACTGCGTATAATAATAACGTAATAATTTAATCTAAAACTTCAGATTATATAAACAAACATTAAAAATTGAGTAGGGCAAGCCAAATAACTGGGTTGAATAACTTGTTTCAAAAAGGTAAACTCAAATGATATAGTTTTACGTTGGATGTTACCATTTCAAAAAACATATGCTACAGAATTTGTCGGAAAACCTCAGGGTAACCAATGGAGTCAAAGTGAAACTATATCTCTTACAAAAGAATGAAAAATAAGGAAATATAGTCTGTTTTCCTTAAACAGAGAAGACAAAGTAAATAAAGGTATAGGATATAAGAACCAAAAAAACCAAACCCATTGCAGTCGAGTTGACTCCGACTCATAGCGACCCTATAGGACAGAGTAGAACTGCCCCATAGGGTTTCCAAGGAGTGGCTGGTGGATCCGAACTGCCTACCTTTTGGTTAGCAGCCGAGCTCTTAAACCCCGTGCCACCAGGGCTCCGAGATATAAAAAGTACCCCTAAAATCAAAAGGAAGAAGAAGAAGAAAAAAATCACTGAGGTCGAGCCAACTCCAACGATCTATGTGTATCAGACTCGAACTGTGCTCCACAGGGTTTTCAATGGCTGATTTTTCAGAAGTAGCTCACCAGGCCTTCCTTTCAAGGTGCCTCTGGGTGGACTTGAACCACTAACTTTTTGGTTAACAGCCAAGTGTCTTAACGGCTTTCGCCACCCAGGGACTCCAAGTAAAAAGATACATGTCAGGTAAAGCACATCAAATTACCATTTTAGAGTATAAACGGTCAAAATAGAATCTACCTATAAGAGACACAAAAAGACAAAGTGACATTAAAAATGTTAAAAGTCAAGATGGGCAACTTACAATTAGGCAAATGCAAACAAGACAGAAAGCAGGATTCACAATGCCTGCACTTTAAAAGTAAAATTTAAGACTGCTAATGGACAGATCTTCCGTGGACGTTAAAAACCATTTCACTTTCTGTCTTTAACTCATCAAGCATATTTACACAAGAGTATACATTGTATTTGACCCCAAATTAGTCTAAATAAACAGTAATAAGAAGAAATTGAATAGGCTACATTCTCTATGAAACAATATTACAATAAAGTTGAATTTAAAATAATGAACAAACAAGGGCTTTAAAATAATCTAAATTTAGAGAGATTTAAGGAGTCCTGGTGGTACAGTGGTTAAAAGTTCGGCTACCCACCAGAAGGTCAGCAGTTTGAATTCCACCAGCTGCTCCTTAGAAACCCTATGGAGTAGTTGTACTCTGTCTTTTAGGGTCGCTATGAGCTGGAATCGACTCCATGGCAATGGGTTTGAGTTTGGTGAGTGGTGCAGTGGTTAAGAGCTCGTCTGCTAACCAAAGGGTTGGTAGTTGGAAGTCACCAGCCGCTCCTTGGAAACACTGTAAGGCAGTTCTACTCAGTCCTACAGGACTGCTGTGAGTTGGAATCAGCTCGATGGCAATGGGTTTTTCTGTTTGCTTGTTTTTGTTTTTGGATTGGTGAGATTTAGAAAGTTCACTAGACTTCTGGTTTCAGCTCCAATATGTAAAAAGCTTGGGAGTAGCCACTCCCATCCTTATAACAAGAAAAAAGCTGAACAAACTCTAGTTAAGGATTGTACACATCTGAGAACTGAAGTCATCGGGCAAAGTGCCACCCCGAATTCTGGAGAGATAGGTGACTTAGGTGACCCAGAGAAGCACAGCCAAGGTCAGCTTGCCTGGAGAGGAAGCCACTGGAGCCTAAACTGGTGGGTACACTGAAATCTTAAGTCTGATAAATTGCTGGGGGCAGAATGTGAACTAGCAAGAGAAGGGGAAACTCCTGGGGCCACAGTTTCAGGGAGCTCTCAAACTGTTATGGGTTTTACCTCCAGAAACTCCACCACTTTCTCACAGTGAAAAATGAAGAAAAAATCCCCCATGCTTCTGGCAGGGAGCAGGAAAGCGAACACTTTTTGAAATATTTCAGGGCTTTTTCTCCATAACAAAGGCCCATTCTCAAAGGGAAAATAAAGCCTTATCTGATTTAAAGGAGCCCTGTTGATGCAGTGGTTAGGAACTCAGCTGTTAACCAAGAGGTTGGTGGTTGGAAACCATCAGCCACTCCTCAGAGAAAGACGTGGCAGTCGTAAAGTCATAAAGTTGTAAACCCTATGGGGTAGTTCCACTCAGCAGCAACAGGTTTGGGTTTTTTTTTGTTTGTTTGTTTTATCTGACCTAGGGAAGGGCAATTACTCAACTCCAGTCCCTTCTAGCCTTGCAGTCTCAGCTAAGTGGGAGGAATAGCCAAGAAACCCTTGTGAAGTTTCCAGCTCAGAGACATAATCCCACCAGAAGACTGAGATTTAATCATAATATTATATAGTACCTCCCCTCCCCCACACCTCACCTCCACATCTAAGGGTTCCAGTAAAATAACAATGGATTATAATTACAAAAAGATTTGCAAGGTGTTTAAGCTCTATTTAAGGAGTTCTTAAGCAAACACCCAGGGAGAAAGATATGGCAGGCTGTCTGCTTCTGTAGAGATTTACAGCCTTGGAAACACTGTGGGGCAGTTCTACTCCGTCTACAGGGTTGTTTTTTTTTTGGGGGGGGGCGGGGTGGGGCTTTCTTAAAACAAAAACAAAAGCCCACTGCCATCAAGTTGATTCCAACTCACAGTGACCCTATAGGATAGAATAGAACTGTCCCATAGGTTTTACAGGGCTATAAATCTTTATGGAAACAGAGTGCCACATCTGTCTCCCATAGAGCAGCTGGTGGCTTTGAACCATCGACCTTTTGGTTAATAGCCAAGCTCTTAACCACTGTGCCACCAGCGATCCTTAGAAAGCAGGAGAGGCAAAAAAGAACAGTAGAGGAATTTGAAGCCTTTGGTACCTACAACTATATAAAAAAAAAAAACAGTAAACACAGCCTAACACTTAGCCAGATAAACATAACACCTCACACTAAAGGACTATTTACCTCAGTTACTATTACCTCATACATCTTTGTTGAAGAGTAATAACCCATACCCTGATTAAAGTAAAATTGAGAGATTTATTGAAAGTAAAGAGACAGCTCTAGCAGGAGATAGACTGAATTCCATGAGGCAGAACCCAGAATCCAATAAGATGACTCAGCAGTGACGGTTTATAAGTGGGGGCACAAAAGACATGAAGCACATTACTTGATTGGTAATTACAGGCTTAGATCATTGAAAGACATTACTCGATTGGTAGTAGGTCATTTTAAGGCAGGACTTCCTGTATCAGGAACTTGTTAGGTGATTGGCTTAAAAGAATATAAAGTATCTTTCTTAGATTGGTTACAACATGGTGAGTACAAGGGTATGGGGGCTGGGGGGGGCCACAGGGTAGTTACATAATCATTACCAGACATTCCTCTCTTAGAAACAGCACAGAGAATGGCTGCCACTAAGGTTAAAATGGAATCAGCAACCAAGGAATCCCACCCAAATCTCAAACCAGCCATTTCAGATCTTATCAGGTACCACAATTAAAAAAAAAACAAAAACCCCTTATACATCATGTCCAGCTACTAAAAACAAACAAAAAATTATAAGGCATACCAAAAGCCAAGAAAAACACGTTCTGAAGAGAGGAAGCAAGTGTCAGAACCAGATTCAAATAAGGCAGAGTCTTTGGAATTATTGGACAGAGAATTTAAAATAACTGTGGTTAACATATAGAGTTGCCATGAGTCAGAATTGACTCAACGGCAATGAGTTTGGTTTTTTTATGGTTAATATGTGAAGGAAATTATACAGTACACTTCTAAATAATACATGGGTCAAAGAAGAAGTCTCAACAGAAATCTAAAAATATTTTGAACTAAATGAAAATGAGAATACAATTTATCAATATTTGTGGGACCCAGAATGTACGGTAAGGATTGGTACAAATCCAATACCTGAAATGTGGAGATTGGTTCTCACATTCCCAGTTCTCCATCTTTGTCTCCAGCCACTCCCATGGCACTCCCTCTCTCTCTCTGACTCTAGCAACCCAAACCAACAGTATTTAACTTCACGGTTAAAGCTACAGTCATCAAGGAAGTATGGTACTGGAGAGAGAATACACACATAGATCAAGGCAACAGAATAGAGAGACCAAAAACAGACCTGCACAAATATAATCGACTAATCATTGCTGAAAGAGTATAGGTTATATGGGAACTCGGTACTATCTTCTCAATTTTTCTGTAAATCTAAAGACCATTCTAAAAAATGAACTCTATTAAAAATATCTTTAAAATAGCCAAATCAGAACTGCAGTTAGAAGCAATTTTAAAAATAGAAAATAATGACAATGAGTATTCAGTAGGTGAGTGTGGTTCAGCATTAGAAAATCTATCTGTATATTTCCTTATACCAAAACACTTAAATGACAAAAACCAAATAAACGTATCAATAAAACAGAATTTGATAAAATTCATCAGTTCTAAATAAAATAGGAATAGCAGAAAATGACTTAAATGCAAATACAAACTCTTCTTCAAAAACTAACGGCAAACATCAGTCTAAATAGTAAAATGATGAAAAGTATTTATAAAACACAAACAAGATATGAATGCTCACCATCATATCACTCTTCGGAATTATTTTAGAATTTCTAACTCATCTCATAATACAGAAATATTAGAAAGGAGTAAATACTGGAAAATCAGAGACGAAGTGTATATAATTAATCAAATCTACTAGAACTAATAGAGTAATTTGCTAAAGAGACTGAAAAAAAATTAATATATAAAAACCAATAGTCTTTTAAATTAAATCCTGGAGTAGCTATTGGAAGTAGAAATGGAGAAACAATATTTTAGTTACAACAACAACAGCAAAAACTACCCAGGAATAATTTGATGGATGAGGAAAAATTTTAAATATGAATCTATACATTGAAATCTCAGGATGAAGTCAAGTAGAACACCAAAAAAAAAAAAAAACTGTTTCTAAATGCTTTGTCATTACACAAATGAAAAAATAAATCAATGGTCCAATAATTCATTTCAACAATATAGAAAGAAGAAACACTACATTAGAATGTACAAAAAGGAAAATAATAAAGATGAAATCTGAAATACATTAATTGGGAAACAGAAAAGATACTTAATTAAAAATATGTTAACCAGCAAACCAGTCGCTGTTGAGTCTATTGCAACACATGGTGAGCCCATGTGTGTTTGAATAGAACTGTGCTCCACAGGGCTTTCAGCAGCTGACTTTTTGGAAGTTATTTGCCAGGCCTTTCTTCCAAGGCATTTCTGGGTGGACTCAAACCTCCAACCTTTTGGTTAGCATTAACTTTTTGCACCAAGGCACAAGGATGGGCATATAGAAAATGGAAACAATAGAGAGCACAGAAGCAGACTGATAAATATAGGGCCACTGCAAAGCAGAGGGGAAAGGATGGCCTTTTCAATTGCTGGTGCTGGAACAAATCTGTATTCTCATGGAAAAAAAATACAATTAGACCCCTGCCTCTTACCATAAGAGAGAATCCCATAGATTCAACAAAAATCTCTAGTTCTAGGCAGATTACAGAAATGTGAAAAGTACAACAATAAAGTGTAGTGAACAGTGAAAAGCAAAATAATAAAGCTTTAAGATTATGTATACGAATATCTTCATGATTTCAGGGCAGGAGATGATTTTCTTTTTTTCTTAAACAAGGCACAGAAAAGTAAGTAAACTTAAGGAAAAGACTGATAAAATTGACTGCATTAAAATTACAAACTTTTTCATTAAAAGACATCATTATGAGAGTGAAAAGCCAAGTGACAAAATTGAAAAGATATTTGCAACACATAAGACCAATAAGCCATGGTGTTTTCAGTTGCCTCATATGCACGTGAAAGCTGGATGATGAATAAGGAAGACCGAAGAAGAACCGATGCCTTTGAATTGTGGTGTTGGCGAAGAATATACCATGGACTGCCAAAATGACGAACAAATCCTGGAAGAAGTACAACCAGAATGCTCCTTAGAAGCAAAGATGGCGAGACTATATCTAACATACTTTGGACATGTTGTCGGGAGGGATCAGTCCCTGGAGAAGGACATCATGCTTGGGAAATCAGAGGGTCAGCAAAAAAGCGGAAGACCCTCAATGAGATGGACTGACACAGTGGCTGCAACAGTGGGCTCAAGCACAACAATGATTGTGAGGATGGCGAAGGACGGGGCAGTGTTTGGTTCTGTTGTCGCTATGAGTGGGAATGGACTCAACAGCACCTAACAATGACAACAAAGACCGACAAAGAATTCTTCTCCAGGTTCTCTAAAGAACTCCCATCAATCAAGAAAAAGACAAAGAGCAAGTAGAAAAATGAACAAAGACTTGAAAGGCATCTCACTGAGAAAAAAAAAATCCAAAAAACTCTGTACTTATGAAAAGGGGTTCAACCTCAGTTATATTTTGGGACATGCAAATTAAAACCACAATGAGATATCCTACACATCACGCAGACTGGCTAAAAGTAAAATAATCTCGGATTATCAAGAGCTGACAAGGATATGCAGCAATGAAAATTCTCATTCAGTTCTGTTGCGAATGAAAATTGCCTTCGCCACTCTAACAAACGGCTTGGTATCTAATAAATTCAAAATAAATATGCCCTGTGACTCTTCACTCTTTTTCTAGCCAAAAACTGGAGACAACACAAATATCCATCAACAATAGAAAGGGTAAATAAACAATGACAAACTCATAAAATCAAATACAATACAGCATCAATAAATTTTTAAGCTGTAACTACATGCAAAGTAGAAAAAATGGATAAATCTGCTTCCAGGCATGATGAAGTAGCTTATATCACACTGAGGACAACTATATAAGCTGGATGAAATACAAAAACTAGAAAAGTTAAATAATTAATTTAAAACAAAGCTAATGGCCACCAAGCGTTTAGGTGGTTACCACGTTATGGCACGAGTTGGCTGATTCTAGTTGCACTACACAACCATAAGGGCAAGTTGACAGCTTTGAATTCCCTAATCAAGGCACAGATGGAAAATCAGAAAACGCCTAGGCCAGCTTTAAAGGAATCCTGTATCTCCACGGGCTGTGGTGCTCACAGGGCGAAAAAGACCAACAGAATCAGAAAGTAAGAGCTATGGTTTGGCAGCACTGACCAAGGGCGTTCCCACCTGGTTCTTATGCTAAGACGGAGGCACTGAATGGGAAGGAAAGAGATCCTGGGATGGGACGGTGAGTAATAAATAGGCAGATAATGAGAAGCTGAGAACTTCGAAACCTCAAATTCCCCATGAACCCCCTTGTCAGCAAAAGAAATCCAACATCCCCCAGCCCATCTGAAGACACCAACCTTAGCCCGCTTAGTAACTTGTTCACTAAGGTCACCTGGGACAGTTGCTTCCTAATCTGGTGCCTATATGGCCTGCCTCACCACACCTCTGTGCTTCTGGGCTCACAAGAGTAGACTGGAGTTCAGCTTGGGTAGAAATATACAAGCCCTACTCCAGGAAAAGTTGCAGAACGTTGCCAATTTGTACGGGCAAGAATCTGAGGAGACTTGGTAGGAGAATTTTTTTCCATACTCTTTTACAATGTTCTAATTTTTACCGACAAGCATGTATTAACGTATTTGTCTTATATTTGTAAAAAAAAAAAAAAAGCTCTCAACTTTCTAAACACCCTGTTTTCCCTCCAAAAAAGCAGCCAACACTCACCACCTGTTTGCATCTGTCTGTGTCAGGCCCTGTCCACTTTCAGCTCCTCCTCCAAGTGTTCAGAGGCCATGAGTTGACCATGGGGCTCAGGGCTGCAGAGATGGGCTCAGAGCACAACTGGCCTCCAAAGACATGGGCTGGACAAAGTTTGAGAATGTCGGACATTTGCTTTGGATTTCAATGTTTCTTAAAAGATCTTTTCTGGCCAGAGTTGTCATTTGGGGTGGGGATAAAGGAGGCCTGGGGGAAATGATAGGGTTCAGAGGTCGTGAGGAACCATCCAATTCTGCAACAAAGCCTCAGAAAGAACCACAGAGTTCAAACGGCTCCCGCCCAGTGGGGCAGCGGTTGCAAGAAAGAAGAAGGAAGAAGAAAGACGCAGCTGATGTGAATCAGGGTGGTCTTAAGTTTCCCCGATAGCTACCCCACTGGCATGTTACAAATCTGATGTCCACGTTCTTTTTCTATCTCCTTCTATTATATACCTGTGGAACGAGGCTGGATGGAAATAAATAACGAATGAAAATACCAACGTTACCAGAAATGAAGGAGCCCTGGTGGTGCAATGGTTAAGCACTCAGCTGCTAACTGAAAGGTTGGAGGTTAAAACTCACCCACTGGTTCTGCTGGAGAAGGACCTGGTGATCTGCTCCTGTAAAGATTACAGCCTAGAAAACCCCATGGGGTAATTCTACTCTATTGCATGCGGTGGCTGGAGTCGAACTCGATGGCATCCAAGAACAACAACAACAATCAGAAATGAAGGACGAAGAGAGATGAAGACTAACCTGATGTTCAAGTCACTGCGCCCACCTGCCATCTTCTAGTCCTGGTCCCGCTGGTCCACAGAGCTGGGCCTAGGCTCACACCCAGAGAGAAAGTGAAACATCAACTCTAACTGCAGCTGCACCCTCCCCAGCTCTGAAGAGAAAGACGGCCAATGCCCCGCCCAGTGAGGGTTACGCCCAGAGCGGAAAAGTGCAGTTGCCTAACAGCATGACATCACTGCACTGTGCTCTCCCTTCCTGCAATCTCTAAGACGCTTGTCAGCCCCAGGGAGGAGGAGCAGAGGCCACCTTCAAGGAAGACAGGGGACCTTTTGTTTACAGAAAGGCGGAAGTTGTTTCTAGGTGAGGTGGCAAAGTTTCTATGGTGTTATGGATTGAACTGTGTCTCCCCAAAATATATACTGACTCTGGTACCTGTGACTTTGTCTGGAAAGAGGGTCTTTGAAGATGTTCATCAGTGACGTTAACAAGAGGCCATGCTGGAGCAGGGTGGGTCCTAACCCATTATCATGACTGTCCTTGTGAAAAGAGGAGAAGAGACAGACACACAGGGAGAACAGCACGTGACAATGGAATCAGAGATCAGAGTGTTGCAGCTACCAGCCAAGGAATGCCAGAGATCGCCAGCCATCGCCAGAAGCTAGGAGAGAGAAGTGGATCAGGTTGCCCCTCAGAGCCCTCAGAAAGATCAACATGGCCGACACCCTGATTTCAGACCCCCAGCCTCCAGAACTGTGAGACAATAAATTTCTTTTCTTACAAACTACCCAATTTGTTCTTGTATCTGTTAGGACAGCCCTGGGACACTAATACGTTCGGGGAGGAAGTGACTCCATGTTTGCCCCTTCCCTTGCCCACAGGGCTGTGGGAAGGAAAAGAGAAAACCAGACTTTTCAAATCTCCTCTCAGGCCCACGGGCTGGCTGGGCAAGTTGGGGGACCTCGATGGTGAGTTAGGCCCCCAGCTTTCAGACCCGGGGCTGGGGAGAGCCAAATGCCTGCGTTATCAACCTGGGAGTAGGTTCTCAGCTTCCAGGAGTGCAGCCAGGGAAGAAGCAGAGAACTCTCCCAGATACCACATCAAGGAAGTGCTGAGTTTGGGCAGAGAAGTCTAACGTTCAATTTTAAGTTTTCATGAATGCAGAGCCAGGCTACACCTGCAGCCAGGGGTGATTAAGAAAAAAACGAGCTGTGAATATTTCATTGAAGTCTTAAAGAGGACACCAGGCTTCTCAGTGGACGGGGAAAGGGTTGGAACTGAAACTGTCCAGACCTTAAAGCGCAGGGCCATGTGGGTGGCAGGTGTATTACACTTAAGTTTGTATACAATTTTTTCACTTATCCAGCCATCATTTTGCAAAGGATTTGAAGCAACTTACAAAAACACTTACACAATTGAAACACTTATACAATTGAGAGATAAAGAAATGGGGGCAAAGGGCAAATAAAGGGAGCGAGTCATAAAACAAAACCAGAGAACTAGAAATCCACACAGAACGATGCCAAAGACAGGGAGGAGAATGGAACCCCGGGGATTTGTGGAATCTATGGCCGGCCACCCAGCACGGGGCCAAAGCAGGTGCAGAGCAGTAGTCTCAAGTATGTTCTATTGATCCCACATCTGGCTGTTAATAGATGTGCTAGGAAATTTGCATGAATAAGTTAGCAAAATATAGAGGGTAAGAAGTTTTTAGCCCTCTGCCTGCTTCTGCTCTTGCTCTTCGCTCCTAAAGGGGGGAGCAGCAATCTGGTTAGAAGAGACCCCAGGACAAGGATGAGGACATCTTTGCCAGTGCAGGGCTCTGTGTTACCAGGCGATGCACACACATGGGTCTCTCTCTCTCTCTGTCTCTGTCTGTCTCTCTCTGACCCGTCATTTGCGTGGCAGATAGGGCAGTAAGCTGAGCCTCTCTTGGGCACAGCTCTCCTCTGCCTCCAGCCTCCATGGGGGCATAGCAGCCCAGACACACGGTCTACCACAGAGTGAGCGCATGAATGTGCCAACTTCTCTTGCTTATAAGCACGAGTCCTGGGTGTTCCTCAGCTGACTGTTGGTAAGACTGGTGCAGAAGGGGCACTCCTATAACTGTGAGAAAACCTTTGCGTTCTGCAGCGCTGTACAGAAAGGAGTGCTGAAGCGCTGGGCACCCTCTGCTCTGCTCTTGTCACACCTCTGTCCTCTGCCTTCCTCCAGCACTGTTGACTTGCCTGTGGCTTCCATGCCCCGGCACCCCCCACGACCATGACCTGCTAGGCAGGCTTCATTGCTCTGCCCTACACTCGGGTGTGAGGCACTGTGTCCCTGTCTCTCTAGGAGGTGTAGAAGGTCTCTGTCCCACAGAGGTTTGCCCTGGTCTCAAGGCTGCTTTGACCCTATAACTGCATGTCTGATCTTTCTTCTAAGGGCTTCGTGGGTGTCATGGGAGGGGGAACCTGTGGGTTAAAGGCATTTGATTTAAACAAAGTTAAACAAGTTTCTGTATTGCAGGAGTTCTCATACACCCTACCATGCCAATGCACGTTAAAAAGCCAGTTGCCATTGAGTTGATTCCAACTCATGGCAACCCCAGGTGTCAGAGTAGAACTGCTCCACAGGGTTTTCAATGGCTGGTTTTTTGGAAGTACTTCACCAGGCTTTTCTTCTGAGGTGGCCCTGGGTGAACTCGAACCTCCAATCTTTCAGTTGTCAGCCAAGTGTGCTAATCATTTGTACTGTAACCTGATGGGAATGGATCCTGCCTAGTGGGCCCCCTTGAGTCAAATGAGAGACCCCAGGCCTCTGAGAAAGACAAAGTGGACTTTATTGTAAGCTGGTCAAACAAGGAGCTTGGAGCCTAAGTCTCAAATCAAGTTCCCTGAGGTTGGGAACGCTAGGGCAATAATAGGCTTTGGGATAGGGAACCGATCTATAACTCTTGAAGTTTCTGGGAATAGGCAGGCAATTTCAAAAAACTAGTTAACATGTATGGAGATGTAGTGGGGGTACAGTATGACGGCTGGGGGGTATGACACATGAAGTTCATCTAAGGCCAGCTTTTCGGGGGTGGTGGTTGATTAGTAGTGAAGTGACCTTGAGCAGAGAAGAGTAAGACCACCTTGTGTTGTTACAGACAACACAGAAATGTCTTATCAGGAACTAAGAGAGCTTAGCTGGGGTGGGAGGAGGAGGGGGGATAGTTTGACCCCCTCGGTTACATTTCCTCCTCTGGTTTGCAGGGTTTTCAATCTTGAACGTAGAACTTTATGTAGGCGGTGGCCCAGTCCTCCAGAAATTTTGAGCTTGCTAACTGGTAAAAGCACGTGCATTGTAGGATCTGAGGTTTGTTAAGAGAAACGCGATTGGATGTCTGAAGCATCATGATATTCACAGCTATGAGGCAGTTTCGAATGAACCTAGTAAGACAGTTTAAGAGGCAGGACAAAAACAGACAGATTAGTAAAAGAATAATCAGCGGAGTATCAAGAGACCAGAGCCAGTGAAGGCTAGGAAAAGGGGAAGGAAGTTACCTCTGACCACAAATCAGATGGAGTTTTTAGCTTCTGTAAGAAGAGAAAGAACAACACAATGACTGCCAGGATGGTAAAGGCAATGTAAACATTAGAAGCACAGTCATGATGGAGGGTCTCCAGGTTGGAGGGGCACAGGTTTGGCATTCGCTTTGTTTTTCTTTTTAGCAGACATTTTAAGTCCTGCACAGGCTGGCAGATCCAGGGGTTTGGTTGGGGTTGTTCTCGTTGCAGAGGATCTTCTGGGGACGGTGCAGGTTTGAGGAGAGTGTGATGCACCCAAGCTTTGATGTTTTCAAGTTTAGCTGCCTAGTGAGCGGTTAAAAAAACAGTGTACGGTCCAGCCCACTGGGGCTCCGCTTTCCAGGTTTTCAGCAGAACTTGGTCACCAGGCTGGAAAGGGTGAAGTGGGGCATCAACAGGATATTTCAGGCGGCCAAGGGTGTACCTGTGAATAGGAGACAGGACATCAGACAAAGACAAATATTTTCAGAGAGCGAACTCCCCATGACAGAAACCTGAGCATTGGTTAAAGGCAAGTTATTTTTAAGAAATGATTTTCCATACATAATTTTGAAAGGGCTTAATTTGAGCTTGCTTCTTGGGGTGACCCATACCCTCAAGAGGGCTAAAGGCAAAGCTTGGGGCCTGGTTATTTTTGTTTCTTGACGGGTTTTGACAATTTGGTTTTTTAGCGTGTGATTTATCTTGTCAATTTTCCACTTGACTGTAGTCTCCAGGCTGAGTGTAAGCTTCAGTTCTTAAAAGTTTAGAGACTTTTTGTGTAACTTGCAAGGTGAAGTGAGATTCATCGTCACTTCCGATCGTTGTGGGCAGGCTGAACCTGGGAATGATTTTACTAAGAAGCCATTTTGTGGTTTCTGATACTTTCTCTCTTTTACAAGGGAAAGCATCTATCCAATCAGAAAAAGTTTCAACAAACACCAGCATAAATTTATACTTGCCAGGGGCTCTTGGCATGTTGGTGAAGTTGACTTGCCAGAGTTTGGGATCCAAATCCTGCGAAAACCAGCCGTACCTAGAAAGTCTCAAAGTTGCCTCCAGGTGGTCACGGTGGAAATCCAGAGGATCACTTGCTGGTGCTCCGGCAGCAGGGCTCGCTGACCTTGAGAAATCTGGAAACCTAGGTAAGTTATCTTCTGTTGTGGGATCTGAGCTTTGGCAGTGGATACTTGAAGACCTTTTATCTCTTTACCTTAGTTTGAACCATAATTTTATTTTACTTTTGAGTGTTTTTTGTTGTTATACAAGGACGTAAAAGCATCAACACACATTTTCTCATGGCATTTACTTCCCCGAATGCAAAACAAATTTAACTGAAGAATAGTATTACAATTTAGGGAATGATTTTAGGGCCAGTGTTCCCCATCAGCCAATTGATATTGTGGCCATACAATGTTGCAGAAAAACTTTTTCCTGTTTTTAATAAGATCATAACTAAAAAAAATCCCAATTAGTTAGGAAGTATCCTAGGGAACTGTACTTCGGTATATCTTGCCTGTTCCCCATACCTGAGACTAGGCCAAAACCAGAAAAACCAGGACCTAGACTAAAACCAGAAAAAAGCAGGAGTACTAGAACCACAAAGACAAAGGTGCAACAGGGGTTTCTTAAGACCAGAACAGTATAACCCTCAATGGCCCAGATCCTGACAGAAACGGCAGTTCTCTTGGGCTTGCCCCTGGCTCCTAAGTCACTCACGCTCTCAGAAGCCCTTACGTATTTGTGGCACTGGTCACACGTTACTCACCAGATTTGAATCCTTACCTAGAATCCATTTCTCAATCTCGAAAAAGCGGGTCACCATGGGTCTGGGTGCAACTCCGCCTGTGAAGGCTGGTTCCAGTGTCGCCTCCCAGAGAAACAAACCAGTGCACGCTGAGGGAAAGTGGTCGTGCGTAGTGGCTGGAGATGCTCCCAGGAGCTAGGCAGCCTAAGTTAGAAGCAGAATAAAGGTCCCATTTGGGGTGCCAGAATTTGTAGCCCGATGGGAATGGATCCTGTCCAGTGTGACCACTCGAGTCAATTGAGAGACACCAGGCCTGTGAGAAAGAGAAAGTGGACTTTATTGCAAGCCAGTCAAGCAAGGAGTTCGGAGACTAAGTATCAAATCAAGCTCCCCAAAGCTGAGAATTTTAGGGCAGTTATAGGGTTTGGATAGGGAACTTGTGTATAATTCATGAAGTTTCTGGGAATAGGCAGGCAATTTCAAGAACTAAGTAACATGTATACAGGTGCAGTCAATTCTTCTTCAGTCTTCCTTATTCATTGTCCAGCTTTCACATGCATATGAGGCAATTGAAAACACCATGACTCGTGTCAGGCACACCTTAGTCTTCAAGGTGACATCTTTGCTTTTCAACACTTTAAAGAGGTCTTTTGCCGACGATTTGCCTAATGCAATGTGTCTTTTGATTTCTCGACGTCTGCTTCCATGGGTGTTGACTGTGGATCCAAGTAAAATGAAATCCTTCACAACTTCAATCTTTTCTCTGTTCATCATGGTGGTGCTCATTGGTCCAGTTGTGAGGACTTTTGTTTTCTTTATGTTGAGGTGTAATCCATACTGAAGGTTGTGGTCTTTGATCTTCATCAGTAAGTGCTTCAAGTCCTCTCCACTTTCAGCAAGCAAAATTTTACTTGCTTGCAATAGTAATGACAATGTTTGATAATTTCTGCGTTCGGTCGGATCAGCATTCTGTGGAATAGGCATAAATATGGATCTCTTCCAGTCGGTTGGCCAGGTGGCTGTCTTCCAAATTTCTTGGCATAGTCAAGTGAGCACCTCCAGTGCTGCATCTGTTTGTTGAAGCATCTCAATTGATATGCCGTCATTTCCTGGGGTCTTGTTTTTCACCAATGCCTTCAGTGCAGGCTGGACTTCTTCCTTCAGTACCATTGGTTCTTAATCATATGCTTCCCCCTGCAATGACTGAACACTGATAATTCCTTTTGGTACAGTGATCTGTATACTTCTTCCAAATTCTTTTGATGCTTCCTTCGTCATTCAGTGTTTTGCCCATAGAATCCTTCAATTTTGCAACTTGAGGTTTGAATTTTTTCTTCAATTCTTTCAGCTTCAGAAATGCCAAGATTATTCTTTCCTTTCAGTTTTCTAACACCAGGTCTTTGCACACGTCATTATAATACTTTACTTTGTCTTCTCGAGTCACCCTTTGAAATCTTCTGTTCAGTTTCATCATTTCTTCCTTTAGCTTTAGCTGCTGTATGTTTAAGAGCAAGTTTCAGAGTCTTTTCTGACATTCATTTTGGTCTTTCCTTTCTTCCCTGTCTTTTCAATGACCTCTTGCTTTCTTCATGTATGATGTCTTTGATGTCATTCCACAACTCGTCTGGTCTTTGGTCATTAGTGTTCAATGCATAAAATCTGTTCTTGAGATGGTCTCTAAATTCAGGTGGGATATACTCAAGGTCGTACTTTGGCTGTCATGGACTTGCTCTGATTTTCTTCAGTTTTGCCTTGAACCTACATATGAGCAATTGATGGTCTGTTCCACAGTTGGCCCCTGGCCTTATTCTGACTGATGATATTGAGCTTTTCCATCATCTCTTTCCACAGATGCAGTTGATTTGATTCCTGTATATTCCCTCTGGTGAGGTCCATGTGTATAGTCACCGTCTATGTTGGTAAAAAATGGTATTTGCAATGAAGAAGTCATTGGTCTTGCAAAATTCTATCATATGATCTCTGGCATCTTTTCTATCAGCAAGGCCATATTTTCCAACTACCAATCCTTCTTTGTTTCTAGTTGTCACATTCCAATCACCAGTAATTATCAATGCATCCTGATTGCATGTTTGATCAATTTCAGACTGCAGAACTTGGTAAAAATCTTCTATTTCTTCATCTTTGGCCTTAGTGGTTGGTGCAGAAATTTGAATAATAGTCGCATTAACTGGTCTTCCATGTAGGCATGTGGATACTATCCTATCATTGACTGTGTTGTACTTCAGGATAAATCTTGAAATATTCTTTTTGACGATGAATGCAATGCCATTCCTCTTCAAGTTGTCATTCCCTGCATAGTAGACCATATGATTTTCTGATTCAAAGTGGCCAAAACCAGTCCATTTTAGCTCACTAATGCCTAGGATATTGGTGTTTATGCACTCCATTTCGTTTTTGATGACTTCTAACTTTCCCAGATTCATACTTCATACATTTCACATTCTGATTATTAATGGATATTTATAGCTGTTTCTTCTCATTTTGAGTCATGCCACATCAGCAAATGGAGATTCCTAAAGCTTGACTCAATTCGCATCATTAAGGTCAGCCCTACTTTAAGGAGGCCACTATTCCCTGTCACCTTTTGAGTGCCAGCATTCAAATACTAACAGGGTCACTATGCCAGACAGGTTTCCGCTGAGCTTCCAGGCTAAGACAGACTGGGAAAAAAACCTGAAGGTCTACTTCTGAAAAAAAATTAGCCAGTGAAAACATTTTCCAATGCCACCTTTACCATGTGCAAATTTTGTGTACATATATGTTTCATATACAAACACACACACATATTAAATCTGTGTCTTGTTTTTATTCATTTCTGTTGATGTCCCCCTATTGGTAAGTTAGAACTTGATGTTTAATTACTATAGCTTTACAATACCACTTGGAGTCCCTGGGTGGTGCAAACAGTGCTTTCTGTCTCTACACAGTTCTCTATTTTAGATATTTCATGTAAGTGGGATCATACAATATTTGTTTTTTTTGTGTGTCTGGCTGGTTTCACTCAGCATAATGTTTTCAAGGTTCATCCATACTGTAGCATGTATCAGAACTTTATTCCTTTTCGTAGCTAAATAATATTCCACTGTGTGTATAGACTACATTTCGGTCATCCATTTGCCCGTTGATGGACACTGGGGTTGCTCCCACCTTCTGGCTAATGTGAATAAGGTCAAAATGAACATCGTTGTACAAGTATGTGTTTGAGTCGTGCTTTCAATTCTTTTGGGAGTGGAATCGTTGAATCCTATGGTAATTCTGGACCCCTGTTGGAGCAGTGATTAGGAGCTTGGCAGCTAATCAAAAGGCAGTATGAGTGCACCAGCCACTCCTTGGTAACCCTAACGGGCAGTTCTACTCTATCCTGTAAGACACTATGAGTCGAAATTGACTCGATGGCAACAGGCTTGGTTTTCTGTTTTGTTAATGGTCAGTTTTTAGACATGCTGCATGGCCATAGGAAAAAGCACATGATCTGTTTTGAGATGCAAAATTGATACAGGATATAAACCAGTTACGTTACTTTTACTAACCATGTCGTTCACTTCTTTCATGTTTTTATTTACGTGTGCCTAATTGTGTCGGAGACTGTGGGTCTTTTATTGAAGTGTCTATATATGACCAGGTTTTGTCTTTCTAAGCTTTTTTAGGCAGTCCCTATTTCGTGAGCATTGTTAGTGTGTGCTTCATAGTGCAGTCCAAGCGAGTGTGGTGAATCCAGCTGAATGTGCCCATAATGCACATAATATAAGCCTGGAACCAGAAAGTCAGAATTTGTTCCCAGTTCTACCACTTCCAAGTTGTTCAACGTTGGACAAGGTATTAATCCTTTCTATGTCTCTGTTTTCTCAACAAAAAATGGCTGTAATAATAGTAACCTTCTCTCAAGAGTTTTTTGAAGACTGAATAAGTTAATTTACATGAAACCCTTAGAACAAAGCCTGGCACACAGGAAGCATTCAATAAATATTAGCTGCTTTTAATATCCCACCACCTGTCTGTTAGTCATACTATAGTGGCTCGCATGTTGCTAGGATGCCGGAAGTTATGCAACTGTATTTCAAATACTGGCAGGGTCACACATGGTGGAGAGGTTTCAGCAGAGCTTCCAGATTAAGGCAGACCAGGAAGAAAGGCCTGGTGATCTACTTCTGAAAATTCACTAATGAAAACCCTCTGGAACAGAACAGAATATTGTCCAACTGGGTTCAAACATGCCAACAATTGTGAAGGTGGTGCAGGACTGGGCAACGTTTTGTTCTGTTATACATGGGGTCACCATGAGTCAGAGTGACACTGACAGCAGTTAACAACAATGACAAAATTTTAATATCTCCTTATGTTTACCAGCAGCCCTTGGGGATTTTGGCATCACCTTGTAGGTCACTCTCAGGGCCATGGTTGTTCAGAGTTGTCATTGTTGCCTACATCCATGAGTCTTTTAAGCAGATGCTAATTTGGGGACTGCTAAGGGATACGGTGGGGACCAACATGGCTTTCTTTAGGTGGCTGTTTAATGCAGAGAGCAGCTCCTACGCTCTTTGGAGTCTTTGATTCTCTTTTCACATCGTGCATCTTTCCACAGGATGTTCACCGTGACCAGGGCCTTGGAAGAGGCTCTTTTTCAGCACTTCATATGCCAGAAGCTGGAGATCGCCTATGCCATACACAAGCCAATTCCCTTCTTTGAAGACCTCCGAGACAAGTTTTTCATCACTGAGAGAATATACAAGGTGAGTGATGTCAACTGCTTCCCCAAGGCAGCCCAGCCTCACCAAGTATACCCTGTAATCAAGGTCTCAAACCACAAACCACCAGGGCTCCTGAACTTTAGAAGGTCCAACCCAGACACGTTGATCATCACAGAAGATGGGGGTGGCTGGGGGAGAGGGTGTCACGAGGGCCATCCCAACCCCCAATTCCTAACTGAAGAGTTTGTCACCCATAGTCAATTCTGATGTGAGACTAGGCGGATGCTGGAAACTGTGGTTCTGTAGACCAAAATGGCACTCTGTCCATATAATTATGGGTTTTTAAAACATTTCCTGAGCCCCAGGCCCAGGGAAGTGCTAGCGCTGATTGAAGGATCCAACCTTAGCCTGGTTAGCTCCAGCTCCCTTTTCAGGTCAAATGCCACTCCTCCAAGGGGCCTCCTTGAACTGTTCATCTAATTAAGACCCCCTGGTTATTTTCTCTCACAGAATCTATGCTCTCCCTCTGCAACACTTCTCACAGTTAGTAGTTGAGTAGTTATTTGTGTTTGCTGTTTAATGCCCATCTTCTCACCTGACTGTGCCCCGTGTGGGCAGTACCATGTTGATCTTATCACTACTGTGTACCCAAGGACTAGCTCACTGACCCTAATAGGTGCTCAGCAAATGTTTTCCAAACAACTTTCATCTGCCTTGTTTTTCATTTTGGCCATGTTCTCAGCAAGAGGTTTCTAGATGATCTACTTGTGGTTGGAACCCATTCAAGCCAAACCAAGTCCCAGAGAGAGCAGAGGCTATTGCCCCTGTGACCAACTGGTAGTTCCATTGCTGAAGCACTCTGACCAAAGCCTTAAGAAATAATTACATAGTAGCTTACTTTGAACATCTCTGGGTGATACAAATAGCTAACACCTTTGGCTGCTATTTGAAAGCTTGGAGGTTTGAGTTTACCCAGAAGTACCTCGGAAGAAAGGCCTAGTGATCTAGTTCCAAAAAAATCTGCCACTGAAAACCCTATGGAGCACAGTTCTGCTCTGACACACTTGGGGTCACCACGAGTCAAAAGCAGCTTGATGGCAACTGGTTAGCTTATTTTGACCCCACTTTCCTCCCTTAAAATTTCTCTCTTTTCTCAAATGTTCCTAAAAATAAAGTTCACAAAACAGACCTACTTTTTAAGAAGGCTGAGTTATTTATTCCTAAAAAACTAGCCACCAAAATATATGTGAAGCTTCAAAAGTTAACATGTGGAAGTGTGACCTTTGAGAATTTGTCTATATTATTTATATTTTTATTGCTGTTGTTATTGTTGTTGAGAATATACACAGCCCCCATTAAAAGCCTGTTGCCTTCATGTCAATTTCAACTCATAGTGACCCTATAAAAAAAATTTTTTTTTTTTTTTATAGGGTCACTATGAGTTGACCCTATAAAAAAAAAAAATAGCACAGAATAAAACTGACCCAAATGTTTTCCAAAGAGTGACTGGTGGATTTGAACTGACCACCTTTTGGTTAGCAGCCAAGCTCTTAACCACTATGCCACCAGAGCTCCAGAAAGCTGGCACAGTATATACCAATTCAACAGTTCCTACATCTACCATTCAGCAACACTGATTACATTCTGTAAATTGTGCAACCATCCTCACCCTCCTTCTCTGAGTTGTTCCTCCTCCATTAACATAAACTCACTGCTGTCTAAGGTTCCTATCTAATCTTTCCAGCTGCTGTTGTCAATTTGATCCCATATAGATAGTTCTTAAAAGAGCACAGTGCTCAAGGCAGACATTCTTTACTAGGTAAGCTAAACTAATGTTTGGTTTTAAGAAGACTTCAGGGGATATTTTTGGTTTAAGGTTTAAAGATTCTCCCAGGGCAATAGTTTCATCTAGCTTCCATGGCTCCAGAAAGTCTGGAGTTCATGAAAATTTGAAATTCTGTTCTGCATTTTCTGCCTTTGGCCAGAATTCTTCTATAGAATCTTTGATCAGAATGTTCAGTATGGAAGCCAGAATAACCCTGATACCAAAACCAGGCAAAGACACCACAAAAAAGAAAATTACAAGCCAATATCCCTCACAAGTTTAGAAGCAAAAATCCTCAACAAAATTCTAGCCAATAGAATTCAACAACATAATCAAAAAAAAAAAAAAAAAATTCACCATGATCAAGTGGGATTCATACCAGGTACACAGGAATGGCTCAACATTAGAAAAACAATCAATGTAATCCACCACATAAATAAAACAAAAGACAAAAACCACATTATTCTATCAATTGATGCAGAAAAGGCATTTGACAATGTCCAACACACATTCATGATAAAAACTCTCATCAAAATAGGAATAGAAAGGAAATTCCTCAACATAATAAAGGGCATTTATATAAAGCCAACAGCCAAAATCATTATAAATGGAGAGAGTCTGAAAGCATTCCCCATGAGAACAGGAACCAGACAAAGATACCCTTTATCACCACTCCTATTCAACATTGTTCTGGAGGTCCTAGCCAGAGTAATTAGCTAGATAAAGAAATAAAGTGCATCCAAATTGGTAAGGAAGAAGTAAAAGTATCTCTATTTGCAGATGATATGATCTTATACACAGAAAACCCTAAGGAATCCTCCAGAAAACTACTGAAATTAATAGAAGAGTTCAGCAGAGTATCAGGATATAAGATAAACATACAAAAATTAGTTGGATTCCTCTACACCAACAAAGAAAACATCGAAGAAGAGATCACCAAATCAATACCATTTACTATAGCCCCCAAGATGATAAAATACTTAGTAATAAATCTTACCAGAGACGCAAAAGACCTATACAAAGAAAACTACAGGATACTACTGCAAGAAACCAAAAGAGACCCACATAAGTGCAAAAACATACCTTGCTCATGGATAGGAAGACTCAACATTGTGAAAATGTCTATTCTACCCAAAGTGATCTATGGATACAGTGCAATCTTGATCCAAATTCCAAGGGCATTTTTGTTTTGTTTTGTTTTTGTTTTTTTTTAATTAACTTTTATTAAGCTTCAAGTGAACATTTACCATTCCAATCAGTCTGTCACACGTAGGTTTACATACATCATACTCCCTTCTCCCACTTGCTCTCCCCCTATTGAGTCAGCCCTTTCAGTCTCTCGTTTCATGCCAATTTTGCCATCTTCCCTCTCTCTCTATCTTCCCATCCCCCCTCCAGTCAAGAGTTGCCAACACTCTCTCCAGTGTTCACCTAATTTAATTGGCTCACTCTTCCTCAGCATCTCTCTCCCCCCGCCGCTGACCAGTCCTTTTCACGCCTGATGAGTGGTCTTCGGGGATGGTTCCTGTCCTGTGCCATCAGAAGTTCTGGGGAGCATTGTCTCTGGGATTCCTCTAGTCGCATTCATATCATTAGGTATGGTCTTTTTATGAGAATTTGGGGTCTGTATCCAATTGGCCTCCTGCTCCCTCAGGAGTTGTCTGTTGTGCTCCCTAGCAGGGCAGACATCGATTGTGGCCGGGCACCAACTAGTTCTTTTGGTCTCAGGATAATGTAGGTCTCTGGTTCATGTGGCCCTTTCTGTCTCTTGGATTCTTAGTTGTCGTGTGGCCTTGGTGTTCTTCCTTTGCCTTTGCTCCAGGTGGGTTGAGACCAATTGATGTATCTTAGGTGGCCGCTTGTTGGCATTTAGGACCCCAGGCGCCACAATTCAAAGTGGGATGCAGAATGTTTTCATAATAGAATTATTTTGCCCGTTGACTTAGAAGTCTCCTCAAACCATGTTCCCCAGACCCCAGCCCCTGCTCCGCTGACCTTTGAAGCTTTCATTTTATCCCGGAAACCTCTTTGCTTTTAGTCCAGTCCAACTAGGCTGACCTTCCTTGTATTGTGTGTTGTCTTTCCCTTCACCCAAAGCAGTTCTTATCTACTGATTGATCAATAAAAAACCCTCTCCCTCCCTCCCTCCTTCCCCCCTTTGTAACCACAAAAGTATGTGTTCTTCTCCGTTTTTTCTATTTCTCAAGATCTTATAATAGTGGTCTTATACAATATTTGTCCTTTTGCCTCTGACTCATTTCGCTCAGCATAATGTCTTCCAGATTCCTCCATGTTATGAAACGTTTCAGAGATTCGTCACTGTTCTTTATCGATGCGTAGTATTCCATTGTGTGAATATACCACAATTTATTTACCCATTCATCCGTTGACGGACATCTTGGTTGCTTCCAGCTTTTTGCTATTGTAAACAGAGCTGCAATAAACATGGGTGTGCATGTATCTGTTTGTGTGAAGGCTCTTGTATCTCTAGGGTATATTCCGAGGAGTGGGATTTCTGGGTTGTATGGTAGTTCTATTTCTAACTGTTTAAGATAACGCTAGATGGATTTCCAAAGTGGTTGTACCATTTTACAATCCCACCAGCAGTGTATGAGAGTTCCAATCTCTCCGCAGCCTCTCCAACATTTATTATTTTGTGTTTTTTGGATTAATGCCAGTCTAGTTGGTGTGAGATGGAATCTCATCATAGTTTTAATTTGCATTTCTCTAATGGCTACTGATTGGGAGCATTTTCTCATGTATCTGTTGGCTGCCTGAATATCTTTTTTAGTGAAATGTGTGTTCATATCCTTTGCCCACTTCTTGATTGGGTTGCTTGTCTTTTTGTGATTGAGTTTTGACAGAATCATGTAGATTTTAGAGATCAGGCGCTGGTCTGAGATGTCATAGCTGAATATTCTTTCCCAGTCTGTAGGTGGTCTTTTTACTCTTTTGGTGAAGTCTTTAGATGAGCATAGGTGTTTGATTTTTAGGAGCTCCCAGTTATCTGGTTTCTCTTCATCATTTTTGGTAATGTTTTGTATTCTGTTTATGCCCTGTATTAGGGCTCCTAGGGTTGTCCCTATTTTTTCTTCCATGATCTTTATCGTTTTAGTCTTTATGTTTAGGTCTTTGATCTACTTGGAGTTAGTTTTTGTGCATGGTGTGAGGTATGGGTCCTGTTTCATTCTTTTGCAAATGGATATCCAGTTATGCCAGCACCATTTGTTAAAAAGACTATCATTTCCCCAATTGACTGACACTGGTCCTTTGTCAAATATCAGCTGCTCATACGTGGATGGATTTATATCTGGGTTCTCAATTCTGTTCCATTGGTCTATGTGCCTGTTGTTGTACCAGTACCAGGCTGTTTTGACTACTGTAGCTGTATAATAGTTTCTGAAATCAGGTAGAGTGAGGCCTCCCATTTTCTTCTTCTTTTTCAGTAATGCTTTGCTTATCCGGGGGTTCTTTCCCTTCCATATGAAATTAGTGATTTGTTTCTCTATCCCCTTAAAATATGACATTGGTATTTGGATTGGAAGTGCGTTATATGTATAGATGGCTTTTGGTAGAATAGACATTTTTACTATGTTAAGTCTTCCTATCCATGAGCAGGGTATGTCCTTCCACTTAAGTATGTCCTTTTGAATTTCTTGTAGCAGAGTTTTATAGTTTTCTTTGTATAGGTCTTTTACATCCTTGGTAAGATTTATTCCTAAGTATTTTATCTTCTTGGGGGCTACTGTGAATGGTATTGATTTGGTTATTTCCTCTTCGGTGTTCTTTTTGTTGATGTAGAGGAATCCAAGTGATTTTTGTATGTTTATTTTATAACCTGAGACTCTTCCAAACTCTTCTATTAGTTTCAGTAGTTTTCTGGAGGATTCCTTAGGGTTTTCCATGTATACGATCATGTCATCTGCAAATAGTGATAGCTTCACTTCCTCCTTGCCAATCTGGATACCCTTTATTTCTTTGTCTAGCCTAATTGCCCTGGCTAGGACTTCAAGTACGATGTTGAATAAGAGTGGTGATAAAGGGCATCCTTGTCTGGTTCCCGTTCTCAGGGGAAATGCTTTCAGGTTCTGTCCATTTAGAGTGATATTGGCTGTTGGCTTTGCATAGATGCCAAGGGCATTTTTTAATGAGATGGATAAACAAATCATCAATGTCATATGGAAAGGGAAGAGGCCCCTGATAAGTAAAGCATTACTGAAAAAGAGGAACTAAGTGGGAGGCCTCACACTACCTGATCTTAAAACCTATTATACCACCACAGTAGTCAAAACAGCCTGGTACTGGTGCAACAACAGATACATAGACCAATAGAACAGAATTGAGAATCCAGACATAAATCCATCCACATATGAGCAGCTGATATTTGACAAAAGCCCAGAGCCCACTAAATGGGGAAAAGACAGTCTCTTTAACAAATGGTGCTGGCATAGCTGGATAACCATCTGCATAGAAAATGAAACAAGACCCATACCTCACACCATGCACAAAAACTAACTCAAAATGGATCGAAGACCTAAATATGAAATCTAAAATGATAAAGATCAGGGAAAAAAAGAAAACAGGGGCAAGCTAGTAGCCCTAATACATGACCTAAACAGTATACAAAACATTACTAACAATGCACAAACACCAGAAGAGAATCTAGATAACTGGGAACTCCTAAAAATCAAACACCTATGCTCATCCAAAGACTTCACCAAAAGAGTAAAAAGTCAGCCTACAGACTGGGAAACATTTTTTGGCTATGACAAATCCAATCAGCATCTAATCTCTCAAATCTACAAGATACTGCAAAACATCAACAACAAAAAGACAAATAACTCAATTAAAAAATGGGCAAAGGTTATGAACGTGTACTTCACCAAAGAAGACATTCAGATGGCTAACATGAGGAGTTGTTCACAATCATTAGCCATTATAGAAATGCAAATCAAAACTACAATGAGATACCATCTCACCTCAACAAGGCTGGCATTAATCCAAAAAACACATAAAAATAAATGTTGGCAGAGGTTGTAGAGAGACCAGAACACTTATACACTGCTGGTGGGAATGTAAAATGGTATAACCACTTTGGAAACTGATTTGGCGCTTCCTTAGAAAGCTGGAAACAGAACTACCATACGATCCAGCAATCTCAGTCCTTGGAAAATATTCTAGAGAAATAAGAGCCTTCACACAAATAGATATGTGCACACCCATGTTCACTGCAGCACAGTTTACAATAGGAAAAAGATGGAAACAACCAAGGTGCCCATCAACAGGTGAATGGATAAACAAATTATTGTATATTCACACAATGGAATACTACACAATATTAAAGAACAATGATGAATCTGTGAAACATCTCATAACATGGAGGAATCTGGCTGGCATTACGCTGACTGAAATTAGTCCCAAAAGGACAAATATTGAAAGAGACCACTATTATAAGAACTCAAGAAAAGGTTTAAACACAGAAGAGAACATTCTTTGATGGTTACGAGGGTGGAGAGGGACAGAGAGAGGGGATAGTCGCTAATTAGACAGTAGACAAGAATTATTTTAGGTTAAGGGAAGGACAACACACAATACAGGGGAAGTCAGCACAACTGGGCTAATCCAAAAGCTAAGAAGTTTCCTGAATGCAACCAAACACTTTGAAGGACAGGATAACAAGGGCAGGAGTCAGGGGACCATGGTATCAGGGGACATCTAGGTCAACTGGCATAACAAAGTGTATTCAGAAAACCTTCTGCATCCCACTACGATGAGTGCCATCTGGGGTCTTAAAAGCTAACAAGCAGCCATCTGAGATGCATCAATTCATCTCAACTCGCCTGCAGCAAAGGAGAATGAAGAACACCGAAGACATAGGGAAAATATGAGCCCAAGAGAAAGAAAGGGACACATAAACCAGAGACGCCATCAGCCTGAGACCGAAGAACCAGATGGTGCCCGGCTACCACCAATGACTGCCCTGACAGGGAACACAACAGAGAACCCCTGATGGAGCATGAGAAAATTGGGATGCAGACCTCAAATTCTAGTAATAAACCAGACTTAATGGTCTGACTAAGACTGGAAGGACCCCAGAAGACATGGTCCCTGGATTCTTTGTTAGCCCAAAACTAAAACCATTCTTGAAGCTGACTCTTCAGACAAAAATTAGACTTGACTATAAGACATAAAATGATACTGTTGAGGAGTGTGCTTCTTAGCTCAAGTAGACCCATCAGACTATGTGGGCAGCTTCTGTCTGGAGGTGAGACGAAAAGGCAGAGGGGACAGGAGCTGGTTGAATGGACGTGGGAAATACAGGGTAGAGAGAAGGAGTGTGCTGTCACATTGAAGGGAGAGCAACTAGGGTCACGTAACAATGTGTGTATAAGTTTTTGTATGAGAAATTAACTTGAATTGTAAAATTTCACTTAAAGCACAATAAAAAAGAAAAAAAGATGTTCAGTGTGGATAGCTGGGCACCATTGAGTTCTTCTGGCCTCATGGCTACCACGCAGTTGTTCATGGACACAATTAGCCACACATTCTATATCCTCCTCCTTTTCTTGACTCTCCTTGGATGGCTGCTTGCAAGCTTTTAAGACTCCAGGCACTACACAATGAACGAGAAGTTATAACAGAAGCGCTAAACACGTTATTAGGCCAATTAGCTGGGGATATCCCATGAAACCATGACCCTATACCTTCAAATCAAGGAACCAAATGCCATGAGGTGTTGGGGTGTACATAAACAGCCTCAGCAGCAACTCTTTTTTTTTTTATATTAAATGTTCCTTCTTAAGAGAGTGAAATAGCTTTCTGACAATTAGTAAACCACAAATGTATAATCACCCTCCATTCGATTTTGCAATTATTTACAGTAATACTTCATTGCATTCCTTAAGGAATCTCTGGAAGCCTGTCAAAACTTGGTCCCTGTATCCAGAGCGGTGCACAACATCCTTACCCAACTGGAGAGAACGTTTGACCTGTCATTTCTGATGACATTGTTCAGCCCGATTGACCTGCGCGAATACCCCAATCTAATGACTGTTCTCAGGAGCTTCAAAAGGGGCAATGAGGTTCCTTGAATACTTTGGGGGCTATGTGAATAGACTGGTTTGTTTCCAACTCTGTGGAATATGCACTTCAATTTCCTCTCTTTGGGAAGGTATGGACCATACTCTCTCATGGGTGTGGCAGGAAGTACAGCCCCTGATAATTCTGACCCTGATTATCTATGACAGATTTCTAGTGGACACAAATGCTTCTGTCTGATCTGCTCTATAATCTGGGGGAAATTGTATAGCTTAGCATATGAACAGTCTGTAGGTAGTGCGTAAGATGACAGAGTGACCTGGGTCTGGCGGAGGACAAGAAGAGCCAGACAGGAAGAGACATGGATGGTGACGAATAATCATAATTATCATTTCTTTGAGCACTTACTACGTGCCAGACATTATCCCAAGCACTGCAGATGGTTATCATGTGTCATCTTTCAAACAATCCTGTGATGTCATTACTGTCCCCATGTTATGGATAAGGAAATCAAAGCTCAGAGCAACTTCCCCAAAGTTACTTGTCTGTTAAGAGGCAGAGCCAGGAGTCATGATTGGGTCTCCCAATGCCAGAGCCCAAAATTTTAACCACTGTCCTAAACAAGGATGAGCTGGGAGCCAGATTGTGAAGCTGAAGGGGGGAAAACAGGAAGCTGAAGAGGAAGAGAAGGGACGTAGAGACAGAAGAGAGGGCATGAAAGAAGTGGAGTGTGAAGTGCACTGATTTCATTGAGAAAGAGCTGGATAAATACGGGAGTAGAAAAAAGCATAATGGCAGAGCTGGGAAGAAAGAAGCGAGGGTAGGAGGGAAACTATTTTACCTTTGAGGAAAAACGCTTTGGCCAAATCACTTGTCTGAGAACCACAGGGGAAGGATCACCAGATATCACAGGATGGTGACATTTCCCTTAGAGGAGTCACCAGTGTTGACAACACTTCATCTGCTCAGTGACAAATACCAGCAAAAAAGAAAGAATTGACCTCCAGGCAGGTAGAAGAATAGGTGACCTGGTTCTCCTGGCAGCACTGGGGGCAATGACAGAAGAAACTTAAACCTAAAGGCCGTGCTAAACAGGTTCATGAGCCAGAGGGACCCACAAACTGGATGTGTCCTTGGCCTGGCTAAACCCAAGTATTTTCCTGTGTCTGCAGCTCTGTGATAGGTTCTTCTATTGGGTCATTCACTCATATCTGACTTGATGTTCCCTTTTCTGTTCACTAGTTGGGACAACTTTCTTTCTTGAATAAATGATGGAGAGGAATAATAAGAGAAACCTTATACATGCAGGAGAACAGCAAGTAGAAAGCCAAGGGCCTGGGGTACTGGCAGTAGGGGAGAAGTTTGGTGTGGCCAATTATAGAGTGTAAGAAGGGAGCCACAGGCTGCAGAGATAAACAAACCAGAGTGTAAAAGTTCTCACATGCCATGCTAAAGAGTTTTATCATCTTTACTCCAGGGAAGTATGCTGTTTATTTATTAAGAGACCTCTATTAAAATGATTGCAATACAGTAATTATCAAATTTCTGTCTATGAAAACAAAGTTAAAGAATAAAATGAAGAAAATTAATTCCTGGGTAAAAAAAATTCCTGAGTACAAAGTCAAATTCAGCTATATAAATGAAACCATTTTGGCATTAATTCAGGGGTTCAGTGCAGTTATGGTAACATCAAAACCCAAATAAAATAAATAAAATGGAAAGGGCCATAGACTGACCAACGATGGGGAGGAATCCAGTTCTATGCACCTATGAAGGGAGAAGGATTGTTCCATACCCTCATCCGATTGGAAGTCATGTATGAAGAATTCCCCTTCCCCAAATTCTGAGTCTCCAGGGTGCTGGTATGTGCTCATTCACAAATCCCAGTTGGCTATGCCTGCGGAGGATGGGGCAGAGCCATGCCAATCCTATCTGCAACCCCAGCCAGCCCAGCAGAAGGGAGTTCCAACGTCTGACCCGCACGCCAGGACCTGCTGCCACCGCTTAGCCGTCCTCCCTGTGCACCAAGGGTACACCAGCCTGAGGTCTCCACACAGCAAAGTAGTGAGATCCTGGGCAAACTGCCCAGTCCTTCTGGCCCTGCCATGGCTCTCCCTGGATTCATCCAGGAAGGAAGGATCACTCCAGGTGAGAGACAGACCATGTCCAACAACTGTGTCTCCCCAACCTAGGGTACCAAGGCACTCAGGGTCCTGTTGTTTTCTTGGTCTGTTCCTTTTTCATGCACCCACCTACCCGTACACAGTCCTTTCCAGAAGGACCCTGCTCACTGCGGGGGCCCAGGTGAGGCCAGAACTCAGAACAGTTGCTTCCCACCTGCATGAGCTTCCCAGGGCTGCTGTAACCAAGCACTACAAACTAAGCAGCTTAAAATAACAGAAATTGGTTCTCTGAATGTGAGAAGTTCAAATTCAGTGTGACTGCGGGGCCATGCTCCTCCAAAGGCTCTAGATGAAGATCCTCTCTTGCCTATTGCAGCATCTGGTAGCCACAGGAGTTCCTTGGGTTGTAGATACATCACTCCAACCTCTATGTGGAAACGTGGTTAAGAGCTACGGCTGCTAATAAAAAGGTCGGCAGTTTGAATACACCAAGCACTCCTTGGAAACCCTATGGGGCAGTTCTACTCTGTCCTTTAGGGTTGCTATGAGTTGGAATTGACTTGACTGCCATGTTTTTTTTTTTAATCTCTGTGTCTTAGGCTGGGTTCTCCAGAGAAGCAAAAACAGTAAAGCGTATAAATATATAGAGACATTTACATCAAGGAAATGGCTCATGAGATTGTAGAGGCTGGAATATCCCAAATCTGTGGATCAGAATAGAGGCTACTCTTGATTCAAGTAGCCACAGGGGCTGGTGAGCCCAAGATCAGCAGATCAGAGAGCAGGGCTCTTGGTCACAGGCTGTGAAGATTGATGAATCCTAAGATTGGCAGGCAAGTCCAAGTTCCATTGAGGGCTTTGGTGAAAAACGAGGCTTCAGGAACTGACAGATTATCAACTGAGATCTTTCAATAAATGGATGCAGCACTGGAAGTCATCACTCATCTCTGCCAGAAGATTTGGATGACAGCTACCTGGCCAATTGACTGGAAGAGACTCACTTTTATGCCTATTCCCAAGAAAGGTGATCCAACCAAATGCAGAAATTATCAAACAATATTATTAAGTTTGCTGAAGATCATTCAAAAGCAACTGCAGCAGTATATCCACAAGGAACTGCCAGAAATTCAGGACAGGTTCAGAAGAGGATGTGGAATCAGAGATACCATTGCTGATGTCAGATGGATCCTGGCTGAAAGCAGAGAATGCCAGAAAGATGTTTACCTGTGTTTTTTGACAATGCAAAGGCATTCAACTCTGCGGATAATAACAAATTATGGATAACATTGTGGAGAATGAGAATTCCAGAACACTTCATTGTGCTCATAAGGAACCTGTACATAGACCAAGAGGTAGTTGTTCGGACAGAACAAGGGGATGCTGCGTGGTTTAAAGTGAGGAAAGGTGTGTGTCAGGGTTGAATCCTTTCACCAGACCTATTCAATCTGTATGCTGAGCAAATAATCTGAGAAGCTGGACTGCATGAAGAAGAATGGGGCATTGGGATTGGAGGGAGACTCATTAACAACCTGTGTTATGCAGATGATACAATCTTGCTTGCTGAAAGTGAAGAGGACTTTGAAGCACTTACTGATGAAGATCAAAGACCACAGGCTTCAGTATGGATTAAACCTCAACATAAAGAAAACAAAAGTCCTTACAACTGGACCAATAAGCAACATAATGATAAACAGAAAAGATTGAAATTGTCAAGGATTTCATTTTATTTGGATCCACAAGCAACACCCTTGGAAGCAGCAGTCTAGAAATCAAGAGACACATTGCATTGGGCAAATCTGCTGAGAAAAACCTCTTTAAAGTATTGAAAAGAGGAGACGTCATCTTGAAGACTAAGGTGCACCTGACCCAAGTCAAGGTATTTTCAATTGCATCATATGCATGTGGAAGTTGGACAATGAATAAGGAAGACTGAAGAAGAATTAATGCCTTTGAATTGTGGTGTTGGTGGAGAATATTGAGTATACCATGAATTGCCAAAATAACGAACAAATCTGTCTTGGATGAAGTACAACCAGAATGCTCCTTAGAAGCAAGGATGGTGAGGCTACGTCTCACATACTTCGGACATGTTATTAGGAGGGATCAGTCCCTGGAGAAGGCCATCATGCTCCATAAAGTATAGGGTCAGTGGAAAAGAGGAAGACCCTCAATGAGATGGATTGACACAGTGGCTACAACAACAGGCCCAAGCATAACAATGATTGTGATCATGGTGCAGGTCCAGGCAGTGTTTAGTTCTGTAGTACATAGGATCTCTGTGAGTTGGAACTGGCTCGAATGACACCTAACAACAAAAACAACAAGTGCTGCTATAACAGAAATACCACAAATAAGTGGTTTTAAAGAGTAGAAATTTATTTCTCACACTTCAGGAGACTAGAAGTCTGAATTCAGGGCACCAGCTCTAGGGGAAGGCTCTCTCCCTCTCTGTTGGCTCCTGGTGATTTTCACATGGCCATCAGTCCTCCTTCCAACTCTACCCCATTTGTGCTTCCGTCTGTGTATAATCTGCTCTTTTTACAACTCTGAAGTGATTAGGTTTAGGAGATACCCTATACTGACATGGCCTCTTTAACATAACAAAGAAAACCCTATCTCAAAGGAGATCACATCCATAGATATAGGGGTAGGATTCCGACACCTATTTTGGGGGACTCAAGTCAGTCCATAACAGGGTGTATCTGCACCCAGGCCACTCTGCTTCCACATGGGAGTCATCCACAAATCCTGTGATAGCTTCACTGGAAGAAAAGAGGAATGAAGACTCCGCACTACCACTCCTACTTCACAGGGCAGTCTCTCCGAACCCAGATGGGTGGAATGCCACCATTAGGGGTTGAAGGCTTGGGATGAATGGTAGAGGATGGAAGTGGGATGTAAGGTCCTTAATGGATGGGGCCTTAGCGTAATGGTTTGAGTAATTTCCTATAATGGTGCCAGTTATTTCTTTCAGGTTTAAAAACAGGTCAAAATGGGCTATTAAATGGAGAAACAATGGAGGTAGTTACTCCTTCTCTAAATAGGTCCTGTATAATGTGTTTCAATCTGAGAAGGCCCTGTTTTAATTTATATTGGTCTGAGTTAGCTATTTTACCTGGAGAGGAATGGCCATGGAGTTCCATTTGATCAAGCTGATTATAAGTGCCAAAGACTTAATTTTACTTTCATTTATTATTTGTTGGGTGAGAGCATCCATACCCACTATGGCATATTTTAGTGTGTTATTAGCTTATTATGGGATACCTTGGCTGTTATGACCTTGGCAAATTTAAGCAAATTAATGGCTCTGAAGGTTAAGCTCCGGCACAACTGTTGGTGTTCTATTTTTTGTTTGGTAACTCCCCTAAGAATAGAGAGGGTACTAAGACTGTAGGACAGAGCCTGTACCACACACTTGATATCAGCTACCTGGAAACATAAGCTGAATTCATACAAGAAAACTGAATGGACTCCTAGACTGATATACCTGATAACAGCTCTAGCCAGCTGGGGACAGGACTCCAGAGCTCCAAAGGCAAAAATAATCAAGCTAGCTCACTCAAGCAACCCATAGGGGCATACCAAAACAAAACAAAGGAAGAAGCTACGACACAGTAAGCAAGCATAAATTAGTACAATAACTTACAAATGGCTCGGAGACAACAGTCAATATCAAGTCACATAAAGAAACAGATCGTGATCACCTCAACAGGCTGTCAAAACAAAGAATACAGGGATCCTCTAGATGAAAGTGCATTCCTGGAATTACCAGATGCAGAATACAAAAGTTTAAGACATCGGGAAAGAAATGAGGCAATACGCAGAACAAGCCAAGGAACACACAGATAAAGCAACTGAAGAACTCAGAAAGATTATTCAGGAACATAATGAAAAGTTTAATAAGCTGGAAAAATCCATAGACAGACAGCAATCAGAAATTCAGAAGATTAACAATAAAATTACAGAATTAGATAACTCAATAGAAAGTCAGAGGAGCAGAATTGAGCAAGTAGAAGCTAGAATTTCTGAACTCGAAGATAAATCACTTGGCACTAATATATTTGAAGAAAAATCAGATAAAAGAATTTTAAAAAATGAAGAAATCTTAAGAGTCATGTGGGACTCTATCAAGAGAAATAACCTACAAGTGACTGGAGTACCAGAACAGGGAGGGATAACAGAAAATTCAGAAAAAATTGTTGAAGATTTGTTGGCAGAAAACTTCCCTGATATTGTGAAAGATGAGAAGGTATGTATCCAAGATGCTCATCGAACTCCACATAAGGTAGATCTGAAAAGAAAGTCACCAAGACATATTATAATGACGCTTGCCAAAACCAAGGATAAAGAGACAATTATAAGAGCAGCAAGGGATAAACGAAAAGTCACCTACACAGGAGAGCCAATAAGAGTAAGCTCGGACTACTTGGCAGAAACCATGCAGGCAAGAAGGCAATGGGATGACATATTTAAAAAATTGAAGTAAAAAAATTGCCTGCCAAGAATCATATATCCATCAAAACTGTCTCTTAAATATAAAGGTGAAATTAAGACATTTCCAGATAAACACAAGTTGAGGGAATTCATACAAACCAAACCAAAACTACAAAAAATACTAAAGGGAGTTCTTTGGTTAGAAAATCAATAATATCAGGTATCAGCCCAAGACTTGAACACTGGGCAGAGCAACCAGGAGTCAACCCAGACAGGGAAATCCAAAAAAAAACAAAGCAAGATTAAAAAAAAAAAAAAGCCCAATACAGGATAACGGCAATGTTATTATATAAAAGAAGACAACATTAAAATAATAAAGAGGGACTAAGAAATGTAGTCATACACCTTCCGTATGGAGAGGAAGATACAGCAATACAAAGAAATAAAAGTTAGTTTTAAATCTAGAAAAATAGGGGTAAATAATAAGGTAACCACAAAGGACACAAACTATCCTACTCATCAAAATAAAATACAAGGGAAAAATAGAGACTCAGCGGAAACAAAATCATCAACAACAAATATGAGGAAAGGACAATATATAAAGAAAATCTACTCAGCACATAAAATCAAGTGGGAAAAAAACTGTCAACACACAAAAAAAGACATCAAAATGATAGCACTAAATTCATGCCTATCCATAATTACCCTGAAAGTAAATGGACTAAATGCACCAATAAAGAGACAGAGAGTGGCAGAATGGATTAAAAAACAAGAACCATCTATATGCTGCCCGCGAGACACACAAACTAAAACTCAAAAGGATGGAAAAAAATATATCAAGCAAACAACAATCAAAAAAGAGCAGGAGTGGCAATATTAATTTCTGACAAAACAGACTTTAAAGTTAAATACATCAGGAAGGATAAGGAAGGACACTATATAATGATTAAAGGGACAGTACACCAAGAAGATATAACCATATTAAATATTTATGCACCCAATGACAGGGCTGCAAGATACATAAACTATCAGCATTGAAAAGTGAGCTAGACAGCTCCACAATAATAGTGGGAGACTTCAACACACCACTTTTGGGGAAGGACAGGACATCCAGAAAGAAGCTCAATAAAGACACGGAGGATCTAAATGCCACAATCAACCAACTTGACCTCGTAGACATATACAGAATACTCCACCCAACAGCAACCAACTATACTTTCTTTTCTAGTGCACATCAAACATTCTCTAGCATAGACCACGTATTAGGGCATAAAGCAAGCCTCAGCAGAATCCAAAACACTGAAGTATTACAAAGCATCTTCTCTGACCATAAGGCCATAAAAGTGGAAATCAATAACAGGAAAAGCAAGGAAAAGAAATCAAACACTTGGAAACTGAACAATACCCTGCTCAAAAAAGACTGGACTATAGAAGACATTAAGGATGGAATAAAGAAATTCAGAGAATCCAATGAGAATGAAAACACTTCCTATCAGAACCTTTGGGACACAGCAAAAGCAGTGCTCAGAGGTCAATTTATATCAATAAATGCACACATCCAAAAAGAAGAAAGGGCCAAAATCAAAGAATTATCCCTACAGCTTAAACAAATAGAAAGGGAGCAACAAAAGAAACCCACAGGCACCAGAAGAAAACAAATAATAAAAATTAGAGCTGAACTAAACGAAATAGAAAACAGAAAAACAACTGAAAGAATTAACAATACCAAAAGCTGGTTTTTTGAAAACATCTACAAAATTGACAAACCACTGGCCAAACTGACAAAAGAAAAACAGGAGAGGAAGCAAATAACCCAAATAAGAAATGAGAGGAGCGATATCACCAACTGAAATTAAAAGAATCATATAAGATTACTATAAAAAACTAAAACAAATTTGAAAACCTAGAAGAAATGGATTCCTAGAAACACACTACCTACCTAATCTAACACAAACAGAGATAGAACAATTAAATAGACCCATAATAAAAGAAGACATTGAAAAGGTAATCAAAAAACTCCCAACAAAAAAAAAGCCCTGTCCGGAAGGCTTCACTGCAGAGTTCTACCAAACTTTCAGAGAAGAGTTAACACCACTACTACTAAAGGTATTTCAGAGGACAGAAAAGGACGGAATACTACCAAACTCATTCTATGAAGCCACCATATCCCTGATACCAAAACCAGGTAAAGACATGAGTGTAGATACAAAAATCCTCAACAAAATTCTAGCCAGTAGAATTCAATGACATCAAAAAAATAATTCACCATGACCACGTGGGATTCATACCACGTATGCAGGGATGGTTCAACATTAGAAAAACAATTAATGTAATCCACCACATAAATAAAACAAAAGACAAGAGTCACATGATTTTATCAATTGATGCAGAAAAGGCATTTGACAAAGTTCAACACTCATTCATGATAAAAACTCTCAGCAAAATAGGAATAGAAGGAAAATTTCTCAACATAATAAAGGGCATCTGTACAAAGCCATCCTATAGGGTTGCTATGAGTTGGAATCGATGACACTGGGTTTGGGTTTTTTTATACAAATCCAACAGCTGACATCACCCTAAATGGAGAGAGCCTGAAAACATTCCCATTGAGATCGGGAACCAGACAAGGATGCCCTTTATCAACACTCCTATTCAACATTGTGCTGGAAGTCCTAGCCATAGCAATTAGGCTAGATAAAGAAATAAAGGGCATCCAGATTGGCAAGGAAGAAGTCAAAGCATCTCTATTTGCAGATGACATGATCTTATATACAGAAAACCCTAAGGAATCCTCCAGAAAACTACTGAAACTAATAGTTCAGCAGACTATCAGGATACAAGATAAACATACAAAAATCAGTTGGATTCCTCTACACCAACAAAAAGAACATTGAAGAGGAAATCACCAGATCAATGCCATTTACAGTAGCCACCAATAAAATAAAATACTTAGGAATAAATCTTACCAGAGATGTAAAAGACTTATACAAAGAAAACTACAAAACACTTCTGCAAGAAACCAGAAGAGACTTACATAAGTGGAAAAACATACCTTGCTCATGGATAGGAAGATTTAGCATTATAAAAATGTCTATTCTACCAAAAGCAATCTATATATTTAATGCAATTCTGATCCAAATTCCAGCGACATTCTTTAAGGAGATGGAGAAACAAATCACCAGTTTCATATGGAAGGGAAAGAGGCCCCCGATAAATAAGGCATTACTGAAAAAGAAGAACAAAGTGGGAGGCCTTACTTTACCTGATTTTAGAACCTATTATACCGCCACAGTAGCCAAAACAGCCTGGTACTGGTACAACAACAGATACATGGACCAATGGAACAGAATTGAGAAGCCATACGTAAATCCATCCACATATGAGGAGTTGATATTTGACAAAGGCCCCAAAACAGTTAACTGGGGAAAAGACAGTCTTTTTAACAAATGGTGCTGGCATACCTGGATATCCATCTGCAAAAAAATGAAACAAGACCCATACCTCACTCCATGCACAAAAACGAACTCAAAATGGTTCAAAGACCTAAATATAAAATAAAAAACGATAAAGATCATGGAAGAAAAAATAGGGACAACATTAGGAGCTCTAATACATGGCATAAACAGTATACAAAACATTATAAAGAATGTAGAAGAAAAACTAGATAACTGGGAGCTCCTAAAAATCAAACACCTATTCTCACCCAAAGACTTCACCAAAAGAGTAAAAAGACTACCTGCAGACTGGGAAAAACTTTTTAGCTATGACATTTCTGATCAGCACCTGATCTCTAAAATCTACATGATACTGCAAAAACTCAACTGCAAAAAGACAAATAACCCAATTAAAAAATGGGCAAAAGATGTGAATAGACACTTCACTAAAGAAGACATTCAGGTAGCTAACAGATATATGAGGAAATGTTCACAATCATTAGCCATTAGAGAAATGCGGATCAAAACTACAATGAGATTTCATCTCACTGCAACAAGACTGGCATTAATCCAAAAAACACAAAACAATAAATGTTGCAGAGGCTGTGGAGAGATTGGAACACTTATACACTGTTGGTGGGAATGTCAAATGGTACAACAACTTTGGAAATCGATTTGGCATTTCCTTAAAAAGCTAGAAACAGAACTACCATATGATCCAGCAATCCCACTCCTTGGAATATATCCTAGAGAAATAAGAGCCTCTACACAAACAGATATACGCACACCCATGTTTATTGCAGCACTGTTTACAATAGCAAAAAGATGGAAGCAACCAAGGTGCCCATCAATGGATGAATGGATAAATAAATTATGGTATATTCACACAATGGAATACTACGCATTTATAAAGAACAGTGAGGAATCTGTGAAACATTTCATAACGTGGAGGAACTTGGAAAGCATTATGCTGAATGAAATTAGTCAGTTGCAAAAGGACAAATATTGTGTAAGAGCACTACTATGAGAACTTGAGAAATAGTTTAAACTGAGGAGACAACATTCTTTTGTGGTTACGAGATGGGGGAGGGAGGGAGGGTGGGAGGGGGTATTCACTAATTAGATAGTAGATAAGAACTACTTTAGGTGAAGGGAAAGACAACACACAATACAGGGGAGGTCAGCACAATTGGACTAACAAAAGCAAAGATGTTTCCCGAATAAACTGAATGCTTCGAAGGCCATCGTAGCAGGGACAGGGGTCTGGGGACCATGGTTTAGGGGACATCTAAGTCAATTGACATAATAAAATCTATTAAGAAAACATCCTGCATCCCACTTTGTAGAGTGGTGTCTGGGGTCTTAAACGCTAGGAAGCAGCCACCTAGGACGCATCAATTGGTCTCAACCCACCTGGGTCAAAGGAAAATGAAGAATACCAAGGACACAAGGCGATTCCAAGCCCAAGAGACAGAAAGGGCCACATGAACCAGCGACTACATCTTCCTGAGACCAGAAAAACTAGATGGTGCCCGGCTACAACCGATGACAGCCCTGAGAGAGAACACAACAGAGAACCCCTGACGGAGCAGGAGAGCAGTGGGATACAGACCCCAAATTCTCCTAAGACCAGACTTAATGGTCTGACTGAGACTAGAAGGACCCCGGTGGTCATGGCCCCCAGACCTTCTGTTGGCCCAGGACAGGAACCATTCCTGAAGCCAACTCTTCAGACATGGATTGGACTAGACAATGGGTTGGAGAGGGATGCTGGTGAGGAGTGAGCTTCCTGGATCAGATGACACTTGAGACTATGTTGGCATCTCCTGCCTGGAGGGGAGGTGAGAGGGTGGAGGGGGTTAGAAGCTGGTGAAATGGACATGAAAAGAGAGAGTGGAGGGAGAGAGCAGGCTGTCTCATTAGGGGGAGAGTAATTGGGAGTGTGTAGCAAGGTATATATGGGTTTTTGTGTGAGAGACTGACTTGATTGGTAAATTTTCACTTAAAGCACAATAAAAATTACTTAAAAAAAAAAAAAGAATAAAGAGCGTACCTGCTTTAAATTTAGTGAGATCCCCAGACATAACTGTAACTTGAGCCCCAGTGTTGATTAATGCCTTGAAAGTTAGCCAACTGGTACATCTCAGTAGATATTAGAGTGATTGAGAACGTGTCTTGTACAGGCGCAAAAGCCAGCTAGCACCGTTGTAGGTTTTTGTTTTACAAATTCTTTAGTAAATTTTGCATTTCTAATTGGGTTAAATTGAGGACCCTTGCTTCAGATTTTTGTTTCCTCCTCCTTTATCCGGGGTTTTGTTCTGTACGAGGGGGTGGTGTTATTGGATATACTCAAGGGGAGGTCTAGTCAACCCTGCTCAGATGTATAAAGTTTCTTCTCATCCTAGCCATCACCCAATGGGCTTGTATATTGTACATTGCACAGGACATCAGTCTTTCCCTGAGCACTCATTAGAAGGATTTCAACATCTGGTTGAGACACAACCAATTCCAGGGTAAAAGTCATTCCCCTGAGCCTAGAGTCAGACATAGCTTATCAAGACATGCAATTAACTGGAGACATGCAGATAGGGCTGGGCTGAGACCCCCCTAGTCAGTGCCCATAAGCCTGTCCCTACACACCAATTACTGAAATTTCTGGCATTGGTTGGTTAAATTGATAACAAAGACTCAGTGTTGTTGAGTTATTTTATTTCTTTTAAATATTTTGTATTGTGCTGTAAGTGAAAGTTTACAAATCAAGTCAGTCTCTCACACAAAAACCCATATACACCTTGCTACATACTCCCAATTACTCTCCTCTTAATGAGCCAGCCCTCTCTCTCCCTCCACTCTCTCTTTTCGTGTCCATTTCACCAGCTTCTAACCCCCTCCACCCTCTCACCTCCCCTCCAGGCAGGAGATGCCAACATAGTCTCAAGTGTCACCTGATCCAGGAAGCTCACTCCTCACCAGCATCCCTCTCCAACCCATTGTCCAGACAATCCATGTCTGAAGAGTTGGCTTCAGGAATGGTTCCTGTCCTGGGCCAACAGAAGGTCTGGGGGCCATGACCACCGGGGTCCTTCTAGTCTCAGTCAGACCATTAAGTTTGGTCTTATGAGAATTTGGGGTCTGTATCCCACTGCTCTCCTGCTCCGTCAGGGGTTCTCTGTTGTGTTCCCTCTCAGGGCTGTCATCGGTTGTAGCTGGGCACCATCTAGTTCTTCTGGTCTCAGGATGATGTAGTCGCTGGTTCATGTGGCCCTTTCTGTCTCTTGGGCTCGTAATTACCTTGTGTCCTTGGTGTTCTTCATTCTCCTTTGATCCAGGTGGGTTGACACTCATTGATGCACCTTAGATGGCCGCTTGCTAGCGTTTAAGACCCCAGACGCCACTCTTCAAAATGGGTTGCAGAATGTTTTCTTAATAGATTTTATCATGTCAACTGACTTAGATGTCCCCTAAACCATGGTCCCCAAACCCCTGCCCCTGGTATGCTGGCCTTTGAAGCATTCAGTTTATTCAGGAAACATCTTTGCTTTTGGTTCAGTCCAATTGTGCTGACCTCCCCTGTATTGTGTGTTGTCTTTCCCTTCACCTAAAGGAGTTCTTATCTACTATCTAATTAGTGAATACCCCTCTCCCACCCTCCCTCCCTCCCCCCTCTCTTAACCACAAAAGAAAGTTTTCTTCTCAGTTTAAACTATTTCTCAAGTTCTTATAATAGTGCTCTTATACAATATTTGTCCTTTTGCCTCTGACTAATTTCACTCAGCACAATGCCTTCCAGGTTCCTCCATGTTGAGTTGTAGCGACACCGTGACAGAATAAACTGGTCCCATAGGCTTCCCTAGGCTGTAATCCTTACAGGAGCAGTTTGCTAGGTCTTTCTCCCATGGATCTGCTGGGTGGTTCAAACCACCAAGCTTTTTGTTAGCAGCCCAGTGCTTAATCATTTGTGCCACCGGAGGCTCAGTTGTTGTTGTTGTTAGGTGCCATCAAGTCAGTTCCAACTCATAGCGACAAAACACTGCCCAGTCCTGCGTTATGTTCACAGTCGTTGTTATGCTTGAGCCCGTTGTTGCAGCTACCATGTCGATCCATCTTGTTGAGGTTCTTCCTCTTTTCTGCTGACCCTGTACTTTACCAAGCATGATGTCCTTCTCCAGAGACTGATTCCGCCTGACAACACGTCCAAAGTATATAAGATGTAGTCTTGCCATCCTTGCTTCTAAGGAGCATTCTAGTTGTACTTCTTCCAAGACAGATTTGTTTGTTCTTTCGGCATTCCATTGTAAATTCAATATTCTTCGCCAACACCACAATTCAAAGGTGTAAATTCTTCTTTGGTTTTCCTTATTCATTGTCTAGCTTTCGCATGCATATAATGCAATTGAAAATACCATGGCTTGGGATCAGGCGCACCTTAATCTTCAAGGTGACGTCTTTGCTTTTCAACACTTTAAAGAGGTTTTTCTCAGCAGATTTGCCCAATGCAATATGTCTCTTGATTTCTTGACTGCTGCTTCCATGGTTGTTATTACGGATCCAAATAAAATGAAATCCTTGACAACTTCTATCTTTTCTCTGTTTATCATGATATTGCTTATTGGTAAGGTTGTGAGGATTTTTGTGTTCTTTATGTTGAGGAGTAATTCATACTGAAGGCTGTGGTCTTTGATCTTCATCAGTAAGTGCTTCAAGTCCTCTTTACTTTCAGCAAGCAAGGCTCTGTTATCTGCATATCACAGGATGTTAACAAGTCTTCCTCAAATCCTGATGCCCCGTTCTTCTTCATAAGGTTCAGCTTCTCAAATTATTTGCTCAGTATACAGATTGAACAGGTCTGGTGAAAGGATACAACCCTGACACATACCTTTCCTGACTTTAAACCATGCAGTATCCCCTTGTTCTGTCTGAACAACTGCCTCTTGATCTATGTACAGATTCCTCACGAGCACAATGAAGTGTTCTGGAATTCTCATTCTCCACAATGTTATCCATAATTTGTTGTGATCCACACAGTCAGCAATGGTATCTCTGGTTCCACACCCTCTTCTGAATCCGTCCGGAATTTCTGGCAGTTCCTTGTGGATATACTGCTGCAGCTGCTTTTGAATGATCTTCAGCAAACTTTTACTCGCGTGTGATATTAATGATATTGTTCGATAATTTCTGCATTTGGTTGGATCACCTTTCTTGGGAAGAGGCATAAAAGTGAGTCTATTCCAGTCAGTTGGCCAGGTAGCTAGCTGTCTTCCAAATTACAGACTTAGAGAAGTGAACACTTCCAGCACTGCCTTATTTGTTGAAACATCTCAATTGGTATTCCGTCAATTTCCAGAGTCCTGGTTTCACCAATGCCTTCAGTGCAGCTTGGACTTTCTTCCTTCAGTACCATTGGTTCCTGATTATACGCTACCTGCTGAAATGATCGAACGTGGACCAATTCTTTTTGCTATAAAGACTCTGTGTATTCCTTCCATCTTCTTTTCATGCCTCCTGCGTTGTTTAATATCTTCCCCATAGAATCCTTCACTATTACAACTCAAGGCTTGAATTTTCTCTTCAGTTCTTCCAGCTTGAGAAATGCTGAGCATGTTCTACCCTTTTTGCTGTCTATCTCCAGGTCTTTGCACATGTCATTATAATAATTTACTCCGTCTTCTGTAGCCCCCCTTTGAAATCTTCTGTTTAGTCCTTTTACTTCATTATTTCTTCTTTTGCTTTAGCTACTGGACATTCAAGAGCAAGTTTCAGAGTGTCTTCTGACATTCATTTTGGTCTTTTCTTTCTTTCCTGTCTTTTTAATGACCTCTTGCTTTCTTCATGCACGATGTCCTTCATGTCATTCCATAACTCATCTGGTCTTTGGTCATTAGCATTCAATGCATCAAACGTATTCTTGATGTGGTCTCTAAATTCAGGTGGGATATACTAAAGGTCATATTTTGCTCTCGTGGACTTGTTCTATTATTCTTCAGCTTCAACTTCAATTTGCATAAGAGCAGTTGATGGTTTGTTCCACAGTTGGCCCCTGGCTTTGTTCTGACTGATGATATTGAGCTTTTCCATTGTCTCTTTCCACAGATGTAGTCAATTTGATTCCTGTGTATTCTGTCTGGCAAGTTCTGTGTGTGTATAGTCTCTGTATATATTGGTGAAAAAAGGTACTTGCAATGAAGAAGTCATTGGTCTTGCAAAATTCTACCCTCCAATCTCCACCATCGTTTCTATTACCAAGGCCATATTTTCCTACTGAGGATACTTCTTCTTTGTTCCCAACTTTGGCATTTCAATCACCAGTAATTATCAATGCACCTTGATTGCATGTTCCATCAATTTCAGACTGCAGAAACTGGTAGAATTCTTCCATTTCTTCATCTTGGCTTTAGTGGTTGGTGCCTAAATTTGCACAATAGTCTGGCCTTCCTTGTAGGCATATGGATATTATCCTACCACTGACAGTTTTGCACTTCAAGATAGACCTTGAAATGTTCTTTTTGACGATGAGTGCAATGCTATTCCTCTTCAAGTTGTCATTCCCGGAATAGTAGACCATATGATTGTCCGATTCAAATTGGCCAACATCAGTCCATTTCAGCTCACTAATGACTAGGATATCTATGTTTATGTGTTCCTTTTCATTTTTGAAACTTGCCAATTTACCTAGAGTCATACTTTGTACATTCCACGTTCCGATTATTAATGGATGTTTGCAGCTGTTTTTGTAGTTTTGAGTCATGCCACATCAGCAAATGAAGGTACTGAAAGCTTGACTCCATCTACATCATTAAGGTCGACTCTACTTTGAGAAGGCATCTCTTCTCCATTTGTCTTTTGAGTGCCTTCCAACCTGGGGGGGGGGGGGCTCATCTCCCAGCACTCTATCAGTGTTTCACTGCTACTCATAAGGTTTTCACTGGCTAATTCTTTTCAGAAGTAGACTGCCAGGTCCTTTTTCCTAGTCTATCTTAGTCTGGAGGCTCAGCTGAAACCTGCCCACCATGGGTAACCCTGCTGGTATCTGAATACCAGCAGCATAGCTTTCAGCATCACAGCAACACACAAGCCCGTACAATATGACAAACTGACAGACACGTGGGGGAGATGCTCAGTAAGACTCAGCAAATGCAGCACGAAGCAGCCCAGCTCAAAGCGCAAGTTAGCCAGCAGACAGCAACACCACTCAGAGAGCATGCTCACCACCAGCAAGTGGCAGAGCCAGCTGGCAGCCAAAGCGAGGGAAGAAAGACTCCTGGTGGTGATGGCTGTCGCCCAGATACCCTGCTTGCTGCACTGGTAATCTTGCGGCATCCTGTGAGGAGGTGGGATTAACACCCAACTTAAAATTGGGTTTGGATGTCAAAACTGATGATGCTACAACATGCATCAAGAGTGAATAAATGAAGAGATGTGTTACTTACATATTGAGGCTTTCAGGGTGGACTCTCAAACCAATCTGAAAATGGCTTGAATGTAGGGAGGGGTGAGTAGCCCCCAGGCTTACTATGGTTAAGGAATAGTGACAGAGTGAGGAGTCCTTTGGGGCTGAGGCTTGCCAGGCTTCAAGGGAAGGACCACTCAAGTTTTCTTATTGACTTGCCCAGATGTGAGGCCACAGGGGAAGAGGGAAGGTTGGGCTTGAAAGCTGTCAGCAAACATTGAAGATGGAGTCAGACTCTTTATTACAAAATCCAGCAGTTGACATGTGTGACCTTTAACTTGACAATGTGTGTTGGGAACTGTCTCACTTTCCCTGTGAAGCATAGTGGGGCCCAAAACTCTTGACTAACCAAGATCTCAGTCAGGGGTCATGGGTGGGTCTGGGCTTTCTGGGGAACTGGCATCTTCACCCTGACCAGGGCAGGCCAGGAGTCCAGTCAGACAGTGAGAACAGACAGAGTGTCAACCTCAGGAAAAGAGCAAGAGACTGGTGAGTTCAGGAAGAAAAGGCCAGAAAGATCCCCTGTTCTGTGGGTGGAGTGGGGAGGCTCCTTTAGGAAGTCCTAGGGCCCAGTAAGTGGAGGGGGCTGTACTGGAAGGTGAGACCATCAATCGATCGAGAGGAATCTCTGCCCTGGCTTTTGAGAATGGGGGGACATGTCCATTCATCAGTCATGCCCTTGCTGAGGCCTTCTTACTTATGTCATGGAGAGTTGTGGCAAGTGGACAGGATTTCTCTCCTGAGATGTAGCTGACTCCCAGCCCTCTTCAAACCTTGCTCCATCTCTTGATTGTCCATTCCCAGCCTTTTCCGGCACCCTCCATCCATAACACAGCGGATAGCCCCTTTCCTGATTCCCAACCTTTAGTGCAGAGAGAATATATCCTGAGTGTGTGGAGCCTGCAGCTGAGTGGCTGGGGCGTGGCCACACACTGTCTGCCTTGTGGAGCCAGGGGTGAACCAGGGGCTCCTGCCTGTGGCTTTTTTATCCAGGCCCTTTCTTGGTAGCCACTTGAGTTACTTGGAATTCCTTTGCATCTGTCTTCCCCTGTATGTGCGTCTCTGTGTCGATTCTGCCTTTTTATAACCCTAAGTGATTAGGTTTAATATCCAAGCTACTCTGCTAGGATGGTATGGAGCCAGGCAGTGTTTTGTTCTGTCGTACACAGGGTCACTATGGATTGGAACTGACTGGACAGCACCTAACAACAACAAAAACTACTCTGGTATGACTTCATTAACATAACAGAAGAAAGCTGTTATTCCCAAACAGGGTCATATTTACAGGTACAGGGTTTAGGATTTCAATACATATTTGTGAGTGTGGGGGTGGGGGGGCACAATTCAATCCATAACAAGTCCCTTCCAGCTCTGACAAGATGTGGTTCTCGGGGCCACTTGATTGTTCTTGCCACCACTTCCACCGCACACTGAAAGGCTAGGCTTGTTCCATCGTGGTCAGAGGATGCTAGGATGATGTGTTCTGGAGCCAGTGTCTGTGGGTCTCTGATCACAGCGGGCTGCATTATCTCTCCTTCCAGTTGGACATGTTAGATGAGTGTGAGGTGTGCTATCGAGGGGGACAGCTGCTGTGCTGTGACACTTGCTGGAGATCCTTTCATGAGGACTGTCACATCCCGCCCATGGACGGCAAGAGATCAGTGTGTCCACCCCCACCTCACACCATGGTGCCGTGGTGGCTCAGCCTCTGGGCTCTTGTCCCAGATGGGAAGGCACAGGGTCACCCAAGAGGAGTGGGGTCCAGCAGAGCCTGGTGGAGCAGCAGCATGTGCTCCCTCTGCTGTCATTGATGCTCTTCTGGGCTCTGAGGCCACAGGTGAGGCCCCTGCACCCACATGGCATGGGAGATCCCCTTCCCAGCTCTCCTGTCACGGGGTGGGGAAGGTTTTGTTCTGTGCTTACTCAGAAAAAGCAGGAAACACGGCCCCATTCCTGTCTTTTACCAGGCTGCTGGGGGCCCGAATTCCCAGGGGTTAAGGCACTCAGGGCTGACAGGTAGGGCTGGTTGTCTCTCCTATATTCCCAGGTAAAGAGGAGAGGAGAAAAGCAAGCCCATCACTCATGTGATGCCATATTCCATGGATTGACACCCTGCTATGACCATTGATGGAGGGGTCAGTGGCTTGAGACTCCAAGTGCGGGTCTTCAGTAGATGGACCTCCATGCCCTCTGGGAGGTGTCTCCCACAGCTATTCCAGAGGGGGACAGTGGCACCCACAGAAACAGTGACTGTCTCTGGGACCTTGCCACCTGCTCACTTTCTGCCCAATCTCCCAGGACTCTGTGGAGAGTCCTTCATCTGCAAGATGAAGGATTCTTCAGGAAGCCAACAGTGTCTTTGTGAATCTGGGACCCTGGAGAGGCCGATGTAGTCTTCAGATCAGCTGGTGAGTTGACTGTGAGCCCCAAACCTTCTTCTGTGAAGGTCAGGAAAGGGACCCAAAGGGAACCTTCAAGATCTTGCTGAGATGATGACAGTTTAATGCCAAAACAGGGTCAGGATAAAACTCAGCCTGTCCCTCAGACCTCAGCAAACCTGGATGGAAGGCTGGTTTTGTCTGGTTGCTCCCATTCATATGTTTAGGTGCAGGCCTGGTGTCACATTCCACATTCTCCAAGTTACATTTCACATTTCTCCTTAAAGCTCTTTTCCCATTTTACAGAAATGCGAGTTCATCTTCTTGAAGGCGTATTGCCATCCTCAAAGCTACTTTTTTGCAGACACTCCATGGAACATAAGTCATATTTTTTGATTCTCATGACCAGTTGTTGTTGTTAGCTGCTGTCAAGTGGGCCCCTGTCTCATGGCAATCCCCACACACGAGGGAACAAAACACTGCCTGTTCCTCCACCATCCCTATGATCACTTGGGGATTGGACCATTGTGGTCCATAAGGCTGATTTTGTAAGATGATTGTCAGGCCTTCCTTCCTAGACTGTCTTGATCGGGAAGCTCCCCTGAAACCTGTTTAGCGTTATAGCAATGTGCAAGCCTCCACTGACAGACAAGTGCATTGGCTGGGAATCAGCTTCGTCTCCTGCATGGGAGATGAGAATTCTACCACTGAACCACCCTTGTCCCTAGCATCCATCTTACATAAAGGTGCCATTTGAGAAATTGGTTGTATGAGTCCTCTAGGTGCTGATGTTTGCAAGAAGGAAGGAGAAGAGAGAGGTCTAGCTGCAGGCCTTGGAGTGGCAGTACCTGGTTCAAAGTCTACCGCCATGCATTAGCTCTGGGAGGCTGTGGGAGTACCTTCACCTCTTGTGGTGTCTCAGTCCGTTGTTGTTGTTAGGCACCGTCTTAGTCATCTAGTGGTGCTGTAACAGAAATACCACCAGTAGATGCCTTTAACAAAGAGAAATTTATTCTCTCACAGTCTGGTAGGCTAGAAGTCCAAATTCAGGGTGTCAGCTCCAGGGGAAGCTTTCTGTGTTGGCTCTGGAGGAAGGTCCTTGTCATCAATCTTCGCCTGGACTAGGAGCTTCTCCGCACAGGAACTCTTGTGCTCCTGGCACTACTTTCTTGGTGGTATGAGCCCCTGCTCCCCCTGCTTACTTCCCTTTCCTTTTATCTCTTGCAGGATAAAAGGTGGTGCAGACCACATCCCAGGGAAACTCCATTTACATTGGATCAGGGATGTGACCTTAGTAACAGTGTTACAATCCAACCCTAATCCTCTTTAACATAAAATTACAATCACAAAATGGAGGACAACCACACAATACTGGGAATCATGGCCTAACCAAGTTGACACATATTTTTGGGAGACACAATTCAATCCATGACAGGTGCCATCGACTTGGTTCTGACTCAAAGTGACCCTATGTACAAGAGAATAGAACACTGCCCAGTCCTGCACCATCCTCACCATCATTGCTCTGTTTGAGCTCATTGTTGCAACCACTGTGTCAATCCATCTGGTTGAGGGTCTTCCTTTTTTTTTTGATGACCCTCTACTTTACCAGGCATGATGTTCTTCTCCAGGGACTGGTCCCTCCTGATAACATATCCAAAGCATAAGAGACTAAGTTTTGCCATCCTTGCTTCTAAGGAGCATTCTGGCTGAACTTCTTCCAAGAAGACTTGTTCGTTCTTTCGGCAGTCCATGGTATATTTAATGTTCTTCACCAACACCATAATTCAAAGGCATCAATTCTTCTTCTGTCTTCCTTATTCATTGTCCAGCTTTTACATGCATATGAGGCAATTGAAAATACCATGGCTTGGGTCAGGCTAACTTTCGTCCTCAAAGTGACCTCTTTACTTCTTAACATTTTAAAGAGGTCTTTTGAAGGAGATTCACTCAATGCAATTCGTCATCTGATTTCTTGACTGCTGCTTCCATGGGCATTAGTTGTGGATCCAAGTGAAATGAAATCTTTGACAACTTCAATATTTTCTCTGTTTATCATGATGTTGCTTGGTCTGGGTGTAAGGATTTTTGTTTTCTTTGTGTTGAAGGGAATCTGTACCGAAGGCTGTGGTCTTTGATCTTCATCAGTTAAGTGAATCAAGTCCTCTTCACTTCCAGCAAGCAAGGCTCTGTTATCTGCATATCACAGGTTGTTAACAAGTCTTCCTCCAATCCTGATGCCCCGCTCCTCTTCATATAGTCCAGCTTCTCAGATTATTTTGCTCAGCATTACAGATTGAATGAGCATGGTGAAAGGATACAACCTTGACACACAGCTTTCCTGATTTTAAGCCACACAGTATCCCCTTGTTCTGTTTGGACAAGTGCCTCTTGGTCTATGTACAGGTTCCTCATGAATACAAGTAAGTGTTCTGGAATTCCCATTCTTTGCAATGTTATCCATAATTTTTGTTACTATCCACACAGTTGAATGCCTTTTCGTAGTCAATAAAACACAGGCAAATATCTTTCTGGTATTCTCTGCTTTCAGCCAAGATCCATCTGACATCAGCAATGATATCCTTTGTTCTACATCCTCTCCTGAATCTGGCTTGAATCGGCAGTTCCCTGTTGAGGTACTGCTGCAACCGTTTTTGAATTATGTTCAGCAAAATTTTACTTGCCTGTGATATTAATGATACTGTTTGATAATTTCTATATTCTGTTGGATTACCTTTCTTTGGAATGAACACACATGCGGATCTCTTCTAGTCAGGTAGCTATCTTCTAAATTGCTTGGCATAGATAAGTGATACTTCCAGTGTTGCCTCCACTTGTTAAAACATCTCAGTCGGTATTCCATCAATTCCCAGAGCCTTGTTTTTCATTAATGCCTTCAGTGCAGTTGGACTTCTTCCTTCAGTACCATCAGTTCTTTTCATATTCTACCTCCTGAAATGGTTGAAAGTCGACCAGTTCTTTTTGGTATAGTGACTCTGTGTATTCCTAGTATCTTCTTTAGATGCTTCCTGCATTATTCAATATTTTGCCAATAAAATTCTTCAAAATAGCAACTTGGGTGTGATGGTTAAGATTGTGTGTCAATTTAGCTGGGCCATGATTCTCAGTGTTTCAGCAGTTGTATAATGTCGTGATCACTTTCCTGTTGAAATTTGATATGTGATCACCCCCATGATGGAATCTGCTGAGTGGTATCAGTGGGGGTGGAGCCTGTGGAAGCTCACTGCCCCCTCAGCCTTCATCTCTCTGCCTTTCAATGTCTACTTCCTTTTCCTCCTTGCCTTGCAAAGGTTGTTGGCTTCTTCTGGATCCAGCAGCTGTCTCTTGTCTGACCTTGTTCTTGGGACTTGAGCTAGCAGCTTACCTGTTCGTCTTGGGATTCGCCGATCTTCATGGCCTGCGAGCAAAAGTCCTGCTCCCCGACCTGCCTATCTTGGGTTCACCAGCCCCTGCAGCTGACTCAGGAAAAACCTTGCGGTCTTGCCTGCCAACCTTGGGGATTCCTCGACCATCACAACCTGTGAGTGGGATCCCTGCTCTCCAACCTGCTCATCTTGGGTTCACCAGCTTCTGCAGCACTGTGAATTGGGAAAGGACTCTACCCTGTTCCAAGGACTTGGGACGTTCCAACCCCTACAATTGTGTGAGCTGTTTCCTTAATATAAATCTCTCTATAGGGTCGCTATGAGTCGGAATCGACTCGACGGCACTGGGGTTTTTTTTTTTTTTTTTTTGGTTATGTATATTTATATGCATTACTGGTTTTGCTTCTCTAGAGAACCCAGCCTAAGACAATTGGTACCGGGAGTGGAGTATTGCTCCAACAGATACCTAAAGTGTGGAAGTAGTTTTGAAACTGAATGGATAGAGTTGTGGCAGAGGACCAGTGCAGCAGAACCAAGAGACCACTGTGAGATGGCACTGGAGCCAACCCACAGAGCGAGAGCCCGAGTGCCTGTGTGCAGGAGGCTTCCTGGCAGATTGGGGTGCCTCTAGGCACTTATCAGTGGAGCTGCAGAGCTTTGGAACACTTGCCCCAGCAGTGCAGATTTAGGTGTGAGGCCCAAAGGGCCAAGAGGCAGAAACCAGGAAGTAGAAGCTGAAGAGACAACACAAGAAGCTGAGCTGCCTCAGTCTCAAAAGGTATGGCCATGACCTCAGGGATTACAAAGAGTGGAGCCATGGCCTCTGGTGTTTGTAAGGGTGGAATTACCACTCAGGTGGACTAGGAGAATGATGCACCTGAAGCCAAGGGAGCAGAGTTGTGGTCCCAGTGAGCCTGGAAGGCAGAGCTGAAGCCCAGGGCCAAGAGGTCTCCACTCAGGATCCAGAGAGTGTGGCCAATATATAAAGCCTGGAGGGCAAGGCTATTGTGTAAATTGTCTCAGAGAACAGAGGATTATTTTCAAAGCTTTGAGGGCTAATGTTATGTGTTCTGCTGACTTGTTTGGTGCCTGTTATGCCTTCTTTCCTTTCAGTTTCTCCCATTGGTAATGGAAATGTCTAGCTTGTGCCTGTTTTGCCATTGTACCTTTGGAAGCAGATAACTTGTATACTAGATTTCACAGATGAGGAATTTGGGGGATTTTGGACTTGGAGTTAAGACTTTTGCTATGATATGATGGGGTGAATATGTTTTGCATATTACAACGATATGATTTCGGCCGGGGCCAAAGAGTGGAATGTCATGGATTGAACTGTGTCCCCCCAAAAATATGTGTCAACTTGGTTTGGCCACGATTCCCAGTATTGTGTGTTTGTCCTCCATTTTGTGATTATAATTTTATGTTGAAAGGATTAGGGTGGGATTATAACATCATCTTACTCAGGCCACCTCCCTGATCCAAGGTAAAGGGAGTTTCCCCGGGGAGCTGCCTGCATCACCTTTTATCTCTCAAGAGACAAAAGGAAAGGGAATCAAGCAGAGTTTCGGACCTCATACCACCAAGAAAGCAGCACCAGGAGCAGAGCGCATCCGTTGGGCCTGGGGTCCCTGCGCCTGAGAAGATCCTCAACCATGGAAAGATTGAGGACAAGGACTGTCCTCCAGAGCTGACGAAGAGGGGAAGCCTTCCCTGGAGCTGACATCCTGAATTTGGACTTATAACCTACCAGACTGTGAGAGAATAAATTTCTCTTTTTTAAAGCCAACCACTTGTGGTATTTCTGTTATGGCAGCACTAGATGACTAAGACGTTGGGGTTTGAATTTTTCTTCAGTTCTTTCAGCTTGAGGTTGTGTTTTTCCCTTTTGATTTTCTAACTCAGAACTTTCGTTATAATACCTCAGACTTCTTGAGCTGCCATTTGAAATCTTCTGTTGAGCTCTTTTACTTCATCATTTCTTCCATTCGCTTTAGCTACTCGAAGTTCAAGAGCAAGTTTCAGAGTCTGTTCTAACATCCATTTTGGTCTTTTCTTTCTTTCCTGTCTTTTTAATGAACTTTTGCTTACTTCATATATGATGTCCTTGGTGTCATCCCACAGCTCATCTGGTCTTCTGTCATTAGTTTTCAATGTGTCAAATCTATTCTTGAGATGGTCTCTAAATTTAGGTGAGATATAATCAAGGTTGTACTTTGGCTCTCGTGGACTTGTTCTAATTTTCTTCAGCTTCAACTTGAACTTGCATTTGAGTAATTTATAGTCTGTTCTGCAGTTGGCCTTTGGCCTTTTTTCAGCTGATGGTATTGAGCTTCTCCATCATCTCTTTCCACAGATGTAGTTGGTTTGATTCCTGTGTATTCCATCTGGTGAGGTCCATGTGTATAGTTGCCATTTATGTTGTTGAAAAAAGGTGTTTGCAATGAATAAGTCGTTGGTCTTCCAAACTTCTCTCATGTGATCTCCGGTGTCATGTGTATTATCAAGGCCATTATTTTCCAACTATGGACACTTTTTATCTCAGTCTAGCCTTCCCTTAAAGTGGAAATGTGTTTCTCACAGATAGCCTAAGAATTAAGAGCACAGACTTAGGAGCCAACAGCATAGGCTCAAATCTGTGAAATCTTGGGTAATTTACTTAACTACTCCAAGCCTCAGTTTCCTCATCCATAAGATGGGGGTTAATATGGTACCTATCTCATAAGGTTGTGGTAAAGATTAAATAAGTTAATATAAGTGGTGTACTTAGAATGGTACCTGGCACTCAGATGTTGTCATCATTATTACCCTGGAGGTAAAGGATTGTAGTGTATTTAGATTGTATTGTATTTAGATGGGCCCATACACGTGGTGATGGCTGTGCTAACATCATCCCTTTTGTGGCTTTGTCCCAGATTCAAGATTACGGGGAGCCCTTTAAGGAAACCATGTGGCTGGACCTGGTTAAGGAGAGACTGAAAAAGAAAGTCTCTGCAGTGGCATGGTTTCTGCGGGACATGCACCTCGTCTTTCACAACCATAAAACCTTTTACAGGGTTCCTTTTCCCTTTCTTGTTCTCTCCATTTGCCCCTAATTTCTGGAACAATAGAACTTGGCAAGATGGCACCCAGTCTCATCCTGGGGAAGGCTTACGAAAAGTAAAGGTTATATAAGGAAACTGTCTCTGCATTGCAGGGGTGAGAAAAAACTAAAGCCGTTGCTGTCAAGACAAGTCCAACTCATGGTGATCCCGTGTGTGCAGAGTAGAACTGTGCTCCATAGGGTTTTCATAGCTGTAACCTTTCAGAAACAGGCTGTCAGGCCTTCCTTCCTAGATGCCTCTGGGTGGGTTCAAACTGTCAACCTTTCAGTTAATGGCCAGACAACCATTTGCACCACCCAAGGACACCTAGGGACTGAGGGGTGGGTGGCAAAAGTCAGCAAGCCGAAGAGGAGAGGGTCCTTGTGAATGGTGCCTGAGGAGTCGTCTGTTCCCAGGTAGGCTGCTGGCTCCACCGAGAACAGTAAATTGCCTTCCTGTTTCTCCTTCCCACTGGGGGGGTGGGGGCGGGGAGACAGCTTAGGCTTTCATTGTTCTCCATGTCTCAGAAATACAGAAATGAATGACTTAATTAAATTAAATAAATCAAACTGCCAGATGCACACACCTGGATTTCTTTACATCTAAATTTCCGAGTGGACTCAAACATCTGAAATTGATCTCAGGTACAGTGTTTTTGTTGTTGTTTTTGGTTTACAGTGTTGGTTAGGAGTCTCTGGATGGCACAAACAGTTAAGCACTCTACTGCTAACCTAAAGGTTGCCAGTTCAAACTCACCCAGAGGCTCCTCAGAAGTAAGGCGTGGTGACCTGCTTACAAAAGGTCACAGCCTTGAATACCCTATGGAGCAGTTCTAACTCGGCATGCATATGGGGCTGCATGAGGCAGAATCAACTCAATGGCAACAACAACAATAGTGTTAGTGACTGTCTTTGTAACTAGAAAGAGAGGACTGGTTGAGCTAGCCGGAAATCCAAGCCATTCTTAACTTCAGTTTAAGGAGTTCACCCTGATTTTTATTCTCACAGTACTGATAGTTCTTGGAAAGTATCTAAGAAGATCTTCAGCTCCCTCTAGCCTCTTCCTCTTCCTCCATGCCAGGAGTTGGCTCGTTCACAAACCAAAAATTATAGATTGGTGTCCACTTCTACAGCTAGAGGGAGAAGAGGTTGACCCAGTGAACCCCTTGATGCCTGGCACAGTCTTAGCCTTGGAGAACAGGAGAGTCTTCCTTCCTTTAAAGAGCACGCTTTCAGGAAATGCTTTTTCTTTATCTATTTTGCCCCAAGCCTTATGCTCAAGTTTTTTAGTCGTCAGAACCCAGTCCTCAGTCCAGATCACCTGTAGGGTCCAAGTCAACAATTGGGCAGCATCTCATCCATTTCAATATTTTAGTAGTAGTGTCTCCCCAACCCCTAGCTCTGCCTGATGGGGAAGGCCAGTGGTCAGGGAAGGATAGGAGGGCTCCTCCCAAAACCATGAGTGATTCAATCATCTAATGCCTTTGTTTGCTGTTTTCTCTTTCAGACCTCTGATTTTGGTCAGGTGGGGCTTGATTTAGAGGCAGAATTGGAAAAGGATCTCAAAGATGTGCTTATTTTTGGTGAAGCCAATGAGAACAGTTTCCTGGCTCCTCCGTGACCTTATTCCAGAGAATGTGAGGCCCCCTTAACCTCAGGACCCCACTGGTGTGACCTTGGTGGGTCTTTAGATTGCCAAGGAGCCTGGGATGTTGTTGGCTTCCCCCTTGACACAAAGCCAGATCTTCATGGCATCATCACACCGTCCACAGTCTTTAACTGTTCCTCCTTAAGCCCAAAAACTTCTATCTTATCCCCCAAAATTTTAATACTTCTGTTATATCATCAAATATCCAGTCACAATTTGAATTCCGCCCCTCCCCCGCCTCACAAATTTCTTTTTGCAGTTGATTTGTTCAAATCAGATGCCCAAATAAGTCCCAGGCACTGGATTTAGCTAATCTGTCTTGTAAGTCTCTTTCAAGCAATAAGCCCCTCCCCCTTTCTTTCCTTGCTATGTATTCATTGAAGAATCTGAACCATTTTTCCTATAAAATTTTTCATATTCTTTATTTTTCCAGTTGCATTCCATCAGTGGTGTGTTCCTCTCTCCTCAGCAACTTTTGTAAATTAGTAGTCAGCCCTGGGTGGTGCAAATGGTTTGCGCTTGACTGCTAAACTAAAGGTTGGCCGCTCAAAGCCACCTAAACATACCATGGAAGAAAGGCCTGGTGACCTGCTTCCGTTAAGATTTCAGCCAAGAAAACCCTATGGAAGAGCAGCTCTGCTCTGTAACACAAGAGGTCACCATGAGTTGGAATCAACAGCAACTAACAGATTTCAAGACTTGTTTAGATTCAGCTTTGGAGGGGGATTTGTTTTGTTTTGTTTTGTTTTGGGGGCAAGTGGACCTCACAGGTGGGGCTGTGTATTTCATTTGTGATGTTAAGATCAGGCAGTAGGTTTGAGGGAGGTCAGCCTGACCCACCTGTTACACAGTACTTCATCCTCCTTTCACCGAAGGAGTTTAGCAGCCACTAAGGACCATTGCCTAAATTCACTACCTCACAAGGGCTAGCAAAATGATGACATTCGGATCCTATTATTCCTTCTGTATTTATTAACCAGAATTCTTCTGGAAAAAAACTTCCCTTCAGCAATATTTGGTTACCTTGATATATAGTTTGTCCGGGAAAGGTAAGATAAATGCTTGAGTCCTTATAGAGCCATGTCCAGAATAATGAGTGGGTTCCCTAACATCCACTGAAGGTGGTCAGATTGGTTTGTTTGATTGTGGCTGTTCAGTTGATCCGGCACCATTTGTTGGATAGACTCCCCTTTCTCCGTTGGATTGCCTTTGCTCCATGCCAAACGTCAGTTGACTGTAGTTGTGTGGGTCTATCTCTGGGCTCTCTGTCCTGTTCTGTTGATCTACTTGCCTATTCATTTGCCAATACCACAGTGCATCAATTACTTTCATGTTATTTTTGGCTACATTTTCTTTGCTTTTACCTTCTTCAATACTTTAATTCTTTCCATATTTACTTGTAAGTTTTCCAAATGCATTTTTAACTTTTTTTTTTTTATATCAGAGTCAAAAGTAAAATGCTATTTTAATGTACCACATATTTAAGGCAAAGTGTTATTTTTATGCCACTCAGCTCCCTAATTCACTCCTGTCTTTTCACTGTCTTATAGTATGGATGGTCATTATCATTATTAAATATTTCATCTTTTACTGTACGTAAATGTTTTTTATTGTTTTTACTCTATTCAATTACTTTAAATAAATCATTATTTGGTTATTTGTATATTATATAATTTATTTGTTATGTCAAACGTTATGTAATAATTAAACCAAAAAATCAAATCCGTTGCTGTCAAGTTGGTTCTGACTCATAGCCACCCTATAGGACAGAGTAGAGCTGCTCTATTGGTTTCCAAGGCTGTAATTGTTACGGAAGCAGACTGCCACATCTTTCTCCCTAGGAGCGTCTGGTGGGTTTAAACTGCCAACTTTTCTGTTAGCAGCCGAGCGATTAACCATTATGCCAACAAACCAAAAAAAAAAAAAAAAAAACTCTTTGCCGTTGAGTCGATTCCAACTCATAGCAACCCTGTAAGACAGGGAAGAGCCACCCCCTAGGGTTTCCAAGGAGCAGCTGGTGGGTTCAAACTGCTGACCTTTTGGTTAACAGGTGTAGCACTTAACCACAGTGCCACCAAAACCCACTGCCACCGAGTTGATTCCGACTCATAGTGACCCTATAGGACAGAGTAGAACTGCCCTTTAGAATTTCCAAGGAGCGCCTGTCGGATTTGAACTGCCAACCTTTTGGTTAGCAGCTGTAGCACTTAACCACTACAACACTGGAGTTTCCAGACTGGCCGTCAGTGCTCCTTATAAAACAAAAATCAAGAATTTGTGTTACTGACAAATATTGTATGAGACCACTATTATAAAAACTCAAGAAAAGGTTTACACACAGAGAGAAACAATCTTTGAGGGTTACTAGGAAGGGGAGGGCCAGAGAGGGGAAACCACTGACTAAAAAAAAAAAAAAACTGACTAGATAGTAAAAAAAACGTGTGTTAACTTTGGTGAAGAGAGAGACATGCTTGAAGACACTATGTAAACCTTGCAAAAATGATACATAAGCTCTGATGTAAAAATTGCTTTTGGGGACTCTGTAAAGATAGCCTGCATTGCTGCCGGACTTCTGTTGGTGCCACCTCCTAATAAACTTTCTCTCTTTTTCTGACTTGGACTATGTTTCATTAGCTCAACTGCTCCAGGGCACAGACCTCAACTGGGTAACAATATAGGGGAAGTCAACACCACTCAACTAAGGCAAAGGAAGCCACTAAGAGACAAGGAAACCATACAAATGGCAACAGGGAGCCCGTTGTGGAGGGAGGTGCTGACACATTGCCGGGATTACAACCAATGTCATGAAACAATTTGTGTATAAATTTTTTGAGTAGGAAACTAATATGCTCTGTAAACTTTCACCCAAAGCATAATAAAAATGTTCAAAAAAATTTTGTGCTATGTGATGACCCATATTTATGAGAATAATATTAATGTATTTCTGTTTTCCCTGTTTCAAGGTTCCTGGCTGGTCCTTTTTTGCCATAACCTTTCCACGCTTCTTTTTTGTGCCATCTTTCAGTCATCTGAAGTATATCTTTAAGTGATTTAAAAGGGAGACAAATGGATGGTATGTTTTCTGAGTCTTTGCGTATCTCAGAATGCCTTTCTGTTGTTTTAATAAATTAATGACAAAAGATATTTTGCTACAAAATATCTTTTATCACAACTTCTCACCTTCAAAATTGATTTAAACTTTGTTCTACGGTCTTCCTGTCTTCCGAGGATTTTGTCTCGCACTTCTGAAGTCTGAGTCCGAGGAGAATTCCATTTCTTTGTTACCACATGGGTGTTTATGGGACTTCCCCCTCCCTCTTTACCCTTTCCTTATGTATGTAGTTATTTTTACTAGGATAGGCCTCAGTGTAGTATTCTTTTCATTGATCTTGCCTGGCACTTTAAGCTTTTTCAATATGCATGCCTTGTTCTTTTTTCAGCTCCATTAAATCTTTCTGATTCGTTTGTTACAGGCCCACTTTCAAGAACATCTATTATCCATATGCTGGCTCTCTGTTCTCTGTTTTCCCTATTTATCATTTAAAAAAAAAAAGTTCCGGAAAGAACTCTTCTTAAGCTATTAGTATGAGAAATAAATAAACTCAAAATGTTCACAACTGGATGGTCAGTTTTTTAAACCTAATGATTTTTTAGTATTTCAAAAATGCTAATTGCTATCTATTAACCAAGGCTCAAAGTAAAAAATTTTTCTTAATGTGATACTTTTCTCAAGAAAAAAATAGAAGATCATTGCAACTAATTAAGTTGTCCTGAGCTGTTTTCCTGAGTTTTCATTCTTATTTGGTGTTGATGGAGGAGGGGCACCATCACCAGGAAGAGGTCACAGGAGTCAAGGGAGAAGCTGATCAACAACTGCCCCAGCCTTCCTGGGAGGGGGTGGGAGAAGTGTGTGTCAAGAGTTTCCACATGGTACATAGTGCTAAAAAAAAAAAAAAAAAAAATTTACAAACTAATAAATGGTAAATTTATAGGGAAAAAAAAAACTTAACCCGCTGCCTTCAAGTCCATTCCCACTCATGGTGACCCCATGTGTATAAAGTAGAACTACTCTATAGGGTTTTCTTGGGCATAATCTTTATTTTATTTTTTTAAATAATTTATTGTATTTTCTGTTGTTGCTGTTGAGAATACACACAGCAGATCATACACCAATTCAACAATTTCTACATGTACAATTTAGTGACCTTGACTACATCCTTGGCTGTAATTTTTATGGAAGCCAATAGCCAGGCCTTTCTTCCTTGGTACCACTGGTCAAGTAGGAACCACTAACCTTTAGGTTAGTATTTGGGTGCAAACCGTTGGCCACTCAGGGGCCTACCCTAATTCCTCTTCCCCAGTTTTCTGCACTAGTGTCAATTGGGAAACAGCTAACTTCACCTATGACCCAGGGATTTAGAAGCAGTTTGAGCCCTGAGTTAAGAAAAGCCTGTGATGAAATAGAATTCCTTTATTACATAGGAAGACATGTATGAGGGCACATTGGACTCTCTTCTGAGCCTTAAGGACCCTGACTGCTTCTTTCCTCCAAAAGCTTCTCCCCATCCATCTTCCTATGGAATTCCTCACCCCCTGAAATTGGGTGTGTTGGAGACAGGATTTCCAGCTCACCCTTCTGAAATTGGCCTCGAAAAGCAGAAAAGCACAGCCCCTATTCATTTTAACCGCCATACCACCATGTAGGGACACGTGACTCTGTGTAAATCCGAGAAGCTGTTGACTCGCTCATTTCTCTGGCCTCAGGGGACAGTTTGCTTTTCAGGAGTCATCTGGAAATGGGAAAAGCTCTTCATGGCACCCCTGCCCCCTGCACAGACTCCTCTGGTCAGGGTGTCACCGACAGGCAACACCAGAGCTAGAATGCACTGGCACTGGGGACACCTTGCCCCATTAGTAGCCCTTGGCATCTGATTACTTACCTAGAGGTTGAGCCGACTCTGGCGGAGCTCTGTCCTCCCTTATACAGACATGAATGGAAGCCAGTCTGACAGACATGAATGGAAGCCAGTCTGGCAGACATGCACAGGGACCCAGACACGGACACAGTGCCTGAGCATCATCGGGGAGGGCTGCTTACATGTCCAGGACTCAGGTGACCCCCTCCCTGGATCAAGGAGGCTGTTCCATGTGGAGCGGATGTCTTGCCTCACTGAACACCCAGCACTCCTTGGTGGGAGGTGAGGCAGAAACAGCCTTCGGATTCCACAAGGGCACCAGTGAGGGCTTCTTGCTCCCAGGCCCAGCAATGGGACTCCAGGTTCCACAGCCCCACGGGCAGGTGTCCAGGTTTGCAGGCTGGCTTGGCTGCCCCGCAGGACCAGGTGACCATACCCAGGCCAGAACTGATTCACGGGCTACAAAAGTGCCCTGCGGAGGGGGCTGGTAAAACCTGGGGTGGGGGATGCTGTTAAGGCCTGGTCTTTCCACCCTCAAGTCCTTGGGGTCCCAGAGCCAGTGAAAGGCCGGCAACCATGCTAATGGGCGTAAATTCGTACTCATCGGCAGGGAACTCCGGAGAAGCTCCAGTTCATTCTCATATCCCGGGAGGCGGAGTGTACCAGTGTGAGAAACGAGTCCCCTAAGACGGAAGGCAGAGGACTGGCCCAAAGAAGGGGCAGGGATGCGAGAGGCAGACTACCCCTTGGCACCTCCAATACACTGGGACTCCCACTTGCCCCGAAAGAAAGAGGATGGGAAACTGTCAGGGACACACTGTCTTCCTAACATTCAGCCTAAATCTTGCCAGACAAGGCCCTCAGGGAAGATCTGGATATTTCTGTATCTGGACCATTAACCAAACCAAACCAATCCTGGTGCCATCAAATTGATTCAGACTCATGACAACCTCGTTTGTTACCCAGTTCGTATGCATGTTGTTGCTATCGTTAGCTACCATTGTGCTGGCCCTCGACTCATGGAGACCCCGTGCACAATGGAAGGAAATGCTGCCTAGTCCTGCACAATCTCCATGACTGGTTGTGGACTGGATGGTTGTGATCCATAGGGTTTTCAATGACTAATACTTGGAAGTCCATTGCCAGGACTTTTTTCTTAGAAACTCTGCTGAGACCTGTTCAGCATCATAGCAACACACAAGTCTCCACTGATGGATGGGTGGCGGCTGTGCATAAGGTGCGTTGGCTGGGAATCGAACCCAGGTCTCTCACATGGATAGCAGGAATTCTACCACCACAGAAATGGCCACGTAAACCAGAGACTCCATCAGCCTGAGACCAGAAGAACTAGATGGTGCCTGGCTACAACCGATGACTGCCCTGACAGGGAACACAACAGAGAACCCCTGAGGGAGCAGGAGAGCAGTGGGATAAAAAAAAAAAAAAAAAAAAATTTTTTTTTTTTTTTATGCAGACGTCATATTCTCGTAAAAAGACCAGACTTAATGGTCAGACTGAGAAGAGAAGGACCCCAGCGGTCATGGTCCCCAGACCTTCTGTTAGCCCAAGACTGGAACCATTCCCAAAGACAACTCTTCAGACAGGGATTGGACTGGACTATAAGATAGAAAATGATACTGGTGAGGAGTGAGCTTCTTGGCTCAAGTAGACACATGAGACTCTGTGCGCAGCCCCTGTCTGGAGGAGAGATGAGAAAGTAGAGGGGGACAGAAGCTGGCTGAATGGATGTGGGGAATACAGGGTGGAGAGAAGAAGTGTGCTGTCTCGTTAGGAGAGAGCAACCAGGGATACATAGCAAGGTGTACATAAATTTTTGTATGAGAAACTGACTTGATTTGTAAACTTTCACTTAAAGCACAATAAAAATAAAAATGAATAAAAATAAATCAAAAGATGCATTGTATTGGGCAAATTGGCTACAAAAGACCTCCTTAAAGTGTTGAAAAGCAAAGATGCCACCTTGAAGGCTAATGTACGCCTGACCCAAGCCATGGTGTTTTCAATTGCCTCATATTCATGCAAAAGCTGGGTGATGAGTAAGGAAGACTGAAGAAGAATTGACGACTTTAAATTGTGGTATTGGCGAAGAATGTGGACTGCCAAAAGAATGAATAAAACAGTCTTGGAAGAAGTACGACTAGAATGCTCCTTAGAAGCAAGGATGAGAAGACTATGTCTCACATACTTTGGACATGTTATCAGGAGGAATCAGTCCCTGGAGAAAGACATGGTTGGTAAAGTAGAGGGTCAGAGAAAAAGAGGGAAACCCTCAACGAAATGGATTGACACAGTGGCTGCAACAATGGGCTTGAAACAGGCTGCTCAGCCATGTCTTGAACAGTGCCTGAGCCAATTTTTTTTCCTTTTTTTCCTTCTTTCTCTCCTTTCCCTCGCCTAGCCCATCCCTGCCTCCAAGTAAGATCTTGATATTAACTCCCCAAATGGTTAAGTATTAACCAATGTTTCCCTGTAAGACTGTGGAAAACAAGTAATATTGATCTAAGCCTGTCAAATAAGACGAAGGATGGCGCCAGCTACCCCCTGAGCTGATGGGATAATGGCAGGAAAAGATCAACATGTTTGAGATAGGACTATCAAAAACCAAACAGAAGAAAGAGAGTGCATATTCCACAAGTCCCTAAAACTTAATGCCCCTTTTCCCTTAAAAACCCGAACTGATCGGTCATCCGGGGAGATGGACGACTTTAGAAGGAGATCGTTACCCTCTGTCTCCATATACTGGTATATCTAATAAAGCTCTTGCTACCCACCTCACCTTGTCTCAAGAACTGGCTATTTGTGGCAGGCGGCTCTAACTCACAAAATTGTGGTAACAGGCTCAAGCATAACAAGGATTGTGAGGATGGCACAGGACTGGGCAGTGTTGCGTTCTGCTGTACATAGGGTCACTATGAATCACAGCCAGCTAGACGGCGTCGACCAACAACAACGACAAGCTTTATTGATATTTAATGTGCACACTGTAAATTATACACGTTTTAAAGTGTATAATTCAATGCTTTTTAATATACTTACAGAATTGCGTAACCATCACTGTAATCCAGTTTTAGGACATTTTTATCTCCCCAAAATGTACCTGTTACCAGTCAGTCTCTAATCCCCCATTAACCCTTACCTCTCCCCTTACCTAGACAACCACTAATCTATTTCCTTTCTCCCTAGATTTGCCTTTTGGAAATATCATATAAATGGAATCTTACAATGTGGGGGGCGGGGGGAGAACTCTACCACCAAACCACTACTGTCCAACATCGGCATCATCTCAGACTCCAGTCCCTAGAAGTAGTTTACCCTGGACTCTCTAACCTGGCTCTGAGCTCTTCGGGGAGTTTGGCAGAGCAAGGCGCGAAGAAGAGATGTTTCTCTTCTCCCAGGACAGGCTCAGAACCTAGCTCTGAGAGGTGCAGGCACCATGGACTTTTGCAGGAGGCTGTATCACTTTGTCCCACCACCAGAGGGCAGTACAGACACTCTCCAGAGACTGACAGGTCCTGAGGTACTAAAACTGCTGCAGGGAGTGTGGAAAGTCAAAGGTAGAGGAAGGAAAATAACCAGTTACTGTGGTTGATTTCAACTCATGGTGACCCCATGTGTGTTAGAGTAGAACTGTGCTCCATAGTTTTCAATGACTGATTTTTCAGAAGTAGATCGCCAGGCCTTTCTTCCAAGGTGCCTCAGGGTGGACTCGAACCTCCAACCTTTCAACTAAGCCAAGCACATTAACTGTCTGCACCACCCAGGGACTCCTCAGCTTCTGGCCTAAAACACCTAAAGTCAAAACACATCTTACCCTTCAGCATGAATTTCCTTCTCACACCCTCTCCTGATCCACAGGCAAGATTCAGAGTCCCTCTATTTAGCTGCCAGTCCTTTCTAATTTTCTTCTATTTAATTCTTTAATGTATCATCTATTTAACTGAACTTCATTTCTTGAACTAATTAAGCCTAGCTTGAGCTCTAATGAGCTTGTTAAAATAATCAAAGCACAAAGTAAATTAAAGCATATTTGTTTTATTTGAGTAGTTAAATCCGTATGCACACAGGGGGAACTTTCTGTACGGAAAAACTGGAGGGCTTGTCTCAGGCCAGGCCAGTCCAAATGAGGCTTTAAGGAGGAAAGGGAGGCAATGGTGTAGAAAACTCATCATTGGCTAATTCCGGCATGGTTGATGGACTCCTGCTCCCTCCCTCCTGAGGTCAGCTGATACCAGACTACCAGGTGGCCTTTGTCGGCCTGACCAGCCCCCATTCATTTGCACAAATCCTCAGGGGTTGTCCAGACATTTTAGAATAATAAAGGCACCTCTACTACTGAGGAAATTCCAAAGTTTTAGAGTAATTTGTCAGGAAACAAGGGAAAAGGGCAAATTGTTCTGGATAAGTTAAGTTAAATACTTTGCATAAGACAAACTTTGAGCAAGTTTACAGTTAACAGATGCCTTACCACAAAGGGGAAACCATGGTGGCCTAGTAGCTAAGTGCTATGGCTGCTAACTAAAGGGTCAGCAGTTCAAATCTGCCAGGCGCTCTTTGGAAACTCTATGGGGCGGTTCTGTTCTGTCCTATAGGGTTGCTATAAGTCAGAATTGACTCAAGGGTTGCTATGAGTCAGAATTGACTCAAGGGTTGTTATGAGTCAGAATTGACTCAACCGCAATGGGTTTGGTTTTTTTTTTTTTTTATCACAAAGGGGATTTGTGCAATTTTACGGTCACTGAGTCTCCTCTATTTGTAGTTATCTGTCCTTGGGTATATTCCACAGTGGTCAGTACCCTCAGAGGAAGCTGTCAACCTGGTCCTTGGTTTCTCCCTTTCACTTGCTGAAAGAACACCTGCCCCAGCCCTGGATTACATGAAATTTTCTTTCACTGACACATGAGGAGGGTGCCCAGCCCAAAATGAATCATCCTAATTTCCCAGAAGGGAAGAGGAAATCTCATTTTATCCAACCGTGTATGGGAAGTACCTGGCAAGGCAGCAGCTGCTCAGTAAAGCTGTTTCGTTGCTATCACATGAAAATAAGTGAGAGCTCAGCTCAGGTTGAGTTTTACCTGAACCCTGCGATTCTGGAAAACAGCCTTGGTTAAAGAAACCTCAACACCCTTTGTGTTTAGGGAAAATGGCTTACTGCAAAGAACCACCCTTCCCATATGACTTAGATAAGACTCACCGATGGCCCCTTGTCTACTTATGATAAAGCCAGACACCCAACCAAAAAAAAAAAAAAAAAACAACCAGTTGCCATTGAGTTGATTCTGACTCATAGCAACCCTACAAAACAGAGTAGAATTGCCCCATAGGGTTTCCAAGGCTGTCATCTTTTAAAGAAGCAGAGTGTCACATCTTTCTCCTGCAGTGAAGCTAGTGGGCTTGAACCGCTGACCTTCTGGTTAGCAGCCAAGCATTTAAAGACCAGACACAGACCCTCAAAATTCCCATTCCTTGCCTTTGTGAAATAAACCATTTTTTAAAAATTGATATTTTATTTCAAGAGATTTTCTTTTCCACAAACCTAAAACTTCTTGACCCAAAATTAATCCTGCTTGGGGCTTCGCTGGAAACCCTGGTGGTGTAGTGGTTAAGTGCTACAGTTGCTAACCAAAAGGCTGGCGTTCAAATCCACGAGGCGCTCTTTGGAAACTCCATGGGGCAGTTCTACTCTGTTCTGTAGGGTCACCATGAGTCGTAATCGACTCAATGGCAGTGGGTTCGGTTTAGGGGGGCTTCACTGGCCTGTTTTTTTTCTGCCCAAAGTGACTAGTTAACTTTTCTTCCCTGTTTGAAGAGGAGTCAACAACAAAACCATTACCTTGTGATTTAATGAAAAACACTGGGCTTCTCCAAATTTTAATTTCAAGATGTCTCATAGCTAACAATGGGTAAAAGGACAAAATTGTCTGGACTCTCTTTTTAATGCTAGCTCAGTAGCCATTAAGTACTTCTTCACCATAAAACCAAAAAAACCAAACCCGCTGTCGTCGAGTCGATTCTCACTCATAGTAACCCTATGGGACAGAGTAGAAGTGTCCCATTAGGTTTCCACAGAGCACCTGGTGGATTCAAATTGCCAACCTTTAGGTTAGCAGCTGTAGCTCTTAACCACTATGCCACCGGGCTTTCTTTCTTCACCACAGAATCCTGTACTCATTAAGCGAAACTTAATGAGTCTCTGTGTATTCTCCATTCTCTGGAAGCAAGTTACTCGTGCACGAGGCAAACGTTGCCCCAATTTGCAAACTGCTTATTAAATCATGGAGCAATCAAATATTTTGTTGTTCTTTTGAATTAATACAGGGTTTTATTTTTTAACACCTTAAAAATGACAAACTGATTTGCTTGTCCTTGCTGGGGAACACATAAGATATACCAAAGTTCAGCCCCCTAGGATACATCCCAGCTAGTTGGGATTTTTTTTTTTTTTTAGTTATGATCTTACGAAGAAAAGTAAGATGAAATTTTTCTGCAGTGTTGCGTGGCCACAATATCAAATGGCTGATGGGGAACATTGGCTCCCAAATGGTTCCCTAAATTATAATACTATTCTTCAGTTATATTTGTTTTACACTCAGAAAGGTAAATGGGTTGAGAAAATGTATGTTGATAACTTTATGTCCTTGTATAACAACAAAAACATTCAAAAGCAATATAAAATTATGGTTCAAACTGAGGTAAAGAGACACAAGGTCTTGGATTCCCCAGGGAAAGATGATTTTTCCCCTCTTTCTCTGCCGTCAGCCCCACCCTTGTATCTGCTGGAACCATCTGGGCTGGCTGTGCCAAGCTCAGAGATGGTTTCCCCACCGCACACATGAGGTGGTATGACTTTCAGACAGGGGACTTCCCCACCCAACACAGGGCAACAGGCAACAGGGCATTATCCACTAAGACAAATGGAACTCCAGAATTTGTCTGGGTACCCACTCCATTCTCTACATCTGATTTGTTCAATAGAAAAACAATCTCCCTCCTTAACAAGAGGATCAAAAACATATGGCAGACCTTTGTACTTCCGTCTTTACCACTCATCACCCTACCTGGGCTGATTGTCAGGTGCTCTTGGATATTCTCGGGAGCCCTGAGGAGGGGAGATTAGTCTTAGGTAAAGCTAGGGAAGAAGTGGAACACCTCCATCAGCCAAACAACCTTATTCGATAAGCTCCTCATTAAGTAACACCTTCTTCGGAGCCTACCTGGGACCCTAATGATCTTCTGGGAAATGGCGGGCTCAACCATTTTCAGACTTATCACATGGTTGAAAGGAGGCAGTCCAAAACAAAAAAAAAATTTAAATAAGTTCTATGAGGTCTGTCAAGGACTGACTGAGGATCCATCTACCTTCCTTGAAATAATTTTTGCCACATTCCAACAATATACAGATGTAGCCCCAGAAAACTCAGAGAATGCAAAAATGATGAATATAGCATTTATTGGGCAAAGTTCACCAGACATCAGAAAGAAGTTACGAAAAGCCAAGGCGAGCCTAGGTATGGGCCTAGCACAATTAGTTGAAATAGCCTTTAAAGTGCATGCCAGGAGAGATCAGTCCAGGAAAAGAAAGAAACCCAGAAATTCAAACATCAAGCAGCTTTCCTGGTGGTTGATCTGGCTCAAGACCCTTTCAAACCAGGCCACCATAACTGTATGAAGGGGCAACCTCCCTCGGCATTGTCAAAGAGCCTTCCCCTGCTAGGTTGAAATCAGTGTGCTTATTGCAAACAGGAGGGGCACTGGAAGAAGGAATGTCTGAACTGGAAACTCAGCCAAAGTCCAACTGCCCCTGAGGTGCTTAAATTTGCCCAGCCTGCAAATTCAGACTCACAAGGACTAGGGGCATCCACCCACCTCCAAGCTTCATCCACCACGCCTCTGCTCACGTTAAAGGTGGGAAATAACCTTGTAGATTTTCTTGTTGATACAGAAGAAATGTATTCTGTTTTGAATCACCTGAAAGGACCACTTTTTCCCCCAAACTCTGCAAGTAATTGGGGCAACAGGAAAGCCTTCCATAAGATAGCTTCTACAGCCTATGGAGTGCCAAGTAGAAGAAACCTCCCTGACTCATAGCTTCTTATATATGCTAGAATGTCCTATTCCATTGTTCGGACCTGTTATCAAAATTAAATGGTCAGATCAGCTTTTGAGAAGGAAAATTGAGCACCTGAAAACAGATGGAGGCTCTAGGCCTCCCTGTTAGCTTTATCCCATAGCCCCATGGTTTCCTCCTGAGAAATACCAGAAGAAATTATAAATGCTGTTAACCCACTAGTGTGGGCTAAAGGGGAGGCAGGCCAAGCTTGAAATGCAGATCCGGTCCATACTTCCATACTTCCTCGTCTTAACAATACCCTTTGAAATTAGAAGCTAGGCTCAGTCTACAATCCCAAATTAAAAGATGTCTACAAGCAGGGCTCATCCATCAGCATAAATCCACTTTCAACGCTCCAGTGCTTTCAGTAAAGAAGCTAAAAACAGGAGAATATCGTTTGTGCAGGACTTACATGCAGTCAGTCAGGTAGCTGAAGACCTGCACCCTATGGTTCCAAACCGTTATACTCTTCTAACCTTCCTGTCTCCAGACTACGCCTGGTTCACTGTTCTGGACCTGAGGGATGCCTTCTTCTGCATTCCTTTAGTTCCTGATTCTCAGGAGCTATTTGCCTTTGAATAGGAGGAACCCTATTCAGGGGAAAAACGACAATATTGCTGGACTGTTCTCCCTCAAATTTCCAAAAATAGCCCCACCCTTTTTGGAACAGCCCTGGCAAAAGATCTCTGGGGTCTACAGATGGTTCTGAGTCTCCTTCAATATGTAGATAACTTTCTTGTCGTTAGTCCTACCAAAGAGTATTCAGATAAAAACACAATTCTAACTTTGAACTTTCTAGTCCAGGCTGGTTACCAAGTATCCACTGCCAAGGCTCAGATCTTATAACAAAAGGTAACTTATCTAGGGTTCCAGATTTCTCAAGGTCAGCAGGCTCTGCTACTGGAGTGCCAACAAGGCATCCACCAGATCTCCACCACAACCACCCAGAGGCAACCTTGAGGCTTTCTAGGTATGGCTGTTTTTTGCAGGATTTGGATCCCAAGGAAAGGACTCTTACATCTTTGAGTGGACAGATGAATATTAACAAGCCTTCTTGAAAATAAAAAAGAAGCTAGCCTCTACCCCGGCACTCAGACTTCCAGACCTCAGAAAGCCCTTCAAACTGTACGTACATGAAACGAGGGGAGTCACAGCAAGGGTCTTAACTCAAAAACTGGGTCTTTGGAAAAGACCAGTAGCATATTCTTCAAAACTTCTAGATCCAGTCCCTCAGGGATGGCCAACCCATCTTAGGGCTGTAGCAGCGACTCGCCTCCTTTTAGCTGAAGCTGAAAAGTTTACCTTAGGTTGGCCTGTCACTATGATTGTGTCTCATGCAATTCTCATCATACTGGAGCAGAAAGGTGGGCTCTGGCTCACAACAGGCCAAATGGCCCTTTACAAAGCCCAGGTCCTGGACAATCCAGAGGTCACACTCAAAGTAAATTCTATCCTGAACGCAGCCAGCCTGTTATCAACAAACCCTATAGGTGAGCCGGTACATGACTGCCTCCAAACTACTGAAGAAGTCTATTCCATTTGGCCGGACTTGTCTGATCAGCCCGTTTGAAATCCAGACTTAATCTACACAGAGGGAAGCAGCTTTATAAAAAATGGAACTTGAAAAGCAAGCTATGCAGTGGTAACCCAGACAGATGTCCTCAAAGCCTGTCCTCTTCTGCTTGGAACCTTGGCACAAAAAGCAGAGTTAATTGGTCTCACCTGAGCCCTCCAAATAGCTGCTGGTAAAAAAACAATATTTACACAGAATCCAGGTATGCCTTCCTAGTCCTTCATGCTCACAGGGCCACTTGGAAAGTACGGGGGCTTTTAACATCAGCTCAGAAAGACATTAAGCATGCCACAGAATTTTTTTTAGCCCTATTTGAATCTGTGAAAGTGCCCACACAAGTTTCGGTCATGCATTGCCTGGGACATCAAAAGGGAACTTCTGATACTGTCTCAGGCACTAGAACTTCTGCCGACAAACTGTGAGTACAAAGGCTAGTAGACAGCTAACTTTAATCCCTTCTCTGCAACTTCCAGAAACAGCTCCAAATTACACTATTAGAGATCTCAAACAAGCAGCTGAATAGGGAGCAACAACAGATCTTCATGGATGGAAACACACCCATGAAAGAAAGGTTATGATTCCAGGACACTTGATGGACCCCCTTCTCCACGAAGCACATCTTTCTGCCCATTACAGGCATGAAGCCCTTTAAAACAAGCTGGTCTCTAAACATTTTATTGGAGAAAACCTTCATCAAGCCATCCAGTGGGCAACCTGCTCCTGCCAAACACGTGCCTAAAACAACCCGGCCCCCTACCACTGGAACCCAATATCAAGGGCAGAGTTTAGAAGACTGGCAAGTCAACTTCACTGACATGCCAAGAGCCCCTGGCAATTATAAATTTATGCTGGTGTTTGTTGACACTTTTTCTGGTTGGGTAGAAGCTTTCCCTTGTAAGACGGGGAAACTATCAGAAGCTACAAAATAGCTCCTTAATGAAATCATTTTCAGGTTTGGCCTGCTGGCAATGATCGGAAGTGAAAATGGATCTCATTTTACCTCACAAATTACACAAGAAGTCTCTAGATGTTTAGGAATCAACTGGAACTTACACTCAGCCTGGAGACCACAGTCAATTGGAAAAATTGAAAAGATGAATCACACACTGAAAAACCAAATTACCAAACTCTGTCAAGAAACAAAGATAACCTGGCCCCAGGACTTGCCCTTAGCCCTCTTGTGGGTAAAATCACCCCCAGAAGCAGGCTCAGATTGAGCCACTTTGAAGTTATGTATGGAAAACCATTTCTTAAAAATAACATGCCTTTAACCAATACTCAGGTTTCTGTCACCAGGGAGCTGGCTCTCCAAAAATTTTTGTTCTTTTTGTCTGGTGTCCTAGCTTCTATTCACAGGCATGCTCTCAGCAATCTGAAATATCTTGATGATGCCCTGCTTCACCCATTCCAGCCTGGTGACCAAGTTCTGCTGGAAACCTGGAAAGCAGAGAGCCTTGAACCCTAGTGGAATGGAACATACACTGTTCTTTTAACCACTCACTTGGCAGCTTAACTTGAAAACATCAAAGCTTGGGTGCATCACACTCTCCTCAAATCTGCACTACCCCCGGAAGATCCTCTGCAACGAGAATAACCTCAACAAAACAACTGGACCTGCAAGCCTGTGCAGGACTTAAAATATCTGTTTAAAGAAAAACAAAGCTAATGCCTAACCTGTGCCCCTCCAACCCAGAGACCCCGCGTCATGATTGTGCTCTTGATGTTTACATTGCCTTTACTGTCTTGACAATCATTCTGTTCTTCCTTCTCTTTTTACAGCAGCTCCGGATCATTCCTCGCTTTCTTGTATTTTGACCCCATGCTCAGCATCTCACGGACAGACAATTTTTATACAAAACTAATCCAATCAGTAGCCACTGGAGGCAATCTCACAGACTGTTGGGTATGTCAGCCTCTGTCCACCACCATGGAAAGCCTCCACAACCCTTGGACAGTTCCAGTATTTGATGTCACACATCTAAAGAAGGTACTGCCTCCCACCTATAATGACGCTTTAGATATCCCTGGTTGGAGGTAAGAGCCACAAAAGCAAATGTTACCACTCCTTGCTTTAAAATCAAAAGCATATTTTACTGGGTTATAGATTTGGACACTACAGGTAATTTTACTTGGACTAATTACTCCACCTTCACAAAAGGAATGAAATGCCAATGAAATCTAACCAGTCTTATTAACCTAGGAACTTATCCAGGCTGTTTCATTAATAACTATAGCATAACACAAAGCTGGAATAACCAGTTCAATGACACTGCCAACCCTGATTTTATTCAGAGAGAAACAATTCAAAAGCTGCAAGCTGTACCTGTTTTTGCATGCCACCTGGCTATTCACTTCTCTGTAGTAATTACACTAAATCCAGGAGTCAAACATTCCCCTCTACTGCTTACAAACGCTTCTTGCCCCGAGCTGTGCTCGGTACTTGCACCTTTGAAATAGCATCCTTTCCCATGGTAGTCACTTCCCCTTATAAACTCACTCTGCTAATGAAACCACCCACTAACTCTCAGGGGAAAAAAAAGAAAGAAAGAAACACAAACTTCAGACGACTCTGAGAAAACTGGATGGGACTTAACTGGGACCAGTTGTAATTCCGTAACGGAAATTGGCAATGGTTGGCTTATCATTCAAATGCTTACAATTTTCCCCTGGCTTGCAGCTCTTCAAGATGCTGTGTTAAACTTATCAGACACTATTCACAAAAAAAAAAAAAAATTTTTTTTTCTTTTATTCACATCCTTTGCAAAACTACCAGCTGAACTACAAAAGCCCAGCGAACTTCCTTAAATTCCCTGGTTAGTGTTTTCATGGACCTCTGCGTCATCCTAGACTATATATCTTAGCCAAAGAAGGGGGCATCTGCACCATAGCCAACACCTTCTGCTGGACATGGATAAACACCAGCCATGAAGTAGAAGTCAATCTTCACAAATCAGAACAAATTGCCAATTTGACACATCCCCTTTGCCCACCTACTGCTAGAGAAACGCCATCTAATTGCTGGTCATGGATAACTTCCTTGTTTCCCAGCTTCCACTGGCTCTGGCCCCTTTTTATGCTGTTGATTATTCTTTACTAATCTGTCTATGTCTTAGTTATCTAGTACTGCTATAACAGAAATGCCACAAGTGGATGACTTTAACAAAGAGAAATTTGTTTTCTCACATTCTAGGAGGTTATAAGTCCAAATTCAAGGTGTCATCTCTAGGGGAAAGCTTTCTCTCTGTGTCAGCTCTGGAGGAAGATTCCTTGTCATCAGTCTTCCCCTGGTTGAGGAGCTCCTCAGGTGCAAGGACCCGAGGTCCAAAGGACACGCTCTGCTCCTGGGGCTGCATTCTTGGTGGTATGAGGTCCTCAACTCTCTGCTTGCTTCCTTTTCCTTTTATCTCTTGAGAGATAAAAGGTGGTGCAGGCCCCACCCAAGAGAAACTCCCTCTACGTTGGATGAGGGAGGTGACCTGAGTAAGGGTGGTGTTACAATCTCACCCTAATCCTCTTTAGTGTAAAATCACAATCACAAAATGGAAGGCAACCACACAATACTGGGAATCATGGCCTAACCAAGTTGACACACATTTTTGGGGGGACACAATTCAATCCATGACAGTCTACTTTTACCCTGCCTCTTAAACTGTCTTACCAGGTTCATTCAAAATTGCCTAGCAGCTGTGAACATCATGACGCTTCAGATATCTGACCGCGTTCCCATTGACTCAACAAATATCAGATCCCACAACACACATGCTTCCACCAGTAAACAAGCTCGAAAGTTCTGGAGTTTCAGGCCACCGCATACATAAAAATCTACCTTCAAAGCTGAAGATCCTGAAAACCAGAGGAGGGAATGTAACCAACAGCGTTAAACTGTTCCCCCCTCCTCCAATTGCACCCAGCATCTGTGAGTTCCTGATAAGGCATTCTGTGTAGCAGCCCAAGGCCACTTCACTGCTTCTCCACCAAGGCCACTTCCCTACCTGCCCCCCCTCCATTCAGACATGTGCAATAAACTGCAAAGCTGTCCTTAGATGAACTTCATACCTCCCAAAAAAAGCACCCACTAGGCACCATATTGCTCCCCCCTCACTGCACCCACACATATGTTAATTAGTTCTGGAATCACCTGTCTATTCTCAGAAGCTTTATGAATTATGCATAAGTTCCCTATCTCAAACCCTATAACTGCTCTAGTATCCCCAACCTCAGGGAACTTCATTTGAGACTTAGTCTCCAAGTGCCTTACTTGACTGGCTTGCAATAAAGCCTACTTTCTCTTTCTCAAAGGCCTGGTGTCTCTCAATTGGCTTGAAGGGTCATGCCAGGCAGGACCCCCCTCAAACTAACCAGTCTCTTGCTCTTCCCGAGGGTTGATGCTCTGGCCACTCTGGCCATTCTTGCTGTCTGACTGGACTTCTGGTTTGCCTTGGTCAGGGTGAAGATGCCATTTCCCAAATAGCCCAGACCTACCCATGCCCCCCTGGCTAAGATCATGGCTAGTTCAGAGTTCTGGGCCCTACCATGCTCTGGAGGGAAAGTGAGACACTTCCCAACACACATTGAAAAGATAAAGGACATACAAGTCAAGAGTTGCATTCTGTAATAAAGAGTCGGACTCCATCTTTGATATCTGCTGACAGCTTTTGGCCCACCCTTCCTTTTTCCTCTCTGATCCCACATCTGGGCAAATCAGTAAGAGAATTTCAGTGGTTCCTCCCTTGGAGCCAGGCAAGCCCCTGCTCCAAAGAGGGACTCCTCACTCTGTCACTATCCTCTAACCGTAGTAAACCTGGGGGTTACTCATTCCTCTGTATGCTCAAGCCATCTTCAGATTGGTTTGAGAGCCCACCCTGCTGTCCCCAGAAAGCCTCAATATGTGAGTAAAAACATCTCTTTATTTATTCACTCTTGATGCATGTGTAGCATCATCAGTTTTGACATCCAAATCCAATTTTTAATTTGGGATTGAATCCACCTCCTCACAGGACCTGGCAAGATTATCTGTGCAGCAAGCAGAGTGTCTGAGCAATGGCCGTCACCACCAGGAGTCTTTCTTCCCTTGCTTTGGCTGCTTACTGGCTCTGCCATCTGCTTGTGGTGAGCATGCTTTTTGAGTTGTGTTGCTGCCTGCTGGCTAACTTGGGCTTTGAGCTGGGCTGCTTTGTGCTGTATTTTCTGGGTCTTACTAAGCTTCTGGAAACTCTGGTGACATAGTGGTTAAGAGCTACAGCTGCTAACCAAAAGGTCAACAGTTCAAATCCACCAGCCACTCCTTGGAAACCCTAAGGGGCAGTTCTACTCTGTCTGATAGGGCCCCTATGAGTTGGAATTGACCCTACAGCAATGAGTTTACTGAGCCTCTGATGGCACAAATGATTAAGTGCTGGGCTGCTAACTAAAAGTTTCACGGTTTGAACCAACCAGCGGATTTATGGGAGAAAGACCTAGCAAACTGCTCCCATAAAGATTACAGCCAAGAAAACCTTATGGGGTAGTTCTACTCTGTCATGGGGTCACTATGAGTCAAAAATAACCCAGCAGCACCCCAAAATAGCCATACTGACCCTCTGTTATCAACTTAACCAACCAATGCCAAAATTCTCAATAATTGGCATTTAGGGACAGGTATATGGAGCCTGAGTAGGAGGTTTCAGCCCAGCCCTATCTGTATGTCTCCAGTTAACTATGTGTCTTCATAAGCTGTGACTGACACTAAAAAAAAAAAAAAACTTTTTTTTCTTTGACACTAGGCTCAGGGAAATGACTCTTAACCTGGAAATGTTGTATCTCAACCAGACGTTGGCCTCCTTATGCAGAGTGCTCAGGGGAAGATTGAAGCCCTGTGCAATGTACAATATACAAGCCCATTGGGTGGTGACTCAGGTGAGAAGAAATTTACAAATCTGAATAGGGTAGACTGGACCTTCCTCTTGGAATATATCCAGGAACATCACCTTCTCACCCTGCAAAAAACACTGGATAAAGTAGGAGGAAACAAAAATCTGAAGCAAAAGCCCTCAATTTAACCAAATTGGAAATCCAAAATTTACTAAAAGATTTGTATAACAAAAAGATCAAGGGTGCTGGCTGACTTTTGTGCCTCTACAAGATAGATTGTCAATTCACTCTAACATCTATTGAGAAGTACCTATTGCCAAACCTTCATGGCATTAGTCAATACTGGGGCTCAAGTTACAGTTATACCTGGGGATTCCACTAAATTTAAACCAGATACTCCCTATTCTCTTACGGAAGTTACCAAACAAAAAATAGAAGACCAATAGTTATGTCTCAGCTTAGCCTTCAGAACCATTACCTTGCCTAAATTTGCCGTGGTAATTACAGCCAAAATATCCCATAATAACCTAATAACACCATACCATACCATAATGAGCATGGATGCTCTCACCCACAAATAATAAATGAAAACAAAATTAAGTCTTTGGCACTTACAATCAGCTTGGCCAAATGGAATTTCATGGCTCTTCCTCTCCAGGTAGAATAGTTAATACAGTTCAGTATAAACTAAAACAGGGCCTTCTCAGATTGAAACACATTATACAAGACCTACTTAGAGAAGGCTACCATTCAACTTTCGGTTTGTCATACTGTGGTGGCTTGAGTGTGCTGCAATACTGGAAGCTATGCCACTGGTGTTTCAAATATCAGTAGGGTTACCCACAATGGACAGGTTTCAGCAGAGCTTCCAGACTAAGGCACGCTAGGAAGAAGGAACTGGTGATTTACTTCTTTAAAAAATTGGCCAGTGAAAACCTTATGAATGGCAATGGAACACTGTCTGATATAATGCTAGAATATGAGCACCTCACATTGGAAGGCACTCAAAATATGACTGGGGAAAAGATGCCTCCACAAAGTAGAGTTGACCTTACTGAAGTGGATGGCATCAAGGTTTTGGGACCTTCAGTTGCTGATGCGGCACGACTCAAAATGAGAAGAAACATCTGCAAACATCCATTAATAATTAGAATGTGGAATGTAAGAAGTATGAATCTAGGAAAATTGGAAGTTGTCAGAAATGAAATGGAGCCCTTGAAGATCAACACCTTAGGCACCGGAGCTGAAATGGACTAGTACTGACCACTTTGAATCAAACAATCATATGGTCTACTATGCTGGGAATGACAAACTGAAAAGGAATGACTTCACATTCATCACCAAAAAGAACACTTCAAGATCTATTCTTAAGTACAAGACTGTCAGTGATAGTGATAGTGTACTCGTATGCCTACAAGGAAGACAAGTTAATATAACTATTATCCAAATTTATGCACCAATCACTAATGCCAAAGATGAAGAAATTGAAGATTTTCACTAACTTCTGCAGTCTGAAATTGATCAAATGTGCAATCAAGATACACTAGTAATTACTGATGATTGGAATGCAAAAGCTGGAAACAAAGAGGTAGGATTAGTAGCTGGACAATATGGCCTTGGTGATAGAAACGATGCTGGAGATTGCATGATAGAATTTTGCAAGACCAATGACTTATTCATTGCAAATACCTTTTTTCAACAACATAAAAATGTTGACTATACATGTGGACCTCACCAGATGAAATACACAGGAATCAAATCTACTACATGTGTGGAAAGAGATGATGGGGAGGATCAATGTCATCGTCAGAACAAGGCCAGGAGCCGACTGTGAAAAAATCAATTGCTCATAAGGAAGTTCAAGTTGAAGCTGAAGAAAATTTAAACAAGTTCATGGCAGCCTCGAATATATCCCACCTGAATTTACAGACCATCTCAAGAATAGGCTTGATGCATTGAACACTAACGACCGAAGGTCAGATGAGCTGTGAGGTGACACCAAGAACATTATATGTGAAGAAAGCAAAAGGTCATTAAAAAGACAGGAAAGAAAGAAAAGACCAAAATGGATGTCAGAAGAGACCCTGAAATTTGCTTTTGAATGTGGAGTAGCTAAAGCGCTCACTTGTCTATTCCAAGAAATTTGGAAGACAGCTACTTGGCCAACCGACTAGAAGAAATCTGTATTTATGCCTATTCCCAAGAAAGGTAATTCAACTGAATGTGGAAATTATCGAACAATGTCATTAGTGTCACATACAAGTAAAATTTTGCTGAAGATCATTCAAAAGTGGCTGCAAAGGTACACTGACAGGAGACTGCCAGAAATTTAAGCCAGGTTCAGAAGAGGACATGGAGCCAGGGACATCATTGCTGATGTCAGATGCATCCTGGCTGAAAGCAGAGAATACCAGAAGGTTGTTTGCTTGTCTTCTATTGACTATACAAAGGTATTCGGCTGTGTGGATCATAACAGATTGTGAATAACATTGTGAATTCCAGAACACTTCATTGTGCTCATGAGGGACATGTACACATAGGCAGTTGTTTGAACATAACAAGGGGATACTGTGTGGTTTAGTCAGGAATGGTTTGCGTCAGGGGTTGTATATTTTCACCATACTTATTCAATCTTTATGCTGAGCAAATAATCCATGAAGCAAGCACAGAGGGTTGAGGAGGAGTCCCTGGTTCAGCCAAACAGTGACTGTCATTTTCACCTGTAGGGAGACTCTGCAGAAGCAAAACTCAGTCAAACACTTCAGTCTATCCTGGTACTGAAGAGACTTGAACACTGAATTGAGCAATTCTTGGTGTACAGTGGAAAATGATCCTGTTGCCCTTTCACATAACGTTCTTGTCTCTTTCAATATTGTGTTTGCTTTTCACACTAGAGTACTCTATTTCCGACACCTTTGGTTTGCAGTCATCCAAACATCCTGATCTCTCTCTAAAACACATACACATCATTAGCTTTTGTTGTTTGCTTCCTCATCTCAAATCAACCATCAGAATAATGGTGGCATGAACGTGTAACACTGTGTTAAAGTGGCTGGTATGAAGGTGGCATGCCTACATGTGAAGGTGACGCGGAGTTGGGAATCTCAGGGACTGTGAGATGAGTAGAAAGTCTGCAACATGGCGACTGAGAACATGGGAGAAATTCGTGCTTTTTACCTCTCCAGACTTACTCTTCTTTTTTCGTAAACATAAAGCAAGTATTTATTGAGTACTTACCAGGTGCTAGGCTTTGGGATACAAATAGGCAGACATAAAAAGACAGGGTCCCTGCCCTCATGGAACTCACACTCTAGTCGAAGCAAACAACCACGGATACAATGGCAAAGTACCAGTGAAGCATTAAGGAAGAGGGCTTGGTTCTGCCTGCAGTATGTATGGCAGGCTTCACACAGACCAAGGAGCTGGGCCTTGGATGAGGATGAGATGGAGGGATGGGGAGAACACACTCAAAGAAGAGGAAACAGCATCTTGAAAGTACACGCCATGGTGCAGGTTGAGGAGTGATGCAGCGCAGCTAGAGCGTAACGGTGTGCACAAAATTATTCTGATTGAGAGGATCATTCCACAGTCCCTACCTATTCTTCCGTAATTTACTAGGCATCATCTTTCCAGTTCTGAAGTCAAAATTGCTGAGATCAACAGTATCTCTCAGGAACCTTGCCAACTGAGGTTTGCTTCTGAACTTCAAGCCACTCGGACTGAAGTAGTAGACATCGATCCTGCCGGCAGTGACCCCAGATTTTCGGATCACTTCCTTCCTCTCCCATCCCGGAGGAAGGGCCGGGCAGTCCAGCTTCTTTCCACTCTTTCTGGCCTGGGGTTTCCTGGGCCCCGGCCTCAAGCTCCCTGATGGAAAAGCAACAGGCTTCGGCCAGGGGGACCTGCTGCCACTGTTGTCATTGACGCAACCGCCAAGGCCGCTGCTGCCACTCAGGGGACGGCCCAGGCCCTGGCCCACCTCCTTCCACCGCCCCAGACCACTGGCACTGCCCTTGGCGCCTTCCTTGTGCAGGCCACTCACCGGGGACCGGCCAAGCACGCTACCCGGGACCCCCTGCTCTGTGTCATAGTCACTGTCAGCCTCGCTGTCTCCCTCCTCCTGTTCCTTGAGACTTATTCTTGAAGGACAGAGCAAAAGTCCTTTCTGAAAGAGAGAAAGGATCAATGAACAAAGTGATTCTGGAGGCTCCTTTGTGAATGCAGAATATCCCACTTCCTGATGAGTATTTCTCCCTGGATATCCCAAAGGCATCTTGAACCCAAGGCATCTAAAGGAAAAATTAACCCCTTCCCCCAATCAGGTCTCCTTCTGGACTTTACTTAATGAGAACAATTTTTTTTCCCCTTGTTACTCAAACCCAAGACCAATTTGTTCTTCTCTCCCAATCCCTTCACATCCATCCCTTTCCCTTTCCATTCCTTCCTCCCTAGATCAAGTCCTTATGATTCCATCCCAATGATAATTTTGTGGGTATTAAAAAAAAAAAATTATTATTTTTTTTTTATTGGGAGGTTTTGTACTGAGTCCTGGGATTACAAAGACTAGTCCACTTTCAGGAAATGCTGGTGGCATAGTGGTTAAGTGCTATGACTGCTAACCAAAAGGTTGGCAGTTCAAATCCACCAGGCGCTCCTTGGAAACTCTATGAGGCAGCTCTACTCTGTCCTATAGGGTTGCTATGAGTCGGAATTGACTGGGTTTGGTTTTTGGCTTGGTTAGTCCACTTTCTAGGAGTTCCCAGGACAGGAACTACGGAAGTGCAGAGGACAGACTGACCACAGACAGGGTGGCCTAGAAATGCTTCACAGGGAGGTCTAGATGGAGCTGGGTCTCTAGTATGTGTTTAACAGATGAAGGAGGTACCTATGTGTCCAGGTGTCTATGTCTACAACTAGTCTCCTTCCAACCCATCCTACCCAGTACCACCAGATTCCGCTTCATAAATGTCTCCTGACCTTGAAACCCTTTGGGGGTTTAGTCAAGCTATTTTGCTTGCATTCAAATTTCTCCACCATCAGCACCAATCTGCCTTCCTAACTTTATCACCCACATCTTTTTCTATGGAATTCAGCTCTTGATAAATTATGCTACGGAACCCTAACGAGAATTTCTTCACATTTCTGCCTATTGAAATTTGACTGTGCCTTGTCATTACAATACCTCTAGCAGCTGTCCCAGGGTCTGACCCCTGCAAAGCACATTCTGCTTCCAGTTCTTTGACTTTGCCCGGTTTCCTGAAATCGCAAATTCTTTTGGTGTATACCAAGCTCCTTTCTCATTCCGAATACATTTCTCTGAGGGTCCTGGAACATAAAGACAGGCCATTCCAGGATCTCACTTCCATCTCATACAATCCATCCCAAACCTCCAACCCCTAATGGTGGCTTTCCACCCTTCTGGGTCCAGAGAGACTCTCTGTGAAGTAGGAGTGGTAGTGGGAGTCTGCATTCCTCTTCTCTTATGGTGAAGGTATTGCAGGATTTGCTGATGACTCCCGTGTGGAAAGAGTGGCCTGGTTGCAGACACACTCTGTTATGGACTGAATTGTGTCCCTCAAAATAGGCGGTGGAATCCTACCCCATAACTGTGGATGTGATCCCCTTTGGGAATAGGGCTTTCCTTGTTATGTTAATGAGACCTATCAGTATAGGGCGTGTCCTAAGCCTAATCATTTCAGAGTTATAAAAAGAACAGATTAGACACAGAAGGAAGCACATCCCAGGTGGGATGGGGGAGAGGATAGATGCCATGTGAAGATCGCCAAGGAACCAACAGAGAGAGAGCCTTCCCCTAGAGCTGGTGCCCTGAATTCAGACTTCTAGTTTCCTGAACTGTGAGAAAATAAATGTCTGTTCTTTAAAACCACTTGTTTACGGTATTTTTGTTACAGCAGCACCAGGAAGCTAAAGCACACTATAATGTATAACAGTTTGGAATTTTCACCTTAAGAAGCACTTCTTTTTCCGCTGCCTAGTTCACAGTGCCCATTTCTTGAACAATTACTGTAGGTAGGCACGTCGGTGTTTTTCCTTCCTTCTAGTGATTTCGTCATCTAGGACTTCCCAATTCAGAGAGAGAGGAACTCACCTCGTTTCATTTTCTCCGTATATAAAACTCCTTTTTCCTCACCACAGGTCACAGGAAGTTTAGCAGAGTGAAAGCCCACAGTTTCATCTTCAGGTCTTTCTGAAACTGGAAGGGAATAATTTAGCTTTACTTAGTCTTCATTCTGTCTCCCTCAAGAATTCTGCCCTCCGTGTATTTTTATAATAATTATCTAAATGGTACAGGGGACCATTTTCTTGTTGATTTGCAGGATATCTTCCACGTTGAGTGGCAGATTAGCTACATGGACAGAATGGTCTCCAGTAAAGAAAACTGCCACCACAACGCTACATTAAACACAACATTTTAATTGAAAATACAGGGCTTTTTTAATCAACATCTTTTTTTGTTATTGTACTTTAGATGAAGGTTTACAGAACAAACTAGCTTCTCATTAAACAATTAGTACACATATTGTTTTGTGACCTTGGTTACCAACCCCATACACGTCAACACTCTACCTTCTCGACCTTGGGTTCCCTATTACCAGCTTTCCTGTCCCTTCCTGCCTTTAGTCCTTGTGCCTGGGCTAGTATGCCCCTTTAGTCTCATTTTGTTTTATATCCACCCATTGCTGTCGAGTCAATTCCAATTCATAGCAACCCTATAGAAGAGAGTGCAACTGCCACATAGGGTTTCCAAGGAGTGGCTAGTGGATTCAAACTGCTGACCTTTTGGTTAGCAGCCTGAGCTCTTAACCACTGTGTCACCAGGACTCCTTTTTGTTTTATGGGCCTGTCTAATCTTTGGCTGAAGGGCGAACCTCAGGAGTAACTTCATTACTAAGCTAAAAGGGTGGCCGGGGGGAATACTCTTGGGGTTTCTCCAGTTTCTGTCAGGCCATTAAGTCTGGTCTTCTTTTGTGAATTAGAATTTTGTTCTACATTTCTCTCCAGCTCTGTCTGGGACCCTCTATTGTGATCCCTGTCAGATAAGTTAGTGGCGGTAGCCTGGCACCACCTAGTTGTGCTGGACTCAGTCTGGTGGAGGTTGTGGTAGTTGTGGTCCATTAGTCCTTTGGACTAATCTTTCTCTTGTGTCTTTGGTTTCTTTATTCTCCCTTGATCCAGATTGGGTGAGACCAGTGGAGTATCTTAGATGAACGCTCACAAGCTTTTAAGACCCCAGATGCTACTCACCAAAGTAGAATGTAGAACATTTTCTTTATTAACTATGTTATGCCAATTGAGCTAGATGTTTCCCGAGACCATGGTCCCCACAGTCCTCAGCCCAGTAATTTGATCCCTCAGGGAGTTTGGATGTGTCTATGGAGCATTCATGAACTTGCATTGGACAAGTTGTGCTGGCTTCCCTAGTATTGCGTACTGTCTTACCCTTCACCAAAGTTACCACTTATCTATTGTCTAATTAGTTTTTCCATCCCCACTCCTCCCCTCCCTTGTAACCATCAAAGATTGTTCCTTTTTGTGTGTAAACCTTTTCATGAGTTTTTACAGTAGCAGTCTCAAACATTTGTCCTCTTGTGATTGACTTATTTCACTCAGCATAATGCCCTCCAGATTCATCCATGTTGTGAGATGCTTCGCAGATTCATTATTGTCTTTACCGTGGAGTAGTACTCCATTGTGTGTATGTACCACAGTTTGTTTATCCATTCATCTGTTGATGGGCACCTAGGTTGTTTCTATCTTTTTGCTATTGTGAACAATGCTTCGAAGAATATGGGTGTGCATATGTCTAGTTGTGTGACAGCTCTTATTTCTCTAGGATATATTCCTAGGAGTGGGATTGCTGGATCATATGGCATTTCTATTTCTAACTTTTTAAGGAAGCACCATATCGCTCTCCAAAATGGTTATACCATTTTCCATTCCCACCAGCAGCGCATAAGAGTTCCAATCTCCCAAAGACTCTCCAACATTTTTTTTCTCTTTTTTTGATTTGTGCCAGTAATGCTGGGGTGAGATCATATCTCATTTTTGTTTTGATTTGCATTTCTCACATGGCTAGTGATCGGGAGCATTTCCTCATGTATGTGTTAGCCCCTTAAATGTCCTCTTTGGGGAAGTGTCTGTTCATTTCCTTTGCCCATTTTTTAGCTGGATTATTCGTCTTTTTGTTGTAGAGGTGTTGGTTTTTCCTGTAGATTTCAGAGGTTAGAACTTTGTCGGATTTGTCATAGACAAAAATTTTTTCCCAGTCTGTAGGTTCTCTTTTTACTCTTTTGGTGAAGTCTTTCAACAAATGTAAGTGTTTAATTTTTAGGAGATCCTAGTTATCTAGTTTATCTTCTGGAGTTTGTGTATTGTTAGTTATGGTTTGTACTCTGTTAATGCCATGGAAAATACAGGGCTTCTTGAGTGAATGTGTTCTAATTTTGTTTTTGTTGAGGTAAACATATAGGTAACAGAACAATTGCCATTTTCTACAATCTCCACATGTACAGTTCACTGACATCATGCTGTTCAACCATCACCATTAGAATCTGTTTTAATTCAAAAGCCGATTGGACATCACTTAATGTTCCTTCATTCTGTACACATCCTGCTTATCCTCTGTGCTGATCGAAGTTGCCTACCCAAAATACTTATTTGTGCTTACATAGCCAGAGGAAAAAATCTTCCTCTGTAATCTTATTTCTTGATTGGAACCAAGGCTTGGGTAAGTGAGGTGGTTAGCACTGTAACTGACAGGGTTAAACAGTTCCCCCTCCTCCCATCACACCCAGCGTCTGTGAGTTCCTGGTGAGGGATTCTGTGTAGCAGCCCAAGGTCATCTTACTGTTTCTCTGCTTGCTGCTTTGCTACCCACCGCCCCTCCTCCACACAGACATGAGCGATAGGCTGCATAGATAAACTCCATGCATCATACCCTCAAAAAACACATGCCCCATAGCCATTATATTTCACCTCCCACTGCACCCCCATACATATTAATTAGTTCCTGGAATTGCCCACTTATTCCCAGACACTTCATGAATTATGCATAAGTTCCCTAGCCCGAACCCTATAATTGCCTTAGAATCCCCAACCTGAGGGGCTAGTAGTGTCAGTCTTCATTGTTCGTTCTTACTTTTCATTTTATTACTTCCCCGTTTCTTCCTCTAGGAGTGAAGGACCACCCTGGAAAATTCTAAACCCATCTGCAAATTGCACAAGGAGAGACTTGGCCCCTTAGAACATCTAAATGGGGACCTGGGGTTCTGATTAAAAAGAATAAATTGTGAAAGGTCTTAAATAAATATCTACAATTGCTGTGCCCTCCTCCCCATCCTCACTGAGGGAGAATTTATTAAGGATGTATTCAGGGGCCGTCTCTTGAGGGAGTGGGAAAAGGGTTGTCCGTGACTTATGTTGAGGTATAGAGGAGGTTAGACCTGGAATGCCTCTAGCATAACATCTAGTTCAACTCTCCCCTTTGCCTCCAGTGCCTACTAAAACAGCCAAAAGAAAACAAAGATATGAAAAAGCAAGAGCATTGCTGGAAAAAGGGAAGAATGATATAAAAGGCAAAGAAACCATTAATTAATTTGGAAAGACTTGAAGCAGATGGAGTCACACTGAGAGAGGAGGGACCCCTGAGAAGTGACGGGATGGTTGCCCCCAGCAGAGCCCTGAGGGTGCCCAGCTGTGGAGCACCAGGGGCTGATAGCAAGGCTAGGCATGGGGACGGGGTGTTGCTCTTGCATGGAGTGGCTGCCCCACCATTTGTCTCCAGGTGCTGATATGGCACAATGGATGAGAACTTGGAGCCACATCATGTAGGTTTGTGATTGTGGCTCTGCACTTCCTAGCAAGGATTACATAAATCGTAATCAGCATTGAGCAGGGGATTTGCTGCTGTAGATTCCTAATTTGGGTGATAAGGCAGAACCACAGGTAACTATGGACCACTATTGCAACCCCCAGGGGTTAGCATGGCCATGGAAACCTTCTAAAGCTCTCTGTCTCCATTGAAATGTCTTCTCAGTTTCACATGATTAATGTCTAGTAACCAGTTGCCTTTGAGTTGATTCTAACTCAAGGCAACCCCACGTGTGTCAGAGTGGAATTGTGTTCCACAGGGTATTCGGTGGCTGATTCTCCAAAAATAGATTAACAGATCTTTCTTCCAAGGTGTGTCTGGGTGGACTCAAACCTCCAACCTTTCAGTAAGCAGTTGAGTATACTAACCACTTGTACCACCACTCAGGGACTCCATGGTTAGCCCCAACGAACAGAGCTGTCCCAGACGCACTCCCAAGCAGATTCAGGAATGCTGGGTGGCTTCGGGAATTGAGGGTGCAAGCACTCCCTAACCCCCAGCCCAGGCTTCCTTCACTGGGTGTAGGCAGTTCATGAGTGATGATGGGCTTGTGGCTGAGGGCTTCTGAAGTCACCCATCCTGACCCTAGGGTGATGAGGACAGCTTTCTGGGTGTTCCCAATAATCCTGCATTTGGTTCAGACTCACCCACTCATCTCAGCAAACAGATCTTTAAGGATGGAACCCTGCAGTTCCAGAGACCCTGGAGAGAAGGCCTGCCAGGGAATATCCAGTATCAGCCAGTGGTTCCCACGGAGGACCCCTTAAGCTACAACAGCAATGGACTCGGAACCTCATTAGGCAGTGAGTGCACTGTACCAGGGGCTGAGAAAGCCCAGAGAGGGGAAGCCAGCTGGTTGGTGGGAGTAAACGGCCCCCTTCCCATCTCAAATAAAGCAGCTGACAGGATAAAAGTTAGTGAAAAAGACATCTATTATCCTTGGAGAGAATTAGTGGACTATTATGTTCATGATGCAAGAAGATCCCTGCTATGAAAAATAATCCATTAGAGAAGAAAGAAGTTCATGGTAATGAAAAGCATAATGGAGAAATTAGAAGAAGAGCCTAATAGAGACCATGAACGGCAAAACGGAAAAAAGCTGATCAGTGAATCTGGAGACTAAGTCCAGGAATTCTTACAGAACATGGAGAAAACTCAGGAGGTGATAATTATGCCTGAGAAGATAGGAGGTCTGGAGAAGGATCTGGGAGACCTAAGGTCTTTGCATATGAGCAGCTAAGGTAGAGAATGGGTGACTGGAGAAAAATCTATAATCAACTAAATAGTAAAAGCAACACACACCTTGTATCATTTATCCCCACAACAACCTGTAAGAAATGGAAGGCAGCCATTCTTCCCATTTTATAGATGGGGAACAGACTCAGATTTGGAGAGAGAATATCTGGCAGTCACCCAACTATATGAGGTGGAGCTGGCTTTAGGATTTGTATTTGCTGGACTCTTAGTCTTGTGGTCTTTCCATATTAGCAGAAATGCCTCATCAAGACTATAGGATCTATATGATCGATGAGAGCACAGGAACACCCTGTACTAAACCAGAAAGTTATAGTCAGGCAAAAGTGCTTCCACTTCTGCACTCTAGTCTCATTCACATGAAGGTTTAGCCCATATTACAGTTTAGCCCACACTAAAAAAAAAAAAAAAAAAAACTGGAAGTATCTGGGTTTATTTATTCGTTGGTGTAAAGAACAAAGAACTTGGAATTAGAACACCTAGGTTGATGTTAGCTCACGCAAGTCTTTTACCCTTTCATCGAATCAGTAAAATGGGCTGAATGATACTGACTCATTGTAAGGATTAAAAGACAAACGTAGAGCAAAGTGCCTTGTTAATTGTAAAGTGATATACACACATTTGTTATTTTCAGGGCCCCTGCATATGGTACCGTTGTGTAGAATTCCACCTGGAGGGGCGCCATGTGTATCTGAGACATAATCAATTTGTATAGGTAGTACAACAGTCTTCCAACAGAGGGCAGCAAAGGATCTGGCTTCAATAGTCTGACAGGTGGAGGTAAAGCCTTTTGCGGAAGGGACGCCTTTTTCTCAATCATAGGAATTGCATTTTGTGGTAAACAGAGGCCCTGCAATTGGTTTTACTACTTGATGAAGAAGAGTGATTTTAAGTATGAACTGTGTGAGACACAGAGGAGCTGGACATACATCAATGAGCAAGACTGACCTACATTCTGACCTCATGGGACTGTCACGGAGTAAACAAGAGCATAGACAATTGGTTACAGTTGTGACAAGTGCCATGAGGGAAAGATATTTCCCTATTTGCGGTGGGTCTGAAAAAAAAAAAGTAAGACAAATGTGAGTTATTTAAGCACCAACTGTATGAGACGGGGAAGAGCTGGCACGGGGCAAGGAGCAAGACTGAGCCACTTACTGACTTCATGGGATTTTTTGCAGAAGTGGAAAAGTTGATCCATAAATTTATACGGAATAGCAAGGGGCCCTGAATAGCCCAAATAATCTTTAAAAAGAAGAACAAGAGGCCATCTAAGATGCATCAACTGGTCTCAACCCACCTGGGCCAAAGGAAAATGGAGAGCACCAAGGACACAAGGTAATTATGAGCCCAAGAGACAGAAAGGGCCACATAAACCAGAGACCACATCAGCCTGAGACCAGAAGAACTAGATGGTGCCCGGCTACAACCGATGACTGCTCTGACAGGGAACACAACAGAGAGTCCCTGAGGGGGCAGGAGAGCAGTGGGAGGCAGACCCCAAATTCTCGTAAAAAGACCAGACTTATTGGTCTGATTGAGATTAGAAGAACCCTGGGGGTCATGGTCCCCAGACCTTCTGTTAGCCCTAGACTGGAACCATTCCCAAAGCCAACTCTTCAGGCAGTGATTGGACTGGACTATGGGATAGGAAATGATACCGGTGAAGAGTGAACTTCTTGGATCAAGTAGGCACATAAGACTATGTTGGCATCTCCTATCTGGAGGGGAGATGAGAGGGCAGAGGGGGTCAGAAGCTGACGGAATGGACACGAAAAGAGTAGGCGGAAGAAGTGTGCTGTCTCATTAGGGGGAGAGCAATTAGGAGTATATAGCAAGGTGTTTATAAATTTTTGTATGAGAGACTGACTTGATTTCTAAACTTTCACTTAAGGCACAATAAAAATTAAAAAAAAAAAAAAAGTAGGAGGGCTCACTTCCCAATTTCAAAACATACTATAAAACAACAGTAATGAAAACAGTGTGGTACCAGCAAAACGACAGACATAAAGACCAATGGAATAGTATTGAGAATCCAGAAATAAACCCATATATCTATGGCCAACTGATTCTTGACAAAGGTGCCAAGTCCATTCAATGACGAAAGAATAATCTTTTCAACAAATGATGCTGGACAACTAGATCTCCACATGCAAAGAACGAAGTTGGATACATATCTTACACCATATATGAAAATTAACTCAAAATGGATCAATGACCTAAATATAAGAATTAAAGCCATAATAGTCTCAGAAGAAAACTGGGGTAAAACTTCAAGACCTTGTTTCAACAATGGATTCTCTTAGAAGATTTGTGCCTTAGAGATGACACCAAAACCATAAGTAACAAAAGAAAAAATAGATAAATTGGACTTGAACAAAATAAAAAACTTTTGTGCATCAAAGGAGTTTATCAAGAAAGTGAAGAGACAACCTATAGAATGGGAGAAAATATTTGGTCACTCTATCTGACAAGGGATTACAACAGGGAATATATTTAAAAACTCCTACAACTCAATAACAAGAGACAAACAATCCAGTTTAAAAATAGTTTTGAATAGATATGTCTCCAAAGAAGGTATACGAATAGGAAATAAGCACATAAAAAGATGTTCAATGTCATTAGCCATTAAAAAAAAAAATTGCTATCAAGTCGGTTCTGACTCATAGTGACACTCTAGAACAATGTAGAACTGCCCCGTGGGTTTCCAAGGCTATAATCTTTACAGAAGCAGACTGCCACATCTTTCTCCTTTGGAGCGACTGGTGGGTTCAAACCGCCAACACTTCAGTTATCAGCTAAGTGCTCAGCCACTGTGCCACCAGGGCTGTTCTCATTAGCCACTAAGGAAATGTAAATCAAAACTACAATGAGATACCTCTTCACACTCATGAGGATGCCTATTATGGGACAAACTGAAATAACGAGTGAAGGGTGTGCAGAAATTAGAACCCTCATGCACTGTTGATGGGAATGTAAAATGGTGCAGTGCTATGGAAAAGAGTGTGGCAGTTCCTCTAAAAGTTAAGCATAGAATTTCCGTATGCCTCAGCAGCTCCACTTCTAGGTGTATACCCAAAAGGCTTGAAAGCAGGGACTCAAACAGATACTTCCTACAGCATTATTCACAAAAGCCAAAAGGCGGAAATAGGCCAAGTGCCCATTACCAGATGAATGAATAAACAAAATGTCATACATACATACAAGGGAGTATTAATCAAACATAAAGAGAAATGAAATTCTGATACATGCTACAACACGTGTAAACCTTGAAAACATGCTGAGTGAAATAAGTCAGACACAAAAGGACCAATATTGTACGATACCAAAAAAATAAAATAAAATCCAGTGCCATCAAGTCAATTCCAACTGGATTCTGACAATGACCTATAGGACAGAGCAGAACTGCCCCATAGGGTTTCCAAGAAGCACGTGGTGGATTCGAACTGCTGACCTTTTGGCTAGCAGCCAAGCTCTTAACCACTGCACCACTAGAGCTCCCGTATGATTTCATTTACATGAAATATCTAGAATAGGCAAAAGCATAGAGACCAAAGTTGATTAGTGGATACCAGGGGCTGGAGGGAGGGAGAAATTGGGAGTTATTGCTTAATGGGTACAAAGTTTCTGTTTGGGGGTGATGAAAGCTTTTGGAAACAAATAATGGTGATGGTTGCACAACAAAGTGAATGTAACAAATGTCACTGAGTTGTATACCTAAAAATGGCTAAAATGGTAAATTTTGTGTTCTATATATTTTACCATAATAAATTTAAAAAACAAAAAGAGAAAGTGGAGGGGAGAGAAGGGAAGGAGATGGAGGAAGACGAGTGATTCAAAGAGGCACAATGATAAGTGCAAGGGGCAGGAGCTAAGAGAGGGTCTCACACAGAGACCAGGCCTGCAGCCCCTGACCAACAGGAAGAGAAGGTTCAGCCCACCAAAGAACCTGACAGGGCTTTGCTTGGATAAGAGTTTTTGCCAGTTCCTAGGATGAAGGACTTAGTTTATGTTAAGGCTTGACTTAGGTTTGGTGTTTCTCCCTTAATTATTCTGGGTCTTTAGATGGTTCTGTGTTAAAGAGTACTTCCAGCTGAGAAACAGCCCCCAGCCACAGAGCAGAGAGATTAGGGGAAGCAGCGCTCCTTACATTGTTCACCTGGAGCATGTCACGTGGGCACCTTGTAAAAATGGAGACCAGTGTAGGTGGGGAGACCTGAGAAGCAGCGGAGGGAAAGTGAAAGACAGGAGAAAGGACAGGACACTCAGCAGCAGGTCAAGGCCCTGATTTGCCTCTTCTTTGCTTACTCCTTTGGAGACAACTCCAAACTACTTGTTTGTGACAACTACTTGTTGCCTTAAATAGATATCTTTTTTCCGTTTTTTTCCCTACTAAATAAAAATTAGTAACCTTTTATAACAGTAAACATAGTTTTACAAACTTTACATGTTGGTAATTTTAAAGTAATTTTCCCTGCCTTTCTACCATTTTGGTGAGACAAGATATATACGAGTCCTTATGAAAGGCAAATTGCAGCATTTACTAAGGGGGAAGAGCAAGCTCGTGTTAATAGACGTTGTTAAGTGCTGTTGAGTCAGTTCCAACTCATAGTGACCTGTGCACAACAGAATGAAACACTGCTCGGTCCTGTGCCATGCTCACAATTGTTGCCATGCTTGAGCCCACTGTTGCGGCCACTGTGTCAATCCATCTCGTTGAGGATCTTCCTTTTTCTCTCTGACCCTCTACTTTACCAAGCATGACGTCCTTCTCCAGGGACTTATCCCTCCTGAAAACACGACCAAAGTATGTGAGATGTAGTCTCGCCATCCTTGCTTCTAAGGAGCATTCTGGTTGTACTTCTTCTAAGACAGATGTGTTCATTCTTTTGGAAATCCATGGTATATTCAATATTCTTCGCCAACACCACAATTCAAAGGCATCAATTTTTTAGTCTTTCTTACTCATTGTCCAGCTTTCACATGCATATGAGGCAATTGAAAATACCACGGCTTGGGTCAGGCGCACCTTAGTCCTCAGGGTGACATCTTTGCTTGTCAACACTTTAAAGAGGTCTTTTGCAGCAGATTTTCCCAATGCAATGCATCTTTTGATTTCTTGACTGCTGCTTCCATGGGTGTTGATTGTGGACCCAAGTAAAATGAAAACCTTGACAACTTCAATCTTTTCTCCATTTATCGTGATGTTGCTTATTGGTCCAGTTGTGAGGATTTTTGTTTTCTTTATGTTGAGGTGTAATCCATACTGAAGGCTGTAGTCTTTGATCTTCATCAGTAAGTGCTTCGAGTTCTCTTCACTTTCAGCAAGCAAGGCTGTGTCATCTGCATATCCCAGGTTGTTAATGAATCTTCCTCCAATCCTGATCCCATGTTCTTCTTTATATGATCCAGCTTCTCGGGTTATTTGCTGCAGCATACAGATTGAATAGGTATGGTGAAAGGATATAACCCTGACACACACCTTTCCTGACTTTAAACCATGCAGTCTCCCCTTGTTCTGTTGAAACGACTTCCTCTTGGTCTATGCACAGGTTCCTTGTGAGCACAATTAAGTGTTCCAGCATTCCTATTCTCCTCATTAGCAATGATATCCCTGGTTCCACACCCTCTTCTAAATGCAGCTTGAATTTCTGGCAGTTCCGCGTCCATGTACTGCTGCAGCCATTTTGAATGATCTTCAGCAAAATTTTACTTCCGTGTGATATTAATGATATTGTTCGATAATTTCTGCATTCAGTTGGATCACCTTTCTTGGGAATAAGCATAAATATGGATATCTTCCAGTCAGTTGGCCAGGTAGCCGTATTCCAAATTTCTTGGTATAGACTAGTGAGCACTTCCAGCGCTGCATCCTTTTCTTGAAACATCTCAACTGGTCTTCCATCAATTCCCAGAACCTTGTTTTTCACCAATGCCTTCAGTGCAGCTTGGACTTCTTCCTTCAGTACTATCGGTTCCTGATCATATGTCACCTCCCGAAATGGTTGAACATTGACCAATTCTTTTTGGTATAGTGACTCTGTATTCCTTCCATCTTCTTTTGATGCTTCTTACATTGTCTAATATTTTCCCATAAAATCCTTCAGTATTGCAACTCGAGGCTTAAATTTTTTCTTCAGTTCTTTCAGCTTGAGAAATGCTGAGTGTGTTCTTCCCTTTTGGTTTTCTATCTCCGGGTCTTTGCACATGTCATCACAATATTTTACTTTGTCTTCTTGAGCTGCCATATGAAATCTTCTGTTCAGCTCTTTTACTTCATCATTTTTTCCTTTTGCTTTGGCTATTTGACGTTCAAGAGCAAGTTTCAGATTCTCTTCTGACATCCATTTAGGTCTTTTCTTTCTCTGCTGTCTTTTTAATGACTTCTTGCTTTGTTCATGTATGATGTTGTTGATGTCATTCCACAATTTGTCTGGTCTTCGGTCATTAGTGTTCAACACATCAAATCTATTCTTGAGATGTTCTTTAAATTCAGGTGGGATATACTCAAGGTCGTACTTTGGTTATCGTGGACTTGTTCTAATTTTCTTCAGTTTTAACTTGAACTTGCATATGAGTGATTGATGGTCTGATTTGCAGTCAGCCCCTGGCCTGGTTCTGACTGATGATATTGAGCTTTTCCATCCATAGTCTCTTTCCACAGATGTGGTTGATTTGATTCCTGTGTATTCCATCTGGCAAGGCCCACGTATATAGTCACCATTTATGTTGTTGAGAAAAGGTATTTGCAATGAAGACGTTGTTGGTCTTGCAAAATGGTATCGTTCAATCTCCAGCATTGTTTCTGTTACCAGGACCATATTTTCCAACTACTGATCCTTCTTCTTTGTTTCCAACTTTCCCATTCCAATCAGCAGTAATTATCAATGGATCCTGGTCACATGTTCGATCAATTTCAGACTCCAGATGTTGATGAAAATCTTCAGTTGCCTCATCTCTGGCCTTAGTGGTTGGTGTGTAAATTTGACTAATAGTCATATTAAGTGGTCTTCCTCATAGATGTGTGGATATTATCCTATCATGGACAGCACTGTACTTCTAGATAGATATTGAAATGTTCTTTTTGACAATGAATGCAATGCCATCCCTCTTTAAGTTGTCATTCCTGGCATAGTAGACCATATGATTGTCTGATTCAAAATGACCAATACCAGTCCATTTCAGCTCACTAATGCCTAAGATATCGATCCTTATGTATTCCATTTCATTTTTGACAATTTCCATGTTAATAGATAGAAAATCAAAAAATACTACAGAAGTCAAATTTTTCACATATTCGTATATACATTCAATACAAATACTAGGAATTAGTAAAGGGATGTAGCCTTATAAATATTGCACAGAAGAGACTTATAAAGGATGAAGTGTAAGGCACAAAGAAGTGGTTCTCAATGGTGGGTGATTTTGCCCCCCAGGGGACATGTGGCAATGCCTGGAGGCATTTTTGGCTGTTATAGCTGGGGAGTATTATTGGCAACTAATGAGTAGAGGACAAGGATACTACTAAACAGTCTAAAATGCATAGGGCAGTCCCCACACAAAAAAGTATCTAGTCCAAAATGTCCACAGTGCCCAGGTTGAGAAATCCTGGCACAAACTATACTGGAAAATATAAACTGATCTGACTATCTAAAAATGAAAACCTTCTCTGCTACCAAAAGCTTCTCAACTTAGTTAAAAGACAAAAACAAAATGAGAGAAATTGCAATAAGTATAAAGAAAGATTAATTTCCCTAATAGTTTTTTTAAGTCTTAAAAAAAAAAAAAGGGAAACCCTGGTGGCATAGTAGTTAAGAGTTACGGCTGTTAATCAAAAAGACTGGCAGTCTGAATCTGCCAGGTGCTTCTTGGAAACTCTATGGGGAAGTTCTACTCTGTCCTATAGGGTCGCTACAAGTTAGAATTGACTCGACGGCAACAGGTTTTTTTTTTTTTTAATGGGCAAATGTAAACAGGCGATCCTCAAAAGAAAAAAATTCTAATGACAAATGTATTAAAAATGCTCATATTTAAAATATTGGCCAAGATAAGGCTAGGTAATGTTGTGTTAAAGTATGACCTTCCCAAATCTCAGTGGTTTATTATAGGTGTTAGCAAACTACCGTCCTTAGGCTAAATTGGGTCCCTCGCCTGTTTTTGTAAATACAATTCTACTGCAACAAGCTAAGGGCATTTGTTTATGTATTGTCTCTGGCTGGTTACATGCTACAACAGTAAAAAAAAAAGAATTTTTTTTTTTTTTTTTTTTAGAGGTGAGTAATTATGACATAGTGTATGGCCCCCCAAACTCAAAATCTTTATTATCTGGATCTTTATGGAAAAAGATTGCTGAATCCTGATTTAGAACCACAAAGATTTACAACTCTCTCATGCTGCTTGTTCATCACAAGTTAGATGGGTCTCAATCACCTGTCATCAACACTCATGGTTCCAGCCTGGCACAGCAGCCTTTGTCTAGGATATTGCTAGTCTCAGTTGCTGGTTGGCACGGGCTCCTAAAGGGTTGGCCTGGAAGTGATCGCTCACTTCTGTCCATACTTTTTTGGCCAAGTTTCATGGCCATTTCTGAGTCAACAGGGCAGGGATGTATAACCTTCAGCAGGGGAGAGGGGCGACAAGGCACTGGAATATTTGGTGAACAATCGAGGCAACTTTACAGTATGTGTTAATTCTAGATATATAGAATAATAATAGTAATAATTTCATATACATATAAAGGTGAGCCATTAGGAAATAATCCTGAGAACATGTCTGCCGTGAGGATTGGAGCACTGGGCCTGCTCAGATCAGAGAGGAGCCTTCCAGACTCAGTGGAGGGGCAGACAAGGCTCATCCGCAGTGGTTACTCTACTAACGCGAACAAACGGTAGACACTGGGAAGTGGTTGTGTGAATCCACGTGGCCACAGAGGAGGTGAACCGTACACTGTGCAGACATTTACTTCTTCTTACCACCACTCTCAGACCCACAGGTCCTTGCTCTCTCTGTCCTTCTTGTCTTACCTCACCTTCTTTCTCTGCACGTCTCCTTCCTTCTACTATTACTTTCCACATCTCCCTCACTCCATGCCTGTTCCATGAGTGAGCCTCCCACACTGAGCCATTCCAATGGCAGATTCTGCCATCAGCCCTTATGCTCAGGCTCAGGTGTTTGGGCACATTCGGTCTTTGCCTTTTCGGCTCTGGTCATGACCTTTGAGTGACTGGCTGAATCACCCTTTAGTGACCTCCTCCCACATTAGTGACCTCACCTCTTACTTCTCCAGCCCCCACTCTACCAGGAGATACCTGAATCCAGGGTACTATTATTACTCAGGGCATCTGTTCCCCAAATGATTGCCTCCATGTTTCCCTAACTCTAACTCCCTCTTTACACAGTGGCAAAACTTGTCTTCATGTCACTTCACTGCTAGGCCCGTTCAATGATTTCCCACATGTTTAGAATAAAATTCAACTCCCCACCGTGGCCTACAAGGTGCTGCATGAGCTATTTCAGCCTCCACCTGTACCCTTATCTTACCTCTTGGGAAGATTTTTTTCTGATGTCTCTTTTCTGGAGTTGATAGGACACTTCTTTTTCTTTTCTTTCCTTAAAAAGAAAAGGATAAAGACAATGTATGATACATACACAGATCTGCCAACCTTATATGTCAATGATTTTCAGCCTGTGCATTAGGTAATGCCATTCATTGAATGGGAGAAAGAAGAAAGTCTCAGGTAGCAGAGGAGAGAGGGAAGAGGGGAGACGGCGACAATAGCTTAGGTAACTCATCTCTAGAAGCCTGGTTGAGAGAGCTATGGAAGCAGCAGAAATGAGATGAGGATCAAGGGAAAGTTCCTTTTATGAGATGGGGGTGTGGAGACCTGAGCATTGGTTGAGTGCAGATCCTGGTGAGAGGGAGATAGGGAGATGCTGACTATTCAAGAGAGAGAAGGCATGATCACGCTGAAAGGCAAGGTGGAAGGATTGCCTCAGAGAGGAGAGACCTGAAGGGGATGCAGGCAGCTGCAGTTAGGGTTTGCAGGGCTGATAGTAGAAAACTGGGGGATTCCCGCTGGTCTCGGTCACCTAGTGCTGCTGTAGCAGAAATACCAGAAGTGGATGCTTTAACAAAGAGAAGTTTATTGTCTCACAGTCTAGTAGGCCAGAAGTCCAATCTCAGGGTGCCAGCTCCAGGGGAAGGCTCTCCGTCTCTGTTGGCTCTGGGGGAAGGTCCTTGTCATTATTCTTCCCCAGTCTAGGAGCTTCTCAGAGACCCCAGGTCCAAAGGATGTGCTATTCTCCTGGCTCTTGTGTCTTGGTGGTATGAGGTCCCCCACCTCTCTGTTTGCTTTTTTCTTTTACATCTCAAAAGAGATTGACTTAAAACAACAACCCAATCTTGTAGATTGAGTCCTGCCTCATTAACACAACTGCTTCTAATCCTGCCTCGTTAATATCATAGAGGTAGGATCTACAACACATAGGAAAATCACATCAGATGACAAAATGGTGGACAGTCACACAATACAGGGAATCATGGCCTAGCCAAGCTGACAGATATTTTTGGGAGACATAGTTCAATCTGTGACACCACCTAATGCCTTTCTCTAAGAAGAAGGAGGCAAAGTCATCTATTGAGAAAAAGAATGTGGTTTCAAAGGATCATTGCAGAAGATGGGAGAAGCATGAGGTAGAAATGTCACACAGCGTGGAGAGATCATTTGAACCGGAATCACAGAGACACAGCAAGTACTTTCGGCCCCGCTGTGTGACTCTCTCCATCACTGCCTGCTTCTCAGATGCACTGTGGAGAAAGCAGATGATTAGGTGCCTCCAGGACTTGCCAGAAAGTTCTAGGAAAATCCAGAAGGACAAAGCAGGTTAAGATATTGGCCAAAGATTACTACAGTGATGGATCTTGGACTGTAAGTGGCTAAAGAGAGATGAAGAAAGGAGAATGATGGACTGGAAAAGAGAAAGGTCAGTGGCCAACCAAATGAGGTTGAAGGACAGCTACAGAAGGAACAAATTGCAAGGAAGAAATCAGAGAGGTAGTTTTGAATTTTTATTTTTTTTAACACTGGGCTGAAGAGGAGAGCTCAGAGGTTGAGTGATAGGTATAGAAGGAGCAAGCTTTAAAGATAGGTGTCAAAAAAAGGAATTTGTAAATTAATTATTGGGAAGTTGAGCCAGGTTTGCATGATGATAAGGCCTAGATCTGGTGGGTGAAAAAGTCATAAGGGACAAGCAGATGAAGGGTTTGAGAGGCCAGAGTGTTGGATGGATTGTCTGTTGTACACAGTGAAAGCATCAGGATGATGGCAGGACTTGACATGACAGAGAAACTCTAAGTCAGCCTTTGAGGAGGAGTGAGGAGGAATGAGGAAACCACTGGTTGAAGATGCAGTAGTTTTTCATTTGAATGCTTGAGCCTCAGAGGAAAGGATGGAGGAGCAATGGACTTGATGGGGACAGTGGGTAGCAAGGGATGGACGTCCATCCTGTCTCCCACCCTGAGGTGTAAGCGATGGTGGAGAATAGGCAGCCGTCTCTTAGAGGAAGTGGTGTCATCTCGGGAGAACCAACTCTCAGTTACAGACGGGATTTACAACTACTGCATTAAGAAGATCTTAAAGATTTCAGTGAGGTGGATTGACGTAATAGCCACAACAACGGACTCCAACACACCCACAGTCATGAAGATGGTACAAGACCAGACAACACTTCATTCTGTACACGTAAGGTTGGCCATGAGCCTGGTGGGACTCAACGGCAACCAACAGCAAGAAAGGATGTCAGAAAAGTCGCTTTCAACGGGGCGTATTTTTAGGGCCATGATGCAGTCTGGTTTCCCTACTATTTTCAGAAAGGTCAGTGAGGAAGATGCAGAGAATGCGAATTGAAAAAACAAACAGTACTGGGCAACACGACCACAGTCTTCACTGGGTGCTTAGGACAAGGTGAGTTTCAATAACAGAAAGCAGCTTTGAATGCGCCCCCCACCCCCGACACACACACACCTGCAGGAGAAAGGTAACCCTCACGTTTCTTGTTTGGAGGTGTGCTGGATACCTTTTGGGGATCTTGGAGGCCATTTGGTTCAGGAGAATCTTCTTTTATCCCTGACAAAAAACAAACAAACAAATAGAATTCATTTCAAAGGTCAGAACAGGCTGATGAGAAAGCTTTAAGGGAAAACTTGGTAGGACCAGAAGGGAGGAGGACTGGGAACGTCAGTCGGAAAGGTGCCCTGGCTCTGCCCGGGATTTATCAACCTGTGGTTTTTTTTTTTTTGCTTACTGTTAGCTACCTGGGTGACTGTCACCGCGGACCAGGGAAAATTCCCCCCCAGTGGAGGGCTCAGTCTGACCCTTTTAGAGAAGTGCCCCTACGTCTTGCTCAGGGATGAAGCTAAGAGTGGTGGCAGGTGGTAACACTTGAGTTCTGGTGGCTGCGATGAAGAGGAATATCTTTGCCATGTGACAAATACATGTTCTTGCCTAGGTGTCTGCATATGGATGTTCTTTAAATGCTGTCTCTGCAACGATTTCATATTAGGAAATAGTGAAGGACGCTAAGTGCCTTGTATATTCATGTGAATATACAACGACTATATGAAGATATGAAGAAAGCAGAAGGTAGCCTGTACTCGATGGCATCTGGGTGGTGCGAACAGTTTGCATTCACCTACTAAGCTAAAGGTTGGTGGCTTAACTCCCCCGCCCCCCAGAGGCACTGCAAAAGAAAGGCCTCTGCTTCTGTAAAGATTGCAGCCAGTTCTACTCTGCAACTCATGGGGTTACAACAGGTTTGGTTTGGGGTTGGGTTAACAGTAAATATACACCACCCTTTTTTTTGCTGTACTAAGAAGACAGAAGGCCTTGAAGCTGTAACTAATAGAGCCCAGCTAATGTAAGGCTGCCACATTCTTCTTGTTTGGATGATGCCACGAGATATCTCAACTTCTGGCCTGCTTAGGAACAGGAATCAAGGAAGGTGGGGAGCAGTCATCAGACTTTTGAAAAAAAGATTTCTTTTCAAATCATTTTAATAATATCTACTCTTAAAAATCCAAATGCTATAGCAATGACTAGGGTTGAAAGTCAAAGTTTCCAGAGTCAGAGTGGGGGCTAGGATGGAGAATCATCAATGTCTGACGGCACCCATTAATTGTTGGACCCACACAGTGGTTTTGTTGTTTGTTTTGCACCTTGAGGGAGCAATTTTGAACATCACTGTATTGAAGTGGCCTCAGCTTAGTGGCTGAATCAAATGGTCCTACCCTGGCTCAATGCCCTGTCTTTTCCCCTTGGGTTCCTGTCACAGCCCACCATGTGGCAGAAGAATGTTCACCCTTTGCAGACACCTTACTGGTATTTGAAGTCAGTGTCCAGCAGGTACTAGTGGGGCTCCTGTCCCCTGTCATCGGTGCCCCCTCCAAGTTGAGTTTTTCCAGTCTCTGCCCCCTTTCCCTCCCTGTGGGCTTTGTCTCTGATCAGGAGCTTGGGGCTCCTGCCTATCCAAGCTCCTGGAATGCTGGGTGGGCAGCTGGAAGCTGGGCCAAGATGGTAATTGACAGTGGGGAGGAGACTCCTGTGCCAGGAAGCTCCACTGGCTTTTCTCTTGGTAGACGTGAAAACAGGCGAGCTTAAGTCTTCCAAATCAAGATTACCTTGCACAAGGCCTCAAGAAGCAGGGGGCATCTCTTGAGGGTCTTTTTTATCTTTTATTTGGGAAGTTAGGTTGCTACTGGACACTGGGATGAGGAAGGAAAAGAATGACAAATCCCAGGACCAGGAACCAAGAACCAGGCACCAGAGTGAGAGAAGAGAGAACAATCTATGCCAGCTGATAAAGATGACCAGCAGATGGAGCACCAAGCCCAGGGCAAGGGTGAGACACACTGGGGAACTGAACAATCATTTACTTTCAATTTTACTTATTAATTTAGTGAAGGCACTTGTTCTTTCTTTTGAAAATCTAAACCCAAAAAAAACCCACTGCCGTCGAGTCGATTCTGACTCATAGCAACCCTATAGGACAGAGTAGAACTGCCCCACAGGGTTTCCAAGGAGTGCCTGGTGGATTTGAACTGCCGACCTTTTGGTTAGCAGCTGTAGCACTTAACCACCACACCACCAGGGTTTCCTTTGAAAATCTAGAGGACGGAATCTTTCATTGCTGTTATCTTCCTGACTATGTAAATCTTATTTGGATGATAGGTATTAGAGAGAGGAAGATCCATTATGAGCCCTTATTCTCCATACTGCAGGGCTCAGAATTCATGATACTATTTTTGACAGCATCTAAGAACACACAAATGTTATACTTAATGTAACCAAACTCTTTTATAATGACGATTCGGGGGGTGAGGGGAGAAAAGTGACACAATTTTAGAAGCTAAATCAGTTCTGGGATACCTTTAAAATTTTTGTCTTTTCTAATTCTCATTATATTGATTCTTGTTATTTGCCGTAAAGTTCTATAAAGTCCCTATGAACGCTGAACTAACCGAATCAGCCTTGCTCAACTTCAGGTGTGAGCTGCATTGGGCAACTCATATTTTTAGCCACTCTGCACATGACCTCAAATAACAGCAAAATGATTTGGGGGTTACAAATAAATGTTAGCTAGTAGGCAAAATCACAAATATGGAATCCATGAGTAATGAGAACCGGGTGTATTTCCGTAACTTTCAGAATCCAAGCCATATAAAAATAATAAGGTTGAAACTGAAAGGTCCTCATAGTCAGGAGGGAGCAACGTATCAGGTAAGGGTCATGGATGGTGTGTTGCACAAGTTACCTGTCAATTCAGAAGAGTGTCTTTTGATCATTGGTTTGTTTTGCAATTTGACTGGGTTGTTTGGACATCGTAGTCCCTAAGCTGGTGCAAATGGTTAAAACACCTGGCTGCTAATCAAAAAGCTGGAGGCTCGAGACCACCCAAAAGTGCCTTAAAAGCCTAGTGATCTACTTCTGAAACATAGCCACTGAAAACTCTATGGCGCAGTTTTACTCTGACACACAGGAGGCCACCTTGACTTGGAATCAACTGAGTGGTAACTGTGGTTTGGACATCACAGCATCAAACTGGCTGTGGCCGAGTGTCCCTGACAATCCCTCCTACTCTAGGTTGGTGAATCGGTCACCATCTTTGCTTCTTTCCGTTTGTGACACCCGGTTCTCTTTCCTGGGCTCTTGCCACAAGCTTTTGGGTTGGCAGGTGCAAGGCCTTCCTTCACAGCCGCCTTGAGTAAGGTTAAGTCCTCCCGATGAATATTACCTTGCACGGGGTCAGGCAGAACGCTGGGCATCTCTTGTGAGTCTTTATCATTTGTTTTGGGTATTAAGTTGTCATGGAGCACTGAAGAGAGGAAGAAAAATAATTGCAAGCCATAGGGACTGGGAAGAGCCAGAGAAAGAATGAATGTAAAATTGCTAGGGTCGAGGGAGTTCCAAGACCCAAGGGCAGAGGGTTGGTATGATTCAAGGCTGATGTTATGGGTTGAAATGTCGAAGTCTTACTCTCTGTACCTGTGAATGTGAACTTATTCAGGAATAGGGTCTTCACTGATGTAAATAGTTAACGCGAAGTCATACTGGAGTAGGGTGGGCCCTAAACCAATATGACTAGTGTCCTTATTAAAAGAGGAGACACAGAGACACAAACACAGTGAAGATGCTCATGTGAAGATGGAGGCAGAGGTTGGAGTGATGTATCTACAAGCCAAGGAACTCCTGTGGCTACCAGATGCTGGTAGAGACAAGGAAGGATCTTCCTCTAGAGTCTTCGGCGAGAGCATGGCCCTGCAGATGCCCTGAATTTGGACTGCTCACGTCCAGAACAACGAGAGAACCACTTTCTGTTATTTTAAGCCACCTAGTTTCTGGTACTTGGTTACAGCAGCCCTGGGAAGCTTGTGCAGATGGGCAGCAGATATACTGGGCTCTGGCCTCAACCAGACCCCTGCAGTGAGCAGAATCCTTCTGGAAAGGGCTGTACATGGGTAGGTCGGTGCATGGAAAGGAGCAGACCAATAAAAGGACAGGGCCCTGGGTGCCTGGGCACCCTAGGCTGGGGAGACACAGGTGTTGGACATGGTCTGTCTCTTACCTGGAGTGATCCTTCCTTCTTGAATGAATTCAGGGAGAGCCCCGGCAGGGCCAGAAGGGCTGGGCCGTTCCCCCAGGATCTCACTGCTTTGATGTGTGTAGGCCTCAGGCTGGTGAACCCTCGGTGCACGGGGTGGATGGGTTGGCGGCGGGGGCAAGAGTGGCAGCTGTGGCAGCAGGTACTGGCGTGGAGGTTGGACATTGGAGCTCCCTTCGGCTGGATCAGCTGGGGCTGCAGATAGGATTGGCATGTCTCTCCTCCACCCTCCGCAGGTATTAACAACTAGAATTAGTGAATGAGCACATATCAGCACCCCAGAGACTCGGAATTACATCTTTGGAGAAGGGGAATTCTTCATACATGACCTCCAATAGGATGGAGCATGGAGTCATTCCTTCTCCCTCCCCCAGGCGTGTAGAACCAAATTCCTCCTCCTCATTGGTCCATCTGTGGCCTCTTTCTATTTTATTTATTTTATTTGGGTATTCAATGTTACTATAACTGCACCTACAAGCAAGGATGGCGAGACTTCATCTCACATACTTTGGACATGTTATCAGGAGGGATCAGGCCCTGCAGAAGGATATCATGCTTGGTAAACCAGAGGGTCAGTGAAAAAGAGGAAGACCCTTGACGAGATGGATTGACACAGTGGCTGCAACCATGGGATCAAGCATAGTAATGACTGTGAGGATGGTGCAGTGTTTCGTTCTGTTGTACATAGGGTCACTATGAGTCAGAACTGACTCAAGGGCACCTAACAACAACACAACAACAAAACTGCACTTAACCCCTGAATTAATGCTGAAGTGGTTTCATATATAAAGTTGAATTTGTATACCCAGGAATTTAATTTTCTTTATTCTTTAACTTTGTTTTCATAGATAGAAATTCGATAATTACTGTACCTGCAGTCATTTTAATAGAAGTCTCTTAATAAATAAACATGATACTTCCCTGGAGTAAAGAGGATAAAATTCACATTCCTTAGCATGGCATGTTAGAACTTGTACCCTCTGGTTTTGTTCATCTCTGCAGACCGTGGCTCCCTCCTTATACCCTATAATTGGTCACACCAAACTTCTCCCCTGTCCCCAGTACCCCAGGCCCATGGCCTTTAGGTTCAAATTTCTTTGGTCATTGCCCCCAGTGCTGCCAGGAGAACAAGTCACCTGCGCTTCCACCTGCTTGGAGGTCGATTTTTTCTCTTTTGCTGCCCCTTTAGCTCAAGAAATGGTGACTTGTCACCGAGCAGAAAAAGTGCTGCCAACAGTGGTGACTTCATTAAGAAAAATGTCACCATCCAATGATATCTGGTGGTCCTTCCCCTGTTGTTCTCAGACAAGTGAACCACGTGATTTGACCAAAGTGCTCTTCCTCAAACGTAAAATAATTTCCCTCTTACCTTTGCTTCGTTCTTTCCAGCTCTGCCATTATTCTTTTTTCTACTCCCACATTTATCCAGCTCTTTCTCAATGGAATCAGTGCACTTCACGCTCCATTTCTTTCTCATGCCCTCTCTTCTGTCTCTATGTCCCTTCTCTTCCTCTTCAGCTTCCTGTCTTCCCAACTTCAGCCTTACAATCTGGCTTCCAGCTCATCCTTGTTTAGGAGAGTGGTTAAAATCTTGGGCTCTGACATTGGGAGACCCAATCGTGACTCCTGGCTCTGCCTCTTAACAGACAAGTAACTTTGGGGAAGTTTCTCTGAGCTTTAATTTCCTTATCCATAACATGGAGATACTAATGATGTCACAGGATTGTCTGAAAGATGACACATGATAACCATCTCTAGTTCTCTGGATAATGCCCGGCATATAGTAAGTACCCAAAGAAGTGATCCTTATGATTATTTGTCCCTATCCATGTCGCTTCCTCTCTTGGCTCTCCTTGTCCTCCGCCAGACCTGGTGTCTATAACTTTGCATTTCCCAAGGTCACTCTGTCATCTTACGCACTATATACAGACTGTTCACACACTAAGCTATACAGTTTCCCCCAAATTCATAGAGCAGGTCACACAGAAGCATTTGCGTCCACTAGAAATTTTGCCATAGAGAATCAGGGCCAGAGTTATCAGGGGCTGCACTTCCTGCCACACCTGTGAGAGAACATGGTCCATACCTTCCCAAAGAGAGGGCAGGAAATTGAAATGCATATTCCCCCGAGCCGGAAACAAACCAAACTTTTCACATAGCAATTTCTAACATGCTTCTACAGCCCCTACAGTATTCAAGAAATCTCATTACCCCTTTTGAAGCTCCTGTAAATAGTCATTAGATCGGGGTATTCACGCAGGTTAATCGGGCTGAACAACGTCATCAGAAACGACAGGTGAAACCTTCTCTCCAGCTGGGTAAGGACGTTGTGCACCACTCTGGATACAGGGACCAAGTTTTGACAGGCTTCCAGAGATTCCTTAAGGAATGCAATGAAGGGTTACTGTAAATAATTGCAAAATCGAATGGAGGGTGATTATACATTTGTGATTTTCTATGTTGTCAGAAAGCCATTTCACTCTCTTAAGAAGGAACATTTAATATTTAAAAGAAAAAAAAAAAAGGTAGCTGCTGAGGCTGCTTATGTACACCCAAAAACCTCATGGGATTTGGTTCCCTGGTTGGGAGGTTTAGGGTCATGGTTTCATGGCACATCGCAGTTAATCGGTCTAATACCATGTTTAAGCCTTCTGTTCTACCTCCTAGCTCCTTACGTAGTGCCTGGGGTCTGAAAAGCTTGCAAGCAGCTATCCAAGGCACAACAATTGGTCTCTGTTTTCCTGGAGTAACTGAGGAAGAAGAGTCAGGAATAGGGGGAGGATATAGAATGTGTAACTAATTGCCTCCATGAGCAGCTGAGTCCTTTGCCGTCAGTCCAGAAGCACTGGATGGTGCCCGGGAACCATTGCTGAACACTTTGATCAAAGGTTTATAAAAGAATCCTAATCAAAAGAGGAAAAATGCAGACTAGAATTTCAAATTCTAATATACTCCAGACTTCATGGAACCATGGAAGCTAGATGAAACTATTGCTCTGAGGTAATCTTTAAATCTTAAGCTAAAAATATTCCCTGAAGTCTTCTTAAAAGAAGTAGCAGTTTAGCTTAAGTAGTAAAAAATTATACTCTTTTAAGAACTATCTATATGGGATCAACTTGACAAGAGCAACTTGAAAGATTAGATAGGAACCTCAGGGGGCAGCGAGTTTATGTTAATGGGAGAGGAACAATTCAGAAAAGGAGGGTGAGAATGGCGGCACAGCCGGAAGAATGTAGTCACTGTTAATGAATTGTACGTGTAGGAATTGTTGAATTGATGAATGTTTTGCTGTGTATATTTTCAACAACAACAACAACAACAACAAAATTTTAAAAAATAAGTAAAAAAAAATATAGACAAATTCTCAAAGGTCACAGTTTCACATGTTTATGTTTAGAAATTCTCACATATTTGGGTGGCTAGTCTCTTTCAATTAGTCTCTTAGGAATAAATAATTTAACCTTCTTTAAAAGTGAGTCTGTTTTGTGAGCCTTATTTTCAGAAACATTTGAGGAATGAAATTTTAAGGAAGGAAAGTGGGGTCAAAGTAAGCTAACCAGTTGTCATGGAATCGACTCTGGCTCATGGTTGCCGCATGTGGGTCTGAATAGAACTGTGCTCCATGGGGTTTTCAATGGCTGATTTTTTGGAAGTAATCACCAGGCCTTTCTTCCAAGGTACCTCTGGGTAAACTCGAACCTCTGAGCTTTTAGTTAGCAGCCAAACGTGTTAACTGCATCACCCAGAGATATTCAAAGTAAGCTACTATGTAATCATTTCTTAAGGCTTTGGTCAGAATGCTTCAGCAATGGAACTACCAGTTGGTCACAAGGGACAATTCTGTTGGTTGCTCCTTAGCCTCTGCTCTCTCTTGGACTTGGTTTGGCTCGAACGGGTTCCAGCCACAGGTAGATCATCTGGAAACCTCCTGCTGACAACATGGCCAAAATGAAAAAGAAGGCAGATGAAAATTGAAAAACATTTGCTGAGCACCTATTAGGGTCAGTGAGCTAGTCCTTGGGTACACAGCAGCAGTAAAATCAACATGGCACTGCCCACATGGGGCACAGTCAGGTGAGAAGATGGGCATTAAACAGCAAACACAAATAAGTACCCAACTACTAACTGCAGAGGGAGAGCAGAGATTCTGTGAGAGAAAATAACCAGGGGGTCTTAATTAGATGGGTAGTTCAAGGAGGCCCCTTGGAGGAGTGGCATTTGACCTGAAAAGGGAGTTGAAGCTAAGCAGGCTAAGGTTGGATCCTTCAGTCTGTGCTAGCACTTCCCTGAGCCTAGGGTTCAGGAAATGCTTTAAAAGCCCATAATTATATGGACAGAGTGCCATTTTGGTTCACAGAACCAAAGCTTCCAGCATCCGCCTAGTCTCACATCAGAATTTACTATGGGTGACAAACTCTTCAGGTGGGAACTGGGAGTTGGGATGGCCCCTGTGACTCCCTCTCTCCCAACCATCCCCATCTTCTGTGATGATGAACGTACCTGGGTTGGGCTTTCCAAAGTTCAGGAGCCCCAGTGGTTTGTGGTTAGAAACCTTGATTACAGGGCATACTTGGTGGGGGCTGGGCTGCCTCGGGGAGGTGGTTGACATCACTTACCTTATACATTTTCTCAGTAATGCAGAACTTGTCTCGGAGGCCTTCAAAGAAGGGAAATGGCTTGTGTATGGCATAGGCGATCTCCAGCTTCTGGCATATGAAGTGCTGAAAAAGAGCCTCTTCCAAGGCCCTGGTCACGGTGAACATCCTGTGGAAAGATGCACGATGTGAAAAGAGAATCAAAGACTCTGAAGAGTGTGGGAGCTGCTCTCTGCATTAAACAGCCACCTAAAGAAAGGCATGTTGGTCTCGATCGCATCTCTTAGCAGTCCCCAAAGTAGCCTCTGCCTAAAAGACTCATGGATGTGGGCAACAATTACAACTCTGAATAACCATGGCCCTGAGAGTGACCTACAAGGTGATGCCAAAATCCCCAAGGGCTGCTGGTAAACATAAGGAAATATTCAAATTTTGTCATTGTTGTTAACTGCTGTCAGTGTCACTCTGACTCATGGTGACCCCATGTATAACAGAACAAAACGTTGCCCAGTCCTGCACCACCTTCACAATTGTTGGCGTGTTTGAACCCAGTTGGACAATATTCTGTTCTGTTCCAGAGGGTTTTCATTAGTGAATTTTCAGAAGTAGATCACCAGGCCTTTCTTCCTAGTCTGTCTTAATCTGGAAGCTCTGCTGAAACCTCTCCATCATGGGTGCTGGTATTTGAAATATGGTTGCATAACTTCTAGAATCCTAGCAACACATACCCCCACGTGTCTGTCAGTGTGGCGGCTTGCGTGTTGCTGTGATGCTGGAAGCTATGCAACCAGTATTCAGATACCAGCTGGGTCACTTATGTAGGACAGATTTCAGCTGAGCTTCTAGACTAAGACAGACCAGGAAGAAGGACCCGGGAGTCTACTTCTGAAAAGCATTAGCCAATGAAAACCTTATGAATAGCAGCGGAACAGTGCCTGATATAGTGCCAGAAGATGAACCCCCAGGTTGGAAGGCGCTCAAAAGATGACTGGGGAAGAGCTGCCTCCTCAAAGTAGAGTTGACCTTAATGATGTGGATGGAGTCAAGCTTTCGAGATCTTCACTTGCTGATATGGCATTACTCAAAATAAGAAGAAACAGCTGCAAATATCCATTAATAACTGGAACCTAAAATGTGTGAAGTATGAATCTAGGAAAATTGGAAATCATCAAAAATGAAATGGAACACATAAAGAAGATTGATATCATAGGTATTAGTGATCTGAAATGGACGAGTATTGGCCATTTTGAATTGGACAATCTATAGCCTACTATACTGGGAATGACAACTTAAAGAGGAATGGTGTTGGCAGTCATTGTCAAAAAGAACATTTCAAGATCTATCCTGAAGTACAACGCTGTCAGTAATAGGATAATACCCATACGCCTACAAGGAAGACCAGTTAATACTACTATTATTCAAATTTGCACACCAACCACTAAGGCCAAAGATGAAGAAACTGAAGATTTTTACCAGCTTCTGCAGTCTGAAATTGATCGAACATGCAGTTAGGATGCACTGATAATTACTGGTGATTGGAATGGGAAAGTTGCAAACAAAGTAGAAGGATCAGTAGTTGGAAAATATGGCCTCAGTGATAGAAACGATGCTGGGGATTGCATGACTGACTTTTGCAAGACCAACGACTTCTTCATTGCAAATACTTTTTTACACCAACATAAACAGCAGCTGTACACATGGGCCTCGTCAGATGGAATACACAGGAATCAAATAAAGTACATCTATTGTAAGGCACGATGGAAAAGATCAATATCATCAGTCAGAACAAGGCCAGGGGCCGACTGTGGAACAGACCATCAGTTGCTCATATGCAAGTTCAAGTTGAAACTGAAGAAAATCAGAGCAAGTCCATGAGAGCCAAAACACGACCTTGAGTATATCCCACCTGAATTTAGAGACCACCTCAAGAATAGATTTGGTGCACTGAACACTAATGGCTGAAGACAAGATGAGTTGTGGAATGACATCAAGGACATCATACATGAAGAAAGCAAGAGGTCATTGAAAAGACAGGAAAGAAAGAAAAGACCAAGATGGATGTCAGAGGAAACTCTGAAACTTGCTCTGGAATGTCGAGCAGCTAAAGCAACAGGAAGAAGTAATAAAGTAAAAGAACTGAACAGAAGATTTCAAAGGGTGGCTCGAGAAGACAAAGTCAAGTATTATAACGACGTGTGCGAAGAGCTGGAGATAGAAAACCAAAAGGGAAGAACACGCTCGGTGTTTTTCAAGCTGAAAAAACTGAGGAAAAAATTCAAGCCTCGAGTTGCAATAGTGAAGGATTCTATGGGGAAAATATTAAATGATGCAGGAAGCATCAAAAGAAAAGAAGATGGAAGGAATATACAGAGTTATTATACCAAAAAGAATTAGTCAATGTTCAATCATTTCAAGAGGTAGCATATGATCAGGAACCAATGGTATTGAAGGAAGAAGTCCAAGCTGCACTGAAGGCATTGGTGAAAAACAAGGCTCCAGGAATTGATGGAATATTGATTGAGATGTTTCAGCAAACAAATGCAGTGCTGGAAGTGCTCACTCATCTATGCTAAGAAATTTGGAAGACAGCTACCTGGCCAACCAACTGGAAGAGATCCATATTTATGCCTATTCCCAAAAAATTATTAGAACAAATACAGAAAATATCAAACAATATCATTAATATCACATGCAAGCAAAATTTTGCTGAAGATCATTCAAAAGCGGCTGCAGCAGTATATCGACAGGGAACTGCCAGAAACTCAGGCCAGATTCAGAAGAAGATGTGGAACCAGGGATATCATTGCTGATGTCAGGTGGATCCCGGCTGAAAGCAGAGAATACCAGAAGGATGTTTACCTGTGTTTTATTGACTACTCAAAGGCATTTGACTGTGTGGATCATAACAAATTACAGATAACATTGCGAAGAGTGGGAATTCCAAAACACTTAATTGTGCTCATGAGGAACCTGTACAGAGAGCAAGAGGCAGTTGTTTGAACAGAACAAGGGGATACTGAGTGGTTTAAAGTCAGGAAAGTATGCTTCAAGGTTGTATCATTTTACCATACCTAGTCAATCTGTATGCCGAGCAAATAATCCAAGAAGCTGGACTATATGAAGAAGAATGGGGCATCAGGATTGGAGGAAGACTCATTAACAACCTGCATTATGCAGACGACACAACCTTGCTTGCTGAAAGTGAAGAGGACTTGAAGATCAAAGACCACAGCCTTCAGTATGGATTACACCTCAATGTAAAGGAATCAAAAATCTTCACAACTAGACCAATAAGCCACATCATGATAAACAGAGAAAAAATTGAAGTTGTCAAGGATTTCATTTTACTTGGATCCACAATCAACACCCATGGAAGCAGCATTCAAGAAATCAAAAGACACATTGTATTGGGCAAATCTGCTGCAAAGGACCTCTTTAAAGTGTTGAAAAGCAAAGATGTCACCTTGAACACTAAGGTTCGCCTCACCCAATGCATGGTATTTTGAATTGCATTATATGCATGTGAAAGCTGGACAATGAATAAGGAAGACTGCAGAAGAACTGACAGCTTTGAATTGTGGTGCTGGCGACGAATATTGAATATAGCATGAACTGCCAAAAGAACGGACAAATCTGTCTTGGAAGAAGTACAACCAGAATGCTCCTTAGAAGCAAGGATGGTGAGACTGTGTCTTAAATACTTTGGACATGTTGTCAGGAGGGATCAGTCCCTGGAGAAGGACATCATGCTTGGTAAAGTAGAGGGTCAGCAAAAAAGAGGAAGACCCTCAATGAGATGGATTGACACAGTGGCTGCAACAACGGGCTCAAGAATAATAAAGATTGTAAGGACGGTGCAGGACAAGGCAGTGTTTCATTCTGTGGTACACAGGGACGCTATAGGTCAGAACTGACTCGACGGCACCTAACAACAACAACAGCAACATGCAAGCCAGTGTAGTACAACTGACAGACAGGTGGTGGGATATTATAAACAGCTAATATTTATTGAATGCTTCCTGTGTGCCAGGCTTTGGTCTAAGAGCTTCACATGCCTTAACTCATTTGACCTTCAAAAAACCCTTGAGAGATGGTTGCTATTATTACACCCATTTTATTGTTGGGGAAATGGAGACATAGAGAGGTTTGATATCTTGCCCAAAGTTGCACAACTTGGAAGTGGTAGAATTGGGAACAAATTCCAACTTCTGGTTCCAGGGTTATATTCACAAATATATGCAGTATGGACACATTGCGCTAGATTCGCCACACTTGCTTGAACTGCAGCATAAAGCATATGCTAACAATGCTCATGGAATAGGGACCGCCTTAAAAAGGTTAGAAAGACAGAACCCTGGTTGTACCTAGACACTTTAATAAACCACCCACAGTCTTCAAAACACAATTAGGCAAACATAAATAAAAACATGAAAGATGAGGATGACATGATTAGTAAAGGTAACGTAACTGTTATATATTCTGTATCAATTTCATGTCTCAAAAGAAATTGTCTGCCTTTTCCTATGCACATACAGCATGTATAAAAACTGACCATTAATAGGCCACAAGAAAATATCAGTAAATTATAATAAGTGCAAAATTCACAGATGACATTCTTTGACAAATTCCCAAGCAAAGGCAAGCACTAACAAAAAATTCAACCACCAAGAAATTTTTACAAAACAAAACAGAAACATGGATCCCATTTTTCCAAATGCATTTTTTGTCAAAGAGAAAATTAAAACTGCAATTAATAACTAATTTCAGAGGGTGGACCCCAGCAGCAGACTGAGCCACCCTGTGGCTCTCTCCTCATTCTTAGAGCCTTAAGATTTGACATTAAGAAAGAAAGAAAAAAAAAAAAAAAAACTACTGTAAAAAAAAATAATCCACAACAGTACTGGAAAACAAGTCAAAAGGCCATCAGAGGGTCTACAGGTTGTGAGAACACCCTGGAAGATAGAGAACAGATGGGAGAGAAATCTATGTCCGGGGAAAGATACTGCAGAGGTAAGTGCAGAGTCAAGGGACTCTGAGCGCAGAATGAACAAAGCTAAGAAGAGGAAGGGGCCCTGGATGGTTAATGTCTTGGTCATCTAGTGCTGCTAACAGAAATACCAGAGTGGACGGCTCTAACGAAGAGAAATTTATTCTCTCACAGTCTAGTAGGCTACAAGTTCAAATTCAGGGCATCAGCTCCAAGGGAAAGATTTCTCTCTGTCGACTCTGGAGGAAGGTCCTTGTCATCAATCTTCCCCAGGTCAAGGAACTTCTCAGGCATGGGACTAGGAGCTTCTCCGCACAGGAACTCCCGATTCAAAGGACATGCACTCCTCCTGGCACTGCTTTCTTGGTGGTATGAGGTCCCCCTGTCTCTCTGCTCGTTTCTCTGTTTTGTATCTCAAAAGAGATTGACTTCGGACAGTGTAATCTTGTGGATCTCATCCGTATCACTGCCACTAATCCATCTGATTACATCATAGTGATAGAATTTACAATGCATAGAGAAATCACATCAGATGACAAAATGGGTAGGCAATCATACAACACTGGGAATCATGGCCTAGCCAAGTTGACAGATATTTCTGGGGGACACAATTCAATCCACGACAGTTAATTACACAACATTTAAAGCAAAACATCCAGCAGGTTCTTTATCCTTCATCTGTTCATACCCAGTAGTGGAGGCAATGACATTTGGCCCCAGGATGAAACCTGAGAATCCTCAAAGACCTCTTTGTGCCTGGAGAAGCCTCCTGGTGGGGGTGTAGGGTTCTAAGAAAAAGTATTGCAGAGATTCCTTAAAAAGTTAAGCATAGAATTACCATCCCGTTGCCATCGAGTTGATTCCAACTCATAGCTACCCTTTAGGACAGAGAAGAACTGCCCCATAGGATTTCCAAAGAGCAGCTGGTGGATTCAAACTGTCAACCTTTGGGTTAGCAGCCAAGCTCTTAACCACTGTGCCTCCAGGGCTCCAGAATTACCATGTGGTCCAACAATTCCAATCCCAAAAGAATTGAAAGCAGGCACTCAAACACATACTTGTACAACAATATTCACTATAGCCTTATTCACAATAACCAAAAGGTGGGAGCAACCCAACTGTCCAACAACAGAGAATGGCTGAACAAAATGTGGTCTATACAGGCGATGGAATATTAATCAGTCATAAAAATAAAGTAAAATTCTGATACATACTGTGGTACGGACGAACCTGGAAAACATTATGCTGAGTGGAATCAGCCAGGCACAAAAAGACAAATACTGTATGATCCCACTTACATGAAATATCAAGAATAGGCAAATGTGTAGAGACAGAACATAGATTAGCGGTTACCAGGGCCTGGGAGGAGGAGGGAAGGGAAGTTACTTCTTAAAAGGTACAGAGTTTCTGTTTGGGGTGATGAAAACTTTAGAAAATAAATGGTGATAATGGTTGCACAACATCATGAATATTATTAATGTCATTAAGTTGTACACTCAGAAATGGCTAAAATGAGAAATTCTATGTTACCTATATTTTACCACACTTATTTATTATATATATTTTTTTAAATTCCAGGAGAAAAAAGTGTAGAACTGTAGGAAGCGCAGACCTCCAACAGACACAAGAGGTTGTCCAAAGAACAGGGACATGCCCTCTGGTGCCCACCCACCACCTTCTGCCCTGGAGGAATGCCAACGGGTAGTGCCGTCTTCATTTTGGTGGTTACAAAGGGGCCCCAGCCTGCCAGAACATTCCAAGTCCCCACACCCTAAAGCAGAGGTCTGTAGAGTTCAAGGTATCCATGAATTGGGATATTTTCTTTATTTCACTAGCCTCAAACTAAAATGGGGTAGTTATTTCTATTATGAATGTAGGCAACAAACCACAGAAATATCAGCAGTAGCAGCGACTTTGTTACCATTGAAGTCGCAGATATTTTCATAGCACCCTGCAGATATTGTAGACACCCTGAAATTTCATTTATGCCCATCACTGCTTTGAAATTGTAGTAGCTATTAAACCCATTGCTGGGTCTTCTTATTTGATGTGTTAATCAAGAAGTATATTTTAATATTTTGACAACTATATCTCAATATAATTGTTTTCCTTTGTAACCTTATGTATTTTTATTATGCATTTAAGTGCATTTTTTTCTGAAAAGGGATCCATAGCCTTCGCAAGTCTGTTGAAAGAGTACATGACACAAAAAAGGTAAAGTAGCCAGCCCCATCTTAAGTGAGGCATGAGAGTGGGACCAGCCCATTTGTTCTTGGAACCCTAAACCGGTGCTCATATTCAGGAGAAATAACTTTTGGGAAAATAGATTTAGGCTACTCCTCCAAACCCATACCAGCCATCTATACTAATCAGCCTAGGCTCCTTTCACAAATATGAATGTACAAGCCAGCATCTGCAAGGCACTGGAGGAGCAGCAACAATGAACAAGGAGGACCAGGAGATTCAAGCAAAGCAAAACGCCTTTCTGGGAAAATTGGAAAACCCCTTCATGGACCTCCTAGGAACTGGGGCAAGAGCCTCCTCCTTCTGACATGTACGCAGGTATACCAGATGTACTCCAAAGGAAAGCCAGCTCTAACTTCATCTGGAAGAGAATGTGTATGGTAGTGGCAAGAACACTTTTTTAAAAAGAAGAGCAATAAAAATTTATCAGAGTACTTGGGGACTTGCAAAGGTCCTGAAAGCCCTGGTTGGAAAGATTATGTCAAGAACAGACTCTTGAATTATTGTTGTTAAATTGGTTTAAATTTTAGCCACAGCCTCGTGAAGCCTGGCAATGCTTTGACTGAAGATTCTAAAGTTCCTCTGGAAGAATACATTTCCTACTTAATAAATCAAGAATTAGAAAAAGAATAATGAAGGAGGCTTTGCCCTAACCTATCCTAACAACGACTGTACGGACGGTGCAGGACCGGGCAGTGTTTCGTTCTGTCGTGCATCAGGTCGCTATAGGTCGGAACCGACTCGAGGGCACCTAACAACAACAATTCTAAAAGGTATTATTCAAACCAAACCAGAGGCTGTGGAGCGGATGCTGACTTGCGGCAACCTCCTGGGTGCTGGAGGAGAACTGTGCTCCGTAGAGTTTTTAATGGCTGATTTTTTAGAAGTAGGTCACCAGAACTTCTTCCAAGGCACCTCTGGATGAACTCAAATTGCCACCCTTTCAGTTAGCAGTGAGCACATTAACTGTTCGCACCACCCCGGGACTTCAAATGGTATTATAAAGCTAAAATAATTAAACAACACAGCTCTAACTTACCAACAGGGAGATATCAATAGAAATGAATAGAAAACAGACCCACATTTAATATGTGTGTGTAGATGTTAAAATATATATATATACATACACAAAATCTGTACAAGATCAAGGTGAAATCGCAGCTCAGAAGAGAAAGAATTGTTCAACAGTGGTGTGGAGATCCTTGGGTATAATGTGGGGGAGAAAATCACGTGAGACCCTTAGCTTATTCCATAAACAACAACAAATCCCAGCTAGATTAAAGTTCCACATGTAGAAACATCAGAAGAATATTTATTTCATCCCTGGGACTTTCTAAATATGACACCAGAAGCAGATACGATGAGAAGAAAAGATCAATGGATTTTACTACACAAAATTTCTGAAAATAGGAGATCAAAAAAAAACCAAACTCGTTACCATCAAGTCCATTTCCACTCATAGTGACCCAAAAGGACAGGGCAGAACTGCCCCATACAGTTTCTAAGGAGCACCTGGTGGATTCGAACTGTTGACCTTTTGGTTAGCAGCCATACCTCTTAACCCCCACTACACCACCAGGGTTTCTGAATACAGGAGGGAAAAGGCAGAAGGCAAACAACAAGCAGAAAACACCTATCTGCAGCATACATAATGATAATAATGATAACAGCTAAGACTTATTGGGAACTCACCTCATACCTGCCCACTTGCTAAGTGCTTCATATGCTGTGTTACTTTAAATGTTGTTGTTAGCTGCCACTGAGTCGGCCCCTGACTCACGGTGACCCCACGCACAATGGAAAAAACACTGCCCGGTCCTGCGTCATTCCCACCATCAGCTGCAAAACGAACCTCTGTGAACCATATGGTTTTCATGGGCTGATTTCAGAAGTAGATCGCCAGGCCTTTCTTTCTAGTTTGTCTTAGTCTGGAAGCTCCGCTGAAGCCTGTTCAGTATCCTAGCGACACGAATGGGGGCAGCGCATAGCGTGCATTGGCTGGGGATCAAGCCGACTGTCCTGCGTGGGAGGTGATAATTCTACCACTGACCCACCCCCTGCCCCCACTTACTTGAAATAGGCACTATTATAATTCCCAAGGATGAAACCGAGGCACAGAGAGGTTAAATCACATGCCCGAGGTGTTCAGCGGCAAAACAGGGTTCGTCTGACTCTACAGCCCTGTTTCTCACTAGCATACGATGCTGCATCTCATATCCGACGATGCTCAGATTTTTCTTACATAAAGAAATCTTACAAATCAATAAGAAAAAGACAAACATCCAAATAAAATAAAGGCAAAAGATATAATCAGACAATTAATAAACGAATAAGCCACACACACAATAAATACATGAAAAGCACATTAACTCACCAGTAGTCAGAAAACTGCAAAGACAATTTGACAACATGTTTTGCCCGTCAAATTGACCAAGGTAGAAAATTATAACAACCCCCGGTACGGTTGATGTAAAGCAAACAGGTCTCCAGGCACTGTAGGCTGATTTAGTAACCTGTGTCAAATGCACTAAAATATGTGTCCCCTGGTGGCCCAATTTCCACTTCCAGGATTTGTTTCAAGGAAATAATTACGAATGTGCTTAAAGAAAATACGCAAGTTCATGATACACTAGAGAACAAAGGAAAAGCACTCTCCTTGTTTTCCTGTTTCTACTCGCTTCCCACTGCGTCTAGCCAGGAACACATTGGCTCAGAAATAAGCTGCCCCTTGTGGACAGATATCAAGATCAAAAAGCAAGGGCAAGGGTGGACAGTAAATCTATGTTCCATGCCCAGGAACAGGCTAGGGTTTGGCAGGGGGTGGCATTCTGCTTTTTCCCTGGTGTTGTTAGCTGTCCTCCAGTCTATGTGGACTCCTAGTGACCCCATATGGCAAAGTATAACTGCCTCAGACGGTTTTCCAGGCTATACTCCATACAGGAGCAGATCTTTGTGTCACCAGGGCTCCTTGCTTCTCCCCATACCAAACCCGTTGCCAGCAAGTTAATTCTGACTCATAGCAACCCTATAGGACAGTGTAGAACTGCCCCCATAGGGTTTCCAAGGAGCGCCTGGTGGATTCGAACTGCCGACCTTTCGGTTAGCAGCCGAGCTCTTAACCACTGCGTCACCAGGGCCCAACTTTCCCCCTAGCTCCCCCTCTTTGAGAGTTTCCTGACGCGCCCCAGCGCCCTCTCCACCTCTGTGGCAAACGCTATCTTACAGAGAGAGCCGCAGTGTCCATAGCAGACCTCCCCGCAGCAGCTGCCAGGAAATGACTCTGACAGCCCCAGTCACCCAGAATGAAGACGAACACAGCAGGGACAAGACCCACCTGAATGGGGCCGGCTGCCTGCTTCTGGCGCCTCCGGGCTCCGGGGTGGGCCAGGGATCACCCTTGACAGGTGGGAGAACCCAGGCAGAAGTCAGGGGGAGGAGCAGGACCTCTGTGTTGTGACACGCAGCCAGTAGGCCAGGCTCCCCAGAAAAGAAAAGCGAAAGTATTCAGAGCAGCTAGTACAGGAAGCTGAAGGCGGGACCGTGGCTCCTCCTCTGTAGCTTGTGAAGCTCCCAGTGCCTGGGGAGAGCTGGGGACACGCGGTGGGGGGCTGCCAATCAGGACCAGCCTGGGGAGGAGGTGGGCCGGTGGTCCAGCCCCAAGGCCCATCCGAAGGCCTCTCACCCACCTCTATTTCCGCATGTAGTGTGTTCATCCTATACTTTCTGGGGTGATGGAAATGTTCTAAAGCTGGATTGTGGCGACGGTCACACAACAGAATAAATTTACTAAAAATAATTGAACTTTAAAACATACACACACACAAAAACCCAAAGGGAATCGTGAAGTGACTCAAAAATACTTACAATTTGTCAGGATAAAATAATTACATGAGAAAATGGAAATAAAAGGGGGAAGGCAGTCTGAATAGAAATTGAAATGCTGCAGAGAGGTAGGCAGACCTCTAAGCAGAAAAGCAGGTGGGGGCCAGGCAGGCAGCTGGGAATTGGGGAGTGTTCAGGAACCAGGTCCAAGGAGAGAACTCTAGACCAGACACAAGACCCAAGTCAGAAACTCAAGGTGAGGCAGGGTACCCTCCTTCCACATGCCCTCCTTAAAGATTTCGGTGGTACAAATGGCTAACACGTTCAGCTGCTAACTGAAAGGTTGGAGGTTCTAGTCCATCCAGAGGTACCTTGGGACAAAGGCCTGGTGAACTACTTCCAAAAAACCAGCTTTTGAAAACCCTACAGAGCAGTTCTACTCTGAAGCCTGTGGTCGCCATGAGCAGGAATCAACTCAATGGCAACTGGCTTTTTAACGTGCACTGGCATGGTAGGGTGTATGAAAACTGAAATACAGAAACTTGTTTAACTTTGTTTAAATCAAATGCCTTTGACCCATGGGATTCCCCTCCCAGAACACTCATAAATTCCTCTTCTTCTTTCCTGAGAAGAAAGATCAGAAACACGGTTCTAGGGTCAAAGCAGCCTTGAGACCAGGGCAAACCTCCGTGGGACAGAGACCTTCTATGCCTCCTAGAAAGACAGGAACACAGCGCCTCACACCCGAGTGTAGGGCAGAGCAATGGAGCCTGCCCAGCAGATCATGGTCGTGGAGGGTGCCGGGGCGTGGAAGCCACAGGCAAGTCAACAGTGCTGGAGGAAGGCAGAGGACAGAGGCGTGACGAGAGCAGAGCAGAGGGTGCCCAGCGCTTCAGCACTCCTTTCTTTACAGCGCTGCAGAACACAAAGGTTTTCTTACAGACTGACAGAAGTGCCCCTTCTGCACCAGTCTTACCAACAGTCAGCTGAGGAATACCCAGGACTTGTGCCTATAAGCAAGAGAAGTTGGCACATTTATGCAGCGCCCAGCTCAGCACGGCCTGGGTCAGTCTGCTGCCTCAGAGCAGAGAGGAGAGAGGTGACCCAGAGCTGGCAGGTGTGCTCTGTGGTAGACCTTGTGTCTGGGTGGAAAGCGCCCCCCCTCTCCCCAGCCCCATGGAGGCTGGAGGCAGAGGAGTGCTGTGTCCAAGAGAGGCTTGACTTACTGCCCCTCCTCCCCTGCAAATGTCAAGTCAGGGCACAAGAAAGAGACAGAGAGAGAGCGTTTTAGTCATCTAGTCCTGCTATAAGAGAAATACCACAAGTGGATGGCTTTAACAAACAGAAGTTTACTCTCTCACAGTCTAGTAGGCTAGAAGTCCAAATTCAGGGTGTCAGCTCCAGGGGAAGACTTTCTCTGTCGGCTCTGGAGGAAGGTTGCTGTCATCCATCTTCCCCTGGACTAGGAGCTTCTCCACACAGGAACCCCGGGTCCAAAGGCTGTACTCTGTTCCCAGCGCTGCTTTCTGGTGGTATGAGATTCCAACTCTCTGCTTCTTTCCCTTTCCTTTTATCTCTTGTAAGATAAAAGGTGGTGCAGCCCACAATCCAGGGAAACTCCATTTACACTGCATCAGGGATGTGACCTTAGTAAAGGTGTAACAATCCCACCGTATTCCTCTTTAAAGTAAAATTACAATCACAAAATGGAAGACAACCACACAATACTGGGAATCATGGCCTAACCAAGTTGACACATATTTTGGGGGTACACAATTCAATCCATGACAGAGAGACCCACCTGTGTGCAGCACCTGGTAGCACAGTGCCCTGCAATGGCAAAGATGTCCTCATCCTTGTCCTGGGGTCTCTTTCAAACAGATTGCTGCTCCCTCCTTTTGGGGGGAAGAGCAAAAGCAGAAGCAGGCAGAAGGATGAAAACCTCTTACCCTCTATATTTTACTAACTTATTCATGCAAATTTCTCAGCACATCTATTAACAGCCAGTCATAGGGTCAGAAGAACATACTTCAAAGACTACTGTTCTACAGACCGAGGTTTGCTTCTGGATTCCCATCCTCCCCTCTTTTGGGCCCCTGCTTATTGTCGACCCTACATTCCACAAATCCCCAGGATTCCATTCGTCTCCCTGTCTTAGACATTGTTCTGTCTGGATTTCTAGATCGTTGTTTTTGTGGAGCCCTGGTGGCACAGTGGTTAAGAGCGCAGCTGCTAACCAAAAGTTGGTAGTTCAAATTCACCAGCAGCTCCTTGGAAACCCTAGAGGGCAGTTCTACTCTGTCCTGTGGGGTTCCTATAAGTTTGAATCGACTCGATGGCAATGAGTTTGGTTTTGGTTTTTTGGTTTTGTTCCCCCGCCCACCTTATTTGCTCTTTGCTCTCATTCTTTAACTTTCAGTTGTATACTGATAGAGCGTTAAGTGTTCTTGTAAGTTGCTTCAAATCCTTTGCAAAATGATGGCTGGATAAGAGAAAAAACTACAAACCTAAGTGTAATACACCTGCCACCCACATGGCCCTGCGCTTTAAGGTCTGGACAGTTTCAGTTCCCACTCTTTCCCCATCCATCGAGAAGCCTGGTGTCCTCTTTAAGACTTCAGTGAAATATTCAAAGCTCGTTTTTTTCTTAATCACCCCTGGCTGCAGGTGTAGCCTGGCTCTGCATTCATGAAAACTTAAAATTGAACGTTAGACTTCTCTGCCCAAACTCAGCACTTCCTTGATGTGGTATCTGGGAGAGTTCTCTGCTTCTTCCCTGGCTGCACTCCTGGAAGCTGAGAACCTACTCCCAGGTTGATAACGCAGGCATTCGGCTCTCCCCAGCCCCGGGTCTGAAAGCTGGAGGCCTAATTCACCATCGAGGTCCCCCAACTTGCCCAGCCAGCCCATGGGCCTGAGAGGAGATTTGAAAAGTCTGGTTTTCTCTTTTCCTTCCCACAGCCCTGTGGGCAAGGGAAGGGGCAAACATGGAGTCACTTCCTCCCCGAACGTATTAGTGTCCCAGGGCTGTCCTAACAGATACAAGAACAAATTGGGTAGCTTGTAAGAAGAGAAATTTATTGTCTCACAGTTCTGTAGGCTGGGGGTCTGAAATCAGGGTGTCGGCCATGTTGATCTTTCTGAGGGCTCTGAGGGGCAACCTGATCCACTTCTCTCTCCTAGCGCCAGCGATCTCTGGCATTCCTTGGCTGGTAGGTGCATCACTCTGATCTCCGATTCCATCATCACACGGCATTCTCCCCGTGCATCTGTCTCTTCTCCTCTTTTTACAAGGACACTCATGATATTGGGTTAGGACCCACCCTGCTCCAGCATGGCCTCTTATTAACATCACTGATTAACATCTTCAAAGACCCTCTTTCCAGACAAAGTCACAGGTACCAGGGTTACGAGTCAGTATATCTTTTGGGGGGACACAATTCAATCCATAACACCATAGAAACTTTGCCACCTCACCTAGAAACGACTTCCACCTTTCTATAAACAAATGGTCCCCTGTCTTCCTTGGACTCCTTGGAGGTGGTCCCTGCTCCTCCTCCCTGGGGCTGACAAGCATCTTAGAGATTGGAGGGAAGGAGGGCACGTGTACCTGTGCAGTCATGTCATGCTGTTAGGCAATTGCACTTTTCTGCTTTGGGCGTAACCCTCACTGGGCGGGGCATTGGTCGTCTTTCTCTTCAGAGCTGGGGAGGGTGCAGCTGCAGTTAGAGTTGATGTTTCACTTCCTCACTGGGTGTGAGCCTAGGCCCAGCTCTGTGGACCAGCGGGACCAGGACTAGAAGATGGCAGGTGGGGGCAGTGACTTGAACATCAGGTTAGTCTTCATCTCTCTTCGTCCTTCATTTCTGATTGTTGTTGTTGTTCTTGGGTGCCATCGAGTTCGACTCCAGCCACCCCATGCAATAGAGTAGAATTACCCCATGGGGTTTTCTAGGCTGTAATCTTTACAGGAGCAGATCGCCAGGTCCTTCTCCAGCAGAACCAGTGGGTGAGTTTTAACCTCCAACCTTTCAGTTAGCAGCTAAGTGCTTAACCATTGCACCACCAGGGCTCCTTCATTTCTGGTAATGTTGGTATTTTCATTCGTTATTTATTTCCATCCAGCCTCACTCCACAAGTATATAGTAGAAGGAGATAGAAAAAGAACGAGGACATAAGATTTGTAACATGGTAGTGGAGTAGCTACTGGGGAAAAACTTAAGACCATCGTGATTCACATCAGCTGCGTCTTTCTTCTTCCTTCCTTGCAACCACTACCGCACTGGGCTGGCGCCATTTGAACTCTGTGGTTCTTTCTGAGGCATTGCTGCAGGATGGGCTGGTTCCTCATGACCTCTGAACCCTATCATTTCCCCCAGGCCTCCTTTATCCCCACCCTAAATGACAAGTCTGGCCAGAAAAGATCTGTTAAGAAAAATTGAAATCCAAAGCAAATGTCTGACATTTTCAAACTTTGTCCAGCCCATGTGTTTGGAGGCCAGTTGTGCTCTGAGCCCATCTCTGCAGCCCTGAGCCCCATGGTCAACTCATTGCCTCTGAAGGAGAAAGTGAAAGAGGACAGGGCCTGACACAGACAGATACAAACAGGTGGTGAGAGTTAACTGCCTTTTTTGCAGGGGAAAGAGGGTGTTTAGAAGGATAAGAGCTTTTTTTTTTTTTTTAACAGATATAATACATTGTTGTTTTTAAAAATTTAAACAATGTAAAAGTGTATGGAAAAAATTTTCTCTTCCCTAGTCTCCTCAGAGGAGCCCTGGTCTTTCAGTGGTTAGAACTCTCAGCTACTAACCAAAAGGTTGGTATTTCAAATCCACCAGCAGTTCCACCAGAGAAACATGTGGCAGTCTGCTCCCATAAAGATTTACAGCCTTGGAAACCCTAGGAGGCAATTCTACTCCGTCCTATAGAGTCGCTGTGAGTTGGAATCGACTCAACTCCACACAGTGGGTTTTTGTTTTTGAACCTCCCCACTTAGTTGAGACAGCAAGGCTAGAAGGGATTGGAACTGGGCTGTTACCCTTTCCCAGGTCAGATAAGGCTTTCTTTTCCCTTGGAGAATAGGCCTCTGTTAGGGAGAAAGCCCTGAGATATTTCAAAAAGGGTTCTGTAACCCGATCCCTGCCCAAAGCATGAGGGATTTTTCTTGCCTTTTCACTGGGAGAACCTAGTGGGGTTTTAGAGATAAAACCCATAACAGTTTGAGAGCCCCCTGAAGTTGTGGCCCCTGTGAGTTTCTCATTCTCATGCTAGTTCACTTCTTGCCCCCAGCAATTCATTAGACTTCAACTATTTAATTGTATCTAAATTTTTTTTTTTTCCCAGTATTTTTTATAGGCTCCAGTGGCTTCCACTGCAGTCAAGCTGATCTTGGCTGTGCTTCTCTGGGTCACCTATCTCTGCAGAATTCAGGGTGGCAGTTTGCCCTATGATTTCAATTCTCAAATGTGTACAATCCTTAATTTTAGTTTGTTCAGCTTTTTTCTTGCTGTAAGGATAGGAGTGGCAACTTTCAAGCTTTTTACAGGTTAGAACTGAAATCAGGATAATGAACTTTCTAAATGTCTATAAATTAGATTATTTTAAAACTCTTGTTTTAAAATGCAAATTTATTGTAATATTGTTTCATAAAAAACATAACCTGTTCAATTTCTTCTTATTACTGTTTATTTAGACTAATTCAGGGTTAAATACATGGTATATTCTTGAGTGTTTAAGGCCAAGCGTTATAAACTTTACTTTTTTTTTTTACTTAGATCCTATATATTTTTTTCCTTTTTAAAAAATATGCCTGATGAGTTAAAGAAGGAAAGTGAATTGCTTTTTAACATCCATGAAAGATTTGTCCATTAGTAATCTTAAGTTTTACTTTTAAAACTCAGATATTGTGAATTTTGCTGTCTTGTTTGCATTTGCCTGACATGAATTGCCCATCTTTGACTTTTAACACTTTTACTGTCACTTTGTCCTTGTTGTGTTTCTTATAGTTAGATTCTATTTTGAACATTTATACTATAAAATGGTAGTTTAATGTGCTTTTTATGACATGTATCTTTTGATGAATGTGTTGTGGATTGAATTGTGTCCCCCCAAAATGTGTGTCAACTTGGCTAGGGCATGGTTCCCAGTAGTGTGTGGTTGTCCACCATCTTGTGATCTGATGTGATCACCCTATGTGTTGTAAGTGTTAACCTCTATGATGTTAATGAGGCATCAGTAGAGGCAGTTATGTTAATTAGGCTGCACTCAATCTATAGGACTGGGTTGTATATTGAGTCAATCTCTTCTGAGATAAAAGAGAGGAATGAGCAGAGAAGAGAGGCAACTCATGCCACCAAGAAAGAAGTGCCAGGAGCAGAGTGCGTCCTTTAGACCGGGGTTGCCTACACTGAGAAGCTCCTAGACCAGGGGAAGATTGATGACAAGGGCCTTTCCCCAGAGCCCACAGAGAAAGAAAGCCTTTTTCTGGAGCTGGTACCCTGAATTCAGACTTCTAGCCTCCTAGACTGTGAGAGAATAAATTTCTGTTAGTTAAAGCTATCCACTTGTGATATTTCTATTATAGCAGCACTAGATGACTAAGACAGAGTCCCTGGGTGGTGCAAATGACTAACACGCTCGGCTGCTAACCAGAAAGGTTAGTGGTTCAACTCCACCCAGAGGTGCCTCAAAAGAAAGGCCTGGCAAGCTACATCTGAAAAATCAACCATTGAAAACTGTATAAGGCACAGTTCTACTCTGATAAACACACGCATCAACTCAACCACAATGATTGTTTTTCTTCTTCCTCATGATTCTGGGGTACTTTTTATATCTTACACCTCTTTGTTTACGTTGTTTTCTCTGTTCAAGGAAAATACTGTTTCTTTATTTTTCATTCTTTTGTAAGAGATATAGTCTCATTTTGATTCTATTAGTTACCCTTAGGCTTTCCAGTGAATCCTCTAATATACATTTTTCTAAATGATAAAATCCTATGCAAAACCATGTCATCTGAGTTTACATTTTGAAACTGAAACAAGTTATTCAACCCAGTTGTTTTACTTGCCCGACCCAAATTTTAGAGTTTTTTTTTGTAATCTGAAGCTTTAGATGAAATGATTATGTTATTATCATATGTAGTATATATCCTGTCTTTCTAGAACAATGATTCTCAATCTTTTTGTTCTCAGGACTCATTTATATTCTTCAAAATTATTGAGAACCCCAAAGAGCAAGACTTTGTTCATGTGAGTTATAGCTATTGATATTTACATATTAGAAACAAAAAGTCCAAACATTTAAAATATTTATTTAGTTAGTAAAAATAATAAACTCATTGCTTCTTAACATAAATAACATTTATGAAAAATAACTATATTTTTAAAGAGAATTAATCAGTGAAGAGTAGCATTGCTTTACTTTTTTCTAAATCTCTTTACTATCTGGCTCAGTAGAAGACAGCTGGAGTCTCATATCTGCTTTGCATTGAATCTGTTACAATATCACAGGCCACGGAGCTTCTGGAAAATGTCACTGAACACTCATGAGAGAATGAGAGAGAAAAAGGGCAAATAACATATTAGTGTTGTTATAAAAATAGTTTTGACTTTGGCAACACCCTAAAAGTGTCTTGCAGACCTCAGTGGTTCTGGGGCCCCTGGACCAGACTTTGAGAATCATTGTTCTAAAATAATTTTTAAGATGTGCATTAAAATAGAATTTACAATTTGTAGACATCAGTATTTGTCTTGCTATAACAGAAATACCACGAGTAGACGGCTTTAACAAAGAGAAATTTATTTTCTCACAGTCTAGTAGCCTAGAAGTCCAAACTCAGAGTGTCAGCACCAGGGGAAGGCTTCCTCTGTTGGCTGTGGAGCAAGGTCCTTGTCATCAATCTTCCCCAGACTATGAGCTTCTCTGTGCAGGAACCCCAGGTCCAAAGGATGTGCTCTGCTCCCAGCACTACTTTCTTGGTGGCATGAGGATCACCCTTCCTTCCCTTTCTTCCACCCAGCTAGCCCCATGTGCCATCTCCTCCTCTTCTTGACACAGTGTGATTTTTCATTTATTTGCTTTGTGCTTTTCCTTTCATTTTCTTCTTCTCTTTTGCTTTCTCTCCTTTCCTTTCATTCCTTTCTCCCACCCATCCAGCCTTGTGTAATGCCATCACCCCTTCTGGAGGGGCGATACTGCACAGCTCAGTTGGAGAGTCACTGTGTGTGGCCTCCTCAAGTCTGCGATGATGTCACTGACTGGACACCATTTTATTTACTTATTGTTTGCGTTTTTTTTTTTTCTGTTTTTTGTTGTTTCTTCTCTCTTTCTCTCTCTCTTTCTCCCTTCCTTCCTTTCCTTTCTCCCATCCACCCCATCCTGTGCACCACCCCCAACTTCTTGGTGGGCTGTGCCATACTACTTGGCTGGAGAGCCTCTGGAGCACACAGCCTCCTAGGGTCTGTGCCACCCCCACAGGCCAGCTCCCTCAGCACCATATAATTTATTTTAATTTTTCCTCTTCTCCTTTTCCTTTTCCTTCCCACCTAGACCCTCCATTGCCTCCACCCCTTCCTGACCAGTCATGCTGTGCCACGTTGTAGGAGAAACATCAACTCACTGCCACCTCAATTCCACCCCGTCCCCAATGGCCAGCACCCACACCACATTTTTTTGTTGTTTTTGTTTTTGTATTTGAATGTTGGTTTCTTCTCTCTCTTTTCTCTCCTTTCTCCTGCCCACCTAGTCCCATGAGCCACCTGAGTCGCTTCTCAGCAAACCAAGCCACACCACTTGGCTAGAGAGCCACCAGCACATGGCCTCAGGGTTCTGCCCCACCCCACCCACTGAATTCTGTCGCAGTGCCATTGTGTCTACTTTTCTCTTTTTAATTATTTTTTCTTCCTTTTTTGCTTTTTTTTTTTTTACTGTTTTTGCCTTTGTTTCTCTTTCTTTCTTTTCTTTCAACCACCCACTTAGCTCTGCACATCACATCTTCTCCTTTCCCTCCTGCTTATCTTCACTGTGTACTAAGTGCCATACCCCCAAGTGGCACTGACATGGTCCCCCAGACCTCTCCCTGTACTGTCCCTCAGCCCCACCCAGTCACCCTCAGTTTGTGCCACAAACTACCCAGCCCTGCCTCTTCACCCCCACTGGACCCGCTGTGCTGCACCATAGCTGAGTGACCAGCCCTGCCCACTTGGACAGGTGGTGAGAAGTATCATGTAGACAGGTGAACAATCAACAAAACACACACAGCTTGCCTACCCAGACATAGCCAAATAAAACAAAAAAGCAGGACAAAACAACCAAATCTACAATCAATAAATGAAGAAAATAATTCCTGAATGTTCCAGAGACAGTAGACAATATCAAAACACATATTAAAAAAAAGAAAAAAAGGAGAGGATGGCTCCAGAAAGTGGCTAGAAGAAAATGCACTGGAATTACCTAATATGGAATTCAGAACTCTAATATTCTGGGTTCTCCAACAGATGAAGAAAAAATGTGACAAAAACAATGAAAAAATAGACAAAATCATGGAAAAGACAGACAAAATCATGGAAAAGACAGACAAAATCATGGAAAAGACAGACAAAACAATGGAAGAAATCAGAAAATAATACCGAAACAAAATGTCAAAATAAATAAACAAGTAGAAATCATACAAAAACAACAATTAGAAATCCAAAAGATAAACAACAAGGTTTCAGAAATGGACAGTGGAATAGAATGTTTTGGGAGCAAATATGAAACAATGGAGGACAGGCTCAGTGAAATTGAAGACAAATCCTTGTATACCACTTCATCTGAGGAAAAATCAGAGAAAAGAATGAAGAAACCCTGAGAATGATGTGGGATACAATCAAAAGAAAAAATTTGTGTGTGGTCAGAGTTCCAGAACAGAGGGATAAAATGGAAAACACAGAGAAGATCATTGAAGATTTGCTGACAGAAAACTTCCCTAATATCATGAAAGATAAAAAACCAAACATTCAAGGAGCTCAACAGATCCCATATAGCATAGACCCCAAAAGATAATCACCAAGACATATCATAATCACATTCATTAACACCAAAAACAAAGAAAGAATCCTGAGAAAAGCTCAAGAAAAACAAAAAGTCACATAAAAAGGGAAACAATAAGACTAAATTCTGATTACCCAGCAGAAACTATGTAGGCAAGAAGGCAACTGGATGACATGCATAAAATCTTGAAAGAAAAAAACTGCCAACCAAGAAGAGCATATCCTGCAAAACTCTCACTCAAATATGATGGTGAAATTAGGACTTTTCCAGATAAACAGAAATTAAGGGAATACGTAAAAGAACAAATCAAACTTACAAGAATTGTTAAAGGGAGTCCTTCAGTTAGAGAACCAACAACATCAGAAAACAACCTGAATCTAGCACATAAAACAGCATCAGCCAGATACCAACCTAGAAAATGAACTCTCGAGGATAAAACAAAACTAAAAAATTTACAACAGGGAACCAGAGAGGTCAATTTGTAATTGACAACAATCTCAGAACAATAAAAGGAAATAAATGGTGTAGGTAAAGAAATTTCAAATACAGAAGAAGTCAAGGCATTATAAAATGATAAAAAAATTGGGTTAAACTTGGGAAGATGGGGTAAATTTTAAGGCAACCACAAAGAAAGTTAACAAATCTACTCATCAAAACAAAGAAGAAAAACATAAAGTCTCAGTAAACACAAAAACGAAACAAAAAAATACACAAATTCAGCACAGAAGAGTATAAGGAACAAAGAAAACAAGAGCACCACAAAAAAAAAAAGCACTAAAAAATGAGAATAATAAACTCACACCTATCAATAATCACACTGAACATACATGGCTTAATTGCACCCATAAAGAGATGGACAGTGACAGAGTAGATAAAAAAAACAGAATCCATCAATATGCTGTCTACAAGAGACACACCTTAGAAACAAAGACATAAACTTATTAAAAATCAAAGGATGGAAAATATATATCAAGCAAACAGCTACCAAAAAAAGACCAGAGTGGCAATACTAATCTCAGATAAAATAGATTTTAAAACAAAATCCACCATAGAAGACAAAGAAGGACATTATATAATGATTAAAGGAACAATCCACCATAAAAACACGACCATAATAAATATCTATGCACCCAGCAACAGGGCTCCAAAATACATAAAATAAACTCTAAAAGCACTGAAAAGAGAAATTGGTAGTTCCACAATAATAGTAGGAGACTTCAACAAGCCACTCTTGGTAAAGGACAGAATGTCTAGTAAGAAACTCAAAGATACAGAAGATCTAAGGGCCACAATCAACCAACTCGACCTCATAGACATATACAGAACACTCCACCCAACAGCAGCAAAGTACAAATTCTTTTCCAACACACATGGAAAGTTCTCCAGAATAGATCACATCTTAGGGCACAAATGAACCCTCAACAAAATTGAAAACACTGAGATAATACAAAGTATCTTCTCTGATTACAATGCCATCAAAGCAGAAATTAATAACAGAATGAAACAAACAAACCCGCTGCCGTAGAGTCAATTCCCACTCATAGTGACCTTAAAGGACATAGTAGAACTGCCCCACAGAGTTTCCAAGGAGTGCCTGATGGATTCGAACTGCCAACCTTTTGGTTAGCAGCTGTAGAGCAAGGGGAAAAAAATCAAATACATGGAAACTGAATAACACCCTGCTTAAAAAACAAAACACTGCATAGTAGAAGAAATTAAAGATGGAATAAAAAAATTCCTAGAATCAAATGAGAATAAAAACACAACATACCAAAACCTTTGGAACACAGGAAAGACAGTCCTCAAAGGGCAATTTATAGCAATAGATGCACACATCAAAAAAGAAGAAATGGACAAAATCAAAACATTGGCTACACAGCTGGAACAAATAGAAAGAGAACACCAAAAGAAGCCCACAGCCACCAGAAGAAAGGAAATAATAAAGATCGAAGCAGAAATAAATGAAATAGAGAATAGAAAAACAATAGAAAGAATCAATAAACCCAAAAGTTGGCTCTTTGAAAAGATTAACAAAATTGACAAACCACTGGTCAAACTTACAAAAGAAAAACAGTAGAGGGTACAAACAACCCAAATAAGAAATGAAACGGGGGACATCACAACAAACCCAATTGAAATAAAAAGGACCATAACAGAGTACTATGAAAATCTATACTCCAACGAATTTGAAAACCCAGAGGAAATGGAAAATTTCTAGAAACACACTACCTGTCTTAGTCATCTAGTGCTGCTATAACAGAAATACCACAAGTGAGTGGCTTTAACAAACAGAAGTTTATTCTCTCACAGTCTAGCAGGCTAGAAGTCCAAATTCAGGGTGTCAACTCCAGGGGAAAGCTTTCTCTGTTGGTTCTGGAGGAAGGTCCTTGTCATCAATTTTCCCCTGGACTAGAAGCAGGAATCCTGGGTCAAAAGGACACTCTCTGCTCCCAGTGCTGCTTTCTTGGTGGTAGGAGGTCCCTCCGTCTCTCTGCTCACTACTCTCTTTTATATCTCAAAAGAGATTGGCTTAAGACACTATCTAATCTTGTAGATCTCATCAATGTGATGGTCGTTAATCCATCACAGTGATTTACAACACATAGGAAAATCTCATCAAATGACAAAATGGTGAACAATCACACAATACTGGGAATCATGGCCTAACCAAGTTGACATATAATTTGGGGGGACACAATTCAAGCCATAACACTACCCAAACTAACACAAACTGAAGTTGAAAATCTGAACAGACCCATAACAAGAGATTGAAAAGGTAATTAAAAAAAAAAAAACAAACAAACTCCCAACCAAAAAAAAGCCCTGGCCCAGATGGCTTCACTGGAGAATTCTACCAAACATTCAGAGAAGGGCTTACACCAGTACTACTCAAACTATTTCAGAACATAGAAATGGAAGCAGTATTTCTGAATTCATTCTGCGAAGCCGGCATAACCCTGACACCAAAACCAGGCATAGGCACCATAAAAAAAGAAAACAATAGACCAATATCTCTCATGAATATAGATGCAAAAATTCTCATCAAAATTCTAGCCAATAGAATTCAGCACCATATAAGTAAAATAAAAGAATCACATGATCATCTCAACTGATGCATGAAAGGCATTCGACAAAGAACATCACCAATTCCTGTTAAAAACTCTCAATAAAATAGGTGTGGAAGGGAAATTGCTCAGCATAATAAAGGGCATCTATACAAAACCAACAGCCAACATCATTCTTAATGGAGACAGGCTGAAAACATTCCCCTTGAGAAAAGGGACAAGACAAGGATGCCCTTTATCACCACTCCTATTTAACATTGTGTTGGAAGTCCTAGCTAGAGTAATAAGAAAAAGAAATAAGAGGTATCCATCCAAATTGCTAAGAAGTAAAACTGTCCCTGTCTGTGAATGATATGATGCTATACATAGAAAACACAAAAGACTGTATGAGAAAACTACTGGAACTAATAGAAAGATTCAGCAGAGTAGCAGGATACAAGATAAACATACAAAATCAGTTGGATTACTGTACACCAATAAAGAAAATGATGAAAAGGAAATCAGGAAAACAATATCATTTATAATAGCCCCTAAAAAAAAAAAAAAAAAACTTAGGAATAAATCTAGCCAGGGATATAAAAGAGCTATACAAAGAAAACTACGAAACGCTACAGCAAAAAAACCAAAAGAGACCTACATAAATGGAAAAACATACCATGCTCATGGATATGTAGACTTAACATTGTGAAAACAAAGCAATCTACAAATACAATGCGATCCCGATCCAAATACCAAAAACATTCTTTAAAGAGATGGAAAAACTTATCATTTAACTTTATATGGAAAGGGAAGAAGTCCCAGATAAGTAAAGCACTACTGAAGAAAAATAAAGTAGGGGACTCACACTACCTGACCTCAGAACCTACTTTAAAATTATGGTAGTCAAAACAGCTTGGTACTGGTACAACAACAGACACATTGACCAAATGGAACAAAATTGAGAACCCAGGTGTAAACCCATCCACCTATGGTCACCTAAGTCCATCAAATCGGGAAAAGGCAGTCTTTTTAACAAATGGTGTTGGCAAAACTGGATGTCCATCTGCAAAAAAAAAAAAAATGAAACAGGATACATATCTCACACCATACACAAAAACTAATTCAAAATGGATCAAAGACCTAAATACAAAACCAAAAAGTATAAAGTTCATAGAAGAAAAAATAGGATCAACTCTAATAGCCCCTTTTTTTTTTTTAACAGGGTACAAATCATAACTAATAATACACAAACACCAGAAGATAAGTTAGATAAATGGAATCTTCTAAAAATTAAACACTTATGCTCATCAAAAGGCTTCACCAAAAGAGTAAAAAGAGAACCTACAGACTGGGGGAAAAAAATCTGGCTATGACAAATCCATTAAATACCTAATCTCTAAAATCTACAGGAAAATCCAACACCTCTACAACAAAAAGATAAATAATCCAACTAAAAAATGGGCAAAGGATGTGAACAGACACTTCACCAAAGAAGACATTGAAGTGGCTAACAGATACATGAGCAAATGCTCACAATCACTACACATTAGAGAAATGCAAAATCAAAACCACAATGAGATGACATCTCACCCCAACATTACTGGCACAAATCCAAAAAACAGAAAATAACAAATGTTGGAGAGGCTTCGCAGAGATTGGAACTCTTATGCTCTGCTGGTGGGAATGCAAAATGGTTACAACGATTTTGGAAAATGATAAGCCGCTTCCTTAAAAAGCTAGAAATAGAAATATTATATGATTCAGCAGTTCTACTCCTGGGAACATATCCTACAGAAATAAGAGCCATCACATGAATAGGCATAAGCACACCCATGTTCACTGCAGTGTTGTTCACAGTAGCAAAAAGATGGAAACAACCTAGGTGCCCATCAACAGATGAATGGATAAAGAAACTATAGTGTATACACACAATGGAGTACTACCCAACCAAAAAGAACAATGATGAATCTGCAAATCATCTTACAACATCAATGAATCTGGAGGGCATTATGCTGAGTGAAATAAGTCAATCACAAAAAGACAAATACTGTATGAGACCACTACTATAAAAAACTCATGAAAAGGTTTACACACAAAAAGAAACAATCTTTGATGGTTATGAGGGAGGGGAGGGGTAGGGAAGAAAAACATAAATAGACAATAGATAAGTGGTAACTTTGATAAGGGGTAAGACAGTACAAAATACTGGGGAAGCCAGCACAGCTTGCCCAAGGCAAGGTCATGGAAGCTCCACAGACACATCCAAGCTTCCTGAGGGACCAAATTACTGGGCTGAGGGCTGTGGGGACCATGGTCTCTTAGAAAATCTATTTCAACTGGCATAGCATAGTTTATACAGAAAATGTTCTACATTCTACTTTGGTGAGTAGCGTCTGCGGGCTTAAAAGCTTGTGGGCAGCCATCTAAGATACTCCTCTGATCTCACCCTATCTGGAGCGAGGGAGAACGAAGAAAACGAAAGACACAAGGGAAGGATTCATCCATGTTATGAGATTAGTCCAAAAGACTAATGGACCACAACTACCACAGCGTCCACCAGACTGAGCCCAGCACAACTAGGGTCCCTGACAGAGCTAGAGAAAAATTTAGAACAAAAATTCTAACTCACACACACAAAAAAAAGACTAGACTTTTTTGGGAGACTACTGGTCTGACAGAGACTGGAGAAACCCTGGGAGTGTGACCCCTGGCATCCCTTATAGCTCAGTAATGAAGTCACCCCTGAGGTTTACCCTTCAGCCAAAGATTAGACAGGCCCATGAAACAAAACAAGACTAAATGGGCGCACCAGCCAGGGGCAAGTGAAGGTTGCGGGGGGCGCGGGGGACAGAAAAGCTGGTAATGGGGAATCCAAGGTCGAGAAGGGGAGGGTGTTGACATGTTGCGGTGTTGGCAACCAATGTCAAGAAACAATATTGTATTAATTGTTTAATGAGAAACTAGTTTGCTCTGTAAACCTTCATCTAAAGTATGATAAAAAAAATTTTTAAAAAAAAAAAAGAAAAACGTCACCAACATAGAGAGTGAGTCAGTGGGATATTTTCTGAGCATTTGTTCAACTAAATATCAATTTTACCTTCACAATGAATAATTTAAAAAGAGTATGCACCAAACGCCAGCTTCATCGCAGACCAGGCGGTAGCCTGCTACACGGCAGTGTTTTGAACAGTAAATCATAAAACAGAACATCTGTGAGTGAACATCTAAAAATGATAACTTCAGCAAATTATACATTGCAACATTGTATGTAGTACATATTACTAACGATAAGACAGTTGTAAGTGATTTGTCGTAACCTGAAATCGTCGTAAGCCTGGGACTGCTTGTAGATTTGATTAAACCAGTGTGAACTCATTTATTCCTAGGTCTTTCTTTCTTTTTTTTTTAAGTGATATAAAGTTGTGGGCTCCAAGTATTCATTGGGGCTTTTAATTTAACATTTTGTAAAGCATAAATTTTCCTCAACATCTCATTACATTTCTATCAAACATAATAAGTTGCCTTTGTATAAGCTACTCAAAACCAATAAAAACACAGTCCTTTTTTTTCTAGTTTAGTCATTCACACTGGGATTAAGAACACAGGCAAATTAGGAGATTTCAAATAAAAAAATCTTTGACATTATGTGCATATACAAAGTGGATAATTCAAACAACTGTCTATGTGTTGGACTTCTGTTTTTACATTTTATTTTTTGTTGTTGTTGAGAATATACATAGCGGAACATACACCAATTCAACAATTTCTACATGTACAATTCAGTGACATTGATTACATTCTTCAAATTGTACAACCATTCTCATCCTCCTTCCCCAAGTTGTTCCTTCCTCATTAACATAAACTCATTGTCCCTTAAGGTAAATATTTAATCTTTTGAATTGCTGTTGTCAATTTGATCCCATATAGATAGTTCTTAAAAGAGCACAATCCTCAAGGCAGACATTCTTTACGAGTTAAGCTAAACTATTATTTGGTTTTCAGAAGACTTCGGGGGACATTTTTTAAGTTTTAAGGATTATTTTGGGGCAATAGTTTTGGGGGTTCATCTAGCCTCCACGTCTCCAGAAAGTATGGATTCCATGAGAATTTGAAAGTCTGTTCTGCATTTTCCCCTTTGATCAGGATCCTTCTATAGGATCTTTGACTAAAACATTTGGTAATGGTAGCCACTTACAAGTCTTTCTTAGGCTCAGTGTTTCTATCTGTTATACCTGTGATTATTCCCTCAATCCATTTATTCTGGTCTCTAAATAAAAGTACTTGTTCTTCACACGTTGACTCTTCATTGACTATCTTTCACATCTAAAATTTTCCAGCCACCACAAGCCTTTTGGAAACCAGACGTCTATTTTCATATTGTATCTTTGTGTCTTAGGATGCTCACAGAGGACCAGGACACAAAGAAAAAGAACGCAGAGGAGCACTTTTTCCATGAGATTTTCATGCACTTCAAAAAAAATAAGGTGGTGATGGCAACTGCAATAAAGAAGACATTTCCTTTCTTTATGGGCCTCCGAGACCATTGCTTCCTGTCTGAGCAGAAGTATGAAGTAAGTGAGGAGATGTCCTTATGACAGGAAACCAGCCCCACTACAGCATGCCAGACTTCAGGGGGCAATGACCTGGCTGAAGGGCCTCCTGTAAGTGGAGACCTTCATCAACCTGTAAGCTAGAAGGTCAGGAAGAGAAGGCATCACAGAAAACATCCCTTCTTCTAACTGAAGAAACTGTCATCCGTAGTTAATGTGAGTGATGAGGGATGGTGATGGAGGTGTGGCAGGACTGGAATCAGGAATGCTTCACAAATGTAAAGAACCTTCCAAAGCCCATTGCAGTTGAGTCGATTCTGACTCATAATGACCCTGTAGGACAGAGTAGAACTGTCCCATAGGGTTTCCAGGGCGAAGGCGGTGGATTGGAACTGGGGATCTTTTGGTTAGCAGCCGAGCTCTTAACCACTGTGCTACCAGGGCTCCAGAGCACCTTAGGTACATTTATAAACCTTTTGCCGTCAAGTCGGTTCTGACTCATAGATACAATTATAAAATATAATCATAGAAACTAAAATGAAAATAAATGAGTGGGGCAGCATTTCATTTCAAAGCACACGTATTTCTAATACTTGGCTCTGAGATGATGGAAACTCACAGGGAAGTTGACCACCTCAGTATAAATTTGAAAGTAGATTATTGCTGTTCTCTCTCCAAATTATTCCTTGTTCTTTAGACATTTCTGGAGCCCTAGAATGCAGAGAAGGGCAGTGGTAGAATTCTCCCCTACCACGTGAGAGGCTTGGGTTGGATTCCTGGCTGATGCACCTCTATTGTAGCACCATCCATCTGTCAGTAGAGGCTCGCATGTTGCTGTGATGCTGAACAGGTTTCAGTGGAACTTGCAGACTAAGAGATTAGAAAGAAAGGCCTGGTGATCTACTTCCAAAAATAAGCCAATGAAAATTCTGTGGATCACAGCAGTCTGATCCTGTTGTGCATGGGGTCACTGTGAATTAGGGGCCGGATCAATGGCAGCTATCAACAACAGAATGCAGGTAAAGGTTAGCACTGGGTCTTCCTGGGGACAGTGAGGATGAGCCTACTCTTTACCCTGTGAATTTTCTTTGTTCTGTAGTCAAGTTCACAGCAGGGGAGGTGGTCACCTGGCTTCCTGGGGCCCTTCAGGCCAGGTCAATCCTTGGGGTTATTGTCTAGTCAACAGACCATCTCTTACCACCTGTTAGGGTTACTCCTGAAGCATCCTGGCCAGCCTCTTCAAGGACCACATAACATTCAACTTTGAACCCATTTTGCTCACCAAAATGACTCTCTTCCCCTGAGTGTGCAACAGTGTCAGGAAGTCAAGTTTGTAAAATAAGAGCCTGTTTTATGGTGGAGGACATTTAAGAAGTCATCCAAATACATGCAAAATTCTAAATTTTCACAAGAGAAGAGATAGTCTGTCTACGACTTAAGAATCTTCTATAATGTAAGAGTGAATTCATAACTACATAATTCTCCTTTCAATATTTTTAAGCATTTTCTAGAAGCCTGTGCAAACCTGGTCCCAGTGGAAAGAGTGGCATATGAAATCCTTACTGAACTGGAGAAGACGTTTGACTTGTCACTTCTGGAAGTCTTGTTCAGCAAGGTGAACATGAAGGCCTATCCTGATTTAATTGAGGTTTACCAAAGCTTCCAAGATGGTAATTACACTTCTCAATTACCTTTGGGGATTCAAGTCTGTTTCATTCACTAATGCATTCATTCAGTCTTCAGCAATACCTGACAAGTATTTAATTGAGTGACCATCACATTCTAGGCACAGAGGGAATGCAGGCATCCCTGTGCCCTCACAGAACAGAGCGGGGGTGACTGGAGTTAACCAAGTCATCCCACAGAGGAGTCCTCAGCCAGGACCTGTTTTTGCTGTATCAAAATCGGGCTTAAGTCTCTACTTCAGGGGAGAGGCATGAATTATGCCCTTTCATAAGAAAAAAAAAAAAAAAGTCCTCTCTGATACTTGAAGGCACAAAGACTGAAAATATTGTCTTGCGTTAGAAAATGTATCATTCACTGCAGTCCTGTGTCAACGTACTTCTCCAAACAGTGATGTCACAAGAGACTAGCACATGTCCCTGCACTAAGGGTGGGGCCAGAATGGGGAAGCTACAGAGCCTGAAGGGACTGGTGTGCTTGCTGAACCTGTGGCTGAACCACACAGTGTGGGAGGGAGTGTCTAGAAGCCGATTCTGGAGAGGGAGGTCGGAGAGGGTTCCAGAGGGTCTGATACCCTGTTCTAAGGAATTTGAAGTTTATTTTCTGGGGAACAAAGAAGGAATAAAGGGTTTTTAAGCAGGTAAAAAGTAAATTAGTACAATGTATAGAGTGTATTGATTTGTGAAAACCATACCTTGATTAAAATAAGATAGATCTTATTTCCATACTACCATATAGCCAAGTGAGAGAAAGGAATAAAGGCAATCCAATACCTAGCCCTCCAATTTGAAGTCAATACTCTATTTGTAACCAGGAGGTCCCAGGCCGGAGGTACAGAGGAAATCGCAGTTACCTTTACTGCCCATATCCCAGAGGCTCTGACTCTCTGCATGGGCGCAGAGATCCAGCTCCTCAGGTCCCACAGCTCATATCACGTGGACAAGTTTTGGGGCGCTCTGGGTACACCCGATATCAGCACCTGAGGCTGGCATCCTGGTGGAGCGAGCAGCCCTCAGCCCTGGCTCAGTGCAGCAGGCCCAGCTGCCTCTGGGTGGGGGACGCTGCTGTCCACAGAGCTGCGGGAAGCTGTGGAACCAGGAGCTGTGGTCGGCCCTCTCCTGTGCCCCGCGCCTTTACCCACGCAGAGAAGTCCCCCTTCCCTCACCGAAACGCCCGTACACGGAGCCTAACTTACTTTCGCTGGATCTTGTCAAAAAGAAAAATTTGGTCAAGGACTCGATTAGAGTTAACAAGGTTTACTTGAGTGAGAAGGAAGCCCTTGTGGTAAGTGGTTAAGGCGCTCAGCTGCGAACCAAACTCTGGGCAGTTGGAACCCACCAGCCTTGAGTGAGAAGCTGTTTGGAAACAGGGAGGCCCAAACCAAAAGTAAAGAGGCTCATTCAAGCAGTGCAAGTACTGAGTTTCTGAAGGCAGTTAGGGGATTTCCTGGTTAACTCCACTGGGTAAAACTGAAAGGTTGGCGGTTTGAGCCCACCCAGAGGCACCTGGAAGGAAGGCCCACAGATAGGCATTTTAGTTCTACTTTGACATGCATGGGGTCTCCATGATTCCCATCTACTCCATGACAAACAGCAACAGGATCAAATGGGCATGGAGGAAAAGGGCCAGAAGGGAAAAGCTAGAGATTGGAGGCACCTTGAAGCTCTCCAAGTGGGCCCAACTTTATCTATATGAATATGGAATCTAGATACCACAAGGGTTAGGGTTTGTCATTCTTAAGGATGGTACAGGAATAATGAAGTAACATGTGTAAGACAGAAGACAGAAAGTGAGTCAAAAGAATAAAAAGGGAGATAAAGGGCAAAGAGGTAAAGTACATCACAGAGGAAGAAAAAGAAATGCAAAGAGATGGGGAGAAGGACTCATAGTCAAAGACATCCACAAAAAGCTTCATGGTGCAGGTGCAGCCATGTGTGGAGATGGGATTGGAAGAAGAAAAGGGAGGAGAATTTGGCCTAATGAGATAGATAGGGTTAACTGTGTTGGCGGAACAAAAGAGCCATTAAGAGATTACCATCTAGAAGGTGGGTAAACAGGAACCACATCCTGTCAACATGTGATAAGGCGGAAACAACCCAGGAATCACTATCTCCTTCTTGGTGTTTTTCTAGCCCCTTCCCCCTTCACGGAAACTCTGGTGGCGTAGTGGTTAAGTGCTACAGCTGTTAACCAAGAGGTCGGCAGTTTGAATCCGCCTGGCACTCCTTGAAAACGCTACAGGGCAGTTCTACTCTGTCCTATGGAGTTGCTATGAGTCAGAACAGACTCGACGGCAGTGGGTTTGGTTTTTTTTTGGTTTCCCCCTTTACAGGCTCCCGCATGTGCAGAAGAACAAAGCGTGACTGCTGTTAAATCTTCCTTAGCCCTCCGAAGATGGCAATGTAGTGCCAAAGATCAGTGCACTTGTGCTATATCCCATAATAAGTGATGCCAAAGGCTGCCGAGAGGAGTCCATCTTGAGTATCAGTGGGTTCCACCTTGGATTCCACATGCACACACAGCCTAATTAGCATACACCGCCATTCTGAGAAGTACCCGCCCCTTGAAAGAAGCCCACTAGATATTCATTACTCTCCACCGAACTCACACAAGCCTTAGTCTTGCTTCCCTTTTAGACTCAATCTTTTGGAGAGGCTTAGATCCCCGCTGACTCCTTTTGTTTGACTCAAGCAAAATGAAGCTTGCTGAAGATAAAGATTGTCTTTCGTGTGTATTCTTAATAGGGAAAAGACAAGAACCCTTGTGTCAGATTGACAATTGGTGACACTAATATCATACCTAAATGGTCTGCGAAAAAATACTTTCTCTCAGGGAGCAGTTCTCCTGAACTCTGAACAGCAGGGCTCAGCATGACCATGTCCAGGTGGGTGTCCAGGTCACTGCTGATCGTCAGTCCTGTCTCTCGTTCTCTTCTCAGTGCTCTGTGGGCTTGTAGCTGTACAAGAGAATGAAAGAAGAAAATCAGAAGAAATGCCCAGGCTACTACCTTATGATGGAGAAGGTAATCAGGATTTAAATTACCTGTTATCTAATTGGAGTCCCCGGGTGATGTAAATGGTTGAGCTACTAACCAAAAGGTTGGCCATTTGGATACACCCAGAGGTGCCTGAGAGGAAAGGCCTGGTGATCTACTTCTGGAAAATCAGCCATTGAAAACCCTATGGAGCACAGTTCTACTCTGACATACTTGGAGTCAACCATGTGTTGGAATCAATTCGATGACAACTGTTGTTTTTATTACTATTATTATTGTTATCTAATTAAATATTTGTTTAATTAAATATTGTGACCATTCCTGGAAGGGTCACAGGATTCTGGGGGGAATAGACCGGAGGCTAATACATGGTGACTTTTATTTCTGAAGCCTGCGATGCTGGGGCTGGTCTCCTGCACTTCGCTTGTTACTGCCTTCCTGGGTCACTGGTAGCACTGTGCAGTGTTCGCTTCTTCTTTGTGCCTTTCAAGAAGGGTCTTCACTTGTTTTTTAGATCCCTCCTCGTACTCCCTCTTCATGAAAGTCCTGGTTCCTCTCCACCGTTATGTCTCTCGGTGATCTGATCATTTTCCCTAACCTAAAATTCTCTTTTTTTTTTTTGTTTGGCTGATTTTGTTTTTAATCTTCATCCTTAGAAACTGTTGAGGGCTTTCTTTTTTATGTAGTTTAATTTCTCCATAATGTGACCTTTCTCCTGAGGAAGGAGAAGTGCTTTCTCCTGAGGAAATGCTTCTGTTTCTTCCCTATTCCCAGTTGTGTGTACACTTTATAAAACACATTCCACATATATTATTTATTTTGAAATTGGCCTTCAGTGTTTTCTGATCATTTTGAAGGAGAAATAGCCACTATGTACAACATTCAACTATCAATCTTTTTTTTAAATCTTGAGAAGTTCATCTCTATGTGGAATAGCTATAGGATTCCCAGGCCATGTGAGACCCACTGAAGCCCAAGGAGCCTTGAGGGCTGGAAGGTCCCCACTGAAGCCCTGGAAGTCAAGGATCCTCCTGGGTGCTTATTTATGAGATTCAGTCCCTGTACTGCCTGAGATCTCTGATTGTCCTTCCTTCTCTTTTTCAGTGATTCGTGATATTCAATTAGATGGTGGAGAAGAGACTCAGGAGGTGGCCAGCACCCAATCCATTTATGAACAAGGTAATTATGACTTCATCAAAAACTTGTTTTCTTATCTACTCAAAGGAAAGGAGATCATAATTCAGAGAACTAAACTCCTGAATGGAGATTGTGGCTTTGGGGAAGGGTTGCAGGAGGACACAGGGAAGACAGGGCAGTGGTGTTTTGTATGGATTCCCAATTAACTAACTAGACTTGGAAGCCAAGAATACCAGGCAGATATTACAACCAAGAAGATAGAACACGAACTCAAGAGAGAAAACTTCAGTGCCGACAATGAGCCAGAACTAAGGGTAAGATCTGATTGAAGTAATTGTGAACTTAGGAATTCAGTGGATCGGGGAAGGGGTAAGGGTTATGTGAAAAGGGAAGACTTCTGAGGTGTCAGAAGAAGGAACTATTATAAATGTTATTTACAGTGAGAAAAAAGAAAGAGTGAGTAATAATTACGTGTAGAGGAGGATGAGGCAGGAGTAGCACCATGTAGAAAAAAGAAGAAAAAAAGGAAGTAAGAAATGAGAGAAATTAATATAAGACAGTAATAGCTATGTACTTTTGTAACTGATAAACACTACAAAGTTTTCTAACTTTGTAACCATTAGCTTTTCAACCATCCCTTCATTAACATTATGGCTAACAATTAATGGTTAACTCATAACACTTAAGACAAAGAAAAGACCAATAAAAAAGAAGACCAAAATGGATTTCAGAAGAGACTCTGAAACTTGCTCTTGAACATAGAATAGCTAAGCAATTAGAAGAAATGATCACATAAAAGAGCTGAATAGAAGATTTCAAAGTACAGCGCAAGAAGACAAAGTAAAGTATTATAATGACACGTGCAAAAGACCTGGAGTTAGAAAACCAAAAGGGAAGAACATGCTCGGCATTTTTCAAGATGAAAGAACTGAAGAAAAAATTCAAGCCTCGGGTTGCAATATTGAAGGAGTTTATGGTCAAAATCCCCACACATATATCAGTTTGTCATACTGTGGTGGTTTTCGTGTTACTGTGATGCTGGAGGATATGCCACTGGTATTTCACATACCAGCAGGGTCACCCATGGTGGACCAGGTGGACATGGTGGACAGACTAAGACAGACTAGGACGAAGGATCTTGTGGTCTACTTCTGAAAAGAATTAGCTAGTGAAAACCTTATGAACAGCAGTAAAACATTGTCTGATATAGTGCCAGAAGATGAGCCCCTCAGGTTGGAAGGTACTCAAAAGACAACTGGGAAAGAGCTGCCTCCTCAAAGTAGCATCAACCTTAATGATGTAGATGGAGTCAAGCTTTCAGGGCCTTCATTTGCTGATGTGGCACAACTCAAAATGAGAATAAACAGCTGCAAACATCTAATAATAACTGGAACACAGAACGTATGAAGTATGAATCTAGAAAAATTGGAAATCATCAAAAATGAAACAAAGCCTAAACATCGATATCCTAGGCATTAGTGAGTTGAAATGGACTGGTGTTGGTCATTTTGAATCAGACAATCACATGGTCCACTTGCCAGGAATGACAACTTGAAGAGAAACGGTATTGCATTCATTGTCAAAAAGAACATTTCAAGATCTACCGTGATGTATAAAGCTGTCAGTGATAGGATAATATCCACACATCTACAAGGAAGACCGGTTAATACAACTATTGTTCAAATTCATTCACCAACCACTAAGGCCACAGATGAAGGAATTCAAGATTTTTACCAACTCCTGCAGTCTGAAATTGATCAAACATGCAATCTGGATGCATTGTTAATTACTGGTAATTGGAATGTGAAAGTTGGAAAAAAGAAGAAGGATCGGTAGTTAGAAAATATGTCCTTGGTGATAGAAATGACTCCAGAGATGGCATGATAGGATTTTGCAAGACCAACAACTTCTTCATTACAAATACCTTTTTTCAACAACATTAACAGCAAACATACATATGGCCCTTGCCAGATGGAATACACAGGAATCAAACCAACTACACCTGTGGACAGAGATGATGGAAAAGCTCAATATCATCAGTCAGAACAAGGCCAGAGGCCGACTGCTGCACAGACCATCAGTTGCTCATACACAAGTTCAAGGTGAAGCTGAAGGAAATTAAAACAAGCCTACAAGAGCCAAAGTATGACCTTGAGTATATCCCACCAGAATTTAAAGATCACCTCAAGAATAGATTTGACATGTTGAACACTAATGACAGAAGACCAGACAAGTTGCAGAATGACCTCAAGGACATCATACATGAAGAAAGCAAAAGCTCATTTAAAAAACAGGAAAGAAAGAAAAGATCAAAATGGATGTCAGAAGACATTCTGAAACTTGCTCTTGAACACAGGGTAGCTAAAGTGAAAGGAAGAAATGATGAAGTAAAAGAGCTGAACAGAAGATTTCAAAAGGCAGCTGAAAAAGTCAAAGTATTATAATGAAATGTGCAAAGACCTGGAGTTAGAAAACTAAAAAGGAAGAACATGCTCTGCATTTCTCAAGCTGAAAGAACTGAAGAAAAAATTCAAACCTCAAGTTGAAATATTGAAGGATTCTACAGGGAGAATATTAAATGACACAGGAAACATTAAAAGCAGATGGAAGGAATATATAGAATTACTGTGCCAAAAGCAACGTTCAACCATTTCAGGAGGTGTTATCTGGAACCAATGGTACTGAAGGAAGAAGTCCAAGCTGCACCGAAGGCATTGGTGAAAAACAAGGATCCAGGAATTAACTGAATACCAATTGAGATGTTTCAACAAACAGATTCAGTGCTGGAAATGTTCACTTGTTTACGCCAAGAAATTTGGAAGACAGCTACCTCGCCAACTGACTGGAAGAGATCCATATTTATTCCTATTCCAAAGAAAGGTGATCCAACTGAATGCAGAAATTATTGAACAATACCATTAATATCACATGCAAGTAAAACATTGCTGAAGATCATTCAAAAACAGTTGCAGCAGTTCATCGATAGAAAAAAAGAAAAATTTTTTTCTTTTTTTTAACTGCCAGAAATTCAAGCCAGATTCAGAAGAGAACTTGGAACAAGGGTTACCACTGCTGGTGTCAGATGGATCTTGGCTGAAAGCAGATAATACCAGAAAGGTGTTTACCTGTGTTTTACTGTCTGTACAAAGGCATTTGACTATGTGGATCATAACAAATTACGGATAATATTGTAAAGAACGGGAATTCCAGGATACTTAATTGTGCTCATGAGGAACCTGTACATAGACCAAGAGGCAGCTATTGGAACAGAGCAAGGAGATACTGCGTGGTTTAAAACCAGGAAAAGCGTGTGTGAGGGTTGTACCCTTTCGCCATACTTATTCAATCTGTATGCTGAGCAAATAATCCGAGAAGCTGGACTATCTATATGAAGAAGAACAGGGTATCAGGATAGGAGGAAGATTCATCAACAACCTGTGAAATACAGATGACACAACCTTGCTTCCTGAAGGTGAAGAGGACTTGAAGCACTTACTAATGAAGATCAAAGACTACAGCCTTCAGTATGGATTACACCTCAACATAAAGAAAACAAAAATCCTCACAACTGGACCAATAAGCAAAATCAAGATAAATGGAAAAAAGACTGAAGATGCAAAGGATTTCATTTTACGTGGACCCACAATCAATGCCCATGGAAGCAGCAGTCAAGAAATCAAACGATGTATTGCATTGGACAAATCTGCTGTAAAGGACCTGTTTAAAACGTTAAAAACCAAAGATTTCACTTTGAGAACTAAGGTGTGCCTGAGGTGGCCACTTCAATCGTTTCATATGGATGCAAAAGCTGGACAATGAATGAGGAAGACTAAAGAAGAATTGATGCATTTGAATTATGGTGTTGGCGAAGAATACTGAATATACCATAAACTGCCAGAAGAACAAACAAATCTGTCTTGGAAGAAGTACAGCCAGAATGCTCTTCAGAGGTGAGGATTGCGAGACTTTGCCTTACGTACTGTGGACATGTTATCAGGAGGGACCAGTCCCTGGAGAAGGACACCATGCTTGGCACAGTAGAGTGTCACCAAAAAAGAAGAAGACCCTACCCTGAAGGGGATGAATTTACACAATGGCTGCAACAATGGCCTCAACCATAGCAATGATTGTGAGGATGGCACTGGACCGGGCAGTGTTTTGTTCTGTTGTGCAAAAGGGTGACTATGAGTTGGAACCAACTGGAAGCACCTAACAACAATAACAAGTATGGTTTTTTGCTATGTTACTATAATCCAGGTATTCCTTAACATGCAGCGTCTCACTTAAGCCTCCTAACAACCCTACGATAAGAGTTTTGTTATCCTCGTTTTTCAGGAGAGTAATACTGGGGTATGTGGATATTTAGTGGTTTGTGCAAGATCACAAGACTAGGAATTAGCCAAGCTGGGACTCAAGCCCTCTCAACCACACCAGTTAAGAGCAGGGATTCCAAGGCTTCACTGCCTGGGTTCAAAGATTGGCCCTACCGCTCACTGACTTGGGGAAGCTATTTAATTTCTCTAGGCCTCAGTTTCTTCATCTATAAATACATAAAAATAATAGTAAGTTTGTTGTAGAGCACTTAGAATAATTGTTGGCACAAAGTAATTGCTATGTAATTCTTTACTAGTCTAACTCCAAAGACTAGGTAATTGATCACTGCTTTAAATTTTGAGATTTTTCTCCTGAGACACACACTGTAAAGAAAATCATTTTCAACCCTAGAGTAGCAGTGGCAAAAACAACCTTCAAGCCCAAAGAAGATTCTCCATCTCTAAACTACAATACATTTCACTTCTTTGTTAAATGATTAGTGTTGACTTTTCTTTGGAAATGACAAATGTAAGAAAAACCACAAGAATACAACCAGCCTTGTTTTTTTGTGGAATGTCATTAATATATATCCTTGCACAGGATTTATAGCTAAGACATTCTAGATTTAAAACATTTACTAATGCCTTTAAATAAAATTTGGATCTATTTTAATAATGATATTTACTCTTTTGAATAAAAGCAAATTGTTAAAAGCATAAAATAGGCATGAAAAAGTACAAAGTGTGCCATTTTTGTAACTTTTCTATACATCTAAAATTTTTTTTTTTAAGTTTTTTGTTTTAAAAATACTTATATGTTGAATAAGCAAAGTGTATTTGCCAACAGATGCTTAGAGTGGTGCTTCAGGTAAGTTATATTTATGTCATCTCTGAAAACTCAAGCTTATAATAATTTTCTCCTTCTTTATAATCACCCAAATGATTTGAAGATAACGTGAGAACCGGGGCACTGGAGTCTTTCAGTCTGGAGTTCAAGACTCGGCTCCTCCAGCCATCAGCTGGAGAACGTGGTGTATTAGTTCATCACCCTGAACTATAGCTTCTGCGCCTGGTAAAAATGGGGAGAATAATAGTATCCACCTTATAAAGTACTGTGAGGATAAGATAATCAAATTAATGCATGTAAGAGACTTACTATAGTACCTGGCACATAATAGGTATCCTGACCAAGGTTAGAATTACTATTGAACCATTAACCTTTTCAAATTTTGTTTTTACTCTGTTATTTTGAATTGAGATCAAATTCACATGCCGTGAAATTCACGGATTTTAAGCGGACAGTTCAATAAGTTTGGACACATCCATGCCGCCTTTTGATGAACAAAAATCTCATGCCTTTTCTGTTATCTATAGTCTGAAATTGTCTTCAAAATATGGAATGATATTACAATATATAGTCTATCTATGAAAAATCTCCACCGTCTCTCCCTCCAACATAAAAAAACCCACTGCCATCGAGTCGATTCACGCCTTCTAAAATATCTCCTTCTGGCTCACAGTCCAGGTTAAATCCTGGGAGGGACTCAATGCAGTCATTTCAACCATGCTTCCCCTGCAGCCCCAAGAGGCTGACGACAAATCAGTTTTAGTTTCAGATCACCAGGGAAGGCATTTCTACAACCTCCTCAATCGCCTATGTCAGAGCTCAGCAGCATTTAACACTAGAAAGTCGTGTCTCTGACCTTTAAATGAGTAATGACAACTAATATTGACTTACTGCTTTGGCAAGGGTCACTAGCTGAGATGAGGTAGGAGAGATGTGTAAACCTGGCAGCATGAGTGCATATGTGTACCTGCGGACAAGGGTGAGAAGTGACATCAGCTGAGGTGTGCTGTGTAAAGAGTGAGCAACAAGCAGCTTCAGCCCTTAGTCCCACGGGCTAAGCCAGGTCTACCATGGCCAGATCCTTTGATTTGGGGAAGAGGGAGAGGGAAAGGCAGAAATCTGCATTTTATGTGGAATATGAGTTTTTATATAAACTTCTAAAAAATAAAACACCCTGTAGGCCAAAAAAAAAAAAAAGGTCTAACGTATGTAGAAAATGTATTCAGAGATTCACCTACTATTAAGGGCAGTGGGAATAGAATGGGATGAATGGAGGGATTAGCAATAGTGATTAGTAAAAATGAAAAGAACCTCATCGTGAGGGGAAGTTGTTGTTAGGTGTCGTCCAGTTGGTTCCGACTTATAGTGACCCTATGTACAACAGAGCGAAACACTGCCCAGTGCTGCAGCATCCTCACAATCATTGCTAGGTTTGAGCCCATTGTTGCAGCCACCTTGTCAATCCATCTCCTTTAGGGTCTTCCTCTTTTTTGCTGACCCTCTACTTTACCAAGCATGATGTCCTTCCCCAGGGACTGGTCACTCCTGATAACACGTCCAAAATATGTGAGATGAAGTCTCGCCATCCTCACTTCTAAGGAGGATTCTGACTGTACTTCTTCCAAGATAGATTTGTTTGTCTTTCTGGCAGTCCATATGGTATATTCAATATTCTTTGCCAACATCATAATTCAGAGGTAATCTTCTTCGGTCTTCCTTATTTATTCATTGTCCGTCTTTCACATACATGAGGTGACTGAAAACACCATGGATTGAATAAGGCACACCTTAATCCTTAAAGTGACATGTTTGCATTTTAACACTTTAAAGAGGTCTTTTGCAGCAGATTTGCCCAATGCAATATGTCCTTTGATTCACTGACTGCTATTCCATGGACATTGATTGTGGATCCAAGTAAAATGAAATCCTTGACAACTTCAGTATTTCCTCCATTTATCATGATGTTGCTTATTGGTCCAGCTGTGAAAATTTTTGTATTCTTTATGTTGAGGTGTAATCCATAGTGAAGGCTATGGTCTTTGATCGTCATCAGTAAATGCTTCAAGTCCTCTTCACTTTCAGCAAGCAAGGTTGTGTCACCTGCATATCTCGGGTTGTCAGTGAGTCTTCCTCCAGTCCTGATGCCATGTTCTTCTTCATATAGTCCAGTTTCTTGGATTATTTGCTCAGCATACAGATTGAATAAGTATGGTGAAAGAATACAGCCCTGATGCACACCTTTCCTGATTTTAAATCACACAGTATTCGCCTGTTCTGTTCGAATGACTACCTCTTGGCCTGTATACAGGTTCCTCATGAGCAAAATAAAGTGTTCTGGAATTCCTGTTCTTCACACTATTATCCATAGTTTGTTATGATCTACCCAGTCAAATCCCTTTGCATAGTCAATAAAACACAGATAAATATCTTTCTAGTATTCTCAGCTTTCAGCCAAGATCCATGCGACCTCAGCAGTGATATCCCTTGTTCCACATCACCTTCTGAATCCTGCTTGAACTTCTGGCAGTTCTTTGTCAATAAACTGCTGCAATCCTTTTTGAATGATCTTTAGCAATATTTTACTTTCACATGATATTAAAATTGCTTGATAATTTCTGCATTCTGCTGGATCACCTTTCTTTGGAATGGGCACAGATGTGGATCTCCTCCAGTAGTTTGGCCAGGTAGCTGTCTTCCAATTTTCTTGGCATAGACAAGTGAGCACTTCCGTCGTTGTCTCTGTTTGTTGAAACATCTCAGTTGGTGTTCTGTCAATTCCTGGAGCCTTGTTTTTCGACAGTGCCTTCAGTGCAGCTTGGACCTCTTCCTTCAGTACCGTCGGTTCTTGATCATATGCTATCTCCTGCAATGGCTAGATGTCAACCAATTATTTTTGTTCCAGTGACTCTGTGTATTCCTTCCATCTGTTTTTGATGCTTCCTGCGTCATCTAATATTTTCCCCATAGAATCCTTCAATATTGCCACTTAAGGCTTGAATTTTTTCTTCAGTTCTTTCAGCTTGAAAATGTTAAGCATGTTCTTCTCTCTTGGTTTTCTATCTCCAGGTCTTTGCACATTTCATTATAATACTTTACTTTGTGTTTTCAGGCTGCTTTTGAAATCTTCTCTTCAGATCTTTTACTTCATCATTTCTTCCTTTCGTTTTAGCTATTCTATATTCAAGAGCAAGTTTCAGGGTATCTTCTGACATCTATTTTGACCTTTTCTTCCTTTCCTGTCTTTTTAATGATCTCTTGCTTTCTTCATATATGATGCCCTTGATGTCATCCCACAACTCGTCTGGTCTTTGATCACTACTTTTCAATACATCAAATCTATTCTTGAGATGGTCTCTAAATTCAAGTGAGATATACTTAAGGTCATACTTTGGCTCTCATGGACTTATTCTAAATTTCTTCAGCTTCAACTTGAATTTGCATATGAGCAATTGATGGTCTGTTCTGCAGTTGGCCCCAGCCTTGTTCTGAAAGATGGTATTGAGCTTTTCCATCGTATCTTTTCACAGAAGTAGTTGATTTGATTCCTGTGTATTCCATCTGGTGAGGTTCACGTGTATAGTCGCCATTTATGTTGCTGAAAAAAGGTATTTGCAATGAAAAGGCGTTGGGCTTGCAAAATTCTATCATATGATCTCTGCAATGGTTTCTATCAACAAAGCCATATTTTCCAACCACCAATCCTACTTTGTTTTCGGCTTTCGCATTTCAATCACCAGTAATTATCAGTGTGTCCTGCTTGCATGTTTGATTGATTTCAGACTGCAGAAATTGGTAAAAATCTTCAATTTCTTCATCTTTGGCCTCAATAGTTGGCTCACAAATTTGAATAATGGTCATATTAACTGGTCTTCCTTGTAGGCGTGTGTATATTATCCTATTACTAACAGCTTTGTACTTCAGGATAGATCTTGAAATGTTCTTTTTGATGACAAATGTGACACCATTTCTCTTTGTCATTCCCGACATAGTAGATCATGTTTGCCTGATTCAAAATGGCCTGTACCAGTCCATTTCAGCTCACCAATGCCTAGTATATCGAGGTTTATTCATTCCACTTAATTTTTGACGACCTCCAATTTTCCTACATTCATACTTCCTACATTTCACATTCTGAGTGTTACTGGATATTTGCCGCTGTTTCTTCTCATTTTGAGTGTTGCCACATCAGCAAATGCAGGTCCCAAAAGCTTGATTTTACCCACATCATTAAGGTCAACTCTACTTTGAGGAGGTAGCTCTTCCCATCTTATTTTGAGTGCCTTGCAACCTGAGGGGTTCATCTTCTGGCACTATATTACACAAATGTTCTGCTACTATTCATAAGATTTTCACTGGCCAATTTTTTCAGATGTAGACTGCCAGGTCCTTCTTCCTAGTCTGTCTTAGTCTGGAAGCTGCACTGAAACTTGTCCACCAAGGGTGACCCTGCTGATATTTGAAATACTGGTGGCATAGCTTCCAGCATCATAGCAACACACAAGCTACCACAGTATGACAGACTGACAGTGTGAGAGGGTTCTTCTTCGTACATTTTTTTCATGCCTGTTAATACTATTGCTTGAATTTAAATAATGATTTCTATCTCCTTACCTTCTATGGAAATCAAAAAGCTTAGCATACCTATGTTGGTTCAAAATTTAATCATTTTGTCATAAAATTGACAAAACCTCCCAAACAAATTGACAGACTTCAGATCAATTACTTTAAAATTTAAATGAACATTTCTGATCAGTACTATCCATCATTTGTTCTTCTGTGTCTGGCTTATTTCACTCAGCATAATGTTTTCAAGGTTTATCCATGTTGTAACGTACATCAGAACTTCATCTCTCTTTACGGCTGAATAATATTCCAGTGTATGTACAGACTGTTTATAATTCTGAGCCCTTATATAATGTAATCATTGATCAGTTGGGATGAGTTTCAAACAGGTTCTGGTAGTTACTTTTTAGTATTTTCAGAGAACAATTAGTTTTCTTCCTAGATGGACACAAACTTTTATTTATTCTCAGGGCTACAAATAGGAAAATGAAAAGCAAAGGAAAAGAAAAGGAGCTGAAAAAGACTAGAAAGCACAGCTCTGCTGGATTTCAGATGTGGTTATTGGAGCAGGTCTACTTTTTCCAGAGAGCAGTTCATCTTAACCCAGATTATCACATGCAGCATGACAGCCCTGGGGACTCTCCCCTGGTCACTCTCCTGGGATCCATGGACAGTCATTTTCTTGTTTCTCTACAGCATCCTCTGAACTAGGCACTCCCCAGATGAATAAAGAAGGAGACTCAGAAGAGCTTGCTCCTACCCTACTACCCCATGATGGACAAGGTAATGATGACTTAGAAAATAATAAAAACAGAAAGAAACAGGCTTTTGATAAAAAGAAAAAGAGAAAAGGGGAAAAAAGCAGAGAGACTTAAAGAAAGAGCTGGATATAGGGAGGGGCAATGAAAGGAGATTTCAAAGGATGCTATAAGAAGAAGGGGACCAATAAGGGTGCAGAAAAGATGCTCACTGGTGGGACAAATGAAAAGCCTTCATAAATTGCAATGTTGGCCTGGGAGCAGAAATCCTAGCACCTGGAGCTGAAAAGTGTTCCCATGTCATGTGTTTCTCGAGAAGGGTTCCAGGTGCCCAGGAGGCAAGAACTGAAAGTAGTCAAACATCTGATATGACATGATGGGTAAAGTCTGCCCCAGGGTTTTGGGGTGGAGATGGCTGAAGAGGTTCCATAGAACCAGGGTAGGGCTGTGGAAGGTGGTGCAGTCCATCCCAGAGTCCTGTTCTTTGCTTTTGCTTGACCTAACCCTTCTGGGAACTGCAAGGAGGCAAGCGATTATTATAAAGTCGAGTTTAACAGGATAGGCCCTGTGATGATGTAGTAGAAATGCCCTCCTAAAAATGGCAGTATTTTGTTTACTCTATTAACCCCACCCCCAGTGCCATCGAGTCAATTCCGACTCATACTCTATTAAGACAATAATAATAAGACCTTGGGTTTTTACAGTGATTTCCACCTCTGTCACACAAAAATCCATGGAGCCTAAGAAAGCCAAGTACACTTCTACTGGTAGATAATAGCGTCACTTTGTCACAACCTGAGAAAGCCTTCAAATAACAACAGCTCTTGCTACTTAATTGTCAGGAGGAAAGACTTCAGATCAACTAGTCTTAAAATCTAGTGCATATTTTTGATGGATGTCCCCAGCATGTCATTGGTTTATCTTACTTAATCTTCAAAAAAAATCTTCAGATGTAGACAAGTTAACTGTTCTTATCCCTGAGGAATATGGAGTGCATAAATATTTAAGAGTCTTTTTTCAGTCTCATTGGGAAATAAAGGAAGATCCAGAGTCTATCCTGGACTCTTAGATCCTAATTCAGTAGGTTTTTGGTTCCTTTAGAAGGAAGAGAGAGATGGTAATCCAAACATTTTTGTAAACTCAAGCCTTCTGCAATATGAATTGTCTTCAGATCTGTAACATTTATAAATTACAGTTCCTTCACCATCACCTGTTATTTTTCACCATCACCTGTTATTTTCTAGATACCATAGATACTGGAAACAATTCTACTTTGAGAAAACAAAAGAGAAAAAGAAGTAAGTATGAATAAAAATTTACTTGATTTTTGATGTTACAAATAAATGGCTTTTTAAAAAATATTTTTAAAAATTTATTGTGGTAAAATGTGTGTAACAAAAATTTGCCATTTTAATCATTTTTAAGTGTACAATTCAGTGACATTAATTATATTCCCAACGTTGAGCAACCATCACCACTATCCATTTCCAAATGTTATTTACCATCCTAAACAGACATTTAATACTCCTTAAGAAATCACTCCCCATTTCCCCTTCCTCCCAACCCCTTCTAATGAACACTAAACTTTTGTCTCCATGCATTTGCCTATTCTAGGTATTTTTTTATAAGTAGATGCTATGATTGAATTGTGTCCTTCAAAAGTATGTGTTGTAAATTCTAACCCCTATACCTGTGGATACAATCCCTTTTAGGAACAGGGTTTTGTTCATTATGTTAATGAGTATTATATCAGTGTAGGGTCTGCGTTAAACCAAACAACTTTGATGTATAAAAAGAGCAGATTAGGCACAGAGAGGGAAGCACAGACAGAGGGGAAGATACACACCACATCAAAGATCGCCAAGGAATGGAGGAACAGAAGCTAGATAGACCCTCCCACAGAGCTGACAGACAGCCTTCCTCTATAGCTAGTGCCCTGGATCTAGACTTCTAGCCTTCTAAACTGTGACAAAATTAATTTCTGTTCATTAAAACCACCCACCTGTGGTATTTATTATAGCAGCACTAAGAAACTAAGACAACAGGATCATACAATATTTGTCGTTTTGAGAATGACTAATTTCACTTAGTATAACGTTTTCAACATTCATCCGTGCCATAGCATGTATCAGAAGATGATTTCTCTTTATGGCTAAATAATATTTCATTGTATGTATAGACCATATTTTGTTTATCCACTCATCTGCTGGTGTTCACTTGGGTTGTTTCTACCTTTTAGCTATTGTGAATAGTGCTGCAATGAACACTGGGTACAAGTACCTGCTTGAGTCTTTGTTTTCAGGTTTTTGGGTGTATACCTAGGAGTGGAATTGCCGGGTCATATGGTAATTCTGTGTTTAACTTTTTGAGGAACTGCTAAACTGTTTTCCACAGTACCACACCATTTTATATTTCCCACAAGCAATGCACGGGGGTCCAGTTTCTCCACACCCCTGCCAACAGTTGCTATTTTGTTTTTCTCACAATAGCCATCCTAGTGGAAGTGAGTGATATCTCATTACGGATTTTGATTTGCATTTCCCTAATGGCCAATGACATCTTTTCAGGTGCTTTTTTCGTGTCCTTTTCCCACTTTTTAACTGGTTTGTTTTTTTGTTGTTGAGTTGCAAGAGTTCTTTATATACTCTGGATATTAACCCCCTATCAGATATATGACTCCCAAATATATTCTCCCTTTCTGTGCATTGTCTCTTCACTTTCTTGATAAAGACCTTTGGTGCACAACCATTTTTTAATTTTGATGAAGTTCAATTTATCTGTTTTTCTTTTGTTGCCCATGTTTTGGTGTCATGTCTAAGAATACATTGCCAAAAACAAGGTCTTAAAACTTTACTCCTATCTTTTCTTCTAAGAATTTTATGGTTTTAGTTATTACATTGAGGTCACGGATCCATATGGAGTTAATTTTTGTACATAGTGTGAGGTATAGGTTCAACTTCATTCTCTTGCATGTGGAGATCCAATTGTACCAGCAACATTTGTTAAAGGGACTATTCTTTCCCCACGGGATGGACTTGACATGCTTGCTGAAAATTATTTGGCACAAATGGATGTTTTAATGCCAAAGTTTCATTATTATTATTATTTACTATACCGTGGTAGAATAGTGCCCCATGTATTAATTTTCTAGGACTGCCATAACAGATTACTACAAACTGTGTGGATTTAAAACAACAGAAATTTATGGTCTCACAGTTACAGAGACCAGAAGTCCAAAATCAAGGTGTCGGCCGGGTTGGTTCTCCTGGAAGCTCTGAGGGAGGATCTGTTCCATGCCTCTCTCCTAGCTTTCTGGTGCCTCCTTGCAACCCTTGACCTTCCTTGGCTTATAGATGGATCACTCCAATTTCTGTCCTTGTTTTCATGTGGCATTCTCCTCTGTGTGTGTCTATGTTCAAATCCCTTTCCCTTATGAAGACACCAGTTATTGAATTTAGAGCCCATCCTAAATATGAAATAATTTTATCTTGAGATCCTTAATTTATTACATCTACATAGATCCTATTTCCAAGTAAGATTACATTCTGAGGTTCTGAGTAGACATGACTTTTTAGGCGACACTCTTAACCCACTGGGGCCCTGGAGGCACAGTGGTTAAGAGCTTGGCTGCAAACCAAAAGGTAGGCAGTTTGAATCCACCTGCTACTCCTTGAAAACCTTATGAAGCAGTTCTACTCTGTCCTATAGGGTCGCTATGAGTCAGAATCAACTTGATGGCAACAGGTTTGGTTTTAGTTTTTATTTACATACTACATCCCCCTAAAGATGTCCAAATCCTAATCCTCAAAATCTGTAATCTGTTACCTTACATGGTAAAATGGACTTTACAGGCATGGTTAAGATAAGGACCTTGAGATGGGGAAATTATCTTGGAATATCTGGGTGGGCCCAATCTAAGCACAAGGGCCTTAAAAATGGAAAACCTAGGCCTCATACAGAGCAGGAGAAAAATGCAGAACAAAATTCAAATTCACAAAAAAAAAGACCAGACATACCGGCCTGACAGAGACTAGAGGAATCCCTGAGACTATGGTCCCCAGACACCCTGCTAACTCAGAACTGAAGCCAATCCCAAAGTCCACCTTTTAGCCAAAGATTAGACAGGCCTATAAAACAAACAATAACATACGAGGAATGCGCTTCTTAATTCAATCAATTATACGAGACCTAATGGGCAACACCTGCCCAAAAGCAAAGACAACAAGGCAGGAAGGGACAGGAAAACTGAATGAATGGACATGGGGAAGCCGAGACGAAAAGAAGAGTGCTAACACATTGCAGGACTTGCAACCAATGCCACAAAACAATTTATGTATAAATTATTGAGTGAGAAACTAATTTGCACTGTAAACTTTCACCTAAAGCACAATAAAATAAAAGAAAAAGAGAAACCTTTCCCAATTGTGGAGCGAGGGAGATGTGACTATGGAAAATTGGCCAGAGAGATGAAATGTTGCTGGCTCAGAAGACAAAGGAAGGGCGCCACGATCCAAGGAATTTGGGTGGCTTCTAGAAGCTGGAAATGATTTGCTTCTGTAAAGACTACAGCCAAGAAAACCCTATTGGCCAGCTCTACTCTGTCACACAGGGTCACTATGAATCAGAGTCGATTCAATGGCACCCAACAATAGATTCTCCCCCAGAGTGCCAAGGAAGAAACGAAGCCCTGCTGACCCTTTAGTTTTAGACCAGTGAGACCTGTGTTAGATACCTAATTCATAAAACTGTAAGATAATATATTGTGTTGTTTTAAGCCACTAAGTTTGTGACAATTTGTTATGGCAGCACTAGGAAACGAATACAGACTTTGGTACTTGTAAGTGGGGTACTGCTGTAATAGATACCTAAAAATGTGGACATGGGTTTGGAATTGGGCAGAGGCTGGAAGAATGTTGAGGAGAATGATAGAAAAAGCTTAGGTTTCCTTGAACAGACTGTTAGTAGAAATATGTAAGCTACAGACACTGCTAGTGAGGACTCAGAAGGATGTAAGAATTTATATTGTCTTACGAGAATACCTAAATCATTGTGAGTAGACTGATACCAAATTGTGTCCATCCATTCTCCTGATAGACACCTCAATTGTTTCCAGTTTTGAGCTGTTATGAAAAAGATGCTATGAACATTCTTGTACAAGTCTTTTTGTGGGCCTATACTTTCGTATCTAAGTATAAATACCCGGGAATGAAATCGCTAGACATATGTTTAGTTTTATAACGAATTGCCAGGCCTTTTCCCAAAGGGGTTGGGCCATTTTACACTCCTATCAAAAATGCACAGTTCTAGTGACGAATCTCTGAAACATTTCATAACATGGAGGAACCTGGAAGGCATTATGCTGAGTGAAATTAGTCAGAGGCAAAAGGACAAATATTGTATAAGACCACTATTATAAGATCTTGAGAAATAGTATAAACTGAGAAGAACACATACTTTTGTGGTTACGAGGCGGGGAGGGAGGGAGGGAGGGAGAGGGTTTTTTACTGATTAATTAGTAGATAAGAACAGCTTTAGGTGAAGGGAAGAACAACACTCAATACATGGAAGGTCAGCTCAATTGGACTGGACCAAAAGCAAAGAAGTTTCCAGGATAAAATGAATGCTTCAAAGGTCAGCGGAACAAGGGCGAGGGTTTGGGAACCATGGTTTAAGGGGACTTCTAAGTCAATTGGCAAAATAATTCTATTATGAAAACATTCTGCATCCCACTTTGAAACGTGGAGTCTGGGGTCTTAAATGCTAACAAGCGGCCATCTAAGATGCATCCATTGGTCTCAACCCACCTGGAGCAAAGGAGAATGAAGAACACCAAGGTTACACGACAACTAAGAGCCCAAGAGACAGAAAGGGCCACATGAACCAGAGACCTACATCATCCTGAGACCAGAAGAACTAGATGGTGCCCAGCCACAACCGATGACTGCCCTGACAGGGAGCACAATAGAGAACCCCTGAGGGAGCAGGAGATCAGTGGGAGGCAGACCCCAAATTCTCATAAAAAGACCATACTTAATGGTCTGACTGTGACTAAAGGAATCCCAGCAGTCATGGTCCCCAAACCTTCTGTTGGCACAGGACAGGAACCATCCCCGAAGACACATGAAAGGGACTGGACAGTGGGTAGGAGAGAGATGCTGATGAAGAGTGAGCTAATTATATCAGGTGGACACTTGAGACTGTGTTGGCATCTCCTGTCTGGAGGGGGGATGGGAGAATAGAGAGAGTTGGAAGCTGGCAAAATTGTCACGAAAGGAGAGACTGGAGGGGCTGACTCATTAGGAGGAGAGCAAGTGGGAGTAAGGAGTAAGATGTATATAAACTTATATGTGACAGACTGACTTGATTTGTAAACGTTCATTTGAAGCTCAATAAAAGTTAATAAAAAATAAAAATCAATAAAAATAAAAGAAAAAAAATGTACAGTTCTAGTTGCCCCACATCTTTGCCAAAATTTGGTGTTGTCAAGCTGTTTGTTGATTTTATTTTTAGCCCTTCCAGTGGTTGCATTGTTGTTGTTGTTGTTGTATGCTGTTGAGTCGATTCTGACTCATAGCAACCCTATAGGACAGACTAGAACTAACTGCCTATTAGGGTTTCCAAGGCTGTAATCTTTACAGGAGCAAATCACCACATCTTTCTCCTTTGGAGCCACTCGTGGGTTTGAACCACTGACCTTTTGGTTAGCAGCTGAGTGCTAACCACTGTTGGTTTTAATTTGTATGTCCCTTTTGACTAATGATGGAAACCCTGGTGGCATAGTGGTTAAGAGCTACGGCTGCCAATCAAGAGGTCAGCAGTTCGAATCCACCAGACACTCCTTGGAAACCACATGGGACAGCTCTACTCTGTCCTGTAGGGTCACTATGAGTCGGAATCAACTTGACAGCAACGGGTTTGGATGATGAATGCTTCTTCAAGTGCTTGTTGGCCATTTGTATATCTTTCTTTGTGATGTAGCTGTTCCAAACTTTGCCAAATTGAAAAAAAAAAAAAAAAACTACCACATATAAGACTTGTAGAATTGTTTTTATAGCTCTGAATGATTAACTTTATTCTTTTTTGTTGGAAGGAAAAAAGAAAGGGCATTCTTGGACAAGAATAAAAAGGAAAGGTCAGAAAAACATACATCAAAGAGGTAAGCAGGAAAGTGAAGCAGTCCTATCTTTTGAGTTTATTAAGGCACTACCCATTGCATACTTGGAGGCCCACCATCTCCTGAGGGATGTGAAAGCCTCATAGCTACTATGTCAGTTACAGTATAGGCTAACATGCTGTAACAAAGAGGCCTGAAAATATACGTAGCTCCTGATTTACAACAAATTGCCATTGTGCTAACTTCATCGTAAGTCAGTTCTGTCGTAAGTTGAATACCTCATTTTTTTTTTTTTTTAGTTCTCGTTATTATTGCCATAGCCTGCTATACGGCAGTGTTTTGAACAGCAAATTATAACAGTGAACATCTGCAAGTGAGAATGATAAAAAGCAGCAAATTACGTGCTGCAACATTGTATGTAATACACATTACAAAAAATAAGATATACAGAAAAAAAGTTCTTAAGTGCACTTCGTCATAACTCAAATATGTCTTAAGTCCAGGGCTACCAATATAGTAGCTTAATTTATCTTACCTGTAATTGTCCGGAGGTAAACGATCCAGGGTTAAAGGGGAGGTACTAATGTTCTCCATATGAGGCCTTCTTTGCTAGGTCCAAGAGAATATTTATTAATTTGGAAAGATGTTCCAAAAAAAGGTTAGATGAAGAAAGCAGACTGTAAGATGTATTGATTGGGGGCATATTTATAAATATGTGTGTATGTAAAACATATGTATACATATGTGTGTTTGTAAAAAATACGTTTTTATATATCCATAATTCATTCTCTATACATTTATATCTCTTTCTATAAAAAATAGAGACATTAAAAAAAAGTTGCCATCCAGTTGATTCCCACTCGTAGCAACCCCTTGTGTTACAGAATAGAACTAGGCTCCATAGCATTTTCTTGGTTGATATACAACAAAAGACTCATTGCATAAGGTAAATCTACTGCAAAGGACCTCTTTAAAGTGTTGAAGAGCAAAGGTGTCACCTTAAAGACTAAGGTGCGCCTGACCCAAGCCATGGTATTTTCAATCACATCATATGCATGTGAAAGCTGGACAATGAATGAGGAAGACCGAAGAAGAATTGACGCCTTTGAATTATGGTGTTGGTGAAGAATATTGAATATACCATGGACTGCCAAAAGAACGAACAAATCTGTCTTGGACGAAGTACAATCAGAATGCTCCTTAGAAGCAAGGATGGCGAGACTGCGTCTTACATACTTTGGACATGTCGTCAGGAGGGATCAGTCCCTGGAGAAGGATATCATGCTTGGCAGAGTACAGGGTCAGTGGAAAAGAGGAAGACCCTCAATGAGGTGGATTGACACAGTGGCTGCAACAATGAGCTCAAGCATAACAAAGATTGTGAGGATGGCTCAGGACCAGGCAGTGTTTCCTTCTGTTGTGCATAGGGTCGCTATGAGTTGGAACCAACTCAACGGCACCTAACAAACAACAACAACCATAGGGTTTTCTTGGCTGATGTACAACCTGATATATCCGTATCATTTCACCATACTTATTCAATCTGTATGCTGAGCAAATAATCCAAGAAGCTAGATCATATGAAGAGGAATTCAGCATCAGAATTGGTAGAAGGATAATTAACAACCTGCAATATGCAGATGATACAACTTTGCTTGCAAGTAAAGTGGACTTGAAGCACTTACTGATGAAGATCAAAGAACACAGCCTTCAGTATGGATTACACCTTTACATAAAGTAAACGAAAATCTTCACAACTGAACCAATAAGCAACATCATGATAAATGGAGAAAAGATTGAAGTTGTCAAGGATTTCATTTTACTTGGATCCACAACAATCAACACCCATGGAAGCAGCAGTCAAGAAATCAAACGATGCATTGCATTGGGTAAATCTGCTGCAAAAATACCTCTTTAAAGCTTTAAAAAGCAAAGATGTCACTTTAAGGACTAAGGTGCGCCTGACCCAAGCCATGGTGTTTTCAATCGCTTCATATGCATATGAAAGCTGGATAATGAATAAAGGAGGCTGAAGAAGAACTGATGCCTTTGAATTACAGTGTTGGCAAAAAATACTGAATATACCATAGACTGCCAGAAGAACAAAAAAATCTGTCTTGGAAGAAGTACAGCCAGAATACCCATTAGAAGCAAGGATGGTGAGATTTTCTCTCACATACTTTGGACATGTTATCAGGAGGGATCAGTCCCTGGAGAAAGGACATCAGGCTTGGTATAGTAAAGGGTCAGTGAAAAAGAGGAAGACTCTCAAGATGGATTGACACAGTGACTGCAACAATGGACTCAAGCATAACAACAATTGTGAAGATGGCCCAGGACCGGGCAGTGTTTCGTTCTGTTGTATATAGGGTTGCTATGGGTTGGAACCTACTGGATGGCACCTAACAACAACAACAATCTGTAAGGAAGCAGATCATCAGGTCTTTCACCACTGGGTGGGTTTGAACTGCCAACCTTTCTGTTAGTAGTCTAGTACAAACTGTTTGTGCTATACAGGGGCCTATATAGAGACATAAAAAAACCAAAATCCAAACCCATTGCCGTTGAGTCAATTCCAACTCATAGCCACCCTATAGGGTGGAGTAGAACTGCCCTGTAGAGTTTCCAAGGAGTGCCTGGTGGATTCAAACTGCCGACCTTTCGGTTAGCAGCCATAGCTCTTAACCACTGCGGCACTAGGGTTTCCATATAGAGATATAGATACAGATATATAGAAAAACCACTAGAAGCTCATCTATAAAAATATATTCAGGGGTTACTTTTGGTCATTGGAATATAACCCAGAACCCAGTGCCATCGAGTCAAAGATATTTATATCTTTATTTGTGTTTTTAATGTATGTGTATACATACAAAATATTAAACATGTTCAACTTTTATAATAAAAAGTTGCTTAAAAAATAGGCAAGGAGAAAAGACTAGTATTTTTTAACAAGCTCACTGTGATTATCTCCAGGTGGTGATATTTCATATCATTTTTATTTTCTAAATTTCCTATAATGTGTATGAATTATTTATAATCAGACTCCTGAAATCTTGTTTATGTTATTAATGGTCTAAGTAACTCTTCTCTCCTGGACAATGAGAGCTAACCCTCATTTTCCAAAGTATTGCCAATTTTAAATTAATAGATCTATATAAAGAGATTTTAGAGTTCAGTGAAGTTTATTTATTTTAATCAATCTTATGTTCCTTCCAATTTACATGGCTGCCTGTTGGTGGAAGTGAACATTTTTGTTTGGGGAATAAAAACAAGTGGTTGGATCCATTTTAAGAATGGCTATTTTCAAAACAACAAATTACTTGTGTCATTACAACATTTTCACTGAAGTCACGTGTACATAAACAAATCCTAAGAGACTTCTTTCCATAGAATGATTAAGTCCTGTGTGTAATTTAAAAGTCAACCCTCTTCAAAATAGGAAAATGTTCTGGACGTCTGCTTGAGACTCCTTCCATTTACTTTCTTTCCTGTTTGAGTGTATGATGAGTGAGGGTCCAGAAATGAACCCAGTGTTTCCTGCCCTGCTGTGGGTCTGAAGTGTGAGCTGCTGTTTTGCCAACTCTACATTTCTCTTCCTTTCCCTAGATAACGGCAAAGTGGATGGCCCCTTGGTCTCGAGAGGAACAAAGGTGAAAGTGAATCTTCAAGGCTCTGCCAAGATTTGGGGTAAGACAAAGTCTGTGCCACTTTTATTTTGCTCTGCAGGTCAATACAATTTTTGCTAAGTTTTTGAGGGACATTGATCCTCCTTAATGTTCTTCCTAGTCAAGCTTACTAGTCACGTGAAAGCAGTGAAATCTAGAAAGCAAACCTGTTTGGTTTGGTAGAGGGTTGTAAATTGTTTGCATTTATATCATAATTTTTTTTCTTATTTACCCATGATCTAATTTTTCCTCTGAGTTTTATCTACTGTTCATGGAGATTCCTTTAGCTTGTATAATTGGTTTATTACAATGGGTGGGCGTGTTGAACTGTAAGCAGAAAGCTAGATTCAACCAGGTTGTAGCCTGTATCAAGACTTCATGCATTACTCTGCCACAAGGAAAAACAAACTTATCAACAATTATGTACAGGTTCTCCATGAGTACAATAAAGTGTTCTGCAATTCCCATTCTTCACAATGTTATCCATAATTTGTTATGATCCACACAGCCTAATGCCTTTGTATAGTCAATACAACACAGGTAAACATCTTTCTGATATTCTCTGCTTTCAGCAAAGATCAGGCATCAGCAATGATACCGCTTCTTCCACGTCTTCTTCTGAATCTGGCTTGAATTTCTGGCAGTTCCACATCGATGTACTTACTGCTGCAACCACTTTTGAATGATCTTCAGCAAAATTTTACTTGCATGTGAAATTAATGACATTGTTTGTTAATTTCTGCATTCCGTTGGATAATCTTTCTTAGGAAAAGGCACAAATATGGATCTCTCCCAGTTGGGTGGGTAGCTGCCTTCCAAATTTCTTGGCATAGACGAGTGAGCACTTCCAGCACTGCATCCTTTTGTCAAAACATCTCAATTAGTATTCTGCCAATTCCTAAAGCCTTATTTTTCACCAATGCCTTCAATGCAGCTTGGACTTCTTCCTTCGATACCATCATTTCTTGATCATATGCTGTGTCCCGACTGAATGTCTACCAATTCTTTTTGGTAGAGAGACTCTGGGTATTCTTTCCATCTTCTTTTGATGCTTACTGCATCATTCAATATTTTCCCATAGAATCCTTCAATATTGCAACTTGAGGCTAGAATTTTTAATTCAGTTCTTTCAGCTTGAGAAATGCCAAGTGTGTTCTTCCCTTGTGGCTTTCTATCTCCAGGTCTTTGTACATGTCATAATGCTTTACTTTGTCTTCTTGAGCCGCCCATTGAAATCTTCTGTTCAGCTCTTTTAACTTCATCATCTCTTCCATTCACTTTAACTGCTCTACATTCAAGAGCAAGTTTCAGAGACTCTTCTGACATCCATTTTGGTCATTTCTTTGTTTCCTGTCTTTTTAATGACTTTTTGCCCTGGTGGCACAGTGGTTAAGAGCTTGGCTGCTAACCATAAGGTCTGCATTTTGAATCCACCAGCCTTTCCTTGGAAACCCTATGGGGCAGTTCTACTCTGTCTTATAGGGTTGCTATGAGATGGAATTGACTTAATGGCAACCGGTTTTTTTGCTATCTTCATTCATGATGTCCTTGAAATCATCCCACAACTGGTCTGGTCTTTGATCACTAGTGTTAAAGGGGTCAAATCATTCCTGGCATAGTAGACTCTATAATTACATTTTTCTTTTCAACTGATGTGTTGTGGTTGTTGTAAGGTGTCATTGAGTCGATTCTGACTCATAGCAACCCCATAGGACAGAGTAGAACTGCCCCACAGCGTTTCCAAGGAGCAGCTGGTGGATTTGAACTGCTGACCTTTTGGTTAGCAGCCAAGCTCTTTTCCACTACATCACCAGGGCTTCAAGGACTGATGTGAGGATATAAAAATGGAAATATAGGTTAGCCATCAAAATCTTGGTAGCTTAAAAGCTTGGAGCTACATATTTTTCTTTATGCATTAGACAGGCTCTTTGAAAGTTACATTTAAATAAAATTTTTGAAAAATACTATTATATGCAATGCTCATCTGTCACCATGACATTTGTCTATGTTCTCAGGGAGAAAGAGAGGCAGACCTGGAATCCATTTAACTCGGAAGCAAAAAAGAGGCCAACCAAGAGGTAAAGGAGAAAAAATGAATGCACTTCCAATAATTAAACATTTAAATTCCTATGCTTTACTCTGGGTTTTTATCAATAAACTCATTTCCCTGATTGCTTATGTAGCTATACTAATTGTTGAGACGCGTTTCAGATTCAGTCAATTTCCACAACATGTCAGGGAGAGAAAATGATAATACTATAGGCAAGTAACTTGGTGATGGATCTGCAACTAGACCCTGGTGTCCAGGAGCCACAGCAGCGCTGCCTCCACTGAACTGGTAACTTTTGAGGCAAGAAATAGTCTATTGTCATATAAAGGGTCTAACCTATGAGTTGTTAGCTGACCATCCTCTTTGCTGGTTAGAGAGCCACAGATTGCACTCTAAGGATGGCTGACAGTGGTAGTCAGAGGTCTATGTCCTGAAATTTCCTTTTCCTTTGACCAGGCTTCAGATTCTCAGTTGATTAATTATTTCCCTCAGTAAAGCAAGAGGAGAATTATACTAAGTGTACTTCTTGGCCCATTGAGTTCCACTAGTCTAAAAAAAAAAAAATAGTTGCTGTCGAGTTGATTCCAACTCACAGCAACCTCATGTGTTTCAGAATATAACTATGCTCTGTAGGGTTTTCAATGGCTGACCTTTCAGAAACAGGCTTTCGAGGTGCCTCTGAGTGGGTTCAAACTGCCACTCTTTGGGTTAGTAGACCAGTACTCAACCATTTGCACCAAAAAGTCTTCTCAAATTTGCCTGTAATAGTCTACCTATCTCAAAACTAGTTATCAGGTCTCCAGTCACCCTCCTCCCTGTGCAATTTTACAAATTATTCTAGATCTCCTCATGCTCCTCTTTCAGCCATAGATAAAGTGGAAGAAAAGAAAAAAAAAAAAAAAAAACAGAACAAAAATTGAAAACAGACACTGTCTCCATTATATTGCCCCGTTATTCTACTTTCTCTATGTCCACTCACTGCTTAAATGGGGAGACATGAGAACAGTCTCTGACATTGTCTCTAGCTAACTACAGAAAAACTGTCTAGCTGGAGCGGTCAGAACAGTGATAGCAGCTGTATATTTCATTGTCATGTAAGCATCAATGGGGCCAAAGAGATTAGGCTTTAAGAGAGTTTTATTGAAGCCTGATTTCTCAGCTAAAGCATTCTGTTCTATTTGAGATTTGGGGGGTGAAATTGGGGAAGACATTCTGTAGTTATGTATCAAAAATGCCACTAGGAAGAAAAGTTTTGAAATTCTAGAGATCTGTGGAATCAAGCTTCCAAAAGACCTCTATGTCTTTATAGGAATGACCTCAACAGGGCAGGAGGGAGGTGTGCACTATTGTAAAATGAGAATGAATAAAGAAATCTTCTCTTCTAGGTTCAAGAAAGCACACAGATAAAATTGTGGATTTTCACTCCCTTGTACTTCCTGTGACCTGTGGTGAGGTAAAAGGGACTTTATATAAGAAGAAATTGGAAAAAGGTGCGTTTCATTTATTTTCAGTAGTTTGTAATTCCTCTCTGAAGGAATCATAGAAGTGATGGAATTACCGTGTGAATTATACATTAGTCAAGAAATTATGATCCCAGTTTGGCTTGAGAAAAGAAACAAGGTAACTGTGATGTTGTTAGGTGCCACTGACTCATAACCTTAATTGTCTTTACCAATCTGTAGTGCACAATTTCACATGGTTTCACCACATCTTTGATCTGGTGGAAAACAGGTGGAATTGTGCACTACAGATTAGTAAATAAGCATAAGTAAGCCCGTGTGTACGTTGCTTATGGGGTAATCCATCCCCGTACAACAGAACAAAATGTTCTCTGGTACTGCATCACCCTCAAAATAATAGGTATGTTTGAGCCCATTGTTGCAGCCACTGTGTCAATCATCTCGTTGAGGGTCTTCCTCTTTTTTGCTGACCCTCTCCTTTACCAAGCACGATGTTCTTCTCCAGGGATCGGTTCCTCCCGGTAACATGTCCAAAGTAAGCAAGACAAAGTCTCACCATCCTTGCTTCTAAGGAGTATTCTGGCTGTACTTCTTACAAGACAGATTTGTTTTGGAAGTCCATGGTATATTCAATATTCTTTGCCAACACCATAATTTAAATGCATCAGTTCTTCTTTGGTCTTCCTTTCTCATTGTCCTGCTTTCTCATGCATGAGACGATTAAAAATACCATGGCTTGGGTCAAGCAGACCTTAGTCACCAGAGTGACTGTCATGGATTGAATTGTGTCCCCCAAAATATATGTCAGCTTGGCTAGATCATGATTCCCAGTATTGTATGGTTGTCCTTCATTTTGTGATCTGATTATCCATTTTGTGTTGTGTTATAAATCCTAGCCTCTATGCCAGTAGTTAAGGTCCCATTTGGAGTGAGCTGCCCACTATGTTAATGAGGTACAATTAAGTCATGTTAGTGAGGATCAGGTTATGTTCGTTAGGTTAATGAGGCAGGATTAGGGTGGGATGTTATTGCCCTTCACTGCCCTACAAGAGACAAAAGTAGACAGCAGTGAGCAGAGAGAAAGGGGATCTCATTACCACCAAGAAGAAGAGTCAGGAGTGGGGCACATCCTTTGGACCTGGGATTCCTGTGCTGAGAAGCTCCTAGACCCAGGGAAAGACTGATGCCAAGACACGTGGAGATCTCCAAGGAACGCTGGCCCATAAATGTTGGAAGGAGACAAGAACTTTCCCCCAAGGATGACAGAGAAGGCTTCCACCTAGAGCTGGCACCCTGGATTCAGACCGATAGCCTCCTAAACTATGAGAGTAAAATTTGCTTGTTAAGACCATCCACTTGTGGTATTTCTGTTACAGCAGCACTAAATAACTTAGACAGTGACATATTTGTTTTTTAAGATTTTAAAGAGGTCTTTTGAAGTAGATTTGCCCAATGCAATATGTCATTTGATTTCTCGACTGTTTCTTCCACGAAAATTGATGGTTGATTCAAGTAAGATGAAATCTTTGACACCTTCAATTTGTTCTCCGTTTATAATGAGGTAGTTTATTGGTCCAGTTGTGAGGATTTTTGTTTTCTTTATATTGAGGTATAATCCATACTGAAAGCTGTAGTCTTTAATCTTCATCAGTAAGTGCTTCAAGTCCTCTTCACTTTCAGCAAGCACGATTGTGTCATCAGCATTTCACAGGTTGTTAATAAGTCTTCCTCCAATCCTGATGCCCCATTTTTCTTCATGTAGTCTAACTTCTCAGATTATTTGCTCAGCATACAGACTGAATAGGTATGGTGAAAGGATATAACCCAGACACACACCTTTCCTGACTTTAAACCAATCAGTATCCCCTTGTTCTGTCCGAACAATTGCCTCTTTGATCTATGCACAGGTTCCCCATAAGCACAATTAAGTGCCTGGAATTCCTGTTCCTTAAAAAGGTAAACCTAAGATGATATTTTCACACTTTCAAAAAATTATACCTATTAGGTGCTCACTCTCACGTGAAGTGTCCATAGTGATGCCCAAAGAACCAAAGACAAGTGCAGGAACTTAGTTCCACAGATGGAAAATGTCACCCATTTTACTTTGAATCATACGTAAAAGGAAAGAGGCCCTCGACCTCAACCTTTATAAGCTCTGTCCCCTCTAGATCCTCACCACCAGGACTGGTACGTTACATAACGATACTGCAGAATTTAGAATCAGAAAGCCTGCGTCCTCGCCTTAGCTATGCTAACAGTGACTGTTTCATTCTGGGTAGAGAAGTGGACTTTTCTGAGCCTGAAATTCCTCACCTAAATAAGGGAACGTTCATTAAAAATCTGCTTCATGTAGCTATGAGATTTAATTTACATAATTAACGGAAAACGTTTTGTGTTTGTAAATCCTAAAGCTTTGCAAAAGTATCTATTGTGACAGACTTCATCTCAGACCTCTCTTCCTTAATGTGGCTCTTGGGACACTAATTAATATAAAATGTTTGACTTATGTTTATTTTTTAAATTGCTTTACTGAGATACAATGCACATACCATACAACTATTGCCCGATTAGGGTCCGTGCCCTGGAGCAGTCGAGCCAATGGAACGTACTCCAAGTAAGAAAGAGAGAGAAAGTTTATTTAGGGGGTGGCACCAAAGGTAAAGCCCGACAGCAACGCAGCCTGTCTTTATGGCTTCCTAAAAGGCAATTTTACATCACAGCTTATATATGACTGTTAAAAGTGTTTTATTGGCACGTAGCCCACAGATGGCCAGATAAGTTACACATTACGAGAGAACTACAAAAGACTCCTTATCAGGCTAAAGATTTACAGAGCAGACGTATGGACCTTAATCTTCATGTGGGGGATAGTAAGTCACAGATAGCCAGACAGAACACAACAAAGTCATTTAAAAAAATATGCGAAAAGGAGAAGGCAGGCAGGAAAAAAAAAAACAAACTTATAGGTTCATCATGGCATCTCAATCACCCATTTTGAAAAGGAGAAAACATGTTGTGGAGTATTGGGGTCACACAACTCATGTACAATTCAGTAGCTTTTTGAATTTCAACAAGGTCGTACAATCATCACCACAATCTAATTTTTTAGCATTTTTCATCCCCCCCTAAAAGAAACCTCATACCATTAGCAATCAATCCCAATTCCTATTCCACCTCAATCACTAGCCCTAAGCAATGACTATTCTATTTCCTGCTCTACGCATTTGCCTATTCTGGCCATTTCACATAAATGGAGCCATATATTATGTGACCTTTTGTGACTGGCTTCTTTCACTAAGCATGATGTCTTCAAGATTCACCCATTTTGTAGCACATATTAATACTTTATTCTTGTTCACTGTCAAATAATATTCCATTGTATTGATATACCACATTTTGTTTCATCCGATGATGGACATTTGCTTATTTTGAATAATGCTGCTATGAACATATATGTACAAGTTTTTGTGTGGACGTATGTCTTCTCTTAGGTATATATTTGGGAGTGTAATTGCTGGATTATATCCCAACTTTATGTTCATTTCTTGAAGAACTGCCAAAATGTTTTCTGCAGAAGCCGTGTCATTTAAATTCTCCCCAGTAATGTATGAGGGTTCCAATTTCTGCACATCCTTGTCAACACTTGTTACTGTCTGTCTTTTTTATTATAACCATTCTAACGGGTGTGAAAATGTTTTCTCATTGTGGTTCTGATTTGCATTTCCTTAATGACTAAATGAAAGAGCCTGGGTGATGACTATCTCTTATAAATAACCTAAATTTTCCACTGGATTCTATAATCATTTTTAATATCACCTATCATGATTTTAGGGATGAGAAAATCTCTGCTCAATAATGCCATCAAACTGGTTGAAAAGTGTGGTGGTAGAAAATGCAGATGTATGTAGTGGTGGTAACATTCTGAGCTCAGGGCACCCACCTGGGATCTCAGTCCCACGAACCCAAGAGCCATTTCCAGGATTCTGCCTCCACATTGGCCCCCAAAATTTAATAGTAAATTGAAATCCTCTCATTCTTTGGAATCACTTGGTTTTCCTTTGTAGGTGGTTTTGAGATACTTTTAAAAGGTTGGTTTGGGTGGTAATTATCACCTTTTTCATGCATGAAAGTCAAAGAAATGACATAGCAGGAATCTTTTTTGAGGGGACTTTCAGGTTGGACTTGGGTCCCTATAAGTCTGGGAGGGGAAGACAGACTCTCCTGCTATTGATCTTGAGGCCAAATTGGTTGGCTCCAGATCCAATGTGGTTGAAGGCCACAGTCTGAGCTCTGGGGACGGAATCCTCAGGATCAACTTACCCTGGTCTTACAGGAGCCTCGGAAAAGTGTATACAGCATGAGGATGGGAACTGGCTCACCCCCAGGGAATTTGAAATCAAAGGAGGCCACGCAAGAGCAAAGTACTGGAAGCTGAGTGTGCGCTGTGGCGGACGGCCCCTACGGTGGCTGATGGAGGTATTCCAATGACAAGGGCCAGGAGATGTGCCCTGCCTTGTTGTATCCTAATAGTAAGGTCACTGTTTTCTCATCAAGTATTTGTTGAGTTATAGCTAAAGCCCTGATGCTCCAAGTTTTTCCTTTCACTTGGGACAGAGGGACTCCGCATTCACAACCATAGTACAGTGCAGCAGATCAGTGTTGTAAGAGGGGCTTCTCAGGAAGAGATGCAGAAACTCAGAGGAGGGAAAGGTTTTTCTGACTTGGCTGCATACAGACAACTTCATGCATGAAAGAAAGAAAAGTTGACAGTCAAACAAGTGGTAAGAGGACACTCCAGAGAAAGAACGCCATGAAAACCAGAGCCAAGACTGAGCTGGCTCTGAGGGCTTAGGAAGGTAGATTGTGTGTGATACGGCATGATCCATCAATGGGGTTATGAGTTTAATATAATTGCCTTGACAATGGGGAACCAAAGAAGTCTTCTGATTTGGGGAATGACATATTTAAGCCATTATTTTAGACAGCTATGGGGCCTTCAAATGACTTTACTTTCTTTTCTGCCTGGAAAACCCATACTCAACCTACAAGGCTCAGCTCCAATGTCACCCTCTCTGAATATTCCCAGACTGACCTATCTCTGGTCATCCTTTCCCTGGGCTCTATGAGGCCCCTACTAGAGTCCTTCTACCATTTTATACTTCCATACAGCCTCTTTTTCTCTCTAAACTTCTCTAGCATTTCTCCATCTTTGTGTGCCCAAGGTTGTTTACTGTCTGACACCCAGTAATCATGCAACCAATATGTGTTGATTGAATAGCCCTGGTGTAAGAAGTCCAGCCAGAGTGGCACTGGTAGGAATTGAAAGGAGGTGATTGGTATAAAAGAGATTGTGAAGGAAAACCTTCCAAGACTTGGGAATGAAGCACAAGGGAAAGGGAAATGCTCTAAAGATGATTTTCCAGCTACTGGCAATGGAAGTCTAGTAGAGGTACAGGTGAGGAGAGGAAGATGGTTTCTCATTTAGACACCTCAGGTTTGAGCTGCCAGTGGGACATCCAGGTACAAATATTTTGGAGGAGACTGGAAATGCCAGACTCACAAAACAGAAACACAGACTAACCACGTTCTGGGATCTTTTTGTCTTTCAGGAAGGATTTCTACTGAATCCTCCAAGAAAATATCATAGGAGGAAAAAGGTGATTACTACATAATTTTCTACATTCTTATAAGGGTGTCAAAGTTGGAAAAGCAAACATGATTATGTAATACATAAAAGCATTCCATAATAAGGTGATAGGATCATCTTGAACTTGAGCCCACATGTTTTTCATTGATTTTACTTTTATAACTGAAATGAAATTTAATGGAGCAAAAGTTTCCTCACAATCATTTGGATTGCCCTAGTCTAGCAGATAGCTCACCTTGGGATAGTATGAAACCCACTGTCATTTCATGAGATAGGCAACAGAAAGCACATTTCTTTTTGGTTCAGTCATATCCTCCCACTCCTCCCAATAAAATGTACACACAGACATACAGAGTTCTTTCTCAAGGTGAAATTATTTACTCTTCATGAGGATACTGCTGATGAGGAGGAAGCTCTTGGGATACACATGTGGCTTACAGGAGGTGCTGACATGCAGAAAGTTTTACTTTGATGCCACAACTTTGGCTTCACCAGTGGGACTGTGCAGACCTCCCTTCTATCTACGTGAGTGATTTCTCTCAATGAAAGAAAGCTAAGGAGGCTATGGAGGTAGCACACACGTAGGTTAAGTGCAGTGTAGATTCCTGGCAAAGTGATAAGTCATGTCTTCTATAGTTTTTCTAAGATTGAGTATGAATGAAAACTTGATGAGGGAGGTGAAGTGGAGAAGTGCCATTCTTACATACTTCAGGCAGAAGTGGCCATGTAAGAGATTCACAGACTTACAAGGTTCACATATAACTGGCTACTGGGGCCTCATATTCCACTGGGATGTTATTTGATGTTATGACTTGTTTGAACTCTCAGACACTGGGACATTTCATTCACTGGGTTTCCTGAAGAAAAATCTATTCAGTGAGTACTTCAAAAACCAACAGCTCTACGTTTCCCCTGGTGTCAAGAGTAACAGTCTAGGTTACTCAAATGAGCTGGCAACTTCCAACAAACAATCTATCCTTATTCATAGGTGTGACTTTTTACAGCAACAATCTGTAGTTGCCTCTATATTTTGTGTCTCTTCATGGGCAAGAACGGAAGCTCCAAAAGGTGACAGTCCTAGGATTCCTTACTATTTCTGTGGGTCCTCTTGCTGACTGGGGCCTTTGGCTTCTGGAAACTTCACTGCCACTCTCAGCGCCACATGATAGCTCCCCTGATCATGACAAATTCCACTTGTATCTTCTGGTGACAGCTCCCATGCTGTAAAATAAACTTATATGCTAACCCAGAAGGATCATTTATTGTACGCTATTATTTGCTTTGTTGTACATAGGGTTGCCGTGAGTTATGAAACAAAGGGTAGATTGGCTAACTCCCATGAAGAGATGACTGTTCAAATAAATGAAGGATGCATTCAGTATTGTCAATCAATCTTTCTCTCTTTTCAACAGAGAAGACTGAAGCCTCACAACGATAACTTAGTTGGCCCTTACGTAAGTACTAACTCCCTAACCAACAGGGGGATACACTGAATTTTCACAGGACGAGCTTGAGATGCACTTCAAGAGTCCCGGAGGAGGCACTGGGTGAACACTGGGATGTGTATGAGTCCCGTAGAGAGGCTGAGCATCTGGGAGCTATAGATATACAGATGTAGCTGGAGCTATGAGAGTGACTCTGATCATCTGGGGGAGACAGAGAGCCAAGGACAGAAACCTGACTCATTCTGTCCTTTAATGTTTGTAAATCACCCTTCCACAAGTCAATTTAGTCATTATAATATAGGCAAATGGACTTAACAAGGTGTTTCAGGTCCTTGTTTTAGCTGCTGGATAATGAAATTATTCAGAGTCCTACAAAATTGTCAACTCATTTTGTCGCTAGTCTTTCTGTGTTAGGATATCTGGTTTTACAAGGAAAATTTTTCTGGCTGGATACACAACCCCTCCTCCTGAACTTCACTGCAAGCCAGAACGTCTTCTCCGGGATCTCCACTCAGTGTAGTTCATTAAAATCTCAGGCAGAAGCACGTACATGTCCATGCTATGCACGCAAAGGCAATGTGTTCTAGAATTCCATGGCATTAGCCTTTGGGGCCTCAGCAACCCTGGTGATGAAGGCATTATTGCATCTTCCAGCCAGGAAACTCAGAAGAGTGTGAGGTGTGCCGCGATGGAGGACAGCTGTTCTGCTGTGACACTTGTTTGAGATCCTTTCACGAGGAATGTCACATCCCACCTGTGGAAGTTGAGAGGTTAGTGAGATGCAGCCCCAGCTCCCACCCCTCTTATTAGGGCCCCCTTCTCTTGTTGTGTACACTCACCCTGCAGAGTTCCTGCTTTCATCTAGACTGGGAAGGAGCAGGGTCCTTGTGTACAGGGATCTAGAAGTGTGATCTAGAGCTATTTAATGGAAGAAAAAATTTTTTTTAGTTTAGTCATCTAGTGCTGCTATAACAGAAATACCCAGAAGTGGATGGGTTTAAGAAAGATAAATTTATTTCTTCACAGTAATGTAGGCTAAAAGTCCAAATTCAGGATGTCAGCTCGAGGGGAAGGCTTTCTCTCTCAGTTAGCCCTCTCATCAATCTTCCCCCGGACCAGGAACTTCTCTGCGCAGGGACCCCAGGTCCAAAGGACATGCTCTGCTGCTGGCCCTGCTTTCTTGGTGGTATGAGGTTCCCCTGTCTCTCTGCTGGATTCTTTCCATGTCAAGAGATTGCTTCAAGACACAATCCAATCTTGTAGATTGAGTCCTGCCTCATGAATACAACTGCCACCTATCCTCCCTCATTAACATCATAGAGGCAGGATTTACAACATATAGGAAAATCACACAATACCAGAAATCACATGGCCCAGCCAAATTGATTCACAGATTTTAGGGGAGACATAATTCAATCCATGACAATGGGGCTGGCAGCAAGAGCTTACCATTCTTTGTGAATCAAAGATACCTCCTCTGAGACTCAAAGCAGTGACTGGGCCCCTTTGCTATAACTGTCCTTTCCTAGAAGTTTTCCAGCATGGAGCCCTGTCCAAAAGAATTGGGTCAGAAATGACAGCTGTTTGTGTTCTGTGCGTATTCAGAAAACACAGGAAACATCACCCAGCTCCCGTGTTTCACTTGCTCCCATCAGACAGAGGAAGGTCCAAGTCCTTCAGGAATTAAGGCCCACTTTCTGATACTCAGTCCTGTCAGGCAGGGATCCTTGTGCTACTAGAAGCTCAGACAGAGAAAGAAGAGACTGTCACTCACCATGACCCCTCCTTCTGTGGGCTGATACCCCCGGAACTACCACTAATGGAGGAGGTCATTGGCTTGAGGTCACACGTGGGAGTCTAGGACACTCTGTGATGTCTGGATGGCTGAGACCCTCAGCCATTCCTGAAAGGAGGCCAGTGACACCCATGGGAAAGGTGACTGTCTCCAGGGCCTTGCCCCCTGCTCATTTTATGCCCGACCTCCCAGGACCCCGTGGAGCTGCATCTTCTGCAGGATGAAGGAATCTTCAGGAAGCCAACAGTGTCAACAGGAATCTGAGATCCTGGAGAGGGAGATGTTGCCTGAGGTACAGATGGTGAGTCAACTGCAAGCCCCAAGCCTTCTCCTTTCCCTTTACATGTGAGAAGCACAACCACACAAAGCACCCAAAGAGAGTACACTCTGCTAAGCCATATATGCATCACACTGTTTTAACACCAAGACTTGTTTTCAAGCCATTATATGTCCATTTCCAAGAGCCATGCTTGCTCAGGAACCTTCTGGATGACTGGTTTGAGTCATGGGCTCTGTCTGGGCATGGGTCGGGCTCATACTTCCAAGCTGCTTTTCATTCACAGCCTCCTTCTTTTGCAGAAATGTGAGTTCCTCCTCTTGAAGGTCTATTGCTGTCCAGAGAGCTCCTTTTTTGCCAACATTCCGTATTATTACTATGTGAGTAATAACAAAAACAAGCCATGATTACTGGCTGCTATGCACTTATGTGGCCTAGAAATTGTCACCAGTGGAATTTGTGAGTTGAATCCCGTGGGACTGAGAGCACAAACTGCCAGTATCTTTACCATGTTGTATTCCAACTGGACTTGATGGGAATCCATAGAGTGTAGACACTGAACTATGCTAACAGTGCTACCTTTGGCATTGTTGTCCCCAGAACAGAGAGGATCCTCAGGTCCTAAAGGAGCCCATGTGGTTGAACAAAATCAAGAAGCGACTGAGTGAGAAGGGTTACCACCGAGTGGAGGGGTTCGTGCAGGACATGCGCCTCATCTTTCAGAACCACAGAGCATCCTACAAGGTAGGGGGCTTTCCCTGCTGCCACTTCCTTTCCTTTGTATAGAGCCACTCTGCCCCCTTTTTCTGGCACCTGGGAAACTTCACAGATTCCCTCAGGGGTAGCAAACCTGCATAAGCAAGGATTCCAGAAGTGAATGGTTTTTTCAGGTCAGGGCCTAAGCTTATTGTGGCATAGTGACAGTGAGCCAGCTGGTTTCACTGCACCCAGAAGCCCAGGCCTCTGAGAGTTCCTTCTGCTCTGCAGAGGTAGCTGGAGCCCAGAGGGGACAGTAGAGGACATCCTGCTCCCGCACCTAAGGACAGGAGAATTGCATTTTAAAATCGTAGTGCACTTCTTCTCTCCCCCCAAATACACTGCATCAGACTTCTCAGAGCTCTCAAAGCCCAGATTCTGTTACATGTGAATTTGTCAGTGATGGTCCCTATAGTGACAGGGCTCACCTGAAGGATGGATGTGACTGTGAGCAAATGAGAGAGGCCATAGATTTACTTTAGACATTTCCATACTGCCTGAATTGTTACAAATAAAACTGATTACTTTCATAACTCTCACTAAAATAAGTATTAGGCCTTAAGTACAGTAATTCTTTCATATCTGTGTCTAGTTAATAAGAAATACTCACTCTATCAGGGAACAGAAGTTACTTTTAGCTTCAAGAGGTTTTTAGTTTAACCTGACTAATGGAACTCTCAGTTAACACCTTCGATGTTTAATATTAGAGTCCTGCTCATTCTGACCTGTAAGGTGTCTACGAATCTAAACGATGGGTATTATTATTTTTGTCTTTTTTATTTCTTTCAGCTGAAGGACTTCGGCCAAATGGGACTTAAACTGGAGGCTGAATTTGAGAAGAATTTCAAGGAAGTGTTTGCTATTCTGGAAACAAATGAGAACAGTTCACTTGTGTAATAATGCTGTAATAATGCCAAATGCCCTTTTCTACCCCTCTCCAGAGGATTTTGCTGAGCTAAATGGATCCGGCTTTACCTGGAGGTCATGGCCCTGTGGCCTCACGGTGGAGCCAGTGCTCTGGTGTGATTGACGCTCCTGTCCTCCCTGTGGGATCAAGTAGGTGCATCCTTGCTTAGCTTTCCACTCACCCTATCATTCTTCCCTCACTCCCTTCTTAGAGAACTGTTAGAATAAATCACTTCACTAAGAGACTTCATCTCATTCTATTCTTTTAGGAGCCTCAACCAAAGATAGTTGGTACCAGAAATGGTCCTAGAAAGTATGCTCTTAGGATGACATTCTGGGGTAGAATCACTCTCTAGCCAGATGGTGACAGGTGGAGTACTGATAGTCCCTGGAGTGCTGTAACAGAGTAATTGCCAAGAATTTCACCTGTGATAAACTAGATGAGCTATAGTGAAGGGAATAACTAGCTGGTGCAATTGTCTGGGATTTAAGAAGGGAGAAATTGTAACTATAAGAACTATGGACTTGTGTGGCTTTTGATAAGTCCCATTGATGTGTTGGAAAGAGTACATGACAGGCTTAGATGAGTCAGATCTATTAATAAAAAAAAAAAAAATTTTTTTATTAGCAACCATTAAAGGCAGCATTTATACAGAGACCACCATACCTACAGCCTGAAGGCAGGCAGTAAAGAGGACCTGGCACAGGTCCTAATTTTTTAAATGGCAGAGCTTCACAGAAGACTGAATTCTAAGGTTAGGGTGGTATCTCATGCCAAAGTCAGGCTCTGACAAAGAAGGAGCAAGGCCATGAAGCTCAGAACAGGGATATCTGGGTAGATGCACACAAGAACGTTGACCTCCAGATTCCCCTGAGCCCACCAGTCCTACAGAAGAGTCTCCCTGCCCCTTGTTGGAAGATAGAGCTACCATGGCATCTTGCTTGAATAAAGACTCCCTGAACCTTCTATAATACATTGGTCCAAAAATATATATATAGTCTAATATAAAAATATAGAGAGAGAGAGAGAGAGAGAGAGTCTAATATAGTGATGACTATATCTGGGTTTTTTTTATATGTTAGTTAGACCCACTGAGCAAGAAGTTACAAGTCTTTTGAATGCCTTGTTAAATCATATGCATTCCAGATGGTGGGAAATAAATAGTACACTCCTGCCATATAGGTAAAGTTTTCAGGGGTTCAGTGGTCTGAGGCATGTAAAGTTAAGCCTCCAAAGTAAAGGCTAAACAATTCCGCCTCGCACCTCCTACCACGAAGAAAAAAGTACAATGCTTAGTAAGCCTCTCCAGGTAAGGAGAATAACCATGGTTGACAATTTAAAGAAATGATTCTAGTCTTTATAGCGTGTGTGTGTGTGTGTGCACGTGCCTACTATCTTAATAAAGAAAATGTGATATAACCAATGTTTTCATTTAAAAATATACTTTGCACATAGTTACATGTCAATAAATACAGCTCTTTATCACCCCATCATAGCTTTCGTTTTTCATCAAGCCTCCATTGCAGTTTGCTCTATTTGGTTATGCAAATTAGAAGTGCTGATCTGAAGTGGGGAGCAGCACACCCTAGTGTTTAAGAGTACAGCCTCTGAAGTTGGCCCATGTAGGTGGAAATCCAGGTCCTCCACTGACTGGTATTGTGTCCTTGTGCAGTTAACTTGTGTGTCCATGCATTAGTTTCACCTGTAGGATGGAGATACTAGGAGTATACAGCTCACTGGATTACCACGAGGATTAATGAGTTAATATGTGTTGTGCACCTAGAAAGTACCTGACCCTGTAAGCCATAAATAAATAAAATTTATAAAATCAACACATAAACATATCTGTATCAATTAGGGCTTTTTCCAGCAAGAGAGATCAACTCCATCTTGCTTAGACAAAAGACAATTCACTGCTGAGATACAGAGTGAAGTACATAGCGGGCAGGAAGGCCGGTGCACCGAGCCTAGACTCAGCCCAGGTACCAGAGCAGCTCCAGGAATTGAGCATGAGGAACAACTCAGCCAAGTTGTTAACGAGCTGCTGTAAATCAAATGCTTTCCCCCTGTTTTAACACCATAAGACGCTTCACTCAGGAGTCATACACCCAAAAGAGAGTCTGATTAGCCTGACTTGCCAAAGGGCCAGCAGCTTATCAATAGTCCCTCTACACTTGCAGAAAAGGGCAGAGGCAATTCATCCAAGGAAACTCGTGCTTCAGGAAATGGGGATGGAGGAAACTCGACAGTGGAGGAAAGCAAGGCTGACTGTGATGGTTAAGGTTGTGTGTCAACCTGGCTGGGCTATGATTCTCAGTGATTTGGCAGTTAGGTAATGATGTAGTTATCCTCCATTTTGTGATATAATGTAATCGCCTCCATGATGTGATCTGATGTGATCAGCCAATCAACTGTAAGGGGAGTTTCCTTGGGGGTGTTGCCTACATCCTATATATATATATATATATAAGCTCACTGGCTTTTGCACACTCTGGATTGTGCATCCAGCTCGTCATCATCTGGCCTCTGATTCTTGGTACTTGAGCCAGCTGCCTGCTGTATTGTCTGCTGATCTTGGGATTTGTTGGACTCTGCAGCCTGTGAGCCAACAGCCTGTTGTCTGACCTACTGATCTTATGCTCATCACTCAACAGCCCCTGCAGCTACTGAATCAGGAGAAACCTCCAGTGTGATGCCTGACCCAGGGACTTGGGACTGGCCAGCCACTACAAGTGTGTGAGCCATTTCCTTGAGATAAATCTCTCTCTACGTATATGTGTGTGTATATATATGTATATATATGTGTCACATACAGAAACACATACATACGCTTCACTGGTTTTACTTCTCTAGAGAACCCAGCCTAAGACACTGACTCACCGTAGTGCCAGTGCTGTCACACAGGAGGAAGAGAGCGGTTTCAGGCAGTCAGGAGGGCGCAGAGCCTGGTGGTGGGCCTTGTCCCTTGTATCACACTGGGCAGGATGACTGTGTTCCACTGCCATGTGCTGTGGAGCCAAAGGCTGAACTGGTCATCGTACTAGAAGGGAAGGCGTCACTCTACCCATTAGATAACCAAGGGCAAAGGACAGGGACTAATACCTGTCGGTCCAGTTACCCTAAACTCAGAGAAGAGGGGTGTTTGCTGCAATGCCAGGCACCTGGCTGCGTTCTGACCTTCACGGGAGTGAGACCATGGCCCTGGGAGCTGCCGGGAGGACCTGGGCCTCATCATCCATAGCTACCTCTTATCACTGCAAAGTCTCAAGGCTCTTTGTAAGGGCTCCTCAGTCTGAATCTCCTGGCGTGGTTCCTCTGGTCATCAACGAGCACCCTGGTCTGCTGTGCTGGAGAGAAGAGCCTTCTGGTGGGGAGGCTGGGAAAGGGGGCAGGTTCTCCAGCTCCTTCAGTATAAATCAGGGTGAGTGACTCCCCTAGGAGGTCTCTCACTGCCTCAGAATCTGTGTCCAGGACCTGAACGTGTCTTCGTTGTGTTTCCTACTAGTCCAAACTCTCACTTGTACATAGCTGGGTGCTATTTCCTAACAAGATGCACAGGGAAGTCACAGCAGGAAGGAGGTACAGGGAAGGCGATGCCATGAATTCCTTGGCAAGAGCTGGCTGCTTAAGAAGTTCTTGAAGCAAAAAGCATATTCAGTAGTATCACTCAATCTCCTTCTTTGAAAAAGGAAAACATTCTTGGGCTTTTCTGCAACAGCTTATGTTTCATCTGTCTAGGAGGTCTGAAAGTATTAACTCCAACTGAAATTCTAGAATAATTCTTTCTTTCCCCTAGACACATTATCAGATTTGTTATTTTGTTTAATGAAGGAAGTCTACTCTACCTAGGCGTTAACTTGTGTTACTACGAGTCCAAAAGCACAAAGTGTGTACAGTTCTGGGCCGTGTAGCTCCTAACAAAACTGTATTCTGGACTACAACTACCGCAACCTTCACTAGGCTGAGTCCAGAACAACTAGATGGCACCTGGTTACCACCAGTGACAGCTCTGGCAGGGATCACAATAGCAGGTCCCAGACAAAGTAGGAGAAAAATGTAGAACAAAATTCAAATTCACAAGAAGAAAAAAAAAAAACAGGTTTGGTGGTCTGACAGAGACGGGAGAAACCCGGAGAGTATGGTCTCCGGACACCATTTTAACTCAGTACTGAAGTCACTCTTGAGGTTCACCCTTCGGCGAAAGATTAGACAGATTAGGAGCCTTGGTGGCACGGTGGTTAAGAGCTCGGCTGTTAACCAAAAGGTCAGCAGTTTGAATCCACCAGCTGCTCCTTGGAAACCCTATGGCGCAGTTGTACTCCGTCCAATAGGGTCACTATGAGCTGGAATAGACTCAAAGACAACGGGTTTCTTTTTTTTGTAGGGCCAACAATAACACACATGAGGGACATGCTTCTTAGTTCAATTATGTATACGTGACTAATGGACATACCAGCCCAAAAGCAAAGACAAGAAGGCAGGAAGCGACAGGAAAACTCAACAAATGCAAACAGGGACCTAGGGTGGAGAAAGGAGAGTGCTGACACACCATGCGGTTGGCAACCAATGGCAGAAAACAATTTGTGTATTAACTGTTTAATAAGAAACCAATTTTCTCTGTAAATTTTCACCTAAATCACAATAAAAAAATAAATAAAAATTTTAAGAAAATTGTACTTTGGGTTTGATGTCGTGGTACATTAGCATATCTTGCTTGGATGGGCAAGGCCTAAGGGTGGGACGCCTGGGGAGTTCTGCTTCTGATACAGAGGAGAAAACTCCCAACCACCTGACCCACTCACAGATAGCTATGAACTCTGGCCAATACTCAAAAAACAACTTTCTGAGACCTGAGTCAGTAACAGGTGGGCAAAGCTAAGATACTTTGGTTCCAAATTCTTGTGGAGTCAGAGAAGCCCTTATGTCAGAGAAGGGTGAAGACCACCCACCAGGGAGACTGGGGACATGGGGCACTGCCTGAAGCCATGTGCACAAAACAGTCTTTGAAGTCTTATGTCTTCTCTTAAACATTCATTCTACCCCATCAATTTCTGCAACTTGTTTAGTATTTTTTTTTTTTTTTAAACTACTTGGTTCCAGTCTCTGGCCCTGGGGGCTGGAAGAGTTCTCACTTACCCTGGCTGTTTTCCAGAAATGTGAAGGCCCTCCTCCCCGGGAGACAATGCAGGGCATTTTGGCCCTCCCCAGGCCTGCGTCTGAAAGCTGGGCACTAACTTTGGTCAAGGCTTACCAATGTGCAGGGCAGCCCATGGGTCAGAAAAGGAGTAAAATCTCTGGCTTTCCCTTCTGCCCCACATAGCCATCTTGGTAAGGGGAAGGGACAACAGCCCCCTCCCCCGCCATGTACACTGAAGCAGCTGCGACACTTTTGGTTCAAATATATTTTTTTGGCCTCTACCTTTGCAAAAACAAGTTGGCTCCTTGGAACTGCCTGGTTCCCCCTTGGGGGCTGCCCCTCCCCTGGTCCTCGCTCAGGGTCTGGGTGGGGAATCCCCTCCTCAGTCCCTGCTGCCACATTCCATGAAAGCTGAGAATCGCCTTGGAATTGGAAGAGGAGACAGGCAGCACCCTGCAGCCTTCCCACTTCTGTGCAAATACTTTCACTTCTCTTTTTTCCCATTTGGGCGGAGCTCTCTCAGTGAGTCAGTTCACAGCCTTCCGGCTCAGACCCGGCAGCTACACTAGACACAGGCTGAGAGTCAGGCTGGCTCCAAGGCCCAGCAGGGCCAGGGTGGACCATGGCAGGTGGGGGCGGCCACCTCAGTGTCAGGTGAGTCTGTCTAGCTTCCTTCATCATCCTTCTCTCTGGCAATGTTGCTGCTTGAGTGTGGGGGACAAGCACTCAGTGTGCAAGGTATTAAAATAAAAGAGTACCTAACAAGGAAATCGGGGGTTTTAAACTGCATCTGGACAGCTGGCAGGAAAGCCCGGCCTGCGAGGCCCACGTAACTTCCTTAGTGTTTTGAAACTACCACTGAGAGCAAGACTGTTGGAGCCCAGCAGTCCCTTCGTAGGCTTCGCTGCAGGGGTCTGTTCTTTCCTCGTGACCTTAGAATCCCCTCATTTCCCTCCAACTTCTTGAGATCATTTCAAGAGAAAATTTAGAGTCTTTAAAATCCAGGAGAACACCTAAGTTTAAATGTTGGGTGCTGTGGTCTTTCTTGTCCTGTGGACGGGCCTCGAGCAGCCTGGGGCTATTCCCATCTTTGGCTCAGGAATTTGAGCTCTTTGACCATTGCTCTTGATTCAAAGTCAAAAGAAAGGTAAAGACCCAAAGATGGCAAAAGGCTAGTGCAGGTAGAGTATTTTTATTTTTGCTTTAATTTTCTGTCCTATGATGGGTTATACCTCTGACTAGGAGAGGTGGAGATCCTGCCTTCTTTTCTATGTGATGGGCTCAGAAGTACCATCATTTAGTATTTGTGAATACTGAGGAATACCAGGAAACCCTGGTGGCGTAGTAGTTAAGAGCTACGGCTGCTAACCAAAAGGTCGGCAGTTCGAATCCACCAGGCGCTCCTTGGAAACCGTATGGGGCAGTTCTACTCAGTCCTATGGGGTCGCTATGAGTTAGAATTGACTTGATGGCGATTTTTTTTTTAGTGTTTTAATTCTGATTTTTTAATGCAAAAGAAATGTATATTCTTGTTTATAAAATTTCAAACAATATCAAAGTACAAAAAGGAAAAAAGTCTCCTTCATCATCTGCCACCTTCCCCCACCCCCACACACAAAACTGCCAATACCACTTAAGAATCATGGGCATAGCCTTCCACGGATCTTCTCAAAAAATAAAATAGAAGTATGGGGGTGTCTTAGTCACCTAGTGCTGCTATAACAGAAATACCACAAGTGGGTGGCTTTAACAAAGAGAAATTTATTTCTTCACAGTAAAGTAGGCTAAAAGTCCAAATTCAGGGTGTCAGCTCCAGGGGAAGGCTTTCTCTCCCTGTCGGCCTTCTCGTCAGTCTTCCCCTGGCCTAGGTCTCCCCCTGGACTAAGAGCTTCTCCTCAAAGGCTCTGCTCTCAGCATTGCTTTCTTGGTGGTATGAGGTCCCCTGTCTCTCTGCTCACTTCTTTCTTTTGTATCTCAAGAGATTGCTTCAAGGCACAATCCAATCTTGTAGACTGAGTCCTGCCTTACTAACACAACTGCCACCCATCCTCCCTCACTAACATCGTAGAGGTAGGATTTACAACACATAGGAAAATCACACCATACCAGGAATTACAGCCCAGCCAAAATGATACACACATTTTGGAAAGGCATAATTCAATCCATTACATTCCACCCTTTGACCCCCCCCAAAAAATCACACCCTGGCAACATGCAAAACATCATATCACAGCAAAAGTCTCAGCTCCAAATCCAAAATCCAAAAATTCCTTTTCATCTGTGAAACCTGGAATACAAGTTATCTACTTCCAAAGGTACAATGGCAGAACAGACACAAGCTGGACATTTCCATCGCAAATGGGAGAAACTGGAGGAAAACAAGGGAAAACAGGCACCAAGCGAGTCAACAGAACACACTACTTTAGCCCTCAAGGTTTTGAAAATAATTCTCTGTTCTCTGAGACAATTTACACAATGGCCCTAGCCTCCAGACTCTAGGTATTGGCCACACTCTCCAGGCTGTGAGTGGAGGCCCCTGGTTCCTGGGCTTCTGCTCCGCTTTCCAGGCCCACTGGGGCAGCAACTCTGCTCCTGATGCTTTAGGTACACCATTCTCCTTGGCCATCTGAGTGGCAACTCCACCCATTGAAACCCCTGAGGTCATGGCCACACCTTTTGAGACTGAGGCAGCTTGGCTTCTTGTGTTCCTTGTCTCTTTAGCTTCTGCTTCCTGATTTCTTGGCCTCTTGGCTCTCAGGCCTCATGTCCACATCTGCCCTGCTGGGACAAGTGTTCTCAAGCTCTGCAGCTCCACCAATAAGTGCCTGGAGGCACCCCCTTCCACCGGGAAGCCTCCTGCGCACAGGCACTCAGGTTTCTTACTCTGTGGGTCGGCTCCAGTGCTGTCTGGCACTCGTCTCCTGATTCTGTTGCTGCTGGTTCACTGTTGCTGCTACCAGTCCTCTGCTGCTGTTTCTCACCATCTACACTTTCTCCAGTGTTAACAGTTCTCCTCACTTCCTTCTGAGTCTTCTATCCATTCAGTTTCAAAAACACTTCCACATTTTAGGCATCTGTTAAAGCAGCACCCCACTCTCTTGGTACCAAACTCTATCTTAGTCATCTAGTGCTGCTATAACAGAAATACCACAAGTGGATGGCTTTAACAAAGAAAAATCTATTTCTTCACAGTAAAGTAGGCTAAAAGTCCAAATTCAGAGTGTCAGCTCCAGGGGAACGCTTTCTCTCTCTGTCGGGTCTGGAGGAAGGTCCTTCTTGTCAATCATCCCCTGGACTAGGTGCTTCTCTGCGCAGGAACCCTAGGTCCAAACTAAGCACTGTGCTCCCAGTGCTTCTTTCTTGGTAGTATGAGGTTCCCAACTCTCTGCTTGCTTCCCTTTATTTTTTATCTCTTGAGAGAGAAAAGGCGGTACAGGCCACACCCCAGGGAAACTCCCTTTACATTGTATCAGGGATGTGACCTTATTAACAGTGTTACAATCCCATCCTAATCCTCTTTAACATAAAATTACAATCATAAAATGGAGGACAACCACACAATACTGGAAATCATGGCCCAGCAAAACTGATACACACATTTTTTGGGGGGACATAATTCAATCCATGACACCATCCTTACCTCGCCCCAAACCTGGCAGGCCTATAACAGCAAACAGCATCTCAGCCGGAGGAAAGAAAGCCTACTAGAGGTGCCTTTTTTGAATAATGTACCATGGTCAACAGAGGTGGCAGTTATACACTGCCTCAGGCATCAGTTGGGAGAGTGTCACGTAATTAAAGGACAAAAAAAAAAAAACAAAAACAAAAAACAGCGCACTGAATGTGATATAAACCGAGCTTGTAAATGGGGCTTTGACCTTAATAACAGAGCAGAAGACGGGTACAATTTCCAAAGACAGGTGTTAATACTAGAACACCTGATGCACCCAATATGAAAGGCTGCTCACACTTTAAGGTCAGAGGCAGTTTTACTGGCTAGCCAAACTGATTAAAGAGCCTAATCTACAAAAGATTCAACAATATGTCACCCGTGAAAAGCACAATCCAAAAACAGGCCCTCCACCTCCTTGTCTGGGGTACAAGCCCAGGGTACTGGATCTAAAGAAGACTGGCAAGTAGACTTAACAGTTATCCCAATGGCTATAGGAGGTTTCCAGTATATTTTAGTGTTTGTAGTTACCTTTGCTAGATGAGTAGAAGCCTTCCTCTTCCGAATGGAAAAGGCATCCCAGCTAGGCAAACTCTCCTCGGTACCTAGATTCGGCCTACCTTAAAATTTTTTTTTTTTTTTTTTATTCAATTCAGAGCGATAACGGAGGAGCCTTTATATGCAAAGTCAGGACATTTAGGGATCTGGTGGAAGCAACATGCTGCCTGGAGACCTCAGTCATTGATTGTGTGCTCTGAAGGTCTAATTAGAAACCTAAGCTACTGCGGGCAATGTGGGTGAATACTTATATTCTAAGACACCAAGGGGCCCTGGATCAAGCTGCTACATTGCCCTGTTGAGAGTCCAGGTGGCTCCTAGAAGCAGGCTCCTATTCAGCCCCTATGAAATGCTGTATAGGAAACCTTTCCTTAAGGCCTCCTGGGGATCTAGTGCTTCAGGTGATCTGAAGTAGTCCAGGAACTTAGTGTTTCCAGGTGTTTTAGGTCACTATAGGTAACTTTGAAAGCTATTAACCATTTCCAGAATAATAGCGCTCCCCATTCCCTGCCCCATTTACAGTGTTTACGGTGAGGTTGTTAATTGGACTGAAGGGAAAACCTCTGAGACTATGAAAGGGCCTGGCAGCAGGAGAAAGCCAATAAACCTCCTGGCGGCAGTAAAACAGAAGGATCCTGGAGACCACCTGCCTGGGTTCAAATCTTGGCTCTGTTAGCTTTTGATTTTGGGGTCAAGAAGCTTCACTTCCAGGTTGCTCAGTTTCCTTATCTGCAAAATACCATAAACAACAGTGGCCACTTTATAGGGTTATTGTGAAAATTAAATAAGATAAACGAAAAACCACTTAGCTCATTGCCTGACATATATTCTTTACGAACTATGTTATGCCAATTAAGCTAGAAGTTCCCCAAGACCATGGTCCCCACAGCCCTCAGCCTAGTAATTTGGTCCCTTAGGGCATATGGACGTGTCTATCTATGGAGCTTCCATGACCTTGCCTTGGACAAGTTGTACTGGTTTCCTCAGTATTGTGTACTGTCTTACCCTTCACGAAAGTTACCACTTATCTATTATCTCTGGTTTTGTTTTATGGGCCTGTCTACATTCCTTCCAGGACCCTCTATTGTGATCCCTGTCAGAGCAGTCAGTGGTGGTGGCCAAGCATCATCTAGTTGTGCTGGACTCAGTCTGGTAGAGGCTGTGGTACTTGCGGTCCATTAGTCCTTTGGACTAATCTTTTCCTTGTGTCTTTGGTTTTAAGTGGAAACTCTGGTGGCATAGTGGTTAAGTGTTACAGCCGCTACCCAAAAGGTCGGCAGTTCAAATCCACCAGGCGCTCCCTGGAAACTCTATGGGGCAGTTCTACTCTGTCCTATAGGGTCGCTATGAGTTGCAATCGACTCGACGGCAGTGGGTTTGGTTTTCTTGGTTTTAAGTCTTCTTTGCCTGCTACCCCCAAAAACTAATCATTCCTTGCCTATTCCTAGGTCCCTAAAACTCTGCCCCATGTCGGCAGGAAGTGGTCAGATGAGTCGCTGACCCTTATCCTTTAAGATTAAAGAATTGCTACAACTCAAGGGGGGGCTGTAACCTGACCCTACAAATGCCAGTAAATTTCCATTAGTCCTTAAGCTAGCCCAAGCCAGATCTGGCCTGCCCTACATGTGCAGAAAGGTCAGCTGTGACCGCTAATTGGCCTCAACAGCGAATGCAGCAAGAGGTGGAGTGACTCAGAAGAAAAATCATCACCCGGACCCTATCCCAAAGTGAGAGGCCCGACAAGAACCATGTCACCTCTTGTTTCCTGGCCACCTTCTAGAATTTTCCCTCCCCCATAAGCTTGTGCAGCCACCATCTCACTGCCCAAACCACATACAAGCCCTGCTTTTTTTTCCCCCTAGCTCAGAGAATTGGATCTGAGGAACTTCCTCCCAGGTCCCTGCTCTGTGCATTGCAATAGTTACTTTCTCAAAGGCTGATGTTCAAATCACTGGCAAGTCTGACAGCGCCAGACAAGGACCCATCTTCTAGGATTCAGTAACAAGAATACCTTCCTTATGCTAAGAATTCTAATCACATTGTCTTATATATTCTCTGCATACTTTATTTATTCATTAAAAGTATTTCATGATACCTTATATGTTCCAAACATTGGGTTATACGTTGGGGATAATAGTGAACAAAGATGATCAAGTCCCTGTCCTAATAAAGATGACATTCTTGTGAGGAATCAAACAATAATCAGATAAACAAATAAATACATAATTTAATGTCAAAAAAAAAGTAGGGTACATAGGCAGAGCGCAGTGGGGATGGTATTTTAGACCATATATCATGGGAGGGATTAATATTTTATCAGAAATTGGAATGAACTGAGGAAAGACACCATGCAAATTCTTCCTTAGAATGATTCTTAGCATATAGAAAGTGTTATATGTATAAAGTATTATATGTATTGTGACATTCTCAATCTAAACTTTATTATATCATTATCATTATTAAATCACACTGAATCATTTATGAACTAGTTTCATGATGCTGGATGATATCTCTCTCATAAGCTAATGGTCAGAGAAAGGATATCTTGTTTTAATTTACTGAGATTTATTTTCTCTTAGCATTAATTAAGATTTCCATTATCAAGGTTGTATTGTTGTTGTGTGTCATTGAGTTAGATTCTGATTTTATTACACTGTTTTTATTCTGTTGTGGATGGCCTGTTTATCCCCCATCAATTTTACAGGAATTTAAAATTTTTTGAAGTAAAAAATTTTCCAGGTACAACAGGTGACAATGTCTTGACAATAGGTATGATTGGAACAGACCAGACTTTTTCAGCCCTGTGTATAAGTCTTTCATAACCCCCATGCTTCCTTCTGTTACATCTTTGATTATTCCTTCAACCATTTATTCTGGTATCTTGTCAGAACCACGTATTTTACACATGTTGGTTCCTCACAGCCTATTATTCATGTAGAAAATCTCACAGCCTCTACAAGTATTTTGGAATCTTGATAACCATTTTCATGTGGTATCTTTTTTCCTAGGAGATCCACTGAAGAACAGAACGTGGGGAAAAGGCTTGTCTATGAGGCCATATTCAGTCACTATAAAAAAAATAAGGTGGAGATTTCATATGCAATAAATAAGACGTTTCCTTTCCTTGCGGGCCTCCGAGACTGTGGCTTCATCACCGAAAAATTGTTTAAAGTATGTGAAGTTTATAAATCCATGACTTAGTAACCTAGCCATAAGCTATGTTATGTTTTCATATTCTGGATCCAAACTTCAGAACACAACTAGCTGGCTAAGGGTCCACCTAAGATTGCAGCAACCTTTTCAAGTATTTCTATAAATATTCCAGTAAGGTAAAAAGTGAGAGGAAAAGGAGGCATCACCAGAGGTGCTCCTGCTTCTCACTGAAGGAACTGTCTTCCATGATGCCCACTGGAGTGGGCATGAATAACTCTAGAGATAGCCTGGGTCAGAAGCACGTATCTCCACAGATGTACAATATCTTGTAGGAATTTATACAATAAAGCATAAACTAAAGTTTAAAACTTAAATAAGAGATTTTCCCCAGCATTTCCTTTCAATTAATATCAATTTAAAATACTTGGATCTGAGAACATTAAACCCATAGGAAATTGGCATCTTGCTAATTTGGGAGCAGATGCTTGCTTTTCTCCAACTGTTTTCAGTTTTCTTTCCTTAATTTTTTTTTCCCCTGCATATCCAGAGTCTTGAAACTGGGCTAAATTTAACAGTAGGCTTTCTTGGAGATACAGAGGAGGAAGCCTTCTCTTCATCTTATTAATGATGCTTTTCCTGTGGCCAAGTTCACAGTAGAGAAGACTGGCCACCTGGCACCTGGCACCTGGCTTCCTGAAGCCCTTCCTGACTTAGTAATATGGGGGGGAGGGTTGGAGCTGCCCAGCCAATCGAATGGTCACTCATCACCTGGTAAGTCTATCATAAAACATCCTGGCCAGGCTCCTAAAGGGCTACATATCGTTTAATTTTGAATCCACTTTTATTCCTCAAAATTATTCCTTCTTACCCTTAATGAAAATGAGAGTGAGAAAATCAGATTTAGACTGAATATTAGGAGCCACGTAAATATTTAAAGAAATTCTTAAAGCTTTACATGAGAAGATACCAACTTTGGGAAATTAGAAAACACTAAAATTACTTTCTCACGCTCTTCTGTAACTTGGAATTTGTATTATATTATTGGCATTTATATTTTCTCCATTCAATATTTTTAAAGGATTCTGAAGAGTCTTGTAGAAACTCGGTTTCCGTGCAAAGAGTGGTGTACAATGTTCTCAGTGAGCTGGAGAAGACATTTAATCAGTCACTTCTGGAAGCAATGTTCAGCAAGGTCAACATGAAGGAATATCCTGACTTAATTCAAATTTCTAGTAGCTTCAAAAAAGGTAATTAGGTTTATCACCACTTTTGAAATCCAAGGGTAGTTTGTTTTCTTCATTCTTCATTGAGCTACACACTGTTGGACAGTGGGACAAAGTAGTTAACAAAACAAATACGTCATGAGCTTTCTTGAAGCTTATGGAATAATGGCTTATGATCCAACACCCACGAGGTCTGCTTAACTAGGCAGCTTGATTCACAAGACAATCAGAGCCACACTGGCATCAGCTTTACTTAGAAGGGCATAGGACAGGAAACACAGCTTACCAGCAGGGCAGCATCAATGTCCCTTTTCACTAGGAGTCCTTGCAGTGTTCCACACAGCAGTCCACCAAGCTACCAGGTTACAGCTTAGCTGAGGGTGCTAGACCCACCTTGGTTGACGCTCTCTAGCCTCGACCATCCTGCTACCCGGAAGCTGTGGGTCAGTAACCGGAAGTCATGGTGTGGGTAGCTGTGGTCCGCCCTCTCCTGCAGTCCCTAGCGGATCTTTATCTCAGGTGTGAAAAAACCCTCATTGCAACGCCTCCACAGAGGGTCTCCATTACGTCTCTGGACTTATGACCCACACGTCTTTTTTCCCTTAGATCCTCTCCACCTCCACCCCGTACGCCTCAGCCCCCTGACTGGGTGTGAGTCCCAGGAAGTGTGCTTCCTGGTCGGAAGTGTGCTTCCTGGTCGGCCCTCACACAGGCTTGGCTCTGACTGTACCCTTCTTGCCCAGGCTTTCTAGGTTTCCTGGCTGTTCTTCTTTCTCGTGTCCTGTGAGTCTCACTTTCTCACCTGTGTTTGCTGAGTCACCTTGAAATACAGCTCTGAAACCGGTAGTACTGGGGCTGGTTTCCTGTACTGCCACCTGATACCGCCTCCCTGGGTCACTGGTACCGCTGTGGTATTCACTTCCTGTTTGTACCTTTCAGGAAAGGCTCTTTGTTTGTTTCCTAGATTTACCTCCACCAAACCCACCCCCAGGGAAGTCATAGTTCCTTTCCACTGTTATGTCTTTTGGTGAGCTGATAATCCTTCCTAATCCAATTCAAGCGAAATAAAAAAAAAAAAATTTTTTTTTTTTTTTTTTTTTTTTTTAACATTTCTACCCTTAAGCACTTTGGGGGCTTTCTCTTTTTACATAGGTGTAAGTATCCATGGAGGAGCCCTGGTGGCTCAGTGGTTAAGCACTAGGCTGCTAAAGGTCAGCGGTTCAAGTTGCTGCATGGGAAAAAGATGTGGCAGTCTGCTTCCTAAAGATTACAGCCCTGGGAACCCTTTGGGGCAGTTCTACTCTGTCCTTTAGGGTCACTATGAGACCCAATCGATTAGACTACAATGGGTTTGGTTTGGTAATTACTCATAAGGTCTAGGTGATGCGCAACTACTAACCTAAGGATTGGTGGTTCTAACCCAACCAACAACAGCATGGGAGAAAGGCCATTAAAGGCCAAGAGGACCCCGTAACGCATGGTGTAGGCATGAGTTGGAATCGATGGGCTAGCAAAAGCTTGGTTTGGAATTATCCATAATTGTAACCTTTCTCATGAAGAAATCCCTCTGTTTCTTCCCTGTTCCTAGATGTATGTACAGTTTTTAAAACATATTCCACATATATTATTTATTTTGAAATTGATTTTCACTGTTCTCTCATTTTGGGGAAGTAACCATTATTTACAACTTTTCCACTATCCATCCTTTTTTAAATCTTGAAAACGTAGTCTCTATGTGGAATAGCTATAGAATTCATGGGCCATGTGAGACCCACTGAAGCACAGGGTGTCTTGAGGGCCAAAGGGTCCCCACTGAAGCACCAGAAGTCAAGGATGCTCTTAGATGTGGAATTATGAGATTCAGTCCCTGTACTGCCTGAGATCTCTGATTGCCTTTCCTTCTTCTTTTCAGTGATTCATGATATCCAAATAAATGATATGGAAGAGACCTGGGAGATGACCAGCACTCAGTTCATCCATGACCAAGGTAATTACGACTTCTTCAAAAACTTGTTTTCTCATCTACTAAAAGGAAACCAAAAACCAAACCAAACCCATTGCCGTCAAGTTGATTCCAGCTTATAGCAACCCTATAGGACAGAGTAGAGCTGCCCCATAGAGTTTCCAAGGAGCACCTGGTGGATTTGAACTGCCCACCTTTTGATTAGCAGCTGTAGCACTTAACCACTATATGACCAGGGTTTCCACGAAAAGGAAAGGAGGTCATAATTCAGGGAACTGAACTCCTGAGTGAAAATTGTGACTTTGGGGAAGGGATGCAGAAGGAGACAGGGAAGGCAGAGCAGTAGTGTTTTTATGGGTTCCTAAAATTAACTAACTAGACTTGGAATCCAAGAATACTAGGCAGATATGACAACCAAGAAGACGGAACATGAACTCAAGAGAGAAAACTTCAGGTGACCATGAGCCAGAATTAAGGGAAAGAAATGACTGCAGTAATTCTGAGTGAGGAATTCAGTGGAGTTGGAAAGAAGTAAGGGTTATGTGAAAAGTCCAAAGAGGAGACCTTTAGGATGTCAGAAGAAGGAACCATTGTAAATGTGGAAGACTTTTGTTTAGAGAAGGATCATTCAGAAGGAAATGCAGTTACTTATAATGTGAGAGAGTGAGTAGCAATTATGTGTAGGAGAGAATGTGGAAGGAGTATTGCTTTGCAGAATAAGAGGAAAAAGGAAGTTAGAGACAAGGGAAGAAAGAATAAAGAAAAGTAATGTAATACCACTAACGATGATAGTAACATTCATTGACTTTACATGGATCCACTTGTATGGATCAACTCTTAATGCTCACATATAAACTATAACTTTTGCAACCAGTAACTCCTGTTTCTAGATTTTTCAGTCCTCTCTGCATTATATTATTACTAATAATTATTAAATTACGACACTTAAGACATTAACACTTATAATTATGTGTTTTTGCTAAGTTACTATAATGTAGGCATTCCCTTTACATGTTGCACCTTATTTAAAGCTCATAACAACCCTGTGATAAGAGTTTTGTTATCCCCATTTTTCAGTAGAAGAAACTGAGATGTGGGAATATTTAGAGATTTGTGCAAGGTCTCACAATTAGAAATTAGCTTAGCTAGGACTCAAACCCTCTCATCCATACCGGTTAAGAGCATGGATTCTGAAGCCTCATTGCCTGGGTACAAAGCTTGGCTCTACTGCTCACTTAACTTGGGCTAAAACCCAAAACCAAACCTATTACTGTAGAGTCAGTTCCGACTCTTACCAACCCTACAGGACAGAGTGGAATTGCCCCATAGAGTTTCCAAGGCTGTAAATCTTTATGGAAGCAGACTGCCACATCTTTCTCCCATGAAGCAACTGGTGGGTTCAAACCACCAACTTTTTAATTAGCAGCCAAGAACTTTAACCACAGCGCTACCAGAGCTCTTACTTACTTGGGTAAGTTATTTAATTTCTCTGTGTCTCAGTTTCTTCACCTGTAAATATAATTATAAAGTTGTTGGGAAAATAAAATGATTTAATTTATGTAAAGCACTTAGAATAATTTGTGGCACAAAATAACTTATATCATCATTTACAGTTATTATTATCTGATTCCAAAGACAAGGCATTTAATCACGGCTCTAAATTTTGAGGTTTTTCTCCTCAGACACACACTGTAGGGAATGTTACTCCCCAGACTACAGTAGCAGTGACAGAAAAAATCTTCAAGCCCAAGAAAGGTTATCCATCCTTAAACAAAATAGTCTATAATAAATTTTATATATTTATTAAATGCTTAGTACTTTTTCCTTGGAGATGATTAGTGTAAGAAAAGCCACAAGAATATAACCAGCCCTGTGGAATGGCATTAAGATGTATCTCTGAATGGGATTTATAGTTAATAAATTATATATATTTAATGTAACAGATTTATATAAAATTTTGAATAAATTTTAATAATCACAGTTATTGTTTCAATAATGGAATGGAGTCAGTGGAAGGAATGGAAGAAATAAATTCTTTATAATTTCATCTGATCTAGGGGAAACCCTACTTCAAGCCGGAATCCCAGAGCATCTCGGTGATGAGGAGAAGATGAATATAAGGGAAAAAGATTTATTGTGTAGCGAAAATGATCCATTAAGAACTCAAAAAACAACTGAATGTGTTCAAGAATCTGAACAAGCAGGTAAAACTGACTGACAGTCCATTACTTGCTGGGTGACTGACTGTGAATGACTGTAACAATACAGGGAGGGGCAAGGCCTATGCCACAAATTCGTAGTTCAGATGAATGAGAGCAGAGGAAAGGACCAGTGCCTGATGAAAAGACATATTTATTTATTTAGAAGGAATATCTGGTTTCTGTTGGCGGCGGGGGGGAAGGAGAGGCCACAAAGAGACAGAGTGAATAGGACACAAGGGATCAATTAGGCACAGAGGGAAAGAACCAGAAGGGAAGAACCACAGAGACAAAGGGGGAAGACCTGAGAGCACCACTGGGGAAGAGAGAGAGACAGAAATAGGAGGCAACAGGAGAAGCCAGGGAGAAAGAAGCCCTCAGAGTCAAGGATGGACAATTACCTTCCTAAGGTAGAGGCAGCAATGGAACAGGACTCCAGGTAGAAACGCGAGAAGTGCAGAGAGGTAGAAACGCAAGAAGTGGAGAGAAATAGAATGAGTTGTAAAAAGATTGAAAAAGAGGCCAAGCAACATATGGACAAAATTAATTCCCACTCCTGTTTTACACCATCCACAAAAAATAATTCAGGTCGGCTTACAAATCTAAAAGTTAAGGCTAAAACTCTAAAGCTTCTAGAGGAAAACATAGGAGGATATCTTTGCAAACTTGGGTTAGGCAAACATTTATTATATCAAACAAAAACCAGGGATCATAAAAGAAAAACTTAGTAAGTTGAGCTGAATCAAAATTAGAAATGTTTACTTATCTAAAGACACCATTAAGAAGAGAAAAAAGCAGCCCACAAACTGGCTTGCAATACACATATCTGATGAAGAACTGTACCCAGAATATCTGAAGAACTCCTACAAATGAATAATAAAAAGATAAACCAATTTTTAAAAAATGGAAAAAGAATTGGACACTTGACTACAGAAGATATAAGATAACCAATAAGAACATAAACAAAGTGAACGATATCATTAATTATCACAGAAAAGCAAATTAAAACCACAGTCAGATATCATTCACCCACTAAAATGGCTAAAATGAAGAAGACTGACAACAGCATGTTGGTAAGAATATGGAGCAACTGGAACTCCATCCATTGGTGGGAGGAATGTAAACTGATATGTCCACTTTGGAAAACCAGCAGTCTTCTATAAAGTTAAACCTAACGTAAGACTGAGCAATTCCATTCCTAGATACGTATTGGAGAGAAATGAAACTGTGTTCACACAAAGATTTGTATAAGAATGTTTATAGCAGTTTTATTCATAATAGTTAAAATCTGGAAACAACTCAGATGTCTATGGACAGGAGAATAGATAAACAAGCTGTGATATATTCACGAAGTGGAATACTGTTCAGCAATAAAAAGAATTAAACTACTGGTGTATGTAATAACATGGGTGAATCTCAAAATATTATGTTAGGCAAAACAAGCCTGTCATGTGAGTACATACTGCATGATCCTGTTTATGTGAGTATGAGTATAGGCAAGTACAGTATCAGAAGGAAGGAGTTATTGATGGTGATAGAAATCAGAAGAGTGATTATCTATAATGGGTGGAGACTGACAAAATCAGCACAAGGGTACTTTCTAGGATGGTTCCCAGTCTTGACTGAATGTAGGTTACACAGATGTTTTACATTTAAGATATGTGCATCTCAATAAAAAAGAGACAGAACAAGCCTTTTATACCTCAGATGTGGTTCTTGCAGCTCTGAACCTGAATTGAGCTCGAGCACACCGAGGTCTGTATCTGGTCACTGTCTGATTGTGTCACCGTCTTGTTGCTGTATTGTGTTTCCTATGAACCCCCACCTCCCCAAATGAATAATATAACAGGGTTAGAAGATACACCCAGCTTACTACCACATGGTAGAGAAGTAACTATCATGTAAGCTACGAGCCATCTCATTCAGTCTTTGTTTCTTGTCTTCCTGGAGGTAAAGTCTACATTTTGTCTTCTGTCCTAGGGCTCTGCTAACTCCCACTCACTGCCTCTCCCACCACATAGCCATGTACCTACCCTTACCTGCCCACAGGTGTGAGAGACAATGAGAAAAGGAGGTCTGTGCTTCCCCTGATAACATGTCCAAAGTACCTGAGACAAAGTCTCACCATCCTCACTTCTGATGAGCATTCTGGCTGTACTCCTTGCAAGACAGATTTGTTCGTTCTTCTGGAAGTCCATGGTATAGTCAATATTTTTCAAGAACACCATAATTCAAAGGCATCAATTCTTCTCCAGTCTTCCTTTTTCATCGTCCAGCTTTTGCATGCATATGAGGCGATTGAAAACACCATGGCTTGGATCAGGCGTACCTTAGCCCTCAAAGTGACATCTTGTTTTTTAACACTTTATAGAGGTCTTTTACAGCAGATTTGCCCAATGCAATACATCCTTTGATTTCTTGACTGCTGCTTCTGTGATAGTTGATTGTGAATCCAACTAAAATGAAATCTTCAACAATTTCAATCTTTTCTCTGTTTATCGTGATATTGCTTATTGGTCCAGTTGTGAGGATTTTTGTTTTCTTTATGTTAAGATGTAATCCATACTGAAGGCGGTAGTCTTTGATCTTCATCAGTAAGTGCTTCAAGTCCCCTTCTCTTTCAGTAAGGAAGGCTGTGTCATCCACGTATCGCAGGTTGTTAATGAGTCTTCCTCCAGTCCTGACGCCACGTTCTTCTTCATATAGTCCAGCTTCTCGGGGTATTTGCTCAGCATACTGATTGAATAAGTACGGTGAAAGGATAGAAATTATTAGTTTTCATGAACATATGTCTTATTTTCTTGCCAATTTATATGGCTGCCCTGTTGGTGAATATGTACATTTTTGTTTGGAAAGAAAAGCAAAAGTGGTTTTTAAGAATGAATATTTTTGAAATAACACGTTTTTCCAGTTTATCCTTATAACATATTTGCTTAAGAGTATGTGCACACAGACAAATTCTAAGAGACCCTTTTCCATACTACAGTTAAATCCTCTATATGGTTTAAAATTGAACCCTTCTAAAAGTAAGAAAATGCTCTGGACATCTGCATAAGGTACCATTAACTTTCTTGCTTGTCTGAGCATATGATGAAAAAATGTTCACAACTCAACACAGTGTTCCCTCACTTACTTTGGGCCTGACATGTGAACTGCTGTTTTGCCCAATTCTGTGTTTTCTCTTGCCTATTCCTAGATAACAGCAAAATGGATGGCCACTTGGTCGTGAAAGGAACAAGGGTGAAAGTGAATCTTCAAGGTTCTGCAAAGATTAGGGGTAAGATAAAGTTTTTTTCTTTTACTTTTACTTTGCAGGACAATATGATTTTTTGTAAAGCTGAGAAACATTGATCCTCCTTAGTTTTTTACTGGTCAAGATTACTAATATATTTGAGAGCAGTGAAATCAAGAAACCAAACCTGTATCCTGTTTGTTGCATTGTAAAATGTTCATAGTCCTATTTGCCCATGGTCTATTTTTTTCCCCTTCTGAGTTTTATGTACTTTTTGTGCAAGTTCTTCTAGTTTTCATAATTGGTTTATTAAAAAAGACTGAATTTAAGAAGAAACCAAGTTTATTCTTTCACTGTGCATTCAAATTTTCCCTTTAGATGAGTTATTTTCTACCTTGGGCAGTCTCTATGGCTATTCTGTTCCTTTTTAGCAGAACTAGGAGTATCGTTTTAGTAGTTAAATGTCCATTCAGATCTACTCTTAAAACTTCGGTATTTTACCCAATTAAAGTACCTCGCCTCATTCAGCCTGGGCAAGCCTTGCTCTGGGAAATATGGGGAAGGGGCATGATCACTTTCTTCTCTTATCCCCTTTTGCTCAACCCTCACTCAATAGCTGATGGTTTGGGCCCAACCAGGGTTGAGCAGATGGAAGAGAGAGGACAAGTAAGGGTCTGGAAGTGTCTTATCTGAAAAGCATAACTTTGAAATGACATGGTGCCCTGTGGAAATGGAAGAAGCACCATTTCCACCTCTTTTTTCCATGAAATGCTTTCATCAGCTCCACCACCAAAGAGCCTAGTTGGAATATAGGAGGAAAAAGAGCAACAGTAAAGATGTCTGGATGTTTTCTCATTGGCTGTGGGCATGGACCTTTCAGAAGTAGAGAGGGGAATGAGAGAGAGAGGGAGCTATAGATGGCCTAACCTTCCATGACCGCTTATCCCTTTGGCATCTTGGTTGAGTAGGAAGGTGAGGAGAGCACCTCAGAGAGCCACACCTGTTTGGACCTTCAGTTGTCTGGCGGCCCCACCTTCCAGTGGGAGAAAGTGAGAGGAGGCAAAAACATTAATCTCTCTCTTGAGGACCACATTTCCACATTTGTAGTAGTTTGTCTTAGCCCTTGACTGTTGATATCTATGTCTCCTACTTTCTTACACAAGTTAATCAGTTTTTCCTACACTTCTTCTTTGAGTTCCTGTTATCTTGCTTAAATGTTAACTGAATGTCAAATTGCAAGGCTGAAACTCGTTTTATCTTAGGTAAGATCTTTTTAGTTATCAATTTTTGTCCCATGGGGCCATTCTGGTCTTGGAGAGGTGAAAAACCTCTCAGTAACTGTTTAATCTAAAGCCTAGAAAGTGATTATGTTAACAAGCAATAGGACTGTGTTGGGTTTGAGTGAAGTAAAGATCCTTTTTACTTTGCTGGCCTAATATGGTCATAATCTGCTCATATCTTACAGCATTTAGGCCTGAGTAATGTGGAAAAGCAGCCCTGGTGGCACAGTGGTTAAGAACTTGGCTGCTAACCAAAAGGTCGGCAGTTCAAATCCACTAGCTGAAAGGTCATTGGAAACCCTATGGGGCAGTTCTACTCCGTACTGCAGGGTTGCTATGAGTCGGAATCAACTCAACAGCAGTGGGTTTGGTTTTGGTTTACTGTGGAAAATATTTCCTTGTGGGGCCTACACAACCCCAACCAGCACCACCAAACAGTAGTCATTGGAATGGTGAGTATTAAACACCGGAAAGAAGGACAATTAATTTTGTCCTCCTCCTTTAGAAAATTAAACACATTTGAATGAGAGTAAACATTGAGATGCAAGTACACAGCCAGGTAACTTGCAAATGGAAGAACATTTTCTGCTGTAACATCTACCAAGTCAATTCTTTCATTACTAATTTGAACTAAGGTTTTAGAGGGCTCGATTTCTGCCATTCCTCTTGGTCAGGCTTCATCTGGATAATTTCTTAGATTCTAATTTCCGTGTCCAAACTCAATGGACAAAGCCCTTGGTCACATTTACCATCACTTTCAGTAAAAATGTACAAGATATCTTCATGGCAAGGGGTGTAAGTAGGCGGGTATCACCTGTGAAGCCCACCGTTAATGCACAGTTGTTGTCGTTGTTGTTAGGTGCCATTGAATCGGTTCCAACTCATAGCAATCCTGTGCACAACAAACAAAACACTGCCCAGTCCTGTGGCATCCTCACAATTGTTGCTAGGCTTGAGCCTGTTGTTATTCTTTGCCAGCACCATAATTCAAAGGCAACAATTCTTCGTCTTCCTTATTCATTGTCCAGCTTTCACATGCATATGAGGCGATTGAAAATACCATAGCCTGAGTCAGGTGCACTTTAGTCCTTAAAGTGACATCTTTGCTTTTTAACACTTTAAAGGTCTTTTGCAGCAGATTTGCCCAGTATAACGCGTCTTTTGATGTCTTGACTGCTGCTTCTGTGGGTGTTGGTTGTAGATCCAAGTAAAATAAAATCCTTGACAACTTCAATCTTTTCTCCATTTATCATGATGTTGCTTATTGGTCCAGTTGTGAGGATTTTTGTTTTCTTTATGTTGAGGTGTAATCCATGCTCAAGGCTGTGGTCTTTGATCTCCATCAGTAAGTGCTTCAAGTCCTCTTTGCTTTCAGCAAGCAAGGTAGTGTTGTCTGCATAACACAGGTTGCTAATGAGTCTTTCTCCAATCCTGACGCTGTGTTCTTCTTCACGTAGTCCAATTTATTGGATTGTTTGCTCAACATACAGATTGAATAAGCATGATGAAAGGATACAACCCTGATGCACAACTTTCCTGACTTTAAACCACACAGTATCCTCTTGTTCTGTTTGGACGACTGCCCCTCGATCTATGTACAGGTTCCTCGTGAGAAAAATTAAGTGTTATGGAATTCCCATTCTTCGCAACGTTATCCATAATTTGTTATGATCCACACAGTGAAGTGCCTTTGCATAGTCAATAAAACACAGGTAAACATCTTTCTGGTATTCTCTGCTTTCAGCCAGGATCCATCTGACATCAGCAATGATATCCCTCTTTCCACACCCTCTTGAGAATCCTTCTTGGATTTCTGGAAGTTCTCTGTTGATGTACTGCTGCAACTGCTTTGGAATGATCTTCAGCAAAATGTTACTTGTGTGCGATATTAATGATATTGTTTGATAATTTCACCATTCAGTTGGATTACCTTTCTTGGGAATAGGCATAAATATGGATGTGTTCCAGTCAGTTGGCCAGGTACCTGTCTTCCACATTTCTTGGCATAGATGAGTGAGCACTACCAGCACTGCATCCATTTGTTGAAACATCCCAATTGATAGTCTGTCAATTCCTGGAACCTTGTTTTTTGCCAATGTTTTTTTCAGTGCAGCTTGGACTTCTCCCTTCATTACCATTCGTTCTTGATCATATGCTACTTCCTGCAATGACTGAACATCTACCAGTTCTTTTTGGTACACTAACTCTGTATTCCTTCCATCTTCTTTTAACACTTCCTGCGTTGTTCAGTATTTTGTCCATAGAACACTTCAGTATCGCAAACTTGAGGCTTGAATTTTTTCTTCAGCTCTTTCAGCTTGAGAAATGCCAAGGGTGTTCTTCCCCTTTGGTTTTCTAACTCTAGGCCTTTTCACATGTCATTATAATACTTTACTTTGTCTTCTTTAGCCGCCATTTGAAATCTTTTGTTCAGTTCTTTTACATCATGATTTTTTCCTTTCGCTTTAGCTACTGTATGTTCAAGAGCAAGTTTTAGAGTCTCTTCTGACATCCATTTTGGTCTTTTCTTTCTTTCCTGTCTTTTTAATGACCTATTGCTTTCTTTATGTATGATGTCCTTGATGTCATTCCACAACTTGTCTGGTCTTTGGTCATTAGTATTCAATGCATCAAATCTACTCTTGAAATGGTCTCTGAATTCGGGTGGGATATACTCAAGGTTGTACTTTGGCTCTCGTGGACTTGTTCTAATTTTCTTCAGTTTCAGCTTGAACTTACATATGAACGATTGATGGCTGTTCTACAGTTGGCCCCTGGCCTTGTTCTGATTGATGATTTAGAGCTTTTCCATTGTCTCTTTCCGCAAATGTAGTCAATTGATTCTTGTGTATCCCATCCAGCGAGATTCTTGTATATTCCATCCAGCAAGATCCACATTTATAGTCACCATTTATGTTGGTGAAAAAAGTATTTGCAATGAAGAAGTTGTTGGTCTTACAAAATTCAGACATGCAGTCTCCAGAATCATTTCTATCACCAAGGCCATATTTTCCAATGACAGATTCTTCTTCTTTGTTTCCAACTTCTGCATTCCAAAATCATCAGTAATTTTCAGTGCATCTTGATTGCATGTGTGATCAATTTCAGACTGCAGAAGTTGGTAAAAATCTTCAATTTCTTCCACTTTGGCCTTTGCGGTTGGTACATAAGTTTGAATAGTCGTATTAACCGGTCTTCCTTGCAAGCCTATAGATATTATCCTATCACTGACAGGGTTGTACTTCAGGGTAGATCCTGAAATGTTCTTTTTGACAGTGAATGCAACGCCATTCCTCTTCAATTTGTCATTCCCAGCATAGTAGACCATATGATTGTCTTATTCAGAATGGCCAATACCAGTCCATTTCGGCTCACTAATGCCTAGGATATCGATATTTATTCATTCCATTTCATTTTTGATGACTTCCAATTTTCCTATATTCACACTTCTTACATTCCACTTTCCTATTATTAATGGATGTTTGCAGCTGTTCCTTCTCATTGTGAGTCATGCCACATCAGCAAATGAAGGTCCTGAAAGCTTGACTCCATCCACGTCATTAAGGTTGACTCAACTTTGAGGAGGCAGCTCTTCCCCAGTCGTCTTTTAAGTGCCTTCCAATCTGAGGGGCTCATCTTCTGGAACTATATCAGACAATGTTCTGCGACTGTTTATAAGGCTTTCACTGGCCAATTTTTTTTCAGAAGTAGACTGCCAGGTCGTTCTTCCTAGTCCATCTTAGTCTGGAAGCTCAGCTGAAACCTGTCCTCCATGGGTGACACTGCTGGTATTTGAATACCAGTGGCATAGCTTCCAGTATCACAGCAACACACAAGCCCCCACAGTATGACAAAGTGACAGACACATGGAAATTAATGCAGACAGCACTCATTTTTTTCTCTCTACTAAAGGAAACCTGCAAGGCCTTCACTTAATTTTGTTGTTTTTCTCTGACTGCTTGAGTTTCTGGAATAAGGGTGATCATTATCCCTATCTCATATGTTTGCTGAAAAGATTAAATAAGTTAACAGGTTTACAAGTATTTGGCATATATTAAACACCTACCACGTTGCTGTTTGGGATATAAGGGAAATTCTGATTTCGACTGTTCACTTTTTTCTTGTAGAGTTTTGTGAAGATATGAAAAATGAACTATAGGATGAACCTAAGGTTAGCTGTCAACATCTTGGTAGCTTAAAGGCTATGGGTTATATATTTTTCTTTCTTTATTAGGCAGGCTCTTGGAAAGTTATATTTAAACGGAATTTTTGAAAAACACTATTATTTGTAATGCTTATTTGTGACTATGGTTATATTTTCCTGTTTTCTCAGGGAGAAAGAGAGGCAGACCTAGGAAACATTTAACTCAGAGAAATAAAGCCCCAGTGAAAAGAGGCCGACCAAGAGGTAAAGAAGAAAAGATGAACACACTTTCAATAACTAGACATATAAATTCCTGTGCTTTACTCTGATTTTACCATTTCCTTAATTGCTTTATGTAGCTGTACTAACTGCTGAGAAATGTATCAAATTTAGTCAATTTTCGCAATGTGTCTCGAAGAGAAAGATGATAGTACTACAGGCACGTAACTTGTTGATGGATCTGCAGCCAGATCCGTGTCCAGGGACCACAGCAGGGCTGCCTCCACTGAGCTGATACCTTTTGAGGCAGGAAATAGTCCATTGCCATGTAAAGGTTTATTTAGCTGTCCCTCCTCCTGCTACACAGAGAACATCAGGTTGCACGCCAAGGGTGGCCCAAAGTAATAGTCAGGTTTATGTCCTAAAACTTCCTCTTTGACTGGGTGGGCTTGGACCCGTCACTTGACTTCTTTTGAGTCCGTTTCCTCAACCAAGTGCACTTCTCTGCCAATCCCAGTTCTAATATTCTGTCTAGCTCAAAACTGGTCTCAGAACCATGGACAGCTCTTCCTCCAACATCAGGATGAGAAAGCCCAGCCTCTACAACTTTGGCTGAAAAGGCAGGGAGCAGCTGCTTGTCCTCCTGGAGTGAGACCTATTACCCTCACTTCTGTCACTGAAATCAGGTCCCATATATTCCAAGTACCTCCCTCCCTATGCAATTTGATGAGTATTCTAGAGCTCCCTGAGCACTTTTTCAGCCATAGACAAAGTGGAGGTGAAGGAGAAGGAAATAAAGCAAAGTGGAGAACAAAAAGAGAAGGTAGGTACTAGACACCATCTCCATTGCCCGATCGTTTTCCTGCTCAAACGAGGAGTCTAGTCAGTGCTCAAATGGAGAGGTATAAGAACAGCCTCTGATATTGTCTCTAGCTATCTTCCTGCAGTAGGAGAGTCTAGCTGGAGCGCTTCCTTCAGAACACTGACAGCAGCTGTGTTTCATCATTGTGTAAGAATCAATGGGGCCAAAGAGATTGGGAGTTAAGAGTTTTACGGAAGCTGATATCTTGGCAAAAGCATTCTGTTCTATGTGAGATTTGAGAGGCGGAAGTGGGAAGACATTATGTAGTTGTGTATCAGAAATGCCACCATGAAGAAAGACTGTGAAACTAGACATTGGTGGAACCTAGATTCGTAAGGATCACTATGTCTTTATAGGAATGGCCTCAACAGGAGAGGACAGAGATGTGTATAATTGTAAAATGAAACAGAATGAAGAAATCTCCTTTTTTAGGTTCAAGAAAGCACATAGATGAAACTGTGGATTTTCACTCCCCTCTAATTCCTGTGACCTGTGGCAAGGTGAAGGGGACATTATATAAGAAGAAATTGGAACAAGGTGGGTTTCGTGGTCTTCTGTAATTTGCAGTTCCTATTTTTTTATCTGAAGGAGTCACAGTACTAAAGAAATTACCCATGTGAACTTCACAGAGTTAAAGGAATTGGGGCCCAAGTTTGGTTTCAGAAAAGGAGAAAGGGATCCCTAAGAAGACATTTTCACACTTAAAAAAATCCTACCTATTAGGTCCTCACTCCCACATGGAAGTATCCGTGGGGATCCCCAGAGAATCCAAGAAAAGTGCAGGAACTTCAATCCATAGATGGAAAATGTCACCTATTTTACTTTGAATCAGACATAAAAGGGAAGAGGCCCTCGACGTCCACCTTTATAACCTCCGGCTCCTCTGGTGCTTTATGTAGTGAGATCACAGGATTTAGAACAAGGAACTCTGAGTCTCAGCCGTGGCCATTCCAAGAATGACTGTTTCTTTCTGGATAGAGAAAGGGACCTCTCTAAGCCTGAAATTCCTCATCTAGAAAAGGAAGCATAATGACTAAAAGCTTGCCTCCTGGTGTAGATATGCAAGTTGTGCATCCTGATGGGAAATGTTTGAAAATTCTAAAGCTTTGCTAAAAATATTTATTGTAGTGGACTTTAGCTCAGACCTCTCTTCCTTAATATGGCTCTCTGGACATTAATAGAAACGTTTCCCCTATGACTGTCTTTTTTTTTTTTTTTTAATTGCAGTGAATATATACAGGTAGTCTCCAGGTTATGAAAGTCTGACTTAGGTACAATCTGTAGTTACGAACCAACCCCCAAAAAGCCTATTATATTAAAAATTCGAGGTGCGTACAATGGTTCATTCTGTTGCAAAATGTCACCTTAATGGTGACATTAATTATGTTCACCATGTTGTACAATCATCAGCACTATCCAATTCTAAATTCTTCCGTCAGCCTTAACGGAAGCTCGATGCCCCCCAAGCAATGATTCCCTCTTTCCCCCTCTTTCCCACCCCTAGTACCCGCTAAGAGACTTTGGTCTCGGTGCATTTGCCTGTTCTGTATATTTCATGGAGCCCTGGTGGTGCAGTGGTTAAAAACTAAAGCTGCTAACCAAAAGGTTGGCAGTTCAAATCTACCAATCACTCCTTGGAAACTCCGTGGGGCAGTTCTACTCTGTCCTATAGCGTTGCCATGAGTCGGAACCAACTCGACGGAACCTAACAACAACATACATTTCATATAAATGGGATCATAGAATATTTGTCCTTTTGTGACTCAGCATAATGTTTTCAAGGTTCATCTATGTTGTAGCATGTATCAGGATTTCATTTCTCTTCACGGCAGAGTAATATTCCATTGGTTGTATGTATCACATTTTGTCTACCCATTCATCTCTTGAAAGGCATTTGGGTTGTTTCTACCTTTTGGCTATTGTGAATAGTACTGCAGTAAATATTGGTGTACATGTATCTGTTTGTATTCTTGGATTCAGTTCTTTTGGGTGTGTACCTAGGAGTGAACTGCTGGGTTGAATGATAGTTTTATGTTTAACTTTTTGAGGACGCTCCAAACCGGTTTTCACAGTGGTTGTGCCATTTTACTGTCCTACCAGCAATGGATGAGGGTTCCAATTTCTATACATCTTTTTTTTAAAACAGCTTTATTGAGATAATTTACATACCCTATAATTTTCCCACTTAAAGTATACAATTCATTAGCTTTTCATATTCTCACAGTGCTGTACAACTGTCATTACAAGCTACTTTCAGAACATTTTTGTCTCTCCTAAAAGAAACCCAATGCTCATTAGCAGTCCATCCCCATTCCCACCCCACCCCACCCTACCTGCCAGCCTGAAGCAACAACTAATCTGTTTTCTGCTCTAGATTTGCCTGTTCTGGACGTTTGATATAAATGGAATCACACAATATGTGATCTTTTGTGACTTAGCTTCTTTCACTTAGCATGATGGTTTCAAGGTTCATCCATGTTATATAGCATGAATCAGTATTCCATTCCTTTTTCTTACCAAATAATATTCCATTGTATGGATAATACCACATTTGTTTATCCTTTCATCAGTTGAAGGACAATTGGGTTGTTACCACTTTTTGGCTAGTATGAATAATGCTACAATGAATGTACATGTACAAGTTTTTGTGGAATGTATGTTTTCATTTTCTTGGGTACATACCTAGGAGTGGAATTGCTGGATTATATGATAACTGTATGTTTAATTTTTTTTTGAGGAACTGCCACACTGTTTTCCAGAGTGGCTGCACCACTTTGCATTCCCCCTGGCAGTTGAAAGAGGGTTCTAGTTTCTCCACATCCTCACCAACATTTGTTATTGTTTATCTTTGTGACTATGACTGTCCTAGTGGATGTGAAGTGGTATCTTATTGCAGTTTTGATCTGCACTTCTCTAATGACTAATGATGTTGAGCATATGACTATCTTTTACATATGTTAGCTTTTCTGCTGGATAATATTTCATAATTATTTTGTATTGGCTACCCATGAAATCAAGGAGCCCTGGTAGCACAGTGATTAAGCGCTCAACTGCTATCCAAAAGGTCAGTGGTTCAAGCCCACCAGGCACTCCACAGGACAAAGATGTGGCAGTGAGCTTCCATAAAGATTACAGCCTTGGAAAACCTATGGCAAAGTTCTACTCTGTCTTACAGGGTCAATATGAGTCAGCATCGACTCAGCAGCAATACCTTTTTATCCATGAAATCATGGATAGGAAAGTCTCTGCTCAATAATGTCATCAAACTGGATGAAAAGTAATGTAGTAGAGGATACAGATGTTTCTGTGGTAACATTCTGAGCTTAAGGGCACCCTCCTAAGATCTCAGTCACATAACCTGATAGCCAATTCTGGATTCTGCCTTCCCATTAGGCCCCAGGGCCAGCTGGAGACTCTGGCCTGTTCTCTGTGCCCGGGAGTCAACAGCAAATTGAAATCCTCTCATCCTTTGGAATCACCTAGCCTTTCTTCATAAATGATTTTGAAATACTTTTAAAAGGTTGGTTTTGGTAGTAATTTTCACCTTTTCCAAGCATGAAAATCAAAGAAATGTGCAGACACAGCAGGAATCTGCTTCGAGGGGAATTTCAGGATAGGGTTGGGTGCCTGTAAGTCTAATAGGGGAGGACAGATCCTCCTGCTATAGATCTTGAGCCCAAATTGGTTGACTCCAGATCCATTGTGTTGGGAGCTCCAGTCAGCTCTGGGGACAAAGATCTCAGGATCAACTTACCCTGGTCTTACAGGAGCCTCGGAAAAGTGTATACAGCATGAGGATGGGAACTGGCTCACCCCTAGGGAATTTGAAATCCAAGGAGGTTATACAAGATCAAAGAATTGGAAGCTGAGTGTGCGCTGTGGAGGACGGCCCCTACGGTGGCTGATGAAGGTATTCCAGTGACAAGGGGCAGGGGTTGTGCCCCACCTTGTTGCATCCTAATAACAAGGTCACTGTTTACTCACCAAATATTTGTTGCGTTATAGCTAATGCCTTCATTTCCTGAGTTTCTCCTCTCATTTGGGACAGAGGGGCCCAACATTCATAACCATAGTACAGTCCAGCACAGCAGTGTTGTAAGAGAGGCCCCTCAGGAAAAGATACAGAAGTTCAGAGGAGGGAAGGTCGTTCTGACTTGGGTGCATGCAGACAACTTTATGCACTGAAAGAAAGAAGAGTTGACAGCATGAAAACCAGAGCCAAGGTTGGACTCTGTGGGCTTAGGTAGATAGATCATGCCTTATTGTACATAACCTATCAGTGGAGTTATGAGTTTAAACTCATAATCTAGACAGTGGAGAACCAGTGAAGTCTTCTAGGGAGAGAAATGACGTATTTAAAACATTACTTTAGACAGCAATGGAGTCTTGAAATGACTTCATGTCTTTCTGCCAACAAAATCTATACTTAGCCTACAATGTCACTCTCTCTGAAAACTCCCTGACTGACCTGGCCCAGGTTATCCCTTTCCAGGGCTTCCTGAGCCTACTATCAGAGATCTTCTAACACTGTTTTATTGTTATACATCCATTTTTCTCTCTAGGCTCATCAAGGGATTGGCCACTTTTGTGGGCTCAAGGATGATCATAGTATCTGACACCCAATAGTCGTGCAAAAGTGTGTGTCACTTGAAATAGGCCTGGTATAAAGACTGAAGCCAGAGTGGCACTGATGGGAATGGAAAGGTGATGGGTATAAAAGAGATCCTGAAGGAAAGCATTTCAGGGCTTGGGAATGAAGCATAAGGGAAAGGAAAAATGTTCTAAAGATGATTTTCCCGCTGCCATCAGTTGAAGTCTAGTAGAGTACCAGGGAGGAGAGGAGATGGTTTCTCTTTTAGACACCTCAAGTTTGAGCTGCCAGTGGGACATCCAGGTAGAAATATTTGGGAAGAGATTGGAAATGCCAGACTCACAAAGTGGAAACAAAGACTAACTACATACTGGGATCTTTTTTGATCAGGAAGGATTTCTACCTGATTCTCCAAGAGCATTTCACACGCGAAAAAAGGTGATTATTACCTAACTTTCTACAAGTTCTCATCATATAACTGATTTCACATGTAAAAAATTTATTTTATGATTTCTCAATTTGGCAATTATTAAGCTCCTTTTTTTTTTTTTTTTTTTTGATATGGGCCTTCCGAGTTGTAACTTTGAACTGTGTTACATATAAGGCCTAGTCTTCTTTGGATGTTAAACCATTTGAGATGGAGATGATGATAAGCCATCAAAATAAACATCATGGATGTGTTTTAGCAATAAAAGCAAATGTCATAAGGGTGTCAGAGTTGGAAAAGCAAGCACGATTGTGGGATCCCTAAAAGCATTCCAAGATAAGGTGATAGGATCATCTTGAGCCCAGATTTTTTCATTAATGTTACTGTTTTCTAACTTTAAATGAAGTCTGATGCTGCAAAAGCTTCCTCACATTCACATTACCCCAGTCTAGTAGACAGTTCATCCTGTGATAGTATGAGACCATATAGAGCAGGGGATGGAACTTGCATTGGGCTAAACTGTGGTACTTTGGCACTGTTTGCTCGCCTAGTACTTACATGGAGCTCTGATGGTGCAGTGGTTAAGAGCTCAGCTGCTAACCAAGAGATCGGCAGTCTGAATCCACGAGCTGCTCCTTGGAAACCCTATGGCACAATTCTACTCTGTCCTATAGGGTCGCTATGGGTTGGAATTGACTTGAGGGCAACAGGTAGTAGATACATAGGTTTATAAAAACAAATATGGAATAAAGGATAGACTGGCTTGAATCTCTTGAAGAGATGGCTGTTCAAATAAATGATGAATGCAACTAATCACACTCAATGGTGTCACTCAACCTTTCTCTCTTTTCAACAGAAAAGACTGGAGCCTCACAGCAATGACTTAGTTGACCCTTATGTAAGTACTAACTCCCTAACCAACAGAGGGACACATTCAATTTTCACAGAATAAGTTGGAGGTGTGCTTCAAGAGTCCAAGAGGTAATGTTGGGTGGACATAGGGAAGTGCATGAGTGCAGAAGAGAGGCTGAACCTCTGGAAGCTGTGGACATAAAGATGTAACTGGAGCTGTGAGAGCGACTCTGATCATCTGGGGGGAGATAAGGTCTGTGGACAGAAGTCTGAGGAATTTTGTCCTTTAAGTTTGTATGGGGGAGGAGGACCTAGAAAGGAAGGAGATACAGCAGCAAAGCTGATAGAATAAACCCAGGGAGTGATGGCATAGGACCAGATGTGTTTAGAGAAGAATGGTCTGTGGCAGAGAATGGTGGACACTGTCATCCCTGCCACCTCCTGCTCCTCAACTGTGCAGTTTCCTTCCACCCACTGCTTATCTCATATTGGGCTCCCAAGATCTTCACAAGAGGTGGGAACTTCTCCAACAACCTGTGACATAGACATGTTTCTGCCTGGGATTAGAGCTACCCACCAGTTGTTCTTAAGCTGTCTCGATCTGAGAAGGTGGAACCAGGAAAGCAGTACCTGCACACGTGTCACTCAGATATTTGCTGATTCACATGTTAATTATCATGCACAAAACCACGGGGGATTCCCTTGCACCCACATGCATGGTCGCTGGCCAGTTCTTTGGCATGAACACACAGTGTCTCTGTCTCGCTCTCTTTATAGTTGATCTATAAACTCTGTTAGTTTCAATATAACAAACAGAATGTAATGCTTTCTGAGAAGTTTAATCTATCATGTTAAATTCTCGGTAAATCACCCTTCCATGAGTCAGTTTAGTCATTGTGCTATAGGCAAATGGATGTAACAGGTTATTTCAGGACATTGTTTTATCTGCAGGATAAATAACATTATTCAGAGCCCTATGTAATTGTCGTCTTATGTTGCTGCTTGTCATTCCGTGTTAGGATCTCTGGTTTTATAAGGAGATCTTTTCTGGTCTGACACACAGCCCCCTCCTCCTCAACTTCACTGCAGACCGGAATGTCTTCTCTGGCATCTCCACTCAATGTTGTTCCTTAATATCTCAGGGAGACGCGCTTAAGTGCCCATGCTATACACGCAAAGGCAAGGTATTCTAGAATGCCACTGTGTGGGCCTTTGAGGCTTTGCCAATCCCAGTGATGTGGCATTATTTCCCATTCCAGCCGGGAAACTCGGATGACTGTGAGGTGTGCCGGAAAAGGGGAAAGTTGTTCTGCTGTGACACTTGTTCAAGATCCTTTCACGAGGAGTGTCACATCCCACCTGTGGAAGTTCAGAGGTTAGTGAGACACAATCCCTGTTCCCTCCCCTCTTGTTAGGGACCACTCCTCCTGCTGTGAACACTCACCCTGCAGAGTTCTTGCTTGTGTCTAGATGGGGAAGGAGCAGGATCCTAGGGGATTGGGATCCAGAAGTGTGATCTAGAGCTGCTTAATGGGGCTGGCGCGAGAACTTAGAGCTCTCTGGTGTATCAAAGACACCTCCTCTGTGACTCTGAAGACAGTGACTGGGCCCCTTTGTCTACGTCCTGTAACTTCTTTCCTGGACATTTTGCAGCATGGACTCCTGTCCAAAAGAATTGGGAACTGAAAAGGCCAGTTGTTTGTGTTCTGTGCTTATTCAGAAAATTCAGGAAACATCACCCAGTGCCTGTATTTCACCCTGGTCCCATTAGGTTGATGAAGGCGCGAGTCCTCCAGGAGTTAACACCCCCTTTCTGATACTCAGGCCTGGCAGGCAGGGATCCCTGTGCTCCCACCAGCTTAGACAGGGAAAGAAGAGATCATCACTCACCGTGACACTACCCTCTGCGGGCTGACGCCACCGGCACTCCCACCAAAGTAGAGGGCCATTGGTATGAGGCCCCACATGGGGGTCTAAGATACTCTAAGAGATGTCAGCCCACCACTGACACCAGTGGCGGCCATGGGAGCAGTGACTGTCTCCAGGGCCTTGCCACCCATGGGAACGGTGACTGTCTCCAGGGCCTTGCCACCCATGGGAACGGTGACTGTCTCCAGGGCCTTACCCCTGCTCATTTTATGCCTGACCTCCCAGGACCCCGTGGAGCTGCATCTTCTGCAGGATGAAGGATTTTTTGGGAAGCCAGCAGTGTCAACAGGAATCTGAGATCCTGGAGAGGGAGATGTTGCCTGAGGTACAGTTGGTGAGTCAACTGCAAGCCCCAAGCCTTCTCCTTTCCCTTTACACGTGAGAAGCACAACCACACAAAGCATCAGGAGTACAGCACCCGGAGGGAGCGTGCTCGTCCCAGCCATGTCTCCATCACATGGTTTTAACCACAAGCCTTGTCTTCAAGCCATTACATGTCTGTTTGCAAAAGCCGTACATGCTCAGGAACCTTCTGGATGACTGGTTTGAGTCATGGGCTCTGTCTGGGCATGGGTCGGGCTCATTCTTCCAAGCTGCTTTTCATTCACAGCCTTCTTCTTTTGCAGAAATGTGAGTTCCTCCTCTTGAAGGTCTATTGCTGTTCAGAGAGCTCCTTTTTTGCCAACATTCCGTATTATTACTATGTGAGTAATAACAACAACAAGCCATGATTACTGGCTGCTATGCACTTATGTGGCCTAGAAATTGTCATCGGTGGAATTTATGAGCTGAATCCTGTGGGACTGAGAGCACAAACTGCCAGTATCTTTACCGTGTTATATTTAATTGGACTTGATGGGAATCCATAGAAGGTAGACACTGAACTATGCTAACAGTGCTACCTTTGGCATTTTTGTCCCCAGAACAGAGAGGATCCTCAGGTCCTAAAGGAGCCCATGTGGTTGAACAAAATCAAGAAGCGGCTGAATGAGAAGGGTTACCACCGAGTGGAGGGGTTCGTGCAGGACATGCGCCTCATCTTTCAGAACCACAGAGCATCCTACAAGGTGGGGGGCTTTCCCTGCTACCACTTCCTTTCCTTTGTATAGAGCCACTCTGCCCCCTTTTACTGGCACCTGGGAAACTTCACAGATTTCCTCAGGCTGTAGCAAACCTGCATAAGCAAGGATTCCGGAAGCGAACGGCTTTTTCAGGTCAAGACCTAAGCTCATTGTGGCAAAGTGACAGTGAGCCAGCTGGTTTCACTGCACCCAGAAGCCCAGGCCTCTGAGAGTTCCTTCTGCTCTTCAGAGGTGGCTGGATCCCAGAGGGGCCAGTAGAGGATGTCCTGCTCCTGCAACTAAGGACAGGAGAATTGCGGGTTAAAGTCATAGAGCACTTCTCTCCCTCCAAATACACTGCATCGGACTTCTCAGAGCTCTCAAAGACCAGATTCTGTTACATGTGAATATCCCAGTGATGGTCCCTGTAGCTACAGGGCTCATCTGAGGGATGGACGTGACCATGGGAAAATGATAGAGGCCATAGATTTTACTTTAGACACTTCCGTACTGCCTGAATTGTTAAAACGAACACTGTGTTTTTATAGTTCTCACAAAAATAAGTAAACAATACGCCTCAAGCAGTCTAGTTAATAGGAACTACTCATACCCTCAGGGAACAGAAGTTACTTTCAGCCTGATGAGCGTTTGAGTTTTACCTAACGTAACTCTCAGTTAACACTGAGGGTATTTAACACGAGGGTCCTGATCGTTCCGAACTGGAGGGTGTCTAAGGACCCTAACAATGAGTGTCATTATTTTCGTCTTTTTATTCTTTTTAGTACAAGGACTTTGGCCAAATGGGATTGAGGCTGGAGGCCGAATTTGAGAAGAATTTCAAGGAAGTGTTTGCTATTCAGAAAACAAATGAGAAGAGTTCACTGGTGTAATGAATAATGGAGGTGTCCTGGCCAAATGCCCTTTTCTGGGCAGGCCTTCCCATCCACTGCTGCTGAGTGTTGGCCGCTAACGCTGCCCCTCCCACAATTGCCCTGGGCCAAGTGGAATCAGCTTCTCCTGGAGGTTATGCCCCCTTGCTTCATGGTGGAACCAATGATGTGGTGTGATCCGTGCTCTTGTGCACCCTGTGAAATCAGCCTGGTGCTATCTCCAGATGCAGCCAGATTCCTGCTTAGCTTTTCCCCCCACCTATCATACTTCCCTCACGCCCCATCTGAGAGAACTCTTCTAATAAATCACTTGCTTAAGATACTTCATCGCACTCTCTGCTTCACTTCTTTGAACTCTCTGCTTCTAGGGAACCCAGCCAAAGAAAGTTGGTAGCCGAAATGATCCTAGAAAGCACACTCTTAGAATGGGCTTCTGGAATAGAATCAATCACACTCTCTAGCCAGATGGGAGAGTGTTGATGGTCCTTGGGGTGCGGTAACAGTACAGTTGCCAAGGATTTGACCTGTAGTAAACTGGACAGGTGAAGGGGATAAGTAGCTGGTACAATTGTCTTCCATTTAAGAAGTAAGGGATAAATAGTAACTATAAGAGCTTTGGACTTGTGTGGCTTTTGATTTGCTGGAAAGAGCAGATAGCAGGCTTAGATCTATTCATGTTGTCATGTGCCGTAGAGTCGGTTTCGACTCATGGCAACCCTACAGGACAGAGTAGAACTGCCCCATAGGATTTCCAGCTGGTGACCTTTTAGTTAGCAGCCGAACTCTTAACCACTGTGCCACCAGAGCTCCAATGTTATTATTAGATGCCCTCAAGTCACTTCCAACTCACAGCGACCTCGTGTACAACAGAACAAAACACTGCCTGATCTTGCCCCATCCTCACAATTGTTGCTGTGTTTGACCCTGTTCTTGCAGCTACTGTGTCAATCCGTCTCATTGAGGGTCTTCCTCTTTTTCATTGACACTCTACCAAGCATGACATCCTTCTCCAAGAACTGATCCCTCCTGATAACTTGTCCAAAGTATGTGACATAGTCTTGCCGCCCTTGCTTCTAAGGAGCATTCTGGCTGTATTTCTTCCAAGAGAGATTTGTTCATTCTTCTGGCAGTCCATGGTATGTTCAGTGTTCTTCACCAACACCATAATTCAAGGGCATCAATTCTTTTTCCATCTTCCTTATCACCCTGCTTTTGCGTGCATATGAAGTGATTGAAAACATCGTGGCTTGGGTCAGGTGCACCTTAGTCTTTAAGGTGACATCTTTGCTTTTCAACACTTTAAAAAGGTCTTTTGCAGCAGCCTTACCCAATGCGATGCTTCTTTTGATTTCTTGACTGCTGCTTCCATGAGTGCTGATTATGGATCCAAGTAAAATGAAATCTTTAACAACTTCAAACTTTTCTCCATTTATCATGATGTTGCTTATTGGTCCAGTTGTGAGGACTTTTGTTTTCTTTATGTTGAGGTGTAATCCACACTAAAGGCTGTGTTCTTTGATCTTCATCAGTAAGTACATCAAGTCCTCTTCACTTTCAGCAGGCAAGGTTGTTCGTCTGCATAACACAGGTTGTTAATGAGTCTTCCTTCAATCCTGATGCCCCGTTCTTCTTCAGATAGTTCAGCATCTTGGGTTATTTGTTCAGCATACAGATTGAATAAGTAGGATGAAAGGATACAACCCTGATGCATGCCTTTCCTGATTTTAAACCACTCAGTATCCCCTTGTACTATTCAAACGACTGCTTCTTAGTCTACATACAGGTTTTTCATGAGCACAATTAAGTGTTCTTGAATTCCCATTCTTCACAATGTCTGTTATGATCCACACAGTTGAACGCTTTTGCGTAGGCAATAAAACACAGGTAAACATCTTTCTGGTATTCTCTGCTTTCAGCCAAGATCCATCTGACATCAGCGGTGATATTCCTCATTCCATGTCCTCTTTTGAATCTGGCTTGAATTTCTGGCAGTTCCCTGTCGGTGTACGGCTTTAATTGTTTTTGAATGATCTTCAGCAAAATTTTACTTGTGTGTGATATTAACGATAATGTTCAATAATTTCCGCATCCGGTCTCTCATGCAATCTCTGACATTGTTTATGTTACCAAGGCCATATTTTCCAAATACTGATCCTTCTTTGTTTCCAACTTTTGCATTCCAATCACCAGTAATTATCAATGCATCTGGATCAATTTCAGACTTTAGAAGTTGGTAAAAATCTTCAATTTCTCCATCTTTGGCATTAGACCTATTAAGAACAACCATCAAAGGCCTTCCTGGGCAGCACTTAAACAGACCTCTATACCTACAACTGGAAGGCAAACAGTAAAAAGGATCTGGCACAGGTCCTAATTTTCAGAATGGAAGAACTTCAGAGAAGACTGAATTCTAAGGTTAGAGTGGTCTCTTATGCCAAGTCAGGGCCTGATAAAGAGGTAGCAGGGCCCTGAAACTTGAAACAGTGATAACTGGGTTGATGCAAATGAGAATGTTGGCCTCTAGATCCCCCTGAACCCATTGGTCCTACAGAAGTGTCCCTTGCCCCTTGTTAGAAGATAGAGTTACCATGCCATCCTGGTTGAATGAAGACTGGACCTTCTACAATACATTGGTCCAATATAATGATGACTATATATTAATTAATATATATTAATTGCTTGGCTGCTAACTGAAAGGTTCACAGTTTGAACCTGCCCAGCAACTCATCAGGAGAAAGACCTGGTGATCTGTTCCTGTAAAGTCTTTATGAGTTGAAATTGACTCAATGGCACCTAACAACACAACATATGTTAATTAGTCCCAATGGGCAAGAAGGGTCAAGTTATTCTGAATGCCTTGTTAAATCATATGCACTCCAGATGTTGGGAAATAAATCTTACAATCCTGCCATATGGGTGAAACTTTTAGGGATTCAGTGGACTGAGTCATGTCAAGATATTTCTTCCAAAGTAAAGGCTAAGCTATTCAACCGTGTACCTCCTACCACCAAGAAAGAAGTACAATGCTTGGTAGGCCTCTCCAGGCAAGAATAACAACCATGACTGATAATTCGAAGAAATGTTTCTAGCCTTTGTAGTGTGTGTGCTATCTTGATAAACACAATGTGCTATAACCAATGTTTTCAATTAATGATATATTTTGGACATTGTTACGTGTCAATAAACATAGCTGTTTATCATCCCTATCATAGCATTCATTTTCATCAAGCCCCAATTGCAGTTTGCTCTTTTTGGTTATTTTTGATGTCATAAGAAGTACTAGAAGAAGTACAACCAGAATGCTCCTTAGAAGCAGGGATGGCAAGACTATATCTCACATACTTTGGACATGTCAGGAGGGATCAGTTCTCGGAGAAGGACATCATGCTTGGTAAAGTACAGGGTCAGTGAAAAAGAGGAAGATCCTCAATGAGATGGATTGACACAGTGGCCGCAACAATGGGCTCAATCATAATGATTGTAAGGATGGCAGTGTTTTGTTCATGGTACATAGGGCTGCTGTGAGTCAGAACCGGTTTGATGGCATCTGACAACAACAATAACAAAGAAGTACTGATTTGAACTCGCAGCAGCATAGCCTAGTGTTAAGAGCAGACCCTCTGAAGATGGCCCATGTAGGTGGAAACCCAGGTCCTCCACTTACTGGCTGTGTGTCCTTGTGCAGGTTACTTGTGTGCCCATGCATTGGTTTCACCTGTGGAATGGGGTACTAAGAGTACAGAGTTCATTGGATTATCATGAGGATTAATGAGTTAATACATGTTGTGCACTTAGTACCTGGCCCTGTGAGCAATAAATAAATAGACAGCCAAGGGCAAAGGAAGAGGACTAAGATCTGTCAGTACAGTTTATCTGGACGCAGAGAGGCGGGGTGTTTGCTGTAATGCTGGAGTGACTGGCTGCGTTCTGACACTTGGGGTAGTGAGGCTATGTCCCCAGGAGCTGCAGGAGGACTTTGGCCTCTTATCGCCCATGGCTACCTCTTATCACTGCAAGGTCTCAAGGCTCTTTTAGGGGGCCTCTCAGTCTGAATCTCCCCTTTGGCTCCTTTGGTCATCAGTGAGCACCCTGGTCTGCTGTGCTGGAGAGAAGAGTCTTCTGGCAGGGAGGTTGGGGAAGGAAGCAGATTCTCCAGCTCCCTCAGTGTAAACCAGGGTGGATGACTTCCCTGGGAGGCTTCTCACGGCCTCAGAATCTGTGTCCAGGACCTGAAGTTTTCATTGTGTTTCCTACTAAGCCACACTCTCACTTGTACAGAAACCAACCAAACTGCTCGCCGTCGAGTTGATTCTGACTCACAGCGACCCTATAGGACAGAGTAGAACTACCCCATAGGGTTTCCAAGTTGCAGCTGGTGGATTCCAACTGCTGACCATTTGGTTAGCAGCCAAGTTCTCAACCACTGTGCCACCAGGGCTCCTACCTAACAGAAAGGTGCCCACAATAAATGCTCTTTTTAGTTCTTATTGGTATATTGTCATCCCACAGATTGGTGGCCCGAGTGCCATTTGCCTTATTGGTGGCTTGTATTACCAGATCATATTTCTGAAAATCCATATTACCAACCAAAAATTTAAACACAGTCACTTAGTAAGCATGCACTCCGATACTGAAAACACATGCCATCAAAACAATTTTTAAATAAATAAAAATTTAGTAAAAAAGGGTTTAAACATCAATTCAAAGCCATCGGTTTTTGCAGCTTGTTTAATGTTTTTAAATGCTTTAAATTACTTGTAGTGGAGTAAAGCCCCTGTGCCTGGGACGGCCGTGGAGACTACCCGCAGCTGTGGTTAGCCCTGGGTCTAGGACCCTCTGTGCAAGGAGGTTCAGCCTGGAGGAGGGTGCAGAAGGCAGGTCACCCCAGGGGCCCTGGGCAGAAGGAAAATCTCTGGTGCTTGGGAAGACAACCGGGCTCTTGAGAGGATGTAAAGGGGCCAAGTAACAGGGCCTCCCTCACAATTTGAACCAAAATTTCTGTGTCTAGGCCACAAGCCTGTTTATGTGCCCATGAGCAGCTAAATATCGAAATTATCCCAGAACCCAATCCTCCAGTCAGATAACTTTAATTTAGGAAGAAATAGTGACACTTCTACTACTAATTTTGAGGCGTTTGGATGTTTGTAATTAAGAAGAAAGATTTTTGCTTTCTGTTTCCCCAAACGCGCAACAGAACCCAGTCTAAGGAGACTGTAATACCAGCCTTGACCAAAAGAGGGAGATGTAGACTTCCGCAGTGAGTAGGGTGGTCTGGGTTCTGAGTTGATGGTGATGGGAATGGGTGTTAATATGCAAATCTGAAAGAAGCTCTCACTTGATAAGAGAAATGCCATGGAAGTAAGGGGCTCTTCCCTTGCTTTGTGTCCCACCGATGTGTTTCTGGCTAGTCTCACTGGCTGGTGGGTGGTCATGGGGAAGACGCACAAGGTGGAATCAGTGGGTCTCCAGGAGTGGGGTGCTGACCACCTGTGACCAGGGCTCAGGGGGATGTCTGTCCTCGTCCAGTTCCGGATGCCACAGCACCCATCCTTCCTGAGGTTGATCCCAGGCTTAAACTGAAGGGCTGTGGGTGATGGTGCTGAGTTGGGGTGCGGGGCCTTGGGCAGCCAGCCCCCTTCCTCCTCAAGCAGCACAAGCAATGTGAGTGTCCTTGGGAGTCTCTCTCCCCGATGACCCCGAGACCCACAGAAGGTGGCCTGCATGGACTGCTTGTGTCCCCAGTGCTCCCTTCTCTTCCTCACTTGCCACAGCCCCTCACCCTTTACCCTTTCTCCCTCTGCTGTGGTGTCTCTTCCCATCCCCCTTTCCAAGGACCCGCTCTTGTGCAGAAATAATCAGCCTTCCGCCCCCAACAAGCTCCCCGGTAGCTTGTCCACTTTGCAGCCTCAGGTATCAAAAGCTCCACTACCCCTTAGCCAGTCGCTGAGGTTGTGCCGAGAGGGGGCAAGCTCTGTCTCACTCCATCCCTAGAAGCTGAAACACTGCCACAAAATGCCCCTATGCTCACAGGACAACCGCATCCTGGACATGTCATCGAAAGGGGCCGCGAGCCCTGTCCCCCTCACCCATCTGGGGCCCAGGTGAAGGGAAACTGAGGACACAGCCAGATACCCACGTGCTTGGCCAAACGGCATTCGTTTTCCCCACCTAAGTTACAAACCAACGGGAGGCAGACAAAGAGGTAGCCCGATGAGAATCAAAATATCATCTTTATTCCTGATGAAAGCTGGATTGCTGGAAGTGGCTTAGAATGTGGCAACAAAGAGAACCCTACAGCAGAACCCCAGAACTGGGCTTATTCACAGTTCAGCCTGCTCTAACCAGCAACGGCCCCCAAGTGGGTGCCTGTCCCGTGCTCATTGGCTTGGTCTCTGCAGGCAGTGTGACCCCCAGGGCGCACCAAGGAGCCAACTTGCCCCCTCCTGTCAAGTTTCCAATCAGAGAAGTCTTCCCCAGTGGTACAGAGGGACCAGGACTGTCATGCAAGTTGGTGTCCCACCTCCTGGAAGGAAACATTGGAGAAATCTCGGTGCCTGCTATTCTCTGTCTCTCCGCCCACAGAGGATGCCCGCCTCTCTGTCCCCAGGCCACAGTGACTGCTGCCACCACTGCCTCCTACTGTGTCTCAGGATAAACCTCTGGTCGCCAGGATGGAGACTCACCCCACGGTGCAGACGTCTGAACCGCGGCTGCTCTTAGTTACTGTGACGGGTCGGATCATCTGCCCTGGAGTCCTCACTCCCTCAGTGGCTGCTTCTCCCACTTTTGAGTTTTCCAGGCCTCGGGCTGCTTGAGCTACTTTGGTGACCGCAGACAAGTTCCCTGTCGCCACTGTTCAGGCAGCCATGGAGAATGCCCCAGGCATTCCCTGACTTCCTTCTAGTCCATCCAGCAGAGTTTTTAGGTGTTTAACCTGCTTCTTAAGTGGGCCCTGTCCCTTCTCAACCTGAGTCGCTCTGATGTTGTTTGCTGGATCAAAGAAACTTTGCTTTCTCCACAGAGATCTACGGATTCCACAGACACTGCTGTTGCTCTTGTGGACTGTGGAGTGTGCCTGGCTTTCTCTGACCCCAAAATAAATGTCTCCTTCCCCTCTGCCAGGAGCAGCCCCAACGTGGGGTGCCCACCTCCCTGAAGGCCACCCCTGTGGATCCCTCCCAACCCCCGCTGTTAATTGGCCTCTATTCCAGGTGCTGATTTAGGGGGCTTAAAGGGGCCACTATGAGTCAGAAACGACTAGACGGCAACGGGTCTGGGTTTTTTTGTTTGTTTTTTAGCTGGCCAGGGAAATGCTGGCACATTTAGGCAGTGCCCAGCACAGCGTGGCCCGGGTCAGCCTACTGCCTCAGGGCAAAGAGGAGAGAGGTGGGCCCAGAGCCAGTAGTTGTGCTGTGTGGTGGACATTGTGTCTGGGCAGCAGTGCCTCGTGGAGGCTGGAGGCAGAGGAGAGCTGGGTCCAAAACAGGCCCAGCTTACTGCCCCATCTGCCCTACAAATGACAGGCCAGGGTGTGACAGAGACACAGAGTGAGAAAGAGAGGGAGACCCACGTGCGTGCAGTGCCCGGTAGGCAGTGCCCCTGCCCACTAGTTAAAGATGTCCTCATCCGTGTCCTGGAATCTGTCCCAACCAGGCTGCTGCTCCCTCCTTTGGGAGAAAGAAAGAGTGAATGTGGTGAGAAGGGTGACACCTCCTGCCCCCCGTACATTGGACAAAAACCTTATGATAACCTGAAGAAGTAGGATTAAGTGGGACACGATCTGGAAAGTTCCTCTCTGGAGCACTCTCTGCTCTGGCTCAGGAGGCCTCACCTGCTTCCTGCTTCCATCCCCCGCCCATCTCGAGCCCTGAATTCCACACCTCCAGGCTCCCACCGCCCCGCCTCTGCTGCACAGTTCTGAGTAGAGATGTGGTCCCTGTGGGGGTCTTACGGCCTCAATCTCATGTTCCGTTTGCCCCCATTCCCTTCATCTTCAGTTTTACGCTGTCGTGGAGTGGTCCTCTGGGTCTCTTCTTGTCCTTTGTGGAAAGATAACAGAATGTGACCCCAGAGGGGCTCAACCTGCCCTTCACCATCTAGGTCACCTGGGTTCCAGCCTCCATCCCCACCCAGTGAGAAGCCTTTCCTTCGGCAACATCTCAGGGGCTTCTTTGATGCTCAGGTGTCCTCTCCTCACTCCTGCCGCAGTTGTGAAGCTGCCTGTATTCGAGACACCTTGAAACCTTGCACTGAACTTGTTAAACACATTCACCAGCTTGGCTCCAGCCTCTCGCACCAGGCCTGGGACAGGTCTCTCTCTTGCCCAAGCTGCTTTCTGCAAATGCCAAGGCCCTCCTCCCCGAGTGATAACGCAGGGCACTTCAGCCGTCCCCAGCCCTGTGTCCAAACGCCAGGCACTAACTTGCCCAGTCAGGGCTCAGCAATGTGTAGGGCAGCCAGTGGGCCAGAGAAGGGGTGATATTTCTGGCTTTCTCTTTTTCTCTACACTGCCATCCTGGCAAGAGGAAGGAGCAAGAGTGACAGACCCCAGAGGGTGGCCCACATGGACTTATACACTGGCCACCCTTAGGAGGCAGAGACAGCTGTGGGCACTTTTGGTTCAAACAGATTTTTTTTTTTTTCCTCTGTCTTTACACAAACAAGTGGGCTCCCTGGAGCTGGCCCCGGCTCCCCTTGGGGGCTGCCCCTTCCCTGGTCCTCCAGGCCTGGGTAGCGAATTTCCCTCCTCCATCCCAGCTGCCAAATTTCGTAAAAGCCCAGAACTGCCCTGGAGTTAAAGGAGGTAGGAGACAGTGTCTGTACAGCCCGTCCATCACACATTTGAGTAAATACTTTCAGTTTCTTTTCCCCCCATTCGGGTGGAGACATCAGACTTCCTGCTCAGGCCCGGCAGGCACACTAGACACAGGCTGCAAGTTGGGGCGGCTCAAATCTCCAGCAGGGCCAGGGTGGATGATGGCAGGTAGAGGCAGCCATCTCAGCACCAGGTGAGTCTGTCTCACTTTCTTCATCGTCCTTCTCTTGGGCAAGGTTGCTGCTTGAGTGTGGGGGACGAGCACTCCGTGTACAATGTATTAAGATAAAAGAATACTTCATGGGGAAATCAGGGGTTTTAAACCACAGCAGGACAGCTGATAGGGAAGCCCAGCTGCTTTTAGACTTATTGTCGTATTTACTTTATCTTAAATAGATTCACTTGCCTTGTTAAAAAATAAATAAAGTGACCCAGAAGGTTACAGATGAATTCCACTTGCACCGTGAGACTGTAAAACACAGTTCTCGTGTGCTTTACATCTGCTGACGCCGTTCTAGCTTTCTTTCAGGGAAAGTTTCCTTTCTAGCATCTTTTTCAATTTTTCAAGTGTTCTTTTTCAATTTAGGGGTAAAACTATACACACGTTGTAGCAACTTTATCCTTCATAGCTTTCATCTGCTTCTAGATGCTTTCATTTCTTTAGTTTTTTCCTTTGAGTTCATAATGATGGCCTCACACGTTTCCTCTAAGCCAATTAGGTGATTTTTAGTAGGTTTTTGTCTGTTTCTTGTGATTTCTAATCTGTTAAAGAAGTGGTTGTGTTTTATGAGGCAGTAGAGGTTGACAGTTTGAATCCGCCAGGCGCTCCTTGGAAACCCTATGGGGCAGTTCTACTCTGTCCTATAGGGTCACCATGAGTTGGAATCGACTCGATGGCAGTGGGTTTTGTTTTGTTTCCTTTTTTTTTTGGCAATATGGAGACAGGTAAAGACATAAACCCACAGGGCTCGATGGACTGGTAGGGATAAAATTTGAATGGGTTCAAGAGAGATTGAAAGATGAAGTAGTGGAGATGATGAATATAGAAAACAATTTCAAGGGGCTTTGCTAGAAAGTGGGGAGTGACGTGTAGGGAGATTTTTAAGTGGGCGATAGTTAAGCATGCCTGTGTCTTTAAAGGAACATTTCAGTAAAGAAGAAAAAATTGGTGGGCCGTGAGAGTGGGGGCGGGGGATGATCTCTGGGCAGACGATAGGAAGCAGTGCCCCAGTGGGGGTGCTACCTTTAGACTAAAAAACGGGTTAATCGGCAGTCACCACTATCTTTATGTTACAATTGGCAATCTTTCATCTCTTTTTCTCTGGATTCTACGTTTTGTGAAGTTTTCTCAGCTCTATCTTTCACTCCTTCTTGTTGTTGTTAGTTGCCATCAAGTCAGCTCCAACTTATGGCAACCCCATGTACAACAGAACAAAACATTGCCCAGTCCTGTACCATCTTCACAATCATTAGTATGTTTGAGTCCATTTTTGCAGTCACTGTGTATTCTGAGTGACTTCCAACCCAGGGAGCTCATCTTCCAGCACTATATCAAGCAATAGTCTGTTGTGATCCATAGGCTTTCACTGGCTAATTTTCAGAAGTAGAGTGCCAGGCCTTTTTCTCTAGTCTATCTTAGTCTGGAAGCGCCACTGAAACCTATCCACCATGGGTGACCCTGCTGGTATTTGAAATACCAATGGCATAGCTTCCAGCATCATAGTGACATGAAGTCGCCACAGTACAACAAAATGACAGACTGGTGGTGGTCACTCCTAGTAATTTTTAAATTTCTGTCATTATACTTTTCTTTTCTCAAAGCTCTTTGTTGTTTTTCTTTTTTTAATAGCATCTTGTTCTTTTTAATGAATCTAATATTTCCTCTCATAGTAATGAGGGTGATAACTAAAAGGTTCTGTTTTTGTTTTTTAATTTCCTTTCTTTCTTCCAAGGTCCTTCTAAGGGTTGGTTTCTTCCCAATTCCTGTCCTATCATTTACCAAAGTTTCTCTCAAGTGTTTGCTGAATGCCTATTCACACTTAAGAATGAAACTAAAAACAGATTAGGAGCTCTGTGTAAGCAGTGCTTCTCGTTGACTGGTGAACCCTGCTGTGCCCAGTGTTGGCTCCTAGCCCTGTCTACTGAAGTAATGGTGCCTCCAATTCCTGATGCCACGCAGAGATCCAAGCCATAACTCTGATGGCTTCTTTTCAAAGGACCACATTTTGGTTTTACTGATCAACTGCTTTTATTTTCTCTTTGAGCCTTAATTAGATCCTGCTTTCTTTTTTTTTTTCTATATGCATCGTCTTTGCTAATTCTTTATGTTAACTTTTTTTTTTTTGAGGGTGTAGATGAACTTGTTTTCTTTTTGTAATACCTTGATTGAAAACATAATTTACTCGTCAGTGTTTCTTGTTTTCTAATAAATGCAATTTAGGCCATGCATGTTCATCTTGCCACTTTGGAAACATCCAGGGTTTTTGTATGTGGTATTTTCATTGGAGTTTATTTCTTAGCCACTTGTCATTCCTAGTTTGATTTTCTCTTTAACCTAAGAAGTGTCTCGGTGAAGCTTCTAAAATTTCTTAGTGGATAGATTGGGGGAAGATCTTCTTTTGTCCTTTTGTTGTTTTCTTATCTCATCGTGCTTAGAAAATATTTTGGATAAGATTTACCATTTTCAGAGTCTAGTTATTTCTTTGTGGCCTAATACATGGTCATTTTTGAGACTATTCCATGTTGGAAAAGCAATATAGTATAGTGATTAAGAGTGTGGTATCTGATGTCGGACCAGGGATGGAAGGTTCTGAATCTCAGCTTTGCCACCATTGCTGTAGAGCTGGGACAAGCCTTAATTTCCTCATCTGTGAAATGGAAACATTAACAGTACCCATTTTATAAAGGGGTCATGAGGAGGTATCTTAGGGTGAGTTCTCTAGAGAAGCAAAACCAGTAGAGCATATAAATATATAGAGAGAGAGACTTATGTCAAGGAAATGGCTCACGAGTGGCTCTGTGGGGGAAAAACCTGGTCTGCTCCCGTAAAGGTTATACGCTAGAAAACTCTATGAGGCAGTAGTTCTACTCTGTTACATGGGGTCACTATGAGTTGGAATCAACTTAAAGGCACCTAACAACAACAACATCCAGTTAAGTTTCTCTATATTTTATAAGTCAGTTTATTCCATTAACACTGATTTTGATCACCATTGTGTTTGTATTTATTCTTGGTATCTTAGCTCTAATTTCACACTTGCCAAGATTTCCGATTGTTCTCCCACCCTCTTTCTGACCACTTTTGGGTTGGTTGTGTTTCCTTTGCTTCACTGGAAGTTATACCTTCTTTTTTTTTTTAAGTTAAAACTGAATTTTTAATAAGCCGATATCTATTTTTCTCTGAATGTCCGGAGTTATTTGGTATCTTGTCCTAAGCTAAAAATTGTAACTTGATTTTATTTCTCTTCTCCTTTTCATTTCCTCTGTAAACTCTTTGAGTCTTTTGAGTCTGAAACATTTTATTTCACTTTCATACTTGAATGAGCATTTGGGTGTGTTTACAACTAAGATTCAAAGTCATTTTTCACTTAAAACTTTGAAGATTTTTCATTGTTGTCTTCCTGCATTTAGTGTCCTCTATGAAAAATCCTTTCCACCTGTCTGTCAGTTTGTCAAACTGTGGTAGATTGTGTGTTGCTGTGATGACACAAGGTATCGACCAGTATTTCAAATACCAGCAGGGTCACCCACGGTAGACAGGTTTCAGCAGAGCTTCCTGGCAAAGACAGGCTAGGAAGAAAGGCCTAGTGATCTCCTTCTGAAAATTAGCAAATGAAAACCTTATGGATCACAGCAGAATATTGTCTGGGGTAATGCTGGAAAATGACTCCTGAGGCTGGATGGTAGTCAAAATACACAGGGGCTGCAGCAACGAACTCAAACACACCAATGATTGTGAAGATCACGCAAGACCAGGCAATGTTTTGTTCTGTTATTCATGAGTTGAGGCTCGATTGCAACCAACATCACCATGAAAAAAATCCAGTTTCAATCAGGTTTTCTTTCGTAGGTAATTTGCTTTTACTTTCTAGAAACTTTAAAATTTTCTTTTTGCTCTTGACGTTCGCTATATCTAAGTGTGGGTTTTCAATGTTCGTTTTCTGCATTTAATAAGCCTTTTTAATGTAAGGGTCTAGCTACAGTTTTGGGGAAGTTTTTTCTTTGATTTTCTTGTTCTCCTTCTTTCTCTTCTCTCCTTGAATTTCTATTAGCTGAATATCGAAACATCGGATTATTCAGTACATGTCTCAGTTTTTTCATGTCTTTCATGTCCTTATTTAGTTTTTTTTTTCTTTTCCCCCTACATGCTGGAAGGAATCCTTGGCTCACTAATTTACTCTTCAGCTGAATCTATTCTGCTATTTAAGCCACCTACCTTAATTTTTTTCTTTCACAGGTAGAACTCACACAGTAAGTTCATCCGTTTTAAGTGTACGATTCAGTGATTTTTAGTAAATTTGTGGAGTTGTGCAACCACCACCACGAGCCAATCTTAGAACATTCCATCATGGCAAACAAACTTTTCTCTCATTCACATCTGTAGCCAATCCCTGTTCCCAACGCCTAACCTCAGGCAACCACTACCTTTTGTCTCTATATAATTGCTTTTTCTGGACATTTTTTGTAAATGGTGCCATACAATAGGTGGTCTTCTGCATCTGCTTTTTTCACTTAATGTTTCTGAGGTTCACCCACGCTGTAATTTGTTCCTGTTTTTTTGTTTGTTTTGTTTTTGCTGAATAGTACTCCATATACATTTTATTTATCCATTCCCAGTTAATGAACACATGGATTTCAATTTGGGGGCTATTGTGAGTAATACTGCCATGAACACTGGTGTTTAAATTTTTGTGTAGATGTATGTTTTCATTTCTCTTAGGCAGATACCTAGGAGAGGAATTGCTGGGTCACATGGCATGTTTAACATTTTAAGCAACTGTCTTACAAAATTTCAAAAGCTCCATTTTACATCATCACCAGCAATGTTGGAATCTTTCAGTTTCCACACATCCTCACTAACACCTATTATTGTGATGGTAGCCATCCTAGTGGGTGTTAATTGGTATCTCATTGTGGTTTAATTCCTAGTTCCCTAATGACTAAAGATTTTGAACATCGTTTCATGTGCTTATTAACTATTCACATATGTTCTTTGGTAAAATGTCTATTCAAACTCTTTGCTCATTTTTAATTTGGGTTGTTTGTCTTCTTATTATTGAGCTTTATTAGGAATATGATTTTCTGTACGACCCTTTGGAAATAGATTTGGAGCTTCCTTAAAAAGCTAGAAATAGAACTACCATATGATCCAGCAATCCCACTCCTTAGAATATATCCTAGAGAAATAAGAGCCTTTACACGAACAGATATGTACACACCCGTGTTCATTGCAGCACAGTTTACAACAGCAAAAGGATGGAAGCAACCAAGGTGCCCATCAACGGAAGAATAGATAAATAAATTATGGTATATTCACACAATGGAATACTATGCATCAGTAAAGAACAGTGATGAATTCAAGAAACATTTCATAACATGGAGGAAGCTGGAAGGCATTATGCTGAGTGAAATTAGTCAGTTGCAAAAGGACAAATATTGTATGAGACCACCATTATAAGAACTAGAAAAATAGTTTAAACAGAGAAGGAAATATTCTTTGATGGTTACAAGAGCAGGGAGGGAGGGAGGGAGGGAGAGGGGTTTTCACTAATTAGATTGTAGATCAGAACTATTTTGGAAAGACAACACACAATACAGGAGAGGTCAGCACAACTGGACTAAACCAAAAGCAAAGAAGTTTCCTGAATAAACTGAAAGCTTCGAAAGCCAGCGTAGCAGAGGCAGGGGTTTGGGGACCATTGTTTCAGGGGACATCTAAGTCAATTTGCATAATAAAATCTATTAAGAAAACATTCTGCATCCCACTTTGGAGAGCGGTGTCTGGGGTCTTAAACGCTAGAAAGCGGCCATCCAAGATGCTTCAATTGGTCTCAACCCACCTGGAGCAAAGGAGAATGAAGAACACCAAAGACACAAGGTGATTATGAGCCCAAGAGACAGAAAGGGCCACATGAACCAGAGACTACATCATCCTGAGACCAGAAAAACTAAAGGGTGCCCGGCTACAACCGATGACTGCCCTGAGAGGGAACACAACAAAGAACCCCTAAGGGAGCAGGAGAGCAGTGGGATGCAGACCCCAAATTCTTGTAAAAAGACCAGACTTAATGGTCTGACTGAGACTAGAAGAACCCCAGAGGTCATGATCCCCAGACCTTCTGTTAGCCCAAGACACGAACTATTCCCAAAGCCAGCTCTTCAGATAGGGATTGGACAGGACTATGGGATAGAAAATGATACTGGTGAAGAGGGAGCATCCTGGATCAAGTAGACACATGAGACTATATGGACATCTCCTGTCTGGAGGGGAGATAAGAGGGGAGAGGGAGTCAGAAGCTAGCAGAATGGACACGAGAACAGAGAGTGGAAGGAAGGAGCATGCTGTCTCATTAAAGGGAGAACAACTAGGAGTATATAGCAGGGCGTATATAAATTTTTGTATGAAAGACTGACTTGGTTTGTAAACTTTCACTTAAAGCACAATTTTAAAAAAAGTAAGAAAAAAGAAATACGATTTTCAAATATTTTCACCCAGATTGTGGCTTGTTTTTTTTTCATTTTTTTAATGGTGTCTTTGGAGGCAAAAAAGGATTTAAATTCTGATGAACTATAATTTATGATTTTATGCATCATGTTTTTGGTGTTATATCTAACAACTTTTGCCTAATCCAAATCACTCAGATTTTCTCCACTATTTTTTTCTAAAAGTTTTGTGATTTTAACTCTTACACAGGGCCTACTTCGAGATGAAAATGTGGGCCCCTTCCTCAAAAACTATTAAAATTTCAAAGTGAAAGAAAATCGTGAAACCAAGAACAGGCCCATACGACAACACACGTTTCATGCCTATGATGTCAACTCTGTTCTCACATTTAGGTCTAGGATGCATTTTTAATTGATTGCTGTGTATGACGTGAAGTACAGGTCAAACCATCTTTTTGCATGTGGATATCCAATTTCCCAGTCCCATTTGTTGAAAAGACTATCTTTTCTTCATTGAATTGCCTTGACGCTTTTGTCAAAAATCAGTTGACTAAAAATGTTACATTTCTGCATTCTCAGTTGTGTTCAGTTGATCTACATGTCTATCTTTAAGCAAGTACTACACTGCCTTGAGTAGTGCGGTTGTATAAGTTCTGAAAACAGGAAGTATAAGTCTTCCAACTTTCTTGTTCTTTTTTAAAATTGTTTTGGCTATTCTGAGTCCTTTACATTTTCACCTAAATTTTAAGATCAGCTTTTTAATAGTTACAAAAAAAAAAAAAAACACTGTGCTGATATTTTGATGGCAATTGCATTGACTCTATAGGTCAACTTGGGAAGAATTGTCATCTTAAAAATATTGTCTCTGTAAGTGAACATGGATTGTCTCTATTTGTTTAGATCTTTAATTTCTCTCAGGAATGTTTTGAAGTTTTCAGCATACATGCCTTACACGCCTTTTGTTAATTGTATTCCTAAGTATTTTATTCTTTTTTCCAAACTTTATTTTTGAATTTGAATACTCAGTTTTTATATTTCTACTGTGCTAGTTCATTTTTAGTTCATTTTTCTATAGAAAAAATATTATCTTATATGTTGTGGGATATATCAAATATACTTCATCTAAAGGCGTTGTTGTGTTTGCTCTATTATTTCTATTACCTCTGATTGTTGCATATAGTACTTTTTTTTATGCTGCTTATGCTCTTCAAATATTTGGTGATTCTTGGTTCTGAGTTTATATTTGTATATGAGGAAACCTCATGTCCTATTTCGTAATGATATATCTGACTCCTACAGTCTGAATCTACTCTTTTGAGGAATGATTAAGTGGCTAAGTAACAGGTCTTCCGGACATTGTTAGGTGCTGTCAAGTCACTTTCAACTCATAACGGGCCTATACACAACAGAATGAAAAAACAGCCCAGTCCTATGCCATCGGTGTGTATCCCATTTGTTGAAACATATCAGTTGGTATTCCATCAATTCCTGGAGCCTTTTTTCCCCCAATGCCTTCGGTGCATCTTGGACTTCTTCCTTCAAGACCATCAGTTCTTGATCATATGCTACCTTCTGAAATGGTTGAATGTCGACCAATTCTTTTTGGTACAGTGATTCTGTGTATTCCTTCCATCTTTTTTTGGTGCTACGTTCAATATTTTCCCCATAGAGTCCTTCAATATTGCCACTCGAGGCTTGAATTTTTTTCTTCAGTTCTTTCAGCTTGAGAAATGCCAAGCTTGTTCTTCCCCTTTGGTGTTCTAACCCCAGGTCTTTGCACACTTCATTACAATACTTTACTTTGTCTTCTCAAGCCTCCCTTTGAAATCTCCTGTTCGGCCCTTTTACTTCATCATCTCTTTCATTCGCTTTAGCTGTTCTCCATTCAAGAGCAAATTTCATAGTCTCTCCTAAAATGCGTTTTGGTCTTCTCTGACTCTCTTATCTTTTTAATGACCTCTTGCTTTCTTCATGTATGATGTCCTTGATGTCATCCCACAATTCATCTGGTCTTCAGGAATTAATGTTCAGTGCATCAAAACAATTCTTGAGATGGTCTCTAAATTCAGGTGGGATATACTCAAGGTTGTACTTTGGCTTTCTTGAACTTGTTTTAATTTTCTTCAGCTTCAGCTTGAACTTGCACATGAGCAATTGATGGTCTGTTCCACAGTTGGCCCCTGGCCCCGTTCTGACTAAAGATATTGAGATTTTCCATCATCTCTTTCCACAGATGTAGTCAATTTGATTTTCGTGCATTCCACCTGGTAAGATCCATGTGTACAGTCGTCATTTATGTTATTGAAAAGGTATTTGCAATGATTAAGTTGTTGGTCTTACAAAATTCTATCATATGATCTCTGTTGTCATTTCAATCACCGAAGGCATATTTTCCAACTACTGATCCTTCTTCTGTTTCTGACTTTTGAATTCCAAACCCCAGTAATTATCAATGCATCTTGATTGCATATTTGATCAATTTCAGACTCCAGAAGTTGGTAAAAGTCTTCGATTTTTTTTCATTTTTGGCATTAGTGTTTGGTGTGTAAATTTGAATAATATTTGTATTAGTTGCTCTTCCTTGTAGGCTTGTGGATTTTATCCTATCACTGACAGTGTTGTACTTCAGGATAAATCTTGAAATGTCTTTTTTGTCAATGAATGTTATGCCATTCCTCTTCAATTTGTCATTCCTGGCATAATAGACCATGACCGTCCAATTCAAAATGGCCAGTACCAGTCCATTTCAGCTCACTCATGCCTATATATCAATCTTTATGCATTCCATTTCATTTTTGACAACTTCCAAATTTTCTAGATTAATACTTTTTACATTCCATGTTCCGTTTATTAATGGACGTTTGCAGCTGTTTCTTCTCATTTTGAGTCATGCCACAGTGCTACTCAACAAAGTAGAATGTAGAACATTTTCTTTAAAAACTATGTTATGCCAATTGAGCTAGAAGTTCCCTAAGACCATGGTCCCCACATCCTCAGCCCAGCAATTTGGTCCTTCAGGGAGTTTGGATGTGTCCATGAAGCTTCCGTGACCTTGCCTTGTACAAGTTGTGCTGGATTCCACAGTATTGTGTACTGTCTTACCCTTCACCAAAGTTATCATTTACCTATTGTCTATTTAGTGTTTTCCACCCCCACCCTCCCCTCCCTCATAACCATCAAAGATTGTTTCTTTTTGTGTGTAAACCTTTTCATGAGTTTTTATAGTAGTGGTCTCATACAATATTTGTCCTTTTGCGATCGACTTATTTTTTCTATATTGTGCTTTAAGTGAAAATTACAAATCAAGTCACTCTCTCATACAGAAAGTTATACACGCCTTGCTATGTACTCCTAGCTGCTCTCCCCCTAGTGAGACAGCACATTCCTACTGTCTACCTTGTATTCCCCATGTCCATTCAACCAGCCCCTGCCCCCCTCTTCCTTCTCATCTCACTGCCAGACAAGAGTTGCCCACACAGTCTCATATGTCTTCTTCAGCCAAGAAGCTCACTCCTCACCAGTATCATTATCTATCTTAGAGTCCAGTCCAATCCCTGTCTGAAGAGTTGGTTGGCTTCAGGAAGGGTTCCAATCTTGGGCTAACAAAGGATCCGGGAACCATGACCTTCAGGGTCCCTCTAGTCTCAGTCAGACTATTAAGCCTGGTCTTTTTATGAGAATTTGAGATCTGCATCCCACTTTTCTCCTGCTTCATCAGGTATTCTCTGTTGTGTTCCCTGTCAGGGCAGTGATTAGTGGTAGTCAGTCACCATCTAGTTCTTCCAGTCTCAGGCTGATGTAGTCTCTGGTTTACATGGACCTGTCTGGTGATTGACTTATTTCACTCAGCGTAAAGCCCTTTGGGTTCATCCATGTTATGAGATGCTTCACAGATTCATCATTGTTCTCTATTGTTGCATAATACTCCATTGTGTGTATGCACCACAGTTGGCTTATGTGCATTCACCTGTTGATGGGCACCTAGGTTGCTTCCATCTTTTTGCTATTGTGAACAATGCTGCAGTGAATGTGGGTGTGCATATGTCTATTCGTGTGATGACTCTTATTTCTCTGGGATATATTCCTAGGAATGGAATTACTGGATCATACGGTATTTCTATTTCTAGCTTTCTAAAGAAGCACCATATTGTTTTCCAAAATGGTTGTATCATTTTGCATTACCACCAACAATGCGTAAGGGTTCTGATCTCCTTGCAACCTCTCCAACATCAGTTATTTCTTGTTTTTTTAATTTGTGCCGGTAATGCTGAGGTGAGATGGTAGCTTGTGGTTTTGATTTACATTGTTCTAATGACTAGTGATCGCGAGCTTTTCCTCATGTGTCTGTTGGCCACTTGAATGTCTTCTTTGGTGAAGTGTTTGTTCATTTCTTTTGCCCGTTTTTTAATTGGATTATTTGTCTATTTGTTGTAGAGGTGTTAGATTTTCTTGTAGATTTTAGAGATTAGATCTTTATCTGATTCGTAATTGCCAAAAAAATTTTCCCAGTCTGTAGGTTCTCTTTTTACTCTTTTGGTTAAGTCTTTTGATGAGCATAAGTATTTAATTTTTAGTAGGAGGTCTAGCATCTTTCTATGTCACTTCTGGGCTACATCTGGGGACACAGGACTCATTTTGCTGCTTCTGTACCATACTTGAGCAGAAGCTTTGTGAGGCTGAATGGAGCCATCCCCTCACAGATGCACTAATAACCACTCTCTCTGTGTGGTCTGCCAGATTCATTCATGGCCCAGCTATTAAGCCTCCACCTATCCCTACATTTTCTCTCTCCTCCTTCTCTGTCCTCATCCCACAAGAATTTTTTTCCCAATCTACAGGGATATATTTTAACAAGATTTTCAGCCTACCTGTGTTCCATATTTTTCACTTTGTGTATGTTTCTTATTGTTTAGATCAATTTGGGAAAATTTATATTTTCAAGCTCATATCTTCCCACCCAGGGACATATGATGCTGTATACTAATTCAAGACTCTTGTTATATACCTCTGTCAAAATTTATATGTTGCTTACCATGAAATTGGGTATTTTTCATGTAAGAAACTCATTATCTTTAATGTTTAAAAAGTATATGTCTTCAATATGTTCTCATGTGTATTAAATGCTTCCATAAAAAAAAAAAATACAAGTTAAGCTCTCCTGGTTTTAAAAGTGAAATTTACCTGTCACATCAGCAAGAACTTTGAGAATAATGAAAAATGATGTGGCAATAGCAGACTCTTTCTTGTTCCTACCTTTGATGGGAGACACCCTAAAGCTCTCTCGTTAAATGTAATTTTTTTTTTCTGCTACATCAAGATGTGCTAGTTTACTAAGGATTTAGGAAAATAATAACAGATAGTGAATATAATTAAATGTGCTTTCTAATCTACAGAAATGATTCTACTGCCTTCTTTCACATAGACATTGATGTAATTGATTATATTAAGAGACATCCTAAACACCAAGCTATCCTTGAATTCCTGGAAAACTCTTTTTAGTCATGATATACTATTATGTTGAAGTTATCAAGGATTTCATTTTACTTGGATCAATGCTTATGGAAGCAGCAGTCAATAAATCAAACAACCCATTGCATTGGGCAAATCTGCTCCAAAAGACCTCTTCAAAATATTCAAAACCAAAGATGTCACACTAAGGACTAAGGTGCTCCTGACCCAAGCCATGCTGTTTTCAATCACCTCATAGGCACGTGAAAGCTGGACAATGAATAAAGAAGACTGAAGAAGACTTGAAGCCTTTGAATTATGATGTTGGCGATGAATGTTGAGCATACCACAGACTGCCAGAAAAATAACAAATCTGTCTTAGAACAAATACATCCAGAATGCTCCTTACAAGTGAATATGGCGAAACTTTGTCTCACTTACTTATCAGGAGGGATCAGTCCCTGGAGGACATCATGCTTGGTAAAGTAGAGGGTCATTGGAAAAAGGAAGATCCTCAACATCGGAAAAAGGAAGATCCTCAACGACACGGGCTGACACAGTGACTGCAACAATGGGCTCAAGCATAACAACAATTGTGAGGATGGTGCAGTTCCAGGCAGCCTTTTGTTCTGTTGTGTATATGGTTGCTATGAGTCAGAATTGACTCAATGGCACCTAACAACGTAAAAACATATTATTATTACCATGATATTATATTTGTTTTGTTAATATTTCACTTGTGAGTTTTGTACTTCAATTTACAAGACAAGTTTATTTTCCTTTGTTGTTTTCTCTTTGTCAAGTTTTACTATCTACATTAGGCTGACTAAAAGATAACTTGGGAAGATTCACATTCTCTTCTTGCATGGGAACAACTGAAATGGGCAATGGAATTTCCTAGTTCTTAAACATTTGATTGCAGTTGTTTGTGACATTGGAGCCTGGCACTTTTTTTTAAAACTTGAATTACATTTCTTTTTTTTTTTTAACTTTTGTTTTAATTGTACTTTAGATGAAAGTTTACAGAGCAAACTAGTTTCTCATTAAACAGTTATACAAGTATTGCTTTGTGATTTTTGTTGCCAACCCCATGACACTCTCCCCTTCTCGACTTTGGCTTCCCCATTACCAGCTTTCCTGTCCCCTCTGCCTTCTTGTCCTTACCCCTGGGCTGGTGTGCCCATTTAGTCTTGTTTTGTTTTATGGGTCTGTCTAATTTTGGATGAAGAGTGAACCTCAGGAGTGACTTCATTACTGAGCTATAAGAGTGTCCAGGGGCTATACTCTCAGGGTTTCTCCTGTCTGAGTCAGGCCAGTCTAAGTCTGGTCTTTTTTTGTGAGTTAGAATTTTGTTCTACATTTTTTTCCAGCTCTGTCCAGGACCCTCTATTGTGATCCCTATCAGAGCAGTCAGTGATGGTAGCCAGGCACCATCTGGTTGTGCTGGACTCAGTTTGGTGGAGGCTGTGGTAGTTGTGGTCCATTAGTCCTTTGAACTAGTCATTTCCTTGTGTCTTTTGTTTTCTTCCTTCTTCCTGAAGCCTGCGCTTTTTAAAAAGCCATCTTAGTAGCCTTTTTTTTTTTTTTACCACAAAATCATCCACTTCATTTATATTTTGAAGTTATTACCGTATCACTACACAGAATTGTATTTTGTTTTTGTTAGGTGCTATCGAGTAGGTTCTAACTCATAGCAACCCTATGTACAACAGAACAAAACACTGCCTGGTCCTGCACCACCCACATAATTGTTATTATGCTTGAGCCTGATGTTGCAGCCATTGTGTAGATCCATATCATCAAGTGTCCTCCTCTTTCTCTCTGACCCTCTACTTTACTAAACATGATGTCCATCTCCAAGGACTGGTCCCTCCTGATGACATGTCCAAAGTAAGTGTGACGAAGCCTTGCCATGTCTTAGTCATCTAGTGCTGCTATAACAGAAATACCGCAAGTGGATGGCTTTAACAAAGAGAAGTTCATTCTCTCACAGTCCAGTAGGCTAGAAGTCTGAATTCAGGGCACCAGCTCCAGGGGAAGGCCTTCTGTCTCTGTCAGCTCTGCAGGAAGGTCCTTGTCATCAGTCTTCTCTTGGTCTGGGATCATCTTAGCACAGCAACCTCAGGTCCAAAGGACACACTCTGCTCCCACTGCTGCTGCCTTGGTGGTATGAGGTTCCCAACTCTCTGCTTACTTCCCTTTCCTTTTAACTCTTGAGAGATAAGAGGTGGTGCAGGCCATACCCCAGGAAAACCCCCTTTACGCTGGATCAGGGTTATGACCTCATAAAGGTTTGACAATCCTACCCTAATCTTCTTTAACATAAAATTACAATCACAAAATGGAGAATTACTACACAAAACTGGGAATTATGGCCTAACCAAGTTAATACACACATTTTGGGGGTGACTTAATTCAATCCATGACACACCATCTTTGCTTCTAAGGAGCATTCTGGCTGTACTTCTTCCAAGAGAGGTTTGTTCATTCTTCTGGCAGTCCATTGTACATTCAATATTCTTCACCAATACCATAATTCAAAGGCATCAATTCTCTTTTGATCTTCCTCATTTTATCGTCCAGCTTTCCCTTGCATAAGAGGCAATTGGAAACACCAGGACTTGGGTCAGGCACACCTTAGTCCTTAAAGTGACATCTTTGCTTTTTGATACTTTAAAGAGGTCTTTTGCAACAAACTTGCCCATTGCAACACATCATTTTTCTTGACTGCTGCTTCCATGGGCATTGATTGTGAATTCAAGTAAAATGAAATCCCTGACAACTTAAATATTTTCATTGTTTATCATGATATCGCTTATTGGTCCAATTGTGAGGATTTTTTTGTTTTATGTTGAAGTGTAATCCATATTGAAGGTTGTGGTCTTTGATCTTCGTCAGTAAGTGCTTCAAGTCCTCTTCGCTTTCAGCAAGCAAGGTTGTGTCATCTGCATATTGCAGGTTGTTAATGAGTCTTCCTCCAATCCTTGTGCTGCTTTCTTCTTTATGTAATCCAGCTTTCTCATGAGCACAATTAGGTATTCTAGAATTTCCATTCTTCTCAATGTTACCATAATTTGTTATGATCCACACAGTCAAATGCCTTTGCATAGTCAATAAAACACAGGTAAACATCTTTCTGGTGTTCTCTGATTTCAGCCAAGATCCATCAGACATCAGCAATGATATATATTCCAGGCTGCAGGTAGTCAGTATATGGCTTGACAGGCCAACGGTGGATTGTTTCTTTCTTTATTTTGCACGTAACACACCACTTTTCAGTCTCACACCCCCCTCCCAGCCTCTACTTCCTCTGCAGGATTCCACAGGGTACAGTGGTTCCTTTCCTGACTCCGGGAACACCCTCCATGTGCACTACTCTGACCACTTGCTGTCTTACGGATTTTGGTTGATATCGTTCATCTGCTCATCCTTACCATTCTCTTTGTCATTGAGAATTCAATTCCTTGATCATCGCTTTAGTGAGGTCTTTAATAAAAGGGAAGAAAAATGCTTCTCTTCAATCTACAGTCTTCACTGAGAAACTTTTTTACAGGAATTCAACACAGTAATGTGACATTATTGTTCCCTGATGCATATTGGGAACTGGCAAGGGCCAATAATTCTACTCTGGTTTGACAAAGAAAGTTTATTAGTCTTTATAACTTTTAGGAATACAGAAATGATGATTAAAAACATTATTACCAGAGCAACAAAATTATCAAGTAAGAACCAGAATTACAGACCCAGGCTGAAAATTACTTTCACAAGAAACAGCGGCAATTTCTGAAATCCAGATGCCTAAAAAGACTCATTTTATATAAATAAGTTTATATTATATAAATAATATAAATATTGTTATATAAATAACAATAGCATAGGACAGATTTGTATTAACATGAAGCAGAACCAGATATCCCAGGAAAAAACAATTAATATACTTGCAAAATTTTCAGTTTATGCCTTATTACATCATTATCACTATTAAACCACACCCTATCACTTATGAACTAGTTTTACGACGCAGGATAGTATTGCGCCTTTGGCAGCTATAAGTTAGAGAGAGGACATCTTGTTTTTTATTTACTGAGGTTTATTTTCTCTTAATTGTTAATTTGAATTTTCATTATCAAGGTAGAATTATATTAGTATTCCATTGTTTTAATTTCACTATGTATGACCTATTTATTCCATCTCAATTTTATAGGAATTAAAAAGTTTTTGAGTTAAAAAATTTTTTCAGATACGTTTAGGTGAAGGTATCTTTACAATGGCTTTGATTGGGACAGACTGAACTTTTTCAGTCCTATGTATAAGTCTTTTTTAAACTCTGTGCTTTCTTCTATTATATCTTGGATTATTATTTCAACACCATTTATTCTAGTCTCTAGTCAGGACTAAACCCTGGTGGCATAGTGGTTAAGTGCTATAGCTGCTAACCAAAAGGTTAGCAGTTCAAATCCACCAGACGCTCCTTGGAAACTCTATGGGGCAGTTCCACTCTGTCCTATAGGGTCGCTATAAGTTGGAATCAACTCAACAGCAATGGGTTTGGTTCTTTTTGGTTTAGTCACGACTACTTATTTTATATATGTTGGTTCGTGACAGACTGTCCTTCATGTGAAAAATCTTACAGCCTCTACAAGTATCTTGGAATCTTGATGACCATTTTTATATGGTATCTTTTTTCCCAGGATGTCTATTGACAACATTGTCAATGAGACTATATTCAGTCACTACAGAAAACATAAGGTGGAGATGGCAAATGCAATAAAAAAACCATTTCCTTTCCTTGAGGGCCTCCGAGACCGTGGTTTCATCTCTGATAAACTGTATGAAGTAAGTAAAATTGATAAAGTTATAACCTAATAAACTAGTCCCAAACTAAGTTATGTTTTCACACTCTGAATCCAAACTTCAGAGCACAACTAACTGGCTGAGGAGCTCCTATGAGTGGGCGGAGCTTTTTAAGTATTTCTTTAAATATTCCTCAAAGGTAAAAAGTGAGAGAAAAAGTAAGCATCACCGGAGGCGTTCCTGCTTCTGACTTAAGGAATTGTCTTCCATAATGCCTGTCTTAGTTATCTAGTGCTGCTATAACAGAAATACCACAAGTGAATGGCTTTAACAAAGAGAAATTTATTCTCTCACAGTCTGGAAGGTTAGAAGTTCAAATTTAGGGTGTCAGCTGCAAAGAAGGATTTCTCTCTCCGTTGGTTCTGGGGAAAGGTCCTTGTCCTCAATTTTCCCCTGCTCTAGGGGCTTCTCAGCCACAGGGACCTCAGATCCAAAGGATGTGCTCAGCTCCAGGCACTGCTTTCATGGTGGTATGAGGTCCCCATGTCTCTCCGCTTGCTCCCCTCTTTTATATCTCAAAAGGGATTGGCTCAAGACATGAGCCAAACTTGTAGATTGAGTCCTGCCTCATTAACATAACTGCCGCTAATCCCATCTCAACAACGTCGTAGAAAGAGGATTTACGACACATAAGAAAATCACCCCCCACACGTCGGTCAGTTTGTCGTACTGTAGGGGCTTGCATGTTGCTGTGATGCTGGAAGCTATGCCACTGGCATTTCAAATACCAGGGGGTCACCCAGGGCAGACAGGTTTCAGCTGAGCTTCCGGACTATAAAACAGACTAGGAGGGAGGGCCTGGTGATCCACTTCTTAAAAAAATTGGCCAGTGACAACTTTATGAATAGCAGCGGAACATTGTCTCATATAGTGCCAGAAAATGAGCGCCTCAGGTTGGAAGGCACTCAAAAGACGACTGGGGAAGAGCTGCCTCCTCAAAGTCGAGTTGACCATAATGATGTGGATGGAGTCAAGCTTTCAGGACCTTCATTTGCTGAAGTGGCACGACTCAACATGAAAAGAAACAGGTGCAAACATTCATTAATAATCGGAACATGGAATGTACAAAGTATGAATTTATGAAAATTGGAAACCATCAAAAGTGAAATGGAACACATAAAGATTGATATCCTAGGCATTAGTGACCTGAAAGGGACTGGTATTGGCCATTTTGAATCTGGCAATCGTATGCTCTACTATGCAGGGAATGACAACTCGAAGAGGAATGGCGTTGCATTCATCGTCAAAAAGAACATTTCAAGATCTATCCTGAAGTACAATGCTGTCAGTGACAGGATAATATCCGTATGCCTACAAGGAAGACCAGTTAATATGACTATTATTCAAATTGACACGCTAACCACTAAGGCAAAAGATGAACAAATTGAAGATTTTTACCAACTTCTGCAGTCTGAAATAGATCAAACATACAATCAGGATGCATTGATAATTACTGGTGATTGGAATTCGAAAGTTGAAGACAAAGAAGTTGGAAAATGTGCCTTTGGTGATAGAAATGATACCATTTTGCAAGACCAATTACTTCTTCATTGCAAATACCTTCTTTCAACAACATAAACAGCAACTATGCACATGGACCTCACCAGATGGAATACACAGGAATCAAATCAACTACATCTGTGGCAAGAGACAATGGAAAAGCTCAATATTATTCATCAGAACAAGACCCAGGGCCAACTGTTCAACAGACCATCAATAGCTCATATGCAAATTCAAGCTGAAACTGAAGAAAATTAGAACAACTCGACAAGAGCCAAAGTACAACCTTGAGCATATCCCCACTGAATTTAGAGACCATCTCAAGAATAGATTTGATGCACTGAACGCTAAAGACTGAAGACCAGATGAGTTGTGGATGACATCAAGGACATCATACATGAAGAAAGCAAGAGGTCATTAAAAAGACAGGAAAGAAAGAAAACACCAAAATAGATGTCAGGTGAGACTCTGAAACTTGCTCTTCAACATCAAGCAGTTAAAGCAAAAGGAAGAAATGATGAAGTAAAAGAACTGAATAGAAGATTTAAAAGTGTGGCTAGAGAAGACAAAGTATTATAATGACATGTGCAAAGACCTGGAGTTAGAAAACCAAGAACACACTCAGCATTTCTCAAACTGAAAGAACTGAAGAAAAAATTCAAGCCTCGAGTTGCAATATTGAATGATTCTATGGGGAAAATATTAAATGATGCAGGAAGCATTAAAAGAAGATGGAAGGAATACACAGTCACTAGACTAAAAACAATTTGTCGACATGCAACCATTTCAGAAGATAGCATATAATCAGGAACCGATGGTACTGAAGAAAGAAGTCCAAGCTGCACTGAAGGCATTAGTGAAAAACAAGGCTCCAGGAATTTACAGAATACCAACTGAGATGTTTCAACAAATGGATGCAGCGCTGAAGGTGCTCACTCGTCTATGCCAAAAAATTTGGAAGACAGCTACCTGGCCAGCAAACTGGAAGAGATTCATATTTATGCCTATTTCCAAGAAAGGTGATCCAAAAGAATGTGGAAATTATCGAAAAATATCATTAACATTGCACGCAAGTACAACATTGCTGGAGATCGTTCAAAAGGGACAGCAACAGTATATCAACAGGAAACTGCCAGAAATTCAAGCTGGATTCAGAAGAGGATATGGAACCAGGAACATCACTGCCGATGTCAGATGGATCCTGGCTGAAAGATGTTTACCTGTGTTTTATTGATTACCCAAAGACAATCAACTGTGTGGATCATAACAAATTATGGATAACATTATGAAGAATGAGAATTTCAAAATACTTAGTTGTGCTCATGTGAAACCTGTACATGGACCAAGAAGCAGTTGTTCGAACAGAACAAGGGGATACTGCATGGTTTAAAGTCAGGAAAGTTGTGCATCAGGGTTGTATTTTTTCACCATATTTATTCAATCTGTATGCTGAACAAATAATCCAAGAAGCTAGACTCTTTGAAGAACAGGGTGTCAAGATTGAAGGAAGACTCATTAACAACCTGCAATATGCAGATGACACAACGTTGCTTGCTGAAAGTGAAGAGGACGTGATGCACTTACTGATGAAGATCAAAGACCACAACCTTCAGTATGGATTACACCTCAATGTAAAGAAAATAAAAATCCTCACAACGGGACCAATAAGCATCATCATGATAAATGGAGAAAAGCTTGAAGTTGTCAAGGGTTTCGTATTACTGGATCCACAATCAACAGCCATGGAAGCAGTAGTCAAGAAATCAAAAGACACACTGCATCGGGCAAATCTGCTGCAAAAGGCCTCTTTAAAATGTTGAAAAGCAAAGAAGTCACCTTGAAGACTAAGGTGCACCTGACCCAAGCCATGGTGTTTTCAATCACCTCATATGCATGTGAAAGCTAGATGATGAATAAGAAGACTGAAGAAGAACTGATGCCTTTGAATTATGGTGTTGGCAAAGAATATTGAATATACCATGGACTGCCAAAAGAACAATGGAAACCCTGGTAGTGTAGTGGTTAAGTGCTATGGCTGCTAACCAAAGGGCCAGCAGTTCAAATCCACCGGGCACTCCTTGGAAACTCTATGGGGCAGTTCTACTCTGTCCTACAGGGTCACTATGAGTCGGAATCAACTCGATGACAATGGGCTTAGGTTCTTTTGGGGGCCAAAAGAACAAACAATTCTGCTTTGGAAGAAGTACAACCAGAATGCTCCTTAGACGCAAGGATGGCGAGACTATGTCTCACATACTCTGGACATGTTATCAGGATGGATCAGTCCCCGGAGAAGGACATCAAGCTTGGTAAAGTAGAGGGCCACCAAAAAAGAAGAAGACCCTCAACAAGATGGGCTGACATGGTGGCTGCAACAATGGACTCAAGCATAAGGATGATTGTGAGGATGGAGCAGGGCCGGGCAGCGTTTCATTATGTTGTACACAGGGCTGCTCTGAGTTGAAACCGACTCAAAGGCACCTAACAACAACGAAAACAACAGGAAAATCACATCAGTTGACAAAATGGTGGACAGCCACACAATACTGGGAATCATGGCCTACCCAAGTTGACTGATGTTTTTGGGGGACACAATTCAATCCATGACAATGCTCATTGGTTAGGGAGTGAATAGCACCAGAGATAGGCTGGGTCAGAAGCAGGTATGCTCCATACATATATAATGTCTTGCAGGAGTTTGTGCAGTAAAAGGTAAACCAAAATTTAAAATATACATGAGAGAATTGGCCCAGAATTTCATTTCAGTTAACATCAACTTAAAATACTTAGGTCTGAGAACATTAAAACCACAGGAAATTGATGTCTTGTTATTTTTGAGCAGATGCTTGCTATTTTCCTTGCAGATTCTTTCTCCAATGGCTTTCAGTTTTCTATTTCTTTCCTTCAATTCTTTTTTTTTTTTTTTGGCTTTTCCAGAATCTTGAAACGGGTGAATTTTAGCAGTAGTCCTTCTTGGAGATACTAAGAAGCAAGTCTTCTCTTGGCCCTATGAGTATGCTTTTCCTATGGCCAAGTTCACGGCAAGGAGAGGAGGGCCACCTGGCATCCTAGAGATCTTCTGGGCCAATCAGTCCTGGGGGAAGGACAGCAGTTGCCCAGTCAACAGAAGAGCCACTCATTACTTGCTAAGACTATTCCTAAAACAAATCGGCCAGGCTTTTAAAGGGCTATACACCATTTAACTTCGAACTCACTTTTACGCTTCCAAATTATTCCTTCTTACCTCTAATGTAAACAAGAGCGAGGAAGTGAGACTCACATTTAAAAAAAAAAAAAAAACTAGTAGAATTTACTTGTTTCATTTAGTAGCCATACAAAAATATAGAAATTCTAAAACGTCACATGAGAAGGTACCTACCTCGGGAAATTAGAATACATTATCCATAAAATTACTTTCTAGGGCTCTTCTGTAACTCGAGTTCCTGTATTTATATATATTTTCCTGTATTTTATATATTTATATAAAAATATATAATATTTTTTCTATTCAATATTTCTTAAGGATTCGGAGGAGTCTTGTAGAAACCTGGTCCCTATACAAAAAGTAGTGTACAATGTTCTCAAAGAACTGGAGAAGACATTTGACCTGCCACTTCTGGGTGCATTGTTCAGCGAAGTCAACAAGAAGGAATACCCTGATTTAACTCACATTTGCAGAGGCTTCGAAGATGGTAATAAGATTTATCACCCACTTTTGAAGTCCAGGGCCATTTATTTGTTTCCATTCTTTATCGAGCTCCTACCTTGGGCCACACACTGTACTAGACTGTGGGACAAAGTCTTTAACAAAACTTACATCATGAGCATTCTTGCAGCTTATGGGATAACGGCTTATGGTTCAACACCCACTAGGTCTGCCTAACTAGGCATTTAGACTCACAGGATAATACAGCCATACTGGCATCAGCTTTATTTAGGAGAGCATAGAACAGGAAAACACAGCTTACCAGCAGGGCAGCATCAGTGTCCTTTTTCACTAGAACACCTTGCAGTGGTCCACAGAGCAGTCCACCAAGTTGCCAAGTGACAGCTTTGCTGTGAGTGCTGGATCCACCCTGGCTAACACTGCACCCACCTCGCCCACCCTGATGCCTGGAAGCTGGGGCTCAGCGGCCAGAAGTCGTGGTGTGGGAAGCTGTGGTCCACCCTCTCCTGTGGCCCCTTGCCTACCTCTACCCCTTGCAGAGAAGTTCCCCCCAACCCTTACTGAAACACCTGCATGCGGGCCTCTTTTATCTTTTCTGGGCTTTCAGTCCCATTTGTTCATCTCATAGTTTCCACTTGATTTGGCCAGGATTTGAACTCATGACCTGGGGGTGACAAAACATTTGTTGTTCTCACAGTCTTTTCCATCTTCACGTCCCACAGTAGGCACTGCCCCCACGAGGTGCTCCTTCACACGCTGGGCTCCCTCCATCCCATTGCCTCCCTTAGTGGGTCTCCTCCTTCTACTTTCTTGCAGCAACCCAGCCTTTCTCTTCCTGGTTTATCCCCATCAGAGTTCTGGGAGTCTGGCTTCCTCCCTACGTTTGCTGGATTACCATAAATGCTGGGTACCCTGGGCTGGTGTCCTGGTTTTCCTTGTGGATAGCCTCTCGGGTCCTGGTCCCGGTATCATGGGGTGGTGGTCCTCCAGCCACCTGCAATGATCACTCCCTGTTTGTAGCTTTCAGTGAGCATCTTTCCTTTGTTCCTTACAGTTGGGCCACTCTCAGGGAAGTTTGTCTAGGTTCTCCTCCTTGTCCTCTTTGTTATGGCTCTTTGGAAACTGGTCAGCCTCCTCTTTTCTAGACTCATTTTTTTTAAGCTGTTGGGGCTTTCTCTGTTATATGGGCTGATTTCTCTGTGATCTGAGCCCTTGTCCCTAGGAAATCCCTCTGTTTCCTCCTTAGTTTGGACAACTCAGAAAACACATTTCACTTCTATTATTTATTTCTATATGTTTCCCTGCCACCTGATAATTCTTTAGGTGAGCAAATACTGCAGACAACGTTGCCACTACTACTTTATTCTCAAATCTTTGGGGGAAACTTTCTGTATGGGAGGCATAAAGGATAACTGTTGGGGTGTTCCCTTGGCTGTCCTCAGGGGTGATGGGAGAACTTCAGTCACATGAGACCCTCTGAACCCGGAGTGACCCAAAAGCTGGAAGATCCTACATTTGTGATTATGAAATGTTGTCCCTGGTCTCTGCTGAGATCTTTAATTGTCTTTTTCTCCCTCTCTTCAGTGATCAAAGAGAAACTCCATCTCCAAGAACATGAGAAAGAGATGCCCAACATCCAACCAAGCCTCGAGCAAGGTAATTCTAACTGGATAAAAGCTGTTTTCTTGTCTATTAAGAGGGCAAGAATCCAAGAGACCTGGGAACCCAGTTATGGAGTGGAGATTTTAAATCAAGGAAGAAATGTTGAAGGAATGGAGAAGGCAGGGAGGGCTGGGGTATGTATGAACTTTTGTATGGACTTCCAACTAGATGTGGAGCCCCAGAGCAAGAGACTGTTGGCCCAATAACCAGGATGAAAGAAGAGAAACTCAGGGTGTCAGTGACCAAGATTTAAGGTGAATACTGGAAGTAATTATAATTTAGAAAATCACTATGAATCTGTGAAAGGTCAAAAACGATAACTCATGGACAGCATCAAAGAGAAGGCCCTTGGTGATGGCAGAAGAAAGGACTGATTTAAATATGGGTATTGTTGGTTTAAGAGCAGGAAGACTTAGAGGGAAAGGCAGTCATGTGGAGAGACAATGAAGTGTGGAGGAGGGTGTTTTCGCTTCAAGAAAGAGGAAGGAAGAAGGAGAGGAAGTGAAAGACAAGAGGGGAAAAGCATAGAAGACAGTATTCAAGATAGCCATATCACTAACAGATCACTTTTATTCCTCGTTTACTCTTTGGTAGTTGTGGAGTCAGCACTCCCAGCTGCCCTTTGGGGTTAGTATTACTTATGTGCCCATTTTACACATAAAGAAACTGAATTCTAGAGAGACCATGTATGTGATTTCCCTGTTTAAAAAAAACCCATTGCCGTCCAGCTGAGTCTGACTCACAGCGACCCTACAGGACAGAGTAGAACTGCCCCATAGGGCTGTCAAGGCTGTAAGTCTTTACAGAAGCAGACTGCCACATCTTTCTCCCCCGGTGGCTGGTGGATTTGAACCACTGACCTGAAATCCTTGTGGAAAGGACAAGGAAGTAGAGTGAATATGTATGGGGAGCCTGCGTTATAAAAGGGCGGTAGGGAGGAGACAGCAGGACTTTGTAGGAACTAAGGCAAAGCCACCGGACAGGGGCAGCTCTGGGTAAAGGCAGGTTCACTTTAGTAGGGACATCAGGATAAGCCATGAAGGATACCCATGGGAGCTGGCCTGGCCAGGCCCTCAGCCAAGGGTGCAGCTGACTCAGTCTCCCCACTCTTGGGGCTGGAGTCTGACTGCAAGAGACAGGTGGGCTCCACAAGGTCCAGATGGGGCCTGTATTGATAAAGGAGGGGGTCTTTAACCCCTGTGTTATAAAGACTAAAAAATGGAATGGGTTAGAATGACGGAATCTCTACTTCAATGTCTGAAATGAACTTCTAATTTCTGTCCCCCAGGAACTGGTGAAAACTTTCTTCAAAGCCTGCCCTGGCTGCGTACAGATTCCTCATCTCGTGTTGGTCTGTTCCCCTTGATTCTTTTCTGAGATTCTCAGCTGTTCTTGCCCCATTGTGATACATGCTATGGGAACTGCATCCTTGTATACTGATTACCCTGAGTTTTCAGTCTTTATATCTGCAAGTTCCCCAAGTTCAGGAGAAACAAGGTCTTTATCCTCTGAGTTGCTAAGGAGAGTTACTGATTCCCTAACTTCTCAAATACACCTGCTGCCACGTCCAGATGGCTCTGGGGCTGCAGGTACCCAGCTGCACAGTTTGCTGCCTCTGTCTTGCTGGAATCTGGCTGCTACCTCAGTGCTTTGACGTTGTCTTAGTTATCTTGTGCTACTATAATGGAAAAACCACAAGTGGGTAGCTTTAACAGGGAGAAATTTATCCTCTCTCAGTCTAGTAGGCTAGAAGTCCGAATTCAGGGTGCCAGCTCCAGAAGAAGGCTTTCTCTCTCTGTCCGCTCTGGGAGAAGGTCCTTGTCGTCTATCTTCCCCTGTCAAGGAGCTTCTCAGCACAGGGACCCCGGGTCCAAAGGGCGTGCTATTATTCTCCTGGCTCTTGTTTCTTGGTGGTATAAAGTCCCCATGTTTCTCTGCTCACTTCTTTCTTTTATATCTCAAAAGAGATTGACTTAAAACACAACCTAATCTTATAGATTGAGTCCTGCCTCGTTAACATAACTCTGCTAATCCTACCTCATTAACATCGTAGAGGCAGGATTTACAAGACAGGAAAATCACATCAGATGACAAAATGGCGGACAATCACACAATACTGGGAATCATGGTCTAAACAAGTTGACACACATTTTGGGGGGACACAATTCAATCCATAACAGACGTTATGTCAAGTGGTGGCCAATGCTGGGGTCATGGAGGAGAGGTCAAGGGAGTGATGAGTGTGTCCCTTCTGCGGGGACACAAGAGCATGAACACTACCACGTCTCCCATACAACTGCAACACACATTACCCCTGGGCATCAGGCCAGGAGTTACCCTCCAAACACCTGATGGGCCTCCACAAAGACCTTTTGGTCGTTTAGTAAGCAATAACCACTGTTTACAATTCTCGTTCTTTCATTAATCCGTAATACTATTAATAATACAATATTAAATCGTTCACAAAATTTCCAATTTACCTGAAGAAAGACCTGGCAAAAAATAAAACATTTCCAATTTAAGAAATTAATTCTAATGATTTTATTTTTCTGATCACAGATCATACTCTACGTGTAATAACTCATTTAATCTCCAGCCCCACCCCCAGCCCCCACCCATTTTTCAGAGGGGAAAGAGTCAGCTTAGAAAGTTTGGTGGTTTGTACAGATTCGCCCAAGTAAGAATTAAGATTTAACCCTGCTGTCAGATAGAGTTGTAGCATGAATTCTGGTGGCCTCTGCCTGAGTTCAAATATTCCCTCTCTGATCTTGGGCAAGTCACATCTCCTCTTTGTACCTCAGTTTTATCATCTATAATATGGGTGTGGTAATAGTACCTATGTCACAGGATTGATAAATTTTTAAGTAAGTTGTGTTGTGTAAAGGACTCATAATCATGCCTGGTACTTCATCCTTGTTATATGCATTTGTTATTATTACTGCATTTAATTATCATTATTATTTGTATCTGTCTCTGGAATCCAAGCATTTAACCATTACAGTAAACTCAGGGATTTTCTTCTTTGTGTCTGACCCAGACGTTTATTGGGGATAAAATTATTCCCCAGACTAGAGAAGTAGTGATAGAAGCAATATCAACCTTGAGCTCAAGAACTTAAAGTGAGGGCCATAGGGTCCCAACTCGTAAAGCACACCTATGTCAAAGAGACCTTTCAGCACAGTGGAAGGCCATCAGTATGTAAGTCCCAATTAGTATGTGTTATTTAAGAAAGAAAGTTTTAAATTAGTGATAAATTTTTATAAGGAGCCCTGGTGGTACAATGGTTAAGTCCTTGGCTGCTAATTGAAAGGTTGATAGTTTGAAGCCACCCAGTGGCTCCACTAGAGAAAGACCTGGTGGTCTGCTCCCATAGATTGCAGCCTAGAAAACCCGATGGGACAGTTCTACTCTGTCACATGGGGTCACTAGGAGACGAAATGGACTCGATGGCACCCAACAACAAGAATACACTTTTATAAAAGAAAAAAGACTTTCAGAGTGATTTGTAAAAGCATAGATATACTTTTAAAGCTCATTTTTATTTTACAAAAATGAACATTCAATAAGTCTTTTAAAATGCCTACTGGGTGAATAGCTGTTCATCTTAGCTGTTCATCTGCTAGTGCAGAGAGTGGAACCAGAAAGGGTGAGCATATGGGATGGTGATTAATAATGAGCAGAGAAGAGGTACAGTGTATGGCGGTGGGAGCCAAATAAATTCTTTATAACTCACAATATGGTCAAGGGGCAACCCCACCTGAATCTTGGAGCGTCTCAGTGATGGGGAGAGGATGCATATAAAGAAAGTTCCATTTGCAACCAAAAGGATGTACAAAGAGTGTAATAAGCCGCCAACGAATGTATCCAATAGCCTGAACCAGCAGGGTAGCTGGCTTCTGGCTCCATTCCTGCAATGGGAGACACTAACTAGAGATTGGAGAGTGGGAGAAAGGGAGAAGCCAAGATATTTTCCCAATCCCTCCCTGCTCCAGGCTGACTCCACATCCTACTGTACAGACCAGCCATGGTTCTAGCCTCTACTCACCCAGTGACCCCCTCCTCCAGCCCCTGTGCACACCCTCGGTCCTTCCTGCAGCTTTCTGTTGCTCCTTCTCCACTCTACCACATGGACTTCTCAGCTCGTCCATCATCTGTGTAGCCGAAGCCCTGAATTAAATTCTTTCTAGTTTGAATGCTTAGACTGGTTTATACTTTCCTGTTAGACTCTGACTGATACAGGCAACAAATAACACATGAATCAAAATGTGGTTTAGATACAACCCCACCCGAAAAAAGACTCTCAGAACGTTTCAGTGAAATAGAAAAGATAAATGCAAAGAGAGAAGATCCAACCAGTGACAAAAACAATGCACCAGAAAGCCCACAAGCCAAGGAAAGATGTGCCCAAGAGTCTGAGCCATCAGGTAAGACTGTGTCAGTGCTCTCATGGGGATGAGGGGCCAAGGGGCCCTGGTTGTTGACAAAGGAATGGAATAATACACCATGCAAGGAGGCAGCTATTTAACAAAGAAGGGAAATTACACAGAGACCCAGGAGTAAGAATGGAACTTGATATATGGGATAGGAGAGCCTTGAGGGAACAAAGTTGGAAGAAAAAAATTAAAAGACAAAGAGGGAAAGGCACAGAATATCACTGAGGAAGAAAGACAGAAACAAAAGGCAAATGCTTCTTCTAGGCTTGAGAAGAGAAGCTACAAAATGTAAGAGGCATAAACACCTTCATGTGGTAGTGGTGGCAGTGTACCTGGATAGAGCTATAAGTAGAAACAGGAGAAGGAGGATGGGGTGTGAGGAAATGGAAACAGAAGCAGAACAAGGCTCTGTTGGATCTCAACTGTGGTCTTTTTTTATCTTCAGGGTCTTCTGAACAAGTAGCTATCCAAGTGAATAATGGAGATGCAAGACAGGAGGTGCCCAGCCCATTGCCCAGTAATGAAGAAGGTAATTATTATCTACATTGCTAATTTTCTAATTATATCTTTGCTTTGCTATGAAAGAAAAAGCTTTCCTTTGTTTTCCCATACTAACTGCCTCCCCCCATGCCCTGTTGTTGTTAGTTGCCATCAAGTCAATTACAACTCATGGGAGAGGCCCTGGGTAGTGCAAAATGTTAAGCACTGGACTACTAACCAAAAGGTTGGAGGTTCAAACCCACCCAGAAGTGCCTTGGAAGAAGAGCAGGTAAAGAGAGAAGTGGAAAAAAAAAAAAAAAAACCCAGAGTTAAGAGAGGCACTAAAGAATGTACAGGGTGAAGTGGCCAGTAAAAGACAGGGATGAGGAGTGAAGCATTATCCACTGCAGTGAAATTGCAGGAAGAAAGAGTTTTTGGTGGTGATGAAGGGTAATCACTGGGGAGACAGATGAGAATTCTTCACTAATTACAATATGGTGCAGGGGCAGAGCTATCCACACGTGGAGTTCAAACTAATTCCTGTTCTGTGCACCTGGTGGATATAAAGAAGGAAAAGACATTTCATTACCAAGGAGTACAAGCAAGCACTAACAGAGCCCAGGCATCAGATGTAATAGGTAAGACTGACTGGACGAATTTGTAAGTATGAATCACAGGTGCCAGGTGAGGGCTAGGCACGTCATCAGGATCCGTCAAGCAGTCCAAGTAGCATTGGGTGGAGGCAGGAAGGGCAAGGACCAGCACCTGATGTAGTGAGCTTCAGTTTAAGAGAAGAAAATCTGTAGGAAATGGAAAAGTACCAGAAGACAGAAATGGGAGATAAGTATTGATGTCAGAGAGGCTATTTCTAAAGGACAAGAGGAAGGCATGGGGTGGGAGTTAAAGAAAAGAAAAGAAAAACACCAGGGAACCAAGGAATTCACGAGAAGAGGTAGAGAAAGAAACACATGGAGACAAAGAGAAGTGTAAAGAGACACCATCACAGAAACACAGAAGCAGGGAAAATGGGCAGAGCTGAGAAGAAAAGGTTAAGAAGTAGAAAGAGAGGGGAGGAAAGAAGTAGTAGAATGAAGGTGGGGTAAGAAAGGGAGCGAAGGAAGAGTAAGAAGAGTGTTGGTAGGATGAACGGAACTGTCCTCCGTGAGGAAATTTGATTGCTTTTGGTCACACATGTTCAGGGAACAGACAGAATGCCTTGAGTTAACCTAGTTTGCCAGGTATTCCAGTGCTTTTATGGGATTTCCTCCTGTGTGGGATCCATGGTCACATCCTGAGACCCGAAAGGGGCTTTGTTCCTTTGTGCAGTGATCAGCAGTGAGGACTCTGAAGAATCCAATGAGGAGGGAGAACCCCTAGAAGCTTACACCTCAGCACCGACAAATTTGCCTGGTAAGGAAGGATGGGCTGCAAGAATCTAAATTAAGATCTCCTGTTTCCTTACGCATTTAATTGGAGCCCCTTCTGTTCAGTGGATCCAGTTTATCCTGAGATCCCATTCTCTGTGTTTATTTTACTTGATCCTTTGAGAAATACAGGCAGATAAGAAATCATTATAAATTTGTTTTGAGAATGGGGTCTATTAATCAATATAAAGGAGCCCTGGTGGCACAGTGGTTAAAGTGCTCAACTGCTAACTGGAAGGTCAGCAGCTCAAACCCACCAGTCTTTAGACAGTGCACCTCTGAACTTTTGTCTTAGTGTAGGCAAACTGCTCTAAAAAATAGTCCCAAAATATTTACATGTCTCAAACATGAGAGAAGATAATTTCTCAGCCTTGTAAAATAGTTCAGGGAGGTACCAGCTTGATGGGGGTAGAAGGCTCTTGAGACATTCCAGGTTGTGAATACTCTGCCATCTTCAACACAAGGATATAAAGGTCTCTCTGCAGAGATGAAAGAGATGTGAAATGGCAAGTAGAAAGGGTAAGGAGTAAAAGAGAGAAGTACAGGAAGGCAAGGGTCCAACAAAGTCAAGCTACCCTTATGTGTAAGTTGTCTCAGCCTTTGGGGACAGAAAATGGAGCATCACGCAGGTGACCTTGGCAAGGTGATTTGGTTATTGGCCTTGAGTTTTCAAAGTCTTTCCAAGTTTTCTTATTAGGGAATTTCCTGCTGAATGGGTTCCTTGATCACACTTTGAAACCCCTAAAGAATCCTATTCTTTTGACTCTTTAGAATTAAGTGAGGGAGAGGAGCCCCAAGAAGCCACTTGCTCACAATTCTTGATGACGCCAGGGACACCAGGTAAGCTCCACACTGAAAAATATCTAGAGTCTAAATTTAAAGCTCTGTTTTCCTGTTGAACTGTTTGTCTGAGCATTCTCCATGTCCCTTGATTCTGTAACTTCTAGGATAGCACCTTCTGCATTCAACTTCATTGGCCCCACTAGGAACTGGAAAGAGGCAAGAAGGCATTATAAACTGTTGTTTAACTAGATGAGCCCAATCAACTGATATACTGAAAATTTATTTAAAAATACACTAGTAAAATGACAGTGTGTTTTTTACTACACACTGTCATATCCATTCCACCACCCGTCTGTCAATTTGTTGTTCTGTGGTGGCTTGCAGGTTGCTATGATGCTGGAAAGCCACCAGTATTTCAAATATCAGCAAGGTCATCCATGGTGGACAGATTTCAGCAAAGCTTCCAGATTAAGACAGATTGGGCAGAAAGGCCTGGGGATCTACTTCTGAAAATTAGCCAATGAAAATCCTATGGATCACAACAGAATCTTGTCTAATAGAATGCTGGAAGATGAGCCTCCTAGATTGGGGAAAAAAAGGCACTCAAAATACACAACAGCTTCGTAAAGGGACTCGAGCATGCCAACAATCATGAAGATAGCATAGTACCAGGCAACGCTTTATTCTTTTGTACATGGAGTATCGATGAGTCAATAATGTACTTATTCCCCACCATCATCCTTTATATTCTGTAGAGCATAGTAAGCAGAGTATTTATCTATTGGTTGATAATAGTGTCATTAGTCACAAATTTCGAAAGTCTTCAAAGAATAATCTGTAACAAATTTAGAAAGTCTTCAAAGAATAATTTGTGCTGATTTTTAAATATTGACAGCAAAAAAAAAAAAAAAAAACAGCTTCAGAGAAACTACCCTCAAACCCAATTATAGTTAAGTCATTGCCTTATATTGTGATTTTTCATAGAGCGTTTGTAAATACAGCTTCGTTTTATCTTCACAAAACCCTAAACAGGGAGCCAGGTTACCCCTGGTTGATAGATGAGGAAACTGGAGCTAGTAATGTTTAAGAGTCATTTAGGATTCATACGACGAGTTAAAAGGAGAACCTGGCGGGATTCCAGCTGCGCCCCTGGACCGCCAGGACTGTCTTCAGTAGAGCACCCTTATAATCGCAAGCCCACCTGCAGCGTGAGTTGCTACAGAATTTGTAAGTCTTTCGTGTACAAATAACTGTTTTTTCCACTTTACTTACAGAGCGCAGGGATTTCAGAGAATCACCTGTATTCGGAAAAAGCTCTCGAAAAAGGGGTAAGAGGAAATCAGAACTCTTACAGTTACAAATGAACATTGTTTTCTACAGAAGATTCATTCTAGTTCTTTGCTGTATCCTTCAAAGTAAAATATAAATTTGTTTTGATTTTAGATGGCTTTATATTTTAACTTTTGTATTAGGTAAGAGTCCCTAAGCCCTCAACTTACTAACCGAAAGGTTGGTGGTTCAAATCCACCCAGAGGTGCCCCGGAAGAAAGTCCTGGCCATCTACGTCTGAAAAATCACAGCCACTGAAACCCCCGCGGAGCACAGGTCTACGCGGAACCACTTGAGTTTGCCATGAGCTGGAATCAGTTAGATGGCAACTGGTTCCATGGTTTCGGTGGGCTAACCATTAAATAGCCTATAAACCCAAAGACGTAAATGACCAAACGTAATAGTGTTTTTTTTCTCAAGCAAACGTTCCAAGGATGTTTAGAGTGGGGAGGGGTGAGGCTCTGTGTCTGACCTCTTCCAACCCCACAAGGGAGAAGGAGAACCAAGATCAACAGCGCAAGACTGACTCCCATGAGGTGGAGGCCAGACAAGTCCTCTCTCCGCCATCTTTACCGATTCTGACACCAGCCATCCCACCCTCAGCACTCTCTACCTCTCTCTGGGTTAGATAATTCATTGCAATAGCCACACAGAACTCACAGACTATACTTAGGATTGTGGGGTTTATTAGGGAAGTAACGGGTTACAATTCAGACCCAGGAACACTCAAGGATACGGTTCTTCCATCAGGACAGCCTCTTCCCAGCCATGTTCGCAGACACACCTCACCCTGACCCTAGGCCTCTGCCCGGAGGCACTCGGCTTTCTCGCTCCATCCACGGCTCAGAAGCCTATCACACCATTTCCTGCTGCTACGTCTCTGCTGCCTTGTCTCTGCTGCTACCACTTCTCACCATCCTCATGGTTACAGCTTGCTGTCTCACTCGGTCTCCTGCTTTCAGGAGCTTCTCAGCACAGGGATCCCGGGTCTAAAGGATGTACTCTCCACTCCTGGAAGCTCTTTCCTTGGTGCTGGGAGGATTCTCCTCTCCAGTCTGGAGTTGGCTCTCTTTTAAGGCAAAACTTACCAATCCCCTTGGTGGGCCACAATTACACTATCACATGGTCCTGCCCAATCACCTGGGTGGGAGTTACGAGACCGTGGCTAGAAAGACCACACAAACGTAATCAATTACACCACAGGCTCTGTTTCAAGCAGCCAGGGAAGCAGCCAAGTGAGGATCTGCACTCTTTAATACCGGACTTCCAAGGTAGCCCTGGAAGAAAAGCAAAGGTGTAAATAGATACTATACCAGTAAACAAACAAACACGAAGTCTATATATAAAGAGACCAGTAAAAGAAGAAATTGAATGAGGTCTAAGAAGAATGACGGCCGAGACAAAGTAAAGATGCCAACAGTGGGTGAATTTTCCTTAGCCTCACACTTAAGAATCCTTATTTTTGTTAGTTGCCATCGAGTCAAGTCCGACTCATGGTGACCTTATGTACAACAGAACAAAACACCGCCCATTCCTGCATCATCCTCACAATCACCCAGAAGGTTCAAGTCTATTGTTGCAGCTGTCTTGCCAGTCTATCCCACGGAGCGTCTTCCTCACCTTTGTTGGCCCTCTACTTCATCAAACACGATGTCCTCCTCTAGTGATTGATCTCTCCTGATGACATGCCCAATGCAAGCAAGTCAGACAGTGTTCTGTTGTGATCCATAAGGTTTTCACTGACTAATTTTCAGAAGTAGATCACCAGGCCTTTCTTCCTGGTCTTAGTCTGGAAGCTCTGCTGAAACCTGTCCACTGTAGGTGACCCTGCTGGTATTTGGAATACCAGTGGCAGAGCTTCAAACACCACAGCCACATACAAGTCACCATAGTACAACAAACTGACAGACGGGTGGTGGACTCAAGAGATAGTGCAGGATAAAATATTAACCTATAGGTTACATGAACATGGAGGTTTGAGGACAGAGATAGTTTTGTCTCAAATTTCAGAGCTTTCCAAGTTTTTTTCCTAGTTGTCTTTTTGGAGGATTTCCTTCTGTCTTGGTTCCTTTGTCATACACTGAGACCTCCCACGTACCTTTGCTCCTTTCTGCAGTGGCAAGACTCATCAACTTTTCAGAATCCAGTGAAGATGAAGAGCCCTGGAAAACCTGTCACTCAGCAGTCAGAAGTGGACCTGGTGAGGAGGGAGAAGACTGGCAGCCCTGGGCTCTAGGATGTCAGGGTCCACGTTCAGAGCTGGGGTTTCCTGACGCGTTTCACCCTGAGTATATCTACAGGCCATGAATGGTCTAGTTCACCCCAAGAACCCGGTCTGTGCATTGACCTCATCTGGCCATTTTGGAAAATGCAAAGAAAGAAATCATAAATTCAGATTTGAGAAGAAGGCTTTAGATGAACGACTGAGTCTTTTTTACCACACACCATCAGAACCATTAACCCCCAAGTAGTAGATCTACATACAGTGACCTCCATCCCCGGCCACCCCCTGTTCTGCAGAGAGCGGAGAAAGCAGGGTAGTCTGCTATTGCTTGACCTTGGTGCACACTTGCTCAAAACGCAGAAGACCCTGCTCATTACTCTCTAATTATTGACAGAAAGATAGGCTTCAGGCTATTACCATCAACTTCAATCTATAGCTTTTGACACATGACCCACGACATGACGTTGGCCTATAGAGTGATATTTTCAAATATCTTTGCAAATACAATCTCCTTCTATCTTTACAACACCTTTAAAAAGTTGGCAAGATAAGTGGTATTCCCCCTGTTTCACAAATAGGGCAACTCCAGCATGTAAACTTTTCATGATCTCTTCCACGTCACGTAGGAAAAAGCACAGGAAGAAGCAGGACTAACCTCTAGGCAAAGATTCACAGTCCTTTATTTGAAGCTTTTGAGGGCAGGTCTATTCCAGAATTCGAAAGGTTTTATTTTAGAAAGTGAATGTGGTTTAGATCGTATATATTACAGAACACTCCAGCAGAATCTAAGAATCCCAACTTCAAATATACTATATTTGTGTGACTATTCACACCAACTGCAGTAAAGATTTTACACGGACTCCTGTCAGCTCAAGTTCACATTTGCTGCCAAATTCATTAGCTGCAAACCTAGAAAAAAAAAAAAAAATTTCGTTTTCAGAACTATTAGCAGCTGGGGCTAGAAGACAGCGAGTTTGGGTTCTGTTCAGTAGTGTTCTCTTCCTTTAGGTGGGAAGAGACAGAAATGACCATAAACACCTTTCTGATCTTAACCCTGTCTGCCTCATGAGTAATTGTAAGATTTATACCTCTTTTAGTTATGATTACTGGTTTTGTTTTCCTTTACTTTCTAGATTCTGGCCAGATCGGAAACAAGCCTATCTGTGAGAAACGCTCCAGAATAAGACGTGAGAGCAGTTAAAAATTCTTGATGTAACAAATAAATGCCTTTTTTCTCTTTTTTGCTACAAAAATTTCTTTCAGATTTTTTATATCCTTACAATAAAAAATATACTTGCAGGATCTTAGATGATTCACATTACAGATTTTGAATTAGGTGGGTTGGGCTAATTGGTGTAGCCTATGCTTACTGGCACAGAGGCAATACAGGCTTACTCCCCACCCAAGTAAATGGGATAACGTAGTTCCTGACGTGGAGGGGGGTGCCTTGCTCCACACAATCACTGAGGGCCCGATGGGTGGAGGCTCTGACATCTTTCAAATGTTGCTTCCACACTCCCTCGGGGTGAGAAGCAGGCAGAAGTAGATGTGTGTGCAAACACGTGCAAAACAGTAAGATGTGTAAGGAAGTGGAGAGTGACTAATGGGAATGCCCACTATGGTGCCGTTGCCCAGGGGGTGACTGTCCCCAGCCCCTGCCATGGGGATGGTACCTGGAGCAAATTTATCCGACAGGTCAGATGAAGCTGAAGGGTGACCTGTTGGTGGGGACATGCCTACTCCTACACCAGCTTCTCTTTTCTCACTTTCCTTCTAAACAATATCCTGGCTGGATTGGTTCCTGGGACACAGGCCGAAACCATTAAAGAATTTTCTCTCTTTCTGCAGGCATTAGTGATGACTCTGTAGAACTGAGTAATGGAGAAGAGCTCCAGGAAGACTCAAGTAACGGGTCAGGTAAAGAAGATTAGGATGCCAAGCCTTGGCCAGCAGGATGTCAGGAGTCTGGATTAAAATCTACTGTTTCCAAATGTACTTTGCTCTGAACACCTTAACTGCCCTGCATCCGGTTAATCCTAGGAACTCCTTCTCAGCATTGACCTTTCTATGTCATTTTAGGAACTGGGTGGAGGCAGGAAATTATTAGAAACTCGTTAACAGGATGAGTTCTGTTGGTTAAGTGTATGTAATTATATATGTTGCCATTGTGGGGGGAGTAAGTTACAAAATGTCCGCACCTTTTTTAATACCTACTGCCAGGTCTGTTCAGTTCAAATCCATCAGGATTTGGAAACTCTACAGGGCAGTTCTACTCTGTCCTATAGGGTTGCTATGAGTCGGAATCGACTCGACGGCAGTGGGTGGGCCATGTCTATTAACCCTAAGATCTTCTTGTCAGCTGTTATCGAGCTGTCCCCTGACTCATGGCAGCCCCATGTGTTACACAGTTGATCTGCTTCATAGGGTTTTCTTCGTTGTAATCTTGACAGAAGCAGTTCAGCTGGTCTTTTCTCACATGGAGCCACTAGGTGGGTTCAAACTACCAACCTTTAGGTTAGCAGCCAATTGCAGACTGTTTGTGCCGTCTTAGATTTCTAGAATGATATGTTGGTTGATGCTAATGTCATTTGGTCACAAAATTGTAAAAACCTCAAAAGATAACTGTTCCTGTTATGTAAAAATAGTCAGAAATAAAAGCTTCAAATCAACCATCCTCAAACTTTAATATAATTTTTTTTTAATAATTTTTATTGAGCTTTAAGTGAACGTTTACAAATCAAGTCAGTCTGTCATATATAAGCTTATATACACCTTACTTCATACTCCCACTTACTCTCCCCCTAATGAGTCAGCCCTTCCGGTCTCTCCTTTCGTAACAATTTTGCCAGTTTCTAACCCTCTCTACCCTCCCATCTCCCCTCCAGACAGGAGATGCCAACACCCTCTCTACCCTCCCATCGCCCCTCCAGACAGGAGATGCCAACACAGTCTCAAGTGTCCACCTGATACAAGTAGCTCACTCTTCATCAACATCTCTCTCCAACCCATTGTCCAGTCCCTTCCATGTCTGATGAGTTGTCTTCGGGAATGGTTCCTGTCCTGGGCCAACAGAAGGTCTGGGGACCATGGCCGCCGGGATTCCTCTAGTCTCAGTCAGACCATTAAGTCTGGTCTTTTTATGAGAATTTGGGGTCTGCATTCCACTGTTCTCCTGCTCCCTCAGGGGTTCTCTGTTGTGCTCCCTATCAGGGCAGTCATCAGTTGTGGCCGGGCACCATCTAGTTCTTCTGGTCTCAGGATGATGTAGGTCTCTGGTTCATGTGGCCCTTTCTGTCTCTTGGGCTCATAGTTGTCGTGTGACGTTGGTGTTCTTCATTCTCCTTTGACCCAGGTGGGTTGAGACCAATTGATACATCTTAGATGGCCGCTTGTTAGCATTTAAGACCCCAGATGCCACATTTCAAAGTAGGATGCAGAATGTTTTCATAATAGTATTATTTTGCCAATTGTCTTAGAAGTCCTCTTAAGCCATAGTCCCCAAACCCCCACCCTTGCTTCGCTGACCTTTGAAGCATTCAGCTTATCCCGGAAACTTCTTTGCTTTTGGTCCAGTCCATTTGAGCTGACCTTCTGTGTACTGAGTATTGTCCTTCCCTTCACCTAAAGTAGCTCTTATCTACTAACTAATCAGTAAATAACCCTCTCCCACCCTCCCTCCCTCCGCCCCTCGTAACCACAAAAGGATGTGTTCTTCTCAGTTTATACTATTTCTCAAGATCTTATAATAGCGGTCTTATACAATATTTGTCCTTTTGCCTCTGACTAATTTCACTCAGCATAATGCCTTCCAGGTTCCTCCATGTTTTGAAATGTTTCACAGATTCGTCACTGTTCTTTATCGATGCGTAGTATTCCATTGTGTGAATATACCGCAATTTATTTACCCATTCATCTGTTGATGGACACCTTGGTTGCTTCCAGCTTTTTGCTATTGTAAACAGAGCTGCAATAAACATGGGTGTGCATATATCTGTTTGTGTGAAGGCTCTTGTATCTCTAGGGTATATTCCGAGGAGTGGGATTTCTGGGTTGTATGGTAGTTCTATTTCTAACTGTTTAAGATAACGCCAGATAGATTTCCAAAGTGGTTGTACCATTTTACATTCCCACCAGCAGTGTATAAGAGTTCCAATCTCTCCGCAGCCTCTCCAACATTTATTATTTTGTGTTTTTTGATTAATGACAGCCTTGTTGGAGTGAGATGGAATCTCATCGTAGTTTTAATTTGCATTTCTCTAATGGCTAATGATCGAGAGCATTTTCTCATGTATCTGTTGGCTGCCTGAATATCTTCTTTAGTGAAATGTGTGTTCATATCCTTTGCCCACTTCTTGATTGGGTTGTTTTTCTTTTTGTGGTTGAGTTTTGACAGAATCATATAGATTTTAGAGATCAGGAGCTGGTCAGAGATGTCGTAGCTGAAAATTCTTTCCCAGTCTGTAGGTGGTCTTTTTACTCTTTTGGTGAAGTCTTTAGATGAGCATAGGTGTTTGATTTTTAGGAGCTCCCAGTTATCTGGTTTCTCTTCGTCATTTTTGGTAATGTTTTGTATTCTGTTTATGCCTTGTATTAGGGCTCCTAAGGTTGTCCCTATTTTTTCTTCCATGATCTTTATCGTTTTAGTCTTTATGTTTAGGTCTTTGATCCACTTGGAGTTAGTTTTTGTGCATGGTGTGAGGTATGGGTCCTGTTTCATTTTTTTGCAAATCGGTATCCAGTTATGCCAGCACCATTTGTTAAAAAGACTATCTTTTCCCCAATTAACTGACACTGGGCCTTTGTCAAATATCAGCTGCTCATACGTGGATGGATTTATATCTGGGTTCTCAATTCTGTTCCATTGGTCTATGTGCCTGTTGTTGTACCAGTACCAGGCTGTTTTGACTACTGTGGCTGTAAAATAGGTTCTGAAATCAGGTAGAGTGAGGCCTCCCACTTTCTTCTTCTTTTTCAGTAATGCTTTGCTTATCCGGGGCTTCTTTCCCTTCCATATGAAGTTGGTGATTTGTTTCTCTATCCCCTTAAAATATGACATTGGAATTTGGATCGGAAGTGCGTTATATGTATAGATGGCTTTTGGTAGAATAGACATTTTTACTATGTTAAGTCTTCCTATCCATGAGCAAGGTATGTTTTTCCACTTAAGTATGTCCTTTTGAATTTCTTGTAGTAGAGCTTTGTAGTTTTCTTTGTATAGGTCTTTTACATCCTTGGTAAGATTTATTCCTAAGTATTTTATCTTCTTGGGGGCTACTGTGAATGGTATTGATTTGGTTATTTCCTCTTCGGTGTTCTTTTTGTTGATGTAGAGGAATCCAAGTGATTTTTGTATGTTTATCTTATAACCTGAGACTCTGCCAAACTCTTCTATTAGTTTCAGTAGTTTTCTGGAGGATTCGTTGGGGTTTTCTGTGTATAAGATCATGTCATCTGCCAACAGAGATAACTTTACTTCCTCTTTGCCAATCCGGATGCCCTTTATTTCTTTGTCTAGCCTAATTGCTCTGGCTAGGACCTCTAGCACAATGTTGAATAAGAGCAGTGATAAAGGGCATCCTTGTCTGGTTCCCGTTCTCAAGGGAAATGCTTTCAGGCTCTCTCCATTTAGAGTGATGTTGGCTGTTGGCTTTGCATAGATGCCCTTTATTATGTTGAGGAATTTTCCTTCAATTCCTATTTTGGTGAGAGTTTTTATCATAAATGGGTGTTGGACTTTGTCAAATGCCTTTTCTGCGTCAATTGATAAGATCATGTGGTTTTTGTCTTTTGTTTTATTAATATGGTGGATTACATTAATGGTTTTTCTGATATTAAACCAGCCTTGCATACCTGGTATAAATCCCACTTGGTCGTGGTGAATTATTTTTTTGGTATGTTGTCGAATTCTATTGGCTAGAATTTTGTTGAGGATTTTTGCATCTATGTTCATGAGGGACATAGGTCTGTAATTTTCTTTTTTTGCGATGTCTTTACCTGGTTTTGGTATCAGGAAGATGGTGGCTTCATAGAATGAGTTGGGTAGTATTCCGTCATTTTCTATGCTTTGGAATACCTTCAGAAGTAGTGGTGTTAACTCTTCTCTGAAAGTTTGGTAGAACTCTGCAGTGAAGCCGTCCGGGCCAGGGCTTTTTTTTCGTTGGGAGTTTTTGGATTACTGTTTCAATCTCTTTTTTTGTGATGGGTCTATTTAGTTGTTCTACTTCTGAATGTGTTAGTTTAGGTAGGTAGTGTTTTTCCAGGAATTCATCCATTTCTTCTAGGTTTGCAAATTTGTTAGAGTACAGTTTTTCGTAATAATCCAATATGATTCTTTTAATTTCAGTTGGGTCTGTTGTGATGTGGCCCTTCTCATTTCTTATTCGGGTTATTTGTTTCCTTTCCTGTTTTTCTTTAGTCAGTCTAGCCACTGGTTTATCAATTTTGTTAATTTTTTCAAAGAACCAGCTTTTGGCTTTGTTAATTCTTTCAATTGTTTTTCTGTTCTCTAATTCATTTAGTTCAGCTCTAATTTTTATTATTTGTTTTCTTCTGGTGCCTGATGGATTCTTTTGTTGCTCACTTTCTATTTGTTCAAGTTGTAGGGACAGTTCTCTGCTTTTGGCTCTTTCTTCTTTTTGTATGTGTGCATTTATCAATATAAATTGGCCTCTGAGCACTGCTTTTGCTGTGTCCCAGAGGTTTTGATAGGAAGTATTTTCATTGTCGTTGCATTCTATGAATTTCCGTATTCCCCAGTCTTTTTTCAGGAGGGTATTGTTCAGTTTCCAAGTATTTGATTTCTTTTCCCTAGTTTTTCTGTTATTAATTTCTAGTTTTATTGCCTTGTGGTCTGAGAAGATGCTTTGTAATATTTCGATGTTTTGGATTCTGCAAAGGTTTGTTTTATGACCTAATATGTGATCTATTCTAGAGAATGTTCCATGTGCGCTAGAAAAAAAAGTATACTTTGCAGCAGTTGGGTGGAGAGTTCTGTATAAGTCAATGAGGTCAAGTTGGTTGATTGTTGTAATTAGGTCTTCCGTGTGTCTATTGTGCTTCTTACTGGATGTCCTGTCCTTCTCCGAAAGTGGTGTGTTGAAGTCTCCTAGTATAATTGTGGAGGTGTCTATCTCACTTTTCAGTTCTGTTAAAATTTGATTTATGTATCTTGCAGCCCTGTCATTGGGTGCATAAATATTTAATATGGTTATATCTTCCTGATCAATTGTCCCTTTTATCATTATGTAGTGTCCTTCTTAATCCTTTGTGGTGGATTTAACTTTAAAGTCTATTTTGTCAGAAATTAATATTGCTACTCCTCTTCTTTTTTCCTTATTGTTTGCTTGATATATTTTTTTCCATCCTTTGAGTTTTAGTTTGTTTGTGTCTCTAAGTCTAAGGTGTGTCTCTTGTAGGCAGCATATAGACGGATCATGTTTCTTTATCCAGTCCGAGACTCTCTGTCTCTTTATTGGTGCATTTAGTCCATTTACATTCAGCGTAATTATAGATAAATAAGTGTTTAGTGTTGTCATTTTGATGCCTTTTTATGTGTGTTGTTGACAATTTCATTTTTCCACGTACTTTTTTGTGCTGTGACGTTTTTCTTTGTAAATTGTGAGATCCTCATTTTCTTAGTATTTGACTTTATGTTTGTTGAGTCGTTACGTTTTTCTTGGCTTTTATTTTGAGTTATGGAGTTGTTATACCTCTTTGTGGTTACCTTAATATTTACCCCTATTTTTCTAAGTAAAAACCTAACTTGTATTGTCCTATATCGCCTTGTATCACTCTCCATGTGGCAGTTCTATGCCACCTGTATTTAGTCCCTCTTTTTGATTATTGTGATCTTTTACCTATTGACTTCAATGATTCCCTGTTATGAGCTTTTTTTTTTAATTAATTTTAATTTGTTTTTGTGATTTCCCTATTTGAGTTGATATCAGGATGTTCTGTTTTGTGACCTTGTGTTGTGATGGTATCTGATATTATTGGTTTTCTGACCAAACACTTTCCTTTAGTATTTCTTGTAGCTTTGGTTTGGTTTTTGCAAATTCTCTAAGCTTGTGTTTATCTGTAAATATCTTAATGTCCCCTTCATATTTCAGAGAGAGTTTTGCTGGATATATGATCCTTGGCTGGCAGTTTTTCTCCTTCAGCACTCTGTATACGTCATCCCATTGCCTTCTCGCCTGCATGGTTTCTGCTGAGTAGTCTGAACTTATTCTTATTGATTCTCCCTTGAACGAGACCTTTCTTTTCTCCCTGGCTGCTTTTAAAATTTTCTCTTTATCTTTGGTTTTGGCAAGTTTGATGATAATATGTCTTGGTGTTTTTCTTTTTGGATCAATCTTAAATGGGGTTTGATGAGCATCTTGGATAGATATCCTTTCGTCTTTCATGATGTCAGGGAAGTTTTCTGTCAGCAGATCTTCAGCTATTTTGTCTGTGTTTTCTGTCCTCCCTCCCTGTTCTGGGACTCCAATCACACACAAGTTATCCTTCTTGATAGAGTCCCACATGATTCTTAGGGTTTCTTCATTTTTTTTTAATTCTTTTATCTGATTTTTTTTCAGCTATGTTGGTGTTAATTCCCTGGTCCTCCAGATTTCCCACTCTGCATTCTAATTGCACGAGTCTGCTCCTCTGACTTCCTATTGCGTTGTCTAATTCTGTAATTTTATTGTTAATCTTTTGGATCTCTGCATGCTGTCTCTCTATGGATTCTTGCAACTTATTAATTTTTCCACTATGTTCTTGAATAATCTTTTTGAGTTCTTCAACTGTTTTATCAGTGTGTTCCTTGGCTTTTTCTGCGGTTTGCCTTATTTCATTTCTGAGGTCATCCCTGATGTCTTGAAGCATTCTGTAAATTAGTTTTTTATATTCTGTATCTGATAATTCCAGGATTGTATCTTCATTTGGGAAAGATTTTGATTCTTTTGTTTGGGGGTTGTAGAAGCTGTCATGGTCTGCTTCTTTATGTGGTTTGATATAGACTGCTGTCTCCGAGCCATCACTAAGATATAAAAAAAAATATAGTAGTGGTTTATTCTATAATTGCTCACTGAGTCTTATCTTGTTTTGTTTTCTTTCAATATACGTGAATGGGCTACTAGGTTGTGCTGTCTTGTTTGTTGTAGCCCTTGACTTACTTACTTATGACCTATTTATTACCAGCTGGTTTGGGCTGTTGCCAGATATATATGCCTGAGTCTATTCACTATTCTTGAGTAGAATCTGATTTGGGGTCATCAGTGTGTGCTGCACCCTAACACTTATCCACCTCGAGAAGTAGTGGCAATAGTTGTGTGCACCAGATTCTATTAGCAGCTGGGGTTCACACTCCAGGGGGGGCAGGATGCTGACAGGCTTCCGCCAAGTGTCAGTGAGGTAGGTGTGTCTCTATTCCTATAGCACCTTGGTGGGAGGGCTCTGCAGCTGTACCTTAGGCCTCCAATGTAAGTACCTCTACTGATTGGTAGGTGTCACCCTCCTTAGACCCCTAAGGCAAGAGGCTAGGTGGTCTGGGGGGAGCTTCAGCCCTCAGTTCCCTGTTGTGGGTCAGTTAGGACTCTGTTGAATAAGCGGAGCTATCAGACCTGGGAAACTTGTTTTTCCAGTAAATCCGCTAAAAAAAAATGCAGTCAGATCCCTATCAGAACTGCCTTTGGATTATAACCGCCACCTTGTTCTCTGTAAGGATGAAAGCCCGAGATTTGGATCATATATGCTTGTCTGGAGCTGGTTCTGTGTTTTTAGTCCAATTAGGGAAGGATTTTTGGTCTCTGGGTTTGTTTTTTTTTTTTTTTTTAATTAACTTTTATTAAGCTTCAAGTGAACGTTTACAAATCCAATCGGTCTGTCACATATAAGTTTACATACATCTTACTCCCTACTCCCACTTGCTCTCCCCCTATTGAGTCAGCCCTTTCAGTCTCTCCTTTCGTGACAATTTTGCCAGCTTCCCTCTCTCTCTATCCTCCCATCCCCCCTCCAGACAAGAGTTGCCAACACACTCTCAAGTGTCCACCTGATTTAATTAGCTCACTCTTCATCAGCATCTCTCTCCCCCGCCGCTGACCAGTCCCTTTCATGTCTGATGAGTTGTCTTCGGGGACGGTTCCTGTCCTGGGCCAACAGAAGGTCTGGGGAGCATTGCCACCGGGATTCCTCTAGTCTCAGTCAGACCATTAAGTATGGTCTTTTTATGAGAATTTGGGGTCTGCCTCCCACTGATCTCCTGCTCCCTCAGGGGTTCTCTGTTGTGCTCCCTGTCAGGGCAGTCATCGATTGTGGCCAGGCACCAAATAGTTCTTCTGGTCTCAGGATGATGTAGGTCTCTGGTTCATGTGGCCCTTTCTGTCTCTTGGGCTCTTAGTTGTCATGTGACCTTGGTGTTCTTCATTTTCCTTTGCTCCAGGTGGGTTGAGACCAATTGATGCATCTTAGATGGCCGCTTGTTAGCATTTAAGACTTCAGACACCACATTTCAAAGTGGGATGCAGAATGTTTTCATAATAGAATTATTTTGCCAATTGACTTAGAAGTCCCCTCAAACCATGTTCCCCAGACCCCCGCCCCTGCTCCGCTGACCTTTGAAGCATTCATTTTATCCCGGAAACTTCTTTGCTTTTGGTCCAGTCCAATTGAGCTGACCTTCCATGTATTGAGTGTTGTCTTTCCCTTCACCCAAAGCAGTTCTTATCTACTGATTAATCAATAAAAAACCCTCTCCCTCCCTCCCTCCCTCCCTCCCACCTTCGTAACCACAAAAGTATGTGTTCTTCTCAGTTTTTACTATTTCTCAAGATCTTATAATAGTGGTCTTATACAATATTTGTCCTTTTGCCTCTGACTAATTTCACTCAGCATAATGCCTTCCAGGTTCCTCCATGTTTTGAAATGTTTCACAGATTCGTCACTGTTCTTTATCAATGCGTAGTATTCCATTGTGTGAATATACCGCAATTTATTTACCCATTCATCTGTTGATAGACACCTTGGTTGCTTCCAGCTTTTTGCTATTGTAAACAGAGCTGCAATAAACATGGGTGTGCATATATCTGTTTGTGTGAAGGCTCTTGTATCTCTAGGGTATATTCCGAGGAGTGGGATTTCTGGGTTGTATGGTAGTTCTATTTCTAACTGTTTAAGATAACGCCAGATAGATTTCCAAAGTGGTTGTACCATTTTACATTCCCACCAGCAGTGTATAAGAGTTCCAATCTCTCCGCAGCCTCTCCAACATTTATTATTTTGTGTTTTTTGGATTAATGCCAGCCTTGTTGGAGTGAGATGGAATCTCATCGTAGTTTTAATTTGCATTTCTCTAATGGCTAATGATCGAGAGCATTTTCTCATGTATCTGTTGGCTGCCTGAATATCTTCTTTAGTGAAATGTGTGTTCATATCCTTTGCCCACTTCTTGATTGGGTTGTTTTTCTTTTTGTGGTTGAGTTTTGACAGAATCATATAGATTTTAGAGATCAGGAGCTGGTCAGAGATGTCATAGCTGAAAATTCTTTCCCAGTCTGTAGGTGGTCTTTTTACTCTTTTGGTGAAGTCTTTAGATGAGCATAGGTGTTTGATTTTTAGGAGCTCCCAGTTATCTGGTTTCTCTTCGTCATTTTTGGTAATGTTTTGTATTCTGTTTATGCCTTGTATTAGGGCTCCTAAGGTTGTCCCTATTTTTTCTTCCATGATCTTTATCGTTTTAGTCTTTATGTTTAGGTCTTTGATCCACTTGGAGTTAGTTTTTGTGCATGGTGTGAGGTATGGGTCCTGTTTCATTCTTTTGCAAATGGATATCCAGTTATGCCAGCACCATTTGCTAGAAAGACTATCTTTTCCCCAATTAACTGACACTGGGCCTTTGTCAAATATCAGCTGCTCATACGTGGATGGATTTATATCTGGGTTCTCAATTCTGTTCTATTGGTCTATGTGCCTGTTATTGTACCAGTACCAGGCTGTTTTGACTACTGTGGCTGTAAAATAGGTTCTGAAATCAGGTAGAGTGAGGCCTCCCACTTTCTTCTTCTTTTTCAGTAATGCTTTGCTTATCCGGGGCTTCTTTCCCTTCCATATGAAGTTGGTGATTTGTTTCTCTATCCCCTTAAAATATTGCATTGGTATTTGGATCGGAAGTGCGTTATATGTATAGATGGCTTTTGGTAGAATAGACATTTTTACTATGTTAAGTCTTTCTATCCATGAGCAAGGTATGTTTTTCCACTTAAGTATGTCCTTTTGAATTTCTTGTAGTAGAGCTTTGTAGTTTTCTTTGTATAGGTCTTTTACATCCTTGGTAAGATTTATTCCTAAGTATTTTATCTTCTTGGGGGCTACTGTGAATGGTATTGATTTGGTTATTTCCTCTTTGATGTTCTTTTTGTTGATGTAGAGGAATCCAAGTGATTTTTGTATGTTTATCTTATAACCTGAGACTCTGCCAAACTCTTCTATTAGTTTCAGTAGTTTTCTGGAGGATTCGTTGGGGTTTTCTGTGTATAAGATCATGTCATCTGCAAATAGTGATAACTTTACTTCCTTCTTGCCAATCCGGATGCCCTTTATTTCTTTGTCTAGCCTAATTGCCCTGGCTAGGACTTCAAGTATGATGTTGAATAAGAGCGGTGATAAAGGGCATCCTTGTCTGGTTCCCGTTCTCAAGGGAAATGCTTTCAGGTTCTCTCCATTTAGAGTGATATTGGCTGTTGGCTTTGCATAAAAAAAAAATGCCCTTTATTATGTTGAGGAATTTTCCTTCAATTCCTATTTTGGTAAGAGTTTTTATCATAAATGGGTGTTGGACTTTGTCAAATGCCTTTTCTGCATCAATTGATAAGATCATGTGGTTTTTATCTTTTGTTTTATTTATGTGATGGATTATATTAATGGTTTTTCTGATATTAAACCAGCCTTGCATACCTGGTATAAATCCCACTTGATCATGGTGAATTATTTTTTTGATGTGTTGTTGGATTCTATTGGCTAGAATTTTGTTGAGGATTTTTCCATCTATGTTCATGAGGGATATAGGTCTATAGGTCTCTGGGTTTTTTGTGGTTGCTTCTCTCAGGCCGGAAGAATGGGTTAGGAAAAGACCAAAAAAAAAAAAAGGGAAAAGCAAAGCCGCTGCGGAGCCGGAGCTGTTCTCCCTCTGGCTCAGGAAATTCCAATGTTAATGAAGCCGCCTGGGAAGTGGGGAGGGGATTCAGAAAAACAGCAGGGTAGCACCCTGGAACATAGCCAAAGTTGCTTATCTTGCTTGGGATGACGATTTTATCTGTCGCCTATGTTTGCTGGCTGTGTGGAGATTGCCCCTGAGGGTCTGGCCCGCTAAAGCCGCGGTCAGATCCTCTGCTGCCAGTCCAAAGCCCAGCGTCAAGGTTCCCCTGCTGGGACGCTGCACTCCCAGCTCCAATACCAATCACTGCCTCCCAGGGACTTCTCGTCCTGCCAGCCGCATTGCCACGCCGCCCGGCGGACCGGCTGGGCCCCCTCCCAGGGTCACTTTAGGGGAGCAGGGCTGCACCCTGTGTTTGAGCCATGAGCGGATGCTGTGTTCAGCTCCCCTGCGCCCAGTCCAAAGCCCAACGCCAAGGTTCCCCGGCTGGGACACTGCATTCCTGGCTCCAAAACCAGTCACTGCCTCCCGGGGACTTCTCCCACCAGCTGCATTGCCACGCCGCCCACGCAGATCGGCTGGGCCTCCTCCCGGGGTCAGTTCAGAGGGGTAGGGCTGTGACCCTTGTTTGCGCTGTCACAAGATTTTGTGTTCAGCTCTCCTGGGCCCAGTCCTCAGCCCGGCGCCAAGGTTACCTGACTGGGACGCTGGCTCCAAGCTCCGAAAAAAGTTGCTGCTTCCCCATATTTGTTCGTTCTCCGTCTCTGTCATTCAGGTCAACTCTTTAAATCTGTGTTTGTTGTTCAGGGTTCGTAGATTGTTATGTATGTGATGGATTCACTTGTTTTTCCGAGTCTTTGTTGCAAGAGGGATCCGAGGTAGCGTCTACCTAGTCCGCCATCTTGGCCCCACCTCCTTAATATAATTTTTAACAGGTGGCCTTCACCATGTAATTGGGTCATATTGTGATATTTCAAAGTGCTTTGGCAAATAAAATTTTGTTTTGTCGTTGCAAAATTCTTAAGACTTAGCCAGGCTAACTTTACTATCTCTATTTTATGGACAAGGAAGTAGATGCGCAAATGTGGAAGGGTCAAAGAACTAAAGTAGCAAAAAACTAAAGGGCCTTGCAACCCAGGTGTCTCAGTGGGGGTGACTGTGGTATGTAACAAACAGGAGGATAAGAGCTGTGTCAGGTGATCAGAGTTCAAAGAGGAGAGATTCAAGGGACCTGGTATATTCACAAGAGTCACTGGGGAGTGCACCAATGCTGAATGCAAGAAGACTTATTTAACAACAATATGTGTGTGTGTGTGTGTCAGTAGAGAGGGAAAAGAAAACCACGAAGAAACAGAGAGGGTAGAAATGAGAAATGGAGCCAGCTATAGGGTTGCTATGAGTTGGAATCGACTTGACGGTAACGGGTTTGAACGGGTTTTTATTATTATTATTGGTTTATATGGTATACAACATACCTAGAAGGATAGATTCAAAAACGATAAATAGTGAAATAAAGGGAAACAGAGATTAACAGGATCATTGAGGAAACAAGGAGAAAGCAACATAGGAGATAAGAGAGGTCAGGGAGACAGAAGGTTACAGAATAAAAAAAAAAGCACAAATATCTTCAGGAGATGGATGGATGGACGTACGGACAGGTGGACGGATGGATGGATGGATGGATAGGAGAGGTATAGAAGCAGGACAATATTCAGTAAAATTAGAAATAAGGAGAATGAGGTGTGACCAGGTAGGAAAAGAGACACAGGTAATCTTTGGTAGAACTGAGCTATAGTCCTTGGAGTAGGTACATTTTTTTTCTCCAGGATCAGCTCACCTGAGTTCTGAACGTAGGAGTTCAGCATGACCACACTGAGGTGTGTTCCTTGGTCACCATCTGTAGTCTAGCATTTCTCTGTTTTCTCTTCAGTGCACGTGAATCCAAATGAATAGAGGAGGAGAAAGAAGAGCTGGCTTCCTGAATAGAAGGGAGTGACACTGAGTGGACAATGTAAGGAGAAAGGTTGGGTCACCAAATGAAAGTTAGCTGTGTAAGTCTCAAGTTTTTCTAAGTGGACATGGAATCCAAATATCAGCAGATTGGGGCATTTTATGTGGAAAGAGGGATGATTTTCAAGGTACTTCTCAGAAGTTGTACAAGAAACACACGAAAATAAGGCCCATGACTGATGGGCAGACTTACAATATAGAAAGCTCATAGTGAACTGGCAACGGAAATAGAGTTGGCTATGTGCTCCATGTCAAAAGAGCTGGTATTTGGTGATGACAGCAGTAGTAATTTGTGAGATGACATTGCATATCCCCAAACCAAACCCACTGTCTCTGAGTCAATTCCAACTCATAGCCACCCTACAGGACAGAGTAGAACTGCCCCATAGGGTTTCCAAGGCTATAACTTTACGGAAGCAGACCACCTGCTAAATCTTCCTCCTACAGAGCAGCTGGTGCATTCAAACCACTGACCTTTTGGTTAGCAGCCAAGTGTTTTAACCACCATGCCACCAAGTTTCCTTGATGCTGCATATAGATGAAGAAAATAAAGAGGAAAGCAAAAATTTTAAGGGCAGCCAAAGATCAAGATAAGATTAAGAGAAAGAGAGCTAGAAATAAAGAGAACAGAGAGGGAGGTAACGAGAAAGAAGATTCCCTCAATAGTAGAACAAGATCCAGAGGTAAAAACATAGAAAATGGATGGAATGAGGAACATACAGAGGGTAATAAGTAAAGAGAAGTAAAAAACTAGAGGCGAGGCACAAAGAACACTATGTAGAAAAAAAAGTTAAAAGATGAAGGAAAAAATGGTAGAAAAGGGGTGCAGGGTAAAAGGGAGAGAAGAGAGAGATGGGGAAGTTATGGGACCTGAAATGATCATGGGCAAGAGCAACTTTGACAGAAGTTCACAATAGCAGTGAGTTTTCAGAGCAAAGTGTCACCAGGTATCAAAGTGGGCCCTGAACACAAGAGGTCTCTCCTCAGGAACTTCACCCACTCCCATGGCTTCAATCACCATCCATAACATAATGACTCTCAAACACACTTCTTCAGCCCAGCAATGTCTTCTGAACTCATTCATTCGAGCATCAGAATACCTCTGTCCCTCTGTCCAAAGTTCTGAAGAACATCTCCACTTGGATGTCTGTCAAGATCTTCAAACTTCAAACTCAACACTTCCAAAACTGAGCACATCATATTCTTCCCTAAAACCAGTGTCTGCTACTCCATGTTCTGTCTCTAAAAATGTTATTGGTGGTGGTGGTGGTGCTGTCGAGTTGATTCCAACTCATAGCAAACTCATGTGAGGGAGTAGAACTGCCCCCATAGAGTTTTCTTGGCTGTAATCTTTATGAAAGTGGATCACCATTTCTTTCTCCCACAGAGCCACTGGGTGGGTTTAAACCCCTATCCTTTTGGTTAGCAGCCAAGCACTTAACCATCGCACTCCCAGGGCTCCTTATCTGTAAAAAAATACACTATTAATTGTCTCATTTTCTCAAGTCAAAATTCTAGGAGTCATCCATAAAGCTGCCCTCTCCTCAATCTATATGCTCCATCTATCTCCTAGCTCTGTCAATTCTTCCTTATAAATATTTCCAACCTGTCCATTTCTCCCCACCCTCAATGTTATCACTCTCTCTAATCCAGATCTCTATCATGTATCACTAGAACTAGAGTAACAGCCTCCTGTTTGGCCTCCTTTTGATCTTGTTCCCACCAAATGTATTCTCTGTAATATAGCTAAATCTTCCAAAACTGCAAATATGTTTCTGTTGTTTTCCTTCATAAAATCCACTGTCCTTCTCTTTCCCTTAGAATTAAGTCAATTCTTCTTCATGAGGCCTCCAACGCAACTTCTTCAAGCCTCCTACCTCTTTCTCCAGCTTCACCATTGCCCCAACTCTCTCATTCCATATTCAGACCTACTCAACTTCTTTTGTTTACTTCAACTTGCTGAGTTTAGACCTTTGCACAGGTTTTTCCTTCTATATGGGACGCATTTTTTTTTTATGGGACTAATGCCTTGGCTCTCTTGCTCCCTCACCTGGCTAACTCCTGCTTCCATGATATTTCCTCTGGAAGGAGCACTTCATCCCAAACTTGGCTAGTTCTTCCTGCCTAATGATCCTGGAGTATCCTTAGGATCCTAACACTCTTCATGTTGCAATATATTCACTCATTTATATGTCAGCTCACTGGTTGACCAGAGATTGGCGATGCAGGCTACGCCCCAGGGAAACTCCCTTTATATCGGATCAGGGCTGTGACCTGAGTAAGGTTGCTGCATCCCACCCTAATCCTCTTTAACATAACCTAATCTTGCCTTATTAACCAAGGCAGAGATTAGGATTTACAACACGTAGGAAAATTTCATCAGATCATAAAATGGAGGACAATCACACAATACTGGGAATCACGGCCTAGCCAAGTTGACATATATCTTTGGGAGACACAATTCAATCTGTGACAAGGAGTATTACAAGACCCCTTTGTTCAACTTACTCTTCCAAGCATAAATTTATGTTAACAGAGAACAGAATAAATGGGTAATGGTTATAAATATGCACATAAATCTCCATATTTTACAGGAGATTGAGACTTATCTCCTTACAAATTTTCCCAGGTTAATACTTTTGTCACATCACTTTCTGTATATTAGGTTTATGATACAGAATGTTTTCTCACTTCCACAGCCATGGGGTTGAGAAGACCTCCCTCCATCTCTTTCCATAATTCCTTATGTTGGTTATGAAGACTTACATTTTTAAAATCTGGGCTCCGGAATTTTATTAGTCAACCTAACAAGAAAAGCAGACACATAGAGCTCAGTTTTATTGGCAGAAATGGAGAAGGGCCGAATTGGATTTTGCCTGAAAACGTATATTTTTCTGCTAAGCCTCCTATCCTTGTTGTTTAAGTTTGAATCAACCTACGATCACTAATCTTATTTTTAGACATCCTTTTTTTGCCTTCTCCTAAGTTTTTTTCCTAAGTGCTTAATGTGTATGATTTGACCGATATTTTTCAACACTATGGCTTATAGAATATAAGTATTATTATTATTCCCAGCATCATTAAAATATTTTCTACATATTTTTTTTTATCTCCAAATACTGATGACCCTTCTTTATATGTGTCCCATTTACCAGATCTCATCCTTATGGGTTTCATCACATTTCTCTTTTTACTGCTCTACTGACCCATTTCACACTCCCAACCCTTCCACAACCTTTCTTTCCTTGTAAATCAGGCCACATCTATGTTAAAGACTGCTAAAATGCTATCTTCCTGCAAGGTACCCATTTTGGGTGAGGATATACAAACTTGGGAATCAAAACTGCCCATTATTACCACAGTAAATTGAGGAATTTGGTAGAGTGGAATGAAGGGACAGATTTGGGGACAGTAGAGGGCCCCACTCCCCAACAGGCTTCAGCAGAAAGGCGGGGCTTTTGGAGGACTTTGGCCAGGTTCATGCTCATGCTGAAATTAGAGCAGAATCTTGTTGGCAGCAGCTGAAGTCACCAAAGCTGGGTAGCATCCCCTACTTCCATAGGATAAGGCAGTGAACCCAGAACTTCCTCTGTTTAAGCTCGAATTTTCACCCAGAGGCAAAGAGACAAGGGTGCCATTCAACATAGCCCCAAGTATGGTCATAACATTGGCTCCCAGTGACACACCTGCTTGTTGACATAGCCCTACAATCCAGCAAGCTTGCACACTAAAGCAATGTGAGTACCCCACGATGAAACAATGAACACATTCCACAAGGCTAGACCAACATCATACCCCAAATGCTTAGAGAGTTTTCTCCTTCAGCTGCCTGATTGCTCCTCCTACTGCCCCAGGTAGAAGGAGCACCGTGGGAACTCTCTCCTCCATGTTGGGTGGCAGGGGAGAACAGACCCTGCCTTAGGAACCGTTAAGCCTTTGCATGTTGATGCATCCAAAAAATGAGCTGTTATTTTATCTTTGAGTACCCACAGTTAAAAGAAGAATAGCAGGAACCAGGTTTCAAGGCTGGTTGTTTTTTCCTTCAAACTCTGGCTTACTACTTTATAGTGAACCTTCTTCTCCTGACAACTAGGCCTCAGAAACCACCCCAGTGAGCCCGATACACCAGGGCAGTGATCCACAACCACCTGACAGCTTACTAGATGCATCCACTGGTGAGAAGAGAACTTAAAAAAAATAATAACGCGTAGCTAATGGCCTCAGGGAGAGTAAAGAAGGTATTCATCTGGAAAACAATAAGAGAATGCTACTTTTTAAATTGCTGAAAATTAAAATAATGATTTTGAAAATCATCGTGAGTGATTTTCTTAAAATGCAAAGCAAAAAAAAAAATCCAAGAGAGAGAAAAACATATGGCCCCAACTTGGATGATCCTTGAAATTTGTCACAAAAGGACAAATACTGTATGACCTCACTTACATGAAATAAGCAAATTTATAGAAACCAAAGATAATTAATGGTCACCAGGAGTGGGAGGGAGGGGAAAAGGAGGAGTTTTGGTTTGGCAGGCAGTGAGTTTATGTTAATGGTGGTAGAATATTTTGGAAAAGAATAGTAATGTTCTGGCATAATATGAAAAATGTGATCAACGTCACTGAATTATAATTGTGGAAATGGTTGCATCGTTGAATGTTTTGGTGTGTATATTTTCACCACAATGATAAATAAATAAATACAGAAAATAGATCCATAAATGATATCTGCTTTAAAAAATTCTAGAAAGAAAAGAGTAAGTTGAGGATAAATAATAAACAAGTAATAATCAAAGAAATAACTTTTAAAATACTTTATAAAAACACGTAAATCTTCAGATCAAAATGGCACACCAAGTGACAAAGTGAATTGTGACGTAAACAGCCATGCCTAGATCTATCTTACTTAAATTTCTGAATTCAAGGAACAAGGAAACACAAGACCTTGCAAGCATCCAAATAGGAAAAAACCTACAGATGATAAACAGAATCATGGAGTAGTGGAAAGCAGGAAAACATCTTTATAGAGTTCTGGAGAAAAAGGGCTATGATCTTTGACTTCTACACCCAACCAAACTATGTTTTGTTTGTGACAGTAAAAGAAAGATATTTTTCAGATTTGCAGCACCTCAGAAGTTCACCGGCCTTTATAAAACTTAATTCCTAGAGAAAGCAATCCAGCAAATAAACAATGAATCAGAATGGAGAATTCAAAGAAAAGTAAAACAAAATATTCAAAAAACAATGGTGTGCACCAAAACCTAAATGTTTATAATTAAATCTAAATATTTGTTGCTAATAAGCCAAACCACAATCAAACAAGTCGATTCTGACTCAGAGTGGCAACCCCACCTGTAGTGAGTAGAATTGCTCGATTGGGTTTTCAAGGCTGTGACCTTTTGGAAGCAGATCACCAGGACATTCTTCCAAGGCTCCTCTGGGTGAGTTTGAAAGTCCAACCTTTCAGTTAGTAGTGAAGTTCTCAACTGTTTGTGCCACCCAGGGATTCTATTCTAGAACTTTGTTGTTGTAGGCCACCAAGTTGATTTTGACTCATAGCAACCCCATAGGACAGAGTAGAAGTGCCCACATAAGGTGTCCTAGGCTATAACCTTTACAGGATCAGATCGTCAGGTCTTTTCTCCTGCAGAGTCATTCGTGGAGGTCAGGAAATCCATTTCAGAGGTAGTATAATTTATGTTCTACATTCACTCACAAATCAGTGAAAATAACACTCTTTGACTCCTAAGTATAAAGTAGCCAAGAACTTGCTCTCTAACCCATATTTCCCCTTTCTTCCACATTTTCCCCTATCATCTCTATACTGCCAGCACATATGTGTTTAACATTCTAGTCTATCACCCTAAGCTCTCCTTTTATTTTAGTCACAGCCTTTTTGCTAAACTTTTTCCAGTCCTGTGTTGGTTTGCTGATGTTTGTCCTCTAGTCATTCTTCAATAAAGACTCTTAGGAACAACATTCCTAGAATTTTTATGTGCCTGAGTTCTTTATACTTGAAAAATATTTGTAGTAACTTCTCCACTTTCCTGCATCACTAAATGTGGCCGTGGAAAATTCTAGAGTCACTAAGATCCCCCTCCCATGAAAATGACTTTTGCCTTGGCTGCCCATTCGATTCTTCATCCTTAAAGTTCAATGATATTGTGGGACTATATGTCAGCGCTGACTGTTTGGAGTCAATCTTCTGATATATGTACATTCAATCCATTATTTTGATTTTCTTCTTTAGGAACGCCAATGATTTGTTTACTTCCTTCATTGAGTATTTCCTCTCTAATCTTTCTTAATCATTCTTAAGCTTCCCTGTTTACATTTCTCATTTCCATAATCTATGTCCTTAACTTTAATTTCTGAAATGTCCAATCTCCTTTATCGTTCTTTGAAATTTGTCTTCATTTCTTTGAAGATCTTATTTTGTTCTACTTCTTTCTTAAAATCTGGCTGGTATAAACATGGGATGTAGCTTTCGATTTTCAAGGCAAGCCTCTAAATTCCAGGAGGTATACTTTACTAATGACTTCTGAGATCTAGTGTTGCTCACCCCTCTTGATATTCCCCCTCCTCTGCTGCTTAGGTTTTGCCTGATTTTGGCTGCTTTTGAAATGTCCTTTTTTGTGAATGAGAAAGCCTCATGTGAATATGCGAAAGTATACTACAAATGACTGTGCTATTTTCAGCGTGGTGACAATCAAGATGGTGCTTTGGTAGCTTGGGATTTAGCTCCACAAAATAAATTCTTGAAGATCATTGTTGTCGTTAGTTGCTGTCGATTTAATTCTGACTCTTGGCGACCCCATGTGTTGCAGAGAACTGCTTCATAGGGTTTTCTTGGCTATAATCTTAATGGACACAGATCACCAGGCCTTTTCTTCCAGGGTGGGTTCAAACTGCCAACCTTTAGGCTAGCAGTTACATGCAAACCACTTTTGCTATCCAGGGACCTTTCTTGAAGATTACTGGCATGACTGGCATTACAGGCATATAAAGTTTATAAATCTTTGTTTGTAGTTCTGAAGGGTTATTTTCAATCTTTTCTGTTTGAAGGAAAAAAGAGAGGATGTTTCTGGAAAGTAACCAGTCTCCACAAAGATAAACAAGAAATGTGAGGATTCACTCCTTTAAACTTACCACTGCCCTGGTCTTTTAACCAGACACCATCTTTGATGCACCCATACAATCTTCTAGGGGCCATAAAAACTTCATATCTAATGGATTATTTAGAGCCTAAGCCGTTGTAACAAAGAGATCCTAAAGTATCATGCCTTAAACCAAATAATATTTCTCTTTCACCTAACAATCCAGAAGTGGTAGGAAGAGTCTGCCTTTCACGATGCTTGGTTTCCATCACTGGGTCCAAGGAGGTTGATCTGATTCTCCTTGTCTCCTAACCAGTGGCAATGGGCAAAATGGACAAAGGACTTGTAGTTGTTGTTAGGTGCCTTCAAGTTGGTTCCGACTCATAGCAATCCCATGCACAACAGAATGAGACACTGCCCGGTCCTGTGCCATCCTTACAATCGTTGTTATGCTTGAGCCCACTGTTGCAGCCACTGTGTCAATCCACCTCGTTGAGGGTCTTCCTCTTTTCCGCTGACCCTGTACTCTGCCAAGCATGATGTCCTTCTCCAGGGACTAATCCCTCCTGACAACATGTCCAAAGTATGTAAGATGCAGTCTCACCATCCTTGCTTCTAAGGAGCATTCTGGTTGTACTTCTTCCAAGACAGATTTATTCGTTCTTCTGGCAGTCCGTGGTATATTCAATATTCTTCGCCAACACCACAATTCAAAGGCATCAATTCTTCTTCAGTCTTCCTTATTCATTGTCCAGCTTTCACGGGCATATGATAGGATTGAAAATACCATGGCTTGGGTCAGGCGCACCTTGGTCTTCAAGGAGACATCTTTGCTCTTCAACACTTTAAAGAGGTCCTTTGCAGCAGATTTACCCAATGCAATGCATCTGTTGATTTCTTGACTGCTGCTTACATGGCTGTTGATTGCGGATCCAAGTAAAATGAAATCCTTGACAAGTTCAATCTTTTCTCCATTTATCATGATGTTGCTCATTGGTCCAGTTGTGAGGATTTTTGTTTTCTTTATGTTGAGGTGCAATCCATACTGAAGGCTTTGATTTTCATTAGTAAGTGCTTCAGGTCCTCTTCACTTTCAGCAAGCAAGGTTGTGTCATCTGCATAACGCAGGGTGTTAATGAGTCTTCCTGCGGTCCTGACGCCCTGTTCTTCATATAGTCCAGCTTCTCGTATTATTTGCTCAGCATACAGACGGAATAGGTATGGTGAAAGCATGCAACCCTGACGCACACCTTTCCTGACTTTAAACCAGTCAGTACCCCCTTGTTCTGTCCGAACAACTGCCTCTTAATCTATGTAAAGGTTCCTCATGAGCACAATTAAGTGTTCTGGAATCCCCATTCTTCGCAATGTTATCCATAATTTGTTACGATCCACACAGTCGAATGCCTTTGCATAGTCAATAAAGCACAGGTAAACATCCTTCTGGAATTCTCTGCTTTCAGCCAGGATCCATCTGACATCAGCAATGATATCCCTGGTTCCACGTCCTCTTCTGAAACCAGCCTGAATTTCTGGCAGTTCCCTGTCGACATACTGCTGCAGCAGCTTTTGAATGATCTTCAGCAAAATTTTGCTTGCGTGTGATATTAATGATATTGTTCTATAATTTCCACATTTGGTTGGATCACCTTTCTTGGGAACAGGCATAAATATGGCTCTCTTCCAGTCAGTTGGCCAGGAAGCTGTCTTCCACATTTCTTGGCATAGACGAGTGAGCACCTCCAGCACTGCATCCATTTGTTGAAACATCTCAGTTGATATTCCATCAATTCCTGGAGTCTTCTTTTTCACTAATGCCTTCAGAGCAGCTTGGACTTCTTCCTTCAGTACCATCGGTTCCTGATCATATGCTGTCTCTTGAAATGGTTGACTATCGACTAATTCTTTTTAGTATAAGGACTATGTGTATTCCTTCCATCTTCTTTTGATGCTTCCTGCGTCATTTAATATTTTCTCCATAGAATCCTTCGCTATTGCAACTTGAGGCTTGAATTTTTTCTTCAGTTCTTTCAGCTTGAGAAACACCAAGGGTGTTCTTCCCTTTTGGATTTCCATTTCCAGCTCTTTGCACATGTGATTATGATACTTTACTTTGTCTTCTCGAGCCGCCCTTTGAAATCTTCTGTTCAGTTCTTTTACTTTATCAATTCTTCCTTTTGCTTTAGCTGCTCGACGTTCGGTTTGTCGTACTGTGGGGGCTTGTGTGTTGCTGTGATGCTGGAAGCTATGCCACCAGTGTTCAAATACCAGCAGGGTCACCCACGGAGGACAGGTTTCAGCTGAGCTTCCAGACTAAGACAAACTAGAAAGAAAGACCTGGCAGTCTACTTCTGAAAAGCATTAGCCAGTGAAAACCTTATAAATAGCAGTGGAACATTGTCTGATATAGTGCTGGAAGATGAGCCCCCCAGGTTGGAAGGCACAAAGGACTTACCTATCCATTTATTTTAGTAGAAAGACCCAGAAGTCTTCTGCTCACATTCCATTGGCCAAAACTTAAATTTTTGTCCAAACCCAGGTAAACAAGATCTTTGATTACTTTGACTACCATGTTCAGCCCAAAAGCCTTCACTGAGGGCTCAGATGATGCCATCTATATCGTCTATGTAGCCCATCATCACATCTCCTTAGACAATCCAAGTTCTTGTAATGCTGCCATTTATTTCTGCCTCTCAACCAAAGGAAATCTACAATCCCTCACTTAATTTTGAAAATTTTGTCTGGATTTCCTCCACATGCTTCTATTTCTTTATTGGTAATGGGGATAGTAAAATGCTTTATTTCATCAATAAATTAGTGGATGTAAAGATCTTGAAATAATGTCTAGCAGTTAGTAAGTGCTTACTGAGTGTTAGCTCGCATTATTATTCTCAAAGTGCTCCTTGGGATATAAATGACACTGTCTTAAGTTATTAGTGTTTGGGTTAACGTGACAGTACAAGAAAATGAAATCTAGGTTGAAGTTAGGTTAACTCTAAAAGGTTTGGTAACTGTAATGCTATAGGTTACATATTTTTCTTTGTGCATTAGGTTCTTGAAAAGTTAAATTTAAATGGAATTTTTAAAAGTAATTTTTATTGTGCTTTAAGTGAAAGTTTACAAATTGAGTCAGTCTCTCACACAAAAACCCATATATACCTTGCTACACACTCCCAATTCCTCTCCCCCTAATGAGACAGTCTGCTCTCTCCCTCCACTCTCTCTTTTTGTGTCCATTTCGCCAGCTTCTAAACCCCTCCACCCTCGCATCTCTCCTTCAGGCAGGAGATGCCAACATAGTCTCAAGTGTCCACCTGATCCAAGAAGCTCACTCCTCACCAATATCCCTCTCCAACCCATTGTCCAGTCCAATCCATGTCTGAAGAGTTGGCTTGGGGAATGTTTCCTGTCCTGGGCCAACAGAAGGTCTGGGGGCCATGACCACCAGGGTCCCTCTAGTCTCAGTCAGACCATTAAGTCTGGTCTTATGAGAATTTGGGGTCTGCCTCCCACTGCTCTCCTGCTCCCTCAGGGGATCTCTGTTGTGTTCCCTATCAGGGCAGTCATCGGTTGTAGCCAGGCACCATCTAGTTCTTCTGGTCTCAGGATGATGTAGTCTCTGGTTCATATGGCCCTTTCTGTCTCTTGGGCTCATAATCGCCTTGTGTCCTTGGTGTTCTTCATTCTCCTTTGATCCAGGTGGCTTGAGACCAATTGATGCATCTTAGATGGCTGCTTGCTAGTGTTTAAGACCCCAGATACCACTCTTCAAAGTGGGATGCAGAATGTTTTCTTAATAGATTTTATTATGCCAATTGACTTAGATGTCCCTTGAAACCATGGTCCCCAGACCCCTGTCCCTGCTACGCTGGCCTTTATTCAGGAAACATCTTTGCTTTTGGTTTAGTCCAATTGTGGTGCCCTCCCCTGTATTGTGTGCTGTCTTACCCTTCACCTAAACTAGTTCTTATCTACTATCTAATTAGCGAATACCCCTCTCCCACTCCCACCCTCCCCCATCTCGTAACCACAAAAGAATGTTTTCTTCTCAGTTTAAACTTTTCTCAAGTTCTTATAATAGTGGTTTTATACAATATTTGTCCTTTTGCAGCTGACAAATTTCACTCAGCACAATGCCTCCCAGGTTCCTCCACGTTATGAAATGTTTCACAGATTCGTCACTGTTCTTTATCGATGAGTAGTATTCCATTGTGTGAATATACCATAATTTATTTATCCATTCATCCGTTGATGGGCACCTTGGTTGCTTCCATCTTTTTGCTATTGTAAACAGTGCTGCAATAAACATGGGTGTGCATATATCTGTTGGTGTAGAGGCTCTTATTTCTCTAGGATATATTCCAAGGAGTGGGATTGCTGGATCGTACATCAGTTCTATTTCTAGCTTTTTAAGGAAGCACCAAATCGATTTCCAAAGTGATTGTACCATTTGACATCCCCAGCAGCACTGTAGAAGTGTTCCAATCTCTCCACAGCCTCTCCAACATTTATTATTTTGTGTTTTTTGGATTAATGCCAGCCTTGTTGGAGTGAGATGAAATCTCATTGTAGTTTTGATCTGCATTTCTCTAATGGCTAATGATCGTGAACATTTCCTCATATATCTGTTAGCTACCTGAATGTCTTCTTTAGTGAAGTGTCTATTCATATCTTTCGGCCACTTTTTAATTGGGTTATTTGTCTTTTTGCAGTTGAGTTTTTGCAGTATCATGTAGATTTTAGAGATCAGGCGCTGATCAGAAATGTCATAGCTAAAAACTTTTTCCCAGTCTGTAGGTAGTCTTTTTCCTCTTTTGGTGAAGTCTTTGGATGAGCATAGGTGTTTGATTTTTTGGAGCTCCCAGTTATCTAGTTTTTCTTCTACATTCTTAATAATGTTTTCTATACTGTTTATCCCATGTGTTAGGGCTCTTAACGTTGTCCCTATTTTTTCTTCCATGATCTTTGTCGTTTTAGATTTTATATTTAGATCTTTGATCCATTTTGAGTTAGTTTTTGTGCATGGAGTGAGGTATGGGTCTTGTTTCCTTTTTTTGCAGATAGATATCCAGTTATGCCAGCACCATTTGTTAAAAAGACTGTCTTTTCCCCATTTAACTGTTTTGGGGCCTTTGTCAAATATCAACTGTTCATATGTGGTTAAAAGAAATTTTTGAAAAGTAGTATTGTATGCAGTGCAACTTTTCAGCAGTGTCTATGTTTATGTTTTCTCAGGGAGTGTGAGAGGCAGACCCAGAAACCACTTAGCTCAGAGAAGCAGAGTCCTACTGAAAAAAGGCCAAGTAAGAGGTAAAGAAGAAAAGATGAACACTCTCTCAGTAACTAAATATCCAAATGCTCATGTTTTATTCTTTGCTTTTAGTAATAAACCTACTATTTCCCCAATTGCTTTATGTAGCTGTACTAACTGTTGAGAAAGGTATCAGATTTAGACAATTTCCAAAACGTGTCAGGGAGTGAAAGATGATCATACCACCAACAAGCAATTTGGTAATGGTGCTACAGCCAGATCCTGGTGTCCAGGGGCCAGGGCACGGCCGCCTCCACTGCAAACATGACTTTTCAGGCAGGAAACAGTCATAACTATAGTAAATCTCATAACACACAAGTTATCTCCCTGCCCTTGATCTGGCCCACCGCTCAGTGGTGATTATGTGGACTTGGACCCGTGGCTTCACCTCTTCTGCCTCAGTCTACTAGTCTGTGTTATTGTCAAGCTGATCCCAACTAATAGTGATCCCAAGTGACAGAGTAGAACTGCTCCATAGGATTTTCTAGGCTGTAATCTTTACGGAAGCAGGTTGCCAGGCCTTTCTTCCACTGAGCTGCTGAGTGGACAGTGCTTGAACAGGGAGCCCCGTGGAATGTGTTTAACGGACTCCCCAGCATCACTAGCTGGAAAAGCAAGAACTGCAGCTCATCATCCTGAGGTTCTTTTTAAAAGACTATTTACACCCATTTCTATGGAATCAGGTCCTCAGTCCCCCACGTAGAGATTCTGAGGTGCAAAGCCTCCTCCCTTGGCAATTTGTAGATTATTCTAGAATGCCCCTGAGTATCTCTTTCAAACAGGAGAAAGCTGCTGGGGAGGAAAACTGAAGCAAACAGTAAGAGAGCAGGAGAGCAGAGACCATCTCCTGGTGGACTGCCCCACTGTGATCCAGCTCTCCGCTCAGCCAGCCCTGGGCTCCGTTTTACAGACAAATGTGTCAAATAATAGAAAAACTTATAGTCTATGACTTTGTCTGGACACAAAACTGCAAATAAATGATTTTCTAGAAGTCTCCTCTTAGTACAGTGGAAGCAATATGTTTTGCCATCTCTCAGTAGTTAATGAGGGCCAACTTGCTGGGGAATGAAGACATAGGACAGTCCTGCCGGAAGATCCACACCTCTGCTGCAGTTAACCTTGCCACTCCTGGTAGTCCTCTTATACAGACGATCTCTTAAGAGCATCCAATCCAACTCCCATCCACTGGGTCTTCCCCAGTCCAAGGGAATCATGCTGCTTCATTGATTCCCTTGCCAGCTTCCAATTCAGCGCTTTTTGCCACCACAGGCCCTTCGAACCATGACTTTCACCTTCACACTTCTCAGGGGTGAATCTGATAGTCTCTCCTTCCCTGCTATTCCCAAGGATAGAGGTCCATCTTCTGGGTGGATCTCTTAAAGTCTTCCCACTTGGCTTCAGAGGAAGGATCTGACAATTCTCTCTAAAGAAATGTAGCCTCGCTCATAAAGCCCTGAGATAGGGCAGGGCTAAGCCTGGCACAACCAGACTCACTATCCCCTACCATGTTCCGCGCAGCAGGGCTAGCACCTTGCTTTAGGATATAGGAACACTGGACTCCTATTACATTGTTCTTGGATGTTGGGGGTTCTGCTGACCCTCTGAAGCAACAGAAAAGTCACTTTAATATCCTGATACTTTTTTTTTTTTTTTTGCCCAGAATTGTTAGTCCTAACTATTAACGAATGTATTTTACACAATTTTTAAGGGTTTTCTGACTACATTATTATGTATTAGGATTTAAGGTCAGGTTTTAGTGTTATCAGGTGGTCCTTAAGGCTGGTGGAAGTCCCTGGGTGGCACAAACTGTTTGCACTAAACTAGTAAACTAAAGGTTGGCAGTTCAAACTCACCCAGTGGCACCACAGAAGAAGGGCCTGGTGATCTGCTTCCTTAAAGATTACAGCCAAGAAAACTCTGCAGAGCAGTTCTACTCTGACACCCATGGGGACACCACGAGTCAATTTCGACTCAGTGGCAAGGGGTTTGATTTTTTTGGTTTTAAGCCTAGTGGACCCGGAAAGAGCTAACTCCCACTTTGTCCAGGCATTTTACTTCCTGAACTTAGGATAAGCCCAGAGGGGCTGGAGCAGGTAGCGCACAAAGAGCCACGGTAAAGGAAAGTTTAGCAGCACTGTATTATAGATGACCCAGTCTTCAGCCCAAATTTGCCCTTGCTGACAGCTGGGGTTGTATATAGCGAACTTCTGCTTTCTTTCCCTGAAGTCGATTGTCCTCAGTAGGCTTGATGAAAGGTGAGTCTAACCTACCCACTAGTCCCAGAAGGACTTAAGCAGAGAGAGACAGAGAGCAAGAGAATGTATGTTTGTCAATAAGGCTACTGCTGAGCCGACTCAAGTAGGGCCAGGGCTGGGGCTCTAGTTTGACCCCCTTATGGGAGGAGAGAGCAGACAGAGCAGTATGCCTGGGTGTCCTCTCATGGGATGAGGACTGTGACCCTGTCCAAAGGGAAGAGACAGAGTCAGAGCTAGCCAGTTTTCTGAGTGACAGCATCATGAGTGACAGGAGAGAACAGTCCCACAGAGGGCCACACATGTGTAGATGGCCTTTTACTCCTGGAAGCCACACTCACTACCCCACCTGGCCCAATCACATTCTTGGAAGCTGATCAGTCTTGAGCAACTTTTCTCTGAGAGACAAGCACGAGTGTCAGGAAAGCTTTATCTACTTCCTTAAGGTCGACATTTCTCTTATTTTACTTGTTTTTCTTAAGCCTGTAACATCAATAGTCAAGCCTACAACTCTTTTACGTAAGCTTAGTAATCTCTCCTTCCAATGTACCTCCATGTTGAGGGTCGTTAGGCATCATTAAGTCAGTTCCAACTCATAGCGACCCTATCTATGTACAATAGAATGAAACACTGCCCAATCCTACGCTATCTTCATGATCTCGTGATAGTTGTTATGCTTAACCCCATTGTTGCAGCCACTGCTTCAATCCGTCTCCCTGAGGGTCTTCTTTTTCACTGACATTCTACTTTACCAAGCATGATATCCTTCTCCAGGGACCAATCACTCCTGATAACATGTACAAAGTATGTGAGCTGAGTCTCACCATCCTGGCTTCTAAGGAGCATTCTGGCTGTACTTCTTCCAAGATGGATTTGTTCATTCTTTTGGCAGCTTACAGTATATTCAATATTCTTCAACAACACCATAATTCAAAAGCATCAATTCTTCTTTGGTCTTCCTCATTCATTGTCCAGCTTTCTCATGCATATGGGGCAATTGAAAAAACCATGACTTGGATCAGGTGCACCTTAGTCCTCAGAGTGACATCTTTGATTTTTAACACTTTAAAATGTTCTTTTGCAGTAGATTTGCCCAATGCCATATGCCATCTGATTGCTTGACTTCTGCTTCCGTGGGCTTTGAGTGTGGATCCAAGTAAAATGAAGTCCTTGACAACATCAGTCTTTTCTCCATTTATCATGATGTTGATTATGGTCCAATTGTGAGGATTTTTGTTTTCTTTATATTGAGGTTTAACCCATACTGAAGGCTGTAGTCTTAGACCTTCACCAGTAAGTGTTTCAAGTCCTCTTCACTTTCAGCAGAAAAGTGATGAACTTTCTCAAGGTAACACCTTGCAGGGCAGAACATGTTTAATCTTAGAATTCAATTCCACTTATCATCAATAAATGTCTTATAAGGCTATTTTTATATTGAAGAGGTTAAAAAAAAACTCAGCATAGTTGTTATGGTAAAGGCCCAGTCCTAGGTGGTACAAACAGTTAACGCACTCAACAGCTAACTGAAAGTTCGGAGGCTTGAATCCACTCAGAGGCACCTTGGAAGAAAGGCCCGGCAATCTACTTCTGAAAAGTCAGCCATTGAAAACCCTACTGCAGCACAGTTCTAGACTGACACACATGGAGTCAGCGTGAGTCAAAGTCAAGTAGGCAGCAACAGGACTGGATTAACGGATCTTTGGGTTTGACTGAAGGAAAGATCCCTTTCTAGTCTAATCTGGTCATAATCTGCTCAAAGGAAACATTATTCATGAACGCGCATCCGGAGGAAGTTTTCTCCTGGAATCTGCACTATCCAACTCAGCACCCCTGATGCCAACCAGGGACACAGAATGATGGGTGTAGAACATTCGAAATAAAGAACAAGTACTGTATGTCCCTGATTTCAAAAGTCAAGCATATTTGAGTGGTGACCAACCTCCACATGCACGTGGACAAGACTCTCTCATTTTGGACACGCATTAAAAAAAAAAAAAATTTTTTTTTTTTTTAATCAACACGTAAATTCTACTTTGATGTCCCTTAAGTCAATCTTCTTGTGCAGTCTCTAACTCTATAACTTTTAGACTTGGGCCTCAATTTCTATAAACTTCCCTTGGGCAGTTTTCACTCCATTAGTTTTGAAGTCTTTGGTCATTTCCTCCACCATTTCAGCACAAAAAAACTTTCATTCAAGTTTATGTTTGCGGCAGCTGTCTGACCCATAGAACCCACCCTCCAGTCTCCCTCGGGACATTACCTTGCTGCCATTTGTCTCTGTCTGGAAACCCTGGTGGAGCAGTGGTTAAGAGCTACAGCTGCTAACCAAAAAGTCAGCAGTTCAAATCCACCAGGAACACCTTGGAAACTCTATGTGTCGGTTCTACTCTGTCCTATAGGGTTGCTATGAGTTGGAATTAACTTGAAGGCAGTGGGTTGGGTTTAGTTTTTTTTTTTTTCAACCAAAGGAAATTTGCAATACCTTTATCAAATTTGTATTTTTTATCTCTGAGCATCAGTTTCCTTGTGTATAAAATGAGGATAATATAAGCATCTATTTGAAGGCTAAATTAATAAATGCAAAAGTCTAAGAATAGTTCCTAGCACACAGTAAGCCCTCAATAGATGTCCAATTTCATTCTTATTCTCACCCTATCGCATGGGGAATAGGTAAAACACTGCTTTAAATTCATTTGCAGTATTGTTGTTGTTAATAAAAAAAAAAAAAATTGTTGTTAGGTGCCATTAAGTTGGTTCCAACTCATAGCGACCCCACACAAAATAGAACGAAACACTGCCTGGTCCTGAGCTGTCCTAACAATTGTGTTGCTGTGGTTGAGACCATTATTGCAGCCACTGTGTCAATCCATCTCACTGAGGGTCTTCCGTTTTTTGCTGACCCTCTTCTTTATCAAGCATGACATTCTTCTTCATGAATTGTCCCTCCTTATAACATGTCCAAAGTACGTGAAACAAGGTCTTGCCATCTCCACTGTCTTGGTTATCTAGTGCTGCCATAACAGAAATACCACAAGTGGATGGCTTTAACAAAGAGAAATTTCCTCACAGTAAAGTAGGACAAAAGCCCAAATTCAAGGTTTCATCTCCAGGGGAAGGCTTTCTCTCTGTCGGCTCTGGAAGAAGGCCCTTGTCCTCAGTCTTCCCATGGTCAAAAAGCTTCTCAGGCGCAGGGACCCCAGGCCCAAAGGATGTGCTCTGCTCCTGGTGCTGCTTTCTTGGTGGCATAAGGTCCCCAACTCTCTGCTTGCTTCCCTTTCTTTTTATCTCTTGAGAGATAAAAGGTGGTGCAGGCCACACCCCAAGAAAACTCTCTTTTCTTTGGATCAGAGATGTGACCTCAGTAACCCAAAACCCCAGTGCCGTCGAGTCGATTCCAACTCACAGTGACCCTATAGGACAGAGTAGAACTGCCCCGTAGAGTTTCCAATAGTAAGAGTGGTGTTATAATCCCACCCTAATCCTCTTTAACATAAAATTACAATCACAAAATGGAGGACAAACACAGAGTACTGGGAATCATGGTCTAACCAAGTTGACACATATTTTTAGGCGAACACAATTCAATCCCTGACACTCGCTTCTTCCAAAACGGATTTGTTCGTTCCTCTGGCAGTAGTTGGTATAGTCAATACTCTTCACCAACACCATAATTCAAAGGCATCAATTCTTCAGTCTTCCTTATTCATTATGTCTTTAGTTTTCTAAAGGGGTGAGGCCAGTGGAGTATCTTAGGTGGCTGCCCACAGGCTTTGAAGACCACAGATGCTACTCACCAAAGTAGAATGTAGATAATTTTCTTTATTAACTATGTTACGCCAATTGAGCTAAGTGTTCCCCAAGACCGTGGTCCCCACAGCCCTGGGCCCAGCAATTCAGCCCCTCAAGGAGTTTGGATGTGTCTATGGAGCTTCCACGACCTTGCCTTGAACAAGTTGTACTGGCTTCCCCAGTATTGTGTACTCTCTTAGCCTTCACCACAGTTACCACTACCTGTTGTCTATTTTGTGAGGATGTTTGTTTTCCATATGTTATGTTGTAATCCATACTGAAAGCTATAGTCTCTGGCCTTCATCAGTAGGTGCTTTGAGTCCTCTTTGCTTTCAGCAAGCAAGGTGGTGTCATCTGCATATCGCAGGTTGTTAGCCTTCCTCCGATCCTGATGCTGTGTTCTTTTTCATATAGTCCAGCTTCTTGGATTATTTGCTCAGCGTACAGATCGAATAAGTAGTGTGAAAGGTCACAACACTGATACACACTTTTCTGATTTTGAGCCACTCAGTATCCCCTTGTTCTGTTCAAACGACTGTCTCTGGGTCTATGTATAGATTCCACGTGAGCACAATTCATTGTTAGAGAATTCACAATCTTTACAATGTTATCCATGGTTTGTTATGATCTACATAGTTGATTGTCTTCTCATAGTCAATAAAACACATGTAAACTTCTTTCTGGTGTTCTTTGCTTTCAGGCAAGACCCATCTGACATCAGCAATGATTTCCCTCTTCCACATGCAAGTCTGAATCTGGCTTGAATTTCTGGCAGTTCCCTGTCAATATACTGCTGCAACTGTTTTTGAAATATCTTCAGCAAAATTTTACTTGTGTGTGATATTAATGGCATTGTTTGATAATTTCTGCATTCTGTTGAATCACCTTTCTTTGGAATGGGCACATATATGGATCTCTTCCAGTCAGTCAGCCAGATACCTGTCTCCCAAATTTCTTGGCCTACATTAGTGAACACTTCTAGCATTTCATCTGTTTGTTGAAACATCTCAATTAGTATTCCATCAATTCCTGGAGCCTTTTTTTTTTTTTTTTTGGCTAGTGATTTCAGTGCATCTTGGGCTTTTTCCTTCAGTACCATTTGTTCTTGAACACACTACCTCCTGAAATGGTAAGACATCAACTAATTCTTCTTGATATGGTGACTCTGTGTATTCCTTCCATTTTCTTTTGATGATTCCTGCCTCGTTCAACATTTTGGCCATAGAGTCCTTCAAAATTGCAACTGGGGGCTTGAATTTTTTCTTCAGTTCTTTCAGCTTAAGAGATGCCAGGCATGTTCTTCCCTTTTGGTTTTCTAACTCCAGGTCTTTGCTCATGTCATTATAATACTTTACTTTGTCTTCTTGAGCTGCTCTTTGAAGTCTTCTGTTCAGCTCTTTTTCTTCATCATTTCTTCAATTCACTTTAGCTGCTCTACGTTCAAGAGCAAGTTTCAGAGTCTCTTCTGACATCCATTTTGGTCTTTTCTTTCTTTCCTGTCTTTTTAATGAACTTTTGCTTTCTTCATGTATGATGTCCTTTATGTCATTCCACAACTCATCTGGTCTTCAGTCATTAGTGTTCAATGCATTAAATCTGTCCTTGAAGTGGTCTCTAAATTCAGGTGAAATATACTGAAGGTCATACTTTGGTTCTCATGGACTATCCAGGCGTGACCAGTAACTTGAAATTTGCCTCCAAAATTGGAGAGTGCTGAGAGACCAAAGGAAGAGGTGGGCAACTCCAGTATGGCAGTGAAGGAGTTTAAATTAGGGAGATTTACACACCGAGCCAGTGGTCCTCAGTGGCAGGAGGACCAATGCAGATCTCTGCACCCAGCAGCAGAGTGCGGAGGTTTTGTGATGGTCAAGGACAAAGGTGGCTCCAAGCCACAGCATTACATAAGACTGCCTCAGCAAGGTCACGTAACAGGGGCTTGAAAAACACAGTGAACTATCAAAAACAGCAGTGAAATAGAATGCATGAGGGCAGCCGTGTTTGGCCTCACAAAGCTTATTTTCCCCCCTTCATGGACTTATTTTAATTTTCTTCAGCTTCAACTTGAACTTGCATGTGAGCACTAGATGGTCTGTTCTGCAGTGGGCCCCTAGCCTTGTTCTGATTGATGATATTGAACTTCTTCATCATCTCTTTTCATACATATAGTCAATTTGATTCCTGTGTATTCCATCCGGTGAGGTCCACCTGTATAGTCACTGTTCATATTGTTGAAAAAAGGTATTTGCAACGAATAAGTCATTGGTCTTGCAAAATTCTACCATGCTATCTCTGGCATTGTTTCTATCACCAAGGCCATGTTTTCTAACTACATACGCTTCTTCTTTGTTTTCAGCTTTTGTATTCCAATCACCAGTAATTGTCAATGCATCTTGATTGCATCCTTAATCAATTTCATACTGCAGAAGTTGGTAAAAATCTTCCATTTCCTTATCTTTGGTATTGGTAAAAATTTGAATAATAGTTGTATTAACTGGTCTTCCTTGTAAACATATGGATATTATTCTATCACTGACAACGTGGTACTTCAGGATAGATCTTAAAATGTTCTTTTTGATGATGAATGTGTCGCCATTCCTCTTCAATTTGTCACTCCCAGGAGAGTAGACCATATGATTTTCTGATTCAAAATGATAATACCAGTCCATTTCAGTTCACTAATGACTAAGATATCCATCTTTATGTGTTCTATTTCATTTTTAATGACTTTCAATTTTCCTAGATTCATGCTTCATACATTCCACACTCCTATTATTAATGGACGTTTTCAGTTGCTTCTTCTCATTGTGCGTCGTGCCACATCAGCAAATGAAGGTCCCAAAAGCTTTACTCAATCCACGTCAATAAGGTTCACTCTACTTTGATCAGGCAGCTCTTCCCCAGTCGTATTTTGAGTGCCTTCCAACCTGAGGGACTCATCTTCTGACACTATATCAGACAATGTTCTGCAGCTATTCATAAGGTTTTCATTGGCCAATTATTTTAGAAGTAGATCGCCAGGTCCTTCTTCCTAGTTTGTCTTAGTCTGGAAGCTCGCTGAAACCTGTGCACCATGGGTGACCCCACTGGTGTTTGAAATACCAGTGGCATAGCTTCCAGCATCACAGTAACACATAAGCCACCACAGTACAACAAACTAACAGACAAGTAGTGGGTTGGTGGAAAAAATATAGAATAAATCTCAGTTAGGTATCAGCTTTGTAACTAAGTCTAGGCCAGGAGTCTGCAAACTATGGCCTAATCCAATTTTGAAATAAAGTTTTATTGGAACAAAGCCACATCCATTCATTTAGAGATTGTCTGTGGCTATTTTCAGACTACTGCAGCAGAGCTGAATAGTTGAAACAGAGGCCGTGGCCCACAAAACCTAAAATATTTGCAGAAAAGGACCAGATAGTAAATATCTAAACATCAGATTTTTTCCTTAAGTATTAGACCAGGTCCTGAAGAATTACATTTAAATGGTGTTTTTTGTAAAATATTATTATTTGTAATGCAATGTTACAGACAAGAGAACTTTGTGTTTTGTTTTGTTTTGTTTTTTCTACTTTCTCAGGGATAAAGGGAATCAACAATGCACCTTTGAAAATAAGAAGAAAAAGAGGTAAAAAGAAGTAATTAATATATTTAGCAGTTAAACATCTAAATTCCTATCCTATATGCTCGGTTATGAGTGATAAATCAATTTCCTTCACTGTGGTCGAGGGTCAGTACACACGTTAGCATACTCATCAGCATCAGGGAATCCTGACAACATGGCAGAATGGTGGTAACACACATCCTGCAGATTTGCCAGTTGATCTCTTAGAAGACTCCAAGCCTCTTTGGGCATGTACAGAGCTCCCTTTACTGAACTGATAGGTTTTGAGGAGGGAAATAAAAAGAAAAACATACAAAGTAGATCCCTAACATGACATTTAGCTGACCCTTCTCTTGCACATGTGGCTTGGCTGCTAACCAAAATGTAGGCAGTTCGAATCCACCAGCCGCCCCTTGGAAACTCTATAGGGCAGTTCTACTCTGTTCTGTAGGGTCAGTATGAGTTGGAATTGACTTGACAGCAATGGGTTTGGCTTTTTTTTTTTTTTTTTTGGTTTCTCTTGCACACGTAGAGAGCCACAGTTTGGCCCAATGGGGAGTCCTGGTTGATAATACAAGACCTGTGTTTGTCCTGTCATTTGACCTTTTTGCCTCAATCTCTTCATCTGTAAAGGGGGAGAGTGAATTAGACTGACTGCCCTGCTAGGCCCATGTAGCTCTAATATTCTATGGATCTCTGAACTGGGCTCTGGAAGGATCATGAACCACCCATCCTCCCCATCCAAGAGAGGATGGGGCAAGTGGATTTAGCATGGCATGTGGAGGCAGTGGACCCCTCAACATTGGCTCCTGCTGCTGACGTTCACCTTAAGACAGTCCATGCCTGCTTTGGTGGAATAGACCCCCAGTGCCTGTATTCAAAGGGCGTGCAGAAGCCCTCCCCATAAGCAATTTGCAGTTTCTTCTAGAGCCCCCCTGAGCTTCTCTCTCAGTCACAGAGAAAGTCTACATGAAGGAGAAGGGAAGAAAGCAGAAAGCAGAGAGGAAAGACAGACACTGCCCCCGTTAAGTGTCCCACTGCCGCTGTGCTCTCTGCTTCCCCAGTAAGTGCATCAAATGATAACCAAGCTGAAGTTCGAGATTTTGTTCTCCAACCACACAACTGCAAACAATGGTACGGCTAGAACTCTCCCTTCCAAACGTCAGGGAGCTCATCATTATCTAATAGATGGTGGCGGCCAACTTGCTTGGGAATCCAGATCCTTCTATGAGAGGCTTTTGTACATGATTTCAGAGGATAGGAATGGGGAAAGACATTACCTCTATGTGTCCCATCTGCCATAAAAGAAAGATCTTGAAGTGTAATGAACTCATGGGCTAAATCATCCCAATACATTCTAAATCATAAAAGAAGGCTCGCAAAAGGTCTGAGGAGGAACAGTGCATGGTTATTGAGGACAACAGTATGAAAACATGTTCCCTTTCAGGCCCAAATATTCCCAGAGACAAAAATGTGGATTTTCGATCTTCTGAACTTCCTGTGACCTGTGGTAAGGTGAAGGGGATTCTGTATACGGAGAAGCTGAAACAAGGTGGGTTTCTTTGTCTTCTACTCTTTTAAACTGGAAAATATACATGTCAGTCACGTGTTTTGGGGGAGCAGTACCTGTGTCAGGGGTTCCCATGACGCTCTCAGGTTCAGTGATTCTCCAGGAGGGCTCACAGGGCTCAGCATCTATTATACTCATGGCTATGCTTTATTAAAGCCAAAGGATACAAAGCAGGATTAGCGAAGGGAAAACGAACAGGTGGTGAAGTTCAGAGAAACTAGGTGCAAACTTCCAAGAGTCCTCCCCCAGAGGAGTCACGCAGGACACGCTAAATTCCTCCAGCAATGAACTGTGACAACACATGTGAAATGCTATCCACCAGGAAAGCTGGCCTCAGCCTAGGAGTCCAGGGTTTTCTTCAGGGGTGAGTCGCATAGGCACCAGGCACCCTCTCTCTACCTGTTGTTGTTAGCTGTTATCGAGTCAATTCCAACTCGTGGCAACCCTCTACCTAGCCCCTCCTAAAATTTTAGACTCCCAGAAGGAAAGCAGGTGTTCAGCATAAACCATATTATTTGTACAAACAGCCTGGGCACAGTAAGCATTCCTTTCAATTCTGAGAACAGTGGGATCTTCCTGAAATCCAAGTTCTCAGATGCCAGCTAAGTGACCACCTTGCAGCAGACCTTTGGAATGACAGCAGTCTCAGACCTGCTCTGTTAGCGCTTTTCTGCACAGCACCCCAGGCAGGCTGGAGGAAAGATATCAGTCCTTCCACACCTTCAAAATTCATGAAACATTAGCCTAGTGGGTCATCTCCTCTTCCTCCCATGGAAATGGTCCACAGGGACACCGGGGGGACTTGTTACCAAGTGTAATCTGAGGTGCCCATCCAGCACACAGTGGAGGGGCAGGCACTTCGATATCTTGTTGGAAAAATGTACGCATTCAAGAAATTCAACAACATCCTTCACAGCCCCATGCCCCGTAGCATCTATATGGCCTCGTGCTAAGTAAAAAGAGCATAGAATTTAGAATTGGAAGACCTGGATTCCAGTTTCACCTAAACTAGGAGTGTGTGTTTGGTCTGGGACAAGGTTCTCAGCCCTTCGGATCCTGAACTTACTCCTCTACAAAATGGAAATAACAATCTAACTTTCCTCACCGCATCGTTATGAGAAAACAGGAGACAGACGTAAAATACTTTGTAAATTACCACCGATAAAGCGCACTGGAAATGCTTCTGTGTCAGGATTGAGCTCCCCTCCCAAAACATACTTCTGTGGCACCTACATGTATAAACATTTGCCCTGTGACCATATTGTATATACATAATTTAATTTTTTCCACTAGATCACATTTCCGTGATTACATTTAACATAAAATGTCCACGAGTTCAAAATATGAGAGAGACTTGGTTACCACTAGCTAGATGGAAAATGTGGTACAGAGGATGGAGGCGTGGGTTGGGGACACCCACCTGGGAACAGACGAGCCCCGTGGAGGGCTGTGTGTCTTACCGCTCCCTGAAACTCAGCCTGGCTGGATTCGGGCCTTAGAAAAGGAAGAGGAAAGAATCCTGCTCATGGTTTACCAAACCTGCCCTTAGCGTTGACTCTGACTCATGGCAACCCCACATGCGTCAGAGTAGAACTGTGCTCCATAGGATTTTCAATGGCTGAGTTTTCAGAAGTAGATGGCCAGGACTTTCTTCGGAGGCACCTCTCGGTGGACTTGAACCTCCAACCTTTTGGTTAGCAGCGAAACACGTTAAGCATTTGCACCACCTAAGACTCCTGCTAGTTGTTTAGAAGCATTCATATTTTTTGTCCCTTAAAAATTATAAGGTACTTTGAAAATGTAAATTTTGGTGGTAATTATTCTCCTCATTGCATGAAGGTCGAAGACGTGTGCAGGAGCAGTGGGGCTAAGTGTGGGGGATCCACAAGTCTGGGAGGGAAATCCAGACTCCCCTGCCACTGACCCTGAGCCTAAACTGGGTGGCTCTGGATCCAGTGTGGGGGAAGGCAGCCTGGGCCCCTCGCTGAGGCTGGAGGGGTCTCAGTTCGTCTTGGCCTTACAGGCTCCTCGAGTCTGTGTATACAGACTGAAGACGGAAGATGGCTTACCCTCAGGCAGTTCGAAATCGAAGGCAACCATGAGAAGTCAAAGAACTGGAAGACGAGTGTGCGCTGTGGTGGAGAGACTCTGCTGTCGCTGATAAAGGTATTCGTGCAGCAAGAAGCATAAAGGAGGGGCTTAGCTGTCATGACTTACATCAAGCTTTAGCAGAACTTCTCAGAGTGCAGGAAATGGTCCTGACCTCCTTTCTCAGGTCACAACCCAACTGCCGTTGAGTCCACTTTGATTCACAGTGACCCCATGTGTGGCAGAGCGCAACGGTGCTCCATAGGATTTTCAATACCTGGTTTTTCAGAAATAGGCAACCAGGCCTTTTTTCCGAGGTACCTCTGGGTGAACTCGAACCTCCAACCTTTGGGTCTGCTGTTGAGCGTGTTAACCATTTGCATCACCCAGGAACTCCTCAGGCCGCAATTCCTATGTTATTGCTAGCATCCCACCCAGCATTGTCACAGCTGGCTTACTTTATGGCTTCATCCTCTATCTACATGCAGGGAACTCTCATCCTTTTGAAAGTAGGACAATCAATTGTGGCCTTGACTCTGGCACTAGTAAACTACAGAATTCGGTCACAGAGAATTTAAATTGGGGAGGGGGGTCTCAAACATTTGGGGCCAATTTTAGAAGGTAGAATTATAAATCTGAAAATAATACATGGTACAGGTGTTTTCTGGATTACAGGATATGTCAACATTATTTCTTTCAGTATCCCCAGTTGCCATGGAGTTGATTCCAACTCATGGCAACCCCGTGTGCGTCAGAGTAGGACTGTGCTCCACAGGGTTTTCAGTGGCTGATTTTACAGAAGTAGATTGCCAGGCTTTTCTTCCAAGGCACGTCTGGGTGGAGTTAAACCTCCAACCTTTCAGTCAGCAGCCAAGCGCATAATTATTTTCGCCACCCAGCGACTCCTTCTCTTGATAAGCTGTCTCAAATTCCTTCTTGAAACAGAATATAAATCAATTGCATTTTAAAATACCTGCCTTTTTGATTGCCATATCAAGCCCCAGATGTGGGCAGAACAAGGATCCTGGTCTCTGTGGGAGATGATTCTGTATCTTCCAATTCCCAATCCAGAGCTCTCTTTCAATCACATTCCCCAAGGGCCCTTCCTTGCGGCACTCTGTCAATAAAGGATGAGCTCTTTGCTCAGCAAGTATTTATTGAGCTACATCTAAAGCCATAAGGCTGTACAAGGTGTGAGCCCCAGTCCCTGAGCACCGCCTGTCCCAGGAGAGAGCCTGCAGGATCGTTACCACAGGACAGCCCACGTATCAGTGCTGGAAGGGGCACCGTCAGGAAAGACGCAGTGGCTCAGGGAGGGAAAGGTTCTGTCTGACTTTGAGGTTAAGGACAGCTTCACGAAAGTTTTAAGACTCACTGAGCTGAGTCTTAAAAGAAGAATGGCTCTGACCGGCAAAAATGTAGGAACAGGGTATTCTACGTAAAAAGGATGGCATGAAAATCCACCCCGTAGTTTGTCAAGAAGTTGTGAGTAATAAGGCTTGAGACGCAGGCTGTGCTGTTGCAGAGGTCTTGAGGCCAGATAAGGTGTCTGAACTCTGCCTTTAATCACGAGCACCACTGAAGGTTTGAGTTAGAGAACAACATAGTTGCAATAATGCTTTATACATGCTTTAGAAGGATTAATCTGGTCAGACAATGCAAGGTTGGAGGGTGAGTGCTTGAAGCCATGCAACCGTAAATGGCTTCCCCATGTTTCGGCCTGATCCACGCATACTCAAGCTACCAAGCTTAGCTCAAGCATCACCCTCAATCTGCAGTCCTTGGAAACTCACCCCTCTCTGGCTCCCAAAGCACTCTATGACAGCACAGTTCACAGTCTGTCGTCCCGATTCATCACATGCCTATTTTCCTCGTTGTCTCCCCAGGAACCTGGACACCTTTCTGTGCCCAGCCACGCATGGTGTCTGACACCTGTCAGTTACCCACTGGGTGTGTGCCAATGGAATAGCCATGGTATATGAGGCCATAGCTGATGGAATAGCCCTGGTATATAAGGCTGTAACCAAAGGAAAAGCCCTGACATATAAGGCCGTAGCCAATGGAATAGCCCTGGCATATAAGGCTGTAGTTCATGGAATAGCCCTGATATATAAGGTGGTAGCCAATGGAATAGCCCTGGCATATGAGGCTCTAAGGACACAGCTAGAGCAGTACTTGGGGAATAGAAAGGAAGTGGTGGGTGTAGAAAAGTTTGTGAAGGAAAACCTGGCAAGACTTTATAAGGAAAGCAAAGGAGTTCTGAAAGCCGATCATGGATAACAGAGGTAGCAGGATGCCACAGATCTGGGGAGGAAGGTTATATTCCATGAAGACACCTTAAATTTGAGTTGACAGAGGGACATCCTGGTAGAAATATCTGGAAGGCAGCTGGAAATACCGAACTCAATAGAAACAAGAATGCTTCATAGCATTAATCTCTTTTATCTTTCAGGGGGGATTTCTACAAGACCCACCGAGAACAAGAAAAAGGGTGATTATCACATGATCGTCTACCAGTGTCTCATTGATCATATTCTTGATTTCCCGTAACTGTAGCCTTATTATAAATTAACTTATTGGGATAAGTCTCCATTTTAGAACATGGTGTTTTTACAGTTCCTCCTCTGGAACATTACACAGTGTACAAGGCCGGGGCTTCCTTGAGCGCTAAAGCATTTGAGATAGAGGTGGGAACAATCCTTAAAAACAGATAATGAGACAGAATTGACCTTATAAAAAGATCTGGGTGGCATACTGCCTTACAGTAAAACATTAAAAATGGTTCTAGAGCTGGAAAAGCGTGCATGATTTTGAAATGTACAATGCCTGTAAGGACTATTGCCATAGCAACTGCAACTTGAACATTGATTTTCTTTTTCCATTGACTTTTCTGTATTCTAGCTTTAATAAAATAAGAATGGAGCAAAAGTTTTCCAAGAAATATTCCACGGTCATTTGGGGGGTGCATATATAACCATCTGTCATTTGGTAAAGCAAGCAACAAAAAACACATTCTCTGTCTTTCTTTTATATCTTTCCTCTCCTTCCCAGTACACACACACACAGACACATACACACACTGACACACACGTGTTCTTCAAGGGGAATTTCTTTTTCTTTATGGAGATGACATCTTTGGGAACAGCGTGATGGGAAAGGTGAACCAACCCTAAGAGAGAGGCTGCTGACCTGGAAACACTTTTCCCTTGAGGAAAGTCCTTTTGGCCCCACCAAACTGACACTGACACATAATTTAGTGCTTTTTATTCTCCAAATAGATGTACAGGCCATAAAAGCAGATATGAAACAAAAAGAGCAGTGGCATGAATCCCTTGAATGAAGAAACGTACTCAAATATGTAGTTAATGTAAAAATCACATTCAATATTGTCAGTCTTTCTCTCTTTTCAACAGAGAAGACTGGAGTTTTCCAACAATGACTTAAGTGACCATTATGTAAGTATTAACTCCAACCTTAACCCAGAATAACACAGGAGTTCCCCTGGGGACATTATCTGTGACATTACTGCTTTTCCCTGAAGCATGCTTACTCTTCATCAGAGTATGTTGCTATGTGTGGTGGGCAAAGAATATCACCTATATTGCCACACCAGACAGATGGTTCTGGATTGGGTGTCTCTTCCATTTGTTTCAATGGAAATCTTCCCATTTCCTCATTTCCTGTCCAGGGTGGGTATGGGAGTCAGAGTTCTAGACCATTGGGGTCTCTAGAGATGGAGCTTGAAGTAGCAACGGGCAGGCCTGGCCAGCTGACCCGGGGAGAGGAGAAAATTTGAGAGGATAACAGCGTTCTAAAGAAGGCAGGTTGGGAAGGAGAGGAAAGCCCTAAACATCCACTCCAAGGTGGGCCAGAGCTCAAGATGGCCATCAGCATCAGCCAGATCAGGTTAGTAAGTTCAAAGATGGGGGGAGGTCCCATAAGGAGGCCACGGAAAGGAACATGCAGGGGAAGTGGGTCCTTATGGAGTTCTTGTAGCCAATCTCAAGGGAGCCATCAGGGTGCTGACCTGGTTAGCACTGAAACCATCAACACTTGGCAAATCATGGGCATCTTTACTCAGCCTGCTTGACTGGTGCCCAGTGATGTGCAAATCATTGTGACCCCACGTGCCCCATCCATTCCACTGTGACCCCATATGCCCCATCCACTGTGACCCCACATGCCCCATCCATTGTGATCCCACATGCAGCATCCATTCTGATCACATGCACCATCTATCCTGACCCCACAAGCCCTATCCCCTGTGACCCCACATGCCCCACTGTGACCCCACATATCCCATACACTGTGACCCCATATGCCCTATCCACTGTGACCCCACTTGCCCCATCCACTTTGACCCCACATGCCCCATCCACTGTCATCCCACTTGCTCCATCCACTGTGACCCCTCCTGCCCCGTCCACTGTGACCTCACATGCCCCATCCATTCTGACCCCACAGGCCCCATCTACTGTGACCCCACACTATGACCCACATACCCCAACCACTATGACCACACATACCCTACCCACTGTGACCCCATATGCCCTGTCCATTCTGACCCCACACGCCCATCCATTCTCTGCTTGCCTGCTTTAAGGTCTGCCAAAATCATGGACAACTCCTCTAAATTTTACTTTGATTCTTTCACTCAATGAGGTGGACATTTTACACAGAGTCACCTTTGTGCACAACTCCAGGGGGTACCTCTCATGACAGTATGATGTCCCACTGCACTGATATAAGACATGGGCAGAGAGAGGGGGGATCAACGTTCCTTTGGGTTTTCTAGCAAATGCTCTGCCCAGGTCAGATCTAGATATCATCCAGGTGGGATCCTTCAGTAGTCTAACACCTCCCATCTCTGGGGTCAGTGTAAAACGTTCGATGACCGAGGTAGACGTAGAGGGTCATTTGTCATAGCCACAGCCAAGCCCTCTGTGAAGATGAAAAGCCCACTGCTCCAGCCAGGCTATCTTGGCCCTTTCTGTGACCTTTATGTGGCAAAGCTTGTAGGCTAATGACGAAATCTACTCACAGCTCGCCAACCCTTGCTGAGGGAAAATCTCATTCAGACCTGGGGCTCCCAGACATAGCTACACGTGAGCATCACCTGGGGGTCCCAGGACCAGAGGTTCTGATTTCATTGGTCTCAGTATCAATATTTCCAGAGTTCCGCTGGTGAAGCAGCAATATTGCGAGCCCTGGTGCTACAGTGGTTAAGAGCTCACCTGCTGACCAAAAGCCTGGCACTTCAAATCCACCAGCCACTCCTTAGAAACCCTATGGGGCAGTCCTACTCTGTCCTATAGGGTCGCTATGAGTCGAAATCGACTTGATGGCAAAGGGCTTGGTTTTGGGTTTTTTGGTAGACCAGTGCAAGAAGACCTGGTAGTGCAGTGGTTAAAGTTCTTGGCTGCCATCTTCTCTGACCATAAGGCCATAAAAGTGGAAATCAATAACAGGAAAAGAAATCAAACGCTTGGAAACTGAACAATTCCCTGCTCAAAAAAGGCTGGATGATAGAAGACATTAAGCATGGAATAAAAAAAATTCAGAGAATCCATTGAGAATGAAAACACTTCCTATCAGAACCTTTGGGGCACAGCAAATGCGGTGCTCAGAGGCCAATTTATATCAATAAATGCACACATCCAAAAAGAAGAAAGGGCCAAAATCAAAGAACTATCCCTACAACTTGAACAAATAAAAAGAGAGCAACAAAAGAAACCCACAGGCACCAGAAGAAAACAAATAATAAAAATTAGAGCTGAAATAAATGAAATAGAAAACAGAAAAACAATTGAAAGAATTAACAAGACCAAGAGCTGGTTTTTTGAAAAATTCAACAAAACTGATAAACCACTGTCCAAACTGACAGAAGAAAAACAGGAGAGGAAGCAAATAACCCGAATAAGAAATGAGAGGGGCGATATTACAACAGACCCAACTGAAATTAAAAGAATCATATCAGATTACGCTGAAAAACTATACTCAAACAAATTTGAAAACCTGGAAGAAATGGATGAATTCCTAGAAACACACTACCTACCTAAACTAACACAAACAGAAGTAGAAAAACTAAATAAACCCATAACAAAAGAAGAGGTTGAAAAGGTAATCAAAAAACTCTCAACAAAAAAAAGCCCTGGTCCGGACAGCTTCACTGCAGAGTTCTACCAAACTTTCAGAGAAGAGTTAACACCACTACTACTAAAGGTATTTCAGAGCACAGAAAAGGACGGAATACTACCAAACTCATTCTGTGAAGCCACCATATTCCTGATACCAAAACCAGGTAAAGACACCACAAGAAAAGAAAATTATAGACCTATGTCTCTCATGAACTTAGTTGCAAAAATCCTCAACAAAATTCTAGCCAATAGAATTCAACAACATATCAAAAAAAAATTCACCATGACCAAGTGGGATTCATACCAGGTATGCAGGGATGGTTCAACATTAGAAAAACAAATAATGTAATCCACCACATAAATAAAACAAAAGACAAGAATCACATGATTTTATCAGTTGATGCAGAAAAGACATTTGACAAAGTTCAACACTCGTTCATGATAAAAACTCTCAGCAAAATAGGAATAGAAGGAAAATTTCTCAACAAAATAAAGGGCATTTATACAAAGCCAACAGCCAACATCACCCTAAATGGAGAGAGCCTGAAAACATTCCCACTGAGATCGGGAACCAGACAAGGATGCCCTTTATCACCACTCTTATTCAACATTGTGCTAGAAGTCCTAGCCACAGCAATTAGGCTAGATAAAGAAATAAAGGGCATCCAGATTGGCAAGGAAGAAGTCAAAGTATCTCTATTTGCAGATGACATGATCTTATACAGAGAAAACCCTAAGGAATCCTCCAGAAAACTACTGAAACTAATACAGTTCAGCAGACTATCAGGATACAAGATAAACATACAAAAATCAGCTGGATTCCTCTACACCAACAAAAAGAACATCGAAGAGGAAATCACCAAATCAATGCCATTTACAATAGCCCCCAAGAAGATAAGATACTTAGGAATAAATCTTACCAGAGATGTAAAAGGCTTATACAAAGAAAACTACAGTACACTTCTGTAAGAAACCAAAAGAGACTTACATAAGTGGAAGAACATACCTTGCTCATGGATAGGAAGACTTAATATTATAAAAATGTCTATTCTACCAAAGTGATCTATACATTTAATACAATTCCTATCCAAATCCCAACGACATTCTTTAATGAGATGGAGAAACAAATCACTAATTTCATATGGAAGGGAAAGAGGCCCCGGATGAATAAGGCATTACCGAAAAAGAAGAACAAAGTAGGAGGCCTTACTTTACCTGATTTTAGAGCCTATTATACTGCCACAGTAGTCAAAACAGCCTGGTACTGATACAACAACAGATACATGGGCCAGTGGAACAGAATTGAGGATCCAGACATAAATCCATCCACATATGAGCAGCTGATATTTGACAAAGGCCCCAAAACAGTTAAATGGGGAAAAGACAGTCTTTTTAACAAATGGTGCTGGCATAACTGGATATCTATCTGCAAAAAAATGAGACAAGACCCATACCTCACTCCATGCACAAAAACTAACTCAAAATGGATCAAAGACCTAAATATAAAATCTAAAATGTTAAAGATCATGGAAGAAAAAATAGGGACAACATTAGGAGCCCTAATACATGGCATAAACAGTATAGAAAACATTATTAAGAATGTAGAAGAAAAACTAGATAACTGGGAGCTCCTAAAAATCAAACACCTATGCTCATCCAAAGACTTCACCAAAAGAGTAAAAAGATTACCTACAGACTGGGAAAAAGTTTTCAGCTATGACATTTCTGATCAGCACCTGATCTCTAAAATCTACATAATACTGCAAAAACTCAACTGCAAAAAGACAAATAACCCAATTAAAAAATGGGCAAAAGATATGAATAGACACTTCACTAAAGAAGACATTCAGGTAGCTAACAGATATATGGGGAAATGTTCACAATCATTAGCCATTAGAGAAACATAGATCAAAACTACAATGAGATTTCATCTCACTCCAACAAGGCTGGCATTAATCCAAAAAACACAAAATAATAAATGTTGGAGAGGCTGTGGAGAGATTGGAACACTTCTACAGTGCTGCTGGGAATGTCAAATGGTACAACCACTTTGGAAATCGATTCGGCGCTTCCTTAAAAAGCTAGAAATAGAACTGCTGTATGATCCAGCAATCTCACTCCTTGGAATATATCCTAGAGAAATAAGAACATTTACACCAACTGATATATGCACACCCATGTTTATTGCAGCACTGTTTACAATAGCAAAAAGATGGAAGCAACCAAGGTGCCCATCAACGGATGAATGGATAAATAAATTATGGTATATTCACACAATGGAATACTACACATCGATAAAGAACAGTGAGGAATCTGTGAAACATTTCATAACGTGGAGGAACCTGGAAGGCATTGTGCTGAGTGAAATTTGTCAGCTGCAAAAGGACAAATATTGTATAAAACCACTATTATAAGAACTTGGGAAATAGTTTAAACTGAGGAGACAACATTCTTTTGTGGTTACTAGGCAGGGGAGGGAGGGGAGTGGGAGAGGGGTATTCGCTAATTAGATAGTAGATAAGAACTAGTTTAGGTGATGGGAAAGACAGCATACAATACAGGGTAGGGCACCACAATTGGACTAAACCAAAAGCAAAGAAGTTTCCTGAATAAACTGAATGCTTCACAGGCCAGCTTAGCAGGGGCAGTGGTCTGGGGACCATGGTTTCAGGGGACATCTAAGTCAAAAAAAAAAAAAGTCAATAGGCATAATAAAATCTATTAAGAAAACATTCTGCGTCCCACTTTGAAGAGTGGCATCTGGGGTCTTAAACACTAGCAAGCAGCCATCTAAGATGCATCAATTGGTCTCAACCCACCTGCATCAAAGGAGAATGAAGAACACCAAGGACACAAGGCGATTATGAGTCCAAGAGACAGAAAGGGCCATGTGAACCAGAGACTACATTATCCTGAGACCAGAAGAACCAGATGGTGCCTGGCTACAACCAATGGCTGCCCTGACAGGGAACACAACAGAGAACCCCTGAGGGAGCAGGAGAGCCGTGGGAGGCAGACCCCAAATTCTCATAAGACCAGACTTAATGGTCTGACTGAGACTAGAAGGACCCCAGTGGTCGTGGCCCCCAGACCTTCTGTTGGCCCAGGACAAGAACCATTCCCGGAGCCAACTCTTCAGACATGGATTGGACTGGACAATGGGTTGGAGAGGGATGCTGGTGAGGAGTGAGCTTCTTGGATCAGGTGGACCCTTGAGACTATGTTGGCATCTCCTGTCTGGAGGAGAGATGAGAGGGTGGAGGGGGTTAGAAGCTGGTGAAATGGACATGAAAAGAGAGAGTGGCGGGAGACAGCATGCTGTCTCACCAGGGAGAGAGGAATTGGGAGTGTGTAGCAAGGTGTATATGGGTTTTTGTGTGAGAGACTGACTTGATTTGTAAACTTTCACTTAAAGCACAGTAAAAATTATTAAAAAAAAGTTCTCGGCTACCAAGCAAAAGCGTTTTAAACCTCTATGGAAGAAAGATGTGGCAGTCTGCTTCCATAAAGATTTACAGCCTTGGATACCCTATGGGGTCGTTAGGAGTCAGAATTCACTTGATGGCAGCAGGTATGGTTTAGGTTTGGTAGATCAGTGCCATCTATACTACACATCTGTCCATCACAGTCACTTGGAGGGCTTGTTGTACCGTCAATGCCTAGGCCCCGATACCTGGGCTTCTGATTCAGCAAGCGTGGGGTGTGGTCCAGGACTTTGCACTAACAAGTCCAGGTGATGCTGATACTGCTGGTCTAAGACTACTCTTTGGAGAACCTGCCTCAGGCCTTAAACCAGGGGCCTCAACTAGTGACTGCAGATTGGAATCATCTGGAAAGTTAAAAAATACTAATGCCTATGCCCCAACCCAGGGTTCCTGGGTGGCCAAATGGTTTGCACTTGACTACTAACCTAAAGGTTGGCTGTTCAAACCCACAGAGCAGCACTACGGAAGAAAGTCTGGGTGATCTACTTCCATAAAGATTACAGCCAAGGAAACCCTGTGGAGCAGTTCTACTCTGTAACACGTGGGATTGCCATGAGTGGAATCAACTCAGCAACGATGGGCCTGGTTTCATTTATGCCCCGTCTTAGACTAATTGAATCAAAATCCTGATGATGGGCATAAGATGTTTTAAAATATCCCCAGGTGACTCTACTGTTCAACAGGTCAGCAAACACTGCTAAACAAAAGGACAAATTTACTGATAAAAAGATTAGGGAGACACACATCAAGTTTACAGAATTCCTAGAAGGTGGAACTTTGAGCGTGGGATTGCACGTGTTATTCATTCTTTCTCAAAGCCCATTTGCAGTCTATTTTATAGGATGGGGTTCAGAAATCTTGATCCAGCAGCCTAAGAAGAGTGATCAGCATCTATGACTTTTATCTGTTATGATGGAAAGGAAAAACGGTTGCATGGCCCCATGCCAGGACAACTTCAGGCCCCATTTGCAGATGTGTCCAAGGATCTCCGTAACAGACCACTCCTCAAGTTTTCCTACTGAAAGGGAGCACCTGGCCGAGCTACATCTTGCGACCTAGAATTTTCTCATATTTGTGACTTCTGTGTCTTGTCTTCTCATATTAAATTTACTGAAGATAAGAATTTACAAACTGAGATATGTCCCAGTTGTCCTTGGGCCTCAGCTCCTTGGGCCCAAAGACAACTTTGACTTTGAACCCAAATAGCAGGCACTGTTGCTGTGGCTCATAAGATAGCATTATTAATTAGGGTCTCTGCATCCCTGTATCAGTGGGCCTCTCCACCTTCCTTTTATAGAACAAGAATGCCACCAGGTCTGTCATGGACATAGGAACTTGTTCATGAAAATGAAAGTACAGACCAGTCCTTCAGCCTTGGCAACTGCTGTTACCACACACCTGGACCATTCAGAGATGGGATCTGGCACCTCCACACCTTACTTGCCAAGCTGAGTCATGGTTCATCTTCCCCCAGCCTCTCAGAGCCAACTAGCTCCCACTTGGTACCCACCTGGTCATGTGTACCCATGATTCTTCCACCCCAAAGGCACTGCTGCAGATCCAAGGATCCTCCAGTTCAGGAACTCCTCCCCGAGCCCTTTCTTCAACTATGGGGAGACTGTGGCCAAGAAAGCAGACTGCAGTGATTTCTCAGGTGTTTGTTCCATCTTATAAAATTCTCAGTAAAGCACCCGTCCACAAATCAATTTATACAATGGAATGTTGACAACTAGATAAGACACCGTACTTGAGGGCCAGGTTTTTGCCAGAGGAATAAAAAATTTCTCAGATTATCCATAAATCTTCACCCTTTTTTAATAGCTAGCATTTCTGAGTTACAATCTCTGTTCTCATAAAGAAAATTCTTCTGGCCAGACACACAGCCCCCACCTCTTGACCTTTGCTGCAGACCCAAATGTCTTCTTCTGAAATCTCCACTTGGTGCTGTTACTTAATATTTAAGGAAGATAAATTTTGAAGTGTCCACCTTGGTATACACCAAGGCAACGTGTCCTAGAGTACTATCATGCAGACCTTCTGTGGTCTCACTGATCCTGGTGATATCTACATTATCTCACTTTCTAGCCAGAAAACTCAAATCATTGTGAGGTGTGCCAGGATGGAGGATACCTGTTCTGCTGTGACACCTGTCCAAAATCATTTCATGAGGATTGTCACATCCAGCTTGTGGAAGCTGAGAGGTTAGTGAGACATGGCCTGCTCTCTCTCCTCCTCCTCGTTAGGGACTCCTTCTTCCACCAAGTACACTCATCCTGCAGAGTTTCTGTCTCCGATTGTACATGTATTGATGTCGAGGTAGCAGGGCTCTTAAGTGTCAGAATCCAGAAGTGTGATCCAGAGATAATCAATGGTGCTGGCAGCAGCAGATGAATGGGAAGCAAAAAACTCTTCCAGGGGTTACTAAGTGGACTAGTAAGAGGTGTCACCTCACTGCCCCCACTTGGTTCCCATTCTGATGGGGCAATGACCTGATTCACTGGCTGCTGGTCTAAAGTATACACTATCTCCTGGGAACATCACGAAGCTGATAAAACTGCTGGAATGAGCCTTCAGATGGTCTTATCAAGCCAGCTGATTCTGGGTCAGGGGTGCATGGTAAGACCCAGGAATTCTGTGGCTGTGAGCCCATTGCTGCACTTCCTTTGCCATAAAATGGCATTGGTCAGAGGTGATGGTGTGCAAGATACCATGGCAATGGAGAAAGCATTCTGGAAGTAGCGGTGCTGCAGAATCCTATGGCCAGGGAGGACAATCTCTACCAGGAGTGTATCTGTCCCTATGAGGACAGAACATTGCACCTCCATAATGGGAAGAGTCTAATGTAATTCTCCTGGTAACTCCCAGGGAAAGATGCCATATCAGGGGTTTCCCATAAACCTCTGCCTTTGGCCAGTTGGGCCATCTGCAGTGGCAGAAGACAGATGGGCTTTTTTGTTGAACCCCATCTCTGCACCAAGGACACTTTGAGCAAGCACTGGGGTGGCCAGGAAGAGAGGCTCACTGACATCTACAGGATGGGTTAGCATGTCCACCTGCTTATCCAGAGCTTCCTGGGGCAAGCAGCATGGTAGGGAAGAGTGGAGAATGAATCTAGAGGCAAAATGGAAGACATCTGACACTCTGTCTATAGATTTCCTTTTCTGCAGCACAAATTCTAGTCACAGATATGGCAAAGTTAGAGGAGAGGATTCCTATAGCTTGTGCTCTGTGCTTATTCAGAAAAGTTGAGAAACAAGAGCTGGTTTCCTGATTTTTACCATGATCTGATTGGGCTCATGGAAGCCCAAGACCCCAGTAGTTAAGGTCCAATTTCCAGTACTTGATTCTAACAAGCAAGGCTCATCATCAAGCTCATCATGGCTCAGACCCCCAGGCTTTATGGTAAATGAGAGTTCATCACTCATTATGGCACCTCATGCAATAGACTGACACCCTGCTACCACCACAGATGGGAGAGAGTGTCTTTGGCTATTGAGCCCACATGGGACTCTAGTGCAGAGGGGCCTCCAAGAGACTTTGGCTACAGAGTAGAGCCCACCAGCCATTCTTGAACAGAAGACATTAGTGGCTATAGTAACAGTGGTTGTTTCACAGGAAACCTGCCCTCTGCTCATATTATGCCTGACTTTTCAGGGATCCGTGGAGTTGCATCTTCTGCAAGATAAAGGCTATTCAGAACAGGTGCCCAGAAAACCAACCATGTCATCAGGAATCTGAGATCCTGAAGAGGCAGATGCTGCCTGAGGAAAAGCTGGTGAGTCAAAACGTGAACCTGAAACCACCTCCTTTCTCTTTACACAAGAGACATGGCAGAACCTTGCAGAGGGTTAGAGGAACGAGGCCCAAGGCAACCAGCTGTCCCAGGCTGTGCTTTGATCACAGTAACGTGGCACCAAAGCCCACATTCCAATGAACCTCCTCATTACACATGTTTTTCAAACTTCTAGGGTTGCTATGAGTCGGAATCGACTCAAGGACTGGCTTGAATCATGGGTTCTGTCTGGGCATGGGTATGGGCTCATTCTCTCCAAATCGCTTTTCACTTAAAGCCTCCTTCATCTTTTTGCAGAAATGTGAGTTCCTCCTCTTAAAGGTCTATTGCTGGGCAAAAAGCACCTTTTTTGCCAATGAACCACATTATGTAAGTAACAACAAGAAACCCTGAACCTGGTATTTTTGGAATTTGTCATCTTAATCCCATGGATATGAGCTGCCTTATTGGTGGGAATCTGTAGCAGACAGACATTGAACTACGCTAATAGCCCTCTCTTTGGTGTTCTCGTCAACAGAGTAGACAGAGTTCCCAGGGCCCAAGGGAACCCATGTGGTTGAACAAAATCAAGGAGAGGCTGAAGCAGCAGCATTACCACCAAGTGGACGAGTTTGTGCAAGACATGCGCCTCATCTTTCAGAACCACAAGGCATATTACAGGGCAAGTAGCTGTCCCTACTTCCGTATCCTTCTCTTTCAGTTAAGTCACTTTACTTTTCATCTTCTTGTATCAGGAAAATTATACAATTTTCCTCATCATGTGGCAAGCCCACACCAGTAAAACTTCTAGAAGTCTTCTAAAAGCCTTCCAACCCACGGAGGGAAATTAATAATAAACCAGAAGGTGTCGTTGCAAACATTACCCTAGGGACCCAGAGAATTTATTCACTTCTACTGAGTCGATTTCCTCCCGTAGAGTATTTTTGTTGTTAGGCCGTACAGCCAGTTCTGACTCATTGAGACCCTATGTTTAACAGAAGGAAACACTACCCAGTCCTGTGTCATCCTCACAGTCATTGCTATGTTTGAGCCCATTGTTGCAACCACTGTGTCAATCCATCTCATTGAGGGTCTTCCTCTTTTTCACTGACCCTCTTCTTTACCAAGCATGAAGTCCTTCTCCAGGAACTGGTCCCTCATGATAACATGCCCTGAGTATGTGAGGCTAAGTCTCTCCATCCTCGCTTCTAAGGAGCATTCTGGCTGTACTTCTTCCAAGACAGATTTGTTCGTTCTTCTGGCAGTCTATGATATATTCAATATTCCTCACAACACCATGATTCAAAGGCATCAACTCTCCTTCAGTCTTCCTTATTCATTGTCCAGCTTTCACTTGCATATGAGATGACTGAAAATACTTGCCACATGATGAGGAAAATACCATATCTTGGGTCAGGTGCACATTAATCCTCAAAAGACGTCTTTGCTTTTTAACACTTTAAAGAGGTCTTTTGTAGCACATTTACCCAACACAATACGTCGTTTGATTTCTTGACTGCTGCTTCCATGGGCGTTGATTGTTGATCCAAGTAAGATGAAATTCTTGACAACTTCAATATTGGTCTGTTGTGAGAATTTTTGTTTTCTTTTTATTGAGGTGTAATCTTCATCATTAAATGTGATCTTCATCATTAAATGCTTCAAGTCATCTTCGATTTTAGCAAGTAATGTTGTACCATCTGCACGTCACAGGTTATTAATGAGTCTTCCCTTCAGTCCTGATACAGCATTCTTCTTCATGTAGTTCAGCTTCTTGAATTATCTGCTCAGCACACAGACTGACCTACTCCCATCAGTTGGAAGTAGAATAACCCTTTAAAGTGCTCCTTTTCTCTAAAGGAGTATACCAAATTAAATTTCTGAGGTTTCAAAATTGTGGATTTCTTCATATCTGACTTTCCTAGTGGTGTATCAAAAAGTCAACAAGGATTAGCTAAAGGGATGAGAGCGAAGGAAAAAGGAGACACGAATAATTTGCTTTAGACACTTCTGTACTAACCTGTTGTTACAAATAATCTGTACTGCATTTAAAAATCAAATAACTAGAGTATTTAAAAATTAAATCAATAAATAAATTTCTGATCAGGAATTAACTGCAATATATTGTTTCTCTGATTTCCAGATGAAAAGAAATAATCAAGCTATCAGGGAGCATGAGCTACTCTTAACTGGATTAATTCTCACTTAACATTCAGGACTGAGGCTACAGATGACCTGGAGCAAGGGAGTCTGAGTTCACTGACAGTGACCTTTATTGTTTTTGTCTTTGCTCTTTCAGGACCATAAGTTTGCCAGGCTGGGACTTCAACTAAAGGCCATATTTGAGAAGAATTTCAAAGACATTTTTGCAATTCAGGAAACAACAAATAAGAGCAGTTTCCAGTTTGGGCCCATTTTTTTGTTATAGTCACTGATTTCTGTCATCCCCTTGAGACCTTCCAGCAGCCTTTGGGTAACTTGCCTCTGGCCCCACTGATCACTCTGCATGTTCTTTTACAAGCACCACCATGTTGTTGTTAGGTACCTCTATTTGGCTCTGACTCATGGTGACTCAGGGCAACCGTATGTACAACAGAATGAAACGTTGCCTGGTCCTATACCATCCTCGCAGTAGCAGGCACGTTGGAGCCTGAGACGGATTGTCCAATAAGCAAAAAGCCTGGTGCTTACCTTGCTTGCCGGATCATCTGTATTGAACGATTTCACATTTTTTCACCACATCAAAGATTCTGGTTCTAGGTATGGCTGGTGTCTGTTTCCCCCCCAACCCCACAGCACCTTGTTCCAGAATCAAAGCCTCTTTTTAAATTCACAGTCCCTGACAGGGGCAGAAGATCCAGTAAGCAAAGTAAGCACAGGCTTACTTATTGATCTGTAGTGAACAATTTCACTACAGATGATCTGGTAAGCAAGGTAAGCACTGTGCTTCCCTTGCTTAATGGGTAATCTGCCTGTGATTTGAGCCCATTGTTGCAGCCACTGTGTCAATCCATCTTGTTGAAGGTTCTTTCTCTTTTTTGCTGACCCTCTACTTTATCAAGCATGACCTCACCATCCTCGCTTCTACAGAGCATTCTGGCTGTACTTCCTCCAAGACAGATTTATTCATTCTTCTGGCACCATCATAACACACCACCATAGCACACTTATCTTTCAAACATTTTTGGTGCTATTCCTCTTCATTAATTTTTTCCAAATAAAATTTAGAACCAAAAGCATGGATGAGAAGGTTGATGGACCATAAGACTACATCAATAAGAATGGAACAACTAGAAAGGAGATAATGAGAATGTTACACAATGTGAAGAATGTTACTAATGTCACTGAACATTATGTGTAGAAATTGTTAAATGAGAACCTATTTTGCTGTGTATACTTTCACAAAGCCCTCCCCAAAAAAACCCCGTTGCCGTCCAATCAATTTTGCTTCACAGCAACCTTACAGGACAGAGTAGAACTGCCCCATAGGGTTTCCAAGGAGCAGCTGGTGGATTTGAACTATGGATCTCTTGGTTAGCAGCCTGAGCTCTTAAGCACTGTGCCACCAGGTCTCCACTGCAAGCTATAAAACTGCTTAAATGCAACAGAAGTGTGTGGCATGATTCATGTTGCATCATCATGTCATCCAGACCCTTCGATTTGGGTGCTACCCTATATGACAAAGGATTTGGGGAGCTGATACTCTTGTTCTTGATTTTGCTGTCTATGTAAGTAATAAACTATTTGACTCTAAATAGGGCTTATTGGGTTTTTTTTACCAGCCAAATCTGTCAGTCTTGCTTAACAGGTTCCCTGACCCAATGTACTCTGGTTATGGGGAAAAGGGTGCCATATATTGGTAGCTGGTTCAGAGTATACACTACACCTTTCAGGACAATAACCCAGCCTTGGAAATTTTTTGTCTCTAGCTGGTGCCAAATTTGGGCCTCCAACACAGTAATAAAATTCCATTGCTGGAGTAATTTGCCCAGGTAAGCCCAGATGACACGCCCTTCAACAAAGCACTAAGAAATTCATTGGTGTGGGGGCAGGGGCCTAACTACAGAAAATATTGCCTAGGACAATTAGTGTTAAATTGCTGAAGGACATCTCATAGCCGGCAGTGGAGACTCTGACAGTCAATAGAAACTGCTAATTGGTGCCCCGTCTCAAGCTGTGCCCAGGGCACGCATGCAATGCCCAGGGCACAGCACCCTACCTGCCCTCCTAGGCAAACCTCTGAGTGGGGGTACTGGCATTTCTGAGAACCTCACTTTCGGCTGCCTTCTGTGAACTGGAGTTGACACTAGAAGATTAAAAAAAAAAAAAAATTGATGGTACCATGTAATTGAGCTTCTTAGTATGAGAGGAGCTAATAGGACTCTAGAATGGGAAGGCCACCATAGCATTACATAACCAATGGAGACAAGGTGGATGTAATTACACTAATGAGCAGCAAAAGCAGAGTGGCAATTAGGATACTTTAACTTGAGGAGATCTATAGCAACAGCTAACAAACCATAGTGTTGCAGGAAGTGAGACAGACAGGCAGCCATAAAGATTGTTCTTTGACTAGTATAACTAGAAAAAATCAAGAGCTGGTGAAAGAAAGCTTGTATCTAACACCACAAAGGGAACTTGAGATTTCTCGTGCAGTTTTTAAATCTAAGCCATTTCACAGACTCAGAGCCCATTGATTGAAAGGGTCTACATGCCACAATTATAATCAACAAATAGCACCCAGTCCTTCCCCAAAGGGACATGCAGCCTTTTGTCAGAGTACCTAAAAAAGGGGAATACCAGTCCATTCAGGGCCTGTTAAATAGAAGGTCTGAGTGAAACTTATATAAAGAAACTGAAAACACCATCATGACCCTCTCAATAGATCCTTAGGGAAGCCAGAAGACAGAGTACTAACCTAAGTCAAACTCATAGTGGGTCCACTGGCTTCATGGATCCAACCTGTGCTTATTTCTCCAGTCCGCATGTACATATTGGGGTCAATACACTTAGCAACTGGCAGAACCCCCATTAGTTCCCTGGCCTTTGGAATAAAATCTATTGTGGTAAGAAAAGCAAAGTGAAAAAAGCAAAGTGAAGGCCCTGATAAATGTCACCTCCAGCCAAAAGAGTGGAAATGCAAGATTAGTTAGCACTGATCTCAAAACTTAAAGGATACAGAGTGGTACCCATCATATCCCAGTTCAATTCACCTGTTTCCTTTGCAAAAACCTAGTAGATCATGGTGTATGACAGGGTATGTCTAACCACATAATGGCCCAGTTGAGGCTGAAATGCCAAATGTGATTGTATTGTTAAAACAGAACAACACATTTTGGTATTTGGTATGCAGCTATTGAGATGGCAAAAGCATTCTTTTAAACTCTTATCAGTAAGGAGTTTACTTTTACATCGGAGAGACAGAAACGCACCTTCATAGCCCCAGAGTTATGTTGACTGTTGTGCTTCCTGTTACAACATAGTCCTCAGGGACTTTTTCTCAGGGATGTTTCACAGACTATCGTACTTTCCACTATACAGGCCTGGTGAACAGGATGGGACAAGTACTCTGGATTCCCTAGTAAGACACATGTGTGCCAAAACAAAAAAATATATTGCCAAGTTAATTCCAATTCATAGCAACCCCATGTGTTACAGAGTAGAACAACTCCATAGGGTTTTTCTGGTTGCAACCTTCAAGGAAGTAGATTACCAGGGCTTAGGTAAAGATTTAAGTTGTTTTTGTGAGATATTTAACTACGAATTCAATTTTTAGTAATTATAGGACTATTCAGTTTATCTATTTCTTCCTGAATGAGCTTTGGAAGTTTTGTCTTTCAAGGAATTTGTCCATTTTATCTGAGTTAAATAATTTAATGGCATCAAGCTATTAATAATATTCCTTTAGTATCCTTCGGACATGTTATCAGGAGGGACCAATCCCTGGAGAGAGACATCATGTTTGGTAAAGTAGAGGGTCATCGAAAAAGAGGAAGACCCTCAGCAAGATGGACTGACACAGTGGCTACAACAATGGGCTCAAACATATCAACAATTGTGAGAATGGCACAGGACCGGGCAGTGTTTCCTTCTGTTATGCAGCACTTACTAATAAAGATCAAAGACCACAGCCTTCAGTATGGATTGCACCTCAATATAAAGAAAACAAAAATCCTCACAACTGGACCAATGAGCAACATCATGATAAACGGAGAAAGGATTGAACTTGTCAAGGATTTCGTTTTACTTGGATCCACAATCAACAGCCATGGAAGCAGCAGTTAAGAAATCAAAAGATGCATTGCATTGGGTAAAACTGCTGCAAAGGACCTCTTTAAAGTGTGAAGAGCAAAGATGTCATCTTGAAGACTAAGGTGCGCCTGACCCAAGCCATGGTATTTTCAATCACATCATATACATGTGAAAGCTGAACAGTGAATAAGGAAGACCAAAGAAGAATTGAAGCCTTTGAATTGTGGTGTTGGCAAAGAATATTGAATATACCATGGACTGCCAAAAGAATGAACAAATCTGTCCTAGAAGAAGTACAGCCAGAATGCTCCTTAGAGGCAAGGACGGCAAGACTGCATCTTACATACTTTGGACACGTTGTCAGGAGGGATCAGTCCCTGGAGAAGGACATCATGCTTGGTAGAGTGTAGGGTCAGCAGAAAAGAAGAAGACCTTCAATGAGGTGGATTGACATAGTGGCTGCAACCACGAGCTCAAGCATAACAATGATTATAACGATGGCTCAGGACCGGACAGTGTTTCATTCTGTTGTGCATAGCGTTGCTATGAGTCGGAACCAACTCGACGGCACCTAACAACAACAGCAACAATTATTTGAGTCACAAATAGTTCACGTGAAACTTTTCTTTCTGGCACTAACTAGATAAAGAACTAGATGTTTTTTGAGGTCATTTCATATTTGTGACCAAATGATATCATCCAACAGCAGAATACTTAGCTTTCTCTGGTCTACAGAAGACACAGTGTAATGTGAAAAACACACCATAAAGTCAACACTTTAATATCAAGAGGAATGACAATATACAGTTTAAAAAACATTATAATTTTGTTAGATATTTCAACTAAAACATCAGTATATGAGCACATATATTCGATCACCCTAACATTAGTATATGAAGACACATATTCAATGAGTAGGAAACCCTGGTGGCGTAGTAGTTAAGTGCTAACCAGGAGATCTGCAATTCAAATCCACCAGGCGCTCCTTGGAAACTCTATGGGGCAGTTCTACTCTGTCCTATAGGGTTGCTATGAGCCAGAATCAACTCTCAACTCTACGGCAATGGGTTTGGTTTTTTGTTTTGTTTTTTTTTTAATTCAATGAATAGGACCTTGCAACCCCTCATTTTCTAAAGTGCCAGGTGAAGTAAATGCAGAGAATACGTTCCCAGCGTTAACTGGACCATTGCCTGTGGATGTACTCAGGTTAAAACACATAAAAAAAAAAAAAAAAAAAAAAAAAGCTCTGATCTTGGAACCTGACATTCTAGAGCCCAGGGGTGTCAGTCCTTACCCTCGTTACCAGGTCCACCTCCAAGTGCTGAGTCCCAGGCTTCTGGGGACTCGTTCTCCTCACTGGATTCTGCAAAGTCCTCGCTGTTGATCACTAACCAAATGAACAAAAGCCCTTAGAGGTCTTAATGTGGGATTAAGGAGCCCACACAGCGGGAAACAGTCAGGGGACACCAGGAAAGACCCAAAAGCTCATGTAACTTCTAGCCTGGAATGTCCCTGCTCCCAGCCAGACCAGTCTTCCCGTAGATTCCCCATGGCCTGCAGGTTAGTGGGTGCTGAAGTCGAGGACAGACGACCACAGTGGTAAGCTTTGCTTGTCTTGCTCTCCATTTTATTATCGCTCTCTTTTTATCCTTCTCACAGTCTTTCTTTACCCATTTCTCCCCTTCTGCTTCTGTTTTTTGTAGCTCCTATCTCCTTATTCTCTCAATGTCTGCATGTTTCTCTCTCTAGTTCTTTTTGTTTGTTTCCTTTAACCTGCTGTGTCTTTGGTCTTCTCATCCCCACTTGCCTTTCTTTCCCTCTGGCTATATTGCTCTAGGAAGTCCCTGGGTGGTGTAAAAGATTAACACACTCAGCTGCTAACCACAAGGGATATTGTTATTGTTGTTAGGTGCTGTCCAGTCAGTTCCAAATCATAGCGACCCTATGTACAACAGAACAAGACACTGCCCAGTCCTGTGCCATCCTCACAATCATTGTTATGCTTGAGCCCATTATTGTAGACACTGTGTCAATCCATCTCTTTGAGGGTCTTCCTCTTTTTTGATAACCCTCTACTTTACCAGTCATGATGACCTTCTCCAGGGACTGATTCCTCCCAAAAACATGTCCAAAGTATGTAAGACAAACTCTCGTCCTTGTTTCCACGAGCATTCCAGCTATGTGTCTTCCAAGACAGATTGGTTCATTCTTTTGACAGTCCATGGTATATTCTGTATTCTTCACCAAGACCACAATTCAAAGGCATCGAATTCTTCTTCGATCTCCCTTATTCATTACCCAGCTTTCACATGCATACGAGGAGACTGAAAACACCACGGCTTGGGCTAGACACACCTTAGTCCTTAAAATGGCATCTTCATTTTTTTAACAACAGATTTGTCCGATGCAGTACATCCTTTGATTTCTTGACTGCTGCTTCCATGAGTGTTGACTGTGGATCCAAGTAAAATGAAATCCTTGACAACTTCAATATTTTCACAGTGTTGCTTATTGGTCCAGTTGTGAAGATTTTTGTTTTCTTTATTTTGAGGTGTAATACAAACTGAAGGCTGCAGTCTTTGATCTTCATCGGTAAGCGCTTCAAGTCCTCCCCACTTTCAGCAAGCAAGGTTGTGCCATCTGCAGGTTGTTAATGAGTCTTCCTCCAATCCTGATGCTGTGTTCTTCTTCATATAGTCCAGCTTCTTGAATTATTTGCTCAGCATACAGACTGAATAAGTATGGTGAAAGGATACAACACTAACGCATACCTTTCCTGACTTTAAACCACGCAGTATCTCCTTGTTCTGTTCGAACAACTGCCTCTTGATTTATGTACAGGTTCCTCATGAACACAATTAAGTGTTCCAGAATTCCCATCCTTTGCAATGTTATCCATAATTTGCTATGATTCACAGAGTCAAATGCCTTTGCATAGTCAATAGAACACAAGTAAACATCTTTCTGGTATTCTCTGCTTTCAGCCAGGATCCATTTCACATCAGCAATGATATCCCTCATTCCACATCCTCTTTTGAATCCGGGTTGAATTTCTGGCAGTTCCTTGTCAATGTACTGCTGCAGCCGCTTTTGAATGATCTTCAGCAAAATTTTACTTGCATAAGATATTAACGATATTGTTTGATAATTTCTGCTTTTGATTGGATCACCTTTCTTTGGAACAGGCATAAATATGGATCTCTTCCAGTCAGTTGGCCAGGTAGCTGTATTCCAAATTTGTTGAAACATCTCAATTGGTATTCTGTCAATTCCTGGTGCCTTGTTTTCCACCAATGCCTTCAGTGCAGCTTGGACCTCTTCCTTCAGTACCACTGGTTCTTGATCATGTGCTACCTCCTGAAATGGTTGAATGTCAACCAATTCTTTTTGGTATAGTGACTCTGTGTATTCCTTCCATCTTCTTTTGATGCTTCCTGTGTCATTTAATATTTTTCCTGTAGAATCCTTCAATATTGCAACTTGAGGCTTAAATTTTTTCTTCACTTCTTTCAGCTGGAGAAATGCCGGGCATGGTTTTCCCTTTCGGTTTTCTAACTCCAGGTCTTTGCATATGTCATTATAACACTTTACTTTGTGTTCTCGACCCACTCTTTGAAATATTCTGTTCAGCTTTTTCATTTCATCATTTCTTCCTTTCACTTTAACTACTGGAAGTTCGAGAACAAGTTTCAGAGTCGCTTCTGACATCCATTTTGGTCTTTTCTTTCTTTCCTGTCTTTTTAATGACCTCTTGCCTTCTTCATGTACGATAGCCTTGATATCCTTCCACAGCTCATCTGGTTTCTAGTCATTCATGTTCAAAGCGTCAAATCTATTCTGGGTGGAAGTTCAATTCCACCAAGAGGAGCCTTGGAAGAAAAGTCTAGCAATCTGCTTCCAAAAAATCAGCCATTGAAAACCTTATGGAGCAGTTCTACCTTGGCACGTATAGGGTTGCCATGAGTCAAAGTCAACTCGGCAGCAACTAGTCACCTTCTCTACATACCTCCTCTTAGCCATTTATCTCTCCTTCTATGTCTCCCAGCACTTTTCCATTTCCCGCTGATGCTTCTCTGTTAAATAGAAGCTCCCTCTCCCTGCATCCCTCCTGTATTCCTTGGGCCACCATGCTGGGCTCTGACCACACAACCCATCTCTGCTGTGACACACCCAGTGTCATCCCATCATAGATCCCTCAGTTAGCCTTATTTGTTATGTCAGATGCTTGATTATGGGCTGTCCTTGTTTGTTGGTCTTCTTGGATAATTTCTGGGTGACAAGATGAAATGATCTCCCATATAGCTACCAGGTGAACAACGTAAGGTCATATCTGAGTAGCTTTGCCCCAGGACAAAATATTGATTTATGAAGAATTTTTCATTTGTCTCTCTCCCCACTTTCACTTTAGAGGATAATTCTAGTGCTGTGCTGAATCTCACCTTCTTGCCGACTGCCTCACTCTGTATCTCTACCTTTCTTTCTGTCTTCATTTCCCATGTGCTTTTCTTTTTACCTTGAACTCTATATCTTTTTGTCTTTCTCTTTTGCCTTTATCTGCAATGTTCATCCATTAACTGATCATTATTTTGGCTAAATTCAGTGTTGATCTTCAACTTACATTATTTTCCACAAAAGAAGATTATTACATGTACATTGTTGCTGTGTGCTGTCAAGTTGATTCCAACTGATAGCGGTCCTATAGGACAGAATAGAATTGCTCCCATACAGTTTCCTAGGTTGTGATCTCCAGGTCTTTTCTCCTGCAGAGCCTCTGGGTGGGTTCAAACTGCTGACCACCAGGGATCCTTATAACATGTATACATAAATATAATCCTTAGAACTAGTTTTTTAAAGTTTTCCATCTAAGTATATCAGTAATGTTTGCCAAAACATGGGTCCCGAGTTTTTTTTTTATTGTGGTAAATGCATATGTTATTTAAAAAATGCCATTTCAACAATCTTCACATGTACATTTAGTGACAATTATGTTCATCATGTTGTTCAACTATCATGTTGTTCAAACTTATCTGTTCCCAAAGTTTTCCACTGTACATGTGTCCAGTTTTTATGTTACAGAAATACTAGCACTTTCTGCTCTTATTATGCACCAGACACTGTACTACTTGCTAAGGACACAGTGAGAACAGGACAGACATGGTCCCTGCCTCACCAATCTCACAGCCTAGCAGGGATGACACACATTAAGCTCATTATCACAATGAAGCACCCTGAGTGTTATCTTACAGGATGTAGGTTGTGCTCCGGGCACGTATGAAGAAATTAGTCTCATCCAGGAAACACGAAAGGCTTTCTCCTGAAAGTGTCATGTCTATAGGAGTTAGCCATATCAGGGAGGGGTTGCAAAGGGAAGAAGCCAAGAAAATAGACCCAGATAGAGAACAGAGCATGGGCAAAGGCAATCCAAGTAACTAAAAAGGGTCAGAACTTAGAGTGAGAGACTAGAGGCTTGAGAAAGAGGAAGGGTACCCATGACGGGTGGCCTTGGAAGTCTCATGAAGGAAAATTGCTTAATCCCAAGTGCTGTAAAGGTCATTGGGTTTTAAGTAGCAAAGCGGTATGACCATATCTGCACTCTTCCTAAGATCCATTGGATAAAGTTCAAGGGAGCTCATCAGAGATCTGATAAGCACCACAGCATTAGGATGGAGAAAAATAACCAGGTTGGAAATACTGCCAAGGTCAAATCAACAGGGATGGGTAGCTGACAGGGCATGGAGACTGTGGGAGAGGAGGGCCCATGGAAGGCTCCTGGGTTTCTTGCTTGAGAAAACTGGACAGTGATGGTGGCATTACTGCAAGAGGAACCTCTGGCAAAGGAGGAAGAGGACCTCATTTCATGCAAGAAGCTGATGAGCCCAGTTTTGGAAGTGCTGAGTTTGAGGTTCCTGAAAAACATCCAGGTTCCTGAATGACATCTAGGATATCATTCGGGCTCTTAGATGAATGGTCTGAGAAGATAGGTCTGGACCAGCGATGTACGTTTGGGATCATTGGTTATGGAAGGTGACGAAAGCCATGATGGATGAGACAGTCTATAAAAAAAAAAAAAAAAAATTTAGTCTATAGAGAGGTTATTTTAATCTGAATGGGTTACAGATGCCACTTTGAAAACTGGGGCCACTACCCATAAAACCCACTGCTAACAGGGACACTCCCTGTACCAGAATCTCCTGTCCAGTGAACTGTGACCCTCCTCTCAAATCCCACATATCTCGGTGTGTCTCCTCTCTCCCTCTCACATTGACTTCTTTCTCTACCACTTTTTCACTCACTCTCACTTACACTTCCTCTTCATGTGTTCTTTGTTCCCCTCCCCTACTTTCTCTTTTCTTGATATTTACTTCACTCTCTCTGTTTTGCCCTCCATATAATTTTCATCACTGTCCCTTGTTTGGATTTGCTGTTTACCTCCTCTCTGCCATCTCCCTAACTTCCTCCCCTTCTCTCTCAGTTGCTCTATGGCTTACCTTGACTCTGCCTCTGCTAATCGTGTCTTCCTATGCATCGCCCTTGTCTCAAATGTTGCATCCCTCCCTCACTAAAGGTCTTCTCTTTGGGCCTTGACCATAGCACCAGAGCGCTTCCCCTTCCCTTCTCCACTCTAGAGGTCTTCTATAGTGATCTTTCTTCCTTACAAAGCTACAGTCACACACATTATTTGCAGGTTCCTGTAACAACTTCCAGGAAGTCGATAAAAATTATCTCCTGTCCTATCCTCCACCAACCTGGGAAAGTTTGGATTTCACGTCCATTTAGGTAAAACTAGGCTTACTCTGGAAACCCTGGTGGTGTAGTGGTTAATAGCTAAGGCTGCTAACCAATAAAGGTTGGCCATTTGAATCCATCAGGTGCTCCATTCTACTCTGCCATTTAGGGTTGCTATTATGAGTCGGAATCGACTCAACGGCAACAGGTTTGGTTTTGTTTATTTTTTTTTTAGGCTTACTTTGTAATGCATCATTTGATGGCCCAGTCTCTCTACATTTTCCATACTAGTTCTCCTCATGTTCTCCCCTCAGTCACCTTCCTCCATTTCTCCATTCTCTCTTGCCTCCAGAGCTTGGGTGAGGCAAAGAAGACCCCTAAGGTGCAAAATTTAAGGAGGCACTCACTCTCAGGTGCTTGTAAGTGAGAGCCTCCTTAAATGTGTACCACAATCACCTCCTTGCTTCGCCCTCATCCTTCCTCGCTCTGCTGGCCTCCGTCAGATCTTAGAAATCAGCCAGAGCCTAGGCTCCTGTGTGTGGAGGGGGTGGGAAGTGAGGAGAAACAGAGGCTTTTCCTTCCTGCAGACAGTCATGCAACAATTTAATCAGGTAACTGGTAATTTAAAATATGGTATTCAATCACAGGTACCTTGCCCATCTTGTGGCTATAGGCTGGGCATCTCGTCTGACCCTTCTTTTTTCCTTTGATAAACTTTGGATTTGCCAGTTACCAAAGGGAGAGAAAAGGAAAGGACAAGCCCAGAGACAGTGACTGGGAATTTGACCTGGGTGTGGCCATACTGAGTGCTTGATGTTAAGGCTAAGCAAGCTGTTCCTTGAGAAGAAACACTCCTGCTCCAAGGACCACACCTGAGATCCAACCAAGCCTTGTTCTGTCTCTTTCCATCTTGCTTGTTCTCTTTCTCTCTCCTTTTCAGTTTTCCACCAGAGCCCAATCTCCAAGCATCACTGCCTCTTCCCTCCAGTGACACTCTCCAGCTCTTTCCACATTATCTCTGTTCTCCTGACTCTCTTCTTCTGGGTCTCTCCCACCTATATGTCAGGCTCCAACCCTATCCTCTCTGTCTCTCTGTGACTTTTCCCTCTCCTCACAGAAGCAAAGACACTTTTCACTTATATAGACGTCTCATTACAGTAAGCACTGGCCATTCTTCTGCTGTCATCTAGGACTCCTTAGGGGGTCCTCTTTAGACTCTGATCGTGTGACACAGCTCTGACGTTCCCCCTATATACACTAGAGACACCCACCACCAGCCACCCATGCAAATTCTGGACCATTGGCTTTACCTGTCGGTTGGGAAGCTGGGACACATTCATCATTTGCTCGTTGTGTTTCAAGAGCCTCACTTGAATCATAGTTTGAATGTTCTTTCTTTATGTCCACCAGCTTCATATCACAAACAGGCTCTGAGGTTCCAGTTTTAGTTCCAGGTTGGGTGGCCTCTACATGACATCGTGATTTGAAAGATTTTACTTCCCGCCTCCTTCCACAGTGAATCTCTTCTGCTCAAGATTATGCAATCCACTCATTGGATTCTAATCCCACTACTTAGCAGATAGATAGCTCTATTTGGAGTGATTCCTTTGCATAATTTTATTCTTTTGAATGAGTTATTTGTCAAAAGTATAACAATGAATTTTAGAAATAGCTCCAAATTTTTTTTATATAAAAGTCCCCTATGACGTGGATGAACCTGGAAAACATTCTAAGTGAAAGAAGCCAGACTCAAAAAACCACTTATTGTATAACTCCATTGATATGAAATGTTCAGAATAGGCAAATCTATATAGACAGGAAGTGGATTCATGGTTTCCCAGGACTGGGGGAGAGGAGAGTGGGCAATGACTGCCAATGGGCACAGAGCTTCTTTTCAGGGTGATGAAAATATTCTTAAATTGTATTCTGGTGATGTTAGCACAACTCTGAATATACTAAAAATGATTGAATTATACACTTCACATGGGTGAGCTGTATTGTATACAAATTATATCTCCATTAAAATGGCTTTAAAAAATAAAATTAGGTGTTGAGACACCCCTTGGCCTCTGACTGGACTCCTTGGAGCCTCTTCTTTAGACTCTGATCGCGTGACACAGCCCTGACCTCATACCTGTACTTCATCAGGTATTACCAACGCAAATACAGGCAGGCAGCCTCACTGGCTAGCTCAAATCAATGGGCACAATTGTTCCCTGCTCACTGAGTCCTTTGTGCACTGTTTGGGTCACAGGTTGAATGCCCTTTCTTTCTACTCACCTTCTAGGGGGTCCTGTTCCAGGTAGGATTACATGGGGCTTTGTAGAGATTTTACTTGCTTCCCTCACCACACTATGAACCTCCTCTATTCATTGCTAATTACAATTACTTCCACCACCCCCATTCACTCCCCACTAATTTTCATAGTAGACAAATAGCTAAATATATTTTGGGGCCCATTTGGTATTTCTGTATACATAATGTAATTTCTTTGAAAAAATTACTTGATTATCAGTAACACCTCAAGTTTTTATTTAAATACATTAACAAATAAAATAAAATATCCTTCCTTAAACTATATGTTTCAATTAGAAGTGATATAATAATGACGTTCCATAGCACTGATTTTCTCCATTTATCATGATGCTGCTTATTGGTCATGATAAATGGAGAGAACATTGAAATCTTCAAGGATTTCATTTTATTTAGATCCACCATCAACACCTACAGAAGCAGCAGTCAGGATATCAAATAACGTATTGCATTGGATAAATCTCCTGCAAAAGACCTCGTTAAGGTGTTGAAAAGCAAAGATGTCACCTTGAAGACTAAGGTGTGTCTGGCCCAAGCCATGGCGTTTTCAATTGCCTCATATGCATGTGAAAGCTGAACAAAAGAATAAGGAAGACTGAAGAAGAATTGATGCCTTTGAATTATGGTGTTGGTGAGGAATATTGAATATACCGTGGATTGCCAGAACAAACAAATGTGTCTTGGAAGAAGTACAACCAGAATGCTCCTTAGAAGCAAAGATGGTGAGACTGTCTCAAATACGTTGGACATGTCAGGAGGTATCAGTCCCTGGAGGAGGACATCATGCTTGGTAAAGTGGAGGGCCAGCGAGAAACAGGAAGACCCTCAATGAGATGAACTGACACAGAGGCTGCAACGATGGGCTCAAGCATGGCAACGATTGTGAGGATGGCACAGGACCTGGCAGTGTTTCATTCTGTTTTATGCAGGTTCCAACTCAACAACACCTAACAACAACAACAACATAGCACCAAGAGTTTGCTTGTGTTTCTTCTATGCCATTCATTTCAGAAGTTTGTTCATTAACACTGAACAATGAAATGAATTTGTTATGGACCATATGGTTTGAGGATGCAGAACATTGGTAATAACGTGAGCAAAAAGGTGATTGAAAATCTAGAAATAGAGGCTACTTTTGGTATAAAGTACCAAAGGTTCTTTGTGGAGGCCCATCAGGTATTTGGAGGGTAGCTCCCAGCCTGACATCCAGGGGTGATAGGTGATGGGGTTGTATGGGAGGCATGGTGGTGTTCATGATCCCATGGGTTGGACCCAACAGAAGGGATGCTCTCATCACTCCCTTGATCCCTCCTCCATGACCCCAGCATTGGTCACCACTGGACATAACGTCAAAGCACTAAGGTAGCAGCCAGATTCAAGCAAGACAGAGGCAGCAAATAGAAATGCCAGGCACCTGGGGCAAGTGTAGCCCCAGAGCCATCCGGACATGGCAGCAGGTGTCTTAGAGGAGTTAGGGAAGCAGTAATCCTCCTTAGCAACCCAGAGGTTAAAAACTCTGTAATTTTAAGTCCAGGGCCCTGGTGGCACTGTCATTAAACACTCAGCTCCTAACCGAAAAGGTCAGCAGTTAGAACCTACCCACTCCACGGGAGAGAGATGTGGCAGTCTGCTTCCATGAAGATTACAGCCTTGGAAACCCTATGGGGCAGTTCAGCTCTGTCTTTATAGGTCATTACGAGTTGGAATCAACTTGATGGCAATAGGTTAATTTAAATCCTCTACCTGAAGAAATTGCAGATGCAAAGGCTGACCGTTCTGGGCAATCAGTATACAAATGGGTAGCCCCCAGCACATTCCAGAATGGAATCAAACTGCTAAGAATCACAGGATAGAGTCAAAAGGAACAGACCAACATGAAATGAGGAATATGCATGTGGCCAGGGCAGGCTTCAATGAAAGTTTTCACCAGTTCCGCAGGTGGCGAGGCAGAAATTAGAAGTTCATTTCAGACATTGAAGCAGGGGTTCCATCATTCTAACCTAAGCCTTTTTTCAGTCTTTATAACATAAAGTTAAGGACCTACTCCTTTATCGATACAGAGCCCATCTGGACCTTGTGGATTCCATCTGTGTCTTGCAGTCAGAGTCCCACCCCCGGAGTGGGGAGACTAAGTCAGTCGCAACCCTGGCTGAGTGTCCTCCATGGGGTACTCTGATAATAGGCGATGGATTATCTTGACTCCACTGCTGCAGAAAACCTTCCTTTGCCCCCAGAGCTGCCCCTAACCGGAGGCCTGACTTCAGTTCCTACGAAGGCCTGATTGCCTCCTCCCTCATGTCCCTTTTACATCACATCCTCCTTAACACCACTCGTCACTTTCTTCTTGGCCTTTGTGTGTCAATGTCTGATCCTCCACCACTTCCTCCAGCTCTTGGTATTTCTTTTTCTGTACCTTTCTCCACATATGTTTCCCCACTTTTGTTTCATATTTCTTTCCTTCCCCTAGACTACCCAGATACCAGCACAGGGCTACGAATGCAGGCTCTGCCACAAAAGCCAAAAGGTGGAAACAACCCAAATGTCCATCAACCGATGAATGGATAAACACAAGATTTTTTTTTCTTGTATAATAGAATATTACTCAGCGAATGAAGTCCTGACACATAGTACAAAATGGATGAATCTCGAAAACATCACGCTAAGTGAAAGAGGCCAGACACATAAGGTCTCATATTGTATACTTCCATTTATATGAAATATCCAAACTAAGGAAATCCATAGGGACAGAAAGATAAGCTGTTCCCAATGGCAAGGGGAAGCAGGCAAATGGGCAGTGACTGCTTAATGCGTACCAAAAAACCCACTGCTGTCAAGTCGATTCCGACTCATAGCAACCCTATGGGACAGAGTAGAACTGCCCCATAGAGTTTCCAAGGAGCGCCTGGTGGATTTGAACTGCTGACCTCTTGGTTAGCAGCCATAGCACTTAACCACTACGCCACCAGGGTTTCCTAATGGGCACAGCATTTCCTTTTTGGATGATGAAAATCTTCCAGGGTTAAATAGAGGTAATGACTACACAACACCATCAATGTATTAAATGTCACTGAATTGTACACTTAAAATGGTTATGTGAACTTTACCTCAATTAGAAATAAAAAAAAATGAATCAAGCTATGGTTTCAAAATGCCTAGGTTACTCCTTGCTCATTTAAGCTCACACAAATTACACACATACATGGTCTCTCTAGATTTTTTCCTTTTCTGTGAAATGGGCACGTAAGTAATACCAACCCCAAAAGGAAGCTATAAGCACCAAATCCACAACCACTAGTGAGTAAATGTTCAATAAAAGTGATATGGCCATCTGGATTACCTTTCCGCCTTTCCGCTAAGTCCTCCACAGGGCACTGCTGGCCTGCTCCTGGCCTGCTGCCCCAGGGATGACGAGTGATGGTGTCGTACAGGAGGAACCCAGCCCTTCTTCCCCCCTCCCTCTCTCAAAGTGCCCACACCCCCTCCACACATCTCTGCCACTTCCTCTCATCTGACTATGAGTCTATGAGACTGCCTTTCCCCCTGAGTCTTTCAACATTCCCACATTTAAATCAGCCCCTTCTTCTGCCATCACCAAAGGTCTCCTCTTTGATGTTGACCATGAGCCATAGTTTCTAGCCCTTCATGATTTCATACTGAATGTAAATTAATAATTCACACTTACTGCCCATCAAATACACCAATGATACCAGTCCAGTGACATGCTGAGGTCTTGTTGTAGGTCCTGTTCCCTTCTCCAGGTTATTGGGCAGAAAGTCTATCTTTGCTACCTCTTGATAATGCTCTTGGGTTCCCCATGGAGGTGAGTCATTTTGGAATTGATACAAAGTAACACCCATTCACATTCCCTGTGTTCCTATGGCATCCACTCCCCAGCATTAAGCCCTCTCCCAAGCTTACGTCCCTTGTCTCCTTTCCCTCCTAGAAAACCAGTAAACTAAGTTTTCATCCAGTCATTATTACCTTTTTCACATCTTGGTTAAATGCTGGGCATTTTTTGTGTCTCTTCTCTGTCACTTTTTTGGGGAAAACATTTGTCTTGAAACACTGAACACCGGGAAAAGATGAGAGGTCGCAGGCAGTGACCAGGGACACCATCTCATAGTTACATATCTAGGAGCATCTGTGAATTCGTGGACTTTGGGGGGAAATTTATAGGCCTTGGGTCACTCTGAACCTGAGTGGCTCTTGCTGATGCTGCTATGTCACTACCCTTGGGACAGCGAGAAGAAAAAAACCTGAAATCCTGCAGTGATGAGCCTCCCAGGGCTTAAGATTGATAGGGCAGCAGAAAGATTGTAAATAGTAATTAATGACCCTACAAGATGACCAGAGAAGAGTGGAAGCTTATCTCAGTGTAAAGTATATAAGTGGAATGCCGCTGTAAACTGCACACATTTAGGGGAGAAACAAGAGGCATTTCCTTGGGACAAGGGCTCAGATCACAGAGAAATCAGCCTATGTAAGAGAAAGCCTCAACAGTGTTAAAAGATAGGGCTGACCATACTTACTGGCCTGACAGAGACTGGAGAAACCCCAAGAGTATGGCCCCCAGACACCCTTTTAACTCAGTACTGAAGTTACTCCTGAGGTTCACCCTTCAGCCAAAGATCAGACAGGCCCACAAAACAAAAGGGACTAAATGGGCACACCAGCCCAGGGGAAAGGATGAGAAGGCAAGAGTGGAAAGGAAAGCTGGTAATGGGGAACCCAAGGTCGAGAAGGGGAGAGCGTTGACATGTCACGGGGTTGGCAACCAATGTCGCAAAACAATATGTGTCTTAATTGTTTAATGAGAAACTTGCTCTGTAAACCTTCCTCTAAAGCACAATTAAAAAAAAAAAAAAAAAGATGGGGCTGGGTTGCACAGCAAATTAATGTAATTGCTGTCAATTTGTACACCTGTAAAAAGTCGAATTGACAAAAGTTGTGTGATAGATATACCTAATATAATGGAAAAAAAAAAAAAAAAAGACTAGCTGTTGAGGCTGCATATGTATAACCAAACACTTCATGGAATTTGGTTCCTTGGTTTGGAGATTTATGGTCATGGCTTCGTTGGACATCCCAGTTAATTGGCATAAAAATGTATTTAGCACTTCTGTTCTACTTTGTGTAGTACCTGGTGTCATGGATTGAATGTGTGTATCAACTTGGTTAGGCCATGATTCCCAGTATTGTGTGGTTGTCCTCCATTTTGTGATTGTAATTTTATGTCAAGAAGACTAGGTTGGGATTGTAACACCACCCTTACTCAAGTCACCTACCTGGTCCAAGGTAAAGACAGTTTCCCTGGGGTGTGGCCTGCACCACCTTTTATCTCTCAAGAAGTAAAAGGAGAGAGAAGCAAGTAGAGAGTTGGGGACCTCATAGCACCAAGAAACCAGGACCAGGAGCAGAGCACATCCTTTGGACCTGGATCCCTGTGCCTGAGATGCTTCTAGACCATGGGAAGATTGAGGACAAGGACATTTCTCCAGAGCCGACAGAGAGAGAAAGCCTTCCCCTGAAGCCGACACCCTGAATTTGGACTTGTAACCTACTAGACTGTGCGAAATGAAATTTCTTTGTTAAAGTCATCTACTTCTGGTATTTCTGTTATGGCAGCACTAGATGACTAAGACACCTGGGGTCTGAAAAGCTTGCAAGCAACCATACAAGGCACAACAATTGGTTTCCATTTGCCTGGAGTAACAGAGAAAGAAGGAGAGTCAGAAATAAGAGGAGGATATGGAATGTGCAGCTAATGCCTCCATGAACAACTGCTTCCTTGGCTATGAGGTCCAAAGAGCTGGATGATGCCAGGCTACCATTACTGAACATTTTGATCAAAGATTCTATAGAAGAATCTTGATCAAAAGGGGGAAAATGCAAGACAAAATTTCAAATTCTCATGGAATCCAGATTTTCTGGAGCCAAGGGTGCTGGATGAACCCCTGAAACTATTGCCCTGAGATAATCTTTAAAACTTAAATCGAAAACATCCCCTGAAGTCTTCTTAAAACCAAACATAGTTTAGCTTAACTAGTAAAAAATGCCTTCCTTGAGCATTATGCTCTTTTAAGGACTATCTATATGAGGTCAAAGTGACAACAGAAACTCAAAAGATTAGATGGGAACCTTAGGGGGCAGCGAGTTCATGTTAATGGGGAAGAACAACTCAGAAAAGGAGGGTGAGAATAGTTGCCCAACTCAAAGAATGCAATCAATCTCACTGAAATGTACATGTAGAAATGGTTGAATTGGTATATCAACAACAATAAAACAATGAAATTTCTTTAGAAGATCTTGTTTTTGGCAAATGCCAAAACCAACCACTGCTATCGAGTCAATTCCCACTCATAGTGACCCTAAAGGACAGAGTAGAACTACCCCACAGGGTTCTCAAGGCTATAAATCTTTATAGAAGCAGACTGCCACATCTTTCTCCCAAGGAGTGGCTGGTGGGTTCAAACCTTTTGATTAGCAGCTGAGCACTTTAACCACTGTGCCACCAGGGCTCAAATAAGTCAGACGCATAAGGCAAGGTATGGAGACCAGAGTATATCAGTGGTTGCCAAGCGCTGGAGGGAGGAGAAATGGAATTGTTACTGAGAAAAAAAGAACTGGTGTTACTTCCCTGTAACTGAAAAAAATTCAAGTTCCTTAGTTTGGGATGTCAGAATCTTCACGCTCTGCCTTTAGCCATCCTCTGCAGAATCAGCTTCCAAACTCTCTCTCCCCACTTATCTCAGCCTTCTTCAAATACATGAATCCCTTTCATACTTTCCAGCCTTCCTCCTGGGCTCAGCTATTCTTGCTCTTGTGAGCACAACTACCATAAGACCTTGGCTGCTAAACAAAAGGTTGGCAGTTCGAATCTACCAGCTACTCCTTGGAAACCATGTGGATCACTTCTACTCTGTCCTATAGGGTGGCTATAAGTCAGAATCCATTCGATGCCAATGGGACATGGTAAGCATTCCATAAATACTTTTTGAATGAGTGAGTGAATGAATGAAAAGTAAACCTGACCCCAAAAGGGAGGTGAGGGAATTGATTACAATTTTTGAAGCTTCTATGAATCTGAATTAAATCAGGATACTCCTTCAGGTTAACCTTGCCAAACAGGACTTGCAGAAGTAACCCATCTGATGTCTCTGCCAGTTGGCAGAGAACACGGTATGCCACTTTCACTGCAGGAACCAAGTTTTTATAGGCTTCTTGAGAATCCTTTTTAGAAGTTCAATGGAAAAATTATATAAAATAATTGTTTCATAGTTAAACAGAGATCTAGGAAGTGATTTCATAGAATACTTGTGCTGTTTTCCCCCTTTTAGGTAGACTACTGTTTTTCATGTAATATTTCAGAACTTCTTAAACAGTTGGTCAACTGCTTAAAAGAATAAGTAAAGCTTTCTGTTACAGATTGAATTGTGTTCCCAAAACAATGTGTTCAAGTCCAAACCCCTGGTACCCATGAACATGACCTCATTTGGAAATAGGGTCTTTGAAGATGTTATCATCATGATCATACTGGAATAGGGTGGTCCTAATCCCATTTGAGTGGTCTTGTTATACAGCAAGAGAAGAGACAGAGAGACACCCAAGGAAAGGACAGCCATGTAAAGACGGCAGCTGCATACCAAGGAATGCCTGGGACTACCAGAGATGAGAAAGGCAAGAAAGGATCTTTCCCTAGAGTCTTTGGAAGAAGCATGGCCCAGCCAACACGATTGATATACCAAACTTTGAATCCAGGAAGCCAAATCATAAATTAACATGGGACGGGGCTGCCATGGAGTGATGTAACAAACTTCACTTACATTACAGAGTTTATTGGTAATGAAAGAGTAGTCTCTGAGGATCTCAAGGAAAGGAAATAGTTTTGTTATTGATTCTGCTATCTGCACCTTATTTTTTCTTGAAGTGATCCAAAATGATCTCATGGAAAATCTTCTCCCTGTCCTGGGCCATTGCAAGCATCCTGAGGGGGAAAAAATACTGTAAGAAAATAAATATCAAGCTTTTAAGATGCCCTTCACACCAGAAAGAGCAAGCGAGTGAACAAGAGGAGGAGGAGGAGGAATAAAGAAGAGAGAGAGGGAGGGGAGGAAGGAGGCTTCACTTGTGAATCCTTCAAAGCTCACATTTAAGTAGGGTTACTACCAATCTTATCATTCTCTGGAGAAGGACATCATGTTTGGTAAAGTACAGGGTCAGCAAAAAAGAGAAAGACCCTCAAAGAAATGGATTGACACAGTGGCTGCAACAATGGGCTCAAGCATGACAACGACTGTGAGTATGGCACAGGACTGGGCAGTGTTTTGTGATACACAGGGCCACTATGAGTTGGAACAGACTCAACAGCACCTAACAACAACAACTGAGACAGATAGGGTTAACTGTGCTGGCAGAATAAAAAACCAAAAACCAAACCAAACCCGTTGCTGTCGAGTCGATTCCAACTCCTAGTGACCCTATAGGACAGAGTAGAACTGCCCCATACGGTTTCGAGGAGCGCCTGGTGGATTCAAACTGCCAACCTCTTGGTTAGCAGCTGTAGCTCTTAACCACTATGCTACCAGGGTTTCCCAGCAGAATAAAGGAGCTGTTAAAAGATTACCATCTAGAAGTTGGGTAAACAGGAACCACACTCTGTCAACATGAGGTAAGGTTGAAACAACCCGTGCATTACTATCTCCTTCTTGGTGTTTTTTTTTTTTTTTTTTTCCTCCTTTACAGGCTCTTGCATGCACAGAAGAACCAACTGTGACTGCTGTTTAACCTTCCTTAGCCCTCCGAAGACGTCAATGCAGGGCCAAAGATCAGTGCACTTGCACTGTATCACATAATAAGTGATGCCAAGGGCTGCTGAGAGGACTCCAGCTTGAATATCAGCGGGTTCCACCTTGGATTCCAGGTACGCATGCAACCTAATTAACATGCACCGCCGTTCTGAAAAGTACCCGCCCCTTCATTACTCTGTTGTCTCCACTGAACCCATATAAGCCCTAGCCTTGCTTTCCTTTTCGAGTCAGTATTTTGGAAAGGCTTAGTCCCCCACTGACTCCTTTTGCTTGACTCAAGCAACATAAAGCTTGCTGAAGAAAAATTTGTCTTTCGTGTGTATTCTTACTCGGGAAAAGACAAGGACCCTTTGTGTCGGATTGGTGATGAGTAACAAAATTTGGCAAGCCAGCCAGGAGAGTAGGGGCTTAAATTAGCCCCCGGTTAGGGGAGGCAGACCAGAGGAACTAAGCCTCCAGAACAAACTCTTTCAGAAAATAAAGAAAAAAGGAACACATGTCAGTGTGTTTTATGAGGAGGCATATTCCTGATACAAAAGTCTGACGAAGACATTACAAAAAAGAAAATTACAGATCAATATCTCTCATGGACATAGAGATATTTAGTTTTATAGGAAACCACCAGATCTTTTTCCAAAGTAGTTGTATTATTTTATACTCCCTCCAGCAATATGAAGCCCTGGTGGCACAGTGGTTAAGAGCTCAGCTGCTAACCAGAAGGTGGGCAGTTCAAACCTACCAGCTGCTCCTTGGAAACCCTATGGGGCAGTTTTACCCTCTCCTGTAGGGTCACTATGAGTTAAAATCAACTTGACAGTAATGGGCTTCCAGCAATATATGAGAGTTTTTCTAGTTTACAAGGATCCAGCATAGGTCCCAGCCACAATGCCCAGTGTTTGAAAATAAGGCTAGTGTTCAGCTAGGATTTCAATTTTTCAACCCGCCTTCTAAGAAGTGGTGTGCACAGTCTGTCTCTTTGGATGTAACAGGAGAAGGGAGGGAAATGAGAGAATTCAGATGCCATGAGGAAACCACAGCAAATCCAGCAGAGCAATCAAAGTGAGCTGAGGGTTCAGTGGTCCCCATCACAGCTGTGTAGCCTTCACTAGCTAATAAGTCAGGGTAGGTAATGTCACACCAGCAGCTAACCGCACTGTCACTTCTTTACCTGATTTCTCATTGCTTGCTGTTTTCTGGTTTACAGTAGTACAACAGGTTTTGTAACTCAGTTGAAAGAAGTTTTGGAGTGACAGTGGGTGTAAGTAAATAACAAATATGAAAACCCACATTGGCAAAATTGAGAGATTAAAGGAGGGGAGATAGAGACTAACCACTGTTCACGCTCTTACTGCCTCCCCCTGCTGACCTATCCCTGCCACTTTCTAGGCTACAGAGCCTGACAGGGGATGACTCCTCACCAGGTAGAAAGTCTGTGCTCTCTTAGGTTCAGACCAGGACCCCCACGGTGGCACCTGGAGCTCAGAGCTTGGAGTTCAGACCAGCAAGTCTGAACTGGCTCTCCCACAGAGGGGAAAAGAGAAAGGAAAGTGTTCGTGAAAGCTGAAAACTAGGCCACAAATGTTTTTGGTCTCCTTTCTCAATCTCTGAGATGTCCCTCAACTCTCATGAGAAAGTGGAGGCAGCCACCAAGCAGAAGGACTGACAAGGCAAAGTCTGAGGAGGCAGCACCAGGAACAGACAGCATCCTTTGGACCCAGGGTCCTTGCACCTGAGAAGCTTCTCCACCAGGGGAAGATTGATGACAAGGAATCTTCCTCCAGAGCCAACAGAGAGAGAAAGCCTTCCCCTGGAACCGACACCCTAAATTTGGACTTGTAACCTGCTAGACTGTGAGAGAATAAATTTCTCTTTGATAAAGCCATCCACTTGGTATTTCTGTCATAGCAGCACTAGACAGCTAAGACACAGACACATGCTTTCAAGGAGAATTTTCAACATTAGGTTCCACTGAACCCCACCTCTCCTGGCTATTAATGGGTATCCCAGGACATAAGAGTTCCTTGCCCAAATAATGAAAACTGTAGGGAGAAGGGGTGTCTGCCTTTCTTCCCTCTTGGCTTGCTTTCCCCTCCAGAGAACAGACCTCAGATTTGATTGGGACAGAGCCCAGGACACCAATTAGGACATCTTTACCAGTGGGCAGGACATCGTCATTTGTGTGTCTCACAGTTTAAGCTGAGCCAGGATATGCTCCCTCCCAGCATGCCTGTCTCTCTTGGGCTCTGCTTGCTCTGTCTCTCTCTTTAAATTTTATTGTGGAAATATAGACAGATAGATAAAATTTGCCATTTTAACCATTTATACGTGTAGCTCAGTGGCATTAATTATACTCACAATGTTGTGCAACCATCCCCACTATTTGTTTCCAAAACAAACAGAAGCTCTGTACCCATTAAGCATGAGCTCCCCATGCTCCCCTCCCCCAGTCCCTGGTAAAAACCAAGCTACCTGCAATCCGCAATCTGGTTCTTTCTGTCCTTTCGTGACTGACTTGTTTCACTCAGCAGAATGTTGTCAAGGTTCATCCATGTGGTAGCATATATCAGTACTTCATTTCTCTTTGTGGTTGAATGATATGTCGTTGTACGGATAGACCACATTTTGTTTATCCATTCACCAATGCCCACAAAGCCTGTGCAACCAAACCTCGGCCAACACTAGGGGAGATGTTCCCTATCCAGAGGCCAGGTGGATGTCTTACCCCCAGTCCGCAGAGGTTCATTACACAGGCTTCTTCAGGCATTGGTGGGTGGAGGCGGCTTTGTGGCATAGCTTGTTTCGGCCTCTTTATTGAGCCCTGGTGGTGCAGTGGTTAAGAGATCAGCTGCTAACCAAAAAAGGTCAGCAGTTTGAATCCACCAGGCACTCCTTGGAAACTCTATGGGGCAGTTCTACTCTGTCCTGTAGAGTTGGAATCGAATTGATGGAAGTGGGTTTGGTTTTAGGGCATTCTGCTTCCCACCAGACCTCCAAACAAGGCCCTTGATCTGCCAAAGCAGCAGTCCTCATGTGCTGGTTCTCAGACTTTGGGGAGCTAAAGAAATGTGGGAGCTGCTGATGACAAATGCAGTTCAAGGACCCTCCCTAAGGGACTGTAATTTGGGAAATCTGAGGGTAAGGCCCAATGGCTAAATGCTTCTGATTCTGATGTGAGTGGTCCTTAAACATCATCTTAAGAAACACTGCACTCATTTGGTCTGCAGGCAATTAGTGCTGGGAATGGAGCCCTGGTGGTACAGTGGTCAAGCACTTGGCTGCTAACCAAAAGTTGGTGGTTTGAAACTACCAGCTGCTCCATGGCAGTCTGTTTCCATAAAGATTACAGCCTTGGAAACCCTATGGGGCAGTTCTACTCTGTCCTATAGGCAGTTCTACTGCATCCTGTAAGGTCACTTCGAGCCAAAATCTACCCAACAGCAACAGGTTTTTCCAGTGAATTCTACTCTGTCTCAGCTTCTATTCGTCTTTATCTTCTTTGGAGCTCCATCCGGGTTCCAACAGTGAACTCTGGCAGGTCTGTTTTAGATGAACCTTGAGTCAGCCCCCTTCTTCCCTTCTCTGCTGAAGCCATGTCCTCCACCTTGGAGAAGCCCAGCTACAGCCATGAGTTTGCGGAGAACCAAATCGTTGTTGCAGACCTGACAAGGCAGTGAGTGTACTGTTGTTGCTGTGTGCCATAGCATCTATTCCAATTCACACTGACCTTATAGGACAGAGTGTAACTCCCCCATAGGGTTTCCTAGGCTTCAGTCTTTATGGGAGCAGATTGCCAGGTCTTCTCTCCTGGGGAGCCACCGATGGGTTTGAACTGCCAATCTTCTGGTTAGCAGCCAAGCGCTTTAACCACAGCACACCAGGGCTCTCTGGCGATTCTATTAGTAAACAGATAAAGAGGAACAAAGACCTTTCTGCTATAGGGAAGATACCAGATTCTCAGCTGAGACAGAGGAAAACTCAGTAGAATGAACACAAACCTAAGTGCCTAAGGAGACTTAAGGATCTATGCTGGGAGCGCTCAGCTCAAAGAAAGAGTACCTTCTGGTTGACTCAGCCATATCTGCTCTGCCTCAAATGATCTATCCACACCAGTTATGATAACCCTTCTGACTTTCTAGTTATCAGCTCATGAATAGTCAGGACTAAGCCAAGTTGGGCCAGTGAGTTGCTAGGAGAGATTTTCTAGGAGTTTCTGTGTAAAATCAGCCAGTCTTTCTGTCTCTATAGCTCTGAACAAGACAGCATGTCCCCCAGTTGCCACTGGTAGCCATTCTTGATCACAAGGGAACCAACCTTAGGAAGGAAGTGTTGCAGCAGCCTCAGAGCAGAAAGATGGAAAGTCCCTAAGCGTCTCATGACGTCATTGAGTCACTGAGTCAACCTACCCTGAAACCAGTGCCCTACTGCTGTTGTTGTTGTGCGTCAAGTCAATTCCATCTCATAGCGACCCGGTAGTGAAAGAGCAGAACTGCCCCATCAGGTTTTCTTGGCTGTAATCTTTACGGGAGCAGATGGCCAGGTCTTTTTCCCACAGAGCTGCTGGGTGGGTTCGAACCACCAACCTTTCCATTAGCAGCTGAGCTCTTAACCATTGTGCCACCAGGGCTCCTTGCCCTATTGCTAGACTTTCCTTTTGACGGATAAATAAATCTCATCATTTAAGCCAAGCTGAGTCAAGGTATTTCTCAACTTGCAGCAGAAAGTATGCTAACTTCAAAAAATTTCAGAATCCAGTATGTGAACAGAATAGGCTTTGGAAGGAATAAAAAGAAAGAAGAAAGACATGATCCATTTAAGAATCAGGTTTTGATCTTGCAGTCAAAACAGGAAGGATGGGAAAGAAGAAAGATTTTTCTGTTCCCAGAAGCAGCAGTGGACCCACGTACAGAAGAGCAGAGCAAAGCCAACCCAAGAGTCCAGGCTGAACTGGAAAGAGCCTACTGGAACCACCGAAGGAAGTATGGAACAACAGGCCTTTTTCATGCCTGCAGGGAAGGAACTGACAACATGTGATATTTCTGCCATCACAGAGACAGCTCAGATTATTCGGCCTGGAAAACTCAGAAACGGGAGGGAGCAGCTTGGGCCAGAGGATTCCTTGTTCCTCAATGTACCACAGAGCAGCTTCAGTTCCAGTCACTGACCTGAGACCAGAGGTTTCTCACCAAGAGGAAATAGATTGCATGGACCGTAGGCTGCGGCAGCAGCACCACTGTGGCTGAAGAATAAACAGCCGAGGTACCCTGCTGTGGATGGCGCGACGGAGAGCGAAGACAGGTTCTTGAGACCTTTAAGGTGGGAACTTTTGTTCCCAGCTCCCCACATCTCCTTTCAGGAGGAGGGACATCTACCAGCGCGACACTACTGGTCCCTCCCTGCCCCCTTTCTCCTCCTGTGAGAGACAGATTTCGTAGATGTTTCTAGGGAAGAAGCACAGGCTATGAGGCTTGGTTCCTTCCTGCCTATCACAGCAGCTGGGCTGATGCTCCAGGCATAGGAATTGCAAGGCAGGTCCCCACGATCGGCAGTGCCTGTCCAGGACAGGTCCCTGTTTGTCAATCAGGCCAATTCCCTGTCGGGATGATCAACTACACCAACTGACTGGAGGGCTTCTCCTCGGGTGTTTTGAGAATGAGAATAGCAAGAACAACATCCACAACTCTATCACTTGCATGGCATTTGTTAGCATTTAAGGGGTGGCAGTAGGCGTTGGTTGACCACCCAGAGCCAAAGCAAGATGACCGGGCAGTGTGCTAACTATCCAGGAGGCTCCTCCAAAGAGAGGCTCTCAGAGATGGGCCGGAGGCCACCTCTTTGTATACCTGAATCCAATCCTGGTCAAGGCCAGGTGTCCCTTTTAGTGATTCTGCAAAGCGGGTTATTTGTGAGGTATTCACCCCTTGGGAGAGTTCCTGGCTGGTGCAAACAGTTAATGAGCTCGGCTGCTAACTAAAAGGCTGCAGGTTCAAGTCCACTCAGGGTTACCTCAGAAGAAAAGCCTGGCGATCTGCCTGAAAAACAGCCACTGAAAGCTCTATGGAGCGTAGGTCTACTCTGACACACATGGGGGTCATCCTGAATTGGAATCAGCTCAATGACAAATGATATTTTGGGGTTTTTTTTTTACCCCCTGGGATTAGGCCACATGTGCTTATCCAAGGACAAGGTATTCTAACCTCCACACCCTCAGAAGCTGTTATAAGCAGTCTGTGATATTTATTATTTCAGGCCCTGTGAGACACTTCCTGGGCCATAGTGTTTCTATATCATTCCCAATTAAGGGCCGCAAACATTTCATATCACAATCCACCCCTCGGCCTTTATTGGGGCAGGGTGGGTATTTGCCTCCACTGGAGGCTGTAGAAAATGGCGTTGCATGTTCTTGGGCCAAAGTACAGGAGGAGCAGGGTGTGCCCACCTGTATGGTTCCTCTCAGAGGGCCACAGGCAATAATGGCAAGGTTTAACCAAAAACAAAGATCCCTAATACCCCTTATTGGGATTTCCATAACTCGTTGGACAATTTTGGTGATATTTTGTCTCCCCTCTTGCATGTGTTGGATTATATCCCTCACTTGATAGGCATTGTCCAGCCAGAGATAAGGCTGTGGAGAAGCACACCCCTCCCACACGGCTAAAAGGTAGTCTAAGATGCTGTCGGTGTCCAGTACCATGGCTCCCAGAGCCTGATGTGAGTTGGTGAGGATCTCCAGTCCTGGGCACAAAAGGGCATGCCTTGGTCTTCGACCATCTAGTTGTATGTGGCTAAGTGCTCAGCCTGCACAGGGTGAGCGTCCCTCTCCTGTCCCCCACATCAATGCCAGCAAATCCAAGGTTGGTATTTCTCTTTGATTTCTTTGGATCCATTTGTTCAGGGGTCTGTCGTGGCGTTCTCCCTCTTCTTCCTATTGTTCAAGGAGGGCCCTGAGTTGGCGGCTGTTTTGTCTAGAGATTTCATAATAGTACTGGGATCAGCTGTCTGGGCATCCCTTCCAGGACAGGCCATGCTCTTTGCTATATTCCCAGAGTCCATTAACTACCTGTTGTTGCTGTAGCTGGGGTCCCTGATGTAGTCAGAGTAGGAGGGCTCCCATCAGAGACTGTTGACAAATAGCTTCTCATGCTGGGGTAGAACCTCCAAGAGTAGCATCAGGAGGAATCCCAAAGAGGCAGCATTTGGGCTCCCAAAATGTCTCATGGCAGTCCACCCTCCAATGTATTCTCCAAACATATTGTGCCAACCACCAGAATTTCCCCCCAATTCCAGCCTTTGGGCATTGGCATCTGGTGGGGCACTTTTGGTTTCATGGGTATTTCGGCATTTCATCACCAGAATGTGTCCAGCTGTGATTTCTCAGCTCCCCTCATGGGGGGTTTCCTGGTCTAGTTCCTCCATGATGTTTTTATTTGAGTTGGATTTCCAGAGGACCTTTGTGAAATGATGTTTGCTGGTGACGCCACAGATGCCCGTGTAGGAAGAATATCAGAAGGTGGATTTTTTGCACAGCTGATCAACAGTGAGTTTAAGTTGGTGATACTTCCTTCACTTAAAGCCCAGGTTGTAACCAGTAGCTTGTCATTCCCTGTTTATACCCCCTGATCTTCAATCACTCCAGGGAGGTAGATGAATGCTGGGGTCGGCTGTTATGGAGGGGGAAGGTGAAGGTTGCTACCGGACAGGTCCAATGCTAACTCAGCATTGGTGTGTTGGAGCACAGGGCTCAAAGCACAAGTGGAAATCACGAGGTTTTAAATATCCAGAGTGGGCACCGGGAAAGGAGCCTCAGGGAAGCCCCAGAAAGAGGAGTTACTATCATTGAACATTTATAAATTTTGCAATATGGCAAATGCCACTTTTTAAATAAAGATATTCAAATAGGCAGATTTCACCCAAAATATGTAACACATAGTGCCACAATTGGCTTTTGGATAGAAGCAATCTCCAGTTAAAAACAAGTTCGACAATGGACTCTGGTCAATGATTCTTCTTTCCTTTGTGGTTTTATCTGTCCTCTCTCCACCCAGAGAAGAGGCAGTCTTTGCCAGTCTGTGGTTGGAAATAGCTATACGGATTCTGGGGAACATGACCTGGGACCAGGTACTTGTCTCTTAGATTACACATTGCTAGATTGGCTATGAGTTTGCTTACGTTTTTGGTTTGTTGTTGTTTTGTTTTGCTTTGTTTTAATTTGGGGGTTTAGACTTGTGGTGTTCTTATTAGTTCTGGTGACCCTCTTGCCTCTTGGAAAGGAAATATGAGATATTTAGGAGGTCAGGGGTTAAATGAACCAGGCTGGTAGTGTTTGAAAGAGCCACGTCACCTCCTGAGCAAGGAGCCTCAGCCGTTGCAGCCACTGAGGTGATAATCTGGGCCACGTCCAGGCCTCTGCAGTTGAGCCTGCACGGAGTGAGGACATCAGCCAGAGGGGACTCCAGGGCTATAACTTCTTTGGGGCCCTAATCTGCAAAGGAGAGGAGATTTCATTTTGATCCTTTAGTTTTACATTTAATGGGCTTAATAATCGGAGAAAACTAAAAAAAACAAACCCATTGCCTTCACACTGATTCCAACTCATAGCAGAGGGGCTTATATGATTTCATTTTTGGGGCCTGGACAGACAATACAGCTGAGCATAAGTTGGGACAAGGTCCTGGGTGGCGCAAACAGTTTGCGCTTGACTACGACTCTAAGGGTTAGCAATTCAAACTTGCCCAGTTGTACCACAGAAGAAAGTCCTGGCAATCTGCTTCTGTAAAGATTACAGCCAAGAAAACCCTATGGAGCAGTTCTGCTCTGTAACACATGGGGTCGCTATGAGTCGGAACTGACAGGCACAGTTGGGGGGGTGTTAAGTGGGGATGGAAAAGTAAACGGGGGCAAATTCTCAGCTTAGCAGAGAGTGAGGTCTTGTAAATAGCAGATGTCAGGGCAAATACAAGAAATTTCTCAGAAATTTCTGCGAGCCTCGTCTGAGCTTTTCCTTCTGCTGTTGTCAAGTGTCTAATCAGCAGTAACATTGCCGGGTGGCAGGCTGTGCGAAGGTGGGAGCAAGCTTTGAGGTACTGTGCTTCCTGGATTCAGCTACACTCAGGTGCCACCCAGGTGGGGCTGTTCAATTTAAGGGTTTAACAGAAAAGGGGAGGGGGGCCCGCTGTACCTGCCCCCTGGGCTCCTCCTGCTTGGGTGGGACTGCAGCCCTTTCAGGAACACTGGTGGAGCCACAGAAACAGTCCTTGCGTAAAGGGGGTTACACAGGCTCCAGGCTCTGGCTGACCCTCCCCTCTCGGCCAAGTCCCAGGTGGGGAACTGGGCGGGACCGCTCAGCCAGCCCTGGCTCACCTTCTGCCCTTGCGCCAGAGCACTTACTGGAAGTCACCTGCCCCAACCTGCTCACTTCCTCAGCGCCCTTCGCCCGCCTGGGCCCTGAGCCAAGAGGCTGCGGGCCAGTGCCAGACAGGAAGCTCCAATTAAAGCCGTACACGCCATGAAAGGATTAATAGGCTTCGGACCTAGTTGGTAAACAGCCACTTCCACAAGCCCCTTCAAGGGCCTCCCTCCACCCGGCTGCCCTGGCCACCCGGACCCTCCCCCGCTCCTTCCCCAGGACCCCCGCCCCCATCAGCAACCTGATGTGCAGGGAGGGGTCTTTCAGCAGGCGTCAGTTCTGGTCAATCGGGGACCACATGGCGGAATGAAAGGAAAGACCCTGGTACCGGAATTATATTTTATTCTAATTTTGACGCGTAAACCATTACTTTAAATTTGCGTTTTACCGTCCATTCCCTCCCCGAGAATTTCAGCGCCTCTCCGTCTTCTCCAGATAGTCTACCCTGCCCTCTGATGCCCTAATGTGGTATTGCAAGTCCGCTTTAGAAACCAAACTCACTGCCTTTGAGCAGATTTCGACCCACAGCAACTTTATAGGACAGAGTAGAACTGCCCCCATAGGGTTTCCAAGGCTGTAAATCTTTATGGAAGTAGACGGCCACATGTTTCTCCCGTGGAGTTGCCGCCGGGTTCGAGCCACCAGCCTTTTGGTTAGCAGCAGGGCGCTTAACCACTGCGCCACCAGGGCTCCTCCTTCAGAAACAGGGGTTGTTACTTTTTCCTCTCGGATTCATCCTGTTGTTCGTCTTGGAAAACAGCTCTTTTCTCAAACTTCTAGCCCCTCAAACAAAATCAAGGTTAAAAGTGCCATTGTTGTTAGCTGCTGTCGAGTTGCACTGGACTCTGAGAGACTCCATGCATTTGACCGTTCGTGATCCACAGGGCTTTCATTGGTTGATTTTCAGAAGTAGATCACCAGGCCTTCCTTCCCAGTCTTAGTCTGGAAGCTCGCTGAAACCTCCTCAGCATCCCAGCAGCACACAAGCCGCCACGGGTGTCTGCACGTGAGGTGCGTTTGCTGGGAATCAAACCCAAGTCTCCTGTGTGGAAGGGGAGAATTCTACCACTGAGCCACCGGAGCTTCCCTGCAAGTGCCATTATTACCTTCTTAAAAAGGGAGCAATAACTTAAAGAAAGACTTGATGCCTGAGATAATTTTCATATTTGGCAGTCCATGTGTTCATAAATGGGCTTACGGCCTAGATACAGAAATCTTAGTTCAAATTGTGAGGGAGGTGCTGTGTCTTTGACACTTTTCCAGCCTCTTTATTAGCTGTCCATCTTCCCAGGCCCCTGGGACCTTCACTGAGCCTAGGAGCCCCTGCCCCCTCGGCTTTCTTCTTAGGCTGAAATGCTCTAAAGAGACATCTCGCCATCAGAAGCACCCGGATTCCAAAGGCACACAGCAGTGAGACGGGATAGCTAAAACTTCAGGAAAGCAAAATGGCACCTGGATACTTATCGGGACCTGGAACACAGAGCCGGATGGCTTCCGCCAGCTCGCCCTGCAGATTCTCCCACACCATGACTGCTTCCTACAAGAGGAGTCTCCATGGGGAGACTTCAGAAAGATACTAGGGTTAGAAAGTGAGCATAATTAAAGCAGATAGTTATCTCTAAAGTGGAGACGTGAGGTGGGTGCCATTGTAGGGAGGCGATTCATCCTGACAGCATCCTAAGTATTTTCCAGCATTTGTTGCACAGCGTCTGACCACTGGTCTGGAGGGACAATGTGGTGGAAAGGTGGATCATATGCCCTTGCCCACCACTCAGAAGCTTCCAGCAGTGCGCCTCGTTGGCTTCAACAGCAGTGAGCACTCTGAAGGAGGACTCCCTCTCTCTGATATTTTGGATACAAAAAGTCTCCTATCATAAAGGGCACACCAGATATAAACCGTTTATGCCTAGATGCACTAAATGTCTTATGAACTTTGCAAGTTTGAGCCATGTTGTTAGCATGTGTCATGGAGATCAACAACATAGGAAAAGGCCCTGGGGCAGATGTGCATACAGGAAAGCAACTAGTCCTCTGATGCCCTCATGCCATGCCTGCCATCCCAGTCCAGGGCCTGCACCAGGAGGAAACCTGCTCCCTGTGGAAATTGGTATAGGAAGAGGAAAGACCAAAGATACCCTACAACCTTTGACTCTGCTAAGCTGGGAAGACTGTCATGAGTTTTCTGCCTCCCAAGAGGTAAGATCTAAACATACGGACCAGTCCAGTTTTTTGATCTGGGAAAACCTACCTCCATGGTCCTTGGCTACACTGTAGGATGTTTAGCAACACCTCTGGCCACTAGATGCCAGCATCATCCCCAGGCTGACAAAAAAAATGTCTCCGAAAGTGGCCAAATGTCTCCTGAGGGGTAAAAACGCCCTCCCTCCAGAACCACTGATACATAGTTAACATAATGTGGAACCAGGGGTATCGTTGCTGATGTCAGATGGGTCCTGGCTGAAAGCACAGAATGTCAGGAAGATGTTTAAAAAAAAGACCTGTGTTTTATTGACTACGCAAAAGCATTCAACTGTGCGGATCATAACAGATTATGGATAACATTATGAAGAATGGAAATTCCAGGACACTTAATTGTGCTCATGAGGAACCTGTGTGGAGACCAAGAGGTAGTCATTGGAACAGAACAAGGGGAGATTGTAAGTTTAAAGTCAGGAAAGGTGTGCGTCAGGATTGTATCCTTTTATTTATTTATTATAGACTTATTCAATCTGTATGCTCAGCAAACGATCCAAGAACCTGGACTATATGAAGAAGAACAGGATATCAGGATTCAAGGAAGACTCATTAACAACCTGCAATATGCAGATGACACAACCTTGCTTGCTGAAAGTGAAGAGGACTTGAAGCACTTACTGATGAAGATCAAAGACTGCAGCCTTCAGTACGGATTACCAAAAAACAAAAAAACCAAGCCTGTTGCTCTTGAGTCATTTCTGACTCCTAACGGCTTTATGTTGTTGTCGTTGGGTGCCATCCAGCCAGTTTCAATTCATAATGACCCTGTGTACCACAGAATCACAGAATGAAACATTTCCTGGTCCTGCGCCATCCTCACAATCATTGCTGTGTTTGAGCCCATTGTTGCAGCCACTGTGTCAATCCATCTTCTCGAGGGTCTTTCTCTCGTTCATTGACCCTCTACTTTACAAAGCTTGATGTCCCTCTCCAGGGACTGATCCCTCCTGATAACATGTCCAAAGTATGTGAGATGAAGTATGGCCATCCTTGCTTCTAAGGAGCACTCTGGCTGTAATTCCTCCAAGACAGATTTGTTCATTCTTCTGGCAGTCCATGGTATATTTAATATTCTTCACCAACACCACAATTCAAAGGCATCTATACTTCTTCCTTATTCATTGTCCAGCTTTCGAATGCACATGAGGCAATTGAAAATACCATTGCTTGGGTCAGGTGCACCTTAGTCCTCAAAATGATATCTTTGCTTTTTTGCACTTTAAAGAGGTCTTTTGCAGCAGATTTGCCAATGCAACGTGTCCTTTGATTTCTTGACTGCTGCTTCCATGGACGTTGAATGTGGATCCAAGTAAAATGAAATCCTTGACGACTTCAATCTTTTCTCCTTTTATTTTGATGTTGCTTATTGGTCCAGTTGTGAGAATTTTTGTTTTGTTTATGTTGAGGTATAATCCACATTGAAGGCTGTAGTCTTTGATTTTCATCAGTAAGTGCGTCAAGTCCTCTTCACTTTCAGCAAGCAAGGTTGTGTGCTCACCAGACTCACCAGAAGGAATTCATCCAAGTGGTAAGTGCCCACAACAGTAGCCTTTGGAGGCTTTACCTGTATTCCAATGATGCTGCCAAGATGACGATATTTTTGGTACTCCTCTGAAGTTTCTCTTCAAGGTAGGTAACATATACTTTTGATTAACTTCAGAGAGGGTCAATTTTCCTCTTCCTTTTTTTGGGGATATGCTTTAAGAAATGGATCAATTTAATTTGGGATATGATAGATAAAGTTACATGATCAAATTAAACAATTTTGAGCAAAAATAACCCTTGAGAAGATTTTAAAGCAGAGATTTGTTGTCTACCCAGCAGCCATTCCTCTCTTCCTAACAGAATCCAAATTTTCATCTGTGTATTTGCCCCTTCTGCACACTGCACATGTATGACAGAGGAAATGGCCTACCTCCAAGGCCAGGGTTGGGCCCTGATTGGCATAGCCAATCAGTACCTTCCATCCTCTCGTTGCTTCGGGGAAGGACTTCTGCCTTAAACTGGGCTAGTCAGGATGACTCATTCTGACTTAGATTGGCAGGACAAAAGGATATGAACTACTAGATATGAACGACAAAGCATGAAGCCTGGATTATAGCTGGCAGCAGCCAATTTATCACCAGGAGAGAACCAGCATTCTGATCAGGCAACAGGGTGAGCAACAGAGCAGAGAGACAAAAAGACCCTGGGCCCTTGCAGATCTCTTTTAAACCACCAGATCAGTCTTCTCGGAGACACACCAAACTTAATGGTGAGACTTCGTCTTATTTTGGACATGTCATCAGGAAAGACCAACAGCTGGAAAAGGACATCATGTTTGGTGAAGTAGAGGGTCAACAAAAAAAAAAGGAAACCCTCTGTATCCATAACAATGGACTCAAACATACCAACAATCGTGAAGATGGCACAGGACCAGGCAATGTTCATTCTATTATACATAAGGTCGCCATGAGACGGAGTTGATTTGATGGCAATTAACAATACAGTTTAAGTCAGTTGGATTTGGATTTTTGCAACCCACCCAAAGCTTTCTACTTACAAGTTGGCATCACAGGACAGTATTGACCTCCTGAGCCAATCGAGAGAGACAGCTAGACATGAAGGACACAGGGCTGAAACCCCAGAGAAGAATTTACAGGCTGAAGGCTTTGGCTGCTGAAACTCACCCTGTGTTGCACCCGTAGGAAGAGACGCAGCTATGGTGGGAATATCCTGCACTTCCAAAGCCTGATGGGATTAAGGATGAACACTCCTCTCTCATAGGCCAGATGTGGGCTTGCCAAAGGGAGCTTGACAGGGTCTCCTTGAGAGAGACTCTGCCCAAGTAGACCACATGCAAAAACAGCAGGGGAGTGACTCGGGAAGCAGATGAGAATCAGTGGCCAGCAGGGGGAGACATTTCCCACTTCAAGGGAACTGTAGGTGCAAGTTACCCAGGAAAGCTAGACTCCCTGAAGAACCCCCGAAACTGCTCCCCAAGAAAGCGATCTGGCAGCTGAGTATCTACCACATCCAGAGAACACCAGTACCAAATTACAACTGAACTGGTCAAGCAAAGCCTTTCAACACCCTTGGAGGCTAACTGAAAAGCTGGAGATTGGAGTCCACCCAGAGGCACCACGGAAGAAAGGCCTGGTGACCTAATTCCAAAAAATCAGCCACTAAAAACCCTATGGAGCACAGTTCTACTGTGACACACATGGGGTCACCATGAGTCAGAGTCAACTTGGCAGCAACTAATTCTAGTCAAGGATGACAGAGAGTAAGTCAGAAAGAAAAAACAATCAGACCCCTTCCCCATTGGTCTCTGGTCTAAGGCAGGCCCCAGCTCAAGCAAGGGAAAGGATTTAAGCAGGATAAAATATTTAACTTTTAATATTAGACCAGATGAGACTTTTTTGTTTTAAAAAGAAGTCTTTCCTTGTGGCCAAAACGACTTAGAAACCCTGAAACTATTATCCAGAGATAATTTTTAAACCTTAAACCAAAAATACCCCTGACACCTTCTTAAAACCAAACAATAGTCTAGCTTAACTAGTAAAAATGTCTGCCTTGAGCATTCTGCTCTTTTAAGAACTATCTATATGAGATCAAAGTGACAAAGTAACTCAAAAGATTTGATGAAAACCAGGGACAGTGCGTTTATGTTAATGGGGGAGGAACAACTGAGAAAAGGAAGGTGAGAATGGTTGCACACCTCAAAAACTGTAATCGGTGTCACTGGATTGTACATGTAGAAATGGTTGAATTCGTGTATATTTTGCTGTGTATTTTCTCAACAACAGCAACAAAATTAAAAAAAAATTTTTTTTTAAGAATACACGCTTTTAAATTAAAAGAAACAAAAAAGGACCTGGAAAAGCAACGGACCCTTCCAGGATTTTAACCAGCACTGGACTCCGTCATGCCATTCACCCCATGCAGAAAAGTTTCATATTGCCAATATCTGCAACTCTAGCTGAGGGCTTCGAGCTGGCCGGGGGGCATGCCCAACATGCATGAGCAAGGCAAACCAAAAATGCTGGAGAGTTCAAGTACCTGAACCAATGAAAGACAGGAAGTTGTTGGCCAAGTACCACAGCTTCCTCGCCCCTCGGGAAGGAATCGAATATATTATTCCTGGTCGGACTGAGCTCCACTTGTGAGGTTTGGCATGAAAATTCACTCTTTATTGGTTCCTTCCCTTTCCTACCTTACTTGCCCACTCCCCCTACTCACATTACCTGGGATTGCCTCCCTATAAACTGTTGTTAGTTGTCCCAGAGTTGGCTCCAGCTCATTGCAACCCCAAGTACAATATACAAAGCTTCCCAGGATCCTGCACTATCTTCACAATCCCTGGTATGGTCAAGTCTATTGTTGCGGCCACTGTGTATTTGGAGTGCCTTCCAACCTAGAGGAAACCCTGGTGGCATAGTGGTTAGGAGCGGCAGTTTGAACCCACCAGGTGCTCCTTGGAAGCCCTATGGGCAGTTCTACTCTGTCCTATAGGGTTGCTATGAGTCAAAATCCACTTGACAGCAAGGGTTTTTTTTTTTTTTCCCCCAACCTAGAGGACTCATCTTCCAGCAGTATCCCAGACAATATTCTGTTGTGATCCATAAGGTTTTCATTGGCTAATTTTCAGAAGTAAATCAACAGGCCTTTCTTCCTAGAAGTCTAGAAGCTCCACTGAAACCTGGCCTTTCTTCCTAGGAGTCTAGAAGCTCCCCTGAAACCTGCCCACCATGGGTGACCCTGCTGGTTTTTGAAAAACCAGTGGCATAGATTCCAGCATCACAGCAACATGCAAGCCACCACAATGGTATGACAAGCTGACAGATGGGAGGTGACCCTATAAACTACTTGCACTCAAATTCATATCTCAGGATCTATTGCTGGAGGAACCCAAACTAAGACACCAGAAAAAGACAAGATGATTTTAAGATCTGGCTTGAGTTGGCATGGGGGGAAAGAGTTTTTTGCTGCTTGTTTTTTCTGTTCATTCAATAAATCAATTACACTTGTTTTCTGGTTTTACTCATAACTAAGTTTCCTGCCTGAAAGCTGGGGGCAGGAGGCAGAGGGGGTTTTCCATTCTCTTCTGCAAGTTTACCACATCTTGTAACTGAAGCTAGATATGCATCACACAACTCTTCTGGCTTCTTCCTGCCTCTTGAACTTTCCATTTCCTCTCACGATGCCCCCCAGAATAGTATGAATTGTACATGATGCAGAGCTTATAAAGTTGGGGTTGGTGAGTTGGAGTCTATGTCAGGATAGCTGGTTTATGGTAATGGTTTCATTCTTTTTTGCCTCCTTCCCTTTCCTATCTGACTTCCTGTTTTGCACTGAATCGTGTGCCCCCAAAATGATTGTGTGCCAGGCCATGATTCCCAGTAATGTGCTGTTGTCCACCATTTTGTCATCTGATGTGATTATCTTATGCACTGAAAATCCTACCTCTATGATGTTAATGAGGCAAGACTCAATCTACGTGATTAGACTGCGTGTCTTGAGTCAATCTCTTTTGAGATATAAAAGAAAGAAGTGAGCAGATAGACATAGGGACCTCCTAACACCAAGATAGCAAAGCTGGGAGTGGAGCACATCCTTTAGAACCCGAGTCCCTGCATGGAGACTCTCCTAGATCAGGGGAAGATTGATGATAAAGACCTTCCCCTGGAACCGACAGAGAGAGAAAGCCTTCCCCTGGAGCTGGTGCCCTGAATTTGGACTTCTAGCCTCCTAAACTGTGAAAGAATAAATTTCTTTTTGTTAAAGCCATCCACTTGTAGTATTTCTGTTATAGCAGCATTAGACAACTAAGACACTTCCCTACTCGCCCTACCAGTGTTACCTGGGATCACCTCCCTATATACTGTTTTAGTTGCCGTCCAGTTGGCCCCAACTCTTGGAGATCCCATGGCTGGTCTATGGCAGGAAGGCTAGCTTCCAACAGTCTCACTCACCACTTTGATTTTTTTTTATTAACATGTAATTTACACATAGTAAAATTCAACTGTTTTAGTGTATGGTTTTGAGACTTTAAACAAATTCATTCAGTCATATAAACACCACCACCGTCAAGATACAGAACAGTTCCACTACTCGAAAGAAATTGCCTCTTGCCTGTTTACAGCCAACCCTGTCCCCACTCCCGGCCCTTGGCAACCACCCACCTTCTCTATCCCTATAGTTTTGCCTTTTCTAGAATGTTCTCTAAATAGGATAAGCAGTATGTAGCCTTTTGAATCTGGCATAATGCATTTGAGATGCACCCAGGTTATTGCATGTGTTGGCAATTTGTTCCTTGTCGTGGCTGAGTAGTATTCCACTGTAGGGACATACCACGGTTTGTTTTTTCACTCGCTAGTTGAAGGGCATTCCGATTGTTTCTAGTTTTGCAGTATTATTAATAAAGCCACTATATAGATTCAAGTCAAAACCACTGACTTAAAAGAGTGAATTTTAAAAGTCATATTATCTTAATTCTCTTCTCAAAACCCTACAACCATTGGTCCTTCACTCAGAATATAAATTAAGCCCTTTATTGGCCTGCGAGGCCCTACACAGCCTGGCTCCTTGCTCTTGGCCTTATCTTCTACCACCTTCTCCATGACTTTTTTACAGATTTGCATTTATGTATTTACTATGTATATCTAACAAAGTGCAGTGATGCCTGCCTTCAGGTTCATTTGTTTCTTAGCACTGTATTAGACACCTGTAAGAATATTCATTATAAATACATGTGAATATCGATATATATAATTTTTAAGTATAAATTAAATTTATAAGTATAAATTTAAGTATAATGAAATATATTTATATATATTGTTGTTGTTAGGTGCCGTCGAGTTGGCTGCCACTCATAGTGACCCTAGGTACCACAGAATGAAACACTGCCCGGTCCTGTGCCATCCTTACAATATTTAAATACACAGCTAAAAATAAGAAACATTCACCCTGCAGCCAAAGATTAGACAGGCCCATAAAACAAAAGGAGACCAAATCTGCACACCAGCCCAGGGGTAAGAACAAGGCAGGAGGGGACAGGAAAGCTGGCTCAAACCCAAGGTCGAGAAGGGGAGAGGGTTGACATGTCATGGGGTTGGCAGCCAATGTGACAAAACAATATGTGTATTAATTGTTTAATGAGAAACTAATTTGTTCTATAAACTTCATCTAAAGTACAAATTAACAAAATAAAGGAACTTTTAAAACAGTAAATAAATAAGGAACAACTCAAAGGTCCACCGACAGTGACCTGGACAAGAAATTACGGTGCATTTATACAATACAATGGTATGTATTGTATAATGAACATGAACACAGGCGGCAACATGGATCAATCCCCTTAACGTAGTGTGGTGGGTGAAAGAAGCCAGAACAAAGGAGTGCAAACTGTATAATTACATTTTTATGAAGTTCAAAAACAGGGAAAAGTAATTCAGGGAGACTCATATCAAAAGTATAAGAAGGAACTAGATGCCTCTGGGCTTTGGGGATGGCAAGAATCAGGCCCCTAAATGCTATCTCAGCTCTGGACTTTCTCTGTCTCTTGTCCTGACTTTCATTCAGCTTTGTTCTCACCAAATGCCTTTCTCTACAAGGGCAGAGCCATGGTCCCCGAAAACCCCCTACTTGGAGCGAGACATCTCTTTCTTTAGCTCCCATTCAAAAAATGCCACGGACGACTTCTAATTTGCCAGAGATTATACATACTGAGAAGCCCGGGTGACGCAGTGGTTAAGAGCTTGGCTGCTAAGGTGGGTAGTTCAAATCCACCAGCTGCTCCTTGGAAATTCTGTGGGACAATTCTACTCCATCCTATAGGGTCGCTGTGAGTCAGGATCAACTTGATGGCATTGGGTTTGGGTTTTTTTTTTTTTCTTTTGGTTATACATACTGACACCTGTGTTTTAGGTTGGTGAAATGCTAGCATAAACAGCTCCCACTAGCACCACACGATTGAAGTTGGGGGTAGGAAGAGGTCTCCCCCCAAAGGGGGTACTGTTCCAGAAGACAGGTGGGTGCTGAACAGTTAATCTCAGAGAATTCGTATCATTTAGGGCCCACCTTTCCTGAGATTCACTGAACTGATGACTTTTGTCCTTTCTAGGCTGGACAATTTGTGTCTTTGTTCTCTCCCAGTTTCGTCCTCACGCGGAAAGCAGGCCTCCCGTCTTGAAGGCAGCAGGGAGGCTCTCCCATGTCCCCAAGATGAACCCCCGTTTTTTTATCCTTGCTGGTACCAGCCCCTCTTCTAGCTGCTAGGGCATTTCCACCTTGGAGGAATTACAGTCAGAGCCGTAACTAAGCTTATCTAGTCAATTCCACAATGCCTACTGAATTTTAAACATTTATACTTTTGACACAGCATTTCTGCTTCTAGAAATGTATCCTACACTCAAAGGAACACTCTCACAAGGATACAAAAGTATATATTCAAGGGTAGCCATTGCAACATTGTTTATAAATAGAAAAACCAGAGAGGAGAATGCCAAAGATCTCTCAGTAGGGAGGAGCCCAGGTGGCCCCAAATTAAAGTGCTCAGCTGCTAACCGAAAGGTCAGTGATTTGAGTTCACTATCTGCTCTGCCGGACAAAGATGTGGTAGTCTGCTTCCGTAAAGATTTACAGCCTTGGAAACGCCCTGGGCAGTGCTACTCTGTCCTGCAGGGTCACTATGAGTCGGGATAGACTGGAAGGCAACGGGTGTTTTTGGTTTTATCAATAGGGAACTCATTAAATGATTATTCTTGGACAGGATGAAACGTTTTACAACTGCCAAAAGCATGAGCTCCTAAGAGGGAAAAAAGTTCAAGATACGTTAAGAAGGCAAGTCGCAAAACATTATCTATGGCAATAATGATAATAAGGACAAATGATAATAATAATATCTACGTTGGTAGGTACAACCAAACAAAACCTGAGGAATATACACCAAGCTATTACCAATTGTTCTTTGGGGGAGGGGTACAGACTTGATCTTTCAAAGTATTCCTGTAATACTCTCATTTTTCAAAGAAAATGTATTTCCTTAGAATCTAAAGCATACTATAATGATTTTTTTTTTTTTTAAGAAGGGGTCTTGGAAGTTGGGGAGAGCGTCACTGATGTTGTTTGATTACCTTTCAGGCAGATGTCTTATGTTCACAAGGTTGTTTAAGAATTCACAGACTTATCTCCTTGCTCACTGACCCGTAACACAGCAGACTAAATGTTTGACATGGGAAAATTCTCGGGCACAAAAGAGCTTATTCAAGCAGACCTAACAGCCATGAGCTTTCTCATAATCAGCAGACAAACAGACGTGAGTCTGTGCTGGGGGTGGGGAGAGGCTGGGCAGAAACTGCACAGGGCAGGGAAGGAGAGTGGCTCTTGTAGGTAATGCCAGCTCCTGTGGACTCGGCTTTGCTGAAGACAACTCAGTGGTGGCAGAGAGCACCTATGCTCCAGAATGTTGGGGAGCCTGGGTGGGAGGAGGAGAGTCAGGAAGACGTTGCAGGGAGGAAAGAAACCATGCTCTTCAGAGCTGCTTCACAGGGGCAGCAGGCGCAGGCAACTGAGAAAATGCAGAGCGTGAGCTGCATTGAACCTGGAGCCTGAGGAGCTGTGTGCATGGAATTGAGGTCTTTTGTAGAAAGACCAGCGCAGAACCCGAATCTGGAGCTTTCCTGGCGAACCCGGAGCTTTCCTGGTGTGGGCAGACTGCCTCTGAATCTGGTGGCAGGAATAATAATGCCCAATTAGCATGCTGTCTTCTGCTTTTCCGAGGATTTTCCCAACTAATCCTTGCCTCTCTCGATTACCACCCCCTGTGAGGGAAGCAGAGAAACGATCACCTGCCTGGACAAGGAAACCCAGGATCACACTCATGGTGTGGTGTTCCCTCATCCCTCAGCATGTGGCTTTCCCGCCTGCCTACTTCTGTCTGCATCTCAGCTTGGATGAAGGAAGGCGCTTTTTCATTTTACTGTTATTTCAGGACATGTTTTTGTGTGATAGCCTTCTTTGTGGAAGGAGCTGGGAAAGAGCTATTTATACACAAGCGTGTCCACTTACCCCTTCATTCTTCAAGGCAGCTGAGTGGGTGGAATACTGGCTTTCCAAAACAAGTCTTAATTGCATTAAAGTTCATCAGAATATTTCATACCAGAAGGAAGTTGTTAACTACATCATTCAAAAATGTACTACTGTATGTTGGGCTTGAACTCTGGGCTCTGCCAGACCAGTCTGGGGACAATCTTCCTCTCAGCGATTGTTGGTCTACACAAAAACCACCAGGGTGCTTACTGAAAGAGCTGACCAGGCGTACGTGCATCCGTGAGTGCGTGTATGCGTGTGTGTGTGTGTGTGTGTGTGTAGAGGAGGGTGGGGAGCTGACTCCTCCATACCCCTTTGTCCAGGTGACCACAGGTATCCTCAAAGCTGACCCCTTCCCAGAACTGTCTGCCCCACTGTTGCCAGAATTGAATAAGGTTCTTGCCTCTCACTGGTCAGGAATGAGCAGGTAAGACACAAAGAGTTTTCCACACGAGCAAAGCTTTATTGTAGAGGCTTGCAAGCAGAGACGAGGAGGACCTAAGCTATGCTTACCCTCGGCTCACAGAATGAAAGACTTGCCTGGGTTTTTTAAAAGTTTTGGGGTGGGAAAAGATTCATGTTTATTCATAGACATGGGCAGGGATATGTTAACTATGGTGTGTTCACAGCAGCTTTCTAAGATGGCTCCTGCCCCGGAGGCCTCTGGGATTCGTAGCGGGACTTATTATGGGGTGTCATGCCTGTGCAGTCTCTCACTCCCCAAGTTCGATTCCCCTGCTGCAGCTGCAGCCCCTCACTGTCCCTGGTGGAAGGTCACACAGCGGTCACAGGTGGATGTTCTACGCGTTTTATCCAGCTGCTTCTGAAGGACAACTTTAGAGAAATTTGTGGCTGTTTTCTGATACCCTGCGCCATTGTTCTGAGGAATGGCTTTGTTTCTGCTCCCTGGCCCATTTCCTGTTATTCTGTTACTTTGATTTGTTTATGTGAATTGCAGATTTGGGGGCCCCTCTGTTCCCTGTCTTACCAGGAGGAGTTCATGATCACACCAGGATCGAAGTCTCCAGAGCGAGTGCAGCTTCCTCTCCCAGACTCGCCTCCTACCCCACCCTTACCCTCCTCACCCCCACCAAGGGCACAGGAAGGGTGAGGTTGAACATGGGACGGAAAGCGCACTCCCTTTTACAGGGTGAGACCTCCAACTTGGCTGTAGCCTACTTTATTGAAAGTTTGGGGAGACAGACGGGGTCCACCTATCGCAGTGGCAAATTAGGCATCAGCTGCTAACCTAGAGGCACCTCCGAAGAAAGGCCTGGGGACCTACTTCTGGGAAATCAGCCACTGAAACCCTGTGGAGCTCAGGTCAACTTTGACACACATGGGGTCACTGTGAGTCAGAACTGACTCCACAGCGACTGTTGGTAAATTCTTGCAAAACCCTCTGGCCATTCTGCCAGCCTCCCACACACGCCCGCCCTTGCTGATGCCCTTACACCCCCCCCAGGAACCATCCTCCCCCCGCCCCCCCCCCGCTTTATTATGCAGAGAAATTCTGCCCCCTTTCTGCTTACCACCAACCCAGGGGCTGTTTTGCAAATTCAAAGGGTCGGCAGCTCCTTGGACACTCTGTGGGGCAGTTCTACTCTGTCCTATAGGGTCCCTATGAGTTGAAATTGACTCGACCGCACTGGGTTTGGTTTGCTTTTGGTGAGTTAATGGCTGGGATCTCACCCTCTCTTTTCGGCTGCTCCCCACCGGTCCTTTGGGGAAGGAGTTGGGTGGATACATTATTGCATACTCACTACCTCCTTCTCTAAGGCCATGCTTCTCCCAGGAGGAACCTGAGGTTTGGGATCTGCAAGGGAAAGGAGCCCTTTGTTGTGAATGATGCTGCCAGCCCCTCCACCCGGTGACCGTTCCCTTCTGCTTTTTGAGATGAGGCTAAGAACACATTTCAGCCACGGCTGGCAGGGCCAGATGCTGACCTCAGAACAAAGGGGGAGGACGACAGAGCAGATGCCTGCGAGGCTCAGTAATGCTCTCCAAGGACCTGCTTCTTCCCCCAGTGCCCAGGCAGCTCCTCGGAGAGGCCCAATTTGGATTCAGCTACAGAAGTGAAGAGGGAGAAAATGGAATAAATTGACTATAAATTAGATTGAGTGAAAGGGAGGACTTCCAACGTGAAGGATTGCCTGGAACTGGCTACAGTATCTGCCAGGAGGCAGAAAGGGATCTCACAGAGATTTAGCTGAGTTACAGAATACGGTAACTAAGTTCCTTTTTGAGTTGCACACTTACATCTATGGCTTTGAACTCTCGTTTGCTGCTACACGCGTATTAAGCACCTAATATAATTCAGGCAAGGTCCCTGGATGGCACAAATGGTTTGCTCTCAGCTACCAACCTAGAGATTGGCGGTTCAAACCCACCAAGAGGCACCATGGAGGAAACACCTGGCGATCTGCTTCTGTAAAGCTAACTGCCAAGAAAACAGTGTGGAGAAGTTCTACTCTAATACGTGAGATCGCCGATAGTCGGAATCAATTCGCTGGCACCCCGCAGCAACAACATAATTCAGGAATTGTGCTGGGCCCTGAGGGCAAGACGTTGAAAAGCACGCTGTCAAGGATGGCAGAGTGTGGGGTAGGGAGGGACAGACACATGAGCAGATAGTGACACAGAGCCGGTGGGCTGTGACAGGGTGCTCATCCATAGTGGGAGAGAGCCAGGGGGAAGGGCACCCTGGACAGGGAGGGGGAGGAGGAAGGCATCCAGAGGCTGAGCCAAGCAATCGTGTTACCCCTATAGTCAGCAAACAATACCAAAAAACCAAACCCATTGTAGTCGAGTTGAATCCGATTCCTAGCAACTCTACAGGACAGAGTAGAACTTCCCCACAGGGTTTCCAAGGTAAATACTGAAAATAAAATTGGAGATGAAAAGAGTTAGGGGAAAAAAGGTTAGAGGAGGGGAGGTGTTCCAGGCAGAGGGAGTTGCAGATACAAAGGGGCGGGGCTCCAAGAGAGCAAGTTCTGGGGCCTTGGGATGAGCCAGAAGGGCCCGGACCCCAGGCCTTAGAGGCCGACGGGTCAGGAGTGAGAGTAGCTCAAGCAAGAGGAGGGCCATTGTGGCTGAGGAATTTGAGTTCTATCTTGAAGATAACTGAATACCTTCTAGGGGATTTTGAGGCGAGATTTACATTTCTAGAGGATCCCAGTGTAGCTCAATAGGGAAGACCTGCTAGAGGAAGGCCTGGGAGAGGCAGCCTTTGAGAGACTAAAGCTGTAATGGTGAGAGGAGAGGAAGGCCTAGGGGTGGGAAGGGAGTCCAGATTTGGGAGATGTCTAGGAGAGTCTGAATGAGCCAGTGGTCAGCTGCATATGTGTGTGGGATCACAGCAGAGGGTGAGGAGATTAGCAGCGGGTCAGTCGGGGGGCCATGCCTCCAGCCAAGGAGCAGGTTTGAGGTGCAATTGTTTCAAACATACCCCAGCTTCTCTGGATGGGAGTTGGCATGGTATTCTTTCCTCTGGGGTCTGAAACACTCTTCAAAATACCTCGGGACTGCTCCCTAAGTAACGGAAAGGACACCACAGCACCGCCTCCCGCCCCCGCCGGATGAAAGCTTCTTTCCAGAGGCCCTGGAGGAGCCCCCATGTTCCAAGGGAGCCTGTCTTCTCCAGCCCACCCAAGTACCACAGAACAGTGTCAAATGTGCTGGTTGAGTCCTGGTAGAACTGGCCAGAGGAACTCTGACAGAGCAGGGAATGGTGTCCACCAGTGTAGTGGTGTCATTGAGAGATGGAGCTGTAAGAGGGAGTGGGGCTGCCACACCGACACGGGGCCCAGCTCTGAAGGACTGAGCTGTGGGGGGGCTGGGCCCACACATGGGGCCCAGCTCTGATGATGGGGGCAGGGAAGAAGTTGAAGGGCAGAAAAGGTGCAAAAAGGCATAAAATGGAGTATTAACCAAACAAACCCATTACTGTCAAATTGATTCCAATTCACAGTGACCCTGTAGGACAGAGTAGAACTGCCCGTGATGCTGCAGGACACAGCAGAACTGCCCCGTAGGGTTTCCGAGGTTGAAATTTTTACAGAAGCAGGCTACCGCGTCTTTCTCCCATAGAGCAGAGGCTGGTGGGTCCGAACCACTGACCCTTCAGTTAGCAGCCAAGCACTTAATCACTGCACCACCAGGGCTCCTTAATGGAATATTACTCAGCTATAAAAAAGGAATGACTTACTGATATGTGCTACAAGGTAGATGAACCTGCAAAAACATGACCCAAAGTGAAAGAAGCCAGATACAAATGTTTATATATTGTATGAGTCCATTTATATGAAATACTCAGAATAGATAAATCAATAGAGACAGAAAGAAGATTGGGGGTTGCCAGGGGCTGGGTGGAGAGGGGACTGGGAAAAAAGGCGCACAATGGGTAAGAGGTTTGGATGATGGAAATGTTTTGGCGCTAGATAGAGGGTGGTTTTACCGTATCCTGAATGTGCTAAATGCCCTTAATTGTTCGCTTTCAAAAGGTTCATTTGATGGCATATAAATTTCATCTCAAAAAAGTACATTTGCATATATACAGAGAGTGAGACCCTGGGAGGTGAAAATGATTAACATTCTCAGCTGCTAACCGAAAGATTGTAGAGCCGAGTCTACCCAGTTTCTCCTTGAAGAAAGGCCTGGCGATCTACTTCCAGGAAAAAAAAAAATCAGCCATTGAAAACCCTGTGGGTCTCTACGAGTCAGAGCTGACTAACACAAACTGCCATTGGCTCCTGGCGACCCCATGTGTGTCCGAGTAGAACTGTGCTCCAAAGGGTTTTCAATGGCTGATTTTTCGGAAGTAGATCACCAGGCCTTTTTCCAAGGGTGGACTCAAGCCTCCATCCTTTTAGTTAGTAGCCAAGGGTGTTAACCATTTGCACTACCCAGGGTCTATACATATATTTTAAGGGCACTGAGATTGGCTCCAAAATAAGCAGGCACTCAAAACTCTGGCCCCTTTTCCCAGTTTGCTGGGGGCCCTCAGGGTCAGGCCTTGGGCCTGTACTGTGGATTGACTCTTTTCATGTTCATAGTGACTGGAGGTACACTTAGTAATCCCTAATTACTAACTGGAAACCCTGATGGTGTACTCGTTAAGAGCTATGGCTGCTAACCAAAAGGTCGGCAGTTTGAATCTACCAGGCCATCCTCGGAAACCCTATGGAGCAGTTCAACTCTGTCCTGTGGGGTCACTATGAGTTGGAATCAACTGGACGGCAATGGGTTTGGGGTTTTTTTTTGTCTGTTTGTTTTGGCTAATTACTAACTGTTAGTTATTGTCATTTTCACTGTGATTCTCATCAGATCATTCCTACCCCCCATGACCTCTTCCCTTGAGCCCCCTGAGCCCTCACATTGCCCAAGGCCTAGTCTCAGGGGACCCTTTCTCTGTGGCCCCCGGGCCATCCTGATGTCCCCTCCTCTGATGCCCACATTTTCAGCCTTCTGCTTTGGGGTATGCAGTCCACTCTGCTGTGTGTTGGGCTTGAACCTGGGATTCTGCCTGCTCACCTTTCTCTCCACCATACCTTGCACAGGTCAGTCTCTTGTGGGCATTCATCAGGAACTGCGGCATAATGGAGACAAACAAGCCCCATGGCTGGGTGGGGCTGCCCTTGTGCAACCCCTGCAGGACGGGAGGAGTGGTAGCCTCTGCTCCCCAAACTAGGGCAGCTGGCCTCTTAGTGGCCTTGGTGTCTGAGACCACAGCCCTGCAGTGACCAAACAGCAGACTATCCCACAAAGACTAGACATCCTTCCTTTGGGCACCAGCCTCCTTGTGTGTAGTGCCCTGGTCACAGCCTCGGAGTCTCCCCATTGAAGGACAATGCCCTTCAAACTCTTCCAAGAGAAAGTGCCGTCCCCATCTCTGATCCACCCAACCTGCACACATGCTCAGCAGAGAAAGGGTGACCACCTGTGTCCTACTAGGCCTTGGGGGAATCCCAGGAACAGCCTGGACCAGAGCAGACAGCACTGCACTGGGCTGGCCTTTCACTCTGCCAAACCTAGACCTGACCCCCCACCAGAACCCCCCACCCCAGGCCTGACCCATTCCACTCCCTACTTTGCCTGCCTACCTGGCTTTCTCTCAGCCCCCTGCCATTGCCTCGGCACTCCCAAACCTGCCTAGCGAGTCCGGTTCTGGTTCTGGGCCCTCAGTTCTACCCCTTTCAGCTACAAGTCTCCCAAGGTGCCCGTGGAGTCCTGAGTTATGCATCTCCCGCTTCCCAGGGGAGGAGAGAGAAAGCGCCTTCTCAGAACACAGTAGGTTCTACTTTCAAGAACTGCAAAGTCACCCAGAAAATGAGAAGCAGGGCACTGGGTGTCTGATAAGTGGAGACAGTGGCTTCAAGGGGCTGCAGGTCATGGGAGGGTCAGAGGGAAAGGCGGTTACCCTCACGATTCTAAAGAAGAGGCCACACACCAGCCTACGACATCGGGTACATTGTGGTTTGCAAGCGAGAGCCCTTCCAGGGTGGCTGAACTCCGCAGGAACACCCCCTTCACTGCCACCCTCCCCACCAGCCTGTGCCAAGCCCTTGCCCCCCTCCCAGGCGGCAGTTGAGGGGTTCCAGTTGTGCAGCCAGCACCCCCCACCTAGCACAGGGGCTGAAGGTACCTGGTGCTGGAGCCCGGCCACTTCCTCAGGCTCAGGGAGTGGGCGTGACCTTGTGCCGCCTCATCATGCCCTCTGGCTTCAGGCCAAAACCACCCAGTCCACCTGCCTCAGTGCCTGACGTGTTGATACCACAGCCCTCTTTCTGTGCTGCGCACCTTCCGGTCAGCCACCCAAAGGCTGCAACTGGCTAAAAGACACAGAGTCAGGCCCCAGGCATGACTATCCCCACACACACGGAGGACGCCACCCCACTAGACTCAGTCTCACTCACACCATGAAAGGCCTGAGTCCATTGGTTGCCCTCTGGCCCTGAAGAGGGCTTGGGGAGGCCTTCCCAGGTTCACCTTCACCCAAATTCTGACCCAGTCTATGAGCCGGCACTGTAACAGGAAAAGGGTCTCAGCTAGACTCCATAGCAGAACACCCATAGGGATGGTCAGAAGGTCCCCTCCTTCATGCTGTCTCTGCAAGAAAAGGAAAAGGCCCCATGCTGTCGCCAAAGAGGCTAGCAAGTGTGCCCGGATGGCTGCCCTCTGGGGTCAGATGGTTCACAACCCTGTACCCACAGGCCTCGATTCAGATTTGATCTCTAAGTCCCATGTGTGTCAGAGTAGAACTGTACCACGGGGGTTTCAATGGCAGATTTTCCAGAATTAGATTACCAGGCCTTTCTTCCAAGGCACCTCTGGGTAGACCTGAATCTCCAACCTTTCAGTCAGCAGCCAAGTGCATTAACCACTTGTACTCCCCAGGGACTCCGGACTTGGTCTCTAGGCTGTCATTTCTCAACCTCAGGGCCTCCCTGGACACTTCAGCTCCAGGGAAATTCTCTCTCCTTACTCTGGTGTGCACTCACGAAGGTGTTTCCCAATCAGGTACAGCTTACACAGAGTTGGTGGTAGTGGGCACCTACCCACCCCCTACTCTCAGAATTCCAGAGGAAACTGACTGAAATTAACATGGGTGGTCTTGAAGTGGAAAAGAGTCAAAGAGAGGTACCATCTCAACTCCTGAGTAGAGATGACCTGGTGGGGGAGGGAGAAAAGGAAGGAGGAGGGTTAAAGACTGTGGGCTTAAGACTTCAGATCTTTGTCACACTGGTTGGCAGTTTCTGTCCTCTTCCCCACAGCTTCCTTCCTGATTCTCTGCCCAGTGCAAAGGGTTTGGGGAACACGCCCAACCAATACAGTCTAAGGCAGCATGGTATACAGCAGGTGTAGGTTAATGGTTAAGAGAGCCAACACTGGAGTCGGACACTTACTAGCTGAGTGGTGGAGCTGCTTGAGCTCTGTAAGCTTCAGTCTCCTCATCTGTACAATGGTGATAATATTAGCAACCCAGCTTCTTGCAGAATTGCTGTAAAATGTACTTAGGACAGGGCCAGGCACCTAGTAGGACCTTAATAAATATCAGCACCTACGATCACCTTAGAAGTCCCAGGTGGCACAAACTGTTAAGCACTCAACCACTACCTGAAAGGTTGGCAATTCGAATCCACCCAGAGGCTGCCTCAGAAGACAGGCCTGGCAATCTATTTCCAAAAGGTCACAGCCTTGAAAACCCTATGGATCGGTTCTGCTCTGCACACAGGAGGCCACCATCAGTCGGAATCAACAACAATGCCAACTACCATCTTGGGTATGAACGGGAGCTAAAGAACCAGTGGACTCCCCACACCATCATCTTGGATAATCTGCCTCTCTGGACAGGTCTGGGGGTCATTCACTGCACAGGAATTAAATGCTTCAAGGGACACTGAAGTAGTGATTCCTGCCCAAATGTGTCTTACTCCCCCTCCTAACCCTCCCCAGCATCCGAGTTGGCCCCAGTGTCTCAAATTGCACCAGAGATCCATTCTTTCATGCAATGCCAGACAGCATCTCAGATCACCGGCCTCTGCATGGAAATACAGGTACACCTGGTTGGCATGGGGAGGGGTCCAACACAGGGTCCACGTCAGGTAGAGCTGGGAGTGGAGTAGATGGAGGACAAGCCTGATTGCCCACTGGGCTCCAGATAACGAAAGAACCCAGGGTGGAGAGAGGGTCAGGCAACCAAGGCCTTCCCCCCAGTCCATGAGATCTAATACCCCAAAATCTAGCCTTTCCCCAGAACTCCCTCATTGTTAATTCCTGGGGCTCAGTTTTGGCATCTGAAAAATGAGTGCCTACCTCTTAGGGTTATGGTTAGGTCCAAATGAAACAACCTTTGAAGTAAAACCGTTCAAACAGTGCCAGGCACAGTTGGTGCTCAGGAAACATTGCTACGTAATTCAGTCCAACACATTCTTTATGTCAGCATAATTCTAGGCCCCCGGACATTTGTGAGCAACGCAGGCCAAGATCCTTGTCCTTGTGAGGCTTATATCCAGAGGGGAGTGGGGAAAGGATAGTGACAGACATCATACAGCAGACATGTTGTTGTTGTTAGGTGCCGTTGAGTTGGTTCTGACTCACAGCGACTCTATGTACTATGTGCTTGGCCCTGTGCCAACCTCGCAGTCATTGTTATACTTGAGCCCACTTGTTGCAGCCACTGTGTCAGTCCATCTCGTTGAGGATCTTCCTCTTTTTTGCTGACCCTCTACTTTACCAAGCATGATGTCCTTCTCTAGGGACTGATCCCGCCTGATAACATGTCCAAAGTATTTAAGACGTAGTCTTGCCATCCTTGCTTCTAAGGAACATTCTGGCTGTACTCCTTCCAAGACAGATTTGTTCTTTCTTTTGGCAGTCCATGGTATATTCAGTATTCTTTGCCAACACCACAATTCAAAGACATCAATCCTTCTTCTGTCTTCCTCTCTCCTTGTCCAGCTTTTGCATGCATATGATGCGATTAAAAAATACCATGGCTTGGGTCAGGGGCACCTTAGTCTTCAGGTGACATCTTTTCTTTTCAACACTTTAAGGAGTTCTTTCATGGCAGATTTGCCCAGTGCCATGCATCTTCTGATTTCTTGACTGCTGCTTCCATGGCTGTTGATAGTGAATCCAAGGAAAATGAAATCCTTGACAACTTCAATCTTTTCTCCATTTGTCATGATGGTGCTTATTAGTCCAGTTGTGAGGATTTTTGTTTTCTTTATGGTGAGGTGTAATCCATACTGAAGGCTGTAGTCTTTGGTCTTTATCAGTAAGTGCTCCAAGTCCTCTTCACTTTCAGCAAGCAAGGTTGTGTCATCTGCATAATGCAAGTTGTTAATGAGTCTTCCTCCAATCTTGATGCCCCATTCTTCTTCATACAGTCCAGCTTCTTGGTTTGTTTGCTCAGAATACAGACTGAATAGGTATGGTGAAAGGATAAAACCCTGACGCACACCCTTCTTGACTTGAAAGCATGCAGTATCCCCTTGTACTGTTCAAACAACTGCGTCTTAATCTATGTACAGGTTCCTCATGAGCACAATTAAGCGTTCTGGAATTCCCTTTCTTCACGATGTTATTCATAATTTGTTATGATCTACACAGTTGAATGCTTTTGCATAGTCAGTAAAATACAGGTAAACGTCTTTCTGGTATTGTTTGCTTTCAGCCAGGATCCATCTGACATCAGCAATGGTATTCCTGGTTCCATTTCCTCTTCTGAATCTGGCCTGAATTTCTGGCAGTTCCCTGTCAATATACTGCTGCAGCTGCTTTTGAATGATCTTCAGCAAAATTTTTCTTGCACATGATGTTAATGATATCATTTGGTAATTTCTGCATTTGGTCAGATTACATTTCTTGGGAATAGGCATAAATATGGATCCCTTCCAGTCAGTTGGCCAGGTAGCTGTCTTCCAAATTTCTTGGCATAGAGGAGTGAGCGCTTCCAGCACTGCATCCATTTTTTGAAACACCTCAGTTGATATTCCATCAGTTCCTGGAGCCTTGTTTTTCCCCAATGCCTTCAGTGCAGCTTGGACTTCTTCCTTCAGTACCACCAGCTCCTGATCTTATTCTACCTCTTCAGATGGCTGAATGTCAACCAATTCTTTTTGGTATAATGACTTTGTGTATTCTTTCCATCTTCTTTTGATGCTTCTTACATATTTAATAATTTCCCCAAGGAATCCTTCACTGTTGCAACTCGAGGCTTGAATTTTTTCTTCAGTTCTTTCAGCTTAAGAAATGCTGAGTACGTTCTTCCCTTTTGGTTTTCTATCTCTAGCTCTTTGCACATGTCATCATAATACCTTACTTTGTCTTCCCAAGCTGCCTGCCCTTTGAAATCTTCTGTTCAGTTCTTTTACTTCTTCATTTCTTCCTTTCGCTTTAGCTACTCTACGTTCAAGAGCAAGTTTCAGAGTCTCTTCTCTCATCCATTTTGGTCTTTTCTTTCTTTCTTGTCTTTTTAATGACCTCTTGCTTTCTTCATGGATGATGTCCTTGATGTCATTCCACAACTCGTCTGGTCTTCAGTTATCAGTGTTCAAAACACGTCAAATCTATTCTTGAGATGATCTCTAAATTCAGGCAAGATATACTCAAGGTCATACTTTGGCTTTCGTGGACTTGTTCTAATTTTATTCAGTTTCAACATGAACTTTCATATGAGCAGTTGATGGTCTGTTCCACAGTCAGCCCCTGGCCTTGTTCTGAAGGATGACATTGAGCTTTTCCATTGTCTCTTTCCACAGATGTAGTTGATTTGATTCCTCTGTATTCCATCTGGCATGGTCCACACGTGTAGTCGCCGCTTAGGTGGTGAAAGAAGGTATTTGCAATGAAGAAGTCACTGGTCTTGCAAAATTCTGTCATGCAATTTCTATCATCATTTCTGTCACCAAAGCCATATTTTCTTGGTGAAATATAATAAAAAGTAAATTATAGTATGCTGGAAGGTGATCAGTGCTGTGAAGAAGAAATAGAGTAAGGTGTATTAGTTTCTAAGGGCCGCTGTAACAAAATACTATACCACAAACTGGGTGATTTCAGGACAGAAATACACTGTCTCAGTTCTGTGGCTAGGAGTTCAAATCAGGGCATCAGCCATGCTGATTCCAAGAAAGAAGTTGCTCCATGCCTTTCTCCTAGCTTCTGGTAGCTCCACGTGTCCCTTGGCTTGCTGTTACAGTGTCACCTGGCATCCTTCCTTTGTATCTCTGTTTATATGTCTCATTTCCTCTCTTATAAAGACACTAGTCTTCTAGGTTTAGGACCAATCCTACTCGACTATGACCTCATGTTAACCTACCTGATAAAAGCTTCAAAGACCCTGTTTCCAACAAGGTCACATTCAAAGTTACCAAGGGTTAGGACTTTGACATATCTTTTTGAGGGACACAATTCAATTCAATCCATAGCATAAGGGGAAATAGAAGATAGGGGTTGAGATTTTTAATAGCATGGCCAGGGTAGACCTCATTGAGGCAACGCTTGAGCAAAGACCTTGAGGAGGTAATTTATTATTATTCTGAGGCAAGCACATCAGAATCATAGGGCTTTGAACCCTCACCCACTCTGGCATTAGACAAGAAATTTGACCTTGGGTCAAAAGATCTTTAATGAAGAACTTCAGCGTGAACTTGGGAGACTTTGCTGCTCCAGCTTCAGGCTTCTTATCTGTATAATGGGAATAAACAACACCCTTCCTTTATTGCCCTTAAATCAACTGAGTTCTAGACAGAGCCAAGGGCTGGCCTACATTTCCATTTCCACCAACCCGTCTGCCAACACCACTGGGACCTCTTCTCCCTTCCACCAGGACCTGAGAGGTCCAGATGCCTTGAAAAGGGGAAAGGGTCCTGACCATTTGTACATCAAGATTACCACGGGCTTCTTTGCCGTCCAAGCTCACTGTGCGGGATTGTGCAAGGCCCAGTGCCTCTGCCTCCACTCATAGAGGATCTGCCTGCCAAGGCTGTGCCCCTCCAAGCCTCCCCTCAGGCCCGGTCACTTCCTCTTGGTGCTGTAAGGGTACTGGAGTCCTTGCTGCTCAGGGACCCTCTTCAGGGTCTCCTCTGAGGCCTGCGGACTCATCAGGGCAGGATGACCCAGTAAGTAAAGCAAGCACAAACTTACTTGTGTTTACTTAGCAATCGGTAGTGAACAATTTTACATGGGTTTCACCACTAGCTGCTCCTGGAAAACCCTATGGGGCAGCTCTACTCTGTTCTCTAGGGTCTCTATGAGTCAGAATTGACTCGCTGGCAACAGGTTTGTTTTTTTGGTTTACCTTGCTTACTGGGTCATCTGTCCCATTTAGGGACTGTAAATTTGAAAAGAGGCTTTGATTCTGTAGGAAGGTGCTGTGGGGCTGGGAGAGAGACAGATAGATCCCAGCCATACCTAGTGGCAGAATCTTTGATGCGGTGAAAAACTGTGGAACTGTTCATTACAGATGATCTGGGAAGCAAGGTAAGCATCCTGCTTACCTTGCCTATTGGATAAATCTGCCCGGGATCTAACGCTTTCTAGGGCAATCTCTCTTCCACCTCCCCCCTCAGGACACCTGGAATGATCTCATCAACACCTGGCTTAATCTCACTAAGGGATTTATTGAAGGTGAAAACACAAATGCCTTCAGGGACCAGGCAGGACTGGGGAATGTATGACTCCATCAAACCACAGGGAGTGGTGGGGGCCAGTGAGCCCTGGGGAGCACGGGTGGCCCTCTAAGAGTTAGGGTGAGCCCTGGAGAGTGAGGGTGGGCTCCTGGGTGGGTGGGCCAATCCAGGGAAGCAAACTCTTCTCTTCCAGCTCCTGGTTGCTTTGCAGGACTCACCTACGGAGACCAAGGTCTTCTGGAATGTGGGACTTTCTGTGCTCAGACTTAGAGAGTTGGTCACCCTAAACGTGTGCCCATCTGTTGCTTTTCAAGAGAGGCCAGAAAATTCTGATTTTATGTGAAATCTCCTGATTTCAAAACATTAGCAACTAATTCAACAGGGTTAAAAGGGTTAAAAGTCCTGTGTGGCCCCAGTGAATGCGTTCCTGGCCCACTTGTGTTTGAAGACTTTTGACCAAAAACAGATCATTCAAGACTACCTGGGTTTCTGCCGTGCCCAGGTTCCCTAAGGCAATGACTCGCAAAGCGTGGTGTTTCACTGGAAATGGGGTAAAGGGAGATGTGTGGGGAGGGGAAACTCAAGTTAATATTTCAGTAGATTCTGGGGAATGTGTCACCCAGTGCCTGGAAGGTGATGAGACCCTGTAAATGATAGCTAGTGTTGACCTTAGCTCAGCACCACAGCTCATTCCCATCCCAGGGGCTCTGCTCCTCGGCTCACTCTTGTCACCCCTTCTTAGGAAGTTTTCCTAGGCTCTCCTGCCAAAACTCAGCAATGCTTCATTCTCTAGAATTTTCCAGCACAGCTGCAGGTAAAGTGGGCCAGAGGTGCCATTTGCGAATCATCTTAGAGATGTGTGAAAGCTGGGGTGGGTGGCTGTTATGGATTGGATTGTGCCCCCCACCAAAATATGTGTTGAAATCCTTACTCTAGACCTGTGATTTTATCTAATGTAATCACCTCCCATAATGCAATCTAACATAAGGTAATCAATCAGTTGAGGTTCTGCCAGTATAGGGTGGATCCAAAACCTAATCACTTCTGGGCTATACAAAGGGCAGCGTAGACACAGAGGCAAGCATATATACACAGCAGAAAGCAGATAACATGTGAGGGTCATCTCTAAGCAAAAGAACACCAGCAGACACCAGAAACTAGGAGAGATGCTCACAGAAGAAATCAATAGGGCCCAGACCCTGATCTGGAGTTTTAGCCTCCAGGATAGAAAGAAAATAAATTTCTGTTCCTTCGGGCCACCCACTTGTGGGTTTTCTGTTACTGCAGCAATAGGAAACTAAGATGGTGACTCAGGAGAAAGGAGAGAGAGGTGGAGAGTACCAGACTAGATATTCTGGGGAGAGGAATCAGGCTGTATGTGATGGAGGTAGGGTGAACTCTGCTTGGGCAAAGGGGTGGGGGGACACTGAAGAGGCTGCCCAGCCCCCACTGCCACCACCACTAAGAGCCTTCCCACCTCCTGGCCCATCTACCCACAGTACACCACCCACCACTGCTCTTACCTACTTCAAGCTAGCTCTAGCACCTTCTAAGGCAAGATTAACTTCTCAACAACTCCCAAGGCTTGATGACAACATGGCTTTTTGCGGTTTGGGTGGTGGTGACTAACGGAGGGAATTTCAGGCAAGGTCAGAAGGGAGGCGGGAGGCAGGGGGGAAGGAGGCTGGGTGGTGGTGGCTCCTCCCTGAGGGCCCAGGAAGTGGCCTGTCTGGGCCTTTGCCTCCTGGTCAGGCTTGCCTGCTGCAGTCTTGGGCTTGCTGGCCTGCCAGTCCTCTGCCCTCCACGGGCTGCCAGGGCTGCAACCTCCCATGAGGAGCTGAGTCCTGCAGACCTGGAAGGGGGTGGGGAAGCAAAAGAAGTAGTGTCAACAAGGAGAGGGGAAAGGCAGGGACTCCCCTTTCCCTCTTGCCAAGCCCTGCAGGATTGGGGACCTCCCCCCGCCCCCCAATGGGAGACAAGGCCCTACTGAGAGCAGCAGCCCTGATCAGCCTGGCCCCAAGTGCCCTGCTCTGCCCGCCATGACCCAGGCAAGGCACCCATTCCTGCACACACTCGTGCTTTATGAAACCTGAGGAGGCCGGGGTGCAAAGGGGGGGTCCCATTGAGCCCAGGCCCAGCTGGCCAGGCTAATTTTAGGATTTTCCCAGCCTGACCAAGGCCCACTAATCTCCATCTGCCCAGAGAATGTGCAGTGATCAGATGGCTCCTTCACTCACAGTGGCCGGCCAAGCCTGCCCCCCAAGAAAGTGCCTGCTCTGTCCAATCTAAATCCCTCTTTTAGCTGCCCCAGTCCTGCCACCCCCAGGAACCTGCTCTGACCACCACCTCACCAAAGAGAGCTCTCCCTTCCCCCAGCACCCGAGCAGCTGCAGGGGGACAGCCACCGCAGAGCTGTGTTCCCAGCCTGGCATAGTGCTGGGCCCAAAATAAGCCCTGGTGGAATGAATGCATGAATGAGCACTTTATTATGTACGGTGGCATCGTAGGTTACATGGAGGTTAGATCTAAAGTTGGCAATTAAGCTTAAAAGAGCTCACAGTTGATATTACCGCAAAGAATTCATCGGGAAGGCAGCCCACTGGGTCTGACACAGTCTCTCAATAAGGTGGCACAACTGTATTTGCTTCCCAAGGCTTGCCTACTCCGCTAGACTTCCTCCCCAACCCCACCTGCCATCTACCTGAAGAGAGGCACCTGGCCCCCTCTCCTGGCCCCTGCAGCCTCACCCAGGATGTGGCACTGACAGGTGCTTGCTCAGGGAACCTCAGTTTATGCAACTTGCCCCTCAAAGAATCCGCATCTACAAAAACCTGAAGGTAAAATGCTTGTCATACCCCTCTCAGCCTCGTTGAGGCACCATTCTCCTGGCGCCCTGGCAGCCAGGATAGGGTCTGGCCAAACCTTGGACAGTCCAGGAAGCGGAGGGAACGGAAGTCAGCAGGAGGCAGAGAGAGGACCCCGAGACAGGAAGCAGAAATGTGAGACTTTTTGACCAGCTGAGTGCTGGAGCTCTGAAGAACCCTGAAGTGTGCAAATAACAAGTAAAGGGGGAGGAGGAGGGACTCCCCAGCTCCAAGCACAAAAAGAGAAGTGCCCTAAGCTAGAGTCAGAAAGACCAACCAGGAGGTGAAGACTTTTCCTCTTACCTCATTTTTCCCTCTACAGTAAAATAAGAGCTAAGGCTGCTAACCAAAAGGTCAGCAGTTTGAATCTACCAACTGCTCCTTGGAAATTCTATGGAGCAGTTCTTACTCTGTTCTGTAGGATTGCTATGAGTTAGAATTGACTCAATGGCAATGGATTTTTTGGTTGTTTTTTTTTTTTTTTAATAGCAAAACAGGTTTTGGGCTTCTTTTTTTTTTTTTTTTTAACTGTTTTCAAACATATACAAAAATGGAAAGAATTGTACAATTCATAACCCTCTATATTCAACAATTGTTAGCGTTTAGCTTTATTCTCTATTATCCATCTATCTATCTGGAGTCCCCTGGGCAGTGCAAACGGTTACATGCTCTGCTGCTAACCAAAGGGTTGGAAGTTAGAGTCCCCCCAGAGGTGCCTTGGAAGAAAGGCCTGGAGATCGACTTCCAAAAAATCAGCTATTGGAAACTCTATTGAGCATAGTTTTACTCTGACACACATGGGGTCGCCTTGAGTCAAAATCGACTTGACAAAAACTAGTTTTTTTCTATCTACCCATCAGCTGTCCGTGTTAGAAACATTTGAGAGTATGTTGCAGACACCACGACGCTTCATCCCTCAATGGTTCATCTGTGTCTCCTAAGAATTCTCCAGACATTCTACCTAACCACAAAACCAAGTTTAGTGGGTTTTGAGTTAAAAAAAAAAAAAAAAATTGTAACTAATTTTTTTTTTCTAAATAAAGAAGCTTTGCATGACTGAAAAAATAAGGAATTACAGAGTAAAACCATACAAAACCAAGCCTAGATTTGTTCTGAAAAACGTCTAAATTGAGATGTCATCACAGAAAAACAAGGAAGCTTTTCAGCTCTGCCAAGCATCTACCCAGGAAGCCTCTAGATACAGATTTAACAGCCAGTTTCCACGTCATGTATTTATACTTCCCAAAATGATGTTTTGATGAGACGGGAGCTGTTCTGTCAGCTTGTACCTGTCACATTCTACCAGGTGCCGTGGAGTCAGCTACAACCCACGGCAACCCCGTGTGTGTCAGACAAGAACTGTGCTCCACAGGGCTTTCAGCGACTGATTCTTTCAGAATTAGAGGTCCTTACTTCCGAGGAGCCTCTGAGCGGACTTGAACCTCCAACCTTTTGGTTAGCAGGGAGTACATTAACCATTCACACCACACAGGGACTTCACCTACCACATTAAAAAAAAAAAAAAAAAAAAACCATTGCTACTGAGTCAATTCCAACTCACAGTGACCCTATAGGCCAGAGCAGAGCTGCCCCCATAAGGTTTCCAAGACGTGGCTAGTAGATTCAAACTGCCGACTTTTTGGTTAGCAGGCAAGCTCTTAACCACTATGCCACCAGGGCTCCTCACATATCGCATAGTAGGTGTTTAATAAATTCAAGCTCAAAATCTACCTTTGGGGTTGTATAAAGTTTCAGGGCTCACCATCTGGGTCTGCACAAGACTGGCTCAGCCTGAATCTGCTATAACTCAGCCTCGAAACAATAGATTTCTCTCAACCAGAAGACAATGGCTCTGGTCTCTTGGGGCCCCAACTGTAACTTCTCTGAGAAGCCTTCCTCAGCCACCCAAGTCAGCCTAGCTTTTCTTCTTATGTAAATTCCTAATTTGTTTGTGGCCAGTATTGCAGTTTAGCTCTTAATTTGTCCGCTACTTTCCCCCAGTGGCTTAGTCTTAGTTCCCAGCCAGAGCCCAAGACCGTCTTCTTTCCATTATGGCACCGAGCTCTCAGCCGACTGTTGATTGACCCCAGTCTGGTAAATATCAGACTCGCAGAATCCGTAATTCTTGCTATGCCAGGCATTAAGCTAGACATATTACAAACACGATCTCATGTAATCTTCACAAAACCTATGACATATTAGCATAATTCCCATTTTATAGACAAGGAAGCTGAGGCTCAGAGACAGTAACTCAAGTCACAACTAGTACCCTAAGTAGCAGAGGGAGAATCTGAACTGGTCGCTCAGAAGCCAAGTCCCAGACTTTGACCACTAGGGGGCCAGAGATGGGCTGTGGGGTCCAGGAGGCCTGCGTGGCCTAGGGGTTTGTAGCTCCCATGCAGAATGGGGTGGATGGGGTTTGGGAGAGATGATTAGGGCCCCTGTGGACTGAGCCGTTCAGTCAGTTTTGCCACGGTGTGCGACCTTCGTACTTCCCCACAGTGACTTCGTTTCCTTTTGTCGCCTTCTCCTCAGACCTCACACAACAGGTGCACCACAAACACTCAGTGAAAAGAGTCAGGTATGAAGAAATGCGACTTGCTACTCCTCCTTTCCCCATCCCCCCCTCCCAGCACATGTCCAGATCGCAGGGCTCCGGGAAATGCCACAGACAAACCCCCCCCCCCCCGCCCCATTTGTTTCCTCTTGACCTTTCTGGGGCAACCTCGGAACAACTGTGTGAGGCGAGCACTCGCTGCTCAGGTTGTGTCCCGAGACCCTGGCCTCATCTCTCCGGGGTGAGGTTTTTCCACAGCAGGTGACCAGAGGTACCTGCCCCACATCTTCCGCAATAAGCAGAACAGCTGTGTGGGTTACAGGGCAGCCAGAAACGGAGCGGGCCTGGGGGAACCTGAGAAGGGAGAAGGCAGAAAGAGTTTCCTTTTCATCATTCACGATCCAGAAAATATGAAGGAGAAAACAAAGACGACCTCCTTCCCACTCAAATGGCCAAACACAAACTTTTTTTTTTTTTTTGAGCAAATACTTTGTACTTGTACATGGGGAATGGATGAGGAAAAAAAGGGTGTAATACGTTTGAAAAATATTAATGAGACCTTGAACTTCTGTCCTAGCCTGTCTGTGCTCCACCTGCCTGGGGAAATGTAAAACTGGCTACAGAAGTCACAGTAAGAAGAAAAATCTAGGTGCTATTCAGCTTCTCGTGCGCAAAATAAGGTTAAACAGCAAAAAACTAAAAAGCCTCACAGGCCAGGCTATCGTCTTGAATAAAAAGTATCCTAAATTATTTTTATTTCCTCCCTCCCAAATTAACTGTTTAACATGCGCTCCCCTGAGGCTGTAGGGAAGCAGGAGAAGAGCTGACCCCTGTCCAGTCCCAGGAAATTGTAAGCAACCCAAGGCAGAGAGAGGGAAAAAAAAGCTCAAACCCATTGCCATTCAGCCAATTTCAACTCATGGAGATTCTGCGCATTACAGAGTAGAAACGCTCCATAGGATTTTCTTGGCTGTAATCTTTATGGAAGCAGGTTGCCAGGCCTTTCTTCCACAGAGCCCCTGGGTGGGTTTGAACTGCCAGCCTTTAGGTTAGTAGTCAAACATAAACCATTTGCACCACCCAGAGACCCAGAGAGAGGGCAAAGCAATCCGATGGATTTCCCACTTAGTGAAAGGCACGTAGGATGGAACCAGAGCAATATGGAGGGTAGTGGGGGACGCTTCCTCTTTCCACCCCATACCACCCTACCCCACCCTTATTCCCTTCTCAGGCCCTCTGGGGAAGGTGGCCTGGAGGCTACCTTATACCCACCTAGGATGCAGCCACGTCAGCGCCAATAAGAAGGTGCTTCTCAGTGAGGCAGAAGTCAGCTTGCAGGTGAGATCTGCTGAGCCACACTAGGCCTGGGGTAGAGGCCAGACTGAAGTAGCTGAGAGTCCAGATGGGAAGCTGGCCAGAGGAGGCCATCCTAGCAGGAAGTTAGGGTGCAGAGTGAAGCATTAAGGTAGGAAAAAAAAGCAAATGCAAATTCCAGCCAGACCTCAGAGGGGTCTTCGGCCCCAGGCGTGCATTGCCACAGCACAGACTCCCTCCTGGGGGGCAGCAGCCACAGCCTTCAACATCGGCACCCTGTCCCCTTGCTCTGTAGAGCTGGCCCTTGCGTAGAGGTGGGCACATCTGCACTGGGGCCAAGGAGCCTCCCAAAACTAAAGCAACCCAGATCTTGGCCCTTGGGCCCTTGACACCGTAAGAACATCTCTGATGACCTGAGATAATCCAAAGTGAGGACTGATGGCAGCAAGGGCCTCAGAGGGAAACTTACATGAGCAAAGGTGACGGCAGGACTTGGGGCCCAGGCTCAACACTGAGGTTTCGAATGTAGGGCTCAGGCTGTGGACAGACCCAGCTCCCCAGGGAGTGGCCCTCAGAGGCCGCTGCTGAGCTAGAGAGTGTAAACCAAGCATTCATACCTTGGGAAGCTAGGGCGGGTTCCTCTGAAAGACTGTGCTAAAAGCAGGCCAGGAAGGGCATCGTCCCAGCACAGAACAAGCAGCCCTTCTTCTCCACAGGACTCTTTCCCCACAGCAACTCCATGTGGAGGGGACAGAAGCAAAGGCAGCCAAAACCAGTAGTGGGACTGGCCATCCATTCACCATACCCCTGACCCTTGGAACCCAGTCCCATCTGGAATGCATGCCACTAGGCCCTGGCCCCTCTGTCTCTCTGCTTGCCAAGATCCGAAGCCCCCTCCTCTTAACAGACTGAGCCCCCAAATGACAGCTGGTCTCTGTGGGCCAGTGTGATTGACCTGCAGAGGGCTTAGTTGTCCAAGTACAGGAAGAGACTGCCACTCGCCATGATCCCCCTCTTGATCCTACCCTGGGGCCCAACACAGGTGTGATGGCTAATTGTACGGGTCAACTTGGCTAGGCTATGGTGCCCAGTGGTTTGGTCAAATGCTAGTCTAGATATTGCTATGAAGGTATTTACATGTGAATAACATTTAAATCCATTGGCCTTAACTACAGCAGATTGCCCTCCACAATGTGGGTTGGCCTCACCCAAGAGCGAAAACTGAGGTTTCTCAAGAGAGAAGGATTCTGCGTCAAGACTAACATAGACATCCTGCTTGGATTTCCAGCCTGCTGCCTGCCCTACAGATTTAAGAACTTAATCATGTGAGCCAATTCCTTAAAATATCTGTCTGTCTACCTACCTACCTATCTACACCTCCTGTTAGTGTCAGCCTTCAGTCCAAAATGCTATAACCAGGAAATATAATGAGGGGTGTTGGCCTGCGTTCATTCAACAGATATTTATTAAGCACCCACCATGTACCACATGTTGTTCTAAGTTCTGAGAATACAGCCATCAAGAATTCATTCATTCAACAAATATTTATTGAGCACCTGTGTGTACTAGGCACTCACTAGTCCGGCTCTTAAAGCACATAAGTGGACGAAAATAAGCCAAACAAAACAAAACAATCCTCATCCTCACGGAGCTGGCATTACAGCAATAACAACAGATGGCATGCAAAGATTAGGTTGTACTGTGTAAATGTCTTCGTGTTATGCCATTTGAACCTCAAAAGGCAGGAGGTGCCAGTAATGTCATTATTTGTAAGATGAAGAGGGTGGAACAGAGATCAAGAACACAGAGGTCAAGCATAGGAACAGAGCTCGTGGAGAGTCAGAGACATATGAGCCTCATCCTTATTTCTTTCCAGAAGCAATTCTCTAACTTTACTGCTCACTTGAATTTCCTAGGATTCTTGGAAAAATGCAGAGGACTGAGCCTGGCTCCAAAGATTCAAATACAATGATTCGGGGTTAGGCCCAGGAGTTTGCCCCTTTAGTAACACCCAGATGACTGCTGTAGATGGTCACCTTTTAAGAACACAATGTGCACCCATCTCCCAACCAAGGGATCTTGGTCAACATTCAAGAGGAAGGAATAGGCTTGACTGCAGAGTGAGCGCCAAGTTCCTCATCTGAGACCTACAAATTCAATTCAACTAGACAAACACTCATTTGTTCATTTGAATGAAAAGAAGAACTTGGAGGGAAATGGAAAGTTTAGCATGGAGGGATATCAACTCAGAAAGCAGGAAATCTGTCTTCAAATACGTTAAGATTACAGAAAGCTGTTTGGTGTAGATACGTTCGTTAAGTGCATCAGTTAGGAATTGGCTAAACAATAAGGAAATACATTGCATTGCCATAAGAAGGAGTCCCAAGGGAGGTAGCTCCTGTCCCCTTCTCTCCAGGCACTGCAATAGGGACTTGAGATACCCAATGAGCAGCATATGGTCTTTGGCCTCAAGGACAATATTGAGGAAGAAAGAAACTTAAACAGATGCCTTTGAGATCATGGGCAAGCAGAGTGATCGAGGCACGCCCAGAAGAGGGGCACGTGGCTCTGCCTGAGGACAGCAGACAGGAAAACTTCCTAGTAGAACGATGCCCAAGGTGAGTGCTGAAGGATGAGTAAGAAGGGTGCAGAAGCAAGCCCAATCCTAGGTATATACCCAGAAGAAATAAAGGCAGGAACGCAAACAGAAACCTGTACGCCGGTGTTCATTGCAGCACTTTTCACAATAGCCAAAAAGTGGAAGCAACCAAAATGTGCATCAACAGATGAATAAAAAAAACAAAATGTGGTATGTCCATACAATGGAATACTACTCAGCCATAAAATAAATGAAGTCCTGATGTATGCCACAACATGGGTGAACCTTGAAAACATCATGCTGAGCAAAAAACAAATACTGTATGGTCTCATTTATATGAAATAAGCAAATATATAGAAACTAAAGATTATTAGTGGTTACCAGAAGCAGGAGGGAGGAGGAAAGGAGGAGTTTTTGCTGAGAAGGCATTGAGTTTATGTTAATGACAGTGGAATGATTTGGAAAAGGTTAGAGAGAATGGGTGTACAACTTGAAGAATGTAATCAATGTCACTGAGTTGTACGTGTAGAAATTGTCGAGATGGCATATGTTTTATTATGTATGTTTTCACCACAATTAAAAAAAAGAAGAAGGAGACAGAGAAGAAAGGAGCGGAAGGGTGTTTCATGACGTGTGTCAGGAAGTCCTATGAGTGTGGAATGACTAGATGGGGAATAAGGCTGAAGGAGGAGCATGAGCCTAGGCCCGAGGGCACCTGTGTCATCCTCAGGAACTTGGACTTGGTGGTCATCCACGTGGCAGTTAGAGATACAACCCTGAGTCATTTTTTAAAACTTAGAAGCAGTATCAGGGCTGCGGATCTATGTGAGAGCATTTGCAGCATGGAGTTGTTAGAAATTCTAAACTTAATGAGAACTGATGGGCAGAGGGGGTGAGAGAGAAGACCCCTAGGATGAGCCAGAAACCAAAGGAGCCAGGTCTCCACACCCCAAGTCACCACAGGGCAGTCTCAGAGAATTGGTGGATGAGCAGGAGGAGAGCCAGGAGAGGAGCTGTCTTGAAAGCCAAGAAAGCCTGCAGGTTCAGGCATGACAGTGTGCTTACCATGGCAAATGCAACATAGATACACCCTTACTGAGATGTATCCAATGGGTGTGATAATCTGGGAATCACTGGAGACTTTTATAAATAGTTACAATGAGGTGGAAGGGCTGGGTGGCATAAGTGGTTTGCAATTGGTTGCTAACCTAAAGGTTGGTGGTTCAAATCCACCCAGCAGCTTCATGGAAGAAAGGCCTAGCGATCTGCTTCTGTAGTGACTACAGTCAAGAAAACCCTATAGAACAGTTCTACTCTGCAACACATGGGGTTACCAAGAGTTGGAATGGGTTTAGTTTTGGTTTTACTCCGAGGTGGTAGGCACAGAACTAGATTGCTGTGGAGTGATATTATAGATTGAACTGTGTCCCCAAGAAAGATATAATGATGTCCTAACCCTATCGGGGAAACCCTGGTGGCATAGTGGTTAAGTGCTATGGCTGCTAACAAAAAGGTCTGCAGTTCAAATCCGCCAGGAGCTCCTTGGAAACTCTCTGGGACAGTTCTACTCTGTCCTATAGGGTTGCTATGAGTTGGAATCAACTCGACGGCAATGGGTTTGGTTTTTTTTGGTTAACCCTACCAGAGTGGTTAATAGCTACTGCTGCTAACCAAAAGGTCAGTGGTTCGAATCCACCAGCAGATCCTTGGAAACCCTATGGGGCAGTTCTACTCTGTCCTATCGGGTTGCTATGAGTCGGAATCAACTTGACAGCAATGTTTTTTCTTTTCTTTTTTAACCCTGTACCAAGCTGCACTGAAGGCATTGGCAAAAACAAGCCTCCAGGAATTGACAGAATACCAACTGATATGTTTCAACAAACAGATGCAATGCTGGAAACGTTCACTTGTCTCCCAGTTCCCAGTGCCGTCAACCACTACACCACGAGGGTTTCCCTCACTTGTCTATGCATAGAAATTTGGAAGAGAGCTACATGGCCAACCGACTAGAAGAGGTGCATATTTGTGCCCATCCAAAGAAAGGTGATCTAACAGAATGCAGGAATTATCAAATGAGATCTTTAATATCACATGCAAGTAAAATTTTGTTGAAGATCATTCAAAAATGATTGCACCAGTACATCAACAGGGAAGTGCCAGAAATTCAAGCTGTATTCAGAAGAGGACACGTAACAAGGGATATCATTGCTGATGTCAGATGGATCTTGCCTGAAAGCAGAGAATCCAAGAAAGATGTTTACCTGTGTTTTATTGACTATGCAAAGTCATTCAACTGTGTGGATCATAACGAATTATAGATAACATTTCGAAGAATGGGAATTCCAGAACACTTAATTGTCCTCATGAAGAACCTGTACATAGACCAAGAGGCAGTTGTTCGAACAGAACAGAGGGATGCTGCGTGGTTTAAAGTCAGGAAAGATGTGTGTCAGGGTTGTATCCTTTCAGCATCCCTATTCATTCTGTATGCTGAGCAAATAATCTGAGAAGCTGGACTGTATGAAGAAGAACATGGCATCAGGATTGGAGAAAGTCTCATTAACAAAACTGTGTTATGCAGATGACACAACCTTGCTTGCTGAAAGTGAAGAGGACTTGGAACACTCACTGATAAAGATCAAAGACTACAGCCCTCAGTATGGATTACACCTCAACATAAAGAAATCAAAAATCCTCACAACTGGACCAATAAGCAACATCATAAAAAATGGAGAAGAGATTGAAGTTGTCAAGGATTTCATCTTACTTGGATCCATAAATCAACACCCGTGGAAGCAGCAGTCAAGAAATCAAACGACATATTGCATTGGGCAAATCTGCTGCAAAAGACCTGTTTAAAGTGTTAAAAAGCAAAGATGTCACTTTGAGGACTAAGATGTGCCTGACCCAAGCCAGATGTGCACATAGGGTTGTTATGAGTCGGAACCGACTGAGTGGCACCTAATGACAACAGCGACAACCCTGTACCTGTGACTGTGACCTTATTTGGGGAAATAGAATTTTTCTTTACAGACGTTATCAGCTAAATTAACCAGGTGGTAGCAGAGTAGGGTGGGTCCTAATCCTTTCTGAGCATTTTATAAAAGGGGAGAACAGACATGGAGACAGAACTGCGCTCAGGGGAAGACATCACTTGAAGATAACATCTCTAGGCCAAGGAATACCAAGAGACACCTGGGGTTACCTTCTACTGCAGCTTTTCCTTAGAACCACTCATCGCAGTTATTACTTTACATTATTTATAAGCTTCTTTGATGACGTCTGTCTTTCTCACTGAGTGGCACAGATGATTAACCTGGGCTGCTAACCAAAAGGTTGCTGGTTTGAGCCCACCCAGAGGTGCCTCAGAAGAAATGCCCAGTGGTCTACTTTTGAAAATTCAGCCACTGAAAACCCTATGGAGCACTGTTTTACTTTGCCACATATGGGGTCTCCATGAGTTGGAATCAACTCAATGGCAACTGGTTTTTGTTTTTTCTCATCTTTCTCACTAAGCTCTAAGCTCCATACAGCAGGAACTGTGTGTGGGTTGGCTCATCATTTATCTTCAGAGCCTCATAGAGTACCTGTATGTAGCAGGTGTTCAGTAAACCTTGATTAAATCATTAAATGAATAAAATGAACACACAGGCAGAGGGCTCAGCTATTGGGAGTTCACTTCAGAAGACACAGAACGTCACTTTAGAGGGGAACAAAAAGCCAAAGTCTAAAGGATGAAGTTGAGTTAGAGATCAGAGAGGCAGGTAATCTTGACAGAGAAGAGCAAGACCAGATGAAGAGAGCCTGGCAGATTTTTCCAGCCCCAAAATGTTAGTGGTTTGAGCCCAAGCAAGGAGATTCTAGATCCTGAATTGCTGTAGTTCTCCCTGGGCTGCCTCAGGGGCAAGAAGAGGAGACATGAGGAGCTGTGGGGAAGAAGAGGAAGGTTTGGTAGCCATTGCCAACACCCACTCCTTCCCCTCCAACCCCACCAATGCCAAAAATAATGTAGCAACAGCAGAGTGGACAGTCACTATAATTAGTGAATGGAAGAAGCAGTCTCAAAAAGGCTCTGGTTAGCAGTGACTTAGAGGGAAGAACATGATTTCTAGAGTAGATGGTTTATAAATTGGCTCCTGAAAACAGGCAGCCAAGGCAGAAGAAAATACTCAGGAAAACAAGTCTTCTAACTTCTAGAAAAGGCAGTGGACCCTGGAATAATCTAAACCTGGCTCTGCTTCTAACAAGCTTGGTGGTTCTGACCATTACCCAGCTTTGCTGAGCTTCAGTTTCCTTGTCTGTAACCAGCACCAGTAACTGGACCAGTTACTGTCGAGTTGATTGTGCTCCACAGGACTTTCAATGGATAATTTTTCTTTCCCAGATGCCTCTGGGTGGGCTTGAACCTCTAACCTTTCAGTTAGCAGCCACACGTGTTAACGGTTTGCACCACTCAAGGAGTCCTCTCATCTGTGTTGTTGTTGTTGTATGCCTTCGAGTCGTTTCATAAAAACCCAAATCAAACTCATGGCCCTCGAGTCAATTCCAACTCATAGTGACCCTATAGGACAGAGTAAAACTGCCCCATAGGGTGTCCTAGACTGTAATCCTTATGAAAGTTGATTGCCAGGCCTTTTCTCCCAAGGAGCAGCTGGTGCATTTGAGCCACTGCTCTTTTGGTTAACAGACAAGCACTTGACCATTATGCCACCAGACCCTCTTTCTCATCAGCAAAGAGGGACAATAATACCTACATTTCATCAATTCTATGATGCATGTTTTTTTTTTGCATCTTAACATCTTTAAAATTAGAATGCAACTTGCAATCGATGGCAGATTACAAGATAGTTGGCAGGGTTTTTTCCTAATTTACATAAAATAATAGTGATCTTACAATCAATGCTGCTGTTGTTGTTAAGTGCCATTGAGTCAGTTCAGACTCAGTGATCCCATGCACAACAGAACAAAACACTGCCCGGTCCTGAGCCATCCTCAAAATCTTCTCTATGCTTGAGCCCATTGTTGCAGCCACTGTGTCAACCCATCTTGTTGAGGGTCTTCCTCTTTTCTACTGACTCTCTGCTTCACCAAGCATGACGTCCTTCTTCAGGGACTAGAACCTCCTGTTAATACATTAAAGTATGTGAGACGAAGTCTTGCCATCCTTACTTCTAAGGAGCATTCTGGCTGTACTTCTTCCAAGATGCAATAAATGGTGTCTGAGATTTGATGAAATATAGCATTTCCCTTTTGTTTTAGGATCAGCAATAGTGTAGATAAAATCCCCTAGAATAGGGTCTGCACATAGTAGATTCTCAAAGTAAGTTACTATTGTCATTCTATTACTTCAAGATATCGGGGGTCCCTGGGTGGTACAAGCCATTAGGCGCTCACCTACTAGCTGCAAGCGGTTAAGGGCTCAAACCAACCCAGAGGTGCCCAGAAGACAAGCCTGGTGATCTGCTTCGGAAAAATCAGCCAAAACCCAATGGAGCAGTTCTACTCTGCACGCGTGAGGTCTCCATGAGTCACAGCAGTTAACAACAGCAATAACACTTCAAGACATTTAGAAGTCCTCACAATTTTTGTGAATTGTTTGCTTTCTATCCGCAGACTCTATAAAACTGCCCTTATGCCCAGAGCCTAGGAGATACCTTGCCAGACTTGCTGGGAGTAGTGGTCTTACTTCACAGGTGGTACTAGAATAAAGGCTGGAAGATGGAGCCAAAAGAGACAGAAAGAGAGAGAGAAAGGCAGGGGGTAGCAGGAGGAACAATTAAAGATAAAATAGCATTCAATCAGTTCATTGGAACTTTACAATGGCAATGGAAATGCTGGTTTCCAAACCTGGGAATAAGCAGCTGAGCCCAAATGAAGAGACTGGTCTTAAAAATGACTCAGCAAAAAGCCAAAAAGAGCATCCCAAAGAAAGACCATTTTCCCTCAGCCTCAAAGAACCAGAGACCTGAAAGAGTTGAGAAACCAGGAACTTTATTGTAAAGTTAAAAGTTATGAACATAAATTTTTCTTTCTTTTTTACTCCTTTTTGTTGGAAAGATAGAGATCGTAGTTTGTTGCAAATCTCCCTGTTGATTTTTGAAGAAGGAAAGGAATACTGTTAGGTACATGGGAGAAGATCTGGAAAGAAAAGCCTAAATTTACCTTTGGGCATGGGGCCCAGACCCCCCCACCACCTCCTGTTCCGCTATCATGAGTGATTTGCTCAAATTGAATTGTACCAACTGTGTTAGAATCTCATTAACTGACTGCCATGGGTTTCCAAGGCTATAATCTTTATGGGAGCAGACTGCCGTATCTTTCTTCCGCAGAGCTGCCGGTGGGTTCAAACCATCCACCTTTCGGTTAGCAGCTGAGCACTTTAACCACTGTGCCACCAGGGCTCCTTATCAGAATTTGGTTAGTGTGTGAATATCTGGGTTTTTGTGCTTGATTTTATATTGGAATATTTAACTTTAACATGGTTTTTGAAATGGTTTTTATAAAAGGATTTCGTTACGTAATGGAACGGGGTAATTCTTACAGAGTGAAATCAAGGTTTAATCTGTATCGATCTGGAGAAGTTCTGACAGATGGCAAATGTTTATGGTTTTGCAGGCCCCAAGCATAAGAATCAGGGAAGGACGTTAAAAACATCATGATAAAAAAAAAAAAGAAAGAAAGCCTACAAACAACCTTGGGTAAGTAGTGACTCAAGACGTCCATTGTTTTTAGGGGGAGGGAGTTAATAATGAGTTACTTTAGCGGTTGTTGTTAGATGCAGTCGAGTGGATTTTAACTCATAGTGACCCCCTGTGACAGAGCAGAACTGCCCCAGAAGGTTTTCTAGGCTGTAATTATTTTTTTATTTTTTAATCTTTATGGGGATGCAAAAGACCTCTTTAAAGTATTGAAAAGTAAAGACGTCACTTTGAGAACTAAGGTGCGCCTGACCCAAGCCATGTTGTTTTCAATCACCTCATATGCATGTGAAAGCTTGACAATGAATAAGGAAGACCGAAGAAGAATTGATGCCTTTGAATTATGGTGTTGGCGAAGAATATTGAATATACATACCATGGACTGCCAGAAGAACAAATGAGTTTGTCTTGGGAGAAGGCAGCCAGAGTGCTCCTTAGAAGTGAGGATGGCGAGACTTCGCCTCGTGTACTTTGGACATGTTATCAGGAGGGACCAGGCCCTGGAGAAGGACATCATACTTGGTTAGATAGAAGGTCAGAGAAAAAGAGGAAGACCTTCAGTGAAATGGATTGACACGGAGGCTGCAACAATGGGCTCAAACATGGCAATGATTCTGAGGGTGGCACAGGACCAGGCAGGGTTTCTTCTGTCGTACATAGGGTTGCTGTGGGTCAGAACCGACTTGATGGCACCTAACAACAGCAACAATCTCTACAGGAGTAGATCACTAGGTCTTTGTCCTGTGGAGCAGCTGGGTAGGTTCAAAACACCAGCCATTGAGTTAGCAGCAGAGTGCTTAGCCATTGTACCATCGGGGCTTCTTACTTCACGATTAGAATTGCCAGTTGTTATGTTACCTTTATAGCAGAACAGAGCAGATGTGAAAATGTTCATTTTTGTACATAATTCAAGATCAGATGGTATAAGTGTAGCCAAGTCTGCTAAATAAAACTATGAAATTGTATAACAGATTTATATCCAGAAGACAGAGATAAGAAAATACAGAACAGTATTTTTGATCTGATGACAACTTGGCATATAGCAGTATGTTTATAAATATTTTCTCTGACGTAATTTGTCCTTTAGTTTAATCAAGACGAATTTTCTTTATCGATAATGTTTGTTAAAGCAGTCAGTAATGGAACTTATACTTGAAATGCTGAACTATACATTGGGCTGTTTTCATGTAATTTTAATTAGTAACTTTGCATGACACTAGGGTTAATTTGTTCGGTAATTTTAATCTGGGGCATAAAATGATTAATGGTGAATTCGATGGGATTTTATATTTTTAGAGGTATCTCACCTACCCATAACCTTGCTTTGTGCTTGGTGGGGTTTGTAGTGTGATCATCATAAAACATGGGTCATCGAACACCCATAATCAACTGAGATCTACAAGCAGACTACGGTCTCATTTAATGAAGAATGTTATATTGTGGGTACTTTATACATTTTGAAAGTAATTGCTATCTTTTTTAATTTGAAACTTCTTTATTGCATAGTCAGTTTCTATCCCTGGGCTGGGTCAGCAACTGGCTGGACATTTATTTTAGTGATCCTGGGTGGCCAGTCACATGTCCTGTGAATGTGGGATGGATATGGACGGATCCACCGTGTTTTAGAGGCAGCCCTGCTGCTGGGATTGTGACTGTGCATGTGGCCTCTCGGCCTGGAAGAAATCAAGTTTGGTGGATGTGATCCAGGCCATCTCCAGCACACTGCTGTGTACCTTCATGTACTGTTCCTCAGACACTATGGCAATACAATGCTTTCTGCAACAATCCTAAAATAGCTGGGGATATTGCAGCTCCTTCTTGCAGGCCCCGCTGGCAAGTCGAGGCCGGTTGCCAAGTTCATCAGCTGCCTCCTAGCTGCACCAAACAGGGTATCTGCCATTTTGTGCCGTCTCCCAAGCTAGGCCTGGACTGAGAAGAGCCAGTCTTCTGCAACCACTCCAGAAGGGGCAGCACAATCCTTTCCGGAAGCAGTGGGACTAAACCACAGTGACTGGCAGCTTCCCCAGTCTCTCTCTCCCGCTGCAGCAGAAGCTTGAGAAGGCCGGATTCCAGGCAAGGCTGCTGCTTGAGTGTGGGCTCCATCCCATTCCATGGATGGCCCTAAGCCCTGAATCCTTCTTCTTCTCTAGAAGGTGCGCCAGTGCTCATGCTGGCAGAGGTCACTGGTTGCCCTTCAGTGGGAGGTCAGGAATGCCTGTACTGGGACTTGTCCCACCTGGAGAATCAACCCATATTTTCAGTAAAGAATAAACTGAGTGGGAGGTGCCACCTCTCCATCTTCTGACCTTCCTGATGGGTGCAGCATGTACAGTCTGGAGTGGGTTGGTAGGCTTCCTGTGCATTACAGGCCACCCCCCTGCTGCACTCCCTTGCATTTATGCACATTTGTGCTCACTTCCACACATACTTGTTCACCTGCGCGCATACACACACACACACACACCCATGAACTTCCACCAGCTGAATGGGCAAACCGCCCAAGGGAACCATGGCACAATCCTCAACTGAATAGATGTTCATTTCTGGTTCTACTCTCCCAGGCCCCAGTAAATGACACCATTCACCAGGAATCAAGACCCAACCCTCTGCCCTAAGGCCCAGGAAAGGAAGGATCTGGTTACATGTGGAATTGCAGGTAACCATGACCTTTGTCACAACAAATGACAGGGTATCAAGGAGCGTTCTGAACTCTGGCCCACATCAATATGACAGGCAGCACTGATGGGTCTCTGCTATTAGAGTGCACCACCATTGTCAAGATCATATCCACTGAGCTTCTTGACTACCATCCGTAACCCCTGCTGGATGCTCCACTGCTCCTGGTCTCCCCTAACTAGAAGCCTTTGGCTCGCCCTTGCTTGGATACCTGGACATGGAGCTTCATCTAGATTCCTGCAACTAGCACTATCCTAGGGAGCAGCCAACTCACGTATCTCCCTGGGAAAACAAGATCTCAAATAGAGATGCCCTCTATCCAGATTATGCCAAAATCAAAACTGCTTTCTAAAGGTTTTTTGCTAACCGATGCACTTTTATCCATGCTACTGCCATAACCTTAGCTCAGGTCACCATTAGCTCCTTCCAGAATGGGACTAGACTCCTCTTGGTATCATTGCCTTACATCTGGCCTTTCTCCCATCTGTAGTGCACACCAGGATCAGAGCAGTCCTTCTAGAGCTCAAGTACACATCTGAGCTTGTCACTCCGTATCTTATAGTTTCCATACCCACTCCACCCAACCCATACCCACTGCCCTGTTGAAGCCCATTCGCCGTAGCATGGGCGACACGGTTCATCATGATCGGAGCCTTGATCATCTCTCCAGCCTTATCTGGCACCAATTCCCCTCCTGAAACTCCAAGCTCTACATACTCAACTACTCATATGCACTCCCCCAATATTACCAGGGATTCCTGCTCTTGGTGCTATCTGCATGCTTTTCCTTGAACTTGTACCTTGAACAAACCCCACCTGCACCGCTTTCCCATCTTCAGCTGGCTAAATCCTATTTATGTGTCATGTCTCACTGTTCTGTAATTTCCTATGTACTTATGTGTCTTTGCCAGACTACAAACTCATTGAGGGCACGGACCATGTATTGTTCAATATCTCATCCCACTGTTAGTGCTCAGTAATTACTTGTGCTTAAAAAGTATTTGTTGTGTAAACAAAGTTTCATGAGATTTAGCACAGGTTCTGTGAGTATGAGATTGTGGAAAGGATGATTGGGTGGGAGGGGTAGTTAAACAGGGGGTCTAGGCTTCGAAGGTGGAGTAGTTCTGGTGACTGCAATGTCCAGGGTGAGGCTAAGCAAGTGGAGTGGAAGTGAAGGTCACTGGGGCAGAGAATATAAGGAAATAATGACCTGATATATTGGATGAGTGACACTTACGTTGCCCAGGAGAAGTCAGGCACGGGGTGGAGTTGGGGAGGGAAGCTGTGAGTCATGCTCTAAAGTTCTTTCACAGATGGTCTGATTAAGGCAGGGTGGTGCCTTCATCCTAAGGGCCTGCTTCAAAGGAGGAGAGGAAGGGAAATGTAAGCGATGGAAGATTTACCAGGACCAATAAGGACCCTGAATAATGACCCTGCCTTATGACCTTGAGGTCTATGGGCGTGGGGGGAATGAAGACCCTCCATTTCAGGGGGTTTTGAAGTAATGAAGTGAAGGAATTTTCCAGAAGGATGTTGTGCCTATAAAGAAGTATAGCATTCATAGAAAGGGCTTTTCAGAGAGCTCAATAGAAGGGTTTAGAAGGTGTCTCCTCTGTGTAAATTCAAGTGATCGAATGACATGGTTTCTTCCAGTTTGATTTTAGAATTTGTCTCCCACCCTGCTCCAGAAATTTCTACAGTCTTGTGGTTATAATTCTCAGCTGCAGTGGACTTATCATGGTTAGGAGATTTATATGGCATCCTGCTCTGACCCAAAAAGGGGAGGAATGTAGACTCTGTATATGGCATCGTCCACTCCCATGCGTTCCTTCAATTGGGTGGAATTGGATCCTGACTTGTTTTCTTGGAATGTCGGTAAAATAAAGAGTTCCCTTTGGGACTATAGTTAAAAAGAACTCTCATCTTTTCAAGGACAGGCTGTGGGGGTAAAGTCCTCACTGAACAAAGTTTCAAAATTTGATAACACTTGCAGTAGGCTGACTTGAGAGGGCTGGGTACCTCCTTTTGGTGTTAAGCAGAGAGAGAAGCAGGAGACAGCTTTGGGAAGCAGCACCTTCCAGAGCCCCCATACCGCTCGGACCTTTTCACCACTGATTTCTCTCTGAGCCCGGACAGGCAGGTCTGCCAGCCTCAGCGAGAGACTGGCTGGTTTTTCTAGTATGGCCTCTTACACATTTCAGATAAACTGTGCTTGGCTGGGAAGGTCTTTTCTTTTATGTGGTGATATTTAACTTGTATTTCTTTTTTTTTTTTTTTCTTTATTTAGGTTTTTCATATGTATACTCATGAGCCAGATTAATCTAATTTTCTATTTTGTGGTGCATTTATTGAGTGTTTGGTATCATGGCAATAATAAGAGTAAGAATAAGAATAAGTGGCATTACCTGTAAACTCATTAGAAATGCAGACTCTTGGGTCCCAGCCCAGACCGACAGAATCAATACCTGTATTTCAGCAAGATGCCCTGGTGATGCCTGTGCCCATCACGGTGTAAGGAACGGCCCCAGGCCTTGCCATTACTGAAAGCCATGCTTCTTCTATCACCTCAGAATCCCTGTTGCTCTCTTGTTAGGTGCCATCAAGTCAGTTCTGACTCATAGCGACCCTGCGTACAACAGAACGAAGTCCTTGGGTGGTACAAATGATTAATGTGCTCAGCTGCTAACCAAAAGGTTGGAGTTTCAAGTCTACCCGAGGTGCCTCAGAGGAAAGATCTGGTGAGAGGCTTCTGAAAAATCAGTGTCTTAGTCACCTAGTGCTGCTGTAACAGAAATACCACAAGTGGATGGTTTTAGCAAAGAAAAATTTATTTCCTCACAGTTTAGGAGAATTCAGGGCACCAGCCTCCAGGGGAAGGCCCTCTCTCGTCGGCTCTGGAGGAAGATCCTTGTCTCTTCCCAGTTTTATCTCCTGGGCAAATCTTCATGTGCTTGGCATCTCCCCCTCTCCATCGCCCACCTCTCCTCTGCTCCTCTGTTTAATCTCTTTTATATCTCCAAAGACATTGACTCAAGATACACCCTACACTAGTCTTGCCTCATTAACATAACAAAGACAATCCATTCCCAAATGGGATTATAACAATAGACATAGAGTTTAGGATTTACAACTTATTTTGGGGGGACATAATTCAATCCATAACAATCAGCCATTGAAAACCCCACGGAGATTAATTCTACTTTGACACATAGGCGGTTACCATGAGTCAGAATTGACTTGACAGCAAGTAGTAAATCATCTATATTCTCAGTGTCTAGCATCCTGCTCTCTAACTACCACGTATTTCTTTCCAGCCTATTCCTCCACTGCGCTGACCTTAAGCATTCTTTGGCTCCATTGGAGCCCTGGTGATGAAGTGGTTAAGACCAAAAGGTCTGCAGTTCGAATCCACCAGCCACTCCTTGGAAACCCTACAGAACAGTTCTACTCTGTCCTATAGGGTCCCTATGAGTCAGAATCCACTCAGTGGCAATGGGTTTGGGTTTGGGTTTTTAGCTCCATTGCATTCCATTGATACTATCACTTCTACAGGGCTTCTCCCCTCTCCCCTCTCACTGCTCTGCCCCCACCCCCATTTCCTCACTATCCTCCCCACCAGGCTTAGATTCAACAGTCAGTCCATCACTATTACTACTTCCTTGTGTATACCCCCAACTTATTTTCCCGTCTCTCCTTCCATGGAATTATCTAGCAAAAATAACCCTGGTTGAATCCAACTCCCCACCTTCCTGTGTCTGGACCTTCCCAGCAAAAGGTAGCTGATGAAAACCACATACTAGGCCAGCTGACTGGCCCTTCATTACACCTAGGTTCTCAGACTTCCAGCACCTCCACACCCTCCACACTCTGAGCTGATGATCTTGCTTCCTGTTTCATGGAGAAAATAGATACCCTCAGAAGGGAACTTGCACATGTTCCTGGCACCATGTCTACCTGCTTCTCTGGCCCTGTGCCCATGCTCAGCCTGTTACTACTGGGCGGGAACACCTGGGCGCCATCCAAGGCCAGTGCCTCCATGTGTGCACTGTGCCCTTCTCTTTGCATTCTCTCAAGGACACCTCTCCAGGAAATACCTTCCTTCACCCCCACTGCCTGCATTGCCAAATTCCCCCTCACTACCGTATCCTTTCCACCAATGGCTAAGCATGTTGTAGTATTTCCCATCCTAAAAACAAAACAAAAAATTGGTTTTGACCTTATATTCTCCTCCATTTCTCTGCTCCCCGTTAGAAAAAAACTTTGTAAAACAGGTGTCTACACTCATGGCCTCTCTTTAAAGAGCCATATTATTTCTAGAGATATTGCTAGGTCTCATTCATTCTAAAGTTCATTCCAATCAGACTTGCCTCCCCACCTCTCCAATGAAACAGCTCTTAGCAAAGTCGCCTGTTATCTCTGTTGTGCCTAAACCAATGCCCAGCTACCAACACTAACCTTACTTAAACTATTAGCTGCGTTTGGCAGAATTGAGCCATCCTCCTCCTCCTTGAAAGGCATCTTGGTCTTCCAGCACAATGCTCCCCTGGGTCTCCTGTCACGCTGGTTTCTCCTCCTCAGAAACATTTGTTGGCTCCTTGCCATCTCCTTGACTTCTCACTATTGGGAGCTTCAGGCTTCATCCTTGGCCTTCCTGTTTTATTAACACTTACTCCATAAATGACGTCATTGAGTCCCGCTGAGATTTTACTACCTTTAACCTTTATATCTCCAGCCTGGACCTCTCCCCTGAGCCCCAGACTTCTATATCCAGCTTTCTACTTGGGTGTCTAACAGGCAACTTGAACTAAATATGCCTCGAAATGAATTCCTAACTTCATCCCTTCACACCTGTTCCTGCTTATGTCTTCTCCATTTTATCAGATTGTATTCTTCCAGTTGCTTGAGCAAGAAACCTTAGAAATCAGCAAAATTCTTGTCAGTTCTGGCTTATAAATTTATCTGGAACTGGACCACTTCTTTACATGTCTACTGCTACCACCCTGGACCGAGCCCTGTCATCTCTCAAACCTTCTAACTGGTCTCCTGCTTAAGCCCTTGGCCCCTACAGTCTTGACATCACAGTCAGGGTAATCCTTTCAAAATGTCAGACCACATCCCTTTTCTGCCCTAAACGCTCCCAAAAACAGCTTCCCGACTCCTTCAGAGTAAAAACCAACGTCCTCACTTTCTATCACAGATCTAGATCATCTGTACAGCCCCCACTCACTCCTCGTCTCCTGCCCTCTCTCCTCTCTCAGTGCTCTCACTTTGTTGGCCTCCATGCTGTTCCTCAAGCTCACCAAGCACGGTCCCAGCTCAGAATCTTGGTCCTTGCTGATCCCTCTGCCCTTCCATACACAGGGCTCACTCCCTACATTGCTCCCTGTAGAAGCACTATAAATAAAATAATATCTGCACTGTCTCCTCCATCATGATAAATAGGGAAGAAACTGAAGTTGTCAATTATTCCATTCTGCTTAGATCAACAATCAATGTCCAAGGAAGCAGCAGTCAACCAATCAAATGATGTACTGCATGGGGAAAATCTGCTGCAAAAGACTCTAACGTTTTAAAAAGCAAAGATGTCACTTTGATGACTAAGGTGACTCTGATCCAAGCCATGGTCTTTTCAATCACCTTATTTGCATATTTACATGTGTTTTTAATCTATATGCTTGTGAAAGTTGGATAATGAAAGAGAAGAATTGACCCCTTCAAACTGTGGCGTTGGTGTGGGTAAAGAATACCGAATATATGGACTGCCAAAAGAGCAAACAAATCTTAGAAGAAAAACAACTAGAATGTTCCTTAAAAGCTAGAGACTTTGACTCACTCATTTTAGACACATCACCAGGAAAAACCAGTTGCTCGAAAAGGAGATCATGTTTGGTAGAGGGTCAGAGAAAAGTGAGGGAGACCTTCAGTGAGTTGGGTTGACATTGTAGCCTCAGCAAAGGACTCGAACATACCAGCCATCACGAAGATGGCGCAGGACGGGATAAAGTCTCATTTTGTTTGTATTAAAGATCAGAGGTGACTCCATGGTAAATAACAGCAACAACAGCTCTCTCCCCCATAGCACTTAACACTAAAAAAAAAAAAAAAAAAAACCCACTGCTGTCCGGTTGATTCCAACTCATAGTGACCCTATAAGATAGAGTAAAACTGTCCCATAGAGTTTCCGAGGAGCGCCTGGTGAATTCGAACTACCAACCTTCTGGTTAAGCAGCGGTAGCTCTTAACCACTACGCTACTAGGGTTTCTCGCTTAACACCACCCAATGTTACATGTGTTGGTTTGTTTGTTTATTGTTTCTCTCAGGTGTAGGGACTGTTCTGTTCAACACTCCACCACCTAGAATAGTACCTGGCACACAGTGTTGCCTTGTTTTATGCCACTGAGACCAGTCCGACTCATAGCCACCCTATAGGACAGAGCAGAACTGCCCCATAGAGCTTCCAAGGAGCACCTGGTGGATTCCAGCTGCCGACCTTTGGGTTAGCAGTCGTAGCTCTTAACCACAAGGCCACCAGGGTTTCCTCCAATGCTTGTTATAAATTCAAAACAAAACAAAGAGACAAAAGTAAATACGTACGGCATTTTTATGTTGTCAGAGCTTTGCAACGCATTATCTTGTTCACCCTCGTAAGCCTATGGCGGTATTAACTGTACTTTTTGTACGTGTGAGGGAAGCGAGGCAGAGGACATGAAACAGTCCCCGATACTAACTCGTGGAGCTGGGATTTAAACCCAGGCTGTTTGAATCCTATTAATGTGCAACATTTCGCCAGAGGATGCTAAAATGACCTATGCATTCCTTCCAAGCATGAAAGAATGTCTCTACATAAAGTCGGCTCCTGGCCTTTAGCAGAAATGAAGCTTGGTTAAGAGCTGAGGAAGTGGTAGTTGAAACTGGGGTGAGATTCCTCCAGAAAGAGTGCTTAGAGAAACAAAAAGGGGCTGAGCACTGGGCAACAACAACATTTAAGGAGCAGATGAAAAAAGAGGACTCCTCGCCCTGGGCTCCTGCTTTTCTCTGCGTTCCCTCCTCCCTCTTCGGCCTGGCGCCCACTCCCCGCGGCGCGCCTTCCGCGCTGAGTCCGCCCGTCCGCCCGGGGGCGCCCGCGGGAGACGGGGGCACTGCGGCGCCGCCCGACGTCGCGCCCTTGGCGGCTGCGCAGTGAGCACGTCAAAGCCGGGCTCGGGCCGGAGCGGGGAGCGGCGCGGCCTGGGAGCGACCGACCGCACAGGAGCCGGGCGAAGGCGGAGGCGGAGGAGAAGGCGGCGCCGGCCCCGCAGCAGCAGCCGCGGCCCGAGGAGCGAGCAAGCGCAGCAGCGCGGCGCGGGAGCCCGGGACCGCCGTCCGCCCGCGCCGCCGCTGCCGGAGCCCGCCGCCGGGAGCCGGAGCAGGCGGAAGACAACGGAGGGGCCGAGCGCCCGAGCCGCGCCGCGGGGACCGAGCGCGCAGCCCGAGGCGGCGGCGGCGGCCGAGGACGGGGACGGCGACGACGCGGAGGCGGAGAGGGAGCCGCCCGGTCCGCCCAGCCCCGTGAGTGACCCCCCGCCCGGCCGTGCTCGCGGCGCGGGCGCCCCAGGCTTCCGCCGGCCCGGCCCCGGGCTGCCTCCATTTTCTCGGGTCTCCGCAGCCCAGAAGGCGGGAGCGGCCGCGCCGGCCTCGCCTCCCTCGCCCGCGGGCCCCGCGGCCCGGCCGGCGCCCTCCCGCAGCCTCCTCCTCGCCTCCGCCGGCGCGCGGCGCCCCGGGGCCTGCAGGCCGGGGCTCTGGCAGCCCCGCGGCCCCGTCCGCCCGCCTCCGCGGCTCTCCCGCCGGCCTGGAGCTCGGGGGCGTCCCCGGCCGGAGTCGGGCGTGCGGGCCGGGCCAACTGTCACTCCCAGCGCGCCCGGGGCCCGGCCCGGGTCAACTTCCTGTTGCCGGGAGGCTGAGACCGCCTTTGTAGTCGTCCTTGCAGGGAAGCGCCTAACTGGTTTCTGGCTAGGAATTGTGCGGTCGGAGCGTTCCCGAGTTCGGTTGGACCAGCCGGGCGCCAACTGCGTGCAGGTGCCGGGATCGGCCCGCGCCGGAGGGATTCAAAGGTGAAGCGGGCCCCGCAGTCCCCTCCCGCTAGGAGCTGACGCTCTGGTGTGTAGGAGATAAGACGGGTACACAAAAAACCACGATACCAGGAAGGAGGTGATAACTCCTGTGAAGGAAGTACAGAGTGCTAGAAAGGCACCTAGGGAAGAGGGGACCGGTCGATCACTTCCACCCAGGAGAAATCTGGAGGGCTTCCTTGACGAGGCGGTGCCAGAGCAGGGTCTTGAGGCCCGAAGGGATTTAGGAGAGGAGAGTTGCAGAAGAGACCGTATGTGGAAGGGCAGCAAAGCTAGAGAACAAAGGTAAAAAAGACTATTCTAAAAATAGTGGATAATGCAGTTTGTTGCCTAGGGCCATGGGAGGTGGGGGGGGGGGACTAGAGAGGTATTTTGGGGCCCGATCCTTGTGTGCTGTAGAGGAGCTGTGTGAGTGGCGTTCTAAGGAAAACTTAGAGCTCATTTCTCAGTGACTCATGAGCCCGGAAATGTAGGCTAGGGGATGTAAAGGGAGCGAGAGAGGCCCAGGCAGGAGATGACATTCTGTGCCTTGAGTATAATGCAGTTTGAGATCGATTTTGACAGGTTCCCGGATATTCAAGGAACTCCTTGTCCAGGCTAAGCAAAGTACCTTTTGCAAAAAGCTTCAGGCCCTTAAAAGCGGAATGGAAAGATGTGTGTAAAATTAAGCTCATCTGCACATAGGGCGTTTCTGTTGGTGTGTTCACTAAAATGCATCAGAACTCCTTACACTGTGTGTTAGGCATGTACATTTGGAATTACTGTGCCGTATGTAATTTGCTTCTTTGAGATGGCAACTGTGTAAAATAATCTGGATTTATGACTTTTAAAAGTTGGATTGTTACTGATATTCTGGCATAGAAATTTGGACATAGAACTTTTTTGTAGCTAGGTAAGATTTATTAGTTTTTAGTTATGAAAATATGTGAGAGCCAGAGTGAAAGTTTTTACCTTCATTTTGTACAGTTTTTTTCAAATTACTCAGCAAATAATTTAGCAGCTGTATTTGAAGCCCAGATTATATGATCTATATTTTTTTGGAGCCATCTTACAACCTGTGTTAGCTTTGTAAGCACTTACTTGCTTACATGACAATGGGATGCCAGCTTACTTTTTTTAGTTGGAGAAAAAAAACTTTCTGATTATCAAAGTAATACATAATCTTTGTAAAAACCTTGAGAATGCAGGAAGTACTGGAAAATAAAGCAAGAATTACCTTAATAATTCTTAAGTAATTTTACCACCTCAATTTGGTTACTGCTAACATTTTTTGCATATTTGCAGTCTTTTTCTGTGTTTTTTCTTTACATAATCAAATATACTGTGCACACACACATGCACACACATCTTTATTTTAACTTCTTTTATTGCCCTTTTTTTTGGTTTGTTAAATATTTTCACATAAAAATATTTTTACCTAAGCAAAGGAAGCCTTAAGTGTATTATTATTATTTTTTTTTAATGACAAGGTAGCATTACTCACTGCAGATGAAAGGCAGTAGTTAATAACTGCTGCTGTGAGCAGAACTTTTTCTAAAGGCTGCTTGTTTGAAGTATATTTATCTCTTAACTTCTCCATGCGATTTGAATCCTATTGCTTGTCGAATAAAGAAAGCTCTTAGTACTGGGATACATGTTGCCATGGGGTGTGGTATAGCGCACACAGATCACTGGTATATGAGTGGGTGTACTTTAATAAGGAGCGCTGTAAAACAATGACTTTCGTGGCTGGTATAATATCTCCCATATACATACTGTGATGCAGCTCCCCCCTCCCCCCCCATAAAAGTCTTTATACTGGGGCTATCCATATAAGTTAACATCTTTCTGACCTTGACATCACAGAGATTTGGACTAGATGTGTTTAATATTTCTGTTGGTATTCCTTTTAAATAAAATACAGGAATTGTGATGAAATAATTGCTGCTATAACAAAAATGGACTCTTTCTTGTTTTCGGGGCAGGTCATTTTAGTTCCTTAGCATTTCAGACTGCAGGTTCTTGTACTAAATCAGCCCCACCCCACTTATTAATACGTCCTAAAATGTATTAATAAGGTCTCTGCTTTTGTTTCTAATGACACATAAAGTAAGCTTCTAAGTTAGACTGTAAATTTTCCTGCAGAAGTGGTTTAAGTATGAGGTTTGGTTTCATTTGAATCTTTCCGTTATTTGTGTATTGCAAATGTGGATACCACACAGCGTCCTTTTTTACTTTGAATATTTACTAAAAGTTTTTCTTGTGATCAACTTTTGTGGGATTATAGATTTCTGTAGCCACTGCCACACTTTTCCCAGAGCCTTTTTTCCAGTAAGTTGATCCCCCCGCACACACATGAAAATAAAATCCGATAGTAAGGCAGAATTTCATTTCAGGTGGTGTCTTCTGGTTACATTTCTGTTTTAGCTCCATTTTAAAAATTCATTTTCCTCTTTTCCATGGACATTTTTAATTAGGAATTTGATTTTATGGATGTCGTCAGATATTACAGAAATGGGAATGTGATAGGTGGATTAATTAGATAACGGCAAAATGTTGGTAAAATGTTGTTGTGTGGTAAAATTGCGGGAAAGGAGATCAAATCTCTGTGAACCCCCTAGGTTAGATTGCTTGTGACTTGTTTAATTTTTTAACTATTGAGGTATAAAGATCATGTATTTGTGTGAGTACAGTTCAAAGCAAAACCAAAACCCAGTGCCATCGAGTCGATTACGACTCATAGCGACCCTACAGAACAGAGTAGAACTGCCCCGTAGAGTTTCCAAGGAGCGCTTGGCAGATTTGAACTGCCAACCCTTTGGTTAGCAGCCGTAGCAGTTAACCACTACGCCACCAGGGTTTCCAGTTCAAAGCAAGTACCCTGAAAATTGCATAAAAACCATTAGTCTATCTTTTGGCTTTTATTGGAGAGAAGACTGGTAAATGGAGACTTCCTTAACTAAAGAAGGACTTGAGTTCAGTGAGAGTTCTTACTTGGTGTATCTCACCACTCTTAATGACCGTCCAAGCTGTTGCCCATTGCTGTCGAGCTGATTCTGACTCATGGCAACCCTACAGGACAGAGTAGAACTGCCCTGTAGGGTTTCCAAGGAATGGCTGGTGGATTAGAACTGCCAACCAAAACTCTTAAACACTGTGTCACCAGGGTTCAATGACCATCCAAGTAGAACCGAATCACTGCCTTTTGTCAGCCCAGGGTATGGGTGCAGAGCAAAGTGAGGCAAGTATTTCTACAACCAATGTTTCTGGAGTAGACAGAACTGGGAATAAACTCGGCATGTGTGCTCTGCTTGTTTCTTGGGCCCTCCAAGGATTATGAGAAGAGTTATTGCAGGACGGGGTGGTGGGTGATAGGCTGATGATGAGGAAATAAGGGTAACAGCTTGTTACCATCAGCATTTTGTTTTTGGTGCTGTGGGTGTGTGGAGGAAGGAAGAATGGCATTCAGAGAATGGCAAGATTTCAGTCAGGTGTGAAGTGGCCCCGAAGGAGGTGGTAAAGCCTGTCCTGGCCGTTTATGTTGGCAGTGTTGGGAACATACCTATTTGTATAATCCTCAGTAGATTGTATCTAACTTTAGATCTTGATACTCAGACTCAGAATATGGTGGCTTGAGCTGAGGTCTGTGTTTGCTTTTATGTATGTGTATATGCATTTTCATATGCCTGGTTACAAAGATGTTTATTCGTATGATGTTTATTCCTTGGGAACATTATCCAGACGTTAAATTGTTGAAACTAAGGAAGTGCGAGTAGCCCTGGTGGCGCAGTTGTTAAAGAGCTTGGCTGCTAACCAAAACGTTGGCAGTTCAAACCCACCAGCCGCTCTGCGGGAGAAAGATGTGGCGATCTGCTTCCGTAAAGATCACAGCCATGGAAACCCTGTGGGTGGTTCTGCTCTGTCCTGTAGAGTCAGAATGGGTCGGGATGGACTCTGTAGCAGTGAGTTTGGGTAAGGAAGTATGATAATGTTAAAACCTTACAACAGTTTGATTTGGATCAAATGTCTGAGGAACAAAATATACATTTTGTAGTTTGATCTTAATTATGTTGCTACTTTATAACCTTGTCTAATGAACCATAGCTTGCCCTTTTGCAGGGTACTGTTAGCATGTTAGTCACTGTTCTCTCCTACCAGGTAGGGCATGTTAGTCACTGTTCTCTCCTACCAGGTAGATTATATATCAGCTGTGTTTAGGCACAAGGAAGAAAAAGTATTCATACAGTTCTGTCTGTAGTTCAAGTCCACTCTTGTAGTTATGCTGAGAGGCAGTATTATCTGGTGTTTAAAAACATAGGCTCTAGGGCCAAACCATTTGTATTTGAACCCTTGCTCTTTAATCTCTAGGCTCTATAACCTTGGGCAAGTTCCTTAACTTCTCTGTACCTTAGATTGCTGATGTGAGAGATGGCAATAATAATAGACCCTACCTTAAAGGAGTCCCAGTGGTGCATCAGTTTAGCACTCAGCTGCTAACTGAAACCCTCTAGCCGCTCTTCAGGAAAAAGATGTGGCAGTCTGCTTCCATAAAGATTCCAAAAACCAAACCTATTGCCATCAAGTGATTCCAACTCATAGCGACCCTGTAGGACAGAGTAGAACTGCCCCATAGGGCTTCCAAGGATGTAGTCTGTACAGGAACAGACTGCCACATCTTTCTTTTGCAGAGCAGCTGGGGGTTCAAAGTGCCGACCTTTCTGTTAGCAGCTGAGTGCTTAATCACTGTGCCACCAGACCCTGTGGGGCAGTTCTGATCTGTCCTGTAGGGTCACTATAAGTAGGAATCAACTCAGCAGCACACAAGAGCAACCTTGGGGGGTTGCTGGAGGATTAACTGAATTACTGTAATTCGGGGGCTTAGAACAGGGCTCTGCACATACCAAGAGCCTCACATAGAATAAGTTTGTGATGGTACTGGCGATAGGTGGAAGAAACTTTAAAAACAATTTAGTCAGAATTGTTCTTTCTGCAGACGGGAACACTGCAGCCCACAGTAACTAGAACTTTTAGTAAACACACTGCCAAATAGTGTTTGGTTAACTTTGAGCAGCAACAGGTGGAACTTTCTGGGAGGTGAAGTCACTTGCCTAAGGTTTCTCAGCTTATTAGTGGCATGACTGCATCTGGAGCCTCACTGTCTTCATTTTTAAACCAGTTTGTTTGAAATAAATTAAGTTTTATACTTCATGCAGTAATGCCTACTTTGAGCCTTTTCACTGGCGTTTACAAAGATTGCATTCACAATATATTTTAAATGTTCTTTTGGTACATAATCCCCCCACCCTTTTTTTTTTTTTTTTTTTTATAAGGGCATGGTGTTTAACACAATAATGTTCATAATATTGGTGACATAGCTGGCAGGGTTTTTTTGCGGTTGGAGGGGCTGCTGTAATGGGTTTGGTTTGTATGAAGCTAAAGGTCGAAATAGACAAAGAGCCAAGGGAAATGGACAAAAATTCCTAGATGGGGAAGGAGATACCATTCAGTGTTGGGCAAACTTCTGAGATAAGTGGTATTGTCCCTTTCGTTACAAATGGGAAACCAAATCTGAAGGACTTGTCCATGGTCATATAAACATCACACAGTTGAGCTGGGATTTGAACCCAGGTCTGCCTCACTTCAAAACGTGTGCTGCCTGGGAAGGAGTATGACTGATTTATATGAAATAGTTTTCATTTCTTACATAAGATTGTGATTCTTAGCTGACCACTTATGATTCAGTATTTTATAATGAAGGTTTATAAATACGGCCTAATGAGGATTTTAATAGGTTTCCAACCAGTAACCACAAGTTAGAATCCAAAATTAGATGGTTTATCCAAAATATTTTAGTTGTATAGAGTCATGATTTGATTAGTGGGTTTATAGTTTTAGTTTAGCCCAGTAACAGGTAGGTGGTATTTACTTTTCCTTTCAGTCTTCTGTAGAGAAGATTGGAGGCCTGTGTTACAGTGGAAAATGCAGAAGCCTGGGAATGGGAAGAACTGGGTTGGGTCCTGACTCGATGACTAATCATATTGTCACTCTGGGCAAGTCACTCCACCTCTCTGGGCTCAGCCACCCCATTATTATACTGAGGGGACCAGCTCCCCCGCCCCACCCCCGTCTCTTCTCTTTATTTTTCAGCAATCCTGTGTGTAGGCTTCAGACTTGCTTTGTTCCCTGTCCTAGGTGCTTCTCCTGCTATTTCATTTTGATCTTGGTCTTGAAGTCAATTTTTTTTATAAGAACTTTACAGCGTGTGACCGTTCTTTAACATGTTTTTCTCCCAGTTGGTCAGATGCTTGGTGTTATAATTCACAGTACTGTGCGTACTTATTTGCTTAGGGAAATGTGAATATCATCAAAATGTGTATTTTCACTTTTTTGACTTTTGTACTTATGATAAATGCTTAAGAACTAGATGTTATGCTTGTAAAGTCAGATTTAGTAAGTCAGGTTAATGATTAACGAATCCTCAAGCCTCACGTCTGTTTCATTGTCAGGTGTGTTGTAAAGCTCTATGAGCTGTTTGTTTTGGGGAAAGGAAAAACATTAACCAAAGGCGATGAGGGTGGAAAAGAAAGGACCACAAATGTAGAATCAAATTTGAGGATGTGAAGAACATGGTGAAGTAGCAATCTTCTGTTATTCTTTGGCTATTGTTGTTGTTGTTAGGTGCCATCAGGTCGGTTCTGACTCATAGTGACCCCATGTACAAGAGGGAGAAACATTACCCGGTCCTGTGCCATCCTCACAATCATTGCTGGTGGAGCCCATTGCTGCAGCCACTGTGTCAGTCCATCTCGTGGAGGGTCTTCCTCTTTTTTGCTGACCCTCCGCTTTACCACACGTGATTTCCTTCTCCAGGGACTGGTCCCTCCTGATAACATGTCCAAAGTACATGAGACAAAGTCTCGCCATCTTGCCTCTAAGGAGCATTCTGGCTGTAGTTCTTCCAAGACGGACTTGTTCATTCTTCTGGCAGTCCATGATATAGTCAGTATTCTTTGCCAATACTGTAATTCAGAAGCATCAGTTCTTCAGTCTTCCTTATTCATTGTCCAGGTATCACCTGCATATGAGGTAACTGAAAATACCATGGTTTGGGTCAGGTGCACCGTAGTTGGCAAAGTGACATTCTTGCTTTTCAGCACTTTAAAATTCTTTGGCTCTGGTTGCTACCAGTCCTCTACCTACATAAAGATGGTGTGTTGGCTTACATCACAGGGTCATTTCTAGCCAAGGCTTCTATCACACCTAAGGGAAAAGGATGACAGTCACCACCCATGAATGTTCATAACTCCTCAAACATCTATTAATTTATTCCTCAGGCCGTTTTTATTGCCTGTTGTGTGGGGTCCTGTTCTAGATGCAGGCCTCCAGGAGTGCTCAGTCTGGGGCAACAGCTCTTCCCCCTGGATGGCCTCTTATCAGCCAGTTCATCATCTTCTGGATTCTCCATCAGGAAGGCAGAAACTCAGGCCATTAACATGATACCAAGTGGATCTTCTTTTGGCTCCTGTCTCTTTTTTTACAATAATGGCTTAACCTTTCTTCAGCCTTGGTTCAGGCATGAATTACAAGGTTTTCCTACATATATAAGTTGTTTATCTAGATTGTAATTTATTTGAATTGTGGGGTTTTTTTTTTTAAACCTTTTTTTTTCATTTCTCTCTTCTTTCTGTTGCCCTTACCTCTTGTTTTCGGAGTATAATGCAGTGTTTCTCTAAATATTTATTAAATGATACAACTGTGTGATAATCTGGTAAAATGCCTGCTCAGCAGAGATGAAATTCTTAACCAAAATACACTTTTTTGTGTTTCCTATTCATTACTGCTCTGTTTGTGCTTATTTGAAAGACAGTAATATTCTAATACCAAAACCAAAAGCCAGACCCTTTGCTGTCGATTCCAGCTCATTGCGACCCTCTTGGACAGAGTAGAACTGCCCTGTAGGGTTTCCAGGGAGTGGCTGGTGAATTTGAACTGTCGGCCTGTTGGTCAGCAGCTGAGCTCATAACCACTGTGCTACCAGGGCTCTAATACTCTAACAGCTGAAGTGTATTAGGGTTCCTCCCTCTTTTCCCGGGTAAGTTCCACATAAAGCAGTGTGTCCCAGACTGTGTTTTACAGAACACTAGTCTTACGAGAGGTCAGTAGCTGGGAAAGGTTCCATAGTCACACAAGTTTAGGAAATACTGGGCTAAACATAATTAATCAGATTTTTATTTTTGATGATGATTGTATTACTGTTTTTCTGCAGGGCTTGTCAGAGCTTTTAATAGGGTACGTTGTGAGTGTCCAGGAAGGAAATACAGTATGTAATATTTTTCAGTTTGCCAGGTGTATTTGATTACAAGTATACCCTCCTCTCCCCAAGAAACACTGACAAACATCTTGAAGGATGGAAAACCCCCATATTCGTATATCACTACAGAGTTTTTAGTGCAGAATTCAAAGCATTTACTCTCTGATTGGGGTGATTACTTTTATCAGGTGTGGAATTCAACTAAAATTGGAATAATTTATTTCCGTTTTGTTAAAGAAAAGAATGACACTTTACTCAGTGGCCTTTTCAGCATTTTTTTTTTTTTTTTTTAAACTTCAGCCCACAGTGAGAAATTACATTTGTGACCAGTGACCCAGCACACACAGAGACACACACACAAACTCCCAAACTGAAAAAGTAGTTTAATGAAAAAATACGTAGCCTTATTATATATGATGCATTCTAACACTTTGTATGCCTATCTTTTTTTTTAAATGCTTGTTAGAACTACAAAAGTAATTCACTGTGCAGTTTGAGAAACACTGTGAAGTTACAGGAATTTCTGAACTCATAAAATGTTAGAGTGGGAAGATTCCGTAGAGACTGCTTTATAAGTGAGAAGACTAACCACAGCGTGGAGCTGAGAGGAAGGGCTCTGGTCTCAGAATTCTCTGGTTACGATCCTGGTTTCTACCCTTGGGCAGGGTGTTTAATGCCCACCCTGCCGCAGCTTTCTCACCTGTAAAATAGCAACGCTAGAACCTGCACAGAACGTGGTCGTGAGAATTCAGTGAGAAATATTTTTACACTGTGAGTCTGGTATATGCTAAGTGCCTGATACATTTTAGCTTTTCTGATCACTGAAACTCCAAAATTCTTTCTGCGGCACCATCCTCACTTTCAAAAATACGTTAAGACTTCGAAAGTGTTGAAGCGCTTGCAGGTGAACCTGGATGCATCTCCTCTGTAGCTGGGTGTATCATTTGTTATGGTATCAACCCTCTGAAATAGTTAAGTTTTAAAAAATTTGCCAAAAGGGACCACTTAAAGTCCTTTTGCTTCATAGTTGCTGAGCTTTATGCTATATTGCTATATATATTTTTTAAACTATTCTCTTTTAACAATATCTTCAATTCAAAATAATCTTTCTTTATAGTATGTAATTAGATGCAAATACGTGCATACCTACATCAGTAATTAATTTAGCATTGTACCTGTGAGAGTTTGACCTCAGCGAGACGGCCTTGTTTCTCCAAGGCTCACGAGTTTTCCACCTTTGACAGGTGCGGTCTTACCATTTTTCTGTTGCTCTCTAGCAGTGGAACATACTTGAGTTTTCTTTCTCTGACAGGTTCCCACCTCACACAGCTTTTGTAAGTTTTACTGTAGTTTGAATTCACTAAAAGAACAAGGTGTCATTTCCTGTTTTATTCACGTTTCTGCAGGTTTTTCAAAAATTCCCCCATCAATATTTCATACTGCAATTAGGGGTTTTAATTTTGTGTCTTGATCTAAGAAGAAGGACATTTAGAGGAGATTGACCATGGTGGGGGCCAAATCCAGCTAGTAGGCTATCCCCTGTTGTCCTGAACATAGCTGGATACTTCATACGTTTATGTTACCTACTGAGGCATTTGAGTTTTCTAGCCCTAAATGAAACATTTCTCTATTTGCTTCTTTTATTGCCCACTTGTCCTCATCGTGGCCGGAAGTTGCTGAAATGCGCCATCCCAACAGTGTCACTGGGGCGTACCAATGCAGTGTGAAAGTAGCATCAATATCCCCTGCTTGTGTAAGCAGGAGGGATGGGGTAGAAAAAGAGTAAATAATTGCTAACAGGGCACACATAGGTTAGCTGCTAGTAGATTATCCTAAGACTTCTGCTTATATTTACCTTATTTAATCCTATTAACAATCCCATTTTCATCCTCGCGTTTTCAGGATTAAACGTAGGAGATGCTAAGTAACTCGTGTGAAGTCACACACCCAGAAAGGAGCCCTGGTTGTGACACCCTGATTGCAGAGCCTGGACTCATAACCCGTCATCCTCTGCCGTCTCCTCCACGTGCTACTGTGATATAGGGATCCTGGAGCGTAGGAAACTTCGGCTACAGAAACAGATGCTTTCTCCTGGTCAGGGTGTATGATTCCCAGGGCTCTGACGGCTTTCATGTTGCTGAGTTGCTGTCAGTGATCTTTGAGGACCTGGTGCAGAAAGAGTAGGGAAGTGAATGTACTGGTTTTCCAAAAAAAAGAAAAGATGGAGCTTCTGAGTCTTAGGGACTGAACTTGATGTTATTTGCTATGCAAAAGGGAGTGAGTCCCTAGCTGCTAAGTGTTGATTTTTGGAAGCTGTAATTGTTGCAGTTGCCAGTCGAGTCGGTTCCCACTTAGGGCCACTCCATGTGTGCAGAGTAGAACTGCGCTGTAGGGTTTTTAAGCCTGTGGCCTTTCAGACGCGGATCGCCAGCCCTGTCTTCCAAGGTACCTCTGCGCGGGTTCAAACCACCAGCCTTTGGCTTGTAGTTGAGCACTTAACTGTTCGGCCATCCAGGCAACCTTTCCAGAAGCTACTACCTGTTTACTAACTATTCTCTTTCCTAATAGATTCTGGTAACTGTCTTGGATAAGGATGTAGGCAGGAAATGGATATCCACAGGGATTTATGATTTTGTTTGTATTTCAGATTATCTTAAAAACGTTAAGTCGTCCAATGTAAATTGGAGTATTTCTGGTGCGCGAAAGTTATTCTGATGTTTTCACAGATCATTCGACTTGTGCTCATTTTATTAGCGTATTTCACTGTTAGTTGCCGTTGAGTGGATTCCAACTCGTAGCGACTCCATGTTTACAGAGTGGAACTGCTCCATTGGATTTTCTTGGCTATAGTCATAATGGAAGCAGATTGCCAGGGCTTTTCTTCCACGGTACCACTGGGTGGGTTCCAACTGCCAACCTTTAGGTCAGCAATCGAGTGCAGACCTAGGGACCTTTTAGAATATAGCTATCTGATACGTTTTCCCAAGCTGAGTATGGCACATTAGCCACCAATACGGTGCCCCACATCCCTGTGCCTTGCCTTTCCGAGAAGCCAGGGAGGAGCTAGGAGCTGTTAACGTCTTACTGTGTGTGCACACAGCAAAGTAAATACTTCCTAGTTTTGTATTAAAATCATTCGTCCCTGTTCTCGAAGAGAAAGCCGTTGGTTTTCTTAAGAGCTGATTTTGGTCTTACCCTCGAAGACTATATGAAGAGTGATTAGAAGCTGAGTTGATGGAATGAGGGCTGGATGACTGGGAGATTGGGCTCCTTCTTCACAGAAGCTAAAAACTGGTTGTGATGGGGGGGTTGGGTTTTCCTGTCCCCCTCCTCGCACTTTTTAAATTAAACGTAGTGAAAAGAAAGACCGGAGGGATGAGCATGCTTAGCATAGGATACCCGGTAGATCTTTGGAAAGGGCAAGACTGTCTTTTACACATTTTTTTTTTTTTTTTTTAGGGGAGGATAGCGGAGGGAAGAGGAACAAGACGTATGAGTGTATCTAGAAGAAAGTGACCAGAGAGATGTTGTTGTTAGGTGATGTTCAGTTGATTCTGACTCATAGCGACCCTGAATACAATAGAACAAAACACTGCCAGGTCCTGCTCCATCTTCACAACCATTGCTGTGCTTCTATCTCTTTTTAATATCTCTTTTTAACAGTTCTTCCCGTTGTGAGGAGATGTGAGACAAGGCAATTTCATAGACTCTTGTTGTTAGTTGCTCCGACTCATGGTGGTCTTATATATAACAACTACGTGTTGCCCCTGGTCCTGCGCCATCGTCATGATTGTTGGTTTTGTTTGAGGTAGGGTTTTTTTTTTTTTTTTTTTTTTGGAAAGTAGTATGGTACAATATGCATCTCAATTCTTAAGATGTTCATTCTGTTTAAGCCAGGGGAAAATTGAAAATATATATTTATTTTTTCTTCCTTATTATAAGTGATGTCTGGAGCCCTGGTGGCACAGTGGTTAAACCTCAAATGGTCGGCAGTCCAAATCCACCAGCTGCTCCTTGGACACCTTATGGGGTAGTTCTACTCTGTCCTGTAGGGTTGCTATGAGTTGCAATCTACTTGACGGCAGCGGGTTATATGTGATCTCTAGTGTCTTAAAAAAATCTAGCTCTTTCATTGATTGTGGTGATGGTTGCACAACTCTGTCAATACACAAAAAGGCATTGAATTGTACAATTTAATTCAGTGTGATAATGTGAATTATAGCTCAGCAAAGCTATTATTAAAAAATATCTAGCTATTTTAGCTGTTGGGTAGAAGAATAAAATAGTTTGCTTTCTGAACCTTTGGATTATTAAAGATGTCCAAACAAGTTAGCGTCTCTCAATTTATGCCGCCAGGATATTCTTGATACACCCCATCTAATCCAGTGTCTGAAAACCTAAAGAAGGCGGGGCTGGTGCTGAGAATCTCTTAGTGGTCAAAGGAGAGATTGCTGGTAGCCCAGCAAAGTCTCAACAGGAGAGTTCAGAAGTTTCTTAGTTCCAGGTTTGTCAAAGTCAACCTTAAGACCACATGTTTAGGTTTTAGGAGACGACTTCCACTTCATCTTTAGTTAAAGATCATGTGTGCTGTTGATTTTCATTTACTCTCCCACCTTGTGAAGAGTACATGAACATGGTCCCTGCTCTGTAGAGAATGCAGAAAATGCATTTTATATAATTTCCAAATGCAAGGCTGCCAGGGTAAAGTAGCACAAAGCTTCAGTGGCAGGGCGGGAGGGACTTTCCACTGAGATATTGGGCTCTTGGGAGAATTATATCAGCAGAGCTCTGATCCCTTAGGCGATGGGAACAGGCTGGAGGAATCATGGTAATATTGAACTGTGTGTTGTAGGGGAGCTGACAGCTAGTTGACCACCTGGCCTGGAGCAAGGAGTGGTTAGTGGGAAGTTGAAGAATTGCAGCCATTTCATGACATGGGCTGCAAAACACATTTTCCTCCATAAACCTAGTGAATTGTAGGGTGTTACTAATTTGAAATACCAGCTATTGCCAAGACAGACTTATTCTCATCACCACTAACAAACATTTGTGTGCAGGTGACCCTGACAGGCCCTGCTTTAAATGGAAGGTGCTTTGCCCTTGCAAGGTCAAGGAGAAATAAAGTCATTTACATGAGAAAGAAGGTTGGCTGTTTGCCCTTTGGTCATAGAAGAGACAAGGTAGTTGTCATTTAGTGGGGTGACCATATGTCCTGGTTAGCCAGGGAGAGTCCTGGTTTATGTCTGCTGCCCCCACAAAATTACTCATTGTGTCCCCTTTCACTCCCCAAATTGTCCTGGTTTGGATGATAAATTGTCGTCTTACCATTTAACAATCACAAAAGTAGCTATTTTCTTGATTGCATTCTCTTTTGCCTCTCATTTTCTTGATGCCGAAGGTGCAACACTGTCCGTTGTATCCTCAGGGTGTCTCCTTCTCATGTGGTCTGATTTTGAGTAGCTAACTGGGACCATAACAGCTTCCCAGTCCTTCTTTGGAACCAAAAGGGTTTTCAGTAGATGTCTTGACTTTGCCTGTTGATGAGAGCTGCGATGTTAATAGCACTTCTCATTCTACAGTGTTCTGTTCACCTCAAGTCAGAAACTTGAAAGAAGAGAGTCTCTTTCACTCCCAAATTACCTCCTCTTCCTACCTTTCTCCAACTCTTACATCCATAGTTTCTCAGGAACTCTGGAAGAAAGAGAATGCCATGTAACTCTTAGAAAGGACTGTTGAAAGAGATGGACTAATATTCATGTACTTAAGTATTTAATTCTTGATACTTCTTTGCCATAGCTCTTCCATGTTTTAGAACAAAAGCGTTAGTTGTTGTTGCCGTTAGGTGCCGTCCAGTTGGTTCTGACTCATTGTGACCCTATGCACAACAGAATGAAATACTGCCCAGTCTTGAGCCATCCTCACAATTGTTGTTATGCTTGAGCTCATGGCTTTTGAGTGCCTTCCAACCTGGGGGGCTTATCTTCCAGCACTATATCAGACAATGTTCCGCTGCTGTTCATAAGGTTTTCATTGGCTAATGCTTTTCAGAAGTAGACTGCCGGTTCCTCCTTCCTGGTCTGTCCTAGTCTGGAAGCTCAGCTGAAACCTGTCCTCCAGGGATGACCCTGCTGGTATCTGAATACTGGTGGCATAGCTTCCAGCATCACAGCAACACGCAAGCCCCCACAGTACAACATACTGACAGACACGTGGGGAAGAGCAAAAGTATCCAAGAGAAAATTTGCCTTTTACTTGGGAGGAAAGTGCCTTTGATCTCAGCAAAGGTTTTCCCAGCTCTATCTTGAGAGTTGAGATTAGGATACCAGGAAAAACAATTGCATTTGATTTACATTTGCTTATATAATCTTGAAGAACTTTATTTTCATATTTTAACTTTTCACATTTCTTGCTCTACCACCTAAAAACACATTTCAGGTCTCCAAACCAAAAGGCAGGTACGCAGAGGACATGGAAGAGCCTTTGCGAGGCCGGTTTTGACGGGGCGCTCTGGAAGCTAAGAGGAAAAATGGCTGAACCCTGCCCTTATGGGGCAGGGGACTGGAGCAGTGACACCTAGGAGGTAGCCCCTGTGTTAAGTGGGCTCTGTTCACAGCTAGGGTTTAATGCAAGTTTATCTTCAGGAAGAGTCACTCAAGCTGTGGGAAAAGGCAGAGATGCAGCTGGGTGTCACGAACAGCTGTGGGACTGTCCATTTTCCACAGTGTTTCCCGCTGACCCTCCCCATCCTCTGTACAGACCAGCTTTCTCTACCTGATGGAAAACGTGACCGCCTGCATTTCATAAATGTGCTGTCTTGGAGCTTCAGCCCCTAGAGAGAGACTGACCTCTCGATTACAAGTCTAGCCTGCCCCTCCAGGTTACATTGCTGGGGCCATCCAGAGGTAGATTCATTGCTACCCCCCACTAGAGCTGTGGGAATGATGTGTAGGGATGGGGCCTGGGGGTAATGTGCAGCAACCCTGTGACCTTCCCACTGTGAGGATTGTTGGGGTTCTCTCACCCTTTTATTCCCACTTGTGTAGGTCACTGAGATATAGGTCCTAAGGGAGTTCTTGGTTATTTGCCTCAAAGCCGTGTTTATCTTTTTCTTATTTTGTCCTTTCTCTCTCTCATTTTAACCTTAAATGCAGGTCCTGTTTTAGTCCTATGGCCGCAAGTTCAAGGCCCAGGAGAGTTGGTTGGTAAAGGACTAGGCCACAAGATTCCAAAGAAACCCCATCCTTGGCTCTTTTCTTCACTAACTCTCCCAGGTCATAGCTTCTACAGAAAGAGGGACTGGAATGTTTACTTCCCAGGGTGGAATGTTATCCTGCTTTGCTAGTCTTTAGGCCTGTGCCGCCAGTAATTGTTGATTGCCCAGCATTTTGGTTTATCTCATAATATTCAGTTTACTTTGCCTTTACATGTGCTCTTTCCCTATCACCCTGTTGCCTGCCTCCACTGCTCTCCTCCCCACCCCCGTTATGTTCTTATTGCTCTCCTTAATTCTTCCTTAAAGAAATTGGGATCAAACAGCTGGTTAAAAAATACTTTTTCTATCCTGGTAGCTATGTAGACCTTAACGTCTGTAATGCCTCATACTCAGTAGTTGTAAAAACGGTGTGGGGGCAGTATCTCACTCACGTCCTCTAAGGTCACGTTATCAGCATCAACAGCCCAAGGCTGATTATGAGGCACTTCCGCCATCCAGCCTTTTCCCCAGTGTGGATGCTGTCTGTCCCTCACATAGCTCTCTGCTTCTCTGCTGGGTTTGATGATTCTTTGCAGTGGCCACACAGAACTCACAGACCACACTCACGGTTATGGGGGTTTATTAGGAAGGAACCGTTACAATTCAAGATACAGTTCTTCCACCGGGATAGCCACTTCTCAGTTGTGCTCCCAGGCAGGTCTCTATCTGGCCCTCGGCCCCTCTCCCCAGCCTCTGCCCTGCTTGAGCGAGTGTTACAGAGCTCTCTAGCTCCACCAGTAAGTGCCTGGGGGCACCCCACTCTGCCAGAAGGGTTGGCCTGAAGGTGCTCAGCTCTCTTTCCAGGGGCAAGAATCCGACCCTGCTGTCTCCTGCTGGTCTGGTTCTGCTACCTCTGCTTCGCTGCCACTGCATCTTGCTGTCTTCATGTTACAGCTCCCTCTATCTCAGTGCAGGGGTCCTGGGTCCAAAGGATGTACTCCACTACCATCTTTTCCTGGTGGTAGACAGGTCCCCCTCTGCTCTGGGACAGGCTCTCTTTTAAGCCTAATGGGGTAGCAAAACTGACCAGTCCCCTCATTAGGGTGCTGTGTACTTTATTTACATGGCGGGCAACAAGCATCTCATTTGCATAGCCCCACCCAGTCATTTGGTGGGAGCTACAAAGACTGTGGCTAGAAAGGCATGTTAAGTAATTCACTGCACTACAATAGGAGCTTAAAAATGTGTACAATAAACTTGGAAGTACTTTTTATTTATTCTTATCAGAAAGGAGAAGAATAACAGGAACTAAACAGACCTTGTGCCCTGAGTAGGGGCTCTGTGAGAGACTGAAGAGCTGTGAGGACAACCTTTCTGCATTACAAATTTCCACATTACAAAGGAGGGCTGGGCCACCTTTGGTCACAGATACAAGTTATTTGAAGAAATGTATCTTATTTTGCTGTACAACATATAATATTGATTTCCTTGAAACACTTCCCCTGTTTACCTCAATTTAGTATTATCTCCCCAGATAGGGTGACCACTTAGAAGTGTTACCTATTTCCACCTCAGCCAGAAGAGTGACACACTAGATCTTGCAATAGTTAAAGAATTTATGTGCAGTGGTTAAAGCGCTCAGCTACTAACTGAAAGGTCGTTGGTTTAAACCCACCAGTGACTCCCGGATCAGCTGCTGTAAGTATTACAGCCCAGGAACCCCATGGGGGCAGTTCTCTGTTACATAGGGTTGCTGTGAGTCGGAATCGACTTGACAGATGGCACTGGCAGGGTTAATAGCCACACCCTAAAGCTAAAATTAGCTAGTTATTTTTCATGTTCTTTGCCTTCCATTTTAGGGAAATGGAGAAAATCAGAAGCATGTTTCCTTCTCTTTTTTTCCCCCTCCTGCCCCATCCCCCTCCTTACTCCAAAGAATTAGATAAGGAGCAAAGGAAAAATAAGGAAAGACAAATGCAGTGATGTCTGGGATCGGGTTAGTACACAAACAAATGCTTGCCTTAAAGTCTTTTACAGTAGCTAGTTGGGGGCCACAAATTTGGCATTGAGGTTCGAGTAACCAGAAGAAGGAAACAGGGTCATTTCTAAGACTGTAAAAACTAGCCAGCCGTTTAGAAGAAGCGTAATATTTCCAGGAACTGAGACCCTGTGGATCCTTTATTAGCATGGGCTCCGGACTCTCAGTACACTGCCCTCAAATCTCTGCAGTGGTTGTAACAGTGAAGTATCTGAGTTCATGTCTTAAGGTATCTTAGTACAAAGCGTGAAGGATAGTATTAGGCAGAGTCAGTTTAATGAAATCGTTAGTTTTCTGATGCTCTGCAGCTATGGAAGCAGCCCTCTAATTATTCATACTGCTGAACTTGCTATTAAATTGGGTACCAGCGAATTCAAGGTTAGTGTCTCTGGTAACCACTTGCTTTAACAATTAGCTGAGCTGGCAGACAGTGCTGATAATCCACCTGTGAACATTGAAGAGCTTAACCAGGACTTGATTTTGAATTTATGTATATAAGTTGACTTGGACGCAGGGCCAGTGTTTTCCTCAGAAACTAGTTCTGTCCAACATGCATATAAGTTTAATGGACCATGTGTTACGTCCATAGAGTTGTGGTTTTTAAAAATTTGTTAAATTTCTGAGATAGAATCCCAGTGTATAAAACTTAACAGGAGTGAGATGTTTGGGTTGGGAGGAGGTGGACCCTCACCTGTTCAGACCTTAGGGAAGGTTTAAAAGCCACTGTCAGGCCAGTCGTTTTAGTCTGAAAATTTTCAAAGCCAGGATCACCAACCCACACTGTTAAGGAGCAAACTCACCCTGTCTACCGCCCCCCAAAGAACACCTAATTTTAAGCAACATAACTTCTATTTGAACCACTGTGATTCTAGCAGGTTGCCAATATGGCTAGCAGTAACCCCAATCAATATTTGGGAGACTGAGTTAAAAACTTAGAAGGTACATAGAAACCAAGACGGTAGATTTTCGAGGCCTGCCCAGGAATGATAATCTATTTGTATGCGTGTTTCAGGTTACAGAGTACTACTCTCACAAGTGTTTTAATTAGTCATCAGTCACTTGACCTATAGCATTCTTGTGCTGAAATAGTAAAGAAAAAAATTCTACATTCAAATTTTTTTAGAGAGTGAAACAAGTTTTTAATGGTAAATAAATATATCCATTGTAGCTCTTCTTGAATATTTTGGGGCCTCTTTTTTTTTTTTTTCACCTAAAATGTAACTTCTTACACTTGTGGATATCAAATGCTTTTGTTGTCCATTTTGGATGCAGCTTTCAAGTCAAAAAGCGATTTTTCCCAGGTGAGTGTATTGCGATGTCAGCACTAACCTGGAAAGCACCACTCCGTGAAGTGTGGAATGTTCTTGGAGCAGTAAAAGAAGGCATGTGGTTGTTCTGTAAACAGCGCTTGGGTTTACAGGGACTCTTTCACCTTTTGACTTCCTTTTTATTTGATACTTTATTACACAACAGAGCTTGGTGAAATTACAAAATAATTTTTGTTTCCTTATTTTTTTTATCATAATTCAGGCAGTTGCATAAAGCTCTCTAGTCAATTGTAATACATTTTCTGACTCTTATCCACATTTATCCATTTTATAAGACCCAGCTCAAGAGGCGTATCTCCAGTTTTGGGGTCTGAGACTTTTAACACACAGTGCCCTTTCTATCCTCAGAACTTATACCCATATCACTTCCGTGGGAGATTTCTCCTACAGGGTCGGTAGCATGGCATGTGTTCATCTTCCCGCACTTTAGGCAAGTCTTCCTGTATGTGGGCCTTGCCTTCCCAGCTGCTTTCCCCACCCTGGCACCACACCTAGTGAACTTGGACTTTGCTTCTTACTGTACTTATGTGCCATTAAGTTCTCATCTCTTGGTCCAGAGCTGAGTTTTGGCTGTAATGTTGAGAACATTCATTTTTCTTCCAAAAGAACAAGCAAGTGCTTTTATATTTGGTCATGCCAATCAGTGGACAAACAAGGTTCAGTTACTTCCTCTGAAATGTTTTTTAGGCTCATGATTTCATCTAGAATTCTTTTCTCAACTCTGAATCAAGCCTCCTTATGCTAGTTAATGTGTGGTTATGGACGAGTGGAAAGTGTATGTTGACTGTTAGGAGAATTCTTAGAGAAATCATCCTTGGGTAGAACGTTCTCCGTGATCCTCTGAAGGGCCACGTCATGGGCATTCTGTGACTCTAAATACTTCTGCTGGAAAAACTCTGTTTACACTAATACCACCGTACGGCAGCCTTTGGGCAGTTTTAAAAGAAAACAGACCTTCAAATCTCCAACTGTGGTGGTTCAGCTCAGGCTGGTTTTGTGGCATGTTTGTGCTTTCGTGGGCATTTGGCCAGAACAGAAATAGCAGTGCTTGGACCTTGAAGGAGAGTAACTTTCCAGGTTTACATATGATCCTGTAGAAATAAGTTTAAGGTTGTAAATTAAGAAGGAAAAAAAAACAGCTTTTCTTCAAAACATTGTTTTTCATCAAAATAACTAAAAGGAAAAAATAATAATTATCTCACTACTCTCAGGCATAGCTCTCTAGAGCCACAGCGTTTTCTTCCTTTTTCAGTATACCTTAATTCCTTTGCACAAAAATAATTTTCTAAAAGTTTTTTTTTTTTTTCTTTTCATATTTGAACTTTTTCACTTGAAATTCAAGCTTTGAATTATACATTCTTTTTAAGGGGTTATCTTTTTAAAAAAGCAGTACTGGCTGTTTGCTTTTCTTATTTACCAAACTGTGGGTGAGGCCCTTACGTTTAGCCATGATCCTATGGACTGTGTTTACACAACCTTGTGGCAAAGGGAGTAGCAAATTTAACCAGAAGAAAAGTGGATTTACAGTTTCACCCTTGAAGCATTGATATCTTCACATTTGAAATTGTGTATATCAATTAACTCTTCTTACTGTTAAAATGCAATCCTAATTTAAGTAGATGTAGTTGAAGTTTACATTTTCTGAAGGTGATTCTCAAACATGATAATGTAGCTCTTAGTTCTTAAAAATGTCTGAATGAAGCTGTGTTGATACAACTAAAAATGGCAAATCCATATTGATTGTTAATTGTTAAAGACCTTTAACATATTCATAGCAATCAATTCATTAGTCATGTATTACAGATATTTCTAAATAATGATTTGTAATATATAATTATAATTTCAAAAGTCTTAAAGTGATTAAATCTTTGTGATAACTTGAGAGATCCAACGTTGTAGATAAGATAGCTATCATTGGTAACCAAGCCACTTGGACTCATTTTAAATCTGTATTTTACAAACTACAGGTCCCATCCTTTTGCTGGGTTGCAAAATCAACTTAGTAGCTTGAGACCAGCATTTAAAAAGGGAGAAAGGGGTCGGGGACTAAAACAGAATAAAATAGAATAGAGAGAACATCAGTGTAATTTTATACAGTAAGGGTAAGTGCTGTTTGGTGATACTTTTTTTTTTTTTTAACGTATGAATATATGTGTGTCATGAGTTCAGACAAATCTGTGAGCCACCGTGGGTCATGGTAATGCAATTAGGTGGCCTTGTGGTTGTTTAAATGTCTGTACACAAAATACATACTGATGGCAGCCTTTATTTGGAATGCCCTAGTACTTACTACATCTTCCCTGACCAGTGAGTAAAGGAAGACCTCTGTGACTTGCTGATCAAATTTGCCATTGGCGGGAACCTGGCAGGGAAAGCGAGCAGTAGGCTGGGTAACAGAATCAAGATCAAAGCAAATTTTTTAAATGCCATACTGTATACTAAATCTAAATCAGAAGCAATTTAATAGGAATAGTTGTTCAGTCCTGCAGTTATATCCCAAAATGCAGTAGTAAAAAGGGGGGGCTCACTGTGGAACATGGGGAAAAGGCTTGAGACAATTGAAATTGTTCAATATAAAGCAGCAGTGTAGTATCACTGTAAAAAATATTAATGAAATTGAAGACTATATTTATGAAATTACAACAGGCTGGTGGCCTTAGCTGGTCAGATTATAGCGGAGTATAGGGTCCAGTTTGAAACACCATGCACTCCTAAATGGTGACAAGCTGAAATGCCCAGATCACAGCTGGATAAGTTCTACAGGCACTTAGGTGTCAGCTCTGCTCAGTGTGGTGCAGATTGAGTGTGAGTGTATGGCTCTGGCTCCCAGACAGCTCAGAGGCTAGTTTGGAGGTGGTAATTTATGTATTAATATATCTGATTAGCCTGGTTACAGTGCTTTGAGTTCTTTATACATAGCATCTCCCAGCTGTCCATTTCCCCCAGTCCTGGATGCCTCGGTGCTTAGGACATCAGGCTACAAGCCTACCTCAACATAGTCCTACCTGATGCCCACTGAAATTGCTGCCCAGGTTTGATGGGTATCAATTGTCAATTTACTTCTAATCCTAGCATTTGCCTCTGACTTGGCGTGGAGTTAGGAGTTCTATCACAGCTATCAGTTGGAATCCATTTCTAAAAGGCGTATCTAGAAATTCAGTTTTTTAAATACCCTCAAATCATAGGCCAATAATTTTTTTTAACGGAATAAATTTAAATGAAAAAAAGAAAAAAAAAAACAAAAACGTGTTGCCATCGATTCCTATTCATAGCAACCCTGTAGGACAGAGTAGAGCTGTTCTATAGGGTTTCCAAGGAGCAGCTGGTGGATTTGACCATTTTGTTAGCAGCTGAACTCTTAAACATTGTGCTACCAGGGCTCCTAAATTAAATAAGTTTGTTTAACGTTATAGTTATTTAACATGTGTTTAAGTTTTTTTTTTTTTTTGGCATCAGTTCAATTCTGCTTCATGGTGACTCCCATGTATTTCAGAGTAAAGTAAAGCAAAGCTTTTCTCCGTGGGGCTTTCAGTGGCTGTGATCTTTCAATGTAGATTGCCAGGCCTTTCTTCCAGGGCACCTCTGGGTAGATTCAAACCGCAAACTTTTGATTAGTAGCTGAGTGCTTAACCATTTGTGATACCCAGGGACTCCTATTTAAGCATAGTTGATAGATATAAAGAATGTACCATTGTTGTTGTTAGGTGCCATCCAGTCGGTTCCAACTCATAGCAATCCTGTGTACAACAGAACGAAACACTGCCCAGTCCTGTGCCATCCTCACAATCATTATTATGCTTGAGCCCATTGTTGCAGCCACTGTGTCCATCTCGTTGGGGGTGTTCTTCTTTTTCGCTGACCCTGTACTTTACCAAGCATGATGTCCTCCTCCAGGAACTGATCCCTCCTTAAAACATGTCCAGAGTATGTGAGACATAGTCTTGCCATCCTTGCTTCTAAGGAGCATTCTGGTTGTACTTCTTCCAAGACATATTTGTTCACTCTTTTGGCAGTCTATGCTGTATTCAATATTCCGTGCCAACACCACAATTCAAAGGCGTCAGTTCTTTTTTGATCTTCCTTATGCATCTTCTAGCTTTCTTATGCCTATGGGGCGATTGAAAAGACCATGACTTGGGTCAGGCACACCTTAGTCTGGCAAGGTGACATCTTTGCTTTTCAACACTTTAAAGAGGTCTTTTGCAGCAGATTTGCCCAATGCAATGTGTCTTTGGTTTCTGGACTCCTGCTTCCATGGGTGTTGATTGTGGATCCAATTAAAATGAAATCCTTGACAACTTCAATCTTTTCTCTGTTTATGATGATGTTGCTTGTTGGTCAAGTTGTGAGGATTTTTGTTTTCTCATGTTGAGGTGTAATCCATACTGAAGGCTGTGGTCTTTGATCTTCATCAGTAAATGCTTCAAGTACTCTTTTTTTCAGCAAGCAAGATTGTGTCATCCACTTATCTAGGTTGTGAACGAGTCTTCCTTCAATCCTGATGCCCTGTTCTTCTTCATATAGTCCAGTTTTTCGGATTATTTGCTCAGCATACAGATTGGATAAGTATGGAGAAAGGATACAACCCCGACACACACTTTTCCCGATTTTAAACCACGTGGTTTTCCCTTGTTCTGTTAGAAAGACTGCCTCTTGGCCTAGGTACAGGTTCTGTGTGAACATAATTAAGTGTTCGGGAATTCCCATTGTTCACAATGTCGTCCATAATTTGTTATGATCCACACGGTCGAATGCCTTTGCATAGTCAATGAAACACAGGTAAACATCTTTCTGGTATTGTCTGCTTTCATCCAGGATCCATCTGGCTTCAGCAGTGATATACCTCAATGCACGCCCTCTTCTGAATCCACTTTGAATTCCTGGCAGTTCTCAATTGATGTACTGCTGCAACCGGTTTTAATTATCTTCAGTAAAATTTTACTTGCATGTCATATTAATAATATCGTTTGATAATTTCCACATTCAGTTGGATCACCTTTCTTTGGAATTGGCTTCAATATGGATATCTTCCTGTAGATTGGCCGGGAAGCTGCCTTTCAAATTTCTTGGCATAGACAAGTGAGTTGGATCCGTTTGTTGAAACATCTCAGTTGGTATCCTGTTAGTCCCTGGGGCCTTGTTTTTTGCCAGTGCCTTCAGTGCAGCTTGGACTTCTTCCTTCAATACCATCAGTTCCTGATCACGTGCTGCCTCCCGAAGTGGTTGAGCATCGATCAGTTATCTTTGGTGCAGTGACTCTGTGTATTCCTTCAGTCTTCTTTTGATGCTTCCTGCGTCGTGCAGTATTTTGCCCCTAGGACCCTTCAGTATTACAACCCAAGGCTTGAATTTTTTCTTCATTCCTTCAGTTTGAGAAATGCCAAGTGTGCTCTTCCCGTTTGGTTTTCTAACTCCAGGTCTTTGCACATTTCATTATAATACTTTGTCTTCTGGAGCTGCTCTTTGAAATCTGTTCAGCTCTTTTACTTCATCATTTCTTCCATTACCTTTAGCTACTCTTTGTTCAAGAGCAAGTTTCAGAGTCCCTTCGGACATCCATTTTGGTCTTTTCTTTCCTGTCTTTTAATGACCTTTTGCTTTCTTCATGTATGATATCCTAGATTTCATCCCACAACTCATCTGTCTTCAGTCATTAGTATTCAGTGCATCAAGTCTTTTCTTGAGATGGTCTCTAAATTCAGGTGGGATATACTGAAGGTTTACTTTGTCTCTCATGAAACTTGTTTTAGTTTTCTTCAGCTTCAACTTGGACTTGCATATGAGCAATTGATGGTGTGTTTTTCAATGGGCCCCTGGCTTGTTCTGAATGATATTGAGTCTTTCCATCGTCTCTTTCCACAGATGTAATTGATTTGATTCCTGTGTATTCCATTTGTCAAGGTCCGCTTATAGTTGCCGTTTATGTTTTTGAAAAAAGGTATGTGCAATGAAGAAGTTATTGGTCTTGCAAAATTCTATCATTTGATCTCCGGTGTCATTTCTATCACCACGGCCATATTTTCCAACTATTGATCCTTCTTCTTTGTTTCCAGCTTTCGCATTCCAACCACCCAGTAATTATCAACGCATCTTGATTGTGTGTTTGATCAATTTCAGACTGCAGAAGTTGGTAAAATCTTCAGTTTCTTCATCTTTGGCCTTAGTGGTTGGTGCATAAATTCGAATAATAGTCTTATTAACTGGTCTTCTTTGTAGGTGTATGGATATTATCCTATTACTGACAGCATTGTACTTCAGGATAAATCTTGAAATGTTCTTTTTGATGACAAACGTGATGCCATTCCTCTTTAATTTGTCATTCCCAGCAGAGTAGACCATATGATTGCCCAATTTAGAATGGCCAGTACCGGTCCATTTCAGTTCACTAATGCCTTGGCTAGCTAGCTGCAAGCGTGCCATTTCATTTTTGATGATTTCCAGTTTTCCTAGATTCATACTTTGTATATTCCACTTTCCGATTATTAATGGATGTTTGCAGCTGTTTCTTCTCATTTTGTGTTGTGTCACATCAGCAAACAAAGGTCCCAAAAGCTTTACTCCACCCGTATTTATCAGCTTTATTTTGAGGAGCTGAGGTGCTCATTTTCTGGCACTGTATCAGACAGTGTTCCACTGCTATCTGTAAGATTTTCACTGGCCAGTTTTTTCAGAAGTCGATCGCCAGGTCCTTCTTCCTATTCTTTCTTATCCTGGAAGCTCTGCCGAAATCTGCCCACCATGGGTGACCCTGCTGGTATTTGAAATACTGGGGCATAGCTTCCAACATTACAGTAACACTAAAGCCACCACAGTATGACAAGCTCACAGATGCTTGATGGAGAATATACCATACCTCTCTCAAAAAAATAATTCATGTTGTAGTGAATTCTTGATTGACTTTTTTCCCCATAACTAAGTAGTGCTAGAGTCAAAGGAGCCACCTTTCGTTAAAATGGATGATACAGTGAGATTCTCTAGAATTGCTTATTTCAGAAAAAGATGTTGTTGTTGGCTCTGATCGAGTTGATTGCGATTTGTGGTGATGCCCATTGTTTATTTACAGGTAAAGCTATATGAAAATGATTTTGGGACCCTATAAACAAAGTGAAGGAGCTCTGGTTGTGCAGTGGTTAAGTGATCAGCTGCAAACCTAAAGGTCAGTGGTTCAAACCCACCAGCTGCCCCATGGGAGAAAGGTGTAGCAGTCTTCTCTAGTAAAGATTATTGCCTTGTAAACCCTATGGGGCAGTTCTCTTCTGTCTTCCAGGGTCACTGTGAGTTGGAATTGACTCAAAGGCAAATGGCAAGCTAGGAGAGCATACAGTGAGATAGTGTTTATAATGATTCAATACCCTACGAATTGATAAGGGAATGACGGACTCCAAAGTCAGACTAACGGGCAGTCGAGATGCACATGCAATTTTACTAAGGAAATACAGATAGACATGAAAATTTGTTCGCTGTCACTGATGAGCAGGAATTCAAATCAAAAGAATTGTGTTCTCTAGGGGATGGGAAGAGGGAGGTGGTCAAGAAAATATCGTTTTTTATCTGACAGATTGGCAAAAATAAAAATTATTACTAATGCTAGTGTTGGCTAGCTGGTGAGGAAATTGCTGCCCTGTGCACTGTTGGTGGCAGTGTAAAGTGGCATAACCTTCTAGCAGAGGAGCCTGGCAGTGGCTGTCTACACTGAACGTGTACATACCCTTTGACTGCCATTTTTGCTTTTAGGAATGTGCCCTGAAAAGTACTGAAAGTCTTCTAAGGTATTTGTGTGTTAGAATGCTCCTTTCAGTAATATTGAAAATACGGAAACTTTGTCAACAGTTTGGAAATCAAGAAGAAAATTGTTAAATATATCCTATTACAATGTTTGAAAATTTTTGCAGCAAACGTTATTTTATTATTCTAATAGCGATAGCAGTCCATTTTTACTGTAGTCATCATGACTTAACGAATGCACTTTCTCCTTGAACTTCAGCATTAAGAATCTTGTTCTGACTCTCAGACTGCCACCTTCTGTGAGTCCCTCTCAGAATTGAATGAATTCCTTTGCTTCATTTTACTCTGATATCTGGCGTCCAGAACTGCACAGAAGAACATCGTATGATCTTTTTGTGGCCAGTACAGCCCTTTGTTTAGTCATTCCTTATGAAGAAATAGCCTTCTAACGTGGGCAGGTCAGGGATCATGCCCTCAGGTTTTATTAAGGTGAGGAAACTGACACGAGTACGGTGACTAGTAACTGTCCTGAGTCAGGTAGGTCTGGCTAGTAGAGGGAAGGGTAGGGGATTGCAGTTCCTTTTCCCTCACTCATGCTATATCAACTCCAGGGACAACCGGGCTGGCCCTTTAAGACAGAGTAGGTCATGTACAGGAGGGCAGGGTCATAGAGTAGACTTGAGATACAAGACCAAAAGCCCGAGTCTTTGCAGAAGTAGTTACACAACAGACTGCCCTTTGGAGAATTGCTGGGATGTCCTCGAGCAGACTCAGAAAATTGTTGGACCAACACAGAAGAAAGCTGTGTTGCTCCAGAAATTTGAACTATAAAGAAAAGTGTGTATACTTTTGTAATGAATTTAAAAGTATTAAAGGTATTTTTATGTGGAATTGTTGATGTAAAATATTGGAAGCTTTGCCAAGCTCGATCAGCACAGAAAATTGAAACATAAGGACGTAGACCTTAATTTTTTGAACTCTATACTTAGTTTTCTAATATTATTAGGACCAGTTTAGAACTTGGTATTCATTTAGTCACAACTAAAAAAAAAATCATTTAAAAAAGTATCTTCAATCGATGGCATCTTTTTTCAGTTCTTAGAAAACTGCCTTTCTTTTAAATAACAAAAGATTGAAAACTGGAGGTACTTCTGGTAACTGGAGCCAAAAAATAAAACAGAGCAACTTTTTTCACAGAAGCCAAATTGAGTTGATACATATATATATATATATATATATATATATATATATATATATATATATATATAGAGCCCTGGTGACGCAGTGGTTAAGAGCTTGGCTGTTGACCAAAAGGTCAACAGTTCAAATCCACCAGCCGTTGCTTGGAAACTCTGTGGAGCTGTTCTACTCTGTCCTACAGGGTCTCTATGAGTCAAAATCAACTGTATGGCAATGGGTTTTGGTTTGGTGTGTGTATATGTATATGTATATGTATATGTATATGTATATGTATATGTATATGTATATGTATATGTATATGTATATGTATATGTATATATACATGTGTGGTTTCCAAGGATTGGCTGGTGGATTCAAACTGCTGACTTTTTGGTTAGTAGCCGAATGTTTAACCACTGTGCCACCAGGGCTCGCTCTTTCTCTATATGTACACACATATATATGTATATGTGTGTGTGTCTGTGTGTATATATATGTACCCAAAACCCACTGCTGTTGAGTCGATTCTGACTCATAGTGACCCTATATGACAGAATAGATCTGCGCCATAGAGTTTCCAGGGAGCACCTGGTGGATTTGAACTGCCAATCTTTTGGTTAGAGATATGTATATATATACACACACATATATAAATATATACATATATATTTTTAAATGAAGTCACAGAGCTGATACAGGATATATTCTTAACTCCTAAGAGTTACTTAGCTATGTTCACTTTGGTTCAATTCCTTCCACCCGTACCTTTGAGTGAATTCTAGAACTCTTGAAGCGGCTGTTTACAGATGCCCCACCTGGTTCCAGAAGCCCCACCTGGTTCCAGAAGGGTTTAAGGCAGCTTGGAATAGTCTGTTGTACTTAATTATTATAACCTTGGTCTATGACATTCATAGTGACTGCATGGTGCCCTGAAATCACCACAGTAAAACCTAACACCACTGGTGTGGTTCTCTCAATAAGTGTTTGAAGGTTTAACGTGAGGTTCCTGTTTGTAAAATTAACACGTAGCTTTTTACAAGGGCTAGTGCTTTTAAAAATCCTTGTAAAATGTTTTTCTCTAAAAATAAGCTACTAAAGCATAAAGCCTTCTCTTTCGTATAAGCAGGTATCTCTTGCTTTGTTGTTTGAATAAAGAATGAATTTGACTTCCCCTGAAGTCTCCTTAAAACCAAACAATGGTTTAACTAGTAAAAAATACCTGCCTTGAGCATTATGCTCTTTTAAGAACTGTGTATATGGGATCAAATTGACAACAGCAACTCAGAGGATGAGATGGGAGCCTTAGGGAGCAGCGAGTTTGTGTTAATGGGGGAGGAACAACTCAGAGAAGCGGGGTGAGGATGGCGGCACAACTTGGAGAACGGAATCCGTGTCACTGAATTGTGCGTGTAGAATTGGTTGAATTGGCATATGTTTTGCTGTGTGTATTCTCAACAAAAAACTAAATAAAAATTTTAAAAAAGAATGGACCTTACCATTAGAGTGTATTTCATAAGCATTCACATGTTTAGCATGAGTAAAAGAAACTTCCAAGGATTAACAGAAGCCCTTTTTAGAGAAATACAAAATGAAATTATTAATATTCTGTTTACTCGGCCCATTTCATTAGGCACTCATTCTGTCAAAAGTTATTAATTTAAAGTAGAATTTTTTTCTGAAAATTAAACTTGTGGGAATACTATTAAAGATAATTATTAAAGATAGATGAGTTTAATTATTATTTAACACTTCACAGAAATGGAATTAATGAGCTATATGGCATGCATAATAAGAAGATTAGCTTTAGGATCATGGAGAATGTTTTTTAAAAACGTTCTGAAAAGAATGTAGGCATATGCCTAAAGGAACTTGGTTTTAGTTAAGACAGAATTCCCTTAAAGGATGAGTGGTTGGAGAGGCTCGGGCACACTCAGAGCTGTGTATGTGTTCAGAGACGTGGTTGGGATCCGGAAGTAGGATACAACATTCCTAGCCTAGCTCTCTGTGCAGTGCTATGTGGTGCATTTCTGAGATTTAATAGAGGAGGGGTTTGAGTTGTATTATGGATTGAACTGTGGCCCCCAAAATATGTGTTGGAAAACCATGGTGGCACAGGGGTTAAGAGCTCATCTGCTAACCAAAAGATTGACAGCTCAAATCTACCAGCCACTCCTTGGAAACCCTATGAGGCAGTTCTGCTGTGTCCTGTTGTAGGGTTGCTATGAGTCAGAATCGACTCGATGGCAATGGATTTGGCTTTTTGGTTTATACCTGTGGTTATAGTCACATTTGGGAGTGAGTTTTCTTTGTTATGTTAATGAGGCAGTATTAGTGTAGGATGTTTTAAGTCAATCTCTTTTGAGATATAAAACCACAGATTAAGCAGGCAGGCACAAATAAAGGGGAAGATACAAGTCACATGATCACCAAGGAGCCTAGGAAAAGAGCTGAAAAGAGGTAAGGAACTTTGCACAGAAAGGGCAGAAAGAGCCTTCCCCTAGAGCCGGTGCCTTCGGTGCCCTGAATTCAGACTTCCAGCCTCCTAAACTGAGAGAATAAATTTCCGTTTGTTAAAGCCATCTACTTGTGGTATTTCTGTTACAGCAGCACTAGACAACTAAGACAGGGTGTCAATGATGAACAATAAAAATCTTCGGAAAAGGCGTTGAAGCAGAGGTATAGGCCAAGGATTAGTTTTATTTCTTGGCCTTTTTTTTTTTTTGGAGGGGAGGGAGGGCATTCAGGTTTTTTTTGTTTTTCATATTTATTTAACTCATAATAATCTTAGAAGTTTGCTTTTGCCTATTTGATCAGGATTTTAAAAATCAGTATTTTTTTAAAAGTCATTCAGCAAGCATTTATCTGTTGTTACTATGTTTGATAATTAAATCATGTTTCTGTTACATACTTTTAATATAGTCATATATTTTTAACGAAGTAATATCTTACTTGGTCTGTCTGTAAGATGTCAGGACAAATAATGCAAAAAAATAGAATATGGCCCTGAATCCTAGGCAACACAGATCAACACTTTCAGTATTCCATCTTAATTATACAAGTCTATCACACGTCAGTCAGAGTTTAACCATTTTTATATTCATGGCGCAGACTATAGAGGTAGGTAGATTTGAGTTGCTCAGCCAAGTATGGGTCCAGCTTTAGACATATCAATAGATAGACCGTGTCCTAGATTTTCTGTCCATTTGCTGTCCAGGACCGTCTAGGTTCTGGGCCCTAACCCCATTCTGGCTGGGTTTGAGACTAAAGTTTTCTACTGCGCTCCAGGTTATCTATGCATCAGTCATTTCTGTTGGCTCTTTTTGTTTGTTTTGGGAATTTGCTGGAGTAATTTAAAGCTAATTCCAGACGTCCTGTCATTTCCCTCGTGTTTCAGCATGTATAGCTAACTGATGAGAAATGATTTTTTACGTGTCTACTATATTCCATTATATCACCTAAAAAAATGAGCAGAAATTCCCTGATCATCAGCACCCAGTGTATGCTTTCCCTGATTGCCTATATATCTTTTTCTCAGCTGGTTTATTTGAATCAGGGTCCAGAGAAGTTCCATGAATTGTATTTAACTACGTCTCATGAGTCTTTTCGTTATTTAATGCTGCCTTTTCCCCCCTCTCTCGTGCCATTTGATTTGTGGGAGAAACCCAATATTTGTCTTGTCAAGTGTCCCATGTTCTAGATTTGACTTACTGTTTCCTTCTGATGTTGTTTAACTTGTTTCTCCATCCCCTATGTTTCTGCAGACCGGTAATTAGATTAGAAGCTTGATTAGTTAAGGTTTGTTTGGATTTGGGGAGGGGGGGTGCTGGGAGCAAAAGCATTATTTTATAGGTGATACTTTTTACTTTCTGTTGCATCACATCATGAGACACGTTGGTGTCCAGTTATCCTATTTTTAGTGACAGATGAGTGTGTTCAGTGTTGTCAGCCTAATCTATCCACTGTGAAGTTCCCCATCAACTTTTCGCCTAATGGATTTAGTGGCCATTGGCCATTGTTGCCTAGATCCATTATTTCATCAAGGATTACAAAATGATCATTTTTTTTTTTCCTGCATTTATTAGCTATGAATCTTCTCTAAAGAATTTTCCTTTATCAGCTGTTTGGTTACTCTGAAATGCAGGATGCCCAGGAAAGGCAGAGTAAATGTGTCATTCTTTTATTCACCAATTCTCGGAGTATTAAATTATTGCCCTTGCAATCTCCAGAGGTGACCAATGTAATTTTTTTGTATTATGTGAATATTCATGATTTTAATGTATTTGGATATCAGTATAGTGTGCTTTTTTTTAATGCCCACCTTGAGCCATCTTAGGCCGGTGGGAGCCTTTTCACGTTGGCTCCTGTAGAGGTTTTTTGGCATACGGGCAGTCTCTGGGTTGCCATTGAGATCTGTTCCTAAGTCTGTCTTTAAGTTGAATTTGTAGGTAAGTCGGACCAGGTACATAGGGGTCTCGTTTAGCTTCAGTTAGTCAAATATTTGTGTTAGTGTATGTTGTATATGTATTTTCCCTTTCTGTGCACGTAAGACACTACCAAACCGAGCAATGTTTTCATTACAAAGCAGCGCGTGCATTTGTTATTGCGAACTGTTGTGTTTAACTCAGATTTTTAAGAGGTTTTATGGCAGTCTGTTCTTAGGTACGAATTGTCGGTAAGCCGGATGTTCCTAGCCTGGGGACGGCCTGTGTATAGATCACACATAGGCTTATACCGTACATGAAACTTAGCATCTGATATGTTTTCACTCTAGAGGAGATATGGGTGTGCTTTGCGGCCTGTATAGGTGTCTCATCTACTCCTTTTGACTCTGGAAATACTCATCATGAATCAGATTTTAGAGACCAAAAAAAAATTTATTCCCTGCTACTGTCTACTCAGATTTTACCATATGCAGATGCTGTGCTAAGCACTTAAAACACATTTAAGTAGTCTAACTGTTGTTTTTCCACTCTACAGATGAAGAAGGGAGGCTTGGAAAGGCTGTCAGATAATGCACGGCTGTCTTTAAAGTCCATGTAATTAATTACTATGTGTTATATAACTGACTTGCCCTGCTATATGGATAGTCTTGCACCTAATACAATATCTGGTATGTTGTAGACATTCAGGAATTGTTTGAATTAAGTGACATTAACCCTGGAAGCAAGAGATTGGGTCTTAGAGCCCGTTCCACCATGGGTTCATCCATGTACTCCATTTCACACTCCCATAACTGCTCAATCAAGTGCTGTAACAGTCCTTGTAAGCAACAACCTTACTACCGTGTGAGCGTTTTTTGGTGGTGGTTTTGTTTTTGCACTTGGCCGTCAAGTTCTTGAGTTAAGTCTGACACATATGCCAGTCTAGAGTTTTATGAACTCACCTGTCCAGGAATGTATTGTCATTCAGCAGCTTTTTCACCATTGTCTCCAAACACGTACAGCTGTGTCCACACGTGCCAGAATGTTGTCTTCTTGAGAGCAGTCATTCTTAATGCCTTAAGTTTGTGTCACATGGTAAGTGCACAATTAGTATTTGAATAAATGAGTGACCTAGTGACTGGCTTATGGACCAATTGACTGGTTTTCCGTATTTTTCAATACATAGGTGAGATAAAGTTTGCTTTGGGAATGTGTTGCACAAGCCAGACAGCAGTCAGGTTGCCTAAGAAGGGCAGCACCTGAGAGTCCTAACTTTAATGACATTAGGCCTTTTTCCCTCAGTGGGATGTTGTTCTCCAGCACCTATTGGGGTGGAGCTTTGTACTCTTGGGATTACTAATATAACAGCAGTTATTTGAAGTCCTCGAGCTTTGTAAGATGGAAGTAGTCATTTCTGGTATCGTCCGCACCTCATCTGTTTTGGAGAGTAGACGTAGTCCCTGTGCAAAAGATCACAAATATAGAGCAAGAGATAAAACGAGAATATATACCAAACTGTTAATGATGGCTGTCTCTGTAGGTGATTTTTACTTTCTATTTTTTTTTTTTATGTTATGTAATCCTTTAATGTTTGATGTTTTGCATGATGAACAATGTAACTATTTTTTAAAGCTAAAAAGTTAAGTTTCAGTGGTGGGCTTAAGACACAGAAGTAGATAAAAAGACTCATAAAGGTTCATTATTCTGTACCCTCCCCCACAAGGATATAGAAGCTAGCAGAAGTATGCTTATATGAACAGCAGAAAAAAAAAAAAAAAAAAGCAAGACTTTTTTTTTTTTTTTTAATGATTTCAATCAAGGTCAAGGTCAGTAAATGTCCCAGTTATTGTAACAACCAGATTTTCCAAAACATCCTGTAGTGGTGATATTGGCCCCATTGACAGCCACTAGCCTAGATGGAGAATAAGGGTCTACAGTTGATATCTGAATGGATAGAGAATTTTAGAAAATAGACTTGACTAAAATTGAGATCTGATTATATATGGAAGTTAGGAGTCTGGTATGGTATTGGGTAAGCAACAGATCCACTTACAATGAAGGGGAGCATAGAAAAAGAGTTAAGACTTACTTGGGGGTGAGGTTTGAACTGCCTGGAGGGCATCTTTCAGAAGAAGCAGAATGATTGGAGTCGGAGATAGATTTCAGAATTATCAGGTTGTTGAAACTATGGGTAGATGAGATCACCCAGAGAGGATATAGCATAAGGAGACAGCCAAGGGTAGAACCTTGAAGGACGTCACCACTGGCGTAAGATGAGTCATTGAATCAAACTCAGGAGGAAAGGGCATTTGGACAGACAAGAGAACAGCTAAGGGAGAGCCGTGCATGAAAGCTTAGGGGTGAGCGGTGCTAAATGAAAATTCTCTTCACGCAGATTTAGCATGTAATTTCATAAATATTTCCAATATAAAAGTGGTGTGTTAAGTTACTCCTTCTGCAAATTTTCAAGCTAAATTTCCCCTCCAGGGCTTCTTTGTTTATCCATGGGATTCAAGCATAGACCACTGATACCTTCAGAAGCAAAGCCTACCCCAGTTTGAGACGTGGAGGGGTGGATTTCCACAGTCCCCCTTCAGAGTCCGAACAGTGAGTCACTTTGTCCCACCTGCATTAGGTAATACCTTTTGGCTAAGCCCAAGCAACCCTGCCGGAGTTTATTATGAGCCAGTTGTTTGAAGGGACAGGAGGAAATTAGTTGTATTTGAAAACTAAATGAATTTTTCAATAATAATATAAATTTCTGTTCATTTCCTTCATGAACTCAAATTAAGTCCAAAACAGTTTAAGCAGTTTCAAACTAATATTAAGAACATATTTTAATATGCAGAAAGATTGAGTAACAATGAAAACCTATGCACCCACCATTTAGATTAAAAAATTGTTGAGGTTCTACCATATTTGCCAGTCTGGTACTCTGACTTAGAAGTACAGCTGATTCTCATTATTTGAAGTCGTTGTGTTCTATGAAGTTGCAGCAAACACTGAGTTAGTGAATACTGCATCCCTGCTCCTGGCAGAATCTCAGGGTTAGGCTCCTACAAGCCCCTGGACACAACATTTTTGTCAGTCGATCAATACAGAACCTTGTTTATATATGTTTCTGTTTAAAGACACCTTGTTTAATATACATTTCTTACAAATATGCAGTATTTCTTTATCATAAAACAGTAGTGAGGAAGGGTTTAACATTTCCCTGACCCTGTGTAACGTGACCATAAATTTCTTTGGCTTTCAGTCTCAAAACGTTGCTGTCTACTACACTTTTTTTAATCAGTCTTCATCTGATGAATCCACAAATTTAGCCCCTTTTCCATCTTTTATATGGCTTTCTTGAGGGCACTGGGTTTCGTTGTGCACTATAGGTGTTATGTTAGCACTCAGTCTCCCACACAGATTGACGAATCTCTTCTTCCTTTTTCTGGACGATTGATTAACATGGAACTCACGGCCAACAGCGCTGTAACTCACGCCTGAAGGGAGCTTGCTGTCTGACAGGTGTATTTTCTCCACAAGGCACATCACAGACTTCTTGTGTTTAGGAGAAGCACTTCAGCACTACCCTGGGGGCCATTTTAAACAGCAAAGTAGCCAAGACAAATGCAAAAGAGACGTGGCGCTAAATAGATGGCGAAAAGGCCGTTTGTTTACAGTGTGAGAGCTGAAATGAGGCAGAGCGCCGCCCACTCCACCTCAGCTGGCACATGCTTATAGGCCGACTCTACCCGTTTCACCGTTGCCCGTCTCCTCAGATGGCCGGGAAGGCTCCCGGGTATTGATTTGGGGGTTACAAATAAGTTTTAGCGAGCAGGTGAATGGACAGATCTGGAGTCTACAAATAATGAGGGTTGACTGTGGTTGGCATATTCAGGAACCACAGAGAAAATCATCAATAAATAAATGAATATGTGTCTCTGTTAAAAAAAAAAAAAGTTATACATGTATGCAATTGAAGGAGTTACATAGTTACAAAAAAAAGTGTAAGGAAAAATACCAGCCCCCCCCCACCCCCCCTTTTCCTGCTGCCCAGAGGTAACACCTTTTAACTGTCCCGGCTGATTCTTTGGTCTCTGTCTCCACCTCTTCCGTGAACTTTAAATGTGAATAACACATCTGTGATTTTACCACATTACTGGTTACATCTGCTTAAAGGCTGCTTTAATTTTCCTTATTATATTCACTGTAGATTCAGGAACAATACTTAGTAGCTCTGCATATTTATCTAACAAGTTAATTACGAGCTTTATTTGCCATTTAAGAAGTTTCTTAAAGCATTACTTAACTTTTTAGCCATGTTCTAGGCACATGTATTGCCTACTTACTACCTGTTCATCACTTAGGAAGCCATTCATGAATTTTAGTCTTTTCTATAATATTTTCAGTTAATTTTTTTAGGTCACTGGGTGGCATATGACATTAGTATGAGATATTTAAGCTTATGCATAGCAAACCTAGGTATAAGAAATAGAGATTCTCTGGAAGTTTTAAGGGGTATTATGTAGTTGTTTTTGCTCACTTTGGACACCAAAATCTTGACAGTAGTATCGTGTTAAGAGTTGGTGAATCTGAGGACTTAGTGAAGGAAGTAAAAGGACTCCTTGAGAATTACTGCACTTTAAGAACTATATACTTTTAATTAATTATAATTTAATTGTGCGTGAGAGACTGACCAGCAGAGAGAGAGAATATGAATATGAGTGCGTCATGAATAACTTCACCGGTGTAATTGCGTCCTGCTCCCACCCACTGCCATTGAGTCGATTGCAACTCACAGAGACCCCATAGGATTTCCAAGGCTGTAAATCTCTACAGAAGCAGACCGCCACATCTTTCTCCCATGGAGGGGCTGCCAGCCTTTCAGTTAGCGGTTAATTGCTTTAACCACTGCCCCACCAGGGCTCCTTGAATCTTGCTCAGGAGTGTCTATTTCTTGCTTCAGGCACTCATTTCTAACTGCTATGTATTTCCTCAAAGTACAGGCTTATTAGTTTGTATGTTCTACAAAATGTTGGCTATTGGTATGCTAATAAGAGGAATGATTGTGCCATAACTCTGCATTCCCTGACTGAAGCATTCTACATATGTGTCCTCTGTGGAGCAGTACTCTTTTCTGCTGTGAGCCGCAGTTGACGTGTGGTAGGACTTTTAACCCCCTTTCCCAAAAAGTCACGTCTTCCACTATTGAGCCAAAACTGAAAGCATCTCCATTGAATAGGACCACAGTACTTCCTGCAAAATACCATTAAAAGCTCCCCCCTCCACCCAGCATTGACATACAGCATCACTGCTAGTATGTGCAGAGAACAAATACCCATTAAACCCAGTGCCCTCGAGAGAACAAATAGGAAAGATGATATCTTCTGAGGACTAAGTGTGAGACCCACTGTGTTTATGCAGCTGCAACCTGCATGCTCCTTCCCCCAAAAGTAATGGAAAAGAATGGTCTGGGATTTGTGTCCATCCAGCCAGGTAATCAGAGAAATAATGTTAGGAGCCACTTGGGAGTAACTCACCTATAATTGATCCAGACTTGTCATAAAAAAAAAAATTTAGAATTTTGAGAGTCCATGGTTGAGGTCATGTATTAGGCTGTTTCCCTTTGGTTAATGAAAATGTGGTTTCAATTTGACCAAAAAAGGATTTACAAGCTGACATAAGGTGAAATAGGTAGGTGGTGTTTGGGGTTAGAGATTGGTCAGAACAGCTCACATTAGAACACATTGAGAAATGACAGGCCTGATTCTGATTCTCTTGTAGACGGAACATTAGCCTGCTCTTTCACCCAAATGTTTTTCCTTCGTAAACAGACGTCTAGGTCACTGTATCCCAAGCCGTAGAGGGAAAACTTTCTAATTCTTTCTTCAAATGAAATCTTAGGCAGAGTTCAAAGAGTTAAGATACTATGCAATAAAGATATTTTTATGTTTCCATGGGGAAAAAAATCGAAGTAGTGTCGAGGTACGTGAAACCCACCTTTCCCCCCTTTGGGGGCAGGCTGGAACTCAGTTTGAAAACTACTAATCTGAGTGAGCTGTAAGGTTCCTCTCAGAAGGCTTATCTTCTGGTGTCCTGTGTGTGACTGTGTAATACCTATAACTTCTCTGAGGTTATTTTGTGAAAGAAACGGCTTCCTTTGTAATTTCTGACACACTCCCAAGTCACTTCCATTGTTTGCCTTAACTTTATTTTTTCATGGTGGCTTGGAATAGTTGCATGTCCCCATTTTCAATATTGTAATATTCTGGCTTATGTGGTTGAAATGTTGTTTTCTGATACCCACAAAAAAATGAAGAACTTGTAGAAGTTAATTATCCCCAGGGCTTTTATCCAGTGAGTTCTTTCGTAGGAGATGGCCACAACCAGGCAGAAAAGTCCATCTTGGAGCTGTTACCTAAGGGAGTGGAGGCTCTGATGGGAGATTTGTTCAGGGTTCCATCCCCGTTCTCTCCAGCCCTGAAACCCTGCGGCTGACGGAACGGAACAGGTGTGCCCAGGAAGTGGAAGGTAGTCAGTGTGGCCCACTGGGTCCTTGGAAGGAGCAACATGCACACTGGAAAAGGGCCTCTGGAGAGACTAGATAGTAGGCCTGTGGCTGGGGCTGAGTGGCTGAGCTTCTTACCTAACTTTTGGCTTTGGTTTCCTCAACTGTAACATAGAGATGCCTGTCACCTGGTGGTATAATGTGATGTTGAAGGGCATTTTGGATCGAGGCCAACCTGAGCTTGTTTTACCACTTAAGCACCCTGAGCCAGTTCATCTCCAGACCTCACCTGTAAGGGGGAGGGATCATGCCCCTCGAGGAGTCATTTGAAAAGATCCCATGAGGTGATGAATTGAAGCACTTAGCATCAAGCCTGGCAGTAGTGGTTGCCCTGTAAGTGGTAACTGCTGTCACCTTCATCATCAGCATCTTCCTCCACGTCTTCCTCACAAGGGTGGTTAGGGGAACAGATGAAAAAATAAAGCATTTTGAAAAATACAAAGTGTTCTATAATTCTAGGATATCTCCCTATAATCATGTCTCACGTTTATTGATGGATCCCCAGTTCCCACTGATTTTGAAAGTCATGAAAAATGACTTTCTCAAACACTGTTTTTCCCCCCAGATTAGAATTTAGAAAGTATGTCTCTTGACACCCCCTCCTTTGTTCTCACGAAGCCTTGTGCTGTGTTCCCAGGTGAAACAGGCAGAGCGCAGCCAAGGTCTCTGCCGTCCGCCGTCATGCCGTTCCCCTTCGGGAAGTCACATAAATCACCAGCAGACATCGTGAAGAACCTGAAGGAGAGCATGGCTGTTCTGGAAAAACAAGACATTTCCGACAAGAAAGCAGAAAAAGTATGTATTTGGCTTTATTTTATATTTTAAAAACTTGATTAGAAGCAAAAGTAAAACAAATTATGAAGTGATTTTTAAAAAATCAAACCCAAATTTGGGTTTATTTGGGGTTTTTAAAATATAGTCCTGGAGTGGCAGTTGCTGCTAATGAAACGCCGCAAGTTTCCCTTGAGCTACCATCTGGCAAACTTTCTAATTTTTTCTGTTATTTTAATTGAGGTTTTTACATTAATTTCTTTTTTTCCTTCATTCTTTGGAGTGGTTTATCTGACTTCTTAAAATCAGTTTTTCCACTGGCAGTCTTCCTGGGAGGGAGCCTCCCCCGGTCTTCTTCCTGTGTCCACCGTATCCACGACTAGTTCCTCCACCACCCCAGCCACAACAGTCCAAACCTGACGTTCATCCCAGGCTTTTCCTGCCCACCTGTCTCTCCAACGTCATCTTTCACTAAACGCTGTATTCTGCTCCCTGACAGAATTGATGCTGTCCCCCATTCCTACTTGTAGAAGATCCTTGTAGTCTTTATTAGGGACCTTAGCAGAGTTAAATGTAGACAGAACAGAAACAGTGGCCCGTAAACGCAGAATCTAGGGCCATTTAGAGTAGGAGAAATCAGTCCAGCACCACCTAGCAGGAGACGCCTCACAGGGCACAGGCTCAGGTGGAACACATGTGTCGTCCACTTGTAAATCAGGGGTTTCTAACCAGAGGTGATTTTGCCCTCCACGGGAGCATTTTGGCAACACCAGGAGATAGTTTTGGTGTCACACTGATGGAAGAGCTGCTACTGACATCTAGTGGGTAGAGGCCAGGGATGCTGCTAAGCGTCCTACATTGCATGGGACAACCCCCCACAACAGAGAATTGTCTGTTAGCGTCAGTAATACCGAAGTTGAAATTCGTGGGCTAAACCAACACCAAGCAAGAATAGACCTCCCGCTGTAAGAATTAACAAAACAGAAAAATAGCTGAATTTGTGAAAAATCTCAGTTGAAAGAAAGGGAACAACTCTGAAGAACAATCCATGCAGATTACTTATTCTGAAATAGATTTTAAGTGGGGTGGGGGGGCCCTGATATTTGATTCACGTTCAAGGTTCAAAAGGAAGTAGCATGTGTGCAGCTAATGCAAACAGTGAAGAAGGAACTGAGATCTAAAAACAGTGGAAAAATGAAAAATCTGATCACTAAATTAAAAGCTATGAAGAACAAATTTAACATCATAAAAAAGGTAGTCCTGTTAAACTGGGGTGCTTGCTGTGACCTGTTATTTAGCATTGTTCTGAAAATTCTAGCCAGTGTATAAAGCAATGGTTCAAAAATAAAAACACCTATTGCAAGTAAGAGGGAAAACTGCAGCATTCAGATATTGATATATGTTTGCACAACCCAAGAGAATCAGTGGGAAAACGAGAGTTTATTAGTGTGCCTAGATAAGTAGAAAATTCACAGCTTCCATAAACACCAACTAACTAGCTAGAAAGTGTAATTAAAAAAAAAAATCTCATTCACAATAGCCACAAAACAGGTATAAAGTATAAGATGTCCGTTCAAGTGCAGAGCCTATGTGAAGAACACTGTACAGCTTTATCCTGAGGCACAGAAAACTTGGCCCGTGTTATCAGATGGAAAGATGAAATATAGTTAAGATGCCATTTCTTCCCAAGTTAATTTTTAAGAATAAAGCCATGCCATTTATAATCAGGATCCCTTTAAAGTGTTAAAAAGCAAAGATGTCACCTTGCAGACTAAGGTATGCCTGACTCAAGCCATGGTGTTTTCAGTTGCCTCATATGCATGCAAAAGCTGGACAATGCATAAGGAAGACTGAAGAAGAATCTATGCATTTGAAATACGGTGTTGGAAAAGAAAATTGAATATACCAGGGACTGCCAAGAGAATGAACAAATGTGTCTTGGAAGAAGTATAGCCAGAATGTTCCTTTGAAACAAGGATGGTGAGACTTCGTCTCACATACTTTGGACATGTTATCAGAAGGGATCAGTCCTTGGAGAAGGATATTGTGCTTACTAAAGTAGAGGGTCAGAGAAAAAGAGGAAGACCCTCAGCGAGATGGATTGACACAGCGGCTGCAACAATGGGCTCAAGCATAACAGCGATTATAAGGATGGTGCAGGATGGCGCAGTGTTTTTTTCCTTTGTGCATAGGGTTGCTGTGTGTGGGAACCAACTCGAAGACACCTAACAACAACAACAGCATTTAAAATCACAGCAGAATCTTTGGAACTTGACAGAAAACAATTCTCAATTTCTGGAGTTAAAAATAGATAGCTACAAAGTTAGAGTGGTGTTTAAAAAATATGAATTCTTTTTACACTCTCGTGTTAAAGATAACGACACAAATAGATTAAAAGTAAAAGGGTGAAAAGTAGTGAAAGACAGTCATTTACTTCTAATATTGAGAAGACAGGGATGTCTGCTTTCACCACTTGCATTCAGCTTTGTACTGGAGGTTCTACCCAGTGCTGTCAGGCAACGAAAAGAAATAGAAGGCATCCGTGTTGGAAAGGAAGAAGTAGAAGTGTGTCATTTGTAGACAACAGGATCATCCACGTAGAAAAGCTGAAGGAATCTACAAAAAGAAGTGATAAACTTAAGATTGCAGGTTACAAGATCAGCATTAAAAAATCCATTGTATTTCTATATAGTAGCAATGGATAATCAGAAATGAAAACTTTAAAAAATACCATTCACAATAGCATCAAAAGATATGAAATACTTAGGGACAGATTTGACAAAGGAAGTAAAAGACATATCCACTGAAAACCACAAAATGTTGTGTTATTGTAATAGGTAGGTGCTGTTGAGTCAGTTCCGACTCAGAGACCCCATGTACAACAGAATGAAACACTACCCGGCCCTGCAGCATCCTCACAGTCGTTGCTATGTTTGAGCCCATTGTTGGAGCCATGTGTCAGCCCATCTCCTTGAAGGTCATCCTCTTTTTTCCTGACCCTCTACTTCACCAAGCATGATGCCCTTCTCCAGGGACTGGTCCCTCCTGATACCATGTCCAAAGTATGTGAGACAAAGTCTCACCATTCTCTCTTCTGTGGGAAATATTGCTAAGAGAAATTAAAGACCAAAGTAGATGGGGAGATATACCTTATTCATGGTACATTAATTGATCTATAGATTCAGTGCAGTCCCAACGAAAATCCCAGCAGGCTCTTTTATAGAAATTGACAGGCTGATTCTAAAATTTGTATGGAAATGCAAAGGACCTAGAATGGCCTAAACTCTGAACAAGAATAAAGTTGGAAGGCTCACGTTATCTAATTTCGAGGGTTATTTTTAAAGCTAGTACTCAAAATAGTATGATATTGACATAAAGGTAGACAGATAGATGAATGGAGCAGAATAGAGCATCCAGAACTAAATCTACACATATATAGAAAACTAATTTTTGACAAAGGCTTAAATGAAGTTCAGTGAAGAAAGGGTATAGTCATTTTAACAACTGATGCTAAAATAATTGGATATCCACATGCAAAAAATAAAATGAAATTTGGATCCATACCTCATATGAGATATAAAAATTAACTCAAAATGGATCATAAAATTAAGTGTAAAACCTAAAACGACAAAACTTCTGGAAGAAAACAGGAAAAACATCTTTGTGACCTTGGGCTAGGTAAAAATTTTTTAGATAATGACATCAAAAGCTTACTCCATAAAAAAATTAATTGATATTATGCTTCTTCAGAATTAAAGCTTTTCATTCTTCAAAAGAGAATGAAAACAAGCCACATACTGGGAGAAATTCTTTGTAAAGCATGTATCTTATCAAAGATCACACCCAAAATATATTAAAAAAAAAAAAAAAACACTCAACAACAGCAAAAACAATCCAATAAAAAATGAGCAAGAGATTTGAGTACTTTACTAAAGAAGATATATACATGGCAAATAAGCATTTAAGAAGATTTGAATCATTGGTCATTAGGGAATTGCAAAGTAAAACCACAGTGAGACACTGCCTATTAGAATGGCTAAAATTGGAAATACTGACTATACCAAATGTCACCAAGGATGCAGAGCACCTGAAACCGCGGCTTGCAATCTAAGATAATACAGTCACTTTGGAAAACAGTTTGGAGTTTCTCAGAACGTTAAGCCTAACATCTACCACTTGAGCCAGCCTTTCTGTCTTATAGATGTACCGCCGTTAGTTTACCCATGTACCTGGGCTGTTTCCTGTTTTGGAATATCATAGAAGCTTTACCTGTGATATTCCAAAACAGGAAACAGCCCAGGTGTATGGGTGAACTAATGGCGGTACATCTCCAAGACAGAATGCTACTCAGCGGTGAGGAAAGAGTGAACTATCGGTGCGTACAGCAGCACAAACGGATCCCAAAATAATCACGCTGAGTGAAAGAAGCCAGACTGTAATGTCTGAGGGTATTTATATAGGACTGTCAAATGCAACTAATTCGTAGTGACAGAAAGCAGGTAGGGGGTAGCTTTGCCATGGAGACAGTGGCAGGAGGGAAGGGACTGCAGCGGGACACTAGGGGACTTTTGGTGGTGATGGATATGTTCCCTGTCTCGGTTGTGGTGGTAATTTCACAGGTGTGTACCTATATGTCAAAACTTAAGAGTGTATAAATTTAAGAAAAAAGACCTACCCATATACCAGCTGGGACGGCTGTGGCTTAAAAACCAAAATGTATGCCCTGAGAATAGACTGTCTAATATAGCACCCAGAAGGGCTATTGAGCCTAGGTTGCAAATATGTATAGTATGTCACTTCAAAGTGATGATCACCAGCTCTGTGTGGGCAAGTCTTCATGTGAGGGTGTAGAGAAACGAGTGTGTTGACAGGAGTGACCAGCTCACACAGAAACACAAAACTCTGCGCTGGGGAACAGACAAGTAACTAGAGATGTGAAGCACAAAGAGAAAAAGATTTCAGCAGAGTGATATTAGGGAATAGGAGCCCTGGTGGCACAGTGGTTAAACGCTCAGCTGCTAACCAGAAGGTCGGCAATTAGAACCCACCAGCTGCTCTGTGGAAGAAAAGACCTGACAATCTGCTACTGTAAAGGTAACAGGCTTATAGAAGAACTTGGGGTGGTTCTCTTCTATCCCATAGGGTTGCCGTGCCTTGGAACGGACCCAATGTCACACAACTGCGGTAACAGGGAGAGAAGCACTAAAGTGCTTAGTGAAATGTTTTTAGGGGCCCATCTAATGTGAGGAAAGGGTTAGGCCTGTTCCAGACAGTGCCAGGGAATAGAAAGAAGACCTGTGAGTGGAAGAAAAACAGGGAGTCCAATTTTGCTTGATATTAGAAAAAATAATGGGTGGAAGTTGGCTTTCTTGGTAGATGTGTGGAGATGGGTCGGCAGGATAAGGAGACCACTAGGTAGGTGTGGTGGAAGCAATTCAAGCTTTGCCAGGTTGACCCAGCCATGTGTTGATAAAACATCATACTTTGCAAAATGTCTTCATAGAGGATAAGCCTTCATCTTATTTTGAGGTAGGATAGTTTCCTGTTGTTATTCTCATGATCCAGATGAGGAAAGCTGTGGGTGATTTATCCTAGTCCCAGGTACCCTATTGTAGTTGAGTTGGTGAAATTCACACCTCGATCCACCAAACACGTGGTAAAAGCACACCTAGTTCTGCTTTGTTCATTGTATCCATGGGCATTTTCTGTTTCAGGTCTTGTGATCTTTTAGACAGAATTATAAATACAAACATTTGAATATTTATTCCTTTACTTATGATGTATTGATATTTTTACTTGTTGAGAATTGTTACGCTACAAATAGATTACTCCCTTAGAAACTATGCCACACCCTTTAAAAGAATTTGTACAAAACTGTTTTCCATAGACCTTAAAAATGTGGATAATATTACCATCCTTATTTTTAGGGAACTAAGGATGGGGGAAGAAGAGATTTGTTCTTTCATTGTGAACAGCCACACAGATCAGGTTTCCGCTCTGACTGTTTACACACTCTTTGCTCACTACCTGCTCTATAAAGAAGGTCTGGCTGCCTCGCACAGCTTGTGCTTGACTCCTTCATCTCTGTGAATGCATGTGTTCATGGTGGTGAATAGCTGTGTTCACTCATTTCATGAGAGGAGTAAGCTTGCTGACATGTTTAAGAGGGAGGGGAGGAGAAGCCTTTTCATATAGCGTGGCCTTGCAGCAGTGATTCATGGCTACTAAACTTGCTTAGAGTAATCTTTGACACGGAAGGTTATTAATAGGTTTTTCTTAGTCCATGATCTTACAGCCTAGAAGACTCAGACATTTTCTTTAGTAGAGGGGTGGGGGGATTTAAAAAAACATTTATGCAACACAGTGGAACTGTACTCATCATCAGATATTGGGCATCATCAATATTTGTCAGTTTACTGTTTTAGATCCCCTCTCACATCGTTTTTCTTCATTTACTTTGATTTAAGAATTTCCTTTTTTCAATGACGTCATTCAGTAAATCCTTTTTTGAGAATGAACTGAAAATTAAGGCAGTAAATATAAATGGATATATATTTAGAGGACGCTTGTTTTATTTAAAATGATTCTTTTGCTAAAGAGTGGGTTTAAAGAAACTCAGAAAAAGAAAAATACAAGACAAAACAATACATTATGTAACCCTCCCTCCAAAACAACAATCCAGGTTCTTTGGAGCATTTCTGAATGATAATAACTAGGTATATGTAAATTATAATAAATTCGATTATGTAAGCCAACAGCAAACAGAATCATGGAAAATTCTACTTAATAATTTTGAAATTGTTCCTAAAAAAGATGACTTATAAACAGTGATCCCATCTGAATTGTTTCACGTACACAGAAGTTGGCAGGACAGGGTTGCACCATCTACTGTCATTACCTTCGTGGTCACATGCACTTGCAAAAGATTCCCAACTTTGTTGAATCCGTATCAGACCGTGTCCCTGTGTGGATGTGCTTACAGAGGAAATGGACATGTAAATAATACAAGGTAGAGGTGCTTGGGAGTCTGAAACTCTGTGGGAACCGAGGGGATAAAGCATTGCCGTCTCTGTCAGAGACGTGCGCAGAGATGGTACTAGGTTTGAAGTGGCGTTTGAGCTGGTTTCGAAGGTGATTGGCGAGCAAAGAGTGAGGGAACGAGGTGTGAAACAGCCTCAGGGATGGCGTGCTCGGAAAATAGTGGCAAGCTCAGAGTGACCTTATAGGGGTCAGCTTAGTGTGACTTTATAGGGGTGGAGATAGAGGGGCCAGCTTAGTGTGACTTTATAGGGGTGGAGGTAGAGGGGCCAGCTTAGTGTGACTTTATAGGGATGGAGATAGAGGGGTCAGCTTAGTGTGACTTTATAGGGGTGGAGATAGAGGGGCCAGCTTAGTGTGACTTTATAGGGGTGGAGGTAGAGGGGCCAGCTTAGTGTGACTTTATAGGGGTGGAGGTAGAGGGGCCAGCTTAGTGTGACTTTATAGGGGTGGAGGTAGAGGGGCCAGCTTAGTGTGACTTTATAGGGGTGGAGGTAGAGGGGCCAGCTTAGTGTGACTTTATAGGGGTGGAGGTAGAGGGGTCAGCTTAGTGTGACTTTATAGGGGTGGAGATAGAGGGGTCAGCTTAGTGTGACTTTATAGGGGTGGAGATAGAGGGGCCAGCTTAGTGTGACTTTATAGGGGTGGAGGTAGAGGGGCCAGCTTAGTGTGACTTTATAGGGGTGGAGGGAGAGGGGCCAGTGGGAGGTGAGGCAAGAGATAAAGGTTGTGGTAGGTTGAAAAAGGACTTATATACAATTTAAGGATAGACTGAGGATGCTGAAGAGGGCCTTTGTTGTTTTGCTTTGTTTTAAATGTTTGTTTTGAAATAATTATTGATTTACAGAAAGTTACAAAAAGTATACAGGGAGATCCCGTAAACCTACCACCCGATTTCCTCCAGTGGTAACATCTCATGTAATTACATAAAATATCAAAACCAAGAAATTGACATTGATCTATGCATTCGCGTGAGAGAGAGAGAGAGAGAGAGTGTGTGTGTGTGTGTGTGTGTAGGGCCTATGCAGTTTTATCACGGGTAGCTTTGTGTAACCGCCACCACAATCAAGAAACAGAACTGTTCCATCACAAAGTCCCCTCGTGCTGTCCGTTATAGTCATATCTACCTCCTCTCTTCCCCTCTTGTCTCTAACCCCTGGCAATTACTGATCTGTTCTCTAACTATAATTTTGTTATTTCAGGAATGTTATACCATAGATTGGCTTTGTTTCTCACTCAACGTAATTCCTGTGGGATCCATGCCTGGTAGTTGTGTGTATCAGCAGTTTATTTCTCTGGATTGCTGAGTAGTATTCCAATGCAGGAGTGGACCACAGTGTATTTAACCATTTCCAACTTTTAGCTGTTACAGATAAAGCTGCTGTGAACATTTTTGTACAGGTTTTTGTGTGAATGTAAGTTTTCCTTCCTCTAGTGTAAATTCCCAAAAGTACAAGTGCTGCGGTACGTGGTAAAGGTAGCCTCGGTTTTCTAAGAAATTGCTGAACTTTTCTCCAGAGTGGCTATACCATTTTATATTCCCATAAAGAAAGTCTTTTAATCAGGGGTGGGGTGAGTGTAAATATGTGTTTGAGAAGATAATGGGAAGTAATAACGGAAGATGAATTTGACGACAGAATTCTGGTCCACTGCCATTGAGTCAATTCCAGCCCATAGCGACCCTGTAGAACAGAGTAGAGCTGCCCCGTAGGGTTTCCAAGGAGCACCTGGCAGACTCAAACTGCTGACCTTTTGGTAAGCAGCCATAGCTCTTAACTACTCTGCCACCAGGGTTTCTGGTGACAAGGAAAGATTAGGGATAAGGAAGAGAAACACGTTATGAGACTAGATTTCTGAGGGAGAACTGAAGATTTAGTGGTTCACAATTAAATCCAAGTTCACATTCCTCTTTGCTCAGCGTCTTCCACCCACCAAACATTTCCCATATTTAATGGACTGAACAAAAAATAGTAGTCCAGAGCAGAAGTCCCCACCTGCTTTTGTAAATAAAGTTTTATTGGAACATGGCATGCCCATCGATTTACATATGATCTGTGGCTGCTTTCCCAGGACAGTGGCAGAGGTGAGTGTTTGCAACAGAGACAGCATGGCCTCCAAGTTTGCCACCTCATGGTGTAGAAAAACCAGATAGATACTTCTGATAAGATAGGTTGTAGCAGGGATTCTATTTTGGTTAGAAGCTGGGAAAGGGAATGTAATTTAAAGAAAAAATAAACCTCATCCTTAATTACATTACTGCATGTAATGACTACTTGTAACCCGGTGGGATATCCTTACAGATTCCCATTCATATTCTAGCTGTTTCCCTCTCTCTGAGACAAATAAGTAAATGACTGTGGGAGTCGTTAGCCTATTCTGTAACCTGGTTTGTTTTTTAGTTGTAGCATTAACATCGTTGCATGTTAGCATAGATACTTGTTATTTTCACAGCTTGCCATGGTATTGCATTTTATGGGAATACCATGGTTTAATCAGTTCAGTGAAAGACCGTCTGAGTCTTTACTATTGTAAATGACACTGCTTGTACTTACGACTTCGTGCATTTGTCTAGTTGCCTAGGGTAAAAGCCTCGGAGTAGAATGGGTAAGTCAGGGGGATTTTACCTTTTAAAGGTTTTTGATGCATTTTGCCAAATTGCCCTACAGTAAAGTTGGACCAATTTATATTCCCACCAGCAGTGTATCTTCTTTTTAGTCTGCCTCTGATAGGAGGGAAAAATTTTTTTATCATTTTAGTTTTATTATGGTGATGATGAAGTGTAATTTTTTTATAAATTAGCCATTTCTATACATTGCTGGGAAATCCTGGTGGCATAGTGGTTAAGTGCTATTGGCTGCTAACCAAAGGGTCAGCAGTTCAAATCCTCCAGGCGCTCCTTGGAAACGCTATGGGGTAGTTCTGCTCTGTCCTGTAGGGTCGCTGCGAGTCGGAATTGAATTGACAGCAGTGGGTTTGGTTTTGGTTTTGTATATATTGCTCATTTTACTCTTGGGGTATTTTTCTTTGAAGAGCAGTTTATATATTAAGGCTAGTTGTAATTTATAACTATTTAAAAATAGGGGGTGAGAAAGAAGGTAGCCCTGGCCTTGTGCCCTGACAGATAAAGCCCTGTACCATCCTCCATCTGAGTAGCCACTTGTCAGCCTTCATTTTCTGACACGAGGCTAGTTTAGATCTATGGAGTAGATGGACCTTGTTGGATCTGGAGGAGGCATGAATGGAAGGGCTATGAGTACTTCAGGGACCTGGTCTGGAAGCCCTAATGGGTAAGTGAGCTGCTTCCTCTGTTGTTGTTGTTAGGTGCCATCAAGTCGGTTCTGACTCATAGCAACCGTGCACAACGGAATGAAACACTGCCCGGTCTGGTGCCTTTCTCACAATTGTTGCTGTGTTTGAGCCCACTGTTGCAGCTACTGTGTCGATCCATCTTGTTGAGGTTCTTCCTCTTTTTTGCTGACCCTCTACTAAGCATGACAAACTTCTCCAGGGACTGGTCCCTCCTGATGACATGTCCAAAGTACATAAAACGAAGTCTCGCCATCCTCCCTTCTAAGGAGCATTCTGGCTGTATTTCTCCCAGGACAGATTTGTTCATTCTTCTGACAGTCCATGGCATATTCACTATTCTTCACCAGCTTCCTCTAGTCTTCTAAAATTAAAGTTCTGCATCACTGCTTTGCATCCAAGTGATGATCTCTGCCACAGTACAGTACTACACTGTTAAGTACTGTGAAAATATTGGATTTAAGGCAAGATATTTAACACAAAAACTGCGTTTTTGGGGAAGTCTTGAAATATGCCATTTGTACCAGTATTTGGCATGCTCATTGCTTATTTTTCCATCTCATTTTATTTTTAAATGGGAAAGCTGGGAGTAGAAAGTCTCACAGACTTCTACTTAGGGAGGTTATTATAGATACTACACTTAAAAATTAGAATTGAAGTTACCTGCCTCCTCACCCTGGGACAAGGGAAGGTATTCTGATATATTACTGGTGGAGATGAGCATTGGGCGTGGACTTCGGAACATTGGTTACTGCTTAGTTTATCCTGTAGCTTAAATATTTTAATTAAAAAAATGTTTTGTTTTGTTTTTTTTTCAGGTTTCAATTAAAAATAAAGTTGTTTTCAACCTTATATGTGGGAAGTCAGTTAGCCTCCATAGAGTAAGGTTAATATGCCTGGCCCCCCTGGCAGCTCAGGACTGAGCTTCTCAATGGGGGCCTTGATGCTGAGCAGCTCTCCCAAGCTGCAGGCCTCTGACTCTGCTCCACTGGGATGTCTCCACACTCCCATTGCTGATGGCTGCTTAGAAGAATTACATAGGGTGAATGACTTTTCAAAAGCCACAAGAAAAACTAATTAGAACTTAAACAAAATTCTATACCTCTCACCCAGACATGAAGCAGTGAGCTAGTCAGTAAGGCACAATCCACATCATTTTCCAGTCAAGCGAGTGGACTTGTCATGAGGGGACTGTTCTCTCACATGCTTCTTTTTATGACCATGTATCTATAAAACAGTTGGCTCCTGTTAATAAAGCAGCATGTGCCCATGAAACATAATATGAGGCTTACTGGGCCATTTAAGTGTAGCTCCTATGTCTTGGAACACCATGTTCAACTGACAAAAACTTCCCAGACAGTTCAGCCAGTTAACTCGATAGTGAAGTCATGCCATGTATAAATCACCATCGTAGGCATCAGAGTGTGAGTGTTACAGAGAAGTGTAAACCCTTTCCAAAGCCTTTAAATACGCCTCGGGGAGATGAGAGATACATATGAAGCTGTAACACTACAAGGCAAGGGACTGAAGCAGGGCAACAACACTGTAGGCCATCAGGGCAGGAGAGAGCCAAAGAGTGAGGGAAGCTTTCATGGACGCAGGCGCTCTGAGAGTGGAGATCAGAATTGTGAGCCTTCAGACTTTAAGGTTGGTTTGAGCGAAGACAGAAATGCCCAAGGCGAGAGAGTGAGGCCAGATGACAGGGCAACGAGAATTGGAAGACCTTTATTTGGAAGTTGAGATCCTAAGAATTAGAATGGATTTCAGCAGTCATCAGGCCCAGCACCATTAGTTACCTGATGGTCCAGTAAGACCCACATGATTTCTGTAGGGTCACACAACTGGTGAATTGCAGAGAGATGTGAGCAAGGCCGAGGACTTGTAGCTTAGAGGCCCTTCTCAACACACAGAGAGAGAAGTGTTAGCCTTGGCGCTGAGGAGGAAAGCCTCTTCTCGAAAGGATAAGGCAAAGAAAGAGGACTGGTGAACTTTTACAGACTTAGAGAATGGTTGCAAAGAACATCCCCAGATGTTTGCATCTTACATGATGGAAAACAGCATTGATACAATACTATTAACTAATCTATAGACTTTTTGTCAAATTTCATCAATTGTCCCAGTCTTTTTTCTGGACCAGAATCCAGTTCAAGATAACACACTGCATTTAGTTGTCATGTCTCCTTTAATCTGGGACACTTTCTCAGTCTTTGACTTTTTTTTTTTTTAATGGTGCTTTAAGTGAAAGTTTACAAATCAAGTCAGTCTGTCATACAAAAATTTGTGTACACCTCACTATGTACGTCTAGTTGCTCTCCCCCTAATAAGACAGCACACTCCTCTTCTCCACCCTGTATTCCTCATGTCCATTCAGCTAGCTCCTGGCCCCCTCTGCCTTCTCATCTCCCCTCCAGACAGGAGCTGCCCACACAGTCTCATGTGTCTACTTGAGCCAAGAAGTTCACTCCTTACCAGCATCATTTTCTGTCTTATAGCCCAGTCCAATCCCTATCTGAAGAGTTGGCTTTGGGAATGGTTCCAGTCTTGGGCTAGCAGGTCTGGGGACCATGACCTCTGGGGTCCTTCTAGTCTCAGTGAGACCTTAAGTCTGGTCTTTTTATGAGAATTTGAGGTCTGCATCCCACTCTTCTCCTGCTCTCTCAGGGATTCTCTGTTGTGTTGCCTGTCAGGGCAGTCATAGGTTATAGCCTAGCACCATCTAGCTCTTCTGGTCTCAGGCTGAAGTAGTCTCTGGTTTATGTGGCCTTTTCTGTCTGTCTTTGACTTTTACGATCTTAACACTTTGGAAAAGTACTGGGCAGTTATCATGATTGAATTCAGGTTATGGACTTTCAGCAAGAATACCACAGAACTAATGCCGTGTCTTTTCACTGCGTCGTGCCAGGAGGCACATGATGTCCGTGTGTCTCATTACCAGCCATGTCCCTTTGATCTCTTGGTTAAGGTGGTGTCTCCACTGTAAAAGTACTGTGTTTCCTCTTGTCATTCATAAATATTTTCAGGAGAGTAGGCATCTTTCTAAAAAGCTCCCCAGGTGATTCTAGTGTGGCAATAAGGTTGAGGCAGAAGGCTGCAGGAGGCTTGAGACATTAGGGTAGAATGAGGGGACTGAGGATGTTTTAATTGGAAAGTCTTGTCTCACCCAGAAGGAGTGAAGCTGGATGCTCAGGTGCAGAGTAGAGGAAAGGAGATTCAAGTGCCCTAAGGAATGTGGAGACGCTTTGAAATATTGGCTGCTAGGAGTTACTGGTTGGAAATTAGCCCTGTTTGAAGGAATGTCTCTGACCTGGGTCGAGGGCAGTGGAGCAGCATGACGTTTTAGTAAGGCAAGTGTGCACAGGTTCTGTCACTTTTTCTGCAGTGCTCAAAACCCTGGGAGCTGAAGGTAGGGCAAGTTCTCAGTAAAGGACACATAAGATGGTTTCCAGGAGCAAGAGACTTTGAGCCTTCCCAGAAGACTTTGACCTGTGCCGTCAAAAGCAGGTAGCATAGTCGTGAAGGAGCCAGCGAAGGGGGTAAAATGTGATGGTTTCAGCAGGTTGAAAAGAGCGTGTACAGTGTTTGAGGACCTGGAAGTGTGAATAGATTACTCAGAAGGTGGGAGGGGACAGGGAGGTGGCAGAGAGGAGGATGTGGTTGACAAAGTGCAGGCAGAGCAGAGATGGGGTCCGGGCATAGTTGTTTAATGTGGATGTTGAGGGAGGGGAAACCAAGTCAAGTCTAAACAAGACCAACCAAGTGTACTTGTTCCATGTGTGGTGTCCGCAGTAGTTCTTGCTGAATGAATCTCAGCTGAAAGGGCCTCATTTCTTGTGACATACTTCTTAAGCGTTGCCGGTCATCTTTAGGTACTACTTGGACTTTTTTCCTAACAAAAAACTTTGTTTTATCAACTTGTAATTGTCCGTGTAATGGGGAACAGACAGAAATCACAAATAGGTGAAATATATGTAGAACTAAAAGTCATCAATTGAAATGGGAACTTAACCTCTCTCATTTTTCAGAACTCTAACAAATAATAAAGCTGATGAAGTTCAGTTTTTTTATTTCATACTGGTGATTATTCTGTGTAGATGGTAATGATCATGGAAATGCCCAGAAAAAAGAACTAGAGGAGTCTGGAAGGCTCTTACCCGTCAATGCCATTGTCTGCTTCTGAGTAGCAGAGATTATCCCTTATAAATGTCACACCTCCATTCTTCAGGTTTGTACTTGGTCTTGTTTGTGGCACTGGTTTTCAAAGTGTGCTTGGGAGACCCACCTGCATCAGAATCACGTAGTTAGAAATCACTCTTAAAATTTGCAGGGGCAAGGATGTCTTGTGGAGAAGGGTTAAAGGGAGAAAGAGGCAGAAATGAGGAGATAAACCAGTTGGTATCAGCACAGAGAACATTTTGATGTATTTATCTCATCCCCCTGTATTTTTTTGCTTTTTTTCTTGCCCTTTTTTTAAAAACAAATGTAAAATATGGATTGTAAAAACATCCAAACAAGTCTGAAATAGACAAATACAGACTAAAACTGCCCTTCCTTATTCCTTTCCATAGGAATAAGTGTAAAATCACTGTGAGTTAGGTTGTAAATTCAGCATAGGGAAAATCACAACCGAATTTGCTTTTGGAAACCCCTAAATTGACCATAAACCAAAAAGAAAAAACAAACCCAGTGCCGTCGAGTCGATTCCGACTCATAGCGACCCTATAGGACAGAGTAGAACTGCCCCATAGAGTTTCCAAGGAGTGCCTGGCGGATTTGAACTGCCAACCCTTTGGTTAGCAGCCATAGCACTTAACCACTACACCACTAGGGTTTCCAAAATTGACCATACAGAACAGTATATAATGTAGGCATACTGTGTTTGAGACTGAACACAGCTGTATTTCCTCCAGCAGTGAAGCAGACTGCTCTTTCTTCAGGTGAACGCCAGATGCAGTTGTTGGCTTCCACTGGGCTCAGCTTGGGGAGGTGTCCACACTTTGAGTGGTACATGCTTGCCAGGACCCAAGCCCAGGGCATATGCTCATGAATTAAAATGGTCAGCATTATGAAATCAATCAGTTGGGCTCTTTCCTAGCTTCCCACCGTTAACTCTTTGTCAGGTAGACATTTGCTGTAATTCATTAGTTGGCCCCCTTCCTTTGAACTATACTTAATTGTTCACATCTCAGGTGATTTGTTTCTTTGCCTATTCTTAGAGAGAAGTCTGTTCTTATCCATTGCTGGACAGATATTTTGATTCCTAATTCTAACATTTTCCCCCTTTTTCTTTGTCAGTGGCTAGAAGCTGAGAGCAATTGTGGTCTTGCTTTGCCTATTCTCTGACCCAGCAGCCTGAGGGAAGCCAGGAGAAGGGAATAAGAGTTGGGCGTTTCTTTTCCCACTTGTGTGTGGTTGCCAGGAGTGGACCAGGTGGCAGTGCCCTTTTCTGGCCAGAGTAAGGGGTGGTTGCACGGGCTCTGCTTGGTGTAACGAGGCCTCCTTCTGGGTTTCTGCTGAGGTTGTTTTTGTTTGTTTGTTTTTTCCCTTTCAGCTTTCTTGGTGAGATGTTGCAAAGTTGTCTTTCCTTTCAGGTTCCTGTGTCCACACTACATCTTTTAGGAATTCCTTGACTTTATGGTAGGATACCATCACCCCTCCCTATATCCAGTCTTGATAGGCATTTTGTATCCCGGTGATAAGTATGCTTCTGTTTGGCCATTCACCAAGCGTGTTTGGAGCACTTGCCAGCACTTGGGCTCCCAGCAGAGACAGAAGAAAATAGAGCTTAACTGAGAAATCACAGGGAAAAATAGAATCATATACAACCATGAGAAATACTATGATGAAGAACGTGGCAGTAGGAGAATATATGATAGAATTTACCTAGAAAGACTTCTCTGAGGAAGTGACCGTTGAGCTGAGCAGTGATGGAAGGGTGGGAGTAGGCCAGGAGGTAGAGGGGGGGTGTGAGTGCAGAGAGCATTCTCGGAATAGGAAACCCCGTGTGCAGGGACCCTGAAGGAAGACCCGTGTGGCTGGGACGGTGGAGTATAGATAGCTTAGGGTAAGGTTAGAAAGATAGGACCAGGTCATGCAGGGCTGTGTAGGCCATATTAAGAAGGACTTTACTCTATCCTAAAAGTAATGGGCAACTATTGGAGGATTTTAAGCAAGGGAAGTGTCTGAATCATATTTGTGTTGCCAAAAGACCATTTTAGTTGAGCTCTGTGGAAAATGGATTGGAGGGGGTCAGAAGTGGTTACAAGGAAACCATTCAATAGCCTGTATAGTAATCCAGGCAAGGGTTAATGGGAACTTTTACTTGGGTGGTAATGCTAGAAAACCAAACCAAACCCATTACCATCGAGTCAATTCCGACTCATAGCGACCATATAGGACAGAGTAGAACTGCCCCCGTAGAGTTTCCAAGGAGCACCTGGTGGATTCGAACTGCCAACCTTTTGGTTAGCAGCCGAACTCTTAACTACTGTCTTACCAGGGTTTCCGGCGATGGTAGAGAAGGGGGATAAATGGATGGATTTGGGAGACTTGGTGATAGAATTAGAAGGAAAAGTTGAGGATACTAAAGTTTCTCACGTGTAATAGCATCAACAGTGGGGTACAGGAGAATGATTGGGGCAAGACCCTGAGCTCTGTTTTTAGACGCGCTAGTTTTCAGGTGCCTTGAGACATCCAAGTGGAGATGTTTCAGGTCAGCAGTTGAATAATGAATACTGGTATGGACCTGGATTAGAGATAGAAGTCTGAGAGGGATCTGCATTTAGGTAGTAATTAAAGAGTGAGTGTGAGTGAGATCACTTAGAGATTACAGAATGAGGAGAAGGCCCAGTACCCTGCCTTGAGGAATTCCCAGTATTTAAATAGGCTAGTTGAAGAGGATGTGCCAAAAAGGAGACGGAGAAGAAACAAACAGAGAGAGAACCCAAAACCAAACCCACTACTGGGGAGTCGATTCTGACCCATACCAACTCTACAGGACAAGGTAAAACTGCCCCATAGGGTTTTCAAGGCAGTAAATTTATACTGAAGCAGATTGTCACACCTTTCTCCCACGGAGTGGCTGGTGGGTTCAAACCTCCGACCTTTTGGTTGGCAGCCAAGCGCTTTAACCACACACCACCAGGGCTGCTTCTACCAGAGAGATAAGAGGGGAAATTAAGGTGGTGATGATCACAGAGGACAAGGAAAGAGAGGTTTTAAAAGGAGGGCGTAGTCAACAATGTCGCATGCCACTGAGTGCTCACATGTAATAAAGACTGAAAATTGTATTTAGTGGCATATAGGTCGTTGGTGACTAGCCAAAAGCCGGTAAAATACTAGGTGTGGAAGCCAAGTTTAGGGGGCAAGGGGGTGACTGAAAAGCAAGAGGAAAGAGCAGATGTAGGCAGGTGTTTTGAGAGGTTTAATTATGGAGTGGGTACTAGTTGAGAGAGAGCTTATTTGACTTTGTTCATGGGATTCTTGGTCCTGCTTAAAAACTGATAGGGAAAAAATCAGTTGGGAGGAAAAATTGAATATATGAGGAGATAACAGATGACATAAGTTCCTGAGAAGGTAGGACAGCTGGGATCCAAAAGGAAGTAGAGGATTAATATGGGTAAATGAGTATATGGGTAGCAGGTGATGGAATTTCCCTCCATGTTGAAAGGAAAGGAGGGGACGTTACAAGTTGCCATTCAGCCCAGAAAACAATAAATAGCTTTCTGATTATCTCCGTGCATTTCTCCTTCCTTCTTCCTCATGCACCTTTCGCTGTCAGAAGAGAGCATAGAGTAGGGTTTGAATCCAGATTCAGAATCACGTAATGGCTTCACAGAAGAGCATAAACTGAGTGAGGTGTGTGAAAAGTTGCTGAGGAATTTCAAAACTTCAGTTCAGCCAGAGGAGTAGAGGTTGCTGAGACCTACTATTCAGGGCCACTGGTGTAAAATCAACAGATAACACACTCAGAAAACATTTACTGACTACTTACTAAGTGTCATGTTCTTCCCTGTCAAAGAGAATCCTCTTAAGAATTAATAAAGGAGAGCTGAAAAAGCAACACTTCTAATTAGATTATAAGAAAACACTGCAGCTAAACTTTTAATCTTCTGGCCCGGAAAATTTACATTCTTGGGTACTTAAATTTGAATATGGGGTGATAAGCTGCTGTCAGAAATCTCTGAGGCATTACAGAGAATAAGATAGTAACGGTAGACCGCAAAGGGTAAAGAAAAACTCTGCTTAACATTGATTCTGAGTAAGGTTTCCCAGTGGGATTATTAGGAGGATGATTTCTAAGTATTTAAAGAAGAAAATAGACTCACGGTCTCCTCAACTTACGGAGACCACCGGCTCTGCCTGGCCTTCCCTCTCTGTGCTGTGGCCTGCAGACAGTAAGCTAGGGCAGGTGTGAGGACCGCCTCATTTGTTTGCCTTCTCTCAGGAATCGCTGTCCTGAACTGCCTTAAGTCCAGTGTCTAAAAGTCATTGTTTCATATATTTTATCCTATTTTTAGTCTTTTTGGAGGGAGTGGGGAAGTCACGCTGCTTCCTATTCCTCCATCTTGGCCAGAGTGGAAGCTCTTTAATGCTGATTGTCTTAGTCATCTAGTGCTGCTGTAACAAAAATACCTCAAGTGCGTGGCTTTAACAAAGAGAAATTTATTTCCTCACAGTAAAATAGGCTGAAAGTCCAAATTTAGGGTATCAGCTCCAGGGGCAGTCTTTCTCTCTCTGTCAGCTCTGGAGGAAGGTCCTTGTGATGGATGCATCAGTCTTCCCTTGGTCTGGGAGCATCTCAGCACGGAGACCTCAGGTCCAAAGGATGTGTGCTCTGCTCCCCACACTGCTTTCTTGGTGGTATGAGGTCCCTGTCTCTCTCTGCTCACTTCTTTCTTTTATATCTCAAGAGGTTGCCTTAAGGCACGATCCAATCTTGTAGATTGAGTCCTGCTTCGCTAACACAACTGCCACCCATCCTCCTGCATTAACATCATAGAGGCAGGATTTACAACAGGTAGAAAAATCACAGGACACTGGGAACCATCACCCAGCCAAATTGATACACACATTTTTGGGGGGGACACAGGTCAGTCCATGACACTGGCACCTTAGCTTTGTAGTCAAAGCCTTTTCAGCTTCATTTTCCACTCTCTCCCTTCCTCTGTCCACATCTCTCCTCTGCCACACGCTGTTCTTCTCTCTCTCGCTTATCCCTGGTTCATGCGTTCCTTTCCCCCGAATCACCTTTTCCCCAATATTTTGTCAGAGTCTCTCCGTTCTCAGGGTCTGCTCGATCCCCTCTTCCGTGACATCCCCCCATTCAAAGAGGAATTGAAGTCCCTGGTTGAGCCTTTTCTCCCTGTCCTGTGTCTGTCAGGGTTTCAGTGTACGTGTTGCCTATACGTCGGCCTTCCCTGCGGAGCATGCGTGTGGGCTCCACACATGCTCCTGAGGGTAGGGTCGGGGTGTGCCTGCCCTTGGGTAGTTCTGTAGGTGAGAATAGAGACAGGAGGTATTTAACAGAGGGAGGCATGTAGGATGGTTTTTAGAATGTTTTTTTTCTCCTCTTCCCCCCCACCCCTTCAAAACCAGGCTACAGAAGAAGTTTCCAAAAACCTGGTTGCCATGAAGGAAATCCTGTACGGCACAAACGAGAAGGAGCCACAGACGGAGGCAGTGGCACAGCTTGCTCAGGAGCTTTATAACAGCGGCCTTCTCAGCACCCTGGTTGCCGACTTACCGCTCATCGACTTTGAGGTGGGAAGTCAGTTTCTTACTTTTCAAAAACAATCTTTTTCCATGTGTTCTCTCCTTGGAAGCTTCTTCGGGTTCCTGGTGAGCCCTCGGCACAGGGGTTCCTGCCCTCTGGATGCCTGCTTGGCTGCCTGCCTTGTTCGCAGAACCAGGGCAGGGACCCATGGGGGTTTCAGGCCCGTCCCAAGGCTTCTACCCCCTATTTCACCACATCGTATATGAAGTTCCTTAGGTAGTCACCGTGCCCTTTTATTTAGGCTATATTTAAGAAACAGCTGTTAAATCTTGGAGCACTATAGCGGATTGCGGAAATCCTCGTGGCGTAGTGGTTAAGTGCTGTGGCTGCTAACTGAAAGGTGGGCAGTTTGAATCCACCAGGCGCTCCTGGGAAACTCTATAGGGCAGTTCTACTCAGTCCTCTAGGGTCGCTTTGAGTCAGAATCGACCCAGTGGCAGTGGGTGTGGGTTATTTGGTTTTTATACTGGATTGCATATAATTCATTTGCCCCTGGCTCTTAAAAAATAAATAATCTAAAGAAGATCATAGAAAGTTAGAATTTTAGAGGTAGATGAGCTCTTAGAGAAAGTCCAGTTAGTTACACAGTAGAAATTGTGAGAGTTGGAACTGGATGGAGCTGCCGTGTTTTTATGGGTCTTGCAAGTTTTCTGCCTTCGACCGGGTGCAGTTTTAACACTTTCCTGTCACATTTAGTGGAAAATATGTGAGTTTTCCTTATCTCACAGGCTTCCTCCTTCCACAGGTTCCAGCTTTTGCAGATTTGCTATATCTATTTATTTTATAGCAGAGACCATAAACCTTTGCCTCACATGGGTTTTGTTTGCTCAGCAGTGCTTTCAGATTTTTTAATTCATATAACATTTAAAGAGCAGATTTTATATGCAGTTCTCAGTTTCTCATTTCTTTGTCTCAGGCAACGGTGGGCCTGTAGTCCTCTGTGGCCCCTCACGGAGCCCAGCAGCAGCCAGCCTCCACACGGGGCCTCCACAGACAGCACAGCTTGCTTTCTCCCGAGGGGCCGGCGAACCCCTGTGCGTTTCTTGCCTGGCCCTGGGAGGCATTTGGGATTGTTGCTTAAGCTTTCACAGCTGGGTCATGCCATGTTAAATAACGGTGAATTTAACCGTGAGAATAATGGTCTGAATGAAGGCGCTAGCTCAGTCAGGGGGCATATGTGGTACTGCGGGGTCTGGCATGGTGAGGTACAATCTTCCCTCTGCCTCTTTGTTGTGGGTGTGCTTTCTTTTAAGCCCCAGAGTTTATCAGCCTGAGTGACTACGTGTCTGTACAGATGTTTCAGGGGAGAAAATGATAGACAAGTAACCAGATTAAATTTTGAGGAGGGGTGGGAGGGTGTGGTTCATAGATTATTAGAATATAATATACTGTTAATAACAAATATAATATTAATAACAAAATTTTTTTATCGAGAGAAGGTAAAGTTTTATTTCTATCCTACTGTAGAGCAAATAGAAGAACTAGGTTATTTCAGTGTACATAGCTGATTTCATGTATTATTAATAGTGCATCAAATTCTAACAGTTTTTATTTCCTCTGAGAAGCTGGGCACCGGCTGAAACACCTAGTTCCTCCTTTGTCAGCCTCTACCCACCTTGCTTCCCAACCTGGACACAGAATTTAATATTCATTTGGAACTTTGGAGACATCAATCTAAAAAAAAAAAGCGTGTGCCCTTGAGACCAGTTCTTAGAGATTTCATCTCTGGTCCTGACGTGATGCCCCGAGGTGATCTCTCTGTGTGCGCTTCAGGCTGGGTGCCGGAAAGCTGGCACATTGCTCGCTTCCCTGCAGGCTGGTCAGCCATTCCAGAGCACCTCTTAGAGCTCAGTTTCCCGTTTATTAACTTCTCACGCAGCTTTTTGTTTGTAAGGTTCCACAGATGGCAACAGTATCCATCTGTTTGCTTAATAAAATACAGTGAAGTAATTAAGTTCTGATCCTGCGATACTTCGCACCTTCCTTATTAATCCGCATAAAGTTTTTCCTAAGGAGACCTAGTCTAGGGGGGCAGGAGGTGTCTACCTGCCATTAAAGCTAAGCTGCTGACAGAACGTCTTCTGTGTTACTAGCAGGGTGCAGTTCCCTTCCCTCTCCCTCCATCATGTAAAAGGAAAGTAGTGGTTACCACGTGAGCATCATCCTGGTAGAAGCTGCTGGTTCCTTTAGGAAGGATTCAGGTCCCTGTACGTTGTGAGCCTGTAGCAGGGTTTTGTTGTTGGTATCTGAGTCAGCATTATTCTGAGTTAGACATGTTAAAATAATACATGGAATGTAGTGAGATTTCACTTTGTCAACACATTGTTCTTGTTAAAAATAGTCAGCTATTAAAACTTAGAATTTGGAATTGTAAATAAAGAGATAAAACAAGAAAATAATGTTTATGAATGTGTTAAAGTCAGATATTCAGTGACAGCTATAAATATACAATGCCTTGATTTGAGTGTATTTGGGAGGGCAGGTGGGTGTTTTTATGTTTAGTCAGATAAATATTTTAATGATTGTGTTCCTAATAGGGCAAAAAAGACGTGGCTCAAATTTTCAACAATATTCTCAGAAGACAAATTGGTACAAGAACTCCTACAGTTGAATACATCTGCACCCAACAGAATATTTTGTTCATGTTATTGAAAGGGTATGTACCATGTAATAAAATTTATATTCTTAGTTCAAAAATAAAAGAAAGATTACCTTGATCAAAGCCAGGGGGTGAATGTGGGGGAAGCATTGTTGTCTGTGGTTTGGTCAGCTCATTTTTCACAAATCGTGAATAAACTCATCTCCTTAGAATTCAACCTCTGAGCTAAATTGAATCTGAAAATGCCCAACTAATGGAAGTTTTATGTTAGGTGATTTCTGGGCCTTAGAATTCACGAATCAAACATGACTGAAGAAAGAAAACAAGGTGTCTGTGGTCTTATTTCTATTCTGGAAGATAAAACATTTGAATTTTGTTAAAATGTCAGTTAAACCGTGTGTTTAAAGGCCTCCCTGGGTGTTGGTGCACACTGTAAAGGAGATAAGAGCTGCCTAGGAGAGGAAGCCTGAGGGCCAGCTAGCTTCCCTTTGTTAAGTCAACCCAGGCTGTGTTGATGAGGCCACAGCCTTTGCTGATAACTGTGTGTGGCCATTTACTAGACCCACTTAATTTGGTAATTCACAGCGCATCTTCCTGGAGCTAGTATTGGCCTAAGCAGACATTTACGTTTGAGTAGTCTGTCAGTTTAAAAAACAAACAAAACCAAAAAAGCCTAAAAACTAAAACTTTGAAAACACAATTCTTCTTCCTCGTCACTGAGCCTCCCTGATTGGAGAGTAATCACCTGCGGTTCACACGCTGGGGATGGTGTGCGTCCCTTTGTCCCTTTGTCCGAGCATTTGGGTTGTTCTGTTAAATTGGTGGGCAGACATGTGACTGGCATGAGCTCTGACGTGAATCAGCTTGCTCTCCTACCCCTCGCTTTATAGCTTGCCTCATTCTGATCCCTATCTCTGCGGTTTAACACTCCCCCAGGTTCAGGCTTGTTTAGGCAAAGCATGAGTCGGTGTACGTGCTGCTTTCAGGTATTCGGTTTCTAAGCCTCCGTGGTGCTGCTGCTTCAGATGGTGGTATATGGCGCTTTTGGCGTCCGAGTGTTTGCTGTATCAATCCAGCGTTGCATGTGTGAACAGGTAGTGGGGAGTCTGCAATGTTGGTGCTCTCAGAGCGGCTTTCACATGACTTGGTGTGTTTTTAAAGCCAGTATTGCTTTTTCCATAGAAGCCAATGTTTATTAAAATTCCATAAATTAGTCAACACTACCGCAATTTCCTTTAGAGTTTTTCTTTAGAGTTTACTTTAGCCGGAAGCACCATACGAACATTTTAAAATGCAAATTGAGATACAATTTAAAGAAAAAGTTTTCAGCTCTCATCTGAGCTAGCCAGAGCACTCAGCCAGGGAAGAGAGGAGGAGAAACATGGAGATGCAACTGGTGTGGGATCCAGTGGGAGCTTTCCCCTCCCCCTTTAGCCTTTATGGTGGAAAATACACATCAAACGAGAGGGAATAATACAGTCGTCACCCAGCTCCAACATTGTTAACATTCTCTTATCCTTGTTTCACCTGTTCCTTGCTTCCTTGTGTTGTCACCCACATGTAACACCACTTCAGTGTGCCTCCCTAACACACAGTACCTATCAGGATTTTTTCTTAACGTAGTCACAGCACCAGCTACAAACCCGACAGTATCTAATGCCCAGTCACTTTTTACATTTCCTTGATGTCCACAAAAAGGTCATTTAACAATTTGTTTCATTTAGTTCAGATTCCAAAGAAGGCCTACAAGCTGAATTGGATTGATATGACCCTTAGCTCTCTTTTCGTCTATAATAACTACCTGCCTGCCTTCTCTCCCCACCCCCCAACACTTTTTTTTTTTTTTTTTTTTCATTTTTGCCATTGGTTGAAGCAGCTGGGTCATTTGGTAGAAAAAGCCCCTATTTTGGATTAGCATCCCTGAGGTTTCGTTTAACATGCTCCTCTATCCCCTTATTTCTTCAAATTTGTGATTAGATCTAGATCTTCGTATACTGCGCTTCATGTGTCCATGCTGTGTACTCCCTATCGGGCGACACTGGTGGTCCCATTGTAGCGAGGAGAGTGATCGGTGGGTTCAGGTGCTGTCAGTCTGGCCTGTCCATTATACAGTTTCCCATTAGCCTGTCACCTGCTGACACATTTAACACATGGGGAAAGGATGAGAGCATTAGGAGATTCTGAATCCAGGTGAGGACCCTCAATGGATAGTGAAGTCAGCAGGTGACAGGTTGATGGGAACCTTTCTTCACCAATGACTTAGTTATCCCAAAAGACAAGCAGTGTGAAAAAGATAGAATAAATGCTTGATTCTTTCCCTTTATCAATTTTGACTTTAACGAGTATGCTATTGTTTCAAGCATCACTGTGAACTGAAGTTCATGTCCGAATCGTCCCTTAGGTAGGCCAGTGGGAGCTTCTTCAGGGTGGTTCCCGTGTCCTTTTGTCAGAACTCCATTAGTCTTTACTAGCTTCCTTACTTTCTGGCTCAAGGTGTCCCTTGTTCATTTTGTACTCTTACTGCCTCAGACCTGGAACAGGTCAAAGAGCCTTTTGACATTTTGTACTTCAGTTGATTAATTAGTTTAGACTACTTCCATACAATGTAATCATCTGCTTAGGCTATAAATACTTTGATGTTAGATATTTTGGGAGCCCTGATGGTGATGGTTAAGCACTCAGCTGCCAACCAAAAGGTCAGTGGTTCAAACCCACCAGTCATGGGAGAAAGATGTGGCAGTCTGCTTCCATACAGACTTACAGCCTTGGAAACCCTACTGGGTAGTTCTACTCTGTCTTATAGGGTCATTATGAGTTGGAATCAACTCAAGAGCGACAGGTTTGATGTGCTTTGTTTTGTTTTGTTTTGTTTTGTTTTATTTTGTTTTAAATACTGCCAGTAGGAGTCCTCGTGGAGTAGTGGTTAAAGTGCCTAGCTGCTAACCAAAAGGTCAGGGATTCAAACCTACTAGCTGCTCCCTGGGAGAAAGATGTGGCAGTCTGCTCCCATAAAGATTTACAGCCTTGGGAACCCTGTGGGGCAGTTCTACTCTGTCCTGTAGGGTCACTATGAATCAGAATCAAGTTGATGGCATGGGTTTGGTTTTGAGTTTTGTACTGCCAATGAGTAGCCTTGGTGGAGCAGTGGTTAAGGGCACTCAGCTCCTAACTGAAAGCAGTATAAAACCAAAACCAAACCCACTGTCAAGTCGATTCCGACTCATGGTGACACCGTAAGACAGAGTAGAGCTGCCTCAGAGTTTCCAAGGAGTGCCTGGTGGATTCGAACTGCTGACCTTTTGGTTAGCAGCTGAACCTCTTAACCACTACGCTACCAGGGTTTCCAGTATAGCTCCCCCAAAATATTTAACATGAAAGTAGTTATAGCCACAGCAGATAATTCAAACCCACCAGCCAAGCCACTCCATGGGAGGAAGACGTGGCAGTCAGCTTCCGGAAAGATTACAGCCTTGGAAACCCTGTGGGGCAGTTCTGTTCTGTCCTGTAGCATTGCTGTGAGTCAGAATCGACTTGAGGGCAGTGGGTTTGGTTTTTTGTTATACAGCCAAATTTTAGTATGCATTTAAAAATATGTAATCTTGTTGCTGGTGTTACACTGCATTTGGAGGCAATAGTGTGTTTTTTGAGGTTTTTTTACTGGCAATTTAAATGTTAATGTGCTTTCTACTCTAGTGCTAATAGATTGTAGAGCATAACCATTTGCCTTGTACTCACTGGTTTATGGTTTACTCATTTAAGGCAAGCTTGACAAGCCTTCATCGAAACCTGCCCAGCTTGTTATACCAAACTGTCTTTCCCCTTGTCCTTCTCGTCTCCTGCCTACTAAAGATTGGCCATTTTGTGACAAACATTCTGATCCACCCAAGAGCCAGTCAGCGTCTAGGTTCCAAGCCATAGTGATGCAAAAGAATGTTGCTCTCTGATGAGCATGGGCACAACCAAAGATAGTGAGTGAGTCCTACAGGACTTCACAGGGAAACGTGCAGGTTTGGTGGGTAGGACAAAGGTTAGCGAAAGAGATGGGGCTTAAGATGGTTTAGAATTTGCAGGAAAACCCTGGTGGCATAGTGGTTAAGTGCTACGGCTGCTAACCAAGAGGTCAGCAGTTCAAATCCACCAGGCGCTCCTTGGAAACTCTGTGGGGCAGTTCTACTCTGTCCTGTAGGGTCGCTATGAGTCGGAATCGACTCGACAGCAATGGGTGGGTTTTGGAATTTGCAGAGACAGAAAAAGAGAGAAGACATCCTACTGGCACGTCACTGAGGACAAAGGCACAGGGGCAGGAGTGGTTACAGTGTGATTGGCCACAATAAGGAGAACATCCGGAAGCTTTATGACAGTGGGAGATGGCATTGTCCCAGAGGAGTAGGTCTGATGAGGGGAAGGCTGGACAGCCAGCCCAGGGGTTTGCCTTTATTTGATTAGCGAGAGGCAGAGTCTTAAGCTCAGAGTGGGAAGCGCTATTGCTAGGCTTGTGTGTAGGGTGCATTTGTTAAGGCAGAACTTGAACAAAGACGCTGACTAGGAGGCCATTGCATGGTTCTGGGTGCGAATCGATGCAGCTGTGGAAGGGAGAGAGAAAATGAACATAAGATGTTTCAAAGCACCACTTGATGGCGACACTGAAATGGGAAGATACGGAGTAGATAAAGGAAGGCATAGAACTGTGCTATCCAGTACAGTACCTCCAAACCATGTACAATTACTTTTTTCAATTAATATAGCTAAGAACAACAGCAGCATGTTGCTGAGAGTCTTGGAAATAGCATTCTGGGTACTGGATCAAAGCAAAGCAGAGATGCTGTGTGCTTGAATAGGCCTGTTGAGATACTGTGACTTTCTGAATTTGGGTTCATCTTTTTAAATGTTTATAAATTTAGAACAAAATCGGGCTTTGTTTGTTTGTTTTATATTTTGATTCAGCTTTTAGTTGAGAACACCACATGTAAAACTAACCCCTACGTGTGGTGGTGTGACCTCATTATTACTTTTCAGATCTTTTAGCTTAAACAGTGAGCTGTTGTTACACCGTCACTCTGTGTTTGTATGTGTGGTCATTGGCTGTTGCTTCCTTTGGGATGAAGCAGTCATCACCAACTAGAGTGTGTGTGTACACTGTAGTGTAAACTCTCCTGAGTGTGTGTTCCTCTCTGAGAGAAAAATGCCCATTGTAACTGCTGTTTCACGTGGCTGCTTAGTCGGGATGCGTGTCTGAAAACTTCTGTTCAAAAGATTCAGAGTGGCCCGTGTTGGAGCAGTCACACTTGTTTTTTCTTTTTGCAGGTATGAGTCTCCAGAAATAGCTCTAAATTGTGGAATCATGTTAAGAGAATGCATCAGACATGAACCGCTTGCAAAAATCATTTTGTGGTCAGAACAGTTTTATGATTTCTTCAGATATGTGGAAATGTCAACATTTGACATAGCTTCAGATGCATTTGCCACGTTCAAGGTAACGTTTATCAAAACGGTACAATTCCAAACAGACTTGCAAGTCAGATATCCAGGCATGCTGCTTTTCCTAAGCCAGTTCTGCCCTCCTGGTTTACACACAGCTGCCCTCTAGTGGGAAGAGAGAAGATAGAGTTTACATGTGTTTGTGTGGCTCAGGTTTACGCAGGGCGTCACATCCTAAAAGGGGTGGAGAAGTTAGATTCTAAAGTCTGTCTTACAGGCAACAGTCCTGTGTGGTCAAAATGATACTTTAAAATTACCTGTTAAGTACAGGGTACAGGTTATACAGCTATACAGCAAGTCTAACAACAACATACTGCAGCAGTGCCTTTGGTTAAGCACCAGATGAAGACGTTCGCTTCTGTTCAGGGGCCATCCTGGTTTGAAATACACGTGTTCAAATGCAAGCACATTTAGGACAGAGGTGTCCACATTGTGACCGACTGAGGGAGCAGCGGGCTCCCTCTCTCATCTCATGCTCACGCCAGAGCACATTTATTACCGTGGGAGGCAGAACCAGCTGCGCTACTCAAATCCTCTACCCCCTCCCCCCGCCCACCTCACCTCCCTTGTTAGACGGTTGTATAAATTATAGGAACATATGATGCAACTCTATTGTATAACATGCACATTTTTGTTTTTAATTGCAAGGTTCTATGCTGTTTAAAGTATATAAATAAAGCGGTACTCTTTATTGTTTTCACGGTGGGGACAAGCCTTTATATGCTATGTTCCTTATATGAAATGCCTGATCTTCACAGACTTCATAAGTGAATATTGAGAGCTATTATTTTAATATAATCAGAATTCAGTGTACTAACACATAGACTACCATGCTCAAAACCATGAACACTCTGACAGTGAGAAGTGGCCGCTTTTCTTGTGACGACTCAGTTTTATATTTATAAAGAGCCTCTGGGAAAATACATGCCTCAGCCCTTAAGATGGGGTGAAAGCCTAAGATGGGGTGAAAGCCTGGGGGACCTGGTCATGAGGGTTTCACATTAAACGAGAATAAGGTGTAGGAGGTGCCCAGTGATTTCTGTCCCAAAACAATTAAAAAGGGTGTCAGAAGCATTAGGTAAGACCTCAGATATTTATATGTCAGCACGCAAAGCAAAACGAAGTGAATTGAGATTATAACATAGAGTGGAAAATATGATGGCTTAGGTATCTTTGAAATTGATGGGATAGGACTCATGATTAGAAAGAATACACAGATGGAAGGGTGTCCCCCATTCAAAAGCAGCAGACCTGTTAGGGTGGAAGGTGTAGTAGCACCGTGTGTCAAGAAGATAGACCTGTGTGGAAGGAAAGCCATGTGCCTGAGGGGGGAACACAGGGGCACAGGAGGGAGAGAGGAGCGGCTGTGGTGTGGGGAGAATGCACCCAGCCCCCAGCCACACAGAGGGCATGGATGATACACTCCTAGCACAGATGGCAAGATTCGCCAAGAGGTGAGATACGCCGGTCATATAAGTCACAATATGGGACAAAGTCTTGATTGGCCTTGCTGATAATTTCATCTCAATTCAGATGGCTTCTTTGAATTAAATTCTCACCAAGGAGATGATGATCACGAGGGAGTAATTATAGGAAAAGCAACCCTGTCAGGTCATGGTTGCCAGGAAGGGAAGGACGGCCAGAGCCAGGCAGGTAGTGTCTACTTGAAGAAGGGAGACTTCACAAAGCCACTTAGGGTTCTGTGCATGAGCTATAGAAGGGAGAGTCTTAAGAAGCTAACTTGGATTGTGTATCCCAGGGGATCGTGATTACATAGAAAGGGGAGAGCTATTTAAAGAGGCACCTGAACAGAGAGCTGTCCCAGAGATAAAACGAAGTCACTCCCATAAGGAAGACCATATATGTGAAAGAGGTACAGACCTACCATCGTCATCTCTGGATGGCTAACCTACCAGACCCACCTGAAGCTGCTTTCCTCCTCCTCTGTGAAAGGAACTGCAGTCAGAGCCAGGAGAAGGACCAGAGGCTAGCCCCCAGCTTTCACCGCTGCACGCCAAAGGTGCCCACGTGGAGGACGGAGAGCAGCTCGTCTCCTGGTTGGATTCCATCACGTGGCAGAGAATGACATCTGTGTCATGGAAAAAGAGACTGGCTGTGTGGTGCTGCTCTCCTTTAAGAATGTGACAAGAGCCATCTCCCCAGAAAATGCACTCTGCACACAGACATTTTCAGACAAATGCAGCTCAGCCATAGCCCTGGAGTGAAAGCCCCAGAACAGGTGCTGAGTCTTAAGGGAAATTAAAGCTACCTGCTCTGAGTATCTCTAATAGTCTTGGCATGAAGGAATGGGTACTGAGATAAAAAAGGGCCAGGTATCGTTAGTGATTTTTTTTTTTTTCTTTTTTGAAGAATTAAGTAGATGGGGAGGGGCATCAGAAGGCCAACATGTATATTTCCAATCTTCCAGTGTAAAAGAAGGTAGACTTCCCAGAGAGGCTAGTGGAGCTTAGAGCTTGATGTTACTCCCATGTAAGGTTCTAGAAAGTATTTCTAAAGAGATGATTTCTGAGCGTTTTGGAAAGGAAGCTGTGTACCCACAGCTAACATGGATTCATTAAGAGTAAGTTCAGCCCTATTAATCTCATAGATGCCAATAGATCAGGGTGGGTAAGAGTGTGGCTGCCTGGGTTCATATCCCAGCTCAGCCAGTGATTTGTAGCCTCAGTTTCCTCACCTGTAAAATGGGGGTAATAATGCTAGTCTGTCAGGATTATTGTGCCTCTGCACAGTATGTGTGTGCAGTGAATAACTATTAAAATTACCCTTTTGTGACGATGAGACTATGCTAGACATTGAATACTTACACAGATATATCCTCATGGAAACAACAGAAAAAGATGAGCTAGATGGAGTTTCGGTATAGTAGACACACGACTGTTTGAATGCTGTATCCACAAAGTGCTGGCGGATGGATTGCTGTCACCCTGGAAAGAAGTGTCCATTAGGCCCCCGCTCAGCCCTGTCCTTTTGAACATTTTCATTAGCAACTTAGATAAAGGGTGACAAGGCATACTTCTCAAATTGATAGCTAATAGCCATGATAGGAAAGATAGCAGGTAACAGTGGATATAAAAATAAGGATCCATAAAGACCCAGAGAGGCCAGAGTATAACAGGATGAGATTAAGTGTAGATAACTGAAGTCTTCCTCTTGAGGACACACCTGTATAAATATGAGATCAGGGGAATAAGGCATAATAATAAAAGTTAATAATTACTAAATTTAATGGTTACCAGTGTAATAATTTTTGAGACACAAGTAATTCTGTGTCATGCTTACTCAACCCTATGAAGGAGGTATGTTATTATCTCCTTTACAGATGAGGAAACTGAAGCCTAGAGATGTTGCATAAAAGTCAGACAATAAATGGGAGAGCCAGAATTTGAACCCAGGCAGTCTGACTACAGAGCCCATCCTGAGTAAGCAAAAGGCTGTATTCATCCAGTAAAGTTAAACTGTATGATGCTGCTGCCCCCGAAGCCACATGTGAGCAGGTAGCATGTGACCTAGGAGCTCAATGATGGTCTCACTCGACTGTAAGCTATCAGGTGACAGCACATGAATGTGTTTTGTTCCAGGCACTACGCTCTGAGAGGCACGTAGACACAGGAATGACTTTCAGAAGACAGTAGACAATGAGGGGCTCAGAGCCTGGTCACTGGAGGAGTGCTTAAAGGAGCTGGAGGAGAGAGGACTCAGTAGGGACTTGATTAGAGGGCTCTGCTTGGATCTGGAATGGGGTCCTGTAGACACTGGATTAAACTTTCTGTTGGCTCTGATGGTTTCTGGAAATTACCTGGGGATAGGTTTTGACTTTAGCATCAGGAGAACACTCGAACTCTAACAGCTCCATAAGTAAACCACAGTTGCAAGAATCGAGTTCCTTGTCCTTAGACATAGTCAATCATCAAGTAAGAAATTGGGCCAAAAAGTCAAACTTGACAAGACTCTATGAAAATAAGCCCCCTGGGTTAGCAGTATTTCTTCAGGGATTTCAGGGCTGTCTTTGTACTTGATGTTTAGAGCCCAAACTTATATACCTTTCAGGGTTTTTTTTTTTTTTTTTAATTCAGCCCTCCCTAAATTTTGGCTATTTAATCTGCTGGACTTGGGATATGGGCCCTGGTATTTCTCCAGGTTATATCAGGGCCTTGGATCACTGGGATCCAGGTGGGTGGGAGATGAGAAATCCTTTTTTTCTTCCCTCTGCTGGCTCCTCTAGCACCTCTGCTGGTCTGGGCCCACATGTACCCAAGGTGCTGGGTGCTGGACAGGCACTGACTACTTGTCCCTTTCTATCCCACTGAGTTAATTCTGGTTTGAGTGCCCCAAAACTTTTAGCTTCAGTTCGTGGGCTAAAGTTCCCTCTCCTCTCTCAGGAGTCATACCCATACCCCCACCTCCTTCCTTTCCCAGCTTCTTGCCAGCCCTTTTTCCCATGCTCCTTCTTCCAGCTTCTCCTTTTCTGCTCGTGTTTTGCCTCCTCCCTTTAGGCCCTAGAAGGGCCCTTCCTAACAAAGGACTCTCATCCCCTCATGCCCTGGAATCCGCACTGGGATCTGTCTCCTACTTCAACTGCTGTCCCCAGGCCACTGACAGTTGATTCTTGGACCCAAGCATCTAAACTGACAACTGTGTCCTGAGGTTCCTGGTCTCCGTAAACCAGGTGATAACAAATAGAACCTTACCCCCCAGATGGGGGGATCCCCCTTTTACAGACAGTCTAACTAGCTTCTTTCCTCCTGCTTGTGATACATCCTTCAGAGAAAATAGTCACCTTACACAAACCTTCAGCAAAGTTCTGCTGAAAACTGTTTATGCCTGCAGAGCTCTTGCTTTATAGAGTGGATCCCGCCTCCAGCCCCAGTCACTGACCACAGCCGAGAGCCAGCATCTCCAAGAGCCCTCTCCATTGGCATTCTCGTTCATCAGAGCAGAGAGTGAGGGATTTCTTTCTTTCCCCGTACTTACTCATGTTGGCCTCCAGGGCAATTTAGCCACAAAAAGTAGACGTGACATTCAGTTTCCCATGGATCCTGACACATTCATCCCATAACTCGTTCATTCAATTCAGTCAACAAGTCTGAGTGCCTGCCCGGTGTCAGGCACTGTCCTTATGTGCTGGGACACAGCAGTGGTCCATGCACACAAGTCCTGGCTGTGGCCTCACATGGGGCGGCCAGCCGCAGACGTACAACGGCAGCGCGTTACGAGGTGTTACATACTCTTTAACAAACATGCACTAAGTGCCTTCTGGGCCAAATTACTCACCTTAAAGTTCTTGTGTTTCTCTCTTTTTTGCATCTGACTCCATAAACCAATATTGTTGCTGTTCGGTGCCCTCGAGTTGGTTCCGACTCATGGCAGCTCTGTGTACAGCAGAACAAAACACTGCCCGATTCTGCATCACCCTCAGAATCAGTGCTGTGCTTGAGCCCACTGTCAGAGCCACTGTGTCAGTCCATCTCGTTGAGCGCGTCCCTCTTTTCCGCTGACCCTCTACTTTACCAAGCATGATGTCTTTCCCCAGGGACTGATCCCTCCTGACAACATGTCCAAAGTATGTGAGACATAGTCTCACCATTCTTGCCTCTGAGGAGCATTCTGGTTGTACTTCTTCCCAGACAGACCTGTTCATTCCTCTGATAGTCCATGGTGCATTCAATATTCTTCGCCAACACCACAATTCAAAGGTGTCCGTTCTTCTTCGGTCTTCCTTATTCGCTCTCCATCTGTCACATGGATACGTGGCGACTGAAAACGTACCAGTATGCTAGGATAATATCTGTTCTTCTACCACTTCCATCTCTTTTTCCATATGGGGAAACCTTGTAGCTACGCCTTGCCAAATTCTTAAGGGTACTTAAAATAAACTCCAGGTTTTCTAAGTTTGCCTGTTGAGTCCCCAAATGGAATTTTGAAAAAATTGGCAGTGTCCTGCCTGGCTATTCCTGTTATAATCAGGAAATACGGTACATACCCCATCCAGCAGTTTGAGTAACTGTAAATCTTTGAGATGAGGTGACAAGCTTTCTTAAAGGCAGACTTTGAAGATTGGTTAGTGTGATGTTTTCCAAACGTGTCTCTGACTTTTATTGGCTCCCTCGTTTACTTGCTGTTCATCAGGCTCTTACCATGTGCTGGGCACTGCACAGGTGCTGAGGATTCAAAGGGAGTAAAAATGGATACAACCCTTGCATTTACGGGACTTCAGGCCAGTGAGAGAGAGACATTATTCAAATGATCCCACAGAGCCACAGCTGTGACCAGTGCTTTGATGCGGGTGGCCAGTCAGAAGGGTTCCCTGTGCCGTGACGCTGTGTGGAGATCTGAAGGGTGAGCCGTAGGAGTTAGGCAGAGAGGAGAGTCCTCGTGAAAGGCTTTCCGGAAGGATGTTACCAGAAGACAGGTGACAAAAGAGCTCCATGCAGAACTGCTCAGATACCTGGTGGCTCTGAGAGAGGCAACTCGCGCTGTGGCTTTCCACATCCATATGCCCACAGAACCTTGCTTGGAGCGTTTCTCCAGGCCAGTGTTACACTGGCACACACTTCAGGAAACATGAATTCATTGTAACCTGAAGCAGAGCTGGTTCAGAAAAAAAAAAAATTTTTTTTTTTTTTTCTTTAGAGAAAGGGGTTGATTCGTCCACCTCTCTAGTAAGTGGCCTAGAGGGGGCTTCATTCATTCATTTGCCGAATACTGACCGGCCGTTCCTGCTGTCACGTGTTCCCATTCTCTTCCCCATCTATTGAGAGCAAGGCAAGGCCATTGCCAACTTCTGGGTCCTTGAAAGCAGGGACCATACATTTTTGTCTTCGTAGCCCCAACACTAAAACTTTTCCTGGCACATAGTAGGTGCTCTCTGAACGAATGGTCTTTGAGTTGTTCTCTCGGGAGGCCGCAGATGAGGCGTAAGCCCTACTTCTAGGGGTGCAGAAAGGGGTGCAGAATTTGCTTGCGGGTCAAAGTAATGTGGAATTCCACGTTTTTGCAGCATTATCCTGCTTACTTAGGAGCCGGTGTTTATAATATGGTGGGGCTTTTGAAAAATGTTTTACATCCGAAAAAAAGTTGCATTAGATATGATACTAATTGTAACTTTATTTAGGAAGAAGAAAATGAAACCTCCAGTGCTTTTTCTACCCAAAGAAATTTCCTCTTTCTCCACCAGGAGCACTGAATGGGCGCAGTATTCTAGTTGACGTTTTCCCACCATCATTGACTTGCATTTCTTTTTACGTCTTCATCCCCTTCTTTTAAGTGTGAATCTCCATTGCCTTGTATGTCTGGTGTCATTTGTTTTGTTTTTCATTTTTGGTTTTATGAGCTATAGACCTGTGGCTAATCATGCAGCATTAAAATCACAATTTGAAATTATTAATAATTTTGTTTACTCTTATATAGAACCAATATTTGAGTAAAATTCATGCCCACTTTTTTTTAAGGATAGTCATTTTAACAGCAGTTTTTATCAGGTAAAATGGAGTGGAATATTGTAGAATTCTCTTTTTTGGAAAAAAAAACTTGAGAATAACTATGAAACTTTTCTCGCCGTAGGATTTACTTACGAGGCACAAATTGCTCAGTGCAGAATTTTTGGAGCAGCATTATGATAGGGTAAGTATATGAGATATTATCCAAACACCGCACAGTTTTTTGTTAGCAGAAATGAAAGATTTAAATTCCATAGCAGAGTATTTATTTTGTGTGTGTACCGTTTATAACGGTGTAGTTGCTTTCCTACTGGAACAGCATACAGAGCGTTAGTCAGAAGAGGAATTGGGTCTTTGTGATGACATGTTGCCCTTTGCATCTTTGCACCTTTTCTTACTTGAGAAGCATAAAATGGGCATTTTTGCTGCTGAATGATAGATAATAGTTAAGATAAAAGGAAACTTCTTATCTGACGTGTAACTTTTCCTTCCTTTTCCATCAGTTGCTCCACATTCCTGCTGCTTACAGTAGAGAGAAAGGGAGGCAGCAGCTGATAGGATGAGAAGCCCTCTAGACTAGAGGAGGCAGGACTCCGGGTCCTGCTCCTGCTCTGCTGCTAACTCCTTGTGGCCATGACCAAGGCAGTTAACCGCTTGGGGACTTAGAAGTCAGTCCTTATTTGTAAGATGAGGGAATTGGACTAGCTCATGGTAAGGTCCCTTCCAGCACTGAGTCGATGTTGGACTTCGTGGTGATGGCGATGCCCCAGAGAGTTGTCGATGACCCTGAGTGTGCTGACAGACGTGGCTCCCATTGATCCTCATAACAACCTTCAGGAAGGTTCCTAGGATGCCCACAAGAGCTCTTTTGTGCCACAGCGGCTTAATTTACAAGTTGTCCAAGATTTGATGGATGCTGTTAGAGAACTTGTGATGATAAAAATGTACTTAAAATCCCGATCTATCCCACAAAATTTGGCTTAGGTTTTAATTGTTTAAATTTTTGAAGTCCTACGTATCGTTAATACTTCATTCTTCACTTTGCTGTTCAACGAGATTATAAGATTCATGGAGGCAAAATCTATGCCTTGTAATTCTTTGGTGTTCCTTTTTCCCTGTTTTCCCCTCCATTCCCAATAACACCGTGACACAATGCTGCGTACGTAGTAAATCCCTCATAAACTGCCTCATAGATGGCTTAACCATTAAACCGAACGAAACCCCTTGACATCGAGTCGATCCTGACTCAGCAACCCTATAGGACAGAGTAGAGCTGCCCCAAAGGGTTTCCCAAGCAGTGGCTGGTGGATTCGAACTGCTGACCTTTTGGTTAGTAGCCGAGCCCTTAACCACTGTGCCATCAGGGCTCCAGCTTAACCATTGCTGGTCATTTATTTCCACCCATGCATAGTTGGACATGAGTCTGTTTCCGTTTTTGTGTTTGTAGTTTTAACGTGGCAGCACTGCCGTTCTCTTCAGTGCCTTTGTACAGTAGTTAGGACCTCAGGCTTTGGCACCAGCCTGCCTGGAGTCTGGCTTCCTGCAGTCCCCCCACGTGCTAACAAAGCTGGGGCAGGTGCCTTCATTCTCTCTGCGCCTTGGCATCCTCGGTCCTAAAGGGACTCATGAGAGCACTTGCTGCAAGGGTTGTTGTGAGGATTAAATGAGAACGTGTGTGTAAAGTGTGTGTGAAGCGTGCAACGTAGTAAGCCTTTAATAAACGTTGGCTATTATTGCCACATGGTTTCAAACATTTTCAACATATTAATGTCTTCATTTAAGTCAGACCAGAAATGGCAGACTAACTGATTTCCAAGAAATTGACTATGGGGAGTAGAATCTGTTTAATTTTGCTATATTTTCCTACCTTTCTCTTCCATGTTATTAACTGATGATATTGGTTAACCGAAGTTCAGGGAAATTTACAAGAGGCATCTAACAGAAGCGCATACAGTGCCATTAAATCTTGGGGAGGGGCAAGGAAGATGGAATAATTTCAATAAAGCCAAGGGCGAGGTTACTACACAAAGTAAAAAGTTTTGATTTTGTGCTCTAAAATCTTGTACATTTTGGCTCTGAGCTTTTTTTTTTTTTCTTTTTAAATCTTCATTAATTTTATTGTCGAGAATATACACAGCGAAACACACTCCAATTCACCAGTTCCTACATGTACAATTCAGTGACATTGACCACATTCTTCAAGTTGTACAACTCTTCTCACCCTCCTTCTCTGAGTTGTTCCTCTTCCATTAACATAAACTCACTGCCCCCTGAGGTTCCTATCTCATCTTTCAAGTTGCTGTTGTCAGTTTGATCCCATATAGCTAGTTTTGAAGACAGCATGATGCTCAAGGCAGGCCTTCTTTATCAGTTAAGCTACCCTGTTATTGGGTTTTCAGAAGACCTCAGGGTATATTTGGGATTCCATGAGAATTTGAAATTCTGATCTGTATTGTCCCCATTTTGATCAGGGTTCTTGTATGGAATCTTTGATCAAAATGTCCAGTCATGGTAGGCAGCCATGGTCCAGTTGTTCATGGGCTCTGAGCTTTCTCACAGCCAAAGCATAAAGGGAAACAATCAATTAAAGGATCACAGTATCTATAAAGTAAAATATATGCTAGCTGCTCAAAAGAAACATAGCCTTTTCTAGCCCTGGGACCAGAGATAACCGTTGGCATCCTTAAGGGAGAGTTCCACCACCGTGTAGTGTGACCGCTGTCCTCGGGGTGGCCCCTCAGTGAACGGAGTGCTGAACTAAAGTGCAGTTCCCTAAAGCACGTCTTTGAGGAGCCACACAGAGGCCTTGGGTGTGTGGCCTGTCCTCTGCCCTCATCCTCTGTCCCAATCCAGGGTAAAGCCTGACGCCACGGAGGACCTCCCCGAGGACCTCACCAGCTATAGCATGCTCTGCAGGCAGCTCTCCGTGACAAGGATTTTACTTTCTGCCAAGAAGTTGAGGTGTAAATATTCTGGGTTACTGAACACAGTCCTAGCCAGTTGTTTTGATGATCAGTTTGATGACCATTTGGGGAGAAGCTAGGGTTAACAGGCATTTCTGAAGAGAGAGAAGCCTAGCCTGCTTGCTTACTAAGCAGATGACCATCCACCTCTGCCTTGAGCAGCTCTGGCTTTGACCTAAGGGGAGGGTTGCAGGCTTTCCTATCAAGAGCCAGATTGTAAATATTTGAGACTTTACAGTCCACGTGGTCTCTTGTTTTCGCGCAAAAACAGCCATAGACAATCCATAAATGAGTGAGTGTGACTGTGTTCCAGTAAAACTTCACTTACGAAAACAGACAGCAGGCGGGATTTGGCCGAGCCTGCTCTCAGCCACAGACGAAGCTGACGAGGGCCAGTCACAGAGCACAGGCACAGATCATAGTAGCACGCGTCCTCCAGGATCCAGCACAGCCGGTAGAAAGTCTCAGGAGCGCGCCAGGAGCCAGCACAGCCAGCTCACACTGCAGAGTCCGGGGAGGTTTTCAGCCTTCCATTGTTAAAACATAAACCAGTATAAAGCTAACTGGCTTTCCCTCCCTTCTCACCCTCACACTTTGAGAAAGCATAGCCTTGGCCTTTTCGTGTCCCTCATTGCCCATTTGCTCCTCCCTACTTTGATCTGGCTTCTACTCCGACCACTGCAGTGACACTGTTCTTGTCAGGGACCAACCACTTTGTAAATCTAGGGGACACTTGTCAGTTCTCAAATCTGTGCCATTTCTCATTCTCTCTAGGTCTCTCTCAGGCTGTGTCCTACCCTCTTTATGCCCCGAGAATATCTTTTCTCTTCCCCTTTCTAAACCAACTCCGTCCCATCCTTCAAGTTGGAGCCTCAGTCCCCCCTTCTGTAGGACATCTAATGTTTAACACAGTGCTTAGTTTCTCCACTCTTAACTTCTGTTTCTTGCTTGATACATTGAAAGGACAGATAACTGGTCTTTTCATGGGTGTCCTTCAAACTAGTGGAGTTTTCATCAGTAAAAACTATGACTTTTCTAATCGAACCCCAGGAAGTGAAAACTGACAACAGAGGGGGAAGTAGAGTTATGTTTTGTATGTATGGAGTTTGGGGTGGCAGGAGAGGACCAGATTTGAACGGTGTGTGGGCCTGGCCAGAGCGGGGAGGGGCCCCTTGGAGGTAGCGAGGACAGGTGATGCTGTGATGTGTCAGCTGGGGAGGCCCTTGAGCGTATCAGGCAGACACAGGAGAAGAGGAAAGCTTGGGCGACTGTTGCCTCTGTGGAGTTAGAAATTCATACTCAAGCTCTATAACGTGATTCTGCCAGTCTTCTCTAAAGTAACCCTAATAGGTGTTTTCTTGTCTCTTAGTTCTTCAGTGAATATGAGAAGTTACTTCATTCAGAAAATTATGTGACAAAAAGACAGTCACTCAAGGTACGACAGTTTACTTGTTCTGTGTGGTTTATTTCTCTTCACCCTGGGTTTGAAATTGGGAACTGGGAAAAGGGAGATTTGCTGGTATGGGTCATAGACTTTGGGGTGAGGGGTCTTCCCTGTGACCCTTGAAGAGAAGTGGTCCTATGCCAGGAGTCTCTTGCTGAGGTCAAGGATGGACTCCTTTCCCCAGTGTTACACAAATGTGGGCGGGTGGGCAGGATGACCTGGGGCCAGTACCTCTTCACAGGAAAAACTTTTTTTTATTGGCAAATTAATAGCATTTGACCAAGTTCTGGACCCTCACACTGCTTGGATAAGGCTGTAGAGACCCCCCTCTTGCCACTTCAGAGTTGCCAACTTGCGAAGGAAGAATAAGACTGCCACTTGTAAGACCTGTGATGGCTGTGACGCACATCACGCGTCTCTGCAGATTATTCTAGCACTGGCCCACGCGGACTGGCTCGTGAACACACGGAGCAGTTTTGAGGCCCAGCGATACTCTAAAGATGGATTTTTAACGTGCAGTTTTTTTGCTGTCGTATTGGAGTTTATGTTGTACTGTATTTTATCAGCAAATTTGTATTCCCTATGCAAGACTTCAAATTTTCCACGTGTTTATGTCCAGAGATAACACGAATGCACGTTTACAGAGTAGGCTCTGGCTGTCTCAGGCCTTGAGTGTCTCCTTCAGAAGGCGCGGCCAGGCTTACTGCAGGTGTTCAACTCCTGAGGGAAAAGTGGGCGTTCACATAGCAAGTGGCGTGACCTGTAGGACCTTGACAGCTTTTAGGTCATAATTCAGCTCAGTTCCTCAGTCTTCTGGATGCTTGTTAATATCCTGTGCTTAACAGTGATCATTATATTATCACATGAATTCTTTCTAAAACTTTGGTTTTTCCTTAAATCCTAATGATACATAAGAGTGACTGTTTGTCTTCTCAGCTTCTCGGTGAGCTGCTATTAGATAGACACAACTTCACAATTATGACAAAGTACATCAGTAAACCTGAGAACCTCAAGTTAATGATGAACCTTCTACGAGACAAAAGCCGCAACATCCAGTTTGAGGCCTTTCACGTTTTTAAGGTAGAGTACGAAAGTCACATACAACGACATTTCCTCCAGAGTAGTTCATCTCGTTCCGTTTACAAGTTACTGAAAGGTTTTAACCTCTTTGTAATAATCCAAAAGGTTGAATTCAGTTCAGTTTTCCTATTCATGTGGCAGAACATTTCAACAGAAAGACCTGGAAATAGGGTGTACCCATTGAAATTTGGGGACAAGAAACACTTGTTTATGGAGAATGGTCATTTTTCTTTGGCATACCAAAAAAAAAAAAAAAGGCCAAACGCACTGCCATCAAGTCCATTCTGACTCACATTGACCCTGTAGGACAAAGTGGAATTGCACAGAGAGTTTCCAAGGAGCAGCTGGGGGATTCAAACTGCTGACCTTTTGGTTAGCAGCTGTAGCTTGCCATAGCTCTTAACCACTGTGCCACCAGGGCTCTTTGGCATAGAAGATTTTTGATCACAGAGTGAAAGATAATCCACTTTCTTAATGCTTCCCGTGACGTTTTTGTTCTTAAAATTCAGTCAGACCGCCTGTGCCCAGAAATACTTTCTGCCCATTTTATTCTAAAATCAAATGGTAACTGTTGTGTTTCAGGGCTGGCAGAATGAGATTCAGTCCTTTTTGTGCTCAGACATGTAATTAATCTAATTCCTTTTCCAAATTGTAAAAGCAGAGAATCTTCTAACACAAACATCTGAGCTAATGTCCCTGACGCGCCAGACCCCCGGGAAGGCACTGGGTGTGTTCTTGGTATGTGGTGGTGGCTGTGGTGCACATGTCGCTGGGTCTTCTTGCGTCGCTGCGGACTGATGTGGCTCTCTCTGCACGCAGGTGTTTGTGGCCAACCCCAACAAGACACAGCCCATCTTAGATATCCTCCTGAAGAACCAGGCCAAACTCATCGAGTTCCTCAGCAAGTTTCAGAATGACAGGACCGAGGATGAACAGTTTAACGATGAGAAGACCTATTTAGTGAAACAGATCAGGGATTTGAAGAGACCAGCCCAGCAGGAAGCCTGATCCCCGATAAACACCTAAACGTTAAATCCGCATTCAGCGTTCGCTCGCTGTTCGCTCCTCGGCATCAGGCGCTCTTACCGATTCATGAGGAACATTACTGCTAGTCTGCTGTTAAGTGAACGGTTTTTCATTTTACCTTTTTCGTTTTTTTAGTCCAAGTTGGAGAACGTAGCTGCTGCTTTCTTGCACTCTAGAGCACACGTGGACTTTTTCTTGATTTTGTGTCATTTCAGAATTCAAAGACTCTGTTTGCTATAGGAGTTCTGAAAACGGCTAGGTTCGCGGAGGCAAACAAATAGATGATAGTGTGGTTTAGGGGAGAGGGCGCTGGCAGGAGGGGACTGAACCTCTGTGTTTGCGTTCACCTTTGTTAAAGACCCGAGCACACCTGGCCTTCTCGGTGAGATTGTCCGCCGTCGTGCGAGGAAGATCACGCAGAGCTTTGTGGGAAATCAGAGGGGGGCTGGATCCAAGATGGGAGCTTTGGGGGGGATAAAGTTGACACGCATATAAATTGATACTGAAACTTAGCAACTTCTCAAAAGTGTGAAGCTTCATGAGGTCATAAGGAAAATGTATATATGCTTTTCACAGCTTTCTAGAATTTTTTGACATTTGATTTTCTTGAGACTTGACTTGTAAACTTGGATATGTTGAAGGGTATTTGTTCGTTTTACTTTTTGAAGGTATTTTAAAACGGTAGAGCTAGCGACGCCACCTCGCATTTCGTTTCAACGATGCCTACAGGTTTCTTTTGTATATAATTCTTAGAATGCTCATTTCTTTTAAATGATTTAATTTGTACAGCAGAGGGATGTTATTGTATTAGTATGTAACTATTACCTAATATTGAGTTTTTGCAAAAAAAAAGAAAAATGAATGCTCATATGTAATTGAAATACTTCAGATCACATGAAAATGCTGATTTAACATTTAAGTATCGCAGCATTAAAAGAAAAAAAAAGGAACCAATGGGGTGCCATTCACAGGCTGAGCTACAGCCCTGGAACTCAGCCCGCTCCTTTTGCCTGCGTGACATTGGCCTGATCCATTTATGGTCAGTCGTGACTTCGCCAGATCAATGCCTGGGACAGACTGTGCTGCATCACTGCTGACTGTGTGTGTGTGGAGAGACCTCTGCAGAGCCCCTTGTCTTTCCTAGATTAAGTAATCCAGCACAATAGTTGTAAAACTGATTAAAATTTTGACTCCTCTTAGAAGAAAGAAGCGTTCCTAGTCACAGGTGCCCTATGGGGAAATTTATTTTTTTTAACGTCCCTTTCCTCACTGCTGCAAACCGTCAGTATTTATACAGTAACTGATCTTGCACCACTTTCATGTTACTGTGACCACGGCAGAGCAGCATCTCCTAGAACATACCTGTGTGAAGGCCTCAGGATGGTATCTGTTCATCCAGCGATACTAAGATCACAACTAACAACTTACAGATCAGAGTTTGCCTGTTCGAATTCAGCATGGCTGTAGCTGATTAAGAAATTGATATGATTATTCTTTGCTAGCCTCTCTTACTAATTGAATTACTTATCAGCCAGTAAAATGAGACTCCCAAGTGATGTTTCGGCAGGTTTTAAAGCCTCCTTCGAGGAACTCCAGTTACAAAAATAGCTCCAGAAAATACGGCTGTGTTGTCCTACTTGATTAAAATGGCAGCCTGCATTACAGCTGGTTTTCCTGAGGCTGTCTTCACAAGAATCTGTGTAAAGTAATTCCTGTTTTTCTGTTGGAAGTAGGGAAAGCAGTTTAATCTCCGTGGGAAGAAAACACCTAAGACGTTTAGAAAGGCAGGCTTGGTCACAGTGCACGTCCTGGTTTTGGTGGCCTGATGCTGTGTATTTGGATTCAGTGAACATTAATGACACCGAGTGGAAGAAATGTTTCCTTGCCAAGCTAGGTTCTTAGAACTTTTAAACAACAGAATAGCTTCCTCTCTGGCTCTAGAGCCATTTATATGAAGACAGGGAGGGCGCAGTGTGTCAAAGAAAACAGTGACTAGGTACTGTGGCTTCGAACCGACAGTTAGGGCCTTTTGTTTTTAAACAAAACAATGTGAAAACATTCAGTGTTGAGAAGTTGCGTTTGAGGTTAAGATCGTTGAATATATTCATAGTACCAAAACTGTTATACTGGAAGTGGTTTCTTTTCCTGTTAGAAAGGTTTAATTTTACAGAAGGCAGTTATCTCATGTGATTTTTTAACCCTTAAAAAAAAAAGTGGAGATGTATTCAGTTGTAACAATGCCATTCGTTTCCCCTAAGGAAAAGTGAGTTTCTTTTCAGAAAATCTGGCTGGCCCTGTAATTTAAATTAAAATAAAATTTTGGAGAAACAGCATGGTCCGTGTTTGTGATGTCTCGTAAATGGTTGCATGTGCATCCCTGAGGAGCGCCCCCACAGCAGACACGGGCGTGATTCTCGGCACAGACTGAGACAGGAAGCTGTCGTACACGCCTCTCCAAGTCTCGGTCCCTGTCCGGGTTTCTAAGGCTTTCGCTGCTTATTTATCTTTCCACCTTGCTCATGAGTTGCTCACGCACCCATGTTTCACAGTTGGGTGTTAATCACACCTCTTCACAGCATCACTTTTTAGACTGTACCATCTAGGGTCTAGATCCTTTCTCTGTGGTTCTGTGACCTCTTACCACTAACAGAAGGTAAAACTAGAGTAAGTACTTGGGCAGGAGTATTTATAAGTTAACCAAACCAGTTGCCCGCAAATCGATTCTGACTCACGGCAGCCCCACGTGTGTCAGAGTAAACTGCTCCATAGGGTTTTCAATGTGAAGAGTTTTGGAAGGAGATCACCAGGCCTTTCTTCCGAGGCACCTGTGAGTGGATGCAACCCTCCAACCTTTTGTTTACTGGTCGAGCACATTAACCATTTGTATCAACCGGAAATTCTAACCACTTACAATCCAAAAGAATAGTTAACAGGGACCTTAAGATTTCAGACCCTCATCGGGGTCCCCATCTCCCAGTGTTCACGCTGACCAAAGGTAGCGGTCACCAATGCCCTGCCACCCCCCAGTCCGCTTGAGGCTTCATCTTGTGTGCTTGTTCACAGGGACCCCTGGAGCCTCACTAACGTGCAGTTCCCCAGGTGGTCATCAAGTTGAGAATTGCAAACCGTGAGCAGCCCTGGGCCCTTCCCTGTGGGACAGACTCGGTGCAGACACTGAGGGCCAGAGCCTGGAGCTGTCCTGAGAGCTCAAAGCTCCATGTGCAGGTGACCTTGAGCCCTCTGTGCAGGAGGTCGTGTCCTCTGGAATGTGTTCAATGTTTTTTCTAGACAGTAAGACAGGCACCGGAGACTTTGGGGAAAGGTTTACCTTTTCAGCATTCACAAGATGGACAGCTTTTGTAGATGAGCTTTGTTCCCTGGTAAAAATAAATATATATTTTTTTAGTTGTTGTCGAAAATATACACGGTAGAACATACACCAGTTTAACGATTTCTACATGTACAATTTGGCAACATTGATTACATTCTTCAAGTTGGGCAACTATTCCCATCCTCCTTTTACTAATTGTTCTTCCTCCGTTAACATAAACTCACTGCCCCCTAAGCTTCCTATCTCATTTTTCGAGTTGTTATCAATTTGATCCCATATAGGTAGTTCTTAGAAGATCATAGTGCTCAAGGCAGACATTCTTTACTAATTAAGCTCAACTATTATTTGGCTTTAAGAAGGCTTCAGGAGATATTTTTGGTTTAAGGTTGAAAGATTATCTCAGGGTAAAAGCTGTGGGGATTCATGCAGCCTCCATGGCTCCAGAAAATCTGGATTCCAAGAGAACTTGAATTCTATTCTGCATTTTCCCCCTTTTGATCAGGATTCTTCTATAGAATCTTTGAGCAAAACATAAGGGTAGCTGGGTACCATCCAGCTCTGGTCTCTGGTCTCATGGCAAAGGAGGTAAGTGTTCATGGAAGCAATGAGTCACACAGTCCATTTCTTCCTCCTATTCCTGCCTCTCCTTCCTCTGTTTCTCCAGGCAAATAGAGACCAATGATTGTACCTTGGATGGCCACTAGCAAGCTTTAAGACCCCAGGTACTACAGAACAAACTAGGAGATAGAACAGAAGCACTAACCATGACAGTAGGCCAATTAACTGGGATGGCCCATGGAACCCTGACCTTACTGATGACACTTCTTACTGAATTCTTTCCCTTCCTTGTCTTACTCCCACACAGCAGCAGTGTTCCTGGCATCAAGTCCCAAGTAAATGACTCCCATTTGAACCCTTGGCTCAGGTTCTGCTCTGAAAAAAACCATATTAAGACACTTTGTTCCTTTCTCTAACCCAGAGGTGGGGACAGCTAGCCTGGGTTCCCCCAGGTACAGCACCATCCGTTTTAAAAGAGAAAGCCTGTGGGATGGCAGAGCAGGGCTGCCGCCCTTCTGGAAGCATCCCTCCTGCCCCTCTTACCTCAGTATTGAGAGACTGGCCGCAGTGTGTGTGTATCAAAGCCTGACAGCAAATAGCACAGCAAGGCCACTCTTGCCTGTAGGCTCTGCCACCTGGGAAAGCCCCAGACACAGGGCCCTGCAGGTAGTCAGCTGAAGCCTCAAGGCTCTTTCAAAAGCAGCAGGACAAGACGCACCTGCTGCTGTTGCTGTGAAATAGCTCTTCATGGTCCTCAGAATTGCTAGCAAGACTCCAGTTCTCTCGCTTTTCTCCTCTCAAGACTTTTAAAGGCAGATGTTGCTGGCAGCTGCCATTGAGTTGGCCCCCAATTCGTGGTGACCCCATGCACAATGGGATCAGACCTTTGTGATCCATAGCATTTTCGTTGGCTGATTTTTGGAAGTAGATCACCAGCCTTTCTTCCTAGTCCGTCTTAGTCTGGAAGCTCTGCCTAAACCTGCTCAGCCAGCCTCACAGCAACACTCGAGCCCCCACTGGCAGACAGGAGGTGGCTGAGCACGGGGTGCTTGTGTTCTGAGCACCTCGTCTAACTCCACAAGGGGAAGGAGAGTCATTATCGGCATCAACAGTGCAAGGCTGAGTCCCATGAGGCAGAGGTCAGACATGCCTCCTCTCTCCAACCATTTACCAATTCTGACACCAGCCCTCCCTCCCACGGCACTCTACTTCTCTGCTGGATTCGATAATTCATTCCAGTGACCACATACAACTCACAGACAATACTCAAGATTATGGGGTTTCCTAGGGAAGTAACAGGTTACAGTTCAGGATCACGAATAACTCAGGATACAGTTCTCTGATCAGGACAGCTTCTCAGCTGTGCCCACAGGCACTCCTCTCTGTGGCCCTTGGTGTCTCAGCCTCTTGGCCTGGCCTCTGCCCTGCTCAGGCAAGTGTTACAAAGCTCTTCAGCTCCACCAAGTGCCTGGAGGCACCCCATTCCTCCAGGAAGCTTCCTGCCCAAAGGTGCTCAGTTCTCTTGCACCATGAGTCAGCACACCCACTGTCATCAACTTGTTCTGTGGGCCAGGGAGCCCACCATGCCGTCTTGGGCACGTCCTCTGCTACCACCATTTCTCTGCTGCTGCTTCTCACCATCTCACCGTCTCCAGTGTTACAACTCTCTCTCTCTGTCTCCTGAGTCTATGAGGGTCTTGGCACAGGGACCCCAGGTCCAAAGGACATGCTCCATTCCTAGCTCTTCTTTCTCGGTGGTAGTGAGGTCCCCCTCTGCTCTGGGACTGGCTCTCTTTTAAGCCTACCGGGATGGTAAAACTGACCAATCCCCTCATTATGGTTCCATATACCTTATTTGCGTGGCCCTACCCGCCACGGGGTTCCATGTATCTTATTTGCATAATTGTTAGCAAGTTGTCCAATCCCCTTGGTGGGTCACAAGCACCTCATTCATTTGCGTAGTCCCACCCAATCATTTGGTGGGAGTTGTAAGACCATGGCAAGAAAGGCCATATAAAAACAATCCAGAGAGGCAGGGCCAAGATGGTGGAGTAGTTAGACGCTTCCAGTGAACTTTCTTACAACAAAGACCCAAGAAAACAAGTGAAACGATTATATTTACAACAAGCTAGGAGCCCTGAACATCAAAGGCAAAATTAGAAAACAGACTGAGCGGCAGGGGGAGGGAGAGATGGTTCAGAAGTGGAGAGAAATTGCCAGACCTGAATCACCAGAAACCCTCAGGCTGTGGTGGGCTGGTGGTACCGTTCAGCCGCAGTTTCCTCGGGAAGAAGCAGCCGCACAGCCTGCTCACACCTCCGGAACCAGAGAAGAACGGCGCTCTCTGCAAAAGCTAAGTACTTGCATATATTTTACCACACACCCCACCCCCAAGCCGGCTTCAGTGGTTGGTGATTTTCCTGGGCCTGAGATAGGTCCTGCTGTGTGGTCTGAGCCATTCTCCCAGCCTTGGAGAAGGAATAAATTCACAACTGGGGGAAAAGATAATCTGCCAGCTCCACTAACCTGGGGAGCTCAGGACAGAAGTGGCTCCTGCCCAGTTATAAACGGTCCATGAATACCTTTCCTCCCTGCATGGACCTGTGTGGGCCTATTTCAGGAGCATAGGCCTTTGTTGGCAGACTGCAACTGGTTCAGCTGTGCAGTGGAGAGGTGGGTGTTTGATGTTTGACACCGCTTTGCCTATTAAGCAGGGCCCTCACGTACCCACATCAGGGGCCTAAGGACTGGTGGCTCCACTCAGGTCACCCAGCCACCTGCAACAGGAGTCCAAGGATAACTGGTACCTCCCAGTTCTTACAACCAAAAGCATTGGGTGCCCATGGTCCGTCTGCAGAACCCACCCACCTGTGCGCTCTAGGGAAGAAGGCCATGCTTTCCTCACACTTGGGGGATGGTCGTCAGCCCCCTGCCTTGTTCAGAGCGTGACCCCCTACTGCAACCAGATACTGGTACCTACACCAATCACCCTTGCCCCTCTAAGACTGCAGGACAGCCTGTACCACACTCTTGATGACCAACTACCTGGACACCTGAGCTGAATCTATACGAGAAAAGTGAATGGACACCTAGGCTGATATGCCTGGTAAGAGCTCTAGTCATCTGGTGACAGGACATTAGAGCTTCGAAGACGAAAATAAGCTAGCTCACTCAAGCAACCTATTTGGACGTATCAAAACAAAACAAACAACAGGAATCAAACCCGGGTCTCCCACATGAAAGACAAGAATTCAACCACCAAACACCGATGTCCCCTAAGACACAGATCCCTATAAAATGACTGTATAATATAGCCCTACTACTACCCACTGCTATCGAGTGGATTCCGACTCATAGTGACCCTATAGGACAGAGTAGAACTGTCCCATAGGGTTTCCCAGGAGCGCTTGGTGGTTTTGAACTGCTGATCTTTTGGTCGGCAGCCATAGCTCTTAACCACTATACCACCAGGGTTCCCTACAAAACAACTGATATAGCCCTACTAAAAAAAAAAAAAAAAAAAGACTGCATAATTGGAAATTGACTCAAGTTAGGGAACGTTCATTTCTAGAAAGGAATTTGAAGCGGGATGAGCAGAGAAGGCTGCTAGGGTCCGTGTGGGGTCTGTGCCCACCGTTGGTGCTGCTGCCCTCACGTTGTGAAGTTACGGGGACCCAGCAGTCCGCTTTCCTGCAGTAGCCCTCCCAGTCCGCTTTCCTGCAGTAGCTCTTCCAGTCCACTGGGTGGCAGCAGAGCACCTTCCTAGCAACTGCTGGTCCTGCCGGGATGGCTCCCCACAAGGCAAGTCTGGAGTGACAAACATGGACAGACCCTGAGATTCCAGGGGTGCTGCGTACCGAGCTGGCCTGCGCTTCCGGAACGCTCTTTTCAGCAAAAAGAAGGAGATGGTCAAGAGGGGTTATAAAAGAGAAGGCTGGACAGACATGGTAGTAAAATGTGAATGATAGGATCCAGTTGGTGGGCATATATGTTTTTGTAATAAACTTTATTTTTCAGAACAGTTTTAGATTTACAGAAAAATTTGCCAAGAGAGTACAGACAGTTCCCACATACCTCACGCCCAAGTTTCCCCTACTGGGAACCTCTTACACTTTGCACTGGCCTGCTGACCTAAAGGCTGGCAATTGGAACTAGGCCAGTGACACCACAGGAGAAAGACCTGGGGACCTCCTTCCCTTGAGATCACAGCCAAAACAAAACCAAACCCCGTGGAGCAGTTCTAACCTGTACATGGGGTCACCACGAGTTGGAATTGCCTGGACAGCTACGGGCTTGGTTTTGGGTTTTATATGATACACTTGTTGCAATTGTGTGTGTGCGTTACTTACCCCTGGGTTGCTTGTGACTCATGGAGACCCCATGGGTGCAGAGCAGAACAGCTACACAGGGCCTTCAAGGCTGTGACCTTCCGGAAGCAGATCGCCACGTCTGTCTTCCGAGGCATCTGTGGGTGGGTTTGAACCACCAACCTTTCATTTAGTAGTCCAGGACTTAACCCTTTGTGCCACCCAGGGACTCCTTGTCACAATTCATGGACTAATATTGATACATTACTATTATTAACTGAAATCCATACTTCATTCAGTTTTTTGGTTTTTCCCCAAAGTCCTTGTTGGGTTCCAGGCTCCCACCCAGGATACCACGTGACATCTAGTCATCCTGCCTCTTTAGGCTCCTCTTGGCTGTGACAGTTTCTCAGACTTCCCTTGTTTTGGATGACCTTGACAGTTTTGAGGAGCCCCAGTCAGATATTTTGTAGAATGTCCCTCTGTTGGGATTTGTCAGATGTTTTTCTCATGATTAGACTGGGGTTATGGATTTGGGGGGAGGAAAACTACAGAGATAAAGCGCCCTTCTCATCAAATGATATCAAGGGCCCATACTACCAACGTGTCTTACCCTGCTGACATTGACCTTGACCACCTGGCTGAGGTCGTATTTGTCAGGCTTCTCCACTGTAAAGTTACACCCCTCCCCTCCTTCCATACTGTCCTCTTGGAAGGACGTCACTACGGATACCCACACTTAGGAAGGGGGAGTTGTGCCCTCCGCCCCCGTAAGCAGGGTAGCTACATGAATTATTTGGAATTCTGCCCAAGAGATTTGTCTCCCCCCACCCGCCACTGGTTTTACTCTGTAAAATTCTTTCAGTTTTCTGAGTGCCTGAAAGTTTTCATAATAAAATGGTGGAAGCAAAATAAATGCTCGAGAGAAACGGACGGAATGATAGACACCCAGCCCACATCGCTGAATGCATACGGACAGCCACATGGTTTTCAGGGGTGCCGGGGCCCTTCTCCCACCACGGGCGCTGCCATCTTTGCAAATCCACTGCCATCGAGTCCATTTCGACTCATAGTAACCCTTAAAGGACAGAGTACAGGTGCCCCATAGGGTTTCCAAAGCTGTAAATCTTTATGGAAGCAGACTATAACAGCTTTCTCCCACGGAGCAGCTGGTGGGTTTGAACCGCCAACCTTTTAGTTAGCAGCCAAGTGCTTTAATCACTGTGCCACTAGGCCATCCTTGCAAGGGTTCACTCTTTTTTGGGGGACTGTGGAGGGGCGGGCAGGGCAGAGAGCCAGGACGGTAGCCTGCATCTTTCTGCAAGGGTATGTAGTCTATATTTAAATCAGTTTTGCACAGAAGCAAGCCTGTGTTTCCTAAACTCCGTGGCTTCTCAGCTGTCAGACTCGGAATTCAGTCTAGTCTAGGGAGACGGAGCCAGGTGGTGAGTTTCCTGAGCTCCAAATGCCCCTGTCCCACTGCCCAGCAGCCGCCTCCCTCGGGTCCCCAGCCACAGCTGCAGAACCTGGCGTTCGCCCACCCACCAGGCCCAACCTCAGGGCACTGAGGTCCTCCTGGTTCCTTAGGCCAACACCACATGACTCGCCTGCGATTCCTTACCTGCTCTCCCACCCCACCCCCATCCAAGCAACAGCTAGTCCTATTTGCTCAGCCTGCAAACGCTTCACCCTTGACGTTGCAAGTCAAACATCCTTGAAACTTGTAACAAGCCTTCAAACATTACAAGAAGACTCTCCCTTTCTTAGGAAACAGACATTCAGCTTTATGGTGACACAATACAGAATCGGTATTGGTTTATGTTTTACGGCAACTGGTAGGTAAATGTTTGCTAACCTTCTCCTTAACCATCTGAAAAATCCATCACAGTCTTCCTAAAGCCCCTCTGTCAACGGACCCCCGTTCTTTCAAAGTTCTTCATTAACTGCTAACAATTCTCATTAACATTTACTGAGTGTGAGTGCCTGGGTGGTGCAAAAGGCTAACTTGCTCAGCTGCTAACTGAAAGACTGGAGATTTGAGTCTACCCAGATGCACCTCAGAAGAAAGGCCTGGCAAACTACTTCTGAAAAATCAGCATTGAAAACCCTATAGAACACAGTTCTACTCTGACACATGAGAGGACACCGTGAGACAGAGTCAACTCGAAGGCAACTGGTTGTTTACATGAAATTCTCCCTTGAGCCTCACAATATTTGGTGTCTTGATTTTACAGATGCAGGAGCAGAGGCACAGAGAGGGTAAGGCACCTGCCCAAGCCCACACAGCAGTAGGTTGCAGAGCCATTCCAGACCTGGAAGATTCCACTTTCACTCTCTCAGAAGCCAGCTGCCATGTAAAACACCTTGGGCCAGAGGACTGAGTATTGAGAGACCACATGGAGACAGGGAAGCCACGTGGAACAGAACGGGAGCACCTGCCCAACGGCCAGCGCCAAGGCTCCAGACACGTAAGTGAAGCCACCTTGGAGATTCCAGCACTGGCTAAGCTTCTAGCTGGTTGCATCTAGACAAGTGGCACCAGCTGACACCTCAACAAGCAGAACTGCCCAGTAGACCCATAGAATCATGGGGAACAATAAATTGTCTTAAGCCACAAAGTTTTGGGGTGGTTTCTCATGCCGCAATAGACCATTGAAAGGCTGCTTTCTCTGTAACTGATAGAAAAAGCGACAAAAGACAGTGAAGACAGCTGCGCAGGGACCCTCCCTGAGCTTTGCCACAGCTGCCCAGCCCAAGAGATGAGGTCCTGGGAGGTCCCCAAGGAGCAGAAGGGCCAGCAACTGCAAGAGGTGGAAACGAGAAGATGAAGAGCAAAATGTCAAGTTGGCTGAGCTTCTGGCGCTCTTGGCTCCAGCTGTTCTTCTAGGATAAGAATTAAAAGCTTGTTACCTTTGGGCAAGCAGGAGGAATGACTTGGAGCATCAGTGCTTGCAAGTTTGACATGGATGTTGATTCACTCTGTCATGGAACGCTACAGTGGTTACAGTGGTCTGACTCTATTAGAAACAAGTACCTCAGCCCTGCCAAGGACGAAGCATCCTTACTAGCTGGAGCCCCACCAGACTTGGGAATTTCCCCCCATATTTCCTACTGCCCGGTGGCTGGTGAAGGAAGCCGTAGAAACAAAAGAAGAAATGGGTAACTATACCCCCTCCTACTCAACTGGAATTCCAGTTCCAGAAACCATGTCTTCCTGAGGATGTGAATTCAAGAAGACAGAAGACAAGGCCATCAGAACAATTGTTGATGTCTCCAAGGAGGATGTGGAGCAAAGTCGAGCACCCAGCTAAGCCGTCCCTACATCAGCAGACACCCAGCCAGCCCTGAGACACACAAACCAGTTCAGCCAAGATCAGCATAGCCACCCAGGCCATCCCAGAATCAGCCAACCCACGGCAGACCCTGAGATGATGAGGGAGTTAGATGGAGGCCATCAGAGACCAGCCAACCTTCAGCTGGCCCTTAGTGAGCCCAGCCGAGGGCAGCAGAACTGCCCAGCCCAGTCCAGCTCAAACCAGCCAGCCTCCAGCTGATCTACAGACTCATCGTCAACAAGATCGAGCTGCACATTGAGCTGGACAAAGCCTGGTTCCCCCAGGTCCCAAGGCCCAGCCTCCACTTTGAAGAAGAGCTGAAGCAGCCCAACCTTCCTGCCACTTGAGCAGCGCTCCATCCAGCATTTAAACAGTAATACCCTCTCAGGGCCTCTGCCTGGTCAACTTGTTCACCTGGGCAAGACGAGTTTGAAAGTCATGTCCTCCTTGCTCACCTTGATCTGCATGTTCTTGGAATGTGAGCTTTGAAAATTCCACTACTACTTCCTTGACGTTTAAAGGTGAGGTTAGCAGAGTCAGTCAAAGCCCCTTGTAGAGCCCTCCATAGCCCCTCCTGCATATCCCCTCCTGCATACCCCCTACACACACTGAAGACCAGCTGGACCCAAACCAAGTAGGCACTGAGCACCAGCAGTTTTCTGTAACCTTTTGTGAACAACATGAGGCCTCCGGGGCCCCAGAATAATGTTTGCTCCTGAGAAGAAAGAACATTAGGGAGGATTTCCTGCTCTGTGCCTTCCTCGTCTCCACGGGGAGCTCCCTGTTTGCTGGAGACTGCTTTGACTCCTTGTTCTCTGTGGTCTGTTGTGGCCAGAGAAAGAGGCTTAGCAACCTGAGGGACAGAGCAGTGGCCACAGGGCCCTGGAGCACCTGCTGAGGTTCGTGACGCTCTGGTTCCTGCAGATACAGTGCCAGGCAGTGGCAGTGCTGTACGGGACATTGGACCTGGCCCTGCTGCCCATAAACTGATGGGCTGGATGGCCGCGATGATGGTCATGGCCAGATTTTGAATTATTAAGTACTTACTGCTTTAGGAGTAGAGACAAACTGGCCCCTGGCAATTCTGCCCTCATGAGGCAAAGACATTGAATTTTTCAGATGCTTGACCTCACTGAAAATCAACGTGGAAGCCTCAAATCAACTTTAATGGAAGCCAGACTGAAGAACTAGCTATTGGAAATATAGAAAACTGGAGGTCATTAATAAAGAGCTGAATTCTCCAGCTCTTTACTTGGACTTAAAATAGCGGCTTTTAGGAAAGGACTTACCAAAGAGAGATCTCCACATTTAGAACAAGTTGAGCTGACGGCTGGCATCACATGAAAGATTCCATCTTAGAAGACACATCAGAACACAGCCATTACCAAGTAGCCGCGACCAAAGCCACCTTCAAAATATGAGAAGAAAAAAGAACAACTTTAGACAGTATTCAAAGGTGCTTTAGAGGAAAATGGTGATATTTGGGGGTGCGTAAAGACGCTCTCTCACAAGAAGCCAAGGAATGGCAAGGGAGAGTGAGCGAACTCATTAGACAGAATAAAATGTTCGAGAACTCGCAAGTCAGATTAAGCCTCTGGGTGGCCACTTGGTTACGTAGTGGTTTGGGGCTTCCTTCCTGGGGGAAGACAATACAGATGGTGGGAGCTTGGGATTGCACATCAGAAATGCATCGGAAAACAGGCCTCCTAGAAGACGAATCAAATCAAAGGAGTTTTAAAGAAACTGATTGATGCAACTTGTTATGGATTGAATTGTGTCCCCCCAAAATACGTGTTGGAATACTAACCCCTATACCTGTGAAGGTAATCCCATTTGGGAACAGGGTTCTCTTTGTTACGTTTATGAGGCTGAATCTGTGTAGGGTTTGCCATAATCTAATCATTTCTGGGTTATACAGAAGAGTATAGACTCGGGACAAAAGGGGGAAGATAGATGCCACGTGGAGATTGCCAAGGAACTGAGGGACAGAAGCCGAAAGAGACAAAACTCTTCCCCCAGAGCCGACAGCGAGAGCCTTTCCCTAGAGCTGGCACCCTGAGTTTGGACTTTCAGCCTCCTGAGCTGTGAGAAGATAAATGTCTCTTCACTAAAGCCACCCACTTGTGGCATTTCTGTTACGGCAGCACTAAGACACTAAAACACAACTCAAATATTTATTTTAAAACACTTTAAAAGAAATCGACTGTACGCTAAATTAGCTAAAGAAGGTGCAATAACTGGTGCCCTTAGAGATCATATTTAAAGTCTTTAAACTGAGAAGCACATACTTTGGACATGTTATCAGGAGGGATCAGTCCCTGGAGAGGGACATTATGCTTGGTAAAATAGAGGGTCTGAGAAAAAGAGGAAGACCCTCAACGAGATGGATGAACACAGTGGCTGCAATGATGGGCTCAAGCATAATAATAATGGTGAGGATGGGGCAGGGCCAGGCAGCGCCTCTTTCTGTCGTACGTGGGATCCCTGTGAGTTGGAACCGACTCGTGGCCACCTAACAACAAACTGAGAAGCATCCCTGCAATCGGAAAAATACAGCTAGAGAGAGAGGCAACCACTCTGTCAGAAACTGCAAGTCCTTTCTGAATGACATCAAGAAAAATAGGTACATTTCACCACATATCCAACTTAGAATTTACCCATTATAGACGGAGGAGAATCTTTTCAAAGCATAGGACGAGATCATCCAGGCATGCAAAGAGCTAGACACTTACACAGTACAAATCAAAATTTTGCCAGAAAAATGCAAAAGAATCACTGGGTATTATCAAAGCCTATTTATTTCCCATGACAGAAAAGTGCCTAATAGTGGGTTGAGAGCTCTGACTGGCTGAAAGAAACCCCGATAACTTAAGAGAATTCATACACCAGACAAAAAATTATTGAGGAAGATTTCGAAGAGTATCCTTATGCCCCGGATGTTCCAGATGGGGCATGTGGCAGAGATCAAGAGGGCCAGGCTAGGGTTGCCAGGGAAAATACAGGATGCCAGGTGAAATGGAACATACTTGGCTTCCACCACATTCCAACCTTGTGGCCTTGATCCTAGTACAATGTTCCAAAACTTTCTAAACCCACATTTACAAATGATTTCTTAGAGTCAGTCATTTATCTCAACCGTTATACTTTGATGCTGCTAAATTTCATTCTAAAGACAGCTGGGAGCCCTGCTGGTGCAGTGGCTAAAGCCCTTGGCTGCTAACCAAAAGGTCAGTGGTTCAAGCCCACCAGCTGCTCTGCTGGAGAAAGATGTGACAAGCTGCTTCTGTAAAGATTTATAGCCTTGAAACTCCTATGGGGCAGTTCTACTCTGTCCTCTAGGGTTACTATGAGCCAAAATCGACTCAACAGCAATGGGTTTAATGGGTTAGTGATAGCAGTACCTAAGCGTTATGAATTCCGAGTTTTGCTCCTTGGTATTGACAATTACAATCAGAGCAGAAAAAAAAAAAAAAGTCCTCAACCACAGCCTGAGAGATAGTCCAAGGTCTAGAGAGCAATGCCTCCCACATTCAGACCAAAGCGCCAACTTCCACATTCCCCAAACAGGTATAAATCTTCTCCCCGTGGACAAATATGGACTTCAGCCTTTGCTCTGGGTGAAAATACATAAAGCATTATGAAATATGAGTACCAACAAGTAGGTAAGGCAACAAAAGGACACATATATTCCACTTTTCCCCTGATTGAATTTCTACCTCTATAAAAAGTACAGACTCTGGATTTGACAGGGGTAGGTGATCTTTGGTACACCCATCTTTACCTGGCCGTCAAACAGCTCTAGGCTTAGACGGCAGCTCCTCAGAGAAGCCCTCCTTGATCACCCTAGCTAGCGCTGCTTACCCCCTTTGCTCCCTCCATTCCGATCACATCCCTTGGGAAGAATCATACTTATTGACTTGTTTATTTTCTGTCTTGCTCAGAACGGAATCTCTACAGCCTGGCCCATAAGATGCCCTCAACCAATAGGTGTTTATGAGTGAACGAACAGCTGCTAGATTTTTTTTTTTTAGGAGATTTAGCTTTAGATTTTTCCATTTGTATCTTCCAAATTGTATCTTGCGGACTGTAAAATATTGAAAATCGCTTTCTTCCCTCACGAGGTGAATCAAATGTCTGCTACGAATGAAAATGGAGGAAAGGGGTGAGGTCAAAGGGGAATTGAAAATTAGCAGAGTGCGGCGCGGGAGTCGGCCACAAGGGGGCGCCATTGGCTCCTGGCTGACGGTCTACAAATAGCCTGGAGCGGGAGAGGAGGCTCCAGCTTCCACCTGGACCGGGACCGGAGTGTGGCCCGGCGGGGACAGAGGTGCAGCCACAGTGCCGCTCTGAAGGGCAGGAAGGGCCTCGGAGAAATACACCCTACTGTCCGCAGCCTCCAATTCCACGGCCCCCGAACGAGCTTCCCCTCTCTCTGGGTTCCCAGGAATAGGAGCCTGGCCAGCGATGGTGTCCCCAGGAAGAGGGTGCGGGGCAAGAAAGATTCCTTTCACGATAGCAACTGAAAATATAAAATCCTAAGAATAAATTTTATGACTCATGTAAATAAGAAAGCCAGAAAGCTTTACTGGAGGCCATAAAGCTGAAATAAATGGAGAGAGAAACCATATTCTTGCATGGGAAGAGTGTGAAACTGTCAATTCTCTCCCAAATTAAAGCAAATCCAGTTAAAATCCCAGAAGGTATTTATTTGCAGCCAAGCAGAAAAAACATTCTAAGATTTGTCTTAAAAAGCAAATACATTGCAATTGCCAAGAACTTAAAAAAAAAACAAAAGTAAGGATGACTAATGATTCTGACATCATAAAAAAGGTGCTAGAAGAAAATATTGCTGAATATTTAAGTTTAAGGATGGAAGAGGCTTTCTAAGTTCACAGACAAGGAAGAAACCATAAGGGAAAATTTCATGGTTTTATGTATCAAAGATTCTGTCAATAAAATAAAGAAGCAGATGTCAGACTGGAAAAATACTAGCGAACAGAGCTAATAAAAAAATAGTCTCCTTTTTATGAAGATAACCACAAGCATAAAAAAAAAACAAAAAACAGGGAGAAGACACAGGTGGGACCAGTTGCCACCAAGTTGACCCCAACTCATGGCAACCCCGACCCATGGCGACCCTGACTCATAGTGACCCCATCTAATAGTGCTTTATGTATAACCTAAGGAAACATTGCCCTGTCCTGCACCATCCTGATAGTAGTAGGTACGTTTGAGCCCATTGTTGCACCCACTGTGTCAATCCATCTCACTGAGAGTCTTCCTCGTCTTTGCTGACCCTCTACTTAACCAAGCATGATGTCCTTCTCCGGGGACTGATCCCTCCTGATAATGTATCCAAAGTATGTGAGAGGTAGTCTTGCCATCCTCTCTTCTAAGCATTGCTGTACTTCCTCCAAGACAGATTTGTTTGTTCTTTTGGCAGTCCATGGTATAGTCAATATTCTTTGCCAACACCATAATTAAAATGTGTTAATTCTTCTTTGGTCTTCTTTTCTCATTGCAGATGTCAAAGCAACTGGGGTTGGCACGATTGTCAATCGTCAGCCTACTTAATGGAGTCATTGCAGGCCAGTCCCCTCTTCCTGAGGTCCAGATACCTGGAGAGGGTCAGAAGCTCATTTGGGGAGGTGCCTGAGGTAGTAAGTGGTGGGGATACCAAGGGGTATGTCCCCAGACCACAGAATGTGGATCACTGTACCGCCTCTCTCCAAAGAAACACTTTCCAAACAAAATATTTTACCATCACAAATTCAGCTCTGTGGATCATATCTAAGACCACATGTATGGCAAGACGCTAAATGTAAAGGCTGGCCAATGATTTGGAGCTGACGATGAAGGGCTTCGTTCTTCACACCTTCGGCCCATGCCTTATCACCACGGTGGCTCCTGTATGGAGCATGACCTACCACTGTGAAAGTCTCACCTTCCTGTCTGTGAAATGAATCAGACCCACAAAAAAAGCAAACCTAGTTCCAAAGTACAGAGTAAAACTGCCTATAGGGTCTCCAAATGTGGCTGGTGGATTCGAACTGCCAAGCTTTTGGTTAGCAGCCAAGCTCTTAGCCACTGCACCACAAGGGCTTCAGGTAAATGCTTGTCGTTAGGTGCTGTCAAGTCAGTTCTGACTTTTAGGGACCCTAATGTACAACAGAATGAAACGCTGCCCAGTCCTGTGCCACCCTCACAATTGTTGTTATACTTGAGCCCATTGGTGCAGCCACTGTGTCAATCCATTCTCAGTGAGGGTGTTCCTTTTTTCACTGGCCCTCTACCAAGCATGATGTCCTTCTCCAGGGACTGATCCCTCCTGATAACATGTCCAAAATACATAAGACATAGTCTCACCATCCTTGCTTCTGAGGAGCATCCTGGTTGTATTTCTTCCAAGACAGATTTGTTCATTCTTTTGGCAGTCCATGGTATATTCAATATTCTTCACCAACACATGATTTAAAGGCATCCATTTTTCTTCGGTCTTCCTTATTCATTGTCCAGCTTTCACATGCATACGATGCAACCGGAAAATACCATGGCTTAGGTCAGGCGCACCTGAGTCTTCAAGGTGACATCCTTGCTTTAACACTTTAAAGAGATCTTTTGCAGCAAATTTACCCAACGCACTGCATTGTTTGATTTCTTGACTGCTGCTTCCATGGCTGTTGATTGTGGATCCAAGTAAAATGAAATCCTTGACAACGTCAGTCTTTTCTCCGTTTATCGTGATGTTGCTTATTGGCCCAGTTGTGAGGATTTTTTATTTCTTTATGTTGAGGTATAATCCATACTGAAGGTTGTAGTCTTTCCAGCCTGGCTCACCCCCACCCCAGAGGCACTCATTAGCATAACCCTCCTCCATGTGGTCTGGAAGCTTCGCTAAAGATCAGGGGAAATTCTAAGGTTTCCTAGTTTATCTCTTAGGAACAAAGGAGAGAGATCAAATTCTTTGGCTCAAGCTAAATTCTTTAAGGAGCCCTGGTGGGTAAAGCAGTTGACTGCTAACCGAAAGGTTAGTGGTTCAAAACCACCAGCAGCTCCTCAGGAGAAAGATGTGGCAGTCTGCTTCTGTAGAGATTTACAGCCTTGGAAACCCTATGAGGTTGCTAGGAGTTGGAATCAACTTGATGGCAGTGGTTTTAGTTTGGTTTTGGTGTGGTGGCACAGTGGTTAAGAGCTACAGCTACTAAATTCTTTAAGGACCCCCGGTGGTGCAGTGGTTAAGTGTTCTGCTGTTAAGCAAAAGGTGGGCGGTTCGAACCCACCAGCGGCTCCGTGGGAGAAAGATAAGGCAGTCTGCTTCTGTGAAGACTACCGCCTTGGAAACCCTATGGGGCAGTTCTCCCCTGTCCTACAGGGTCACTATGAGTCAGAATCAGCTCGACGGCAATGGGTAAATTCTTTACCCCACAACATCTTGGTATTATTATAAAAATAGCTTTGACCTCCAGACCTTCCAAAGGTATGTTAGGGATGCCCAGAGTACATGAACCACACTTTGAGGGCCACTGATGTAAATAAACAAGCCAGATTCAATATTTCATTGTTCATCCAGACTTTTACAACTTTAAGCCAAACGCAAACCTGGGTGGTGCAAATAGTTAAGTGCTCAACTACTAACTGAAAGGTTGGAGGTTCAAACTCACCCAGAGGTGCCTCAGAAGACAGGCCTGGTAATCTGCTTCAGAAAGATCACAGCCTTGAAAAGCCTATGAAGCAGTTCTACCCTGTAACATATAGGATCACCATGAGTTGGAAATAATTCGATAGCAACTAACAACAGGTCTGTGCCCCCAGGTTTAGCCTCACTCGTTTCCCTCACTCACAAGAGCAATACTTCTGTCACAGGGGCCAGGGGCTGTGGTGAAGATGAACGGTGATATAACATATGTGGAAAAACTGAGCAGATGGCAGGTTGACCATGATCAGGTCCTCAATTGCTGGTTTGTGTCTTGGGCTTCTCTGTTTTCTGCCATAGAGCTTAGCACAATGCTTGGCACACAGGGGTGCTTGGGAGACACCTGCTGAGTAGAGGTGTGAATTTTGGGGGGTAGGTGGCAGGAATGTAACCAAGGATTGGGAGCTTACAGGTGGTCCCCACTTAGCTCCTCCAGACACCAAGGTTGGCAGTTCACTGAGGTGATTAACAATCATCTATACTACCTTCCTCTCTGGCCTTCATCCAAACCAAATTCCTCCTCATCTCCTCCAAACCATCTTCTTCCACTGCTCCATTCCCTCTACCAGTTCCCCAGGCTGTGGCCTTGACGTCACCTGGGCCTTCTCCTTCCTCTTGGCCTGTCTGTCCTCAAGGCATCCAAGATCTGAGCCAAGATTATCCAAGAGGTCCGGGTCTGGGATGTGGACACCAAGGGCTCAAAGCAGCCCCACAAGACCTGAGGAGAAGAGGTCAGGGCAGACTGTAGTCTCCTCAACAAAGCTCTCAGGCTCCCTGCCCTCCATGGTCAGCCCATTGGCAGAACAACAACTGGGCTTTCAGCACAAGGTTGTATGAGAGTTCCTGGGTTCTCCACCAGGGAGAGTGACCAAAGACCCAGGACTTTGGTGTCAAGAGATATGCCCCAGCAACAGAAGCCACCTCCTCCCCAATTCCCGTGATGTTTTGCAGGAACAGAGTCTTGACTGGAACTCCATTCTCCAGACACCAGCCTAAGGATCTTCCCACTACACTTGCCATGATCCTCCTGGGCAAGGGAGGCATGGGGAGGACAGGGTGGGTCAGCTGGTAACTGAGGCCTCAGCTGACACTTCATTTCTGTTCTCGGACCCTTGGCAGTGTGCACACCCAGGGGTACTCTGGAAGATTCTCCAGGAATGAAGAATGAAGGATAGTGGAGAATCCAAGATTGAGGCAAGCACCTAGCCTTCAAGGACCCTCTCTGGCCAAGGACAGGTGGGTGGACAGGTGGTGGGAGCAGGTACAGTGGAGGCCCCGGCATTTCCAATGAGAAGGCTTTGAGTTGGGTGGCGGATAAGGAACTTGTCTAGACACTACATTTGCCTGGCAAACACTTTTAACAAACTGTGTTGTGGGAGGTGATGCCGGTCATGGGAAAGGATTAAGTCAGGGAAGGAGGCTGAGTCCATGCCTCCTGAATGAATGAGTGCAAAAACGAATGAATGAGCCAGTGAGTGAGTGAATGAGTTGGCGGTTGGTTGGTTGGCTGGCTGGCTGGCTGGCTGAGGTAGCCTCAGCCCTCCCAGGTCCAGGACAGCGCACCGGCAGGGGTCGCCACCGGCGCAGCGGTCCGACCGATGGGCGGGCAGGGGGCGCAGGCGCGGCGGGCAGGCGCCCAGGCCTCCGGCGGGGGCGGGGCGGGGCGGGGCGGGGGCGGGGCTAGAGACGGGGGGGGTGAACCAGCTCCGAGCTTCCGGTGTCTGCGGATCGCGGAGCCGCGGAGGCACAGCGGAGGCACAGCGGAGGCTGCGGGCGGACGTGCGGCCGGCGCAGCCATGGTCAAGATCAGCTTCCAGCCGGCGGTGGCCGGCGTCAAGGGCGACAAGGCCGACAAGGTGCCGGCCGCAGCCCCGGCCACCGAGATCCTGCTGACGCCGGCGCGGGTGAGAGGGCCGGGGGCCCTAGCGGGGCCGGGGGGCTCGGCTGGGTCGTCATCCTAGAGTGGGGAGAGGGCTTGGAAGCGGCGGCAAGTCACAGTCCGAAGAGTGGGAGGGAGCTCGAGGGACTGGCCCCCCAGTGGGAAAACGCTCGAGAGCTCTTCTAAAAGGGGGGGGCCCTGGGCGCCTGCCCCCCAAAATAGGGGGAGGGGGCTGGCCCGAAGAAGTTGGGAGAACGTGGGTGGGGGGACGCTCCTGGTTCCAATCAGGAGGGAGGGGGTGAGTCGAGGCCCTTGGTGGGGGATGGGAGGAGCGTTGGACATCGTTGCCCCAAAGTGTGGGTCTTGATTGGTTGGGGATTGGGGAGGGGGGCGTCTCTAGTGCCAAGGAATGGGGAGGGACCACTGGTTTCGACGCAGACGGGGTGCGGGAGGCGGGGAGGTGCTGCGGAGCTGCCCTGGAATTGGCCGGCCAGAAGTGATGAAATGGAAATAAAGCAGCTCCGGGCGCCCGGGGGTTGGGGGTCCGAGGCTGGTCGCCCACATCCCACCCAGCCCCCGGATCTGAGGAGTGGGTGCTGCCGTCAGGGCCTTCCCGCTCCTCCCTCGTCCTCCCGCTGCCCCCTTCCCGGGCAGGGCTCCCCCAGTGCCCTCCTGCGTCCTTCTCTGCGGTGCTTGGTGGAGGCGGCCCCGCCCCCCTCCAGCGCCCCGGTCCTCCTGTCCCTCGGGCCGGGGGTGGGGGTGGGGAGGGAAGGCCGAGAAGAACTGCCTGAGCTGTGTGGATTGCTCAGGGGAGGGGGCAGGACGCGTGGCGCAGAAAGGGGACCCGGCCCACCCAGTCTTTATATGTCCCTGCAAAGACGCCTCCGCAGCCGCTGCCCCAGGCGATCTCGGCTTGCACCGAGTCCCATCTCCCCAGTCGAGGCAGGACTTTAAAAAGTCTTTGTCCACTCCGTCCGCCTTCCCAAGACAGGCTTCTGAGGAGTTTTCTGCGGAGCCTCGCCCCCTCCCCAAGTTCTGCGGCTTAGACTCTGCCTGACCCGGGGTATTACTAGGCTGCACGCCACACAGCCAGCGGGGGACGCTGGGGAGGGACCTCGGAGATGGGTGTCCCAGCGTGAGCAAAGACGTTGCATGAGGAATTCAAGGGTCTCGGCCTAGCGCACCTGCGCTTTGGTCGTCACTGCAGTGAGGATCTGTCTGTAGCCGCAAGAATCCTCCCATCACCTGGGGCGGGGGGAGCTGTGCACGCAGCCAGAGCAGCTCCATCTTTATCTGTTGCGTAGTTGGGGAGGATTTACGCCATATTTGAAGACCTGCTCTGCAGCTTTACAAGTTTTGAGGGGTTCGACAAACCTCCTGCTTATCTTTGCAGATGGGAGCCAGCCCCCTTCTCTCAGCATGGGGAAGGAGCTGGGGCTGGGGGCAGAAGGCATTGCTCTGGCCCCCACCTTCTTCCCCTATTTGCTTCTCCAAGGGCCACGTGGCCAGCTGAGACCTGGAGCCAGGACCCTTAAGCCAGTGTTGTTTCTATTCCCGCTGGGGGACAGGGGAGAGAGGACACTGAGTCTCCCAGCCTGATTAAAAACCTGGAGCTACATGTCAGTTACTGCCACGACCATGCCAGGCTCTGCCACCCGCCTGACACCCATCAGGCTGCTGTTAGATTTGGGCAGGGAGAGAGCACATCATTCAGACTCCATCAAAAGGTCCCCAGAATTTTGCAGGAGTGGCACATTCTCCCCACAGCAGCCTGATGGCGAAGCCCGGCATGGTCATGGTCGTGACATGCAGCTTCTGGATTTTAATCAGGCTGAGAAATTGAATGTCTTCTCTATCCCTGTCCCTGGTCCCCCAGCATGAATGGAAATATCAACATTTTCCTGCTAGCTGTTTGTGATGGCCTTGAGCCCACTGAGCTGGCTCCTCCCACAAGCTGGTTAGCCTGTGCTCTCTAATTGGCAGGGAGGAGCCAGGGGCTCAGGAGGAGGAGAAAAATGGGCACCTGTCAGACAGAACCACATGTTGGTAAACCCGAGGTGATGCAGGCGACTTTCGGTGTGGAATTTAGCCCTTGGTGCCTTGGGAAGGCAGTGGACTTCTGTGAGCCAATGGGCACATGTCCAAGTAGTTCAGAGCCTGGCTGGTGTGGCCCCGTCCTGCAGTGGGCACAGTAGGCACAAGGCTATTTCACAAAAGTAGCTCAGGAGAGAACGTTGGCCATTAGTGGGGCCAGAAAAAAAACCAGAGGGGAGATCTTTACTGAGGCAGTCAGTTTGGATTTTGTCCCACAGGGAACACAGAGGAAAGCTGGACTGGCTGGGGCCGACCTGGGAACGCTCCTTGGTTTCTGAACCGGATCCCACGCCAAACATGGCTTGGGGGGACCTTCAGGCAGTGAGCGCCTGTCTGGCTTTTATAATAAAACGTCGACTTGGGTCCAGGCTGGGGGTGGGGGCCGCACCCTCACAGGTGGGCTCCCCTTGCTTCGGAGCAGAAACTGACACAAGGAGATGTCTCAGGATCCGAGGCTGGAAGGAAGTGCCTTGGTGGGCCCAGGATGGGGGACGGGGGCGGGGCCTCCCCAGGAGTCCACGCGGTGCCTAGACTGGCTGATGAGCTGCTCATGGTGGGGAGAACGGAAGCCCACCCACCCCTCCTGGCAGCCCGGCCTGGCCCGGCGGCCATGCCCCTCCAGCCTGCCTCCCCTGCTCACACAGGCGGGGGTGGGCAAGTACAAACTTGAAGGGGCCAGGGGCTGCAAGAGAGACACATTAAATGTAGTCATTTTCTCCGCTCTGGAATTTTCTCCCTTGCATTTGCCTTTGATTAACAGCCCCTGTGTCCCCCTCCCCCACCGCATACCTGGGGATCAGGTTTCACTTTCTGTGTGTGTCGGGGCCCCAGCCCTTGGCGGGGAGCTGGAGCTCTAGGAACATTGTCAGGGGGAAGGGGGTTGGCTGGGCAGGTGGGCAGGGCGTTCTCCTCCCAAAGGGCCCCTGGTGCCCACTCCCCTGAGGGCTGGGTCAGGACGACTTTGGTTTTTAGGTGGCTTTGCTCTGGGTCCTTTCCCTAGTGGTGGGGGCTTCCGAAGCCTGCCCAGGGGGACTTTGGCTTCTTGCTCTGTCTCTTCCCAGCATGCTTCAAGGCTGTCCGCAGCCAGCCAGCGAACAGGAATTTCTCTTAGGAAAAAAATGTTTCCTCATAAAATCACAGAAGCGAAGCCCGCCACCTCCCCAGCAGTCTCAAGTTCTCGCTTCCCCGTGAGCAGCGAGTTTGCTTCAGTCCTTCCTGAGCCTTTGTTCTCTCGAGCAGGAGAGAAAATCCACAGCGCCGAGGAGAGAGCATGAGGCCGGAGCTGTCCTTGTCCAGCCGGCACCCAGAGCACCACCAGGCCACACTGTGGGTGGACGCTGGGCCAGCCAGGGAGCAGTACGCTTCTGCACAGATGGGGGGGACATAAGGGCGGGTTCCCCTAATGGTCAAGCCATGACCCGTGTCTCAGAGGTCACCCAGGGGACCTCTGGAATCTGGAGCAGCGAGCTCTCTGTGGTCAGGGCTGTCCAGCAGGCATTTGTCAGCCCCCATCCCCCTCGGTGTGTCTATCTGTCACACACGCCACTGCACCCTTTGCCCTGTGGTCCGGAGCCTGGCAGAGAGATGCTGAGGGTAGAGTGATGCTAGGGAGGCAGAGCAGATGCCGGCCCACCCCCACCCCCGACCGGGCCTCTGAGAGTGCTTCTGCTGGCCTCCTGGGCTGCCTGCAGCCAGAGTGTAATCTGCTTGAGTTAATCTGGACATTGTTGCAGAGGCGAGAGAGCTGGGGAGTTATCTCCTCTGGCCGTGGGGTCTGCTAGTTAATGCTGGAATTGGCTGCTTCCTCAACCGGTTTGGCCCTGGCCTCGCTAAATCATGTCATGAGCCCATGGCCCATCTCAGGGTCCCAGGATGTCGCTCGAGAGCTTCACACGCAGTGCAGAGCACAGAAGCATTTGCACTGAGAGCCGAGTTGCCTTGGAAACAGCATGCTATAGTTTTTCTAAACTGAAGTCCCCCAAATGCGTGGCAGCGGATGCTGCTCCGTGGGAAGCCGAATTTTCCTGGGCCTCAGCAGTTGAGCAGCAGGAGGCCTGCTCAGCCTTTCTCGTGAGTGAGTTGGGCTGCCTGGGGCCTCCAGCCAGCAGGGACGCCAGGGGCTGGGGGCAGCGCTGACTGTGGACACATCACAACAGGTGTAACAACACCAGGTGTTTGGGCTGTGGCATGCCTGGGCTTGGAAATGTGAGCCCTGGTCTCGGTTATGTGTTACTGGGCCCTGTAGGCAAAGGCAGTGATGGGGGTGGGACTCGGGGCTCTCCCTGCCGTTTGGGGCTCTGTGTCGGAAGCAGGGATGCTGTGGTCTCCCCCTGGCAGCCCCTCGGCCTGCCTCCCCTTGCTGCCCTGCGCAGCCATGATGCTTCTGGCCGCAGGTTGACAGGGTGTTAACAGGGCGGGGGAGCGAAGTCACTGTGGCCATTCACCATTCCCAGGTGAGGCGGGGAATTCCCAGTCTTCACAGTGACCCCCACAGACACATGTGAGGACATAGCTAGAAGGCCCTGGATGGAAGCTCTGGCCTCTTCTGCCACACCTGGTCGCCTTCCACTGGGGCCACTCAAGCCCCACCTCTTCCCTGCCCTTGCTGACTTTTCTCTCCCAGCCTCTCCCCCAGCTACACAGAAACACTGCCCAGCCATCAGGAATGCAGGGCAGAAACAGAAAGGTGGTTGTGAAGCAAGAGGCCTCACCCGGCCCTAGCAGGTCTCACCTGGTCCTAGTAGTACTTCTTACCTGGTCCTACCAGGTTTTACCTGGTTGTAGTAGTACATCTCACCTGGTCCTAGTGAGCCTCACCTTGTGCATGAATTTTGAGGTGCAGGCCCTCCAGGTCTCGCTCCTGGCCCGTTTACCCTCTCCCCACCTTTAACAGCTCTCAGCTCACTTCTCTGGTTTCCCGGATGCAAGGAGCCCTAGAACGGCCAGTGCAGCCTCAGCAGTGTCTGTCCTCAGCGCTGGGCTGATAAAGATCTGCTATTTTTATCTAGCACTTCATCCTTTACAAAGGGCTTCCGGGTTCTTTTGTCTCTTTTAACCCCAACAAAACCCTTGTAAGGGAGTGCTGTCCACTTTTTATAGAAGAAACCCAAGGAGGGGAGGTTAAGGTGCTTCCACGCTGCATCTAAGCCCAGGCCCTTGCCAGGGTCTCTGGTCCTTCTCAGCTCTGGGTCCCAGTGGCCATCACCCACCCTGACCCACTCGAGTATGTTGTGCCCGAGGGCAGCCTCAGCGGGTGGGGGCGGCCTGACCAGACTCTGGGTCTGCAGCCTTTCCTGAGGACACACTCCTGCTGCCACTTTCCCCTGGCCTCCGTGCTTGCAGGAGCCCTGGGGTGGCTTGTTGTATGGAGTCCACCCAACCTGTGCTGCTCCCCAGAGGGCCGTGTGGGCCGTGGCCATGCATCAGTGTGGTCAGTGTCTGGGGGCTTGTTTCCCCAGGGAGCCCCTCCACTGGAAGAGCCCCCAGCCCAGAGTGCTGAGGCAACACCCACAGGACCTGTGGCAGGGCCAGGGCAGGGAGAGGCCCCAACCTGCAGAGGAGCTCAGCCAGTGAGGGCAGCTGGTTTAACTCCCCCTTCTGACCGCAGAGCTACGGGAGGGCAGACTGGGTATGGTGGAGTGGGGTGCAGGGGCCAGAGTTCCCCTCCATCCCATCTCCATCCTGTGGCTGGAGCCTGGCGGCCTCAGCAGTGTCTGTTCTCAGTGAGGACAGGTGAGGAATGACAACTGTGCCCAGCTAGGGGATATGTCCTTTGGCCGTCTTCTGTCCTTTTCCTGGGGTGGGGGTGAGGACAGTGCCACTCTGGTGGGACTCACCGCTGTGCCCCGAGGCCTGGGCTCCACCCCCAGTCTTCTCTAAGGCAGGAGGGACTGGGGATGGGACCTGAGCACAGCTGGCCCCACCCCAACCCAGCCAGACCCCTGTGCTGCACTGAGAGCCGGTCCTGGGTGACATGGACCTGAGCCATGTCCCCACCCTCCTGCCACCCCCTTCCAGCGTGAAGGGGCAGAGGAAAAGCAGCACAACCTGAGAATATCAGACTGGAAAGGGCCTGCGAGATCACTTAGTCTGACCGGCTCGTGTTGCAGATGGGGAAACTGAGGCCCAAAGGGGCGAAGAGGCAGCTAGTGGCACAGCCAGAGCAGGAAGCACCAGGCCCCCGGCTGGAGCCCCTTCCTTCCCCCAACACTGCATCCTTGGGGTCGTGGTGGGGGTGGGAGTTCTGGGAACTGATGTCTGACCTCACTCTTGGCTGTGTTTGGGCACCCTCTGAACACCACAGAGGATGGGTTGAATGGTGGACATGGAGGTGGAGACAGGCCCGAGGCTCTTGCAGACATTTCCAAGGGTGAATGAGGGCCTGGCTGAGGGCAGGGTGGCAGGTGGCCAAGGTCACAGCCTGGCCAAGGGCCAGAGTCACCAGCCTCTCAGCCTAGCACTCCCAAGTGACAGCAGCTATATTGGGTTACGCCCTCTCATGCCTTCTTCCGGCACGTTCTGGACACAGTCAGTCGTGTTGGCTTGTTTCCTGGCCGTCCTGAGCCTGAGTCTCCTGGCATCACAAGCAGTTTTCCCCAGGATCCTCTGGTCCTGGCTGCCCGGAGGGAGCACGTCTGACTCCTGGTGGGCGCTCCCCGGCATAGACCCCACTTCTCACAGCCTGTTTGACGTGACTTTCATGCCGGCCAGGACTCAGCTCAGTAATCTTCCCTGGCTCCCCACTGCCTGAGGGATGGCTCCCGAGGCTGCCCAGTGCATCCCTGTAGATTCCGACGTCTGGAGGGATCACTGCATCTGTGCTTCCCACCAGTTTATATCGGAAAGAAATCCTGCGGTCACTCAGGACAAGCTGGTATGACGAGGAGACAGACAGCACGGAGTAATTCAAACTACTTTTGCTGGATCCCAGCTGGTCGTTTCGTGTGGCCTCGGGCAGTCTGGGCTTCTCTTTAAATGGGAGGAAGCTGGGGGTACCAGGAAGGTCTCCTTTCCTTCCAGATGAGGCTGCTCTCCTCCCCTCCCCTCAGGCGCCCTGTGGTCCTCGGGCTGTGGCCCCATTCCTGGGGTGGGGGGTGCCCTCCGGGGCCCTGGCTGACCCTGGTACTGTGTCCACAGGAGGAGCGGTCGCCCCACCCCCGCTACAAGAAGGGCAGCTCTGTGGGCAGCGTGTGCTACCTGTCCATGGGCGTGGTCGTGCTGCTCATGGGCCTGGTGTTTGCCTCCGTCTACATCTACAGATACTTCTTCCTTGCCCAGGTGAGGGGCCTGTGGGAGGGCCAGCGCTGTGAGCCAGGCCTCAGGTTGTTTGCAGTGGGTATGGGAGCAGGGAGCCCGGGGATGCCCCTCAGGTAGGTGAGTGGCGCCTCGGATGGGTGAGTACCCAGGCGAGCCCAAGAGACCAGCTCCTGTCTCCCACCCTGGGGCCTCCTGGGACCAGGCCTGTCCCCCCTCAGCCCCATGTCCTGAGGAGCCCAGCGTTTGCCCTGTGAGAGGGAGAGCTGGGGCTGGGCCCTGTCCTCCGCCTCACAGGGACCCTGAGGAGCTTGTCATCACCCCATATCTGCACATACATTGGAGACTCATAGGAAGCCTCCCAGGGGCCCCCAGGCAGGGTGGGAAGCAGGGGTGGATGCGGGGCTATGTGACTGCAGGCCCAGTGTCACCATGCAGCACCAGCACCAGACACCCAGTGCAGGGGAAATGAGAATGCTGCCGTCCCAGCCCCATGTAGTGCGTGGCTTCATGGGAAATTCCACCTCTTGTAAGGAGTGGGAAGTGGACTCCAGAGGGTCACCTCCACCATGATCCCCGACCCAGCCCACCTGGCGGCTGCTCTCACAGCAAGTAGAGCCCAGAGAGAAAGACAATGCCTCTGTGGTCTCAGAATGGAAGGTTGTTATAAGTAGCTTAAAGGAGTCAGCACAAGCTCAACCAAGTTTTCTTGGTGGTTGTCAAAACTAGGAGTCTCAGAGTGACAAAGCAGCTGGGAATTACCAGTTGTTCATGACACTAGTAGCCTGCTCCCACCCTCGAGCACAGGGGCACTGACTTTGTTGTCACCGATTTCCCCAGGGTGGAAATGCCTGGAATTTGTATTCCATGGGACTTTCTTCTTGAAACCTCAGTTCCCCTTTTGTTCATCGCCTCTTCCTCCCCCTCCTCCTCCCCCCTCCTCCTCCCCCCCCTTCCCCCACCCCCCACCCGGTCTGCTTTGCTTCTCCTGTGTGGGACAGGACAGCCCACAGGCCTGGGACCCTGTCCCAAGCCTTTTCCCATTGGGGCCTTGGCCCTCCCCCAGGACCCACACTGGCTCCTCCTGGTCTCCCGTTCCCTGCCCAAGTCTTGAGCCCCCACCCGAGTTCTCCGGGAATGAGGACACCTCAGAGCAGACCCTGGGTTTGTGACCCTGGAGGCCACAGTGGAGCCCAGCCCTGGGACCCAGTCCTGGAGCAGCACTGAGCCTGCACCCCTGGCCGCACTCAGGAACCACATGGCCCTCAGTGACCCGTCCTCCAGAGAGCTCACACTGAGAAAGGGAGAGGGGTACTGCCTGTCGTCACAGGTTGGTCAGTCCTGAGCATGAATCTGCAAGGGCCCCGGAAACGTCTGAGCAGGCAGGCTGGGTGGTTCATCTGGCATAAGTCTCTCACCCAAGGTGCCTGGGGTGGTAGGTCAGATGTTTGTCACGGTGTCTCGGGTGGCCCAGGGGTCCAGGAGAGGTGAAGAGACTGGTCTGAGGCTAGATGTGAATTAGCGGCAGGGGCAGCTGCCTGTCACCTCCTCCTGGTCCTCTGCTGTCCCCCAAGGTCTGCAGGGCTCCAGGGCAGTAGGTGGAAGGAAGGCAGGGGAGCACCCCCTGGTGGCAGGGAGGGCCTCCCCATAGTGCCTCAGCCCATCCAGTTAGCGGTTGTGGTCTGACCCGGCTTCTGTTTTCTGCAGAGGGCCTGCCCTCCGCACCAGCTGCTTCCTCTGTGTCTAACCCCTGTGGGGGGCACAGGGTGGCCACGGCCTCCCCGTGCCAGCCTACCCCATTTCTCAGTCATGGACTCACAGACTTGAAGGGGCCTTTGGGATCCTCATTCCCAGATGGGGAAACTGAGGCCCGGCAAGGTCATCCACCTAGGAACTGTCAGACTTGGTTCCCCCACCCCTTTGTCTCCCAAGCTGTGAAGTGCCTTGTCCAAGGCCCAGCTCATCTCCTTACAGGCAGCTCCGTGCTCTGACCTCACACCCCTACAGGTCTGTTTCTTCATCTGTGAAATGGGTTTAGCGTCTCACCCTTCCTGCCACCCCAGGCTCCAGGGTGGCAGTGGCAGTGCCAAGAGTGCCACATGACCAGTCTGTCTCCCCTCTCTGCCCTGCTTAGCTGGCCCGGGACAACTTCTTCCACTGCGGTGTGCTCTACGAGGACGCCCTGTCCTCCCAGCTGCGCACACGGATGGAGCTGGAGGAGGATGTGAAGATCTTCCTCGAGGAGAACTATGAGCGCATCAATGTCCCCGTGCCCCAGTTTGGGGGCGGTGACCCTGCCGACATCATCCACGACTTCCAGAGGGTGAGGCCGGCCTCCTGGGGGGGCGGGGGCAGGCAGGAGGCCAGAGCTGCCTTCCATGGAGCCACAAGGAAGGAGAAGGCCGCAGTCCACCGAGCGTCCATGGCCTCTCTGCTGTACAGTGTCAGCTGGTTGTAGTGGTGTGCGGTTTAGGTTTATTAGGGATGAGAAGACGTTGCTCATGTTGTGGGTAACACAGTCACTGCCAAATCTGAACTAACTGTGGCTGATTTTCCCCTCGGCCACCTGGCAGCGTCAGACACTGTCTCCCATGAGTGAGGGAGGCCAGGGTTTCTTGTTTTTGGTTTCATATCTTAGAGCTCAGCCAACATGTCATTCAGTGCACGTACCTTAATGTACAGCTGAGTGGGTTCGTATACCTTCACAGTTGGGTTCAACTACTATCAGAAAGTTTGGCAATTTGAACCTACCCGGTGGCACTGCAGAAGAAAGGCCTGACGACTTGCTTCCATAGAGGTTATAACCACCAAAACCCCATAGAAGAGCTCTACTCTGTCACGTTGGGGTTTCTTGAGTCGAAATCAACTCGACAGAAATGGGTGTGGCTTTTTTGTTTGTTTGTTTTGATACATTTACATAAACCAGGTAAAGACCTGGAACACCGGCAGCCCTCCAGAAGGTTACCTCATGCCCCTTCCCAGCCAGCACCCCCATGCAGAGGTAACCATCCTCTGACTTCTGTCCTCGGCACTGGGTCTGAGGCCCAAGAGGTGCAGGCCCCCGGCCCTCTCCCCCCAGTACTTGCTTCCCAGAGCTTCGTGGAGTGTTTCAGTACTGTCTTCTCTGCACCCCAGGGTTCCTGCAGCAGAAATCCAAGGGGTGGGCAGAGGGGCAGGCTGTCTGCAGGGCTTGGCGGGATGCGTAGCTGGGACAATACAGGACTCCCCAGATCTCAGCTTTATAAACCCTTGAGAAGAGCCCTCGGAACAACCGAGGCACTTAGCAGTTGGTATTTTTCATCTGTTACGGGGAGCCTCCTGCAAACAGGCCAGGAGATCTGGAAGAGGCAGCACACCCAGGTGCGGAGAAGCCTGGGTGTGTTGTACCCAAAGGACCTGGGCCGGGGGTGGCGCGCTGGCTGGGAGCCTCTCACATGCCAGGGTCAGACCCTGGTCTGTGAGACTGACCACCACATGGCCTTTCTCCACGCAGGGCCTGACCGCCTACCATGACATCTCCCTGGACAAGTGCTATGTGATCGAGCTCAACACCACCATTGTGCTGCCCCCTCGCAACTTCTGGGAGCTACTCATGAACGTGAAGGTGGGCTGGGGCTCAGGGCCTGTCTTCTCTGCCCCAGCGGGGGTCGGGGAGCCAGGGACATTGCTGATAGCTGGGCCCACCACCCCAGACTGGCTCCCTTTTTCCAGCCCCCACCCACATCCTGCAGTCAGTGCCTGTCCTTCTCTCCTCCTTCCCTGATATTCTGCCTCCCTCCCTCAAGGAGAGCCCTGTGGCCAGCTTCCTTCACCTTCAAGGCCATGCCCAGTGTCACCAGTGCCAGGAGAAGACGCAGGCCCTGGCACCAAGAAGCATGGCCCCTAGGGTGGGGACCAGACTTGCAGGCATGCATCAGCCCATGGTAGTGTAGGCTCAGGTGCCGGCACAGACAGGAGATACCAGGGCAACACGAGGAGACCCACAGGCCTCTGAATGAGGGGGCAGGCTGGGCGAGGGGAGATCTCGGGAGGTGAGCAGAGGCTTAGGGAAGGTTGGCAGGCGCTGACCGGGGCTGCTGTCTTTGCAGAGAGGGACCTACCTGCCGCAGACGTACATCATCCAGGAGGAGATGGTGGTCACGGAGCACGTCAGCGACAAGGAGGCACTGGGCTCCTTCATCTACCACCTGTGCAGTGGGAAGGACACCTATCGGCTGCGGCGCCGCTCCACCCGGAGGCGTGAGTGCCCACTCCCCCACCGGGCCCCACCCCGAGCTCCAGCCCTCAGCCTCCCCGAGCAGCACCATGCCCCTCAGAGAGCAGAGGCGAGAGGCGCCGACATTAGCTGAGCACTTACTGTGTGCCAAGCACTATTTCACACTCTTTTTGTTGTTCCAAAGAGTGTAAATTGTTATTATCTCTTTTACAGATGAAGAAACTGAGGCACAGAGAGGTTAAGTGCTACCTCTAGGGTCACACAAGGAAGCCCTGGGTGGGGAGTCCTGGGTGGTGAAGTGGTTAATGCATTCAACTGCTGACTGAAAGGTTGGAGATTGGAGTCCACTCAGAGGTGCCTCAGAAGAAAGGCCTGGAGATCTTCTGAAAAATCAGCCCTTGAGAACCCTGTAGAGCACAGTTCTGCTCTGGCACACGTGGGGTTGCCATGAGTCGAGTTGATAGCAACTGTAGTGGAAGGTCACGTGACGGGAGGTGCCGAGCTGAGGGGTCCCACCAGTGCCTGAGCTTAGCCCTTCTCCGTGCTGCTTCCTGGGCCCCGGCTCCTGGGTCCTGAGGTCTGGTTCTGGCCTTGGGGCCTGTGCGCGTGGCCGGTGGTGGACCCTGCCCCGGGTTTCACTGGGATTTCTCTGTCTTCCCCCAGGTATTACCAAGCGAGGGGCCGAGAACTGCAGCGCCATCCGCCACTTTGAGAACACCTTCGTGGTGGAGACGCTCATCTGCGGGGTGGTGTGATGCCGCCCCTCCCGGGCCCACCCTGCCCTCGTCCTCTTTCTTCTTCCTGCCACCTCTGGCCGCCTCCACCCCTTGCTTAGCTTATACCCTGGACGCCTTTCCTTAGATGTGACGTGTCTCACCGTTCTTTCCAGCCCTGCCCCACCTTCCTGTACCAGCGCCATGGCCCCTCGAGGCCCCCATCTCTGCTGACCTCCAGATGTGGGGAGGGGGAGCAGGCGAGGACTCTGGGTGAGAGGATGGAGTGGGGCGGGGTGCAGTGGGGGTTGGGTTCAGAAATACCTGGACGGTGGGAAGGTCCTGAAAGACTTTCTCCTTGTACAGCACAGTCCTTCCTGGGTCCCAGTCCCTCAGCCTGGGGTTTGGGCTGAGGAAGGGTGCCCAGGGCCGGGCCTACTCAGCACAAGGGAAGGTGGCTGTTCTGAGGGCTCTAGGCCCTGTCAGTGCCTTGGCCCACCAGCAGGAGCCTGGGGGTGGGGGGTGGGAATGAGAGTCAAGCACAATAGTCCCAAGTGGAACCAAAGATGCGAGGAGCCAGGGGCCCAGCCCCGGCCCCCAGGAGCACAAGCGGGGTCCCTGCAGCTAGGGCCAGAGCTGCGGGGTGGGATGGGCTCAGGAGGGTCACTTCTCGGTCCCATCTCGCAGCCCTGAGACTGAACTTTCAATAGACGTGAGCTGTGTGTTCGGTCAAGTTGGTGAAGTTCATTGCTTTCTCCAAGCTTAGAGTTGTTTGTTTTCAAAGATAAATTGGGAAGGGAGAGCCACCTGGTACTTGTAAACCCTGCCTCCCCTTCATTCTGAGTTGTCACCCCCTCTGCTCTAGGGGAACGCAGCATTTTTCCTTTTCCTTCTCCTTTTGCATGTTTTTACTGATGCTTCGATGTGTGCCCTTGGAGCTGAGCCTGAAGAGGGGGGCTCACCACCTCTGTCAGACTTGGGTGCTCCCTGGAGACGAAACTCTAAAACGCTTTGTATATTTTCTCAAGTAGATCTCTTCAGAAGTGTCTGTAGAACAATAAAAGATCTTTTACTTCTGACTGTGACTTGGGGGCAGCAGGGGATGTGGGTGGGGGTGCGATGGGCTGGGGGATGCACCTCCATTTTGTGGACTGCGGAGGTATGTTGAGAGAGTGGCTCAGGTGGGCTTCAGTTAAGGCTGTGGGTGGTGGAGAGGTCAGCAGACTTCTTGGGGTCCAGCCCTTAAGGAGATGGGCATATTGCCAGGTTCGGTGAAGGATATCCCCTTCATTCCTGTGAACCTGGCTCTGAGCCAGGCACGGTCCAGGTGTTCCAGGTGAGGGAGGAGTAAAGGGCTGGAGATGTTCCGTAACTTGCCCAAGGTCATGCTGCTTTTGAGGGCCTATACACCACACCAGCCTTTCACACAGCAGGTGACATCGTGGCTCGTCCTTGAGTACAAGGACATTGCTGTGCTTGTCATGGTGCCTAAACAATTGGTAGCCATTCTTGGTGGTTCTGGGCTGAGGTTTGGCATGATGGCCACGTTCTACAGAGAAGGGAAGAGTGAGAAACAGCCCATAGGCTCAGCTGATGTGGACCCCAGGGATGGGACCAGTAACCTGCCCCAGGGTCAACGTGTGTACCTGCACCTGTGTTTTCTAGAATGTTCTGTCAGTACCCTGTAAGGGATGGAAAAGGCTCAGTGAAAGTGTGAAGACACGCCTCGTTCTTAAATCTAAAGATGATTTGCAAACACTTCGAGTTTGCTTTTATTAAACTCAAAACCAAACCTGTTGCAATCGAGTCACTTCTGACTTATGGTGACCATGTGCATTATGTAGTAGAACTGCTCCATAGGATTTTCTTGGCTGTAATCTTTACAGAAGCAGATCGCTACTCCTGAGGTGCTGCTGGGTGGGTTCAAACCACCAACCTTTAGATGCCATTCAGGAACTCACAGTAGCTAGTCTGAATGCAACCCAATCACAAAATACCAACAGGATTTTTTTTTTTTAAACTTTACAACATCAGACCTTTTGGGAACCTAAACGTGGCAACATAGCCAGGTAGATTCTGGAAAGAGGAAAGAACTCGTCGATTTGATTCCAACTCAGCAACCCTGTAAGACAGAATAGGACTACCCCATAGGGTTTCCAAGGAACGGCTGGTGGATTTGAACTGCCAAACTTTTGGTTAGCAGCTGTAGCATTTAACCTCTGCACCACCAGGGCTCCAAAAATATCAAAACTAGGGAGGTACATTTTTGCATGTCAAGTCAATTTTATCATATTTTAAAATTACGAAGTATTTATTATCTAAAAACTAACCAAACCCATTGCCATCAAGTCAATTCCAACTCATAGTGACCCTGTAGGACAGAGTAGAACTGACCCATAAAGCTTCCAAGGAGCACCTGGTGGGTTCAAACTGCCAATCTTTTGGTTAGCACTTAACCACTATGCCACCAGCGTTTCCATTTAGCGTCCATAAAGTATTATGTATGTTATATATAAAGGAACGAACAAATTTGTCTTGGAAGAAGTACAGCCAGAATGCTTCTTAAAAGCAAGGATGGTGAGACTTCACCTCGTGTATGCTTCTTAAAAGCATGGATGGTGAGACTTCCTCTCGTGTACTTTGGACATGTCATCAGGAGGGCCAGTCCCTGGAGAAGGACATCAGGCTTGGTAGACAGTCAGTGAAAAAGGAAGACCCTCAATGAGATGGATTGACACAGTGGCTGCAACAATGGGCTCAAGCATAACAACCATTGTGAGGGTGGCACAGGACCAGGTAGTGTTTTGTTCCGTTGTACATAGGGTTGCTATGACTCAGAACTGACTCGACAGCACCTAAGGACAACAATATGTAAATGATTAGTATGCGAGTTAATGAAGCATAATGATCAGTGTGTACATGGAAACAAGACTGCCAAGAAGACCATTGAAATTCCCTGTACACTCCTCTCCCTTTGCCGCGGCTGACAAACTGCCCCGGAACTCAGTGGCCTGAAACAGCAGTGTATTCTTTCTCCTGATTCTGTGGGCTGACAGTTGGGCTGGATGACAGCAGCTCCACGTGGGGTAGCTGCATTCAGCTGGGCGCTTGGCTGGGGCTGGAGCATCCAAGTTGGCCTCTTCACACGTGACCTCTCATTCAACAGGCGAGCCTGGCCATGGCGACAGCTGGGCAACTGAGCACCAAGAAGGGGAAGCAGAAGCTGCCAGCCCTCCCGGAGCATGAATTCCTCTACTGGTCAAAGCAAGTCACAAACCAGCCTGGATTCAAGGAGAGGGGAAATAGACCACCTCTAAAAAAACCAACCCAAACCCATTGCCGTCGAGTCGATTCCGACTCGATAGGACAGAGTAGAACTGCCCCATAGGAGTGGCTGGTGGATTCGAACTGCCGACCTTTTGTTTAGCAGCCTGAGCTCAACCATTGCACCATCAGAGCTCCAGACCACCTCTAGGTGTGGGGAAAGAACCTTGGTGGCGCAGTGATTAAGCACTGAGCTGCTAACCAAAAGTTCAGTGATTTGAACCCACCAGCAGCTCCACAAGAGAAAGATGGAGCAGTCTGCTTCTGTAGAGCTCACAGCCTTGGAAACCCTATGGGGCAGTTCTACTCGGTCCTACAGGGTTGGTATGAGTCGGAATCGACCTGGGTGGCAATGGGGTTGGTTTTGTTTGCTTTGTTTTAGATGTGGTGAGGGAGTCCTGGGCAATGCAAAGGGCTAACGCACTCAGCTGTAAACCAAAAGGTTAGTAGTTGGAGTCTACCCAGAGTTGTCTCCGAAGAAAGGCCCGGTGATTTCCTTCTGAAAAGTAAGCCTTTGAAAACCCTATGGAGCACAGTTCTACTCAGACACATGGGGCTGTCATGAATCAGAATCAACTCCACTGTTTTGTTTTTTTTTAATGTGGGAGGAGGAAGCACGCGTGTTCAGGGATGGAAGGAATCAATGGCAGCCATATTTGGAGGCTACTTCATCACCCCAGCTCCCTAACCTTCCCCAACTCTGCCTCAATATCCTGTGAGGGACATAGAAGTCAGTTGCCATGGAGTCGATTCAGACCCCACGTGTATCAGTGTAGAACTGTACTCCATAGGGTCTTCAATGGCTGATTTTTTGGAAGTAGATCACCAGGCTTTTCTTCCAACGTGCCTCTGGGTGTACTCAACTGCCAACATTTTGATCAGCAGCTGAGCGTGTTAACCATTTCCACCACCTGGCCACTCCATGACAGACATAAAAGACACGCTTTATTATTTTTATTTATTTATTTTTATTGTGCTTTAGATGAAGGTTTACAGAACAAACTAGTTTCTCATCGAACAGTTAGTACACGCATTGTTCTATGACATTGGTTAACAACCCCACAACGTGTCAACACTCCCTTCTCAACACTGGGTTCCCTATTACCAGGTTTCCCGTTCCCTTCTGCCTTCCAGTCCCTGCCCCAGGGCTGGTGCACCGCTTTAGTCTTGTTTTGTTCCATGGGCCTGTTCAATCTTTGACTGAAGGGTGAACCTCAGGAGTGACCTCATTACTGAGCTGAAAGGGTATCTGGGGCCATACTCTCAGGGTTTCTCCTGTCTCTGTCAGGCCAGCAAGTCTACTCTTCCTTTTTGAGTTAGAATTTTGTTCTACATTTTTCTCCAGCTCTGTCGGGGACTCTCTATTGTGATCCCTGTCAGAGCAATCAGTGTTGGTAGCCGGACACCATCTAGTGGTACTGGACTCAGTCTGGTGGAGGCCGTGGTAGATGTGGTCCATTAGTCCTTTGGACCAATCTTTCCCTTGTATCTTTAGTTTTCTTCATTCTTCCTTGCTTCTGAAGGGGTGAGACAAGTGGAGTATCCTAGATGGCCTTTCACAAGCTTTCAAGAGCCCAGATGCTACTCGCCAAAGTAGAACGTAGAACATATTCTTTATAAACTATGCTATGGTTATGTCAATTGAGCCAGATGTTCCCCAAGATCATGGTCCCCACAGCCCTCAGCCCAGCAATGTGGTCCATCAGGGAGTTTGGATGAAGACACACTCTATTCTTAGATCTAAAGACAGCCTTGAAAATAAGTCCATTTTCCTCGTATTAGCTAATTTCCTTTTGTTAGCCAATTTAGGTAACTCCTATCCTGGGTTTCCCTTTCCTTTATGGTTGTGCCGCGTTTCTATGAACCCCTAAATAGTATCTTGTGACATTTTGCTTGGATTTGAACATAACGGTGGCAACAAAATACATGTGTATTGACTGACTTTCTCTTCTCAACCTTGTATTTCTAAGATTCATCCATGCTGATGCCTATGGTAGTGTTTAATTCATTTTTCCTGCTGTATGTTAATCCATTATGTAAATGTACAGTTTACTCGCTTATTCTCATAACAGTGAATATTTGAGTTGTTCCTAACTGTTTGCAATCACAATGCTTCCATGAACGTTTCTTATATCAACTTCCTGGCGCACCTGTGCAAGGAGTTGTCTGTTGTATATGCCTGGAAGTGGCATCATTGGGTCACATGGTGTGCAAATATTCAACTTGGCGAATTCTACCCAATTGTTTTTCAAGGAACTGAACCAGTTTACACTCCCACCTGTGCTGCATAGACGTTCTCCTTGTCCTGATCCTTGGCGGCCCTTAATGTTAACAACCTTTAGGATTTTGGCCAATCAGTTGAGGGTAAAATGGAATTTCATTACTATTTTAATTTTTATTTCCCTGATTATTATTAAAGCGGAACAAGCTTTACTGTGTTTATTGGACATTCAAATCTCCTTTCCTATAAAATCCCTGTTGGTGTTCTTTTGCCAATTTTCTTGTTACATGCTTGCCTTAGTTATCAAGTGCTGCTATAACAGAAATTCCACAAGCGGATGGCTTTAACAAGGCGAAATTTATTCTCCCACAGTTTAGGAGGCTATAAGTCCGAGTTCTGGATGCCAGCTCCAGGGGAAGGCTTTCTTTTTCTGTTGGCTCTGGAGGAAGATCCGTGTAATCAATCTTCCCCTGGTCTAGGAGCTTCTCAGCGCAGGGACCCCGGGTCCGAAGGATGCACTGCCCTCTTGGTTCCTCATTCTTGGCATTAGGAGGTCCCTCTCCTCTCTGCTTGCGTCTCTCTTTTATATCTCGAAAGGGATTGACTGAAGATACAACCTAACCCTATAGATTGAGTCCTGCCTCATTAACATGACTACCTCTAATCCTGCTTCATTAACACATAAGAAAAATCAGATCACAAAATGGTGGACTACCACACAGTATTGGGCACCATGCCCCGGCCAAATTAACACACATTTTTGGGGGGACACAATTCAATTCATAACAATGCTTTATGTTTGTCTTATTGGTTTGTAGGAGTTCCTTATGTATATATATGTTTTATGCAATTCTTTATCTATTTTGCTGTTAATTGCCTAATTGTGTGACTTGTCTTTTCACTTTCTTTGTATTCTCTTTGATGAGGAAATTATTTAGTGTAGTCAAATATGTCAGCTTTTTTCTTTACAGTTAGGACTTTTTGTGTCCGTGTCAGAAATCCTTCTTATCCCAAGGTTGTAGAGATATTCTCTTATATTTTTCTTCTAATAGTTTTAAAGTTTTGTATTTTACATTCAAGTCTTTTAAGCCCCCTGGACTTAATTCCTAGGTATGGTGTGAGGTAGGGATAACCATTTGTTTGGGGACTTTTTTATTTTCCTCACTGAGATGGAGTCTATGTCTGCAAAGATCAAATGTTCAAATGTGTGAGGTATATTTCTGGGCTTTCTTTTCTGTCCTACTGGGTCTATCCCTTGTATAACCACACTTAAAATAAGTCTTGATATCTGGTTGTGCGAGTCTTCTACCTTGATCTACTTTAGCAGTGTTTTGCCTATTTTTGGCCCTTTATTCCTGCATATACATTTAATAAACAATTCATCATGTTTCATGAAAATTTCTGTAGATGTTTTCATCAGGTTTGTATTAAATCTATAGATCCACTTGGGGAGAACTGAAATCATTGTAATATTGAGTGTTCTGATTCATGAACGTGGTATTTAAAAAATTTATTTAGATCTTTAATATCTTCTAATACAGTTTTATGAAGAGCTGGTGGCACAGCAGTTAAGATCTCAGCTGCTAACGTGAAAAGGTCGGCGGTTTGAATTCACCAACCACTCCTCGGAAACCCCCTGGGGCAGTTCTACTCTGTCCTATAGGGTCAATATGAGTCAGAATCAACTCGATGGCAGTGGGCTTTTGGTAAATACATGTCATGGATTGAATTGTGTCCCCCCAAAATATCTGTCAACTTAGCTGGGCCATGAGTCCCAGTATTGTGTGATTGTCCACCATTTTATGCAATTTCCCTGTGTGTTGTAAATCCCATCACTATGATGAAATGAGATGTATTAGTGGCAGCTGTAATGATGAGATATACAAGATTAGATAGTGTCTTAAGCCAATCTTTTTGAGATATAAAAGAGAGAAGCAAGCAGAGAGACATGGGGACCTCATACCACCAAGAAAGCACTGCTGGGAGCAGAACGTGTCCTTTGGACCTGAGGTTCCTACACTGAGATGCTCCCACACCAAGGGAAGCTTGATGATGACGACCTTCCTTCAGAGCTGACAGAGAGAGAAAGACTTTGCCTGGAGCCGGTGCTTACTTCTAGCCTACTGAACTGTGAGAGAATAAAATTTTCTTTATTAAGGCCATTCATTTGTGGTATTTCTGTTACAGCAGCACTGGATGACCAAGACAGAATTTGGTACTGAGAAAGCGGGGTGCTGCTGTAACAGATACCTAAAATGTCGAAGCAGTTTTGAAACTGTGAATGGATAGAGAACCAGCAGCGGCACAGATGCGGCAGCAGCAGAGAACCAGCAGCAGCAGAACCAGGAGACCAGCGCGAGATGGCGCTGGAGCCAACCCACGGAGCTAGAGAACTGAGTTCCTGTGCGCAGAAGGCTTCCTGGTGGAGTATGGTGCCTCCGGGCACTTATCTGTGGAGCTACAGAGTTTTAGAACACTTGCCCCAGCAGGGCAGATGTGGGTATGAGGCCCAAGGAGCCGAGAGGCCAAGATACCAGGAAGCAGAAGCTGAAGAGACAAGGAACACAAGAAGCAGAGCTGCCTTAGTCTCAGAAGGTATGGCTGCGACCTCTGGGGTTTCAAAGGGTAGAGCTATGGCTTCTGGTGTTTCTAAGGGTGGAGTTGCCACTCAGATGAACTAGGAGAATGGTGGGCCTAAAGCAGAGGGAGCAGAATTGCTGTCCCAGTGGGCCTGGAAGGTGGAGCTGAAGCCCAGAGCCGAGGGGCCTCCACTCAGAATCCGCAGAGTGTGGCCAATACCTAGAGTCTGGAGGGCAGGGCTGTTGTGTAAATGGTCTCAGAGAACAGAGGGTTATTTTCAAGCCTTGAGGGCTAATATAATGTGTTCTGCTGACTTGCTTGGTGCCTGTTATTCCTTCTTTTCCTCCAATTTCTCCCATTTGTAATGGAAATGTCTAGCTCGTGCCTGTTCTGCCATTGTACTTTTGGAAGAGATAATCTATCTGTATTCTAGATTTCACAGATGAGGAAGAATTTTTGGATTTTGAACTCAAAATTGATTTAAGACTTTTGCTGTGATACGGTGGGGTGAATATATTTTACATGTGGCAAGGACATGAATTTTGGGGGCCCAAAGGGTAGAATGTCATGGATTGAATTGTGTCCCCCCAAAATATCTGTCAACTTAGTTGGGCCATGAGTCCCAGTATTGTGTGATTGTCCACCATTTTATGCAATTTCCCTGTGTGTTGTAAATCCTATCACTATGATGAAATGAGATGGATTAGCAGCAGTTATATTGATGAGATATTCAAGATTAGATAGTGTCTTAAGCCGATCTCTTTGAGATATAAAAGAGAGAAGCAAGCAGAGAGACAGGGGGACCTCTTACCACCAAGAGAGTAGCGCAGGGAACAGAGTGCAACCTTTGGACCTGAGGTTCCTGCACTGAGATGCTCCCAGACCAAGGGAAGACTGACGACAAGGACCTTCCTCCAGAGCCAACAGAGAGAGAAAGCCTTCCCCTGGAGCTGGCACTTACTTCTAGCCTACTGGACTGGGAGAAAATAAATTTCTCTTTGTTAAAGCCATCCACTTGTGGTATTTCTGTTACAGCAGCACTAGATGACCAAGACAATACAGTTTTATACTTTTCTTAGTAGAGATCTTGCAAATCTTTTGTTAGATGGATTCCTACATCCCCTATATTTGTTGTTATGATTTATAACTCTTTGTTGCTAGTGTGTAGAATGTAATTTATTTTTGAATATTGATCCAGCAAACTTGCCAAGCTGTCATTCTTATTCTAATAAGTTATCTGAGGGTTCCTTTGTGTTTTCTATGTAAGTAATTGTATTCATTATAAATACATTTTAATTCTTTTGTTCAAATAATTAAAACCTTTCTTGTTCTTGTCCTTCCCTGGCTAGGAGCTCCAGTACCATAGTGATAGCCAAAAGTCTTGTTTATTCTTGATTATGTAGGGAATTCACCATTGAGTATAGTTTTAGCAACAGGTGTTAGGAGAATACCCTTTTAGAGGTTGTCTTAGTCATCTAGTGCTGCTATAACAGAAATACCACAAGTGAATGGCTTTAACAAAGAGAAATTTATTCTCTCACAGTTTAGGAGGCTCGAAGTCTGAATTCAGGGTGCCAGCTCCAGGGAAAGGTTTTCTGTCGGCTCTGGGGGAAGCTCCTTGTTATCAGTCTTCCCCTAGTCTAGGAGCCTTTCAGCACAGGGACCCCAGATCTAAAGGACACGCACTCCTGGCTCTGCTTTCTTGGTGGTGTGAGGTTCCCCTGTCTCTCTGCTCGCCTATCTCTTTTATATCTCAAAAGAGGTTGACTCAAGACACAGCCTAATCTTGTAGATTGAGTCCTGCTCATTAATATAACTGCTACTAATCCCACCTCATTAACATCATATAGATAGGATTTATAACATGTAGGAAAATCACTTCAGATGACAAAATGTGGACAGTCCACAATACTGGGAATCAAGGTCTAGCCAAGTTGACAGATATTTTGGGGGAACACAATTCAATCCATGACAGAGGTTCAAGAAGTTCTCTTCTATTTCTAGTTTTCAGAGAGTTACTTTTAGTCAGGGGTGGATGTTGAATTATTTTATCAAATATTTTTCTGCATCTCTTGATATGATCGTGTGATTTTCCCCTTTAATCTGTTAATATGGATAACATTAATAACCAATTTGGTCATGATGTACTGTCTTGTATTCTGTTGAGGAGTTTCAGGCATATGTTTATTATTAAGATGGGCCTGTAATTTCCCTTTCTCTTACTCTCTTTGTCTGGCTTTTGTGTAAAGTTATGCTGGCCTCACAGAATGAGTTGGGATGATTTGTTCTGTGGGTTTTTGTTGTTGTTTTGGTTCAATAACAGTCTTCTCAAGAATGTACAAGGTCTCTTGTACCAGTCATAAGAATAAATTGGTCCGACAATATCGAATTTTAAACTGCAATATCGTTGTTTTATCATTTTCACGGCTAGGCATTTTCTCCTACAGAGAAACTCAAACAGCATACAAAAATATACGCACAAGGACATTTATTGTAATAGCGAGAAACTGAAAACAAATGTCTCTCAGTTGGGAACTTGGTTAAAAAAAAAAAGAGAGAGTACAATATTTTGTTGCCATTACATGCAATGAGGCAGATCTCTTTGTGCTGGTGTATAAAGCTCTCCAACGCCTGTAATTGGGGTAAAGCAGGTGGCAGAGCAAGAATACAGACAGAGCTCAATGCCGTTTGAGAATTTTGAAAAGACTGCTATATGGGTGTTTGTACGCTCTTTCTGGAAGGATGCTCGAAGCCTTGGTACATCAGTTACCTCTGGAGAGGGGATGGTGAGGAGCTGTAGGCCTTTAGAGCCTTCATATCATGGAGATGTATTCTTTCCATCGCTGGTGTGTGTGTGTCGGTGGATGTATATCCTACTCCTGGGAGTGAGGAGGCCTGCCTGCTGAGGAGATATCCTCACTTGCAGCTAACTGCGCACAGTGTCACCCATTTCCCCTCCAGCCCTTGAAGTGTCACCCACTTCAGCAAGAAAGCCCTGTATTAGGCCCGAATTTGGCCTGGAGAATAAAGCAGTTGGAAATGTTAAAAAAAAAGAAAAAAAAATTTTTTTTTTTTTTTAAGTCGACATAAATAGGAAGCTCTGTAACCTCCTGCAAGTGTTGCCATGGAAACCAGCGCCTGGGCAGTCTCCATGGAGACGGTTCTCAGCCCTGTGCCTGAAGGAGCTACCACCCACTGGAGTCTTATGATGTCACAGAGCTTCAGTAAGTGCTCAAGGAGGGAAGAGGAGGCTGGGCCCTGCCCACCTGGGGTGCCTGGTGTGGGCTCCAGGAAGGAGAAAGCCCATCCCCCTGGGGGCATGCTCCTATGGGGAGGCCTTGTGTGTCCGAGGCAGACCACCCACAGCAGGGCATGCAGTGTCCCCAGAGTGAGGAGGAGGCCATGTCTGTAAAGTCTGCCATTCACCACAGGTGGGGGCTGTACAGCCGTGCTGGGGTAATACAGTCTCTAGTCTCCAATTTACTCCTTTTACAAAATGGAGGACTCCCTGGATGGTGCGAATCGCTAAGCTCTCAGCTACTCACGGAAAGGTCGATGATTTGAAGCCACTTAAAGGTGCCTCAGAAGGAAGGCCTGGGGATCTCTTCTGAAACATTACAGCCATCGAAAACTCTACAGAGCACTGTTCTACTCCAACACACATGGGGGCACCATGAGTCAGAATCGACTCCATGGCAGCTGGTTTGGTTCTGGGTTTTAGAAAATGGAGAGATTGGATTCAGTCACTCCGAAGGCCTGTTCCAGCTCTGATGGTGTGGTTTTCATGTGGTGTGCCCACGTGGGGTTCAGACCTGGCTGGAGGCAGCCAGAGGAAGGAGAGATCAAGCAGGGGTCAGGGGAAGCTTCCTGGAGCTTCAACTGAGCTTTGGAGGGTGGTGAGGAGGAATAAATGAAAGAGGAGAGAAGTGAGCTTTCTGTGGGTAGTGGGCCTGGGTGCAGGGCATGAGAGGCCTGGCTCCTGGGCTGACTTTCCTGAGGGTGGGTGTCTTCATTATCTGTTGTTCATTGTTAGGTGCTGTGAGTCAGTCCTGACTCATAGCAAGCCTACGTACAACAAAACGAAACACTGCGGGTCCTGCACCATTCTCATGCCAGACACTTCATTTATTCATTTCTTTCTTGTCTCAAGGATGAGCATGAATTTCATGGCCACACACTCAGACCGTGCAAAAAACTATTTTTCTATAATCATCTATTTTCTATAACAATCTGTTTTTCAAACCTCCATTTAGTTGGTGGCAGAAAATGTAATCTTGGTCATTTCTGGGTAAACTCGGTAATTACTTCATTTCTAAGTTGAGTTAATGAAGGGTTCACTCTAGGGGTAGATATTGTGGCTCTCCCCCCACAGGGCTCAGCATCCAAATGGCCTTCCCGTATTTGATGTCTTCCTCACTGTGAGAGGGTGAATGTATTTTTGCATGCTGAAGGGCATGAATTTGGAGGGTGGGGCAAAGGATGGAATGTTATGGATTGAATTGTGTCCCCCAAAAGATGCGTTGGAATCCTAACCCCGGTTGCTATGAGTCAGATCAGAATCGACTCGACAGCGCTGGTTTTTTTTTTTTTATACCTATGGATGTAATCCCATTTGGGAATAGGGTTTTCTCTGTAACATTAACGAGGCCACATCAGGTAGGCTGTATTGTAAACTTTTGAGTGGTAAAAAGAGCAGATTAGGCACAAAGACAGGCCAGCATAAATGAGGGACAGAGAGGCTACATGGAGATCACCAAGGAATCGAGGAATGCGGGGATCACAGAAGCTGAGACAAGGGCTTTCCCCCAGAGCAGATAGAGAGAGCCTTCCCTAGAGCTAGTGCCCTGGATTCACGTTTCTAGCCTCCTGAACTGTGAGAAAATACACTTCTGTTCCTTAAGACCACCCTTTTGTGGTATTTCTGTTATAGCAGCACTAAGAAACTAAGACACCCACCAAAAGGAGCTTTGATGGGAGGCAGTGGTCCCTCCTATTAAGGAGCCAGAATGTGGCTTTCCCAGCCACCTTGTAGGTGGAATCAGGTGTGTGGTCCAGGCTCAGCCAGTCCATATGACTACCTGAACCATGACTCGAGGACAAGTGATTCAGGTAGCGGGACATCCTGGCAGAGGCCTGGTGACAGCAACGCCCAGAGTCCTGGGGTGGCAGGGAGGTGGGGGGGCAGTCCTCTTCGTGGCTCTGCAGCCTAGTTTGGACTGTGGTTCCCTTTGTTGCCTGCCAATTGCTGAGCCCATTTCTCCAGCCCACCCTGTGTCCTGTCAGTAAATTCCTTTCTGCTTAAATGAGCCAGAACTGTCTCTGTTGCTGTATAACAGTTTTATTGAGCAAGAGAGCCTTGTAGGGTATAATTAGAAAACAATTTAATTCTTTCTTCCCCACTTCCTTTTCAAACCTGCCCTGTGGGGCTGCTTCTCTCCCAACCGTGGATGAAATCTAGAGTGGGTTACTTGGTTTTTCTGGTTAATCCAAGATAATAAAAATTCCTTAAGGCACTTGTAGCTACAAAAAGCTGATTTCAGTCGTTAAAATGTCTAGTTATGAAAAATAGTCGAATTTCGAAACTTCACCTGACGCTAAAGCTGCTCCCCTCTACTATCTCAGACCCGCTGTGCAGTGGACAGGGAGAGTCTGGACAGCCTCTTCTCTGGTCTGGTACTGTCTTGGTTACCTACTGCTCCTGTAACACAAGATAGCACAAGTGGGTGCTTTGGGAAAAAAAAAAGTTACCGTTGAGTCAATCTTCACTGTCTCTGACTGTCATGCTCTCCTCTCTGACTTCTTCATCCCTCAGCTTGTGGGATCTTTATCTAGACTTGGAGGGGGAGATATGGGAAGAAGGGAAAGGACGAAAACTTCGTCAGGTCTACACATAGTTTAGGCCCTGCAAGCTCCCCAGTGAGCATCGGTCTTAGTTTTTTAGTGCTGTAGCAGAAAGACGTAGATGGCTTTAACAAACAAATTTATTTTCTCACAGTTTTCAATGGCTGATTTTTCAGAAGCAGATCACCAGGGCTTTCTTCCAAGGCACCTCTTGGTGAACTCGAATTTCCAACCTTCCAGCTAGCAGGCAAGTGCATAACAAATTGGGCCACTCAGGGACTGGTTTTAAAGACCAGAAATTTATTTTCTCACAGTTCAGGAGGCTAGAATGTGGAATTCCGGGTGTGGCCCTAAGGGGAGGTCCTTCCTTGTCTATTTCAGCTTCTAGTAGCTGCCAGCAACCCTTGGCATTCCTGGGTTTATAGATGTGCCTGTCTCTGTTGTCCGTCTTCCTCTTCCCCGTCTAAGTGTGTCCACGTCACTTTGGCTCCTTTTATAAGATACTTCTGAGTGATTAAGTTTAGGACCCACCCTACTTTGGTATGACCTCATTAACGTAACGAAAGAAAACCCCTATCTCCAAACAAGGTCCTAGTCATAGGTACAGGGATTAGGACTTCCACATTTGTTTTGGGAGGTGGGTGGCACCATTCAATCCAAACACCTACCTTCTGCTTTTACCCTTCCCTCTCACTAGGCTACCTCAGGCTTCCCCAGGGTATGAGCAATGGGGGTGTTGATGGAAGGCAGGGAGGAGAGACGGGCAGGAGGGTCAGACCAGCCCTGGTTATCTGTTTCCACTCTGTTGGGGAGACACTCCAGGGAAGTCTTTGGTTCTCCTACCTCACCTCCTGCTGTACCACAGTGCAGGTGGCCCCTCCTCCAGCTTCAGCCTTCTTGGGCTGGATCGAAGTCAACCAGGTGAGCTTCTGAATCACTCACACATCCTTTTTTTTTTTTTTTCCAGAATTATTTGTTGTGTTTTAGGTGAAAGTTTACAAATCCAGTCAGTCTCTCATACAAAAAGTTATACACACCTTGCTGTATACTCCCAGCTGCCCCCCTCTTAATGAGACAGCACACTCCTTCTCTCCACCCTGTATTGCCCATGTCCATTCAACCAGCTTCTGTCCCCCTCTTCCTTCTCATCTCGCCTCCAGACAGGAGCTGCCCACATAGTCTTATGTGTCTACTTGAACCATGAAGTTCACTCCTCACCAGCATCATTGTCTATCTTATTGTCCAGGCCAATCCCTGTCTGTAGAGTTGGTTTCGGGAATGGTTCCAATCTTCAGCTATCAAAGGGTCCAGGGACCATGACTGTCAGGGTCTCTCTGGTTTCAATCAGACCATTAAGCCTGGTCTTTTTACGAGAATTTGAGATCTGTATCCCACTATTCTCCTGCTCCATCAGGGATTCTCTGTTGTGTTCCCTGTCAGGGCAGTGATGGGTGGTAGCCGGGCATCATCTAGTTCTGGTCTCTGGCTGATAGAGTCTCTGGTTTATGTGGCCCTTTCTGTCTCTTGGTCACACATCCTTTGATTCTACAAACTCCAGCAGCTGGGCTGTGCCTGGCACAGTCACCTCTCCTTGCTTTGTGGTCCAAGCAGGCAGCTCCAGCCACAACCTTGGGAGCTCGTCACACACCTGCATCACAGGGCCCCCACCCCAACAGAAGGGGACACATAGCAAGCTCTCTGGGTGGTTTCATTGAAGCCCTTCTCACCAGGCATCAGGCAGGGGTGGAACGTGGGACTCCCTGGTCATTCTTCCCTTAGAAATATTCTCTCCATTTAGCCTTCAGTTAGAAAACTCAGAAGATGGGATGGGCTAGAATTGTACACTGGGTTTGGGGTCACCTCCTTTGCACATGGGCCCAACCTCCCTCTCCTCTCAGATCTCCGAGGGGTTGAAATAAATCTCCTCTTTGGAGCCAACCTTAGGTGATGGAGTGGAGGCGACCCAGGCCTCTCCTCTGCACCCTCACTGTCTCTGATTGTCTTGCTCTCCTCTCTGACTTCTTCATCCCTCAGCTTGTGGGATCTTTATCTAGACTTGGAGGGGGAGATATGGGAAGAAGGGAAAGGACGAAAACTTCGTTAGGCCTACACATAGTTTAGGCCCTGCAAGCTCCCCAGTGAGCATCGGTCTTAGTTTTTCAGTGCTGTAGCAGAAAGACGTAGATGGCTTTAACAAACAAATTTATTTGCTCACAGTTTAGGAAGCTAGAAGTCTGAACTCAGGCCTCCAGCTCCAGAGGAAGTCTATCTCTCTGCCCGCTCTGGGGGCAAACCCTTGTCTTAGCTACTCTATCCCTGACATTCCTCAGTTCTCTGGCAATCTCCACTGGCATCCATCTTTCCCCCATTTGTGCTTGCTTCTGTGTGCCTAATGTGCTCTTTTTATTTGTCACAAATGGTTAGGTTTAAGACACACCCTATACTGATGTGACCTCATTAACATAACACAGAGAACCTTATTCCCAAATGGGATCATATCCATAGGTACAGGGGTTAGTATTCCAACACATATTTTTAGAGGACACAATTCAATCCATAACAGCCTCCCAGGCCTGGTGCTATACCCCAGGACGGGCTGGACCAGGGAGCCTGGCCCTGCGGCCAGCTGTTTGCATGGCTCCTGGCTGAGCTGGGATTCAGGAAGCTGTGTGAGGAGGAATGTGCTGAAGCTCCCGGCTTCTTGGGACCTGAACATGTTCCACTTGCATCTTGGACATGAATGGAGGGTGACACAGCCTTACCCCACAGTGAAGGGTAAAAACTCTGGATGATGCCCTACATGTCAACGGTGGCAGTTCAGCCCTGAGGGGTGGTGGTAAGGAGTGGACTCTGGACTCAGCAGACTGGATTCAAATCCCATTTCTGCCACTCACGAGCTGTGTGATTGTTTTGGTTACCTATTGCTGCATAGCAACTCCCATTGTTGTTGTTAGGTGCCTTCAAGTCCATTCCAACTCATAGCAACCCTATGGACCACAGAACAAAACACTGCCTCATCCTATGCCATCCTTACAATCGTTGTTATGTTTGAGCCCATTGTTGCAGCCACTGTGTCAGTCCGTCTCATTGAGGGTCTTCCTCTTTTCTGCTGACCCTGAACTTTACCAAGCATGATGTCCTTCTTCAAGGACTGATCCGTCCTGAGAACATGTCCAAAGTATGTAAGATGTAGTCTTGCCATCCTTGCTTCTAAGGAGCATTCTGGTTGTACTTCTTCTAAGACAGATTTGTTTGTTCTTTTGGCAGTCCATGGTATATTCAATAATCTTCACCAATACCACAATTCAAAGGTGTCAGTTCTTCTTCCTTATCCATTGTCCAGCTTTCACATGCATGTGATGTAATTGAAAATACCATGGCTTACATCAGGCGCACCTTAGTCCTCAAGGTTACATCTTTGCTTTTCAACACTTTAAAGAGGTCCTTTGCAGCAGATTTACCCAATGCAATGCATCTTTTGGTTTCTCAACTGCTGCTTCCACTGGTGTTGATCTTGGATCCAAGAAAAATGAAACCCTTGACAACTTCAATCTTTTCTCCATTTATCATGATGTGACTTATTGGTTCAGTTGTGAAGATTTTTGTTTTCTTTATGGTGAGGTGTAATCCATACTGAAGGCTGTGGTCTTTGATCTTTATCAGTAAGTGCTTCGTATCTTCTTCACTTTCAGCAAGCAAGGTGTGTCATCTGCGTAATACAGGCTGTTAATGAGTCTTCCTCCAATCCTGATGCCCCGTTCTTCTTCATATAATCCACCTTCTCAGATTATTTGCTCAGCATACAGACTGAATACATATGGTGAAAGAATACAACCCTGACACACACCTTTTCCTGATTTGAAACCACGTAGTATCCCTTGTTCTGTCTGAAAAGCTGCCTCTTGTTCTATGTACAGGTTCCCCATGAGCACAATTAAGTGTTCCGGAATTCCCATTTTTCACAATGTTATCCATAATTTGTTATGATCCACACAATCGAATGCTTTTGCATAGTCAATAAAACACAGGTTAACATCCTTCTGGTATTCTCTGCTTCCAGCCAGGATCCATCTGACATCAGCAATGATATCCCTGGTTCCAAGTCCTCTTCTGAAACTGGCCTGAATTTCTAGCAGTTCCCTGTCAATATACTACTGCAGCTGCTTTTGAATGATCTTCAGCAAAATTTTGCTTGCATATGATATTAATGATATTGTTCAATAATTTCCACATTCGGTTGGATCACCTTTGTTGGGAATAGGCATAAATATGGATCTCTTCCAGTCAGTTGGCCAGGAAGCTGTCTTCCATATTTCTTGGCACAGATGAGTGAGTACCTCCAGCACTGCATCTGTTTGTTGAAACGTCTCAATTGATATTCCATCAATTCCTGGAGCCTTGTTTTTCGCCAATGCCTTCAGAGCAGCTTGGACTTCTTCCTTCAGTACCATCGGTTCCTGATCATATGCCACCTCTTGAAATGGTTGAATGTCAGCCAGTTCTTTTTGGTATATTTGTGTATTCCTTCCATCTTCTTTTGATGCTTCCTGTGTCATTCAAGATTTTCCCCATAGAATCCTTCAGTATTGCAACTTGAGGCTTGAATTGTTTCTTCAGTTCTTTCAGCTTGAGAAATGCCGAGCGTGTGCTACCCTTTTGGTTTTCTATCTCCAGCTCTTTGCACATGTCATTATAATACTTTACTTTGCCTTCTCCAGCTACCCTTTGAAATCTTCTGTTCAGTTCTTTTACTTCATCATTTCTTTTGCTTTAGCTACTCAACTTTCAAGAGCAAGTTTCAGAGTCTCTTCTGACATCTATTTTGGTCTTTTCTTTCTATTCTGTCTTTTTAAAGACCTCTTGCTTTCTTCATGTATGATGTCCTTCATTCCACAACTTATCTGATCTTCAGTCATTAGTGTTCAATGTGTCAAGTCTATTGTTGAGATGGTCTCTAAGCTCAGGTGGGATATACTCAAGGTCGTACTTTGGCTCTTGTGGACTTGTTTTAATTTTCTTCAGATTCAACTTGAACTTGCATATGAGCAATTGATGTCTGTTCCACAGTCAGCCCCTGGCCTTGTTCTAACTGATGATATTGAGCTTTTCCATCATCTCTTTCCACAGATGTAGTCAATTTGATTCCTGTGTATTCTATCTGGTGAGGTCCATGTGTATAGCTGCCATTTATGTTGGTGAAAAAAAGTATTTGCAAGAAAAATATTTGAAGAATTCGCTGGTCTTACAAAATTCTATCATATTATCTCCGGCATCGTTTCTATCACCAACGCCATATTTTCCAACTACCGGTCCTTCTTCCAATCACCAGTAATTATCAATGCATCCTGATTGCACTTTCGATCAATTTCAGACTGCAGAAGCTGGTAAAAATCTTCAATTTCTTCATCTTTGGCCTTAGTGGTTGGTGCATGAATTTGAATAATAGTCGTATTAACTGGTCTTCCTTGTAGGCGTATGGATATTATCCTATCACTGACAGTGTTGTACTTCGGGATAGATCTTGAAATCCTCTTTTTGATGATGAATGTGATATCATTCCTCTTCAAGTTGTCATTCCTGGCATAGTAGACCATATGATTGTCTGATTCAAAATAGCCAGTATCAGTCCATTTCTGCTCGCTAATGCCTAGGATATCGGTGTTTATTCGTTCCATTTTATTTTTGCTGAATTCGAATATCCCTAGACTCATAGTTCATTTATTCCACGTTCCAATTATTGGATGTTTGCAGGCGTTTCCTCTCATTTTGATTCATGCCACATCAGCAAATGAAGGTCCCGAAAGCTTGACTCCATCCACATAATTAAGGTCGGCTGTATTTTGAGGAGGCACCTCTTTCCCAGTCACCTTTTGAGTGCCTTCCTCAACACCTAGTGGCCTAAAATAACAGCCCTGTGCTCGCCGCATTGCAACTGGGCAGGGCTCAGTGAGGAGGGCTTGTCTTTGCCCTCTATGTCATCAGCCGAGTTGGCTTTGTGGGGGCAGGAAGATCTACTTCCAAGATAGCTTCGCAGCCGGTGAGTGCTCAGCTGCAGCTGTCAGCTGGGACCCTCAATTCTCCTGCAAATGGCTCTCTCCACTTGACTGCTTGGGCTTCCCCACAGCATGGAGGCTAGGTTCCAATAGGAAGGAAGCAGAAGCTGCCAAGCCTTCTTCTTCTTTTTAATAATTTATTTTATTTTGTTGTTGTAGTGGTTGAGAATGAGAATATACACAGCAAAACATACAATTCAACATTTCTGCAGGTACAATTCAGTGACACTGATTGCATTTTTCAAGTTGGGCAACCACTCTCACCTTCCTTTTCTGAATTGTTTCTCCCCCATTGATACAAACTCACTGCCCCCTAAGCTTCCCAACTAACCTTTCGAGTTGCTGTTGTCGTTTTGATCCCATATAGATATTTCTTCAAAAGAGCACAATGTTCAAGGCAGACATCCTGGTGGCATAGTGGTTAAGAGCTCGACTGCTAACCAAAAAGTTGGCAGTTTGAACCCACTAGCTGCTCCCTGGAAATCCTATGGGGCAGCTCTGCTCTGTCCTGTAGGGGTTGCTATGAGTCGGAGTCAACTCAATGGCAATGGTTTTACTGTTATTGTTTGCTTTAAAGAAGAATTCAGGGGATATTTTCAGTTTAAGGTTTAAAGATCACCTCAGCTGCCACACCCTTCTAATGCCTGAGCCCGGAAATCCCAGAACATCATTTCGTCTGTATTCCATTGGCCAAAGCAGTCATGGTTCCAACCCAGATCCAAGAGGAGGGGACAGAAGCTCCAGCTCTTGATGGGAGAAGTGACACGTGTGTTCTAGGAGGGGCAAAACTGTTTGGGGCCATCTGTGAATACGACCTTACCACAGCGAACTTGAACAAGTCATGCAGTCTCTCCAGTTTCAGTTTCCCTTTCTATAACCTGGGAATAATAACATCTATCGCACTTGCTTCTTGAGTGGATTACATAAGCCCTCAGTTGAGCCCACGAAGTACCAGCGCAGCCTAGGCTTGAAAGAATTCAGTATTAGTATCAGACAATCCTTAATACATACCAGTGCCAGAAGGTGGTGAAAATGGCCCTTTCCCAGTTAGTCCTTGCAGCTCCTACCTCTGACATCTCCTCTCTGATCTCCCCCTCCCTGCTTTGCGTCCTCACTTCCAAACCCCCTCGGTCTTTCCTCCCCCTCTCCTGTGATTCATCCTGGAGAACCAGCAGAGTGCTCAAGGTTCTGAACTTTGCTCCTGGAGGGGCCCTTCACAGGCATCGCTGGAGTGGCTTTTAGGCCACCAGTTCCTCCAGGTTTGGGTGTATCCACCCCGTCATAATTCCCCCAGGGAATAACACTAATATGCCCTCCCCTCCAGGCACAAAACCTGTTTCTATCTAACCCAGGGAGTCCCTGGGTAGTGCCAATGGTCAAAGCGCTTGGCTGCTAACTGAAAGGTTGGAGGTTTGAGTCCACTCAGAGGCAACTAGGAAGAAAGGCGTGATAATCTACTTATGAAAAATCAGCTACCGAAAACCCTATGGAGCACCGTTCTACTCTGACACACATGGGTTGAAATACACTCGGCAGCAACTGGTATCTAAGCCAGTCAGCCCCCTCCTGTCGTAACTAACCAACCTGCGGAGCTCTCCCTTCCTGGTCAGTTAGTCGGGTAGGGGAAGGATTACGCAGGAGAAGAGGAGAGAGAGGTGGTGAGGGCCAGCGCGGGGCAGCAGCTGCAGCTCCTTAGCACTGCAAGGCCTCAGCAGGCCGAGGGGGGCCCTCGGCAGGCCGCACAGCCAGGCCCTGGCAGTGCAGTTTCCGCTGGAAGCAGGGCTACAGCTGATGGATCCTGGGGGATCCCAAGACCTCCTCGGGTCCAGGGGGTTACACAGTCGGTAGCAATCATTTGGAGCACCGGGGAATGTGGGAAATGGGGCAGCTCTAACCAGCCGGTCTAGGGAGCAAGGGCCCTTTCTTCCCATTTTTAAAGAGAAGGGAAACCTGATGTTCTAGGTGTTCAGAAATGAGCAGTTAATGAAGGCAGGGCAGGCCTGGTCTGCCAACAGGGCGGAGGTGGTGGGGGGCCTTGCAGGAAGGGGTTGAGTGAGATGCACCCTGTTTCAGGGGTGGCTTCCTCCTCCCAGGCATCGCAGAGATCCTAGCTCCTGACCATCCTAGCGGCACCCAAGTCCCAGGCCTGCAATCCTGGATGGAAACCCAGCACCCACCAGGGTCCTTTCTCCCTGCACAAGCAGAGCTGCCCCCCACGGCCTGCTGAGCTGGCTCCAGAGACCGCAGCAGGGCCTGAGTTCCCGGTTCTGGTCCCCTCGTTACCGAGTAGACAGCCGGGCCAGGCTTTGCTGAGACTGAGCCTCTGAGATTAGCAAAGCTTCCAGTTGGATCTTTTCCTATTTTGTGCTGTTGCTGCTGGTAATAAAACTCACATTTACCAGAATTGGGGCTAACACAGGATTTCGGTGAAAGGCACCAAGTCCCTGGGCCTCGGCGTGGAGGATTCCATGCCCTGACTGGAGAGCTCAGTGTTCTACCAGTTAGTGCGGCAGCCGGTCGCCACCCCCTCGGACAGCGGGGCTGTGCACCTGGTAAAGACGCTCCACGCAGGCCTTGAGGGAACCCCTCGCCACCCCCGCCTCCTGCCTCCTCCCCCAGAGGGTGTGGTCACAGCTGTCTCAGCTGTGAAGACAAGTCACTTTGCACGTCATTTGTCTCCCCCCTCCCCCCCAACAGCCCGCTGCAGACTGGGATGGAACAAGAGAGGAAATGAGAGCACAGGTGACTGCAGTCATTCACTCCACAGTTGAATTCTCCCTTCCATCAGGAAGACAGGGATTCGAAGCGCGGCCAATGTCTCTCAGGCGTAGCCGCCACCCGGCCTGTCAGTGGAAGCTCGAGTGGTGCTGTGATGCTGAACAGGTTTCAGCCGAGCTTCCAGACTAAGATGGACTGGAAAGAAAGGTCCAACAACCTACTTCTGAAAGTCAGCCATTGAAAACCCTAAGGAGCACAGTTGTATTCTGACTTCACAGCGACTGATTTTCTTACTGGTTTTAAGGGCTATACCTGTAGCTCCGAGGCTTTTGGGAAGGGCTGACCACGCACGTGTGAGCGCTCGCGCGCACACGCACACACACACACACCCCCCTGTCCGTCAGAATCTCCAAGCCCCACCCCCGCCCCGCCCCTGCTCTCCCTTCTCCCCAAAGCCGGTCTTTCCCCCTCCAGGGCAGAACTTCATCTCGCTAGTAGGAGGGCTCTTTGTTGCCAGCAAGAGAAACCAGCTTGATTTAATGCAAGTGAGAAAGGCGCTCCTTGCAGGGAGGCTGTGAAGCTCACAGACGCCAAGGGGTTGCTGAGCAACTAGGCGCTGGGACCCCTCTCCGCAGGGCACCGCCTCTAGGTGAGGCCTCCACCCGCCCTGCCCTGCTCACTGCCCCCTCCTGGGTTTGGGGCAGGCGTCCTGAGCCTGGCATCCTTGGATCACTCGACTGTGGCAGGGGTCAGGGGCACCCGTGAGAAGAATCTGGATTTGCTCTGCCTACCCAGACCTGGGTTTCTCCAGGGACAAAGGGCACGGTCCATACATGCTCAGGCATGAGGCCACCCTGGATATGAGGCACCGCCTATGGGCCATTCAGAAGATTGCACATGTCACAGACATACTTTCCAAATGAGAAGATCCAACTTGGATATATAAATTATTAGGGGTGTGTATGCAATTGTTAAACATCTCATGTAGTAGTTACTGTACGTTTTTGTTGCTGGATGCCATCAAGTCGATTCTGACTCATAGCACGTGACAGAGTAGAACTGCCCCACAGGATTTTCTAGGTTGTAATCTTCACAGGTGCAGATCAACAGGTCTTTTCTCCTGTAGAGAGTCTGGTGAGTCCGAACTTTGTTCACTCTTTACTTAGCAGCTGAGTGCTTAAGTGTTGCACCACCAGGGCTCCTCAGTAGTTACTCTGTGTCTGTCACGTGTGTGTATAAAACCATTTGCCGTTTCAACCTTTTTCCCGTGTACAGTTCAGTGACATTAATTACTTTCAGCATGTTTACAACCATCACCACTATCCATTTCCAAATTTTTTCATCACCCCAAACAGAAACTCAGTGCCCCCCAAGCAGTAATCCCTCCTTCCCCCTCACAGCTGCCCCTGGGAACTACTAATAAACTCTTCTCTACGCATTTGCCTCTTCTGGATATTTCGGATAAGTGGGATCAGACAGTATTTGTCCTTTGGTGACTGACTTATTACACTCAGCGTAATGTTTTCAATGGAGCCGTGGTGGCGCAGTGGTTAAAGAGCTTGGCTGCCAACCAAAAGCTCGGCAGTTCGAATCACCAGTCACTCCTTGGAAACCGTATGGGGCAACTCTGTCCTGTCCAATAGGGTTGATATGAGTTGGAATGGGTCTCGGGTCTGTGTCATAACATGTATCAGAACTTCATTTCTCTTTATGGCTGAATGACTATTAATTTTTGAATAAGGTGTGTTTTAATTCCATAGAATAACTAACCTATTAAGGCAGAAATGTTTCTTTTCACTCTCACATTTCATGGGACACCATGAGCTCAACTTTTACCAGCATCTTTGGTGTCTGTGTCTCCTTCATCCATGGAGCCACTCTTTAGAGTCACCAGCTGCTTCCAGAGCGCGTCACCTCCCCTCTCCCTGCATGATGAATCACTGGGAATTTTATCTCAAGCAATAGCCGCCCCTGCCCATAATGCTGGGGGAGAGGTAGGACTTAGAGCCATTATTTGAACCTTCTGAGAAAGGTGGCCTTATTCGCATCTGCTGTACGTGGTGATGGGGACATATCAGACACCCTAATGTTATCATCATGACTGTCATGGCGGCTCCCGTCTCACGGTGCGGGGAGGGGTTGGGGGAAGACCCCTGCTCTCTGTGATCATCAGCAGGTACCACTGGCTCAGGATGCAGGGCGAGTCGAGCCTCCAGTTGGCCTTGGTCAGAGGTGAGGACAGTCAGTGGGCTCAGTGCAGCTATCAATCACGAGGTATTTACTGGCTCTGCTATGGCCCAGTCTCGTACCAGATGTGCGGGGCGGAGAAGAGATGTGGGCCCCACTGGGAGAGACAGTTAAGAAGGAGTCGCTTCTGTTAGAACAGCCTGGTGCACAGAGCAATGAAGGGCCAATGAGGAGGAACAGAAAAGGAGGGGCAAGTCTGTTCCCGACCAGGTGCTGACTGGGTGGTGGAGGCCACAGTGGGCTTGTGCCAACTGCTGTTGGGAGCAGATGGGTCACCCCCGAGTAGCTCAGGGTACGTGATAAGCCCTTAGCTGGAGAAAGGGTGGTGTCATGGAAAGACAATTTGATGGGAATCAGAGAGCTGGTGCCACTTGTACTCCATGGGCCTCAGTTTCCACTTCCAAAGCGGGGCTTTGAACTGGTCCATCCCGGTTTGACCCCCTGCTGAGAATTTGCATTTCCACCCCAGATATACTGAATCAGAACCTACATTTTAACAAAATCCCCAGGTGATGCTTATGTGTACCTACGCATCACCTAGGGATACATAAGAATCACCTGGGGGTCTTGTTAAAATGTAGATTCTGATTCAGTATATCTGAGATGGAAATGCAAATTCTCAGTAGGGGATTGAACTGGCCAAACTGGCTCAAAGCGCTGTTCCAAAGCCAAGTTCCTACAACCTATTTCTAGCCCCAAGTCCTCCAGTCTCAAGGGGTCGCCCCTTTCTTTAATCTCCAAACAGAAGGGCTTGTGTGTCCCCCCTCCACATTCAGTGAGACCCAAGCACCCTCACAATTCTCAGGGAAAACTGCCAGATTGCCATCTTTGCCCATTCCTTGCTTCCATAAAGAAAAAATGTAGGAGATTTTTTACTGAAGGTGGGAGCACTGCAGATGGATTACAATGCAATAACAGTACAGACAGCAACATGAAGTGCACCCTAGCCTCATCCTCTGCCAAGGCATTTCTCCTTAGCCTTGTGCCGCCCCTTCCCTTCCCCTCCCTCCAGGGCTGTTCATTTCTGGTGCGGTGAGCTCAGCCCTCTCTGCCTTCTACCCCAAACTGATCTCCAGCCACAGATGCCCCTTGGGGTCTCTGCCCATCAGCAGCACAAGCAGGAGCTGTGACAGAAACCTTGGGCAGGGCACCCTCTGCACCGGTGTCTCAAATGGAAGAGGAAGGCTCTAAAGATTTTTTTGTGGAGTGATAGTGGAGCCCTGGTGGTGCAGTGGTTAACAGCTTGGCTGCTAACAAAAGGTTGGCAGTTCAGATCCACCAGCCATTCCTTGTAAACCCTGTGGGGCAGTTCTACTCGGTCCTGTAGGGTTGCTATGAGTTGGAATTGACTTGACAGCAACGGGTTTGGTTTAATTTGGTCAGAGTGATAATAGAAACCCTGATGGCATGGTGGTTAAAGTGTTCAGCTGTTAACCAAAATGTCGGTGACTCAAGCCTACCAGCTGCTCCACGGGAGAAAGATGTAGCAGTCTGCTTCTGTAAAGACTGTTGTTGTTATCGTTAGGTGTCGTCAAGTCAGTTCCAACTCGTAGCGGCCCTATGTACAACAGGATGAAACATTGCCCAGTCCTGCACCTTCCTCATAATCATTGTTATGCTTGAGCCCATTGTTGCAGCCACTGTGTCGATCCATCTCATTGAGGGTCTTCCTCTTTTTCATTGACCCTCTCCTTTACCAAGAATGATGTCCTTCTCCAGAGATTGGTCCCTCCTGACAACATGTCCAACGTATGTGAGACGAGGTCTCGCCATCCTTGTTTCTAAGGAGCATTCTGGCTGTACTTCTTCCAACACTGGCTTGTTCGTTCTTCTGGCAGTCCGTGGTATATTCAATATTCTTCGCCAACACCATGATTCAGAGGCATCAATTCTTCTTCGGTCTTCCTTATTCATTGTCCAGCTTTTGCATGCATATGAGGTGATTAAAAACACCATGGCTTGGGCCAGGGGCATCTTAGACCTTAAAGTGACATCTTTGCTTTAAAGATTACAGCCTTGGAAACCCTATGCGGCAGTTCTCCTCTGTCTTACAGGGTCATTATGATTTGGAATCGACTTGACAGCAGTGGGTTTAGTGGGTTTGGGAGTGATAGTAATGCTGAGATGACATATTTCCCACATCACCAGTTACAGGGGATATGAATACAGTCACATTTCTCTGAAGGTCCAAATAATGACTCTGAGTCCCCCTCCCCCAAGTCCTCAGGGTCGGGGTGGTAGGACATCCTTCCCAGCACAGCATGCGGGACAGTGACATCTCAAAGTCCTGAAGAAATGACAGAGCTTCAGACCTGCTGGAGGCCGAACTTCCAGTACCAGAGACCTCCCCCTGTGTCCAGGCAAATATGGGCCCACATGGACTTCTTGTCCCCTGCCTTAGACTTGAGACCTGCTTTGGTCCAGAGCTTCAAAGCAGCCAGAAGTGTCCCTCTCTCCCTGACTTTTCAGGGAGGTGGGAGTAGAGGAGTAAAGAGGGAGAGGGAGAAGAGAGAAAGGTGGGGCTAGAGAGGGCAGACCAAGGGGAGCCCAGATCAGGGAGCAGACCAGCCAGAAAAAAACAGTTGCTATCAAGTTGATTCCAACTCATGGAGACCCCATATGTCACAGAGCAGAACTGTGCCCTATAGGGTTTTCTTGGCTGTAATCTTTATGGAAGCAAATTCCCAGGCCTTTCTTCTGCTGTGCAACTGGGTGAGTTCAAATAAGCAACCAAGTGTAAACTCTTTTCGCCACCAGGGAGCTCAGAACAGCCAGAGGTGTGGAGGTATCTACCATACATTATACTTGTCAGGGCTCTTGGGTTGCAAGTGACAGGAAAGCAACTCAGACCAGCTTAAAAAGAAATGCGCCGGCCCCGGTAACCCGCCGTGCAGCTACGCAGGCACAGATGGACCCAGGAACCCAAGTACTGTACTTTTACGCAAATAACACTCACCTTCTACGTTTTTTTTTTTTTTGCCAATCACACGCCTCCCCCCGCCCCTGCCCCCAGGTATTCTGGTAAGTACGCTATGCCAATATTTTACAGCAACATAGGGGAAGAAAATTGGCATAGCGATGCTTCTGAAAATACCTGGGGGCCGGGGGAGGCAGTTGGCAAACAAACATAGAGGACGTGCATTATTTGCATAAAAATATGGCAATGAAATGGGACATACTCTCTCTGTCTCCTAAAGGTACTTTTCTGTCAGGAGGTGGGGTCTATGCTCCTTCCCCTTGAGACTGGGCTAGCCTTAGTGACTTGCTTCTCACCAGTAAAATGTGATGGGAATGACACTGTGTGGGTGGGAAAAGGCCACGCAGGGGAATCCAGATGCCTGGCAGAAGCCTGACTCCCTTGAGACCATCATGCTCAAGAGGCCACATGAGGGCGCTCCAGTCCACAGCCTATCTCTTTACCCTGGGGCCCTCTTTCTCCTGCTTTAAATAAGAAAGTTTGCTTCTGGACTCTATCTGGTACCACAGTGTGATCTGCACCACTGCTCAGGAGACTCCCTTTTTGTGTTAAGACTTAATGTTATGCCTTCCACCCAACCAACGGGAGAAATGTTCCTATAAAGAGCCCTCTGAGGCTTTTATGTTATCCAGTCAGGCCCAAATGGAACATTTCTCTTTGAATTCAAGGCCAGGAAAAAGTTCGTGTATCCAAAATAGATGAGGCCTTGGTGGTTTAGTGGTAGAATTCTTGCCCTCCGTGCAGGAGACCCAGGTTTGATTCCTGGCCAATGAACCTCATGCGTAACCACCACCCATCTATCAGTGGAGGCTTGCCTGTTGCTATGATACTTAACTTTTAGACTAAGACAGACTAGGAAGAAAAGCCTGGTGATCTACTTCTGAAAATCAAACAACAAAAACTCTATGAATCACAATGGTCCAATCTATAGCTGATCATGGGGATGGCACAGGACCAGGTAACATTTCGTTCTGTTGTTCGTGGGGTCACCTGAGTCAGGGACCCACTCGACAGTAGCTAACAGTAGCAACAACACAGAATAATAGCTTCCTTTTTTCAAACATCAAAGAGGATATATGTTTCTCTTTTTGCTTTACTTGGTAAGAAAATTCTCCTTTCCCTAGAGGAATTCTTATACCCCAGGAGTCTGGTCACGTCAGCATCATGGCTCCTCTTCCCAAGGTCTAGTTCTGTTTCTGTACCTCTTTAACCCTACCTTATATCATTTCTTTATTATCTTTATTCTTTTTCTGATTATTAATCACTGGAGAAAACCTCGGAACGGCAAAAGATACCATAAATAAAGGATAAGACAAGAACACAGGGAAAGATAATATTTGCAATATATGCAACAGGCAAATGGTTGATTTCCTAGTTGTTTAAGAAATCCAACAAGCGAAAACAGGCAAGAGATGTGAACAGGTAATTACAGAAAAAAGAAAAAATCATACAAAAGACCAATAACCGTATGAAAAGGTATTATATCTCTCAAGTAATTAGAGACTGCAAACTGGGGCAACAGTGAGATCCCATTGTCTGCCCACAGACGGAGAGAAATTAAAAAGATTGAGATTGATAAGAGATGAGACGAAACGGAATGTGGGAAAAACGGTGCGCTCACACTCTCTGGTGGAGCATGTATTAGTCCAGGCTTTTTAGAAGGTAATTTGATTGTGTCTATTGAAACTTACGACACATACTTTGCAGTAATGCCAGTTCTAAAAAGCCATCCTGAGATTCACATACAAAGACGTTCTTCACAGCAGTGCTTTCACTAAAACACTGAAAACAACCTACACGTCTCTCAGCAGGGGAATGGGTAAATAATGGTACGCCTAAATGGTACAATGCTGGGTCTGATGAAAGCTAGATCTATATGGGAGTCCCTGGCTAATGCAGGAGGAGCCCAGGTGGCACAGCAGATAAGTGCTCAGCTGCTAACTGAAGGGTCAGAGGTTCGAACCCAACAGCCACTCCGTGGGAGAAAGGTGTGGCAGTTTGCTTCTCCGTAAAGATTTACGGCCTTGGAAACCTTATGGGGCAGTTCTACTCTGTCTTATAAGGCTGCTGTGAGTCAGAATTGGTTTTGTTTGGGGTAGTGCAAATGGTTAGTGCGCTCAGCTGCTAACCGAAATGTTGAAGGTTCGAGTCCACCCAGACCAACCTCAGAAGGAAGGCCTGGCGATCTACTTTCGAAAAATCAGCCATTGAAAACCCTATGGAGCACAGTTCTACTCTGATACACATGGGGTCACCATGAGTCAGAATCTGGAAACTGTTAAAAAAAAAAAAAAAGACTGAATAAAATAAAAATAGGGCACGTAAAAGAGGTGGGGGATCGGAGAAGGCTGGAGGAGCGAGAGGGTGTGGGCGGTCCTGCCCACTTCCTCCGCAGGCCTCGGGGAACCTATTGTGTACCCACAGATTAATGCAGCTAAATGGGGAGGGGTCCTTCTTGGAGAGGCTCAGGGTGATGGGGAGGGGAGAGAGAAGTTTCGAGATCCTTTCATCATAGCGGGGGCGTGGGAATCAACCTCCATAGAGTCGAGTCTGACTCCTGGTGACCCCATGAGTGCCCAAGGGTGACAGAGAAGTCTCTATTCAAGAGTCAGTGGGCACCGTGGCTGTGACCAGTGTGGATGGGAACCTGGGGAGCCTCTACAAATATTCTGGATACTGTGGGATGCCCCCCGGCCCAGGATTTGCACAGGAATCTGGGTCAGGAGGGAGCCCAGCAATGATGGAGCTGGAATATTCTACGGCAAAGCCTTTGCAGATTATATCTGATTTGAAGAAAGAAGGGAAAGGGGACTCTTCTTTGACTCCACGTAATAGAGACAATGCATTCCTGCTCTGCCTGGATGGGTTTGCGGTGTGAATCCCAGCGAAGAGACAGCAGCAGCCGTGTTAGCCACTGAGTTTCATTCCTGTCTTATCCATGTGTCTTAAATGCCCCAGCCTATGGAGTCAAATTTGCAGGCCTCAAACCGGTTTGGTCCAGTGCGAACCCCTGCTAAGAATTTGCATTTCTAACAGGTTCCCTGCTGAGAATTGGCATTTACAACAAGTTCCCAGGGAGTTATACATAAGAATCACCCTGGGATTCTGATTCAGTATATCTGGGGGTGGTAATGCAAATTCTCTACAGAGAACTTGTTGGAAATGCAAATTCTTGATTCTCCAAGATGAAAGGTGAGCCCTGGCTGCCCCTTTAACACGTCTCCACTGAAGATTTAGGAAAATGAGAAAACAGCAGAGCAAAGAGACTTCTATCTGCTGCTGGTTGTGGGCATTGTCAGAGCCCAGAGCCCAGTTCCACCCAGCACATCCTCAGTTGGATGTCGGATATCTAAGGAGGCTACCTGGTGTCCCAACCCCACCTGAGACCCCAGATGGAGGAGGAGCCTGTGTTCCAGCCCCACAAGCATGTCCTACCCTATGGCCAGGCTTCTGGAGCCTTCCTTACCAGCCATGATGGCTCTGAGCCTTTCAGGGAAACCCTACTGTGATGGTTAATCTTATGGTCAAATTGGCTAGGCTTTGGTACCCAGTTGTTTGGCCAAACACTAGATGTTGCTGTGAAAGTATTTTGTAGGTGTAGTTAACATCTATAATCAGCTGACTCTAAAGGAGATTACTCTTGTTAACATGGGCGGGCCTCATCCAATCAGTTGAAGGTCTTAAGAGGAAAAAATGAAGTTTCTGGGAGAAGATGGAATTCGGCCTTGAGACTGTAACATAGAAATCCTGCCTAGGTGTCCAGCCTGCCTGCCTGCCTGCCTGCAAATTTCAGACCTACCAATCCCATAATCACATGAACCAATTCCTTAAAATAAATAAATGTCATCAATCGCTCTCTCTTCCTCTTTAAGTTGCCGTCCAGCCAATTTCGACTTACGGCAACTATGCGTGTGTCAGTGTAGAACTGTGCTCCACAGGTGTTTCAGTGACTGATTTTGGGGGATATAGGTCTCCAGGCCTTTCTTCTGAGGTGCCTCTGGGAAGACTCAAACCTACAGCCTTTTGGTTAGCAGCTGAGCACATTAACTATTTGTACCACCCAGGGACTCCTCCCTGTAAAGGTATATATATGGGGTCATTGGACATCAGTATCTTCCCCAAGTCAGGGTCATTGAGACTTATATGAGCCATCTGTGAAACTCAACTATTTGGATTATCTGGGTCTGGCCACTTCTGGTCCGATGCCTGGGCAGGACTTGGTGCTGGCTAAAGGGGACGTCCCAGCTTTGCACCTTTCCCAATTACCTGTGATCGCCACTCCCAGCCTACAAGATGCAGTGGCACAAGGACTCAGGTGCGTGCTTGTGGGCAGCCATCTGGTGGTGGTACAGTCCAGGGTGTCATGAGAAAAGAAGGGCTTCTCAGAGGGGACATACTTTGCAGAGACGCCACATTGGCAGCACCCTAGACACTTCGTATAACCGCACTGCACCCTGTGGAACCACAGGTCTCAACATCCCCCCTTGCAGGAAGCATTTCTCACACTTGCCCTAGTGACAACCCCAGAACAAAGGGGTGTTGGAGGCCTCAAAGGTGAACTCAGGGCCCCTCCACCATGCAAAGCCGACTTCGAGGTTTGAAGTGACAATGCTTCTGATCCTACGCTCCCCGTGACTTCAAAGCACACGGGGCCACATCTTGGTCTTGTCGTGGGTCACAATCAAGACACCATTGAGTCCCGCCTGCTGCTAGCACCAGGAGGAGGGTGCGTCTTGCAAGCTGTTGGCCTAGGACGGGGTCTCAGGCCTGAAGTGGAGGCAGGGAGGTCTGGTTTAGCCTCCGCTTCTAGCTCCTGGAGCCCATCCTTGACCTGCTGTGCGCACTCCCTGGGATGTCCATTCCCTGCCCCGGTTGGCAAGGAGCGCAAGGTGGCTGTGATGGCCCTTTGAGAGGAAGCTCCAAAGCGCCACTTTGTGGGTCTTTGAGTCCTTGTCCTCCTTAGCAGTGGGGCTCACCATGGCCCCAGCCTGCCTTCCCTTGGCTGTGGGAAGTGCCTGTGCACAGCACGCCCTACCAACCAGGGGGTTTGGGGTCTCCACCCAGGAATGCCTCCATCCCCGCCTCAGGATTGTCGTGCACACCAGCCTCTGCTCACACCCACAGGGGTTGCTCTTCCCAGTTTCTTTCCTCATTGATCTATTGACAAAATTCCTTTAACTTCTGTTAGTCTCTACAGTTGTCTACAGGTCTCAGTCGTTCCAAACACCTATGCCATTACTATTTATTTATGGCAGCTTGCTGCTACAGGGTGATCTTACTATTCCAAATATCACTAGTAACCCATAGCAGTTACAGAGGGGACACTAGTAGTGATTCACTGGTAGAATTCCCACCTTCCATGTGGAGACCCAGGTTCAGTTCCTGGCCAGTGCACCTCATGTACAGCCAAGTGTCTGTCAGTGGAGGCTTGCATGTTGCTATGAAGCTAAACAGTGTTCAGCAGAGCTTCCAGATTAAGACAGACTAGGAAGAAAGGCCTGGCCACCTACTTTAAAAAATCAGCCAATGAAAACCCTATGGATCACAACAGTCCGATCCCCAGCTGATCACAGGGATGGCGCAGGACCCAGCACTGTTTTGTTCTGTTGTGCGTGGCTTCACATGAATCAGGGGCCGACTCAGCAGCAGCTAATAACAGCAACAACAAGCAGCAACATAGCATTAATATGATGACTTTCAGCTTCATACGGTCCCAACCAAAAACCCGTTGCCATGGAGCTGATTTCAACTCATAGCGACCCTATAGGACAGAGTAGAACTACCCCATAGGGTTTCCAAGGAGTGACCGGTGAATTCTAACTGCCAACCTTTTAGTTAGCAGCGGAGCTCTTAACAACTGCACCAGCAGGGCTCCCATAGGGCCCCTGAGAGGTGACTGAAAAGGAATATAGTTAATATATGCAGCGTGTGGGCTGGCATTTTCCAAGTCAAACCCTGTCTAGGGCATGGCCTGGATGTGCATTGGCTCCTGGCTCCATAGCAGATGACACCGGGGTGTGACCAGGCTGTCCTCAGGATTAGGGGGCACTCAGAAGAAAGGGGTGGCCCGGGCCATGACCTAGCAGCTCACACTCTCCAGGAGCTCTGGACTGGTTGGCAAGATTCACATGTAAGGAACCAAGGGGAAAAATTCAGATCTAACCTGGAGAGTCGGACTGCCTTGTAGGTGGTCAGGGAAGGGAGGGGTCACCAGCAGAGGACCCCTGCAGAGCTGACTCTGGGTCTTTAGTTCCTTGGAGGCTAGCAGGTCTCTTGTGCTGGGCCATATGGTGTATGTGGACCTAGGACCTTAGAAGGAAGCTCTAGTGGTCATGGTAGTATGGTATAGACAGTGAGCGGAGGTTGGGGAGAGGGGAGGGACTGTGGTGGGGACAGGTGGGGTCTGGCTCCTGGCCACCAGGGACAAGCCACTGTCATGCTCAGGAGCACGCATGAGTACCTGTTTCCTGTGGCCTCAGGCTCCATTTCCAGGTGACTACTGAAAGGACCAAGAGTGTTGGGTCATCTGGCAAGGGCCATGAGGGGCCCAGCCCTTCTCTGGAACCAGACGAGGTCACATGACATCATACAAGTTGCTTTATTTGGTAAACCAGATGAATTGAATTGTTTATTCCAATTAATTATGCTGGTTTCACAAATGCCCATGTAACAGGTGTGTCTCAGCTTTCCCAGTCTAGGATAAATATGGCCACGTTTATGCCCTAATAACTTCTTCAAGCCACCACTGGCTTTAGTAACAGAAAGTTTGGCAGGGGGCCCCCGACTCACTAGCTGCTGCTTGCTTGGGGGGTAGGCCCTCAGCTGCTTGCTCACCTGGAGGTGGTGCTCTGCCCCCTTCTGTGCCTGCTGGGCCCCACTGCCAATTGTGGGCCAGGCTCAGTGGCATTTCAGATACAGGAGACCAGAACGTGGACCTTCCACAGAACAGCCACTCTGGACTGCAGCATTCAGCCTGTGCCTTGCTTCCTTCGGCCCTGATGAGTTCTCTGATTCACAGGGCAGGATGAGTCCCCATGGTGATAGAGAGGAGGTCTTCTCCTCCCCTCAGGATATTGGGATCAGTCAAAAGGTCTCCAAACCTCACCCACAGGCCCACAGTTGCCATTTCAACCAAGACTGCTGCACCCCTCCATGGACCTATGCCAATAGCTTGTGGATCTTTCTAGAAGAAGACTGAGTTGGTAGATCTAGCTAGAAGAAGACCCAGCTGGTGGATCTATCTAGAAGAAAACACAGCTGGTGGATCTGTCTAGAAGACTCAGCTGGTGGATCTATCTAGAAGAAGACCCAGCTGATAGATCTATCTAAAAGAAGACCTAGTTCATGGATCTACGTAGAAGAGGACCCAGCTCGTGGATCTATCTAGACTGCCCACCCTTTATGGTGATCCTCCTCTCAGGCATCTAGAGCCCTCTCTGTTACCTGGCTCAGGGAGAGCCAAGCTGCCCACAGACATGACTTTATGTTTGAGCATTGCTGGGATGGTGAGTGGTCTGGTCACCACTGTATATCATAGACACAGTGCAACATGAAGAGAGCCATTCACCTCCACCAGGGCGAACTCCAAGCTCCAAATGCAAAGAGAGAAGTTGAAGCAGGAGCAGTCCCTAACTCCACCCACCCATGGGCTCTGAGTCCCAGACCCTAATCCAGCCCCAAAAGTCCTGTTTTCTATGACAGTCTGAGTCTTTAGAAGTAGCACAGTTGGCATCTCTGTGCCCCTTGGCAGTGGGATGGGCAGCCGAAGGAAGGCAGGCAGAAGAAGAGTGTCCAGGGTGAGGGGCAGTGGGGCAGAACTCTGCCTCATTCCGGGTTCCTGGAGGGCCCTTCTGAGGGCCGGAGTCTTTTGTCCTGGCCGCAGTTACCCCGCCACACCACGTCTACCCCTTCACTGACCCGTTTTTCTTCACCCTTCACTCCAGCCACACACAAGGCCTCTGGAGTGCACCCAGAAGAGGGAGTCAGGGGCTGGTGGCAGCAGGAGAAGAGGGGGCTCCTGCCCTTGAATGGCTGTCAGTCTAGTTGGGGAAATGAGGTTCTCAGGCAGGAAGCAACTCTGCCCTCAGCTCTTCCTGCCCATCCCCTCCCCCACCACCATCCTCACACCCCTCCCAGAGCCAGCCCCAGGACTTCAAGCCCAGGTGATTGCTCAGCCCCCTCCCCAGCAGGTCTTGGGTTTTATCTAAATGGCCCCCACAGGTCTTTGGCCACCACTTGGCATCAAAGCCTCCTACCCCACAGGTAGAACAGGGCTGCTTTTCTTCCCAAGACTTTCACTTTGTCTACATTAAGGCTCAGCTGTTATCTCCTCCCACTCATTCTGCCTACCCCACAATTTATCCTTACAATCGTTTGACTCATTGGAATAGCTGAGTCATCTGAAGGCCTTGGGCTGTGACTGTGCCTCCTTCTTTAGATTGTTCAGAGCCCAATCCAAGCAGGGATCCAATTGTTTACAGTTTCCAACCAAGTTCTGCCAAAAACCCTGTTGCTATCTTTCTCAAAGCCAGGTTTTTGTATCTTGGGAACAAAATGGCCCCCCAGTTCCTGGCTGACTCATTTTCTCACTCCTAGGCACTGGAGAGGGGCAGCTCCATAGGTAGTGCACCCAGGGCCAGCTCCACTGCCAGGACTCAGATGTGCAAAGAAAACTCACCTTCATTGTCCTGTGGCTGAACTGAACCAAGCCTGGGTCTTTCTAATTGTTTTCACAGAAACTGAGTCCAATGAACACCTTGGTCTGTTCAAGATAGAAAGCTGGTCACATTCCCTATTTACCCTCACCCAGGATATTCTTTCACAATCCCTCCTCCCCTGGGCCAATTGCAAAAGCGCCATGCAGGCAACACCCTGATGGCAGTGGGATGGGAGAGGGTAGCCTCCATCACACTCTGGCTTCCTTCCCCAAGGGTATCCTGTCCCCTCTCAGGTGTCACCTACCTCTTTCTGCTCTATTCCCATTGCTTCCACAAAGTATCCACAGTTTTACCATGAACTGGTTCATGCTACCCCCTCAGTCCTTGCATGTCTTTCTTGTGGGCATAGGAAGGTTTGGCTGACGAGCCACGCCTTTCTAAGGCCCATGGGAAACTTGGGGCCGTCCTGTGTACTCGCTCTGCCTCTAACATTCCCACTTGCTGTCATCTCTTTGAGGTTGTTGGCCAAGAGACTTCCAGAAGGGATGGGAAAGTAGAAATCTTTTCCCCAAGCTAGAAAGGGGGATTGATCCTTCCTCCTCCATCTCTGCCCAGGACACCCTCCACCATGACTGATTCTCTTGAATCCCTCTCCTAACTCCTCTTTCTCTCTCTCTTTTTTCCCCTATAGAATTTCATAGTCTAAAAGAAAGACAGGGTAGAGTTGAAAAGTAGTCTTGTTCATATGGTCATCTCATTTTCTTCCTCAACTCTTCTGCCTCGTAGTTTTTGGACTTAGAACTCAAGAATTTGTCTGATTCTCAGGTTTTTCAGAAATCCCCCAAACACTTGGTGATTCAAGTCAAGTTGTCTGGATTTAGAGGAAAGGTCTTTGGGGTACAATGAGCCAAGATGGCTTTCACTGAGCATCGAAAGGGGAAGCATCTCAGTGATTAGTGATCCATATATCCCATCACGTCAAATACTTTGGAACAGACACCTGCTACTGGAATTCAGGGATGGGGTTTCCTTCCTCTGAGCAGGGCTTCTCTTCCCTCAGTCCCTGGTGATCGTGGTGTCCTGGAGGAACAGCTGGGCCCTGGAAGGCCGGTGTGCCATGATGTTCACGCGGAATTCTTTGATGACAAAGTAGTAGCAGAAAACATCCAGGCAGCAGTTGATGTTGGAGAAACAGAGGGACAATTGCAAGAAGAAGCTGATGTTCTGCTTAGCCCTGCACTCCAGGATAAACCCGTTCCTCACCAGGAACTGCAGGAAGAAACCCAGGTGCACTGGTAGAAAGGAGACCACAAAGACAGCCAGGCTGGACGCAATGGTCCAGATGCAAGCCCTCTGCTGGACCCAGTCCTGAGTGTGGTCCTGACGGCCAAGGAGAATGTGAATACTCTTGGAGGAGCAGAAAGCAACGATGCCCAAGGGGAGAAGGAACCCGAACACCTCCAAGGGGAAGAAGATCTCTGGGCTCCAGGTGCCATCAGACATGTTGTGGAAGCATGTGTACTCTTCCATTTCCCCGTGGAAGCTGTAGATAGGGATACTCCCGACCCACACGAGGACCCAGATGGCACAGCAGATCATGAAAATCTTCCTGGGCGAGCGGAGGTGGCTGACCAGGAGTGGGTACTGGATGGCCAAGAAGCGGTCCAGGCTGATGAAGCAAATGGTGAAGATGCTGCCGTACAGGCTGATGAAGTAGAGGCACTCGATCGTGGTGCAGAAGGAAGGCAAGGGCGCCTGCACGTGGGACAGCACCAGCTTGAACGGGAGGGAGAGCACCAGCAGCAGGTCAAAGACCGCCAGGTTGATCATATAGATGGAGGTGGCAGCATAATCCGGCCGCCTCTTCCTCAGGAAGGAGCTGAAGCGTCGGATGGCCAGCAGGTTGAGGACTAAGCCCAGGATGAAGGTGGGGATGTGGACTGCCAGCTGCAGAGCTTTTGTCAGCTCATCCACAGCAGTGAAGGAGCAGTTTAGAGGGCTCATGGTCTTCCCTGTGACACCAACAACAGATTGGCTGAGGGTCCTTTCACCCTCCTGAAATGATGGGCTCAAATCTTTGTCAAGAATAATAAACACTTCCCCTTTAACATGCCATAGTTTGTGTTCGTGGAGTAGCAATTACAGAGCACTGAAAAGAAAGAGAAAATGGACATGACCTCTAATCCTGCTACCCAGATGTAACCACTGCTACCTTTTTGTGTATACCATTACAGGCTTTTTACACACACACACACACACACACACACACACACACACACACCCCTTTTTCTTTTGCAAAAATGTAACCATACTGTGCAGGCGCGTTTGTCTCCCCTCCCTTTTTTTTTTTTTTTTCCAATTAGAACTCCTTCTGTTGAGAGTAGTACCACCACCACAAACCTGGACCCAAACTGGTTTAAGCAAAGAGAGAATGTCACACACTTGGAAACATGACAGCTAGGATCAGGCTGACTTCAGGTGCAGCTGGATCAGAGATTCCAGTGCTATGACCAAGACCCAGCCCCTCTTTCTCTCCTCTCCTTCATCCAGATAGTTGGACAGAGTTGACCTCAATCCTGACTTTGGGTGGCGGCAATCAGTACATCACCCTCCCCTGGGCACTGTGTTTGGCTCAGGGATGGACATTTTGGCTCACACAGAAGCAATGAAAAGCAATAAGATTTTTGCTTCGGTTCTAGGCAGGAAGTGGTGGGCTTTTTTCATTTTTAAGACCCTATATGCAATTCAAGGAGCCCTGGTGGTGCAGTGGTTAAGCGTTCAACTGCTAACCAAAAGGTCAGTGGTTAGAACCCACCAGCCGCTTCACAGAAGGAAGAAGCGGCAGTCTGCTTCCGTAAACATCTACAGCTTAAGAAACCATATGGAGCAGATCTACTGTGTCCTATAGGGTTGCTGTGAGTTGGAATCAACTTGATGGCAATGGGTTCATATGCAGTGCCATTTAAGAGCACCCCAACCCTCTCTAAGGGGGAAGACAGATCTATAGATGATAGATACATAGGTAGCTAGATAGATAGCCAGGTAGCTAGGTAGGTAGATAGATAACATTCATTCAGTACTGTGTGCGACCTGATATACATTATTTAGTCTGGCGGCTTTTCAAAATGAATAGTCTATTCCTTCTTAAATGTTAGGTTTTTGTATGAGCTTATGTCTCAAGAGATCTGGGAAAATGTATTTCCTCGTGTTTGAAGCTTTAGACTCTTGTGGTCTGTGTGACCACAGCCCGCAGTAGTACAGTGTGGAACCTTCTGGGGAGGCCCATCCAGGACTCAGGCCTCCAGGTGTAATCACTTCCACTAGAGAATGCCTAGAATAAACACAAGCTGGCAAGCTGTGTTTGCCTGTGAACACTCCAAAATAGCCATAGGCCTATCTCAAAAAAGAGCTCAAATAACTGTAGCCAATAAGATAAATTTCAAAATTGATGACAAAAAACTCTATCTAAATTGTTGTGGATTGAATTGCGTCCCCCCAAAATGTGTTGTAAATCCTAATCTCTATGACTGTGGTTATAATCCCATTTGAGAATGGATTGTCTTTGTTAAGTTAATGAAACACAATTAGTATAGGGCGTGTCTTGAGTCAATCTCTTTTGAGACATAAAAGAGATTGAACAAGCAAGCTAAGAAGTAGAGATGGGGGAAGTGAGATGCCAAGCCACATGAAGACTGCCCAGGAGCAGAAGCTCAGAAGAGATAAGAACCTTCCTTCAGAGCTGATACAAAGAGAAAGGCTTCCCTTAGGGCGGGCACACTGAATTCGGAGCTTTAGCCTCCTAAACTGTGAGAAAATAAATTTCTATTTTTTGAAGTCATTCACTTGTGGCGTTTTCTTTAGAGCAGCATTAGATAACTTAGACAAGATCTAACTGAAAAGTATCATAACATCAAAGAGGAAGAACAAATTGGTTTGGAGAAGTCACCTTCAAGGGCAGAAATAGCTGAAAACCAAGAACCACAAGAGATAAGAGCAAATACAAGTCTATGTTCAAAAGAGCTCAATAACATGGTGAAAAAGGAACTTGGAGCATTTGTTTTTGACTGAACCACACTCGGACAAACTCCATGGATGCTGAGTTCTCAACGTACATTGCTGGTGGTTCAAAGAATAGGTCTAAAATGGCCAAGAACAACATCAGTGATGCTGAAAGACCAGCCCAAGCCGAAAATATGGCTGAATTGAACAAACCATGAATACCAAGGGGACAAAGTGGACAGGTCTGACAGGAAGCATAACCACCTAGGTGCCAGGACCTGTCTCAATTGTCTGTACCAGGTATGGAAAACAGACATGATCGGACCACCTGTGTTTTCCACTGGGGCTGTCCTACAGGTCACACCTGACTTACTGACCACTTTCCAATGGAACTTCTCAAATGTTAACCTTTGAAGCCAGAGAAAGCATTCTATGGACTGGCAAAAAGAAATTAGATTGAAAAAATCCTTCCACCGAATGGAAATGTGAGTGGACACTCTGAAAAATTAATCTTCTGAATTCCCTCTGAAAGTACAAGGAAACTGTCGTGGATTGAATTATGTCCCCCCAAAAACGTGTGTATCAACTTCGTTAGGACATGATTCCCAGTATTGTGTGGTTGCCCTCCTTTCTGTGATTAAAGGGGATTAGGGTAGGATTGTAACACCCTTACTAGGTCACATCCCTGATCCAATGTAAAGGGAATTTCCCTGGCGTGTGGTCTGCACCACCTTTTATCTGACAAGAGATAAAAGGAAAGGGAGGCAAGCAGAGAGTTGGGGACCTCATACCACCAAGAAAGCAGTGCCAGGAGCAGAGCGCGCGTCCTTTGCACCTGAGGTTCCCGCGCTGAGATACTCCCAGACCAAGGGAAGACTGATGCATCACAAGGACCTTCCTCCAGAGCTGACAGAGAAAGAAAGGCTTCCCCTGGAGCCAGCACCCTGAATTCAGACTTCTAGCCTCCTGGACTGTGAGAGAATAAACTTCTCTTTGTTAAAGCCATCTACTTGTGGTATTTCTGTTATAGCGGCGCCAGATGACTAAGACAGAAACCTTTTTTTTTTTAAATCGAGAGCTTCATTGAAGTAACCTTTAAACCATAAACAGAACTATCCCCGAACTCATCTTTAAACTAAACAATAAAAAAAACAATAGTTTAGCTTAATTATCAAAGAATGTCTGCCTTGAGCATTGTACTCATTGTACTCTTTTAAAGAATTTTCTATATGTGATCCAATTGACAACAGCAACTCAAAAGTTTAGATGAGAATCTAGGGGGCAGTGAATTTCTGTTAATGGTGGTAGAATAATTCGAAAAAGGGTAGCGAGAATGGTGCTAAACTTGAAGAATATAATCAATGTCACTGAATTGTACATGTAGAAATTCTTGAATTGGTGTGTGTTTTGCTGTGTATATTTCCACCAAAAAAGAAAAAGGAAAAACCAGGAACTTCACTAGGATGAAATGAAAAGACATAAATATGCCCCAGGCTGCAGCAAGAGGTAAAACCATCATCCTTCTGGAAAACGACTTGATAATGAAAACCGGTTATACTTGTAGTCTGTGACTTGGTGCTGGGCCCCTGCTCTGGACCAACCCACAGGTCAACACTAATCAATTTATCGCAAGGCTAGGTGGGTGGATGGGTGGCTGAGTCAGCTTGTCTTATGAGAAGCAGGCGCTAAGACAGTATTAGACATCTATGAGATTTATTGGGAGGAAACACCAGTGAAAGATAAAGGGGAAAGGGTGCGGTAGTAGGCAGGGAGAGCCTACAGCCACAGAGCAGGGCTGATGCCTGTGGAAGGAGGGAAAAGGAAGAACTGGGTCAGAAGAGCTCCAGACCACAGGTAGCTCTGAGAAAGTCTTGGCCATGGCAGTGGATGTCCCTGAGCAAAGGATGCCCATTGGAGGAGCCCTATGTCAAGATAGAATTGCTCAAGGCTAGTCCCCCCATCATGTTCAGTCACGGGTTGGGAGCAATCCAGACAGAGCATGGCCTCAGCATCATCACCATGTGAACCAGGAGGGGCAGAGCTGGCTCTCAGTCAACATGCTCCCCCAGCAGGTTCTGTGGAAGGGAGGTCTGAGCAGCACGCCTGCACAGCCCACTCATGTGCCCTTTCACACTAAGGCTGGTCACAGGCAGCAGCAGAGACCCTCCCAGTTACATTCCTGCAGGACTACCTGCAGTGTGTGGCAGTCTTTCTTCAACAGGACCAGCTGGATCCTTTCATCTCACTGAAGGATTTGAGTGAGGACAAATTCCAGCCTCATACCAGGAGGGAAATGAAATTGAATGGAGAAAGGTCATGGGCCAAGCAAATAGGTCCCTAAATAGAGCTGAAGGGCGAGACGACCTTCGTTGATCACCAGCAGCATGGTTCCTGGAAGGTGGGGCTGAATTGAACAACAGAGAAAATGAGAACAGAGATGATAAATAGGTTGGAGGAGATGCCATGTTTCATGAAATAAGGGTCATGCCCAGAGGTACCACTTACGTTCTTAAATGTCCTTAATATAAAGCCTTTTGAACATCCACGAAATAAACAAACCAACTGCCTTGGAGACTTCTCTGAAAAAAAAAAAAAAAAATGCCAGAAGAAGTTTAAGGGAGAAAATTTGAACACAAGAATTCATATCCAACCAGGCTATAGTTCAGGTGTGGAGGCCACAGAAAGACACTCCCAGGTGTGCCTGTTAGCTGCTGTCGAGTTGGCCTCTGACTCGTCACAACCCCACTTACAACCGGATAGGCCCATTGTGATCCATAGGGTTTTCACTGTCGGATTTCCAGGAGTAGATCCTAGTCCATCTTAGTCTGGAAGCCCCACTGAAACCTGTTCAGCATCACAGCCACATACAAGCCTCCACTGACCAATGGGTGGTGGCAGCGCGCTGGCCAGGAATCAAACCCGGGTCTCCAGCGTGCAAAGTGAGAATTCTACCACCTAGCCACCACTGCCCTCCAGGCATACATAACCTCTTGGAAAAAACCTGCCTGAAAGTTTAGGGCTCCATGAGATAATAACAATGAAGAATGCAAGACTGAAGAAATCAAGGTGGGAAAGCTTGGAATAGAGCACTGAAAGCAGGGAACTATGGAAACAGACTTAAATTATGCATGATGGTCAAGTGCTCGGCTGCTAGCTGAAAGGTCGGTGGTTTGAACCCACCCGCTGCTCTGCGGGAGAAAGATGTGGTAGTCTGCTTCCGGAAAGACTACAGCCTTGGAAACCCTATGGGGCAGTTTTACTCTGTCCTCTCGGGTTGCTATGGGTTGGAATCAACTCAACGGCAATGAGTTTTTGTTTTTTTTTTTAATAGTTACAAATTTAAAATTAAAAGAAGAAGCAATAAAAGATAATCTTTTAAAGATAGGATTTGGCAAAGGCAACATGTTCTTGGAGAGGGGGAGTGAAGATAGTGGAGCATAATAGTACATGACGTGGAGTAAATGGCTCTATTAATATCACATAAAGAGGAATCGAGAGTTACTGCTCCATTTTTTACTTTGATAATTAGAGTGTCTTAGTCTGCTAGTGCTGCTACAACAGAAACACCACAAGTGGATGGCTTTAACAAAGAGAAATTTATTCTCTCACAGTCCAGTAGGCTAGAATTCCGAATTCAGGGCATCAGCTCCGGGAGAAGGCTTTCTCTCTCTGTCGGCTCTGGAGGAAGGTCTTTGTCATCAATCTTTCCCTGGTCTAGGAGCTTCTCATCACAGGAACCTCAGGTCCAAAGGACAGACTATTCTTCTGGCTCTTGTTTCTTGGTGGTATGAGGTCCCCCTGTTTTGATGCTTGCCTCTTGCTTTTACATCTCAAAAGAGATTGGCTTAAAACACAACCTCGTCTTGTAGATTGAGTCCTGCCTCATACATAACTGCCTCTAATCCTGGCTCATTAACATCATAGAGGTGGGATTTATAATACATAGGACAATCACATCAGATCACAAAATGGTGGACAATCACACAATACTGGGAATCATGACCTAACCAAGTTGACACATATTTTGGGGGACACAATTCAATCCATGACAGAGGAGTGTAAGCTTAAGATTTTATTTGAAAACCTTAAAGTAACCACTGACTATTAAAAACAGGATATTTATTTTAAAATCACCAAAGAATAAATATTAAAAAAAAAAACAAACAGACTATAAAGCATAGCAACAATTATGAGGATGGCACAGGACTGGGCGGTGTTTTGTTCTGTTGTACATAGGGTTGCTACAAGTTGGATCCTACTCGACAGAACCTAAGAACAACAACATATAGCAAAGGGATAAATGGAATGGAAAAAGAATTTAAGTATAGAAAGTACAACAATAAATTTAAGAAATTCAAGCTTCCCTTTATTAATTGGCAAAGATTCACAGATCAGTAAGAAATAAAGTTCTACTCATTGCTGCTTATAAAGGGCACACTGAAATGACACAGATATTAAAAATAAGTTATACGATGACATAGCAGACAAATATAAACAAAAAGAAAGCCAAACTTTCTATATTCGTAATTAAACCAAAACCAAAGCAGTTGCCGTCACCTCCAACTCATGGCAATTCCGTGTGTGTCCGAGTAGAACTGTGCCCTATAGAGTTTTCTTTTCTTTCTTTCTTTCTTTTTTAATTTTATTTATTTTGTTGTTGTTGAGAATATACACAGCAAAACATACACCAATTCAACCAATTCTGTATGTACAGTTCAGTGACATTGATCACATTCTTCAAGTTGTACAACCATTCTCACCCTCCTTCTCTGAGTTGTTCCTCTCCCATTAACACAAACTCACTGCTCGCTAAGGTTTCTGTCTAGCCTTTTGAGTTGCCATTGTCAATTTGATTTCATATAGATAGTTCTTAAAAGAGCGTAATGCTCAAGGCAGACATTTTTTTACTAGTCAAGCTAAACTATTGTTTGGTTTCAAAAAGACTTCAGGGGATACTTTTGATTCAGGGTTTAAGATTATCTCAGGGCAATAGTTTGGGGGGTTCATCTAGACCCCATGGCTCCAGAAAGTCTGGAGTCCGTGAGAATTTGAAATTCTGTTCTGCATTTTCCCCTTTTGACCAGGATTCTTCTATGGAATCTTTGATCAAAATGTTCAGTAATGGTAGCTGGGCACCATCCAGTTCTTCTGGTCTCATGGCAGAGGAGGCAGTTGTTCATGAAGTCAGTTAGGCATGTATTCCATAGCCTCCTCCCATTCCTGACTTTCCTTCTTCCTCTGTTGCTCTAGCTGAATAAAAACCAGTTGTTGTGCTTTGGATTCATAAATTTTTCAATGGCTGACTTTTTGGAAGGAGATTGCTAGGCCTTTCTTCCGAGGCATCTCTGAGTGGACTCAAACCTCCAAGCATGTCAACCGTTTGCACCATATTCATAATTAGTATTACAGAATTTGAAAAAAAAAAAAAAGCCACTACTCAGGACTATGCAAGTCATTTTATGTTAATAGAAGAAAAACTCAACCATAAAGACAAACGAAGTGATCTTTTATGCACTAACTGGTGACGTATAAAATACATAAAGTAAAATAGAATTTAAAGAGCCAGGAAAAAAAAAACTTGAAACAATTACCATTGAGCCAATTCCAATTCCAACTCAGGGCAACCCCATGTGTGTGTCAGAGTAGAACTGTGTTCCGTAGGGTTTTCAGTAGCTGTGCTCTTTTGGAAGTACATCAGGCCTTCCTTCCAAGGTGCCTCTGGGTGGATTTGAACCATCAAACTTTCGGTTAACAGCCAAGGGCTTAACAGCTTGTGCCACCCATAGGCAAAGACAGATTGTATCAGCAGACTGTAACAAACTATAGGTTAAGACATATCAAATGGGCGAAATATAAATTAGAATACAAGATGACATGAATAATATATTAATACAGTTTAATCGTTCTTAGATTTGGTTTTAAACAAATAGGCAATCCACTTTCTCCACAAGTGTCCAAGAAACAGTTGCCAAAACGAATTATCTACCTTGTAAGAACAAAACCTCCCATAAATAAATCAAGCAGGAATTATATTGGCTGTATCCTCTCCTCCCAATACACAAAAACCTAGGAAACAAAAAATATCATTGGCTATTTAAAATTAAATTGAGAACTACAAAACAAAATGTAATCCAGAAAGACTAGGACTTTTTAGGTTGGTTGTTCAAAAAAAAAACACAACTATACAGAATGGGGCCAAAATTATTTTCAGAGAGCCGTAACTGCAGAAATTATGAAAAAAGGAACTAAATAAATAAACACACCACTTGAGCATTTAGAAAACAAAAAAGTCCTAGGGAAATTAGGAAAAGGAAATGTACAAAGATAAAAGGAGAAATAAGTGAATTAGAAAAGAGGTAAACGCCAGAATCAATAAATTTGACAGCTGGTTCTTGTGTGCGTATGTTGTGGGGGGCGGGGGGGCGGTGACAGTAGCCTAAACGAGACACATACCTCTGACAACTATGACCAAGAAAAAAGATTCAGATGAGTGTAACTAGAAACAGGGAGAGGCTAAGGTAAAATGGAAAGAACAAAAATAATTTTTAAAAAACTGCCTCATCACTTGTGTGATAATTCATTGAAAACCTCGATGTAGTTGATGATTTCCAGGCAAGACATAATTGACCACAGCTGATTCCAGAAGAGGTGGCCCAAGAAGTACTGGTTCTTGGTCTAAGCTTCTCTTTAATTTTCACTTCACTTTCAGAAGTGATTAGACCAATAACCATGGAAGAAACAGAATATTATCAAAGAATTGTCGTTGCAACAGGCACTAGTTTATTTCCAATTTTCAAGGAACTCTATCAACTATTTCTGAACATAAAGAAAAAAAAAATTTTTTTTTTAATTAATTTCTATGATTAACCTCACTTACCCAAATACTAAAACTTGAGAACTTTAGCACAAAAGAGAAAAATTATGGCTCAAGTGCCCTCATGAATACACATGCAAACAACCTGTTTTACATATTTCCAGATAGATTTTAATATATTGAAATTATAGTTTATCCTGCCAAATAAGATTTACCAGAGAAATGCAAGACTGTTTCCACATTAGGAAATCTATTTTTATTGTACACACATTAATTTATCACACTATTAAAGCAAAAAGGAAAAGCTGTCTAATTGTATGAATAGGTAGGTTTTCATAAAAGTCATTTATGAAGAAGGAACAGAAAGGTACTTCTTAAACATGCTGAAGAGCAACCTCGTTACACCAATGTCCAACATTGTGTTTGATGGTAAAATAATAAAGGCATTCTTGTTGAAATCCCTTCCTAACATCCAGAAGTTCCAGACGGTGCGATAAGACATTCAACAGAAATCAAAGAAATAAAGGAGATACCACCAAAATCAATAACAGAAAGTAAGGCTGAGTCAATAAACGATATTGAGACTTCCGTTAAAAATTAGGGGGTAAAAAACCAACTTAGATCCTCATCTCGTACCAAAGAGCAAAAGAAGTTCTAAATTTATTAAGGAATTTAATTAAAAAAAAAAAATCAAACCGTAGAAAAACTAGATGAAAATGTAAGACAATCAGTGGGAAAGCAGTTTGGTTGCTAACCAAAAGGTCAGCAGTTTGAATCCACCGAGCCACTTCTTGGAAATCCTCTGGGGCAGTTCTACTCTGTCCTATAGGGTTCTATGAGATGGAATCGATTCGACAGCAACGGGTTTGGGTTTTTTGGTATAAAAGTCACTGGAAGTTTTGACCTTAGAATGACTGAAAAGCAAAACAAACAGGAAATACACAGGACAAGTCTGACTGCCCAGAAATGGAAAACTTCTTTCTGTTAAAAAATGTTTACCATCAAATTATTAACAATGCAGAAGAAAAACTAGATAACTGGGACCTCCTAAAAATCAAACACCTACACTCATCCAAAGACTTTACCAAAACAGTAGAAAGACTACCTACAGACTGGGAAAAAGTTTTTAGCTATGACATTTCCGATCAGTGCCCGATCTCTAAAATCTACATGATGCTGCAAAAACTCAACTACAAAAAGACAAATAACCCATTTAAAAAATGGGCAAAAGATATGAACAGACACTTCACTAAAGGAGACATTCAGGTACATGAGGAAATTCTCACGATCATTAGCCATTAGAGAAATGCAAATCAGAACTACAATTAGATTTCATCTCACTCCAACAAGACTGGCATTAATCCAAAAAACACAAAATAATAAATGTTGGAGAGGTTGTGGAGAGATTGGAACACTTATACACTGCTGGTGGGAATGTCAAATGGTACAACCACTTTGGAAATCCATTTGGCACTTCCTTAAAAAGCTAGAAATAGAACTACCATATGACCCAGCAATCCCACTTCTTGGAATATATCCTACGGAAATAAGAGCCTTTACACAAACAGATATATGCACACATATGTTCATTGCAGCACTGTTCACAATAGCAAAAAGATGGAAGCAACCAAGGTGCCCCTCAACTGATGAATGGATAAATAAATTATGGTATATTCACACAGTGGAATACTACGCGTCGATAAAGAACAGTGAGGAATCTGTGAAACATTTCATAACATGGAGGAACCTGGAAGGCATTATGCTGAGTGAAATTAGTCAGTTGCAAAAGGACAAATATTGCATAAGACCACTATTATAAGAACTCAAGAAATAGTTTAAACAGAGAAGAAAATATTCTTTGATGGTTACGAGAGGGGGGAGGGAGGGAGGGTGGGGGAGGGAAATTCACTAATTAGATAGTAGATAAGAACTACTTTAGGTGACAGGAAAGACAACACACAATACAGGCAAGGTCAGCACAACTGGACTAAACCAAAAGCAAAGAAATTTCCTGAATAAACCGAATGCTTCGAAGGCCAGCGTAGCACGGGCAGGGGTCTGGGGACCATGGTTTCAGGGGACATCTAAGTCAATTGGCATAATAAAATCTATTAAGAAAACATTCTGCATCCCACTTTGGACAGTGGCTTCTGGGGTCTTAAACGGTAGCAAGCAGGCATCTAAGATTCATCAATTGGTCTCAACCCACCTGGGTCAAAGGAGAATGAAGAACACCAAGGACACAAGGCAATTACGGACCCAAGAGACAGAAAGGGCCACATAAACCAGAGACTACATCATCCTGAGACCAGAAGGACTAGATGGCGCCCGGCTACAACCGATGACCGCCCTGACAGGGAACACAACAGAGAACCCCTGAGGGAGCAGCAGAGCAGTGGGATGCAGACCCCAAATTCTCATAAAAAGACCAGACTTAATGGTCTGACAGACTAGAAGGACCCCAGACCTTCTGTTGGCCCAGGACAGGAACCATTCCCAAAGCCAACTCAAACAGGGAGTGGACTGGTCAACGGGTTGGAGAGGGATGCTGGTGAGGAGTGAGCTTCTTGGATCAGGTGGACATTTGAGACTATGTTGGCATTTCCTGCCTGGAGGGGAGATGAGAGGGTAGAGGGGGTTAGAAGCTGGCGAAATGGACATGAAAAGAGAGAGTGGAGGGAGGGAGCAGGCTGTCTCATTACGGGGAGAGTAATTGGGAGTATGTAGCAAGGTGTATATAAGTTTTTGTGTGAGAGGCTGACTTGATTTGTAAACTTTCACTTAAAGCACAATAAAAATAAAAAAAAAAGTTACATGTTAGCAAAAAAATGTTTACCATCAAATAATATACTGGAGCACACAAAATATAAATAATATTGTGAATAAATTATTTACTTTCTCTATGAGCCATATATAAAAATATATGATACCAAGACCCACCATGGATAAACAGGCAAAAGATGTTTCTAGAAGTTCCTAGAAGCAGAATTAAAAAAAGAGAAGACTTTCACTCATTAAGTTTAGCAAAAGAGCTGGCAAGAGCTCTGTGAAACAGTCCACCAACATGCTGCTAAGTAGGCAAATTAATATCCAACTTTTGGGATTTGAAAACTTATATCGCAAGCCATAAAAACCTTCCTAGTCTCTCAATGAACAGGAGAATTTACCGTAGGTAAATCAGGCAAAGAAGGGGAAATTATGTGTGGAAATTTATTCACTTTGGTTTTTTTTTTTTTTTCTAATAACAAAAAATTCACACATACATTGAAATGTCAACAAGAGGTTAATTTCACTGTGGTAAATCTACTCAATGGAAAATTTTTCGGTCATGAAAGGTTATGTTTATGCTGACCATGTTAAGTAAAAAAACCCACAAACTATAGAATTATACACACAGAATGATTTCAGGTATGATTTTTAAAAACCCACTCACAGGGGAAAAAAACCTAGAAAAAAAAATTTCTGTACGTCAAATAGTAGTTGCATTCTAGCAGTTAGACGGTGAGAGATTTTTAAAAATCTTCTATCTTTATCTTCCTCTCTTTTTGGTGTGTTTTTTCCAATTCATTAATGATAATGTGAACACATCTTTAAAATATTTTAAATTATATTAAATGCTGGAAAAAGGAGAAAATTAAGACTAGCTTTTGACTTTCCCTTACGTATCGCAGAAGAAAAGTGTGGGCTTGTGTGCCAGAAGAACGAACAAATTGGTCTTAGAAGAAATACAGACAGAATGTTCCTTAGAAGCAAAGATGGCAAGACTCCAACTTGCTTACTTTGAACTCATCATCAGCAAACTGCTAGAAAAGGACATCATCCTTGGTAAAGCAGAGGATCAGCGAAAATGAGGGAAACCTTCAACGCGGTGAATTGACGTGGAAGCTGCTGACAGTGGACTGAAACAGACCGACGATCATGAAGACAGTGCAGGACCAGGCGATATTTCATTCTGCTACATATAAGGTCACCGAGAGTTGGAGCCAACTTGATGGCAACTGATGACAACAACCAATACTCAGCTGATGAGACATAAATCTCGGGAGGATCAAAGATGAGCAGGTCAAGATGTGGCATGCAAGAGACTTGGGAACAAAACATGAAGTGATGGAGAGAACTGGAAATGACAGGTGAGAAAGCAGGTCCCATCTGGGATGAGTGGGCAACAGAAAGAGCCCAAACCGGGATAAGTCTCGTTGTCCACAGGTCAGCCATTCTATTGTAAAAACTGTTCATAACAGTAAAGAGCAATATGGAAGAGACCCAAAACGCCAGGCTCACAATGAAAATAAAATACTTAAGATATATTTCCCCAAAGTGTGGTGAGCTATGAATAGAAACAAATGTAAAAGTTAACAACTGAAATATTTTCTAAATTAGATATTTAGGCTAAATTATCTTGTCTCTTTTAAAGGTGCAGAAGGAAGAGAAAACTCACAATGGAAACTGAAAATGAAAAAACCTCCATGTCTCAATATGTAATGCAGAGGGAAGATGCCGTGGAGGCTAAAAAGATGCAACAACGATTATATTAATTACTCCATAAACAGAAGCACCCATCAAAAAAAAAATCAAATCACCTTTTGCTACCAAGAAACACAGAGAAAACCAAAAGAGACAGAGTAAAACAATAGGACAACCTGTTTTCTCAAGCACACAGAATGCCAAAAAAGAAGAGAATCCAGAATCTGACAGTCAGTTTTTTCTAGTGAAGAGGTTTGAGAGAGGAACCTGGAGGCTGCACATTGGGAACAATTATAGTAAAGAATTAAAACACAAAACGCTCAAGTTTGTGTTCCAAAGAGCGTAGCAAGAACCGCATAATGGGAACCTACCAGAACTGCAAAGAGAAATAAATAGACATGGAAATATAGTTGTAGCTGGAGACCTTAATTCCCCCTCTCAGAATACCATTGATCAGATAGAGAAATGAGAGCTTCGAGCAGCCCAATTAAAAAGCAGAACCAGCAGATCAATGACAAGGATGCAATCAAGGGAATGTACTCTCTTTATGAGGGTGCAAGGGTCTTTCACAACATTTATGCCATTCCTGGCCTAGGGCAAAGCACTCAAAGGCCACGGCAATTCCACATACCTAGTTCTCAACCGGTAAAGAAAACACAGCTCTTTGCTGATCCTAACCACTTAGCTATGGCTTCATGATATTAATAACATATAACAGACATTTCTGCATGGTCTCTCAAATCCCCTCTTAAAAAACGCAAGTCAGAGCTAAAATTAGGGGTGCATTATGGAAATATTAGAAATGGAACAAATATGTTGCAGTCCTGGGAGGTTGTTATAATTGTCCCTATTTTATAGATAAGAACAGCAAGTAAGGCTCAGAGAAGCTAAGGAGTCTGCCTGAGGTCAAACAGGCAGTGAGGGGTCTAGCTGGAGCTCACATCCTGAGTCTCCTCTTTATCTTCTCCGGGTCCCAGTCCCTCTCCAGCATCCCCTGCCAGAGTGCCTGGGACATCCAGGAGCTTCTAGCTCACCTCCTCACCCCTTCCCATGCCTGGCTCCGTCAGACACTCCCCTCTCTCCTCACAGGCTTCCCTCCCTCCTAAAACATCTTAAACAAAAATGGGAATTCCTATGTGTCTTTGCAAACAGGAAAGAAAGTGAGCAGTGAAGTGAACCAAAGCTACACATAGAGAATCTAGAAGAGGAGCATGGGGTACCAGTGGCCCCTTGCATGTCTCTGGCCAGCCTAGGATGGTTTGTCTGCAGGAGTTGCCAGCAGGGTGGGGCCTGTGCAGAGGTGAGGGAGCCACACACAGCAGGTGTAGAAAGGACTAGAGCTGCTCATAACCCATGGAAGAAAACACGTCCTCGGCACCCTTCAATGCTCAAGTGGAGCCCCACTGTACGACTTCAAGGGGCAGTGAAGGGAATGGGTTTCCTTTTAAAGCCTGTTAAATATATTAAATATTAAATATATCTCTATTAAAACCAGATTATCTTGCAGCCTGAGTGTCTGAGAGCAGACAAAAACAATCTCGTGAGGTAGTGAGCTCTCCGTCACCAGAGGTATGCAAGCAAAGGCAGGAGGCCTGTTTAACCAGGATATTGTCAAGTGAATTTACACAGATAGAAATGTCTTACTGGAGGGTTTTTTTGTCTTGTTTTGTTTTAAAATCTGAACTGGGATTTTCTTTCATAAAATATATCTTCTAATGTTTAGTGTTCTAAAGTTAGGAAACCCTGGTCACGTAGTGGTTAAGTGCTACAGCTGCTAACCAAAAGGTCCGCAGTTTGGATCCGCCACGTGCTCCTCGGAAACTTTAGGGGGCAGTTCTACTCTGTCCTATAGGGTCGCTATGAGTCGGAATCAACTTGATGGCAGCGGGTTAGTGGGTTTTAATGTTTAGTGAAGATGAGAGAATACCCCATGCATGAAGGGACTAGACTGGGAGTCCTGACTCCTGAATTGGCTAGTTGCCGAGTCTCTGTCTTGGTTCTCTCATTCGTAAAGCCTCCTCGACCCTGCGACCCTGGAGCCCGTGGCCTCCTTGTACTGGCTCTCTCCCTGCTAACTCGGGCTGTGATGCCTGCGCCGTGGTACCCGCGGGTCTGCTCGCGCTTTCAGGATCCGGTGTGCCCCTCAGGACAGCCCAAGGTTATGTCTGCACAGCTGAGATAACTGAACCCAGCTCTCTGGCTCAATACCAAATCTGAACTTCCATCCCTTTGTGGGCTGGATTTTCCCGAGAATGCAAACCACAGGAAGAACACAACCTTGAAGAGGTTTGCTGGCTAAAGAGTCCTCCTCTCTCACCCCGCCAAGCCCGTATCTACAGAGAGCACTGTGATGCCAGCCCTTAGATGTGGTAGAGCCAGTCTGGGGTGAGCAGAGTTGGTGGCAGCCTGAGGATGTCGTTTGGGAGGCCCTGGAACATTCCTCCAGACAAGTCATCCCATCCAGTTTCGTTGCCTGAAATATTAATGTCCTCTGGGTTGCCATGTTGAATGACGCAGTTAGATAGAAATATTTACTTGGCTGCAGCTGCCGGCCACTAACACCATAGTATGAATCAGTTCACCTGTCTACTCTGAGCTCGGAGTCCCTGGGTGGCTCAAATGTTTAAGCACTCGACTACTGGCCAAAAGGTTAGTGATTCAAAGTCACCCAGAGGTGCTTTAGAAGGATCTGCTTCCGAAAGCTCACAGCCTTGAAAACCTTATGAAGCAGTTCTATCTACACACCTGGGGTTGCCACAAATTGGAATCAACAAAGCGCAGCCCAGACCTGTTCTCCCCCATCCCGTCACTCTCAAGGAAGAAGCTAGAACTTCCAGGGTTCCAAATGCTACTGTGTCTTCCCTCCCAGCCTCTCCGTGTGACACTTGGTCAGTGTTCTGGAACAACCCAGGTATAACCTATAACCTCAGTCAAAGCTTATGGGGTCCTTACTAGGGGCAAACACTTCACATCATTTACTGCACTCGAGAGCCCCTTGAGGACGAAGTCGTTATTGGCACATTTCCCAGCAAGTTAAACTGAGGTTAGGAGAGTGGCTAGCGGGCTCCCAGCCATAGCCCTGGCGTGCCACGAGCTGTGTGTGACTCTTGAGAGTGCTTAATCTCAGTACTTGGTGATTCCCCATAAGATTTCTGTGGAGCCAACAGCCGCCCGGCAGAGAGAGGTGGCACGCAAGCTGAGCTAGTGCTGCGGAAGGCTCCTGGGCCACCTACGGCAAGGCTTCCCCAGCCCTCAGACGCTGCAACCCTGACTCAAATCAGGAGGAAGCTGGGGGTTAGTAGAGAAATGTCAGCAGCAATCAGGGACAAACTAGTCGTCTGCCCGCTGCTGCTGCTGTCACAGAGGCTGTTGGAGGCTGCCACGGGGCTGCCACCTGGGGTGCCTATGTCGGGGCAGATGTATACAGAGGCTGCCCATGGAAGCCCCCTGACATCAGGGAAGTCTCCTGCAGTCCCCAAGAGCACCATCAGGTCAGTGGCTCTGTGCCTCAGTTTCTCCAAAGGACTCAGGGGCGCTTACCTACAGGTGGTCCAGTGCATCTGAGTGAGCTGCGAATCGTCATGGTCTGCTCTGGGCTGGCTGCCAGCCTGCTGGGGAGAGTCACTTCCCCTCCTGGCCTCAGCTTCCTCATCTTCAAGATGAGGGGGTGGGACCCGACACTGTCTAGGGGGCTCCAGCACTGGCCTCATCTGACCCAGGGCACTGCCTCAGGGGCTGCAGATGGGCTTTGGAGGGGTCCCACCCCCAAGCGGAATTAGAAGGTCGGCTTGGGAGAGTGTATCTGCACGCTCGCTGAGCTTCCAAAAACAGTCAAGAGCCACCATGTGTGCCAAGGCCTGGAAAAACTTTGCGAAGAAGAAAGGAACTGTGTCCCACACACAGATGTTCTAGTTCCAGCATCACATGGGGACAGGGAGTGTCTAGGACAGTCTGGCCCCCCATCCCAGGGTTTGTGCCTCTGGCATCTGGTAGCTTGGGGTTTGGTCTTCAGGGTTGCTGCCCAGAGAGAAGGTCGGTACCAGCACCTCCATGTTTAGATTGCTGGTACCGGGAAGGCCTCACCACTCAGGGATGCCCCGGCGTCTATGTGTGTGTGCCCGAGTTCTCCCTGGGACCTTCTGTCCCAAGGCTGGGAGACCGGAGACTCCCTGTGGCCTAGAGTGGCTCTGATCAGATTCCCACAAATCGGAAAGGTCTGGGCTGAAATGCAGCCGGCTGGTCAGTGCCCAGTGCCGGGAGCTGCTGGGGGGTCGGGCCAGGACCAGACCAAACCAAACCCGTTGCCATTGAGTCAATTAGGCCGGATATTTTTAAAGCTGTTAAAGCTATGACTTTCAGATGTCTACAGGAATAGAAACGGCCCAGGAGGTCGGGGTGCTTCCCAGCAGGGGGCCTTTGATATAGTAAAATGGCTCTGCCCCACCACTGCCCCCAAAATCCAATCCCCACCTCCCCCTGAGGTTACCACTGTTAACAGCTTCTTCCAGAGTTTCATACGAGTACGTATACGCCTGTAATCTTATTTTCTCCCCCTTTAAACACAAAGGTACAGTACTCTCTGCACTGTTCTGCAGCCGGCTTTTTTCACGTACCACCTCATTGTCCATCTCCCTATCTGAAATGTTTGCTCCTGCCTGTGGTTTGCCAACGGCCCTCAGCAAGGGGGTAACAGCGGATCCTCGCAGGGGAGCCTCAAAGGTCTGAGCTCCTATGGGTGCAGCAGGCAGCAACATGCCCAAGGCCCCACCCTGCAGGGAGTCATAGCATGAAGAACGTGCTTTCTCAGAAGGTTTCCCTTCCTGGGCCACCCTGGTCATGCCCCACCCTCTTGCCTTCCAGAACAAATTAGAGGCCGTGACAGCTTAGGTGGGTTCTGCCTGCCTTCCAGATGGTGAGTCCAAAGTGAGGGAGACATGGGGTGCCTACTTCTGAATTCATCAAGTGAGATGGCCTTCAAGCTCCAGGAACCAGCTCCTTCTAGGGTGAGGAGCAAGCCATTCTGGGTTGTGTTTGTAAAGACCAGCTCCCCGTGTCCCTGGGGCTCATCACCTCCTCTTCTTCTGAAACTGCCTTAAATCTTGCTCTTTTAGCAGTCAAAGGCCCACCCTGCCTTAAATTTAGGTCCTTTAGAATGTTCAGACGCCTGTATGTGACTTGCCTTTTGTTCCTTTCCTAGCTCTGGTTAGTTCTTGTAAGACGGTGGTGCAGTGGTTAGGAGCTCGGCTGCTAATCAAAAGGTCAGCAGTTTGAATCCACCAGTCACTCCTTGGAAAGCCTGTGGGGCAGTTCTACTCTGTCCTATAGGGTTGATATGAGTCAGAATCAATTCGACAGTAACGGGTGCTCTTCCCCACAGTCTTCCTGCCTGAAGCTGTTTATGACCCCGAAGGGGGCTTGGAGTCCCCTGAGTAGGCAGAAGAGGCAAAGGCACTCTTCAAAAGTAAGATGGTTGTCTTGGTGCAGAAAGCCCATAGCATCCAGAGGGGGTCTTTACCATGAATGGAACAAAGACTACCCGTATCAAGTCGATTCCGACTCATAGCAACCCTATAGGAAAGAGTAGAACTGCCCCGTAGGGTTTCCAAGGAGTGGCTGGATGGATTCGAAATACTGACCTTTTGGTTAGCAGCTGAGCACTTAACCACTGAGCCACCAGGGACCCCACATAGTCTGCAAGGTTTGGGAAAAGATGGGCATCCAGAGCTTCTCCTCCTTCCAAACTCCAGGGAGGAAAGGACTCTGTGATTTATGTCTACTGGGTTACCATTTTGAGGGAAGCCTCCAATGGTACATCACTCCCTCATGTGTCTTCTTGTTGTTAGCTGCCATCGAGTCACCCCAACTCACGATGGCCCCATGCACAACGGAACAAAACACTGCCCATCCCTGCAGCAACCTCATGACCAATTTCGGATCAGACTGTGGTAATCATAGGGTTTTCACTGGCTGATTTTTGGAAGTAGATCTCTAGGCCTTCCTCCCTAAAACAAAGGAACAAAAAAAACCATTGACATTGAGTTGATTCCGACTTATAGTGACCCTATAGGACAAGTAGATCTGTCCCATAGGGCTTCCAGAGCTGTAAATCTGCTCTTTCTCCCATGGAGAGACCGGTAGATTCAAACTTCTAGACCTTTCAGTTAGCAGCGAAGAGCTTAACCACTGCACCACCAAGACTCCTTACCTGCTACTCTAAACTGCCTCTATATTTCCACAAAGACTCCTCCCTCCACATTGTGGACTCACAATATGACCTCCCCCTACCCTTAGCACTTGCCCTTCAGCCCCCATCCCCAGACAGAGTAACTCTGGCCCTGAAACGTCCACCATCAAGACCCCTCTCCTTGCAGCCCACCCACTACACCTTGTCAGCAGCACAGAACCTTCCCCCCTGCCTCTCCACTACCCCGTCCACCTCTAGCCCTGGTCCAGTCCCCCACCCCTTTTCCACTTTACCCCTCCACTCCTTGCTAAGTCAGTGAGAAAACGCTCCAACTGGTCAAAGGGAGTCATTCAAAATGGTGGCGCCCAAGGTTGACTGTGCACTTGGGACTCCTACATTCCTTTCCGGGGGTTAGGGCAGCCCCACCCCACCATCGGTCCCATTCCATACCTTCCACTGTCTCCTCAAGAGCCCTCACCCAGCTCCTCACCATCCACAGACAACTTTGCCTCCGACTTCACAGGGAAAATCTAGATTATCTGGCATGGACCTCTGGCTCCTTGACCTGTAAATCTGTCGCCGCCTGCACCCAACCAACGACGATCTAAGGTGTCTCGGCTGCTTTGAGAAACCCACCTCCCACCTCCAGCACATTCCACTTATCTCCTGGGGAACCTACTCCAACAACACTGTTTATGGCGGAGGGGGTAGAGAAAATGCTAGCAGATGTCACCCTAACAAAAGTTCATTCCCTACTTTGTTGACTTGGAAGGTAGAAAATTACTCACGAGTTTGATGGATACTTGCTCTGTAATCTAAGGTGACCAGAAGCTTTAATTTATGCATTATAATTTGAAAATTACAGAGATTTCTATAAAGGTACATTAAATTCTGTTAATGTTATATATATATATATATTTTAATGTTATATGAGGGGAAAGATGTTAGGTAAGGACAAGTTTTCCAAGTTCATTAAAATAATTGGATCCTCACCTCTTCTAAATGAAAAGGACGCGGGAATGAATATTTATGAGATGAAGGCACAGAGGCCTCGTGCCTAAACAAAATCCCCAACCTTCGGAGCTGAAAAAAAAAAAGACGCTGTTAATTACAAGGACTGTCTACACATGGCTGCCCACGTGGCTCTGGCCAAGTCCTGCCTCTTCCAGCTGCCCGGCCGATCTGACCAAGGCCCCAGCTGTCCTGTTACTTCCCCAACATCATCCTGAGCCGGGCCTCCTCACTCCAGTCCCTGATCCTACCTTTCCTGGCCTCCTGAGGCAAAGCACACCTGTTCTAGCCTGATGGCGCCTCCCATGGCTGATTCAGGTTGTAGCAGAACACTGCCAGGGGACAAAGCACACTTGTCACAAAGCACACCTACCTCTAGCTGGAGGGCCACCTCTGACTGCTTCCGTCTGGGCCTCAGCTTCCCCAACTCTACAACGGGCACAGCCATGCTGTAGCAGAGCTTCCAGTGTTCTCTCTAGAATCTCTGGGCCTGATGTCACAAGGGCACATCACAACACACCCCAGATTCCAGAACCTGGGTACCGGCCCTCTCTCCATCCGTTGGCAACAATGAAGAAAAAGCAGCCCAGATATTATCCTGCTGTCCCCAGCCTACCCCCCTGCCCTCCCCCTTCCCTCGCCCCTTCCCCCCTACCGGCCACCCTCCACCCCTGCCTCCCACAGGCCCCTGCTCCGAGACCTCAGCTTGCCCCTTTTCCTGTGTGCCCACCTTGCCCTCTGAGGACCACCCCCTGCCCAGTCAAGCTCCCAGCTCTCAGCTTGGCCTCTCCTCGCTTCCAGCCCAGAAAGGCCCCCAGCCTCAGCAGCCCCCCTGGCCCCTGTGCCCCCTGCCCTGCTTCTCCCCTTTCCCTGGCCACCCTCTGCCCTTTCCACTTGGCCCCCTTCTCTGCACATCACTCAGCCTTTACCCTTCATTCTGGCCCTTCTCTGGCCTCTAGCTACCCCGGCAGACTGCTCAACTGTCCCCACGCCCCTCCCACCCCATCACCTCCTTCCATCCCCTCCCCAGCTTTGGGCCTCCCCGCACACTGTCCCAGGGGCCTGGTGCCCCTGCCCGCCGGTACCTGGGCCTCTCAGAGCCTCAAGAACTTGGAGCCTGGGGGACTCAGGAAGCAGAACGAGAGGGGCAGCCGCCATGCAGCCTGGGGGCCCTTCTGCTGCTCCAGGAAGCCCCTGTCACCACAGTGAGTTCTCAGTCAGCTGGAAGTCTGGCCTGTGCCACTGGGTGGGTGCCCCTCCACTGGATCCTTTGTGTCCACACTCAGCCCCTCCAGGATCTCAGAGCCACCCTGGAAGGGGGTTTGGGCTCAGTGGGCTCAGAGCATCTTTCTTTGCAGCTCCCTCCCCCTCCACGTGGCCAAGCAGCGCCCCCCTCACTTAAAAGGCCCAGCAAGGCCCTGTGTCTGGTACTGACCCCAGCCCCACCCCAGTCTACCTCAGACTCCCTGGGGCAGGGCAAGGCTACATGGGTGGAGGGGCTGTGGCAGCAGACAGCGTGATCCTTCCGGGGCCCAGAGAAAATTGAAGCAAGTCCTTTGTGTCCACACTCGAGCCCTCCAGTTTCTCAAGCTGCCCTGGAAATGGGTTGGGCTCAGAGGGTTCAGAGCATCTTTCTTTGCAGGCCCCTCCCTCTCCACATGGCCAAGCTAATGGGATGGCTTTCAAAAGCCCTGATCCAGGCATGTCCTGCTCCCCAGAGCTCCGGCGTGTCTTCAGCCACGTCACAGTCACTCACATTAAAATAACCAGCGTTAGCCTCCAGGATTCAAACAGCATGTGGCCCAGAATCCCCTCTTAGGCTCCTCACTCCCCCCATGGTCCTCACACCTTGAGTTCAGAAATGATCAAAACTGGAGTCTCTGCTTCCCAGTCCTGGAGGGATTGCCCATAGTTGGCCCCATTGTAAGAGGGCTAGTTTGGGCTCCAGAAGCTCCTGGCACTTTTGCAAGCTCCATATCCTCTCTAAGGACTAGTCAGGCCTCCCTTATTCCTGCCTCCCCCCTGGGTGCTGGGGCCTCTGCTCAGGCCCTTTCCTGCTCCCAGGGTCCTTTAAACTAGCAACAACAACAAAAGTTGCTGTGAAGTCAATTCTGACTCCTGGCAACCCCATGTGTGTCAGAGCAGAACTGTGCTCCAGAAGGTTTTGGGTTTCAGTGCTCCACAGAGTTTTCAGAAGTATATTACCAGGCCTTTCTTACTGAGGTACCTCTGGGTAGACTTGAAATGCCAACCTTTCGAGCTTGTTAACTGTTTGTGCCACCCAGGCACTCCTCAGGGTCCCTTCAGGGAGCCATTACAGGGCCCTCCCCACCGAGCTGAGCCTCAGAAGCCCCCCACATAGGTTTCCAAGGTCACTCCTACAGCCCTGCAGAGAGGCTGGGCCAGACTCCAGTCACCCCATCTGGCCCCCCTCAGCTTGCCTGCCCACAGTGTCCCCGGGGTCAGCCTCTTTCCTTGCCCACTTAATAAACTCTCTTTTTCACATGTCCCCAGGGGCACCGGCCTTGGTGCACACAATGCCCATTCGGGGGCGCCTCACAGCACTGGCTATTTCTCCTCCTATACCTCTTGACACAAAAGGTGGATCACCTCCCTCCTCTGATCCAGAACTCGAGGTTCCTCACCAAACCCGGGCTCTCAAATCACAAAATAGCTGTTTGCTCGGGCCAAGGACCTCTCTGCACCTCTCTCACCCAAAGGAGCGACCTTGAGCTCAGATTAAACATGTCTGGTTCCCAGCCTCACTCTCAGCCTCTGCTCGGACTGGTTTTTCTGCCCCAGGACCTCTGGAAGATAGGTCTGGAGACCTAACGTGAGATGACTAACAGCCATTAGCACAAATCTCAGCTGCAAGCCCCAGGCCCGAGCTCTGATGCTGGGAAGGTAGAAGCAGGCCAGAAGAATCCAGAAAAACCCACCACAACTGAGACCCGCCTTCCCCAGACCACAGATGGCTAGCAACACCCCCAGCTTCCTCCCCACCCCAACCCCCAAGAACACGAACACGATCAGGAGCCTGAGGCCTCTTCCTGAACAAGGGCCAGCTTCCCTTCAGCAGGCTCAGAGCTGAGGCCCCTCAGTGTAGCCCCAGTTTACTACCTGGGGTGGGGTTGTGGTGAACAGCTGTCCCCATTAGCCCAGGGCAGAAGGATCCCTGGGATGCTGGATTTCAGTGTGAAGCCAGGACAATCCCTGACAAACGAGGGTGAGTTGTCTACCGCAGGTCAGGGAGGGACTGAAGGACCTCTTAGTCTGTGAGGCTCTCAGCCTGACTTCAGCCTTCAAGGAAGGACATTGAGCTATTGGGTTTTTAGCTCCCCAGGCACCCACACAGGGTCCCTGATTTAGGTGACTGGGTCACTTTCTCCTCTTCCCATCACTGTCCCCAGGGTGCCCAGGCCCTCTTTGGCCCTGATGCACAGTGGACCCCCCTCCCACACTGGACAAATGAGCACACAGGCCCTTCCCTGACAGATGCACGTGGCCTCAGGGGAAGCACCTGGAGTGGGAAGGTCCAGCTCCTCTCCCTTCAGAGGTGGCTGGCAAATACCCTGGTCTCAGCATCACAGCGACCACATTTCCAAGAAAAAGCTCCCCGATCAGACAAAGGGGCCATGTGTTCCTTGGGGTACAGCCGGTTGCCAGCATGCAGGAATGTCTGGAATACATCAGAGAAAAGACTTCAGATTACCAGGAGGTGGGCCGGCTCAGGAAGGGAGAGTGTGTGGTCCTGGGCCCCCGTGGCCACCCCCAGCCCAGCGTGCTGCCTGGATGAGGGGCTTCACAGGCCTGTTCGCTGTTCTGCCATCAGGAATTCTTTCCTTCTTAACTGCCAGCTCCTGGGGGGCCCCCAGGAGGAAATAGGCAGCAGACACCTTGGCATAAGGGGGCTTTGCCCAATTGGTTCAGGTCCTAAGGTCCAGAATAATGGTGCTGTGGTCTTCCCTCAGGCCTTCCTGGGCTCATAGCCAGAATCACACACACGCACGCGCACACACACACACGCATCCCAAGACACATAGAGGCCCATGAGCCCACACGTACACACACCCCCAGAGACACACATATACATGCACATGCACCCAGACACACACATGTACGCACTCAGAGACATATACTAACCCAGAAAGACACATTCAGAGCCCCATATGTGCACCCAAAGACACACACACGTTCATACACCTACCAACCTACGCTCACAAATTCATCCACAGACATACACAGAAGCATGTACACACGCACACACGTTCATGCACCTACCCACCTATACCCACACATGTACATACACAGCACACGAACATGCCTGTGGACCTACACACACACACGCACCCAAATACACCAACCTAGAGACACATACTCACCTATACACACACCCAAGGGCACCCAGGAGTGCTAATGCCCTCACAGACATCCATACACGCTCACATTCAAAGACACGGGTGTTCACAATACAGACAAATCACACAGGAGATACGAAGTCAGAAAGCCACACATACTCATAATACACCCTCAGAAACTCACACACACCACACACTCGCAGGCAGGTTCAGCCCTGAAGCCACTCACAGATTCTTCTCCGCTCCATGACCTCCTGTCCCTCCCCATGCCCCAGTCCTGGTCTCCCAAGTACCCTACAGCACGAACACTTAGCAGGAGAGAAGGTGGTGGGTCCCAAGAATACACCCAGCGGAGAGGGAGCCTGCGTGCCGGTCAACTTGACCCAAGCCAGTGACAGGGACCTACAACAGTCACAGTGGAGGCCTCATACTCAGCGCAGCACACCGGCCAGGGTGAGACCCTCTCTTAGGCTGGGTTCTCTAGAGAAACAACAGCAATAAAGCATATAAATATGTACATGGAGAGATTTATATTAAGGAAATGTGTCACACAGTTGTAAAGACTGGAATGTCCCAAGTCCGTGGGTTAGGATTGAGGTTTCTCCTGATTCACGTAGCTGCAGGGGCTGGTGAAGCCAAGATCGGCAAGTCAGACAGTAGGGCTCTGGCTCACAGGCTTCAAAGGCTGACGAATCCCAAGATCAGCAGCCAAGACAGCAGCTAAACTGCTAGCTCAAGTCTCAAGAACCAGAGGTCAGATGGACAGGAGCCAGGTGCAGGAGCCAGAGCCAGGAAAAGCCCGTAAGCCTTGCCAGAAAGTCCACCTATCCTGGATGCATTCACACCCCCAAGGAAACTCCCTTTCAATTGATTGGCTACTCACAGCAGGGCCCATCATGGAGGTGATCACATTATATCAAATCTCAACATGGAAGTGATCACATCGTTATAAGACTGCCAAACTACATAACTGCCAAACCACTGAGAATCATGGCCCAGCCAAGTTGACACAGGACCTTAACGGTCACAGACCCCCAGACCTCCCAACCACAGAAGGCTGTTTAAGGAGAATTTGAAAATATTCTTGCAGCCTGAGTTTGTAGAGTCATTAACGTAAAAGGTTTGAAAGAATCCCAAACCCAATAAAACTCTTTTCAGAGTCCTAACCCAGTGAAAACAATTCTAAGATTTTGTTCTAAGAAATGAATCCTATGGAGAATGATATGAGAAATAATGAATTTATTGCTTATAAAGTGAAACATTTGATTAATTACGGTGCACCCTGTGTGAAAGAATTTTGTTAGATTTTTTAGTTATATGAAGTAATAATACATAAGCTATACTATAATTTTAGGAAAATAATTTGATGGAATTCTTTACTGAGTCTAACTATGCAAATAAACAGTATTTGACAAATTAATGGGAAATGCACAGGAAAGAAAATGCTAGTGGTGATAGGAAAATAAGCTTGTGGGAAATTCCTTTCCTTTTCCAGTATTTTTATTAAACGGGCAAATAAAATTTAAAAGTTGTAACCATACAAGTGTGTTGTAATGGAAATCTATCTCGTCACAAAGCACAAAGTTACTACCTCAAGTGTTTAAGGATATCTTCTTTGTAGACATAGAATGAGTCAAGTTTATTAAAATGTGATATTGAGGACATGATCTTGATAATTTACTATTTTAGAGAAGTCAAGCTTTGAGTATTAGGTTTCAGCTCACTAATAAGAGACATCTATTGAGGGCCTGTGTACAGTCTTGGAGGTGCAAAGATGACTAAATCATCATTCTTTAGAGAGTAACGCCGAGACTGTTGCCCTGAGATACTCTTTAAACTTCGGACTGAAGCCACTCCCTGAGGTCATCCTTCTGCCAAATAATAGATTGGCTCATAAAATAAACCATGTCACCTGTGAGTACTGTGCTTCTTAAAATAATCATCTAATATGAGACCAAATGGCCAACATTTACCTTAAAGGAAAGATGAGAAGGTAAAGAGGGGGCAGGGAAGCTAGACGAATAGAAACAGAGCAACCAGAATGGAAATAATTGGAATATGACACATTGTGAAAAATGTAAACAATGTCACTGAACAATACGTCTAGAAATTGTTAAATGAGAACCTAATTTGCTGTAAAACTTTCACCAAAAAAGCACAAAAAAGGTTATAAAAATAATTTTTAAAAATCATTATTCTTTATACCTAAGGCCATGTAGAGAAGATGCTGCCTTAACTGAGGGTGAAGGAGAAGTAAAGAAGGAAGCGTAGATTCCAGGAGAATTGATGGGCCAGGGACCAACCGAAGTAGGATGAAAGGGTTGCGGAGTCAAGAGCAACTCCTAGCTTTCTGACACTGGGACTGGATGGGTCAGGGGGAAACTCGAGAGGAGATGTATGTGGGGCTCTAGAATTAGGCTGGGAGGAAAGTGATTCCTTCTGGGACCAGAGAGTTTGGGGTACCCAAGGAAGATGCCCTGTAACAATCAGATACAGTGGGTTGGAGATACAGATTTGCGAGTCATCAGCGTGAAGGAAGCTTGTGAGTTTGTAGGAAATGATACACAGCGGTATAAAAACGGCATGGTGGCGGTGTCTGACTTCCTTGTTTAACTTCACAAGGGGAGGGTGAGAGAATCACAATCAGCATCAACTCAACGCTGATTCCTATGAGGCAGAGGTCAGACATACCTCCTCTCTAAACTTTTTACCAAGTTTGACACCAACCATCTCTTCCATGGCACCCCCTGCTTCTCTGCTGGGTGCAATAATTCGTTGCAATGGTCACACTGAACTCACAGACAATACTCAAGATTATGGGGTTTATTAGGGAAGTGACAGGTTACAATTCAGGATCAGAAACAACTCAGGGTGCAGTTCTTTGATGAGGACAGCTTCTTCTCAGCCTTGCCCACAGGCAGGCCTCTTTCTGGGCTCTCAGCCTCCCAGCTTTCAGCCCCCTGGGCCCCTCGGACTGGCCCGGCCCAGCTCGGCCTCTGCGCCACTCAGATAAATGTTATAAAGCTCTTTAGCTCTGCTGACAAGTACCTGGAGGCACCCCACTCTGCCAGCAAGCCTCTTGCCCAAAGGTGCTCAGCTTTCTTGCTCTGTGGGCCGGGAAGCTCACTGCACCATCTCCTACTGGTTTCCTGGTTCTGCTACCTCTGCTGCCACCATTTCTCAGCCACTGCTTCCTGCAGTCTCTGGTATCACAACTCCGTCTCTTGGGTTTAGGAGTTTCTCAGGACAGAAATCCGGGATGCAAAGGACATGCTCCACTCCTAGCTCTTCTTTCTTGGTGGTGGTAAGGTCCACCTGTCCACCTCTAGGATGGCTCATTTTAAGCCAAGCAGGATGGCAAAATCGACCAATCCCCTCGTTAGGGTTCCATACACCTTATTTGCATGCTCCCACACCCTCCCCCCCACACACAGGGTTTCATGTACCTTATTTGCATTATTAGCGAGCTATCCAATCCCTTTGGTGGGCTACAAGCACCTCATTTGGGTAGACCCACCCAGTCATTTGGTGGGAATTACAAGACCATGGTGAGAAAACCCATATAAAAGCAATCCATTGCACCACAGGGTGAGAAAATAATCGAGGATCTAACTCTGGGGAGACATGCTCGGCAGCTAACCAAAAGATTGAGGTTCAAGTCTACCCACGGGTGCCGTGGAAGAAAGGCCCGGTGATCTACTTATGCAAAATTAGCCATTGAAAACCCTTTGGAGCACAATTATACTCTGACACCCATAGGGTCACCACGAGCCTGAGTCAATTCCACAGCAACTGGTTTTTGTTTTTTTTAACTCTGGGTGTTATTATTATTAAAATATTAAAGGAGTTGGCAGAGAGAGATTGGAACCAATGAAGACTGAAAGGGGCTGGTTAGAGAGGCAGGGAGAATTGCAAGTCATAAAAACCAAGGGAGAAGAAAGTTTCAAAACAACGGGCAAACCACTATGTAAAATAGCCTCGAAGGGAAACCAAGGCCAGTACTGAATTTTGGGAGGGCGAACCAAGAACATCTTGTTGGAAAATAACCTGGAGCACTTCTACCTAGAGAAGAGACTCAAAGAGGACCAAGCAGAGCATCAAATATGTGGATTTCAGCTCACAGAAGTAGTTGTCCATAAGAAAATCTTAAAGAGAAGTTTGTTGAAAGTTGTCTTAATTCAAAAACGAAATGCTAGGATCCCACATTTTCATCATTATTCAAGTTCTCACAGGCATATTAAAGTTGTATGGCCTGAGGTTAAGTAGAAAGTAATCAATATTTATGATGATTCCTCTTTTATGTAAAAGAATATAAGATTAGTGACTATTGCCATCTAAATTAAGCTGGATTTAGAGCGCCAAATATTGTTTCTAGTCTTGGCGAACTAGTCTCCTAAGTTTACTAAATTTAAGACACAACTGGTTGCTTTGAATAAGATGGTCCTGGTTTTAAGTTGGGCCTTTCGACATACACTGAAAACATTAAATAAAAATGTATTACATAATAATTTCTGATGATTTGCGGATGTGTTGTTGTTAGGTGCCATCAAGTCGGTTCTGACTCATAGTGACCCCATATATAACAGAACAAAACACTGCCCAGTCCTTTGCCATCCTCACAATCGTTGCTATGTTTGAGCCCATCGTTGTAGCCACTGTGTCAATCCATCTCCCTGAGAGTCTTCCTCTTTTTCACCGACCCTCTACTCTACCAAGCATGATGTCCTTCTCCAGGGACTGGTCCCTTCCTGGCAATATGTACATGAGATAAAGTATTGCCATTCTTGCTTCTAAAGAGCACTCTGGCTGTACTTCTTCCTAGACAGATTTGTCCATTCTTCTGGCAGTCCATGGTATATTCAATATTCCTCACCAACACCACAATTCGAAGGCATCAGTTCTTGTTCAGTCGTCCTTATTCATTGTCCAGCTTTTGCATGCACGTGAGGCGACTGAAAATACCATGGCTTGGGTCAGGCACATCTCAGTCCTCAAAGAGACTTCTTTGGTTTTTAACTCTAAAGAGGTCTTCTGCAGCAGATTTTGCCAGTGCAAATATGTCGTTTGATTTCTTGACTGCTGCTTCCACGGGCATTGATTGTGGATTCAGGTAAAGTGAAATCCTTGACAACTTCAGTATTAATTTATCATGCTGTTGTCTATTGGTCCAGTTGTAAGAATTTTTTTTTTTTTTTATGTTGAGGTGTAATCCATACTGAAGGCTGTGGTCTTTGATCTTCAGAAGTGCTTCAAGCCTCTTTGCTTTCAGTAAGCAAGGCTGTGTCACCTGCAAATCAAATGTTGTTAATGAGTCTTCCTCCAATCCCGATGCTGTCTTCTTCTTCACACGGTCCAGCTTCTCGGATTATTTGCTCAGCATACAAATTGAATAAATATGGTGAAAGAATACAATTTTCCATTTTCTTACAAAGGACCAGGTAATACCTTTGACTCCTAAAATATATAAGAAGTGTGATCAGTGTTCCCTTTCTCTAACCAGGTCACAAGAAATGGTTGCCCCAGCCCTGTGTGATCTGGTCTTTTACCCTGTTTTTCTAGGAAATGGTTTTTAAAAATGGTGTTTCTATTACTTTGATAAATATTACTGTTTCCTGATGGTTTATCACTTGAAGGAAGGGCTAGGGCAGCTGATGCTGGGAGGCTGGAACCAGAAAGAGGGCAAATGAAGAGGCCGGGTATTCTTTCTGTTTAATTCTACCAGTTCTGGAAAATATGAATCTCTCCTGGGTCCCTCAAGCTGCAGGCAAAGGACAGGGTTTAGAGGGGGCTCACCGACCCAGCCCACTTCTAGCTACAAGTTCCTTTTTCGTTCCCTTTGGGTGAGAGGAAATAAGGCCTCAAAGTGCAATAATTTGTTTGCGAGAGTCTTTGTTCCAGCTGCACCTCTCAGGGTCTGAGTAAAACTCTGCCAATTAAAGTAGGAAGGCCCAGCCTTTGTCACTGAGTTCGTTGCTCCCAAGTAGTACACCAGAAGGAAGGTCGGCTCAGCATGGCTCCCACCTCCCCACCTGGGAGTCAGCTGCATCTGAAATGGCAGCTCTATTAAAGCGGCAAGGCCGCAGGATGGAGAGCAGCAGACTAGCCAACAACATTCACTCCCTGCTCCCTGCCCAAGAATATCCTTCCCCTAAAGCCTTGAGGCCTGGCCTGAGCTCCGGGGAACCCAGTGCTTACCTTTGTCCCAGGTAAGAGGGACTGGAGGGCACCTGGGGGTAGGGCTTCTTTGCAATGGCTCTGAGGAGCCGAGTCATTAGTTTGCTTGCTTGGTGGACATTGTACAGCTCTGCCCTGAATCAGCCCTTTTGGAGATTCTGGCTGGGGGAGCTGGGAGGTGTCATGAGTCGTAGAGAGAAGGGAGCATCTTCAGCAAGGGGGCAGCTTGGAGCCTGGGAATTACCAGTCCTGAGAAGACTATCTTCCAGGCTGCCTGGCTCCCTGGGCCATGGAATTCTGGACCTCTTGGCCCTGGCTCCGCAGACATGCACAGGGGTTATCTTCCAGGGCACCTGAGCAGGAGGACAGAGGCACCCCAAAGTAAAGGTGTCTGTGGGTCCTTGGCAATGACAGGAGCCCCAATGTGTCCATTTACTAAGTGAAGGGGAGGGAGGAACCGGGGGTGAAGCCCAGCGTGTGGTTTGAAGTGAACAAGAGGGACTCTATATTTGATTTGGAGAAGCGTGTATATGTGTTGTGTGTGTGTGTGTGTGTGTGTGTGTGTGTGTGTGTGTGTGGAGAGAGAAAGAGAATGAGGGTGGACAGGAGGAATTTAAGGAGTGAATGTGGAAGTTCTAGAAGCCCTGGTGGTGCCGTGGTTAAGCACCCAGTTGCTACCCAAAGGTCGTCAGTTCAAACCCACCAGTTGCTCCACAGAAGAAAGATGTGGCAGTCTGCTTCTGTAAAGATTACAGCCTTGGAAGCCCGATTAGGCAGTTCTACTCTGTCCTACAGGGCCACTGTGAGCCGCAATTGATTTGATAGCAACAGGTGAGGTGGCCCAGGCAGGGGCAACCCCCACCCCAGCCCAGATATCTCCTTGGCCTCCATCCCCACTCCAGCAGCCCTCGGAGCCATGTCCAGCAGGTCCTAAGACTGCAGCATCCTGCCCAGCTCTGGAGAGGGCCAGCTGCACCACTCACACCTTGAATGGTACCCCCTGGAGTCCAGCAGTGCCAAGGCCCTGGGGCAGCTGAGGCTCTGGGAGGCAGTTCTTACCTGGCTTGTTGGCCTGTGCCTGGACTAGGACCCAGTAGCAGCTCGACTTTGGGTAGGCCTTACCCCAGGAGCATGGAGGGAGAGAGGAGGAGACTGACCCCTGGGTGGGATCTGTGGAGTCCTCAAACACTGCCTGCCTCCCTCCTGGCACCAGCCCTCAGCATCAGAATTCAGAGCCCAAGGTTGGGGTTTCCTGGAGACTGTATTCACTTCACAATCATTGCAACTCCATGGCTTGTGCAGGAGGGTTCGGCCCTTGTGCCTGCAAATGCTGAGGGTGCTGGGGAAGGGCCACAGTCCGGAGGGTCTGTCTTCAGGGTACAAGCTCTCGCTCTGCAGGAAGGCGGCTCTTGAGAACAAGACATCTATAAAACCAAACCAAACCAGTTGCAGTCAAGTCAGTTCCAACTCATGGTGAACCCGTGTGTGTCAGAGTAGAACCGTGCTCCGGAGGGTTTTCTTGGCTGGGATTTTTCCGTAGCAGATCACCAGGCTTTTTTTCCAAGGTGCCTCTGGGTGGGTTCCAACCCACCAACCTTTGGTTAGTAGTCAAGCACTTAACCGTTTGTGCCAGCCAGGGACTTCAGAGTAATCTATAATGGCTGGGAAAGAATTTCTGGTCCCTGCCACATGCCTAGCTGTGGTCAGGAAGTATCTAGTCAGGATATCCCCTCCCCTGGTGGGGACAAGAAGTCTGTCCCCCCTTTCTGAGTTCTCAGGGGTCACCCCTCCCCACACCTGGTCAGGGCTCACCTTCCTATGGGGACCTGCCATCGCTGTTTGGCCACTGCAATGCATGCTGCCTGGCCCAGCTAGGCAGACAGAACAGATGGGAGAGTACCAGCACAGGTGCCTTTCTCATTGGTCCAGCCCAGCCTTCCTTCTGCCCTTCAAGGGACACAGGAGCATCCCTGGCTGCCACGAAGCCTGCAAGGAAGGGAGTGGAGATGGGCGTGGAGGGCCTCCGGACAGCCCTCCCACTCGGGCTCTCTCTTGACACTCCTGGGAGCCTGCAGCTGCTCCTGGGGAGGTAGCATTCTCCTGACCCAGCTGGACGCTGATGGCAGCCACAGCTGCACAGCTGAGCAGCTGTCCTCTGAGTGCCCAGGGCCCACAGCAAGCCGGGCCCTTTGCTGGAAGGAAGAAAAGTGTCAGGAGGCCCCCAGCCAAGTGAACTCAGCACCTGATACCTGTGCCCAGGTGGGCATCATGGGAGTCCTGCCCACCCTCCCAGACCAGGGTGTTCAGCTAGGACAATCCAGGTCCGCACATGCCCTTGGCCTTCTGTGCTATGGTGAGTGTCTGCTGTGTGCCAGCACCCCCATACACGTCACTGGGTGTCCCCTTACTGAGATGGGGACACTTGTACCTGGTGAGTCTCCCCATATATGATCACTCACTTAACAGAACTGGGCCGTGGCTGGGGGGAGCTCAGAGACAGATGCAGCCCCAGCCCCAGTCACTGCTGAGCCCGGCGGAGGGTCCATGGGCCAGCTTTACTTCTGGTTTTGGGTCACCTGCCCATTGCCCCCTTGTTCTCCAGGTCTCAGGATGAATATTGCTCTCCCTGAGAGGTCTTCCCTGAGCCTTAATCTAAGTCAAAACCAAGAACCAAACCCATTGCTGTCCGGCTGATTCTGACTCATGGTGACTCCATGTGTGTCAGGGTAGAACTATGCTCCACAGAGTTTTCGATGGCTGATTTCTCAGAAGTAGGTCACCAGGCCTTTCCTCTGAGGCACTGCTGGGGGGGTTCAAACCACCAACCTTTTGGTTAGTAGCCAAGTGCTTAACCATTTGTGCCACCTAGAGACTCCTTAATCTAAGTCAGAGCCCCTCTTATCAGCTCTTTTCATGCCTTCATTTTCCTACACAAGTCACGATTTTTTAATATTTGGGTAAGTAAAGCTGGAATGCTTCTTAGAAGCAAGGATGGTAAGACTTCGTCTCACATACTTTGGACATGTTATCAGGAGGGACCAATCCCTGGAGAAGGACATCGTGCTTAATAACATAGAGGGTCAGCGAAAATGAAGACCCTCAATGAGATGAATTGACACGGGCTGCAACAATGGGCTCAAACACAGCAATGACTGCGAGGATGGAGGGGAACCGGGCAGCGTTTCCTTCTGTTGCACATAGGGTCACTATGAGTTGGACCCAACTCAATGGCACCTAACAACAACAACAAATATTCGAGTGTTTGTCTGATATCTGCTTACATCTCCATATCGTAAATTCTAAGAACACAGGAATGACATCTGTTCTGCCTCCACTCAATCTCCAAGAATTGGCAATAGACTGAATAAACATTCAAAGGAATTATCCATCGATAGGCAAGAGAGAGCCCTTCAAGCTCCAGCCCAGGGATCCTGAACTTTCTGGGATTCCAAGGCAGAGCCTGGTGGTGTGGCCACCCTCTGACATGTCCTTCCCATGATGGGGGCCCCCGGGCCTTCCCTTTTCTGAGCAGTTTTGGAAGATCCCTTGAGATCAAAGCGAACACCCTGTGACCCAGACCAGACAGGGCAACAAGACCCATGTCAGGAAGCTCGGAAGGGCAGGGCTCTGTTGTGAGGGGGCACCTGCCAGCCCCCACTCCCAGGCCGGGCATACACCCCAGAGTGCCTGAGAGTCACAGAAGTGGGCCACAGGACACAAGGCCCACAGCCCCTCCTGTCTGTCCAGTTTCCTGGCACTGTCCTCTCAGGGCTCAGCTCTAGGCCCAGCCATCAGCAGGGAAGAAGGTCTCTCCTTCCACCAAGCCCCAGGGACACAGCAGCAAGAGAGAATTCCTGAGTCCTCAGGGTCAGGGGTGGGAGCCCCAGACAGCACCCACAGGGGGCCCATGAACCCCAAGCTTCCACCTCCCAGTACCTTATAGTGAGGCTCACCACCCTTTCTGCTGCCACAGCACCACCCACCCCCCAGCCCCATGTAGCCTTACCCTGCCACAGAGAGCCCAAGGGAGGCTGGGATGGGGCTGGGGTCAGTACCAGACACAAGGCGCTGCTGGGCCTTCTGAGGTGGGGGGGCACTGCTTGGCCACGTGGAGGGGGAGGGACCTGCGAAGACAGAAGCTCTGAGCCCACTGAACACAATCCCCCTTCCAGGGTGGCTCTGAGAAGCTGGAAGGCCTGAGTGCGGACACGAAGGACCTAGAGGAAGGGCGTCTACCCAGTGGAACAGGTCAGACTTCCAGGTGACTGAGAACTCACTGTGGTGACAGGGGCTCCTGGAGCAGCAGAAGGGCTCCCAGGCTGCATGGTGGCTGCCCCTCTCGTTCTGCTTCCTGAGTCCCCCAGGCTCCAAGTTCTTGAGGCTCTGAGAGGCCCAGGTACCGGCGGGTGGGGGCACCAGGCCCCTGGGGGCAGTATGTGGGGAGGCCCAAAGCTGGGGAGGGGATGGAAGGAGGTGATGGGGTGGGAGGGGTGTGGAGACGGTTGAGCAGTCTGCCGGGGTGGCTAGAGGCCAGAGAAGGGCCAGAATGAAGGGCAAAGGCTGAGTGATGTGCAGAGAAAGGGGCCAAGTGGAAAGGGCAGAGGGTGGCCAGGGAAAGGGGAGAAGCAGGGCAGGGGGCACAGGGGCCAGGGGGGCTGCTGAGGCTGGGGGCCTTCCTGGGCTGGAAGTGAGGAGAGGCCAAGCTGAGAGCTGGGAGCTTGACTGGGCAGAGGGTGGTCCTCAGAGGGCAAGGTGGGCACACAGGAAAAGGGGCAAGCTGAGGGCCCAGAGTGGGGGCCTGAAGAAGGCAGGGGTGGAGGGTGGCCGGTAGAGGGGAAGGGGCGAGGGAAGGGGGAGGGCAGGGGGGTAGGCTGGGGACAGCAGGATAATATCTGGGCTGCTTTTTCTTCATTGTTGCCAACGGATGGAGAGAGGGCCGGGACCCAGGTTCTGGAATCTGAGGTGTGTTGTGATGTGCCCTTGTGACATCAGGCCCAGAGATTCTAGAGAGAACACTGGAAGCTCTGCTACAGCATGGCTGTGCCCGTTGTAGAGATGGGGAAGCTGAGGCCCTGACGAAAGCAGTCAGAGGTGGTGCTCCAGCTAGAGACAGCTATGCTCTGGGGAACCCTAGCCAAGGTGGGCCAAGCCAAGAGAGGCAGCAATCGGAGTGTTGGTCAAGAAGGAAGAGCCATAGAGCTATGAATCTCCTGTTAGGGTCTGTGTTAGGAAGTGGTGGGCCAGGTATGTGGTCCCAGGCTGTTCCTGTTCTCCCTGGTTCCCACCCCCTGCCCAGGAATAAGGGCCAGGGAGAACATGTAGGTAAAAAAAAGAAAACCTCTCCCAAAAGATACCTTTGATCATTTGTGGCTCAGGCAGTAACATCCTTCTGCTGCCCAGGTCCCAGGAGGGACCTCAAGGACACTTCACGAGACACTTATGGAAATGACCTAAGATTGGACACCAGACCTGGCATTGGCCTGAGGCAAGCCTGTGGCGTGCAAAGCGGTGAATCCACATCCCTCCCACATGTGACTGAGGGGTCTCTTCTGGGACTTCTATCACCTTAACCACCAGGGCAACAGAACCTGACCTTCTGGTGTTCTAGTGGACGTACCTGATGGCACAGTGGTTAAGAACTCGGGCTGCCAACCAAAAAGTCAGCAGTTCGAGTCCATCAGCCACTTCTTGGAAACCCTATGGGGCAGTTCTACTATATCCTACAGGGTTGCTATGAGTTGGAATCGACACAACGGCAACGGGTTTGTGGACGAACCTTGCAAGTGACCCTCCTGTCTCCTTGTATGAATGTGTTCATTGTCTCCCAGCAAACGCCAAAAAAATCCTGAACCTCATTCTCCGGGACAAACCCTTTAACACCTTGTCTTAGCTATCTAGTGCTGCTATAACAGAAATACCACAAGTGGATGGCTTTAACAAAGAGGAGTTTATTCTCTCACAGTCAAGGAGGCTAGAAGTCCAAATTCACGTGCCATCTCCAGGGGAGTCTTTCTCTCTCTGTCGGCTCTGGGGGAAGGTCCTTGTCATTAATCTTCCCCTGGTCTAGGAGCTTCTCAGCACAGGGACCCTGAGGCTCCTGGCTCTTGTTTCGTGGTGGTATGAGGTCCCATGTCTCTCTGCTCACTTCTCTCTTTTATATCTCAAAAGAAATTGGCTGAAGACACAACCTAATCTTATAGACTGAAAACCACAGTCTTCAGTATGGATTGCACCTCAACATAAAGAAAACAAAAATCCTCACAACTGGACCAATGAGCAACATCATGATAAACAGAGAAAAGATTGAAGTTGTCAAGGGTTTCATTTTACTTGGATCCACAATCAACACCCATGGAAGCAGGAGTCAAGAAATCAAAAGACACAGTGCACTGGGCAAATCTGCTGCAAAGGACCTTTTTAAAGTGTTGAAGAGCAAAGATGTCACCTTGAAGACTAAGGTGCGCCTGACCCAAGCCATGGTATTTTCAGTTGCATCATATGCATGTGGAAGCTGGACAATGAATAAGGTAGACCGAAGAAGAATTGACACCTTTGAATTGTTGTGTTGGCAAAGAATATTGAATATACCATGGACTGCCAAAAGAACAAACAAATCTGTCTTGGAAGAAGTATAACCAGAATGCTCCTTAGAACCAACAATGGCGAGACTGCGTCTTACATACTTTGGACATGTTGTCAGGAGGGATCAGTCCCTGGAGAAGGACATCATGCTTGGCAGAGTACAGGGTCAGTGGAAAAGAGGAAGACCCTCAACGAGGTGGATTGAAACAGTGGCTGCAGCAATGAGCTCAAGCATAACAACGATTTTAAGGATGGCACAAGACCGGGCAGTGTTTTGTTCTGTTGTGCACAGGGGTCGCTATGAGTCGGAACCGACTCGACGGCACCTGACAACAACAATCTTATAAACTGAGTCCTGCCTCATTAACATAACTACCATTAATCCCACCTCATTCATGCCATAGAGGTGGGATTTACAACACGTAGTAAAATCACATCAGATCACAAAATGGCTGACAGTCACACAATTCTGGGAATCATGGCCTAGCCAAGCTGGTATGCATTTTGGGGGACACAATTCACCCCGTGACACACCACCCCCAACATCTCCATGCCAGCCTTCCCCCTCTGACGGCCACCTCCTCCTGGCTTCCTTCTAGTGCCTGATTCCATCCAACAATTCTTTTTTTGTTGTTAAACAGAAACTCTGTACCCACAAAGTAGTAACTCCCCAACTCCTGGTAAGTAACCCTAATCTATTTTCTGTCTCTATGCATTGGCCTCTTCTAGATATTTCATGTAAGCGGGACCATACTCTATTTGTCCTTTTGTGACTGACTTAGGGAACCCTGGTGGCATAGTGGTTAAGTGCTACAGCTGCTAACTAAAAGGTGGGCAGTTTGAATCTACCAGGTGCTCCTTGGAAGCCCTGTGGGGCAGTTCTACTCTGTCCTAGAGGGTCACTATGAGTTGGAATCGACTCAACAGCAATGGGTTTTTTTGTTTATTTAACTTATTGAATCCCTGGTCAAACCCCAGAAGTCTGGAGGTGAAGGAAAGAAATTTGCTTTCCGAGGGGAGTTGGAGGGGTCTGGAGTCCAGTAAATGTTGCTCATTAGCTCAGAGGGAAATGCAGTCGGAAGCTGCCAGGGCTGCACGCAGGAGACTTAATGTTCACAGTGAAAACAAAAATGCCACGTGTGTGCACCAGGCCCCAGCAATGACTCAGCAATGATGTAATGCTTTTGCCGGAGGTTGGGACACTCTTTCAAGAGAATAAAAAGACTTAATTAAACGCTTCGTCACACACCTACATTGAGCTGTTCATCATGACTCTGCAGGCCCAGGCAGGGTCCCAAAGGTGCTGAGGAAGGCTCACCCCTTCCCTCAGGACACCAGCAGCCCCCACCATTATCGTGTAAGCCCCCCTGCAGATGCAGCGGGGAATTAAGACAATCCCAGCCACAAAGTGCTCTCTGCCTGGAAAGGAAGGCAGGCACCTGACCAGATAAGGATCCCCCATCTCCTCCTGCATAAACAGGAACAAGTATCATTACTGTGTCAGTGGGAGCTGACCTCTCTCCCCCAGCCAGGTGCTAAAGGGAGGGCTTTTTGCCTGCTGGCTGCAGCCTCAGGCTCCCCTTTGTTTTTTTGTTTTGTGTTGTGTATTGTACTTAGGTGAAAGTTTACAGAGCAAATTAGTTTCTCGTTCAATAATTTATCCACAAATTGTTTTCCGACACTGGTTCTAATCCTGCGATGTCAATGCTCTGCCCTTCTCCGCCCTGGGTCCCTCGTTTCCATTTGTCCAATCTTCCTGTCCCTTCCCACCTTCTCGTCTTTGCTTTTGGGTCAGATATTGCCCATTTGGTCTCACTGACATGATTAACAGGCTCCCCTTTGTGATGGCCTATCCCTTTGTGGGCAGAGATGGAAACTAAGGTGATCTATGAAAAAAAGGCAAGGTTGGGGGGTGGTGAGGGGCGAGGAAAGTCCGACTCCGACTCCAAGCGACCCTATAGGGCAGAGTAGAACTGCCCCCATAGTGTTTCCAAGGACCACCCGGTGGATTCAAACTGCTTACTTTTTGGTTAGCACTTAAGCACTACACCACCAAGGTTTCTACCAAAAGGGGAGGGGGTGGGATTGGGTGGTTGTTATGAGAGAAAGAGACTGAGCGAGAGAGAGAGAGAGAGAGAGAGAGAGTTGTGGGAGCAGCTGCCTTCTACAAGAAGCATATTTAGACGGCCAGTGCTGCTGGCTGGGAAGATTCCCACCATGTGCTCTGCATTAAGAAGGCACTCCTGAAGAGCGAGCCAGCTTCTCCAACAAACCACTGACACACAAAGGAGTTCATCCCGACTCATGGTGGTTAAAAAACAGAGGGAGGCCATTGCAGAATGCAGTGCACGGCCTCAGTTGGATCCTGATTCAAACCAACCAGCTGTAAAAAAAATACTTGTGAGACGCTGGGGAAACTCAGACACGGACTGGGTGGTAGATGACACAGAAGACTGACTTGGCTGCGCTCAGGTTGTGCATCTTCCTTCCCTGGTCTGTACCACCATGGCGTTGATGGTTGTGGGACTATGTTACTAAAGTTACTCCTTCCTGTTTTATGAATGTGCGTGGAAAATGGAAAACATAATGTGGCTATGGAACCTGGAACAAGTAGTAGGAAATAAACTTAGCCCAGGTGAGACAAAGATGGAAATCATTAGGCGTGCCAAAGCAGCAAGCCTTGAGCCCCAGGCAGCTGCGCTTGGACTTCAGCAGCCAACCCTGTGTTCAAATGTTTAGGAGAGAACATAACTAAGACGCACACACGAAAGGGTAGACACTGCATCTAAGTTGTAAGGTGTAATTAGGGGTCTGATTATATTTTTAGCTCAAAGGAATAAAACCTGGTCCACACTCTTGAGCCCCTTCCCAATAAAACTAAGTCTCTTAAGGAGCCCTGGTGGTACAACCGCTAAGCGCTCAGCTGCTGTCCAAATGGCTGGCAGTTTGAACCCACCCAGCAGCTCCGCAGGAGAAAGGCCTGGCAATCTGCTCCTGTAAAGATCACAGCCTAGAACACCCTGTGGGGCAGCTTTACTCTGCCACATGGGGTCACTACGAGTTAAAATTGACTTAACAGCACACAATAAAAACAACAACAACAAAAAAACACCCAAGTCTGCTGCTCAACATTATGTTTTGGTGCTGTATTCTACTACCATTGTGTTCAACTTCAACTAGCCTTCCCAGTTCTAGCCCAGACTGGATGCCGCAACCAGTGAAGTCTTCCTAAAATACAAACCTGACCCTGGCCCTGGCCCTGGCCCTGGCCCTGGCCCTGTCCAGGCAGAAAGTCTCTGAATCCATAGTTAGAGTGAAGGAGTCCAGCTTCCCCAAGCCAAGGAAGCTTTGGTGTCTGCTAATCTCCCCATATCAACGTCCATGGAAGTAGCAGTCAAGAAATCAAAGGACACATTGCATTGGGTAAATCTGCTGCAAAAGACCTCTTTAAAGTGTTAAAAAGCAAAGATGTAGTCTTGAGGACTAAGGTGCTCTTGACCCAAGCCATGGTGTTTTCAATTGCCTCATACGCACGTGAAAGCTAGACAATGAATAAGGAAGACCAAAGAAGAATTGATGCCTTTAAGTTATGGTATTCGCAAAGAATATTGAATATACTATGGACTGCCAAAAGAATCAACAAATCTGTCCTGGAAGAAGTACAACCAGAATGTTCCTTAGAAGTGAGGATGGCAAGACTTCCTCCCACATACTTTGGACATGTTATCAGGAGGGATCAGTCCCTGGAGAAGGACCTCATGCTTGGTAGAGTAGAGGGTCAGTGAAAAAGAGGAAGACCCTCAAGGAGATGGATTGACACAGTGGCTGCAACAATGGGCTCAAACATAGCAACGATTGTGAGGATGGCGCAGGACCGGGCAGGGTTTTGTTTTGTCGTACATGGGGTCGCTGTGAGTCGGAACAGACTTGATGGCACCTAACAACAACAAAACTCCCCAAGTCTCAACTCTCATAACAAAAACTACACAAAAAATGAAACCTTCCCTTCTTAATGTGAAATAATGTTTTTCTCACACCTAAGTAGAGATTAAATGACATTCGATAATCTAAGTAGAACAGGATATCCTGTTCTCTGGCATGGGGATGGCCAAAGCCTTCCCAAGTTTTCTATGAATTCCCAGGGCAGGGGTGGCTGACATCCCCAGAGCCCCTCCGCCTGCCAGCCTCTGCTTTTCCCTTGGTACCTCTGGCCACCGTGCTTGTCAGTCTCTTCCCAGATTTCCACAAAGACACCCTGCCCACAAGGCAGTGGTGAGCGCCATGGGCATTTCTGAAGTTGGGGGTTGCAAGGAAACTGGAGGATTCATGGAAACACAAACTGGGGATTGTCAGTCAGGCATCCCCACAGCTGAAATGGCCTTCAGCAACCCCGTCAGTGGGGACAACCTCAGATCCTCCACCTGGCAGGCCCCTCTCACTCCACTGCTTTCCTGGCACCTCCTTCTTTTCTCTCTTGCCTCACACAAAGCAGTCAAAGGCCCTGAGTTGTGGCCAAGGCTCGCATTGACACCCAACGCCTCAAGTCCCATCTTCTGCCCTAACAGTTTTCCAGGTGTTTCACCAGGTAAGAGGACAGGTGCCATTCATTTCAATGACATTATTTCTACTCTGTTTCAACTGGGCCTTGGGGAATTAGGGAGATGGCTGGGCTCACACTTGGGATATAGCGGTTCTGGGGAATGTGTACCCCAGAGAAGCCAGCTACGAGATGGCCAGAGGGGACAAGGGAGAGACAGCTGCCTGAGGTGAGCAGCCACAACCAGGGAGGTTTTGTGACTCCTGGAATGTTCCTCAGGGCTTCTGTGATAGCAGAATAATGGCCTCCAGAGGTGTCCACATCCTAATCCCCAGAACCTGTGAGTACGTTAGGTTACATGCAAAGGAGAATTAAGGTTGCAGATGAAATTAAGGTTGCTAATCATTTGATCTGATCTAAAAATAGGGAGATTATACTGATTATCCAAATGGACCCTGTTATAGATTGAATTGTGTCACCCCAAAATGTGTGTCAACTTGGCTAGGCCACGATTCCCAATATTGTGTGGTTGTCCTCCATTTTGTGATCCGATGTAATTTTCCTGTATGTTGTAAATATTAACCTCTATGATGTTAATGAGTCAGGATTAGAGGCAGTTAAGTTAATGAAGCAGGACGCAATCTACAGGATTAGGTTGTATCTTGAGCCAATTTCTTTTGAAAAACAGGAGAGAGAGAAGTGAGCAGAGAGGAGAGGGACCTCCTACCACCAAGCAAGAAGAGCCAGGAGCGGAGCACATCTTTTGGACCCTGGGTCTCTGGGCTGAGAAGCATCTAGACCAGGGGAAGACTGATGACAAGATCTTCCACCAGAGCCAACGCAGAGAGAAAGCCTTCCCCTGGAGCTGGTGCCCTGAATTAGGACTTCTAGCCCTAGACTATGAGAGAATAAATGTCTGTTTGTTAAAGCCACCTACTTGTGGTATTTCTGTTATAGCAGCACGAGGTAACTAAGACAAAAAACTAAGACAGGCCCCATGTAATGACAAAGGTCCTTAAAAGTGGAAGAGGGAAACAGAAGAAGTCAGAGTGATGTGATGTAAAGGGTTTTCATGCTTTGGAGATGAAGGAGGGGACCACAAGTCAAGGAATGTGGGTGGCCTCTAGAAGCTGGAAAAGACAAGGAAATGATTCACCCCTAGAGCCTCCAGAAAGGAATGCAGCCCTGCCAACAACTTGATTTTAGCCCAGGAAGACCTGTGTCAGACTTCTGACCTATAGAACTCCAAGAGAATAAATTTGTGTTGTTTTAAGCCACAAAGTTTTAGTGATTTGTCAAGGTAGCAACAGGGAACAAATACAGCTCCCCAGACATTACAAAGGAAGAGAACCTGGTAAAGTCTGCATATCCTGGGCTCCTGGGATGGGGCCTCAGATGATTATACTGAAGATATCACCCAGGAAGCTGAAGGATTACTCAGCTGAAGGCATCACCCAGGAAGGACAAGATTATCTAGGAAGCTGCAGAAGCTGGAAACATCCGGGTTACATAGCTGCCCAGCACAGTCCTAATTAAGGACCATGAGTGCGTGTTAAGTGTGAGGTCTGCACGTGGCCAAAAAGAGAGGGCTGTGTTTCCTCAGGTCTCCTGGAGCTATCTTCCTTCAGAGATTTTCCAGGGTAGTTCCTCAGATATAAAGCATTTGGCTGCTGCTAACAAAAGGTCGGTGGTTGAAACTCACCAACCACTCCACGGAAGAAAGATGTGGCAGTCTGCTCCTGTAAAGATTTACAGCCTTGGAACACCTATGGGGCAGTTCTACTCTGTCCTATAGGGTCACTATGAATTGGAATTGACTTGACAGCAGTGGGTTTGGTCAGTGGGTTTATGTATGTGTCCTGGTTATCTAGTGCTGCTACAACAGAAATACCAAAAGCGGATGGCTTCAAGAAACAGAAGTTTATTCTCTCACAATCTAGTAGCCTACGAGTCCAAACTCAGGATGCCAGCTCCAGGAGAAGGTTTTTTCTCTCTGTCGGCTCTGGAGGAAGGTCCTTGTCATCAGTCTTCCCCTGTCAAGGAGCTTCTCAGCACGGGGACCCCGGGTCCAAAGGGCGCACTATTCTCCTGGCTCTTGTTTGTTGGTGGTATGAGGTCCACATGACTCTCTGCTTGCTTCTCTCTTTTATATTTCAAAAGAGTTTGGCTCAAGACACAATCCTATCTTATAGATTGAGTCCTGCCTCACTAACATGACTGCCGCTAATCCCATCTCATCAACATCACAGAGATAGGATTTACAACATGTGGGAATATTACATCAGATGACAAAATGGTGCACAATCACACGATACTGGGAATCATGACCTAGCCAAACTGATACACGTATTTTTTTTGGAAACAATTTACTCCATGACAGTATGTATATACACCCTCTTTTGCTAAACCACTTGAAAGTTGGTTGCAGACACAGGTGACTTTCACCCATAAATAGTTCAGGCTGCATCTCTTAAGATAAAATCTCTTACGTAACCACGATACCATCATCGCACCCAAGAAATTTAACATGGACACAATAATATTATGTAATTGCTTTTTTTGTCATTGTTAGGTGTCATCAAGTCGATTCAATGTTATCTAATAGGCAGTCCTTATCCAAATTTCCTTAAATGTCTCCAAAATGTCAAGTATATTGTTGTTGTTGTTAGGTACTGTCAGATCAGTTCCAACTCTTAGTGACCCTATGTACAACACGATGAAACACTGCCCAGTCCTGTGCCATCCTCGTAATCGTTATGTTTGAGCCCCTTGTTGCAGCCACTGTGTGACTCCATCTCTTCAACGGTCTTCCTCTTTAAACACATGTATACATACATATATATTTTTAAAATTATTATCCTGATACAATCACAGTTCACACATTGTATTTGACTGTTTAATATATTTTTATCTAGAGTTGTCTTTCCTGACACCGGTATTTTTGAAGTCTTATGGGCTGTTCCGCAGTCTCTATTTGCCTAATTACTTGCTAATGACATAATTCAGATTAAATATTTTTAGCAAGAATATTACATTGGTGATGTTGTGTCCTTTCTAATGTATCACATTGGGAGGCATATAATGTTTGTCCCATTATTTGTGATGCTAATTTTGTTTGTTTAGTTAAAGTGATGTCCAAAAGATCTCTCCATTGTAGTTGATACATAATCTTTGAGGTGATACTTCGATACTGTGTAAATAGCCTGTAGCCAACAGCCTTCCCCCAGTGGCTTTAGCATCCATTGAAGATAGCGCCCGAATTGGTTATTTTGGGGTAGAGGAAGGCATCACAAAAAGTGGATTATCTAATTCTGTCATTTCTTCTTTATTTATTAGCTGGCATTCTCCTGCAAAGACAAACTAAAATCTGGATAACTGTCATAAATCACATTTAAAACATCAAGACATCTTCTACTGGAAATATAGCAGTAAATACAATGTACTATGAAAGGATCATAACGTTTCACAAAATAGTAATTATCATGTTTGTGGTCACCACTTCTCTTCCTTGTCTTCACTCGTTTTTCCCACCAATTGCTCCATTTATTGCTTTGTTCCTGGCACTGTGTTAACAGCTTTATGTATATCAGATCATTAATTACTCACAACTTCTTTTTTTTACTCTATGAGGTAGGTGGTATTAGTCCCGTTGCAGATGAGGAAATTGAAACACAGAAAGTTACTGGCACCAAATGGGAAGCTCCTGTCCAAAAGCAGGACGAGAAGGCAGAAAGAGACAAGAACTGGATGAATGGACACAGGGAACCTGGGGTGGAAAGGGGGAGAATGCTGTCATATTGTGGGCATTGGAACCAATGTCACAAAACAACGTGTGTATAAATTTTTGAATGAGAAATTAACTTTAGCTGTGAACTTCCACCTAAAGCACAATTAAAAAGTGTCTGATCTGGGATTTGAACCCAGATTGGTTATGTTCTTGCCCGCTCCATTTCTAAACCACTGTGTTATCCTTTTTGGATACAAATAAAACAGTTACAGTAATAATAATGCTTTATTTTTGTTGATTCCTAGAGAACACTTCGTCCTTGTCCCCAAGTGTGAACAATGCATAGTAAGAAGGCCAGAGGAAGTGCACCAAAATAGTGCCTATGGAATTACCTATTGTTTTTATTTTTTCTCCTTATACTTATCTGTATTTCCCAGACATTTCTACAAGGAACATGTCTGGTTTTGTGATTTAAAAAAAAATTTTTTTTTTTTTTGTGCTTTTTAAAGAGAAAAATATTTAGCAAATATCTAGATGTCAGATTCAGAAAGGCTCTTCCTAGGAGTCGTCTGTCTCTACCAAAGCCGGATCACCGGGACCCATGGCACCAGCCTAAGTGTATGTGCTAGCAAGTGACAATGCAGCAATATCAACCAGACTCCTTCCAAACCAGCCAGGGAAAGGAATCCAATTCAACTGATGGCCCATTTTCCCAGAGTCCTAATCACAGAGGCGGGCTTTGTGCAAGACTCCAGACAGCTATCAAGGACACCAAAGACTGGGCCCTGGGCCTCAAGGAGTTTACAAAGTAACAGCAAGACAAAATACACACAGGAAACAATTTTCGAGAAGTACAAGATAAGAAATGCTTGATGGCAGAATAAGAACAGTGACCATAAATTGAGAAAGTCAGATGGAGTAAAGATTACTGGGCAAGAGGCTTTAAGAAATTTCTAGAAAGGGAAGTCGAATCACAAAGAAGTCATTACTCCAAGAGTTTCATGAAGATTCTGAACCTTTGTAACTTTCTCTGTTTCTTATTTTTGTTACTCCATGCCTGTTTCCCTACAGTCTTCAGCAGAAGGGGGCGTGGGGGTGGATGGGAAATGCATTTAAAAAGGAATAAGAAGAGTTGCTAGGGAAATTGAATCCCAATTCAAAACCACGCATTAATTCAGAATGACAAAAAGCATCATAAGGCAGTTGCAACATGTAAAGAGCTTGGGAGTTGTCACTCCCACGTTCATGAGAAGAAAAAACCTGAGCAAACTGAAAATCAACAGCTTTCTTTAGATCCATCAGAGAATAGAGGTCATAGGGCAAACAGCCACCCCCAAAACTGGAGAAACAGGAAAATACAGAGAATCACAGCTTACCGGGAGCAGAAGCTGCTGCTGCTGCTGGAGCTAGTAACTGGTAGGAACACTTAATCAGGAAATGGATGAATTGCTGGAGGCTGTTAGTGGACTTCCTTGAGAGTTAAAAACTCCTGGGGCCAATCTTAGGGAGGCCTCAACAATTTTGCAGGTTTTACCTCCAGGAGCCTTACCAGGTTCTCACTGTGAAAGACTGGAGAAAAATCCCAGTGCTTAGGGCAGGGGAAGAGGGAAAGTAACTATTTTGAAATACTCCCAGGGGAAAAGTAACCATTTTGAAAGTCCAGAGCCTTCTGTTCTCCTTAATAAAGATCTACCATCAAGAAAAATTACTTTATAAGAGCTTTATCCTATCTAGGGGAAGGATAATTAGACAACTCCAGCCTGTTCTAGACTTCCTGTCTCATGTAATGGGAGGGAGAAAAAAAGGCTAAGGAACGTTTCTGAAGATCACAGCCCAAGGACTCAGTCCTGCTAATACAACTGAGATTTAATCATAAAACTATAGAATGCTTCCCTTCCCCAAAACCTTACCACCACAGGGTTCCAGGGTAATAACAGTGGATTACAACTGAGAAACCTGCAAGATGCGGACTTAATTTAAGAAGAAGCTCTTAGGGAAACCCAAAGACACTGAGTGGGGGGGGAGGGGGAATCAGGAAACTAGAGGACATTGAAGATTCTGCAGCTAGAGCAAACAGTAAAAACAGCTCAGTTCCCAGTCAGATTAACATAAAACCACACTAAAAGCCTGATTACCTCACATCCTATTACCAGATACACTATGTCCGGCGTCAACAAAAAATTATAAGACATGCTAGAAGGCAACAAAAAACACGGTCTGAAAAGACAAAGCCTAAGCATCAGAATCAGATTCAGATAGGACACAGATTTCGGAACTGTCAGAGCAGGAATTTATTAATATGCTAAGGGTGTTAATGGGAAACGTGGACAACCTGTAAGAAAAGAAGAAGAATATAAGCAGAGAGATGGCAACTCTAAGAATCAAAAGGAAATGCTACAAATCAAAAACACTGCAACAGAAGTGAAGGAAGACTTTGATGAGTTCATGTGTAGACTGGATATGGCTGAGGAAAGAATCAGTGAGCTTGAAGATATGTCAATAGACACTTCCAAAACTGAAATACAAAGAGGAAAAATTAATTAAAAAAAAAAACAAAACAGAATACCAAAGAACTGTGGGACAATTACAAAAGGTATAACATGTGTAATGGAGCATTGGTGGTGCAGTGGTTAAGCGTTTCACTGCTGTATTAGCCCTCTATTGCTGCTATGACAGAAATAACACATGTGGATGGCTTTAACAAAGAGAAGTTTATTCTCTCACAGTTTAGCAGGCCAGAAGTTCGAATTCAGGGCACCAGCTTCCGGGGAAGGCTTTCTCTCTCTTTGTTGGCTCTGGAGGAAGGTCTTTGTCATCAATCATCCCTTGGTCTAGGAACTTCTCTGCACAGGAATTCCAGGTCCAAAGGACGCGTTCTGCTCCTGGTGCTGCTTTCTTGGTGGTATGAGGTCTCCCATGTCTCTCTACTCACTTCTCTCTTTTATATCTCAAAGGAAATTGAGATAAAACACAATCTAGTCTTGTAGATTGAGTCCTGCCTCATTAACTTAACCACTGCTAATCCCATCTCATTAACATCATAGAGATAGGATTTACAACACATAGGAAAATCACATCAGATGACAAAATGATGGACAATCACACGATATTCGGAATCATGGACTAGCCAAATGACAGATATTTTGGGGGGACACAATTCAATCCATGACAACTGCTAACCAAAAGGTCAGCAGTTGGAGTCCACCAGCCACTCCTTGGAAACCCTATGGGGCAGTTCTACTCTGACCTATAGGGTTGCTATGAGTTGGAATCGACTTGACAGCAATGGGTTTGGGGTTTTTTGGTTTAATATCAGAAGGAGAAGAAAGAGCGAAAGGTTCAGAAGAAATATTTGCTGTAATAATGGCTGAGAATTTTCCAAAATTAATGACACCAAACCACAGATCCAGGAAACTCAGAGAACACCATGCAGAACACATACCAATTTTTTTTGTTGTTTTTATCTACATTAGTCCTATCATATCAAACTGCAGGAGATCAAAGACAAAGAAAATTACATTGGACTTCTCGTCAGACACTATGTAAGCAAGAAGAGAGTGGAGTGAAATATTTTAAGTGTTGAAGGGAAAAAAAAAAAAACTAGAATTCTGTATCCAATGAAATTGTCCTTCAAAAGTAAAGGAGAAATAAAGCCTCTAAGAGAAACAAAAATTGAAGGAATTTGTCAACAGTAGGTACCACCCATCTGTCAGTTTATCATATTGTGGTTGCTTGCATGTTGCTACAATGCTGGAAGCTATGTCACCAAGACTTCAAAGACCAGTAGGGTCACCTATGGTAAACCCTGGTTTCAGTGGAACTCCCAGACTAAGACAGACTAAGAAGAAAGGCCTGGCAATCTACTTCCAAAAATTATCCAATGAAAACCTTATGAATCACAACGGAGTATTGTCCCACATAGTGTTGGAAGCCACTCAATGTACATAATGGCCACAACAATGGATTTGTGCATCAGGGTTGTATCCTTTCACCATACCTATTCAATTTGTATGCTGAGCAAATAATACGAGAAGCTGGACTATATGAAGAAGAATGGGGCATCAGGATTGGAGGAAGACTCATTAACAACCTGCGTTATGCAGATGACACAACCTTGCTTGCTGGAAATGAAAAGGACTTGAAGCACTTACTGATGAAGATCAAAGACCACAGCCTTCAGTACGGATTGCACCTCAACATAAAGAAAACAAACTCCTCACAACAGGACCAATAAGCAACATCATGCTAAATGGAGAAAAGATTGAAGTTGTCAAGGATTTCATTTTACTTGGATCCACAATCAACACCCATGGAAGCAGGAGTCAAGAAATCAAAAGACACAGTGCATTGGGCAAATCTGCTGCAAAGGACCTCTTTAAAGTGTTGAAAAACAAAGATGTCACCTTGAAGACTAAGGTGAGCCTGACCCAAGCCATGGTATTTTCAATTGCATCATATGCATGTGAAAGCTGGACAATGAATAAGGAAGACTGAAGAAGAATTGACACCTTTGAACTGTGGTGCTGGCGAAGAATATTGAATATACCATGGACTGCCAAAAGAACGAACAAATCTGTCTTGGAAGAAGTGCAACTGGAATTCTCCTTAGAAGCAAGGATGGCGAGACTGCGTCTTACATACTTTGGACATGTTGTCAGGAGGGATCAGTCCCTGGAGAAGAACATCATGCTTGGCAAAGTACAGGGTCAGCGGAAAAGTGGAAGACCCTCAACGAGGTAGACTGGCACAGTGCCTGCAACAATGAGCTCGAGCATAACAATGATTGGGAGGATGGCACAGGACTGGGCAGTGTTTCGTTCTGTTGTGCATAGGGTTGCTGTGAGTGAGAACTGACTTGACAACAGCTAACAACAACAACAACATAACCATGAAGATGGTGCAGGAACAGGCAAAGTTTCATTTTGTTACATATAAGGTCACCAGGAGTTGGAGTCAACTCATTGGCAACTAGAAACAAAAACAAGGGACTGGTTAAAAAAAACTGAGACATCCATGCAACAGATGACTACGCAGCTGTAAGCAAGAATGAGGAAGAACTTTATGAAATACATTATGTGAAATAAAACAAAGTACAGACAAGTGTGTATGGTAGACTATTGTTTATGTGAACATAAAAACAAAAATAAAAGACCATTTATCCTTTTTCCTTGTAGATATATAGACTATCTGCAGAAGAATATCTCTGGAAGAATACATAAGTTGGAAACATAGTTGATTCTAGGAAAAGGAAGCAGGAACCTGGAGGCAGGGATGGGATGGGAGGGACATCTACTCTCAAGGGCATACCTTTTTTGCATCTTCGAGCCTTGTATCAGCAGGGTCTGTGTTAGCTTCTTTCTCACCCTGACCAAGGCTGCAGCAATATCAAGAGCAGGGGTGGAAAGCATCTTGACAAAGGGAGAGATCCTCACAGGCAGGAATCACCTCTGGTGGTGGCCTGGGGGCATCTGTGGGCACACGGGTACTTTTCAAAAGTACCAACACATCTCCTCTGGCTTAAGAGACAGGGAGTCACAAAGGAGAAGGTGACTCATGTGGTCTGGGAGGGAGGGGCTAGACCAAATAGTGACAGCCCCAGGGCCCCACTGAGAACCCACAGTGACACACATGCCACCACACTGGGGGAAGCTGTAACACCCCAGCCCTGCATTCAAGGCTGCCCAGGGCCTGACTCCAGGACACATTTCAAGCACTTCCTGCCTCTGTTCTCCACAGGAGAACTGAAATTTGGCTGTCAGAATTAGACGCTCAATCACATAAAAGGCTCCCGGGTGGTGTCTGTTAGACTTCTAGGGGACTAGCATGGGCTGGACACATGGGCAATCAAACACTGAGCCAAACCCCAGGACCCAGCGGCTCCATGGAAGAAAGGCCCGCTGATCTGCTAAAGATTACAGCCAAGGTCACAACTCTGTGGAGCGGTTCTACTCTGTAACACATTCAGTCGCTATGAGGCTCACAAATATTCAGTATAGTGACTACAACCCACTGCTGTAGAGTCAATTCCGACTCACAGCCACCCTATAGGACAGAGTAGAACTGCCCTATAGGGTTTCCTAGGCTGTCATCTTTAAGGGCGCAGCAATGGCTGGTGCATTTGAACAGCCCGCCTTTTGGTTAGTAGTGAGCGTTTAACCACTGCTCCACCAGGGCTCTTTACAGTGACTATACTGGAAGAATATACTATACTTCCGTTACTGTAGAATATACTACAACATCGAAGAAATCTCCAACAGTACACAGAAATTATCGTTCCAGCTCTATAATGTCAAACTTCTAAAATCTGACTGCTACATTTTTTAAATAAAATTGCCACAATAACTGGATAAATTTTAGATTGATGGCTTTATCCCAGAAGTCAACTTTCGGCCATCTAGCGGTCAACACGTGTGTGTGCGCATGCGCGCGCAGGTGTGGAACACACCTTTACCTTCCTGCCTCCAACCGGACCTTTCCTACCCTGAACCTCTGTCCTCTTCCACCTAAATTCTATCCACCCTTTAAAGTGGTCCTACAAATGCCCCTCCTCTGTCCAGCCTTTCCTGATCCACCAGGAGCAATCTTTCCACTTCCAAACATCTGTGGTGCTTTACGTGGCATAAGGATAACATGAGATAAGACCTAAACTGGTTAATTAATGTTAATATCTGCTTGGCTGCCAACCCCGAAAAATAGCCATAATTAAAATCCGTATGGGAAACTGCTTTGGACCTCTGCATGTGAACTCCGTGGGCAGTGGCTTGGTTTCTTCAGGAGTTGGGAGGGGGCTTGAGGTTGAGGCACGAAGAAAGCATTTGCTTTGATTCTTGGCCATGGTGGAAAATGACATGCATCAAGCACTTTTCATACACAGGAAGTGGTAATTCTCACCCTCTCTGGTCTCTAGCTGTGACTCACTGGGTCCCTCAGCCCCACGCCTCCATGCTACTAGCACCCTGGGCAACATGGTAAGGTACTTGGCCGAAAAATCCCCCAGGGTGTGGTTGTGAGAAGGGCTGCTCTCACCCTGCATGAGGTTTTGTTGTGATGCCTGGATTCCACAGGCCTGGGCCACGTTCCATTGGCCACACACAGATCAATGTAGATTTACAAAGGGCCATACAGGTCCTCAGTCCCATTGACTATTTCACACCCTTCCCCCTGGTTCATAACGCTACTATCTTCCACCTCTGTTTTTCTGTATTTCTCTAGGACATTGTGGGGGCGGTAGTTGTTTAGTGGTAGGATTCTCACCTTCCAAAGAAAGTAAGCCTCTCTTCCAAGATGCCTTTGGGTAGACCTCAACATCCAACCTTTCAGTTAGCAGCCACGGCCATTAACCGTAAAAAAAAAAAAAAAAAAAATTTTTTTTTTTCTCACTCAGGGACCCCATGCATAATAAAGTACAAAGCAAATATGTATTTTTCTCTAAAAGAAAAGATACAAGTAGTAAATAGAAGAGATAAAAGAAACCCTGTAACATTAAATATGAACCGGAAATAGTAGTTTGAACTCATGACTTACAAAAAAAAGAATTAATGTCCTGGTTCTGTCCACTGAAGGGCCTAGAAGCAATGACATGCCTGTAGCAATGAGCACACATAACAAACACTAGGTTCCTGTTTTCTAAATACCCTTCACCATCAAAAGGAAGCAGGGCTCCTTGGAGAAAAGGTTGATTTCTGGGTTTGAGGCTAGAAATGTACATGAATCTGGAACACCTTATTGCACCAGAAAGCAAAAAAGTACTAAAAAGTAAATACGATCACGTCAAAAGAACTCGGAAACTGACCTAAAGGGCTTCCCCTGGTCCAATGTAGGACAAATTGAATATCAAAAGGAACAATGATAGTATAGTTTATAACTTTTTTCTTTTTTTTAATCTGTGAGTCCACAGTGATTTAAAAAGGGGCGGGGGGTGGAATTCTTACAGAAAAATGCCAACCAGTAAATGTAGGGGAAAAATTTTTAAAAACCACCGCTTTGCAATTTCCAATGTAATACTTGATTCAGTCAAGTATCAACAATGATTGCTGACTATGCGACAAATTTAGAAAAAGAAAAACCAAACCAGTTGCCGTCAATTGCGACTCATGGCAACCTCATGTATGTCGAAGTAGAACAGTGCTCCAGAGGGTTTTCAATGACTTGATTTTTTAGAAGTAAATTGCCAGGCCTTTCTTCCAAGGTGCCTCTAAGTGGACTTGAACCGCCAACCTTCCGGTTAGCAGCCAAGTGCTTAACTGTTTGCACCACCCAGGGACTCCACTTAAAGGGGAAATGGAGAGAGGCTTGGTGATCAAACTCAGCATCACCAAGAGTGGGACCACCTGACATTATTTGCCTCCTGATGCGATGTAATGAGAAGGACACAATATCACCTATGTAGTTGTCATGGATTGAACTGTGTCCCACAAAAATATGTGTCAACCTGGTTAGGCCATGATTCCCAGTATTCTGTGGTTGTCCTCCATTTTGTGATTATAACTTTATGTTAAAGAGGATTAGGGTGGGATTGTAAAACCCTTACTAAGGTCACATCCCTGATCCAATGTAAAGGGAGTTTCCCTGAGGTGTGGCCTGCATCACCTTTTATCTTACAAGAGATGAAAGGGAAGCAAGCAGAGAGTAGGAACCTCATACCACCAAGAAAGCCGTGGTGGGAGCAGAGTGCGTGTCCTTTGGACCTGGGGTTATCGCGGGGAGAAGCTCCTAGTCCAGGGGAAGGTTGAAGACAAAGAGCTTCCTCCAGAGCTGACAGAGAGAGAGAAAGCCTTGCCCTAGAGCTGATGCCCTGAATTTGGACTTCTAGCCTGCTAGACTGTGAGAAAATAAATTTCTTTGTTAAAGCCATCCACTTGTGGTATTTGTTATAGCAGCATTAGATAACTAAGACAGCAGTATTCTTGCCAGTAATATGACGCCTGAATGTGGAAACAACCAGACTTGTCTAGTATGTGGACATTCCATAAGACAACTTGGCTGTACTCTTCAAAAAAGCTGTCATGAAAAGAAACAAATAGCAATAACAACAAGGTGAGGAACCATTTTATATTAAAAAAGACTAAAGAGACACAACAAATATTCTACATGAACTTTGGTTGGATACTGGATAGGAAAAAAACACCCAGCTGTAAAAGATGTTTAAAGGAAAATCAAAGAGATCTAAATAGAGATGGTGTATTAGACACTATTAAGGTTGCGATAATGGTATTGTGGTTTTGTTGGAGAATGTCCTTATTAGGAGAATGGTGAGATATCTGACTGAAACGTCTCCATGTCAGCACTTGTTTTCAAATGGGTCAGCAAAATCAATGTGAAAACAGACAGAGGGAGAGGGCAAACATGGCAAGTTGTTAACAGCTGGAGAATTGAGGGGTAGGTGTAGATGGGTTCATTTTCCTCTTCTTTCAACTCTTCTACAGGTTGGAAAATTTCCAAAATAAAACATTTTATAGGGGACGAATGGCAGGGTAGACAGAGAGGGTTGTGATAGAGCCTGCTGCCAGACCCAAGTGGCCTGCCACCCATGCAGGAAATTTAGCATGGCTTCCAAAACCCCAATAGATTATTCACCCCTAAAAAAATAAAAGTTTCTGTCAAGTCGATTCCAGTTCATGACGCTCCATGTGTGTCAGGGTAGAACTGTGCACCACAGGGTTTTCAATGGCTGACTTTTCAGAAATAGATAGCCAGGCCTTTCTTCCGAGATCCCTCCAACCATCCAGTCAGCAGCCAAGTGCCCAACCGTTTGTGCCACCCAGGGAATCTCCCTTTTTAAGTCTCTCTAAAAGGGGGAAGGACTATATTTCACTTTCCTTGACTTCCTTTCCCCAAGTCCCCACTTAGCACCTGGTCAAATCCCTACCACTTGCCAACACTCCGAACCCCACACCCTCTGGAAAGTTGAACGAATGGAAAGCATACCTGGCAAGCACTGAGTCCAATGACAGGTGGGGAGGGACCATCTCCCAAAGCCCCAGGCACGGGGGACCTCCCCCCAAGTTCAGGGCCAATGAGGCCTCAGGCTGGCCCGGTCGGTCATGTACTCTGGTGTGTGTGCTCAGAGGGAAGGAGCCCATCTACTGTGCCTGGGGTTTCTCCATTCTTACCATCTAGGACACCTGGGCTGTTACAAAGGGACTTCAGACCCTTCTAGGGAAGCCTCTCTCTTCCTTTCCAGCATCATCTGGTTCTAAATTGCATTCATTCATTCACTCATTTGCTCAATTACTTGACCGGTATTTCTTGAACATAAGGTAAAGGCAGTTTAGTGGTAAAATTCTCACCTTCCCTGCAGGAGACCCAGGTTCGATTCCTGGCCAATACACTTCATGTGCAGCCACCACCGTCCATGTTGCTGTGATGCTGAACAGGTTTCAATGGAGCTTCCAGACTAAGATGGATTAGGAAGAAAGGCCTGGCAATCTACTTCCAAAAACAAGCCAATGAAAACCCTATGGATCACAATGGAACATCATCCGATCCACAACCGATCATGAGGATGGCACAGGACAGGGCAGTATTTCATTCTGTTGTGCACGGTGAGAATGCTGTGAGTCAGGGCCAACTCGATAGCACCTCACAGCATTATTTCTTGAGCAGCAACAATGCATCAAGCATTTAGGCACTAGGGACAGTGTACCAAACAAGCAGCTACAGTTTCCGTCCTCAGGATGCTCACAGATAAATTGCAACTGTGACAGGTGCCATGAAGGGGAGAGACAAGGTGCCATCAGAGCTGATAATGGGGGAACTGGCTGAAGGGATATCCGAGTGACAAGAGGAAACACAATTGACCGGATTGCTGATGGGTAGATTTGGGGGGTTAGGAGAAGGAGGTGTCAAGGGACATGACCTGGTTCCTGACCTGTGTAACTGGCCCACGGTGGAGGCAGGGGTGGCAAACATCCACACAGGATGCTGGACCTGCTGGCCAGGCACACAGAGGAGAGCCCGCACTGCTCCTGTGAGTTTGAGCAACCTGCAGATCGGTGGTGATGGAGGCCATGTGTGTGCCAGAGCCTGCCTTGTCTTCTGGAAGTTTCCGCAAGGCCCAGAAAGACACACATAAAGGCCTTTAAACCCGAACAGTTCTTTTTTATTTTGTTCTTCTTTGTTCTCAAAAACAGACTCTGGGCAGCATCCCACATCCCTCTGCTTGCTGGCCAGGAGCACTGTATTTTCTTTCTCTCCTGACAGCAAGGTAGGGGGTGGGATGGGGCGGAGGGAGTAGGCCGAGGACACAGTCTCTCACACGCAAGATTCTCTGAATTTGCTACCCGAGAAGCGCCAGAGAGTTCTATAGAGGGCTGGAGTTCATTTCATTTATCCATATTTGGTTAAAGGAAACTGCAGTATTTGCTTGGAAGAAACCATTTGGGAAGCCGATAAGGCTGTGTTTAGAACAAAGAGAAGCATCCATTCACTCCAGGGGAAGAGGTGGTGGAGTTAGACAAGGCACTGGACAATGGGACCTTCTCAGTTACACCCTCATCCCCATCACTCACAGTCTCCTAAAATCAGGAAATTCTTGGTGCAAGGGCATTTTATGTGGAACTTGTCAGTGAGCCCAACTCCTGTTTCCAGGTGGGCATGGAGCAATACAGGCACCTGTAGAAGAAGGGGGTTAGCAGAACACAGGGGTTGAGACGTGCACGCGTGGCCTGTGGCTGTCGTAACAAATTACCACGAATGTGGTCACTTAAAACAACAGCAATTGATTCTCTCCCAGTTCTTCAGGTGAGCAGCTAGAAATTGAGGTGTCAGCAGGGCCGCACTCCCTTTGAAGGATCCAGGGGAGGATCCCTCCTTGCCTCTTCCAACTTGTGGTGTCTTTCAGCAATTCTTAGCTTGCGCCTGCATCTCTCCAATCTCAGCCTCCATCTTCACGTCTCTGCGTCTCTTCCTCCGGGTGCATCTTATAGGGATACTTATCATTGGATTTAGGGTCCATGTGGACAATTCAGGATAATCCCTTCATCCCAAGATCCTTAATGACCTAATGACACCTGCAAAGACCTTTTCTGCAAAAAAGGCCACATTCACAGGTCCCAGGAATTAGGACATGGACATATACCTAGGGGCCCCCACTCAACCCACTAGAGGATGAGGCTTTCATAGACCGTGGGGGTGGGAGGCAGCGGTTAAGTTTTCTTCTCTTCTGACTTGGTGCTGGTGCTTTGCGGTGAGGGCCATTCAGACTGGAACTGGCTCAGAAACCCCTCATTGCCTCAGGCTCTCACTGCCTCAGTGCAGAGCGGCTTGGGGCTGGCTTCTCGAGAAGGGAACAGACTTTCTGGGAAATGCTGGTGGGCCCCAACCCCCCTCCCACCTTTGCAAATGGAAGCCCTCTTCAGGGTCTATTTCTAAGCCCCCTGCTTTGAGATCCCAGGCCCCTTGGTCCTTGACCTTTCTTGTCTAAACCCCACGACAAACATTCACTGGCTGCCCGCTTAGTGCCAGACCCAGGGCTCATGAAAACTTACTTAGCAATTATTCCCACACTACTTCATGATGGTTTGGGCATTCTAGCCTAGGACAGGTTCTGTGAAGTCCCAGATTCCTGGGGGGAGAGTGAGAGGCTCAAAAGTCAGTGTTATTGTTGTTAGCTGCTGTCGAGTTGGCCCCCAACTCATGACAACCCCATGCACAACGGAACAAAATGCTGCCCACTCCCACACCATCCCCACAATTGGTTGTAGACTGGACCATTGTGATCCATAGGGTTTTCATCGGCTGGTTTTTGGAAGTAGATTGCCAGACCTTTCTTCCTAGTCCATCTTAGTCTGGAAAGCTCCACTGAAACTCATTCAGCATCATGCCAACACACAGACCACCACTGACTGATGGGTGGTGGCTATGCGAGGTGCATTGGTCAGGATTTGAACCCAGGACACCAGCATGGAAGGCAAGAATTCCACCACCGAACCACCAATATCCTCCAAAAGTCAGTGTAAAAAGTTAAATCCGTCTAATCAAAATCATCCTCAAAGATCCCTTTGAAACCACCAAGACCCAGGACCTGGAGCTCAGAAGAAAGAACCAGCTTGCTCCCTTGCGTTGCAGCTGGGACCTGGCTTGCCCTGGGGCAGTCTAGTTTGAAGATGGGGAGTTTGAGGGGAAAGGAAGATAGGCTGAAGAGATTTTTCTCTTTTCTTTTTTCACTTCCAGATTTTATAGTTGGTGTTCCTAACCTGGTCACACAGTGGGTAAAAGCTCAACTGCTAACCAAAAGGCCAGCTGCACCTTGGAAACCCTCTGGGGCAGGTCTGTTCTGTCCTATATGGTCGCTATGAGTCAGAATCTACTCAACAGCAAACAGGTTTAGTTTTTTGGTTTGGTTCCTAGGTTAGGGGCATGTGTGCAGTACCTCACTGCCTGTTACCTTCTCCTGGATAGGCCAACCAGGCCACAAGCCTCCTGAAGGCAGGAAGAACCCTCCTCTCCACCCTTCGCTCCCCATGAGTGGGCCACAGAGTAGCCTGTGTGAGACTGGACAGAGCAGGTGCCAGAAAAAGTCACTGTGGGAAGGAGGGAGGCAGGAAGAGTGGTGTCTGACACTGTGGGTCTCACTAGTCCAAGCGACTCGTTAAGGAATTTTCCCAGAGATGGTTCTCACCGAAAGGAATCCTGGGGCCCCCTGTTTGGAGAGGCTGTTCTCACCTCAGTGCCCAGGTCAGGTGCCTTCCCTCTGGGCCAAACATTGATCCAAGCCAGTTGTGGAGTGTCCTGTTACGAACCCCTGGGCTGGTGGTCATGGGTAGAGAGGAACTGTGCCCAGTGCCGGACACGTAGCACACACAGTAAAACACACACTAGGTGCTCATTAAATGCTCCATGTCAGAGAACTCCCAGATCTGCCAATCTCAGTCTGGGCCAAGGATCCCCCACCTCTGCTCCCTCCAAGCCCCTCTTCCTGACCCCTCCCTCCAGGCTCTTTGAAAAGTCGGGTTCTCCACCTGGTTCTCTCTGCCCTCCTCACTTCCAGGCTGGACCCATCTTGAGCCTCTTCCCTGCCCTCTTCTAGCCAGAGGCCCAAGGACTTGAATTCCTTCTTCCCAGACCTTTCTCTGTCCAGGCCTGTGGATCCCATCACTTCCAGGACTCTCAGAATAATTACATTCTCCCCAAGAGCCCCCCCTAGACAGAACCAAGGGAGGTTGGCTTCCCCTGACTCCTCCTTGCCCAGCCCCAGTGCCCAGTGGGTGGGAGTGGGGCTCCCTGTCCCCTCCCACTTTCCCCACCCACCCCCACCCCCATTCCTCAGCCTCCACCCCCCACCGCCCGCCCCCCATCCCATCCCCATTTGCCACCCCCTACCTCCCATTCACCAACCCCCACCCCCACCACCTATCCCCCATCAGGGGCCTAGCTACAGAAAATAGCACCTATGGCAATTAGTTGTAAATTGCTGAATGATCTTTCACAGCTGGTGATGGAAACTGTGATGGCCGATAAAAACTGCTGGTTAGCGCCCCTTCTCACATGGTGCCCAGGGTAGGCGCCCCTGCCTGCTGTGCCTTAGTTCTGCCTCTGCCCCCCCATCCCCCACTCCTGCATTACTGCCAGCCTGGACTGGGGGAAGAAACAAGCCCTGGATTTAGGTCCCATAAAATCAAAAACCAGTTGCCGTAGAATGGATTCCAACTCATGGCGACCCCATGTGTGTCAGAGTAGAACTGTGCTCCGTAGGGTTTTCAGTGGCTGACTTTTCAGGAATAGGTCATCAGGCCTTTCTTCCCAAGTGCCTCTTGGTAGACTTGAACCTCCAACCTTTTGTTTAGCAGCTGAGCACATTAACCTTTGCATCACCCAGGGACTCCAGGGGCTCATAACCCTGCTTTTCTTCCCTTTAGCTTAACGCCCTGTGAAAACATAGTACTGGTCTACCTGCTCATCGTTCCTCCACTAGAACATTAACTCCAGGAGGGCAGGGACTTCATCCTCAGAGCCCAGTCTGGTGCCCGGCACAAGGACCGGCTCAGGATGCATTTGTTGGTTGAATGGAAAGCATCTCCATTGTTTCAGCACACACTGTGACAACGTGTGGATTGTCAAGCTCAGCTAGTAGACAATTTCTGAGCATTCCCACACAACTGCCGGCTACCCTTGGTTTCTCTCTCACTGCTAACCTTCCCTCTGGGGTAGCCCTCCTCACTTTTCCACTCTGTCCTGGCATCTACCCAGAGTTGAGTGTCCGAGAGCAGGCGCTGGGTCCCTCTCAGCCCCTGAGCGAATGTGAGCTGAGTCACGGAGGAGACACCTCGGGTCTACTTGAAGAAAGGAAATGAGGACACAGTGGTGCTCAGGGGACCAGCCCCGAGGACCCACCCAAAGTCACAGCAGTTCTGGCTTTGCAGAGGAAAGGGAAGCGGGGGGTGCTTTGGTTCCAACTTTACACACAGCTCTTTCTGCATGTCTCCCAGCCTCTGAGGCGTGAGGAGAGAAAGGACTCCACAAGGCCACCTGGATCCGAGGGGACTCATTTTTGTTCTGTTCCCTCTCCCCTGGCGCTACGCTCCCTGGCGTCCAGACCTGCAGCCCGGCAGCGCCATCTGGTGGCCCGAGCGTTGCCAGAGTCGGGAGTCGCCCACCAGGCCAGGATAGGGTGGGACGGAAGATCTGACCACCCAGAGGAGTCCAAGGGAACACCATGCACACCTCTAACGAATCCCTCCTGCGTGAGGCAGGACTTCGGTTGGTTTCCCTTTTCTCTTTATTTCAAAAATGTCATAGAAAATACAGGTAAACCAAAAGAAAACAAAAATCCCTCATCTAGATAAAATGCAGGACTCCCAGTTATATTTGAGTTTCAGATTAACAGTGAATAATTGCATGAGATATACTTGTTCTAAAAATGACTTGTTGCAGTGGTTACCAGAGGTGGGAGGAAGGCGGAAGGGGGAGTCACTGCTTAGGGGGTGCTGAGTTTCTGTTAATGGTGGTAGAATAATCTGGAAAAGAATAGTGGTGATGGTTGTACAACACGGTGTATGTAATTAATGCCACTGCATTGCACACGTGAAAATGGTTGAATTGGCAGATGTTTCGTGATACACATATCAGCCTCTAGAAGGGCTGGGCTTCAAAGAACCCCAGGGTATGGCTCGATCTAGCCTGTGTCCCCCTCTCTAAGATCCCAGGGAAGCTGGTCACCCTACCACCTCTCTGCTCCTCTGTCTGTGCTGTGGCTTCAGTGTCCCCAGGGGCCTAACCTGGCCTAGTGGGACCCTTTGTCAATGGCACCTTAGTCCTAACCTTTTTGTGAGAGGGACTGTCCGCTATGTCAGACAAGTAAGTCCAAGACTCCTGAGAATTCTGTCCAACTGTGGGTTGAACTGACGGTGATGAACACAGCTCTGTCCATTGCAGGCCTTGGGCGGCTTTGCCCGCAGTCAATGGGGACAGAGCAGGAGAGGGACACACTTTTCCTCCCTTACCAAAACCCAAACCCATTGCCATCGAGTTGATTCCAACCCATAGCGACCCTATAGGACAGAGTACAACTGCCCTATAGGGTTTCCAAGGAGCAGCTGGTGGATTCGAACTGCTGACCTTTTGGTTAGCAGCCGAGCTTTTAACCACTGTGCTGCCAGGGCTCCTCCTTCCTTACAGTTCAGTGCAAACCTATGTTTGGGGAGTCCAGGACCTGTATCTCTCCCTCCATTCTGGGGAAGTACCCATTACTCCCTGGTTCAAGACTTTTTAGTAAAAGCTGATTTAGAAAGAATAGGTCAGCCATGGTGACCTAAGTCTTGGGACCCACAAACTCAGGTCCACCTGTGGGAAGGCTGACCACTGTGGTGAAGTTGGTGGGTCTGACTCCTGCATGAAGGTCAAGCATCATTCTTCAACACAATGACAGGGACTGCTAGAAAAGGGCCACCTAGCAGCTCCTGGCTCTGACCATTCGGATTTGCCCACTCGTTTGCTTACCAACAGTGTCCAGAGAAGAGGGAGGGGAGTCTCTCTGGGCAAGACTGACGAACCAGGAGAGGGATGAACGATCCCCTCAACGGTCCCTTCTGGTTCTGCAAAGCTAAAACATTCTGCCTTCACCCAGTCTTCCCGAAGCTCCAATGGCCTATGGCTCCTGGAGTTTTTAGCAAGATTCTAGCTCTGAATTTTCTGGTTGACAGCTTGCTTTTTGGAGTCCTTTATTTTTATATTTTTAAAAATAATTTTGAACAATCTGGTAAAGCTTATTTTTCAGAACTCACAAGGGAACAAGGTTCCCCACTGTTCATTTCCCAGTTACTGTAGCTGTGGCTGTGCAGACAGGCCTTACCTCCTGGTACCTCCAATCCACCTCCCCAGGCTATGAGCTCCCCCCTGAGCTGGGTGGCTAAGAAGGTATTTTTGTGGTTTGTTTTTGTTTGGGGATTTTTGTTTTTCTGAGAGCTTTCTTGACATTTCTACAGGCCTCTGGTACCCATAGAAGGCTGGAGAACCAGAAAACATCTCCAGTCACCCTATTAGTTCATAACAGCCCAGGGCATTGGTGCCCAGGTCACCTGGAGATGGGCTAAGCCGAGCCGGCCTGGCTTGCCTCCCTGGCGCAACCACCCAGAAGTGGGTCGCTTCGTCCTGCGCTGCTTTTTAAATGCTAAGGGTTCACAAGCACTCCCACAATTGCACAAAATTCCATTTTACTTAGAGGCTTGAGCATAAAAACCTACCATGGGATAAAAGGATATGCGTCCCGTTGACTTCACAAACATGAAGTGATCGAGAAGCTGAACAGCAGCGGCGTCCCTATGCTGGAAGATACCCAGGGAATCGCGGGGCAGAGGCCCCGGGCGGCAAGAAGAGGTAGGGCGTGTGGGTAGGTATTGTGACATGCTCCGGGGAAGGGCAGCTTGTTCCCTTGGCCAACGGAGGCCTGGGCCCAAAGGGGCAAGAGGGCCAGACCGGGCATGGAGCAGCAGCCCGGGGCCCAGCCCTCCAGGGCCCCGCGGGAGGAGAAAGTCGAGGCACAGCAGGCTGTCCTGGACCAGTCCATCGACGGCCACGGGCACGTGCTGCTGATGAACGAGCTCTGGGAGCAGGAGGAAGACTCCCTGGGGCAGGCGCCAGGCCAGCAGCCGCGACTCGCCGGGCCCTCGTCCATCCGAGCCACCAGCGGCCACAGCAGCTCCGGCGGCCACGCCAGCCGGCGGTCCAAGCGATCGGGCGACAGCTCCGGGTACCGCGCCGACAGCCCGGCCGCCAAGTCCCTGTGCGCGGTGCGTGCCAAGCGCTCCACCAGGAAGCGGGGGCGCGCCCGGAGCAAGGAGGCCGACTCCGCCGGGCGCGAGGTGGCTCCTGCCGTGACACCGACCTCGACCTCCTATGCGCCAGAGTGCGGCGCGGCGCGGCTCCTGGGCCCAATGCAGCTGGCGGCGGGGCCCGAGCGCTGCGCGCAGCTGCTGCTGGTGCTGTGCCGCGCGGCCACGCTGCGCTCTCAGCTGCCGCGTCTGCAGCGCCTCCTGCGGCCGCTGGGCGCCCGGGACCGCCGCCCGCCCGCCGCGCTCCTCGCCATCATCGTACAACCCCGGCGCGACGAGGAGGCCGAGGCGCGCCGCCGCATGGAGACCCTGCTCTGGAGCGTCTTCGCGCCGCACAGACCCGTCGTCGAGGTACACACGGCTGTGTTCTGCCCCGGCCGCCTCGAGGGCACTCTGGAGGTCCAGCGCGCCCCCAGCCTGACGCACGAGGTCGCGGCGCCGGGCTGTGGCCGCCTAGTGAATCGGCAGACCCAGACGGATGGTGAGGGGCCTGAGGGGCGTGCGTCCCCGGGTGGGAAACCCTCCGATACTAGTCCTCTCCCCTCCGCCTGCTCCTCCCCTGAGAGCAGACACATTCCCGCCGCCCCCTTCGCCTGGTGCCTCCACTCACAACGTTTTGGGTGGAGATGAAGTAGATAGCACAACCCTGGGTGTTTTTTTCGGCGGGGGTGGGGGAGGCAATCTCAGCACCAAAAGAGCTTGAATTAATTCATAAACCTACACCCTTGGCCGGCTTAACTTGGATATCGTTGCCAACTACTCCGAATCATGTTTTTGTAAGGGTGCAGATTCTGGAGGCTGTGGGCCGGGGCACACCTCTTCCTCTCCACATCTCTTATTTCTTGCTGGATTCTTCAGCCTTCTCTGCGATAGTAATTATAATAAAAACATGCCTCCTGTGAGCCAGGAACTGTTCTAAGGGCTTTCACGTCTCATCCACACAACCACCCATTGAGGAAGGTACTCCAGAATTCTTGCTTGGAACACTTGAGTTCTTTCCTACCAAGGGAGCCAGGCCTGCAGCCCCGAGGAGGTTTAGACTGTGGATCTAAGGGCCCTGGTCACTGGGGTCTTAAATGAGCAACAACTGGCTCTGTCTCCAGCAGCCCCTTCCCAGCTCCGTCCCTCTGAGCACAGCACTAGGGTAGGAGGAAGTGCTCTAAGCAGGGGAGTCCAAACAGGTTACTTGAGGATCTGCAGCTCTCCTGCTGGGGTCCAGAGCAAGTCGTCCTCTCTATGGACCAGTTTCCCTTCTGACACATGAGGGTGAAGGGCCAGTGGTGTCTGAGCTGCCATCCAGCTCTAAGATACTTAGCTTCAGGACAAATGGTGACATACTTATTCTGGGTGCCCTGGACACATTAGGAGCACCCAAACCATCAGGGGACCTGGTGCATATAGATTTTAAACTACCCCGCTCCCCAAACCTCTATCCTGACCACCTGACTTCACGTTCCCTTCCCCTCATTGCCATCAAGTAGATTCTGAGTCATAGCAGCCCTATAGGACAGAGTGGAACTGCCCCATAGGGTTTCCTGGGCTGTCATCTTTACATTTTGTTCTGCTGCTATTCAAAGACTACAGCCTTCAGTATGGATTACACCTCAACATAAAGAAAACAAAAATCCTCACAACTGGACCAGTGAACAATATCATGATAAATGGAGAAAATACTGAAGTTATCAAGGATTTCATTTTACTTGGATCTACCATCAAAGTCCATGGAAGCAGCAGTCAAGAAATCAAATGGACATATTGCACAGGGCAATTCTGCTGCAAAAGACCTCTTTAAAGTATTCAAAAGCAAAGATGTCACTTTGAGGACTAAGGTGCTCCTGACCTACGCCATGGTATTTTCAGTTGCCTTATATGCATGCAAAAGCTGGACAATGAACAAGGAAGACCACAGAAGAACAGATGCCTTAGAATTATGGTGTTGGTGAAGAACGTTGAATGTACTGTGGACTGCCAGAAGAAGGAACAAATCTTTCTTGGAAGAAGTACAGCCAGAATGCTCCTTAGAAGCAAGGATGACAAGACTTCATCTCACGTACTTTGGACACGTTATCAGAAGGGACCAGTCCTTGGAGAAGGACATCCTACGAGGTAGACGGTCAGCGAAAAAGAGGAAGATCCTCAATGAGATGGATTGACACAATGGCTGCAAGAATGAACTCAAGCATAACAACAATTGTGAGGATAGCGCAGGACTGTTGTACATACAGTCAGAATTGGCTTGACAACATCAAACAAAAACAACAATCTTTAGCACTTGGCTGCTAACCGAAAGATCGGCAGTTCGAACCCACCAGCCGCTCAGAGGGAGAAAAGACCTGGCGATCTGTTCCTGCTAGAAAGTTTCCACTGCTCCTTCTGCCTTCTGACTTGAGCCCAAGATTGCCTTCTGACTTGAGCCCAAGTCTGAATCCTCTAGAATATGGCCCAACCCACTGTCCCGGGCTTGGGGGCCCCACACTGCTGCTGGTGCCCCAGCTCTAGCCAACCACAAGTACCTAGGGCTCGCCTCTCCTCCTTCCCTGCCTTTTCTGCAATTCAAGCAGGTTGTGCTCATCCCTGCTCGGAACTTCCGCCCTCCTTGATCTCGGAAGTCTGGGACGTGGGGAATGGGAGAAGACAAAACCAAATCCATTGCATTCAAGTTGATTCCAACTTATAACACCCCTATAGGGCAGAGTAGAACTGCTCCATAGGGTTTCCAAGGCTATAAATCTTTATGGACACAGACTGCCACGTCTTTCTCCCGTTGAGCAGCTGATGGGTTCAAACCACCAACCTTCTGGTTAGCAGCTGAGCGCTTAACCATTGCATTAGCAGGGCTCTGGAGAGAAGATGAAGATAGACTAATTCTAACACTGCAGAATGTGATAAATGCTTACAGACAGGCACTCTGGGCCTCAGAGCAGGAGCTTCCAGCCAGGGAGCTGACAGGCTTTCAAGGAAATGGATCGATTGAGAGGATTGTGATGATGGGAAATGTTTGGACAGAGATGGGGAGCGAGGCTGGTGGAAGGAAACCACTTGCCAGCCAGTCGATCCTGACTCGTGGTAACCTCATGTGTGTCAGAGCAGTGCTGTGCTCCGTAGGGTTTTCAGTGGTTGATTTTTGTGAAGCAAATCGCCAGGCCTTTCTTCCAAGGCACTCTGGGTGGGTTCAGACTGCCAGCATTTCAGTTAGTAGTGCAATGCTTAACGTTTGCCCCACCCAGGGACTCCCGATGGAGGGGAAGGGCCTCTGCAAAGGTACGGAGGCAGGAGAGTTAGGCGCATTCGCAAGCCCTAGGTACTTGTGGTTGGCTAGAGCTGGGGCACCAGCAGCAGTGTGGGGCCCACAAGCCCGGGACAGTGGGTTGGGCCATATTCTAGAGGATTCAGACTTGGGCTCAAGTCAGAAGGCAGAAGGAGCAGTGGAAACTTTCTAGCAGAGAACTATTGCTGTTCGTTCTTCCTCATTCTTCAGGGGCAACCTCTCACCCACCAGTGCTCTCTCCCCATTGCTTGAGATCACCCTTAGTATAAACCAAAAAACCAAACCCGTTGCCATCAAGTCGATTTCGACTCATAGTGACCCTATGGGACAGAATAAAACTGCCCCATAGGGTTTCCAAGGAGCAAATGGCAGATTCCAACTGCCAACCTTTTGGTTAGCAGCTGAGCTCTTGACTACTGTCCCACCACGGCTCCACCCTGAATATGTTGTTGTTGTTAAGTGCTGTCAAATCAGTTCTGACTCGTAGCGGCCCTGTGCACAACAGAACGAAACACTGCCCAGTCTGTGCCATCCTGACAATCGTTGCTATGCTTGAGCCCATTGTTACAGCCACTGTTTCAGTCCATATCATTGAGGTTCTTCCTCTTTTTCTCTGATCCTCTACCTTACCAAGCATGATGTCCTTCTCTAGGGACTGATCCCTCCTCATAACATGTCCAGAGTATGTGAGACATAGTCTTACCATCCTTGCTGCTAAGGAACATTCTGGCTGTACTTCTTCTAAGACAGATTTGTTCCTTTTTCTGGCAGTCTGTGATATATTCAATATTCTTCGCCAACACCGTAATTCAAAGGCATCAATTCTTCTTCACTCTTCCTTAGTCATTGTCCAGCTTTCACACGCGTATGAGGTGACTGAAAACACCATGGCTTGGGTCAGGCGCACCTTAGTACAGGATCCACAAATAGTGTCTCCACAGCCAGAGGAACCCCCACAGGTCCCCTCACTCCTCCTCCCTAAGCCTGACCCTTGGGCTCTCCATCACTCTTCCAGAGAGCAGGGACCTGTTTTCTGTGCCTTGTTTGATCCCTTGATGTGATATGGGGTGTTTCTTTCATTGCTCTCAGGAAATCTATCAATGTGTGTCTGTCCCTTCTGACTCATTTAAACCAGTGGTTCTCAACAGGGGACAATTGTGCTTGCTCCCCTAGGGGCCACTTGGCAATGTCTGGAGACATTTTTGGGGAGGGTGCTAGGATATCAAGAGATTAGAGGCTATTCAACAGCCCACAATGCACGGGGCAGCCCTCATCCCCCAGCAAAGAATTATCCGGCCCCAAATGTCAGTAGTCTCTTTCGAGAAACCCTGATTTAAACCAAGGTGAGATCCTCAGTCAAAGCCCATTGGTGCCTGAACAAAGAATTTTGCAGAGATGAGTGCTTTAGGTGTTCCAACCTGTCTAATGAATATGGACTGGCTTTCTGGCTTGGGTATCCAGTCTCTTTGATTCTAAGTCAATCCCCACCCTAGCACCCAGGAACCCATTGCTCTTGATTTCAGGGAATTACTAAGATTGGAATACTCACTCCTTGGAGCTCCTTAGGCTAGAAGGTCAACCAAATACAATCCAACTTTATTAATCTGAGTTTCCCTTTACTTCTAATCCTTCGTGCCTTCTTTTCAATCCTCTCACTCAAGGTATTCATTGATTTTAAAGCCTGTAGAATTGTCTTGATTCGCTATTGCCTTGTGGTCAAAAGAACCCTGAACTGGAATTTAGCCCTGTCAATGCCCCCAACCAGCTGTGACTTCAGAAAAATAATTTAACTTTTCCGATTCTCAGTTTCCTCATCTGTGAAAAGATGATGATTAAGGTCTTTCAGGTTCTTGAATCCCTAAAATAACTTGTTGCCGTCAAATTGATTCCGACTCATAGCAACCCTATAGGGAACCGCCCCATAAGTTTCCAAGGAGCTCCTGATGGATTCGAACTGCCAATCTTTGGATAAGCAGCAAACCCTTAACCACTACGCCACCAGGGTTTCCAATCCCTAAAATATATCCTGTCATTTCACAATTGACATCGGGCCTATGGCCTCACTCTGGGGAACTCATCTGAGCCCACTTTGTCTAGCTAAAACTAGTTGCCATGGAGCCAATTCTGACTCACGGTGACCCCGAGTATGTCAGAGTAGCACTGTGCTCCACAGGGTTTTCTTGGCTGCAGTCTTTTATGGAAGCAGGTTGCCAGGCCTTTCTTTTGCAGAGCCACTGGGTGGGTTTGAACCGCCAATCTTTAGCAGACAAGCACAAACTATTCGCGCCACCCAGGGGCCGTCTTCATCTAGCTAGGTGTGTCCTAAAGGTTATTCTGGGGCAGAGGGCATCATCCCAAGGCTGCCGTTCATGGAGTTGGTGTCCTATACTCACCTTCACAGTGAAGCCCGAGTTTTCCAACATGAGCACATTTCATGTGGCAAAGTGTGAAGATTAAGGTTGCCTTTTAAAAATACTTTTTCCTCTTCTGTCCTAAAATACAAAAATCATGTTGTTAACTTAGAGAAAACTTTCTAGTTCCCTGCATAACCCAACCAGCTTGGCATGTGAGAGGGAGTCTATTGTTGTAAATGTAATGAGTTTCAGGTTTTTTTTTTTCTGAACAGCTCTTACATTCTTGGAGAAAATTCATTGTTTAATGCAACAGTTATAAAAGTTGGGACACCCCCCCCCCAAAAAAAAACTCCCCAACCAGAAGGGGGGGATTGTCCAGGTGTTGGAGGAAAGAGGAAACTGCTTAGCACAGGAAAACCTTTCTGGGGGAAGGAAACAGCCCAGATAATAGAAGGCTATAGAAGGTGAGCCCTTCCACGGGCCCCCAAATCTTCAGGAAATTTACCTAAATCTCACAAAGTACACGGTGAACGTAGATTTTGTTGTATGTAGGGACCAGTGACAGAGTTAATACCACATCCAGAGTGTCCTGGAGGGAAACAGATAAAACCATAGAAGTGCCTACAGGTGGGCATTCCAGCTGCAGAATCAGGGGAGGAAAGGGGCCTGGCCTGTCACCCCAGATCTGGGAGGGGCAAGGTGGCAGTGGCTGCCCTCTGCCTATCACAGCAGCTTGGGAGGAAGAAGGACCCAGGTGATGTGTGCAGAGAAGTCTGTCCCCAGAGGCCTGGCATAGGAGCCACCCAGCATTTGTGACCTCACAGGAGGACTATGAGTGACTGCTCTCTGTAGGGCCCGGGTCTAGGGAGGCCAGAGCCTTCCCCCCTAGGGCAGAGGGCGGGCGGCCCCTCTAGGAGGGAGCCAGGAGATTAGGCGGTCCCATGTAGGTCCACATTTAGAGCCATCATGAAGAAGGGCAAGAGGAAGAAGTCAGATACCAGACGCCGTGGTTCCACCTCACAGCATCCCAGCTCCGAGTCCACCCCACCGCAGCATCCCAGCTACGACTCTGCGCCACAGCCGCCCAGCTCAGAATCCACCCCGCCGCATGCTAGCTCGGACACCAACTCACAGCCTACCAGCTCAGAGTCCTGCCCTCAGAATCCTGAGTCCAGCGCTCTTCCAGCTCCCGAGATCAGCCACCCCACTCAGTGCCTTTTACCTTTGGACAACAGCACAAAAGTTGCCTCTCCATCCGGGAAGCCAGGTGGGCTGCCTTCTAGCTTAAGCAGGTGTAGCCTTCCTGTGACGGAGTCCAGGGCCACCCCAGAGACTGGTTCTTGTAGGGTAGTGATGCATGGTTAAGAGTATTCCAGAAATGTGCTTGTGGAGTGTGAGGGTTTTTGTTTTTACGTAAGAGGTCAGGATCCCTGGCCTCTTTCATTCCTCCCCACCCTCAGAGTTATTGAAGAAGGCAGCTGCATGTACATATTAGTATTTAACTTGGCTCCATGGTAAGACTAGCTCGTTAAAAATCAGCAGTGCCATGTGGCTGCTAAAAAAAATTAAAAGCAAGGGTGCATTAATAGGAGTATATGGTTTAGAGCAAAGGAGGTGGTCATAGTGCTTTATTCTGTTTTCGTCAGGCTATCTTCGTGAGCTGAAAAAGATGGCTAACAAAGTAGCCCAAAGAAAACAGCCCAGTCTGTTGGGGGATGAGGGAACAGGGGAGAGGCAAGGACCATTTTGCGTCTGTGAGTTAACTGAAGGATGTCTGTCCGTCAGGGGCAGGTGTGAGTAGACTTGTTCTGTGCTGTCCCCAGAGGTCTGACTAAGGGCTCGTGGATAGGGTTGCCAGATAAAATACAGAACAACAGTTATATCTGAATCCCAACAAATGTTATTTTTTACCACGTCCCCTGCAACATCGGAAAACTTACTGGTTGTTTATCTGAAATTCAAATTTAACTGAGTGTCCCGTGTTTTCATGAGCTACCTCGGACAATCCTACCTCTATCAGACACTACAGGCAGGCAGATTTCTGCTCAACATGAAAAAAAACTTTCCAACACTTAGCTCTTTCTGAAAATGGAATGGCTGTCTGGGAAAAGTGGTTCCCCAACTTCGTGGGTAGCCAAGCAGACTGTGAACAAGCACCAGATGGTGTAGAGGGAATTCAGATGGCGTCCAGAAGGTGGACTGGTGACTATTATTAACAATAGCAATAGCTAACATTTATCACCCAGCGTTTATTATGTACTGAGCATTCAGCTAAGCTGTCTATGTTATTCTTCTCATTTAGCAATCCTATAAAGGAAGTACTATTATCATCTTCAAGAAGCCCTGGTGATGCAGTGGTTAAGCGCTTGGCTGCTACCCGGAAGGTCGGCAGTTCAAACCCACCAGCCGCTGCACAGAGAAAGATGTGGCAGTCTTCCACAAAGATTTACAGCCTTGGAAATCCTATGTGGCAGCTCTACTCTGTCCTATAGGGTCACTATGAGTCAGAATGGACTCAGCAGAAACAAGTTTGTTACCATCTCTATTTTATAGATGTGGAAACTGAGACTCAGAGAAGTCAAACAATTTGCTCAGAAGAGTAGCGCTGAGAGGGGAACTCGGTCTATCCTGACTTCAGCATCCTTGCTCTTAGCCAGGCCCAGACCTTCAGAACCTGAGAGGTCTGGTGGTCTTCCCGAGAGGAAGAACATCCTTCCCTGGGCTTCTCCTGGATCCACCGTGAGCCAGTGCCTGTGGCTGGGTGGCCCTGCACCAGCCACAGTCCCTGGGCCACGGCATCTCCCTCTGGGATGGCGTGAGCATAAAATAAGTGGGAGATGCAAGTGCTAAACCCAAGACATCACTGTGATTGTAGTAATTCTGTGCCTGGGAATCAATTCCTTCTCGACACACGGTAACAGTTTTGAGTGTTATGTATTACATATTTTATATACTATGATCATCTACTGCTGAGATAAGCATTTCTGGGTTACAGCCTTCAGAAATGGTATCTGTAGAAAGTGAATTATTTAATGAATGCATGTGGCTGTCACCCCCTGGAGAAGAGTACAGAGGTGAAAACTAACCATGTTCGGCTTATTGAAGAGGCAAAGCAAGAAACAGTGGCTCATTAGGGGTTCCCGTGAACCCCCGCACCTCTTCCTCTGCCAAAGGACTTTTCCCCCTTTGAGCCGGAGTAGAACGGAATGTTGGAGAAAAAGGAGGAAGGCCTGGAAATGAAGGACTCCATTCGTCTTCCGCAAGAAGTGTTGGCAAGGATGTGGACAGATTGGAACCCTCATACACAACTGGTAGAAATTTTACAATAACACAGCCACTTTGGAAAACAGTCTGGCATGTCTGCTGTTGTTGGGTGCCGTAGAGTCAATTCTGACTCATAGTGACCCCATGTGACAGAGTGAGCTTCCCATAGTGTTTTTTTTTGGCTATAATCTTTATGGCAGCAGATTGCCAGGTCTTCCTCCTACGGAGCCGCTGGGTGGGTTCAAACTGCTAATCTTTTGGTTAGCAGCCAAACGCTTAACCATTATGCCACCAGGGCTCCTTAGAGCTACCATGTGACCTAGTAATTCCACTCCTAGGTATACACCCCAAGAGAAGTGAAGACGCACCCCCACACAAAAACTTGTGCCAGAATGTTCATATTAGCATTATTCAAAAATACCCAAAAAGTAGAAACAACCCAAATGTTCATCGGCTGATGAATAGATAAACAAAATGTGGTCTCTCCGTACATTGGGAGTCCTTGGATGGCACAAATGGCTAAGCACCCAGCTACTAACTGAAAAGTTGGTGGTTCAAACCTACCCAGGGGCACCTTGGAAGAAAGGTCTGGTCATCTGCCTGATGACCTTGAAAACCCCAAGCAGCACAGTTCTGCACTGCAGCACATGGAGTCGCCATGAGTCCGAGTAGCCCTATGGTAACTGGTTGGAATCCATACAGTGGAACGCTACTTGGCAATAAAAAGAAATGAAGTACTGATGCTTGCTGCGACCTAGGGGAACCTGAAACACATTATGCTGAGTGAAAGAAGCCAGTTACCAAAAACACACATGTTACATGATTCTGTTTATGTGAAGCGTCCAGAACAGGCAAATGAATAGAGACAGAAAGTAAGGTTAGTGGTTGCCTAGAGCTGGGTGTAGGGAATGACTGCTTACTGGGTACAGAGTTTCTTTTTGGAGTGATGAACATGTGAAATACGTGGTGGCTGCATAACTTTGTGAATATACTAAAAATGCTGAAATGTACACTTTAAAAGGCTGCATTGGGGTATGCAAATAGTATCTCATCTTTTTTTTAATTTAATTTAAAGGAAACTCTTGCCTTTAAAACCCTCTCCTTCCCTAAAAGAGCACACCTGCCCAGGGGCAAGGACTACAAGGCAGGAAGGAACAGGAAAGCTGGTAACAGGGAACCCAACGTCGAGAAGGGAGAGTGTTGACGTGTTGTGGGGTTGTTAACCAATGTCATAAAACAATATGTGTACTGTTTAATGAGAAACTAGTTTGTTCTGTAAACCTAAAGTACGATTAAAAAAAAAAACCTTCCTTCTACATTGTAAGAAAAGCACCTGGCAAGGGCAGGTCTAAGCAGGAAGTATGCCAAATCTGCTGGGTTGGCCACTGGTTTCGTGGAGCTTAAAAAACCGGTTGCCTTGACTCAGGAAAAGTCATACTCACCCAGTGCCGTCGAGTCGATTCCAACTCATAGCGACACTACAGGACAGAGTAGAACTGCCCCATAGAGTTTCCAAGGAGCACCTGGCAGATTCGAACTGCCACCCTTTGGTTAGCAGCCGTAGCACTTAACCATATGCCACCAGGGTTTCTGGAAAAGTCATAGATGCTGCCTAATCACAGTCAAATACCTTGAGGGACCAAGTTACAGGGGCTGAGGACTGGGGACCATAGTCTCAATTGGCATAACATAGTTCATAAAAAACGTTCTAGATCCTACGTTGTTGAGTACTGTCTGGGGTCTTAAAAGCTTGAGAGTGGCCATCTAAGACACATCCCATCTGGAGCAAAGGAGAATTAAAAAAACCAAAGATGTAAGGAAAATATTAACCCAAAGGATTAATGGACCACACAAACCACAGCCTCCACCAGCCTGAGCCCAGAAGAACTAGATGGTGCCTGGCTACCATCCCCATCCACTCTGACAGGGATCACAATAGAGGGTCCTGGGCAGAGTGGAAGAAAAATGTAGAAGAAAATTCAAATTCACAAAAAAAGACCAGATTTACTGGTCTGACAGAGACTGGAGGAACCCCCAAGACTATGGCCCCTGGACACCCTGCTTACTCAGAACTGAAGCTGCTCCCGAAGTCCACCTTTCAGCCAAAGATTAGACAGGCCTATAAAACAAACAATAACACACACGAGGAACGTGCTTCTTAGTTCAGTCAAGTTTACAAGACCAAATGGACAATACCTGCCCAAAAGCAAAGACAAGAAGGCAGGAAGGGACAGGAAAACTGGACAAATGTACACGGGAAACTCAGGGTATAGGGGAAAGGGGGACAGTGCTGACATATTGCAGAGATTGTAACCAATGTCACAAGACAATTTGTATAAATTTTTGAATGAGAAATTAATTTATGGTATAAAGTTTCACCTAAAGCACAATACAAAAATTTTTTTTAAAAGAAAGTTTTATGGTAATAGTTGGAGACTTCAAGACACCATTTTCAATAATGGGTAGAATATTTATTAAGAAGATCAATAAAAAGAGAGGCTTCTACGACACTATCAGCCAACCAGATGTAACAGACATGCAGAAAACACCCACTGAACAACAGCACAATACCCATTCTTTTCCAGCGGACATGGATTATTTTCGAGGAGAGACCAAATGTTAAGTCACAAAACAAGTCTCGATAAGTTTTAAACTATTGAAATCATACGAAGTGTCTTCTCCAACCACGGTGGCATAAGACCAGAAATCCAGAACGAAAGGAAAACTGAATATTTCACAAATACGTGGAAATTAAACAACTCACTATTAAACAGCCAGTAGGTCAAAGAAGAAACCACATGGAGATTAGAAAATACTTGAAGATGAATGAAAACGAAAGCACGACATATCAAAACTTATAAGATACAGTGAAGGCAGTGCTCAAAGAGAACTATAAATGCCTACATTAAAAAAGATCTCCAATCAATAACCCAGCTTTACACCTTGAGGAACTGGGGGAGAGGGGAACGGTTGCCACTGAGTCGATTCCAAGTCATGAGAGTAGAAGTGGGCTCCGTAGGGTTCTCAATGCTGATTTTTCAGACATAGATCACCAGGCCTTTCTTCCAAGGTGCCTCTGGGTGGACTCACACCTCCAACCTTTCAATTAGCAGCTGAGCACACCACCCAGGGACTCCCTCACAGAGCTTAGAGCTGGAAGAATCTGTAGTTCCATCGAGGATCCAGGACAGAAATAGCTGCATAAGGAGAGAATTATCTGGCCAAAATCCCCTTGCCTAACAGGAGATGGCACCATCTCCCAGTTCTCTGCTTGAATTGATTCCAGAAACCAAAAACCAAACCTGTTGGGGCTGAGTTGATTCCAGTTCATAATCACCCTATAGGATGGAGCAGTACTGCCCCATAGGGTTCCCAAGGAGTGGCTGGTGGATTCAAACTGCCAACATTTTCGTTAGCAGCCAAATGCTTAACCACTGAGCCACATGGGAGATAGGTTTGAGGAAGTATTTCAAGGTATATAAACTAGAGCAGTGCTTGTCTTCTGGGTGAATCAAAGAACACTGGATAAATGGAACAAGGCAGCCCTGAAACAATTTTAGGACTCCCAGGGTGGCGTCTCATGGGATAAGCTGTCACCTGCTACGTCACTTCCTGTGAATTCTGTGGGAAGAGCCATGAACTGAGAGTGAGAAATCCTGAGATGAAGTCTACTTTGGCAGTCTGCTTGCTGTAAGGGAAGCAAATAACAACAAAAAAACGGTTGTCATCCAGTCGACTCCTGAGTCGTGGTGACCCCCATATCTGTCAGAGTAGAACTATGTTCCATAGCGTTTTCAGTGGCCATGGTCTTTCAGGAGCAGATCACCAGGTCTTTCTTCCTCCTGGGTGGACTTGAAGCTCCAGTCTTTCAGTTAGCGGCCAAGAGTTTAATCGTTTGCACCACACCCCTTAGTCTTTGAGCCTCAGTTTCCTTATTTGTAAAGTGAGAATAATAGCTTACTTCACAGGATCGTTCTGACAGTTAAATGAGATTGATAGTGACGTGGATGATGAGCACCAGACACGAGTAAGCTATTACGTTCTTCGTCTTCCCAGGTAGCTCCAGCCCCACAGAACCACCATTTTCCCAGTCAGTCCTCTCTACTGTTCGTTAAGAGAACATTTTGTTGGAGACCTGCCTTCCTTGAGTCCTTGATGGTTCCTTTAACGAGTCCAGGGTTGCCCCGTTAGTCCTATCATTACAACGCCTCAGCCTTCCCTGTCTGTCTTCCTGGCTCTCCCCTAGAGCCTCTGGGAGCCAGGTGGCCGCTCATCTCTCTCCTTTTCTGTCCACCCAGGGCCTCTGACCCATGTGGGCCCGCACACCTGCTTCTGCGTCCCCTGCCCAGGCAGCTCTGCTTGCTGGCGTCGTCTGGGGCAGTGCCACAGCCGCATCTTCGATGTCCTGATGCCTCGGGACTGGCATCTCCTCCCGGGGAGAGGAATCCCAAGCCTCCTCACTTTCTACAGGTTCCAAGCATGTGGGGGGCTGGAGCCTCAGGGTGTACATTTCCACCTTATGAACAGTCGTGTGCAACTTCCTCCTGGGAACCCCAAGCCCAGAAGGAAAGCCTTTGTTCAGAGGGGCCTGCATCCTGGAGTTTGGGAGGCAGAGCCTTTTCTGACAGGGACCCACCGCCCAGGGTGCCCCACCTGCACAGAGAGGTGCTAATTGTCTTCCTTACTTGGGAATCGCTTCTTTTAGGGGTTTCTAATTTCTCTTCTCCATAGGAGCCCCTCCTTTCTTCAGAGCACCCTCCTTCACGGCCCTTGAAAAATTCTCTCTCAGGAGCTTTGTGATTGGATGCCCTGTTTGGCCATTTGCCTCCTTCCACAGAGCACACCATGGCTGAGGGCTTCGGACTCTTGACCTGTGTGACTTCCCCTGAGTCTAGTGTTAAAAAGCCATTATAATGCCCATGCCCGCTCTGCGTCATAGCGAGTCCTCCACTCCTTCAGGGTTTCTCAGGCCATTTCCAGGAGGCCTGTGGAAGCCCCCATCATGTCATCTACAGTATCTGCCCTTCTTTTCCTCTTCCACAAAGCCACCAGTGGCTGCCGTTGGCCTTCCTGAGAAGGCCCCTGTCTAGGCCAGAAAACAGACAGATGTCACTCTGCTCTTCAGTGGTGCTAGGTCTTGTGCAAAGATGAAGCAGGGTCTCTGCTTACCTCCAGTTCTGAGCTCCCCAACTCATCCGGACCCTGAAGCAGCTCCACAGTACTCAGAGCTTCACAAATCTCCACAGAGGAGGCCCTTCCACTTGGGATCTCATACTCCTAACCCAGGAGCAGAACCCACCCTTTCTCCCCATCCTCATCCTCCTCTTCTTCCCTGCCTCTCCCCCACCAAGTGCCCTCTCTCTCACATATATGAAGAGAAGCAAACAGACACCGGGATGTGGCCAGAGTCAAAAATGGTCCATTACCTAGAAAGTCACCCAAATACTCTTATTACCGAGTACATCCCATCAAGGAAGGGCTGCCTGCCCTCACCATTACTGACTTTAACTCGTTCCTCCCACCCACTCTGAATAGGATACTAGGTGAGGCACTATGAGGGAAACCAGAACAGGACACATTTACCCTTAAAATCTGATAGGCTACAAGGTCAGTTAAGACGTGTACATGAGAAACTAAGACGAAGAGCAGAAAATGATATGTGTCCTATAGGAGCTGGTCAAAGACTTTCAGAAAAAGAGAGTGGACACTTCTGAACAGGGGTCTTTGAACCGGTTCATTTGGGTTCAAACCCCTGCTGAGAATTTGCATTTCTAACAAGTTCCCAGGTGATGCTTATGCTGATGGTTAGGGATCAGTTCTGAGAATCACTAGGAAAGCAGTGGTTCTCAGAGTTCATTATACCTAAGAATCACCTGGGGATCTTGTTAAACTGTAGATTCAGTATATCTGGGGTGGAAGGAAATGCCAATTCTGAGCAGAGGTTCAAGCCACCACGAACCAACTTGAAGCCCTGCTTCCGAATGGGCTTGCAGGTAGACTTTGCATCAACGATGGTGCTTGAACTCAGCCTAAAAGGATCCTGGGGTCCTCTATGGCCTAAAAAGAGAGAACATTTTTAGGTGGAGGAAAACTGCAAAAGCAAGGCTCAGAATTGGGCAAGTGAGGAGGAAGGGATAGAGATAAGACATGTAGTCTTATTTCTGTTCAAATTGAAGCACCTGCCTCCAAAGCCTTTACGTTTCTCAGTGGAGTGTAATGTTGGCATTTGGTTTTAAATACATAGCCCCATCAAATGAGAATCCCTACTCTCATAGGATTTTTGTCAAAATGGATATGGCTTTTTTTTTTTTTTTTTCCAAATGCTTTCCTCCCAGTTACTGACACAGTCGTGGATTTCCCTGGCCTGTGTGGTGGGCGTCATACATTAGTCCCTCAGGCTCCTCATCTCTGGAGTCGGACGGTAGGACCTACCTCACAGGGTTGTTGTGAGGGGTCCAACACAGGGCCTGGCACACAGTGGCTGCTCAGGGCCTCACCACTTTCATAACTTGTCCCCCCTCAGAGTGTCTAGGCACGCTGTACCCCAGCTAGCTCATTCAGATCCTGGGGGTCTTGTGGTCAGAGTTTGTCAATAGGGGTGGTGAGAGTGAAAGTACTCCCTTAAGGAGGATGGGTGGAGGAGATGGGTGTCCCTGCAACCCCATGGGGACCCCACAATTCCAGCTTTCCCCTGACCAGAGAACAAGCACTCAGGCCTGATGGGCTTTCTGCTTTGCTTTACAGAAGGTCTGGAAGAAAACATTCAGTCTCTCGCAATTCACGCGCTCCAAGCTCTCGGGACCGCTGCTGTAGCTCTGGGAGCCCTGGGAGCTGCCTACTACACCATTGAATTCTTGTGAGCAAGCCCTGGCCCCTGGTCCGCCAGGTGTGTGCACCCCTCTGTACCCACTGCCCTTTCCAGAAGTAGTCCTTAAGCCCCCTGACATACTGTCCCCATAGCACAAGGCCGAGGAAACATTTGTCCCCTCTCTGAAAGGAGGTGGTCCTTACAGATGGACCAAGCCCCCCCAGCCTCTCAAGGAAAGCGAGGGCCAGTGGGAGCACAGTGACTCACTCCTGACCTCCGGGTCCGTCTAGCATGGCTCTCAGACAATGCCAGACCCATTATTAGGATTGTCAAGGTAGACCCCCTCCTGACCCCCACTGACGCAGTATCCTAGTTACGGGTATACCAGTTGCTGTCAAGTCAACTGCAGCTCAGGGCGACCCCATGTGTCCAGAGTAGAACTGTGCTCCATAGGGTTTTCAATGGTTGATTTTTTGGAAGGAGATCGCCAGGCCTTTCTTCTGAGGTGCATCTGGGTGGACTTGACCCTCCAAACTTTCAGTTAGCAGCTGAGCATGGTAACTGTGTGCACCACGCAGGGACTTGTGAACCTCCTCAACATAGCTTTGTTCTCATCTGGGGAATAACTCCTCTGCCCCCTTAGGGTAGCTCCCTTAAGCCAAGGATTTGACCTTGGTTCCATTCCCTGGGTGCTCAAGGTTTTGGCGCTTAAAATCTGTTCTGAGGCTGTCAGCGGCTTCTTCCAGACTCCTCTCGGACAGTGCCTAGGCTGCAGGGTCCTCTCCCCACACCACTCTTGTATGCTGGAGTCTGAGGGTCTGAGTAAGGCATCACCACTGGGGGACAGGGGAGGCTTCCAGAAGTTTAGACACTGGGGCCTGGGCACAAGTCTCCTAGTGTCTCCCACCCGACTCCCCAACCCCACACACATACCCATGTAGTGAATTGGCATAGCTGTCTCGTTTCGGCACCGACCGTGCGCCCAGCCCCATGCCAGGTGCTGGTAGGGGTACTGGCACAGTGCGGATGGACAGCCATGTCCACCGGCCAGCCAAGGCTGGGTGGGAGTTGAAGATTTGGCAAAGTGTATGGATCTGGGCTGGCAGTTCCCAGGCAAAGGACAATGACAGGTCTTTCAGATGGAGACCCAGGCCAGAGGCAGAGTCCTTTTGGGAAAGTGTCTGTTTATTAAATCACTCATTCATTATGTATTGAGCACCTACTGTGTGCTACAGAAGTTACCAAAGCAGACAAGGGTTTCTCTCCTGAGCAAGCCCACATTCTAGTGGGTACAGGCAATTCCCACGTCAAGAAATAAACAGGATTTTTTGATTTCTGGTAAGGGTTACCAAGGAAATAATGACTGGCCGGTTAAAGAGCAGTCAGGCAGACAGGGGAGGTACGAGAAGCAGTGGAAGCTACTTAGGTAGATAGGTCATGAAGGCCTCTCTGAGGAGGTGGCATTTGTGCTGAGCTCTTAGGGAAGGAGGAGCCAGGCCTGTGAGAATCTGAGGGAAGTGTGTTCTGTGCAGTGGGAACAGCAGATACAATGGCCCTGAGGCAGGAAGGAACCTGACATATGGGAGGGCCAGAGAAGGGGCCAGTATGGCTGGATCTTGGTGAGGGAGGGGTCAAGATGGTGCTAAAGGGGAAGGCAAGGGCCAGGTCAGGCAGGGCTTTGGGGTTTCCATTATGTTCTGGAAGCCATTGAAGCAGGGCAATAGCAGACCCTTATATAGAGCTTCCCATGTGTCGGCCACTGTTCTTGGTGCTTTGTACCATATTAACTCATTCATCCTCCCATCACAGGGAGTCTCTCAAGATGATGATTTAGATTTCAAAATGATCACAACACTTGTTGGGTAGAGAATGGTTGGGGCAGGTGGGGGGAAGTGGCACACAGGTGATGGGAAGGCCAGGAGACCAGGTAGGAGACACTTATTCTAGTCTAGACAGGTGAAGAAGGGGCTTGGGCCAGGGGGATGGCTCTGGAAGGAGAAGTGGACAGGCATATCATGGAGGTAGTATAGAATAATCTATCTTGCTGATAGATTGGTCGGAATGATGAGGGAAAGGGAAGACTCAAGGCCAACTCCAAGGTTAAGATGTCAGTCCCAGAGGAGGAGCTAGTTACAGGAAGGGATGGAAATCAAAGGTTCTGTTTTGTTGTTAATATTGAGGTGTTAGACAAATGGGGGACAGTGGTGGCTTAGTGGTAGAATTCTCGCCTTTGGTGCAGGAGACCCAGGTTCAATTCCAAGCCAGTGCACCTCATGCACAGCTACCACCTGTCTGTCAGTGGAGGCTTGCGTGTTGCTAGGATGCTAAACAGGTTTCAGCAGAGCTTCCAGACTCAGACAGACTAGGAAGAAAGACCTGGCAATCTACTTCCAAGTATTAGCCAATGAAAACCCTATGGATCACACAGTCTGATCCCATTGGGCGTGGGGTCACCATGGGTCAGGGCTGACTCTATGGCACCTAGCAACAGCAGACAACCAAATGGAGATGTCAGGTAGGCAAAAGGATACATGGAGCTCACCAGAAAGGTGGGACCTTAGGTATAAACGTAGGAGTCATTAGCAATACCTGATATTTAAATCCACAGGCCTTGCGTGAGCTGACTTAGGGAGAGAAAGCAGGGATAGAGAAGAGGGTGGGACCAACGCCTGGAAGTTGCCAGCACTTTGGAAGTCTGATAGTGAAGGAAAGTACCCACGAAGACACCTCTGTGGGCCTCCTTTGGGGCTAGGCAAGCATGCAGGGTTCCAGTAAGGTCCCAGAGGTAAGGAGAACAGGCAGGATCCGGTCAGCAAGTGGTGTCCACAGTTAGGGAAAAGGAACAAAGGGCCAGGTCTCTCGGTGGGAGGGGCTGGTAAGCAGGGCTGTGACCTCTGGTCCTAAGGACACAGGTGCTTCCTGCCTCTTTGTCCTTCTGTTCCCTTGAGAGTGGACAGATATGCACGTCCCCACCCTGGGCCAGGACCCAGCTTTTTCTGTAGAGCGGGGTTCCATCCCCATCTCCTCCTGGCTACATGGCCCCCCAGCATGCTCCCCGACTTCCTGCCTCTGGTCTCTCTTGCTCATGTTCCCCCATCTTCAATCACAGCTCTCAGCAAAACCCTTTCAAGTACAAAAATTGTTCACACTCCAAGAAAAATCCCTTAGCAGCCGTAGCTCATAACCAATCACCAGAGTTTCCATTAGCTTGATAAAAAAAAAAAAAGTCAATGAAATTTCCCTACCTGCCCCCCGACCTTGTTGTCAGTGTATGTTAAGGTGCTTTGTAAGCTGGGAAGTGCCTACCAGTGGCTACACTCTGATGTCTCTTTTTGAATTAAGGTTGTAAAGTGAAAGTATGAGTTGGTAGAAGGTTGTCAGATGCCAACTGGACATACTAAGACTTGATTTGATAAGTGTATAAATCAGGCTACTTGAGGCTTCGAATTACAGAAAACCTAATTCCAAATGGTGTAAGGAGGTTATCTCATATCACAGGAACAGTTGGGAGTGCCAGGGCTGGTGAATTCAACAGTGACAACAGGGACTAAGGACTGTTGGAGCTTTCTGCTCTGTCACCCTTGGCAGACGGCGGGCCAGTTTCCCTTGTGGGCAAGATGGCTGGAGGAGCTCCCAGAATTACCTCCTCATACACCCACAGCCAAGGCAGGGAAAAGGCCACCTCTTCCTTGCCTTTCTTCGTAAGAGTTAAGAAATTTTTCCCAGAAGCCCCCTCCCCCAGCAGATTTGCCCTCTGTGTCTCATTGATGTGACATGTCCCCGAATTGGGTCTCATGCCCCTTCTTAAACAAATTACTAGCAAAGGGAGTTGAATTATCAGGAGTAGATTAGACCATCCTTGGAAACCTTATGGGGCAGTTCTACCCTGTCCTATAGGATCGCTATGAGTTGGAATTGACTCGATGGCAGTGGGTTAGATTAGACCAGTCTAGATCTACTTCCAAGATCCCTGGGTGACACAAATAGTTTGTGTTCCACAACTAACCTAAAGGTTGGCAGTTCAAACCTACCCAGTGGCACCACAGAATAAAGGCCTGGCAATGTGTTTCCATAAAGATTACAGCCAAGAAAACCCTACAGAGCAGCTCTTCTCCATAACCTTAGGGTTGCATGAGTTGGAATCAAGCATGGCAACAGGTTTGGTTTTTGGGTTTTTCTTAGATTACCTCCACACTCCACCCCAAGGGCTGGATCTGGGGTAGCTTCCCTCCAGCACAAGGCCAGGCAAAGGAGGGGCACATCCTAACAAAATGGGGCCCCTACTAGCAAGGAAGAAGTGAGAATGGATTAGGGAAAGGGACAACTACGACAGGCAAGAGTATTTCTCAAGGGTGATATGGTAGCTGGGTGCTGGATGAACTTGAATGGACAGACCTTAAGGGCTTAGAGTTCAGGGAAGTGCTGTAGCCATCAGGAGTGCCCTGAAATGGGTGTGAGGGTGTGAGGGAGGTACAATTTGGGGACCACTGAGCCATCCTAAGCTTTATAGACTCAGCTCTTAGTCCCTGTGGAAGGGAAACAAGGGCCGTTTGGTGTCTTGCTCTGTCCAGAGAATGAAGAACCATCTGAGGACAGTGGCAATGCACGCTCCTCTCTGGGGAAAGATGCTTCTAGAATTTTCTTTCCTGTCCCTCACGCTCCACCAGCTGATGGGCTAAGAGCACAGGGCTTCTTCCCCGCTCCATTTGAGCAATGAAGGTAGTGAAACTCTTTGCTATGGCCTAGCTTTTGGTGACGAGGCTCCATCTTAGCTGCTGGGGGCAGGAAAGCAAACAGGGAAGGCGCTAGTATGCCAGGCACTTTGCATAAGCATTACTGCCTGAAGGGAAAGACAAAGTCTCACGTGGCTGTGTGTGGCTGTGTTCAGCTACAAGGAAGAATGGACATGAAGAATAGAAGGTCTTTGAATCTTAAATCATTACTTTTTCTGCAGAAGGCTCTTACGATGACATATCTGCTGACCCCACACCCATGAGGCTGTTAAACGCAAAGCCACCAGAGGTCTCTGGTCATGCAGTATTATCCCAGCTAATGGCTCTGTCCTTGTTTGTCTTACAGATCCAGTGACCATCAAGGATCTAACTTGTCACCAAAATAAAAATTAAAAAAAAAAAAGGAGTTCTGTTTTTTTAGTGTGTTTTACTCAGACTCGAAGTGGGACTTGGGAGATGGGCAGGGAAGCAAATATGGGGCCTGGCGACATTCACCAACAAGTAAACCAGAAGCTGGAGTCTCTCGTTCCTGTCCAAGGCCACAGCCTGAGGTGAGGCAACTTGCTTGGCACACACTGAAAGAGCAAATGATTTGTTTTCAATTTTCGCCACTCTAAAAACAGGAATGATAAAACCGAATTTAATACCTAACGCAATTTGGGAGCCACACTTCCACCGGATGGAAATCACAGTTCACTGGAGCAGGAGGAATGCTCTGGCTGGTTTCCAGACCTGGGCCTGGGAGCACAGAGGCCCGTGCCCAGAGCGCTCTGTCTCGAGGAAATGCCTTCATGGAGCTTAGCTTGTGACGGGAAGGAAGGTCAGAAACAGGACAAGGCAAGTGGCAGGACTTGCAGCCTTGGGGTTAGTCCTAGGGATTTAGCTACAGCCAGCCAGAGCCTGGTTTAGACAGAGGTCCCCAGGCCATGGAAAATTCCACTGCTTCAAGCAGCTTGTTTGACAGTCACCTTAGCTTTACATTAACATCGTGGTTCCCTTGCTTGACACACCTGTAGCTTTACACTAACATCCTGGCTCCCCTTTCCTTAACTACTGCCTGGAACTAAATGAAATTGGCTAAAGCTGGTTTAGGCTCCATACTGACACCCCGGGTGAACTTTCAGCTTTAAGTGCCTAATGCATATTAACTTTCCTGCCTCTGATTGGAGTTTAACTGCCATTTTTGAATATGCGATACAAGAAGTTATATGTAAACCCCACTGCGCCTGCGTGGTATGATTAAGACTGTTGCTAACGTAACTTGTATGAACTTTCTGCTTATAAACCCCATAAACGTAATCTTCCTATCAGCCTCACTGAGCAGTCTTGGAGGCCCCAGCTCTGACTGTTCCTTTCCTTGGCAACGAAATAAAGCTGCCTTTCTGATCTCCCACCTTGGCCCCTTGTATATTAGCTGTGATGAGTTACACCGAGCAGGACCCGGAGTTCCCAGTAACATAGTGGGTTTTTAAATCTAGCTTCTGAGCAACCAAGCATAGGTCTTAGTTCAAAATGATCCCAGGAAACATCAGGAGGGGAGAGAGGGTGAAACAGGGTCAGGAAGACAGCCGATGCAGGGTGCAGTGATCATGGAGGGCAACTGAAGCTCAGTCCTACTGGGAGAACCCTGGGAAGCTGGAACACAGGCCTCAGAGTCATCCCACCTGACGGGGAGAGCTGGTCATTGGTTGGGAGAGCTGGTGACACAATGGTTAAAGCACTCAGCAGCAAACTAAAAGGTCAGCGATTCAACCCCACCAGCCGCTCTGCGGGAGAAAGATGTAGCAGTCTGTTTCCATGAAGGTTTCAGCCTTGGAAACCCTATGGGGCAGTTCTACTCTGTCCTGTAGGGTTGCTATGAGTCGGAATCCACTTGATGGCAGTGAGTTTGGTTTTTCATTGGTTGAGGGCTGCTGGGCAAGTGGTTAAATCCTGCACTAGAGAGGACGCCCTCAGAGAAGATATGCAGATGTTGGTGGTTGGGAGCCAATGAAGCAGTAATACAAGGGAATAAGGGTGGGGTGAGGACAGTCTGAACTGCTGTAAGCCACTGACCCAGGCAACCTGCTATGCCTCCATGGGAGAGCCCTTGGGGAGGTGGGGAGCTGGGATTGAGCAGTAGTCCAGGCCCATTACCAGGAACCCCAGAGCAGGGCCTAGACAGGCAGCAATGAGAACCAGTAACCGGTAACTAGATGGACAGCTGCTGTGGAGTTGATTCTGACTCATGGTGTCTCCATGTATGTCACACTAGAATTGTTACCCATAAGGGATTTTGTTGTTGTGTTTTTGTTTTTTATTGTGGTGAAATACATACACACTGAAACATCCATAGGGTTTTCAATGGCTGATTTTTAGGAAGTAGATCACCAGGCCTTTCTACAGAGGTACCTCTGGGTGGACTCAAACCTCCAACCTTTAGGTTAGCAGCTGAGCGTGTTAACCATTTGCACTACCCAGGGACTCCTCAGCATTTAAAGAGCATGCTAAAAATAAAAATCCTTGTCCCCACCCCATTCCTCCGATTCTGAGTGAAGACCAGCTACCCACCACCTGTCAATCTCAGGATTTCCTGTCCTAAACGGGTACTGCTGGATTGGGGGGCCACCCCTGGGTTGATCAGAACCTTCTCTGGTAAGCCAGCCTCCCGAGGAATGCTGACTTTCGGGTTCGGGTGAGGTGGTGCTGCTGTCTTGTTCTGTAGGTCAGGATGAAGGGACCCAGAGACACGGTGGAGGGGACCAGGGACCCCTTGGTTACTACCTCTGGATGAACTGGCTCCTCTGACGGAAGAGATATGGCTCCTTTTTCTGGTTAATTCATTCCATCTCTTTTGTTTGCAAATGTCAGACAGCCTAACCCAGACTGGCCTACGCAAGAGAATTTATTGGCTCCGTAAAAATCAAGGGAGAGTTCCGGTTCAGATATGGCTTGGTCTAGCTGGCAGGGCAGGTCCCCAGGACCCATTTCTCTTGATTCGTCCTTGCAGCCTTGGTTCCATCCTCAAGCGGGCACCTCCCACAAGGTGGCAAGATGGCGGTGGAACAGCCTCCCTGCTCCTAAGCTCAAGTCTGGAGGGAAGGGGAGCCTGCCTCTCTCTCAGCAGCCCCAGCAAAAGGCAACCTGGTTCCAGTTAGGTCACATTTCCCTCCCGAAGTCCATTGCTATGCCCAGAAAATGCAATGTCCTAATTGGCCAGGCTGCACAGACACCTTCGGAACTGAGGGTAAAGTCCACGGAAAGTGTGAAGTAAAGCACAAATAAGTTCAAGTATACAGGGTTTATTTGGGCAGTTATTCTGTACGCATACAGGAAGGCCGTTTTGTTTCTATAAAACGAATGACTCAATGAAGGCTAGTTACCACGGCGCTTTTAAGACAAAGAGGAGAAACCAGTAAAAATTAACTATTGCCTAGTGACGAAAGAGTTTTAATTCTCCTGGAATCAATTTCTGGCTTTCATGGAGATGGGGGTGACCCACATGGGCTATTGCCCTTGGGTGTCTTTTTGAAACAAGAGCTCTGAGGGAAAAACTGGCTCCCGAAGTCAATTTTGAGTCAAACAACGGTCTAGATAAACTAGTCAGACCGTTTTGCTCTGGACGTTGTGCTTTTTTGAAGAATTTAGTCTGTTTTGGGAAACTGACTCCAAAGATCAGATTGAGAGCTACGTTTCAGGTAAATCAGTAATTATTATTATTATTATTTTATAATTTTTATTGTGCTTTAAGTGAAAGTTTACAAATCAAGTCAGCCTCTCACACAAAAACCCATATACACCTTGCTACACACTCCCAATTACTCTCCCCCAGATGAGACAGCCCGCTCTCTCCCTCCACTCTCTCTTTTCGTGTCCATTTCGCCAGCTTCTAATCCCCTCCACACTCTCATCTCCCCTCCAGGTAGGAGATGCCAACATAGTCTCAAGTGTCCACCTGATCCAAGAAGCTCACTCCTCACCAGCATCCCTCTCCAACCCATTGTCCAGTCCAATCCATGTCTGAAGAGTTGGCTTCAGGAATATTTCCTGTCCTGGGCCAACAGAAGGTCTGGGGGTCATGACGACCGGGGTCCTTCTAGTCTCAGTCAGACCATTAAGTCTGGTCTTATGAGAATTTGGGGTTTGCCTCCCACTGCTCTCCTGCTTCCTCAGGAGTTCTCTGTTGTGTTCCCTGTCAGGGCAGTCATTGGTTGTAGCCAAGCACCATCTAGTTCTTCTGGTCTCAGGCTGATGTAGTCTCTGGTTTATGTGGCCCTTTCTGTCTTTTGGGCTCGTAATCACCTTGTGTCCTTGGTGTTCTTCATTCTCCTTTGATCCAGGTGGCTTGAGACCAATTGATGCATCTTAGATGGCTGCTTGCTAGCGTTTAAGACCCCAGACGCCACTCTTCAAAGTGGGATGCGGAATGTTTTCTTAACAGATTTTATTATGCCAACTGACTTAGTTGTCCCCTGAAACCAAGGTCCCCAGACCCCTGCCCCTGCTACGCTGGCCTTCAAAGCATTCAGTTTCTTCAAGAAACTGCTTTTGGTTTAGTCCAATTGTGGTGACCTCCCCTGTATTGTGTGCTGTCTTTCCCATCACCTAAAGTAGTTCTTATCTACTATCAAGTTAGTGAATGCCCCTCTCCCACCCTCGCCCCTCTCGTAACCACAGAAGAATGTTTTCTTCTCAGTTTAAAGTATTTCTCAAGTTTTTATAATAGTGGTCTTATACAATATTTGTCCTTTTGCAACTGACAAATTTCACTCAGCATACTGCCTTCCAGGTTCCTCCATGTTATGAAATGTTTCACAGATTCCTCACTGTTCTTTATCGATGCATAGTATCCCATTGTGTGAATATACCATAATTTATTTATCCATTCATCCATTGATGGGCATCTTAGTTGCTTCCATCTTTTTGTTATTATAAACAGTGCTGCAATAAACATGGGTGTGCATATATCTGTTTGTGTAGAGGCTCTTATATCTCTAGGATATATTCCAAGGAGTGGGATTGCGGGATCCTATGGCAGTTATACTTCTTTTTAAGGAAGTGCCAAATGGATTTCCAAAGTGGTTGTACCATTTGACATTCCCACCAGCACTGTAAAGTGTTCCAATCTCTCCACAGCCTCTCCAACATTTATTATTTTGTGTTTTTTGGATTAATGCCAGCCTTGTTGGAGTGAGATGAAATCTCATTGTAGTTTTGATCTGTATTTCTCTAATGGCTAATGATCGTGAACATTTCCTCATATATCTGTTAGCTACCTGAATGTCTTCTTTAGTGAAGTGTCTATTCATATCTTTTGCCCATTTTTTAATTGAGTTATTTGTCTTTTTGCAGTTGAGTTTTTGCAGTATCATGTAGATTTTAGAGATCAGGTGCTGATCAGAATTGTCATAGCTAAAAACTTTTTCCCAGTCTGTACGTAGACTTTTTACTCTTTTGGTGAATTCTTTGGATGAGCACAGGTGTTTGATTTTTAGGACCTCCCAGTTATCTAGTTTTTCTTCTACATTCTTAATAATGTTTTGTATACTGTTTATGCCATGTATGAGGGCTCCTAATGTTGTCCCTATTTTTTCTTCCATGATCTTTATCATTTTAGATTTTATTTTTAGGTCTTTGATCCATTTTGAGTTAGTTTTTGTGCATGGAGTGTGGTATGGGTCTTGTTTCATTTTTTTGCAGATGGATATCCAGTTATGCCAGCACCATTTATTAAAAAGGCTGTCTTTTCCCCATTTAACTGTTTTGGGGCTTTTGTCAAATATCAGCTGCTTATATGTGGATGGATTTATGTCTGGATTCTCAATTCTGTTCCATTGGTCCATGTTATCTGTTGTACCAGTACTAGGCTGTTTTGACTACTGTGGCGGTATAATAGGTTCTAAAATCAGGTAAAGTAAGGCCTCCCACTTTGTTCTTCTTTTTCAGTAATGCCTTATTTATCCAGGGCCTCTTTCCCTTCCATATGAAGTTGGTGATTTGTTTCTCCATCTCACTAAAGAATGTCGTTGGGATTTGGATTGAAATTGCATTAAATGTATAGATCGCTTTTGGTAGAATAGACATTTTTATAATGTTAAGTCTTCCTATCCACGAGCAAGGTATGTTCTTTCGCTAATATAAGTCTCTTTTGGTTTCTTGCAGAAGTGTACTGTAGTTTTCCTTGCATAAGTCTTTTACATCTCTGGTAAGATTTTTCCTAAGTATCTTATCTTCTTAGGGGCTACTATAAATGGCATTGATTTGGTGATTTCCTCTTCAATGTTCTTTTTGTTGGTGTAGAGGAATCCAACTGATTTTTGTATGTTTATCTTGTATCCCAATATTCTGCTGAACTCTTCTATTAGTTTCAGTAGTTTTCTGGAGGATTCCTTAGGGTTTTCTGTGTATGAGATCATGTCATCTGCAAATAGAGATACTTTGACTTCTTCCTTGCCAATCTGGATGCCCTTATTTCTTTATCTAGCTTAATTGCTCTGGCTAGGACCTCCAATGCAATGTTGAATAAGAGTGGTGATAAAGGGCATCCTTGTCTGGTTCCCGATCTCAGTGGGAATGTTATCAGGCTCTCTCCATTTAGGGTGATTTTGGCTGTTGGCTTTGTATAGATGCCCCTTATTATGTTGAGGAATTTTCCTTCTGTTCCTATTTTGCTGAGAGTTTTTATCACAAATGAGTGTTGTACTTTGTCAGATGCCTTTTCACAGTAATTATTTTAATTAGTCTTCAAGACAATATCATATGAAATGCCTGTCTAATGTTTGTAGTCAAACCGTCACCCTGTTGCTATGCAGAAAATTATGTATCTTGAAGAAACAAGATTCTCAGAGGAGCTTGACCTCACGCCTTGAGTCAGCCTTTTGGGAAACCAAGAAGTTCCTCCAATGTGGCCTTGCCCTGCACTTACTCTGATTTGAAATCATAGAATCAGAGTGTCTGAGCGGAAGAAGACAAACTTCTAATACTGAATTTGTATGAAAATTTATGAGCAGAAGAAGGAAATATGTGAGGACTCCCTAAAACTGAGGCACATGGCCTGACTAAAATGGCTGACAGAGGTTTAGCTTAGACTCCATTTTGTCTTAGGCTCCACTTCTACTTCTGAAAAAGTGACCCAGGACTGTTAAAAGGTAAACCAGGGAGGGGTAGCTTGCCCTCAGGGAGAACACTTGTTAGGTGCCCTCTAGTAGGATCTGACTCATAGCGACCCTATACACAACGGAACGAAACACTGCACCATTCTTACAATAGTTGTTATGCTTGAGCCTATTGTTGCAGCCACCGTGTCAATCCACCTCGTTGACGGTCTTCCTCTTTTCTGCCGACCCTGTACATTACCAAGGATGATGTCCTTCTCCAGGGACCGATCCCTCCTGACAACACATCCAAAATATGTAAGACGCAGTCTTGCCATCCTTGCTTCTAAGGAGCATTCTGGCTGTACTTCTTCCAAGACAGATTTGTTCGTTCTTTTGGCGGTCCATGCTGTATTCAATATTCTTCACCAACACTACAATTCAAAGACGTCAATTCTTCTTCAGTCTTCCTTATTCCTTGTCCAGCTTTCACATGCATATGATGTGATTGCAAATACCATGGCTTGGGTCAGGCACACCTTAGTTTTCAAGGTGACATCTTTGCTTTTCAACACTTTAAAGAGTTCTTTCACAGCAGATTTACCCAATGCAATGCGTCTTTTGATTTCTTGACTGCTGCTTCTGTGGGTTTTGATTATGGATCCAAGTAAAATGAAATTTTGGACAACTTCAGTCTTTTCTCCCCTTATCACGATGTGGCTTATTGGTCCAGTTGTGAGGATTTTTGTTTTCTTTGTGTTGAGGTTCAATCCATACTGAAGGCTGTGGTCTTGTCTTTGATCTTCATTAATAAGTGTTTCAAGTGCTCTTCAATTTCAGCAGGCAAGGTTGTGTCATCTGCATAACGAAGGTTGTTAAAGAAGTCTTCCAGCAATCCTGATGCCCTGTTCTTTTTCATATAGTTCAGCTTCTCAGACTATTTGCTCAGCATACAATTGCATAGGTGTGGTGAAATGATACAACCCTGACACACACCTTTCCTGACTTTCAACCACCCAGTATGCCCTTGTTCTGTCTGAACAACCGCCTCTTGATCTATGTACAGGTTCTTCATGAGCACAATTAAGTGTTCTGGAATTCCCATTCTTTCCAATGTTATCCATAATTTGTTATGATCCACACAGTCAAATGCCTTTGCATAGTCAATAAAACACAGGTAAACATCCTTCTGGTATTCTCTGCTTCCAGCCAGGATCCATCTGACATCAGCAATGATATCCCTGGTTCCAAGTTCTCTTCTGAATCCAGTCTGAATTTCTGGCAGTTCCCTGTCGATATACTGCTACAGCCGCTTTTGAATGCTCTTCAGTAAAATTTTGCTTGCGTGTGATTTTAATGACATTGTTCGATAATTTCTCCATTCAGTTGGATCACCATTCTAGGCAATAGGCATAAATATGGGTCTTTTCCAGTTAGTTGGCCAGGAAGCTGTCTTCCATATTTCTTGGCATAGACGAGTGAGCACTTGCAGCACTGCCTCCGTTTGTTGAAACATCTCGATTAAACATCTTGATTGATATTCCGCCAACTCCTGGAGCCTTGTTCTTCACAATGCCTTCACTGCAGCTTAGACTCCTTTCTTCAGTACCATCAGTTCCTAATCATATGCTACCTCTTGAAATGGTTGAATGTCAACTAATTCTTTTTGGTATGAGTCTGTGTATTCCTTCCATCTTCTTTTGATGTTTCCTGCATCGTTTAATATTTTCCCCATAGAATACTTCACTATTGCAACTTGAGGCTTGAATTTTTTCTTCAGTTCTTTCAGCTTGAGAAACGCTGAGCCTGTTCTTCCCTTTTTGGTTTTCTATCTCCAGCTCTTTGCACATGTCATTATAATATTTTCCTTTGTCTTCTGGAGCCGCCCTTTGAAATCTTCTGTTCAGTTCCTTTACTTCATCACTTCTTCCTTTTGCTTTAGCTGCTCTACATTCATGAGCAAGTTTCAGAGTCTCCTCTTACATCCGTCTTGGTCTCTTCTTTCTTTCCTGTCTTTTCAATGACCTCTTGCTTTCTTCATGTATGACGTTCTTGATGTCACTTTACAACTCATATGGTCTTCAGTTATTAGTGTTCAACGCATCAAATCTATTCTTGAGATGGTCTCTAAACTCAGGTGCGATATACTCAAGGTCATACTTTGTCTCTCGTGGACTTTCTCTGATTTTCTTCAGTTTCAGCTTGAACTTGCATATGAGCAATTGATGGTCTGTTCCACAGTCAGCCTCTGGCCTTGTTCTGACTGATGATATTGAGCTTTTCCATTATTTCTTTTCACAGATGTAGTTGATTTGATTTCTGTGTGTTCCATCTGGCGAGGTCCGTGTGTATAGTTGTCGTTTATGTTGGTAAAAAAAGGTATTTGCAATGAAGAAGTCATTGGTCTTGCAAAATTCTATCATTCAGTCTTTGACATTGTTTCTATTACCAAGGCCACATTTTCCAACTACCAATCCTTCTTTGTTTCCAACTTTCGTATTCCAATCACCGGTAGTTATCAATGCATCCTGATTGCATGTTCTATCAGTTTTAGACTGCAGAAGCTGGTAAAAAGCTTCAATTTCCTCATCTTTGGCCCTAGTGGTCGGTGCATAAATTTGAATAATAGCTCTTGTAGGCGTATGAAGGAAATCCAGGTGGTGTAGTGGTTAAGTGCTACGGTTGCTAACCAAGAGGTCGGCAGTTCGAATCTGCCAGGTGCTCCTCGGAAACTCTATGGGGCAGTTCTACTCTGTCCTATAGGGTCGCTATGAGTCGGAATGAACTTGACAGCAGTGGTTTTGGGTTTAGTGGAGGCGTATGAATATTATCCTATCACTGACAGCATTGTACTTCAGGATAGATGTTGAAACGTTCTTTTTGATGATGAATGTAACACCATTCCTCTTCAAGCTGTCATCCCCAGCATAGTAGACTATATGATTGTCTGATTCAAAATGGCCAATACAAGTCCATTTCTGCTCACTAATGCCTAGAAGAATGAACAAACCTGTCTTGGAGGAAGTACAACCAGAATGCTCCTTGGAAGCAAGGATGGCGAGAATGCGTCGTACATACTTTGGACATGTTGTCAGGATGGATCAGTCCCTGGAGAAGGACATATGCTTGGCAAAGTACAGGGTCAGCGGAAGAGAGGAATACCCTCAACAAGGTGGATTGACACAGTGGCTGCAACAATGAGCTCAAGCATAACAATGATTGTAAGGATGGCACAGGACCAGGCAGTGTTTTGTTCTCTTGTGCATGGGGTCGCTATTAGTCAGAACTGACATGACGGCATCTAACAACAACAGCAAAAATGCCTAGGATATCAATGTTTATGCATTCTGTTTCACTTTTGACGATTTCCAATTCTCCTAGATTCATACTTCCTACATTCCAGGTTCCAATTATTAATGGATGTTTGCAACTGTTTCTTCTCATTTTGAGTCATGCCACATCAGCAAATGAAGGTCCCAAAAGCTTTAGTCCATTCACGTCATTAAGGTTGACTCTACTTTGAGGAGGCAGCTCTTCCCCAGTCATCTTTTGAGTGCCTCCAACCTGGGGGGCTCATCTTCTGGCACTGTATCTCAGGCAATGTTCTGCTGCTATTCGTAAGGTTTTCACTGGCTAGTGCTTTTCAGTAGACTACCAGGTCCTTCTTCCTACTCTGTCTTAGTCTGGAAGCTCAGCTGAAACCTGTCCTCCATGGGTGACCCTGCTGGTATCTGAATACTGGTGACATAGCTTCCAGCATCACAGCAACACACAAGTCCCCACAGTAAGACAAACTGACAGACACGTGGGAAGAACACTTAATGTGTTTTAAATAGATTTACTGAAGACCTCAACAGGAGGGGTCCATCCTGTATTATCTTGCTAATCATGTATTCTCTAATGGAAACTTGGTTGTCTGCAGTGTGATGAATTGCTTTTGTGTGGCCTTTCTCGCCACTTGGATGGGACTGTGCAATTAAGATAATTGTGGCCCAACGAGGGGGTTGGTCAGTTTTACTACCCTGCTAGGATTAAAAGAGGGCCAGTTCCAGAGCACAGAGAGGATCCCACCACCACTAGGGAGGAAGAGCCGGGAGCAAAGCATGTCCTTTAGACCCAGGATCCCTGTACTGAGAAGCTCCTGGAACCAAGAGACCAAGAGAGAGAAAGAAAGAGAGAGAGAGCTGTAACACTGAAGATGGCAAGAAGCAGTGAGAGAAACGGTGGCAAAGGTTGCAGTGGGTTTCCCAGCCCACTGAGCAAGAAAGCTGACTGCCTTTGGCCAAGAGTAGGATACCTCTGGGCACTTGGTGGAGTTAGGTTTGCCAATCCACAGAGGTAGAGCTGAGCACCTTTGGCCAAGGCTTACTGGCCAAGTGGGGTGCCTTGGGGTACTTATTGGCAGAGCTAAAAGAGCTTTGTAACACTTGCCTGCGCATGGCAGAACCCGAGGGACCAGAGAAAGGTGTGCCCATGGGCATAACTGAAAAGAGGCTGTCCTGATCAAAGAACTGTATCCTGAACGTTCGTGAACCTGAATTATAAGCTGTTACTTAATAATCATCATAACTCTGAGGATTGTCTATGAGTTCTGTGTGGCCATTGCAATGAATTATAAATTATTGAACCCAGCAGAGAAGTAGAGAATGCTGTGGGAAGGATGGTTGGTGTCAGAAATGGTAAAGATGGTAGAGAGAGGAAGCACGTCGGACCTCTGCATCCTGGGAATCAGCCTTGAGCTATTGATCAATCAGCCTTGGGCTGCTGATTTTGATTCTCGTGCCCCCTTGTGAAGTTAGAGGAGGTCAGACACTGCCCCTGTGCCATTTTTATATTGTGACATGTAAATTTTTCTATACCTTCTGTTTCCCATAGACAAAATTTGTGTGCTCTTTATGGATATATGTTTTTGTGTGGTGGATTCAACTATACTAGTTTGAATGATCTCTCTCCAACTGACAGTGAGTTTATGTTGGCAATTTCTTGTTAAGATTCCTGGCAAATGCATGGGCAATGCACTTTGAGAACTTTAAGATTACCTTTAGATTTTCATAGTAATGATGCTGATAAATATTGGAAAGATAATGTTAAATTGTTACACATTGTAAAGCAAGAGTCAGAAGAAAAGTTACTGGTCCAGTACTCAAGGTGGGGTTGATCATATCTAAGAGCTTTAATTCCTGCTTTTTTTTTTTTTTTTTGGTATAGTCAAATTGGAAAAAATCTTTAAGAAATTTATTAATCACTATGGACACAACAGAAACCCTGGTGGCATAGTTTTTAAGTGCTATGGCTGCTAACCAAACTGACTCAACGGCAATGGGTTTTTTATGGGACAAATAGCAGACAAAGTTGCTAATGGGTTGGGAACACAAGAGTGATCTCTGATTTCATTAGTCAAGGTGGCATTAGATAACAGCATATCTTTCGATTTTTTATTAGCCCAAGAAAGCGAAGTCTATGCTTCAGCAAATACCTTTTGCTGCATTTGGATAAATAACACAAGAGAAATAGAACAAGATATACATAGAATTAGACAGCAAGCTACTTAATTACACACTATAACAACCCCACAAATACCAGATTTATTTGGTTGGTTACCATAGTAATAAGTACATGGGCTAGACCACTGTTACGAGGAATAGTAATATTTTTAGTCTGCATCCTGGTAGTATTAAATTAGGCATAATAAAACTTATCTTCTATTGTCTTACTTAAAAGTAAGTTAAAAGAAACGCTCAGGCTAAAATGTTGATGTACATCGATTTTGTTCATTTCTGCAATGTGATTGATGGAAATGTCTCTCTCACTTAAGATCCTGATGAAGAACCAGATGGCATCTAGTAGAAAACTGGCCTGCCATGGCTGCCATCTAGAAGCTTGGCTAAGTTCAGGGTTTGATCATCAATACGTTATCTCCAATCAAAAAGAGAGAGTAACTTAGGAGTTAAAATTAGACCCATTATTCCCTGTCCTTAAGTATAAACAATGTGATCCAGCTGGAGTGATAAGGACTCACAGAACACATCAACTGGGCCCTGAGGTACAAAAACAATAGCTAGGACAATCTTGGAAAACATCTTTTACAAAACCTTTCACGTAAGCAAATTCTTGGAGCACAAAAGGCCCGTATATTTTTGTCTTAGTTATCTAGTGCTGCTATTACAGAAATACCACAAGTGGATGGCTTTAACAAAAATAAATTTATTTCTTCACAGTAAAGTAGGCTAAAAGTCCAAATTCAGGGTGTCAGCTTCAGGGGAAGGCTTTCTCTCTCTGTCAGCTTTCTCATCAATCTTCCCCCAGACTAGGGGCTTCTCCACACAGGGACCCCGGGTCCAAAGGACACGCTCTGCTGCCGGCACTACTTTCCTGGTGGTATGAGGTCCCCAACTCTCTGCTTGCTTCCCTTTCCTTTTATCTCTTGAGAGATAAAAGGTGGTGCAGGCCACATTCCAGGGAAACTCCCTTTACATTGGATCAGGGAGGTGACCTAAGTAAGGGTGATGTTACAATCCCACCCTAATCCTCTTAACATAAAATTATAATCACAGAATGGAGGACAACCACAGAAGCTGGGAATCACAGCCTAATCAAGTTGATACACACATTTTTGGGGGAGACATAATCCAAGCTGTGACAGTTTCCCACTCTTACCTTTGTCTATTAACATTTGGTAAATAACAAGATTTGTTGGACCAATGAAGGCCCTCCTGACTGTCATTAATAAACCTTATACCAATGATTATTAAGAAAGACAATTCAAAACGTAGAATCATGATGATTTAGCAGTTTCTAGCCAATCTGTGGAAAGATGAAGCTTTTAATGATTTTACACATTTGCAATCTCAGTATGGACACAGTGGTTAAAAATTCAGCTGCTAACCAAAAGGTCAGCAGTTCGAATCCACCAGCTGCTCCTTGGAAATGCTACGGGGCAGTTCTACTCTGTCCTATGGTGTCACTGTGAGTCAGAATTGATTCAATGGCAACGGGTTTGGTTTTGGTTGAATGTCAATATTTACTGACAGTTCTATAACATTCTTTAGACTCAGGCAGACATAGCTCTGGCAGCATGCTTGCCCATTTCCCACTTTTGCCTCTTGGAACATATGCAGAATAAAATCTTGCTTTACTATAACTTTGTGGCGATTTTACTCTAGGACACTAATCTCAACATGATTGAAATCATGCCCTCGTTCCCCAGATCAGCTGACATCAGGTCATTAGGTGGTTTCTGTGGCCCCCATTCCCCTCAAATTGCCTAAAGCCAAAGTCTTTGCACAAAATAAACTTCAAACAGCGGCATGGCTATCACAGTCGTCCTATCCCAGAGGGAGTTTGCGACTTTATGGTTACCTGTCTCCACATTATTTTTATCTATTCTTAGATGCATTTCACATTGATCAGGGACCTTTTCAACGTTCCTAGACACTCAGAGGAATTTGTCAGTTTGGGCCTCAGTTTCTGTCTTTTAACAACTGAAAGTGGAGAAGGGTTGGTTCTAAAACAGTAATTTTGGTTACTTGTTATCAGAAAGGAGCTTTGGTGGTGCAGTGGCTAAGAGTTTGGCTGCTAACCAAAAGGTCGGCAGTTCAAATACACCAGCTGCTCCTTGGAAAACCTGTGGGTGACAGTTCTACTCTGTCCTATAGGGTCACTATGAATTGGAATTGACTGGACAGCAACAAGTTTGGTTTGGTTATCAAAAAGAAACAAGAATGGACGCTAGGCAGTTAAAAATGGCAGACACTCACTCCAGGTGGACTGGCCCTGCAGTGGGGGGCCTGATGCTAACCTGTTGCTCATTTTATTACCAGTGATTAAGCACTGGGCTGTTAACCAAAATGTCAGTTGTCCAAACTCACCAGCAGCTCCTAGGGAGGAAGATGTGGCGGTCTGCTTCCATAAAAGATTACAGCCTTGGAAACCCTATGGGGCAGTTCTACTCTGTCCTTCAGGGTCGCTATGAGGTGGAATCCAGTCAACAGCAACAGATTTGGTTTGGTTCAGGTTTTGGTTAATTAATATCAGAAATAAAATCAAGAGTAATAAGACAGAATTTGGTAAAATGTAGAAGTGGTTTTGAAAGTGTGAATGGATAGAAGACTCAGAAGCAAATGAGGAGAGCTGTTACACTGGAGACTGTGGAGATGGCATGACGCAAAAGCAGAGGACTGGCAGCAGCAAAACCAGGAGACTAGCACGAGACAGCACTGGAGCCAACCTGTGGAGTGAGAGAGCTAAGTGCCTTTGCAAAGGAGGCTTCCTGGTGGAGTGGGGTGCCTCCAGGCACTTATCAGTAGAGCTAAAGAGCTTTGGAACACTTGCCCCAGCAGGGAAGAGACAGGCAGTGAGGCCTAAGGGACCGAGAGGCCTAGAAACCAGGAAGCTGAAGAGACAAGAAAAGCAGGAAGCCAAGTTGCCTCAGTCTCAAAGGGTATGGCCACGACCTCTGGGGGCTCAAAGGGTGGAGCTACAGCCTCTGGTGCTTCTAAGGGTGAAGTCGTCGCTACTCAGATGGACCAGGAGAATGGTGTGCCTAAAGCTGAGGTGGACCTGGAAGGCAGAGCTCAAGCCCAGGGGTGAGGGGCCTCCACTCAGAATCCAGAGAGTGTGGCCAATACCTAGAGTCTGGAAGGCAGGGCCACTGTGTAAATTGTTTCAGAGAATTATTGTTGTTGTTGTTAGGTGCCATCGAGTCAGTTCCAACTCAGTGACCCTATGGACCGTGGAACGAAACACTGCCCAGTCCTGTGCCATGCTCAAAATCCTTGTTATGTTTGAACCCATCATAGCAGCCACTGTGTCAATCCATCTCCTTGAGGGTCTTCCTCTTTCTCACTGACCCTCTTCTTTACCAAGCATGATGTCATTCTCCAGGGACTGATCCCTCCTGATAATATGTCCAAAGTATGTGAGATGAAGTCTTGCCAACCTTACTTCTAAGGAGCATTCTGGCTGTACTTCCAAAACGGATTTGTTTGTTCTTTCGGCAGTCCTTGGTATATTCAAGATTCTTTGCCAACGCCACAGTTCAAAGGCATCAATTCTTCTTCAGTCTTCCTTATTCATTGTCTAGTTTTCACATGCATATGATGCAACTGAAAACACTATGGCTTGGGTGAGGTGCATCTAAGTCTTCAAGGTGACATCTTTGTCTCTCAACACTTTAAAGAGGCCCTTTGCAGCAGATTTGCCCAATGCAATGCGTTTTTTGATTTCTTGACTGCTGCTTCCACGGGTGTTGATTGTGGATCCAACTAAAATGAAATCCTTGACAACATCAGTCTTTTCTCCGTTTATCATGATGCGGCTTATTGGTCCAGTTGTGAGGATTTTTGTTTTCTTTATGTTGAGGTTTAATCCATACTGAAGGCTGTGGTCTTTGATCTTCATTAGTAAGTGCTTCAAGTCCTCTTCACTTTCAGCAAGCAATGTTGTGTTATCTGCATAGTGAAGGTTGTTAATGAGTCTTCCTTTCAATCCTAATGCCCCATTCTTCTTCATATAGTCCAGCTTCTTGTATTATTTGCTCAGCATACAGATTGAATAGGTATAGTGAAAGGATACAACCCTGACACACACCTTTCCTGACTTTAAACCACTCAGTATCCCCTTTTTCTGTCGGAACAACTGCCTCTTGAGCTATGTAAAGGTTCCTCTTGAGCACAATTAAGTGTTCTGGAATTCCCATTCTTCCCAATGTTATCCATAATCTGTTATGACCCACACAGTCGAATGCCTTTGCATAGTCAATAAAACACAAGGAAACATCCTTCTGGTATTCTCTGCTTTCAGCCAGGATCCATCTGATATCAGCAACGATATCCCTGGTTCCACGTCCTCTTCTCAATCCAGCCTGAATTTCTGGCAGTTCCCTGTCGATAGGAAACCCTGGTGGCGTAGTGGTTAAGTACTACGGCTGCTAACCAAGAGGTTGGCAGTTCAAATCCACCAGGCGCTCCTTAGAAACTCTATGGCACAGTTCTACTCTGTCCTCTAGGGTCACTATGAGTCGGAATCGACTCGACGGCAGTGGGTTTGGCTTTTGGTTTTCCCTGTCGATATACCGCAGCAGCTGCTTTTGAATGATCTTTAGCAAAATTTTGCTTGCGTGTGATATTAACAATACTGTTCAATAATTTCCACATTTAGTTGACTCACCTTTCTTGGGAATAGGCATAAATATGGGTCTCTCCCAGTTGGTTGGCCAGGTAGCTGTCTTACAAATTTCTTGGCATAGACAAATGAGCACTTCCAGCACTGCGTCCGTTTGTTGAAACATCTCAATTGATATTCCATGAATTCCTGGAGCCTTGTTCTTCACCAATGCTTTCAGTGCAGCTTGGACTTCTTCCTTCAGTACCATCAGTTCCTGATCATATGCTACCTCTTGAAGTGGTTCAACATCGACTAATTCTTTTTGGTATGAGTCTGTGTATTCCTTCCATCTTCTTTTGATGCTTCCTGCATCATTTAATATCTTCCCCATAGAATCCTTCACTATTGCAACTCAAGGCTTGAATTTTTTCTTCAGTTCTTTCACCTTGAGAAACACTGGGCCTGTTCTTCCCTTTTGCTCTCTATCCTCCAGCTCTTTGCACATGTCATTATAATACTTTCCTTTGTCTTCTGGAGCTGCCCTTTGAAATCTTCTCTTCAGTTATTTTACTTCATCATTTCTTCCTTTTGCTTTAGCTGCTTGACATTCGAGAGCAAGTTTCAGAGTCTCCTCTGACATACATCTTGGTCTTTTCTTTCCTGTCATTTCAATGACTTCTTACTTTCTTCATGTATGATGTCCTTGATGTCATTCTACAACTCGTCTGGTCTTCAGTCATTAGTGTTCAACACATCAGCATCAAATCTATTCTTGAGATGGCCTCTAAATTCAGGTTGGATATACTCAAGGTCATACTTTGTCTCTCGTGGACTTTCTCTGATTTTCTTCAGTTTCAATTTGAACTTGGGTATGAGCAATTGATGGTCTGTTCCACAGTCAGCCCTTGGCCTTGTTCTGACTGATGATATTGAGATTTTCCATTGTCTCTTTCCACAGATGTAGTTGATTTGATTCTTGTGTGTTCCATCTGGTGAGGTCCATGTGTGTAGTTGTCATTTATGCTCATGAAAAAAAGTTATTTGCAATGAAGAAGTCATTGACCTTGCAAAATTCTGCTATGTGATTTTCGGCATCATTACTATCACCAAGGACATATTTTCCAAATACCAATCCTTCTTCTTTGTTTCCAACTTTCAAATTCTAGTCACCAGTAATTATCAATGCATCCTGATTGCATGTTTGATCAATTTCAGACTGCAGAAGGTGATAAAAATCTTCAATTTCTTCATCTTTGGCCTTAGTGGTTGGTGAGTAAATTTGAATAATAGTCCTTTAACTGGTCGTCCTTGTAGGCATATGGATATTATCCTATCATTGACAGCATTGTACTTCAGAATAGATCTTGAAATGTTCTTTTTGAGGATGAATGCAACACCATTCCTCTTCAAGTTGCCATTCCCAGCATAGTAGACTATATAATTGTCTGATTCAAAATGCCCAATACCAGTCCATTGCAGCTCAGTAATGCCTAGGATATCGATGTTTATGAGTTTCATTTAATTTTTTGACAATTTCCAATTTTCCTAGGTTCATACTTCATACATTTCAGGTTTCAATTATTAATGGATGTTTGCACCTGTTTCTTCTCATTTTGAGTCGTGCCACATCAGCAAATGAAGGTTCTGAAAGCTATACTCCATCCACATCGTTAAGGTCAAATAGAGGATTATTTTCAAGCCTTGAGGGCTAATGTAACGTGTTTTGCTGACTCGCTTCGTGCCTTTTGTCCTTTCTTTCCCTCTAATTTCTCCCGTTTGTAATGGAAATGTCTAGCTTGTGCCTATTCTGCCACTGTACTTTGGAAGCAGATAACTCGTACTTTAGATTTCACAGATGAAGAGTAATTTTTGGATTTTGGACTTGGAGTTGAATTAAGACATTTATTTCTTATTTTTTTTTATGATATGATGGGGTGAATCTGTTTTACATGTGACAAGGACATTAATTTTGGGGGGCCAAAGGGTAGAATGTCATGGATTGAATTGTGTTCCCCCAAAATATCTGTCAGCTTGTCTAGGTCATGATCCCCGGTATCGTCCACCATTTTGTCATCTGATGGGATTTTCCTAAGTATTATAAATCCTGTCTCTATGGTGTTGATGAAATGAGATTAGTGGCAGTTATGTAAACTCAATCTGCAAGATTAATCTACAATTTAAGCCAATCTCTGCTGAGATATAAAAGAGAAGTGAGCAGAGAGACAGGGGGACCTCATACCACCAAGAAAGCAGTGCTGGGAGCAGAGCATGTCCTTTGGACCCAAGGTTCCTGCAAAGAGAAGCTCCTAGTCCAGGGGAAGATTGATGACAAGGACCTTCCTCCAGAGCTGAGAGAGGGAGAAAGCTTTCACCTGGAGCTGATGCCCTGAGTTTGGACTTCTAGCCTACTGGACTGTGAGAGAATAAATTTCTCTTTTTTAAAGCCACCTACTTTGGGCATTTCTGTTATAGCTGCACTAGATAACTAAGACAGGTAATTTTTTGGTCTAGTTTGTAGGTTGATCTTAGAATAAACTCACCTGAAATGATGTCCCAATGCATAGGAGTAGCTGGGGCGGGGGGCTGCCTGGGGGCTGAAGCTGCACTTCTGGACCACCGGATCTTTGATTCCAGGTGCACTCACAGGACCTGCAGAAGAATTGGGACCCCAACCTCACTGAGTCCTGGGCTTTTCTGATACTCCCTGGTCTTCATCCTCCCAGAACGACACATCTCACTGGTTGCTCAGAGGCCTCGGCCAGATAACAGGGAGAAGGACTAGTGTATGGTTAGGGGTGGCAGCCAGAGAGGGGTGTTGGCCAAACACCCCCTGTCCTTCTCACTGTGACTTCTAGGGGGCACACTCTGCAATGGATGTCTGTACTGGGGGCTGAAGCCTCTGGTGAGCCCCTTGCTTTCTCTCAGCGTTCTCTTCAGAGTAGGAGAGCTAACTAGAGGTGGGACCGAAGGGAATAGGAGCAAACCACATAGGTGAGTGCTTTTGACTGATAGGGCAGCTACAGGTCCCAAACGAGGTAGGAAGGGATGGAAAGGGGAGCCCACCTGGGTGTGGGACCAAATACCATATAAACACTAAGCAGATGCTCCCACCTCAACCCCACCCTTTGGACTACTCTGCCACTCCCCACAAGGCCATATCGCTGAGGCACGGGGAAGCAGAAGAGACTGAAACAGAAGCCCTTGGAACTGGGAATCAGGTTGCCTGTTTACCTCATGCAAACCAGCTCCCTGGAAACCTCCAGGGGAGAGGTGAGTCAACACACACTTCCCAGAATCCTCCATTCTCTTGACCAAGGCGCCTTCTCCACCCCCTCCTCAGGCTGCAGAAGGGGAATGTAAAGTGTGTCTTTTTGTACCCCCCACCCCCAGCACTATTCACACAGAGGGGCAAGCACAGAAAGACTATTCATGGCTTCATCCTTGGCACCCTACTGAAAGCTTCCTGGAAATGCAAATTCATCCAAAGCGGATTCTTCTTTTCAAACACTTTAGAGTTACACATTCCCACTGACCAAGACTTTCTGGGCTGGAGTTTCCTTAAAAATAGTATTTGCCTTTAAAGAAGAAGCTTGAGAAATGAGGGGATGTGGAACATCCAGCTGTGATGTCAGCCCTCAGCCTTGAGGACCAAAGGAGGGAGCCCAGTTGGGGGTGCACAGATGTGAAGCCCCCACTTTTGCTGCCTGTGCCCCACCCCCGCCTTGCCCTTGCATCCTTCATTCTTTCATTCAGTAACCCCCTTCTTAGGCACTGGGTGACTGGGGACTCAACAACAACAGAGTCATCACCCACCAGAAACTCAAATCCAGTGAGCTGAACAGCTTCTAAATGAGCCAACTCCCTCTGCCCACCCCACCCTCATATCTGCGGGGCTCCTAGGCTTCCCTGCTCCTCTCACCTGGCAGGACCAGTTTTCTCACCGTATTGACTCAAGGACTGAGGCCCCCTCCCCAGAGGGGCAGACCCCCACCTGGATGGCTGTTATGTCAGTAAGCATTGGGCACTTTTTCAAGCATCTTATTTCTGTGTAGAAGTCCCTAGGTGGCACAAACAGTTAAGGTGCTCAGCTGCTAACCGAAAAACTGGTGATTCAAGTCTACCCAGAGGCACCTCAGAAGAAAGGCCTGGAGATCTACTTCCAAAAACTCAGCCACTGAAAACCTTATACCCGTTAACCCATTGTCGTTGAGTCGATTCTGACTCATAGCAACCCTGTAGAAAAGAGTAGAGCAGCCCCATAGGGTTTCCAAGGAGCAGCTGGTGGATTTGAACTGCTGACCTTTGTTGTAGGGAAAAAAATCACAAAGTTTAGTAAAGAAAAGTTTCATTCGGCATATATTCAAAAAGGCAAAAGTGGGAAGAGGACAAACATGCTGCTAGAGCCACGTCTGCCTGCGTCTAAGGAAGTTACAGAATAGAGAGAAGTCGGAAAGCTGACAAGTATGCTGCCACAGCCATGTCTGCCCAAGTCCAAGAACATTACAGAATTGTCAGCATATGTTAACATTACAAATAGGCAAACCTTTTCACAGATTGGCTAGAAACTGTGATCCTACATTTTGAATTGCCTTTCTTAACAATCATTGGTAAAGGTTTCGGTAAAGACAGTCAGGAGGGTCTTCACTGGTCCAACAAATTTCTATTCACTAAGTGTTTATAGAAAAAGAAAAAAGTGCAAAGTCTTTTGTGTTCTGTTTGATTGAATTACGTGAGAGGTTCCCTAAAAGATATTTTCCAAGATTATCTTAGCTATTGTCTTTATACCTCAGGGTCTAGTTGATGTGTCCTTGTGAGTCCCTGTGAGCCCAGCTCTAGCCAGGTCACATTCTCCATGATTGAGGACAGGGAATAATGATTCCAATATTTATTTTCTAAATCACCTTTTAGGTAGCAGCTGAGCTCTTAGCTACTGTACCACCAGTGTTATCCGAAACCAGTCCTGCCTGGTGTGGCTCCTTGTCAATAAAGATACACCCAGGTGAGGAGGGAGGAAGAGCGTTTCTTGCAAGCACACAGGCAAGGAGCAAGGAGGTGTATACCTCAAATCAAGCTCCCCGAACAAAGGGAAGCTGAAGCTTTTTTTTTTTTTTTTCTGGTTCAAAAGTATAGATTTTAATTTTTTTTATTGTGCTTTAAGTGAAAAGTTTACAAACCAAGTCAGTCTCTCATATAAAAACTTACCTACACCTTGCATATACTCCTAGTTGCCCTCCCTCTAATGAGGCAGCACACTACTTCCCTCCACTCTATATTTTCGTGTCCATTCAGCCAGCTTCTGTCCCTCTCTTCCCTCTCATCTCTTCTCCAGACAGGAGCTGCCCACATAATCTCATGTGTCTACTTGATCCAAGGAGCTCACTCTTCACCAGTATCATTTTCTATCCCATAGTCCAGTCCAATCCCTGTCTGAATGGTTCCTGTCTTGGGCTAAGAGAAAGTCTGGGGACCATGACCTCTAGGGTCTTTCTGGTCTCAGTTGGACCACTAAGTCTGGTCTTTTTACAAGAATTTGAGGTCTGCATCCCACTGCTCTCCTGCTCCCTCAGGGGTTCTCTGTTGTGTTCCCTTTCTGGGCAGTCATTGGTTGTAGCCACATACCATCTAGTTCTGGTCTCAGGATGATGTAGTCTCTGGTTTATGTGACCCTTTTTGTCTCTTGGGCTCATAATTACCTTGTGTCTTTGGTGTTCTTCATTCTCCTTTGCTCCAGGTGGGTTGAGACCAATTGATGCATCTTAGATGGCCAGGTATGTTCCATTTCATTGGAAATTGTCAAAAATGAAATGGAAGCCATAAACATCAATATCCTAGGTATTGGTGAGTGGAAATGGACTGGTATAGGCCATTTTGAATAGGACAATTATACAGTCTACTATGCTGGGAATGACAACTTGAAGAGGAATGGTGTTGCATTCATCGTCAAAAAGAACGTTTTGAGATCTATCCTGAAGTACAATGCTGTCAGTGATAGGATAATACTCATATGCCTACAAGGAAGACCAGTTAATACGACTACTGTTCAAATTTACTCACCAACCACTAAGGCCAAAGATGAAGAAAATTGAAGATTTTTGTCACCTTCTGCAGTCTGAAGTTGATCGAACACACAATCAGGATGCATTGATAATTACTGGTGATTAGAATGCAAAAGTTGAAACCAAAAAGGAGGATCGGTAGTTGGAAAATATGGCCTTGGTTGTAGAACCAATGCCAGAGATCAAATGATAGAATTTTGCAAGACAAGCAACTTCATTGCAAATACCTTCTTTCACCAACATAAACGGCGACTATACACATGGACCTCGCCAGATAGAACAAAGAGGAATCAAATTGACTACAGCTATGGAAAGAAATGGTGGAAAAGCTCAATATCATCAGTCAGAACAAGGCCAGGGGCCTTGACTGTGGAACAGACCATCAATTGCTCATATGGAAGTTCAAGCTGAAACTGAAGAAAATCACAGCAAGTCCACAAGAGACAAAATATGACCTTGAGTTTAGAGACCTGAATTTAGAGACCATCTGAAGAATAGATTTGCCACATTGAACACTAGTGACTGAAGACCAGACGAGTTGTGGAATGACATCAAGGCCATCATACATGAAGAAAGCAAGAGGTCGTTGAAAAGACAGGAAAGAAAGAAAAGACCAAGGTGGATATCAGAGGAGACTCTGAAACTTGCTCCCATGAATGTCGAGCAGCTAAAGCAAAAGGAAGAAATGATGAAGTAAAAGAACTGAACAGAAGATTTCAAAAGGCAGCTAGAGAAGGCAAAGTTAAGTATTATAATGACATATGCAAAGAGTTGGAGATAGAAAACCAAAAGGGAAGAACACACTCAGCATTTCTCAAGCTGAAAGAACTGAAGAAAAAATTCAAGCCTCGAGTTGCAATAGTGAAGGATTCCATGGGGAAAATATTAAACGACGCAGAAGCATCAAAAGAAGGTGGAAGGAATACACAGAGACATTATACCAAAAAGAATTAGTTGATGTTCAATCATTTCAAGAGGTAGCATATGATCAGGAACTGATGGTACTGAAGGGAGAAGTCCAAGCTGCTCTGAAGGCATGGGGAAAAACAAGGCTCCAGGAATTGAAGAAATATCAATTGAGATATTTCAACAAATGGATGCAGCTCTATGCCAAGAAATATGGAAGACAGCTACCTGCCCAAGTGACTGGAAGAGATCCATGTTTATGCCTATTCCCAAGAAAGTTGATCCAAATGAATGCGGAAATTATAGAGCAATATCATTAATATCACACACAAGCAAAATTTTGCTGAAGATAATTCAAAAATGGTTGCAGCAGTATATCATCAATGAACTTCCAGAAATTCAGGCAGGATTCAGAAGAGGACATGGAACCAGGGATATCATTGCTGATGTCAGATGGATCCTGGCTGAAAGCAGAGAATACCGGAAGGACATTTACCTGTGTTTTATTGACTATGCAAAGCATTCGACTGTGCGGATCATAAAAAACTATGGATAACATTGGAAAGAATGGGAATTCCAGAACACTTAATTGTGCTCATGAGGAACATTTACATAGATCAAGAGGCAGTTGTTTGGACAGAACAAGGGGATACTGGGTGGTTTAAAGTCAGGAAAGGTGTGTGCCAGGGTTGTATCCTTTCACCATGCCTATTCAATCTGTATGCTGAGCAAATAATACGAGAAGCTGGACTATACGAAGAAGAACAGGGCATCAGGATCGGAGGAAGACTCATTAACAACCTGCATTACGCAGATGACAGAACCTTGCTTGCTGAAAGTGAAGACACTTGAAGCACTTACTAATGAAGATCAAAGACCACAGCCTTCAGTATGGATTACACCTCAACATAAAGAAAACAAAAATCCTCACAACTGGACCAATGAGCAACATCACGATAAATGGAGAAAAGATTGAAGTTGTCAAGGATTTCATTTTAGTTGGATCCACAATCAACAGCCATGGAAGCAGCAGTCAAGAAATCAAACGACGCATTGCATCGGGTAAATCTGTTGCAAAAGACCCCTTTAAAGTGTTGAAAAGCAAGATGTCACCTTGAAAACTAAGGTGCACCTGACCCAAGCCATGGTATTTTCAATCACATCATATGCATCTGAAAGCTGGACAAGGAATAAGGAAGACCAAAGAAGAGTTGACGCCTTTGAATTGTGGTGTTGGCGAAGAATATTGAATATACCATGGACTGCCTAAAGAACGAACAAATCTGTCTTGGAAGAAGTATAACCAGAATGCTCCTTAGAAGCAAGGATGGTGAGACTGCGTCTTACATACTTTGGACATGTTGCCAGGAGGGATCAGTCCCTGGAGAAGGACATGTTGTCAGGAGGGATCAGTCCCTGGAGAAGGACATCCCGCTTGGCAAAGTAGAGGGTCAGCAGAAAAGAGGAAGACCATCAAAGAGGTGAATTGACACAGTGGCTGCAACAATGAGCTCAAGCATAACAATTGTAAGGATGGCGCAGGACCGGGCAGTGTTTCGCTCTGGTGTGCATATGGTTGCTCTGAGTCGGAACTGACTCGACAGCACCTCACAACAACTACAACAACTGGTTTTGCTTCTCTAGTGAACCCAGCCTAAGGCAGTCGGTCCGTTGACACAATTAAAATACAGAAAGATGATAGTTAAAAGTAACATTTACTTCAGTAAATGTAATATTTACTTAAGTTGGTAACTATTTTCTGGTTATGTAAGATAATGTTCTTATTCTTTGAAAATACACAGCGAAGTTTTTAGGGATGAAGGGGCCATGGTATATGCCACCTTCCTTCAAAAAAGAGGGAAGGAGGGAGAGAGAGGTGGAGAGTTGACATGATAAGGCCACTACCACCAGTAGTTGATTCTGACTCATGGTGACCCCATTTGTGTCACAGTAGAACTGTGCTCCGTAAGGTTTTTTTTAATTTATGTAAAAATATAGATAATGCAATATTTGCCAATTCAATATTTTCCTAATGTATAATTCAGTAAGATCAATTACATCACTTATGTCGTGCAACCATCACCAATATCCATTGTGGTATTTTCCATCAACGTAAACAAACCCACTGCTTCCTAAACAATGATTTCCACTTCTCCCCTCCCACCCACTAGAAAACTCAGATCTCTATACCCTTGCCTGTTCTAGATATTTCTTATTAATGAGATCATACAATATTTGTTCTTTTGTGATTGATTTATTCCACTCAGCATAATGTTTTCAAGTTTCATCCACGTCATGGCATATATCAGGACTTCATTTCTCTTTATGTCGGGACTTCATTTCTCTTTATAGCAGAGTAATATTCCATTGTATGGATATACCACACTTTGTTTAACCATTCGTCTGTTGGTGGGCATTTGGGTTGTTTGCATCTTTTGGCTATTGTGAATAATGCTGCAATGAACATAGGCTGTGATGGTCGACGAATCCCAAGATCGGCAGGTAAGCTGCTAGCTCAGGTCCCAAGAACCAAAGATCAGAAGAACAAGAGGCAGCTACAGGATCCAGAGAGGGCAAAAGCCAGAACATCCACTTACATTCGGATGCAGGCTACACGCCCAAGGAAACTCCCTTTCAACTGATTGGCTACTCACAGCAGATCCCATCATGGGGGTGATCATATATAAGCCTTGAAAATTATGGCCCAGCCAAGTTGACACACAATCTTAACCATCACAGCCACTAACATCCTTTACAGCATTTTTCCCCTTCAGTACAGGATCTAGTCTAGTACCAGGTATTGTATTTAGTTGTCATTTCTCTTTCTTTCCTTTAATCTAGAACATTTCCACAGCCTTTCTTTTATGAAGCTGATATTTTTGAAGACTACGGGCCCCCTCCTCCCGCTTTTTAAAAATAGATTTGGTTTCTCTGATGTTTCCAATAGTTAAATTGAGATTCTGCATTTCAGCCTGGGCTACTATATGAATGCTATGTCTTTCTCAGGGCATTAGTGGACAAGGCGTCTATCTGCCCTGCACGTGGCCAAGGTATTGTCCAAGTTCTTTGCTGTATAGCTATTTCTCCCTTGAAACAACTAAGCAATCTATGGGGAGACACTTTGTTATTGTTGTTAGTTGCCATCAAGTCAACTCCAACTCATGGCCACCCCATGTACCGGCAGCCCCCGGGTTATGAACGGCCAACTTACATACAACCCGTACGTAGGAACCAACTCCCGGAAAGCCTATTACATTAAAAATTCTAGGTACACACACTGGTTCATAATAACAAACAGGGGCTGCTTTATGACATGCAACAAAACACATTATTATTACTATATTATTATGTTAAAGATGTTTTAGTGTATCCGGAAGTATTTCTTTAACGTTTTTTTATACAGAAAGGTACACTATATACTAAGACAAACATTTGACTGTCATTAGATGTGAACCGTACCTAACTGTTCCACCTTACACACAAATTCGCCTTAAAGACAGAGTTAAGAGTGGAACTCATTTGTAATCCAGGGACCGCCTGTGTAAGAGAAAGAAGCATTGCCTAGTCCTGCACCATTCTCACAGTCGGTAAGTTTGAGCCCATTGTTGCAGCCACCATGTCAATTCATCTCATTGAGGGTTTCCCTCATTTTCACTGACCATCTATTTTACCAAACATGATGTTGTTTTCTAGTAATTGGTCTTTCCTAATGATGCGTCTAAAGTAAGCAAGACGAAGTCTCACCGACCTTGCTTCTAAGGCACGTTCTGGCTGTACTTCCTCCAAGACTGATTTGTTCCTTCTTCTGGGGGTTCACAGTATATTCAATATTCTTCACCAACACCACAATTCAAAGGCTCCAATTCTTCTTCAACCTTCCTTTTTTATTGCCCAACTTTCACATGCATGTGAGACAATTGGAATGACCATGGCTTGGGTTAGGCGAACCCTAGTCATCAAAGGGACATCTTTGCTTTTCAAGAGGTCTTTTGCAACAGATTTTCCCAATGCAATATGTTCTTTGTTTTCATGACTGCTGCTTCCAGGGCCACTGACTGTTGATCCAAATAGAATGAAATCCTTGACACCTTCAACTTCTTTGCCATTTATCATGATGTTATTTATTGGTCCAGTTGTGAGAATTTTTGTTTGGTTTTCTTTTTTTTTTTTTTAATTATACTTTAGATGAAGGTTTTGGAAACCCTGGTGACGTAGTGGTTAAAAGCTACAGATGCTAATCAAAAGGTCAGCAGTTCGAATTCATCAGGTGCTCCTTGGAAACTCCATGGGGCAGTTCTGTTTGTTCAGTTGTATAGGGTTGTTATGAGTCAGAATCAACTAGACGTCAGTGGGTTTGGTTTTTCATTTTTAGACAAAGGTTTACAGAACAAACTAGTTTCTCATCAAACAGTGCACACATTGTTCTCTGACACTGGTTAACAACCCCACAACATGTCAGCACTCTCCCTTCTGAACACCAGGTTCCCTATTACCAGATTTCCTGTTCCCTCCTGCCTTCCAGTCCCTGCCCCAGAGCTGGTACGCCCCTTTAGTCTTGTTTTGTTCCATGGGCCTATTCAATCGGCCCCTGAAGGGTGAACCTCAAGAGTGACCTCATTACTGTGCTGAAAGTGTGTCTGGTGGCCATATTCCCAGGGTTCCTCCAGTCTCTGTCAGGCCAGCAATTCTGGTCTTTCTTTTTGAGTTAGAATTTTGTTCTACATTTTTCTCCAGCTCTGTCTGGGACCCTCTATTGTAGTCCCTGTCAGAGCGGTCAGTGGTGGTAGCCGGGCACCATCTCGTTGTACTGGATTCAGTCTCGTGGAGGCCGTGGCAGATGTGGTCCATTAGTCATTTGGACTAATCTTTCCCTTGTATCGTTGGTTTTCTTCATTCCCCTTCCTCCCAAAGGGGTGAGACCAGTGGAGTATCCCTAGGTGGCCGTTCACAGGCTTTTAAGACCCCAGGCGCTACTCACCACAGTAGAATGTAGAATATATTCTTCATAAACTATGTTATGCCAATAGAGCTAGATATTCCTGAGATCATGGTCCCCACAGCCCTCAGCCCAGCAATTCGGTCCCTCAGGGAGTTTGGATGTGTCTGTGGAGCTACAGTGACCTTGCCCTGTACAGGTCGTGCTAGCTTCCCCAGTATTGTGTACTATCTTACCCTTCTCCAAAGTTTCCACTTATCTATTGTCTATTAAGTGTTTACCATCCCCACCTTTCCCCTCTCTCATAACCATCAAAGATTGTTTCTTTTTGTATGTAAACCTTTTCACGAGTATTTATAGTAGTGGTCTCATACAATATTTGTCCTTTTGTGATTGACTTATTGCACTCAGCATAATGCCCACCAGATTCATCTACGTTATGAGATGCTTCACAGATTCATCATTGTTCTTTATCATTGCATAATACTCCATTCTGTGTATGTGCCGGTTTGTTTAACCATTCATCTGTTGATGGGCATCTAGGTTGTTTCCATTTTTTGCTACTGTGAACAATGCTGCAATGAACATGAGTGTGTATGTGTGTATTCGTGTGACAACTCTTATTTCTCTAGAATATATTCCTAGGAGTGGGATTGCTGGATCATATGGTATTTCTATTTCTAGTTTTCTAAGGAAGTGCCATATCGTTTTCCAAAATGGTTGTATCATTTTGCATTCCAGCCAGCGGTGCATAAGAGTTCCAATCTCCCTGCAGCCTCTCCAACATTTGTTATTTCGGGTTTTATTGATTCACGACAGTAATGCCAGGGCGAGATGGTATGTCATTATGGTTTTGATTTGCCTTTCTCCAACAGCTAGTGATCGTGAGCATTTACTCCAGTGTCTGTTGGCTGCTTGAATGTCTTCTTTGGTGAAGTGTCTGTTAATTTCCTTTGCCCATTTTTTAATTGGATTATTTGTACCAGTACCAGGCTGTTTTGACTGATTTCCTTTTCATCATTCTTTTTATTGGTGTATAGGAATCCAACTGGTTTTTGTATGTTTAGCTTGTATCCTGCTACTCTGCTGAATCGTTCTCTTAGTTCCAATAGTTTTCTCGTGGAGTCTTTTGGGTTTTCTATGTATAGCATCATATCATCCAGAAATAGGGAGAGTTTAACTTCTTCGTTACCAATTTGGATGCCCTTTATTTCTGTTTCCTGCCTTATTGTTCTAGCTAGGACTTCCAACACAATGTTAAATAGGCGTGGTGATAAAGGGCATCCTTGTCTTGTTCCTGTTCTCAAGAGGAATATTTTCAGCCTCTCTCTATTAAGAATGAAGTTTGCCATTGGGTTTTGCATAGATGCCCTTTATTATATTGAGAAATTTCCCTTCTACACCTATTTTATTGAGAGTTTTTATCAGGAATGGGTGTTGTACTTTGTTGAATGTCTTTTCTGAATCAGTTGAGATGATTATGTGATTCTTATCTTTCTTTTTATTTATGTGGTGGATTACGTTGATTGATTTTCTAATGTTGAACCATCCTTGCATACGTGCTATGAATCTCACTTGGTCGTGGTATATTATTTTTTTGATATGATGCTGAATTTTATTGGCTAGAATTTTGTTGAGAATTTTTGCATCTATATTCATGAGAGATATTGGTCTGTAGTTTTCTTTTTTTTGTGGTATCTTTGCCTAGTTTTGGTGTCAAGGTTATGCTGGCTTCATAGAATGAGTTCAGAAGTATGACTTACTTTTCTATCTTGTCGTGGATTGAATTATTAAAAAAAAAAAAAACCCAAAACTGTGTGTATCAACTTGGTTAGGCCATGATTCCCAGTATTGTGTGGTTGTCCTCCATTTTGTGATTGTAATTTTATATTAAGATGATTAGGGTGGGATTGTAACATCACCCTTACTCAGGTCACTTCCCTGATCCAAAGTAAAGGGAGTTTCCCTAGGGTGTGGCCTGCACCACCTTTTATCTCTTAAAAGATAAAAGGAAAGAGAAGCAAGCAAAGAGTTGGGGACCTCATACCACCAAGAAGCACTGGGAGTGGAACACATCCTTTAGACCTGGAGTTCCTACGCAGAGAAGCTCCTGGTCCAGAGGAAGACTGACAAGAAAGGCCTTCCTCCAGAACTGACAGAGAGAGAAAACCTCCCCCTGGAGCTGACACCCAGAATTTGGGCTTCTAGCCTGCTAGACTGTGAGAAAATAAGTTTCTCTTCTTGCAGCCATCCATTTGTGGTATATCTGTTATAGCAACACTAGATGACCAAGACATATGTTCTGAAATAATTTGAGTAGTACTGGTGTAAGCTCTTCTCTGAATGTTTGGTAGAATTCTCTAGTAAAGCCATCTGGGACAGGGCTTTTTTGTTGTTGGGAGTTTTTGGGTTCTTTTTAATTACCTTTTCAATCTCTTCTCTTGTTATGGGTCAGCTCAGATTTTCAATATCATTTTGTGTTAGCTTGGGTAGGTAGTGTGTTCCTAGAAATTTGTCCATTTCCTCTAGGTTTTCAAATTTGTTGGAGTATAGTTTTTCATAATACTCTGTTATGATCCTTTTTATTTCAGTTGGGTCTGTTGTAAAGTTCCCCATTTCATATCTTATTTGGGTTATTTGCATCCTGTCCTGTTTTTCTTTTGTCAATTTGGCCAGTGGTTTGTCAATTTTGTTAATCCTTTCAAAGAACCACCTTTTGGTTTTGTTGATTCTTTCTATTGTTTTTCTATTCTCTGTTTCATTTATTTCTGCTCTGATCTTTATTATTTCCTTTCTTCTCGTGGCTGTGGGCTTCTTTTGTTGTTCTCTATTTGTTCAAGTTATATAGCTATTGTTTTGATTTTGTCCCTTTCTTCTTTTTGATGTGTACATCTATTGCTATAAATTGACCTCTGAGGACTGCCTTTCCTGTGTCCCAAAGGTTTTAGTATGATGTGTTTTCATTCTCGTTTGATTCTGTAAATTTTTTGGTTCCATCTCTCATTTCTTCTATTGCCCAGTGGTTTTTAAGTAGAGTGTTATTCAGTTTCCATATAACTGATTTTTTTTTTCCCTTTCTTTTCCTGTTGTTAATTTCTCCTTTGATGACATTGTGGTCAGAGAAGATGCTTTGTATTATCTCAGTGTTTTGGATTTTGTTGAGGGTTGCCAGGTGGCCTAAGATGTGCTCTGTTCTGGCAAACGTTCCACATGTGTTGGAAACGAATGTGTACTTTGCAGCTGTTGGGTGGAGTCTTCTATATATGTATATAAGGTCAAGTTGGCTGATTGTGCTCTATAGCTGTTCTGTACCTTTGTTGAGTTTCTTCCTAGATGTTCTGTCCTTTACAGAGAGTGATATGTTGAAGTCTCCTACTATTATTGCAGAACTGTCAATTTCTCTTTTCAATGCTGTTATAGTTTGTTTTATGTATTTTGGAGCCCTATCATTGGGTGCGTAGATGTTTATTATGGTTAAGTCTTCATGACAGATTGTCCCTTTAATCGTGATATGGTGCCCTTTTTTGTCTTTTATGGTGGATTTTGTTTTAAAGTCTATTTTATCTGAGATTAGTATTGCCACTCCTGCTCTTTTTTGTTAGTTATTTGCTTGATATATTTTTTCCATTTTTGATTTTTAATAAATTTATGTCTTTGTTTCTGAGGTGTGTCTCTTGTAGACAGCATACTGATGGATCCTGTTTTTTAATCCATTCTGTCACTCTGAGTCTCTTTACGGGTGCGTTTAGGCCATTTACATTCAGTGTAATTATTGATAGGTGTGAGTTTATTGCTTTCATTTTGTAGTGTGTGTGCGTGTTTTTGTTTGTTTGTTTGTTTTTGTGGTGCTAATGTTTTCTTTGTTCCTGTTACTCTCCTGTGCTGAGTACCTTTTGTTTGTGGATTTCGTTTTCATTTCTTTTATTTTTGTATGTTTAGTTTTTATTGAGACTTTATGTTTTTCTTCTTTATTTTGATGAGTAGGTTTGTTAACTTGCTTTGTGGTTACCCTGAAATTTACGCTTATCTTCCTAGGTTTGAACCAGTCTATTATTACTTGGTATCACCTTGCCTTTCTCTCCTTTAGAAAGTTCTATACCTGCACTGTTTATTCCCTCTTTTATTGTTCTGATATTGTTGTCATTACAGATTAACCTCTCTGGTTCCGTTTTGCAATTCTTTTTGTTTTGAATAGTCCTTGAGAGTTAATTTCCTACATTGGTATCTGGCCGGTACAATCTTGCATCCTAGATTCAGGCATTGGTCTGATGTTGTTTGTCCTCAGACCGAAGGACACCCTTTAATAATCCTTGTAGGTTTGATTTGATTTTTACATACTCCCTTAATTTCTTATTTTTTTCTCCCCTGTATGGGGCTTTTTGTTTTTCTTGAATTGCTCTCAGGGTTTTTTCTTTGTCTTTGGTTTTAGCAAGTGTGATTATGATATGCCTTGGTGTTTTTCTTTTGGGGTCTATCCTATATGGGTGTCTTAGGCCTCTAGTGCTGCTATAACAGAAATACCACAAGTGGATGGCTTTAACAAAGAGAAATTTATTTTCTCACAGTAAAGTAGGCTAAAAGTCCAAATTCAAGGCCTCGCCTCCAGAGGAAGGCTTTCTCTCTCTGTTGGCTCTGGAGGAAGGTCCTCGATCTTTCCATGATCAAGGAGCTTGTCAGGCACAGGGACCCCAGGTCCAAAGGACACACTCTGCTCCTGGTGCTGCTTTTTTGGTGGTATGAAGCCCCCAACTCTCTGCTTGCTTCCCTTTCCTTTTATCTCTTGAAAGATACAAGGTGGTACAGGTCACACCCCAGGGAAGCTTTTTCCTTTTACATTGGATCAGGGAAGTGACCTGAGTAAGGGTGGTGTAACTATCCCACTCAAATCCTCTCAGCAGAAAATTACAATCACAAAATGGAAGACAGCCACACAATACTGGGAATCATGGCCTAACCAAGTTGATACACACATTTTTGGGGGGACATAATTCAATCCATGACAATGGGGTTCATCGAGCTTCTTCAACGGTCAGCTTTTCATCATTCATGATATTAGGGAAGTGTTCTGTCAGCAATTTTTCAATGATCCTCTCTGTGTTTTCCATCTTCTCCCCCTGTTCTGGAACTCCAATCACTCGAAAATTTTACTTTTGATTGTATCCCACATAATTCTCAGGGTTTCCTCATTTTTCTTTTTTTTTTTTTTTTACTTTTCCTCAAAGAGAGTTGTATCCAAGTGTTTGTCTTCAATTTCAGTAATCTTTTCCTCCATCATCTCAAACCTGCTCCTTGGCCCTTCTATGACACTGTCCATTTCTGAAATCTTATTGTTTATCTTTTGGATTTCTAATTGTTGTTTTTGTATGATTTCTAGTTGTGAGTTTATTTTGGCATTTTGTTCCCGTATTACTTTCCTGAATTGTTCCATTTTTTTGTCCGTATTTCCCATGAATTTGTCTGCCATTTCCAGAAATTTGTCTTCTTTTTCCTCATTTTTGTCTGCTTTTTGCTTCAACTCTTGGATTGCTCTGAATATTAGAGATTTGAATTCCCTGTCAGGTAGTTCTAGTACCTTTTCTTCTACTGGAAAGTCATCTGGTGTTTTATTTTGGATGCCTACTGGAATGATCCTGTCTTTTTTTTTAATGTATGTTTTGATATTGTTTTTTTTTTCCACTGTCTTTGGGACATTCAGTAGTTATTTTCTTCGTTTCTTGCTTGTAAATTTGTTTATTTCATCCTGGTTTTTTGTTTTATTTGGTTATGTCTGAGCAGGTGGGCCATGCATTCTTTGTTGTTTGCTCATCTGTAATCATAATACTTTTCACCTCATTGTCCAATGGACAGGGCCAGTCACTAGGCTATGATGCAGCAGGGCAGGTCCAGCTGAAGGGGAGGGGCTGGGATAGGTTGTTTGTGGCAAGTGCTAGGGCCAACTGGATGGGCCAGGAATCAGTGCCAGGCAGGTTCTAGTAGGCCATGCCTGTGCTGCTCGGAGGTGTGATGTTCAGTGCATGGTGCAGGTAAGCAGGAAAGAGGGGGGAGGTTGTGATGTATGAAGCTAGTATGGGTATGGGAAAGAGAAACAGGAGCCAAAAACAAAGGAAAACAAAACAAAAGAGTGCAAAGGGACCTTGCCATTGGAGTGGAGAGATGAGAACCTGAGACATGGAGAGAAGCAAAAAGAAAAAAGTAACTAGACAAAAATTCAGAAAAGAAGAAGAAAAAGAAAGCCCCCAGGGGTCCCACCAGTGCAGCCATGAAGACCAGGGAAGTCTCCCAGGTTGCACAGTATAGCCTGGGTAGAGGGGATATAGATGTCACAGAGCATCAGGAGTTCAGGAGATAGGAAAAGAAGGTAAGTACAGACAGGCAAGAACTGAGAAATGGGAAGGGAAAGGGACAGAAAGTGAAAAAGAGGGAAGAAAAAAAAAAAAAGAAATGCCCCCAGGGATCCCATCTATGCAGCTGCACAGGTTGGGAGAGTGGCTCCTAGGCTGTGCAGTGCAGCCTGGCTAGAAGGAGCTCTCAAGTGCAAAAAGAGAAAGATAACAAACAAACAGAACAAAGCAAAACAAAACAAGAAAAAAAAAATCCAGGGATCCCACCGGCATGGCATTGCAGGCCAGAGGAGTGGACCCGCAGTCGACTGGGGCTTCATAGCCTTTCAAGAAGAAGCTAAGATGGCCCAAGGAGCCAGGTGTTCAAAAGAAAGGAGGGGGAGGTGGTGGGAGTCACAGAAGAAGCCAAAAGAGACAGAAAAAACAACACCAGCTCAGGGACCCAGCCAGTGTGGATGGGGCGAATCTAAGAGGCCCAGGGCAGAAGCAGTTGCCTCCTGGCCAAGAGACTGAGGCTGGTGGGCAGCAGAGAAGGCCGAAGGGGGAGGGGAAGAAGGGTAGGGGTTAGGATAGTGTATATTGCTTGTTACCAGGTTCTCTGTCTCCTGCTGGGACCCTTGTGAAGCTGCTTTCTGGTATGCCCTGTTTGCCGATTTGCAGAGTGGGTGGGGCGAGTCCAGGTGGCATGGATGCTGCACTTCCCGGCCAGGGGAGCCACCGCAGCCAGCCAGGAAGCTCAGAGGTAGAGCAGCGGGGAGAGAATGAGAGGTGGGAAAGCATGTATCGCTGGTTACCAGGTACTCTGTCTCCTGCTGGGAGCTCCATGAAACTGCTTTCCCGTGCTCCCTGTCAGCCAGTCTCGGACAGGAGTCCAAGATGGCAAATCTGTGCTGTGTTAGCTGATAAGGAGCCTTGGCACTTATCTCTCCTTGCTATCAGTCCTCTGTCAGTTTCTTATTCCACTCCGTGTTTGGCTGAGTTCTTTATCTCTTCATTTGACACTTCGGGTTCCAGGACTGGTATTTGTCTCTGCTTTAGTTTTTCAGGTCTTTGCTGTGGAGGGACGGCATGGTGCTTCTGTCTATGGCACCATGTTTCCCCGGGATTTTTGTTTTTAGTTCAAGTGTAAGCCATATCGAAACTTTAAGACCACACAAATACCCTGCTTATCATCAAATTTTCCCCTTAAATTTAGTATCCATTGATGATTCTTGCCTGAAACAACCTTTATTATTATGGATGCAAAACGATATTATTTTTTCAACTCCAGTTCTCTCTTTCCATGTTTATTTCCCAGGGCTGCTGGTATGTGGGCACCTTGAGCAAGGGTTCTGAGGGTACCCGCAGTCAGCAGAGAGGTGAGACATGTTGGGAAAATATAATTAAAAATAAAATCTACTCCCAACCCAGAAAACCCCTCCACAAAAATAGAAAAGAAAGAAAAGTTGTATTACTGAATAAGCTTTAAACCAGAATGTGGTGCAACACAGGCAAGCCACTAAAGAGATTAAGACAGAAAAAAAACTCACTCTTTCTATAGCTAAGTGGGTACAACCCATTACATCCATGTTTTCAAAATAAAATTGCTAATTTTCTAGTATATTTATTGCAGGATGCTTGAAGTTATGCTAATCTCCTTCCAGGAAACTGAGAGGTAGGGGTGCGATCTTCCTCGATGATTAAATTTCTGAAGAGATTGTTCCCAGGTCCTTGAGGAAACATCTTGATTTATACAAGACAGAGAAAGACCTTACAAATTGTCTAAAGTGTATGCTGAAAGAAAAGGGGTGGAGGCCGGGAAGATGCCCTTTCCCTTCTCTTATTTTCAATAGGAGGGATTAAGCCTTGTGATGGTTAATATTATGTGTCAGCATAATAAACATAGCTAGGCTATGTTTGGCCAAACACTAGTCTTGTTGCTATCATGGAGTAGTTATATGTGGCTAAATCGTGTGGCCTTGGGTAGAACCAATTACCTTCCATAACATAATGCAATGTATGTAATATAATGTAATCACTTTCCATAATGCAATCTAATGTTATCAGTCCATTGAGAGTATACAGTGTCAGATGGGTCTTAAGCCTGATCACCTATGAGTTATAAAAGACCAGAATTCACATGCACACACACATACACCGGAAAAGACAGATGACATGCGAGCATCCTCTACAAGCAAAGAAACACGAAGGACTGCTGGCAGACACCAGAAACTGGGAAAGAGGCTCACAGAAGGAATCAACACAGCCAAGACCCTGATTTGGACTATTAGCCTCCAGAACTATGAGAAAATAAATTTCTGTTCTTTAGAGCCACCCATTTGTGTTATTTCCGTTACAGAAGCAGTAGGTAAGTAAGTCAAGACTCTTATTTTTCATTTGTATTTGCCCATACACTATGCAGGCATTCTGTATTTTATCTGGCAACCCTGCCCGAAAAGGTAAAATGAGCAAACAATTCTTGAATGAAAAAAGGAAGTCCAATGGATGGGGAAGTTGATCCAAGCCATTGAAATCAAGCCTCCTGTCAAGGATTGAATTATGTTCCCCCAAGTATGTGTGTATTAACTTGGTTAGGCCATGATTCCCAGTGTTCTGTGTTGTCTTCCATTTTGTGATTGTAATTTTATGTTGAGAGGATTAGGGTGGGATTTTAACTCCACTCTTACCCAGGTCACCTCCCTGATCCAATGTAAAGGGAGTTTCCCTGGGGTGTGGCCTGCACCACGTTTTATCTCTCAAAAGGAAAGAAAAGCAAGCAGAGAGTTGGGAACCTCATACCACCAAGGAAGCTGTGCCGGGAGAAGAACACATCCTTTCGACCTGAGGTTCCTATGCTGAGATGCTCCCAGACCAACGGAAGACTGACATCATAAGGACCTTTCTCCAGAGCCAACAGAGGGAGAAAGCCTTCCCTGGAGCTGATACCCTGAATTCGGCCTTCCAGCCCACTGGACTGTAAGAAAACAGATTCATCTTTGTTAAAGCCATCCACTTGTGGCATTTCTGTTACAGCAGCACTAGGTGACTAAGACACCTCCCTACCCTCAACCCTTCATATCAAGTCCTACCTGAGAACTGCCTGACCCTCCCTCACACTGTTTCTCCTGCCCTGGAATCTGTTCATTCATGCATTCACCTATCAGACATGCAAGTCTCAAGCAAAGGTGTAAATAGAAAAGGAGTTGGCTCCTTCCACCACCAGAATGACAAGACAATTCAATCAACACCTAGAAGATCAACTGAGATGATGCTGTCACTGTAGAAAGTAATGTCATTATAAAATAGAAGCCGAAGAGTCTCTTCGATCATCTCATCGTCAGTCCTGGTCAACTAGACCCGAATGGGAGCCAGTCAGGCTCAACACACAGAAAGATAACCAAAGTCATTGACCTAGAAAACCAGCGAGATTATGGGTGACCCGGGACAATTTTCCACACTGGTGCATTTGAGGATGATTTAAGAACATCTTGAAATAATAAGACCGGTGCACAGATCTGACATGCAAGGTTGGGCATAGAAGTGCCTTTTATACTTGCATAAAAGTTCATAAGATTAGGGTACAGATTAAAATCTACTAGCTCTATTTATTTTAATAGTGTCTCCATACTATTCAACCTTTTGAAATAATATCAGTCTATATGTATAAACATGAGAGATGTCCAGAATAGATAGTCCAGTGAGAAGAGCAGGTAACAACACCCCGTACTGTATGATCCCATTTTTATAAGTACAGTGAAAACTGTGAGAGCCAGAACTTGATGGGACTGCCTTGTTTTTCCGGGTCTCACAACTTTTGACAGGGTGTAGTCTTACCACTTTTCTATTGCTCTCTGTTTGTGGAAAATATTTGAGTTTTTCTTCTCTGACAGGTTTCCACCTTACACAGGTTCTGGCTTTTGCAGGTTTTACTGCATTTCATAGGCTCTGAGATCTACAGGAGGAGCTAGAGAGTAGGAACTGCATTTAGCTTTTGAAAACTGCCATATTCCAGGGCAGGACTTAACAATGATTTGCTGTTGATTTTGATTCCAACTCATGGTGACCCCACCAGTGTCAGAGTAGAACTGTGCTCCACAGGGTTTTCAATGGTGAGTTTTTGGAAGTAGATTGAATCAACTCAACGGCAACCGGTAGCAAGGGTAGAAAGCATATGCCCAAGATGCAATATTTAATTCAAAAATAAATGCTAATGAGGACTGGCATTCTTGTGTATGAATGAATGCCTACCTGCCATTCCGGCAAGTCTTTCTAAATCATATTTATTTCAACCAAACTTTTGCTAAGTGTTGGCCGGCAGTGTGGATGTTGTGGCTCTGATCTGATATGGACCCAGCATGCTGATGGGTGGTGTTGCTGGTTAAATGCTGTATCCAACATTTGAACAGGTAGCTGAGCTGGGAGCAGAGTTTACAAGCTCTTGTGAAAGTTAAGGGGCAGGAGCAGAAGCTACCAGAATTCACCGCAGAGGGGGTCCAGGGTAGGCCAATGGTATCCTCAAAAAAAACAACTTCGATTTCACTCTCATACACAAATGACTGATGCCTCGAATTCTTATTCTTTTCAGGTTCAAGAACCATTATTAATGTCCCACCAATATATGTACATAGTTGTACCTTTGGAACTGGTTGGAGCCCTGGTGGCGCAGTGGTTAAGAGCTCGACTGCTAACCAAAAAGTCAGCAGTTCAAATCCACCAGCCACTCCTTGGAAATACTATGGGGTTGATTTAAAACAAAACAAAACAACAAAGTATTTTTTTAAATTGCACATGTAATAAATGTTCCCTGTAGAAAATCCAAGAACAGAGATAAGCAAAAACGTGAAGATAAAAATCACTATCATTTCCACCGCCCAGCATCCAGATGCCTGTTCTATTGAGTGGAAATCTAGAGCAGGCGGGAGACAGAGCTTTACTTCTCTCAATGGAAGCCAAAGGGGATTCAAGCATTCTCTCTCCCAGCTCCTATAACCAGTACATGCTCAGGTAACCTGAGTTCAGCCAATTAGGTGTTTTTGCCAACGACTCTGAATCCTGAAGGAGTGATGCAAAGGCCCAGTGGCCAATCAGAGATTATTCATAGTGGCTACAGCAGAGTTGAGAGGCCAACAGCACCATCCTAAGAAGCCAGCAGCAGCAATGGCGCCAGGGCCAGCGTCTCAAGCCATCCCAAGCGATCCCAAGGCTATTTCTGGGAAGACACTGCTGTCGAAGTGGTCTCCCTGCTTTCAGCAAAAGGCCCCAGAGTGGCAGAGGCCATGTAGTTGCACTTCACCAAAAGCAAGGTGAGCATGGCCACCCCAATAGACAGCAGGGCCAGTTTGGTCACCAGAAAGGCCTCAACTTCAGCAATCCTGGATCGTGACCAGTCCTCTTCTCTGAGTGTGCCAGTTCACAGCCCTTGAATGAAGAGGCCAGGTACCCTCGAGAAAAGATCACGTGGTAATATCCCAAGTATATTCCGTCCCTCTAACCCCTGCCTTTCCCACAGGGCCTGCATGGGTCGGGGAAGCTCTGTGCTGGAGAAAGGGATGAACCAGAAACTTTGGCGGGATTTGGGGTGCTAGTTCTGAACTAACATTAATCCCTGGGACCCAGAGCACCCCTGGAGTCGGGTGATAAATGGAATTAGTTTATTTCTCCTTATTGTGGGTATATATACAACAACAACCCAAAGCCATCCTGACATTTTTAAAATGTACAATTCAGTGACATGAATCACGTTCACCAAAAAATATGACATGAGGAACATATTAATGTCATTGAACAGTACATGTGAAGATGGTTGAAACAACAAATGTTTCGTTACCTATATATTTACTACAATTAAAAAAATATATATATATGGAATACTTCATGAGCTGAGTATCCTCCAAGCCAGTGATCCCGGAAGTTTCCTGACATACAGGACCAAGATCTGGGGTGGGAAAGAAACCTATATTTCCATACACTCACTGAGTCCATCTTTCTTGACTGAATCCACCTCTACGTGCTGAGCAACCCAAGGTTATCATCAGGTTCACTTGTAATGGTCACTTTGTCTTATACCAGGAGTTCCCGGGTAGTATATTTGGTTAAGCGCTGTACTACTAACCCAAAGACGATTCGAAAGAAAGCCATGGCAATCTACTTCCAAAAGGTCACAGCCTTAAAAAGACTATGGAGCACAGTTCTACTCTGCAACACAACACATGGAGTCGTCATGAATTGGAATTGACTTGACAGCAATTCTTTTATTTTTTGGTTTTGACTGATACCAGGTGCAGTGATCTCAAAGTCACTCCCTGGCCATGCCCCCAAAGCAGGTACACTTGCTGCGTCTCATCAGCCAGGGCCTAGGCCTGCAGAAGGCACACAGAAGGGGACATGTAGGCACAGGGGTATCGCCTGTATGGTTAGCACTGGCCTCATAGCCACCCCTTGGACACAACCCAAAGTACATTGGCTGCTCCATCAAGGGGTGCCTGCTTTGAGCCTGGGTGAGGACCCGGGATGCCTCTCGTGACAACTGCTCCAGGATCCTCTGTGACCTCAGGTGCCTGGGTGCCAGCTCAGGGGAGGATAGACTCACAGGGTATCCATTCAGCTCTTAGAGGCCATGGTCACATCCTGGCCAATTTCAGGCAGGGCCATTCTCCTAGAAAGCTGGGTCTAGCTCGAGCGCTGCACAGACACCAGGCTGAGTTTTAAAGGAACCTGAGTTGGTGGCTTCAAGGTCATCATGTGTCCTTCTCTCCACAGTTCAGATGCTGTCCCCACCCCTGCTGGAGCCTGAGGATGCTGCCACATCCCCAGGAAGTCACCTTGAGGCTGGTGCAGACGCCCTCTCTTTGGTGCGTGCTAAGGCTGCACTTGGCCAAGCCTTGCTGAAGGCCTGCAGACCCAACTCCTGGAAACTCATCACAGGCTCCCGAAGCCAAGCAGAGCTGACGGTGTCCCCGCGCCACCCAAATGCCCCTTCTATTGTGACCCTAGGGCTCTCCACCGGTGCCCACCATGGGTGGATGGGGTGGAATGGGGACAATGGCTACAAGCACCATCTGGGGACAGGTATCAGCTGAAATAGGAGTGTCCTCCTTCCAACTCCATCTGCCCATGCAGGTGTATCCTGGAGGGGCCTGCCCCCCCTCTTCCAGATACCACTGCCTTGTCCTGGCCGAGCAGGGACACAGTTGGAACTCAGCCAGGGCCTCTGCGGCACAGAGCTGCCCTCTAGACCTCTTGATTAACCTTCATTAACGTTCAGGTAAAACTGAGATATGTGACCTCCAAACCGACCAGACAACCCCTTGGGGAACTTCCAGACACTCTCCTTCTGCCACTGCTCTTTCCCACAAGCTGGCCTTGTGGTTGGTACACCCCGGCCCATGCAAAGGGGCAGAAGGGACTGCCAGAGGCTGGCAGAGGACCTCTGTTCCTGGTGCCTGGGTAAAGCTAGCCCTGACTGCACACAGGAAGAGACGAAGTCTTAGCACTCTGGCCTGTCAGGTCTCCAGCAGCCAGCATACACCACAGGGCTGTTCTATTGTGGGGCCCACAGCCCCGCTTCAGACCCTGTTTTTTTTTTAACTCCAAAAAAAACACCACACCCAGTGCTGTCAAGTCGATTCCGACTCATTGCAACCCTATAGGACAGTGTAGAACTGCCCCATAGAGTTTCCAAGGAGCGCCTGGTGGATTCGAACTGCCGACCTCTTGGTTAGCACCACGCCACCAGGATTTCCTTAGTTCTAATAGACTTTATTTTTTACAGCAATGCTGTAGACTGCACTGGCTCCCCCCAAAATACGTGTTGTAAATCCTATCCTCTACGCTTGTGGTGGAGCCCTTGTGGTGCAGTGGTTAAGAGCTTGGCTGCTAACCAAAAAGTCTACAGTTCAAATCCACCAGCCACTCCTTGGAAACCCTATGGGGCAGTTCTGCTCTGTCCTATAGGGTAGTTGTAGGGTTTGGTTTTGGTTTAGGCCTGTGGTTACAATCCTATTTAGGAGCGGGTTGTGTTTGTTAGGTTAATGAGGCAGGATTAGTGTAGGGTGTATCTTGAGTCAATCTCTTTTGAGATATAAAAGAGGCTAAGCCCAAGCCAGCAAGCAGAGATGGGGGAAGAGAGACACCAAGCCACATGAAGATCACCCAGGAGTAGAAGCTCAGAAGAGACAAGGACCTTCCTCCAAAACCAACAAAGACAGAAAGCCTTCCCCTGGAGCCGGCACCCTGAATTGGGATTTCTAACCTCTTAAACTGTGAGGAAATAAATTTCCGTTAAAGCCATCCACTTGTGGTATTTCTGTTACAGCAGCACTAGATAACTAAGACACACAGTTTTAGGTTCATAGAAAAATTGTGCAGAAAGGACAGTCTGTTCCCATATGTCCCCGCCCCTCGCCTTGGCCCAGACCCAGTTTTAAAACTTCCTTCCACCCCAACCTCATCCCTCTGTGGTCCTGGGGGCTCACCCAGTTTTCTTCCCCTCCAAAGTCTGTCTTTCATTAAAGGCCTTTCTCTCTCTACCCGGCTTCCTGAGAACTCCATGAAGTCCCCCAGGTCCCACCTTCCCTGCAGCTCCCAAAACAATTGTCTTAGGGAAGAAGAGAGAGAAGAGGGGAGAAGAGAGGAAGGAAAGAGGGATGAGAAGGAAAAAAGATGAGAGAAAGAGAGAGGGAAGGGAGGGAAAGGGAAGGGAACAAGGAAAGGATGAAAGAGAAGGAGGAGAGAGAGGAGGTACCAAGCAGGGAGATCAAGATCACTCTCTTGTCGCCATCAACCCTTTCCTGTCCCTCTTATTTCCTACCAAGCCCTACTTGAGTGAAGACGAAGAGACAAACGGGTTCATCCTAGTTTAACTTTTTTCTCCACTGAAAACCAAAAATGTAAGCATTTGTTTTATGATATTGTCTAGGGCATGGATGGAGAAAAGAGAGAAATATTTTTGGTATCTATCCTGTCTGTCTGCTTTTTGTTTGTTTTTTAAAGGTCTTTTTAGCTTCAAGTTAATTGAATACCTGAACCTTTGCTGTGTAAATAACACAGATAGAGAGTAAACTTCGCTGGCCCTGGACTCCAACCTTTGTTTAACATCCCCCAGGCCCCCACCCTCTGACCTATCCCTGGTCCCCACAAGTGGGAGGTTTGGAATTTGTTACCTGGAAATTTAGAGTCAGAGAATAAATCAAGAGGCAAAGCACGTTGGTTTTAACCTGTTGCCTCCGAGCAGACCGACCCTTTAGGACGGAGTAGAATTACCTCACAGGGTTTCCAATGAGCAGCTGGTGGATTCGAACTGCCAACCTTTTGGTTATCAGCCGAACTTAACAGTGCTAAAAATGCCAGCACATCTGATAGTTCTTCTCTGGCCTCAGCTACTTCTTGCCCTCTCTGTCAAAGTGGTGACCTGTTGTTGTGAGCTGCTGATGAGTTAGCCCATAGCTCCTGGTCACCCCTGACTCATGGCCATCCCATATGCAATGGAACAAAATGCTGTACTCCATAGGGTTTTCATGGCTGATTTTTGGAAATTGCCTGGCCTTTCTTCCTAGTTCCTCTTAGTCTGGAAGCTTTGCTGAAACTGCTTAGCATCATAGCTAGAGGTGGCCTAAAAAAAAAAAAAAAACGTGTTGCCATCAAGTCGATTCCGATTCATAGCAACCCTATAGGACAGAGTAGAACTGCGTCATAGGGTTTCCAAGCAGTGGCTGGTGGATTCAAACTGCCAACTTCTTTGTTAACAGCCGCAGCTCTTAACCACCGCGCCACCAGGGATCCTGAGGTGGCCTATTTATATAAGAGGGGGTCAAATACCCTTTCCAGTCACTTGATGAGCTTGCCCATGCTCTACCACCCTCTCAGCATATATGTGCCCATCGGACATTTATTTTTAGTACATTCAGACAAGAATGCACTTTCTAAGTGATGAAATCCCTCTGATTTCCTATTTATCTCTATATCTTGTTGAGCTTGTCTAGGTTTATTTTTCTTCTTATTGGAGTCTTCTTCTAACAGTGCTTTCAAAGAGGGGCTATTCTGATTCCTTATATGTCAATATTTTAGCTAGATATTGAAATCTAGGTTCAAAATTCTTTCTCTTTGATACTTTCAATATATTATTCCAATTTCTTCTTAAATTCAGTGCTACTGTTAAGAAAATCTGAAGTCAGTCTAATTCTTGTTCCTTCCTCAGCCCTTCCACCATCCAGATGCCTGGGATACAGATGCAATGGCTGGAGCTCTAGCTTCCAACATGGATCATGAGGATGAAGCTGCACCCTTGGGTTAGGGGAGCAGTGACCTGGAAAAAGCCTGAGTCCTCAAAGACCTAGTGAATAGAGTTGCTATATTAGCCATGAACTGTCTACCTCCAAACTTTTATAGAAAAGTAAACAAAAGTTTCATTTTGTTTATGCCATTGTTATTTGGGAGTCTCTGTTACTGGCAGCTGAAACTAATCTTAATTAATGTATCCATTAAATCTACTTTGACTTATATATGCTCTCCAGAAGTTGAGTTATTTTTTTCCCAGTGAGTTCATGTGCCCTTGGCTATCAGCTACCTTGGCTGGTAATGACTATACCTGGAAGACACTAAAGGCTAGGTGGGCACTACCTTGTATCCCTCCTGGGGAGCTCAAAGAGGGTGGGGTCAGGAATTGCCTATAGGATTACAGTGGGGGCTTGGCATACGCATCCCACCAGACAACTCCTCAGGAAACTTCTGGACACTCTCCCCTGGCTACCACTCTTTTCCATGAGCTGGGCCTTGTGATTGGGAGGCCCTGGCTCCTGCAGAGGGAGAGAAGGGACTGCCAGGGGCTGCCAGCTATGGTTGTTCTGAGCTTCTAGCCCCAGCCTGATGTTACTGTCTCTGGCTGGCACTGCTGTTTTCTGCCTCCCAGCATCATGGCAGTGGAGGAGGTGGGGATGGGAGTGAGCAGTGATCTACTCAGACCAATGTGGAGTAGAGAAAAGAGCACAACTATAAGTTTTTCATGCAGACCATGCCCCTTCTGGAGTCCCTAGGTGGTGCAAATGGTTAACATGATTGGAGTTGAGTCCACATGGAGGCACCTCGGAAGAAAGGCCTGGTAATCTACCTCTGAAAAATCAGCCATTGAAAACCCTACAGAGCACAAATATTCTACTCTGACACACATGGGGTCGCCATGAGTTGGAGTCGACTTGATGGCAACAGGCTTTTTCCCCCTGTATTGCACCGGCCCCTCTTCTTCGAGGGGCTGCTCTTTCCTCCAAACACACCTGCTGCCTCAAGAGAGGTTGGTAGCTTCTCATGGTTTTTACTTAGTTTCTCGGAGTTGTCGTTACCCTTTCTTGCTTCTTTGCCATCTTCAGGGATGTAGTCACAGGAGGGAGCCAGCGTCTCAAGTACATGCACTGTCTTGCCAGTCCTGCATTATTTTTTTCTTGGTGTTGATCACCGCCTGAAATTGTTATTTCTGTGTTCCTTGTTTATTGCCCTCTCCCCCAACCTCCTACTAGGACATTAGCTCCATGAGGGCGGGGATGTGTGTGTTCACAGCTGTCTCCACAGAGCGGGCACAGCGCTGGCAGAGATGCTCAATAAACATTGGTTGAGTGAATTGCTGAGCTGCTACTGGAACCCAGGCCCTGGTTCCAACCCAGGGATTCTTGCTCCAAGTTTGGGGCTCCTCCCCACCCACCCAGCTCCGGGAATTCCTCCCTGGGTATTGTGGCACCATTCCAAGGGCATCCCAAAGACAGTTTACAAATGCAAAAGGTCATATGAATCAGGACCCCACAAAGATATGGGGCCCTTCCCTCAAACACTGGCTCAAACAACTGCTGGACAGTGAAAATCAAGGCAAGGCTGTGTGTTCTAAATCCTTGAATCCCAACTCCTTGCACACAGTAGGTGCTCAAGAAATGTGTATTTTATCGAATGAACAAAAACCCTCCAGGAGATGTTTCAGCATAATTGTAGCAGGCAGGAAACAGGGAAACCAGAAGAGGGAATTAGGGGTCATAAGGTGAAGGAGAGGGCTGAGTAATTAACACGTTCTTGAACCAAAGGGGCCTTTGTTACTGTGTGTGTAATAGATAGGGAAGTAAAAGCCTTGACCAGCACAGCCTAATAAGGTCACCAGCCCCAAGGGGGTATTTCAATTTGTTGTTGTTGTTAGCTGCCATCAAGTCGGCCTGACTCATGGCAACCTCCTACACAGCAGAAGAAAACGCTGCCTGGTCTGGCACCATCTGCACGATCGATTGCAGACTGGATCATTGTGATCCCCAGGGTTTTCAGCAGCTGATTTTTGGAAGTAAATCTCTGGGACTTTCTTCCTAGACTGTCTTAGTCTGGAAGCTCTGCTGAAACCTGCCCTGCATCATAGCAACACTCAAGCCCCCATTGACAGATGGGTGGTGGCTATGCATGAGCGCCATTGGCTCTCCACCGTGGAAGGCCAGAATTCTACCACTGAATCACAAATGCCTCATTATTTAAATTTAACCCAGTGCAAAATTAGGTAAAATATAAGTATCACTTCCTCAGACACAGTTGCCACATTTTGAGTGGCAGTGGGTTTATAACAGACACATGTGGCTAGCGCCTACTGCATTGTACAATGCAGATAGCATAGAACATTGCCTGGGTGGCAGAATGTTCTATTGGACAAGGCTGAACTGGACGATTAGAAAGGAAATGCGCGCTGCCCTCTTGGCGTCCTTTTCTGAGACAGTGAGTCCAAGTGGGGGCCCCATCAGCCTTCTCCCTCTGCCCTCTGGACGTTCTGCTGGACGAGGGAACGACACTGCCTGCCTCCTTCGTGTTCAGCAGAGAACATCCCAGGGCTCACAGCAATGCGCGGCAGGTAGTAAGCACTTCTTGAGGTAACTGGTACCTCGATACGTTTTTGTTAAATGCTAAAGGCCCCAAACGGGAGTTGGGGGACAGAAGTAATCCCTGCTGCCCTCCTGTCTCTCAACTCTTTCTGCACTTTCCCACCCACTCCCCGAAAGCAGTGCGGGTCCTCCCAAAGTTCCTTCTTTCAAAACACGGCCGGCTCATCAGATATACCTGCCCCAGGTCTCAAAGCCCTTATCTAATACTGTGCTGGTGTATTCGTTCACGTGATCTTTTTTTTCTGTCTTCCCCCACCCTCCGTAGGCCAGTGCCTGCACCTGGTGAGAACCAAAACCAAACCTGTTGCGGTGGAGTCGATTCTGACTTATGGCGCCCCCATGTGTTACTGGGTAGAACTGCTCTATGGGTTTTCTTGGCCTCTCTGCTGCGGCGCCGCTGGGTGGGTTGGAACGGCCAACCTTTAGGTTAGCAGCTGAGCGCAAATAGTTTGCACCACCCAGGGACCTCGGCACCTAATACGTTCTCAATATTTATTGAACGAAGACTGGCTCAGTTTCTCCGCGTCTCGTCGGCCACTGGGCCAGCGAGAGAAGCCACCCTTGGAGGGCTCGGGGCGATGCGCTGAGGACCCGAGCGGCGGCCGGGGTCTGACCAGCGCGGCCCTGGGGGCGTGTCCTCCGGGTCGGGCGTCCCGGGAGGCGGGCAGCGGGCCTCACACAGCAGAGGGAGGCGGCATGGAGAGCGAGCTGGAGGCGCTGGCGGGTCAGCCCGTGCGCCCTGCCGAGCCGCCCTTCCAGGCGCTGGTGGAGGCGGCCGGGGGCCGCGGGCAGGTGCTGCTGGTAGGCGAGCTGTGGGAGCGCGAGCCCAGCCGCGCGCAGCTGCGGGACTTCGCGCGCGCCCTGTTCCCGTCCGAGCCGGCGCGGGCCAATCCTGGCAGCGACGCGGGCGCGGAGCCGGGGACGGCGCGCGGGGCGCCGGTGGCACGGGGCACGCCCGGGCCGGCCGCCCGCGCCATCCGCTCGCCGCTGGTCTTCGTGCTGTGCCGCGCCGCGTCGCTGGCCGCCCGGGGGCCGCGGCGCCGCCTGCGCGAGATGCTGCGGGACGTGCGCGGTCGGCGGCCGGCCGGCGCGGCGCTAGTAGGGGTGCTGGTGGCCGAGGCCGGGCCGGAGGATGCGGTGGCGCCGGCGCTGCGGCTGCTGGAGGCGCTGCTGCGCGCAGTGTTCGGCCGTCAGACTGGGGGCCCAGTGCAGGCGGCCGCCTACTGCCCCGGCCGCCCGGCCTCCAGCCTGGCTGTCCAGGCGGCTGCCTGCAGGGCCCTGCAAGCCGCTGGGCCCGGGCAACTAGGTGAGGCTGCGGAGGGAACCGGGCAGGGGAGCGGGCGGCGGAGGGTGGGGGGGGTCCCCCAGGTTGAACCTCTTTGGACCGGCCTCCCTCCTGGTGCACGGGAATAAACTGAGATCGGGAGAGGGGAGATGCCTAGCACAGGGCCTCGCACCTGGAGCGGAGTGGACCCTGGGCCCAGAGGTTGGTTCTGTCCTGGAAGAATTGGAGTGCACAGGAGATGCAGGGAGCCCCGGAAGCAGAGGGGGACACGCGCAGGGGGAAGCTGGTGGAGAGAAGGCTTGGACTGGGCGGGCCAACGATACAGAAGAGGGGAAGAAAGGGAAAGGGATGGAAAGGCCTTGGGTTGCACAAAAGTTGCAAGGTTGGGGGAGGGGGCAGAAGTGGGATTAGGCGGTTGGTGGTGCCAGGAACTTCTAGGACGCTGCACAGCTTGGGGTCAGGGAACTCTAGCGCTGTGTGAGAGCCTCGCGGGGTCATAAGAAGAAGGCAGCGGAAGTTATGGGGGAAGGGGGTGAGCGACTGAGCACAGAATTTTCTAACTCTGCCACTCTACTGCCCACCCCCTGTGTGATTCCCTGTGGCCCTCAGGCCTGCTGCTGCCGCCTTTTCCCTGCACCCTCTCCTAAAGTGTTGCAAGGAAAGTGAGGGTCTTCTCCTGCCCTCCCGCAGCCATCAGCTGTGGGGTCAGAATCTCATCCATGCTGGGACTCGAGGTTTTACAGAACTCTCCAGGGTCCTAGGACTAAAATGTGGGCATTGAGTATATCTGGATCTTGCAAAACTGGAAGATGCGGGAAGTTTTCTTTGCACTTCCAGCTCCCTGCACCCCCCTGGAGCGCCAGCAGCCCCCCAAGCCCTCCAGGCTTTCCTCCAGGCTCTGCCAACGCTTCTGCAAAAAGGTTAATGCAAACAGTGGCTGTGTTGTGCCTGGGGGGCCGTCGGTGTGTTAATCAGCAACCGAGATACCAGACTTGGGGGGGAAGGGAAAAAAGGTGCTTTCCTAGCTGGGAGACTAGTACTTACGACATCACAAATGTCCCAAAGCTAGCCTGGTCTGCTTGGGTGAGGGCTGGGTCCCTCTCAACTTCAGAACTGGTCCTAACCTTCCTCCGCCTCCCTAAAAGCCCTGTCTGTTTAGGCCTCAGGGAATCCAGCTCGCTTTGAAGCCCAAGGGCCAGCATTCTGAAAGCACTGGGAATTGTCCCTAGAGGGACTGTTACTCTGATTGTTGATACCCCTTTTGCTCACCTGACATCATGGAAACAAAACATTCAAGACCCTAATGAGCCAGTGCCTTGTCTGTTACCAGCCCTCACCTGTTCCAGAGAAATGACTCTCAGTTCCCCAAAGCCAAGCTTGCTCTGGCCCCCTCTTCACCTAGCCAACCCATCTCGTCCTTCCCAACTGGGCTGCCTCTTCCAGCAAGCCTTCCCGGACCCTTCCCCCTTGCACTTCTGCTCTCTAAGTCCTTACCATGCAGTGCTGTCATTGTTCCCTTTAATCAATTTAATCACTGTCTTCCCATTCCCTGACCCCTGCCTGGCATCTGCAGTGTGTGAATGAATCCTTAGTTTGACGAAGCCTCCTTTTAAACACACTTTTGAAATTTTAACATTTTGCAAGGAAATCATTCTCTACGGTGTTAAACTCTTTTCTGCTTTCATAAAAACATACTGAACACAATAAAATTTTCGGATTTCTTCGCTGCTTTTACAGTGATTAGCACCATTACCCTTACACCAAATGGTTTCATGTTGCTAGCCTTTTGCTTGTGGTATGTTTGTGTTTTAAAAGTTTTCCCGTCTCTTTCCTTGCAGCCTGATGGTGGTTCTTATACTTTTAGGTTGCTTGCCTCTTTCAAGTGTCCCTTTACCCCATTTATGGCACCTAACCCTACTACTACTACAAGGAGCCCTGGTGGCACCACGGTTAAGCACTTAAATGCTAACCAAAGGTTGGCGGTTCAAACCCACTCAGCGGCTCTCTGGGACAAAGACCTGGTGACCTGCTCGCCGAAAGATTACAGCCTAGGAAACCCTATGGGGCAGTTTTACTCTGTCTCCTGGGGTTGCTGTGAGTGGAAATCGAGTCGGCAGCACCTAACAACAATAACCCAACTGCTTTGCATTGAAAACCCAAGGATCCAGTCTTATTAAAATTGGGTCCAAATGCAGGTCCTGAATCAAGATTATGAACAAGGATTTTCTGGTGTGTTTTGGCTGCCTGGAGTGTTTTTTGTTGTTGTTGTTGTTTTTAATTTAGTTCCTGCTGACTCTATTCCAAATAGTTGGAGGATATCAGGTGATCTCCAGATAACCAAAGTGGTTAATGAGGAAACTAGGATCAACTTGTAATTGTTCTATTTGTGATTATCAAAAAGATTACATCTATATTTTTATTTTATACTTGTTAGGAAATAGTTTGAACTGAAAACCAGGGGGTTAATTACTACTCTTGGAGTATGGTCTTAGTCATCTAGTGCTGCTATCACAGAAATACCACAAGTGGATGGCTTTAACAAACAGACATTTATTTCTTCCAGGTAAAGTAGGGTAAAAGTCCAAATTCAGGGTGTCAGCTCCAGGGGAAGGCTTTCTCTCTCTTTCGGCTTTCTCATCAGTCTTCCCCTGGACTAGGAGCTTCTGCATGCAGGGACCTCAGGTGCAAGGACACGCTCTGCTCCTGGCACTGCTTTCTTGGTGGTATGAGGCCCCCAACTCTCTGCTTGCTTCTCTTTCCTTTTTATCTCTTGAGAGAGAAAAGGTGGTGCAGGCCACACCCCAGGGAAACTCCCTTTACATTGGATCAGGGATGTGACCTGAGTAAGTGTGGTGTTACACTCCCACCTTAATCGTTTTTAACATAGAATTACAATCACAAAATAGAGGACAACTACAGAATATTAGGAATCATGGCCTAACCAAGTTGATACACACATTTTTGGGGAGACATAATTCAATCCATGACAAATATCTTTCTCTGGTGCTGTCATTATAATTGATCCCATGCCATTTTTGTTGCTGTAGTAACCCCACCATGAAGCGAACATCTTGGGGTTTTTGTGAGGATGCAGTGAGATGATATATATGTGTGTGTGTGTATATATATATATATATACACACACAAAATAGTAGTTTCTGATTTGCTTTTTAAGTACAAAAGCACACCCACTTTTGCAAATCAGAATCTTTGTTTTTCAATCAGAGGGCTGAAACCAGGGCAGTTGACAGTTGAAGTGCTTGGTTTGCTGAGCAGAAAATCACTCAGTCGTGTCTGGCCAGAACCAGCTGATCTTGCTTGTGGGGCTTTGTGTTTTTCGTAGGTGAGGGAGCCGGAGAGAGACCGGGCCTCCCAGGACTGCTGGCCTGCTTTTCCTGGGGTCCGTGGAGCCGGAGGAAAGACAGGGCTGATGCCTCCTCCAACGACCCAGCTCAGGGTGAGTGTCTTACTTCCCGGCTTCCTGGACCCCACGGGCGAGTGCTTGGAATTATGGGAGTGGTACTGTCAAAATGGGGATCCTAGGGACAGAACTGGACTGACATCCGTAGTGCATGGACCTGAGCAGTACCACACCACCAGGTGGAGGACATACAGGCTGCCAGACTGGGCTCTTGCCCTGGGCAATCTCCGGCTAATGAGCCTGTGTGGGAAGGGCTATGACACAGGGCATGTTGGGGTGCATTGAGCAAAAACACAGTTAAGTCTCCCCCTGAGGGTCCAGATAATATCAGGGAGGAAGTGACCTTTGATCTGGAGACAGAGGGATTTTCACTGGTGGGAAATTGAGGCAGGAGGGTTTTGGAGAGTCATGCTCAGAAAAAGGTCACCAGCCGAGAGTGCCAGGGATGAGGTATAGCAGAAGGGTAAGGCCGAGGCTGGAGAGTTGGCCCACCGGGCCCCTGGACAGAAGGCTGTCAGTAATGTGGGCCCAGGCTGGTGAGTTCTGTGCAGGGGTGACGAGATGGTGGGTGTGTTTAGGGGGTGACTGGGCAGTAGAGGCAGGGAGAGGCCAGAGGCAGAGCCCAGTGGGGAGAGATGGCGGGCAGCCTGGACCAGACCAAGCACTGTTGGGATGGCGATGAGGAAAGTCATCCCGGAGACATTTCCAGGGTCAAATCATCAGGCCACCAAATGGAGGTGAGGAGAGCGGGAAGGGGAAGACAGCTCTGAGGCATCCACACAAGCACTTGGGTGGGTGTTAAAGCTGTTGGTGGTGGAGACAGAAGTACTCAGGGGAGCAGGTCGTAACCAGCTAAATGGCCATGATCTCCAGCCCCAGTGTACAGAAAAGTATAGCTTTGTGATGGAAACAATGCACCGTGTTTTAAAATAAACTTATTTTATCCCTGACTTTAAAAAATCATTAGTTGATAGATACTTTAGCTTGCTATTGCTGTGTAACGAATGACCACAAACTCAATGGCTTGAGACAATACATGTTAATTATCTCACAGTGGCTGTGGGTCTGGGGTCTGGGCACAGGGTAGCTGTTTCTCTGCTCAGGGTCTCACAGGCCCAGTCAAGGTGTCAGCTGTGCTGATTTGCTTTCTGGAGCTTGGAGTCCCCTGGCAAACTCACATGGTTCTGGGCAGATTTCATGTCTTTGCTGCTGTAGGGATGCAGCCTCTGCTTTTTATTTCTTGCTGGCTGTCAGCTGGGCCGCTCTGAGATTTAAGTGGCTCCTGCAGCTCCTTGCCATGTGGGCCCCTCACAGGCCCTCTCCAAGCATGCAGCTCACTTCTTCAAGGTCAGCAGGAGAATCTCTCTTTCCAGTCTACCAAGAAGGAGACTTACCTAATGTGAGGTGATCACAGGAGTAACATCCCCTAATCTCTGGTGGCATGACAGTTAAGTGCTTGGCTGCTAACTGAAAGGCTGGCAGTTCAAACCCACCCAGTGGCTCCACAGAAGACCTGGCGATCTGCTCTCGTAAAGATTACAACCAAGAAAACCCTATGGGGCAGTTCTACTCTGTCACATGGGGTTGCTGTGAGTTGAAACTGATTCAATGGCACCCAACAACAACAACTATCCCCATTATATCCACAGGTCTTGTCCACATTCAAGGGGAGGCAATTGTATGGGGTGTGTACACTGGGGGCAGAGCTCTTGGGGGCCATCTTAGAATTCCACTGACCACAGTTGAAAGTTCAAAAAATACAAAAAAGGAAAACAAATAAATATTTAATTGCAAAAATGATAACTTTCAGCCTCTCCATCATCCTTTTGGATGTATCTGGAAACTGAAAAAATGATAATAAATAAAGCAAGAGTCACGAACAATTTTACACAAATCTTGGATAACTTCCCTTTCTGTTGCATATACCCAATTATTTGACCTCGTATAGAGATAAATTTATTACAATGCAAGTTGCATTTATGGCCTATATATGTGGTGTATATATATATAATAAACAGGGAATATTACACGGATATACATATTATAGTGTTGTAGACTGCTGTCTTCATCGGTTATATAATTGTCATTCCACATCAATAATTATATGTCTGCAGCTTTTATTTCTTTTTTGTTTAGGTAACTGTAGATTTGTATGCCGTTGTGAGAAGTCATACAAAGCAACCTCATGTACACATGCCTAGTTTCCCCCAATGGCGACACCCTGCAACACTATAGTATAACACTGTAGTATAAAATCTCAACCAGGATATTGACATTGATACAATCCACAACCCATGGATCTTACCGGGATTTCCCCAGTTTTACTTGTACTCATTTGTGTGTGTGTAGTTCTGTGGAATTATATACATCATGCCTGAATCCCATCACACGGGGAGCCACAGTTTATTCAACCAACTGCCTTGTTGGACTTTGAATCAGTTAGGGTGCTTTCAGCTGCAAATAAAGAAACCATGACTCAAGCTAGCCTAAACAGCCAGGGAATTTATTATCTCACCTAAAAGACAGGCCAGAGGTGGTGTCAGCTTCAGCGGGGGTTGATGCAGGGGCTCAGTGACCCCACCAAGGACCCAGGCTCTTGCCTGCCCTGCTGGGCCATCCTCAGTGTTGGTTTCATCCATAGGCTGGCACCAAGATGGCTGCACAGTTCTGCTAATGATTCCCAGATAAAATCCTAGAAGTGGAATTGCTGGGTCAAAGGGTTTTAAGGTTTTGATATGTATTTTGTTTTGTCTTTGAAGTAGATTTTTACTGGGGCCGACTTCCTGCCTTCCGTTCCTAGCTTTCTCAGTCATGTACTTTATCTTCTGACTGGTGACTCCCTCTCCTGTGTTCCAGATATCTTCCGGGACCCTGAGGAGGAGCTGGCACTGACGTCCGTATTTCCCAACGGAGACTGCGAGGATGCCGGAACAAAGACCAGACTCTGTGATGGAGTCCACACTCTCGCAGAGTCCTCTGGAGACTCAAGATGAAGGCTGGCTCCTGGGCTGCCCCCAGCTCTGCCCCTACAGACTGCGCAATGTTAAACTCCTCTGAGCTCCATGTTGACCTTGGGATGGCGGTAACTACAAATGCTCTGTCTGCCAAGGGTCTGCCACATTCATGGACTAAGCTGAGCAGGACCTCCGAAAACTTCTCCCCCGGGGACCTGCTCCCCACTTAGTGTTTGCTTGCTCTGTGCCGTTGAGACAGATGGTGGCTCCAAGGTGCCATGGGATCCCATGGCACATAAGTGAGCAGCCATCATTTTCAGTACAACTGGAAGGAACTCTGGACAGGAAGTTGTCATATCTGGGGGTGTGGCCTTGCGCACGTCAGTCAGCCTTTGGGGCTTTTGTTCCCAAAAGCTTGAGGTGGTTACCAGCCCAGTGGTTGTCCTCAGCCAGGGGCCGTGCTGCTCTCCAGACATCATTGGAAAAGAGAGACAGAGAGAGTGTGTGTGTGTTTGTGAGGGAGGGTGTGTGTGTGTGTGTATGTGTGTGAGGGAAAGGGTGTCACCACGACTGTGGGGTACCCTTGAGTTTAGTTCCCCACAACAAAGAATTATTTCCGCTCAAAATGCCAATTGAGGCCCCTTGGGGAAACTACAGGAGCCCTGATGGTATGGTAGTTAAGCAGTCAGCTGCTAACCGAAAGGTTGGCAGTTGGAACGCACCGGCCACTCCCTGGGAAAAAGATGTGGCAGTCTGCTCCTGCAAAGATCACAGCCTTGGAAACTCTATGGGGCAGTCCTGCTCTGTCCTATAGGGTCGCTGGGGGTCAGAATCAACTTGACAGCAGCGGGTTTGGTTTTGGGTTTGGAGAAACTCTGGACAAGCCAATCCCTTCTCCCTGTCAAACTCTAGAATGAGCCCCCCAGACCACAGAGGGTGGAGCTGGGCTTCTGGAACCTGGCTCTCGGAACAAGCCAGAGTAAAGGCCCCACCTTTGCCCTGGAGACCCATCAAGTTGTAGTTGGGTGGGCAGGGAGCCCAAGGAGCTCTGTGTGCTCAGGCCCAGGACAGAAACGGCCACGCAGGCCTGGGAGAAGAAAGGGCCCTCCTGCTTCCTTATGTTGACACAGACTTTCTCTGCCAAGCCCTTTGAGCGTAAGGATGCTGGGAGCTGCCCAGGTCATCACATAGAGGAAAGTTAGGGGCATGGGACACACAGGCTAGGGGTTTGCTATAGATCATAAGTCCTCATCCAAGGTGAAACCAGACCCGTCCAGAGGTACCCTGAGCCCCTGACCTGTGTCTGTGTCAGGCAGGGGCGATGACATTCACTTCCAGAGGGAACACCACCCTATCTTTCTGGCTGCCTCTGGAGAAATCCAGAGCCTTTGGAATGGCAGAGGCAGCTCCTGGTTTACCCTAGCAGGATACACCGTCTAAAGGAAGTCACTGGTGCCATGCATTCACACGCGACACCCTCAGCAGACACAAGTCATGCCTGCTGCCTGCCTGGCGCCCTGCAAGGCGCTGCATAAGTTCGGTGACGTATTTCAGCTCTTTCTGATGGAGCCAAAATGTGGAATGAGAAAACCATGGCAGATGGGCTCTATGATATTGAGCAACACTTCCTGCTCGGTGCCTGGATTTCTTCTGCATACTAAGGAGCTTTGTCCTGTCCCCTCTCTGCCTCATGGCGATAGTGTGAGGATGGGCAGGATGGTGTCCTATTTGGGGTTAGTTGGCACCAGGCGTCATTTTAATAATGTCCAGCAGTCTCACCAATAGATGCATCCAGCCAGCTTCCTTCTGCACAAGAATGAACTCAGTGAATTCCTGTTGGTTTTGTTTCCAAATGGGGAAACTGGTATTTTTTTTTTAAGCTGCTCTATTTTTCTATTCCTCCATTACTTTCTTTGTCTTAATTAGGTTAGGGTTTTATTATTGGGGGGAGCTTTTTTTAAGTTAGGAATTTGTTGAAGGCAAAGGTTACAAGGCCTGGAGATCTGCTTCTGTAGATTACAGCTAAGAAAGCCCTAGGGAGCAGTTCTACTCTGTAACACATGGAGTCACCATGAGTCGGAACCAACTCAACGGCAACAGGTTTGGTTTGTTGCTTTTTTTATCCAAAGGGTGGCGTATACATCTTTCATTACCTTCGTGTTTTCAGTGAATAGCTGAAGAGAGAAGGGCTTTCTTTACTGAGGTTTGGGTTCTGCCTCCCAGCATAACTAACTGGTTAGCACAGACCTGAGATCCTTCCGGGGCCATCTCTGCTTTCTTGAGACTTGGCACCATCTTTTTAGGGATAGTCTAATTGCTGTTTTCTAGCAGACAGAAGAGTTAGATGCTGGAAGGGATGATCTTGGTGGCGGGCCTCTTCCCTGAAGGATGTTCACAAGGCACTGAAGGTTGGGATGAGTTGAGGTGGGCCTGTCTGAGGGCCGAGGCCCCACGATTAGGTCAGTGGTTCCAGGAGCCATCTCCAGGGGCCTCCAGCTGGCCAGTGTCTGGAGTCCATGTCCTAATCTTTATAACGCGGCTGCTTCTGACTTGAATTGATAACCCCTAATACCTAATAAAACCAAACAATACCTCATTGGTATCTTACTGAACAGAATGAAGCTTCTGTTTTCATTCTTGGAAGGTGTTCCTTGTAGGGCCCATGGGTGCTGAGAATCTGGGCAAATGGTTGTTGTTGGGTGCCATGGAGTCTTTTCGACTCATGGCGACTCCTTCAAATAATTTGTGGCCTGAAAGTTTCCTGTCCCTTGCCCTGGTTGACATCACAGCCCTACTGGCTGGGGCTGGACAACATGTAGCTGGAAAGCATAAGCAAATATGACAAGGATTTTTAAAAGGATAACGTGCAGCTTTGTATACAATAGTGCAGGTTTAACTAGAGATAAAATAGCCTTGACTGAGACTCAGAGAACCTTTGTAATATTTGTGTCACAACTTTTCTCCTCTCAAAGGGTTTTTCCCTGGGAGGACTGTACAACCGGAGTCCCTTACTTGTCAAACTGAAAGCTTAAGGCAAAGGGGCCATGGGCTGAGGCGTCCACCCCTGTGATCTCCGTGAGCCCCCATGCCTGGGCAGAGGCCTGAGGACTAAACCCCACTGGGGGAAGGTTAACGATGGCTTTGGTCCCTTTTAAGCAGCCTACATTTTAAGGTGGAGTAGAACAATACTGCACAGAGCATGGGGCCAGGAGGCTGAACTTTGTCCTGTTTGGGAGGCAAACACTGCCAGCCCAAAGGATAAGAGGAGGAAGCAAGCTGCTTTGTACCAAGGGCTGCCTAACCCCCTCCTGACCTGGTTTTGCACGTTAACGTCTCAGGGCTTGGGATTGGGACAGGCGTGGAGTTTGGCTTGGGCAGCTGGCCGCTTGTGCAATCTGGGAGTTCAGGGGGAACGGCACAGGTCAGAATGCACAGTCAAGGCTGACATGCACCCTTCAGATGCCTTTGGGGCTTCCTAAATGGGAGCAGATGGGGGCAGTGGTAGTTCAGTGGTAGAATTCTTGCCTTCCATCAGGAGACCTGGGTTCGATTCCTGGCAGATGCATTTCATGCGCAGCCACCAGACTAAGACAGACTAGGAAGAAAGACCTGGTCATCTATTACCAAAAATTAGCCAATTAAAAATCTCATGGATCACCATGGTCCTAACTGCAGCTGATCGTGGGGATAGCAGAGGACCGGCACAGGTCATGCGGATGGCAAGGACTGGCCGCTAACAGTGATTGGAAGTGGAGATAGAGACTGCCCTGCTGGGCGGGGCTGTGGTTTGCACGGGTACCAGGAATCCCACTCAGGGGACCAGAGTGTTGGGCAGCTCAGGGCCAAAGCGGGGCTGGGCACTGGGACCGGTACGGGGCTGGGGCTCTGGCAAGAGCGAGAAGCTTTCTGGCCTCTTCCCTGTGCCCCCCAGCCCCAGTCAGAGTTCCTGCCACAAATGCAGACCCAGGCCTGCACCACACCAGAACCATCTTGCCTCTTCTGGGACAGCTGAAATTCCGACACCCTCAGTTAGGGACTGAGGCTTACGTATTCAGTCAGGTTGTGGCTCCTGCCCTGGATTTAGTGGGCTTAGTCCTGTGACTGAATCCTCCTTCTGAGTCCTGATTGCAGAAACTGGGTCTCTGTCTCGTTGCTGGAGGCCCTCCTATCGCTGACTGGGTGTCTTAGTTACCTAGTGCTGCTATAACAGAAATACCACAAGTGGATGGCTTTGACAGAGAGAAATTTATTTCTTCACAGTAAAGTAGGCTAAAAGTCCAAATTCAGGGCATCAGCTCCAAGGGAAGGCTTTCTTTCTCTGTCGACCTTCTTATCAGTCTTCCCCTGGACTAGGAGCTTCTCCATGCAGGGACCCCAGGTCCAAAGGACATGCTCTGCTCCTGGCACTGCTTTCTTGGTGGTGTGAGGTCCCCAACTCTCTGCTTGCTTCCCTTTCCTTTTATCTCTTGAGAGAGAAAAGGTGGTACAGGCCACATCCCAGGGAAACTCCCTTTATATTGGATCAGGGATGTGACCTTAGTAAGAGTGTTACAATCCCACCTTAATCTTTTTTAACATAAAATTACAATCACAAAATGGAGGACAACCACACAGTACGGGAAATCATGGCCCAGCCAAATGGATATACACATTTTGGGGGGGGACATAATTCAGTCCATGACACTGGGTAACCAGGTCTTCTCAGCTCAGGGTGCTTACCCTGGATCATTATCCCTCAACCCCAGACAACTCTCACCCTGACTACCTAGGGTCCCATGTGCATCCTGGCTCCAGAGCTGCCTGATGCCAGAGCAGACATGCCCAGCCCCTTCTTTCCTGACAGGAATGGGTCTCCCTGCCCCTACAGCAGAAAGCAGGCAAGATGGAGGAGGCCATTGGGCCAGGCCTGTGTGGGAGAGCAGTTGCCGGTCTATACCAGCACCGCCCAAGAGAAATATAACGCAAGTCCCAGATGTCATTTATATGTCATAACTGCCCCCATAGGGTTTCCAAGGAGAGGATGGTGGATTTGAACTACTGACCTTTTGGTTAGCACCCAAGCTCTTAACCACTATGCCACCAGGGCACCGTGTGTCATTATATGTCATAAATTTTCTAGTCACCACACTAGAAAAGAGACAAGTGAAATTAATTGAAATAATATATTTAGCCCAATACATCCAAAATGTTATCAACTGTAAATATAAAAAAAATTATTACTGAGTTATTTCATTCTCTTTTTGTGCCAAGTCTTTGAAATACTATGAGAATTTTACACTTAGAACTCCCAACTAAATTTTTATCAGAAACACTTGATATTTCTTGAGATTGCATTACATTTATAGCTAAAAAGGTAAACTTACATTCCCAAGTTGTCCCAAATATACTTAGAAGTTTTCCAATAACTGATCTGAGTATTAGTTTTTAAATTCAAATTTAAATGAGTTAAAATTTATTTCCTCAGTCACACTAGTGTCCAAGTGCTCAATAACACATGTGGCTGCCATACTGGACAGTGAGGTTCGAGCCAGAGACCTGTCTTGAGGGTTGGGTTCACATGGTTCCTGAGGCAGGAGCTCCCCCCCCCACCCCCTTGCTCAGAGCTGACCGGTCATCCAAACTCTCAGGCGTGGGGGCGACAGTGGCTCCCAGTAGCTAGCCTGTCCAAAGCAGCCATCTGGTTGCCCAAGAGGAGCTGCCCTCCTGGACACCATCCTCAGAGGAAGAGAATCCTAGCTTCTCCCTGAGGCTTCCGGGGTCCTTGTGTGCTTCCATCTACCCAGACCAAAGACAGCCCTCACCAGGCATCAGGAAAGGCGTGGTGACCGAACACTCCACCCATGGCTGCATCTCACATTCCTACCCCAATGAATAAATGGTTTTTGTCTTAAAGTATGTGACGTCCATGTCGTACCTGCAACAGAACCAGCCTCGTGGTTAAGTCCCTGTCGACATAACAGGAACGGTGGTTTATGCAGGCCCGCTCCATACCCAGTCCTTCATTAGAGCCCTCCTCCCAGCCGTCCTGCTAGGTGGGTGGATCCGATCCTTGCAGCAGAGGCCAGGAGGTGCAGGTCAGGGACACCCACGGCTCAGGGCTTTGACCCAGGTGTGCCAGGTTCCAGTGCTCACTCTTTGCATCTCATCACGCTGCACCTAAACGAGCAGTCAAGCTCGTTTTCTGATAGGAAGACTGATCCAGACCCAGGAAGTGAAATGCCGGCATTCTGGCGCAGGAGGGTCCATAGGCTTCTCGCAGCCTTCCGGAGTTCTCCTGCTTGTAGGGAGAATTGTGACCACCAGAGGGCGCCGCTCCCGTCAGGGAGATGCTCTAGTAACACTTAGAAAGCCACACTTGTTTCGGTGCAGTCCGTTCTGGCTCATGGCGACCCCATGTGTGTGAGAGTTAGAACTGCACTCAGTGGGGTTTTCAATGGCAGTAATCTTACAGAAGAAACCCCGGCGGTGGTGAAGTGCTGCAGCTGCTAACCAAAAGGTCGGCAGTTTGAATCCACCAGGCGCTCCTTGGAAACTCTATGGGGCAGTTCTCCTCTGTCCTATAGGGTCGCTATGAGTCGGAATCGGCTCGACGGCAAGGAATTGTTCTTGTTGCGATCTTAGGGAGGAGTCCTGGTGGTGCAGTGGTTAAGAGCTATATCTACTAACCAAAAATTCAGCAGTTCAAATCCACCAGCTGCTACTTAAAAACCCTATGGGGCAACTCTACTGTGTCCTATAGGGTCGCTATGAGTTGGAATCGACTCGATGGCAATGGGATTGATTGGAGTTTTATGGAAGTAGATTGTCAGGCCTTTCTTCCACTGTGCTGCTCTGTGGATTCAAGCTTCCAACCTTTTGGTTAATAGTCGAGCACAAACCACTGGCGTCACCCAGGAATGCCCAGTGTTCGCGGTGGACCATGCGGAAGAAAGCAGCAGCCCAGCACTAGGCAGGGTCACGGTCACGGGCTTATCCCTTCACTCTGACAGTCGATGTCTACTGAGGACACAGTGGACCTCCTTTGGGCTATGAGACACTTTGTATCACCTCTAAATTTGGAGAGAGATAGTTGTTCATGAACAGAGCCCTGGGTAAAAATTCATTCTGTGATCTCACAATGTCCTGAATCTCCTCTCAACGTACATGGAACTTGTTTTAGAGTCAGAGAGGGCAGGGGTTTCAGAGCCGTAGGTCTGAGTTCTAGCCCCATACTGATAACTAACTGACCCTGGGTGTTTATTTGTTCATCCAACAAATGTTTACTGAGCACCTACTATGTGCCTGATCTCTGGACGGCACAGACCATTTGTGTTCAACTACTAACCTAAAGGTTAGTTCTAATCCACCCAGTAGTGCTGTGGAAGGAAGCCTGGTGATCTGCTTCCACAAAGATTAGCGCCAAGAAAACCCTGTGGAGCAGTTCTACTCTGACACACATGGGGTCCTCATGAGTCAGAATTGACTCAACAGCAGTGAGTTTGGGGTGTGTGTGTGTGTGCCTGGCACTGTGCTAAGGATACCAAAATGAATGAGATGTGGCTTTGCCCTTGAGTAGCTTCTTGTGCGGTTTGCACACAGGCAAGGAGACATGATTAACTGTAGTGTGGAAGGGCTGTAAAGGCTCGCATGATGGAGAGGATCAAGGAAGGCTTCCTGGAGGAGGTGCCAGGTGGCTGGGACTCAAGATGAGTGGTGTTAGCCAAGGGTGTGGGGGAGAGGGCTTTGAAGACAGAGGTAAGAGCAAGCGTCGAGGTCAGAGACAAGGCACAGGGCCTCGCTGGGAGCTGCAGGGGTTCTGGATGGCTGGGGCGTGGGGTGCCAGGCAGTGGGTGGCAGGCAGTGATAAAGGGGTATGCAGGGTGAGAGAGTCCTGACGGTGCTTGTTTAGGACACAGCGTCTGGCGGTGGTGAGCAGTGGGCGGAGACTGAGAGTGTAGCGTGACTTCAAGGCTGCCGGAGACAGCTGCAGCCAGGAAAGGGCGGGTGGTGGAGTGAGGAGGGGAACCTGTGCCAGGTGTGAAGGAGACAAGATCAGTGCTGACTGGGTAGGGGCAAGAGGACAGTCAGGGGCGCCCTCAGGTTTCTGCTTCAGTAACGGACGGACCCCCTTCACCTGCATTGAGACCAAGACAGAAGCGAAAGTGGGGAGGGGGCGGACAGTGTGTGATGCTTAGAGGTTGTGAAGTTGGAGGGTCCCTGAATCACCCAAGCAGAGACGTCCAGTAGCGTGTGAGTCTGGCGCTTGGTAGAGAGAGCGGGGCTGCAGGGGTACCTTTGAGGAGCCCCCAGCTTGCCCACAGCCGTGGAAGGTCTTGCACCCTCCCGGGAAGAACGGGGAAGGAGGAGCCTGCGAGTAGAGCCCAAGGGGGGCCTGAGGGTTTTTAGGAGTCAAGAGGGGAAGGAGTGGAGTGGGAGGAGTCAGAGGCTTGGCGCCAACACCCAGGCCTGAAAGCAGAATCCCTGAGAAGGGAAGACCTGATTCCCCCGCCAAGCCATCTCGCAGGGTTCTCGTGGGGCTACGACGGCGTTGTGACAACAAGGAACACAACGTCCAAGCTGGAGACACATAGAGCCTCATAGAGAACATCTTGTCATTGAAGGACGGAGGTGGCAAACTGGCCGCGTCTTTGTTTTCAAACATTTCCAATTAGTTGCTGTATTAGTTTCACTTCTGTAACAAATTACCAACAACTTAGTGGCTTAAAACAACAGAAAGTTATTTTCTAGCAGTTGTGGAGCTCAGGAGTCTGAAACCAGTCTCACAGGGCTGAAAGCAAGGTGTTGGCAGGGCCATGTTCCCTCTGGAGCTCTGGGGTAGAAGCCATTTCCTTGACTTTTCCAGTATCTAGAGCTGCGTTCCATTTTTCCTTGGCTCCTGGCCTTTTTGTCCATCTTCAAAGCCTGCAGCTTAGCGTCTTCTCTCTCTGGCTCTGCTTCCTTCTGCTTCCCTCACATGGCCCTTCTCCTGTGACAAATTCCCCTCTACTCGCTTGTGTAAGGACATGGTGCTTGACATAGGGCCCCCTCTGATAATCTAAGTGTCTTAGTTATCTAGTGCTGCTATAACAGAAATACCACAAGTGGGTGGCTTTAACGAACAAATTTCTTTTCTCACAGTTTAGGAGGCTAGAAGTCCGAATTCAGGGCATCAGTCTTAGGAGAAGGCTTTCTCTCTCTGTTGGCCATCGGGGAAGGTCCTTGTCTCTTCAGCTCATTTCCTGGTTCACTGGGGACCTCCATGCGGCTTGTCATCTATCTTCTCCCATCTCTGCTTGCTTCCTTGTCCTACCTTTTGGTTAGCAGCCAAGCTCTTAACCACTGTGCTACCAGGACTCCTGCTTATCCTAATCTGTTCTTTGTATGTTTTGTAAGAGGTTGACTCATGACACACTAATCCAGCCTCATTAATATAACAAAGACAAACCATTCCGAAATGGGATTATAACCACAGGCATGGAGGTTAGGATTTATAACACATATTTTTGGCAGACACAGTTCAACCCATAACACTAGGATAATCTTCCCCGCTCAAGATCTTTAAACTTAATCACATCTGCAAAAACATTCTTGCCCTATATAAAGTAATATTCACAAGTTCCATAGGTTAGGACCTGTATATCTTTGGGGGCAAATTATTCCACCTACTACAGTTGCCAACATTTAAAAAACAGAAATTCAGATTTCTGGCTTTTCTTTAAAAAAAAAAAATCATAACCTCTAGCAACAGTAGCCCTGCATTCCTGATTGGCTACACGGCAGAAGCTGAATAGCAGCTGTTTTCCTTACATGCTGCACTCCCTTTTCATTTTGTCACAGTCCTCACCACTCCCTATTGCCTCCCTGACACTAAGCTAGTATTTTCTTACACTAGGCCTATAACTCATAGGTCACTATGAGTCAGAATTGACTCGATGGCAACAGGTTTTGTTTGTTTGTTTTTTGGTTTAGGCCTGTTTCACACATTTCTATTACCTCTTGGCATTTGTTTGTGACCCCTCTGGGCATTTGGGAGCACATAACGTCTTTATGTGAAGGACTGGCTAAAGTACCTCTGTAAAATGTTAACCCCAAGACTCAACTTTTTATTTTTCCTGCACACCTACTGGGACAGTGCCTTCTGTCTGAACCACAGGTTCTTAAAGAATGTTTAATAATTTACTATATCTTAATGGAAACCCTGGTGGTGTAGTGGTTACATGCTATGGCTGCTAACCAAAAGGTTGGAAGTTCGAATCCACCAGGTGCTCCTTGGAGACTCTACGAGGCAGGTCTCCTCTGTACTATAAGGTTGCTATGAGTTAGAATCTACCTGACAGCAATGGGTTCGGTTTTGGTTTTTTTATATCTTAATAACCAAAGTTTAAGAATATTAGTTTTTAGTATTCTAAAATTTGTTTTTTTTAATTATTAAGACATAGTAAATACAATTAAAGAATACACATTTTAATTAAAAATTTTTTTTAATTCATACGTACACACAAATGTGTTATAACCAACTTTTAATTCATTGGCAACCACAAAACACTGACTTGTGCCACTAGATTAGCTTGTTTTGAAAAGGCTTCAGAAATACGCTTTAATCGTGACTGTCTTGTTGAAGAGTAGCCCGATAATGCAAGGCTCCTGGCTTAAAAAATGATAGCATTTGCCACTAATCTTTGTCAGGACTTTCTCAGTATTGACTACTGAAGTAAATTGGCTCTACCAAAAAACAAAAAAACCAGTTGCCATCAAGCCAATTCTGACTCCTGGTGACCCCAAGTGTTTCAGAGTAGAATTGTGCTCCATAGAGCTTTCAATGACTGTGATCTTCCAGAAAAGGATTGCCAGGCCTTTATTCCAAGATCCCGTTGGGTAGATTTGAACCGCCAACCTCTGAGTTAGTAGCCAAGCTCTTATCCATTTGCACCACCCACGGACTCCTAAGTTGGCTATGGAAAATGGAATAAGACCGTAAACGGTAATCCTAACAATCCATTTCAAATTTCTAAAGGTAAGCTACAAACCAAGAACCATTGCTACGGAGGGAGAGGGAACTGGACAGACGCAAGGCAAGAGTGGGAGACTTTTTTTTCCTTTGGAAAACTTTTCACTGTGTATCTTTTTTACTTCTGATTTTTTAATCATGTATTAACTATTCAAAAAAATAAAAATCTTCATTGTTCAACTTTATAATAAACCAATGAGTACTTATGGATTCATTATGCTAATGAATCACTTCTGGGAGGATTTCTTTTGAAAACCGACTGCTGGAAGTCCTGGAGAATCACCTAAGAAAATTGTCTCTGCTCCCCCGAAGGCCTGGCTCAGCGGGGGACTGCACTGAGACCGCCCACGCAGCAGGTGGCGCTGCAGGCGCCACTCGCATTCCCCTCAACACCCTTTCTCTCGGCAATGGGGAGGGGGTGACGGTATGGGGGCCTCTCTTCAGAGATGGCCATTGTAATGCCTTATCCCAAGTGCGGGCGAGTGTCCTGATCGCGCGGGGGCTCTGGCCCCAGAAGGATAGAAGAAACAGCGACGCTCTCTGTGCATCCTTCCTCGCGGGCCAGGGCAGGTGCGGCGGCGCGGAAGACCCAGGCTGGGGTCAAATGCGCGGCGGGCGGCAGGCGGCGCGGCGGGCAGCCCCGGGGCGGGCGGGGTCCTGGCGAGAAGCGAGCCGGCGGCCTGAGGAGGTGACTGACTGGGCAGCTCACCCGGGAGCTAGCAGCGGCGGCGGAGCGAGCGGGCCCTGAGCTGACAGATACACGGCGCTGCCGGGACGGCGGGCGAGTGCGGGCGCAGCCATGATCACCTCAGCCGGTGAGCACGGCCCAGAGCCGGCGGCTAAAGGGAAGAACCGCAGCCGCCGCCGCGCCGGCTTTTAGCTGAGTCAGTGCCGGTGACTGGGCACCTCCCGGCGGAGCGCCGGCCTGCGCCTTCCCTCGTTGCCCAAAGCCCACCCCGGCCCGGGGTCTGGGGTCCTCGCTGTGCCCCTCGGCGGGCCTCGCGGCTGCCTCCGGCTCAGGGGGCAGCGTGCACGGTCGACCGCTCCGGCGTCCCTCTCTGGCCACACCCCCGGGCCCCGACTCGGGGGTCGTTCTGGCCCCCTGCCTACCCCCGGGGGGCTCTCCTTTCTCTTATCCCGCTGGCGCCCAGCAGGTGGTCGGGGCCGGGGTGGGCGCCTGTGCAGCCGGAGAGTAAGGCAGCTCCTGGGCAGACAGCATAACTGCCCCCCAAGTGCTTCTGGACCTGGCCGGGGCACCCCTCTCCTTGGAGCGAAATTTGAAGTTAGGTTTGGGGTGGGTCATGTCTGAGTCCACTCTGAGGGGATTCAGTTAAAGCACCCAGGGAGGTCAGGTGCTTGGCGGCTTCAGTGAGGACAGCACCCAGAAGATCGCATTTTATACTGAGTTTCAACTTACCGTGTGATGCTAGGTGTCCCAGAAATAGTCTGCCTTCAAGAAGGAACGGGTCAAGGAGCAGATGTCATAGTCTTCCCCTGCTCCTCCCAGTTTCAGACTAAAGATCTTATAAATAGGTTCGTGTAATGACTTTTGAAATGGGATAACATAGAAAACAAGTTTTAAGTGGAAATGTTTAAACCCCTCCCTGCAGGGTGACTTGTAAGTAGCTGTCTGCGTCCTTGCATCCGTGGTGCTTTCTTCCCTGTCTGCTTACACACCCCCTTTTCGTCCTGTTTTGCTCTGCACTTTTCTCACAAATATTTTGTTGGCAACAGTTGATCAGAAGAAAGTAACTTGTGTGGTAAGGAGCTCAAAACCATGTTTTTATGAGGACTGGTTAAAGAAATTGGTGGAGATGCTGAGAGACAGAATCCAAAACCAAACCCAATTCCCAGCCCTGGTGGTGAAGTTTAAAAGCTTGACTGCTAACCAAAAGGTCAGCAGTTGGAACCCACCAGCCACTTCCTGGAAACCCTATGGGGCAGCTCTGCTTTGTCCTACACGGTCGCCATCAGTCAGGGAGACATAATAGTTATTTTTAAAGATTTGAAGGGCTGTCACTTGTACATGGAATTATATCTTTGTCCCAAAGGAATACAGATGATTGGAGGATCAATTTTAGGTCAATGTCGATGTTAACCCGTTACTGTCGAGTCATTTCTGACTCATAGTGACAGTATAGGATACAGTAGAACTGTCTCATAGAGTTTCCAAGGCTGTGAACCTTTACGGAAGCAGATTGCCATATCTTTCTGCCATGGAGCAGCTGGTGGGCTCAAACCACTGACCTTTTGGTTAACATCATACTTAACTACTGCAATACCAGGGCTGCTTTTGTTAGTTGCCATCTAGTTGATTCTGACTCCTGGCGACCCCAACTGCTCGACTGGGTTTTCAAGGCTGTGACTTTCTTGGAAGTAGATTGCCAGGCCTGTCTTCAGAGGTGACTCTGGGTGGGTTCCAGCCGCCAGCCTTTCAGCTAGTGGTCAAGCACTTACCCATTCAGGCCATCAAGGGGCCCTTAAGTCACTGTAATGAAGAGCAGTCCCAGTCTGAGCTCTTTAAAGGTAAAATAAGCACTAAGTTTCATGCCACCTGTAAATGTAGGCCCCAGGCTACTTCAAATCTATCCATCATACCTCTTCCAACTGAGCCCATACCACCTTCATCTCTTGTCTGGGTTAACAGCCAGGGCTTTGTTTTTTCCACCATTACTTCCATGCCAAACCAAACCAAACCCAGTGCTGTCGAGTCGACTCCAACTCATAGCGACCCTATAGGATAGAGTAGAATTGCCCCGTAGAGTTTCCAAGGAGCGCCTGGTGGATTCAAACAGCCGACCCTTTGGTTAGCAGCTGTAGCACTTAACCACAACGCGACCAGGGTTTCCTACTTCCTTACAGTCCGTTCTTCTTGTTGTAGCCAGAGTATTCTTTTTAAAACTACTTATTCACATCGTATCATTCCTTTGTTTAAAATTTCTGGTGGCTTTCCATTGTATTTAGAATAAAGTCCAGACTCTTAACCAAAGACTGTTATGATCTAATATCAGCATCATCTTATAGTGCACTCTTTCTGTTTACACCCTAATGAAACTGGCCTTTCTGTTCCTTGAATATGTCATTTTCTTTCTTGCCTCAGGGCCCTTGCACATTCTGTTCCCCCTTTCTAGGCTCCTCTTACTTCAAGGTTTCCCTTGCCTTTTCAGTCCTCAGTGTCTGCTCATATGTTAGTCTTTTCTTGACCACCGTGTTAAAACATGCTGCCTCTGTCCCCCCTAAATACCCCCACCATCACAATCATGTAATTACCCTGTTTATTTGCCTGATTACTGCCTTTCTCTCCTTGAGAGAAATTTTGGGCAGAAAACTTTTCATAATTCCTAGAACACGGAGATTCTATGATGATAGTTTAGCCTGTATTTATTACTGTCATTTGTTAAGTTTACTAGATTAATTGTCAGCTCCCGATCCAAACCTTTGGTCACTTTGTTTCCTGTCCTTTGGCTCACATCAGTCTCCCATGTGGCCCAGGTGCTAAAGAGGCCCATGTAATGCTTCTGGTGTGGATTAGTCAGTTTATTTGTTCATTTATCCACTATTTATTGAGCACTTGTTAGGCACTAAGAACACGATAGTGAATAAGAGGTCAACATGTATTGTTAATTCTTTTAAGAAATTTAGCCATGTTCTCCTATTCATGATCTGTTCTACATCTGTCTTAGTAATCTAGTGTTGCCATAACAGAAATACCACGAGTGGATGGCTTTAACAAACAGAAATTTATTCTTTCACAGTCTAGGAAGCCAGAAGTCCAAATTCAGGGGGTCAGCTCCAGGGGAAGCCTTTCTCTATCGCTCTGGAAGAAGGTCTTTGTCATCAGTCTTCCCATGGGTCTAGGAGTTTCTCAGCATACGAGCCCTGGTTCAAAGAATTGCACTCTGCTCCTCGCTCTCTTTCTTGGTAATAGGAAGTCCCTCTCCTCTCTGCTTGCTTCTCTTTTCTATCTCAAAAGAAATCAACTCAAGATACATACAGCCTTATTTTGTAGATTGAATCCAGCTTCATTAACATAACTGCCTTTCATCCTACCTCGTTAACATCATAGGTTAGGTTTTACAACACGTAGGATAATCACATCAGATCACAGAATGGTGGACAAACACACAGTATTGGAAATCATGGCCTAGCCAAGTTGACACACATTTTTGGTGGACACAGTTCAGTCCATAACAACATCTAAGCATTCTGTCTATTCCATAACACCTGTTTGAGTAGAGGGAGAGAGTTTGCTGGAGAAAAATGTACGATTGATGTTTGTTTTTAAATGTAATATAGGCACATAAAGAAAAATAGTGCTAAATAGTTTATAACAGAAGACTTCTACCATTCTTTCCCCTTCCTGATCCCTAGAGGAAACCACTTTCAACTTTTTAAGCTGTTTCTTCTGGAACATACTTCCATATTTATAATTAATATCCAAATAGTGCTGTAAATTGAGTCAACAATTTTAGATAATTATGTACTGAGTTATTAATGGCATAAGAGGATTTTAGCGTTTTTAAACCTTTTCCACCACCACCACCCCCCCCATCCAAAGGACAGTTTTGCTTTGTTTTTAAGAATGGGAGATATTAGTGTATGAAGTGAGAGTGTTTGATTTAGTTCTCTTCCACTGCCAAGGGCTGAGTTTCTGAGCCAAGACACCCATCTAACAAATTAGTCACAAGAGAAACCAGACAGGAGAGTATAAAAATCTCTCCCCGCTTTTGGTAGCAGTAGTTTGACACACCACTGATGGATGATAGGAAGTCAGCAGCATTTTTAATACTTTGACGAAGTGTCCAGTATTCGTAATCTGTTCCACATCTACGCATTCTGTCATCCATTCCATAACACCTATTTGCTTTTTTTTTTTTTTTTTAGGTGATTGATTCTTTAAAATTTATCTTCTTCATGCTGTCCGTTCAGTAGCTCTGCTCTGGACTTGTCATACCAGCCTAGTCTTTTTATCTGCTTTTAGAACAGTATGCCCTAGCACCATGGGATAGTTCACTGGCAAGTTTTGTATCCTTTTCTTTATGACTCTTTAAAGACTACAGGAAACTTTGGAAAATCTACACTTATCAGTTAGAAACTGCCTTGATACTTTTTAATCAAATCCTAGTTTCTGCTTAGTGTTCCAGAAAGATTTTAAGACCTATATGGGAAGCATTTCTGAGAGACAATTTGGTTTCCTTTATATTCTAAGAACAGTAATTTCCCATATATTTTTTTCCAGGGATCCCTTTGACATATGATTATGTTTCAAGGTTTGTTCTTTTGAGAGGATAGTTGTTTTCTTTACTGTCCTGTGTTAGTGCTGAGACCTTGAAGCTAGGATGAGAGCTTATGGGGAACACCGTGCTTGGGTAATTGAAATTACAGCAAGTAAGACTGTCCGTCATTTACATGTTCTAGGTTACTTGTGATACAAGGAGGTGCCTTAATATTGTTGATGTTGTTAGCTTCCTTTGAGTCAGCCCTGAATTGTGGTGACCCCATGTACAGCTGAACAAAACACAGCCCAGTGCTGCGCCATCCCCATGATCAGTTACAGATTGGGTAGTTGTGATCCATGGGGTTTACGTTGGCAGATTTTTGGATGTAGACTTCGAGGCCTTTCTTCCAGCTTTATTATAGTGACTCGAAATAATCAAAATCTTTTGCCCTGTTGAGTTGATGACTAAATGCTCCTTTTTCTTCCATATAATTTTTATAACTAGGTTTATTTTGTGTGAATAATTTTAAAATTGTGAAAAGTTTTCTAATTTTAGCCTATTTGAGTCAGTAAATTAGGCCAGTGGTTTTCAAACTATAGTGAGCATTAGAATCACAAAGAAGGTGTATTAAAACACACGTTGCTGGGCCTCAACCCAAGAATTTCTAATTCGGTAGGTCTGGGGTGGGGCCGAGAATTTGCATTTCTAACAAGTTCCCAGGTAATGCTGATGCTGTTGGTCCAGGGACCACACTTTGAAAACCATTGAATTAGGCAACTAATATAAATGGTGTCATGGGGATTTGATAATATAGTTAATTGTTGAACTCTGAGATATGATAAACCTTTACAGCATTAAAGAAAATAGTCTTTGCCCTAGTGAAGCCTTTGTGTGTTCCCAGCCACCATGTATTTTTCACCAAGCACTTATTTGCATCTTACTGAGCATATAATTCATAATCATGATATACCGTTTGCCTTACAGCTGGAATTATCTCTCTTCTGGATGAAGAAGAACCACAGCTCAAGGTATGAGTTGAAGAAAAAGTAACTGCATTTAGTATGAATACTCTGAAGCTGTTTGAATTTGGTGATATCTGTATAAAAACAAAGAAAAAAACTCAGAGCCATTGAGTTTATTCTGACTCATAGCAACCCTACAGGACAGAGAAGAACTGCCCCATAGGGTTTCCGGAGAGCATCTGGTGGATTTGAACTGCCGACCTTTTGGTTAGTAGCTGAGCTCTTAACCACTGTGCCACCAGGGCTCCCGATATCTGTAGATCTTCCATCATTTAATGTAACCGTCCTACCCAGCCTTTGCCCCTCCCCCCCCCTTATTTGACTGCTAGCACCAAAAAAAACCCAAAATCAAACCCATATCCATCAGTTGATTCCAACTCATAGCAACCCTATACAACAGAGCAGAACTGCCCCATAGAGTTTCCGAGGAGTGCCTGGTGGATTCAAACTGCTGACCTTTTGGTTAACAGCTGTAGCTCTTAACCACTACGCCACCAGGAAAGTATTTCGGCAATAGTGGTTGGTTTCCCCAGACTTTAACAAGACTAAGGCAAGTAAACCTCAATATGGCACTTGAATAACCTCTAGTTTCTTTATCAACGGAAAGCACAAAAAGTTGTTTCTTTTGTGTTGTGTATTTAAAGTTATTTTCATTTAATGAAAATTTGGAATATACTTCAAGCAGCTCTAAACACCTGAATTCTTCCTGGGGTTGGTCTTGCATATATAAGGAGGAAATGCTCGTTAAGATAAGGAATGACATTATAGGGCTGATCAGATGTTTTATGATTAAAAAGGGAAAGGAAATTATAAACCTAAGAGAAAATATAAGTCTGTTGGTAAGTTTTTATATTTGTTATAGATTAAAAAGGGAGCCCTGGTGGCACAGTGGTGAAGTGCTCAGCTGCTAACCAAAAAAGGTAGGCAGTTCGACGCCACCAGCTGCTCCCTAGGAGAAAGGTGTGTCAGTCTGCTTCTGTAAAGATTACAGCCTTGCAAAGTATGGGGCAGTTCTACTCTGCCCTATAGGGTCACCATGAGTCAGAATCAACTCGACGGCAATGTTTTTTTGTTGTTGTTGTTCATAAATTTTTATATTTGTCATAGATGAAAAGTTTTAGTGATTATTACTGAGGTTTTAGCCATTGATTTGCTGGAAATGTTTTTGTTTTTTTTTTTTAAAGGAAGTATAATGGCAAGTCTATCTCAAAACTGAATTTTGGTTTTATTTTCTACAGGAATTTGCACTTCACAAACTGAATGCAGTCGTCAATGATTTCTGGGCAGAAATTTCTGAGTCTGTAGACAAAATGTAAGAAATTATTTCTATAAATTGAATACGGTAGACCACCTTTATTTACCTGTGGATGTGAGCCTTGCAGCTTATTAACTCATTTAGACATTTGTTGCTACTAACTGCCACTTGAATGTTTAGTCTTGGGTCTTAAGGAAAACCAGTTTGAATTAGGCCTATACTTCCTAATTTCTTTCAGAGAAGTTTTGTATGAAGATGAAGGTTTCCGGAGTCGGCAGTTTGCAGCCTTAGTGGCATCAAAAGTATTTTATCATCTGGGGGCTTTTGAAGAGTCTCTGAATTATGCTCTTGGAGCGGGTGACCTCTTCAATGTCAATGATAACTCGGAATACGTGGAGACTATTATAGGTAATTATCTTCCGTTTGGTAAGGTTTTATCTGCTTGGCTTCTTTCTTGCTCTAGGGCATATTGCATTTTTTTTCTGGATTACGTTTTGAATTTGCCAGATTTTGCTGTGAAGTTTGTGGTCTTTGCAGTCCTTTCATACAGACTGAGCTTTAGGCCTGCCCACCGACTGTGTGCTTCATTATTTTTTGTCATAGTGAGCAGGAGCATCAATACCGGCGATAAAGGAGAAGCTCACCTCACAAAACAGTTAAAGAATGAACCCAAGAAATTATTCAAAAACAACCAACATAACCCATAAAGCTAGTTACCTCAGTCATTATGGTTATCTAACATAAACTTCTTGGACACAGGACTAGGGGATATTTCATGTTTTAGAGTTAGTTCAGAAAATGGTTTTTATAGATAATTGCTCTTTCAGTCTTTACATTGAGAGTTGTAATTTGCTCTAGTTTAATGACCATGTTATTATAAGATTAAAGCAGATTACTGTGAACAAAAATGAAAGATAGCAGTTTATATACTTGTTTTTAAGAAGTCATTATTTAATATGTGCATTGTACTAGGCACAGTGCCTGTCACTCTGCACACCATGGTTTATTCTATACCTACCCTGTGAGGAAGGAACTAGCCCCTTTTACAAATGGGAAAACCCAGGCTCTGAGACTATAAAGGCAGATGGCTGTTAAATAGGAGGGCCAGAATTCAAAACCCAGGTTTACACCCTTCAAAATCCATGCTTTTTCTACTAGTAACCATTGTTATCGCAGTCATCTCTTTATTTTAATATGCTGCCATATTTCAAAAAGAATTTGAAGCGAGAGGGTAGGTGGCAGACAGGTAAGGCTATGGATCCTCTGTCTCATATATCAACCAGAGTAGCTCTACTATTTAAGATTTTGTTCAAAAGTTTTGTAGCTTTAAAAAAAAGTTTGGTAATTCCTGATATAGATGAAAGAAGGGACTGCATACCCTTCAGATGTGTTTCTACAGATATCATTTCTAGCAAACAAGCTTTGGATCATAGTTACAGAGAGGTCAAGTATATGTTCTCTGTCAAGAATGTACAGTATAGATACTCTGCACTGCTGATTGAGAGGAGATTGACATTATTTACCCTAAACCATAAAAGAAGAGAATTAGTGTTCTCTCTCAGAAACTGGGAGATGCTGTGCAAGGGGCTCCAAAGGAAGCGTCTTCAGATGTCCCTGAAGTTCAAAATTAGGATTCTGAACTCACATTTTTAAGGTTTTTGCCATGATGGTAGGAAAACATTGCAAGTTACTTTACTGCTGTAGGGATTTTCATCTTTGGGTCCTCTGGAAAGAACAGATGATTTTAAAGGGTAAACCATATCATTTGAAATCAGAGCACTTTCCCCGTATTAAGTTAGAAGTGAGGAGTAAAATATTTTTATCTCTTTTCTATTATTTGATAGCTTTTTGACAAATGTTGATAGCATTTTCCAACAGTGATCTACAAATTTTTGCTGTGCCACCATTTTATAAATCATTATGCTTTTAAACAGGACTGCTTGCCCATAAAGTGCTATGAGGTGGTAGATGCCTTCCCTATTTCCAAACACTAGATATCATCTTAGCTTATAGAAGGAGATTATTGATCAATAGACCAGCTTTATCTGCTTTTGTTTGTGGAAGTGGGGCTCACCGTTTTCTTCTAACTTTGTAGGGTCTGCTAGAACTGATTTTTAAAAATGTCAATGACATTTGTGAGGGAATATACAAAATAGAATTTGGGGAAAGCTTTCTAGGATCTTATTGAATGTCATACACAGCACTTCTAGAAATTCAAGACTAGAAAGTCATCTCCAGATATAAAAAGACCTCAGCTGGGAATGAGGCTAGATTCTGGTACAGAGTTATGGCTTAAACCTGGTGAGTGAGAGCGTGAATCTTACCTGATGCTTGGTAGGTACATTTTTTCCTCAGTTATATAATTTAAATAAAACTCCCCAAATGTTGTAATTCTGAGCTTCCTCTCCGGTGGAAGGAACTAACTTAACTGCAGTTAGTTTAAAAAAAAAAAAACAAACCCTCATATTAGGGGCCTGGTGAAGATTTTCTACACTAGAAGATTTTCTACAACTAGAATTGTTTAAGATATGTTCTTTGACTGCCACTTGGGTTTTGGTTCTTACCTGGATCTGCGTCGTTCTCTAGGATGGCCCCTGAATAAAGTGTATTCCAATTTATAGAAGTCCTCTGCTTCCCCCCAAGTATAGACCTACTTAGCATGTGTTTTGTAGGCCTGGAATTCTTCATAGAAGTTCAGGTTATTTCTTTTTCCTGGGGCTATAGTTTGTAAGCTATAAAGAGGATAATTAGTGGGTATATCATTCCTGTCAGGTGGCTACTTTATCTTCGTTATGCAGGAGAAAGAGGCTTAGAGAAATTCCCCCCTTTGGTTGTTCCTAGAAAGATTAAGGTGTGATTGCAAAGGTAGTGTTAATAAAGTTGTAAGCAAATTTCTGTGACTTCCAACAGCTGTGCTGTTGACACCCTTTTCTTTAGATTATCTAACCGTACTTCCCAAGTGTCAACTGAGATGCATGCGCTCACTCCTCAGTGCCACCCCACCTCCCCCATCTGGCCGAATCTTTGTGGAATGTGAAAGCCAACTTGTGCACATGCACCGTTGCATGAATTTCCAGGGAGAAATAGGTCCCACCCGCCTCACCTTAAGAAAATGAATATTTCAACTGATTTGCTACAATTGCTGGGAAAGCTTTTGGAAATCTTTTGGAATTACATTTAGAACCTGTGGCACATTTCAAGTCACTATGCCATTGTGTGACAAAGATGATTTAGACAAGGACCATACTCTTAAGGAGTAAATAGTTTTATTGGTGCAAAGAAGGGTAATTATGTATCACCATGTAATGATTGCTGTAATAGGCCTTTTTTCAATGATGGCAAAAATCTGTTTTTTCAAAGTAAAACAGTCAGCAGTTATTTGTAGCCAACTCTGTTGAGTAAACAGCTTAATCAAGTAGAGTAATAGAATTTTGGTCAAAATAAAGTAACAAGACAGAAATGTTTTGAATAATGTATTGATGTCTTAAGAATTATTAGAATTAGAGCATAGCTCTCCAGTATAATTGTTAAGGAGAGAACAATATTAATTTGAATATATAAGTTTTGGAAACTCTGGTGGCGTAATGGTTAAGTGCTATGGCTGCTAACCAAAAGGTCAGCAGTTCGAATTCACCAGGCGCTCCTTGGAAACTCTATGGGGCAGTTCTACTCTGTCCTGTAGGGTCGCTATGAGTTGGAATTGACTCAGTGGCAATGGGTTTGGTTTATATAAGTTTTTGATGCTTTTCAATTTGCTTATTTATAGTCATCCTGTAAGGTTATGTGATTGTAGGTGGTAGTTCAGCCCAATTTACCAGGTGATCAGAGTTATTTTATTTTCTTCATAGCAAAATGCATTGATCACTACACCAAACAGTGTGTGGAAAATGCAGATTTGCCTGAAGGAGAAAAAAAACCTATTGACCAGAGATTGGAAGGCATCGTGAATAAAATGTTCCAGCGGTGCCTGGATGATCACAAGTATAAGCAGGCTGTCGGCATTGCTCTGGAGACGCGGAGGCTGGATGTCTTTGAGAAGACCGTATTGGAGTCGGTAGGTAGATGATGTAAATCTGGAGATTGGCAATGATGGGGAATGAGCAAAGCTAATTATTAAAACTGAAAATCTCATGGATAGTGAAAAGAAAATCTAGAAATAATAGCATGCTCTTGGCCAAATATTTTTATACTTATGTATGACTCTTAGCTGTGTTCCTGTGCCCACAATATCTGCTGTTTCCTACCACGTTTCTTTGATACCTTTGAGGTCTTGTGTGGGACTGCTGTATTAATTATACTACCCTTTTTAAGAAGACTGTGTTAATAAATATATGCATTTACTATTGCTAAAACTACAAACTAGATTTCTGGTCCAGGGGTGTTTCGCAGCAATTATGACAATTGTAAGTTACCAACCAAAGTGGCCAGAAAGTCAAGCGTAGGGCTGAGTTAAATGGACACTGTGCTGCAGGCCCACTTCACTCACCTCCCTGCCTGTCCTTCTCCACGAGCGAGCTCTCTGCATTCTAGCCATTCTGCCCCTTCTCAACGCCTAGAGGTACTCTACCCCCATCTCTCTGCTTTTTGCCAAAAATATTCTTTCCATTCCTTCTTACCTGCTTAATTCCTGTTCATGATTCAGAGCTCAGGTCAACTGTCACTTGTTTACAGAGCCCGCTTTCAGTCGCTACCATTCCTACTCTCCTTAGCCCTACTACAAAGACTAGGTCCAATTCTTCTGTCATCACATGGAACTCTATCCTTTTCTCACAGTGTTTACAACTATAGTAATTAACTAATTGTATTATTAGGTAGGTAATGCCTCTTTTTCCCACCAGATTATAAACTCAATAAGGATAGGTCTTTTGTGCCTTGTCCACCACTCTGTGGACAATCCTAAGGCAATGCTTAACGACAGGAGTAAGATTTTTTAATGAGTAAATTAACGAATGACCCATTGTGATAGAATAGCCCTTGTCCGACCGTTATTTCATTTTTGTACATTCGTAGCCTCTTGCCTGATGGAAATGGAATTAAAATTGCTTTCATTCATTTCAGCAGATATTTTTTGAGTGCCTATTACGTGCCATACTGTTCTAGGCACGGAGATATAGTGTTGAGCTAGACCTAAAGTCCAAGTGTTTGCTTTTAAATAAAGCAGAGGAAGAAGTGCATCTTACTTCGTAGCCTAGAGCACATATGCATATGGGTATAACTTACATTTCATGGAACAATACCTACCCTTACCACTTGTGGTGTACTCTGAATTTTTTTAATTGTTTTTTTTTTTTTTTCTTTTAATGCTGGTCATACCCTGTTAAGTTGATTTCATTACACACCGATGTGCCACAGCTTGCTTTTCGAAAAACACCTTTTTAGCTCTTAAATATGCTTGTTTATGTTGAAGGACTTTACAGAACAGGCTGGTATCCCAAATACAGGGGATGCTTTTGAGAACCACAGAGTGAACACACATAGTCTGGAGTCAGGTTTACTCATAGGAGAGCGCCCGACAGATGCAACAGCACTCAGGCATGGGTTACTCAGAGCTGAGAGCAGTCCTGTCAGGTTGTGTTCACTGGCCTGAGGGAAAACAATGAGTGTAGGCACTGAGTCATGACGGAGTCTAGTAGCAAGGTAAGAGGCAGAAAGACTCTCAGAAACCATTGAAAAACGTAGCCACTTGTTATATGGACAGTTGTATAATAGCTAAAAAGCATCGCTCTGTTGTATTCTACTGTGTTCAAGTAGTGATCGTCCTGGGGCATCACTAAATGATAACTCTTCAGTCCTTTTTTTCATGAAGATATGAAAACATGTAATTCTTTTAAGGTTTTCATCTAAAATTGTTAAAATTTTTGTTGTTCAAGAGGTTTAAATCATTGACTGCCTAGAATGGCTAGCGAACGTAGATTGAAGTAATTCCATTTTTAAATAAATGTAATGCTTCAGGAACCAGATAATGATGTGTTTTTAAATTGTCTCTTTCAGAATGATGTCCCTGGAATGCTAGCTTATAGCCTCAAGCTCTGCATGTCTTTAATGCAGAATAAACAGTTTCGGAATAAAGTACTGAGAGTTCTAGTCAAAATTTATATGAACTTGGAGAAACCCGATTTCATCAATGTTTGTCAGGTAACCACACGATACTACGCTACACTAGAGGGCGGTAGTGGTTCACTGGCAGATTTCTCGTCCTCGGTGCAGGAGACCTGGGTCGGATTCCCAGCCAATGTAAAGCCACCACCATTCCATCAGTGCGGGTTTGTGTATTGCTATGATGCTAAGCGGGTTTCAGCGGAGCTTTCAGACTAAGACAGACTAGGAAAATCAGCCAGTGAAAACCCCGTGGATTGCAGCGATCCAGTCTACAACCGGTCATGGGATGATGGCACAGAATTGGACAGCATGTTGTTCCGTTGTGCATGGGATCACCATGAGTTGGGGGCCACCTACCAGCAGCTAACAGGAACACTACACTACATTATCTACACTACAACTCTGTTACTCTAGTGGTTTTATACAAGTGTCTCAGTTGATCTTTACAACAGTCCTGTGAAGACAGGGTATGTTGTTAATATTCCATTTTACTGATAAGCTGAATCTCAGAAAACAAAAAAGTTGTTTTGTTTAAATGCATTCTTCCTGTGTGCTGTTAAACTTTTTTTCATTTTTAAAATACTCAAAGTTAAGAAAAAACTGGGAAGGTACAAAAAAAGAAGGTAGAAAAGAAAAAACACTGCTTATGTTCTACTTTGTTTCATTTAAAAGAGAATTTGAAGTGTAAAACTCATCTGTTGTGCCTTACCCAAACCATTTTGGTATATTTCTTTATCTCTTTTCACATACGAATTTTCTTGCACATGAAAAAAATTTCAGACAGTACAGGAGCACGTAAAAGGAGAAGTAAGTCTTTCCCTTTACGTGGGCCTTTCCCAAAGGTAAGGCGTAGTGGTTTTCCCCAGCTTATCTGCATGTGTATATTTACCACATTCTTAGTGGCTGAACTTTATTGAATGGAGGTGTGCATAGATTTTTTTAAAGCGTTGCTTTTTAACAAGTATACAACATAAATTTTTGTATTTTGCTTACAATACAGCATTTTATGTATTTTGGTTGTTGCTTTTCACCGTAGTATGTTCTTATTTTATTATCCTCTATACTTTTTTAAAATTTAGACTAATACATGTTTTCTAAAGGAAGTTTGAAACATAGGAAAAGCCGAAAGAAAAAATACCCATATTTATATCACCATTTCAGTTTATATAAATTTTAGGAGTTTTATTTATTTCTAACTAATTGACTAACAATTTTATGTCCTGATTTTTTTAAATATGTATTTTTTTTTAACATATCAAGTCAATGGAATACAAACTTCAAATGATACTGAAAGTCTCATGTAAAAAATAGTATTCTCCTGCAGCCCTCTTCCTCTCTTCATTTCGGTTTTACTCCCCAAAGACAACTTTATCTGTTAGCTGTTTCACTCCTTGTCGTTTTAAAATTAAAATTTTTTTTATCTTACAGTTTTTATGTGACTGTATTACATATATTGTATTTTATGGTTTATATGTAATATATTACATATTATGTAATGTAGTGACTTAATTCAAAATTCAAAAAGGACCAAAGAGTATACAGTGAAAAGTTTTTTTCCTACCCCTTTCTTCTAGCTACCTAGTTCTGTTCCCTGGAGGCAAACAGCATCACTTGTACATGCCCTTTAACATTTCTCCGTGCTGTAACTCTTCGCCCCTGTTTTCTTGATTGTGCAGTAGTCATTCAGTGGATGTACTTTACCTAATTCACTTTACCTTACCAACCATTCTCCTATTGGTCATGTATTCATTGCCCTTGTTTCCTATTCTTAATTTATAATAACCTTGATTAATGTGTTTACTTTAAAATTGAGTTACTTGCTACTAACAGAAAAAGAAAATGTAAATTGAGTTCTTAAAAGGAAAATCCTAACTTTATTGGATAGTAATATTTAAACATACGGCAGATCCTAAGGATACGAAGAAAACTGCTTCAAAAATTGTAATTTTAATACCTCTTATCCTGGCCCAACACAATACAGTGGGTGTTGAATGAATGAATGATTCCTACAATATAAAAATTTATATAATTTTTTAAGGAAACATCTTGAAGAACTTGTTGCCTTTGTTATTCTCAAGATATGGTAGAAGCAGAAAATATAGCTGAAGGAGCATTTAGATATAAGTTACAGATAAGATTTAAAGAAGTCAAGGTTCATTCAGCAACCAAACTGAATACTGCTCATTGCCAGACACAATATTAGGAACTGGGGATGTAATTTGTATAGATTTTCTTACAGAAGGCAGTTGCCATTTTTAAGGAAAATTTTGTCTAGTACCAGAATCAGAAGTAGAGCGCTGGAGTAAAGAGTCTGCCCCAGTTTGCTTGTGTTTGTATTTTAAAGTTTCCTATATTGTTGATTGGGAAACCCTGTGGTTATGTGCTACGGCTGCAAACCAAAAGGTCAGCAGTTCGAATCCACAAGGTGCTCCTTGGAAACTCTATGGGGCAGTTCTACTCTGTCCTATAGGGTCATTATGAGTCAGAATTGACTTGACGGCAGTAAGGTTTTATGGGTATATTGTTGATTGTTTTCTCGCTCTCTGAGTATCTTGTAAACAAAGTTTCGTCTATTATGTAATTGTTATCTCTTTTTCAGTGCTTAATTTTCTTAGATGATCCTCAGGCTGTGAGTGATATCTTGGAGAAACTGGTAAAGGAAGACAACCTCCTGATGGCATATCAGATTTGTTTTGATTTGTATGAAAGTGCTAGCCAGCAGTTTTTGTCATCTGTAATCCAGAATCTTCGCACTGTTGGCACTCCTATCGCTTCTGTTCCTGGATCCACCAATACGGGTACTGTTCCGGGATCAGAGAAAGACAGGTATGAGTGCTTTTTCCTGCATGAGAAGCAACTGAACAATCTTTATTTCACTTTGGGAATAGGTAGAATATTCAATATTCTAAGAATAAATGAATTTCACCATTAGCTTTTATATTAAAAAAAAATCACATTAGGCTGTTGTTCTGTTTTGCACTGTGTAAGGCACAGTAGGGAAAATCAAAGAAATGGACCCTTCTGGACATAAATGGAAATGATTGGTAGGGAGGACCTGCCAGACAGCATGTGTGTTCTCTAATCAAGTAAATTAAAAATCACAGATGGGTAGGTGGTTTAGAGTTCAGATACTTGGGTTAGATATATCTGGGTTAGATACTTGGAAAGAAACATTCTTTGCTCTTTGTGCTTTTATTAGAACTAAGTACATAGCTTGATAGAGTATTTGATTTTATTTTCCTGTATTTCCTTACACATTCAGACCACTTCTTAAAATGTCTAAGTGCCTTAGTCGTGCATGTTTCTTTTCTTTTAAAAGTTGCCTACACAGCAGTGAGTCATCCTTCTGAAATCTAAATAAGCCTCGTAAGTACTGAAAGTGGCTTATGAGGCTATACATGATGTGGCTTTGCATACCTCTTTCTTTATTTCCTACCACTTTTTTCCTTACTGACTTCAAAACTTACTGGCCTAGCTGTTGCTCAGACACACCGAGAGTATTTCTTCCCCTAGGGCCTTTATGTTGGCTGTTCCCCCTGCTTAGAACTCTCTTCCCCAGATCTATACATGGCCGTGCCCTCTCTTAATTTTAGTCTTTTGTAACATTTCTTGCCACTTTATTTCATGTATTTATTTGTTAGTCTTGTTTATTGGAATATAAGCTTCATGTGGGTAAGGACTTTGTCTTGTTCAGTGATAAGTCGCCAGCACAGAGAAGGGCACACATAATATGTTTTGTACATACTGAGATGCTCAAGATATCTGTTGCAGGAATAAATAAAAAAATACTATAACATGAATACAAATTTTAGCTAAAATAGTCTGTAGCTATCTCGGTGTTTTATCTTTGGTCTAACCTCAATTCCATAATTTAATTTTCTGAGGTATTTTTGTTTAGCATGTCTTTGGTATATATTTGTTTTTGGGTAAATCAACTTATTCCTTTTTATTGCTAAATACCATTTTATATATACAGATACACCACACTTTATCCATTTGTCTATTGATGGACATGGGGATTGTTTCCAGTTATTGACTATTATATACAAAGTTGCTGTGAATGTTCTTTTTTTTTTTGTATGCCTTTTATTTAGGTTTTCATTTCTCTTGTGTAATTACCTAGTAGTAGAATAGCAGGAACACAGTAAAGATATCTTTTTAACTTGGTGTGAAACTGCCAAACTGTTTTCCAGCCAGCACTGTGTGAGCAGTCCCGTTTTTCTGCATCCTTGTCAACATTTGATGTTATTAGACTTTTAGTTATTACTCTTTCATTTGGTGTAAAGTGTATTTGATTATGATTCCAGTACAAGTCATTTATCAGATACATGTGTAATGAATATTTTCTCCCATTCTGTGGCTTGCATTTCATTTGGCTTGCCTTATACATATATAATGGTACATATGTGTATACGCAGACACACACACACATACCTTGTGTTTTAGGTGAAAGTTTACACAGCAAATTAGGTTTCCATTTAATAATTTTTATACAGATTGTTCCATGATATATCAGTTACACTTTTCACAGTGTGTCAGCTTTCTCATTATTTCCACTTTTTCTTCTGTTTCCTGATCTAGCTTCCCTTCCCCTCCTTGCCTTCTCATCTTTGCTTTTGGGTAAACCTTGACCATTCGGTCTCATGTAGTTGAGTGTTCAAGGAACTCATTTCTCGCAGGTGATGTTGTTTATTAGTGGTTTCTCTTGTCATGCAAAAGATTTTCATTTTTGATGAAATCCAGTTTTCCTTTTTGAAGTCTAAGAAATTTTTCGCCAACCTTAGGGTTGTAAAAATATTCTGTTATGCTTTCTTCCAGAAACCGTAGTTTTAGGTTTTATGTTTAGTTATGTCTGTGGTAGATCTCAGCTTAACTTTTTGTATATGGTGTAAAATAGGAATAAAGTCTCATTTTTCACCCATATGGATAATCTGGTTGTTCCAACACCATTTCTTTAAAATATCTTTTCCCTATTGAACTGTGTTGTAGCCACTGACAAAAACCAGTTTGCCGTGTATATGTTTTGGTAGATTCTCTCTTTTTTTTCCGCTTATCTATTTGTCTTTCCTTACACCAATACCACACTATCTGTATTGCTATACTTGAAAGTAGGTAACGTAAAACCTACAATTTTGTTTTGCCCTACCCCTAAGATTGTTGGGCTATTCTAGGTCCTTGCATTTCCAAAAGCCTGTGGCGATTTTAATTGGGATTGTGTTGAATCTCTTTCATTCGGGGGCAAATTGAAATCCTAACCAGATTTGAGTCTTCTAATCCATGAACGTGGTCTATTTCTCCATTTATTTAGGTTTTCTTTAATGTTTTTCAGTGGTGTTTTGTAGGTTTCTGTGCATAGTTTTTGCGCATCTTTCCTTAAATTTATTCCTAAGTAGTTCGTCTTTTTTGGTGGTACTCTAAGTGGTATTTTAGCTTTTCAACTTCTAATTGTTTGTTGCTATATATAGAAACTGCCACACATCTATCAGTTTGTCATACTGTGGTGGCTTACATGTTGCTGTGATACTGGAAGCCTTGCCACCAGTATTTCAAATACCAGCAGGGTCACCCATGGAGGACAGGTTTCAGCTGAGCTTCTAGACTGAGACAGACTAGGAAGAGAAGGACCTGGCAGCTACTTCTGAAAGAATTAGCTAATGAAAACATTATGAATAGCAGCAGAATATTGTCTGATATAGTGCCGGAAAATGAGCTCCTCAAGTTGGAAGGCACTCAAAATATGACTGAGGAAGGGCCTCCTCAAAGTAGAGTCAGCCTTAATGACGTGGATAGAGTCAAGCTTTCGGGACCTTCATTTGCTGATGTTGCACAATGCAGAATGAGAAGAGACATCTGCAAACATCTGTTGATAATCGGAATATACAAAGTATGAATCTAGGAAAGTTGGAAATAGTCAAAAATGAAATGGAATGCATAATCATTGATATCCCAGGCATTAGTGAACTGAAGTGGACTGGTGTTGGCCATTTTGAATCAGACAATTATATGGTCTACTATGCTGGGAATGGCATCCTGTTCATCATCAAAAAGAATGTTTCAAGATCTGTCCTGGAGTACAGTGCTGTCCGTGATAGGGTAATATCCATATGCCTACTAGGAAGACCAGTTCATATGACTGTTATTCAAATTTATGCAGCAACCACTGAGGCCAAAGATGAAGAAATTGAAGATTTTTACCAACTTCTGCAGTCTGAAATTGATCACACATGCCATCAAGATGCGTCGATAATTACTGGTGATTGAAATGCAGAAGTTGAAAACAGAGAAGAGGGATTGGTGGTTGAAAGTATGGCCAGAAACAACACTGGAGATCGCATGGTAGAATTTTGCACGACTAGCGACTTCTTTGCAAATACTTTTTTCACCAGCATAATGGCAACTATGCACTTGGAGTACACAGGAATCAGATTGACGACGTGTGGAAAGAGACGATGGAAAAGCTCAATATCATCAGTCAGAACAAGGCAAGGGGTGGACTGTGGAACAGACCATCAGTTGCTTATATGAAAGTTCAAGTTGAAGCTGAAGAAAAGTAGAACAAATCCATGAGAGTCAAACTACGACCTTGAGTATATCCCACCTGAATTTGGAGACCATCTCAAGAATAGATTTGACTCATTGAGCACTGATGACTGAAGACCAGATGAATTGTGGAATGATATCAAGGACGTCGTACGTAAAGAAAGCAACGGATCGTTTAAAAGACAAGAAAGAAGGAAAAGACCAAAACGGATGTCAGAGGTGACTCTGAAACTTGCTCTTGAACATAGAGTGACTAAAGCAAAAGGAAGAAATGATAAAGTAAAAGAGTTGAACAGAAGATTTCAAAGGGTGGCTGGAGAAGACAAAGTACAGTATTGTAATGAAATGTGCAAAGATTTGGAAATAGAAAACCAGAAAGGAAGAACACATTTGGCATTTCTCAAGCTAAAAGAACTGAAGAAAAAATTCAAGCCTCGAGTTGCAGTATTGAAGGATCCTATGGGGAAAATATTAAACGATGCAGGAAGATGAAAGGAATACACAGAATCACTTTACCAAAAAGAATTGGTCAACATTCAGCCATTTCGGGAGGTAGCATATGATCAAGAAACAGTGGTACTGAAGGAAAAGGTCCAAGCTGCACTGAAGTCATTGGTGAAAAACAAGGCTCCAGGAACTGACAGAACACCAACTGAGATGTTTCAACAAATGAATGCAGTACTGGAAGTGCTCACTCATCTATGCCAAAAAATTCAGAAGATAGCTACCTGGTCAACCAGCTGGAAAAGATCCATATTTGTACCCATTCCAAAGAAAGGTGATCCAACAGAATGTGGAAATTATCAAACAATATCATTAATATCACACACAAGCAACATTTTGCTGAAAATCATTCAAAAGTGGCTGCAGCAGTACATGGACAGGGAACTGCCAGAAACTCAAGCTCGATTCAAAAGAGGACATGGAGCAAGGGATATCATTGCTGATATCAGATGGATCATGGATGAAAGCAGAGAATACCAAGAAAGATGTTTACCTGTGTTTTTCTGACTATGCAAAGGCATTAAACTGTGTGGATCATAACAAATTACGGATAACATTGCAGGAATGGGAATTCCAGGACACTTAATTGTGCTCATGAGGAACCTGTACATAGATGAAGAGACAGTTATTTCGAACAGAACGAGGGGATAGTGTGTGGTTAAAGTCAAGAAAGGCGTTCATCAGAATTGTGTGCTTTCACCATACTTATTCAATCTGTATGTTGAGCAGATAGTCCGAGACACTGGACTATATGAAAAAAAAAATATGGCATCAGGATTGGAGGAGGACTCACTCACAACCTGCGATACGCATATGACACAACCTTGCCTGCTGAAAGTGAGGAGGACTTGAAGCGCTTACTGATGAAGATCAAAGATCACAGCCTTCAGCGTGGATTACATCTCAACATAAATCAAAAATCCTCACAACTGGACCAATAAACAGCATTATGATAAATGGAGAAAAGATTGAAGTTTCATGGATTTCATTTTACTTGGATCCGCAATCAATGGCCATGGAAGCAGCAGTCAAGAAATAAACGACTTACTGCATTGGGAAAATCTGCTGCAAAAGATCTCTTTAGAGTGTTAAAAAGCAAAGATGCCACTTTAGAGAATAAAGTGCACCTGACCCAAGCAATGTTGTTTTCAGTTGCCACATATGCATGTGAAAGGTGTACAGTGAATAAGGAAGACCAAAGAAGGATTGATGCCTTTTAATGATGGTGTTGGCGAAGAGTATCGAATATACCATGGACTGTCAGAAGAACAGACAAATCTGTTTTGGAAGAAGTACGGCCAGAATGCTCCTTAGAAGCAAAGGATGTTTAGACTTTGTCTCGCATACTTTGGACATGTCGTGGGGAGGGACCAGTCCCTGGAGAAGGACATCATGCTTGGTAAAGATGAGGGTTAGCAAAAAAGAAAACCCTCCACAGGATGGATTGCACAGTGGCTGCAACAATGGGCTCACACATAGAAAAGATTGTGAGGATGGTGCAGGACGGGACAGTGTTTCGTTCTCTTGTACATAGAGTAGCTATGAATCGGAACCTAACTGGCTGGCACCTAACAACATGTACAGAGATACAGTTGATTTTTGTATATTAACTTTGAATTCTACAACCTTGCCAGCTCATTTATTAGATCTTTTTTTTTTTTAGATTCCTTAGGATTTCCTGCATAGGAACCACGTTATCTGTGAATAGAGAAAATTTTGTTTTCTTTTTCTAACCTTTATACCTTTTGTACTGCATTGGCTGGGATTCTCAGTACATTATTGACTAGAAGTGATGAGTGGGCGTCTTTACCTTGTTTCCGATCTTAGGGGAAAGCGTTTATTTTTTTTCTTTTTGATTTTTAAAATTTTCTTAACATTCTGTTCTTCTGAAGGCATTACATAGTGTTTTTGTTTCCTCTTGTGTTCCTTTTGAGTTAATCTTCATTTCTGAAATAATTATTTTTTTCTTTCTAGTTCTTCCATAAATTCATTAAATTTCATTTCTGAGTTTTTCTAATTCTGATACGTAATATTCTTTTATATCTTGTATCACTTTGTTAATGTCTTTTATAATAATTTTGTGTGGGACTTTACCTTGATACTTCTCTATACCTTGTGTTTACTGAAACTAATTTTCTTGAACTTTTACAAGGGAGGCTCATTTTAAGTTAGTTTTTTCTAATTTCATTACTCTATAGACCTTCCACTTCTGTTGTGTTTGTGAAGTATTCAGCAAAATGGTGACTTACATCCCGAGATCTGCTGTTTCCTTTTCCACTTTTATTTAGACCTTTTTCTTCTGCCTTCATTGTCTCTGTCCTCTTAATTTGATTTCTGTGCCGAGCATTTTGTCCTCATGGTGCTTTGACCTAGAAGAGAGTTCTTAGGGTCCCAGCTGCCTTAGCCCCTTCAGACTGGTCTTGTAGCTGGCAGTGTTTTGTCTCCCTCTGATGGTGGTTTGGAGTTTTGGAGGATACTTTGTCACCTGGCTTGGTTGTATTTTTATCCATGGACTTTTCTATCTTAGTTACTTAGTGTGTTTTTATGAGTATATTGGGGGGAATTTAATAACTGGGTTTGTTTCTATCTTCCTTGGATCTTTTCTGCTTTTCACTAGTAACGTGAAGTAACTAAACATTTTTTCTTTGCAAAATATTTTATTTGGACATGGTTCGGATGTGTGATGTAAACAGATCGCCTACACATTCTGCTCAGAAGAGAGTTGTCAGATTAGTGACTGCTGGTTCTCTTCATTTTAGTGAGTCGATGGAAACAGAAGAAAAGACAGGCAGTGCCCTTGTAGGAAAGACACCAGAAGCGGTGAGTGTGCTTTTTAAAATTGAGATTGCCATTTAACATATATTCCCACAGTACATTGTGAATTTTTGTAAAGTGTTACATGGCTGCCTTTATGAAAGCTTATGTTAAGGTTTGTATCAAAGTCAATTTATAGAAAGGGATTTTCTGTGAAAAGTAAAAATTTTGAAGTTAATCTAAAAAAGTACCTAACCTAGAAGAAATCAAATCCATATATCCTTACTGAAGAATGAACTCTGTCCAGAATAACTCTAAATTATGTGTCATAGGGTGAGAAAAATATATGACTGACAACAAATAAGTGGCAATTTGGATATGGAGGGAAGTTAGCTGTTTTTAATATTCATGGTGTATGGAAGCATAGGCTAATGGTTGCAGGTGTGGTCTAGTGAGTATAAATGTTTCCTGTATAAGAACTTTTGGTTTCTGATGCTTAGGTGTATTTCTATGTAAATTGCAACTGTCTTCACCTGGATGAAGAGTTGCTTCATAAATGTTACCGTAGCTAAGTTATGTTGACAATCTGGTAGTGCTCACCTAAAGTTGACCCTTTGTAAAATCATTTTCCTGTGTATTGTTAAAACCCATTGTCGTCGCATTACTTCCAACTCAGTGACCCTCAGGAAAGAGTAGAACTGCCCCATAGGGTTTCCAGGGAGTGGCTGGTAGGTTTGAACTGCCAACCTTTTGGCCAGTAGCCAAACTCTAAACCACTGTGCCACCAGGGCTCTGGTGCATATTACTAGTAATTAGTTATTCTTTCTCAGTTTGAGTTTTTAAAAAATAATATATGAAAATATTTTACATTTAAAGCTAGTTCAGAATGAATTGCATTAATCCATTAATCTTCTAGCATACCTCAATGGCATCTAATAAAGAAGTAAATAAATTATTCTTCCTTTCTACTGATACGTGAGTTTTTTAGATCCTGTTTTTAAATCTACTGTTAAATCCTGCTCTTAAAAATGCGACTTTTCCTCACAAAAAAAGACCAGACTTACGGGCCTGAGAGGCTGGAGAAACCCTGAGAGGATGGGCCCCACAAACCACTTTAGCTCAGCAATGAAGTCACTCCCAAGGTTCACCCTTCAGCCAAAGATTAGACAGGCCCATAAAACAGAATGAGACTCAAGGGGCATAATAGCCCAGGGGCAAGGACTAGAAGGCAGGAAGGGACAGGAAAGCTGGTAACAGGGAACCGAGGGTCAAGAAGGGAGAGTGTTGACATGTCGTGAGATTGTTAACCAATGTCATAAAACAATACGTATACTAACTGTTTAATGAGAAACTAGTTCTGTAAACTTTCATCTAAAGTGCAATTTTTTTAAAGTGCAAGTGTTCTTTGTAATCTGTACTTCAGTCATGTGTATGGACTGTGTGAATTTCCCTGGCTTAGGGCTCTTGAAATAAAAATGGCTTAATTTTGAATTAGTGTATCTCAGTAATATTCAAATTTAATTCCTTTTTTTTTTTTTTTTACCAGAGCCCAGAGCCCAAGGACCAGACTTTGAAAATGATTAAAATTTTAAGTGGTGAAATGGCTATTGAGTTACACCTGCAGTTTTTAATACGAAACAATAACACAGACCTCATGATTCTAAAAAATACAAAGGTAGGAAATTTATCTATAATGGAATTTTCTTCTTTTTACTTTTCAAATATCATTATTTATTTCTTGTTGAATATTATATTTTATTCCTGATCAAGTAAGTTTTTATAAAAATAACAATGGGTGAAATTCTTGAACTTGTTAGGAAGGAGAGGGAACTAGCATTGACTGAGCTCCTGTTTTTGTGCTAGTGTGCACAAGCTTTGTGCATGTTTTTTTCTTTAATTGATTTTTTATTTATGTGTGTGTGTGTATACGCACGTAGCAGTTAGATGAGTAACAATCAGAATATTAATATAGTTTTTCCTGTGTTTTTTTTTCCCAATGAACTGTAACCTCTTTGAGGGAGGAGACCCTTACCTTATCATATCAACCTTTGTTGAGATAATGATCCTAATAATAATATCAGTTTTAATTTTTAGGCATAATGTATTTGTGTGGTTCAAAAAATATTTTAATATAAAAAACCATATAGCATGAAAAATCTTCTTCCCATCCCCGTCTCTGATTTACCCAGCATCCTTTCCCAATGTCATTTATCCTTTTTTACAGCTGTGTAATATTCCATTATGAAAATGCTGTCTGTAGAACCGTAGGTGATGTTTGTCAAGAAGCATATGTAGTAATGCTTCTTGAGACTTCTAATGCAATTTTTATAAATGGCAAAAAGACACATACGTAATTTTCACATTTACCAATTATTTGAATTCTAGTTTTTATAAAATGGCCTCATTAAAAACAAAATTACTTCGACAACTGCAGAGGTTCAGTGTTAGAAGAGGTGTGGTGTTGCTCTTCAGGTTACCCTAAAACCTGGACGCTTCGGGAAAGAGGCTTAAGTGAAGTGGAAAGTTAAAGTATTCACAATCTAAAGAATAGACCCTGAAGTTAGCTACTATTGACTTCAAGTTAAGACAACAAAGAAAACTCTATATGACTTGCTTGTTTTTGTAAACTAATCAGTATCAAGAAATATTCCAGATCAATATTTTAAATATTAGCTCAATTTATTCATGTTTTCTTCACAAAATAGGGCTCCTAATGTGTATGTATGCATGTGCGTGCATGTATGTGGATGTGGATACTTTGCCAGTGATAAAAATCTGTGTTTATATTTGTAGGATGCTGTACGGAATTCTGTATGTCACACTGCCACTGTTATAGCAAACTCCTTTATGCACTGTGGGACTACCAGTGACCAGTTTCTTAGGTAAATATGCTTGGACGTTTCCACTTTGATTTAAAATAATTTTTAACAGCAATTGTGTTGGCATTGTTACATGGATATGGAGTCTTTAACTCCCCTTGTCCTGAATTAAAAACTTTTTTTTTTTGCTATGTTATACATTTTTCATCACGTGCTGTTTTAAGGTAAAAATTTTTAGTTGGGTTGAAGATAGACTTTTGAAGGAAATGTATTAACCTCTGCAAATTTAACAATTTTGCTTTTGTTCATACTGCAATTATATGTTATACCTAAAGATAACAGTTCTTAAAACTTTAGGGATAATTCAGAAAGTAAAATAGAATCAGTAGTAACTTGAGATCCATAAAGTAAAATGATTTGAGATGGTTCAAGTTAAAATTTTAATGCCTTTAACCAGAGTGTTAAAACCTTTATGGAATTTCATGTTTCAATAAGTTTTTCTTTTCTTACAGAGATAACTTGGAGTGGTTGGCCAGAGCCACTAACTGGGCAAAATTTACTGCTACAGCCAGTTTGGGTGTAATTCATAAGGTAATACACGCTGCCCAGTGTGCAGAGGCATTAACAGAAGCAATTTTTCTGGGGTTAAGAAATAATAAAGGTTTACTAAACTCATTGACATGTACATTTTGTTAAATCAGGTCAATCATTTTACAGGAAAAGATAAATAAGATATTAAAATATGTATCTCTCTGTGTTTGTTTTTTATAAAAGATAGAAGTCCTTTTCCCAGGAAGACTGTCTAAGCCATTTCTCAAAGAATGGGTTAAAATAAATGATTTGCGTAGTCTAGGGAGAATCTGGAAAAATGTTACAAAACAAGGAGAAAAAAAATTGAAGGATTAATGATGTTTTCTAATCCAAGTGTGACTAGGTCTCTTAAAGGCTCTCATAGTTTGAGTGATAAAGCTGTATAGGTGAGAACCCCTCCATTTCTTTCTTCTCTTTCAGGAAGCGAACGTTCTAGAGAAAAGGCAGTAATCGTAGAAACTGTTGTTTCCTTTTTCCTTCTCTTGCTGACACGTTTCATGTGGCTCAAATTCACAGGGTCACGAGAAGGAAGCGTTACAGCTAATGGCAACGTATCTTCCCAAGGACACTTCTCCAGGATCAGCTTATCAGGAAGGTGGAGGCCTTTATGCATTGGGTCTCATCCATGCCAATCATGGTGGCGATATAATCGACTATCTCCTTAACCAGCTTAAGAATGCCAGCAATGACGTAAGTATTAGAATGGAAAACTAAATGTCCATTACAGAAAACATTAAATTCGCCAAATTATTTTAGGGAGTAGAAATTTTATAGGATTTTGGGATACTTAAAATAGTACTACTGTTCTCATAAATTTGAAAAAAAAAAAAAACCAATTTACTTCCCTTTTCTGTAAGCTAAAAAGTGTGCTTTTCAATCTTTTAAAACCTGTGTATGATAGTCAAAACATAGTACCAGGTGTTTGTAAAACGTATTACTGGTTTCCCATACTTAAAAAAGAAAAAAACAAAGCACCCTGCCATCGAGTCAATTCCAAGTCACAGCAACCCTATAAAAAAAAAAAACACTGCCGTCGAGTCGATTCCAACTCATAGCGACCCTACAGAACAGAGTAAAATTGCCCCTTAGGGTTTCTAAGGCTGTAAATCCTTTCAGAAGCAGATCATCGGGTCTTTTTCCCATGGAGTGGCTGGTGGGTTCAAATCACCGACCTTATACTTAGCAGTTAAGTGCTTAACCTCTGTGTCACCAGGACCCCTTTACTTCAGAATCTTGAAATGTTGTAACTATTAAAGTGGCTTTCATGATCGCTTAGTCTAGCCCTATCATTTTAAGGCCCAAAGAGATTATATGTATTCTGGGAAAACAGAATTCTTGGCTTGTTTTGATCTTTGATCATTTTTTAAAATGTAATTTCTTTTGGAAAAACTTACTAAGGAGTTATATCCTTAATTTAAGCAGCATCGGAATATGATTTTACACTTAACTTTTATGTTAGCTTGAACTCTTTTAGAAGGCTATTAGGAGAGTAGTTAAGTGAGCCAGGGAGCCTTGTTCTCCTTCAGTGAAAAGACTGAGGCCAATAGGATGAACTATATCAATTAGTAAGCCTGTCTACAAACCTTATGTACATTTACATACATCTTTTCCTCATTTCCTCTGGTCTCAGGTAAAAATTTTGTTATCAGGTAGGGTTTTTTGGTTACCAGCGGTAAAAACCTGTGACTGACTTAAACAATTGGAAGTAACTTACATAATTGAAAGAAAAGCTGATGAACCTCTTCTCTCAAAGGTAAAGTGCCAGGGCATTTCCAGGGATCCAGATAGTAGTCTCTTGGGGCCCTACTGTCAGGATGACTGAACTGGAAACATTTTTGTCCTTGAGTCAGTCCTTTTAAGAAAGATTAAAATTTCAAAGAAAGAACATCCAATTGACCTATCTGGGGTCACAGGAGAAAATGTGAGCTTATTAAATGACAATCCCACTAAGATTCTAACCAATGGGGGAGGAAATTTCCCCAAAGCAAAGTTAAGGTGCTGTCACCAGTAAAAACAGAATGGATACTGTGCATTCAAAAATGGCGTAACCACTAAGATGTTCCTCTTCAAATTGAAGATCGACTTCCTGTCCTTGACCCCATTTTCTCCCACTTTGCTCTCAACCACATTCTATTGGATAACTCTTTTCTACTGTCTTCGGCCTCTCCTCTATACTGACACTTGCCCCTCTGCCAATGAGCATAACACAGATCTCACCTATCCTAAAAAAAAAAAACACTTCTCTTGACACTTTCATCTCCCTCTAGTTGTCCAGTCTTTCCCCCACTTCTCATGTAAACTTACTGAAAAAGAGTTATACTTTATATCTCCACTTTTCTCCTGTTCACTTCTCACCTCACTATTATTTTGCGTCAGCAAGTACCGTTCATTCTCTTGAAACTGAAATTGCTGAGGTTACCACTGGCCTTCTGTTTATCAAAGCCTTTGATCATTCTCAATGGACCATCCTTTCTGTATATTTAACATCGAAATATATCTTGACATTTGAATACAAGCTTGGACTTTAAGTACAACATCCCAAGTCAATGAAGCCAATACTTTTTCCCTAGATCGTTCGACACGGTGGCAGTCTGGGTCTTGGTTTGGCTGCCATGGGCACTGCGCGCCAGGATGTATATGATTTGCTAAAAACAAATCTTTATCAGGATGATGCTGTGACAGGTAAGTGTTTTTGTTTTTTTTTTTAAAGACAACAAGTTTTGGGAGTAATGTAACCATAATATTTGCTTCTTAGCTATTTACTTTCTAGCTTCTTAAAAATGTAATGGATTTCTCTGCTTGAAGGAGTGGATTTTGCCCTTTTGGTCAAAATCATCTTAAAAACATGTTTTATGATATGTAGACTTATAAAAAGGTACATTGTGTGTGGCTGCCTATATGACTTTTATAAATAGGAATTTATTAGAGTTGTCTGCTTGTATCGTAGAGCTGTCGGTATTGATCAGTAATGTAGATAAAACGTTACAACATTCCTTTTGTAATCACTTAGAATTTGATGATGTGTTCTGTCAGGGTTTAAAAGGAAAACAGCTATAAATGTATGGATATACTTCCACATAAAGTGTTCTCCTTTTTATCAGATGTGTTTGAAAAAATGCTGTCTAAAGCTAGTGGCTGTTTTGACAGTTGATGTGAATTGATGTCATTTCTGATAGAATATGTTTTATTGACTATACACATATTTGACTCATTCTTTACTGGTTTATTTTTTACTCACTAGGGGAAGCAGCTGGTCTGGCCCTCGGCCTGGTTATGCTGGGTTCTAAAAATGCCCAGGCAATTGAGGACATGGTTGGCTATGCACAAGAAACTCAGCATGAGAAGATTCTTCGTGGTCTTGCAGTTGGCATTGCGTTAGTGATGTACGGGAGGATGGAAGAGGCTGATGCTCTCATTGAATCTCTCTGTCGGGATAAGGTGAGACCACATACTATCTCTCCTCTTCTCCCCTGCACACTCTCTGTCCAGTTACCTCCAGCATTTACAGAAAAACTTACCTTTACTGGAAATGAACTTTATTCCTAGCAGAATTCATGGTACATTGTTGATAAAACTTCTTACAAGACACTTGAGTCTAATAGAATTTAGGAATGAAAAACACTGGTTAGAAGAGATGAAAGGGATTTGAGGATTTTGAATTCAGACAAGGCTGCAGACTCGGGATTTTTTTCCTACAGGCAGATCCAGAAAAGTTCTTTAGGAATTTAGAATTAATGTTTTTGGAATGATTTCATAATCATTTAATAAGTTATAAAGTATATTTCTTTTTTTTTTAATCTAAGAACAATACCAGTCTTCATGCCTATTTACTTTGTTGAGGTTTTTTATTCCATTGTCTTTTGTTTTGTTTTTACAGTGGTACTGTGTATGGTAGTCAGTAGTGAGTGATGTTGTTATTAGGTGCTGTTGAGTTAGTTCCAACTCATAGCCACCCTGAGTACAACAGAACAAAACACTGTCTGGCCCTGGAACATCCTCACAATCATGCTATGTTTGAGACAATTGGTGCAGCCACTGTGTCAGTCCATCTCATTGAGGGTCATTCTGTTTTTTGTGGACTCACTACTTTACAAACATGATGTTCTTCTGTGGGGACTGGTCCCTCCTGGTAACACGTCCAAAGTACACGCGACCAACTCTCGCTATCCTTACTTCTAAGGATTAGGCATTCTGGGTGTACTTCTTCCAAGACCGATTTTTTTCATTCCTTTGGCAGTCCATGGTATATTCAATAACCTTTGCCAACACCGTAATTCAAAGGCATCAATTCTTCTTCAATCTTCCTTATTCATTGTCCAGCTTTTGCATGCATATGTTGCAAATGAAAATGCCATGGCCTGGGTCAGGGGCACCTTAGTCCTGAAAGTGACGTCTTTGCTTTTTAACACTTTAAAGAAGTCTTTTGCAGCAGATCTGCCTGATGCAGTACATCATTTAATTTCTCAACTGCTGCTTCCATGGGCTTTATGTTGATACCTGGTTGCTCTGTCCTGTGTTCTAGTCTTGTGTTGTTATTGATTTTGTAGCTGGAGGACTCCTTTAGTATTTCTTGTAATTTTGGTTTGATTTTTACAAATTCCTAAACTTCTGTTTATCTGGAAATGCTCTAATTTCACCATCATATTTGAGAGGCTATTTTGCTGGATATATAATTCTTGGCTGGCAGTTTTTTTCCTTCAGTGCTTTATATATATGTCACCCCTTTGTGTTCTTGCCTGCATGGTTTCTGCTCAGTAGTCAGAGCTTAGTTTTATTGACTCTCCTTTGTAGTGACTTTTTGTTTATGCCTAGCTGCTCTTAAAATTCTCTCTTTACCTTTGGTTTTGGCAAGTTTGATTATAATACGTCTTGGTGACTTCCTTTGGGATCTACTTTCTCTGGGGTTCAGTGAGCTTCTTGGATTGCTATCTTCTCATTTTTCTCGTATCTTCTCATCTTTCACTGTATCGGGGAAGTTTTCTGCCAACAATTCCTCAGCAATTCTCCCTGTATTCTGTTATCCTCTCTTTTTCTGGTACTCCAGCCACTCATAGGTTATTCCTCTTGTTACAGTCCCACATAATTCTTAGGGTTTCTTCATTTTTTGTAATTCCTTCATCTGATTTTTCCTCAAATAAGTTTGTGTCAAGTGCTTTAATCTTCAATGTCACTAATTCTGACTTCCATTGCCTCAATTCTGCTCCTATGACTTTCTGTAGAGTTATCCAACTCTGAAATTTTATTGTCAGTCTTTCGAATTTCTGTTTGCTGTCTCTCTGTGGATTCTTGCAGCCTGTTAAATTTGTCGTTATGCTCTCCTATTATCTTCTTAAGTTCCTCTCTTGCTTTCTCTGTGTGTTCCTTGGCTTGTTCTGTGTTTTGCCTGATCTCCTTCCTGATCTTTTGAAGAGTTCTGTATTTTAGTCTTTTGAGTTCTACCACTAATAATTCTAAGAAGTTATCTACCCCTGGAAGGTTTCTTGATTCTTTGTTTTGGGCACATGCTGAAGCCATCATGGCGTTGTGTGTTCCTTGGTTTGCTCTGTGTTTTGCCTGATCTCCTTCCTGATCTTTTGAAGAGTTCCGTATATTAGTCTTTTGAATTCTACCACTGATAATTCCAAGAAGTTATCTACCCCTGGAAGGTTTCTTGATTCTTTGTTTTGGGCACATGCTGAAGCCATCATGGTCTGCCTCTTCATGTGATTTGATATTGACTGTTGTCTCGGAGCCATCAATTATTTATTTTATGTTTGCTTACTGTGTCCTAGTTTCATGTTTTATTTTGATATGTCCATATAGGCTTGTCATATGAACTAGTTTGATTATTGGTGTCTTTGATGTTCACACATCCTGTCTCCAGGTGGCTACTGTCCTGGGTGGGCAGGGATGATTGGAGTAAGCACAGGTATCTGGCTGCAGTAGGGGATCACACATTGAGCAAATTAGGGGGCTGACAGCTGTCCCTGAGTGTGTGGGTGAAAGGCATGTCCCTTTTTTTTTTCCCAGCACCTGGACTTGGGCACCCAGTGCTGTTGGCTATAAAGACTGGGAGTCTCCACTTATTCTTGGACCCCTGTCATGGGTGGCTAGGTGGAATAGGTGGAGCCACCAGTCCTCAGGCCCCTAATATGGGTAGGTGAGGACCCTGCATAATGGGCAGGGTGGTGTCATATGTCACAAATCTGCTACTCCCCCTTATAGCGGGTGCAGATGAAAATAGGCTTCAGGGGTATACCCTGTTATACTGTGCTAACAAGGGCCTGCACTGCTGAAACGGGCTCACATAGGTCTATGCAGGGGTGAAAGGCATTCAGAGTCTGTGGAACCCTTATGCCTACGTCTGGGCAAAGGGGCTGTGTCTGCCCTGGGTTCCTAGCTTAGGGGAGCTGGCAGATTATTTTTTCCTGTTTGTTAATTTGTTCCCTTTCCAAAGCTGGGAGAATGGCTCAGGGCATGTGACGGGTCCTACTTCCAGCCCAGGGAGCGTAGGAGCCACTAAAGCCGGACTGGGACCTGGAGCAGAGCAAGGAGGGGCCAGGTAAATGGGAGAGAGTTACCTCCCAAACGTGGCAGTTTGATCCGCGTGTGGTAGGTTAGACACTTGTACTTATCTAGTGCCAGTTGAGCGCTGTTTCTCACTAGTTCTGGAGGCTTGAGCAGACTCTCTGCCATTCAGTCTCTCCCGATGTAGAAAATGTGTCCTGAGTGCCACTATTGCCTCACCATGTGTGTGCCAGCCAATCCATCCTGCAGTGTGCCGGTGCCAGCCAGGTCAGGTGGCAACTCCTCGCTGCTTCTGAACTGTCTCTCGATCCCCCTGCTGTTCAGTCCGATTTCTCAACTTTGATGTTCAGGGCTCCTAGATTGTCATATATAATCGATTCACTTGTTTTTTCTGGTCTTTGTTGTAAGAGGGACCACAGGAAGCATCTGACTACTCCACCATCTTGGCCCTGCCTCCCGTGGGAGTTGATTGTGGATCCAAGTAAAATGAAATCCTTGACAACTTCAAAAGTATTTTCTCCAGTTACCATGATGTTGCTTATTGGTCCAGTTGGGAAGATTTTTGTTTTCTTCATGTTGTGGTTCATACTGAATGTGCTAGTCTTTGGTCTTGATCAGTAAGTGCTTCAGGTCTTTGCTTTCAGCAAGCAAGGTCGTATCATCTGCATATCACAGGTTGTTAATGAGCCTTCCTCCAATCCTGGTGCTGTGTTGTTCTTCATACAGTCCAGCTTCCGGATAGTGATACTGTCCTGTATTATCTGGAAAAAAATAACACCCCTGCTATAGTTTATAGCTATAATTACTAATTAGCTTTTTGCGCTATCAGACTCCATATCTCTTCCACTTAGTGCTAGTTCCCAAGAATTAAATTTTGAGGAAAAGGTGAGTTAGATAGGGAATTAGAAGTCAGCTTCTTTCTTGTTTGTTTGGCAAATGAAAATTGAGTGTCATAGAGCTGCGGGCATTGGCATTGACTTGCGTATTTGCTGCCTAAAAAGTGTGAGGCAAGACAGGCATGTTGTATAGGATATTGGGAATTAAGAGCAGTTATTTCGTCCGGTATTAGAGTCGGAACACTTCTCCATTTAAAAAAAAAAAAGAAACCTTTTCTACCAACCACAATATAGTTCTCCTTGAGCTTATTATCCTTTTTTATCTAAAACCAGCTTTCTTGGTAGTGCCACTGTGTCTATTAGACTGTAGAAGTTACTGTTTGAAATAAAAGTTGATGTTTGATGTTGAATTATTCTTTCTTAGGACCCAATTCTTCGACGGTCTGGAATGTATACCGTAGCCATGGCTTATTGTGGCTCGGGTAACAACAAAGCTATTCGACGTCTGCTCCATGTTGCTGTAAGTACCTTGACCTTTCTTGGGGGTACGGGTGAAGGAAAGGTTTGCAGATGGACAATAGTAAATGTCTAGGTGACTGCAGCACTCACACCTCATGACCACCAGCAGAGGTCTCAGGTTCAGATTCTCATTCATTGGACATGATAGACCATAACCTAGCACCAGGGTCACTTGGCTTTTCAGAAGAACATAGAACAGGATAATAGCACATCAGCATGAATGGAAGGCCGTAAGGCACAAGACCATGTGAGTATGTGCAGCCACGCTAGAATAGCCAAACTTAGTATACAGTAGGAACCACTTTTTCCAGCTCATGAATTTAGCTTCCAGGCACCCCTAAGGGATGTGCTCTCTTATAAGAGACTGCATAGGAAAGCCAAAGCCTGTGTTTTCCAACAGGCTGTATCTGTTCATAGCTCTCCCGATCCATATGTAGTTTATCAGTAAAATAAATAATGTTGCCTATTGCCTTAATTTGGAAACCCTGGTGGCACAGTGGTTAAGTACTACTGCGGCTGCCGACCAAAAGTTTGGCAGCTCAAATCCACCCGGCGCTCCTTGGAAACCCTATGGGGCAGTTCTATTCTGTCCTATAGGGTCGCTATGAGTCAGAATTGACTCAAAGGCAGCAGGTTTGGTTTTTGGTTTACCGTCTTAATTCAGTAGGTTTCTAGGGTTATGGTTCTGGGAGACGGTAAACCCAAAGTAATCTTCCCATGGAGAAAAGGGTTAGAACTGTTATTAATTCTTTCTTCCCAGAGATATTCACATCCCACGATAAATTTATTAGTAATTTTTCCTCGATCAGAGCGATGTGTAATGTGTTCTAAAAATGTATATTTTGCTTGAATTTAGGACATACTTTTTGGAAAAAACATCAAAAGAATGGTTAGATTTTCTTTCTATCTCATAAAAACTGTAATCCAGCTGACTAGCCTTTAAAAAATACCCCTGAATCTTAAACCTCACCAAGTTTTAGAGGCTTCTAAGCCCTATTACCAAGAGATTTTCAAATGAGTTTTTCTTAATTGGGAAAAGACATTCCAATATAGGAATAATATACTAATGATGTCTGATTTACGTTTGAGTGATGTAGGCCTCTCATATCAGCTTGGTCTAGTAATAGAAGGAATGGTGTAATGTAATCATCTTGAAACACTTTCCCTCCAGGTAAGCGACGTTAATGACGATGTCAGAAGAGCGGCGGTAGAATCGCTTGGGTTCATTCTGTTCAGGTAATAATTTCTGACTTCAAATTCTGTGTATATTCCGTTTCTTTTTGTAGTCAGTAAATAAACAGAAGCTAAATACCTGAAGAATGTATCTAGGATCAGAGCGAAGACCATTTAATAATAAGATTAATATTCATCTGAAGAACGAAGTAAATCTTGGGGTCTGAGAACTGGTTTGAGGAGTCGTAAAATGATTTAATCATTTTTTTTATTTTTTCTTGACATTCTGCTTATTTGTTTAATTTTTTAAGTTCAAATAACACATTCTCTAGTACTCCCCTTTTCAGGTATATTGATAATTAAAATGGGGTGTTATTTCTTACGTAGGTTTTGTAAAGTTCTTGAAGCTCTTTAATGAGAGTAAAAGATAACAGGCCTTGTTTAAATAAAGAAGGGTGAAATTTTTTCAGATTAAAAAATATTATTTTGAATTTGCAGATTTGGAGTTAAAGTGTATCATAAGAAGTCCTTGGCAGTGTAGTATATTTGTGATGAAGAGGACGCCCTCTGGAACCAGTGTGCCTGGGTTGAATCCTGGCTTAACCACTTACTAGGCTGTGTAACTTTGGGCAAGCTACTTAACAGCCTTGAGCCTCAGTTTCCTTATCTGTAAATGGGAATAATAATAGTACCTGTCTAAGAAGGTTGTTGTGAGGGTTGAGCAATTTAATGTATCTAAACCCCATAGAACAGTGGGGCGCTCGTAAGCACTATTTAAGCATGTGTTAGTAGAGATAGCTATAGTAGCTCTAGTTGTAGTTGCGGTGCTGGTAGAAGTACTGCTACTTCTTCCAGTAGCTCTCCTTACTGTCTCTTTAGCTCCACACTCAAATACCAGTGTTTCTTTCAGTCTGAGGGGCTCTGTCTTAAAATACAGTGAAGGAAATTCAAAGTACTTCTTTTAGCTTTATTTGGACACTAATAGGTTATTTGTGTTATACATTATCTGTGATGAAATTAAGTTCCTAAGAGGCATGTTAAGTGAGTCTAATCTTTTGTCCTTTTAAACCCTATTAGAAATTTTCTACCCCAAGTTCCCTGGGACTGAAGCTCTGTTGTAAACATGGTAATTTGATTCAACAAATATTTATTGAATATCTGTTGTGAACTGGTTGCCGCAATCGCTCTATAACATCCCAGACAGGAAGTCATCCATTTACTGTAAAATGTTTTCTTCTTGTTGTGGATGAAAATGTTGAATACAACAGAGCAAAGCACAGACCATATAGCATGCTGATAGGTTTCTCCATACACTTGCCAGTTCTTTTGAATGAGGTGTTCAACCAAATACTAATCTCCTTCACTGTATTATTTTCCAATCGTTAGTACTTGTTTAGCTTATTCACAAAGACAATGTAGAGTCTTGACTAAGTCCTAGAGATAGATATTATTTACCTAGATCTACAAGTCTGGTACGGCCAAAACAGGAAATGTGATTAGTTGGGTATGATTATTTCTTGGCAATGGCAAGTGTTCCTTGCTTCCTTTTGTAAGATATGACATAGTAGACCTCACACTGTTAATTTTTTGAATCCTCTTTTTTTCCCCTTTGTAAACAAAGGGATAGTTAGTCACATTTACAGTCTTTTTGTACCTTTCTCATTTTTGTTTCTCCTCCAAAGTTCGTCAGCACTGGTTCCATAATTACATCCAGGGAGGTAATTCATTTAGTTTAGAGACTTGAATTCATTTAAGGCATCCAGGCTTAATGTCTCTTCACCTATTTTGCATTTTGATCAGTCTTAACAACATTACTTTTTCTCTTTACAAAAATCATTCTCTCTGAAAGAACAGACGGAAACAGAATAGAAGCTGAGCAGCCGTGTTTCCTTCCTGTCTTTAGCATGCCATTTTAGCCAAGCTGTGACTCTCCTTCCCTGTTGCTCTAGAGTTTAGGCACAGTTGGGTGGTGGGAGGAGGTTTTGTCCTTTCCATCCAGAAGTATGTATTTTTCTTTATCAGGGAACTAGATGATTTGGTACGGGGAGTATATTCTTCCAGATGTAACCTTAGGAACTGTTGAAGTGTGTGAGGAATCCTACTCAGGATGTTTTGTTTTTTCCATGTCTGCTGTTAATTCTTCGTATTGGCTGTGATTTTATATTTCATATTAATACAAATCAACCGCCTGAAGTGTATATTCTGCCACATATAAAGTTAATGGGTTTCATGAAAACTTTTTCTTTTCCTTCTTAACTGACAGTGCTTTTCTTTCTAGTTAACAAAATTAATTTCTGCCCTTAACATCCGTTGTAGCTCATACACGTGCTGAGTGGCCAGCTTTAGCACCAGATGTCTCCCTTGAGCTCTTTAGGCTTCGCTAAGTAAGTTCTCTACTGCCTAGGATACTTTTTTTTTTTCCTGTCCTTTTAAATGGGGTAAAAATGTATATAACAAAGCCTTTGCTTTTTCAACCTAGGATTTTCTTGAAGTCAGCTAATGAGTTTATGTTCTCGTTAGTTCTGAGGGACTAGTCTGAATTCCTTTTTCATGATTCTTATAAGTAGGAACTGAAAACATCTTTAGAGGTGATTTTGTCTAAAACTTACAAAGAAAATTAAATTGAAAAATTAATTAACTTACCCAAGGAGCTAGAGTTAAAACCAAGTTTTCTCTAAATTTTACATTAGTGCCATTTCCCTAGAGTGAGAATTTTTAAAGGTGAAAGCAACTGAAAAATCAATCATTATCCTCATTTTTTTTAAGATAGGGTAATTGAATCCCAGAATAGTTAACAGCATTCCCATTGTCGTAGAGCTGAGACTCAAAACAGATCTCGTGATAGCCGTGGCAGTGCCCTCTCCACCATGCATTTGTGGCATCATTTACCTTTTTTCCCGTTTTATTTTTTCTTTCCCTTTAGATGAATCTTTGTAAATGACTTTGCAGACATTTGGTCTTCTTGAACCATGTTTTAAGGCTTTATTAATTTTTTTAGCTTATTTTTAAGTGTACTTAATGGACAAGAATACTAAAAACATGTCAGTAAGCACTTCAACAACAAAGATGAAGTTGTCTCTGTGGGAAACTAAACAGTTCTCGTATGTATTATCTTCTTTCATCTCAGGGTAGTCCTGTCCTTCTTTTTCCTAATATTTGTGGATTGTTATTTGTTCCTAATATATATGATAAAAATAAATTATTAAATTGAAAACCATTTTTGCTAAATCAAAGTGAACCTAGCACATTAATTTTTTACCTAAAATTTGACATAAATAAATGAATCTTTAATGGATAATCCCTTAAGAAATGGGTGATTATTAGGCTTATTGTTATCAATGTAATGGCAGATTTTACTATTAAACAACTGTGCTTGGCACTGATTGGAACACATTTGGAAGTGTATAGAATCTGAATTCTTTTAACTTGTATTGGAGGAAAATGAAGAAATTAGCCAAAAGAAGCATTAGTCTTTTCATATTGAAATTAAGTTACTGTGATGGTGAACAAGTTGATGATTTAATACAGATGTTTCCCAGAATGAGACCATCTTGGTGGTTCCTGATCATCTTTGCTGTGACTTGGCTATTATAATATGAAACTAGATACTTCTCAGTGTATACATTCATGTATTTTCAGATATTGGTGTATCTGGCAAGGTAAGAGAGAGATTCTTGGTGCAGATATTTTTTAGACCCTAAAAAATTATTTTTTGAATATAAAGATGCAGCAGCATCATAGATCCTTAAAAGTTGAAGGAACCCTAGCTGTCAACCAGTTGCCACTCAGTGTGAATCGTTTTTACTATATCTTTGGTCACAATTTGATATCTTAATTTGATACATATTCTGTGTCCTGTTCTCTGTTTCTGCTTCAGTATCTTTGTGTTTATTATGTTCTGAGTGTTGTGGCTTTTCCTTTGTCTTTTATTATTCTTTTCCTAGACCTTTGTTTTTCCTACTTCGTCAGTCAGCAATAATATGGAATAAAATGAAATTTTCTTTTCAAAATTGTTTAGTAATTTAAAAATAGAGTTTAGAAAGGTACCGAGGTCTGCAGTCATAAATAATTCCAATTTGTCCTGATAAATGAAGAGAAACTGGGCGCCTTCATTGGCTCTGTTGTGTTGTGTTGCTTTGTTGCTACCAGAAGAATGCCAGCGAATTAGAGTGGCCCCTTGAAGTGCTCCAGAAGGCTCCAGTGAGGTAGGAAATTAATACTGGATAACAACTGTGCCTTTTTTCAGGATCTTCAGGTCTAGACGGTTAGAGTTCTGGTGCTTTTAATTCATTTTGTCTTAAAAAGCTGCTGTCCCCTTAATCCAATTAGCATTCTCTAAAAAGGAACTGAGGCTCCGTGCTGGGTAAAATATGCTTTATATCAAGCAGAAGGCATGGTAGACTCTGAAAATCCTTTTGAATTTGTAGGAAAAATACTTTAAAAGAGAAATGGAGTTGTTCAAAGCCTGATGATTTTCTTTTGTTCTTTAAATGCCATATTACTTTATTTAAAAGGCATTGGTATCTGCAGACTTCACGCTCTGTAAACATTTTAATTGCTGAAGTAAGAATGGGTGTGTTGTCAAACTTTCCTATCCCATTCTGGCTACTATTAGAAGCCCAGTTCTTCTAATTCTTTCCTATTGTTTTACTATTTGAGAAATTCTTTGGAAGAGTTAGAGTCTATTCCTTATTTTTAGAAAGTAAGACTATTAGCATCTTTGTTATGACAGGGATATTTAATTGCTGAGATTTTGTGTGTATGTGTATGTGTGCTTTAGATGGCTTACAGAGCAAAGTAGTTTCTCATGAAGCAATTAGTACACATATTGTTTTGTGACATTGGTTGCCAACCCCACAACGTGTCGACACTCTCCCCTTCTCAACCTCGGACTCCCCGTTACCAGCTTTCTTGTCTCCTCCTGCAGTCTTGTCCTTTCCCCTGGGCTGCCATGCCCATTTAGTCTTGATTTGTTTTATGGGCCTGTAACCACTGAGATTTGCTTTAAGAATATAGATTTATTGAAATTGTTTTGAAGGAGGAAATACCAGTTATGTATCAAAGTGATAAGAATTTTGTGCTGTGTTGTACATTTTCAGAATTAGTTGATATTGGAGTTATATTTCATTTTCTAAAATCTTACAGAAATACTAGAATGCTGTCATTAATTATAGAAAGATCTCTGTTAACTGTAAGCAAGGGTTTTTTTTCCCCAGAAATTAAGTAGTTTGTGTATGTGTACTGTCTAAACACACATACACGCTTAGAGGCAGTACAGAGCATGTAAGAAGATAGTGCTTCTGATCTAGGTTGTCTGTGGACGGACCTTTGGGAGTGTGATCGCCAGTACTGGTATTTAGGTTCTCTGAAACATTCGTGTATGCCTTTCAATGGATAAACTGTAGAAGTACTGTTAGAGCGATATCTGAAAACTTAACGATTTTATGTACCTTGGCATGAAGAATGTAAATCGTAACACACGCCAAACCCATCATATTAGAGACTAGAACTAAGAGAAGAATGATTTATGTTTTAGGAACATAAATTATATTGCCTCTTCTCCGAGATAATGCTGTTGAAAAAATCTTAGATTAATAGGGAAAGTTTCTAAAGCTTTGATGATTTAGAAATTAAATTTCCAGTTTATACTCTTCCAGGCAGATGACATAGAGCTCGTATCGACGGCACTGGGTGTGGGTTAGGAAAAGGTTACAAATCAGGATCCGTGTCTAGAACCATGTTTTAGGAAAGGTTTCTGCCATTGGGAGAATATATGCCTGGTTCCCTGATGCTAAGATACTCCATAACCAACACATTCCTTGAGGTAATTTTCCTAGACTGGAAGGGAATAGGTTGAGTCATCAGTGTAGGTCAGCCTGAAAAGGAAGAGCTAATGTATGTATGGGCTGTCTTCACTTCAGACCCCCTCAGTCCTAAAGTTGTTTGCCATTTATAAAAGTAGCATAAAAATAAAATATCAAAAGTAAATAGATGAAAGTGCCTACCATTTGTTGAATGCCTACCATGTACTCATAAGAACCCTAAGAAATGTACACGAGGAAACTGAAGTTGTCTTTCCTAAAGTCAAAGAGCTAGCTAGCAAGTGGCACAGGTTGGATTCATCCCCTGACCTAGCTGACTTCCGGGCCCATTTTCTCTCTACTATTCTTTCTTCAGTATTAAAAAAGTAAAAACAGAATTGGGCATAATGCCAGTATATGTATAATGCAAGATGAAAGGGTGAATAAAAAATTCCTGTGTCAGAATTTCAACCAAGCCTTTGGGCAAGCATCTTCAGGAAGGTATAGACAGGAGTCCACAGGACCAAGGCAGCTACAAAAACAGGCAGGCTTGATCTCGGTTTATGAGGTTTCGGTCTCAGGATTGAGGTTCCATGCCTCCAGTGTATACATGCTCGTTAATACCTTTAAGGTATTAAGATACCCAAGAGTAATTTTATTTCTTTTCTCCTCCTCCTCCTCCAGTAGCCCCACCACTGTAGAATAGATGCCTGGTATCAGCTATTTAACCACCAGTTCTAGTGCTAAGATCTATTTTGTGTGATACCCACTACTGTCTTCCCTACCCCTTCCATCAAGACAACTTCCTGATCAAAAGGAAAATCATGTCTGCATTTAACCAGTCCAAACTGTAAAATGGCAATCTTAACTCACCTCCCAATGTGATCATTGTTTTATGCATTTATTTTTAGTTCTCTGTTCATTATCAGTGTTGTTCTGTACCATGTCTTAGGTTTTTAAGGCCTCGAAGAGCAGGCTACTTGTTTATTTCATTCTTAGCACAGCCTCGTGTTCAGTTAGGAAATTAATAAATTCTTATGATGACTCTTTTTTTTAAAGCTGACATTTATTGATGTATTTTGTTTTATTTGAATACCTTAATGTTTAACCAGAGTGTTAGATTGTTTTCATTTGCAGCTATATAAAATGATTTTTTCATGTAATTTTGCCCAAATAAGGAAAATTGGATAATCTTAATACTTAACTAGTTTAGAGAGATGATTTGATACGTGACACAAGATTCTTTTATGTAACTTTTGATACGTTTACATACGGTTCGTCTTCTTACTGATCATTGTATTATTTAGATGCAAACGGTGCCAGTTCTGCTAAACATAACTGACTTGCTCTTCTGTTTTGTCACCTTCATTTTCGGTGAGAAAAAGTGTATCTAGTAGAATGACTGATGAAGACTGAATGGCTGAACTTCGGAGCCTCACTGGGCTCTGGTACATGACAGGATTAATCCCATTTCTCATTCCGTGTTTTGTGAAAAATTTAGAGTTCTCTGTCATTGGATTCTGGAAGTAGATCTTGCTGGAGCATTTTCTAAGAGCTTTTAATGACTTTGTAGCCTGGTAATTGCAAGTGATGTATCGTCCAAAGGCATCTCGAAATGTCTTGTTGAAGAGGGTATAGACCAAAGGATTTACCCCTGAGGAAACGTAGCCTATCCACACAAATATCTCCAGGAGCTTATTGAGAATAGACTGGTTGCAAGAATCACATAAAACTAAAGTTACATTTGTAATAAAAAAGGGGCTCCACATAAGCAAAAAGAGGGAAAAAACAATCCCTAGAACCTTTGAGGCTCTCTGTTCATTGGAAGTAGTATGCACTGACTTTTTTCCAACTGTGGACATCCTTCGTACGTCATCACTTGAGTTGGGCATAGTTTTGTCCTTGCGAGAACCATCCAGCATTGCCACCTTTTCAGGCGATGAGCAAGGTGTTTCATCTCTTTGGAAAACTGTGGACACGGTCAACCATGTTAGGCGTTGAGGTGGCTTGTTTTTGACCAAGTAAACTTTCTTCTGTAAAGCATGGATGGTGAGAAAGTAGGTGACAATCATGACCGCAAGAGGCATGAAGAAGGCAGCCAGTGAGCCAAAGAGCATGAAGTTGCCGAAGCGGTCCTTTGTCAGCGCACAAGTGATGTTTAGGTTACCCACATCAGCCTCTATACCTTTAATGGGGATTGGAATGGCAATGCCTAAGGAAGAGGTAACAAAATAAGTTGAGTCAGTTTTATGACATATGATTCTTAGTTAGGTCCTTTTAGAGCATATCCTAGTAACTTTATGCTGGTTAGTGCATTGTAATTCCTGGGTTCCCACAGTGTAGAAATCTGTCAAAGTACTCACAATGGAAGACTTAACACATAGCACCTAAGTAAGCAAATCTGCCGTTTTTAAACAACAATGTTGATTAGTGATTTCAGGTTTATAAATAAAGCTTTCCTAAAAATTTTTTTTTTTTTAAAGCTATAGTATGTCGGTGATATAGTAGGAAAGATCTTCATTTATTCTCCATTTCTTCATAATCTATTTTTATGCTTCTTGTTCTTTCCTGAGTCAAGGAAAAGGAATTCAGAAAAGAAACTGCTTTTAATAGCCAATCTCGTTGCCATAAAGAGACATCAGAGTACATTAATGAAATATCTTAATTCTGAATAGATGTCTATTGACATTATTTTTCAACATCTGTGAATGTCCTTTAATCCTTTCCCTTTGGCTTCTTAGGGAAAGCTAAGGGGTTCATTGTTTTTTTTTTTTTTTTTTAATAAATGCTATTTAAAAATTTGAGAGCATGTGAAATTGATTTTCAAGATTTAGAGTTCTAATAGATGAAGAAAAAAATGTACCTCAGGCTGATTTTCTAATACTTTAAATACCATAAACTAGGTATTTAAATATGCTTTTGCTTAGGAAAGTAGCTTATTAGTAAGACAAATAATACAGGAGTTCAGCCTGAATCCTCTCCTTTTGAAACAGTAAATATTTAGAAATAAGTCTGAATTAAGTGATCTTTAGAAACCTCTAGCATGCTTGTCTTGTTTTGTGAATCCAGAAGCACCCTATCGTCTGCGCAGCCTTTTTTGGTAGCTAAAAAGCCCTTCACAAGACTGTTCTCCTCAAGCCCTTTCTAACGGAGGCCACTACTTTTTCTGCAGCACCAGAAAGAGGATTTTGTGTACTTGTTGCTGCACCACCAGGGATCAGCAAACCTTAGCTCACCAAATACAGCCCACATTCTGTTTTTGTAAATAAAGTTTTATTGGAACACAGCCACACCCATTTGGTAATGTATTGTCTACAACTACTTTTGCGCCACCACAGCAGAGTTGAGTGTTTGTGACAGAAACCATATGTGGCCTGCAAAGCCTGAACTATTTACTATCTTACCCTTTACAGGAATAGTTTGCCAACTCCTGCTCTACACTGTTACTTCCAGGTCATCATTCCACTGTCCACCCCTCTGCCCCTTTTGAAGTGTATTTGATCTACTGTACCACTCGCTTCTCCATCCAGGTCATCTGTCAACCTCCAAGACATTTTCCATCCTCAGGGATTTCAGTACCATACAATAGTCCTCCCCTCTACCTGCTGCATCATTTCCTGTGACTTCATCCCACTGATGACACTTCTTACACCTTAGCCTTATATTTCTTGAACTTCTTAACTCTAATTGTTATCATTTGCACCCCTGAAGTCGTCTGTAAGTTCACTTAAAACTATCCTATACCTAAAATGAGGGACTCTGATATTTCCCTTTCTTGCCTTGTTACTTCTTCACTATTTTTAGACTTTTCTTTACCCTTATCTTGACCTCTAGGCCCTTCTTCCTTCTCTGTTTTCAATTTCTGTTAATTCCCCTTTGAGGCTCACATTACCTTCCTGTCCAGCGTGGTGGTCAGTCATTTTAAGTTTTCATTGGATACATTTTATACCCTTAACTTACTATTGCAGGTATTTCAGGGTAACCTTAAATACAGGAGAAGAAAGTGAGCTCTCTTTAGTACTCTATAGGATTTAAGGAATCAGACTAACCTCATCCTCTATTTCTTTTACCAAGTTACTAAATTTTGCTGATGGGTTTTACAGGACAGTACCCAGAAAAACCCAGTGCCGCCAGCAGTGCGACGAAGTAAAAAGAGCCTTGAATTAGAGTTAGATCTCAACCTGGGTGCTGAAAAGCTGTGTGTCCTTGAACCAGCTATTTAAAACCTCTAGATTTCTTTTTTCTCATCTAAAAACGAAGTAGATTTCTAAGATCCCTTTCAAATCTATAAACCTGGAGTCTTTCTGTTATTCTTTATTCTCCTGCATATACTTATCATTTTGTATTAGTGTAATTTGTTAATATATCAGCTTTCCTTGAGTAAAAAGATTTTTTCCCCTTTTTCATCTTTGTCCATCATAAACACTCAATAAAAATTTGATCAACTTACAAATTAATGTTATTCAGCCTTAATTGGGGCAGCATTTCTACCAACAGGCTGTTTACCTTACTGGCCTGATCATATTTCATAGTTTGAAATGTTTTAATTTTTCGTAAGGATTCTTTTCTCCTTTTCTCCCCCGCCTCTGCCATAGTCTCCTTACCCTAACACACACACACACCCCTACTCACCTCACGTCGTCTCTTTTTTCCCTCTTCCTCTTTGCAGTGAGTTTACTAAAAAGATACGGGTGGTTTGACACGAACTGCTTTAGTTTTCCTCCTCTCCACTTCAAAATTGATGATTGTCACCCATCTTCTCCCCCTTCCCTTCCCCTAGACTTGTTTTTTGGACCTTTTCTGCTCTGTTAATCAGACCCTGCCCTCAAAACTGGTCTTTCTCACTGCTTGCAAACCTCTCAGTCCTGAGTAGACTTGCCTTTGACCCTCCTTTCTTCCTAAGCCAGAACAGTAACACTCTATGCCTTTACCTACAAGCTTCTCAGAAGAGGTTTGGTCCTGATATCATTATTTCAGGAGTATAAAGATTCATCTCATTGTCTCACTTTTTGCCTGTGTTCTTCCTGATTAGAGTGAAGGCACGTCTTTTTCTTGCTACATCCTTCCTTTTAGCATTCCAGGTCTCAATTTTTTTTTTTTACTAGGAAGAATTGAATCTGTCAGCTACTAATGATCGTAGTAATTGTTGTGAATCTGTTTTTCTGATACTAACTTAGAAGAGATTTAAGTTATCATTACACTGTGCTTCATGCTGAGATACTCAGTCGTAGCATCTATTTTTGAGTGTTGAAGACGGGCACCAGGACGTAAAGCAACTTAGAGGAAATGTGATTTCTTTTTATAAATCATTTCTGAACATCAATTTAACATGTTTTCTTAACATCTCACTTACTTAAAACTTCTAACTAAACATTTTAAATACTTAAGCAGACGCTTCAGTTCACCGTTTTTAGCCTGTACAGCTATTGAAATGTAGGCTTCTGGGGTGAATTCATGATCTTTGATACCTGCCTACAAAATATATAATTTGTTTTTCATTTTTCTGTTTTCCTATTTGTCTTAGATGTAATTTAAGGTCTGTTTTATTTCTTATTACATTAATGTAATTGCAGAATTCTGATACTAGATAGAGCTTAATGATCTTCTGTTGACAGATATGAAGAGCTACATGTCAATATCGAAGCAGGAAGATGGCTCAGTACAGTCTATGCACATTGTTCTTTTTAAGCTCATGACCTTTTCTACTTTCTCACACTTTTTGCTAGCAGTGTGGCTTGGAAACAATATGGTGGATGTAATGATAGAAGAACCTTGTGTTGATCTCTCAGTAGACTACCTTAACCTCAAGTCCCGAGTTTCATGGCCTGCCAGACCTGGTGTTCTCTTAGGCAAGTGGAAACACCAAACGAAAAAAACCAAACCTGTTAGCATCAAGTCGATTCCTACTCATAGTGACCCTATAGGACAGAGTAGAACTGCCTCATAGGGTTTCCAGGGAGTGGCTGGTGAATTTGAACTGCTGACCTTTTGGCTAGCAGCCGAGCTCTTAACCACTGTGCTACCAGGGCTCCAAAAATGGAACCAAGGGCATGTGTATATACCAGCACACACCCTGGCATTCCCCACATACCTGTTGAAATCAACCACACCACTGTGATCTTGATGAATGCTGTAGCTCGTGAGTTATATTGATTGGCCTGGATTGGCTTTTTGATGGCTATGTAACGATCCACTGAGATGGCACAGAGATGCATGATAGATGCGGTAGAAAAGAGAACATCGAGAAATAACCAAGCAGGGCATAGAATGAGTGGGAGAGGCCACGTTGGCTCTGAAAGAAAGAAAAACAAAACAATAACACTTTCTCCTGAAACATGGTAGTCTTCAGTTCCTTTTTATTTTTCAGCCTTTTCATTATTTATCTGAAATTTTATGACAACTTCCTCAAGATGATGTTTAATTTTGGATAATGGGGACAATAATATTAAATATAATATTTCTGTGGATGGTACTTTTCTAATAGACTTTATTGTGCATGGTAATTGTAACCCTCTTTCTTTCTAAACCAGCAGCAGTTTAGCATAATTTTTAGTGGCATTCAGACTTCTCTTTTTTTGATCATTCCTTTTGTAATCTTTCAAAAATTATACAATATTTCAACTGCAACTTAACCTTGCTATTCAAATAAAATTTATTTTTAAATTGCTATTATGTAGAACTAAAACATTTTACCACAAAGGAGAACAATATAATATGGTAAAAGAGTATTAGGAGTCAGGGAGGCCTGAGTTTTTTGGCTCACTTTTAGCAATAACTAGCAACATGATCTTTGTTGCTGCAGACTCTTATTTGGTGAAATAACTAAGTGGAGTGATTTGAGTTTTCTGTTTGACAGGAGTCGTCCTTAAATCAAGTTTGCAAAAAGAATGGCTTCAGCTTTTCTTGGGGGAAAAAAAAAGAATTGTTACCCCTCCATATTCCATCATTCTCATCAACACTGGAGATGTAATAAGCAACACAGACTTTCAGTTTTAAAAAAATCTCAGAATTAAACATCGTATTTAATTTGTTTAGCAAACTATTTATAGGGTATTTACTGGGTACCTCACAGGCTTAACCACTTTAGAAATATTAACCTTTTTTTGTTTTAATCTTAGGCTTGAGTGTGATATTGAATATTTTACATAGTTATCCAGCAAATTTACTTACACAGGTGTCTGTGCATACATAGGCGTATGTGCGTTATGTTAGATATACACCCAGTGCATACGTGTTTGCAGTTTCAAATCAGCTAAAATTCATTTCAGGGTTCCCCCTAGAATATTTCAGTTAGAATCCATTTTACAAAATATATACACATGAAGCTGTAAAAGCAGATTATTTCCGTGTAGAACAAATGTTGTGGGTAGATTATTTTAAGTCCCCTTCACCATTTAAGGGGAACCCAAGTGGTGCAGTGGTTAAGAGCTCGGCTGCTAACCAGATGATCGGCGGTTGGAATCCACCAGGCGCTCCTTGGAAGCCCTGCGGGGGCAGTTTTACTCTGTCCAGGTAGGGTCACTATGAGTCGGAATCGACTCAGTGACAACAGAGTTACTGTTTAATTGTGTGTCCACTGACAAAATGTAAACTGTTTTTCTTCTGCTGCTTTTTGCAAGTGTACCTGACCTTGATGTGTATAAAGTGAATGAAATAAAGGAAGGAGGGCCAAGATAACCTATGTGTCTGGATTGCAGAGTACCAAGAGACCTTTCATTTGTGCAGTGTTCAAATTCAGGAACCTGGGGAATAGAGTGGGGTTTGCTTACTGGCAGCATCCCAAGCGCAAAAGGAAGGGAGCACAAATTAGGGAACAATAGACTAGAATATGTTATTTTGAAGGGTTCGGTAAGATTTCAGTGAAAAACACTTCACAAAAAAGGTAGCAAGAAAGCCAGCTTCACTTTTTGGTAACTTCTGTTTCCAGTGTTGCTATGTGGTGTCCTTAATAGGAATATTAAAATATTTCTTCTTTGGGATAAAAGTAAATGAAACCTGAATGAGGTTTTATTTTAAAAGGATAAACGATTGCTTAGTACTTGGTTCCATTCTCAGCAGCTTCTTAAAAAGCAATATAAAAGCATCAGGGTGGAAGGAGTTGTTCATACTTGTAAATAAATTACTGAAAGCAAACCTTTCCTACTTCATTTGTTGAATTGAGGGCGGGGTACTGGTGGAGGTGGTAAATCATTGGTTTATTGAACTAGAAAGGACCTTAGAGGTCATACCCCAGATTTTTTCGGATGAGTAAATGCAGGTACAGTTAAGCCTTTGAATATGGAGGGGAATTTATTTACCGAAACCTAGCTTTTAATTGAAAGTGTTCTTTCAAACCAGGTTGCTGGGAGCGCGGTCTTCAGCTCAGCAAGGATTGGCATCACCTGGGTACCTGTTAGGAATGCAGGCTCTTGGGCCTCATCCTAGACCTGCTGAATCAGATAGCATTTTAAAAGATGCCCAGGTGATTTGTACGAGCATTAACATTTGAGAACTACTGATTTGCAAGTATTAAAAGATGCACCTAGGTTTGCTGGTGAAGGATAGATATCTTTAAACTCACCCGTAATGCCTTATGGAAAGAAACTTATGGGAGGCCTTTCAAAATAAAGCATAGCAGAGAAACCTGTGTTTAGAGAGAATCTAATCAATTGGATTTTATCCCTCTCAGCCTTAACATTCAGTTCAGATTTTCTGTCAATTAATGGAAAAGAATCCTGATCAGCCAGAGGCAGCAATGCACTCTTTGACCAAAATTTAAAGACAAACTAGCAGCATAAGCGGAGTGAAAAGAACGTCATAGAATTTGCGAGGTTTGTTGTGAAAATTACTCGAAGTGGTGCAGCATTTTAAACTGAAGTTCTGGATTTAGAACTGTGATTAGGCAAATAGAAAAATACTCAAATCCAGAGCTAAACCAGAGATGATCGTAATTAAAGATTAAAATGGCAAATAATGTGTTGTATCTTAGGCTTCCTTTCTTTAAATGCATGTCTGTTACCATTTTTTTAAATGGCTTATTATTCAAACTTATCTATTGAGCTGTTCTAATTAATTAGGGTTATATTTTTGAAAATCGCGATCTGGAAAATTCTCACCATTAATCTAGTAGACATGAGCAGGAAGCCACAATAGAATTCTCGTGTAAAAAAATACATGTCTTTAGGATTAGACTATCTGACCCACATACTCCTAGTTGCAGGCTATTAGGCAAGGCTCTTTACTGCTGATGAAATTGAGCCTCTGAAGTGTTGATAGCCTTACTTTCCAACAGAATGAATTTATTTTATAACTCCAATTTGGGGGCAGAAAGTAGGAATTAAAATTAATGCATATCAGTAGAATTTTATTAGTTCAGTCAGTGCCTTTTTATTGCTAACAGTAGAAATACGGAGATGTGATACAGAATTTTCTTTAAGACAGAGGGACCATGAGGCTGAGGTTTAGGATTAAAAGAAATGAATCTTTCCATTTAGCCTTTATGATTCTGAATTTCATGAAATACTAGTGAATAGAATGTTCTTATGAAATTAACATAAAAGTACCAGACAACTACGTTAAATTAATAGAAATCTTTTACCTGAAGAAAAAAAAAAAGACTTGTTTAGTTGCCTATTTGAGGTATCCTAAGAATTTATATGGGGTCGCTATGAGTTGGAATCAACTCGATGGCACTGGGTTTGGTTTTTGGTTTGTGTTTAAGGATTTATAAAAATTAAAAATTTACAGAGATTCTCAGTTAAAAAAAGGACTTTCCTAGTCTAGATACTTTACTTCATTCTGAAATTGTCTTTTCAGTTAGTATTAATTTGATAGGCTCAAGGTCAGAACAGTTTCTAACATTCAGAGTAACTGAATAAATGTTAACTTGATGTGGTAAGATATATTAACTATTCCAAAACTTTATGTATTATTTTTATTGGAGTTTAAAAATTTTATAATTAAAAAAATTACATTTTATAATTACTTTTATTATAATGTATTAAAAAAAACAGCTTATTAGCTTGAGACATTACTAAAAATATTAAGTAACAAAGTGTAAGAGTACAGATTTAAATGAAAAGGAAAAAATAGTACACCTCAGAGGCTGTCTAGGGGAGATCAATTATTATCACGTACTTGAACTAAATTATTGCCCTTCTGGGATTCTTAAGTTTGACTCTTCTATAAAAGCTAAGACAGAATGGTGGAAGCATTTAGAATGTATAGTATTTGTTTTCTCACAAAAAGAAAGCATAAAAAATTCTCTGAAAAACAAATCCCATTTTCCACCTCTTTTCCTTATCCCAGATTTAACTCAGAGAGGAATTTAATTTCAGTAATGTTCGAGCAGTGGCATTTCTGTGGGTACCTAACATAATACAGATACTGAATATACAGGAGCAAAACAAGCCTTAGGTAGATCTGGACTTACAGACAGTTCATTATTTAGTTAGCTAAATATTAGTAGCACAGATATTTTGCTGTCTAAAATGACTGTATTTGTGCTGTAAATACTACCGTATATAAGGAAAGATAGAATGGTGGTTTCTCTTTATCTCCAGTACAAGGCCCAGCAACATCATAGGTGTGGGCCTGGACCTGACAGCATCCTCAGAAAAGTAGTCTGATAATCATCTCAAGAGTTCACACAAGTCCTGGTTGAAACTCAAGTATTCTCTATCATTTAACATGAAATATAACTTTAACTGGAAGAAACAGTCAGGTTCTCCTTTGTCCCTAGAGAAAATTCCACGGCCCTCTTATTAGATGGAGTTACTTAAGATACTATAAATATTTGCTCTGTATGCCAAATATCATAGTTTTTGTTGTTATAATTTCTCCTTTGCATTTGGGAAAGGAGAATAATAGAGCTGAGGAGTGGGAATTCTGGAGTCAGTCTTCCTGGATTCAAATTGTGTCTCTGCAACTTATTTAGTAACACTGGACAAATTACTTATCCCCTCTGTTCTGTGTGCTCCCAAGATAGGGGTAATAATAATACCTACTTTGTAGGGTTGCTTTGAGGATTAAGTGCAACAATACCTGTGAAATGTTTAGAACAGTATCTGGCATAGAGGAAACAATAAATGTTAGCTCGTATCACTGTTGTTTGACAGAAACTAGCCAACTGGCCCAGCCATTAAGACAGTCCTACTTAGAAACAGTAAACCATATCATCAGTATAAAATAGTGTGTTTGTCTTTCTGCCTGCTGTAGCAAGAGTGCACGTGTCCCATTGAACTTAAAGTGGGACTTGCAAAAGATAAAAGAAATGGGATGAGAACATGTTTAACTCTGTTTAAATTTGAATTAAATTTGTTATGACAGTATGCCTTTTACCACCGTTGAATTAATTTTAACTGTGCTATTTATTATATATAGAGCCCTGGGGACACAGTGGTTAAGTGACACGGCTGCTAACCAAAAGGTAGGCAGTTAGAATCCATCAACTGCTCCTGGGAAACTATGGGGCAGTTCTGCTCTGTCCTGTAGGGTCCCTATGGCTCGGAATCTACTCAATGGCAAGGGTACTTTCTATGTGACAGAGACATAAATAACCTATATATATTGCATTTGTCCAGCTTGGGCCATGCCTGGGTTTTTTTTTGTTTGTTTGTTTGTTTGTGTGCATGTGTTTCAATTGGTACAAAAACTTTTCAACCAGAAGTTTCGTTTCTTGATGAGACTCATTTTATTTGAAACTTGCCTGCCCTTCGGGCAAGATGTTGGTTTGGAAAACCAAGTTCTGTCATTTGTTCAGGAAATAATTTATATTGCTATATAAGTCTGGAGGAAAATTATTTTTCTTTTGAGGGTTTAAAGGACAGTATTTTTAAAGCTGTTCCAAGAGGGCTGTGCCTGTAGAGTTTACTGAGGTAAGTAATTGATGAAAGTATTAGAGGAACACAAATTCTAACTAGCTCTTATGTCCAAAAAGAATGTAGTTTTCAAACACATTTTTTTAATCGCAGAGATTCTTCTGCTTCTGTCTTTATCTTCCAGAAAAGGGAGACACATAGTTCAGGGCTAAATTATTGTAATGAAGCTTCTGTTTTTGTTTTGTTTTGCTGCTGCTGCTGCTGTTCTTTACTCCTGCATTTGAGTATATGAGCTATCCTGGGGTTAGATACCTAATATGATAGCAATAGTTCAATAATTTAATACTTCATTTAAAAAAATCCTTTTTTAAATTGCTTCTTTTCAAAAATAATGGCTTCCCTCCCTCATTTCAAATTTGGGTAGACAGCAGCATTTCACTGCATAAATGAATAACTGACTTGTTTCTTTTACAGCTGTATATCTTTTTCATCTCTGTTGAGACTAGTATCTAAGCCAAATCATGTGTTTAAGTATATAACCCCTTCACATGCTATAATAACAGCTGCCCTTTGTCACTGCTGGGTCCTCCTTGACAATCTCAAAGATGTCTGCAGTACGAGATTAGCATACCCATTTTACAGACAAGGTGATTGAACTCAAACCTTTATTTTTCTACACACCATTTTTCACTTGTACTACAGATACTGTGTCAACTTACAGATCATGTGTTTCCCCTTTACATTTTTCATCATCGGTTTAATGCAGTGAAGGGAGAAGGAAAGAAAGGAGAGAGAAAAGGAAAAATTTGGACAAGTTTTCAAATTGTGAACACCCTGTCTTTGTGCTACTGACATAGATTCTGTTTTTCTTTGCATTCTATTATTTCTCACCGAGCCTTATGTTGTCAAAGCAAGGGCTATAAAGGTCAGGTCCAGTGCTAACACATAGAAAGAAGTGGCAGAAAAGTTGATAGAGAACTAATCATTTGAAAGACCGGGCTCTGCCAGAGTCATCATAATCTTTGTGAAATAGAAATTCAGATGATACATGATGAAACCCCGGTGGCGTAGTGGTTAAGCGCTATGGCTGCCTACCAAAAGGTCTGCAGTTCAAGTCCACCAGGCGCTTCTTGGAAACTCTATGGGGCAGTTCTACTCTGCCCTGTAGGGTCGCTATGAGTCGGAATTGACTCCATGGCAGTAGGTTTGGTTTTTTTTTTTTTTTTTGCTTCATGATGAAATACACAAATCAACAGTTGAATAAAATATCCTTCAGTATAAGTGCAAAGGGAACACTGTTTTATTTACTGCTCTTTTTTTTTTTTCCCTATATGAATAGAATGAATGAATGAGTAAATAAAGTTTCCGTTCTGTGTTACTTTCATTGTATTTCTGTTAGGTAGCTAAAATCGATCCTGTCGTCGTCGTTGTAGAGTCAATTCAGAGCGGACGCTTTTGTTTGTGTAGACCTCAGCCCTTCTGAAGATAATCCCTGTAATAAGACAAAAATACTGCTCCTGCTTTTCAAAGCTATTAGAAGTTCTTATAGTTTAGAAGGGTCTAGTATTTGTCCATGTATGAAAGGTTATCAAAAAATCTTAGTATTTGAAGTCAAGTCCCTATTTATAATACATGTAGTTTCCAATTTATGAATGCAACCATTGAAGCTTTTTAGAGGGTAGCCTGTGTAGTCTCAAGAACTTTCTTATGGAAATACAATAAATGTTTTAAATAGTGAAATAATGTTTTCAATAATGATTAAATTCCTGGATTAGTTTATGTAAAAAAAAAAAAAATTTTTTTTTCAACTAACCCCACAGTAAGCATAACTACTGATAGTAAAAGTGTTTGGGGCTATGAAAGATTTTATTTTGTAAAACATTTAAACAAATAATATACTGTTGAAAAATCATAATTATTTAAGAATAAGTGCTAAAACATTCCATGTATTTTATATTAAAATATGTTGGATTTTCTGCTTTTGTCGCTAAAAGAATGTTTTAGGCACCAAAATTTTAAATACAGACTTAGTTTTCAACAACTGGATACTATTTTCCTATAGAATACTTGGGATTATCCCTTACCTGTTTTTGCGTTTTGTTTGTGAGCCCATTTTAATACCCTGGAACTTGGCCTTTTCAATTTCCTTGACATTGAGCTGATCATTTTAGTACCTGCGTGTAGTAGGTGTGTGATACTCATTGACTCATGGATTTTAAAGTTAAGGTTGACTTCTACAGAACTTGTTGAATCTTACTTATTCAACTTAATATTAATTAAATCGTATGGTAGTAAAAGATGAGCATTTTAAAGTTTTCTGTGCGTCTAGCAGAGCACACTTTAAAGAATGTGATTTTGTACTTTAAGCTGCTACTGTTTTGCGTGGAGATAAGAGCTTGAATTACACCCCGATTTCCAAGGCTGTGATCTTTACAGAAGCAGACTGCCACATCTTTTTCCTGCGGAGGAACGGCTGGTGGGTTCAAATCGCCAACCTTTCGGGTTAGCAGCCCAGCGTTTAACCACTAAGCCACCAGGGTTCCTTATGATTGTTACCAAATATGCATAAATATTCCTACTTAATCATTTACTTTATTTTTTTTAATTTGATTTAGAATTAAGGTTGTTCTTTAGAGTAAGATTTTTTTCATTATTTCCCATGGCAACAGTATGTAGCATTAGAAAGACAGTGAGTAGACATTCTGATTAAAACGGTAGAACCGTATTCATTATTGCTTGTCCTGCCACGGAATTTTCTTGATTTACTGTAAAGCCCGGGTAAATGTTGATTTAGAATGGGAAATTCAAACCAGTCACCATCTGATTATATTTAGGGGTACAAGTACTTAAGTATAACTTTAAATATTTTTATTCTTACCATATGAAATATAACTCGTCAGGAGCCACATCAGCTACAAATAATAATTTTTCTTAAATGATTTAATGAATCGAAAATCAGTTTATGCCAAGCATTGAATAATGTAAATAGCCTCTTAATGCTGGTTCTGAGAGTCTTGGAGCCCTCATAATTCATCAACAGAATTATTTGTGTTTATCCAGATTCTATAACTAGGGGTGATTATGTGTGAATCAGAAACTACTTATGCCTATTTTAATATCATTATCTTTTTATTATACCTAAGATTTCAGTATCAGACTACATTTTTTATTTCTGTAATAAATCAGGGTTTTGTGTACTTACTTTGTTAACTTAGAGGTCTGAGTCCTCATATGAGAACACACACAAAAACAAACCCATTGCCGTCGAGTTGATTCTGACTCCTAGCAACCCTGTAGGACAGGGTAGAACTGCCCTGTAGGGTTTTCAAGGAGGGGCTGGTGGATTCAAACTGCTGACCTTTTGATTAGCAGCTGAGCTCTTAACCACAGCGCCACCAGAGCTTCATCAAGAACACAGATGGTCAAATATCATGAAAATTAAACAGATGGGTCATCTCTTGGGATGCTCTGAGCCAGACCATTTCCTTCAGTAACTAAACACAGTTTTTCTTCACATGACACGTACGTAAGAATTGTGTTCAAGTCTAAAGTATACAAACTATAAAGAGAGATGACAAGAACTTTATAGAATAATTCAATCTCTAAATGGGCCTACATGATTTTCAAAGACTTCATCATTAATAATTAACACATACTTGTCACATATATGTCCTAGATACTGTTTTGTCAAGAAAAAAATACATTGATAATGGGGAAAGGTTAAAATACAGATCTGTATTTTGCTATAATTAGTGTCATCTTGGGTGACATTTTTAATGATTTCTTTCACTGGTTTGGGAGAGAGTAAAATTGTTTTCAAGAAATTATTTTTCACTCTTTAAAGCTGATTATCAACCGTAGAAAATGATGATAAATGAGGAACTGTTCACTTACTAGATTTTTAAATAGTCTGTCTTTTATTTCAAGGAAAATAGAGATTAAATGAATGGCTAGTTCTCTAATAGTATATGATAGTCTTCTGGTTTGATGAGAGGAACAAAGTGAAATACTTACCAAACATTATTGTCAAGAGAGCAATCGGCATCACAAGCAATCCAACCAGCAAATCAGCCACCGCCAGGGACATTAGAAAATAATTGGTAGCGTACTGCAGCTTTTTCTCCAGTGAAACAGCCAGAATAACAAGAATGTTTCCACCAATTGTGGGTATTATCACCGCGAGGATCAGAAGGGCGGCCCAGCGCGGTTTAGTTCCCTGTTCCTCACCGGTCTGTTTCATTTCCCCTGGCATTGATTCTCTCTGTAATCCAGACTGGTTAGAAGAGATTAAGTGATCAAATGTGCTCTGCAGAATGTGCTCAGGGATTGTGCTTTGTTCGGACATTCTAAAAGAGAGAGCCATTCGCTGTTTTTCTGTGATTTGATCTGACTCCGAACAATGGCCAGCATGGTCAGTAGCTAGACTAGTTATCTGCTTTTTTCAGGCATTGTACCCATGCCAAACACTGAAAGCCAAAGTTGACTCCTTCCTTAGAAAAAAACTTCAGGCCCTCAAAAATGAGAGCATACATGCATCTATCCATGTCTGTAGGAGGTAGATACTCGGATTTCTGAAGGCTAAGTGAAAGAAACCGATGGCTGTGAAAAACAGGCAGTTTATTAATTTCTTCTTCTTTTTTTTTTTTGCTGTAGCAGTAGAGTCGTGCTTGAACTTGAATGCCAGAGATTTTCCCCTAGATATAAAATATGTGGATTATATTAATTCATATCTTTAATTTCAGAAAGCAGTAAAAGCACTTAGATTTACCCTTCCCCTCTGAAAAGGTCTTTTGTGCATTTGTGACAATGCTGCCAATTCCCACAAAAATACTATGTTCCTAATATGCCTCAGTTAATGAAACAGGACATACATTAATGTTTTTCAGTGATTACAATAAAAATGTAGGAGTTTCTTGACCCTTGAATTTATTATTTTTTTTTAACTTTAGTTTAGAAAATGCACAGGAGAATAGAAAAGTCAAAGCACTAAATAATTCCTTTTTTATGGCAATCCGAATAGAACTTACTGTACACACTGGCCATCCTCCTAGAAACCCTCCAAGCCCATCGAAGTTCTTAAAATAAAAAAAAAAAGATTTACCAGATAGGAGTACTTATTTGTAGTTGGGTTTTATCTGATCAAGTCTATGTTAATACAGATATAGATGATATAAGTAGATATACTATTAGGATCCAAATCATTGTTTTAGTGATTTCATCTTTTAAAGCATGTTTCTGCACCAGGCACTTAGATTTATCACTTTATGCCAAGTTTGATCCATTCCTTTTTTCTGTTGTTTATTTTAAATAGTAACTTAACTTTCCAAGTTCCGCTGAGAAGGAAGAGAAGCTAAAAGGAAGATTAGACCATTTATTCATAACATTTACAAATCTCATATTTAAAGTTTCCCCTTTGGTATTAATAAATTTTTCGTTTTGGTTTTTAATACTACTGAATAGAAATGAAAGGTTACGATAACAGAGTTCTTGGGGAAAACAAAAAACTATAGGCTAACTCTATATTTGTTAAATACTTACCTCTTACTAGCGTGTTACTTTCCCCGAACATGTCATCCTATCTGTTCTGTAGACCTCTTGCGGCTGTGACTGAGTCCTCCTCCCATTGACTTACTCTGAGCCTCCAGCACTGGTGCTTGAAAGCAAGGAAACAAATGTGTTGTATAGCTGTAAGCACGCCAAGGAGGTTACTTCCTCTTTGATACGTTCATTTTTAAAGAGTAGCAGCTTTCATTATAGTTTGTAAAACCACTAGTTAAGTGTGTTGAAGCAGTTCATGACTGTTATTGAAGTTAAATTTTTAAGCACTCTCTTTGATATTTAGGGGATTGTAATTAAAGCTTTGTCATTTTAGCTTCAGATGGTTTTTGTTGGGGATTAACCCTGGGCTGTTTTTCCCGTTAGAAAAAATAAGATATATCTTAGAGATTCTAGAGCTTGATTCTGCCTTGTGAGCCTTTATAGTGATTTCTAGAGTTCTGATCTCTAGCAATGAAACAAGATTCTTATCCAGCTCTTTTGCCTTTGCTGTGGAACACAATTAATTTGCTCTGTTTACATCCTTATATAGAAGAGCACAGAAAGGCCTGAGCTCTCCATGTAGACGTAAGTTTTAGCAGGAGCTTTTTCATCGCTCTTAAACGGATGGCTTCTGGATTTGGGAGTTTACTGGCAGTTTTTTAAAAAAGATTTCATGATTTCACATTGAGTAAAGTATTGGGTATATAATGAAAATACGTTTCTTCCTTATTTCAGAAAATTGTGTAAAACTCTTAACAGCTGAACTGTTTAACTTCTTTCTCAAGTATAAGACTAGCTTAATATTAGAACTTCAACAGTCTCAAGTTTTCCTTCTTAAAGCATCATTGTAGATTGCTTGCTTTTTTTATTATTTAATTACTTCTACATCAGTGATGGCATTTGTGCCCTGCTCCCCATTTCTTTATTTGTTTCAAATTTATAATCCTTAACTTGTGTTGAAAGTTATTGGAAAATATTTGGTTCCATTCTTCTGAGCAGGTAAACCTTTGTTTTATACTTCAGATTTTTTTTTTTTAACTTAGAAATCACTATTTCAGAAGAATGTGATCTATTGTACTTAGAATTCTCGATGAAAAAATGGAACAATTATCAAGAACAACTAGATGTATTTTAATATGCCAGAATTTGTATTCAGAAATATGGAAATAATAAAAAATACTGCTTTCATCCTGAATCACAACTTCTGTGTCATTGCAGGCAGGTAGGGGTCTGCAAAACAAATAATGATTGATTGAAAATGCCAGCACTATTATATCCAGTGAAAAGACTTGTATGAAATAAACCTTCCTTGATTTGTGGTTTTAGATAACTGTATAAAATATTTATTGAGTATGTTATAAAAATACCCATCTTACTGTAATGTCTTATCAATACTAACTAAGCATTTCTCCTTAAAACTTGATCTTCTCTTGGCTTCAGAGACACCTCATCCTGGTTCTTTGTCTTTCTTACAGAATCCTTTCTATTATTACATCCCTATATTTAATCACTTTTTTCTTCTTCTTTTAATTGGTTTAATGACTAAGGAACCATAACTAGCAAGAACATCCATTTATTTGGCAACCACAAGGTATTGGAAACAGCTGAGAATCAGAAAGAAAGCAAAATAATATTAAACCAGTAGATGAGCCTCTGAGTTAGCAAATAACTAAACCTGTGCTCTAAAACCCTATATACTTTAGTTGGAAGACAGTCTATAAGTCTCCACACCAAATCTTTACACACACAGACATACACACACCATGCATGCCAGTCTTGCCTCCCTACCTCAACTGTAATGAAAATGACCTTTGCACGTGGTGGTAAATCATAAATAGTACAAACCTTAAGTGATAAATTAACTCTTGAGACAATTTTAACAAACATGTTTCCCTGCCTACCACAAATTAAGAAGTAGACAAAGACTTTGATAATAGCAGTGTCAACTGGGGGGAAAAAAAGACAAGAAATAAAAAGCATAGAAGTGTAGGTCTTCTCAGAATAGAGGCTTGTACTTGTCATTTAACTCAGCCTTCCACACTTCAGTATATAATAGTTGAGCTCATGTTCATTCAACTTTGTTTTGGATAAGTAGAAAATGTGAAATGCATTTTTTAAAAATTTCTACCCAGAATGATTTTAAAAATATGTAAAATGATGATTCTTAATGGTAGGATGGGCTTTCAAATACCTGAAAACTTCATTCATGTGGAATATCTCATTTCCTAAGAACTTCAGATAAATTAATTGAATTTGACCTAATTAGTGATAGATATTTTATCTCTGGTGCCACCTTTATTTACTGAACAGATTATAATTTTAACGTAAGAGGACACCCTAATGTCTTTTATGAAGTCCCTGGGTGGTACAGACAGTTAAGTCTACCCAGAGGCACCTCGGAAGAAAATCCTGTTGGTCTACTTCGGGAACATCAGCCACTGAAGATCCTGTGGGGCACAGTTCTACTCTGACACAGACGGGGTCGCCACGAGTCAGAGTCGACTCACAGGCAACTGGTAAACTGATAGTCTCTTTTATAAGTCTGGCAAGACAGCTAAAATATAATTTTGGGAAATTTTTTATGTCTCAGTTATAATATCTGTCAAACATTAATTTCATTAAGGAATTTAAAAATTATGCAGATTGTGTCCATTACATATTTATTCATTCGTAAAATGTTTATGGAGTAGCCGTATGCTCATGGAGATGTAGTGATGAACAAGATAAACATGTTTTCTACTTTCATGTAGTTTATAGTCTTACGAGGATGCAAATAGGTACACTGATAATTATAATACAGATATGTTAGAGTTGAGACCAGATTACCTGCATGGGGCCCTCTCATGGCTGCTCAGATATTTCTCAGCTTTTTATTCAACCTTTTCATATTCTCTCTGACTAGCTGAGTGAAAGAGGCAAAACCGTAAGAGTAGCCTATTCCAAACTTAATGTGTTCATTTTAGACTTTAACTCGCTCTCCACTGATGACTGACTTTATTTAATGAAAGACTTAGACCAATGTAAGGCAAGCTCTATTGCCTTTCATCTTCTTCCCTCAAAACATTCTTTCATACATCCTGTCCTTCTTTGCAATCGTGTTGCCATTCCTCTTTTCCACAACTGACTTCCATTTAGGTTCTTGATCTCAACTCTTTCCTGTATACTCTACAACCTTTCTGAATATAGGGTATCTTCATTTTCCTTTGCACATAGAATCCATGCCTTGAATTTTCAATCCCTCAGCTCTAACTTCTTTCTTCCAGCATACTCAGGTTTCTGTTGTCGTTGTTACATGGCGTCGAGTCCGTTCAGACTCGTAGGGACCCTATCTATGTACAAGAGAATGAAACACTGCCTGGTCCTGCATCATCCTCAAATTGTAGTTATGCTAGAGCCCATTGCTGCAGCCACTGTGTCAGTCCATCTTGTTGAGGGTCTTTCCCTTTTTCACTGACCCTCTACTTTATCAAGCTTGATGTCCTTCTCCAGGGACTGATCCCTCCTGATAACATGTCCAAAGAAGGAGAGGTTTCCAGTCAATGAAAAATAAAATCTTTCCTTATCCTTCAAGCTGCTGTCATCTCTTTCCTTCATCACCAAACTTTAAAGAATTACCTGTCCTTTTTCTTTTCTTGCCATCCACGCAGTTTTTTTACACAGTTTATAACCCTTATAATCAGGATTTTGTCCCCAATATTCTACTAAACAACTCTTGGAAAATCACTGATTAACACCAGTTATTGATTTTATGTAATATTCAGCATTGTTGATTAAGCATTTCTCCTTAAAACTTGGTCTTCTCTTGGCTTCAGAAACATCCCAGCCTGGTTCTTTGTCTTTCTTAGGGAATCTTTTCTAATGCATATTACATCCATTAATATACAGATTCCCTCCCAGCTGCTGTCCTCAGTTGACTTCATCTTCCTCTTCATTTTCTGCTTCCATTGTTTTCATCAACTTGTGGAAGAAAGTGCCTAAAAACTCTATTCCTAGCCAGTGGCTGTGTTTCTTTGGTCATGAAATGGGACAAGCAGCATACCAAAGGTCAGGAGACCTTCCTTAATTTCTCTCGGTTTTAGTTTCTACATTTGTAAAAAGCAGGTATGGATGTCGTGTTTCAGTTGGGCCTCAAATGACTTCCAAAGGTGAGGTAAAAGCCAGGAGCAAATGCATGTTCAGGACGTTTATGAGACACCAGAATGTGAAGTTTATTAAAGTAGATTAGGCAGTAAAGTTTAAAAGGGTCGTATTGTGGTTATCTTGAAATGCCAAACTAAGTTGAATTTGATGGCATTGGGGGGGGGTCACTTACCTGTCAAAGCACATAATTGGTCTGGCAGCAGTGTGTAAAATCACAGGTCAGGGGAGAGACCTGAGACTGTGAGGGAGATGTGAGCGAGGTGGCAGCACTGGTCCTGCAGAGATGTACTCCTGTCATGCTTCCCTCCCATGTCGCAGAGTTTGTAAAAGAAGGAGGAGCTACTAATACTGTATCTGCTTTTGTCAAGAACAAAAGAAACCGTAGTACAACTTGAGGTCATGCAATGGCAGTGTCCTCTAATCAAAAGAATGCTTACACCTGGAATTACACTTGATGATCATAAAAGACCCGAATATCTGGTGTGGATTTGCTCAACTCTGCAAGGCCGTGGTATTCACTGCACTCAGCTGTTAGACATGGACTTTTATCATCAAAACACTTAAGTATCAGAGATTAATTAAACTTTATGAGAATTCAAGTATATTTGTGTTCATTTTTATAAAACAAGGGAGGAGCAATAAAGTCTTTAATAAACTGCAACAAATTTATGGTAGCTCACTCACACTGTAAGACTTCTCGGTTTACTAATTAGGGAGGAAAAAGTTCTGAAAATGCTATGATTCTTTGAATAAAGCTCAGAAATGGAACACATGTAGGAATCTATTTGGGAAATGTATTTTTGAATACTACAGATTTCTCTAGGTATAGAAATGCAATCTGAGATTTTTAAGAGCCATGTTCCTTGTTATGTGAAATAGCAATTTCTTTGTATAAAGCTTACGAATCTATGTTTTCTGCTCACCTCTTTGAGATTTCCATCCTTTTTTGCAGCACCTTAAACAAATTAATCTGTTTGGAAATAGACCAAGTTAGGAAATGAACTGTCAAGTTGTAAATCAGGGAAGCTTGTATAAAACTAAAAAAAAAAAAAAAATTTTTTTTTTTTTTTTTTTGTATAAAACTACATAATTCTTAGTTTTCTGAAGTTAGGAGGATGATTAAAAAAAACACTAAATTGTAAGGTTTAAGGCAGAATCTGAGTTTTTTGTTTTGTTTTTCTTCTTGGTACTTGACACGTTGTAGATATTCAGCAGATACTAAAGGAAAAGTAAAAAGCTACAACTAGCAGTAATTTAAGGTATGAAGTTACATGGTCAAAAGTGTGTTTGGGAAAGCAACTTTCCGTCTTCCTTTTATGAATCTCTTTTATATTATGATAAATACTGGATTAAAAAAATACATCTCCTTTTTTTAACCTGTAGTAGCATTTTTTTTTTTTATCATTAATTTTATAAACCAGCAAAAAATTAACAAAGAACACAAAGAGTTGCTGGAATTCCCATAATGTGTAGCTCCACTGTTAAAAACAAACGCAGCTCAGAGATTTGTAATTGTCTGGGTAAATACCCTTTTAAATTCAACATATCAAAACAATCATTTAAAAAGCTAAGCACATTCTGTGCTCATAAAATGGCTCCCTAAGTATTGGTTTCCCTGCTTTCTACCACCACCCGTAAAACAAAATCCACCTGTTTTGATTTTTCCATGGCTTGACTCTTTCTGGACATTTCTTTTTCTAAGTTTGTTCATAGAGACATCAAGATGAGCTTCTATTACTGATCAGAGATCAGTCATTTAAATACTTTGTTATAAATGCTGATCCAAGGAGATGCTCACAAACTACTACATGCATGTATGTATTTATGTATATGTATGCTTGTCAGTAAAAATTAATGAACAGAAGTTTTGCCTTCAGTGAATGTTTGCATTCCACTTGTCACTTAGAAAGTTTCCTTTGTCCTATTAGAACTGCCTGCTGAAAAACTGAAGTAAACATGTAAGAATATTATAGTTTTATTTTACTTTTGAAGAGAATGAATGTCTAAGCTAATTTTTAAGGAATTTGTTATTCCTGGTCTTAACAGTTTTTTTTTTCCTAAAGAAAGCATCAGGAACTGATATTAGACTGAAAAACTGACAAGTTTTTATGTGCTTTTGAGTTTATAGCCCTCACAACCTATTTCAGCCTTCATTGCAACCAGCTAGGTAAACCTCTGCATTAGGGTCCCGGTATTTCTGTTCCCAGGCAAAATTTTTCTAAAACTCATGGGATTTTTCTACTAAGAAAAGAACTTGAATTTCGTGATTGGTATATATGATATCTTTTGCTTATTCTAAGTATGATACTTTTTTTTAACAAGTGGGGATCATAAGATAAAAGAAACGTTAAGATACCTTTTAGAATAAGCCCTTTTGTGTGAGTCAGCTAGTTTTTCATGGAATGTCCTGCCCTTTATATAGCTGAGGGGCAAGTAGGTAATTATTCTGTGTACCATTAAAAAAAAAAAAAAAAGCTGTCTAAAAAGTTGGTGAGGCAGTCTGGAGGTAAAACGCTGAATATAACCAGCTTTCTAGGTTTAAATCCCAACTTACTTTATATTATTTTGAATGACTCTTTGAGTATGAATTCCTCCACCTTTTTTAAAAAATAAGAGTGCAAACTCAGCTTATTAGCAGCCAGATTTCTGGTTCTGATCCAAAGCTAATTTCTGATTATGCTTCCAGATTTCAGTGATTAATTATAGTATAGTATTCTACTCTGGAAGGAGCGCTGGTGGTGCAGTGGCTTAGCTCTCAGCTGCTAATAAAAAAGTCAGCAGTTCGAACCCAGCAGCCGCTCTGCGAGAGAAAGATGTGACAGTCTGCTTCCATAAAGATGTACAGCCTTGGAAATCCCATGAGGCAGTTCTGCCCTGTCCTGTAGGGTCACTGTGAGTTGGGATCAACTCAACAGCAACAGGCCTGGAGTTTTTTTTCCTACTCTGGGTGGTATGTATAGCAATACGCTCAACTGCTGACTCAAAGTTTGGAGGTTCAAGTCCACCAAGAAGTGCTTCAGAAGAAAATCCCGTCTATCCACTTCCAAAAAAATAAGCCGTTGAAAACCCTGGCTCTTACTCTGACACACGTGAGGTCGCTGTGAGTTGGAGTCAACTCAACAACAGCTAGGTATTCTACTCCACCACACCGCCACCTCTCCCACTGTGAATAAGGTAGAGCAAATGTAATTTTATGGAGAAAGCAATTAAGGCTCGTAAAAGTTTAGTGATCGGCACCCTCCTGGTCAATGGTGGAAACCCTGGTGGCGTTGTGGTTAAGTGCTACAGCTGCTAACCAAAAGGTTGGCAGTTCACATCCACCAGGCACTCCATGAAAACTCTATTGGGCAGTTCTGCTCTGTCCTATAGGGTCGCTATGAGTCGGAATCAACTCGACAGCAATGAGTTTGGTTTTTTTTTTTTTTTTTTTTTGGTTTTTTGGTAAATGGTTGCACAAAATAGTAATACAGGTCCTTCTGACTCCAAGCTCATGTTCTCTTTACTACAACAAACTGAAGAAAAAGAAAGGAGAGATCATTTAGGGAACTGCTGTATTATTTCCAGTGAGGGATAATCAGGGCCTGAACCAAAGCAGTGGGAAGAGTAACAAGATTGAAGGATTTTATTTGACTTAGTGGCAGACTGGATGCAAGGAGTGAGAGAAGAGAATGATTGAAGACATGAGTTCCTGGGTATGGGAGTGAATGGTCATGACAGGGGAGAAGCAGCTTGAAGAGGGATCCTCTACTGTATTCCTCTTTCTGTCTGGAATTCTGTATGTTTGAGGTGTGGTGGTATATTTGGTTGAATACATCAAGCAAGCACTTATAACCCAGAATGCTGCACAGGCTTTTGGAGTCTGTTGTTAAGGCTACAAAGGAATCAGAGGGTATATCCTTAATTCCTGTATTGTTGTATTAATCCTGTGACCTACCTAATGAGAATTATACATTTGTAATTCTACCAAGGGGCTGTCCTGGGTTTATGGCCCCACTAAATTCCCACTGTGAGGGCCCCCAGATGCTTATAACAGTGTTTCTGTCTGTTTACCTAATATTGCTGTATTTTTCCTCCTTTTTTAGTGAAGGTAGATTTTTTTTAAAGATGCAGTAGTTTTTTTTTCCTTTTTTAAATTTTTATTGCGCTTTATGTGGAAGTTTACAAATGAAGGTCAGCCTCTCATACAAAAATTTATATACACCTTGTTATATACTCCTAGTTGCTCTCCCCGAATGAGACAGCACACTCCTTCTGTCTACCCTTTATTTCTGTGTCCATTCAGCCAGCTTCTGTCCCCCTCTGCCTTCTCATCTCCCCTCCAGACAGGAGCTGCCCACATAGTCTCATGTGTCTACTTGATCCAAGAAGCTCAGTCCTCACCGGTATCATTTTCTGTCCTATAGTCCAGTCCAATCCCTGTCTGAAGAGTTGGCTTTGGGAATGGTTCCAGTCTTGGGCTAACAGAGGGTCTGGGGACCTTGACCCCTGGGGTCTATCAGTTGTAGCAGGGCACCATTTAGTTCTTCTGGTCTCAGGCTGATGTAGTCTCTGGTTTTATGTGGCCCTTTCTGTTTTGGGGGCTCATAATTACCTTGTGTCTTTGGTGTTCTTCGTTCTTTGCTCCAGGTGGGTTGAGACCAATTGATGTATCTTAGATGGCCGCTTGCTAGCATTTAAGATCCCGGATGCCACTCTCTAAAGTGGGATGCAAGATGTTTTCTTAATGGATTTTATTATGCCAGTTGACCTAGATGTGCCCTGAAACCATGGTCCCCAAACCCTCACCCCTGCTACGCTGGCCTTTGAAGCATTTCGTTTATTCAGGAAACTTCTTTGCTTTTGATTTAGTCCAGTTGTGCTGACCTCTCCTGTATTGTGTGTTGTCTTTCCCTTCACCTAAAATAGTTGTTGTCTACTATCGAATTAGTAAATACCCCCTCCCTCCCTCCTTCCCCACTCTCGTAACCATCAAAGAATACTTTCTTCTCTGTTTAAACTATTTCTGGAGTTCTTATGGTAGTGGTCTCATATAATATTTGTCCTTTTGCAGCTGACTAATTTCAGCATAATGCCTTCCAGATTCCTCCATGTTATGAAATGTTTCACGGATTCATCATTGTTCTTTATCGATGCATAGTATTCCATTGTGTGAACATACCATAATTTATTTATCCATTCATCCGTTGATGGACACCTTGGTTGCTTCCATCTTTTCGCTATTGTAACCAGTGCTGCAGTGAACATGGGTATGCATATATCTGTTCGTGTAAAGGCTCTTATTTCTCTAGGATATATTCCAAGGAGTGGGATTGCTGGATCGTATGGTAGTTATATTTCTAGCTTTTTAAGGAAGCGCCAAATTGATTTCCAAAGTGGTTGTACTATTTTACTTTCCCACCAGCAGTCTATAAGTGTTCTAGTCTCTCTACAACCTCTCCAACATTATTTTGTTTTTTTGGATTGATGCCAGCCTTGTTGGAGTGAGATGGAATCTCATTGTAGTTTTGATTTGCATTTCTCTAATGGCTAATGATCGTGAGCCTTTCCTCATGTATCTGTTAGCCACCTGAATGTCTTCTTTAGTGAAGTGTCTGTTCATATCCTTTGCCCATTTTTTAATTGGGTTATTTCTTTTTGTTGCTGAGTTTTTGTGGTATCATGTAGACTTTGGAGATCACACACTGATCAGAAATGTCATAGCTAAAAACTTTTTCCCAATCTGTAGGTAATCTTTTTACTCTTTTGGTGAAGTCTTTGGATGAGCATAGGTGTTTGATTTTTAGGAGCTTCCAGTAAGATGCAGTAGTTTTAAAAGCATCTTGATTTACTCATATGAGTTAATGCTGAGGTTACACAAAATATTCAATAAGGGAATGGTAGTTGTAAGGCAGTATGTTGAAAGAAAGGCATTCATATGTGCAGTTTATGGTTGGGTGATGTGGCAGTGACTTGTGCTTATGCCCTTGCACAGTTCCTGCTCTGTGGAAGGTTTTTATACAGAGTAACATTGGTAAAATGACTGGGAGCTGCAGGCCAAGAAATCTTACTGAAATAACAAATCAGAACTTATTTTGTTTTATTGTGTTTTCATTTTTCTAAAGCAGAAAATTAGAACTTCTTTATTAAAAGCTAGAATTATACACTTGGAATTAAAGTAATATTTTTACTTGTTGCTGCCTGTAATATCATACCTCATGATGAACCACAAGCATAACACTTAAGAGTAAGGTTGTTTTTCATTCTCCTTACATGACACTAATATAAACTATACAGTTATCCCTCAGTATCCTTGGGGGATTGGTTCCAGAATCCCCGCTGGCACCAAAATCCTCAGATGCTCTAGTCCTCTATATAAAGTATTTGCATGTAGCCTACACATCCTCCCGTATACCCTAAATCATCTCTAGATTACTTATTTCTGCATTTGGTTGGAAAGCAGAAATTAGTAACCTAGATTGGAGGAAGACTCGTTAACAACCTGCGTTACGCAGATGACACAATCTTGCTTGCTCAAAGTGAAGAGGACTTGAAGCATTTACTGCTGAAGACCAAAGACCACAGCCTTCAGTACGGATTACACCTCAACATAAAACAAAAATCCTCACAAATAGACCAATAAGCAACATCATGATAAACGGAGAAAAGATTGAAGTTGTCGAGGATTTTGTTTTACTTGGGTCCACAAACAACAGCCATGGAAGCAGCAGTCAAGAAATCAAAAGACACGTTACATTGGGCAAATCTGCTGCAAAGGACCTCTTTAAAGTGTTCAAAAGCAAAGATGTCACCTTGAAGACTAATGTGCGCCTGACCCAAGCCATGGTATTTTGAATCGCATCATATGCGTTTGAAAGCTGGACAATAAATAAGGAAGACCAAAGAAGAATTCACTCCTTTGAATTGTGGTTTTGGCGAAGAGCATTGACTATACCGTGAACTACCAAAAGAACAAATAAATCTCTCTTGGAAGAAGTACAGCCAGAATGCTTCTTAGAAACAAGGATGGTTAAGACTATGTTTCACATACTTAGGACATGTTGTCAGGAGGGATCAGTCCCTGGAGAAGGGCATCATGCTCGGTCAGCAGGAGAGAAAAAGACCCTCAAGGAGATGGATGGATTGACACAGTGTTTCATTCTGTTGTGCATAGGTTTGCTATGAATTGGAACCAACTCAAGGGCACCTAACAATAACAACAACACAGACTACTTATAATACTTAATACAATGTAAATGTTGTGTAAATAGTTGTTATACTACCATATTGTTTAGGGAATAATGGCAAAACATGAGGCAAATGATGCTCAAACAACAAGTGCTGGAGAGAGACTGAGAATCTATGAAATGGTGGGAGGGCACAGCAGAGCATGCCTACACATCAATCGATTCATTTGCGTGGATTCAGTTTAGTGCTTGGTGTGCCGCAAATTCAAATTTTGCTTTTGGAAATAACTTTTTTAATTTTTTTTAAATGTTTTTCAACCACGATTGGTGGAAGCTGCAGAAACAGAGGGCTGATTATATTTTAAAACCTTGAGGGATACTGCCCCTCATTTTTCACTTAGAGATTAGAGTCCCAAAGTTACATGTATCTGCACATTCTTTATGGGAAAAAGGATCCTGGTTTGTTTGTTTTTTTAATAGATTTAGAACCCCTATGCAAATTGCATTGGGCAAATCTGCTATAGAAGACCTCTTTCAAGTTAAAAAGCAAAGATACCACCTTGAGGAATAAGGTGCACCTGACCCAAGCCGTGGAATTTTCAGTTACCTTTTATATGTATGTGAAAGCTGGACAATGAATAAGGAAAACCAAAGAATTGATGCCTTTGGATTATGATGTTGGCAAAGAATACTGAATATGCCATTTACTGCCAGAATAACAAACAAATCTGTCTTGGAAGAAACACAGCCAGAATGCTCCTTAGAAGGAGGATGGTGAGACTTCATCTCACATATGTGGGGCATGTTATCAGGAGGGACCAGTCCCTGGAGAAACACACCATGCTTGGTAAAGTAGAGGGGCAGCAAAAAAAGAGGAAGACCCTCATGAGATGGACTGACACAGTGGCTGCACCAATGCACTCAAACCAAACACAGCAATGATTGTGAGGATGGCACAGGACTGGGCAGTGTTCCATTCTGTTGTACACAGGGTCGCTGTGAGTTGGAACCAACTTGACGACACCTAACGATAACACCATGCAAATGCACTCAGCTGCTCACTGAAAGGTTAGAAGTTCAGGTCCATCCAGAGGTGCTTCGGAAGAAAGGCTTGGTGAGATCTACTTCTAGGAAATCCGCCCTTGAAGCCCTGTGGAGCTAAGTTCTGATCTGACACACGTGGGGTCTCCATGAGTCGGACTCCATTAGACAGCAGCTGGTTTTTATGTCAGATGAGATCGTCACATAACTAAGTCCTGAGGGAGCGTGGACCAGCGCCCGGTTATTCCAAATGTTTGTTACAGTCGAAACCCATTACTGATACATAGTAAGCACTCAGTAAATATGACTACACCCATGTTCATTGCAGCATTGTTCACAGTAGCCAGAAGGTAGAAACAGCCCAAGTGCCCATCGACAGATGAATGAATAAACAAAACATAGTATATGCACACTGAAAACCAAAACCAAACCCATTGCCATTGAGGTGATTCCAACTTATAGCGACCTTACACAGTGGAGTATTATTCAGCGATGAAGAGAAATTAAGTTCTGATATATTCCACCACATGGATGAATCTTGAAAACATTACGCTAAGTGAAATGAACCAGACACACTTATATGAAATGTCTAGAATAGGCAAATACATCAAGACAAAAAAAAAGATTAATGATTACCATGGGCTGAGAGTAGGGAGGAATGGGGAGTTTAAAATAAATTATTATTTTTATTTATAAAGTATTAGTGTGTATGAGTGTGTTTGTGATGACTAGACTCAGTTTCCAGGTCTAAGAAAGATGCCAAGATGGGTCTACGGATAATATACATTTGTCTAGCACTTTTGTCCAGCTTTCAAAGCTATTTCATTTATGTGTTATCTCATTTGTTCTTCACAACAGCTACCCTGTTAGAGCAGATAGACCCCTAAGGCATACCTGGCTGTCATTTGAGCCAGGCCCTTGAATGGATGGGTTTTTAACAGTTCTGGAATTAGGAAGAACACTAAACAGGGTATAGTGCAAGCAAAGGTAGAGAACAGAAAAGGGTAGAACATGGGGAGAATACTGAGTGGTGTGCTGACTGAGGTGGAGGATAAATGAGGAGTAGTGTAGGGAAGGTAGAAAGGGAAGTTGGGCACCATCGTTAGAAAGCTTCGAATATCTACCCTACTCCTAAGTAGTTATTGTGCCAATATTCCTGGTTTTTTATTTCTATTAGTATCTCCCATCGTGCCTGTACAACAAAACCAGCACAGTTCATCTACTAACTTTTCCTCAAGCTCGCCTCTTACCTACAGTGTTCATTCATTTGCTCATGACATTCATCTCTGCTCTGCCTGATTCTATCAGATCTTACTTATCCTTCAAGTCACAGTACAGATAAGACCTGTGAGGCCTTCCCTAGGCCTCTGTGTGTCTCCCTACACTGAACTTCAGAAATACCCACAGGTACTGAATTGTTAACTTTCTGTTTTTGATTATCTAGCGGAATTATAAACTCAAAGGGGGAGTGGAGGCATGGAAGGGCTTTATATTTTACCCAGTGCTTAACTGTTAGGCCTTGAACCTTGTAGAAAAATACTTGTTGGCTAAATCTAAATATGAATTTAGTTGAATTCTCTTTGACTTTTACTAAGTAATAAAAGTTGTCTGCGGTACCCTGCATTGTGCTGTTATTCATGGGAGATAATATATATATATAAGACACAGTTTCAGTCCTTGGCCCTTAAGACATTTGCAGTCTTGTTAAGTGGCTTTATTTACAGTGACTTAGGCGGCAAAATACTTGAGTGCGTCTGTCAGAGGAGTTGGGTGTCAAATTATAGAGAGAGCTCTTAGTTCTTAGCTTAACAGATCCCAGGAGTGAAAATAGAAACTAAACAACAGTGCTGTCAACTGCAGGTTTTGGAATAATTCCCAGTCAGCCTCTTTGGTGTGATATCACTTTAAAATTCACTTTTATTTCATAGGAATATTACTCAATAAAGAAACTTTGCCTGTAATAATGGGCATTGATTTAAAATCCTTGATATTTGGCTCATATTTTAAAGCCATAGAATTATAAAGCCAGAACAGACCTTATTATACTTCTACTCCCACTTTTTTCATTTTTCCGATGAGGAAAGGGCTCCAGAGTGATTGGTTAATTGAGCCTTGTCTAAATTGCCCCAGCTATTTAGAGACAAAATAGGAATTAGAACATGGGTATTGACTTCCTTGCTTCTCTTATATAACTTAAAAAAAAAAAAAATTTTTTTTTTATTTATTTCAATATATTACTATATTTTCAGTTATTTGCTCATTTGTTTTTTATATCATTTCTGCAAAAAATAGTCAAGAAAAGTTATCCATATTTGCAGAGAAGGAAACTTAAGTGACTTGCCTAATGTCACATAAGCAGGACTAGCACCCAGGTCTTCTGTCTCCTAATCGTTGCTGTTTTCACGACCCGTGCTGTTTCTCCGTATTGCTATTAGGATTGCTTCCAAATTATTCATTCTAGGAAGCATATTTGCCAGTTTAATATTCAACTAGAGCAATACTGGGGAATTTGAATCTCTTATGCATCTTTGGAAACATCCTGGAGTCTCTAGAATTGACTGCTTCCAAATCAAAATCAAAAAGTAAGCAGGGAATAGAGACTGGACGGGGAGCAGTGTGCTGCCTCCCTCCACGGCTGTTCCCACTCTCAACAGTGTCTGCAGCAGAGCTGTGGTTGAGCAGTCACTGATGTGTGTGTCTTTCTTTGCATGTATTCTCTGATTATTGAAGGTAGGTTTTTTTTTTTTTTATCAATAATTAGAATTCTGTGGAAGACTTTTAATTCTTTGGCTTCCGTGTTACTCTGTTGTTTCTCGTAACTTAAAAAAATAAAAACATGGTTGAAATTCTTCCTTCTTGATTTAAAATGTGTCACCTCTAACACTGCCTTCAATTTCTCTTATCAGAACCCCTGAACAGTGCCCGAGTGTTGTTTCGTTGTTGTCAGAGAGTTACAACCCTCATGTGCGTTACGGAGCTGCAATGGCCCTGGGGATCTGCTGTGCTGGTACAGGAAACAAGGTAAAGCCCAGTGCCAGTGGGGTCAAGTTCTTTCCTGGCGCCAGACTGTTTTCCCTTGCATAAAAGTTTATGTAACAGCTGTAAAAATACAAGTGTAGTAATTTGTAAGACTTAACTTGCCTCACAGAGCTTCCCAGTACTCCCTCACTTTACTGTGCTGGATGGCCTTAAGCCATTTAAGAACAAACAACCACATTACATGAATAGCTTCTAACTTGAAATAGTGCTAAAGTTATTTTCTTCAAAGAGCTGTTCTGGCTATTCATGGTTATTTTAGCTATTTAATGTGCAGGATTAATGTATGGAAATTGAGGTTCTCTATTAACTTGCCTGGTCTGAGGCCACCAAAATCAACTCAGTTGATAATGCTTTTGTTTTATTTTAAGTGAATCACTTACCTGCTATGTGCCTCTTGTTTTTGTTTTGTTTTGTTTTGTTTTCTCTAACATACTAAGTAAGCTGGTATTTGTTAAGTCCTCAAAAGTGGAGGAGGGAGAGAGAATTTGGGTAGGCAAGGTGATGATTTGAAAACACAGTTCATCCATGGAGCTTTCATAAAGAAATGCACTGTTACTTAAAGAGTAAGTTTTCTTGATCCAGGTTAATGATGCAATCATCAGACCTTGCCTGTCTAGCATACACTTTGGTCACTTCCCCAGAAGATGAATCTTTCTTTAAACAAAGTATGTGTCTATGTCTGTGTGAGAGAGAATTCTCTAGTTTCCTAGAAACCATGGTGTAGCAGTTGAGAGCTACGGCTGCTAACCAAAAGGTTGTGACAGTTCGAATCCACCAGGAGCTCCTTAGGAACCCTATGGGGCAGTTCTACTCTATTCTATAGGGTCACTATGAGGCGGAATCGACTTGACAACAGTGTTTTGTTTTGTTTTTTTCAGTGGGTTTTTCTCTAGTTAAAGGGTGTCAGTATTGGATACAAATAGCTTTTTTTAGTCACATAAATCATGGAAGCTGGGAATAAAAATGGACATTTTTATTCTTAGTTCATTCAAGCTGTTTAAAAAAGAAGAGCTTTAGAATGTGTGGTGAGAATTATGCAAAAATTTATAGCAAAACATTCCCCCTCCTGCCTTCCATCACATTCTGCTGTCTTACCCGACTTTATTTTTCTTCATAGCTCTTACGACCACCTGACATACCTTACACCTATTTACTTATTGCCTCTCTCTCCTCTACTGAAATGTAAGGCCTCTGAAAAAAGAAATTTCACTGCTAGAACCTAAAACCAGATCTGGCGTTTATTCTAAAATATGTTTTTGAGATTATATCACATACCTCAAAGGTCTTTTAATTTATAAATTGGAAATTTGGTTAAGTTTTTGTCATGGCTACTTCATAAAAAATGAAGTAGGCTCTCAGTAAATATTTGTCAGATGTATGTTTGTGGGCAAGATCATTTAAGGATACAGCGATGAACAAGTTGGATGACATGGTCTCTGCCCCCACAGAGCTTTGTTATAAAATATTTTAACTTTTTGGGGGGGGGGATTTCCTACATGAGAATGTATCTTCAATTTTATCAGAGATGTCATTGAGTATACAGTTGTTGTTAGTTGCCTTCAAATCTTTTCCAACTCATTAAGATGCATTTAATTGAAACTTCTCAATTTTTTTTTCTAGGACACATCTGTTCTATGAACAAAGAAAGAATAAATATAGTTAGATGTTTTATTAAGTATTTTTCCCTCTCAAGTCCTTAGTAGGCATTTATGTCAAGCTTCATAAGTTAAATGTAAATTAGATTTTTTTTCATCCCAGATTGTTCTAATATGATATCTAGGAGTAAATGTTCTTTGAGACACAGCACCTGACAAGTTAATTCAATGAAAAATTTTTATTACACATACCTATCTGGCTGACATTTGGTCCTTTAATTATTTTTGTTTCTTAAAAACCTGAAACATTTGTTTATTCTAAAATATTTCTTTGAGGGTACATGATAATACCTCAAAGGTCTTTTAATTTATAAACTGGAAATTCAGTTACATTTTTATCATGGCTACATTATAAATAATATTGACAATATGTGGATAATGTTTGAAAAACTTACTCTACTGCACAGTGTCATTACATTTTTCAGTGAAGTGGGTAGAAAAGATACACATATCTGGGATATGTCTATTTGTAAATAGCTCTGATTAAAAAAAGAAAGTCTGCATGTAAAGAAGTCTAAAGCCCTTTTCCAAAAATGGATTCAATTTATTCTTCCTTACCTTGGCTTTGGAACCAAGTATACTTGATAAATGACATACTCAATTAGGAAATAAGTTTGATAATGCTGTAAATCCATTTCTCTGTTCCTCCCAGATTTATGCCTGCCGAAGAACCTTATCAGGGACATTGTAAAGTGGCATTTCCCAAATGACCTGCAGAGTGTTAATAGGAGTTACATGGGACAAAAGAGTCCTTGGTCAAATACAGTGGACAAACTTTGAGTTGTTTATTATTAGGCTTCCAAGAGCCTTTGATATGAAAACATGCACTTGAATCTACAAGAGGAGTTTATATAGTATGTGGGAATCCCCACAAGGAATCCTTTTTTCATGGAACTGATGGGATAGTGCTGGTAAACATTTTGGAAAATTCCATTTTAGGTAGTCTTATGAAATGTAACTATGAAATCCAATCTAGTCCTTTTTGATTTCTTTTGCCATTCTATTAGCAAATAAAATCATCTATTTTACCCTAGTGTTTAAAGGAGGTTGGCTACATAATGAAAATAATATAGATTTTGGGGTCAGACTGGCCTGGATTTGCTACTTATATATGACTTTGGACAAGTTACTTAATCTTTTCAACTCAGTTTATTTATAAAATGAGGATGATAATGCCTATCTTTTAGAATTGTTGAGAGGATTATATGGAATAATTTATGTAAAATACCTAGTGCTATGCCTAGAAAATAATAGATGCTTATCAAATATTGATCCCATTTTCTCTTAATTTTTATTTCTTTATAACCTCTTTTACCCTAAGACAGGCGTGCACTCGTGAAATCCTATGGTAGAAGATTTCACCTACTACATCAATTATATTTAGAATGCATACTTCTGGTCTGAACTGTTGTGTTCAGATAGTCTGAAATTAACTTTTTACTACTTTGTCGGATGACAATGTCAGTCTTAACTTAGAATAGAGTAACTAATTTGAAAATCCAGCTGTATCAACTTCATCTGAAAGTTACTGTTTTTTTTTTCATTCCTTTCAGGAAGCAATTAATTTGCTAGAACCAATGACAAATGACCCCGTGAATTACGTGAGGCAAGGAGCTCTCATAGCTTCAGCTCTCATCATGATTCAGCAGACCGAAATTACTTGTCCAAAGGTGAGCACACAAAGAAAGCCTGTTGGGCTAAATCTAGGAGAGAGCTGGTTCGGCTCATCTTCTTTTGAAGACTTCAAATTGGTAAACGCTGTAGTCACAGGAAGTGAAGAGAACACTTGTGGGGTAGGGGAATGCAGAAACTTTAAATATGCAATACTCTTTAAATGTCTTTTTTATAGATTAAAAGTCATTTTATTAGTTTAAGTATGTATTTATTACTCAAAAAATGAGGACATATGGAGTGGTGAATTCATAAAGTCAACTTTGTTTTTTGCTGCGCATTGTTCTTTTAAAGTTTATTCATTGGGGTACCATCTTCCTCTGATTCAGAATGAACTCAGGCAGTTCATGACTTTTTTGATCCATCCCTTTTAGGTAATAAAAGTCCTACAATCACTTAGTACAGTACATACAATCTCAGTTCAGAAATGAGTATGTCCAGATTCTCTGTTGGAATGTTTCGCCTCCTGGGCTGTCCTCTTGGGCAGGATTTCAAATGGCTCCAGGATGGCTTTCTTTCCTACTTGATCTATATCTGCTCCACAAAAACACTCCTGCAGATTGTGCACTTCTTGTGGGTATGAGTATAATAGACTACCAGTGTAGCTTTGCCCATCTGTCTGTCCTGTCTCTCTCTCCCTCTTTCTCTCTCCCTCTTACTCATTCAGCTTGTGCTTCTTATTTTATGTGTCAGACATTGCAATCCTCAGTCCTATTAAGCTCTCCAAATGGTTCCTCCAAAGCCCCTTTCTGTAGGCTTAGAGTGAGTGGGGAAGACCCACAGCACAGCTTTCCCTAAAGAATTCTCTTCCTGATCTCCCACAATCCAACTCTCACATACCCACCCTGAGGGTGACCTCATAACAGATTTTCAGACGTCTATTTTAAAATTTCCTCACGGCAGCCTCTTAGACCTCATGTTAGTGTTTGATGTTTAATGTATCTTGGCGCGTCAGCCAGAACTTCTCATTTAACGTCCCGTTAAGAGAAACAAAATGCTTATTATGTGTTATTCGCGTGTACTAAAAATTACCATGTTTGGTATTAAATAGAGGTATATAGCTTATACAATAATTTCAGATCTTTTAATTCTTAAAGTTAGAGCATTTAACAGCCTTTTAAAAATTCTGCTCCTATATGAGAAGCATTCAAAAAATTGACAAGATAAAGCCATTGGCACACCGTTTTCTCCCTCATCAAGCGGATATAGAACACCCTTGTTTTCAGTAGTAGACTGGCAGGAGGGAGTGGAGAACAGAAAAGTTTCTGGAAGTTATTGATTACTCATTCTTATTTTAGGGAACTTTGTTTGGTAAATTTCAGTCTCTAAGCAATCGCTGTCATTTTTGTTTCATTTATCCAGTTCTTTGTTTTAAATCATTTTCAGGACTTTTAAAAATTGAATTATTACAAAGATAGAATTAGACTTCTCATCCTTTTTTTAATGTTACTTAACATATTATATCATCTAGAATATAAATATCTTCCAAGCACAGGCCACTTTTCTTTTTGTTTTTAACTATACCAGCTATAATATGAGTAACTTCTGTGTCTTTTGTCTCTGCTTTTGATTTTCTGCTGTGCTTTTGGAGGTTGTCCAGCTGAGCAATGTCATGATGTCATTAAAGAAGCAAGTTTAGCCACAGAACACACCTCCTGCACCGTAATATGCATATATTTATCTACTTTGACCTCACATGTTGCTTTCACGTTACTTGAATTGTCAGCAAGACAGATGTTTTACCATCTTCCCATCCTCTGCTGTGGAGTTTCATGATTTGACAACCATGAGCTTTGCTCCAGCAATGGGACTGGGGTGGGCTATGGAAGGCTGTGTAGTTTGAAGAAGCATTCAGCTCTTTAATGTGTAGTTTTGCTTTTTACTAGATAGAAATTCAATAATTTAAATGACCTTTTTTTTAATCATTCCAAAAAATATTATTGAACCAAGTCTTAGCTGGTGTGAATACCTAGGGCGCACTCTCAGGGTTGTGTCCGAATCTTGACTGTGGATTAAGACCATTCACATGCAGCTATAGCTGGTAGCCCTTGCCATTAATATAATCTGCATGGGTAGGGTATCTGTGTACTCCACTGACTATGCAGATAAAACTGTGTAAGACCGCGTGAAACTCAAAAGTTCTTTTAGGAAGCCCTGTTCCTTAGAGTAGAAATTTTACTCGGTTCATAAATTCTTAAAGCTTAAACCCCTATTTCATTGTTTTCTGTTACTAAGCAAGTGATAAAGAGCTTCTTGGACTATAGTTTATATCATCTCAGTTTTATCTGATAATTACCAAAAAGACAACATGGATGTTCTTTTGGAATGGTAGATGAGGTGTTGCTGAAAAGAAAAAGCTGTTAGTAAACTCTGAAGAGAAGTGAGTTCCTAAGGTTACAGAATCCTGGTCCTAAGGTTGCAAACTAATACATGAAGTAAAGTAGAAACACCTCGAAAGCAAACATCAGGGTGTTAATTTTTAATTTCATCAAGAATTATAACCCCTTGTCAAAGGAATCCAAAAGGAACATTTCTCAGATATTTTGTGAGATCCACAATGGAAATTTTTTAAGGAAGTGTTTTTATGTAATAATACATGCCACATCCTTTTGCAGAATTCTGTCTTAACACTCAGCTCGCACGTTGTGGTTGGTTAGTTTAAGTAACTCATGTACATCTGTGCTTTGCTTCTGCCAGTTAGAAAAAAAACCTCTCACAAACATAGACAAAAACACATCCCTGGGTGATTATGAGTTGTCTTTTCTGTTCTGTAGTTAATGACAATAATATCATTTTACAGGCCTTTGGAGCTATTTTCTCTCAACAGCCTAACTCTGCTCTTTTTGAAGGATTGATCTTTTGTTCTTGTTAAAGGAAATCCACCTTTAGCAGTCATTTGAACATGTACATGTTACATGTCACATACAAAATGAAATAAAAATATTATATGATATATTACAGAATCTGGCGTTCCTCCTTGCCTAATATCATCTGGCCTAAAGCCTCGTACAGGGAAGCTTCTCCCACCAGTGACAAGCATCCTTTCTGGAACTAGCATCACATTTGGCCAAGCTTGATTGGCTTCTGCATTTCTAAAATAGACCACAGTTTGGGTAGATTAAGCTTTTTTGAGCCATCATGATAACCTAGAAATACTTCTGTAGGGAAATGTGTTCCTAGTTCCAAACAATTGACTTTATAAGGAAACTTTACAGTATAACACATTTGTAAGCATAGTCAGTTTGTATTATCATACCATTGCTTTAAGATAGGGCCTTGGACTCTGACGGCGTTGGGAATAATAAAAAGCAAGGGCCGCAAGCAACTACCATAAACAAAATCATACTAATAAAATTAAAAGGGAACTAATAACATCCTTTGGTATCTTGATAATGGGGAAATCATGATAGCATCAGCAGGAATATCTTGAAAAAAGAGTAAAGATAATTTTCATTTTGGGCATGTTGAGTTTAAGATAACAGCAAGTCAGTTGGAGATAAACTGAGAGCATAGGGAAAAGTCAGAACTAAAGAGAGAGATTCGGGAACTAGCTACAAGGAAATGATACAAGTCCACAGCCCATTAGCTGCAATTGCAAAATCCAAAAAGCTCTGAAACTTAAAGTTGTTTGTTTTTAAGGACTCGTTAGACTTTAAAACCTGACCCAATATGAACTCACTTGTAGGCTTTATTCCATTTAGTGTAAATAGTCATACATTTTGTTACTTCAGAAATTGTTTGTTTGATTATGAGATGTTGCCCCACACTCCACTAAGAATGTTGTATAATATATGGTTTATGCATCATTAGCTTTCTAAATTCAGAATTCCAAAGTAAATCTGGCCTCAAGGATTTCGGGGAAGGATTTAGAGAGCTATAGTTGAATTCTTAAGAACAGATATGTCAGAGAAAGAGAAAAGAATAAATACTCCAAATTGATCCTTAATATGCAGCTGTGTTTTTGTAGTCAGGAAAACACAAAAAATGGAAAGGAAGAAACATACGCAGCTGATAAGTACTAACAGAAATGACTCCAAGGGAATTTATTCCCTGCTCCTCATTCTTTATTTTTCTCCCTGACATCTAAGAGGGGTTTTTTGTTTTCCAATTGTGTAAAGTACAGAATTAAAAACATTGTAAAAGCGTGAATTTAAAGCAGATTCATCGTCTTCTCTATAAGGTTGTCATAAAATAAAATCAGAAGTTAATATGATACTTTCCCCTGCACATTCCACATTTTGTTTTGTGTATGGGATCACTCTAAATACTATACCACTGAAATTGAGTGAGAAAATCATGATTCTGGTTCTGATTGCCAGTAATTGCGTGATCACAGGCAAGTAAGTCGTTTCACCTATTGTAACTTCAGTTTTCACATCTGTAAAACAGATCAGATGACTTCAAAGTTACCTTCCAAATTTAAGATTCTATCTTAATCTATGAAAATAATAATTCATGACCAAGAATTATAATAATGAAAACTAAGTTACTGATACAAAAGCAATAAAATAAAATATGAGGAAAAGAATTACAAATGATAAAAACTCATTTTTTTAAAGTATTTGACCTAACATTAATTGTATAAGGCCGTTATATATTTGCATTGATTTTTAAAAACTCCGTCTTTCATTTCACTGGATGTTTTCCTATTGTTTTGGGTACATTTTTGTATTTAAATTCCTCCCTATAATGTACATACACTACTTTGTCCAGTGTTTCTTTTTTATAAGTTCATGAAACATTTTATAAACCTTTAGCACATAAAATTTCCAACCTATATAAGGCAATGTAAGTGTTCATCTAAAATAAGTTCAGAATCAAAGGAATTTGACCTATTGAACCAAAGTAAAAGCACCAAATCCTAGGATTTTTAGTCTAGAAAGGACTTTTGTGATGACCTAATCATGCTGGTTTTTATAGGTTGGGAAAGTAAAGCATAAAGAAGTGATAGACTTCCTAACAGCCTTATGCTGATCAGTGAGTGGCAGAGATAGTTCATTGTTTTTCCCACTACGTTCTGTTGCTACCTATGAATAAAAAATTGAGAACTGTGTCTAAAGAATATTATTTTGTTAGCAGTACAGTATTTCGGTTACAGAGGTAATAGTCGGTCAGAACTGGTAGGATTCTGCCCCCATGTGTTATTACAGCAATGGTTACTGAACATTTACCAACTGTAAAATACTTTATGTGCATTACCTCATGTAACTCTTGCAACACCCTTGTGAGGTAGGTGTTAATAATCCCTGGAGTGATGAAGAAACTGAGGCTAAGAAAAGCTAGGTAATTTACCCAGACAGCTGCTGAGAGCAGAGTCAGTATTCATAAGCCAGAGCACTCTGATTCCATATTACTCTGCCACTATATCACAGTCTGGCCTCTGAGACCAGGATAAATGAAGAGCAAAAGAGATATTGAAAGAACATATAACACAGATTAAAAAGAAAACCAAACTCATTGCCATCAAGTCGATTCCAACTCATAGCGACCCTATAGGACAGAGTAGAACTGCCCCATAGAGTTTCCAAGGAGCAGCTGGTGGACTCGAGATATATAGATCTTTTGGTTAGCAGCTGTAGCACTTAACCACTATACCACCAGGGCTCCAAAGTCATATTAGGAAACTCAAATTCGGTATTTTCTGCTTTTGGCAGATTTGGGGAGCTCCATGATCATGTCCCCGCACGTCTGTCAGAAGAAACTCTGAAACTTGCACATGAACGTAGAGTAGCTAAAGCAAAAGGAAGAAATGATGAAGTAAAAGAACTGAACAGAAGATTTCAAAGGGTGGCTTGAGAAGACAAAGTATTATAATGGAATGTGCAAAGACCTGAACTTAGAAAACCAAAAGGGAAGAACATGCTCAGCATTTCTCAGCCTGAAATAACTGAAGAAGAAATTCAAGCCTGAGTTGCCATATTGAAGGATTCTATGGGAAAAACATTAAACGACGCAGGAAGTCTCAAAAGAACATGGAAGGGAATATACAGAGTCTGTGTACCAAAAAGAATTGGCTGACATTCAACCATTTCAGGAAGTAACGTGATCAAGAACCAATGGTATCGTAGGAAGAGGCCTAAGCGGCCCTGAAGGAGGCATTGGCGAAAAACAAGGCTCCAGGAATTGACAGAAAAGCAATTGAGATGTTTCAACAAATGAATGCAGTGCTGGAAGTGCTCGCTCACCTATGTCAAGAAATTTGAAAGTCAGTTACCTGGTCAGCCGACTAGAAGAGATCCATATTTGTGCCCATTCCAAAGAACGGTGATCCAACAGAAGGTGGAAATTATCGAAAAATATCATTAATATTAACCACCCATTGCCATTGAGTTGATTCAGAGTAGAACTGCCCCATAGGGTTTCCAAGGAGCACCTGATGGATTTGAAGGGCCAACCTTTTGGTTAGCAGCTATAGCTCTCAACTGCTATGCCATCTGGTTTTCCATCATTAATGTTATACCCAAGTAAAATTTTGCCACAGAGGATTCAAAAGTGGGTATAGCAGTATATCAACAGGAACTGCCAGAAATTCAAGCCAGATTCAGAAGACAGGGAATGAGGGTATCATTGCTGATGTCAGATGGCTCTTGACTGGAAGCAGAGAATACCATAAAGATGTTTACCTGTGTTTTATTAACTATGCGAAGGCATTTGACTGTGTGGATCATGACAAATTATGGATAACATTGCAAAGAGTGGGAATTCCAGAGTAATGAATTGTCCTCACATGTAACCTGTACATAAAACAAGAGGCAGTTGTTTGAACACGAGGGGATATTGCGTGGTTTAAAATCAGGAAAGGTGTACGTCAGGGTTATATCCTTTCACCATATTTATTCAGTCTGTACACTAAGCAAATCTGAGAAGCTGCACTGTGTAAAGAAGAACACAGCATCAGGATTTGAGGAAGACTCATTAACAACCTGTGATATGCAGATGACACAACCTTGCTTGCTGAAAGTGAAGAGGACCCGAAGCACTTATTGATGAAGATCACGAAGACTGCAGCCTTCAGTATGGATCACTCCTTAACATAAAGACAACAGAAATCCTCACACCTGGACCGATAACATCATGACAAAGAGAGCAAAGATTGAAGTTGTTAAGGATTTCATTTTGCTTGGATCCATGATCAATGCCCATGGAAGTGGCACCCAGGAAATCAAACGACCCATTGCACTGGACAAATCTGCTGCAAAAGACCTATTTGAAGGGTTAAAAAGCAAAGATGTCGCTTTAGTGACTAAGGTGCGCCTGACCCAAGCCATGGTGTTTTCAGTTGCCTCATGCTTGCGAAAGCTGGACAATGAATAAAGACGAATGAAGAAAAAATTAATGCCTTTGAATTATGGTATTGGCAAAGAAATTGAATATACCGTGGACTTCAGAAGAACGAGCAAAGTTGGCAAGGATGGCAAGAGTTCGTTGCACATTCTTTGGACAAGTTATCAGGTGGGACCAAGTCCCTGGAGAATGACGTCATGCTTGGTAGAGGTTCAGTGAAAGAGAGGAAGACCCTCAACGAGATGGATTGACATGGTAGCTGCAACAATCAGCTCAAGCATAACAACGATTTTGAGGATGGCGCAGGACCAGGAAGTGTTTCGTTCTGTTGTACATGGGGTCCCTGTGAGTCAGAACTGACTTGACAGCACCTAAGAACAACAAGATCGTGTACTTCCTGAATCAGCACATTTCTTCCTGGGTACCTACCATTTGCAAAGCACTGTTGGGAAAATGGAAGTGTTAAGACATGGACGAAGCATAAAATAGTTTCTTCGTTGTCACCCAAACATTTAAAGGGATCACTTTCTTTATTGATAAGAATATTTTTTATAAATGTGATTCTCTAACTATATAAGTCATGCATATTGATTTTAGAAAATGCAGAAAAGAATAAAGACACAAACAGAAATTACCAGTAGTCCCACCCTAAAAGACAACTCACATTCCGTTTTGTCATGTTTCTTTTGGTAAGAGTACTTATCCTGAGGTGTCCTCAGAAAACTAAGCATATGTGTAATGAAAATCTGTACTGTGTATGTGAGTACAATTAGTCCAAAATATACCTCACACGGATTCAGTGAAGCGTAGTTTACTTTAAGGTAGAACTGAAGGCCTGTGCCTGTTAGGAAATCTGCAAGGTTTATGGTAAGCAAAAGAGCTGTATAATTCAAAGTCCAGTGAAAGCCTTAGTGTTCACGTGGACTGTTTTTAGCCTGCTCACTAACAGTGGTGCAGTAAGAAATCACATTCAACATTCCCTTGAACCTGAATCATCTCCTGTGGAATGAGGATTCAAAACAGAACTGGTACTAACACGCCAGTTATGAAAAGTCATACCAAACCAAACCCGTTGCCGCTGAGTCAATTCCGACTCAAAGCAACCCTGTAGGACAGAGTAGAACTGCCCCATAGGGTTTCCAAGGCTGTAATCTTTACAGGAGCAGACTACCACATCTTTCTCCTGCAGAGTGGCTGATGGATTCGAAATGCCAGCTTTTCAGATAGCTTAACCACTGCGCCACCAGGGCTTCTATGAAAAGTCATAACATCCATGATTTCGGCTGTGAAACTGTTCTGTATTCAAATCCGGTTCATATCCTCTTTTTTAATTTTGTTAAATTTTGAACTAAATTACCACTTGAGTAATCTTTCCAGCTCTAAAATGGCACAGCAAATGTGTAGAATTATAATTCTTTTTCTTGTTCCTTCAGGTGAATCAGTTCAGACAGCTGTATTCCAAAGTCATCAATGATAAACACGATGATGTAATGGCCAAGTTTGGTGCTATTTTGGCCCAGGGTATACTAGATGCAGGTAAATGTTTTAAGTTTTACAGTCTTTTTTTTTTTTTTTTAATGAGAATATTTTATTGTGTTTTTGGTGAAAGTTTATACAGCAAATTAGGGTCCCATTTAGCAACTTCTGTACAAATTATTCAGTGAATTGGTTACATTTTTTGCAGTGTGTCAGCATTCTCATTATTTTCTTTCTAGTTGTCCTGTTTCCAGTAATCTAGTTTCCTGGCTCTCCCCTTACTTTCTCATCTTTACTGTAGAGTACAGACTTATTCTGTAAACTAAATATAATGAAATAACGATCTGTTCTAACTATATGACATAGTGGATACTGAGTCTGGGAGAAATTATTCCCTGAGAAAATTTGGAGCCTGCAGTTCACAGAGGCAATTTGCTAGCATCATTAAGAGCCCCTTTGTATTACTAGCTATAATATGGAGAAGATGCTTTTCCTCCCTCTCTGTCTGTTTTCATATCCTTGTAAAGTCTACCTTATAGTGTTGGGAAAAGTAAAAATTCTTGTGAAGCAGTTAGACCAGTGCTGTCACTTTGTAAGTGCTCAGTGATTGTTAGCTGATTTTTTTCTTAGTATATATGAGTTTTAAACAAGTTGACATTGAAAAATTTGGGAGGGGGAAATTATGTTGTAGACCAATTCTTGTAGCCAAATCACTCCTAAAATAAAACACATGTAACATTTCCCTAATTGCGTAGCACACTCTGCAGTTTGGCTCCAGAATTCACATTCCTCACCACTGTGTTTTATTCCATAAAGCTGGGCTGCCCTTCCAAGGCAGAATTGTGGTTTTTAGTACCTTAGATTTGGGCTTAATTAGACAAGTACCTTAACTATTATTATTGGTGTCATTTCAATAGGGTAGAAGGGAAAAGAGCATACCTATTTCATTGTTCAAGTATGTGAGGATTTCTCTTAACTGTACCCTAGCCACATGGAATAGAATCCTTTTTTGTTCATCTGTTCTCATTTGAAAGGTGAAGCATAATATCTCAAAGTTTATGTTGCAGTTCTGTTGTTAGGTGAACACTTTTTCATATTTATTACCTATCTACGTATTTATTTGTGTACTAGTTGTTTCATTTCTAGTAATCTCATTTCCCTGCCCCCTTACCTTCTTGTCTTTGGTTTAGAGTGCTAGACTTAACTCTTTAAATATAATGAAATAGCTGTCTGCTCTAATTATATGACATAGTGGGAACCTTTCTATATTTCTTCTAATAAAAACACTATCTTCCATATTTGTTGCAGTTACACTTTCCTCAGTTCAACTAAAACGTGTGTATATTCAGAGTAAAAAAGAATCTGGAAAAGAAATTGCACTTGTTTTTTTTTTAGTAACTTTCTTAAATTTTTCATGTTTGTTAATTAATCTCTCCAATTTTTATACTTGCTGCATGTGTCCTAATCATATCATCAAGGTTTTCAAATTCCTTGCTTTATAATTTTAGATAATCTCCCTTACATGTCCTCTCTTTTCTGTCCCCGTCTCTAATTTTGGTTATTTTGTCTTTTTTTTAGACTTGCAAGAGATATTCTTGTTTTGTTTATTTATGTACTAATTATACCTTTTTCCTACAACATAAATGGCAACTATGCACATGGACCTTGCCAGATAGAATACACAGGAATCAAATCAACTGCATCTGTGGAAAAAGAAGATAGAAAAACTCAATAGAATCAGTCAGAACAAGTCCAGAGACTGGTTTCAGGACAGGCCATCAATTGTTCATATGCAAGTCAGCTGAAACTGAAGAAAATCAGAGCAAGTCCACAAGAGCCAAGATATGACCTTGAGTATATCCCACCTGAATTTAGAGACCATCTGATGAATAGATTTGACGCATTGAACACTAGTAACCAAAGACCAGATGAGTTGTGGAATGACATCAAGGACATCATCCATGAAGAAAGCAAGAGGTCATTAAAAAGGCAGGAAAGAAAGAGAAGACCAAAGCAGATGTCAGAAGAGACTCTGAAACTTGCTCTTGAGCATCTAGTAGCTAAAGCGAAAGGAAGGGATGATAAAGTCAAAGAGCTGAATAGAAGATTTCAAAGGGCTGCTCAAGAAGACAAAGTAAAGTATATGATAACACATGCAGAGACCTGGAAGTAGAAAACCAAAAGGGAGGAACACACTCGGCATTTCTAGAGCTGAAAGAACCGAAGAAAAAATTCAAGCCTCAAGTTGCAATATTGAAGGATTCTACAGGTAAAATATTAAACAATGCAAGATGCATCGAAAGCAGATGAAAGGAATACACAGAGCCGGTATACCAAAAAGAATTGTTCGACGTCCAACCATTTCAGGAGGTAGCGGATGATAAGGAACTGGTGGTACTGAAAGAAGCTTCACTAAAGGCATTGGTGATGAACGAGGCCCCAGGAATTGACAGAATACCAGTTGAGATGTTTCAGCAAACAGATGGAGCCCTGGAAGTGCTTACTCATCTATGTCAAGAAATTTAGAAGACAGCTACCTGGCCAGCTGACTGGAAGAGATCCATATTTATGCATATTCCCAAGAAAGGTGATCCAACCTAATGCAGAAATTATTGCACACTATCATTAATATCACACGGAAGTAAAATTTTGCTGAAGATCATTCAAAAGCAGCTGCAGCACTGTATCAACAAGGAACTGTTAGAAATTCAAGCCAGATTTAGAACAGGTTGCAGAACCAGGGATATCATAGCTGATGTCAGATGAATCCTGGCTGAAAGCAAAGAATACCGGGAAGATGTTTACTTGCGTTTTATTGACTATGCAAAGGCATTCAGCTGTGTGGATCATAATAATTATGCATAACATTGTGAAAAATGGGAATTCCAGAACATTTAATTGTGCTTATGTGGAACCTGTACATAGGTCAGGAGGCTGTCATGTGAACAGAACAAGGGGATACTACATGGTTTAAAGTCAGGGAAGGTGTACATCAGGGTTGTATCCTTTCACCGTACTTATTCATTCTGTATGCTGAGCAAATAATCTGAGAAGCTGGACTCTATTAAGAAGAGTGTGGCATTGGGATTGGAGGAAGACTCATTAACAAAGCAATATGTAGATGACACAACTTTGATTGCTGAAAATGAAGAGGACTTGATGCACTTATTGATGAAGATCAAAGACTACAGCTTCAACATAAAGAAAACAAAAATCATCACAACTGGACCAGTAAGCAACGTCGTGATAAATGGAGGAAAAATTGAGGTTGTCAAGGATTTCATTTTACTCGGATCCACAATCAATACCCTTGGAAGCAACAGTCAAGAAATCAAAAGATGCGTTGCATTGGACAAATCTGCTGCAAAAGACCTCTTTACAGGGTTAAAAAGCAAAGATGTCACTTTAAGGACTAACATTCGCCTGACCCAAGCCATGCTGTTTTCAGTCACCTCATATGCATGTGAAAGTTTGTCGATGAATAAGGAAGACTGAAGAAGAATTGATGCCTTTGAACTATGGTGTTTAGACCACCAAAAGAACAAACAAATCTGTCTTGGAAAAAGTACAACCAGAGTACTTCTTAGAAGCAAGGATGGCAATACTTTGTCTCACATACTTTGGACATATTATCAGGAGGGGTCAATCATGCTTGGTAAAGTAGAGGATCAGCAAAAAAGTAGAAGAACCTCAGTGAGATGGATCGACACAGTGGCTGCAACAGTGGGCTCAAGCATAACAACGATTGTGAGAATGGTGCAGGACCGGGTGGTGTTTCCTTCTTTTGTAGGGTTGCTGTGAGTTGGAACCAACTTGACGATATCTAACAACAGCAACAATTATGCTTTTTTCTGAATTCTTTATTTTTGCCTTTGGCTTTATTATTTGCTTTTTGTTTTTACTTAGGACTTTGGTGTCCTTTTTTCATCTATTTGTTTGGTGTGTTTTGGGTTTTTTTTTTTTTTTTAACTTAAGGGTTTTCTGCTTAAACTTAACGTTAAGATTGTTTACTTTTCTCGTTAATTTAAAGACATTTTCTTGCAGCTGTGTATAGATAAGGAAAATATTCCATAGATATTTTAGATAGAGAGTAAATCATTTCAATTAGAGACAGTATTGATCCTCCTATGTATAAACAATACAAACATTGGCATCCCGTGGGTTCTCTCTCCTCATTGTTCACCACCCTCCAGTGTTTTTGTATTATGTCTACATTGTCAAAGTTTGTAACTTTTACATTCTCTTCTAAAGCCATAATTCTCATAGTTGTTTAGCCTTAGTTCCGTATTCAAATGGATTCCGTGCTCACCACCATTTCTTTTACTACTTTTTTCACTCCTGGATTCTGTGTATCCTAAGATTAGAGACTTAAGTGGCTGGATTTTATCTGTGATTAGTTTTTCAAGCAGGATTTAGGAGTAACATTTTAATACTACAGATCTGGTTTTGTTTTTGGTTTTTTATTGACAGTCACTTTCTGAAGTCTGTGATTTTAGACTGACAACTCTTGGTCTTTCACCACTACAATTTTTTGCTGGTTTTTACTATATTAGTGTTATTTCTTAAGAATTGGGGGAGGATAATTCTGTATTTCAGTTTTATTCTTCGTCTTTATGGGAAACCATCTCTCTGTCTTCCTCTCTTTCCTTCCCGTGTCACCCCTTTTTTATGAATGTCTGATTTGTCATGGACCAATTAAATTTTGGTGCTTTTTTTTCCATTTCCCTTTTTATTTATAATGGTGTTTGCCTTGGGTATTTTTCATGTTATTTGGTACATTAAAGTTCTGTTTTGTGCTGTTTACTACTAACTAAGCATAAAATTGTTTTCTCACCCTTTTTCACTCTGTGTTAATACTCTGCCCTCCTGTGCTGCAACTGCATTAGAAACATTTGCAGGCCCGGCCTCTGTCTTAGTGGAGTTAGTGGCACAGGAGAAAATATGGAGAGGACAGCTCCAAAGCAGTGAGTGAAGGGACGTGTATGAGAACTCACTGAATGATTTGGCCTCTTCAAGGGAGAAAAGCCAAAGAATAAGAAGATTTATGAGTAAATTCCATAAAACTATAAACACTATCAATAGAATAAACCCTCCCTTGTTTATTAGATCTCACAGTGTTAGAACAAAAGGCTAGTTCCTAAGTCTGAAGAAGATAGATTTTGTTGAAATAGATGGAGTTCAACTTCAAAACTTAGATCAGATGGCACGTTCTCTGGGCAGCTTTCCCCGTCTTCTACCCTACCCAGCCACCACCCTGGGTTAGGTAGCATGCTTAGGTTTATGTTCCCATTAACACCTGTGTTTATCTCTATCATAATACTTTTATGTCTAAATTCAGTTATCTAATTAGCTGTCTCTCTGGCTTCTTGGGATCTCCAGTAGTTTGTTCAGAACTCTCAGTACATAGGAAACATTTAGTGAATGTAGAAGGAGAAAGTATAAGTAGACCATTAATTTATTAACTCAAATTAAAGTTGACCTGATTTTTTTTTTTCCAGATGAAATCTTAAATGAAAGGTCTGTAGTGAAGTAATAAGAAAATCTGGATTATTTGGCTAACAGTAGAACCCTGGTTCTTACAACAATTACAATACTTTTTGATTTAGTAAAGTCACTATTCACTTCCTGACTCAAGCAGATGTGGCGGCACGTGCAAGATGCTGATATCTGTGGGGAGTGAGATGTGAGCAACAGGAATTCAACACTGGAATTCCAATCAGGATCCTGATTCAGAACAGACAATCCCCAGTTATCATAGTCTGTTATATAAACTAAGAAGATTTGCTTCTCAGAGTTCTGTAGTCCAGCACCATTACCATATAGACTGGAGGTTGCAATATAGCAGCTCATTGGCCAAATCCAGTCCAATGATATTTTTTATTTTGCCTACCAAACAAAACTTGCAACATTAGGGCCTACTTTTAAACGAACTGACCCAATGACCTGAGGTATTGAAGAAAATATATCCATAATAATAGTTCAGGCCTACATCCCTAATAACAGCTACTACATTTAAATAAGGCATGGACTTTCTAGTTTGCTTCAGTCTCCACTGCTCCTAGCCTACTTTTTCTCATTTGTGTTAAATGGCTGTTTCCTAAAGGTATTTGAGTTTCCAATCCTTAATAGCCTCCTAGAATCTCAAGTGCCCAATAAAGATTCAGCTATCCCACCGATGCTTGGATCTTAGATCTAGTTGACTGGTTTAAACTCTTTTTCTATATTCTCTCAAGTAATAGACTAGGGCTCCTGAAAAGATGTGGGCAAACAGGTCAGTTTCTAAGCCATACTTATACTCTGTCAGCAGCCCAAACGTCTGATTAAACAGGATCAGCTCTGATGTCATTATTTCATGTTTTATACGTTCTCAAAAAATTTCAATTAAATCAAGGATTGAAGGTTAAAATTTTTCTTTTGAAAATCACTGCTCAGGTTCCAATACTTGTTTTGCCAATGGGAAAAAAATCTCTTAGAAGTAAGGTGATTGTCCAAGGTCACAAGGCTAGTTAATGTCAGAACTGCCTCCTATCAATTTAAGGGGTTTAATAATTCACAGAGTAACACTCAGTGCTTCTTAGATTTTTCTGTAGCGGCACATAGATCTTCATAACTTGCTCTGGATGTTTCTTATAATTTTAGTAATTTTTATTCTGTCTAGTGCCTAAAAAGCAAGAAACAGTCTTTACTGTTAAACATATTTATAAGTGTGTGATTATGCTATAAATACGTATTTTCCTGCATTTAGGCATATATAGTTAAATCAGAAAGAGGAAAAAACAGCAAATGTAGCACTTTCAATTTTAGAGACCCTGGATAGCTCATTGGCTAACTAGTTCCAAGGACTCCATAGTAGATTGTATGATCTGTGTTCTTAAGATTATCGCCAAATGTTTCTTTTGTGTAGTACTTAGAAATCTTTAGTCTTGCTCTGCTGGATTGATGTTCATGGTGTTTCTCTTTTTCTCCAGGTGGTCATAATGTCACCATCTCCTTACAGTCCAGAACTGGACACACCCATATGCCTTCTGTAGTTGGCGTCCTTGTCTTTACCCAGTTCTGGTTCTGGTTTCCTCTTTCACACTTCCTGTCATTGGCTTATACTCCTACCTGTGTCATTGGCCTTAACAAGGACTTAAAGGTATGTTCTTGAAATCTTAGTTGTGTAGAATATCCTATTCATCATTGACACACAAGGATTTTCATTTAATTTTAAAGACGAATAGTGCTTCTTAGATTTTTCCATAGCTACACATAGATCTGCATAACCTCTTATCAATATTTTCCCTTCACATTGAATCTTCACCTTGTTGAGTGGAGTATGACAGTGGAAGATTTAAAAATCAGGTTCTTTATAGCTGTGTACTATTTGCCATTGTATCAATTCTGATTCATGGTGACCCCATGTGTTTCAGAGTAGAACTGTGCTTCATAGGATTTTTGATGGCTGATTTTTTGGAAGTAGACTACCAGGGCTTTCTTCTGAGGCCCCTCTGAGTCTACTTGAACCTCTAACCTTTTGGTTAGCAGTTGAGTGCATTACCCATTTGAACCACCCAGGAACTCTACTGTGTAGACTTGGGTAAGTTCTTATCTTTTCTTAGCCTCCAGCTCTTTATACAATTGGGAGAGAATATGCTAAATGTATAGGTATGAAGGGGCTTTTAGAACACTGATGAATTCTATTTAATCCTGAAGACTTTGGGAGCTGTTGAAGGACTTCAGACAGCTAAATGACCTGATAAGATTTGCATTTTAGAAAGATCTTTCTGATAGCAAAGGAAACCCATTTCAATGTCATTGCAGTAACCCAGACAAGGAAGAATGAGGACCTCAACTAAGTCTTAATAATGAGGACTGAAGGTTTGAAACAGGGACATGTCTTAGAGTTATGTGATGCTAGAATCATTGATGAAAGAAAAGATAATAATAAAGAGGAGGATCATGCTTGAAAATTCTAAATGTTTTGTCCTTCATGTTTTTTAATAACAAATATATAAAAGGCAAGGATAAAATTATGTTACAGGGCACAGGAAATATAAAGATGTAATTAGTGATAACAGAAAAGGTAGGGAAGAGGAATGGTATAGATACAGAATTTTTTGTATGTTACTAAAGTTAAGTTGGTACCAACTTACCCTAAAAACCCAAAAAAACAACTTCCCCTAGAATGTTGTAAATACAAGCTCTTAAATGTAATATTCATAGTAACCACTAAGAAAATATTTAAAAACATACACAAAAGGGAAAGAGAAAGGAACTAAAAAGTCACTCTACAATAAACTAACAAAATTCAGAAGCAAACAGTCCTAAAGGACAAAGGCAAAGAAGGCATAAGACACACAAAAAAACAACAAAATGGCAGAAGTAAGTCACTTCTTATCAGTGAATGTAAATGGACCGAGTACTCCAATCAAAAGGCAGAGTGGCAGAATGGATTAAAAAAACATGGTCTAACTATATACCATTTACTAGAGACATACCTTAAACCCAAGGACACAAACAAGTTGAAAGTGAAAGGATGGAAAAAAATATTCCATGCAAATGATAACCAAAAGAGAGCTAAGGTAGCAATCTTAATATCAGACAAAGTAGACTTTAAGACAAAATCTATTAGAAGAGATAAAGATGGATGTTACATAGTGATAAAAGGGTCAATTAATCAAGAATGTTTAACAATCCCAAATATATATGCACCCTACATTGGGTACCTAAATACATAAAGCAAATACCAATAGGATAGGAGGGAGAAATATATAGTACTGCAATAATAGATGGAGACTTCAGTACACCACTTTCAATATTGGAAAGAACATCTAGGAAGAAGATCAGTAAGGAAACAGAGGACCTGAATGACACTGTAAACCAACTAGACTTAAGAAACATAAATAGAACACTCCACCCAAAAGCAGCGCAATAAATACTCTACTCCAGTGGACATGGATCATTCTCCAAGATAGACCACATTTCAGGTCAGAAAGCGAGTCCTGATAAATTTTAAAAGACTGAAATCATACAAAGTATTTTTTCTGACCACCACGGAGTGAAGCTAGAAATCAATAACAGAAAAAAAAACTAGAAAATACACAAACATATGGAAATTAAATAGCACACTATTGAACTACCAATGGGTCAAGAAGAAATCAAAAGAGAAATCACGGATTTCTTAGAGTCAAATAAAAATGAAAGCACAGAATGCCAAAATTTATAGGGTGCAGCAAAGGCAGTACTTAGAGGGAAACTTATAGCAATAAATGCCTACATAAAAAAAAGAAGAAAGATCTCAAATTAACAGCTTAACTCAACAACTCTAGGAACTAGAAAGAGAAGAGCAAGCTAAGCCTAAATCTACCAGAAGAAAGGAATTAACAAAGATCAGAGCAAAAAATAAAATTGAAAACAGAAAAATGGTACAGAGAATCAGTAAAACCAGAAGTTAATTGAAAATACCAGTAAAATTGACAAGCCTTTTTTTTTTTTTTTTAGCTAGACTGACAAAGAAAAGGTGAAAATAACCAAAATAAAAAAAAGAGAGGGGACATTATAACTGACCCAGTAGAAATAAAGAGAATTATGACGGAATATTATGAACAACTGTATGGCAACAAACCACGTAACCTAGATGAAATGGACAAATTCTTAGAAGCACACAGCCTACTCAGACTGACTCAAGACAGGATAGAGAGTCTCAACAGACCCATAACAAGTGAAGAGATAAATCAGTGATCAAAAACCTCCCAACAAAAAAAATTCCTGGACCAGATGGCTTCACTTGGGAATTTTACCAAACACCTAGAGAGGAATCGACACCAATACTGTTTAAACTCTTCCAAAATATAGGGAGGGAAGGAATATTCCCTAATTCATTCTGTGAAACAAACATAACCCTCATACCAAAACAAGACAAAAACACCACAAGAAAACTAGAGGCCAATGTCTCTTATTAACATAGATGCAAAAATCCTCAACAAAATACTAGCAAATAGAGAATCCAACAACATATTTAAAAAAGCAACATTCCATGACCAAGTGGGATTTATTTCAGGAATGCAGGGATGCGTCAACATTAGAAAATCAATCAACATAATACACCACATCAGTAGAACAAAGGAAAAGAACTACATGATCATCTCTGGGTGCCGAAAAAGCATTTGATAAAATCTAACACCTTTTCTTGATGAAAAGCCTAAAGAAAATTGGAATAGAAGGGAAATTCCTTAATATGATTCAGAGCCTGTATGAAAAGCCAACAGCCAACATTGTACTTAATGGAGAAAGACTGAGAGCTTTCCACTTAATCGGGAAGAAGACAAGGGTGCCCGCTCTTACCACTTCTGTTCAGTTTTGCATTAGAAGTCCTAGTCAGAGCAATAAGACAGGAAAAAGAAATCAAAGGTATCTGGATTGGAAAAGAAGAAGTAAAATTTATCTCTATTCATGGATAGTATGATCCTGTATTTTAGAAAATCTCAAAGAGTCCATAAGAAAACATCTAGAGTTAACAGAGGAATTTAGCAAAGTTGCAGGGTATGGGTCAAGAGACAAAAATCAGTCGGGTTTCTATACAGCAGCAATGATACATCTGAAAGGAAAATTAGGGAAACAATTCCATTTACAATAGCATCTAAAAGAATGAAATACCTAGGAATAAATCTAACCAGGGACGTGAAAGATTTATACAATGAAAACTATAAAACACTGCTGTAAGAGATTAAAGAAGACTTAAATAAATGGAAAGATTTTCCACGTTCATGGTTTGGAAGACTTAATATTGTTAAGACGTCAGTACTACCCAAAGCGATTTATAGACTCAGTGGAGTCCTCATATGGAATGGCAAGAGGCCCCAAATAGCTAAAACAATGTCAAAAGAGAAGAACAAAGTAGGACGGCTCAGACTTCCTGATTTTAAAACATACTACACAGCTACAGTAATGAAAACAGCCTGCTGCTGGTATAACAACAGACACATAGACCAGCGAAGTAGGATCGAGCGTCCAGAAATAAACGCACACAGCTGTGGTGAACTGATTTTTGACAAGGGTTCTAAGTCTACTTAGTGGGGAAGAGTCTCTTCAATAAAATGGTGCTGGGAAAATTGGATTTCCACATGCAGAAAAATGAAACAATCCATGCCTCACACCATGCACAAAAACAAATTCATATGGATTAAGGACCTAAATGTACAACCTAAACCATGAAATTCCTAGAGGAACAAGCAGGGGCAACGCCATGAGACTTAGCTTTCAACAATGGACTAATATAATAACGAAAGCACAAGCAGCAAAAGACAAAGAAATGGGACTTCATAAAAATTAAAAATTTTTGTTCATCAGAAGACTTTACCAAGAAAATGAAAAGAAGCTGCCGACTGGGAGAATATCTTCGTAAACCATATATCCAACAAGAATCTAATAACCAAAATATATATAAAACTTTAATAACAACAAAAAGACAACCCAATCATAAAGTGGGCAAAGGACTTCAATACTCATTTCACCAAAGAGGACATTCAGATGGCCACCAAACAGCATCATTAGCTATCAAAGAAATACAAACCAAAACCACAGTAAGATACTATTTCACTCCCACTAATATGGCTAAGATAGAAAAAAATAATAACAAATGTTGGCAAGGATATGAGGAAATTCAAACCTTTATCCATTGCTGGTAGGAATGCAAAATGGTATGGCCGTTGTGAAAACAGTGTGGAGGTTCCTCAAAAAACTAAAAATAGAACTACTATATGACTCACCAATTCCACCCCTGGTTACGTATCCAATAGACTTGAAAGCAGAGACTGAAACAGAGACTTGTACACCAGTGTTCATTGCAGCGCTATTCATGATAGCCGAAAGGTGGAAACAACCTAAATGCCCTTCAACAGGTGAATGAATTAAAAAAATATGGTATATACATACAGCGGAATACTATTCAGCCAATGGGAGAAATGAAGCTGTGATACATGCTGCAGTACAGCTGGAGCTTGAAAACATTACATCAAATGAAATAAGCCAATCACAAAAGGACAAATATTGTATGACCTCTCTAATATAAAAAGACAAGAAAGAGCAAATGTATAGAGACCCAAGTTTATTAGTGGTTACCAGGAGCCAGAGGGAGGGAGAAAAAGGGGCAGTAACGGTGATGGAAAAATCACATTAAGTAAGGGTGGGGTTGCAACACCCAGTTACCGTAATTACTGTCAGTTTAAGTAGTACACCTGTAAAAAGTTTATTGGCAAAAGTTGTATCGTAGATATATTTACAACAGCAACAAAAAAAGAGCGAGCGGCTGCTGAGGCAGTTTATGTACAGCCAGACACCTCATGGGATTTGGTTCCCTGGTTTGGAGGTTTAGCGTCCTTATTTCACGGAACATCCGAGTTAATTGGCCTAATTAGGTGTTTAGTGCTTCTGTTTCCTAGTTGGCTTCGTATGGCTGGGGACTTAAAAGCTTGCAAGTGGCCATCCAAGGTACAATAGTTGGTCTTTATTCACCCGGAGCAACAGAGGAAAAAGGAGAGTCAAGAATAGGAGGAGGATACGGAATTTGTGGCTGATTCCCTGCATGAACAACTACCTCCTTTGTCATGAGACCAGAAGAACTGAATGGTGCCCAGCTGCTACTAGGAAACATTTTGATCAAAAAGAAGAATCACGATTGAAAGAGGAAAAATACAGAACAAAATTTCAAATTCTTACGTACTCTAGCCTTCTGGAGCCATAGAGGGTAGATGAACCCCTGAAACTATTGTCCTGAGATAATCTGTAAACCTTAAACCAAAAATATCCCCTGAGGTTGTCTTAAAACCAATCTGTAGTTTAGCTTAACTAGTAAAAAAGGCCTGCCTTGAGCATTATGCTCTTTTAAGAACTATCTATATGGGATCAAATTGACAACAATAACTCGAAAGATTAGATAGGAACCTCAGAGGGCAGTGAATTTATATTAAAGAGGGAGGAACAAGTCAGAAAGGGAGGTGAGAATGGCTGCAGAAGTCGAAGAATGTAATCAGTGTAGCTAAATTGTACGTGTAGAAACTTGAATTGGTGTATTTGTTTTGCTGTATATGTTCTGAACAACAGCAAAATAAATTAAAATTTAGGAAAAAAATAATAAAGTGGGGGCAAGTAGGAGGATGTCCCTTTGGTCATGGCTAGAAGCAAGACCAACAGTGAGGAGCCAGGGAATCTGACAGAATCAAACTAATCACAGAAGTCAAAGCCTTAAGGTTCTACATTCACTGTCATCACATCTTTTTTTTTTTTTAAACGGGGTTGGAGTTCATACTTCGGTCTCCTCAGTCTTGTGGCCTGATGACTCATCTTGTTCTCATCCAGAGGCCTTTGACCTTTAAATAATTCTTACATCTTCTCACTGCTATTGTTAAAATGTTATATTAAATTTTCAGAAGGGAAAAATTTTAGGCCAAAGCTTGGGTAATAAAGATTATTTCATTCTTTTTTTTTTTTTTTTTTCCACTATAGCTGTGTAGCCAGTTATCCCTTGGTTAAGTGTTTCAGTATTAAAACTAATGTTGTCGAGTTGCTTCTCACTCATGGTGGCCCCATGTCTGCAGAGTAGAACTGCTCCATGGGGTTTTCAAGGCTGTAACCTTTATTTATAAATATTGACCAGTTTTATGTCTCAAGTTAAGAATCTTTTGGTTTCCCTATCGCTAACCTTTGTCATTGTAATTAAATGTCCTGCATAATCTTTAGGGGCTTTTCCCCTCTGGAAAACAATTTATCATCTCTGTTTTCATTCTTCACAATGGAAAAGACAAGGTCTTCCTCATTCTAGTAAATGTGATCCTTATTACCATTCTCCACCAATGCAAACTGGGTAAATAAAGAGAAGTTCAAATTAGCTAACTCTAAACCTGGGCAATAAGTAATGTGAAGCTGACTTTTCTGTGAGGCTCATGTTAGACCCTTATAAGGCATGAGTGTATGATGTGGAAACTGTGTACAGACTTGTATAGGTTGTAGGGTGGTACAAGGAAGATAAATCAAAGTAGGTATAAAAAAAAAAAAGGTATGCAGGCTGGATAATCAGGTAACACTTTACAAAGGAGGTAACAGTGGAACTGATGTTCGCACTGTAAGTGGGAATTAACCCGCTGACACAGGGTGGGTCGTTGATACAGATGATGTGAAGGCATGCCTGTTCAAAGAAGAGGGAGCCCTGGTGGCACAGTGGTTAAGAGCCTGGCTGCTAACCAGAAGGTCGGTAGTTCAGATACACCAGCTGCTCCTTGGAAACCCTGTGTGGCAGCCCTACTCCGGAATCAACTCAGTGGCATCGAGTTTGGTTCAAAGGAGCCCTGGTGGTATAGTGGTTAAAGCACTGCTCCGCTAACCGAAAGGTCAGTGGTTCAAAACCACTGGCAGGTCTACAGGAGAGCCATGTGGCAGTCTGCTTCCATAGAGATTTACAGCCTTGGAAACCTTACGGGGTCGTCACTGTAAGTGAGAATGGACTGTACGGCAGTGGGTTTAGGTTTTTTGGTTCAGGGTCACAAATCTTCAGAATAGTGTAAGGGAGCGAGGGGCAGTTCTTTAGAGCACTAAAAACTCGCTCAACAAAAGAAGACAGGTGCCTTCAGAGAAAAATAGTAACATATTTGAATAGCACTGAAATTGACAATGAGTCTGAATTGGAGCTTCTGATCTCCTTTTGCATCTGTATGCTTGTTGAGAGTGTAGAATACTTAAACCCTGATTTTAGTTATTTTAATGAAGGAAGACAAAAAAGTTGTTTTATTTTTCCAGATGCCAAAAGTTCAGTATAAATCCAACTGTAAACCATCCACATTTGCATATCCTGCGCCTCTGGAAGTACCAAAAGAAAAAGAAAAGGAAAAGGTAGGTTCTTTGTTTCCTGTTGACATAGAGGAGCTACTGTTTTATTCAGATTTGTTTCTATTTTTTAAGTTTTAAATTAGTTACCATAAAAGTAATACTTTCTTACTGTAAAATCTAACATTGCACAGGAGAATATTTTCCTTTCCTCCTCATCCAGGTCCCATGTCACAACTTGTGAATCCTTCCTAATGTTTTCTCTGCACATAGGAATATTCTTAAACACAAATAGAATTATCCTGTACATACTGTTCTGCTTCTTGTTGTTTTCACTTTAACGATATTATCGGCATTTTCGATACGTATGTATCTCATTTTTCTTTACATCCTCTTATGGCTGTATAGTTGTTTATTTAACCATTTCTTTATTTGATGTCCATTTTTGGTTATTTCTGATTTTTCACTGGTATAAATGAGGCTGGAACGAAAGACTGTATACACTTATATTTGGGCACTTATGCAAGAATATCTATAGGTTAGAATCCTGGACGTGAAATTGTTTGATCATATAAGTAATATGCATTTATTTTTGTAGGTATAACCAATTTGTACTCCTACCAACTGCATATGAGGACACTGATTGGTGTATGTTAAATTATAGTGAATGAGAGAGGCTGCACTTGCCCCCGAAGTTTTACTCAGTAAAATTATCTTTTCATGTCACCCTATACCTGGGAAAATGGTTCTTTACCTTAGGATAATATTTTTTCTGTGTTAGCCAGTTGTCAATTATTTGCTGTAAATTTTGTGAATAAGGATAATTATGTAATTGACCTAATTTGAAGGTGATGAATCCCCTTTGACAACAGCATCTTGTTTTTTATCATCTGTGTTTCAGAAACAAAGTCAGGCTTTACACCAGTACTGCCCAGCCTTTCAAAATCTCTGTTTCATCTTTCAGTTCCATGAGACCCATCAAGGAGGAATTCCAGGCTAACCGCTCACACACTGTATGTAGTAGGGCACCTAGGACAGTGAGGACATCTCTACCACCAGGGCTGGAGAAAAACTTGTTTTCTCATGCTTTCCCTATAAAGCAAAAAGGAGTGTAGCATCCTTTTCTCTATCTCAGAAGTATACAATAGCAAACCTACATCCAGGATAGGCTACAGATTAAAAGAAGAGGACCGAGTTACACTAGACAGCAGCCGTCAGAAACTAAAGACTCACCTGATGACAAGTAGTAGTACACTGTGCGAATGAATGTCCTGCTTGCTTCTCCCATCGATTTCCTGGCTCTTATTCTTTTTGATACTTGCTGCTGGCAAAAAGAGAAATATTGTACGGCTAAGCCCTCTTTGGGCTTTTATGTTTGTATATAGATAATGGATTGAAACTATCTACCCTATTCACTTCCTTTAGGTTTCTACTGCTGTATTATCTATTACTGCCAAGGCTAAAAAGAAGGAAAAAGAAAAAGAGAAAAAGGAAGAGGAAAAAATGGAAGTGGTAGGTATAACTTGGTGGTCATATGAACTGAGGTTTTGCTTATCTATCTCTGTTGTGGTCCAGATTCTTCCTTAGTTGAACATTATTTTACCTTACTCTTGGATTGTTTTAAATAATTATCCTATTCCAAGTATATAGAATCATAAAATTTTATTAGAAGAGATTTTAATTTATATCCATTTATAGAAAGAACACCCCCCCCCCCAAAAATAAATACCCATTGCCTCAAGTTGATTATCCAGCTCATGAGTACAACTGCCCCATAGGGTTTCCAAGGAGTGGTTGGTGGATTTGAGCTGCCGGCTTTTTGGTTAGCAGCTGAACACTTAGCCACTGCGCCACCAAGGCTCCAAAGAATAAACGAAAACCAAACCTGTTGCTGTCAAGTTGATTCTAACTCATAGCGACCATATAGGACAGAGTAGAATTTCCCCATAGGGTTACCAAGGAGCAGCTGGTGAATTTGAATCACTGACCTTTTGGTTAGCACTGTACCACCAGGGCTCTGTGGGAAGAATAGAAGAATACAGAGCAGAATTGAGTTCCTGGATAAAGTGATAACTGAAATCGGTTTTAAAGGGCAGAGTAGGATTTTCAAAAGATAAAGAGATGATGATGGGAGAAAAGCCCTTTCAGGCAAGATCAGATGTCATCTAGCTTTTCAAGTCTTATTTCCCCATCCACCCCATGCTTCAGCCACAGGGTTTTCTTGCCATGTGCTTAATTAAATAGACTCTCTTTTTCTGAACTCTGCTGGCAGAAAACTTTCACATTCTTTGAAACTAAGTTAAATGCCATACTTACCTCCAGAGTTACCTTTTCCCTCCTCTGAGTCTGATGTCACTTTAGTCGTACTTCCACTATATCTGCCACTACCTTTTGCACCTATTATTTGCTCAGTAAACTTATCAAATATACCCAGTGATGTGGAACAGGCGTGAACCTTATAGGGCTATTTTTTTCTGTTTTCTAGGATGAGGCAGAGAAAAAGGAAGAAAAAGAGAAGAAAAAAGAGCCTGAGCCAAACTTCCAGTTATTGGATAACCCAGCCCGAGTTATGCCTGCCCAGCTTAAGGTCCTAACCATGACAGAGACTTGTAGATACCAACCTTTCAAACCAGTAAGTTACCAATGGCTCTTGCCTATATACCAATGGCATATTAATTCATAGGACAATAGAACCTTGATAGAGAAAGATAAATTTTCAAGGATCCTGAGTCTTGATTCTACCACTTACAGACTATGTGACCTTGGGCCAAGTACCAAACCTCTCTCTGCCTTAGTTTTTCCTCTGCTATAAAATGGAGATTATATCCCTAACTCATTGGAATATAGCAAAGATTAAACAAGTTTATAACATTAATACACAAGCACTTAGAACAAGAGCTGGCATTGTTCAGTAAGTGTTGATCTTCATTGTAATTAGACTGCATTCATAAATTCATTGAATTTTAGACTTAGAAAAAGATCTGAATGTCATTTAATTTATTCCAAAGCAGAAAGTTTCACGTTAGAAACAAATATTGATCTGAAATTTGAGCATGATTATGTCTTTATTTTCCAGGTTCTTGTATCTGGAAAACTAGGGAACCACCAGTAGACATATTTAAGAGATCCAGATCCTGGGTCTGTGGCAGTGTTGTCGACAAGATTTCTAGATCCTTGTAGGAGAATAAACCCATTCTTATCAGCTAAGATCTTGATGGTGGGTGGAAGACATCTCTTATGTACAGTTGTGAGCCAAGGTCTTACTTGATTAGATTATCACCTAAAGAAGACAAGGGCAAGGGATGGAAGATAGCTGTGCATAGTGGTTTAAAGGCTTGAATTGGACGGCACTCAGTTTGTACTCCAGTTCTGCCACTTCTTAGCTGTGTGGCTAAGACAAGTGGTTTAATCTCTTTGAGTTTCAGTTTCTCATCTGTAAAATTAGGTTGATAATATTACCCATCTCCTAGGGGTGTTTTGAAGATTAAACAGGTTGTTACATGTAAAACACCTAAAACTATGTCTGGCACATGGAAAATCATATGTAAACCATATATGGAAATTAAACAGCAATCTTCTAAATAACCAGTGGATCAAAAAAGAAGTCACAAGAGAAATTAGAAAGTACTTTCAGATTAATGAAAATAAGACACTAATACCAAAACTTATGGGATGCAGCAAAAGCAGTGCTTAGAGAAAAATTAATAGCTTTAAACACCTATATTGAAAAAGAAGAAAGCCAGCAAATCAATGATCTAACCTTCAAACTTAAGAAACTAGAAAAAAGAAGAGCAAACAAAACCCAACACAAGCAGAAGGAAAGAAATAATACAGATTAGAGCAGAAATTAATGAAATAGAGGATAGAAAAACAGTAAAGAAAATCAACGAAACCAAAAATTAGTTCTTCAAAAAGACCAACAAAACTGACAAACCTTTAGCTAGACTGATCAAGAAAAAAAAGAAAACTCAAATTATAAAATCAGGACTGAAAGAAGGGGACATTACTACTAACCTTACAAAGATTAAAAGGGTTGTAGGGGAATACTGTGAACAACTGTATACCAACAAATTAGATACCCTAGATGAAATGGACAAATTCTTAGACAGAAATCACTAAAAGTGATTCTAGAAGAAATATAAAATCTGAATAGATCTATAATAAGTAAACAGATTGAATTAGTAATTAAAACCCTCTTACAGAGAAAATCCCAGGCCCAGATGGCTTTGCTTGTGAATTCTACCAAATGTTTAAAGAAAAATTAACAAGCTCTTCTAAAAATTGAAGTAGGGGAAACACTTCTAAGCTCGTTCTGTGAAGCCAGTATTACCCTGGTGGCAAAATCAGACAGGCATCACAAGAAAAGAAAATGACATATGTTCATGGATTGGAAACTTAATATTGTTAAGATGACAGTATACTCAAAAGTGATTTATAGATTCAACATAATCCCTATCAAAATTGCGACAGTCTTTTTTGCAGAAATTGAAAAGCTGGTCCTAAAATTCATATCTAAATGCAGAGAACTCAGAATAGCCAAAACCATCTGGAGAAAATGAGAAAAAAGTTGGCTCAAACTTCCCGATTTCAAACTTTCTACAAAGCTACAGTAATTAAGACTCTGTGGTACTGGTATAAAGAGACATATAGACCAATGGACTAGAATTAAGAGTCTGGAAATCTACCCATACGTTTATGATCAATTGATTTCTGACAAGGTGCCAAGACAGTTTAATGGGGAAAGAAGTCTTTTTAACAAATAGTGCTGAAACAACTAGATGCCTGCATGCAAAAGAACGATTTTGCTCTTCTACCTCACACTACAGACAAAATTTAATTGAAAATCGTTCCTTGTAAGAGCCTAAAACTGTAAAAGAAAACATACATGCAAATCTTTATGACCTTGAATTAGGCAGTAGTTTCTTAGATATGATACCTAAACCACAAGCAAACCCCTACCTCCCCCCGAAAGAAAAAAAAAGACAAATTGGATTTCATCAAAATTAAAAATTGTTATACATTTACTATCAAGAAAGTAAAAAAGACAACCCACAAAATGGGAGAAAATATGTACAGATCCTATATCTAAAAGAGGCTTATATCCAAAATAGGTAAAGAACGCTTATAACTCAACAATAAAAAGACAACCCAGTTTAAAAATGGGCAACGAATTTGCATAGACATTTCTCCAAAGAAGACATACAAATGGCCAGTAAGCACAGGGAAAAATTCTCAATGTCATTAATCACTAGGGGGATGCACATCATCTCAAAGAATGACTATATAATCAAAAAGACAGACAATAAGTGTTGTGAAGAAATTGGAAGCCTCATATACCACTGGTGGAAATTTAAACTGGTGCAGCCACTGTGGAAAACAGTTTGGCAGTTCCTCCAAAAGTTAAATGGAGACTCACCATGTAACCCAGCAGTTTTCAGGTATATGCCTGTCTTAGTTACCTAGTGCTGCTATAACAAAAATACCACAAATGGATGGCTTTAACAAAGAGAAATTTATTCTCTCACAGTTTAGGAGGCTAGAAGTCTGAATTCAGGGCCCCAGCCCCCTCTGTTGGCTCTGGGGGAAGGTCCTTGTCATTAGTCTTCCTCTGATCTACAAGCTTCTCAGCACAGGGACCCTAGGTTTGAAGGACATACTCCCGTCCTGGTTCTTCATTCTTGATGGTAGGGGGTCCACCTGTCTCTCTGCTTGTTTCTTTCTTTTATATCTCAAAAGAGACTCACTCAAGATACAGTATAATCTTGTAGATTGAGTCCTGCCTCATTAACATAAAACTGCCTCTAATCCTGCCTCACTGGCATCATAGAAGTAGGATTTACAACATATAGGCAAATCACATCAGATGAGAAAATAGTGGACAGCCACACAATACTGGGAATCATAGCCAATACTGGGGGGCACAGTTCAACCTATAAGATTGCTCATGGGACTAGAGACTTACATCATCCTGAGACCAGAAGAACTAGACGGTGCCCGGCCACAACTGATGACTGCCCTGACAGGGAGCACAACAGAGAACTCCTGAGGGAGCAGGAGAACAGTGGGATGCAGACCCCGAATTCTCATAAAAAGACCAGACTTAATGGTCTGACTGAGACTGGAAGAATCCTGGCGGTCATGGTCCCCAAACCTTCTGTTAGCCCAGGACAGGAACCATTCCCGAAGACTTCTCATCAGACATGGAAGGGACTGGACGATGGGCTGGAGAGAGATGCTGATGAAGAGTAAGCTACTTGTATCAGGTGGACACTTGAGACTGTGTTGGCATCTCCTGTCTGGAGGGGAGATGGGAGCGTAGAGAGGGTTAGAAACTGACAAAACGGTCACAAAAGGAGAGACTGGAGGAAGGGAGCGGGCTGACTCATTAAGGGGAGAGTAAATGGGAGTATGTAGTAAGGTGTACATAAGCTTATATGTGACAGACTGACTTGATTTGTAAACTTTGACTTAAAGCACAATAAAAATTATTTTAAAAAAAAAAAAGATTGCTCATGGGAAATGAAAACACACGTTCACATAAAAATTTATACGTAAATGTTCATCCAGCATTATTTATAATGGCAAAAAGTACCAGCAGCCCAATGTCCATCAACTGGTAAATGGCTAAAGAAAATGGTAGTCCATCCATTGTTGTTGTTAGGTGCCATTGAGTCTGTTCAGACTCATAGCAACACAGAATAAAATGCTGCCCAGTCCTGTGCCATCTTCACAGTCATGGCTGTGTTTGAGCCCATTATTGCAGCCACTGTGTCAGTCCATCTCATTGAGGGCCTTCCTCTTTTTCACTGACCCTCTTCTTTACCAAGCATGATGTCCTTTTCAAGGGACTGGTCCCTACTGGTAACATGTCTGAAGTACGTGAGACAAAATCTCACCACTCTCGCTTCTGAGGAGAATCCTGGCTGTACATCTTCCAAGACCAATTTGTTCGTTTTTCTGGCAGTCCATGGTATATTCGGTATTCTTCGCCAACACCACAATTCAAATGTGACTGTGTGGATCATAACAAATTAATGGATAATGTTGCAAAGAATGAGAGTTCCAGAATACTTAATTGTGCTCATGAGGAACCTGTACATAGGTCAAAAGGCAGTTGTTCAAACAGAACAAGGGTATACTCTGTGGTTTAAAGTCAGGAAAGGTGTGTGTTGGGGCTGTATCCTTTCACCATACATATTCAATCTGTATGCTGAGCAAATAATCCGAGAAGCTGGACTATATGAAGAACGCAGCATCAGAACCGGTGGAAGACTCATTAACAACCTGTGATATGCAGGTGATACAACCTTACCGGCTGAAAATGAAGAGGACCTGAAGCACTTACTGATGGAGTCAAAGACCACAGCCTTCAGCCATAAAACAGAAGGATGTACTGATACTTGCTATAACACATGTGAACCTTGAAAACATTGTGCTAAGTGAAAAAACCAAACACAAGGACCGCATAGTGTACGATTTCACTTATATAAAATATCCCAAATAGGTAAATCCACAGGGACAGAAGGTGGATTAGAGGTAGAGGGCCTGGGCAGGGGGAGTGGAGAGTGACTGCCAGTGGGTACAGAGTCACCCGTTAGGCTGAGGAGTATGTCCTGGGATTATATAGAGGAGATGGTTGCACATCTTTGTGATTATGCTAAAGACCACTGAACCGTATACTTTAGAAGAGTGGACTTTATTTTATTTGTAATTATATAATTATATCTCAGTTAAAAGGAAAAAATGAAAAGTAATGACTGCAGTGTATGTGCATATGAAGAAAGGGCTGCGTGATGGCTTACTGCTTACCTTCAGTGGCAGGGTCATCAATCCCTCCTCAGACGCTGCACTTGAAAGAAGCAGCTAAAGTTTTAAATATCTGCAACGTCCCTACTCTCGTTTCCTGTTCCTCTTAAAAAAGGCTTTAAAGAGAGAGTGGAGCACTTGGCAGCAGGACATGTTGTGTTGCCTGTGTCTTAAGTTGTTGCTAGCCTTCCCAGAGAACAGAACATCATGTATCTTACTCTCCTTACTGTGAACTTTCTCACTAACACGTGTAACTCTAAAAAGCCCTTTTCATATGTTCATTATATTACAGGATTTGAGTTAGATTATTTCATTTCAGTTAAGCATGATAATATAATCAAAAAACTGGCACCATGTGTTTTAAAAATAAGAAGTTCTCTTGAGGAGCATAGGTATTCTGTTTGGTAGAACATTCATCTCCATTTGGTTCTTTAGACCATGGAGGATTAGGACAGTGGCCAGACACCCTTATTGTTCTTGGGTGTGTATTAGTAGTAAAGGCAGAGTCCATTTATAAAGTGAATCTTCCTCAAGAAAAGCAGGTTTCTTAAGGGAGAGAATTATAGATTAATGTGTGTGTTGAGAGAAATAGTTTAGAATTTCATGAAGTCACACCAGTTTTATAGTGTGGCAGGGCAGAGTTCTGATGAGTAAAAGTCAAATTAGGTTGAACTGTAGTGATGCTTATACTGTGTGAATCATTTGACTAATATGCTGTGCTCCTTTTCCTTCCCAGTAATGTACTTTGGTAGAAATATGCTTTTTCCAGATGTGCCATGCCACTGTTGACTGATTTAATTACAGAGGGCAGCTTTCCATTTCCCTTTACACAGGCAGCAGAGAGAATAAGATTAGCACACCAGAGATGGGGTAATAATTTGGCGTTTGAATTTACCTTCTGCTAATATGTTTGGGAGAGGGCTTAATAGAATTGCTTCTACAGTCTATTTTCCCTTTGTTTCCTATGTGTTTCTTTATTGTCTTGCATCATAACGATTTGTAGTTATGTGCGATATTATTTGGGTCTCTTTGTTTTTCTGAAACTGCGGGAAAAAATTGGCTCATCATTTGTAGATTGTCTTTTGCCCAAAATGATGGTCTTCTCACAAATAATACAGTATGTATTAAATTAGTGTGTTTCTCAAACTTTAATGTGCATAGAAATCATCTGGGCATCTCTTGTAAAATGCAGGTTCTGTAGATCTAGGATGGGGCTAGGTTTTCTGCATTTCTAACTACCTGAGGCTGCTTCAGGTCCAGGGCCATGCCTTGAGCAGCAAGGCATTAGAATATCATTCTTGGATGATAAACATTCTCTCTCTTGTCAGACTGAGACTACTAGTCAGGGCCGTGGCTGGGAAGTAACCCACTGTGGTCAAGTCGATTCCAACTCATAGCGACGTTGTGGAACAGAGTAAAACTGCCCCATAGGGTTTCCAAGGCTCTAAATCTTTACAGACGACAGAGCAGCTGGCGAATTGAACCACCAACCTTTCAGTGAGGCTGGGAAGTACTACTCTTAAACTGGAATGTAGAACAGCACCAGAAGTTCCACTCTCCAGAGCCAGTGGGTTAAGTTTGTAAATACTCCTTATTGATCACAGTGTCTTTATCTTTATGTTCATTGCACAGTGACATTGCTTTCCTCGTTCAGCCCTCAGACTAACCTTAAGGAATAGTCAGGAAGATCCTATCAGCCTCTTCTTGTAGCTGAGCAGTCTGGTTAAGTCGCCCATGTAGGGTCACACAGGCACAGCTGCCCAGGTTTCCTGAGTCCCATCTGGTAAGGTGTAGCCCTCTCAGTTCTTCACTTCCAGACCCTTAGACAAGCATGCACTCTAGGTTCTGGACCAGGCTTGAGGTATGAGTGGACCTCGTGCTTCTTCACTCCCCGGTCTGTGTTTACAGCTCTCCATTGGAGGCATCATCATTCTGAAGGATACCAGTGAAGATACTGAAGAGCTGGTGGAACCTGTGGCAGCCCATGGCCCAAAAATCGAGGAGGAGGAACAAGAGCCAGAACCCCCAGAACCGTTCGAGTATATTGATGACTAAGGGCCAGAGGTGTGTGTGGAACAAGATTACACGTGAAGGGAAATCTCTTCATCAGTACTTCACAAGTGTTGGTGCAAGGACATTGTCTCAGTTTTTCACTTTTTCTTGTTTGTGCCTTTTTGTGCTTAATCCATATTTATATAAACCGTATTAAAATTTCCCTCTTTTTGATCTTTCCGTGTTACATAACCACCAATTCCTTCTTCTTTGACTCTCTCTATCCTTAGCAGTCTACCAATGCTATTCAAAGTGGCTGGTCTGCAAACTGTTTTATAGCTCCGTGAGAAGATAAGGAGCTTGCTGCAGAATGTAAATCTACTCAGTTCTTTCATGGACAAAGTCTTGCTACCAAGGAAAAAAAAAAAGGTCTTCTGAACTGAATAGTTGCTTAGTGACAGAATTGATTTACATTCTAAAGTAAGTTCCTTGTCGTGGATCGGTTGTAGTCTGTGAACAGGCACTGGTCCATTGTCCAGAGATCATACTTTGAGTAGCACAGGATCTCTTCATACTAGAAGTGTTAACATTAACTTACTCAACGAAACTATTAAACATCTGTTGCTGTTGTTATTGTTGGGTGCCACCAACTCAATTCCAACTCTTAGTGACCCCATGTGGCAGAGCAGAACTGCTCTGTAGGGTTTTCTAGGCTGTAATCTTTACAGTAACAGATTGCCAGGTCTTTCTCCAAAATTGAGTCATATGGGGTGCTGCTGGGTGAATTCGAACCTTGAACCTCCAACCTTTCAGGTAGCAGCTGAGCGCTTAACCATTGCACCACCAGGGCTCCTTTTAAACATCTAGTGTGTATAAGACACGGTGCTTATAGCGGGTTTGGGGGTCAGTTAGATTATACCAGACGTCTCTGGGTGGTGCACATGGTTAACACACCCCGTCGCTAACCTAACGGTTGCAAGACCTCCCGGAGAATCGGAAAAATCAGCCGTCGAAAACCCTGTGGAGCACAGTTCTACTCTGACACACGTGGGGTCGCCATGAGTTGGAAGCAACTCAAAAGCAACTGGTTGTGTGTGTGTGTGGTTTTTTTTTAGACTATACCACAAAGCTTTGTCCCATTGAAAAAAGACCACTACTATGCCAGTATTTTAAGAATGTTAAAGGAGTTCTTTAGATACAAAGGATTGAAATAATCTAATTCCACAAAATTTTCTTTCTCATTTCCCATATTTCATATTTTCAATAATCTTCACATATTTGAAGAAGCATATGATCTATGTAACCAAGGTTCTCTAATTCCACCCTAATCCAAATACGTTTTCAGACAAATAGTTTTTTCCTATTCTAAATAAAGAATAAAGGCAGTATCATTTATTACATTATGACACAAGAAAAATACATTTAAAAGAGTCTTGTTGCAACTCTAGCGTGGTGACTGTTACACACTGAATGTCAATTAATGAAAGCTTTTACCGAAATCTCAGATAATAAATATTAAGGCAGGACATCAGTGAGAAATATATTGATGCCTCAGGGAGACTATGACTTTGAACCTTAGAGACGGAGGTTTCTGTTAATGTCCCTGCCATGTAACCTTGCCTTTGAAAATCATCTTTCAGTCCTCCATGGTTCCCTAAGCTTTACCCAACCCCCAGGCAGCATATGGTGGTACTGACACCAGGAGCACTCAGTCTCGCAGAACTGAGTTGTTTCACACTTAACCCCCTCAGCCTTTCACAGTTCCTTTCTGAAGACCCTTACGGAGTTTTTCAAGCCAGTTAACTATAAAGCGGCTTACAAGTTTATAGTTGGAATTTGGATTCTTGTTTTCAAAAAGATAAACATTCAGGGTATTAGGTATTTGGAAACTATAGTCTTTCTTGGCAAATTAGTTCCAAATTAGCAGGACTGGGGCTAGTTTTAGACTTCAACAGCTAGTAGTGGGGAAAAAAAAAAAAAAAAAAGGACATGTTTTTTGAATACAGAATAATCCTAGCTCCCCATCCCCCCTTCTAGTCTCTCCTGTGCTCATCCGAAGAAGATTGTCCAGGCTCGTATTGGAAACGCCTGTGAGGACATTCGAGCTGAGACCTGCTATCCAATGCATGTATCATCGCCTCTGTGCTGACCTGAACAAACTTGTCTCCAAGTCTTTGGTTGAAGAGAAGATATATGACTATTTAGTGTGCTCTTTCACAGAACTTGGTTTTCAAATAAATATATTAAAATCTCCAGATGAACAAAGACTATTTGTTTGTGTTTCAGCATGGGTTTTTAAATAAGTGAGTCTAATAACCTCCCCCCTCAACCTGAAATGCCTAAATCCAAAGAGCTTTAATCCTTGATTTGCAAGAACGAGCATGCATGACTTTTTTATTAATGAAAAAGTTTTAAAATTACAGACCATTTGAAAACAATAAGAATCAGCCCTTACTCATCACCCCAAAAATCCTATGCAGTTTTTTTTTAATGAGATAGAGGCTGGGGTGCCATCGCTTATTCAAAAAGTCCCTTTCATGACCCAAGAAAAATGTAGTCTGTTGGGGCAGCTCAAGCAGTTTTTTGAGTAACCTTTATTTGTTTTCTGCTTCTGATCCTGTTATAGATATAAATTATTTAGCTTCATTTGTCTGTAGTATCAAATAGTATACTTTATTTCTTTCTTCTTATTCACTTTTTAAAAAATTTTTCTTAAAGTATAATTTAAATGCAATAAAATGCAGAAATTTGAAGCATACACAGTTTCACGTTTTTTGACGAATACAATTTTTGATTTTTAGTTTATCAAGCCTCTCTTGGCTGCTAGACTTTTTTTTTATGTGTTTGAAAAATATGGAACGCTTCACAGATTTGTGTGTCATCCTTACACAAGGGCCATGCTAATCTTCTCTATCCTTCCAATTTTAATATATGTGCTGCCAAAGTGAGTGCGATGCTAGACTTTTAGAATAAGCAGGCAGAGTCATTCTTTGGACAAATACCTATTAGCTTTGTATTCTTGGCCTGTGAAGTGGATCTTTCTGATTCAGTGGACTTGAGGGGGTTTTGCGTTGTTTTGTGTTTTGGTCTTCAGCCATGTATAATAAAAGTAGGGAGTTTCCAATAGTTATACATGAATGGACTGGCGCTTTGCTCTACCTTCTTTCACTTTTCTACAGTCTAGTTAGTTTAGGAAATGGCCTTTTGAGTCTGAAAAAAACTATCCTTAGAGGAAACAAACTCCCGGAGAGGTCAGCCTTAGTACATTCATCTACCACAGCCATGCTGGTGGGTCTAGGTCTAAAGGTTACTGATCCCAAAGGATGGCTCAGCTCATTGGTTAATTTCATTGTGTCCCCTCCTTTGTAAATGCCTTGTTTCCTCAATATCAAATGATTCCATAAAAGAGATTATCTCATTTCCTAGCCTCTCATTAGCTGCTCTTCCTGTTGAAGCTCTTCACATGGCTTGCTTATTTCAGACAGAGTTATTTCCTAACATTTCCCTTAATATACGGAATGTTTAAAAACCAGAAGTCCCTGGATGATGTCAGTGCCCAAAACAGTCATATGGAGAGAAGGGGTGCAGTCATTAGCCTCCGGCCAATTACTCCTCTGAAAGAGTACATGGAACATAAGGGTGCAGTCAGCACCCTGTTAGGACGGCACAGTTCAGAATGCATGAGACCCTGTGACAGCTTTAAACGGCGGGTGCTATAAAGTAAAATGGCCACTTGGACTGGAGTATGGTGAGACTATACCTGTCTTTCTGATGGTAGTTTTCCTAGAAGATTTCCCAGGAAATGCATAAGCCCTGCATAAGACAAACCTAGAGTGAAAACCGGGTGGAAGTAAAATATGGAGACAGGATAAGAGCTAGAATTGACATGTTGAACAGAAGAGAGACTGACAGCAGTTAGCTCCTGGATGATGTCGTTGCAGCACACGGCTTCAGAGTTGACGGCAAGTGGGATGTGCAGCGATGAAACCAGATGGAAGTAAATGGCTTCTTAAGCCGGAGCTACTGAGTCCTAGAATCTAGTCTTCCTCCTACCTGTCTGCCCATAAATAACTCTGCTGACTCCTGCCTTTTAAAAATCCTCTTCTCCTGAGCTTCTATTACATGCTCTGATTTTCCTCCTGTCTCTGACCTTCCCTTTATTTAACAAATTGAATATTTTTATTTGAGCATCTATTTGTGCAGGAATTCTTAGTTTCTTGGACAGGATTCACTCCCTCTGCTCTTTAAATACCAGCCTTCAGAGTTTGGTCTTTGGCCTTCTTAGTCTGCGTATTCCCACAGCCTCATCCACCCCATAATCCCACGCCTTCACTCACCGTCTGTGCTGGTGAATCCCAAATGCACATCCTGCCCATACCTTCCATCTGAGCTCCTGACAACCACGAATTAGGCATTCCCATTTCGGCTGCCTCACAGGCACTTAAAACGATATATCGAACACACATTCCATACCCAACCTCTACTTCTTTTCTCTTGGGCTAATGACAAGCCCTCCATCTGGTCGCCCACACCAGAAACCCAGGCTTCACCCTCGACTTAATGAATGACCCGAGCCATGGTATCTTCAACCACCTCATGCATGCGAAAGCTGGACAATGAATAAGGAAGACTGAAGTAGGGTTGATGCCTTTGAATTATGGTGTTGACAAAGAATGTTGAATACCATGGACTTCAGAAGAACGAACAAATCTGTCTTGGAAGAAATACAGCTAGAATGCTCCTTAGAAATAAGGATGGTGAGACTTTGTCTCAGGTACTTTGGACATGTTACTAGGAGGAACCAATCCCTGGAAGGACGTCATGCTTGGTGTCATGGATTGGATTGTGCCCCTCAAAACTATGTGTCAACTTGGCTAGGCAATGATTCCCAGTATTGTGTGATTGTCCACCATTTTGTCATCTGTTGTGGTTTTCCTATGTGTTGTAAATCCTACCTCTATGATGTTAATGAGGTAGGATTAGAGGCAGTTATGTTAATGAGGCAGGACTCCATCTACAAGAATTAGTTATATCTTGAGTCAATCTCTTTTGAGGCATAAAAGACAGAAAGAAACAGAAACATGGGGGGGAACTCATACTACCAAGAAAGCAATGCCAGGAGCAGAGCGTGTCCTTTGGACCTGAGGTTCCTGTGCTGAGAAGCTCGTACACCCAGGGAACATTGATGACAAAGACCTTCTTCCAGAGCCTAGAGCGAGAGAAAGCCATCCCCTCGAGCTTGTGCCCTGAACTTGGACTTTTAGGCTACTAGACTGAAAGAATAAATCTCTGTTAAAGCCACCTGCTTGTGGTATTTCTGTTATAGCAACACTAGGTAACAAAGACACTTGGTCAGTGAAAAAGAGGAAGACCCTCAATGAGATGGATTGGCCCTTGACAGCATGGCTGCAACGATAGGCTCAAACATAACAACAATTGAGAGGATGGTGCAAGACCAGGCAACATTTTGTTCTGTTATACATAAGTTCACTATGAGTCGAAACCAACTCAACGGCAAGATATGCTAGTCCTCTGATTTTTCAGAGGCTCCTTGTTGAATAAAGCTGATTTCTTCCATATGTGTATAATGCTGACAGACTTTAGCTGCTGCTCACCTCACCAGCCTCCCATCCCTACACTCTTCTCCCACCTGACACTCAGAACTGCTTCCACTTCCTCCAGATCTAGGTTTTCCTGTCACCTCCTGGCCTTTGCACATTCTGTTCCCTCTGCCTGAAATTTACCCCCTTTCTTTACCCCTACCCTCTCTCCCTCTAGATCTGATTTTCAAATAGAATAGGTGTCCCTTCATAGAGATTTCCTCCAAGAAGTCCTGCTTTCTCCCACTAAGGCTAGACTTGGTACTTCTCTCTGCTTCCCCAGCACACCTCTTCCTCCCTTATTGTCCTTATCACACCGTATTGTCATACACTGCCTGGTTTACTTGCCTATCATAGTAATCCTAGCATATAGTGTATGATTAGATATCCATTGACTGACAGAATTGAGTATGGTGAGAGCCACAACTGAGCATTAGCAGAACAATTTAAGACAGAGTTCATGAACACATGAGAAGGTGATTAATTCATCTGTCTTGGAGCTGCTTTCCCCAGGGACTTGAAGGTCTCCTCTCACCCCCTCGCAGTGACTAGATGCCCCAGTTAGAAACTATTTCAACTGGTTTTGCTCTGGGCTTTTCTTTGTGTGCATGTCTCTGGAATCTATAACTGGAATGAGATGATGAGAAGAAATGAACTTGGGCCGAGAGGCTTTTGTGGCTTTGTCCCAGTGCCCTCCTAACTCCCTTATCTGCCATAAATGAGACACTTCCACTTTCCACAGAAGAGCCCTTAGAAAGGGCTTTTTGCTGTTTTGAGAGTTCAAGGTCCTCCTCTACCCTCTCATTCTTTACAATCAAAAGCTGTCAGGGACTTACTGGTCTGACAGAGACTGGAGGAACCCCCAAGACTGTGGCCCTCGGACACCCTGCTAACTCAGAACTGAAGCCACTTCCGAAGTCCACCTTTCAGCCAAAGATTAGACAGGCCTACAAAACAAACAATAACACACGTGAGGAACGTGCCTCTTAGCTCAATCAAGCATACCAGACCAAATGGGCACCCCCCGCCAAAAGCAAAGATGACAAGGCAGAAAAACTGGAAGAAGGGGCACAGAGAACCCAGGGTAGAAAGGGAAAGGGGGAGGGTGCTGACACATTGCAGGGATTGCAACCAATGTCACAAAACACTTGGAATGAATGTTTGAGTGAGAAACTAATCTGTGCTGTAACCTCTGACCTAAAACAATAGGAAATGCCAGGAGAAAGTCTAAAGTTCAAAAGAAAAGCTGCCAGGGTCTTTCCAGCCAAACCGCATCATAAGAAGGTCACAGACTCTGGCCTCTGGCTTAGGTTCAGATCCTGATTCTTCCCTTTACTGGTTTTCTCATTTGTGCGGAGGAAGCAATATTCACCTCAGGATTATTATAGAATTAAACAATAATGGCTAATCATTAGAAGCCTTTTACGTACTAGTGTTTGGACTAAGAATCACATGTATTCACTTAAGCATTTCTCACAATCACCCTATTAGGTAGATGCTATTATCTTGTGATAACATATGTTAAGTGGCTAGCATTTAAATACACGTTCACTACATTTCAGCTGAACCAGAGTGGTATGGCCTGTTGTTGTAGTTAGGTACCCTTGAGTCAATTTTGACTCATAGTGACCCGGATTTGACAGAGTGGAACTGCCTCATAGGGCTTTCTTGGCTATAATCTTTACAGAAGCGAATCACCAGGCCTTTCTCTCGCAGAGCCGCTGGGTGGGTTCCAACCACCAACCTTTTGGTTAGCAGCCAAGTGCTTAACCCTTTGCACCACCAGGGCTCTTTTGGTATGATCTAAGCCCTCCTGAGGACACGCAGAAGTTAAGTGACTTGTTCAGCATCAAGAGCCGTTTTTACCATGTGTTTCCAGTTCATCTTTCTATTAAGCTGGTCTCTGACATCTTCATTTTCTGGACTTGTTTGAGCCAAAGGATCAGCAGACCCCTGCAAACAGCCGTTTGTCTATCCATACTCTGCTCCAAGTCTGCATCTTCCTTTGTTCTCCTAAACCGGTATGCCTTTTCCAAAAGTGTTAACAAAAGCAGTATTTCCGAATGCCCAGAGCCTCTATGACACAGCCTGTTGTCAATGGGCATTTCCCATCTGTTCACTGGGATCTGGGCAGTTCCTTTGGTGCATTTGCTCAGTGTTTTCCAAATCAGTGAGTGATTTATTTATAATAAAATTGTATCCGGGAGATAATTACCTTTAAAGATCTGGGGCATTGCACCGAACAGGGACTTGGACAGAGATAAAGAGAGTCTCATTGGGTCTCATTCCCAAGACCTGATACAAGCAGCCTCTGACTCTTGTGCCTGATCTTCTCCCAGAACTCTGATTCATGTTCTAAAGATGAACATGAGTCCAAGACTTCTTGCTTATACTGGGTATGAACCAGCGTTTTCAAAATAAGGAAGGGTGATGAGTCCCTATGCAAAGCTCTTCCTGTGTTCCTGGACAGGGGTGTTCACTTCCACCTCACTGCCAGCCCCAGTAATCTTGCCTCTGCGCCGTTCTCTTGCATGTGTGACACACTGCTGGCCAGGAGATTAATTGTTCTCCAGTGGTTGTATGATTTTTTTTCCCCAGCCAGTTAATCTATCAATAAGCTCCTTAAGGCCAAACCCCACAGTCCCTGTCACAGTATTTGATAAATAATACCTATTGGTTCCAGATCAAATAAGTATTTTAGCTTTGGGGAGTCTGGTGATGCCCTTTATCCTGATTTATTTCTCTCCATGGCACTTACAGGAGTCCCTTAGTGGCACAAATGGTTAAGTGCTCAACTACTAGCCCAAAGGCTGGTAGTTTGAACCCACTTAAAAGGCACCTCTGAAGATAGGCCTAGCAATTTGCTTCCAAAAGATCACAGGCTTGAAAAGCCTGTGGAGCAGTTCTACTCTCTGCACACATAGGGTCTGCAAGAGTCAGAATTCACTCAATGGCAACCATCACCAGCACCACCACCGCCAACTAAACCCAGGATGATTTCATCTCGAGGTCCTTAACCAATTACATCTGCAAAGACCCTATTTCTAAATAAGGTCACTTTCTGAGTTTTTGATGAATTTTGGGGAGGGGAGCAAAATTATTGCACCCACCCTTTGGAGCGAGAGGAGAAGGTCTGAGCTAAGGAGGAGGATATGGAATTGAGAGAAATTTTAGGCAAACTTCACAAAATGTGCTCACTGACCATGACTGTAGGGGCAGAGAGGAGATGAACTTCCTGTGAGGCCTGCTGGGGCCTCTCCGCCCAGGGACGGAGAAAAGCAAAAGGCCCAAGTGGTGACTGTGAACTGTACCCGCATTTGTCTTTATTGGACCAATGCTTCCTGACTCTACCTTATGAGCTCCTGGGGGCTGACTTGGATTAACTCGTTTTCACATCGCCTCCTCCACTCCCATGGCCTAGGGTCAGAGGGAGCGCTACAGCCCATGGGAGGCATTTTGCAAATGGTGGGTGCATTTTTAGTTTCCAGTAAGTTTGGGGACCGTAACTGATGTTACTGGGTGGGAGACCCCCCCATGTTGGCCATCCTGCAGAGTGGGGGCAGGTTAAGACTGAACTTGATTTTGTTCGTAACTTGACCAAGAACTGTTTGTCGTTTTGAAAACTCGTGTCGAATATGGCCACCCTACTTGTTCTCTTGGGTCGCCACCATCACACACCACACCAGTCAGCCTGACAGTGACTCTGACGAAGACCTAGCGCCTGGGACTTCTTTATGTCTTTGGTTCGATCCAGCTCAAGTGCTTACATATTCAAATATAGATATATCTTTATAAATTGCTTTCTTTTTATGTCTCCTTTCTATTATAATTAGGGCATTACAGTGATCATTTTAATATCATGTGGGTGAGAAGGTTATAGTGCCTGCGGACTTTGTTTCAGAGAGGAAAAAGGATATTACAAAACACGTGTTCTTCCAGGGGGCGTCTGGGAGATGGCGATCCCCACCCACATCCCTTGGGCTGCATCCTCAATGGGGTAAGCCTCTGGGGCCTCCCCCATGTCCTTTCCAGTAGGCCTGGCCTCCACCGCACCACTGTCCTCAGCCTCTACCGTATAAGGCCATGTGAACGCTCAGCCACTTGATTAGGCAGAGAAAATGAATGGGCTCGGCCGGCTCTGGTTTTGCAGTGCTCACAGCTTCCCAAAGGAGAGTAGTGGGGGGCTACTGGGGGCCCCTTCCAGGCTTGGGATCTACCGTACCCCCTGCCAAGGGGAGCCCCTGCTTGAAGGGCAGGCTCAAAGTCAGATTCTGGGTGAGCCAGAGTCCCAAGTGTGAAGAGTGAGGAAAAGTGACTGTTCACAACTCCTGTTACCTCCCTCCATGCAGATGCACATGCATTTCTATGGGTTAAGATGGTTCTAGAAAATGTGAGTCAGGATAGTCCTGAGCCCTGAGGGCTCTTGGGGCCAGGATGCAGGGCGGGGAGGGAAATCTGGCCCTTGTCTTGGCTTCTTGCCCAGACATGAGTCCTGGGTTTGGCACCCATGGTGGAGATAGAGAAAGGCCTGCCTGGGCAGTTGTGAGTGTTTTTGGGTTTGGGGGCAGTTGTGAAGCCACAGCTGGTCTGGCCTGAGACACTGCGGGACAGGGGCCACCACAGTGCACCACTGGCCTGGGTCTTTGGACACAGCCGCTGGTCAGTCAGCGCCCCCACCTCCTGGAGGACCAGGGCCACCCCAGGCCCCGGCTCTCCTCCAGCACTTCCGGGCTGGCTCCAGGGAGAAGGCTGGGGACGTGCTTGCCCTGCCCCTCCTACAGCTGTTCTTGGAAGCAAAAATGTTTATTTTTAGCCTTTTAGTGGTTCCTCCAAGGAGAGATCTTCATGGGCAAGGTGAAGGGGAAATAGAGGCACATGGCAGGTGGTGACTCACCTTGGTCATCCTGTGTCTTCCTCCTGCCCGCTGCTTCCCCTCCCAGCCCTGGTCTGTGGGTATCCACCTGGGTCAGATCATGTCAAAGTGAACTGGGTTCCAGCAGTTAGTTGTGACACACACACACAACCAGACCCCCACCTGGCCCCCACCCCCAGGATACCTGGCCCCCAACCCCAGGATGCCTGGCCTTGTGACCACCAGAGAAATAGGGATCTGTGGGTCTTTGCTGGGCCACCTCTGGGACCACCTGCTTTGACCTCAGGTCTGGGCCAAAACTAGGACAGGCAGGGCAGGTAGGCTGTTGGTTCTACCTCCCAGATCAGAAGCACGGTGCTCACCTACAGGTGGAGAGCAGACCATCCCAACCTAATCACATGAGTCCTTTAAAAGCAGAGAGTTTTCTCTGGCTGGTCGCAGAAGGGGAAGTCAGAGAGAGTTGAAGAAGGGAGGCTTTCAGTTGCTTAGAGGGAGGTGGCCACAGACAAGGACCTGAGGCCAGCCTCTAAGAGCTGCGGGCAGTCCCCGACCAAGAGCCAGCAAGGCAAAGGGGACCTCAGTGCTACAGCCCAAAGGAAGCGAATGCTGGCAACAACCTGAAGGTGCTTGGAAGCGGATCCTTCCGTAGTGGAGTATTCAGTAGCGGGGGGACACAGCTAGTCAGCACCTTATTTCAGCCTTGTGAGATAATGAACAGAGAATCCAGCCATGCTGTGCTGGGCCTCTGACCTACAGAACTGTGAGCCAATCAGTGGGGGTTGTTTTAAGCAGCTAAGCTTGTGGTCACTGGTTACACAGCCACAGAAAACTAATACAGCGGGCTGGCATGGAAGGTCCCCCACCTCAGTGTCTGTCCCATTCCTACTCAGAACACTTGAGAGCAGCCCACAGAGGTCCATATACGCTGGGGAGGGAGTGGGTGTGCAGGAGCTCCCTGGGTCCTCCAGTGTGTACACAGGGGCTTCTGGGCCCCCTACATATGTCTTTCTTTCCCATGGTGGTGTGACTATGAAATGTGATTTAAATTAGAGCCACTAGCTTTAGCTGGTCCCTGCTGGGCTAGCTTCCCATGTAGCTCACAAGCACGCTGGAAGCCCCAGGTTATGTTTGAGGTAGATTTGACATGATCGCAGTACCAGATGCCATCACATCTGCACAGTGGTTGCTGTCACAGTCTGACCACCTGCTCACATGCTTTAGAAAACAAGAGGGCCAGAGCCTGTCTTCTCACCATGGTTGGAGTGGAAACTGGTACAGCCTTTCTGGAGGGTGGTTGAGCAATGTTTAGCAAAACGCTTGAACACGTTCAAACCCTTTTTTCTAGCCATTTTCCCCCTAGCAATTTATTCTGAAGAAATATCTAATGTTCACAGGCATTTAAGTGCAAGGAGGCTCATCCCAGCTTTGTTTACAATAACAAAAGAACAGTTGCCTGTTGAGTCAGTTCCCACCCATGGCAACCCCATGTGAGCAGAGTAGAACTGCTCCGTAGGGTTTCAATGGCTGTGGCCTTTTGGAAGCAGATAGCCAGGCCTGTCTTCCAAGGCACGACTGGGTGAGTTCAAACTGTCAGCCTTTCAGTTAGTAGTTGAGTGCTTAACTGTTTACACCATTCAGAGACAAAGAACTAGAAATGACCCAAATATCCCAGAACAGAGGACTGGTTTTGGGGGCACATCCCAACAACCGAATGAACATTCTGCAGTCACAAAACCCATGTTGCAGAGTGACGTTTATTATCAGAAATATAGGCACGACATTTTTCTTAACTTCTCTTTTTTAACTATTTTATTAAAAGATGATATAATAATTATCCAAGAGAGTTTTTTGGGGGAAGTTCATGTCACCTAGTAACGCACCAACTAACACACAGGTGTTTTCACTTTTGACCATGGCCAGTGCTTTGTTCACGTGGGTACCTTTCCACCTAGCCGCTGCAGCCTGTATCGTTTTTTTAAAGCAATAGCAAAGCTGTTGTCAATTCAATTTTAATTTTTTTATAAAATTCATTCAAAAATAATTCCTATAAAGCTAATTTTTTAAATGAAGTAGTTCTAAAAGGCTTATAAGGAAAAATAGGAGTGTTCCTCAACCCACTCCTGAGTCCTGCTTCCCAGAGGCAGCCGCTTTCAGTGATGTTCATTGTTCCGTGACTTACCTCTATATTTCTAAACAATATGCTTATTCTGTTCCTTCTTGCTTTATTAATATTAAACAATATGCAAAAATATTTTAAGTGAGAAAAAATTTAGAGAAGTATTATAGCTTCATCCCATTTGAAAAGAAGACACACACATATTTGTGTATAAAATGTACATAGAAAAAAATCTGGGAGATATGCATTCATCCTGCAAATATTTATTGAGCACCTACTACTATGTGCCAGACACTATTCTGGTTGCCTAGGATAATTCTATGGAGCCCGGTGGCACAGTGGTTTAGAAGGCGGCTGCTAACCAAAAGGTCGGCAGTTCAAATCCACCAGCCACTCCTTGGAAATGCTATGGGGCAGTTCTACTCTGTCCTGTAAGGTCACTATGAGACAGGATCTAGCGCAACGGGGTTGGTTTGGTTTAGAATGATCCTGCGTATAGAAGCCTGCCCTGGTGGAGTTTACGTCCTAAGACAACATTATCCCATAGAAATATAATGCAAGAGATACATAACCCACTGAATTCGAGTTGATTCTGACTCATAGCGTCCCTAGAGGGCAGAGTAGAACTGCCCGATAGTTTCCAAGGAGCGCCCGGTGGACTTGAACTGCCGACCTTTTGGTTAGCAGCTGTAGAACTTAACCACTATGCCACCACGCTTTCCAAGAGACATATAGGATTTTAAAATTCCTAGCAGCCACATTAAGAGAAGTGAAATTAATTTTAATAATATATTTAACCCAATATACAAAAAATACTATCTCAACATGCAATCAATATAACAAAAATAATCGATGAGATATTTTACATTATTTTCTCATACTCAGTCTTCGAAATCTAATGCAGGTTTCACACTTACAGCACAGCTGAAGCGCTCATTGGCCACATGTGGCTAGTGGCTACCCTATTGGCCAGCGCAGTCACAGGGGTTAAAGAGCAGAGGCTTACGAGGGTAATGAACGCCTGGGGCAATCTCTAAATTACTCACCCCTTCCCCGCTCCCCCCTCCCACCCCACAATTCCAAGATAAATAGATGTTGAGCGGGAAGAGCTTAACAGAAACGTCTTCCCCCTTCTTGTCCAGCCATCTCAGTCAGGCACCTTTCGTATTTGTGGCATCTCGGGATGCCTCATCGGGCACCCCCGTGGACTTCTGCCAAGGGCAAGTGCTCCCCTGCCCCTTCCGTGTCTCTGTTAAAGAGTGGTAGGATTTTGAGTGACTTGTCCTTTTAGGTCCCTGGGTGATGCAAGCTGTTTGAGACAGGCTGCTTAACCCAAAGGTTGGCTGTGGAACCCACTCAGCAGCTCAGCAGAAGAAAGGCCTGACCTTTCATTGGTAGAGATTACAGCCAAGAAAACCCTACGGGGCATTTCCACTCTGTAACATATGGGGTCACCATGAGCGGGAATGGAAGCTTTCGGTTGCCCTTTCTCTTGGGGACAGGTGTGGGAAATGTTGCTTCTTTCTCCACAACTGGCTTCCATCGTTTCTTATTTTGGGCGGCAACTTCTAGGCCTGTCAGAGGACTGGCACAGGGGGGTGATGGGAGGCGAAAGCCAGGGGAGGAAAATGCAAGGAGGGCTGAGACTTCGCCCTTCTAGGAAGCCCCGTGGGCAGACAAGTGGGCATGCGGACAGGCGTGGCTGGGGAGGCGGTGAGGGGCAGTCAAGGGAGAACTTGGTACCCATTTCCCAGACACAAGCAGCCTCCAAAGGAGCAGAGCAGAGGAACCACTGGAAGGGAAGCAGCGGAGTGGGGAGACGGCCCAGGCCCACAGCCGAAGGCCTAAGCCGCCACCGCAGCTTCCTGAAGCTTCCCCGTCGTCCTCGCAAAGAGGGAGGCCAGAGGTCGGCCTGAGAGCGTATTGCCTCGGAGATAGCTCCGAGGTGACGTCGCCCAGCCCTCCCTTCCGGGGGCGCGGATTAGGGGCCAGGCGGGGTGCGGGTTTGGGGGTCGATGATGAGAGGCAAAGCGGCCGCCGGGCCGGGCCCGCCTCTCCGCTCCAGGCGCGCGTCATTTCTGGGAACGTCTCCGGCCCTGACTGCTGGGGGGCAGAGCCCGGGTCCGGGTTCCTGGAAGTGACCGCCGGGGCAGGCGGGTGCGCCCGGGGAGGGGGGGGCGGGGTTTCCACGGGCCCCCATGGGACGGGGCGGTGCCGACCACCCCGCTGGAGGTCCCGCCGCTTTTCCGGGCTGGCGCGCGCCGGGCGCGCAGGGTGTGTCTGGGCGGCTTCCTTGGCTCTGCTGGCTGTCCCCGCTGGAGAGATTTATCCCCCGTGGCGGCGCGCTGTTTGCTTCCCCCCGGGACTCAGGCGGGCTGGTGCGCGGGGTCTGCGTTCCCCAGACGGTGGGCAGGCGGCAGAGCGCCCTCACCTTCCAAGAGACCGAACCCCCGGCGCGGGCACGTGGAGGGAGCCTCACCGACCCCTCCCGGGCTCTGGTGGAATGCTTCTCCTGCACTGCCGCCCGGCGCCGGTGTTGGTGTTGCCTGGAGGCATTCCCCTGGCTTCTACCCAAGACCCTTCAGTCTAGGGTTCTCAAACTTGAGCGCCCACGGAATCACCTAGATTGCTGGACCCACCCCCAGAGTTTCTGATTCAGTTGTCTGAGGTGGGGCCTGAGAATTTGCATTTCTAACAAGTTCCCAGGTGATGTGACGCTGTTGGTCCTGGATCATACTTTGAGAACCACACTCATCAGTACTAACAAATTCTTTCCTCACCAGGCCGGTAGTTTCTCTTTCGGCTTCAAATGTCTGTCAGCAGTAACAGGCATCATCCTAGGGGCGGAAAGGAGTTGTATATTTTACCCGTGACCTCAGGTTCAGCTGACCTGGTGAGACATTCATCACAGGTGTGGAGAAAGGTAAAAAGAGACATTTAATGTTACCATGTGCACCTTCTATTATGGAGAGTAAAACTGCCTCCACAGGGTTTTCAGTGGTTTGTTTTTGAAGTAGATCGCCCAGGCCTTTCTTCTGAGGCACCTCTGGGAGGACTGGAACCTCCAGCCTTTCAATTAACAGCCAAGCACATTAATCCTTCACACCACCTGTGTGCACTCTCTTCCTGATCCAAAAGGCAAGTGTCAACCTGCTGCCCAAATCTGGTCAATTTTAGCATCTACTCTTCCCGTTCAAACCAACATAGCACCCTCTGGGCTCACTTCACACGTGCTGCAATGTGCATCTTTTAAACTGGCTTAGAAATGTGATATTCCTCACTAAAAAGCTTGGATGTCTGTGTTTGATGAACACCACTGAAGTGAGCCCCACCAATCTTTTGCAGAAGTGTCTTTGCTTTGAAATGATCTTGGAATCCAGGTTTGCTCTTCTGGAAGTCCATATTAAGGCCTGGCTCCCTCTGCCAACCCCGTTCAAGCTACAGAACTCTTGGGGCTGTGATGTGACTCACAGCCCTGGGACTGGGCCAGGAAGAACAGGCCCTCAAAGCCAAGAATGATACTGTGTTCTCTACATTCAGCTCCCCTCCTTCACTGCTCACTGACAGCTCTCTTGGAAGATGTATATCCCCACCTCTGTGTGCTCTGCCTCCAAGAAATCTTCAGTTTCTTGTTCCAAACAGCTTTGGGAAGTGGTGCAGAGGGGAAGAAGCCCTCAGAAGACACCAAGGCATGGCTCCTCCACCTCTCTGTGGACTCTGGGCCATTGAAGACAGATGGATCTGAATCCTCCACACATCATATGAGTTTTAGGCAGTGACCAAAACCCAGCTTTCCTGAAAGGAAATATTTTTCACCTAAGCAGCGTCTTGCAGTAATTCATCTCTTGCTTTACGCCTGGTATTTCAGTCTGTTCTTCCTCCAATCTGCTGATTGGATCCAGGCCCTGTGCTCACTCAAAGACACGCCCTTGGTCTGAACTCCCCCTGCAGGAGCTCAGAGACCAGGCAAACTGTGCCCAGTCCAGCTGGTGGCCCAGGTTGTCTGGGTGGGTCAGCCTTTTGGGGTTGAATTTAGGTGGCTTTTTTTTACCCTCTCATCCATCTCAAGGGAGGTGACATTTGCCAGCCCCCTTTTAGGTGTCCGCAACCTCTTCCACTGCTTGCAGCCTCAGTTATTTGCCCTCCAACAGAAATAGCTGCTGGGCGGCTACTGGGCCTGCTACAGCTGCAAAGATGAATTCATTCATGAGCTGTGTAGTCTGCCACAGAGGTGTATGGTCTCACACTTTAAGGTGCTCCAGGACTGGGGCCCACAGAGGACCGTTGGCTGCAAGACGCAGATCCGCCCCACTCTGAACAGAGAGCTCAGCCAGTCCTTTGAGTGGTCAGTGCAAGGTAGGCATCTCACAGGCACTCCTTCACTGCTAGCCTGTTCAAAAGCAGGAAGTGCAAAGACAGGGAGAATCTGCAGCAGTTTGAACCCGACAGCAGCTCCTCGGGACAAAGACGTGGCAATCTTCTTTCACAGATTACAGCCTTGGAAACCCTATGGGGCGGTTCCACTCTGTCTCATAGAGTCGCTGGGAGTTGGGGTCAACGGAAATGAATTTGGTTTTCTGAGTTTTTATTTTAAAAACCCTGATTTGAAATAGAAGAAAATGTTTCTCTAAAACTCCTAGAAACTGCATTGGTGGGGTGGCATTCCGGTGCCTGGAGCTTTCAGGCAGGCCTTGGGCGTCATTTTAGTCTAAAGTTGCCCTCTGTCCCTCCCACAAAACGACAATCACACACACCGAGCCCTGGGGGTGCAGTAGTTAAGAGCCCCTGCTAACCAAAAGGTCGGCAGTTCTAATCCACCAGCCACTCCTTGGAAATCCTATGGGGCAGTTCTACTCTGTCCTAGAGGGTCGCTATGAGTCGGAATCGATTCCATGGCAACCGGTTTGCTTTTTGGTTTCTTACTACGAACACCGCACTGTACTATAATCTCAGTGGTTGTTTTTTCCTGTTAGACAAGGCGCTCCTGGAGGTTAGGGGCTCAGCTTGGTCCGACTCATCACCAGAGCTGGGCACAGTGCCTTGCACCTTGAAGAATGAGACAATGGGAACTCCCGGAGCGGGAAACCGCAGACCCCGGACCATTGCGACTTCAACTCCCCCTTCCGCTGCTGGGAGAGCCTGCGCCAGCTTCCCAAGATGCTCCGCGCCGGCCGCGTCCCACACGATTGGCTGCGCCGCGCCACGTGACTCCTGGCTGGCGGCTGCGGTTGCCCGGGTGACGGCTGTAGAGGTGGCGGCTCGGCTGGGTGCCCGCGGCTGAGCTGCAGGTAAGCGCGTCCCCCGCCGCCCTCTCTCGCTCCCGTTTCCGGGGCCCCCGAGCTCCCTCGGGCGGCGCCACATTGGCCGGGCCACCCTGAGCCCGCCGGCCCTGTGCGGGGAGGAGCAGCGATGGGACCCGAGGGCCGAGGCTCCGCTGACCTTTCGTCCCCGAGAAAAACCCCGACGAATCATCTCCCCATACCCTATCGGAGGCCCCCACCTTGCCTGCGGCACAAGGCCCTTATTCCGGCATGGACTCGGGGTGGCCGCCTGGGCTTTCCCGTCCTGAAGACCAACCCGGCTGCTTCCCGCGAAAGTCCCTGACCTTTGCTTCAGTGTGCCCAACTTGAATAGGGGCCCCAAGTGGTCCAGCTGGGTAGTGGTGAGTGTCCTGGGGGCCTTCGCTCACTGCGGTCCAGTCGATTCCGACTCGTAGCAACCCTACAGGACAGAGTAGAACTGCCCCATGGGGATTCCAAGGAGCAGCTGGTGGATTCGAACTGCTGACCTTTTGGTTAGAAGCCAAGCTCTTAACCACTGCGCCACCAGGGCCCCTCGGGTCCCTCCATAATCTCCATAAGCTAGTCTCCCTCCTTTGCCTCCACGGATAAATTAAGTACAGACTTCACCTAATCTGAGTAAACGCCTCTTCAAGGTAAATTTCATAGCCTTCACTTTATCCAACCAGTTTGTAGGCCCTCAATCCCTCTAATATAGAAATTCAGAAGCTGCCACTGGAACCTCCAGGCGCGACCACAGTTTTCCCTGGTTTCTGAGCAGTGGTTCTCAAACTTGAGAGTGTATAAGAATCATCTGGGTGCTCGTTTAAGACGGAGATTTCTTGGCAGCATCCTTGCCATGGTTTTCAGTAAAACCAAGACCAGGGAGCTGCCAGGAATTTGCGTTTTGACTAGCGTTCCAGGTGATTCTGATTCTAAACTTGGGGTAACACTAATGTCATGGTTAAAATCTGTCTGGCTTTACATTCCTACCTTGTCACTTACTAGCTGGGGATGTTGGGAGAGTGTCAACCTCCCAGAGTCTTAATCACCTCACCTGTAAAGGAAGAATATAAATGATACTCACCTCGCAGCTTGATTGTGACCTTTAAATGTGAAGCGTTTTGCACATTGCCTGGCATACAGTAAACCCTCAATAAGTGATATCTGTTATGATGTAAAGATATCATGCTTGGTAAAGTAGTTGTTGGGTGCCATCGAGTTGATTCCAACTCATAGAGACCCTATATGACAGAATACAACTGCCCCCATAGAGTTTCCTAGGCTTAATCTTTAAAGGAACAGATCGCCAGGTCTTTTGTCCCATGGAGCCTCTGGTGGATTTGAATCACTCACCTTTCAGTTGTACCACCAGGGCTCCTTTGGTAAAGCAGAAGGTCAGTGAAAATGAGGGAAACCCTTGATGAAATGGATTGACATAGTAGTGGCAGCAATGGACTCAAACATCGATCATGAAGATGGTGCAGGATCTGGCAGTGTTTGTTCTGTTATACATAAGGTCTCCGTGAGTCAGAGCTGACTGGACTGTAGCTAGCACCAACATTATGATATAAAGGTTTAGCAGCAGTTCTGAAATTTGTAACAGTGTCAGAGCAACAGTACCCAATATGGCTCACATTCACTGACAGATGATGGGAATAAGTGGTAGCCACGGAGGACTTCACTGAGGAGGTGAAATTAAGCACAGGGGTTAGCCAGCTGAAGAAGAAGAGGAAGAATGTTCTAGGCAGAGGGAACAATATGTGCAAAGGCCCTGAGGTGGGAAGGAGCTTAGGTTCTCAAAAACAGCAACGCTTTTCTTGTCCTAGGGCCTTCAAAAATGCTGTCTCCTCTGTTTGGGCTTCATTTACTCATCAAATGCTGTGGTGGCCGATCTTGCCTACCAGGCACTCTGCTAGGCTCTGGGGTGATAGGTATAATAATAGAAGTAGGTGTAAGGACCCTTGGTACCCCAGAGGAGAGAATTTCCTCCTCAATGGGTGGGGGCTTATGGAAGACTCCCTGAGCAGGGCAAGTCTGGACTAGGCTTGACTGGTGAGTCAAATTTGTCTGGGAGGTGGGGCAAGTACATCCAACAGAGGGCTTAGAATCGTGAAAGCATATGTTATACGGGGGAATGGCAAGTATACTAGTGGTGGAGGCCAGCATGGGAAAGTCACAGAAGGGAGCAGGGAAAGGGACAAGGAGAGGTGGTGGTCCTCTCCAACAGTAGCTGTATTTCTTCCCTCACCGTGTATATCTGGCAGGCTTGGAGGTGCAGGTGGGGTAGGTGTCCTCACTGCTCCCCATGGCTGCTTCCAGACCACCTCCGCCTCCAGAGTAGAAGCTCCTTGGAAGTACATGCAGGGGACTGTCCCACTTGTACCCTCCTTGATGCAGTCACTTCCCAATGGCATGCTGGTTCCCCTTGAAGATTTAGAGCCTGGCTCACACCTGCCCCTTCACCCCTGCTTCTTCATTTTTGGAGATTTCAGTATCCTGGTTTCTCCACTGTCTTCTTCCTCACTTGCTGGCAGATTTTCCTCCATCCTCCTCATCCACCCACTCCCGTGGTTATGTTGTTAGTTGCTATCAAGTTGATTCCAACTCACAGTGACCCTGTGCAACAGAGTAGTACTGCCGCATGGGGTTTCCCAGACCGAAATCTTTATGGGAGCAGATCACCAGGTCTTTATCCTGCAGAGCGACTGGTTTGAACCACCAGCCTTTCGTTTAGTAGCTGAGTGCTTAACCATTTGCCACCAAGGCTCCTTCCTATGATCCTTAAAAAAACAAAATAAAACTCGTTGCTGGTTCCAACTCACAGCAATCCTACAGGACAGAGTAGAGCTGCTTTATAGGGTTTCCAAGACTAATCCTTTTTTTTTTTCTCTGTATTGTTCTTTAGATGAAGATTTACAGGGCAGAGTAGCTTCTCATTGAACAATGTATATGTATATATATTGTTTTGTGACATTGGTTGCCAACCCCGTAACATGTCAACACTCTCCCTTTCTGGACCCTAAGTTCCCCGTTACCAGCTTTCCTGTCCCTTCCTGCCTTCTTGTCCTTGTCCCTGAGCTGGTGTGCCCATTTAGTCTCATTTTGTTTTATGGGCCTATCTAACCTTTGGCTGAAGGGCAAACCTCAGAAGTGACTTGATCACTGAGCTAAAAGGGTGTCCGGGGGCCATCTCTTGGGGTTTTTCCAGTCTCTGTCAGACTAGTAAATATGGTCTTTTTTTTTTTTTTTTTTTGAGTTAGAATTTTGTTCTGCATTTTTCTCCAGCTCTGTCTGGGACCCTCTATTGCCATGCCTGCCAGAGCAGCCGGTGGTGGTAGCAGGGCACCAGCTGGTTTTGCTGGACTCAGCGTGGTGGAGGCTGTGGTACTTGTGGCGCATTAGTCCTTTGGACTGATCTTTCCCTTGTGTCTTTGGTGTACGTCATTCTCCCAAGACTGTCATCTTTACAGAAGCAGACTGCCACATCTTTCTCCTGTCAACCTTTTGGTTAACAGCTGAGCGCTTAACCACTGTGCCTCTAAGGTGCCTTCCTGTGGTCACAGACCTCCAAAATCTTGATTCCAAACTTCCATCCCTGTCTCTGACCACTACCTTCTGCCTCTCCAGCTCACTGTAATAAAAATTTAAAAAACCTCTGTTGCCATCGAGTTGATTCTAACTCATAGCGACCCTATGGGACAGAGTAGAACTGCCCCACAGAGTTTACAAGGAACAGCTGGTGAATTTGAACTGCTGACCTTTGGTTAGCAGTGGAGCTCTTAACCACTGCACCACCAGGGAAAATAGGTCTCTGACCCCATCACTCTTCACTGCCTTAGATACCCCCTTATCCCCTACTGTCACTCACCAGCATTTGTCTGGCATAGTTTCAGTGTTACATCACTAATAGTAATACTTGTTTTCCCTTTCTCCTCTCTCCTGGAAAAACTTTAACTTTAGTTAATTCAATCTCTGCCTACCCAGGCAGCTGAATGGGCTAGAGAAAACTGCAGAACTGTGCCAACTGGTTTCATTTTAGATTCAGGTCCATACATCTTACGTGGACTCTCAATACTAGAAATCCTACCATGTTTCCGTTGTCCGTCTGGTTCCCACCTTCCCTTCCCTTCAGACTGTCGGCATGCTTCTTACTCTCAGTCATGACCTCTTTTCTTATGTTACTTCTCATCACTATACCTGTCCATCTCTTTGCTTAGTACCCGGATCCTCTGCCATACCTATGTGTCAGGTGTGAACTGTCCCCGCCCTAGCAAAGACCTGTCCCTCCCCTGGGACACTGAGTGCACCAATGACGCTGCGTCTTAACCATCTCTTCTTTCTTTTGCCTCATTGAGTTTTCTTTCTCTACTGGGTCATTCCCATCAACTTACACACTGCCTTAAGAAAATCTCATGTCTCTTTCCAACCATTATGCCCTGTCTTCTCTCCTTTTTGTGACAGATCTCCCTGTCTCTACTTTTTACTGCCCTTTTTCTCTTCAACCCTTTCCTGTCAAACACCTCGCCATCAAACTCCAGTTTGACAAATCCAGAGATGAATTCTTCTGCCCTCATCTGACACCACCATTGAGTTGCAGTTGATGTGTGAAATACCTTCACCCGCACCCTCGTTTACCAAGGCTCCTGGGTGTCCCCCAGCTCACGGCTCTTGCCTAACCTGTTTTGCGGGCTGCATCTCCTCTCCCCGACCCCTCAGTACTCAGTGTCCAGGCCTAGGCCTGTTTTCTCCTATATCCACACCTTCTTCCTAGGAGGCCACATCTGTTTAGCCTGCTTGTCTGTACAGGTACTTTTAAGTACCATCTTTATGCTGTTGTTGTCAGGTGCCGTGGAGTCAGCTCTGATGCGTGGTGACCTTATGTGTAACAGAACAAAATGTTGCCTGGTCCTGTGCCATCCTTTTCAGGCTGGTGCTTCTGCCCTTAAACTCCAGATTCATATAACCGCCTACGTTTTCAGCATCTCCACTTGAACGTCTAATAGGCGTCTCAGGCTTATGACCAAACCAGAACTCTTTTTAATTATTTTTTTCTTTATTGTGCTTTAGGTGAAAATTTACGGCTCAGGTTAATTTCTCATAAAAAGTTTATACACATATTGTTATGTGACCCTAGTTGCAATCCCTATAATGTGACAGCACACTCCCCCTTTCCACCCCCTATTTCCTGTGTCCATTCAACCAGCTCCTGTCCCTTTCTGCCTTCTCATCCCGCCTCTGGACAAGAGCTGCCCATTTAGTCTCATCACCCCATGCACTTGAACTGAGAAGCACACACTTCACCAATGTTATTTTATGTTTTATACTCCAGTCTAATCTTTGCCTGAAGAGCTGGCTTCAGGAATGCTTTTAGTTCTGCGTTAACAGAGTCCAGGGACCATGTCCTCTGGGGTTCTAGTCTCAGACCGTTAAGTCTGGTCTTTTTATGTGAATCTGAGTTCTGCACCACGCTTTTCTTCCTGCTCCGTCAGGGACTCTGTTGTTTTCCCTGTTGGGGCTGTCATTTGTGATAGGCAGGTACCATCTAATTCTTCTGGTCTCAGGCTGATGGAGTCTCTGGTTTTTGTGGCTCTTTTGCCTCTCAGGCTGATATTTTTCTTGTGTCTTTGGTGTTCTTCATTCTCCTTTGCTTAAGGTGGTTGGGACCAATTGATGCATCTTATGTGGCCTCTTGCAAGTTTTTAAGACCCCAGAAGCCACTCACCAGAGTGGAATGCAGAACATTTTCTTATAAATTTTGTTATGCCAGTTGACCTAGATGTCCCCTGAAACCATGGTCTACAGACCCGCACCCCTGCTACCCTGTCTTTCGAAGGGTTTGGTCGTGTTTCAGGAAACTTAGCTTTTGCTTTGGTCCAGCTCTGCTGACTTTGCCTGTACTGTGTTGTCCTTCCCTTCATCTAAGATAATTCTTGTCTACTATCTAGTTAGTGAATTCCCCTCTCCCTCCCTCCCCACCCTTGTAACCATCAAAAAATATGTTTAAACCTTTTCTTGAGTTCTTATAATAATGGTCTCATACAATGTTTGTCATTTTGTGACTGACTAATTTCACTCAGTATAATGCCTTCCAGATTCATCCATGTTGTGAGATGTTTTGTGGATTCCTTATTGTTCTTTATTGTTGCACAATATTCCATTGTGTGTATATACCATAATTTGTTTATCCATTCGTCTGTGGATGGGCACCTAGGTTGTTTCCATCTTTTTGCTATTGTGAACAGTGCTGCAGTGAACATGGGTGTGCATATGTCTGTTCATGTGAGGGCTCTTATTTCTCTAGGATATATTTCAAGGAGTGGGGTTGCTGGATCATATTTCTAGCTTTTTTTTTATGGTGCTTTAAGTGAAAGTTTACAAATCAGGTCAGTGTCTCATACAAAAATTTATATACACCTTGCTATGTATTATTTATTTTATGTACTCCTAGTTGTGCCCCCCCTAATGAGACAGCACACTTCTCCTTTTCACCCGGTCTTGCCATGTCCATTCAGCCAGCTCCTGTCCCCCTTTGCCTTCTCGTCTCCCCTCCAGACAGGAGCTGCTCATATAGCCTCGTGTGGCTACTAGAGCCAAGAAGCTCACTCATCACCAGTATAATTTTCTGTCTTATAGTCCAGTCCAATCCTTGTCTGAAGAGTTGGCTTTGAGAATGGTTCCAGTCTTAGGCTAACAGAAGGTCTGGGGACCGTGGCCTCTGGGGTCCTTCTAGTCTCCGTCAAACCATTAAGCCTGGTGTTTTTACGAGAATTTGAGGTCTGCATCCCACTATGCTTCTTCTCCTTCAGGAATTATCTGTTGTGTTCCCTGTCAGAGCAGTCATCAGTTGTAGCCAGGCACCATCTAGTTCTTCTGGTCTCAGGCTGATGTAGTCTCTGATTTTTTTGGCCCTTTCTGTCTCTTGGGCTCAAAATTACCTTGTGTCTTTGGTGTTCCTCATTCTCCTTGGCTCCAGGTGGGTTGAGACCAATCGATGCATCTTAGATGGCTGCTTGCTAATGTTTAAGACTCCAGATGCCACTCTCCAAAGTGGGGTGCAGAATGTTTTCTTAGTAGATTTTATTATGCCAATTGACCTAGATGTCCCCTGAAACCGTGGTCCCCAGACCTCTGCCCCTGCTACGTTGGCCTTCGAAGTATACGGTTGTATTCAGGAAACTTCTTTGCTTTTGATTTAGTCCAGTTGTGCCAACCTCTCCTGTATTGTGTGTTGTTTTTCTTGTCACCTAAAATAGTTCTTGTCTACTATCTAATTAGTGAATACCCCTCTCCCTCCCTTCCTCCCCACCCTCGTAACCATCAAAGAATATCTTCTTCAGTGTTTAAACTATTTCTTGAGTTCTTAAAATAGTGGTCTCATACAATGTTTGTCCTTTTGCAACTGACTAATTTTACTCAGCATAATGCTTCCAGATTCCTCCATGTTATGAAACGTTTCACGGATTCATTGTTCTTTATGGTTGTGTAGTGTTCCATTGTGTGAATATACCATAATTTATTTATCCATTCATCTGTTGATGGGCACCTTGGTTGCTTCCAACTTTTTGCTTTTGTAAACAGTGCTGCAGTGAACATGGGTGTGCATATATCTGTTCGTGTAAAGGCTCTTATTTCTCTAGGATATATTCCTGGGAGTGGGATTGCTAGATTGTATGGTAGTTCTATTTCTAGCTTTTTAAGGAAGCACCAAATTGATTTCCAAAATGGTTGTGCCATTTTACATTCCGACCAGCAGTGTATAAGTGTTCCAGTCTCTCCACAACCTCTCCAATATTTATTATTTTGTGTTTTCTGGGTTAACGCTAGCCTTGTTGGGGTGAGATGGTATCTCATTATAGTTTTGATTTGGATTTCTCTGATGGCTAACATAGGCTAACATACACCTCAACATAGAGAAGACAAAAGCCCACACAACTGGACCAATAAACCACATCAATCAGAAAATTGAAGTTGTCAAGGATTTCATTTTACTTGGATCCACAATCAACAGCCATGGAAGGAGCAGTCAAGAAATCAAAAGATGCATTGCATTGGGCAAATCTGCTGCAAAAAAAAAAAAAAAAGCTGCAAAGGACCTCTTTAAATTGTTGAAAAGCAAAGATGTCACCTTGAGGACTAAGGTGCACCTGATCCAAGCCATGGTATTTTCAGTCGCCTCATATGCATGTGAAAGGTGGACAATGAATAAGGAAGACCGAAAAAGAATTGACGCCTTTGAATTGTGATGTTGGCAAAGAATATTGGATATACCATGGACCGCCAAAACAATGAACAAATCTGTCTTAGAAGAGGTACAACCAGAATGCTCCTTAGAAACAAAGATGGCGAGACTGTGTCTTACATACTTTGGACATGTTGTCAGGAGGGATGAGTCCCTGGAGAAGGACATCATGCTTGGTAAAATACAGGGTCAGCAGAAAAGAGGAAGATCTTCAATGAGATGGATTGACACAGTAGCTGCGACAGTGGGCTCAGGCATAGCAATGATCGTAAGGATGGCACAGGACCGGGCAGTGTTTCATTCTGTGGTACATAGGGTTGCTATGAGCCAGAACCAACTCGATGGCACCTAACAACAACAACAACTACAGTGGCTAATGATCGTGAACATTTCCTCCTGTATCTATTAGCCACCTGAATGTTTGCTTTGGTGAAGTGCATGTTTATATCCTTTGCCCTTTTTTTTTAATTATTATTTTTATTGTGCTTTAAGTGAAAATTTACAAATCAAGTCAGTCTCTCATATGAAAATTTATACACACCTTGCTATATACTCCTAATTGCTCGCCCCCAATGAGACAGCCCGCTCTTTCCCTCCATTCTCCTTTCCTGTCCATTCCGCCTTTGCCCATTTTTTAATTGGGTTATTTGTCTTTTTGTTTTTGAGGTTTTGCAGTATCTTGTAGGTTTTAGAGATTAGACCCTGATTGGATATGTTATAGCCGAAAATTTTTTCCCAGCCTGTAGGTTGTCTTTTTACTCTTTCGGTGAAGTCTTTTGATGAGTATAAGTGTTTGATTTTCAGGGGCTCCCCGTCATCTAGTTTCTCTTCTGGTGTTTGTGCATTGTTAGTTATGTTTTGTATTCTGTTTGTGCCATGTATTAGGGCTCCTACTGTTGTCCCTATTTTTTCTTCCATGATCTTTATTATTTTAGATTTTATACTTTAGTCTTTGATCCATTTTGAATTAGTTTTTGTACATGATGTCAGGTATGGGTCTTGTTTCATTTTTTGCAGATGGATATCCAGTTATGCCAGCACCATTTGTTAAAGAGACTGTCTTTTCCCCATTTAACGGACTTTGGGCCTTTGTCAAATATCAGCTGCTTGTAGGTGGATAAATTTACATCTCAGTTCTCAATTCTGTTCCTTTGGTCTGTGTATCTTGTTGTACCAGTACCAGGCTGTTTTGACTACCGTGGCTTAATAATAGGTTCTAAAATCAGGTAGCGTGAGGCCTCCCACTTTGTTCTTCTTTATTAATACTTTACCTATCCAGGGCCTCTTTCCTTTCAGTATAAAATTAGTGATTTGTTTCTCCATCTCCTTAAAAATGTCTTTGGAATTTGAATCAGGATTGCATTTTATGTGTAGATTGCTTTGGATAGAATTGATGTTTTCACGATGTTGTCTTCCTATCCATGAGCAAGGTATGTTTTTCCACTTATGTAGGTTTCTTTTGGTTTCTTGCAGTAGTGTCTTGTAGTTTTCTTTATATAGGTTTTTTAAGTCTCTGGTTAGATTTATTCGTAAGTATTTTATCTTCTTGGGGGCTACTGTAAATGGTATTGATTTGGTGATTTCCTCTTTGTTGGTATAGAGGAATCCAACTGATTTTTTTATGTTTATCATGTATCTTGATACTCTGCTGAACTCTTCTATTAGTTGCAGTAGTTTTCTTGTGGCTTCTTTGGGGCCTTCTGTGTATATGATCTTATCATCTTCAAATAGGATACTTTTTACTACTTCCATACCAATTCGGACACCCTTTATTTCTTTTTCTTGCCTTATTGCTCTGGCTAGGACCTCCAGCACAAGGGTGAATAAGAGTGGTAATAAAAGCATCCTTGCCTGGTTCCCATTCTCAAGGGGAAATGCTTTCAGACTCTGCCATTTAGGATGATATTGGCTGTTGCCTTTGTATAAATGCCCTTTATTATGTTGAGGAATTTCCCCTTTATTCCTATTTTGCTGAGAGTTTTTATTGTGAATGGTGCTGGACTTTGTCAAATGCCTTTTCTGCATCAATTGATAAGATTATGCGGTTCATATCTTTTATTTATGAGATGGATTACATTGATTGTTTTTCTAATATTGAACCATCCCTGTATACCTGGTATGAATCCCACTTGGTCATGGTAAATTATTTTTTTGATATATTGTTGAATTTTATTGGCTAGAATTTTTTAAAAATAATTTTTATTGTGCTCTAAGTGAAAGTTTACAAATCAAGTCAGTCTCTCACACAAAAACACATATACACCTTGCTACACACACACTCCCAATTACTCGCCCCCTAATGAGACAGCCCGCTCTCTCCCTGCACTCTCTCTTTTCATGTCCATTTCGCCACCTTCTAACCCCCTCCACCCTCTCATCTCTCCAGGCAGGAGATGCCAACATAGTCTCAAGTGTCCACCTGATCCAAGAAGCTCACTCCTCACCACCATCCCTCTCCAACCCATTGTCCAGTCTAATCCATGTCTGAAGAGTTGGCTTCGGGAATGGTTCCTGTCCTGGGCCAACAGAAGGTCTGGGGGCCATGACCACCGGGGTCCTTCTAGTCTCAGTCAGACCATTAAGTCTGGTCTTGTGAGAATTTGGGGTCTGCATCCCACTGCTCTCCTGTCCCCTCAGGGGTTCTCTGTTGTGTTCCCTGTCAGGGCAGTCATCGGTTGTAGCCGGGCACCGTCTAGTTCTTCTGGTCTCAGGATGATGTAGTCTCTGGTTCATGTGGCCCTTTCTGTCTCTTGGGTGTGTAGTTATCTTGTGTCCTTGGTGTTCTTTATTCTCCTTTGATCCAAGTGGGTTGAGACCAATTGATGCATCTTAGATGGCTGCTTGTTAGCGTTTAAGACCCCAGACGCCACTCTTCAAAGTGGGATGCAGAATGTTTTCTTAATGGATTTTATTATGCCAGTTGATCTAGATGTCCCCTGAAACCATGGTCCCCAGATCCCTGCCCCTGCTATGCTGGCCTTCGAAGCATTCAGTTTATTCAGGAAACTTCTTTGCTTTTGGTTTAGTCCAGTTGTGCTGACCTCTCCTGTATTGTGTGTTGCCTTTCCCTTCACCTAAAGTAGTTCTTATCTACTATCTAATTAGTGAATGCCCCTCTCCCACCCTGCCTCCCTCCCCCGTCTCGTAACCACAAAAGAATGTTTTCTTCTCAGTTTAAACCGTTTCTCAAGTTCTTATAATAGTGGTCTTATACAATATTTGTCCTTTTGCAACTGACTAATTTCACTCAGCATAATGCCTTTCAGGTTCCTCGATGTTATGAAATGTTTCACAGATTCTTCACTGTTCTTTATCGATGCGTAGTATTCCATTGTGTGAATATACCATAATTTATTTGTCCATTCATCCTTTGATGGGCACCTTGGTTGCTTCCATCTTTTTGCTATTGTAAACAGTGCTGCAATAAACATGGGTGTGCATATATCTGTTTGTGTAAAGGCTCTTATTTTTCTAGGACATATTCTGAGGCGTGGGATTGCTGGATCGTATGGTAGTTCTATTTCTAGCTTTTTAAGGAAGCGCCAAATCGATTTCCAAAGTGGTTGTACTTTTTTACATTCCCACCAGCAGTGTGTAAGTGTTCCAATTTCTCCACAGCCCTTCCAACATTTATTATTTTGTGTTTTTTGGATTAATGCCAGCCTCGTTGGAGTGAGATGAAATCTTGTTGTAGTTTTCACCTGGAACTGGCTTTCTTTTAAGACAAAACTGACGAATCTTCTTGATGGGCCACAATTACCTTATCACACAGGCCCACTCAGTCACCTGGATGGACGTTGTAAGACCATGGTTAGAAAGGCTTGGTGCAAAAGTAATGAATCACACTGTAGTCTGTCTTCATTTGGTGTCTTCCCCCTGTGTGTGTGTCTTTGCATCTCTTGTGCTCTTTTTATAACTCAGAAGTGATTGGTGTAACAGAAGAAAACCCTTAACTCCAAACAGTTGTATTTACAGGTATAGGGGTTAGGATTTCAAAATATGTTTTGGGGGGACATAATTCAGTCTATAAGAGTGCTCTTTAAAAAATGTAAGGTTGTGTTTATCCCCCGCTCAATACCCTCTCAAGGCCTCCCTTTACACTGCACATAACATGCAGGCCTCTGTCTCTGCTCCATAGGCATTATTTGATCTTGCCCCAGCACCTCACTGCCATCCCTCTGCCTTGCTCATCAGCACTAGCTGTACCCCAACCCTTCAAAGCTCCTTCTTGCCTGAGGCCTTTGTACTTGCAAATCCTACTTCCTTGCATCCTTGCTCAAATGTCAAGTTCTTTGTGAGACCATCTCCAGACCACTCTTATCTAAAATAACCCCATACCTATCTCTTCCACACTCTGTCTCTTTTCTTGCTTTATTTTCATTATACCTGATGTATTTCCTTACTTTCAGTGAGTATTTTTGAGCACCTATGCCATTGAATTGTGTTGTTGAAGAACATTGAATATACCATGGACTGCCAAAATTGATCTTGGAAGAAGTACAACTAGGATGCTCCTTAGGAGCAAGGATGGTGCGACTGTGTCTTACATACTTTGTACATGTTGTCAGGAGGGATGAGTCCCTGGAAAAGGACATCATGCTTGGTAAAATACAGGGTGAGTGGAAAAGAGGAAGACCCTCAACAAGATTGACACAGTGGCTGCAATAATGAGCTCAAGTATAACAACGATTGTAAGCATGGCACAGGACTGGACGGTATTTCATTCTGTAGTACTTAGGGTTGCTATGAGTCGGAACCGACTTGATGGCATCTAACAGCAACAACAATAAGAACAACAGCGGTGTGCCAGGCACACTGGCTGGGAACATCTGCTTTCGGTATACCTGTTGGGGGCTAGGGAAGGCAGTTACAAGACTAGTCACTGTATTCTTAGTGCTGTTGTAATAGATTACCACAACTTTAGTGGTTTAAAACACACAGTTTTATTATCTTATGGTTCTGTAGGTCAGAAGTCCAAAATGGGCCTCACTAGAGTAAAATCGAGGAGCCCTGGTGACTCAGTGGTTAAGCCCTCACCTACTAACTGAAAGGTCAGTGGTTCGAATCCACCAGCAGCTCTGAGTGAGAAAAGACCTGGCAGTCTGCTCCTGTAAAGATTATAGTCTAAAAAGTCCTACTCTGTTCTATAAGGTCCGTCTGATGGGTTGAAGTGAGTCCTCCCAAAAATGTGTGTATCACTTTGGTTGGGCCATGATTCCCGGTTTTGTGTGATTGTTCACCATTTTGTCATCTGATGTGATTTTACTGTGTATTGTAAATCCTGCCTCCATGACGTTAATGAGGAGAGGTGGGCAGCAGTTGTGTTGATGAGGCAGGACTCAATCTACAGGATTGGATTGTGTCTTGAGCCAGTTTCTTTGGGGATATAAAAGAGAGAAGCGAGCAAAGAGACAGGTCCAAATATGTCCTGGAAGAAGTACAGCCAGAATGCTCTTTAGAAGTGAGGATGGCAAGACTAGGAGGGACTAGTGCATGGAGAAGGACATCAGGCTTGGTAGAGGGTCAGTGAAAAAAAGGAAGACCCTCAGTGAGATGGATTGACATAGTGGCTTCAATGATGGGCTCAAACAGCAACAATTTTGAGTGTGGCACAGGACTGGGCTGTGTTTTCCTCTGTTGTACATGGGGTTGCTATGAGTCAGAACTGACTCAGCAGCACCTAATAGCAACTACAGATGGCTGCTCACAAGCTTTGAAGACCCCAGATTCTATTCATCAAATTAGAATGTAGAACATTATCTTTATGAACTAAGTTATGCCAATTGACCTAGTTTTCCTATGAGAGTATGATCCTGAGTCTTCAAACCCAGTAAATAAGTCCCATGAGGTTTTAGGATGTTTCTAGGTGGGCTCCCTAACTGTGCCCTGAATGTGCTTTACTGTGTGTACGAATATATATACTAGCACATGCCCACAAATTTACCTATATATGCACAGGTGTGTACTCCCATACGCCTTCCTACACCCATACAGCATACATATCTACCTGTGTAACCACTCTCGTATTTTTTGCTTGTCATTCCTGTTGTTGCAAGGTTGTATCTACTATAGCATTTACCGTAATGTGTCTACTACTATCTAGTAAGTGATTTCTCCTTCCTCCCACTCCCATCCCTGGTACCCATCAAAGAATGTTGCTTTCTGTGTATATACCTATTCTTGACTTATTATAAAAGTGGTATTATGCAATATTTGTCCTTTTGGTTTGACTTATTTCACTCAGTGTAATGTCCTCCAGATTTGTCCATGTTATGAGATGATTTTTGGACTCATCATCCTTCTTTATTGTTGCGTAGTATTCCACTGCAGGCATGTGGCACAGCTTGTTTATCTGTTGGCCCATTGATTCATTAACAGCCTTAATTCCATCTGCAGCCTTGATTCTCCCTGCTGTGTAACCTAACATGTTCACAGGTTCTAGGGATTAGGACATGGGCGTCTTTGGGGCCATTATTCTGCTGACCGTAGCACCCTTGTGTGATTTCACAGGTGGTTAAATGAAAGCTTTTGTATTCTTGCCTTTAGAGGTTTTTCCTGTGAGAATTACCAGCAACATTTCATAATGGGGGACATTCTGGCTCATGAATCCGAATTACTTGGACTGGTGAGAGAGGTAGGTATGTTACACAAAACTTGGGTCCCAGGGAAAGAGATCGTGAAAACTTGTGGTTTGTGTTTTAAAACATGACGGATTCCATAGTGCCCTGTAATGCTTCTTCTGTGACTACATTGGAGTTATTTATCTGTTTTCCATTATATAATTTTCCATGTGTTTATATTTTGTTTTCATAAATTGATTTTTCAAAACCACTTTTTAAAATTGCTTTAAGAAAATTGTATCAAATTCTCATGGAATCAGATTTTAGAGCCCTGGTGGCTGGATGAATCCCTGAAACTGTTGCCCTAGGGTTATATTTAAGTCTTAAACCAAATATATCCAAATACATCTTAATAGTTTAGCTTAACTATTAAAGAATGTCTGCCTTGAGCATTATGCTCTTTTGAGATCTATGTACATAAGATCAAATTGACAATGGCAACGTGCAACATTAGATGGGAACCTTAGGGGTCAGTGAGTTTATGTTCATGGGAGAGGAACAGCTCAGAAAAGGGGGGTGAGAATGTTGGCACAACTTGAAGAATGTAATCAGTGTCACTGAATTGCGCGTGTAGGAACTGTTGAATCGGTGTGTGTTCTGTTGCATATATGCCCAACAACAATAAAAACAAACAAATTATTAAAAAAAAAAAGAACATTAGAAAAGTAATACAGGCTCATAGTAAAAAATTTAACCCATACAGAAGTGTGAAAAAAGTATTAAAAAATTTCCCTGCCTCCCTCAACAGTGAACACTGTTAATGATTTGGTGACTGTCTTTCCAGACTTTTTTCTGTGAATATTGAAACTATAGTCACACGTATGTAGTTTGTTTTACAAAATGGGATGGCGCCCTGCCCCTTGCTCCGGGGCTTACTCTTTCTCTGTCAGCAGTAACAGCGCAGACAGCCTCCCATGGTCTGCCTCGTCCTTGGTAATGCTGCAGAGTCCGTCACTGCATGGGTGTGTCATAACTGACTTGACTAGTTGCCTACTAAGAATGGACGTTTAGGTTTTCTACACTGAAAGCTCTGGAAGGGCAGGAACCACCTCATCTGCTTTTCGCTATTCTCCACTGCTTTTAGCAGGAAGCCGGCAGGTGATTGGTGCAGAAGACATGGCTACTGCCATTTTTCTGTGGGATTAGCTGGGCATGAGACATCAAGAGACAAGACACTGCATCCAGACTGAGGCATCCACCCTGGAAAGTCAGCTCTGGAATGCACCGGTGTGATCGTGAATAAACTTTTTTTTTAATTGTTGTTGAGAGTATACACAGCAAAACACACACCAATTCAGCAGTTTCTACATGTACAGTTCAGTGACATTAATTACATTCTTCGAGTTCTAGAACTATTCTCACCCTCCTTTTCCAAGTTGTTCCTCCCCCAATAATATAAACTCACTGCCCTCTAAGGTTCCTGTCTGACCTTTTGAGTTGCTGTTGTCAATTTGATCCCGTATAGACAGTTCTTGAAAGAGCACAGTGCTCAAGGCAGACGTTTCTTTACTAAATAAGCTAAACAATTATTTGGTTTTAGGGAGCCCTGGTGGTACAGTGGTTAAGTGCTCAGCTGCTAACTGAAAGGTCGACAGTTTGAACCCACCAGCTGCTGGGCAGGAGAGAGATGTGGCAGTCTGCTTCCGGAAAGATTACAGCTTTGGAAACCCTATGGGGCAGTTCTACTCTGTCCTATAGGGTCGCCATGAGTCAGAATCAACTTGATGGCACCTAACAACAACAAGACTTCAGGGGATCTTTTGGTTTAAGATTTTAAGATTATTTCAGGGCAGCAGTTTCAGGGGTTCATCCAGCTTCAGTGGCTCTAGAAAGCCTGGTGAATAAACCCTTAAAGCTGTCCTAGCAGAGGGCTGTGGACCAGGCTGAGGAAATAGCCACAGTTAGAGGAGATGCAAATGAGAGGTGACTGCTGCACCCCAAGAAGGCGGAGGAGAGAGGCATCAGAGTCCACGTCAGAGTTCCTTTTACAGCACACAGGGGCGAGGGCTGGGAGCGTTAGTGCTGGGCTCGAACGTCACTGGTGACTTGGCCCACCCTGTGATGAATTATCTCCTCCTGCTCTTAGGGACCGGCGTTACTTCTCATTCCCGGAGACAGACTAGAGCAGAGCCGTCAGGCCCCTGGGAGTCACTTTGCCTTTTTCAGAGTGCTGCACGCACCATTTTATTTCTGTCAGTCATTCTAATGAATCACGCAGCTCACATTTTCCTCATGAAAACAGACTCATTTTCTATGGTACTGTCTTTCTAGGCTTTCAGAGTAGACGTGGGTAAGTAAAGTCTGAGCTGAACCCAGATCACTCTGCTGCTCGCAAAGATGGCGGTTCACTAACCCTGATATAAATGGATGCTAAGATTGTGCTAGTGCAGTGGTGTTAAAGACAGTCACCTTGTTGATGCTTAAAACAGAGGGAAAAAATGCTGCTTATATTCTTTTCACAGTATTTAAATTTTGCCGAATTTGAAGACACTTTGAAAATATTTTCCAAAGAGTGCAAAATGAAAGGAAAACCGTTATCTAAAACAGTGGGTGGACCTTTAAGAGACTCCACATCGTTGATGATCCAGGTAACACTTTGCTTATGTTTGATCTAGAGATGATCAAGACACTCCCAACTTGTAAAAAGTGCTACCACTAGAGAGTGTTGGCATTCCTTCTGGGGACCTAGCTGCTCAGAATTACTTTTAGACTATTCAGGTGTTTACAGACAAATCGGTAGTGTCATCTTTAAATCTCTGCACCTACCTAGGAAATGTGATGTGACATAGGTCTCGCATATACATTTACTGGGCAGAAGAAAAAGGAAGCTGCACAATACTTAGGAGCGGTGACAGACGTAATCCCCACCCTGAAGAGTTTTAGGCTGTTCTGGGCATGAGGGATTTCGAGGTGAACAAAACAAAGCAAAATCTCTGCCCCCGCAGCACTTGCAGCTTGGCAAGAACCATACTTACAAGGCAGCCACCTATCAAAGGGAGCCTGCACAGCAGTGTGGTACGAGTGGGCCCAGAGGGCTCAGAGATTCTGTGACGGTCAAGTCTCAGGGCCAGAAAGGGCCTTAGAAGACCTTGTTGCAACCACTATTTGATGCCTAAATGCCATTTATAACAATCCAGGCAAGTGATTGGGTCACCTTGAATATTTCCAGTGGCAATGTACCATTTTCTGAGGCAGCGTATATAATCTTCGGATGATTTTATTGATTTAGCAAATTTATTTATTTTTATGTACTTCCTTCTAAAGAGAATTTGAGGTTTGGTTTGTGAGCCTTACTCAGGCGCTGGAGGTTATGCCACAGCCACTGCCTGTCTGCACCTGGCCCCTGACTTCTCAGTGGCCTGGGATGGGGCACTGTTGAGCTGGGCACTGCTGACGCGGCCTATGGAGTTCAAGGTCAGGCTGCGCCCTCTGCCCAGGGCCACTCTGGGCCTGAGGCGCCTGAGTGCTGAGTGGCTGCCATTTCAGATACAGGCTCCTCTGTGAATGCTGCAGCAGCCACCCTTACTGGTACCTTCCAGCCCCAGAGTAAAGTTTTCAGAGTATAAAACAAGAGTAGAGTCATTAGTAGAGGTGGAAACAAAGGTTGTTTTTCATCAGAGTGAAGCTCGTTCTTTGGAAAATGAGCCTTTCTCCCTAGCACTCCCAGAACCTAGCCTAGCCGGTTCCCTCTAGACGAGGAAGGAATGTAAGATGGATTGATATACCCATAAGCCCATTGCCATTGAGTCGATTCCAACGTATAGCAACCCTATAGGACAGAGTAGAACTGCCCCATAGGGCCTTCAAGGAGTGGCTGGTGGATTCAAACTGCCGACCTTTTGGTTAATAGCCAAGCTCTTAAGCACTACACCACCAGGGCTCCAATATACCTGTAAGACGGAATCATGGGTGAGCATCTCTTATGTAAACTATGAAGCTAACCTTAGAGAGGAATACAGCAAATACTCCATACCTGACTAGTAGAGTAGTCTGTGAAATTCACACATGACCAGATTATGTGACTATATAAGACCAGGCCAACAAACTGTATGTCTTGAAGCTTCTTTGCATATCTGGTACCTCTATAGATGGCTGCTGTACAATTTTTACAACCGGTTTGACATCAGAGTTGAGCTCCAGCTGCATCTGAGGACACTTACATGTGTCTTCAGGTCTGTTTTTATGTAACTTGAAAGACCTGGAAACTTTCTGATCACCGTAAGCATATCTTTTCTACTTCTCCCGTGAACAGCTGTGCCTTACTGTGATAGAGTTCCCAAACAAAAAGACCCTGAGCGAAAGAGGCCCTGGATAAGTAAAGCATGACCAAAAGAGAAGAACAAAGTGGGAGGCCTCACTCTACCTGATTTTAGAACCTATTAAATGGCCACAGTAGTCAAAACAGCATGGTACTGGTACAACAACAGATGTATAGACCAATGGAACAGAATTGAGAATACAGACATAAATCCATCCACATATGAGCCGTTGATATTTGACAAAGTCCCAAAGTCAGTTAATTGGGGAAAAGACAGTCTGTTTAACAAATGGTGCTGGCATAACTGGATATCCATCTGCAAAAAAATGAAACAAGACTCATACCTCACACCATGCACAAAAACTAACTCAAAATGGATCAAAGACCTAAACCTAAAGTCTAAAACGATAAAGATCACGGAAGAAAAAATAGGGACAACGTTAGGAGCCCTAATACATGGCATAAACTGTATACAAAACATTACTAAAAATGTAGAAGAGAAACCAGATAACTGGGAGCTCCTAGAAATCAAACACCTATGCTCATCCAAAGACTTCACCAAAAGAGTAAAAGGACTACCTACAGTCTGGGAAAAAGTTTTTAGCTATGACATTTCCGATCAGCACCTGATCTCTAAAATCTACATGGTTCTGCTAAAACTCAACCACAAAAAGACAAATAACCCAATTAAAAAATTGGCAAAGGATATGAACAGGCACTTCACTAAAGAAGACATTCAGGTAGCTAACAGATACATGAGGAAAGGCTCACGATCATTAGCCATTACCCAGTAAATCCAGTGCCCTCGAGTCGATTCCGACTCATAGCGACCCCATAGGACGGAGTAGAACTGCTCCATGGAGTTTCCAAGGAGCCATTAGAGAAATGCAAATCAAAACTACAATGAGATTCCATCTCACTATAACAAGGCTGGCATTAATCCAAAAAACACATAATAATAAATGTTGGAGAGGTTGTGGAGAGATTGGAACACTTATACACTGCTGGTGGGAATGTAAAATGGTACAACCACTTTGGAAATCGATTTGGCACTTCCTTAAAAAAACTAGAAATAGAATTACCATACGATCCAGCAATCCCACTCCTCAGAATATATCCTAGAGAAATAAGAGCCTTCACACGAACAGATATATGTACACCCAAGTTCATTACAGCACTGTTTACAATAGCAAAAAGTTGGAAGCAACCAAGGTGCCCATCAACGGATGAATGGATGAGTAAACTATGATATATTCACACAATGGAATACTACGCATCAGTAAAGGACAACGGTGAATCCATGAAACATTTCGTAACGTGGAGAAATCTGGAAGACATTATGCTGAGTGAAATTAGTCAATTGCAAAAGGACGAATATTGTATAAGACCAGTATTATAAGAACTGGAGAAATAGTTTAAACAGAGAAGAAAATATTCTTTGATGGTTTCAAGATGGGGGAGGGAGGGACAGAAGGAGGGAGAGGGGTATTCACTAATTAGATAGTAGATAAGTTTTATTTTAGGTGAAGGGAAAGACAACACAATACAGGAGAGGTCAACACAACTGGACTAAACCAAAAGCAAAGAAGCTTCGTGAATAAACTAAATGCTTCAAAGGCCAGCGTAGCAGGGGCGGAGGTTTGAGGACCATGGATTCAGGGGACGTCTAAGTCAATTGGCATAATGTATTAAGAAAACATTCTGCATCCCACTTTGGAGGGTGGCGTCTGGGGTCTTAAACACTGGCAAATGGCCATCTAAGATGCATCAATTGGTCTCAGCCCACCTGGAGCAAGGAAGAATGAAGAACACCAAAGATACAAGGTAATTATGAGCCCAAGAGACAGAAAGGACCACATAAACCAGAGACTGCATCAGCCTGAGACCAGGAGAACTAGATGGTACCTGGCCACAACTGATGACTGCCCTGACAGGGAACTCAACAGAGAAACCCTGAGGGAGCAGGAGAGGAGTGGGATGCAGACCCCAAATTCTCGTAAGAAGACCAGACCTAATGTCAGACTGGGACTGGAGGGACCCTGGAGGCCATGGTCCCCAGACCTTCTGTTAGCCCAGGACAGTAACCATTACCAAAGCCAACTCTTCAGACAGGGATTGGACTGGAATAGGGGATGGAAAATGATATAGTGAAGAATGAGCTTCTTGGATCAAGAGGACATGTGAGACTATGTTGGCATCTCTTTTCTGGAGGGGGGATGAGAGGGCAGAGGGGGCCAGAAGCTACCCAAATGTACATGAGGAGAGAGAGTGGAGGGAAGAATTATGCTGTCTTATTGGAGGAAGAGCAGTTAGGAGTGTATGGCAAGGTGTATGTAAATTTTTGCATGAGAGACTGACCTGATTTGTAAGCTTTCACTTAAAGCACAAAAAAAATTAATTAAAAAAAAAAAGTCCCTGAGCAGTGGCTTAGCAACTGTCTTAGTCATCTAGTGCTGCCATAACAGAAATACCACAAGTGGATGGCTTTAACAAAGAAATTTATTTTTTCACAGTCTACTCGGTTACAAGTCCAAATTCAGGGCATCAGATCCAGGGGAAGGCTTTCTCTCTCTGTAGGCTCTGGAGGAAGGTCCTTGTCCTCAGTCTTCCCATGGTCAAGGAGCTTCTCAGATGCAGGGATCCCAGGCCCAAAGGTGCTGCTTTCTTGGTGGCATGAGGTCCCCAGCTCTCTGCTTTCTTCCGTTTCCTTTTATCTTGTGAGATAAAACGCAGTGCAGGCCATGCCCCAGGGAAACTCCCTTTACCTTGGATCACGGAGTTGACCTGAGTAAGAGTGGTGTTACAATCCCACCCTAATCCTCTCAACATAAAATTACAATTATAAAATGGAGGACACCCACACAATACTGGGAATGGTGTAACCAAGTTGACACATATTTTCTGGGGGACATAATTCAATCCATGGCAACATATGCTGTTGGGAGCACCCACCAAATGCAGTTTCCCCAAGCACAGTTCTGTAATGTGTGTGTGCACGCAGTGGTGGTATTTGTGTTGGGCACATTTTCTAATTTGGTGATTCTGGCTGCAGTCATGGTTTATAAAAGATCGTTAGTATTTTATGATCAGATAAGTTGTACCAGGGAATTGTTTTATGTGTAGGTGTTATGCTATTTTAAACCCACCAAAAAAACCCACAGCCGTCGAGTCAATTCCGACTCATAGCGACACTATAGGACAGAGTAAAACTGCCCCATAGAGTTTCCAAGGAGCGCCTGGTGGATTTGAACTGCCACCCTTTTGGTTAGCAGGCATAGCACTTAACCATTACACCACCAGGGTTTCCCATTTCCAGGCACAGAATATAAATCCTAAATCAGGATAGATGACAAGTGTGATTGTAATGACATTGCAAAGGTTTGCAGGCCCAGGTCTACAAATGTAGAATTTAGAACAAATTGGAGACGGGCCATTTGACACGCGGACTCTGCCAAGCCATGTTAGGGAAGTACCTTGACTCCAAGCCTTAAAATACTCACGTGGAATCTGCACCCACCTCATTCACACCACCAAAGGGCTACTGGTCACTGGGCCGCTCAAGGAAGAGAATGCCCCCCAGAGCTGGGCCAGCCCCAGCAACATTGCCCCCTGGAGGCTCCTCTGCACATTTGTGTCAGTTATGAACAAGAACATGTGGACCCTTTGGCCAGGTTCCCCCAAATTCTTCTGAGCAGTGCTCGGCTGCTTGTGCTTTGTTTTGACAATCCCTTGTGAAGTTACCAACATGTTTCCAAGGCTAAGGAAAAGAAAGGCTGGTTTTGAGGAGGCAGAAGTTCATCATACATTTATTTTTTACTATGACTTCTTTGGGGCCACGTGTTTCAAAATACCTTCTTTATTACTGTTTCTGGAAAAGAAAGTACTATTTAAATTGTTTTCATTTGAATTTAGGGTAATTTTTAAAATGAGGGCTTATTTTGAAAAATTCTAGGTTTAGTTCAAATGAATGCCAGCCCCTTCCATAGTAAGGGGATAAAAAAAAAAAAATTTTTTTTTTTTTTTTTTAATAGTCAGAGGCAATTGTTCATGATCAAGAGGGCAGAGGGAACATTTTTGTAATATTCACATGTGAATTAACGAATGTCTTTGACTTCAGTCTAGTGAAGCACCGCAACAATGCTTGCTGCCTGTACATTTTCATTTCATAGTGTTAATAAGCTTGGTTGTAAAAAAAAAAAAAGTCAAATATAAATTAAAAAAAAAGACAATTATGCAGGAAAACCTTAAAACCATTAAAAAACAAGCGTAGGAGAACAATGAGCAGATAATGGTAATGAGTGATGGTGGGAACTAAGTGGAGGAATTGGTGATTCTATAGAACTTCCCCTCCGAGAAAAGCACAAAAAGGAGATATGGTTATCTTGGGGATTTGAAACAAAAAGGATAACACTGTGAGTCTTGTTGTTTTAGACTATTAGGAAGTTTTTTATTCTGCCTTTTACCTAAATCCTCAAAATTTAGGTACTTTGTGACAGGCCAGTTATTCTCCTTGTGAGGCAGGAAGCATGCTGGTTGCTACCTCCTTTCTCCAAAACTCTCTATTTCATCTAGTTACAGCAATGCCTGAAAAGACCCCCGCCCCGCCTGGTCAGCCTTGTACCCACGGTTAGCGTGGTCCCCAGCCTGTGCTTCCTCCTCCGTCTCCAGCTGATGCTTCCCTGGGGCAACTGACGGTCACTGTCCCCGTATGGGTGTCTCGGGGTCTGTGGTAGCTTCCCAAAGGGCCATCTCAAATGCATTGAAAATGCTTCAGGCACCGAGGGGCAAGGGGCAGCGCCCACCTCCCAGGCCCAGATGGACCGCGTCAGTCACTGTGAGTTCCCACCAGTCAGGGACTGTGAGTGTGCCGTCAGCCCGCCTCTGAGCATGCGGTTCTGTGTGAGGAGAGCTGGGCTTTTGGTCCCACCTGTGTTTTATCAGCTGCATGCTGCGGGTCAGCAAGTCCCAAGGGTGACTTGAGTGTAGTTCTGTGTATGTGAGTTCTCTGGCCTCAAATTCAACCTGTGCCTGACTCCTTCCAGCTCAGAGACCTTAAATGTTTCATTTGTTCTCTATAATGTTCAGACTCAATAAACCAGAAAAAACCAAAAAACCAAGTGCCATCAAGTCGATTCCAACTCATAAATAAATAAACCAGAGGGGCAGGAAATCAGGGCTGGTCTGAGGAACCTCAGCCTCAGGAGCCCAGCGCCCTCCGGGATTTCTACTTTTCTGTCCTTCGTCTCTGAGAAGGAAACTTAATTTCCTCACACTGAGACCACGGGGCACATGGAGCATCTAAGGTTTGGGGGGTTGTGAGGACTTGGAGAGTTAGGGCAACAGGCATCCCTTAGGACAGGTTCAGTCTGCTGTCTTCTCCACAGAAGGATCTCATTGCTGCATTTGACAGTGGACACCAGAAGGCATTCTTCGATCTGTGGAAGGAGCACATTCCTGGTTCAATCCGAGATGGGGACGCCCTTGCCCAGAAGTTGGAATTCTATCTTCACATCCATTTTGCCATCTATCTTCTGAAACACTCTGTAGGAAAACCTGTAAGTTCATCTTGGGTTTTGAGTTGGTCTAAATGCTGTGTGAGAGGAAAACATTAGTTTGTTGTGTCTTCAGATGAGCATTAATTTAGTTTTGTGGTAGTTCTTGGATATTCCTGAGAAAGTTTCATTAACGGTTGAACTTTGAAGTAATGTTAGAATGAGTGGAGACAGCTCACTTGCTAGGCCAGATGGGGAAACCCAACCCAAACCAAACACATTGCATCAAGTTGATTCCTACTCATACCAATCCTACAGGGCAGAGTAGAACTGCCTCATAGGGTTTCCAAGGCTATAATCTTTACAGAAACAGACTGCTACATCTTCCTCCTGAAGAGCGACTGGGGGGTTTGGATTGCTAACCTTCCTTCTGGTTAACAGCAGAGTGCTTAACCACGATGCCACCAGGCTCCTTCCCAGATGGTGAGGATATGAGCCATATGGTAGGAACTAAAGAAGCATTGGCTTCTCAGCACATTATTAAACTACTAAGGCTGGGTGAACTGGAGACCTAAAACAGGCTTCTCCCTTCCTCCTAGGACAAAGAGGAGTTGGATGAAAGAATTTCTTATTTCAAAACCTACCTGGAGACCAAAGGGGCAGCACTGAGCCAGACAACAGAGTTTCTTCCTTACTATGCCCTTCCTTTTGTTCCCAACCCTATGGTACACCCGTCCTTTAAAGAACTCTTCCAGGTGAGCGGTTGCTTTTGTCTGTTGTGTCGGATCCTGGGCAACATTGTGGTTCCCTTTGTACACACTGGTGGTTCCTGAATGATGCTTTGAAAATCCACAATCTGCTTATGTTATATTTAAAAAGATACAAGGGGTTCTGTTGTTTGGAAAAAAAAGTCAATCACTAATATAGTTGCAAGTCTACATTCAGCAAATGGAGAAACTATGATATAAAGAGGGGGAGTGATTTTTCTCAGACAACGCAGCGGAACCAGCCCACTAAGCTCAGCCTTCATCTCGTTAAACTTCATTTGGAATCTTGATAGTCAAGCGCCCGTCAGGCCGAGGAAATGTTCTTACTCGCAATGCCAAAATCACAGAAAAAAATCTGCACAGCGAAGGGAAAGATAGGGGATTCATTGCTTAGAGAAGTTTTATCCCAGTCTTATCCCTATCGTTATGTTTTCAGTTTAATTATTTATATCATAAGTAATTCAATTGAAAACAAAAACTTTTTGGTTATACAGAATTATATAACAGCAGTCTAACTGGCAGTCAGCATGCCCCAAGTAAGGTCATTGTTTTTTTTGGGTCGCCTTTGATTTTTAAGATGTCTGGATTTATGAAGGCCAACATGGCAGTCCTTTCCTGAGATTCTTTTTACATGATTGAGCACAGAGAGCCTTGAGCTGTGGCACACGTTATAAACTAAGTTATCATACAGTGCCAGGAAGTTAAAAAATCTTTGAAAAAGAAGAACTTTCTGCTCATTTGGCAGTGTTTTTTCCAAAAGTTGGATGACTTACTGGATATTTTGATTGGGTAGGTGGTAGGAGGTGTGGAGGAGGAGATGGGGCTGGAGAAGAGGAGAAAGTGGGGAGGGTGGGAAGGTCTCTGAGCCAGGGCAGGATCTAAGAGGAGGAGGGATAGGAGTTCCTGGTGCCATACCTTACGGTTCTGAATTTCTTGGTTTGGATGAAAGGTGTCTTTGTGTGAGGGCTTTGAGGAAAATTGCTCTGAGAAAGGTCACTGCTGTCACATTTTCTTTTATTAAGTCGTTTTTTCTTTCTTAATGAGCAAGTTGAGATAAATCATTTATTTTTCAGGGATAAATCAAACCAAAAGTATATCATAATTTTTCACATGATGGAGTATTTGGAGCTGATAATAGCTTTTGTCCTTTTTTTCGTATTCAGATAGGAGTAAGGAAATGAGTCTGTTTCGTTGGAAAACGTGGTAACTTAGTGAAAACTGTTATGCTTACCTGCGCTGTGTGTGCCTAAACTGGACTGAATTATTTTTAGTATTCAACCTAATGAGGTTACTTACCATGCTTGTGTTAAAATATGTGAACTATTCCAATTATGGACAGAGCGATTTGAATCTTGTATAAGTGAATTGGTCAGATGTCCTAAAAGCTGTTTTTCAGTGTCACCTCACTGGCAAGACACCTCACTTCTGGTTACAATGACTCTGGCAGGGCTCTTTGATCTAAGGGCCACATCTACTGGGTGACACCATCTGCATTTAGTGATCCAGTGCTTTGATTTTTGTCTCTTTGTTTTTTCCTTCAGGATTCCTGGACTCCAGAGTTAAAGTTGAAGTTGGAAAAGTTTCTGGCTTTAATTTTTAAAGCTGGTCACATGCCAAGGCTTTTAACACTCTGTGTATCCTTTTGAAGCAAATGGAGACCACCTACTGTGTTAGGGCAGATTTTATTTGGAGTAGCACACTGGCTCAGGCTGCGCCCTAAACCACGGTGATTGACAGTGTTGCTGTGATACATACAGGATGAATGAAACACTCCTGGGAGAGTGGGCCAAGGCCTGTAGAGGGTCAGCTCTGTGCTCAGGGTCTCTGAGACTCGGCGAGAGGCTTATTTACACCATGTGCCTAGAAGCTGTCTTAGTAGGGGAAAAAAGTCTGTCTGTGAGTTGGAGTTGTTGGCAACGGGTTTTGTTCTGTTTTGTGGAATAGAACCCCTTGGAATAATTGTCCTTTGGCAGAAGAAGGAGATGAGCCAATTGCTTTTAAGCTCGAGGCCATGTAATATGGATCAGTGACTGTGTAACTTATCATTCAAATTAAGACATTTAAAAAAAAACAATTTTGTTGAGGAATGGTTACACAGCAGAAAATTTACCCACTGTCAGTATACCCTTCATTGATTTGGAGTGAATATGTAGAGTTGTGCAGCCATCATCACAGTCCAGTTCAAACCAGGACACTTTCGAGAGTGAGGCAGGCACTTGCTGGGCATGATCCCAGGGCAACAGCTGTGAACACGACTCTCCCGGCCAGAGTGGAAGGTGGGTCGTCCCACCCGTGGCAGACTGAGTTTCCCAAAGCTTGTCAGCCTTTGAGGATGCTTCTCTCCATTTATTCTGAATAAGAATGTTTCAAAAGTTAACTCATTTTTTAACAAGATATGGCATTTTGAATTGTAAAGTTCACATTTGTTTTACTGAATTTAATGAAATGTTTATGCTACTTTGCTGCAAAATGTTGTCTGCTTCCTTTTTAAAAAAATTTTATTGTGCTTTAGGTGAGAGTTTACAGTGCAAATTAGCTTCTCATTCAAAAATGTATATACAAGTTCTTTTGTGATATTGGTTGCAACCTTGCATTGTGTGTCTGCTTCCTTTAAACACCGGAACATTTGACCCCCTTTTCCTAATTGAATCTCTTTTGTCTCTGGAATTTCATAATACATTTATTCTACTTCAGCTTTTCTTTTTTTTTTTTAATACAACATTTTACTGTGTTTTTGGTGAAAGTTTACACAGTAAATTAGCTTCCCATTTAACAAATTCTATACATATTGTTTCCCCGACGTGTCTGTCAGTTTGTTGTACTGTAAGGGCTTGCGTGTTGCTGTGATGCTGGAAGCTATGCCACCGGTATTCAGATACCAGCAGGGTCATCCATGGAGGACAGATTTCAGCTGAGCTTCTAGACTAAGACAGACTAGGAAGAAGGACCCCGCAGTCTACTTCTGAAAAGCATTAGCCAGTGAAAACCTTATGAATAGCAGTGGAACATTGTCTGATTTAGTGCTGGAAGATGAGCCCCCCGAGGTTGGAAGGCACTCAAAAGATGACTGGGGAAGAGCTGCCTCCTCAAAGTTGAATTGACCTTAATGATGTGAATGGAGTAAAGCTTTCGGGACCTTCATTTGCTGATGTGGCACGACTTAAAATGAGAAGAAACAGCTGCAAACATCCATTAATAATTGGAACCTGGAATGTACAAAGTATGAATCTAGGAAAATTGGAAATCATCAAAAATGAAATGGAACACATAAACATCGATATCCTAGGCATTAGTGAGCTGAAATGGACTGGTATTGGCCATTTTGAATCAGACAATCATATAGTCTACTATGTTGGGAATGACAACTCGAAGAGGAATGGTGTTGCATTCATCGTCAAAAAGAACGTTTCAAGATCTATCCTGAAGTACAACGCTGTCAGTGATAGGATAATATCCATACACCTACAAGGAAGACCAGTTAATATGACTATTATTCAAATTTATGCACCAACCACTAGGGCCAAAGATGAAGAAATAGAAGATTTTTATCAGCTGCTGCAGTCTGAAATTGATCGAACATGCAGTCAAGATGCATTGATAATTACTGGCGATTGGAACGCGAAAGTTGGAAACAAAGAAGAAGGATCAGCAGTTGGAAAATATGGCCTTGGTGACAGAAACAATGCCGGAGATTGAATGCTAGAATTTTGCAAGACCAGCGACTTCTTCATTGCAAATACCTTCTTTCACCAACATAAACGGCGACTATACACATGGACCGTGCCAGATGGAACACACAGAAATCAAATGGACTACATCTGTGGAAAGAGACGATGGAAAAGCTCAATATCATCAGTCAGAACAAGGTCAGGGGCTAACTATGGAACAGACCATCAATTGCTTATATGCAAGTTCAAGTTGAAACTGAAGAAAATCAGAGCAAGTCCACGAGAGCCAAAATATGACCTTGAGTATATCCCACCTGAATTTAGAGACCATCTGAAGAATAGATTTGACGCATTGAACACTAGTGACCAAAGACCAGACGAGTTGTGGAATGACATCAAGGACATCATCCATGAAGAAAGCAAGAGGTACTGAAAAGACAGGAAAGAAAGAAAAGACCAAGATGAATGTCAGAGGAGACTCTGAAACTTGCTCTTGAGCATTGAGCCGCTAAAGCAAAAGAAAGAATTCATGAAGTAGAAGAACTGAACAGAAGAATTCAAAGGGCGGCTTGAGAAGACAAAGTAAAGTATTATAATGACATGTGCAAAGAGCTGGAGATGGAAGACCAAAAAGGAAGAACACACTCGGCGTTTCTCAAGCTGAAAGAACAGAAGAAAAAATTCAAGCCTCGAGTTGCAATAGTGAAGGATTCTATGGAGAAAATATTCAGTGACGCAGGAAGCATCAAAAGAAGATGGAAGGAATACAGAGAGTCATTGTACCAAAAAGAATTAGTTGATGTTCAGCCATTTCAAGAGGTGGCATATGATCAGGAACCGATGGCACTGAAGGAAGAAGTCCAAGCTGCTCTGAAGGCATTGGCGAAAAACAAGGCTTCAGGAATTGATAGAATATCAATTGAGATGTTTCAACAAACAGATGCAGCACTGGAGGTGCTCACTTGTCTATGCCAAGAAATATGAAAGACAGCTTCCCGGCCAACTGACTGGAAGAGAGCCATATATATGCCTATTCCTGAGAAAGGTGATCCAACCGAATGTGGAAATTATAGAACAATATCATTAATATCACACACAAGCAAAATTTTGCTGAAGATCATTCAAAAACGGCTGTAACAGTATATCGACAGGGAACTGCCAGAAATTCAGGCCGGTTTCAGAAGAGAACGTGGAACCAGGGATATCATTGCTGACGTCAAATGGATCCTGGCTGAAAGCAGAGAGTACCAGAAGGATATTTACCTGTTTTTTATTGACTATGCAAGTCATTCGACTGTGTGGATCATAACACATTAGGATAACGTGATGAAGAATGGGAATTCCAGAACACTTAATTGTGCTCATGAGGAACCTTTACATAGATCAAGAAGCAGTTGTTCCGACAGAACAAGGGGATACTGGTTGGTTTAAAGTCAGGAAAGGTGTGTGTCAGGATTGTAGTCTTTCACCATACCTATTGAATCTGTATGCTGAGCAAATAATCCGAGAAGCTGGACTATACGAAGAACGGGGCATCAGGATTGGAGGAAGACTCATTAACAACCTGCGTTATGCAGATGACAAAACCTTGCTTGCTGAAAGTGAAGAGGACTTGAAGCACCTACTAATGAGGATCAGAGACCACAGCCTTCAGTATGGATTGCACCTCAGCATAAAGAAAACAGAAATCCTCACGACTGGACCAATGAGCAACATCATGATAAATGGAGAAAAGATTGAAGTTGTCAAGGATTTCATTTTACTTGGATCCACAATCAACAGCCATGGAAGCAGCAGTCAAGAAATCAAAAGACGCGTTGCACTGGGCAAATCTGCTGCAAAGGACCTCTTTAAAGTGTTGAAGAGCAGAGATGTCACCTTGAAGACTAAGGTGCGCCTGACCCAAGCCATGGTATTTTCAATCGCATCATATGCATGTGAAAGCTGGACAATGAATAAGGAAGACCGAAGAAGAATTGACGCCTTTGAATTGTGGTGTTGGCAAAGAATGTTGAGTATACCATAGACTGCCAAAAGAACAAACAGATCTGTCTTGGAAGAAGTACAACCAGAATGCTCTTTAGAAGCAAGGATGGCGAGACTGCGTCTTACATACTTTGGACTTGTTGTCAGGAGGGATCAGTCCCTGGAGAAGGGCGTCATGCTTGGCAGAGTACAGGGTCAGCGGAGAAGAGGAAGACCCTCAGCGAGGTGGATTGACACAGTGACTGCAACAGTGAGCCCAAGCATGGCAACGATTGTAAGGATGACTCCGGACTGGGCAGTGTTTCGTTCCATTGTCCATTGGGTGGCTATGAGTTGGAACCGACGCGACGGCACCTAACAACAACAACAACAATACATATTGTTTGGAAACCCTGGTGGCATAGTGGGTAAGTGCTGTGGCTGCTAACCAAAAGGTCGGCAGTTCGAACCCACCAGGCACTCCTTGGAAACCCTATGGGGCAGTTCTAGTCTGTCCTGTAGGGTCGCTATGAGTCAGAGACGACTTGACGGCAATGGGTTTTGTTTTTTTTTTAATACATGTTGTTCAGTTACATTAGTTACATTTTGCACAGTGAGTCAGCATTCTCATTATTTACTTTCTTGTTCCGTTTCCATTTATCTAGCTTTCCGAGGCCCTCACCCGTTTACTTCTCATTTTTGCTTTAGGGTAGATGTTGACTGTTTGGTCTCATATAGATGATTTTTTTTTAATGGGGCACAGTACTCACGGGTAACGAATCTGTTATTTAACTGAAAGGTGAGCTCCAGGTGTGGTTTCAGTACAGAGTTTAAAGGGTTTCTCAGAGCGATAGTCTCAGGGGCACTTCAGATTCTTAAGCTGTTGGTATCTCCTTGTTGCCTGTATTCAAATTCTCTAGCCTGGTCTCACAGCTGTCCCCAGTCAAACTGAACTCATCTCTTCCCAGGGCTTTTATATGCTTATGGCTTTTGCTCAGATACTTTCCTCAGCCTATAGTATCACAGTGTTTGCATGTCCAATCATTTTTTCTCTTAGAGCTCCGTATACAAATAACAGTTTTCAGTGAAATGGGGAGAGATTTCCAATCTAGCGTATGATTATTTTAATATTTTTTGTAAAAGCATTTCTTGAAACTTTTAATGTTAAGAATATGAAGGAAATTTTTTTAGATAGTAAATTATATTCATTATATTAATAATATATTAGTATATTAATAATGAGTCTCTGGTTGCTGCAAACAGTTAATGTGCTCAACTGCTAACTGAAAGGTTGAAGGTTCAAGTCCACCCAGAAGCACCTTAGAAGAAAGGCCTGGCGTTCTCCTTCCAACAAATCAACTGTTACCTCCACAGTTGTACTCTGACACACCTGGGGTTGCCATGAGTTAGAATTGACTGGATGACAACTGGTTTTATATTAATAGTAGTACTTACTTCATAGGAATATTACGAGCATTGAGTTAATACATGTAACTTGCTTAAAACAGTGTGGTACTTCAAGCAACTTGCAGGACCATAGTCTTGGGGGACAACTTAGTCAGTTGGCATAACGTAGTTCTCAAAGATAATGTCCTACAAACATAATGTCCTATTTTGGTGAGTAGCGTCTGGGGTCTTAAAAGCTTACAAGCAGCCATCTAAGATACAACTGTTGGTCTCTACTCGTATGGAACAAAAGAGAATGAAGGAAACCAAAGACTCAAAGAAGAAACTAGTCCACAGGACTAATAGCTTACACGAACCACGGCCTTGTCTAACCTGAGACCAGAAGAACTAGATGGTGCCTGGATATGACTACTGACTGTTCTCACCAGGGACACAATAGAAGGTCCTATATAAAATGGGAGGAAAATGTAGAAGAAAACTCAAATTCCTAAAAGAGGCCAGGCCCACTGGACTGGTAGAGACTAGAGGAATCCCTGAGACTATTGCCCTAAGATACTCTTTGAACTTGGAACTGAAGCTATTTCTGGAGGTCGTCTTTCAAACAAATAATACATTGGCTCATAAAATAAACAAGACCACCCATGAGTAATGTGTTCCCTTAAACAATCAACTATTTGAGACCAAACAGTCAACATTTACACGAATTAAAGATGAGAAGGCAAAGAGGGAAAGGAAAGCTATATCAATGGAAACAGAACAGAGCAGAAACAATAACAATGCTGACACACTGTGAAAATTGTTACCAATGTCACCAAACAATTTGAATTAAAAACTGTTAAATGGGAACCTAATTTGTTGTGTAAACTTTAACCTGAAATACATTAAAATATTATTTAAAAAAACAAACAAACCGCATAGCATGTAGTAAGTGCTTAATAAATGTTAGCTGTTAGTATTATAATTTGCACGGACTTGTCACCTCTCATTCTATTCAACATGCCTTGAAGCAAATACACTGAAACACAGCAGGTAACTATAAATATTATTCCATTCTTTTCCTCGTTACATGGAAATATTGGCACTTCTGCATGGCACATTTTAAAAATTTCTGCTACAAGTTAAAATATTGTGCTAGGAATTAGGGATATGAAGAAAAGGCCAAGATGTAGTTCTCTTAGCTGAGTTAGGGCTTTGAACAAGAAAACGGGAATTTGTGAGCAGGCAGAAAGAAGGAGGAATTCCAGGTAGAGGGGACAGCCTGTGCAAAGGCCCTGAGGCAGTGTGTTTGGGAAATTGCAGAGACTTCAGTGTTGCTGGAGCAGAAGGACTGAGCTAGACACAGTCAGAGAATGGGCAGCGGCCAGGTCCCAAGGTTGTGTAGGTCCTGTGAGTGTAAAGAGCCTTTGAAGCCTTCTGAGCAGGACAATGACATGTCCACATTTGTAAAAATCATTTTTCCCCTGATTATAAAAGCGATACATGTTTCTTATAGAAAATAGGGAGTGACTGCTAATGGGGAAATCCAAAACCAAACCTGTTGCCGTCGAGTCAGTTCTGACTCATAGAGACCCTATAGGACAGAGTAGAACTGCCCCATAGGGTTTCCAAGGCTGTCATCTCTACAGATGCAGACCACCACATCTTTCTCCCAAGGAGCGGTTGCTGGGTTTGAACCGATGACCTTTAGATTAGCAGCTCAACACTTAACGACTGTGCCACCAGTATTCCTCACTAATGGGTACAGGGTTTCTTTTGGGGGGTAATGAAAATGCTTTAAAATTAATCAGTGGTGATGGTGGCACAGGTCTGTGAATATACCAAAAACTATTGAAATGGACACTTGGAATGGGTGAATTATGTAGTATGCGAATTATATTTCAATAAAACTATTACCAAAAAAATTAAAAATAAAACAAAAGAATTGAAGTAACTTGCCTTCAGTTATGCAGGCAAAGTGTAGGAGTTGAGATTTCCACTCAGGCAGCCTGGCTCCAGACTCTGTGATCATAGCCACGTACCATGCTGTTTTCATCCCCATCTCAATTTGCTTACCATAAAGTGTGGAATTAAAGGGTGTGACTTCAGATCTGCAGTCTCAGTGGAGTGCTTTGGTAGCCCTGGGAAGGTCTTTTGCAGGGGATCAGAAGGCCACTTGGGGGCGGTGCTGGTTCAGTGGTAGAATTCTCACCTTCCCTGGGGAAAACCTGGAATCCCTGAGTGACACGGCCTGTCTGTTAACTGTTAGGCTTTTAACTGAGAGTTGGGAAGTTCCAGTTTTTCCAGAGGCAACTCAGAAGAAAGGCCTGATGACTTACAGCCACCGAAAATCTTACGGAGCGCTCTGACACGCGTGTGGTCGCCGTGAGTGGGACTCCATGGCAGCTGTTACTGGCATACGGGGGAGACCCAGGTTTGAGTCCTGGCCAGTATGCCTCCTGCACAGCCATCACCCATCTGTCAGTGAAGGCCGTGTGTCGCTGTGACTCTGTATAGGTTTCAGTGGAGCTTCCAGACTAAGACTAGGCAGAAGGGTCTGGCGATCTCCTTCCAAAAATCAGTCAGTGAAAACCCTATGGATCACAATGGTCTGATGCCCAGCGGATGGTAGCGATGGCACAGGACCAGGCAGCATTTATTCCGTTGTGCATGGGGTCACCGTGGGTCGGGGGCTGACTCACCGGCAGCAAACAACCACAAGGCCAGTTAGGTCATTGAAATAATGCAAGACTTGCGCTCACAGTGACAATTGAGGTAGAGAGAAGAGGATTTATTTGGGAATGAGTCTTCCAAGTATTCAGAATTCAGTAAACTGTCTCAGCTATCGATAGCCATATCTGGAAGCTGGCCTCCACTGTCTTAAGAATTATTTTTTTCTCCTTTTTTACACTGAAGTTCTTTCTCAGGTTGGGCACACAATGTTAGGAACCCCAAGTACTCTATCGTGAATGCGTGTTTTCCTGAACTTCACTCTCATCCCAGAAGGAAAATGGACCAAGTAACAAAGGTAAGTCATCTAGATTAAACTTTTTATAAGAACCACTTTGCTGACCTCTTTTTCAGTAACGAGGAAGGGACAGAGATGGAGAGAAGTCCTGACTTGGCACTTGAGTGCTTTAAACGTGTAAATGTTGATGAAGTGCTTTGCTGTAATGCTTCTCTGCGATTTCTTGAGGGGCACTTTGCTGGGAAGGCTGGTGGTGTTAACTTCATTTTGCAAATCAGGTAACTAAGGCTGGAGAAATGAAGAGAACCCAAGCCATGTCCCTAAGGGAAGTAAACTGCAGCAGCCCTGCTAGAAAACACTACAGCATGGGAGAGGAAAGAATTCTTCTAGTATCTTTAACCTTTACCTTGACCTAGTGAAATGAGAAGCCTCTGTGGTGCAATGGTTAAGCACTTTGCTGCTAACTGAAAGGTCAGTGGTTCGAACCCACCAGCTGCTGCATGGGAGAGAAGACCCAGCAGTCTGCTCCCATAAAGACTTATATAGCCTTGGAAACCCTATGGCGCAGTTCTACCCTGCCCCATTGGGTCACTGTGAGTCAGAGTCAGCTCAGTGGAACACCTGGTCTTATAAAGTATTTCCATTTTTTAACATTCAAAGTAGGAATTCCAATCTTAAGTTTATTTTGTACAAAATGATGTGGGTTTTTTGTTTTTTTGGTCAATAGTTTTTCCCCGTACTGTTCATTTTTCAGTAAGGTGAACAACACTTAAGTTAACATGAAAGCAGTGGCCCCAGTCGGGGACTTTGCCGGAGCTTTGTCTTTTTTTTTTTTTTTTGTCTTAGCGCATGTTGAGCACGGCCTCAGTGATTATGTGAGGAAGCATGCCCAGTATGTATTCTGCTTTTTCTAAGGGTTGAAGACATAACCCTCTGTTCCCAGCAGGTGGAGTTTTACTACGTGAAATTCATCTTTTCCATAAACGATCACGTTTACCCCTTTCAAGCAGAGTAATGTTGGGGAGGACTTCAAAACTTCCTGGCACTGTTTTTCCATATTTCCTTTCAGAGAGTTAAAGTTTTTTAAAGAAAGGAAGCGTTAATAAGTTGTTTAGCAGTTTGCTTTCAAGGGAGTTGACAAATAGGCAGTGCTTTAGATTTGAGGGAAACCTTGGTGGCACAGTAGTTAAGTGCAACAGCTGCGAACTAAGACATCAGCAGTTCAAATCCGCCAGGCGCTCCTTGGAAACTCTATGGGGCAGTTCTACTCTGTCCTATAGGGTCACTATGAGTCGGAATCGACTCGCCAGCAGTGGGTTTGGGTTTTTGGTTTTTAGATATGAGAAACAAGCCACGCTTTGGAGAGCTTCGGTAGCTCCAGATGAGAAGGGTTTGAATGTTTCTTTTGACCCAATTTGCAGCCTTGCATTTCCCCTCCCCTCCCTACCACGTGTCTGTCAGTTTGTCGTACTGTGGGGGCTTGTGTGTTGCTGTGATGCTGGTAGCTATGCCACCGGTATTCAGATACCAGCAGGGTCACCCATGGAGGACAGGTTTCAGCTGAGATTCCAGACTAAGACAGACTAGGAAGAAGGACCCCGCAGTCTACTTCTGAAAAGCATTAGCCAGTGAAAACCTTGAATAGCAGCAGAACATTGTCTGATATAGTGCTGGAAGATGAACTCCCCAGGTTGGAAGGCACTCAAAAGATGACTGGGGAAGAGCTGCCTCCTCAAAGTAGAGTCGACCTTAATGACGTGGATGGAGTAAAGCTTTCGGGAGCTTCATTTGCTGATGTGGCATGACTCAAAATGAGAAGAAACAGCTGCAAACATCCATTAATAATCGGAACCTGGAATGTACAAAGTATGAATCTAGGAAAATTGGAAATCGTCAAAAATGAAATGGAACGCATAAACATCTATATCCTAAGCATTAGTGAGCTGAAATGGACTAGTATTGGCCATTTTGAATCAGACAATCATATAGTCTACTATGTTGGGAATGACAACTCGAAGAGGAATGGTGTTGCATTCATCGTCAAAAAGAACGTTTTTCAAGATCTATTCTGAAGTACAACACTGTCAGTGATAGGATAATATCCATACGATTACAAGGAAGACCAGTTAATCCGAGTATTATTCAGATTTATGCACCAACCACTAGGGCCAAAGATGAAAAAATAGAAGATTTTTATCAGCTGCTGCAGTCTGAAATTGATCGAACATGCAGTCAAGATGCATTGATAATTACTGGCGATTGGAACGCGAAAGTTGGAAACAAAGAAGAAGGATCAGCAGTTGGAAAATACGGCCTTGGTGATAGAAATGATGCCGGAGATCAAGTGCTAGAATTTTGCAAGACCAACGACTTCTTCATTGTAAATACCTTCTTTCACCAACATAAACGGTGACTATTTTTATAACCACGGACCTCGCCAGATGGAACACACAGACATCAAATTGACTACATCTGTGGAAAAAGATGATGGAAGAGCTCAATATCATCAGTCAGAACAAGGCCAGGGGCTGACTGGAACAGACCATCAATTGCTCATATGCAAGTTCAAGTTGAAACTGAAGAAAATCAGAGCAAGTCCACGAGAGCCAAAATATGACCTTGAGTATATCCCACCTGAATTTAGAGACCATCTGAAGAATAAATTTGACACATTGAACACTAGTGACCAAAGACCAGACGAGTTATGGAATGACATCAAGGACATCATCCATGAAGAAAGCAAGAGGTCACTGAAAAGACAGGAAAGAAAGAAAAGACCAAGATGAATGTCAGAGGAGACTCTGAAACTTGCTCTTGAGCGTCGAGCAGCTGAAGCAAAAGCAAGAATTCATGAAGTAAAAGAACTGAACAGAAGATTTCAGAGGGCCTCTTGAGAAGACAAAGTATTATAATGACATGTGCAAAGAGCTGGAGATGGAAAACCAAAAGGGAAGAACACACTCGGCGTTTTTCAAGCTGAAAGAACAGAAGAAAAAATTCAAGCCTCGAGTTGCAATAGTGAAGGATTCCATGGGGAAAACATTAAATGATGCAGGAAGCATCAAAAGAAGATGGAAGGAATACATAGAGTCATTATACCAAAAAGAATTAGTTGATATTCAACCATTTCAAGAGGTGGCATATGATCAGGAACCGATGGTACTGAAGGAAGAAGCCCAAGCTGCTCTGAAGGCATTGGCGAAAAACAAGACTCCGGGAATTGATGGAATATCAATTGAGATGTTCCAACAAATGAATGCAGCACTGGAGGTGCTCACTCGTCTATGCCAAGAAATATGGAAGACAGCTTCCTGGCCAACTGACTGGAAGAGAGCCATATTTATGCCTATTCCCAAGAAAGGTGATCCAACCGAATGTGGAAATTATAGAACAATAGCATTAATATCACACGCAAGCAAAATTCTGCTGAAGATCATTCAAAAACGGCTGCAACAGTATATCGACAGGGAACTGCCAGAAATTCAGGCCGGTTTCAGAAGAGGACGTGGAACCAGGGATCATTGCTGATGTCAGATGGATCCTGGCTGAAAGCAGAGAATACCAGAAGGATGTTTACCTATGTTTTATTGACTATGCAAAGGCATCCGACTGTGTGGATCATAACAAACTATGGATAACACTGTGAAGAATGGGAATTCCAGAACACTTAATTGTGCTCATGAGGAACCTTTACATAGATCAAGAGGCAGTTGTTCAGACAGAACAAGGGGATACTGATTGGTTTAAAGTCAGGAAAGGTGTGCAGCAGGGTTGTATTCTTTCACCATACCTATTTAATCTGTTTGCTGAAAAAATAATCTGAGAAGCTGGACTATATGAAGAAGAACGAGGCATTAGGATTGAAGGAAGACTTCTTAACAACCTGCGTTATGCCAATGACACAACCTTGCTTGCTGAAAGTGAAGAGCACTTGAAGCACTAATGAAGATCAAAGACCACAGCCTTCAGTATGGATTACACCTCAACATAAAGAAAACAAAAATCCTCACAACTGGACCAATGAGCAACATCATGCTAAACGAGAAAAGATTGAAGTCAAGGATTTCATTTTACTTGGATCCACAATCAACAGCCATGGAAGCAGCAGTCAAGAAACGGAAAGACACATTGTACTGGGCAAATCTGCTGCAAAGAACCTCTTCAAAGTGTTGAAGAGCAAAGATGTCACCCCGAAGACAAAGGTGCGCCTGACCCAAGCCATGGTATTTTCAGTCGCATCATATGCATGTGAAAGCTGGACAATGAATAAGGAAGACCGAAGAAGAGTTGACGCCAAAAGAACGAACAGATCTGTCTTGGAAGAAGTACAACCAGAATGCTCCTTAGAAGCAAGGATGGCGAGACTGCGTCTTACATACTTTGGACATGTTGTCAGGAGGGATGAGTCCTTGGAGAAGGACATCATGCTTGGCAGAGTACAGCGTCAGTGGCAAAGAGGAAGACCCTCAAAGAGGTGGATTAACACAGTGGCTGCAACAATGAGCTGAAGCATAACAATGATTGTGAGGATGGCGCAGGACTGGGCAGTGTTTCGTTCTGTTGTGCATAGGGTCACTATGAGTCGGAACCGACTCGACGGCACCTAACGACAACAACAATTTCCCCTCCCCCCAAAATTAAAAACCAAGCACACCGTCAAGTTGATTCCAACTCATAGCAACCCTATAGGACACAGTAAACTCCATAGAGTTTCCAAGGAGCGCCTGGTGGATTTGAACTGCTGACCTTTTGGTTAGCAGCCATAGTTCTTAACCACTATGCCACCAGGGTTTCCTGTCCTATCCCAGCAACTGTAAATTTGGGGCTGTTTCTGCCAGCTGTGCTGCCCTTCTGCAGCCCCCAGAGGAGACAGGCCCGTGGAGGACCAGCAGGTCCTGTTTTTCTTGATCCCATGCCTGAACCCAGAAGAGCAAGGGTACAGAAAAATCTCCCAAGGTTAGCATGAGACCAGCGTGTGACACTCTGAGAGTCCCCGGGCAGCTGTCTGGCTGGGGTGTGAGCCTTCTGGAGGACAGAAGAGCCTCCGGGGGTCAGTGAGGGAATTTCCCAGTGTCACCGGGCTGTGGTCTGGCTGGGCCGTGAGCCTCCTGGAGATTGCTCTGCCTCAGTACTGTGAGGCCCAAGCATCAGTCCCTGCTGGTCTCTGCGCCCCCCCTCCCCACCCCCACCCCGGTCTGCTTCATGAACCATTAGCACAGGTCCCCGTACTTGGCCAGGGTGTGGCCTGTGCCAATTTTCTCACAGTTAGATCTTGCCCTGCAACTCCTGGAAATGTGCCTTCACCCCCTTTTCTATTGCTGCATAACAAGCCACCCAAACCTAGTGGCAGAAGACAGCGACATTCATTTATCATCATCTGCTATGGCTCTGGGAGTTGTGGGCACAGTTGGGCAGTTCTCCTTGGGGTCTCCTATGGTATAGTCAGACAGGAGCTGGGCTGGAGTCATCTTGAAGGTCCCTCATGTTCACCAGCCTGCTGGCTGACACTGGCTATCACTGTAGGGGAGCACCCGCATGGCCTCCATATGTGGCCGGGGCTTCCTCGTGGCCCAGTGGCTGCTTCCAAGGGTGGTGGCCCCCAGAGAGAGCCAGGAGGAAGCAAATAACTTCTAACCAGCCTCTCAAGTAACTTGGTATCATTTCTGCTGTGTTCTGTTCGTTAGAGCAGATTACTAAGGCCAAGGAAAGGGCAGTTATACTCCACCTCTTGATAGAAGGAGTGTCAAAGAGTTATTTTAAAGCTACCACCCACTGCACATCCTTTGGGCCCCAGATTCCTGCCTTAGCTTTAGTCCGAATCAGCTAAATCTCTGTTCAGATTCAATCTGTGGACCCCAAGGACTGGGGGAGGGAAAGTTGTGGGTAATTTCTCCTGGATTCCCATGTAGCTACCAGCTCCTGGCACCCCCAGCGTACCTTGTAGTTTTCGAGGCTAGCTTTCTACAGGGAGCTGTTATGTCTGTAATAAGGGGTTCATTTTACAGATACAGTATAAATGGGTTTTGTTGTTAGGTGCCCTCAAGTTGGTTCTGACCCATAGTGACCCTAAGTACAACAAAATGAAACACCACCCAGTCCTGTGCCATCCTCAAAATCATTGCTATGTTTGAGCCCATTGTTGCAGCAACTGTGTCAGTCCATCTCATTGAAGGTGTTCCTCTTTTTCACTGACCCTCTGCTTTACCAAGCATGATGTCCTTGTCCAGGGACTGGTCCCTCATGATAACATGTCCACAGTGCTTGGGATGATCTCTTGCCAACCTCACTTCTAAGGAGCATTCTGAGTATACTTCTTCCAAGACAAATTTGTTCCTTCTCGCAGTCCATGGTATAGTCAGTATTCTTTGCCAGCACCATAATTCTGAGGTATCAATTCTTCTTCGGTCTTCCTTTTTTACTGTCCAGCTTTCACATGCCTCTGAGGGGATTGAAAATACCATGGCTTGGGTCAGACACGCCTTAGTCCTCAAAGTGACGTTTTTGCCTTTTAACACTTTGAAGAGGTCTTTGCAGCAGACTTGCCCAACGTAATACGTAGTTTGACTTCTTGACTGCTGCTTACATGGGCATTGATTATAGATCCAAGTAAAATGAAATCCTTGACAATTTCCATCTCTTCTCCATTTTTTATGATGTTGCTTCTTGGTCCAGTTGTGAGGTTTTTTTTTTTTTTTTTTTTTTTTTTTTATGTTGAGGTGTAATCCATACTGAAGACTGGGGTCTCTGATTTTCATCAGTAAGTACTTCAAGTCCTCTTGGCTTTCAGCAGCCAAAGTTGTGTTATCTGTATAATGCAGGTTGTTAATGAACCTTCCTCCAATCCTAATGCCATGCTGTTCTTAACATAGTTCAGTTTCTTGGATCGTTTGAGCAGCATACAGATTGAGTAAGTATGGTTAAAGGATACAGCCCTGACACACACCTCTCCTGACTTTAAACCGCTCAGCATCCCCTTGTTCTGTTCAAACAACTGCCTCTTGATCTGTGTACAGGAAGGGAATACAAATAGAGGGGCTCATGTATGGTTTTTTTTTTTTTAGATCTTTAATTTGAAATTTTAGTAAGACCAGGGTTTTCAAGCCTTCCATAAGTTTGATTTTAGTTGAGCGTTCTGTGGATGGCCAAGTCAACATTCTGAGGAATTGAGTCTGCTGGCCCAGTTTGTGTCTGCCTCTGAATAAATTCCCCACGATGCAGTCGTGCCAGGGAGATCAGAGATCAAGCACCGCAGGGCACTCTGGCCAGGGTACCCTTTGGCCAGAGGTCCCTCGAGTCCATGCCTCTGTAGAGGAATGACAGTCAACAGTGATCACAAGGCACAGAGATGCCCCCAATTTAATTTAATTCCAGACTCAAGTCTTGTTCTTGAAATTGAACGGTTAGGTAATCCTTATTCTATGTGCCTTAATAGGAAAGGTTTCGTGGATAAAGTGAGATTTGGATAAGCTTTTGAAGAAGGCAAGAAGAGTGCTTGGAGTGGAAAATCCTTTCAAAAGGAATTATATTAGAAAATGGTGTTTGAAATAAAAACCAAGGTTAGCAATATAGCATGTAGGATTACTGTCTTTTTTTTTTAGGTGAAGACAGTAATCCTACATGCTATATTGCTAACCTTGGTTTTTATTTCAAACACCATTTTCTAATATAATTCCTTTTGAAAGGATTTTCCACTAAAGGAAATAAAAATAGCACTTTTTAGCATTTCTGGTATTCAGTGATTCAGCCCCTTAAGAAAATGAGCTACTAATCGTGTTTCTTGTGTCCAGAGACCTAAATGGTATTCTATGATGACCTATATTCATAGTTATAACTTTCTTCACTTGGTATTTGTGGATTAGCAAAACAGCCAGTTTATATCTGAATACAAAGAAGAAAGAGTTTATCATATTATAAAAATAGGGTGATTGCTTTTAGGGTTTTTTATTAGGCTAGAAAAATAACTCTATTATTTTAAAATTTATCATTTTACCTTGAGCAGCCAAGGGCTCTCTAAAATTAAAATCTCTACTCTTTAAAACTACCATGTGTCTTGTCAGTTTGTACTGTGGTGCCTTGTGTGTTGCTGTGATGCTGGAAGCTATGCCACCAGTATTCAGATACCAGCAGGGTCACCCATGGTGGACAGGTTTCAGTGGAGCTTTCAGACTAAGACAGACTAGGAAGAAGGACTTCGCAGTCTACTTTTGAATAAATTGGCCGGTAAAAACCTTATGAATAACAGCAGAACATTGTCTGATATAGCGCCGGAAGATGAGCCTCTCAGGTTGGAAGGCATTCAAAAGATGACTGGAGAAGAACTGCCCCCTCAAAGTAGAGTTGACCTTAATGACGTGGATGGAGTAAAGCTTTTGAGACCTTCATTTGCTGATGTGACATGACTCAAAATGAGAAGAAAGAGCTGCAAACATCTATTAGTAATCAGAAAGTGGAATTACCAAGTATGAATATAGGAAAATCAGAGGTCGTCATAAGTGAAATGGAACACGTAAACATTGATGTCCTAGGTATTAGTGAGCTGAAATGGACTGGTATTGGCCATTTTGAATCGGACAATCATATGGTCTACTATGCTGGGAATGACAAATTGAAGAGGAGTGGCTTCATGTTCATTGTCAAAAAGAACATTTCAGGATCTATCCTGAAGTACAATGTTGTTGTGATAGGATAATATCCATACACCTACAAGAAAGACCAGTTAATATGACTGTTCTTCAGATTTATACATCAACCACTAAGGCCAAAGATGAAATTGAAGATTTTTACCAACTTCTGTAGTCTGAAATTGATTAAACATGCAATCAAGATGCATTGATAAATACTGGCAATCGGAATGCAAAAGGTGGAAACAAAGAAGAAGGATTGGTAGTTGGAAAATATGGCCTTGGTGATAGAAAAGATGCTGGAGATCTCATGATAGAATTTTGCAAGACCAACGCCTTCTTCATTGCCAATACCTTTTTTCACCAACGTAAATGGTGACTATACACATGGACCTCGCTGGATGGAATACACAGGAATCCAATCGACTACATCTGTGGAAGGAGATGATGGAAAAGCTCAATATCATCAGTCAGAACAAGGCCAGAGGCCAACCTTTTAACAGGCCATCAGTTGCTCATCTGCAAGTTCAAGTTGAAGCTGAAGAAAATTAGAACAAGTCAACGAGAGCCAAAGTACAACCTTGAGTATATCCCACCTGAATTTAGAGACCATCTCAAGAATAGATTTGACACATTGAACACTAATGACCAAAGACCAGATGAGTTGTGGAATGACATCAAACACATAATATATGAAAAAAACAAGAGGTCATTAAAAAGACAAGAAAGAAAAGACCAAAATGGATGTCACGGACCGCCAGAAGAATGAAAAAAATCTGTCTTGGAATAAGTACAGCCAGAATGCTCCTTAGAAGCAAGGATGGTGAGACTTTGTCTCACATACTTTGAACATGTTATCAGGACAGACCAGTCACTGGAGAAGGACATCATGCTTGGTAAAATAGAGGGTCAGCAACAAAGATGAATACCCTCTATGAGATCTATTGACACCATGGCCGCAACAATGAGCTGAAACGTAACAATGATTATGAGGATGGCGCAGGACCGGGCAGAGTTTCATTCTGTTGTACATGGGGTCACTATGGGTTGGAATTGATGACACCAAACAACAACTCTTAAAAAAAAAAAAAAAAGCAGTGCACCTAAATGAAGTAGAAATGATAAGAGAGGAAGCTTGACTGCTTGGCTGTGGGAAAGATTTCCATCATTCTTGTTGTTGATTTCTTGCATTATAGAATTATGGGTAAACTTTTGTGACCTTAACTGTCATTCTCTTAGTTGCATGTATATCTTGTCAACAAGTTGGTATGTGGTAGCTATGACATATGAAGTCTCAGTAAATTTCACTGGCGTGACTAAGACAGTTTCATTAAAATAATACGAGGTTCGTAATAGGACATTTCCATGAAAAGTCAAGGTTGTGCTTGGCAAGGCATCTTGGCTTAGTTGACATTTTCTCATAAAACTTTTGACAAGGGGAAAAAAAGCTCAAAGTTCTGTTTGATGTTCTGAAATAAAGTTGTTATCTTTTTGAGTTGTTACCCAGCTAGCTTACAGTAATGGTCAGGTCCTGTTTATAGCTCACCGAGATGTCTTCAAGGTGATTTGAAAATGTTACAGACACTTTAGCTAGTTGCCTGCTTTTCAGATTCCTGCAGGCTGCTGGCAGTTAGGTCTCTTGTTCCTCAGATATGCCATATTTTCAAATTGTTATAAATTCTGGTCCTGGGTTCCCAAGGCACAAGTTCCACAAATAACCACTTCTTAGCTTCTTACACTTAGTTAACTGTATAAGGAGTTTCCATGGGGAAGAGTTCCTTTCCTTGTGCAGTCCATTTGGGTGTTTATAGTTAAAATGTTATTTTACTATGACTCTTTCCTTCTGCACATAAACACTTAATCCTGAAACATGAAATTATTTTGCATTATTCTTTGAGTGTGGGTCATCCTCCTAATTGTTTAGGATACAGATTATAGAGGAATGGATAGTGGTTCTCAAACTTGTGATATGCATCAGAGCCATTTGGGGAGTTTGTTGAAAATATAAATAACTCAGATCCCACCCAATACCCACAAAATCAGAATCTCTGGGGGTGAGACCTGATCATCTTTATTTTTAGCAAACTTTTTGGATGACTCTGATATACTTCAAAATCCCTTTACCGCTGTCTTTGGATGTGACCTGTCTGCTACTTTTTTCAGGTTATCCGCTTGCACAGAAATGCATTTAGAAAATCTTTGATCCATTTCCATGAAAAGAAATAATACTGATAACTACTACCATGTACTCATTGCCTGCCATGAGCCAGCCATTGTGCTAGACACCTTGGATATGCTTTCTCATTTAATCTTCACAATAACCCTTCTGGGTAATTATCGTTCTCCCCACTTATAGGTTAAGAAATGGGGATCAGCGAATTAAAATGTCTTGTCATGGTTACCCAGCAAGAAAATGGTAGAGTAGGGATTTGAACCCAGGTCTTTATAATTTTTTCATCTTTGTCTACATGAAATGTGGTCTAAAATAAAGATTTTAAATATTACAAAGTGTCTGGATTAGGAACAATCCACTGCTGTCAAGTTGTAAATCTTTACAGAAGCCAATTGCCACATCTTTCTTCTGCAGAATGGCTGGTGGGTTCAAACCGCCAACCTTTCAGTTCACAGCCAAGCCCTTAACCATTGTGCCACCAATCAGGGCAGTAGTGTGTTAACTTGGATTTGGGGGGAGCGTTATTTTCTTCCCTCAAAACATAGCCTTCAAGGCAAGGGAAAAGCAGGAGAGGGCAAAGAAGTGCTGATATGGGTGAATATTCACCTATTCCAACTGCTCAGGATGGCCAGTCTCACCAGGCCTGCCCAGTGGAGGAATTCCATGCAGAGAACCTGCGAGCTTCCAAGGCTGCCTCCTCTGAGGCCTGATGGGGCTGGTTTTACGCCTTATCAAACTGGCAGAATGAACACCTGGAATCTTGTCTCGTTCTGGATTCTAGTTTTTTCCAGCCATCAATCAAGCAGCCCTAAGTCTTGTAGATTTGAATTGTCTCCCAGGTAACCTCACAGGGCAAAAACAAAGGAAAAGACACAGTTTTTCAGCCATTTTGCGAACTGATTGGGGGGGCGGAACCTTTCATTTTGTTTCTTATATATAGAGAAAAGAGCTAAAATGTATTGTATGGGGTTCAATCTAGGAAATGGATTTTATTATGAAAACCAGCAGTTGATTCAGTTGAACAGGCAGAGACGAGAAACCTAAAATCAACGATTACAAAGTGCTTTGTAAAGTGCCATGAAATAGAAGTGAAGTGTTAAACATGAGTAGGATCGAGCTTATTGTTGTAACAAAATTCTAATAGTAGGAACGGTAGTCCTCTGAGAAGAATATAATCATTTTTTATTTTTATGGGGTTTTTTTTGGTGATGGTTGTTCTTTTGTTTTGCTTTCTCGTAAATTGGCTTCCTAGAAATGTTGCAGCAGCTCCACCAGCAGCTGCTAGAAGCTGAACGGAGGTCAATGACATACCTGAAACGGTACAATAAGATCCAGGCCGACTACCACAATCTCATTGGAGTCACGGCAGAGCTGGTGGATTCTCTGGAGGCCACAGTTAGTGGCAAGATGGTAAGGAAAATCCTCAGTCGTACACAGCGATACCTACGAGAGCCAGAACTCGCCGGGATGACTTTGTTTTTCCGGGTCTCGAAAGTTTTCTGCCTTTGATAGGGTGTAGTCTTGCTTCTTTTAGTGGAAAGTATTTGAGTTTTCCTTCTCTGAAAGGTTTCTGCCTTACATGGTTCCAGCTGTCTCAGGTTTTACTGTAGATGCCTGTTTCAAGAAAAAGAAGTGTCATGGGCATGGACCATGTTAATACAGGATTCCTGGTCACTCCCAAGCCAAGGGAGCCTGCCTCTGACTTTAACACGTCATGTGCGCAAAGGAAGAACCCAAGCTGCTGTCTCAAGCTGTGTTTAATCATGCACTTGAAATATTTTCCCTGACACATTATCTACCTTAGCTTTATTTTTCTACTTTATTCTTTCTGTTGTGAAGGCTAAATTGTGTGGCACCAGAAAAAAACAAAGCAAAGCTATATGGTAGCATAAAAACGGAGGGGAGTGGAGAGGGAGACCTTGCTGCTAGTATGTAGGAAAGCAACTGGTTTTCACATATTTGTATCCAGCTACCTTTGGAAACTCTATTAATCCGATAGTTTTTTTGTTGATTACTTTATATTCTATTTTGACAGTCATGTCATCTGCTTGGGAAAGTGACTACATGTTGAAAGATGACACAGGGGAGGTAGTTGGGTAAAGGCCATGAAGAGATTTGTAGGCCAGGCTGAGGAATTTATGTTTTATCCTGTAGCTAGTCAGGAGCTGTGAAATATATATTTTCAAAACAGGACTTAGAACTTTTTAAATTAATTAGCTTTTTGGGTTTTTTTATTTTAACTTTAGTACAAAGAAAGTGCCAGAAACAAAAGAAAATGGCTCATATAACCCATTAACAACAAAAAAAGAGGAAGCCATGCACATAGTTAGAAAATGTAAACAGTACAGAAAGAAATAAAACGAGTTCCTTCTCCCCCCCCCGCCCCATTAAAAAATTACTGCTGTTGTCCCGGGCGTGTCTCCTTACAGCCAGGGTGGGTATTACAGCTGGCGTACATGCTGACCACAGATGAACGATGGGCCCTGCTGCTGGGGATACCAAGCCGAGGCTCCAGACCTCCAGGCAGAAACGCTGAAGGGGGATCGAGACAGGGCGGAGAATGGAGGCTGGCTCTTAGCTAGTCTGTTTTTCATTGTAAAGTCAATTCATGCTCACGGTAAAAAAAAATTAAAAAAAAAATTTAAACAGTTCAGAGAAGTACGTAAAACCAAACCACTGCCATCAAGTCGATTCCGACTCGTAGCAACCCCATGTGACAGAGTAGAACTGCCCCAAAGTGCTTCCAAGGCTGTAATCTTTACAGAAGCAGACTGCCACATCTTTCTCCCTCGGAGCGGCTGGTGGGTTTGAACTGTGCCACCAGGGCTCCTGAGGAGTACATAGTACATAGTAAGAAGCAAGAGTCCCACCCCCATTCCTTAGTCTCATTTCTTCATTGGAATTCAATGTTAACATTTTCTTGTATATTATCTCAGAATGTTTCTATGCACGTGCGTGTGTATATGCTCATACGTGTACATATATGTAGCATACGTGTATGTACTTTGGATACTATTATGCATTACTGTTCTGAAACTTGCAGTGTATCATGCAGCGCTTTCCCTGTGACCACACCTACCTCATTCCTTTTAATGCTGGTGTATCACTCCATTGTAAGAGTGTACCGTAACTCATTACATCGCCAGTGGTGAGCAGTTAGTGGAGTTTTCTACTATTAATAAATATATATTGCCATGAACATCCTTGTATATACATTATACCTTTGAATATACCAAAAAAAAAAAAAAAAAAACCCACTGCCATCGAGTTGATTCCGACTCATAGCAACCCCATAAGACAAAGTAGAACTGCCCCATAGAGTTGCCAAGGAGCGCCTGGTAGGTTAGAACTGCTGACCTCTTGGTTAGCAGCCATAGCACTTAACCACTACGCCACCAGGGTTTCCACCTTTGAATATAGGTACGATAAAATCCTAAAAGTGGAATTGCTAGGTCAAAGCTTTTGGGCATTAAAATTTCAGTAGATGTTGCCGAATTATTTCTTTGAAAATTTCAACAATGCCTGCCCTCCGGCAGTGTGTCAGAGTGCCTAATTCTCCACATGCTTACCAACACCGGATATGTTTAAACCTGGAAATCTTTGCCAGTTTAGAAATAAAGTGTGATATTCTCATTGTTTTAATTTACATTTCTTTAATTATGTGTGCCGCCACCTGTCTGTCAGTTTGTCATGCTGTTGTGGCTTATGTGTTGCTATGATGCTGGAAGCTATGCCACTGGTATTTCAAATACCAGGAGGGTCACCTATGATGGACAGGCTTCAGCAGAGCTTCCAGGCTAAGACAGACTAGAAAGAAAGGCCTGGTAATTTACTTCTGAAAATTAGCCAGTGGAAATCTTACAGATCACAACAGAATATTGTCTCATATTGTCAAATAAGGATCATGAAGATGGCACAGAACTGGGCAACTTTTCATGCTGTTCTACGTAAGGCCTTCATGAGTTGGAGCTGACTCGACGACGACTAACAACAGGTTATGCATGAGGCTGAATATATTTTCATATGTTTGTTGGCCATTTATATTTTGTTTTTTGTCAGCTGTTTGTGTCATTTCCTCCTTTACCAGTTTTAAGCAAGAAAGTGATGTAATCAGATCTGCTTCGTAGGGGAATGGTCTGGTAGCAGTTACAAAAGTCAGAAGACAGTTTCAGCAGTAAGGGGGGTTGATCCAGAGACTAAAAGCCACAGAAAACTCTACAAGACTAGAGCTGAAAAGTATCCAATGTTTTTGGCATTAGAAGGTCATTGGTGATGACCTTTGCCATACCGAGTTCGGAGGGGGGGGCGGTGTTATACAAATGGAATCTTGATTGCATCACATTGAAACGTAAAGGGGAGATGAGACAGCAAATGTAGGTTTTGAAGGAAGGGTATTGAGAGGGTGGTTGATAGACAAAAATAGTGTAGAAGAAAACAAAACAAAACAAACCCATTGCTGTCGAGTCGATTCTAACTCATAGCGACCCTATAGGACAGAGTAGAACTGCCCCATAGAGTTTCCGAGGAGCACCTGGTGGATTCAAACTGCCGACCTTTTTTTGGTTAGCACCCGTGGCACTTAACCACTACGTCACCAGGGTTTCCCCAAGGGTGGAGGAAAGGGAAGGTATATTTTTAACTAGGAGATGGATTTGGGAATGTCTTTGGCTTTTGGGAAAGGAATGAGTATAGAAGGAAAGATTAAAAATACAGGAAAAACAGGAATGTTTAAATCTGAGTACTGTAAGAATTCAGGGGGAGTGGACTCAAGAGTGGGACCCTGGTGGCACAGTGGTTTAGAGCTTGGCTGCTAACCTAAAGGTCGGCAGTTCGAATCCACCAGCTGCTCCTTGGAAACTCTATGCAGTTCTACTCTGTCCTAGAGTGTTGCTATGACAGGTTTTGGTTTTGGCTTTTGATTGGACTCAAGGGTAAGGTAGGAGATTTAGCCTTGAGATGAGCCCCTCTTTGTCTGAGCCCTTCACATACTGCCAAGTGTTGAAAGGGTTCTCAACAGTTTGCTTCCATTTTCTCTGTGAAGTAGGAGACCCATTGGTCACTGAGATGGGGAGCTAGCTGGAGGGTGTGGGTGGGGCTCCAGAAGTAATGGTGGAGGTGTGGATTGGTTTTTGTAGGGGATAGGAGGGTTTGCTGATCAAGTAGTAAAAGCATGCCAGCTGGTTCAATTTGTGGCAGTGGCATCAGTCTGCCTAGTTGGGTGGTTTTATTTGGCAGAAACCTGGTTTATGAGAGGACAAGAGTGATGGGATTGGTCCAGGCTGGGGGGATTTCTGGAGTCAGCGTGGTAGAAAGACAGGGGGACCAGGATGTTGAAGTGAGGCCAGCGCTGGGAGAAGAGGCAGGGAGGGTGAAGAGCAGATTCCTGAGAATGAAAAAAGAGATGATTGTCATCAAAAGTGAATTTTGGAGTTCGACTTGATCACACATCTTCAGGTTTTAAGCCTGGCGCCCTTTCCACCACGTTAAGATCATCCACTGACTTTTTTATTGGAATTAACAAAAAAAGGTTATATCAATTTATTTTATGTAATTTAAAGTGTGGTGGCCTACTTTATGCCTGCTTTACTAATCACACCTGTAGACTGTCAGGAGTGTTTTCTGTCAGGCTCAATGCTTTAACTCCTAAGAGCTCGGACGTTAAAGCAGCCTGGTGATTTTCCTAGCTCGTACATCTAATCTCTGCACGTTACAGAAGGACTATGGTGCCATAGCTCTAATTATTGCTAGTGCAGCTCAGGTGTGCTCTGGTGAGTTTTGCACCTTTCACCAGACTTCCTCGTGTCCTCTTTGCAGATCACTCCCGAATACCTTCAGAGTGTCTGCGTCCGCCTCTTCAGTAACCAGATGCGGCAGAGCCTGGCTCACAGCGTGGACTTCACGAGGCCCGGCACGGTGAGGCACAGGCTCTGGCTGTTCTGTGCTCAGGCTGTAGTGCAGTGGGGCTGCTAGGGGGGTGTGGGCGGTGCCGACAACACCAGGTGACACCGTCAGAGGGGGTGACACCAAAATGACTGTCTAGAAAAATATCCCTGTAGGTACAACAACAAAAACATTTTTCGCAAGCCCACCTTACATGTGTCGGTGTACCTACAGGGGTAAAACTTTGTGCTGATTTACTTTTTGAGCCTTCTGATGTGCTCCGGTGAGAGCTGTCATTATTACCCAATTACAGTGCCGCTTCGAATCAAGCAGTTTCACCTGCACGTGCTACAAGCGTGCGCTGTTGTTTTCAGTGTTGCTGGTGCTTTTATAGTCACAGATTTTGTCAAATGTTCTGGTGTTTTAGCTACGATATTGTGGTAACTAGTATTTGGGAACCTATATCAATAACTTTTTTGAGAAGGAAGTAGTAATTAAAGGAAAAGAAGGCGTGATGTACAGGAATTACGAGTTACAAGTAACATTAGTACAAGAAAACATTACTAAGGATTCTGTAGGGTCTGGTATGGGAGGAGGTCCATGGGGTGGGGTGACCACACTGGGTGACAGCAACACTAGTGACGCCCTTGCTGTGGTGTGCCTGGTCTGTCCCCAAACTCAAAAAATATCACCACAAAAAATGAAAGACCCTGAGAAAGTTAACACTCAAGAGGTTGCATTTCAGTGGCTTTTGAGGTCTATAAACTCCAAGAAGAAAATGAAGGCTGTTTGTGCGTTCACACGTACAGTGAACAGCAGAAAGATGGACTCCTGGGAGTGGTGAGGAGGGAGGCGCTGTCCTGCTCCTCCAGTAGGAGCTTCTTGCTAGAGTGCCAAGGGCTGGTAACAGTTTGCTGCAAATCGATAGGGAAGGAAGGAAATATTCTCTTTTAAAAATAACCCCCAGATTGGAAACTATATGGTCTAAATCAGGGGTCCTTTACTCAAATAACTGTAAACTTAGAAGAAAGTTGGGAAAATAGCACAAAGGACACTGGTAACTCAGATTTATGTGCTTTTAGCATCTTGTGCTCTTTGGTGTCTCTCCATCTTTTCCTCTCTCTCCCTCTGCATGTGCACACATACTATTTGTTCTCTGAACCATTTGTGGATAAATTACACTAAGTACTTCAGTGTATTTCTTAAAAATAGGAATATTCTTTTATATAACCACAGTATAATTATCGACTTCAGTAAATATAACCTCAATACAGTAGTCTTATCTAACCTGCTGTCCAGTGGACTCAATAATGTCCTTTAGAGCATTTTTCTCCTCCCGGGCGCCTGGGGCCAGGTATTGCATTTAGTTGTCACGTCTCTTCATCCTCCTTTAGTCTTCACATGACTTCAGTTTGACTTCGGTGATGTTGACATTTTTGAAGAATATAGTCCCCCCATCTTTTTAAAAATGGATAGTTTCTGCATCCCAGACCAAAACATTGTCTAGGCGATGTTGTGTCCTTCTTAGGATATCACATCTGGAGGCACACAGCATTAAGGCAGAGTTCACCAGCATCTCCAAGGAATTTTTCAAAGTCCATGAGCCCACGTCCCTGGAGCTCGCACTCCCCCCGCTGCCTGGTTCAGAGTCTGGGTGGGTGGAGGCAGGCACCTGGAGTTGGAATGGAGCTCCCAGTGTTGGGGGCATCCCTGTGGGCCAGAGCCCGGCTCTGCATTACCGGGCATGGGCTGTCACGCTTTCAATGAGGATTTGCACATTCATATTTGAGTCTAAATAAACAGAGGCCTGTTTTACTATTTTTTAAATATTCACACCCTACCTCATTCTCAACTAAGTTTGAAGCAACTTATTATGAGAAATGAGAAAATAGAAAATAAAAGAGATAATGGTTAAAGGAAAATAAGGGTAAAAAAAAAATAAAGCTAGGGCTTATGCTAGCACGAAAAATGCATGTCATAAGTCGCTGTACACCTGGAGAGGTGAACCACAGATTTGGCGCTGAGCCTTCTGGCAGCCCGTGCAAAAAGGGCAACATGAGCAGCTACATGATTCACAGTCCGTCTAAAGCAAGAGAGGGTGGCTCCATAATTCTTATGTAGTATTATTTAAGGTCAGTGGAAGAGAGGAAGACACAGTGGCTACAACAGTAGGCTCAAACATAGCAACGATTGTGAGGATGGTGCAGAACCGGGCAGTGTTTCGTTCATAGGGTCACTGTTAGTCGGAACCAACTCAACAGCACCTACCAACAACGACGACAGTATTCACTGCATACAAAGCGATCTGTGTACTGCACATGAAAGCTATGAAGCCTGACAGTAAAATGAGCCACCGCGAAGCCTCCATACATCCTCAGAAATCGACCTATTTTCAAGGCCACTGAAGTTCTATCTGTACCCTTCAAACCTTTTCCCAAATAGGTGTACTATTTTTATTATTTAAAAACAAGTTTAAGTACATTTTTTAAAAGGCTGGGAGGTCTGATGCCCACAGTTCTTCCTGGTGCAAAGACCTGAGAAGAGTTTCTTAGGGATCTTCATGGAAAGGAGGTAGCAATGAGGTGAAGCAGTGTGCCCGACCGCGTCCTCATGGGACACACACAGCCGCCTTGCAGAGCTGACGGTCACGTTGGCTGCTCCACACATTGGCTGGACAGGTAAAGACGCGGGGGAGTCTGTGCTGTAGAATACAGCTGCATGATTTTAGCATGAAAGATCTGAGAATTGGCCATTTAAAAAATATCAGTAAAGAGACTGGAGGAATCCCGGCGGCCACGCTCCCCAGACCTTCTGTTGACACAGGACAGGAACCATTCCCGAAGGCAACTCATCAGAAATGAAATGGACTGGTCAGCGGGTGGGAGAGAGACGCTGATGAAGAGTGAGCTAATTATATCAGGTGGACACTTGAGATTGTGTTGGCAACTCTTGTCTGGAGGGGGGATGGGAGGATAGAGAGAGAGGGAAGCCGGCAAAATTGTCAAGAAAGGAGAGACTGAAAGGGCTGACTCAAGAGGGGGAGAGCAAGTGGGAGTAGGGAGTGAGATGTATGTAAACTTATATGTGACAGACTGATTGGATTTGTAAACGTTCACTTGAAGCTTAATAAAAGTTATTAAAAAAAAAAAAATCAGTAAAGCGCACACAGGAAATTCGAGGTTCAGAAAAATGACTTCCTCGCCAGCCCCCCAGGATGGCTGAGGACTGGCTGAGCTGACTTCCTAAGTACACCATGTATGTTTAGCTGTAAGTCAGTTGTGGGCCGAGTGTGGTAACCAAAAAAATGATGCCTTTTTAGCAGTAATTTGCAAAGCAGCGTGTATGTCTAATAGCACCACCCTTTCCTCCCTCTTCCCAGTTAGCCATTAAGTCAGCAAACACTCAGCGTTTTCCAGGCTTGTGTTATAAAATCCCATCATATCTAGTATATATAAGAATTTTTACTTTCCATTTTATATAGGTGGAATGATGCATCCAGCATATTTAAAATCGATACCAAGTTATTAAGGGACAGTTTAAAAGGGGACAGGACATACCCATCTGATATTATGTTCCATTAGAAGTTATTCACCTCATCTGTCTAGAGACTGGTTCTACCAAGCTAAGGTAGATTCTGTCTACACCTTGGAAACCAGGGAGGGAGGACGAGTGAGCTCTCTTTAGCTTAGCTCACAGCCATTTTCTTCTTACTGTGTGGTTGGCCTAGGGACAGGCAATAAAACCTGCAAACGATCTTGTTCCTAGAAGATTTCTCTAGAAGGTGGTAAGTAGTGAGGGGTCATTACAAAAGTTTAGAAGACTACTGTAGTCCAATAGAATGTATGGTATGGTCTCAGGAGCTCAGATTTATAACCTACCAAGAAGGAAATTAAGATCTAATTTAGATCACTATCTAGTGGGTGGATTGATAGGATTTTAGGATTTGGAATGAGAAGAAGGTTGTTTTATTTTGTATTTTGAAAGGGGATAATTTGTACTCTAGGTCCACATAGAAAGCCACCGATTTTGAGGACAATAGAGGGACAGAGAACAGCCCTTTTAGAGTGGTCCTTGGTCAGCTCCTCCTGCTGTGCTCTGGTGAGCGAGTCTCAGTAATTGACACTGAAGGAGCCCAGCTGGGCCCATCAGAAAACTGCTAGTACTGTGTCTCTAAAGTGTAGTGCATTTAATACTGACTTTTAAATCGGGCCATTAACAAGAATTTGGCCTCTGCAGCCTCATTCACTGTTGGAAGTTCAAGGGGGCTCAGTAAGGAGCACCCTCCTTTCCCCTGTGTTCTGGACCACATGAAAAATGGGACAAAAGAAGGAAGGAAAAGGAACTGAAATGATCACCCTCAATACTGATAAAGCTTCTACTGGAGAGTGTGGCTTTCATTTGTAGGCAGGTGCGTTTCCTCATCTGACCCCGGAATTAAGCAAATGTACCCGCCTAGTCCTCGACAGCTCTGCCAGCCTCCTCTCCCCTCCCACTGCTCCCACCAGTGCAGGGGCATCAAAAAGGGAGAGGAGAAACAGAACTGGCCGTGTCCCCTGGGGGCAGGCTCACTGCCAACAGGAAGGGCACGGGCGCCTGTGCTCCTGAGCTCACAGTCCCGAAGTCTTGTCCTCTGGGGGGAGAGTAAGGCTCACTCTGGAGGAGGTGGCATGGAGGAAGCACCAGGATGGAGAAGGAGTCTGTTCTGCCCTCACCTAGTTCACGCCCAGGCAACTGTGTCCAAAAACCTGCTCATGTTATCAGATCTGACACTCAAACCCAGGCTCTCCCCAAAGGGTTTATAATGCCTGGACTAAGTTTTTTGAGACAGAGAGGAGACTTCCCAGTGGCTTCTCCCAGTGTGACCTTCATGTCACCTCCCTAGCCCTAGGCCTGTCACTATGTGGTCCTTACCAAATCAACGCTTCCCGCTATTTGCTGGGATGCGAGAAATCTGATTTTATTTAATCAGTAACCCAGTGATAAGAAAAGAAATTTCTCCTGAGATACAGGGGGTAGAGTTTGTTTTCTAAGATTGCACCAGTAATAACACCAGTATGTGTTAGCCAGAAAACTAACCAAAAAAAAACAAAAAAACCTGTTGCCTTCAAGTTGATTCTAACTCATAGCGACTGTGTAGGACAGAACAGAACTTCCTCATAGGGTTTCCAAGGAGTGGCTGCTGGATTCAAACTGTAGACCTTTTGGTTAGCAGCTAAACGCTTAACCAGTGTGCCACCAGGGCTCCAGAAAACTAACAACTCAGCAGTAAATGGTGAAAAAAAAAAAAAAGAGGAGCACTTTCCCTCCCTCAGACCCCATCTCATCCTCCTCTCAATAGAAACCCTATTATGTTTCACGTGCATCCTTCCAGACCTTTTAAAAATATATATAATTAAAGTTCTGTTGGGGCCCTTGTGTCTTGGTTGTTACGTGTTCAGCTGCTAACCAAAAGGTCAGTGGTTTGAATCCACCAGCCGTTCCTTGGAAACCCTAGGGGCAGTTCTACTCTGTCCTATAGGGTTGTTATGAGTCAGAATCGTCTCTACAGCAGGTTTTTTTTTTTTTTAAGGCTCTATTATTCGTATTGTTGTGCACCTATTTTTTATTGTACTTTAAATGAAGGTTTACAGAGCAAACTAGTTTCTCATTGAACAGTTAGTACACATATCGTTTTATGACATTGATTAACAACCCCACAACATGTCAACACTCTCCTTTCTCAACGTTGGGTTCTGTATTACCAGCTTACCTGTCCCCTCCTGCCTTCTAGTCCTTGCCCCAGGGGTGGTGCACCCCTTTATTCTCATTTTGTTCTACAGGTCTGTCCAATCTTTGGCTGAAGGGTGAACATCAGGAGTGACTTCATTACTGAGCTAATAAGGTGTCTGGGGGCCATACTCTCAGGGTTTCTCCAGTTTCTGTCAGGCCAGCAAGTCTGGTCTTTTTAAGTTAGAATTTTGTTCTACATTTTTCTCCAGCTCTGTCTGGGACCCTCTATTGTGATTCCTGTCAGAGCAGTCAATGGTGGTAGCCGGACACCATCTAGTTGTACTAGACTCAGTCTGGTGGAGGCTGTGGTAGACGTGGTCCATTAGTTCTTTGGACTAATCTTTCTCTTTTATCTTTAGTTTTCTTCATTCTTCCTTGCTCCGGAAGGGGTGAGACCAGTAGAGGATCCTAGATGGCTGCTCACAGGCTTTTAAGACCTCAGACGCTACTCACCAAAATAGAATGTAGAACATTTTCCTTATAAACTATGTTATGCCAGTTGAGCTAGATGGTTCCCTGAGACCATGGTCTCCCCATAGTCCTCAGCCCAGCAATTCAGTCCATGAGGGAGTTTGGATGTATCTATGGACCTTCCATGACCTTGCCTTGTACAAATTGTGCTGGCTTCCCCAGTATCTTTTTAACGTAACAGTACATTTTTGAGAGTCTTCATGTCCTTTTAGAATATATTTCCCTTACCTTTTAGCATCTTTATTTGAGAACCTTATGGTACATTTAAACATTCCTCTATTGGACTTTGCAATTCCCGCTGTTTCTAATGAAGCAGCATACCTTTTTGTGCAATGGTGTTTGGAAGCACTTTGGTCCATCTTTCTCTCCTTAGCCCCCTGTTCTCAGTGGGCAAATGTGGCTGCCGAGACACCCTGTAAAAGGTATGCTATGAGTGAAAGGGGACATGGCCCCTGCCCCCCCATGCAGCATGTTCATCCTGAGGGCAGGAGTGGGTGGCAGGAGGGGCTGACTCTCTAGACTAGGTCCCACCTAGCAGCCCCTGGGGTTTGTGGATACAGTCTATGGGGAAGTTTACATTTAAATATATTCCCAACCGTTGTTAGCAATAAAAACCTGAGGGGCAGGGGGTGGTCACTCTTTTCTGGGATTGTCTGTGCAGTTGTTTGGGGGATGTTGCTGTGGTATTGTGCTGCTGAGGAGGATTCTTCCGGGAGTGCCCTGTCTGTGGAGTATATTTCTGGCTTGAAGTCTTTGGCCCTTGTGTTCTCCCTTACATGATTTTCTTAAGTCTTGGCAAAGCACCTGCCCTTTTCACACGGATCCACTGTGTTTCAAGGCAGCTCTGTACTGAACCTCGTAATGTGAGGATTTAACATGTTCGTTATCTCAGCTAGTTGCTAAAATCGAGATTAGCGGGGGGTGACTCTTTTCAGCCTTTCCCCTGAGCTCCAGACCCAGAAGCCTGGCCTTCTCCCCTTGAACAGCTGAGGCACATCGCATTTTTCTGTCTTTTATAATTGACTTATTTCACTCAACATAACATCCTCTAAATTCATTCATGTTGTGAGGTGTTTCTCAGATTCATCATTATTTTTTATCATTGCGTTGTATTCCATTGTGTGTATGTACCACAGTTTGTTAATCCATTCATCTGTTGATGGGCACTTAGGTTGTTTCCATCTTTTTGGTAATATGAATAATGCTGCAGTGAACATGGGTGTGCATGTATCTATTCATGTCATGGCTCTTATTTCTTTAGGATATGTATCTAGGAGTAGGATTGCTGGATCATATGGTGTTTCTATTTCTAGCTTTTTAAGGAAGTGCCATTCCGTTTTCCATAGTGGTTGTACCATTTTACATTCCCACCAGCAGTGTATAAGAGTTCCAATCTCCCCACAACCTCGCCAACATTTGTTATTTTCTGGTTTTTTTTATTAGTGCCAGTAATGTTGGGGTGAGATGGTATTTCATCATAGTTTTGATTTGCATTTCTCTAATGGCTAGTGATCACGAGCATTTCTTCCTGTGTTCGTTAGCTGCCTGAATGACTTCTTTGGTGAAGTGTCTGTTCGTACCCTTTGCCCATTTTTTAATTGGATTTTTTTTTTTTTATTGTTGAGGTGTTGAAATTTTCTCTGTTTTAGAGATTAGACCTTTGTTGGATATGTCATAGCTAAAAATATTTTCTCAATCTGTAGGCTCTCTTTTTACTCTTTTGGAGAAGTCTTTTGTTGAACATAAGTGTTAAATTTTTAGGAAGTCCCGTTTATATGGTTTATCTTCTGCCGTGTGTGCATTTTTGGTTATGTTTGGTATTCTATTTATGCCATATTTTAAGGCCCCTAGCGTTGTTCCTATTTTTTCCCTCCATGATCTTTTTAGTTTTAGGTTTTATATTTAGGTATTTGTTGCATTTGAGTTAGTTTTTGTGTATGGTGTGAATTATGGGTCCTGTTTCATATTTCTACAGATAGATAACCAGTTTTGAAAGCATCATTTGTTGAAGAGACTGTCTCTTCCCCGTTTAGTGAACTTTGGACCTTTGTCAAAGATCAAGCTGTCCGTAGGTAGATGGATTTACATCTGGATTCTCAGCTCTGTTCCATTGGTCTGTGTCTGTGGTTGTACCAGTACCAACCAGTTTTGACTACAGTGGCTGTATGTATACTAGGTTCTGAGATCAGGTATTGTGAGACCTCCTACTTTTTTCTTCAATAATATTTTGCTTATTCAGGGCGTCTTTCCCTTCCATATAAAGTTAATGATTAGTTTTTCCATCTTGTTGAAGAATGCTGCTGGGATTTGGATCAAGATTGTATTATATCTAAATGTCACTTTGGGTAGTATTAACATTTTCATAATGTTAAATTTTCCTATCCAAGAGCATGGTATGTTTTTCCATGTTTGTAGGCCTCTTTAGTTTCTTGCAGTAGTGATTTGTAGTTTTCTTTGTATAAATCTTTTATGTCCCTGGTTAGATTTATTGCTAAGTATTTGATCTTTTGGGAGGCTATTGTAAATGGTATTATTTTCCTTTTCAGAGTTCTCTTTTTTGATGTAAAGAACCCAACTGATTTTTGTATGTTGATCTTGTATCCTGCCACTTTGCTGAATCCTTCTATTAGTTTCAGTAGTTTTCTTGTGAATCTTTGGGATTTTCTGTGTGTAGGGTCATATCATCTGTGAATAGGGATAGTTTTACTTCTTCCTTACCAATTTATATGTGCTTTATTTCCTTTTCTTGCCTTATTGCTCTAGCTAGTCCAATACAATGTAAAATAAAAGTGATAAGGGGCATCCTCATCTGGTTCCTGTTCTCAAGGGGAGTGCTTTCAGACTCTCTCCATTGAGGATAATGTTGGCTGTTGATTTTGTATAAATGCCCTTTATTATGCTGAGGAATTTTCCTTCCGTTTTGCTGAGAGTTTTTTTTTTATTAGAAATGGGTGTTGGACTTTATCAAATGACGTTCCTTCATCAATGAGATGATCATGTGATTCTTTTCCTTTAATTTATTTATGTGGTACATTATACTGATTGATTTTCTAATGTTGAACCATCCTTGCAGGCCTGGTATGAATCTCACTTGGTTGTAATGTATTACTTTTTTAATATGGTGTTTAATTCTGCTGGTTAGGATTTTGTTGAGAATGTTTGCATTTATATTCGTGAGGGATATTGTTCTGTAGTTTTCTTTTTTAGTAATATCTTTGCCTGGCTTTGGTATCAGGGTTATGCTGGCTCTGTAGAATGAATCTGAGAGTATTCCGTCCTTCTCTATGTTTTGGAATAGTTTGAGTAGAATTGGTGTCAACTCTTCACTGAATGCGTGGTAGAATTCTCCAGTGACACTGTCTGGGCTGGGGCTTTTTTTTGGTTGGGAGTTTTTTTACTGACTCCTCTTATTTCTTCTTTTGTTATGGGTCTGTTTAAGTTTTCAACCTCAGTTTGTGTTAGTTTAGGTAGGTAGTGTGTTTCTAGAAATCTGTCTGTTTCCTCTAGGTTTTCAAATTTATTGGAGTACAATTTCTTGTAGTATTGTGTTATGATCCTTTTGTATCAGTTGGTTCTGTTGTAATGTCACCCATCTCATTCTTTATTTGGGTTATTTCCATCTTCTGTTTTTCTCTTGTCAATTTCACCTTTGTATTTGAGGGATAATTTTGCTGGATATATAATTCTTAGTTGGCAGTTTTTTTCTTTCAAGGCCTTATATATGTCATCCCATTGCCTTCTTGTCTGCATGGTTTCTGCCTAGTAATCAGAGCCTAGCCTTATTGATGCCCCTTTGTAGGTGATCTCTCATCTTTCCTGAGCTGCTTTCAGGGTTCTTTCTTCATCTTTGGTTTTGGAAAGTTTGATTATGATACGTCTCGGTGTTCTTCTTTGCGAATCTATCCTGTATAAGGTTCATTGTGCTTCTTGGATGGTTATCTTCCATCTTTCGTATTAGGGAAGCTTTCTGTCAACAAATCTTCAACAATTCTCTCTGTGCTTTTTCTTGGCTCCTCCCCTTCTAGGATTCCAATTACACGTAAGGTATTTATCTTAATAGTGACCCATATAACTCTTAGGCTTTCTTCATCTTTTTTTTAAATTGTTCCTCAAACAGATTAGTGTCAAGGAATTTGTCTTCTATTCCACTGATTCTGTCTTCCATTGTTTCGGTTCTACTCCTATGACTTTCCGTTGTCTGCTTCTGAAATTTTATTGTTAAGCTTCTGGATTTCTAGTTGCTGTTTTTGTATGGTTTTCAATTTTCTTTGTCATTTTGTTCTTGTATTGTTTTCCTGAATACTTCTGGCATTTTGTTTAATCTTTCCTTAGTTTTGTCTGTGTTTTCCTTGATTCATTTCAGGACCCTATGTGTAAGTCCTTTGAATTCCTTATCAGGTAGCTCTATCACCTTTTCTTCCTTAGGGAGATTTTCTAGTTTTTTATTTTGGTCACTTGCTGGGGCCATCTTGCCCTGATTCTTTAGGTGGTTTTCTGTTGTCTCTTGTTTCCAGGACATTAAGAGTTTCTTGTATCTACTTTTTAATCATATAATTGTTTGCTGGGTCCTATTTTTGTTTTGTTTTGATGAATCCTGGCAGGCATGGCTGGAATGCTGCTCTGGTCACTGGACTGGCCATGCTGGAATGCTGTCTATCTGTCTCCAGGAAAGTGGGTCAGCGGGTAGGTGTGGGACTTTGGGTCTCTGTTTACTAGTCTTGGAGGGTGGCTAAGGATGGGCTGGTTAGGTTCTGGTCTCCATCTGTCTTCAGTTCAATGGTGCAGGAGTGGAGAATGGTGCTCTCCCTGCAGGTAGAGCAGCCAGTGTGGGGGGTATGATGGTCAAGTGGGGGTGTGGTCATCACCTCTTGTTGGTTGGGGGGAAGCTGTGGGTGGTGGGGGGATGGTGGGTCACACTACCTCTGCCTCTTCCTTGGTAGGGGGAGCAAGGAAGGAACAGCAGGCAGATGTGTGCATATTCGTGCCGTATCCACCTGTCGTGTGCACACTTGTGCTGCTTCTACCTCGAGCTGGGCAGAGGGGAGAAAGAAAAGGGCCTCAGGGGAATTGCATGCAGCCACACCACTTCTGCCTCATGCTGAGCACGGAGAGGGAGGAAGGAGCAGCGGAGGGTATGCATGCACAGTTGCGGCACCTCCACTTCTTACTAGGCAAAGGGTAGGAGGAAGGTGTGGTGGGTAGATGCACGTGCAGTGGCGCTGCCTCCTCTTCATGCCAGGTGGGGGCAGGGAGGAAGGGGCAGCAGGGGGGTGCATGTGCAATTACGTCTCCTCCGCCCCTTGCTGGAACAAGGGAAGTAGGAGGGAGCGATGGGTGGGCTCTCTTGCTGCCCCGCCTCCACTGTCCTCCACTGAGCCCTTGGTAGGGGTATAGGTTGCGGATAGGCATGCAAATGGGGGCATGCCTAGTCCTGCTCATCAGGTGTGCAAGGGGGGGTAGTGGATGGGGTTGGGTGGGGTGGGAGGAAGAGGAGAGGTCTTCTTGTAATCCGCTAGTCAGGCGAGGTGGTCAAGGTATGGGATCCTGTGCCATGGGATGAGAAGAATTGTGTCCCCCTGGCTAGGATACATGGGTGCTGGGGCATCTCATGTCTGCTGCAGCCTGCGAGCGGGGCCTGTCCCCACTTGAATACGAGGAGGTGGGGCCACCGGAGACCAACTGGGTGGGAGACCTTGTGTTGATGCTCTGTGGGTCCAGTGCCTCATGCGTGCCACTTACCCTTGAGCTCAGGTGCCGCTGCTCCTGAGTATCTCTGGTTCTGGATCCTGGCTCCCTCCCTGCTTCTGCTTCTCTCTGTTTGTGTCTGTAGTGTTTCTCTGTCCCTTTTGGGGAAGTTGTGAAGTTGCCTTCCTGTTTTCTTCACCTGGGGCCTGTGCTGGCTTTGTCCTAAGATGGCCGCATCAGGCTGAGATGGCTGGCTGAGTTCCTGTATTCTGTGTTATTCCTCATTTGCTGTGTTCATTCACTTTTTCCTTTCTGTCAGCGTTGGTTTAGTTCTTAGACCTTCTTTTTTGATGTTCAGGGTTCCCAGATTGTTATCTGCTTCTGTTTCACTTGTTTTTGGGGTCTTTGGTGCAGGGGTATGTTATGGTGCTTGTGATTAATCCACCATCTTGGTTCTGCTATAGACAGCTTTTTAACCCACTGAACTGACGGAAATTTAAGAAGGTGTCATGGATTGAGTTGTGTCCCCCAGAAATATCTGTCAACTTGGCAAGGTCATGGTTCCCAGGACTGTATGATTGTTTACCATTTTACCATCTGATGTGATTTCCCTATGTGTTGTAAATCCTATCACTGTAATGTAATGAAATGGATTAGTGGCAATTATATTGATGAGATCTATAAGATTAGATAATATCTTAAGCCAACCTCTTTTGAGATATAAAAGAGAGAAGCGAACAGAGAGACATGGGGACCTCATACCACCAACAAAGCAGTGCCAGGAGCAGAGTGCATCCTTTAGGCCTCAGGTTCCTGCGCTGAGATGCTCCCAGACCAAGGGAAGACTGATGCATCACAAGGACCTTCCTCCAGAGCCGACAGAGAGAAAGCCTTCTCCTGGAGCTGGCACCCTGAATTCGGACTTCTAGCCTCCTGGATTATGAAAAAAATAAACTTCTCTTTGTTAAAGCCGTCTACTTGTGGTATTTCTGTTATAGCAGCACTAGATGACCGAGACAGAGGGATAATATCCAGTGCTGATGAGAAGACAAGAAAACAGCTGCTCTCATTCACTGCTGGGAACCTGGCAGTATTATCAGAATTAAGAATCACATATCCTTTTATCCAGCTAACCTACCTTTGGGAGTGTAGCTCACAGAGCTGGAAGTACCAGGAACAGGCTTTTTTGTTTTAGGAATTTTCAAATACCCTAAAGTAGAATCATAAAATAAGTCCCATGTGTCCACCAACCAGCCTCAACAATGAACAGCATTTGGCCAATCTTGGCTTACCTCTCTTGTCTACTCAGGGTTTTCTCGTGGAGTTCTTTAAAGCCAGTTGCAGACATTTTATCATTTCTCCTCTACATACTTCAGTATATATCTGTAATAGATAGAGGCTTTAAAAAACAAAAGAAACATAGCCACAGTTCCAAAAACAGTTAGTACTAATTCCTCGGTATCATCTGGTACGTATTCAATTTTCTCATTATTATCTTTTTGCAGTTGGTTTATTTGAGTTGGTCCAAACAAGCACCAAACTGCATTTGGTTAACATAGTTAAGTCCCGTTTAGTGTGTTTTTAATACAGCGCTGCCTGTAGCGGTAAACACAAGGCAGTAAGTGGGACAATGGGATGGACATCCATAGAGAAGGGAATGATTTGGCCTGGGGATGGGATTAAAGGGAAGCTGGGTGGAAGGGAAATTGTTAATTTTTTCTTTGAGCACTTTATAGTGTTTCACTTGGTACAAAGTGCATATATGTGTTCTTTTTATTCTTAGATAAAAAATCTTAATAAAGATAAAAAAAGATAATAAAATGATTGACATTGCTTTCATTTCTTATAGTGTCTTTAATTAGGCAGCTTTAAGCGCCTCTGGGGGTTAGGTTAGGGAGAATCCACTGGGTGTTTTTTTACAGAGGCCTATTAGGAGTGGCGTATCGACCGGTCAAGCGTGGGAGGCATGTGAAATGCATCAACAGTATATTGCTTCATTTTGGTTTGGGGTGATTTTTATATTGTACATGATTGTGATTAGACAATCCTGATGGATAAAAACTTTTTCAAATCTGTTGATGAAGTGCTGTTGCAATGATGTGGGATTAACGCATTGCCATCAGTGTGTAACGGGGTCTGTTTTCTTCTCTTCCCTCTCCTCTCCCCAGGCTTCAACCATGTTAAGAGCCTCCTTGGTGCCTGCGTAAGTAATTGCTCTTGTTGTTGTTGGTAGGTGCCAACCAGTCGACTTTCGACATAGTGACCCCATGTGACAGAGTAGAATTTCCTAGGGTTTTCTAGGCTGTAATCTTTATGGGAATGGACCGCCAGGTCTTTTCACCCATGGATGTACTGGGTAGGTTTGAACCACCAGCCTTTTTCAGTTAGCAGCAAAGTGCTTAACCAGTGTGCTATCAGGGCTCCTTACCTTAGGGTTAGAATTGCCAATTGTTACATTTGCTAATGTTATTCTCAGTGGTATAAGAGGTAAGGTCACCTGCAGAGACTAAAGGGGGGGTAGTTGGAGGAGGAAGCTCAGAGGACACAGGAGAAGGTATGATGCAGTCTTCTAAGACAGTGGGAGAGTGCCTGGCCCGCGGACATGCAGGGTAGCTAAGCAACTTAGTTGATAATATTGCCACTATTGGCAAGTAAATGTGGCTCATATGATGTTTTTTCTTTCCTCTAAAGCAGATACCCAGCTACAGAACATTATCAAATTTAGCTTTGTAATTGAAAAAAAATTTTTTTTTAATAATATTTATTCTCCTTAAAGTGCAAGTTTACAAATCAAGTCAGTCTCTCACACAAAAACCCATATACACCTTGGTACACACCCACTCCCAATTACTCGCCCCTTAATGAGACAGCCCGCTATCTCCCTCCACACTCTTTTCATGTCCATTTCGCCAGCTTCTAACCCCCTCCACCCTCTCATCTCCCGTTCAGGCAGGAGATGCCAACAAAGTCTCAAGTGTCCACCTGATCCAAGAAGCTCACTCCTCACCACCATCCCTCTCCAACCCATTGTCCGGTCCAATCCATGTCTGAAGAGTTGGCTTCGGGAATGGTTCCTGTCCTGGGCCAACAAAAGGTCTGGGGGCCATGACCACCGGGGTCCTTCTACTCTCAGTCAGACCATTAAGTCTGGTCTTGTGAGAATTTGTGGTCTGCATCCCACTGCTTTCCTGCTCCCTCAGGGGTTCTCTGTTGTGTTCCCTGTCAGGGCAGTCATCGGTTGTAGCCGGGCACCATCTAGTTCTTCTGGTCTCAGGATGATGTAGTCTCTGATTCATGTGGCCCTTTCTGTCTCTTGGGCTTGTAATTATCTTGTGTCCTTGGTGTTCTTCATTTTCCTTTGATCCAGGTGGGTTGAGACCAATTGATGCATCTTACATGGCTGCTTGCTAGTGTTTAAGACCCCAGATGCCACTCTTCAAAGTGGGGTGCAGAATGTTTTCTTAATAGATTTTATTATGCCAGTTTTTTAATTGACTCAGATGTCCCCTGAAACCATGGTCCCCAGATCCCTGCCCCTGCTGCGTTGGCCTTCGAAGCATTCAGTTTATTCAGGAAACTTCTTTGCTTTTGGTTTAGTCCAGTTGTGCTGACCTCCCCTGTATTGTGTGTTGCCTTTCCCTTCACCTAAAGTAGTTCTTATCTACTATCTAATTAGTGAATGCCCCTCTCCCACCCTGCCTCCCTCCCCCGTCTCGTAACCACAAAAGAATGTTTTCTTCTCACTTTAAACTATTTCTCAAGTTCTTATAATACTGGTCTTATACAATATTTGTCCTTTTGCAACTGACTAATTTCACTCAGCATAATGCCTTCCACCCCCATGTGTCTGTCGGTTTGTCGTACTGTGGGGGCTTGTGTGTTGCTGTGATGCTGCTAGCTATGCCACCGATATTCAGATACCAGCAGGGTCACCCAGGGAGGACAGGTTTCAGCTGAGCTTCCAGACTAGGAAGAAGGACCCGGCAGTCTACTTCTGAAAAGCATTAGCCAGTGAAAACCTTACAAATAGCAGCGGAACATTGTCTGATATAGTGCTGGAAGATGAGCCCCCCAGGTTGGAAGGCACTCAAAAGGTGACTGGGGAAGAGCTGCCTCCTCAAAGTAGAGTCGACCTTAATGACTCTAATGAGTAAAGCTTTCGGGAGCTTCATTTGCTGATGTGGCACAACTCAAAATGAGAAACAGCTGCAAACATCCATTAATAATCGGAACCTGGAATGTACGAACTATGAATCTAGGAAAATTGGAAGTCGTCAGAAATGCAATGGAATGCATAAACATCGATATCCTAGGCATTAGTGAGCTGAAATGGACTGGTATTGACCATTTTGAATCAGACAATCATATAGTCTACTATGCTGGAATGACAACTCGAAGAGGAATGGTGTTGCATTCATCGTCAAAAAGAACTTTCAAGATCTATCCTGAAGTACAACGCTGTCAGTGATAGGATAATATCCATACGATTACAAGGAAGACCAGTTAATACGACTGTTATTCAGATTTATGCACCAACCACTAGGGCCAAAGATGAAGAAATAGAAGATTTTTATCAGCTGCTGCAGTCTGAAATTGATCGAACATGCAGTCAAGATGCATTGAGAATTACTGGCGATTGAAATGCAAAAGTTGGAAACAAAGAAGAAGGATCAGCAGTTGGAAAATACAGCCTTGGTGATAGAAACAATGCCAGAGATCGAATAATAGAATTTTGCAAGACCAACAACTTCTTCATTGCAGATACCTTCTTTCACCAACGTAAATGGCGACTATACACATGGACGTCGCCAGGTGGAACACACAGACATCAGATTGACTACATCTGTGGAAAGAGACGATGGAAAAGCTCAATATCGTCAGCCAGAACAAGGCCAGGGGCCGACTGTGGAACAGACCATCAATTGCTCATAAGCAAGTTCAAGCTGAAACTGAAGAAAATCAGAGCAAGTCCACGAGAGCCAAAATATGACCTTGAGTATATCCCACCTGAATTTAGAGACCATCTGAAGAATAAATTTGACACATTGAACACTAGTGACCAAAGACCAGACGAGTTGTGGAATGACATCAAGGACATCATCCATGAAGAAAGCAAGAGGTCACTGAAAAGACAGGAAAGAAAGAAAGACCAAGGTGGATGTCAGAGGAGACTCTGAAACTTGCTCTTGAGCGTCGAGCAGCTAAAGCAAAAGGAAGAATTCATGAAGTAGAAGAACTGAACAGAAGATTTCAAAGGGCCTCTCGAGAAGACAAAATAAAGTATTACAGTGACGTGCAAAGAGCTAGAGATGGAAAACCGAAAGGGAAGAACACACTCGGCGTTTCTCAAGCTGGAAGAACTGAAGAAAAAATTCAAGCCTCGAGTTGCAATAGTGAAGGATTCCATGGGGAAAATATTAAATGATGCAGGAAGCATCAAAAGAACATGGAAGGAATACACAGAGTCATTATACCAAGAAGAATTAGTCGATATTCAACCATTTCAAGAAGTGGCATATGATCAGGAACCGATGGTACCGAAGGAAGAAGTCCAAGCTGCTCTGAAGGCATTGGCGAAAAACGAGGCTCCAGGAATGGGTGGAATATCAATTGAGATATTTCAACAAACAGATGCACCGCTGGAGGTGCTCACTCGTCTATGCCAAGAAATATGGAAGACAGCTTCCTGGCCAACTGATTGGAAGAGAGCCATATTTATGCCTATTCCCAAGTTAGGTGATCCAACCGAATGTGGAAATTATAGAACAATATCATTAATATCACACGCAAGCAAAATTCTGCTGAAGCTCATTCAAAAACAGCTGTAGCAGTGTATCAACAGGGAACTGCCAGAAATTCGGGCTGGTTTCAGAAGAGGGCGTGGAACCAGGGATATCATTGCTGATGTCAGATGGATCCTGGCTGAAAGCAGAGAATACCAGAAGGTTGTTTACCTGTGTTTTATTGATTCTGCAAAGGCATTTGACTGTGTGGATCATAACAAACTATGGATAACACTGTGAAGAATGGGAATTCCAGAACATTTAATTGTGCTCATGAGGAACCTTTACATGGATCAAGAGGCAGTTGTTCAGACAGAACAAGGGGATACTGATTGGTTTAAAGTCAGGAAAGGTGTGAATCAGGGTTGTATTCTTTCACCATAGCTGTTTAATCTGTATGCTGAACAAATAATCTGAGAAGCTGGACTATATGAAGAAGAATGGGACATCAGGATTGGAGGAAGACTCATTAACGACCTGCATTATGCGGATGACACAACCTTGCTTGCTGAAAGTGAAGAGGACTTGAAGCACTTGCTAATGAAGATCAAAGACCACAGCCTTCAGTATGGATTACACCTCAACATAAAGAAAACAAAAATCGTCACAACTGGACCAAAAAGCAACATCCTGCTAAACGGAGAAAAGATTGAAGTTGTCAAGGATTTCATTTTACTTGGATCCACAATCAACAGCTGTGGAAGCAGCAGTCAAGAAATGAAAAGATGCATTGCACTGGGCAAATCTGCTGGAAAGGACCTCTTTAAAGTGTTGAAGAACAAAGATGTCACCCTGAAGACTAAGGTGCGTCTAACCCAAGCCATGGTATTTTCAGTCACATCATATGCATGTGAAAGCTGGACAGTGAATAAGGAAGACCGAAGAAGAGTTGACACCTTTGAATTGTGGTGCTGGTGAAGAATACTGAAAATACAACAGACTGCCGAAAGAATGAACAAATCTGTTTTAGAAGAAGTACAGTCACAATGCTCCTTAGAAGCAAGGATGCTGAGACTGCGTCTTACATACTTTGGACATGTTGTCAGGAGGGTTTAGTCCCTGAAGAAGGACATCATGCTTGGCAAAGTACAGGGTCAGTAGAAAAGAGGAAGACCGTCAATGAGGTGGATTGACACAGTGGCTTCAACAATGAGCTCAAGAATAACAATTTTAAGGATGGCGCAGGACCGGGCAGTGTTTCGTTCTGTTGTGCATAGGGTTGCTATGAGTCGGAACCGGCTCAACGGCACCTAACAACAACAACAACAACAATGCCTTCCAGGTTCCTCCATGTTCTGAAATGTTTCACAGATTCCTCACTGTTCTTTATCGATGCATAGTGTTCCATTGTGTGAATATACCATAATTTATTTATCCATTCATCCGTTGATGGGCACCTTGGTTGCTTCCATCTTTTTGCTGTTGTAAACAGTGCTGCAGTAAACATGGGTGTGCATATATCTGTTCGTGTAAAGGCTCTTATTTCTCTAGGATATATTCCGAGGAGTGGGATTGCTGGATTGTACGGTAGTTCTATTTCTAGCTCTTTAAGGAAGTGCCAAATTGATTTCCAATGTGGTTGTACCATTTTACATTCCCACCAGCAGTGTGTAAGTGTTCCAGTCTCCCCACAGCCTCTCGAACATTTATTATTTTGTGTTTTTTGAATTAATGCGAGCCTTGTTGGAGTGAGATGAAATCTCATTTTAGTTTTGATCTGCATTTCTCGAATGGCTGATGATCGTGAACATTTCCTCATGTATCTGTTAGCTACCTGAATGTCTTCTTTAGTGAAGTGTCTATTCATATCTTTTGCCCATTTTTTAATTGGGTTATTTGTCTTTTTGCAGTTGAGTTTTTGCAGTATCATGTAGATTTTAGAGATCAGGCACTGATGAGAAATGTCATAGCTAAAAACTTTTTCCCAGTCTGTAGGTAGTCTTTTTACTCTTTTGGTGAAGTCTTTGGATAAGCATACGTGTTTGATTTTTAGGAGCTCCCAGTTATCTGGTTTTTCTTCTACATTCTTTATAATGTTTTGTACATTGTTTATGCCATGTATTAGGGCTCCTAACGTTGTCCCTATTTTTTCTTCCATGATCTTTATCGTTTTAGATTTTATATTTAGGTGTTTGATCCATTTTGTGTTAGTTTTTGTGCATGGAGTGAGGTATGGGTCTTGTTTTATTTTTTTGCAGATGAATATCCAGTTATGCCAGCACCATTTGTTAAAAACACTGTCTTTTCCCCATTTAACTGTTTTGGGGCCTTTGTCAAATATCAACTGCTCATATGTGGATGGATTTGTGTCTGGATTCTCAATTCTGTTCCATTGGTCCATGTATCTGTTGTTGTACCAGTATCAGAAAAAAATTTTTTTTAATAGAACAAGAACCTGTTTAAATATTTTTAAAAGTTAAACTTTTCATTTTGAGATAATTTCAGAGTTGCAGAAATAGTGCAGAGAGTTCCCATATACCCTTCACTCAGATTGCCCAGTGTTAACATTTTCTATAAGCTTAGTAGAGTTACCAAAATCAGAAACTTACCACTGACACAATGCTGTCATCTAGTCTACAGGCCTGATTCAGATTTTACATTGTTCCATTGTGCCCTTTTTCTGGCCCAGCATCCAGTCTAGGATCAGACATTGATTTAGTTGTCATGTCTTCTTAGTTTCCTTTCACTTGAAGCAGTTCCTTAATCTGTCTGCTCTTTCTCAACCTTGATACTTTTGAAGAATACTGGCCATTTATTTACAACTGGAATTTTAAAAGAAAGTATATTAGTTTTTAAACTCAAAATAGTATCTTACTTAGGGGAAGAGGGGTCAAAATAATCAATTTGCGTGTGTGTGTGTGTGTGTGTATGTGTGTGTTTTTACTGTGTGATGTATAAAATAGAAGCTGCCCCTCACCAGGAGTGTTTGCTAAGATCTCATTTGTTGCCCTCTTTTCTGACCCATTCCTCTGGGCCCTCTAGAATCTCATTTTGCCTTTTAAAAGCTAACATTAAATAAAAAAGCTCATAATTTTTTTTTTATGTGAAAGTAATACTCATTTTAGAAAATTTGACTGCTATAGTAACATATGAAGAAGAACATTTGAATTACCCAAAATTTAACCTCCCAGAGATAACCAGTATTATCTCTATTTCCAGCATACCCTTAAAAACAAAACCCTACGTAATTAGTCTTTTCATCAAACTCTTTGTAAATCCCAGTGTTTTTGTTTTACCTTTGTATTGGCTAAATTACATTCTGTTTTGTTTTTTAATTTCGAAATAATTACAGACTCAAAAGAAGTTGCAAAAATAGTACATAGAGTTCCGTCAGTCTGTCTCCCAGCTTTCCCCAGTGGTGACCTGTTATATGGCTGTATAACAGTGTCAAAATGAGGACATGAACATTGATAAAGTGCTGCTAACTGGACAAGACATTCCGTTTTCATCAGTTTTTCCATGCACACCAGATTCCTTTTGCTCAACAAATAAGGACTCTGGGGTTTCTACCAGAACTAAGGCAAGAGTTTGAGTCAGTCCATGCCGTGTAGCTCTCTGAACAGAGATCCTTGTTAATTGAAACCGAGCTTCCCCTGGGGCCTTTGACTTGTAGTCCTTCTGCAGAGGGTCTGCAAGTTGTCCTACAGACATCTCCTGTCTGAAAGGGATGTTCCTTTGCTGCTTCCTGACCATGCCCTCCTCTTCCTCCCTGGAGGGTCTAACCGTCCACCCACTGTTCATGGTTGTTTCCTGGCCCCTGATCTGCCCTTCACATTCCCCTAGTCCAGAACCTCAGGCTTGAGAGGGAAGGGCTTCAGGATTTTAGGTAGAACTCTTGGGGCCTGCAGATGCCCATAGACTTTGGGCTTGGCTCAGGGCTGTAAATAGAAAGTTGATGGAAAGTTATGATGCCTCCGAGATGACTTCTTCCCATTGCGTGGTGTCCTTGCATTGGGGAAGAAGTCACCTTGACGTGAGTCCAAAAAAACCAAAACCGAATACATTGCCGTCGAGTCAATTCCGACTCAGAGCGACCCTGTAGGACAGAGCAGAACTGCCCCGTAGGGTTTCCAAGGAGCGCCTGGTGGACTGGGACTGCTGACCTTTGGTTAGCAGCTGTAGCCCTTAACCACTAGGCCACCAGGGTTTCCAGTGCGGGTCTAGCAGGTTAGAGGGCCTTCTTATTTTAGAAAAAAATGTTATGGAAAACGCCAGTACATACAACTGAAAAGGCAGAGCTGAGCTGGTTGACACTGGGATGGGGGGCCTGGATCCCAGCTCTGTGTGCAGCCCCAGAGTTAATGCCGGGAGCACAGAGAAAACAGGCCCTTGGCGCATCCTCTCAGGCAGCTCTGAATCGATGTCATGATACTGAGGAGAGCTAACCGATACGCCCTTTTCTTTCTCTCTGAACTTGCCTCACTGAGTAGGAAATTGAAGGATGTCCCATTACTGCCCTCCCTGGATTATGAAAAACTGAAGAAGGATTTAATTTTTGGAAGTGACCGCTTGAAAGCATTCTTGTTGCAGGCTCTGCGCTGGGTAGGTGCCTTTCCCTTGATGTTTTAAAAAAAAAAAAAAAAAAAAGACTGTGGTGATTTTCCAGGCTGGCTACCTTGCTTGTGTCTTTTAACCCATCTACTAAAAATCTTCCTTCCTGCTGCCTACTGATACCAAGAACTAGGTTAAAATAGAACATGTGAAACAGCTTCTGAAGAGAGACTTGGCCTCATTTTTAAAATCTCTGTATTAACAGCACAGTTGCCACTGGCTTTCACTCGGTAATGTGATATATGCCTTCTCAAGGCCCCAGGAGACAGACTCTATCATTGGGGGACTTTTCTGGCCATCCACCACACTCGCAACTTAGCAGTGGTCATGTGTTACGGAACATGTGGTTAAGGCCAGGCCACAGTTGTGAGCTTTGACCTCTGTAGAGACCTCGGTGGCCACACTAGCCCATAGCAAGGGCAAGAACTAACCAACAAGTCTTTAAAGGCAGTAAGGCCTTGTATAGATTGTTACTTTTCTCCTTAACTCTTCAGATTGATCACCGTTGAAGCTACTCGTTCTCAAGCTTTGGGCAAGGACCCCAAAGAGCTTTTGTTTAAGTGAATTTCTTCTACCATTATTTACCATATTAAAATTAAAACTTCGAAAAATTAAAATATATATTCATTCAAAATTAACAATAAAAATCCATTACTTGGTAACATAAATAACATTTTTCTTATGACGAAAGTTAAATTTTCCCCAAAAATTAGTAGAGGAGTGGCATTCTTTTACATTTTTGCAGATTCCTTTAACACCTGGCTTCATGGAGGACAGCTGGGTTCTCACATCTGCTTCTGTATTCAGTTTGTTGCAGTATCCTACTGCATATAGCCTCTGAGATATTGAGCAGGAAAAAGACATCACATCTTTGTATTGTTACGAAAATAATTTTGACCTTGTGGACACGCCAGAAGGGTTTTGGGGACCCCTCAGTGTTTCCTGCACGATACTTTGAGAACTGCTGGCTTGAGCCAACACTGCTTGGCTCTTTAACTCAACCCAAAAAACCAAACCCATTGCCATCGAGTCAATTCTGACTCATAGCGACCCTGCAGGCCAGAGTAGAACTTCCCCCATAGGGTTTCCAAGGAGCAGCTGGTGTATTCAAACTGGTTGGTAGCCGAGCTCTTAACTACGCTTAACCACGGTGCCACCAGGGCTCCCTTAACTCAATGGCCCATTTTAACTCACCCTGTGTGAGTGTCGAACCCCTTCATGGGTCCCGGGCTTCAAAATGCCTTTGAGTAATTCCCTCATCTCTGCATGGAAAAGGTCTCCTCACTTTCCACTTCCAGTTTTTCGGTAGTACCTCCTGGAATGTGGTCTGGAGAAGTATCCTGAGGAGCCATCCAGGAGCAGCAGGAAGAGTCCTGGAATCAGTGATGTCTGTGGGGGTTTTGTTTGAGGAATGGTCAATTGACTCTTGAGGGTGGAGCAACCTGAGTGATCCCTACCCTGGGTGTTTGCCTCTGTGCTCAAATTAATCACCTTCACCTTTAGCTGCTGCTTAGTTTGCCCACTTAACACTTCCTGTCAGTCCAGGCCACCCTGGAGCCTCTGAGTGAGACAGCGTATCCCTTTGGTGAGGGAATGACATTTTCACAGAATTGCGAAGAAAAATAAACACCTTTCTTATGGTCTTATGTGTGTCCCCCTCCACTGCCCCGTTCCAGTCCCCTACCCCCTGCTCCTCCACACCAGCCCAGAGCCCCCGCCCTGGCCTCAGTGTACTCAACAGAAAGACAGCAGCCCCCAAATGTGACTTGGCCATTTTACCACTTCACGTCTCTGGAGATTTCACATGCATAAGTTGACTCCAGCATCCCCTACATCACCATTAGAGAGTGCAACATGGTAATTTCTTATTGGTAGACTGGTTGGCTGATTGACTAGCCCCCAGCTGGATATTATTTATTTTGTGTGGTTTAGTATATAGTAATTGGTGCTGCCGTTTAAAGCATAAGTAATTACTCTATGGAATTTTTTCCTGTTAAGACTTAGGTATCTTGTTTTTCTCTACTCCAGCGCTTGACCACTTCCCATCCTGGAGAGCAGAGGGAGACTGTCCTGCAAGCTTACATCAGCAATGACCTCTTGGACTGTCACAGCAACAACCAGGTCGGTGCAAGATGGGCCAGAGCCTGGCCTGGGCTTCACTTCTGGACAGTGATCTTAACAGATTGGGGATGGGGGTGGACCTTAATTTCTGGGCACGTTCAGCATAGTGGCCATGTGTCGACCTTAAGGTCCTGTGAGCTGCTGAGGTCTGCCTTCTACCTGGACAGTGGCCCACTTCTTGCTTCTAGTGAAGAGTCCCAAGCAAGTTAAAACTGTCCATTCAGCACTGGAGCTGCTTTGTGCCATTTTTCCTATTCTCAGTTCCCTACTCTTGCCCTCACCCCACTGCTTACCTTTCGAAAACTGAGCATGACCTATGGTGGGCAAGGTAGATAAGCAGATTCCATTTTTTTCACCTGACTTAAACCTTGTAAACACTGTGGAAACCCTGGTGGCACAGTGGTCTAAAAGGCTGGCAGTTCAAATCCACCAGCCGCTCCTTGGAAACCCTATGGGACAGTTCTACTCTGTCCTGTAGGGTCGCTGAGTTGAAATCAGCTCTACGGCAACAGGTTTGTTTTGGTTTAAACACCGTATTTGTACATAGGTAGTCCCGACTTGCGATGTGTCTGAGTTACGACAAACTGTCCTTAACGACCATCCTTTTTTTTTTTTAATGATTTGTGTATTTTTTATGTATGTATGTATTAAAATATATCTGTAAGTTTTTATGTAACATTTCAACCCTCAAAGACAAACAAAGATCAGATTTATAAAGATACTGATAAGAAAAGGCAATAAAAATGAAAACCTAAAAAAAAATGGGGTATTTGACTTTTGTCAGAACCAACTTACAACGGAGTCGTTGAAAACAGAGCCCCATTGTAAGGCAGGGGCTACCTGTATAGCTCTAGACCACAGAGGTCTAATGTCGTAGGAAAAGTACTGGACTTGGAGTGAGTTAAACCTGGTTCCATTTTTTTTTTTTTTTTTTACCATGTAGTAGCCAGATGATCTTAAGCAAGCTACTCCATCTGAGACCCACCTGTGAAAAGGATCTGTTATCTACTTGAGGAGGTTGTTGGGATGAGTGCATGAGTAATGTGTGGGAAGGATTGAACCCAGTTCCCAGCACGGAGTAGTCAGTACAAGTTTTTTTCTCCCTACTCCCCACCCACCTTCTTCCCCGTTTCCTGTACCAGTCTTCACTGGAGAGGAGCAGGGTCAGGACCTTGCACGTGCAACATATAAGAAGACACTGTGTTTCGTTATTGCAATTGAATTTTTATCCAGAATTCTCTGCATCCTTTATCTCCCTGTTGTTACCTTTAGAGTGTGCACCTAGTGAAGTGTCAGTGCTCGCTGTCAGAACGGCACCCTGGGAAAATGACCAACATGTGCACACAGGTGGTAAAATTCAAGAGTTGGGTCTTCGAGCATAGTCTAATTCCTCATGTGGAAAAGAGCTGTATTAAACTTGAACAACAGTCTCTCGTTTTCTTGGCTTACTTTCTTGTGCTGTTTTGTTTGTTTGTTTGTTTGTATTTCTAATGATACTGAAGCCAGCTATAAAGCAGCTGAATAATATATGATGACTTATAGACTCTTAATTTAAAGAGTAAATCCAATAGTGATTCTTTCCGTATTATCATATTTCATTGAGTCTAAGATGTAGTTTTCCCCTCATTTTAGCATCTCTGAAGTTGAGGTACATCCTAGAGTCAATGGCATGTTACAGTTTAATTGGCAGTATTTTTTTTTTCTTTCTTGTTTTTATATAAAAAAAACGAAGTGTCCTCTCAGAAAGATGACTTAGATTTCATGTTATGTGCTATTTGCCAAAATGCTTTGATCTTTTGTAGCCATTGAGAAGAGGGTCGATTTTTACTTGTGCCATTGTTTTTAGTGGCTCTGAATTTTTTTTTTTTTTCCAATAAGAAATGAGCTAGAGTTCTCTGAAGATGTCAGAGAACCTGCAGAGCAGGAAAACTTATGTAGCATGGATGTGTGTCACCATGATGCCAAAAAATTGACCCTTTCCGTCAGGAAGTGAAGTAATTGGCTGGCTTTTCTAGCTAGTGGTTCTCAAATTTGGGTATGTAGCATTACTACCTGTAGGGCTCATTCAAACAGATTACAGGGCCCCATCCACAATTTCTGATATGTACAGGGTGGTGTTGTTAGGTGCCACTGGTGCCGTTGAGTCGGTTTCGACTTACAGCGACCCTGTGTACAACAAAACAAAACACTGCCTGGTCCTGTGCCATCATCACATTCGTTGCTATGTTTGAGCCCATTGTTGCAGCCACTATATCAGTCCATCTCATTGAGGGTCTTTCTCTTTTTCACTGACCCTCTACTTTACCGAGCATGATGTTCTTCTCCAGGGACTAGTCTCTCCTTGATAACATGTCCAAAGTACATGAGACGAAGTCTTACCATCCTTGCTTCCAAGGAACATTCTGGCTGTACTTCCTCCAAGACAGATTTGTTCGTTCTTCTGGTGGTCCATAGTGTATTCAGTATTCCTTGCCAACACCATCATTCAAGGTGCCAGTTCTTCTTCTGTCTTCCTTATTCATTGTCCAGCTTTTGCATGCATATGAGGTGACTGAAAATACCATGGCTTGGGTCAGGCGCACCTTATTCCTCAAAATGACATCTTTGCTTTTGAACACTTTAAAGAGGTCTTTTGCAGCAGATTTGCCCTATGTAATGTATCATTTGATTTCTTGACTCCTGCTTCTGTGGACGTTGTTTGTGATTCCAAGTAAAATGAAATCATTGACAAATTCAGTCTTTTCTCTGTTTGTCATGATGTTGCTTATTGGTCCATTTGTGAGGGTTTTTGTTATCTTTATGTTGAAATGTAATCCATATTGAAGGCTATGGTCATTGATCTTCATCAATAAGTGCTTCAAGTCCTCTTCATTTTCAGCAAGCAACGTTGTGTCATCTGCATATTGCAGGTTGTTAATGAGTCTTCCTCCAATCCTGATGCTGTGTTCTTCTTATAGTCTAGCTTTCTTATATGGGATGGGGCCCCAGAATTTGTCTTTCCAAAAGGCTTCCAGTTGGTGCTGATGCTGTTGGTGCAGGGGACACACTTTGATAACGACTGTTCCAGACCAAAAACGTTGAATCAAATTGTAGTGAGTTCAGCTTTTCATTTTTAACTGATTGTTTTGATGTTGTATAGTTACATCTCACATTGCTGAAGGTGTTGTGATGTCAAATTTTCCACATTCAAGAATCTAGTGCTATATATGTAGTTATACAAAAGCACAGTTCCTTCAGTCTAGGAAATTTTCTCTTATTTTCCAGAATCATGTTTTCAGTTGTGAAATACATCATTTGCACAGATGAGTGTATAAAACACATACGGACAGTTTAAAGAATAATAATAAAGCAAATACCTGTGTTCCCACCACCCAGATTGAGAAGTGGAAACTTACCAATTCCTCAGAAACTCCTATATCATATCCCCCTCCCTTCCTTCAAGAGACAACCAGCACCCTGACTTCTGCATTAATCAGTTCCTTTCTTCTCTTTATAGTTTTACCATCTATACATGCACCCTAACTGGCCTCACCAACCCAGCAGCCAGCACAATCCTGGCTCTGTGAGGCGAGAGCATTGCTGACCCTGTCAAATGCAGGCATCTAAGAGATAGTGTGAACACAGTCGCCAGATCATAGTCAGTCATCAGCTCCCCTGGGCACTTATACCATCCTCTCTGGGGACGTTGGTGGTCAAGGTCGGGGAGAGTCCTGGAAAACAGGGCATCTGGGAAACCTGAAGGTACAAGTCGTCTGGCAGCAATATTTATACTCAAGGGGGTTGAGGAGCTGCTCTGTGATTTTGGCTTTTGAGCCCACCTGGTGACGCAGTGGTTAAAGTGCTTGTCTGCTAACCAAAAGGTAGATGGTTGAAACCCACCAGGTGCTCCCTGGGAGAAAGATGTGGCAGTCTCCTTCTGTAAAGATTATAGCAGTTCTACTCTGTCCTATAGGGTTGCCATAAGTCGATATCGACTCAGCGGCAGTGGATTTGGTTTTGGTCTAATTCTAGTTCTGAAGAGTTGATCAAATGAGGATGCTTCTGTGGGGGCAGAGCCTGCCCACGGCTGATCCACCCAGCAGGGCATGGAAGGAGGAGCTGGGACATGGTCAGAGCTATTCAAGCCCAGATCAGATAAGCATCTGGACTCATCTCAGCCAGGCATTTGTTCTCTGTTGAAAAATATGGTACACGGTGCACTACTTTGGAACACTGGCAGTATTTATTAAGACAATATATGCACACTCTGTGTCCCAGCAAAACCACTCTTAGGTCTGCACCCAGCAGAAATATGTCCATCTGTTCACTAAAAGACACACAAGAATGTTCATAGCAGCACTGCTTATAAAAACCAGAACACTGGGTATAACCCAAATGTTCATCAACAGCAAAATGGTATGTTAATTGCGATGTATTTGTAAAATGAGATACATAAAGCAGTGAGAAGAAACACAACACACAGCATGGATGAATCTCATAAACAACATTGGATGAAGAAAGTCAGGCATAAAAGAATATATACCGTATGATTTTATCTATATAAAAATTCAGCAAGGTAAAACTAACCTATGATGTTAGAAGTCGGAGAGATGTTACCCTTGGTGAGGCAGAGACTGGAAGGAGGCACCATAAGGGAATGGTCTGCTTCTTGACCTGGGTACTGGTTACCTACATGTTCACTTTTTGGAAATTCATCAAGCTGTACACTTCTGATTTGTGCTATTTTCTGTATGGAAGTTATACTTCAATAAAAATCTTACCAAAATAGAGATGGTATAATGGCAGTAAGCATCTTGAGGACAGCCCTCAACATGTCACTGTCTTGAGAAGACTCAGTCAGCCATCTGCTGGCTTCTTCATCTCTCTTCAACAGACCCCCTTAGATTCTTTTCGCCTCTTTCTTGAATTGGATCTCCTGTTTCCAGTATCCCATATCATCTTTTTTTTTTTTTTTTTTTTGTAGTCTTGTTTTGGTGCAGGACATCTTTTATTCATGACTTCTGGAGAAAGGGTGATGCATGGAAAGTATATTTTTGAGACTGTATATGTCTGAAATTGTCTTTATCCTTTGTATAGAATTCTGGTTTGCAAATAACTTTCCTTCAGAATTTTGAAGACATTGCTCCATTGTCTTCTATCTTCCAGTGTTGCCATTGAGAAGCCCAAAGCAATTCTGATTTCTGATCCTTCATATGTGACCTGCTTTTTTTTCTCTCTAGAAGCACATTGAATCTTCTCTTTCTCACCAGTTAGGCAATGTCCCACTGATGTGCTGCACAAGGTGTGCTTGATCCACTGCGGTGAGCACTCTGTGGGCCTCTGCAACCTGGCGGCTTTAGCTCCGGGAACCTTCCTAGAGTGGTTTGTCCATGACTCCTTACTTCCCTCCTGTTGTCTTTGCTCTCCCTTTCTGAATGTTGGACCTCCTGAACTTGTTCTTGAATTTTCTTTTCTCTCATGTTTTCCATCTTTTTCTTTTTGCTCCGCTTTCCAGGAGATTTCCTCATCTTTATTTTCCAAACTTTCTGTTGAGTTTTTTGTGTCCTGTCTTGTTGATAGGACATAGTGCCTTTTATCTCTGAAGATATTAGTGACAGATTTTAGTTGATTTATTTTTTGTTTTCTTTTCCCTGTACAATCCTATTTTCTCAGAGTTGCTTTTTTCTTCTTCATTTGTTCTATTTTCCATGTTAGAAACTTTCCTCAGATGCCTAGTGGTCCTTGGTTGCCTCCTAATGGTTTAGGGTGGTGGACTAAAAGGCTGGCGGGAAGGTCTGAGTGTGACAGTGTGTCCTGTAGATGTAGTGTTCAACTGAGGGTGCCCCACGTGGGCCATCTGTTGAGAACTTCCGAAGTCAGAACCTCTTGTTCTTTCCTCTTGGGCTGATCATTTCCCAGCACCCTGGTGGTGCAGTGGTTAAGCATCTGGCTGCAAACCAAAAAAGGTCAGCAGTTTGAATCCACCAGCCACCCCTTGGAAACCCTATGGAAAAATTCTACTCTGTCCTCTAGAGTTACTGTGAGTTGGAATCAACTTGATGGCAATGGGTTTGGTTTCGGTTTTGGTCATTTTCCTCAGAGAAGAGCTACCATCTCCTGCCTAGAGAGTGAGGGTGTGTGATGGCAGCGTTCTGGGAGTCAAGCTGGGGAAGAGGCCTAGGGTTGGCTTCTGTTCAGCTTTCATTCTGCATATAGATGCTACCCCCATTTTGGCAGAGAGCCTCTCCTCAACCGTGCCTGGGGTTCCTTCAGTCCAGAGACCCTTTGTGTTACCCTCTAAAGAGAATCTCCCCCCTGGATCTATGCTGGGAGGTGGTTGTTGAGTAGCATGGAGTTGGAACTGCCTCTTAAACAATTTTCATTCATTCTTCTTTATTTTTCCCTGATCCTTGAGCCTTTTGAGGATTATTTGATATAAATTGTGTAATGTCTCAGCTTTGCTGTCCAGGGATTTGGCCTTCTTGGGCTGGCTAAGTCTGTTACCATTCTGCTTTCCAGCTTCTAAAATTGTGTTGCTGTAATTTTTGATACTGTTTTTTCCCGTAAAAACGGCTTGGGGAAGGTGTCTGATCTCCTACCCCACAAGGCGGAAGGAGAACCGAGATCAACAGCCCAAGGCCGATCCAGTGAGGCGGAAGTCAGACATGCGTCCTCTCTCTGCTATCCTTACTAATTCTGACACCAGCTATCCCTCCCACAGCACTCTCTACTTTTCTGCTAGGTTTGATAATTCATTGCAGTGGCCACACAGAACTCACAGACCATACTCACAATTATGGGGTTTATTAGAAGGGAAGTAATAGTTACAATTCAGGCCCAGAACGTTCAGGATGTCCCCAGCCCACCTCGAGTCTCCTGCCCTGGGTCTCTCCTTCGTTAGTAACGGTGGGCTCCTCTGTGCTCTGGAATTGGCTGTCTTTAAGGAAAAACTGGCCAGTCTCCTTGATAGGCCACAATTACCCTATCACATAATACCTGGGTGGGAGTTCTAAGCCTATGGCTAGAAAGGCCACACGCAGAGTAATTGCACCGCACCTTGAGAATTTTGTTCTTTTAAAAATCCACTTACTGTGGTTTGACTGTGGTTTGGGAGGGAGCGAAATCAGATGCAGCGTTAGGTCTGCCATGCTAACCTGAAACAGCAACAACAGCGAACAATCTAGAATGCTTCCTTTGTTCTGGTCGCCATTCTCAGTGCCTTATACAATTAACGCGTTTAATTTGGAAGTCTGGATCAGTTATTTTTGTCAAATGTTGCCAAGTCCCCATTGGAAATCAAGATGTCCAGGTGAAATGTTTGCTCTCGTTTGTTTAATTGGCCTCCAGGGCACTCACCCAGAGAAGGGCACCCAAACCTGTCCAGGAGCCCCGTGTCTGTGTTTCCCACTGCCCTCTCACTCACGTCTCCCCTCGGGGCCTCTCTTGCAGAGGAGCGTGCTACAGCTGCTGCAGTCGCAGAGCGAGGCAGTACGCCAATACATGGCCCGGCTCATCAACGCCTTCGCATCACTCGCAGAAGGTAAGGCGGCAGGCTTTCTCCAGAGGAGAGCCAGGTCTTGCTGAGACACTGAAGTTCTGCCCTTTGCAAATCAACACTCTCCCCAACTTTCTTAGAGATAATACAAGTTTCTTCATCTTTAATGCATCTTTAATGCATCTGACGCAGTTTTAGTGCATCTAAGGTCTTTTATGAAAATCAGTTGTTGTCAGAGTGCTTTAGTTGATGTCAGTAATTTTGAGGGTGTGGGAGTTTATTTTGTAAGCCTTCTGCTTTTATTTTGTAAGCTTTCCAGCTTTGTAACTGTACTTTTTAGATTGCTTGCAAGGGTGTAGGGCTAATGCACTTTCTATAATTTTCGACTTAAAGCTAAAGTAAGGTTAGTGAAACAATTAGAGCTGATTCCAGGAAGCACTGCATCGTTTTCTTCAAAAGACAATGACCTCTTAAATCAAGGAGGATTTGAAAATTCCTAAGAGGCGTGCTACCATAACTAAATTCAAAATGTTTTTATAAAATGTCATTATTTCCCACAAGTTCTAATATTTTTGAGCTCTTTTTAGTATGAATAAAGGGAGTTTTCAAAGTGCGAATATGTGATACTCCAAAAATGTGTTCATTCATTCATTTGTTTGTTTTTCCATCTATTTGTCAAACATTTATTATAAACCAGGTTATATGCTGGGACCATTCATATCATACTGTTAACATTTATATCTGAAATTAATGTCTTCTGTATCAGTGTGGAAAACCTGGTGGCATAGTGGTTAAGTGCTGCAGGCGCTAACCGAAAGGTCAGCAGTTCAAATCCACCAGGAGCTCCTTGGAAACCCTGTGGGGCAGTTCTACTCTGTCCTGTAGGGCCACTATGAGTTGGAATTAACTCAATGGCAATGTTTTTTTTTGTTTGTTTGTATCAATATGGAGGACCACAATAGACTAGTGACATTCCACGGCCAGTTGTAGGGTCCCAGGTATAGGTCCTAACCTCTTCTCCAGTACATGGGCATGTCTAGGTGGGGCAGGGAGTGTGACCAGAAGCACTGCTTAGCTGTCTCTTTGTAAAGGCAGAGGGGCTTCTCCCTCTCCCTTTTTCCCCTTAGATCTGACTGTTATGGTTAAGATTGCAGGTAAACACAGCACTCTCCACAAAATCGTGACAATGAATTATGTTTAGATAACTTAGAAGAGTGGTTTTCTGTTCATTAGATAGAGATGGGCTAAAATCAACTTTGTAGGAGAAATATGTTTTAATAACTTTTTAAGACCATAAAATTACCCAAACTCTACACGTGTTATGTGCAGGCAGTATGTTTTGGAACATGAACTTAATTTAATGCAAGACAAACCCTTTCTGTCTTTCACTTGCCCTAAGTCCTGTTTCATCTCTGGTTGTATTTTCAGGCCGCCTCTACCTTGCCCAGAACACAAAGGTGCTGAGGATGCTGGAGGAAAGGCTGAAGGAGGAAAACAAGGACGTCATCACCAGAGAGAATATCCTTGGGGCCTTACAGAAGTTCAGCCTCAGGTGAGTAGGCTGTGCAATGGTGGCTCCTGTAAAACCAAATTTGAGTTTGTCTTAAGCCACTATTTAAACAACAACAAAAAAACCCATTGCCGTCGAGGTGATTCCAACTCATAGCGACCCTGTGGAAAAGAGTGTAACTGCCCCATAGGGTTTCCAATGTTGTCACCTTTACGAAATTGGACTGCCACATCTTTCTCCCACAAAGTGGCTGGTGGGTTCGAATCACTGGCCTTTCAGTTAGCAGCCGAGCTCTTAACCACTGCACCGCCAGGCCTCCTTTTTACTCCCCATAGCAACGCAAGAGGTAGATGCTGTTTATCAGCTGACACTTAGGAGAGGTCACGTGACTTTCCAAACCTTACCTCTTACCCACTCTACTGCCCTGCTCAAGGCTGCTGTGGATGGAGGAAGACGTTCTAAAAGCATAATTATATTCTCCTACCAAACATCGTCTAGTGCCAGCCAAGTGCTAGATTATGGCTCAGGCATTTAGAGGTTTAGATAGATGTAAAAAATACAGGTGAATAAAATGTGATAGAATCTCAGCCTTCAAGGTTTCACAGCCTTTTGTAGGAGCTGTGCACATACATGAATAATCACAGTAGAGCCTGGGAAGTCCTGTGGCAGTCAGGGTGAAAGCCGCCTGGTTCATTGTCCACACACCCAGCCACCCACCCCTGTAGTCTCAGTCTGGACCCTATCATGCCTTGGAACTGTTCTACGTCAGAAATGTTAAAATCAGATACTCTTTGAATCATATCTAGTGTCCTTCCAGTGCTCTCTCTCTTTTAATTATTATTAACAGCTTTGTTGAGATTGTCGTTAGGTGCTTTTGAGGCACTTCCAACTCATAGCGACCCTGTGTACAACAGAACGAAACATTGCCCTCTCTTGTGCCATCTTCACAATCGTTGCTATGCTTGAGTTCATTGTTGCTGCCACTGTGTCCGTCCATCGCATTGAGGATCTTCCTCTCTTTCGCTGACTCTCTACTTTACCAAGCATGATGTCCTTCTCCAGCAGCTGATGCCTCCTGATAACATGTCCAAAGTACATGAGACAAAGTCTCATCAACCTCGCTTCTAAGAAGCATTCTGGCTATACTTCTTCCAAGACAGACTTGTTCATTCTTCTGGCAGTCCGTGGTATATTCAGTATTCTTTGCCATCACCATAATTCAAAGGCATTAATTCTTCTCTGGTCTTCCTTATTCATTGTTCAGCTTTCACGAGCATATGAGATGAATGAAAACACCATGGCTTGGGTCAGACACACCTTAGTCCTCAAGGTGACATCTTTACTTTTGAATACTTCAAAGAGGTCTTTTGCAGCAGATTTACCCAATGCAATGCGTCGTTCAGTTTCTTCACTGCTGTTTTTATGGGCGTTGATTGTGGATCCAAGTAAAATGAAATCCTTGACAACTTCAATCTTTTCTCCATTGCTTATTGGTCCAGTCATGAAGGTTTTTGTTTTCTTTATGTTGAGGTGTAATCCATACTGAAGACTGTAATCTTTGATCTTCATCAGTAAGTACTTCATGTCCTCTTCACTTTCAGCAAGCAAGGTTGTGTGTCATCTGCATATTGCAGGTTCTTAATGAGTCTTCCTCCAATCTTGATGCTGTGCTCCTCTTCATATAGTCCAGCTTCTCTGATTATTTGCTCAGCATACAGATTGAATAAGTACGATGAAAGGATACAACGCTGACTCACACATTTCCTGATTTTAAACCACACGGTATTCCCTTGTTATGTTTGAACGACTGCCTCTTGACCTATGTACAGGTCCTTATGAGCACAATTAAGTGTTCTGAAATTCTCATTCTTTGCAATGTTATCCGTGATTTGCTGTGATCCACACAGCTGAATGCCTTTGCATGGTCAATAAAACACAGGTAAACATCTTTCTGGTATTCTCTGCTTTCAGCCAAGAGCCATCTGATATCAGCAGTGCTATCCCTCATTCCACATCCTCTTCTGAATCTGGCTTGAATTTCTGAGAGTTCTCTGTCGATATACTGCTGCAGCCGCTTTTGAATGATCTTCAGCAGAATTTTACTTGTGTGTGATATTAATGATGTCGTTCGATAATATCTGCATTCTATTGGATCACCTTTCTTTGGAATGGGCACAGATATGGATCTCTTCCAGTTGGTTGGCCAGGTAGCTGTCTTCCAAATTTCTTGGCATAGAAAAGTGAGCACTTCCAGCACTGCATGAGTTTGTTGAAATATCTCAATTGGTATTCTGTCAATTTGTGGAGCCTTCTTTTTTGCCAATGCTGTTAGTGCAAGTTGGACTTCTTCCTTCAGTACCATCGGTTCTTGATTTTATGCTACCTCCTAAAATGATTGAAGGTCGACCGATTCTTTTTGGTATATGGCTTTATGCATTCCCTCCATCTTCTATTGATGCTTCCTGCATCGTTCAATATTTTCCCTGTAGAATCCTTCAGTACTACAACTTGAGGCTTGAATTTTTTGTTCAGTTCTTTTGGCTTAAGAAATGCTGAGCATGTTATTCCATTTTGGTTTTCTAACTCCAGGTCTTTGAACATTTCATTATAATATTTTAATTTGTCTTCTCGAGCTGCCTTTTGAAATTTTCTGTTCAGCTCTTTTACTTCATTTCTTCTATTCGTTTTAGCTTCTTTATATTGAGGAGCAAGTTTCAGGTTCTTTTTTGACATCCATTTTGGTCTTTTCTTTCTTTCCTGTCTCTTTAATGACCTTTTGCTTTCTTCATGTATGATGCCCTTGATGTCATCCCACAACTAATCTGGTCTTCAGTCTTTAGTGTTCATTGCCTCAGATCTGTCCTGGAGATGGTCTCTAAATTCAGGTGCGATATACTCAAGATCATACGTTGGCTCTTGTAGACTTGTTATAATTTTTTTCAGCTTCAACATGAACTTGCCTGTGAGCAACTGATGATCTGTTCCACAGTTGGTCCGTGGCCTTGTTCTCACATTGGACTTCTCCATCGTCCCTTTCCACAGATATAATAAATTTGATTCCTGTGTATTCCATCTGGCGAGATCCACATGTATACCTTGAAAAAGGTATTTGCAATGAATAAGTCTTGCAAAATTCTGGCATCATTTCTATCACCAAGGCCATATTTTCCAACTACCGATCCTTCTTTGTTTCCAACTTTCACATTCCAATCACCAGTAATATCAGTGCATCTTGGTTACATGTTTGATAAATTTCAGACTGCAGAAATTGGTAAAAGACCTTCAATTTCTTCATTTTGGCATTAGTGATTGGTGCATAAATTTGAATAATAGTTGTATTAACTGGTCTTCCTTGTATACATATGGGTATTATCACTGACAGTGTTGTACTTCGGGATAGATTTTAAAATGTGCTGTTCGATGATGAATGCAGCGCCATTCCTCTTCAAGTTGTTTATATGCATTCCATTTCGTATTTAACAACTTCCAATTTTCCTAGATTCGTACTTTGTTTATTCCAATTATTAATGGTTGTTTGGAGCTGTTTCTTTTCATTTGAGAAATACCACATCAGCAAGTGAAGATCTGAAAGCTTGACTCTATCCATGTCATTAAGATCAACTCTACTTTAAAGAACCAGCTCCCCTCCAGTTGTGTTTTGAATGCCTTCCAATCTGAGGGGCTCATCTTCTACCACTAGATGTTTTGCTGCTATTTATAAAGTTTTCACTGGCCAGTATTTTTCAGTAGACTACCAGGTCCTTATTCCTAGTCTGACTTGTCTGGAAGCTCTGCTGAAACCTGTCCACCATGGGTGACCCTGGTGGTATTTGAAATACTGGTGGCATAGCTTCTAGCATCACAGCAACACACAAGCCAAAGTACGACAGACTGACCAATGAGTGGTGGTTTGTTGAGGTACCGTACCATTAAAAAAAACCTGTTTTCAGTACAACTCAATGATTTTTAATATATTCACAGAATTGTGCAATGATCACCACAGTCTAAATTTAGAATATTTCCATCAACCTGAAAAGAAGCCTCATACCTGTTTACAGTTACTCCCCATTCCCACCAGCCCTAGACAACCACTAATCTACTTTTGGTCTTTATAGATTTTCCTTTTCTGGACATTACCTGTCATTAGAATCATATGTGTTCTTTTGTAACTGGCTTCTGTCACTTAGCATAATGTCTTCAAAGTTCATCTACATTGTGGCATATATCAGTACTTTGTTTGTTGCCAAATAACATTTCGTTATATGGATATATCCTATTTTATTTATCTGCTCATCTGTTGATGGGCATTTGGGTTGTTTCCACTTTTTGACCATTTCGAATAATGCTGCTGTGCACATTCACACACAAGTCTTCATGTGGACGTGTTTTCTGTGGGCAGGGATCTAGAAGCGGAATTGCTGGTCCGTGTGGTGGTTCTTCCAGCACGGGTACTCCCTCATGACCCACTCACTTTCCTTTGACTTTATTGAAAATTCTAAAACTTTGAGTCCTTAGCTTTTTCTGACCTCCAGCCCTCTTCTGAACACACTTCCTTCCCACAAATGTGCTTAACATTTAGTGACTCTCACTAATAACCTGAAGCCTACAATGAAATAAAGCCAGTGTGTGTTTAGTGGGGGAACCAAATCGGCTGCTGGGAAGGGGATGATAAACATTTCGTACCTACCATTTGCCAGGTCGCTGCCAAGGAAAGTCTCTTTGTTCCAGATATTAATTGAAAAAACTGTAAGTGATCTCCAGAGTTATTCCTTCCTCTGATTATATGAGCACTTCATTTCTTTGTGTTTATAAAGATAAGTAGCTCTTGACTGTTCTTGGAAATTTTTTAGAAATTTAATATCTGTAGTTAAGGGACAGAGATAAGATATGGTGGAGAAATACCTCTTCCTGGTAATCCAGATATTTAATAACTAGTTATCTTTTTCCTCCAAACAGTGATTTTAGCTTCTCTGTTCTGGAAATGTGCTCAATGTTTTCACAGTTTTCAAGGGTTTCTACAACGAATATAGAAATTCTTGAGGCTTACAAAGGGAGTACTGTCTTCACTGTATTCTAAGTCACACAGGTCGGGCTGGTGGGATGTTCGAGGACAGCATGAATAGATGTTTGCTTCCTTGTACCATCCTGTGTGGTACATTTACCATAATTTAGCAGGAACATTTACCTGCTAATTGGGAGACCCCAGTGGTGCCTTCTCAGTGCTGTTTTGACTTTCAGAGAAGTCAGATGGCTTCTGATGGTGATACCACACTTAGTCTCTTCAGTTCTTAGGGCTGACATGATGGCATTCACCATGACACGTATTGATGAAGCATTGTGTTCTCTAAAATTACACTCCTGGAATTTGGATAAAAAATTATTCCTTTAAGTTGTACTACGCAGGTCATTAAACTGCCCTGACTCTCTAGAGATCTGAATCTAAGTGGTATTAAGCTGGTTTTTGCTTTTGTGGTTTGTTTTTACTTTTCAGGCAGCTCAGAATGTCTAACCTGGACTACACAGACTAGAGTTTAGGTGGAAATCTGCTTGTCAAAGAACTATTTCCATGGCCCTCTTTCCTGGGTTAAGTTGAGCAAAAGCTATCAATAAATATTTGTTAAAAATTTGAAGTAATGCTCTGCTGATTCTAAATATTGAAAAAGAACCTTTCCAAGTAGGAGGCTTCCTACTACTCTACCTTTCCTTAAACCCTTAATAAGATCCCTGAAAAGTAAAGGCTCTGTTGCTGTGTGTCACTTGTATGGATCTAACAATAAGATATTCCTCAGGGTCTGTATCTTCTGTGCAGTTGGCTCTTCTGATAGGCATTTACATCACTACATACTCTTACGTGAAAAGTTCCTTTACTTGCCAGCTGTAACTGACCTGCAGGCTATTTCATCCTAGGCGCCCGCTGCAGACGGTGATGATTCGGGACGGCCTCATCTTCTGGCTGATTGACATTCTCAAGGACCCCGACTGCCTGTCTGACTACACGCTGGAGTACTCGGTGGCCCTGCTTATGAACCTCTGCCTCCGGAGTGCAGGTCTCACAGCTCCTGTCTTGGTGCCCCGGTTCTGATGTGGGGAAAGGGAAGGGATATAGCCTCGAATCTGGATTACCAACAAACCTGATATGGTCTGCTTTTGAGCTCCTTCACAGAAAACCAAAAACAGAAGAGGGGCTTATTTGTGGAGCCCTGGTAGTGCAGTGGTTAAGAGCTATGGCTGCTAACCAAAAGGTCAGCAGTTGAAATCCACCAGCTACTCCTTGGAAACCCTGTGGGGCAGTTCTGCTCTGTCCTATAGGGTCACTGTGAGTCAGAATCTGTGCGATAGCAATGAGTTTATTTGTGGAAAAGCATTTCCACCTAGATATAAAACTGTTAAGGAGCCCTGGTGGCACAGTGGCTAAGTGCAAAGCTGCTAACCAAAAGCTTGGCCATTGGAACCCACCGGCCACTCCACGGAGAAAGATGTGGCAATCTGCTTCTGTAAGATGTACAGCCTTGGAAACCCTGTGGGGCGGATCTTCTCTGTCCTGCGGGGTCTGTAGAGTTGCAATGAGTTGGAATCTACATGAAGACAATAGATTATTAAACTGTTGAATCCCTGAAGCCAAAATACCATCTGGCCTTGGAAATAGTATTTTATTTTTTTTAGTGCTTGCTTTTAGGAGAAAATTTTAGTTATGCTTTTCTTCCTCATCATTGCGTTATTTAGAGATCTCTTTCATCTGAAGATGGAAAAGAGAAGTATTTTCTCAAGACTGTACAGTGTTAAGTTGGTGGCAGAAGCAAGGATATTAAATCATGCTCCCTGCTCTTAATCACAGTAGTTTCCCCATCTTACTGCCCTGGAAATGGGGGTTCATAAGTCACTGTAAACTTGATCAATACAGATAGCAGTTTTAGCTTTTCTACAGGTACCATCCCGTTTAAACCACCTGTTAACCAGAATCAAAGCTTCTTTAGAAGAGGGACCATGTCTAGGGTGTGACTGACATCAGCCTGAGCAGCCTCTGTGTTTGGAGAAAAGGATTACCTGGCCAAATAAACCAAAAAACCAAACCCAGTGCCGTCGAGTCGATTTCGACTCATAGCGACCCTATAGGACAGAGTAGAACTGCCCCATAGAGTTTCCAAGGAGTGCCTGGCGGATTCGAACTGCTGACCCTTTGGTTAGCAGCCGTAGCACTTAACTACTACGCCAGCAGGGTTTTCCCTGGCTAAATAGCTCAGGGTATTTGTTAGGAGTCTCTTCCCCGCTGTTGCTTCACCCCCAGATGCTCTATAACTGAGCTGCCCAACTGTGTGTGTTGATTGAGTCAGTGACTGATTTCAGTCTTCTGTTGTAAAAATAGTAGCATTTGCAAAAAGTCCTAGCTTTTAATACGCGTATCAGATGATAATCAACTTTCCTTTGTTTTCAATCAGTTTATTTGCAGTGATGATGATAATGATATTTACAATTACTGAAATACCTGCTTGGCTTGTAACTGTGCTTCTGAGTTTAGAGATGTCATACCTTTGTTTGTTTGTTGTTGTTTTTCCTACAGGGAAGAACATGTGCGCCAAGGTGGCAGGCCTCGTGCTCAAAGTTCTTTCAGATCTACTTGGCCACGAAAACCACGAGGTACGCAGTCAGGCTGCTAGACCTGGGCTTGGGGAAATCCGGACGCCTGTGACTTCACAGATGGGGTGGGAGACTGGCCCAGAGAGTTACTGTGTTTGAAAAACAGACATATTTGCCTCCTCCAAGTATTTTTATAAGCTACTTCAAATCTTTTCTAATTTTTAAAATTTTGGGACTCAGATGCAGGAAGCTGTTCTCTGCTCCTTGTTTAACGCACATATCACCCCTGGTCCAAGCCCCATCCCGCTCTGCGTTATTTATTTTTTTCTGTTATCATCTATCCCTGCTTCATTGCCCTCTGCACGCTGACACTCCCTCCAGTATGTTTAGTATATGTCCATGGATATGTGTGTATTCTTACAGTATGTACACTATTGGTGTGTGTGTGTGTTTAATTTACATAAGTAATAGTGCACTCTACATCTCATTCTGGCTCTTAGTTTTTCCCTGTGCTTTGAGGGCCTTTCTGTGTTCCTTTATACACATCTAAGTCATTAATTCCTACTGCTGCAAAATATTCCACTTCTGCACCTGTCCCGTTTTCCTTATCTGGCCCCCTAAGGTGCACACTTTGCTTGCCTCCACCTTTGCTGCCACAGGGGTTCCAGTGGAGGTTGCTGCTCTCGCCCCTCGAGGCCTGGGCAGGAGCTTCTCTGGGGGGTGACACCCTGTCACTGCTGGCTCATGTCTACCTCATGTCCCCTGAGTCCTGCCAGGCTGTCCTCCAGAACAGCGGACCACCTTTGCCTTCACCAGTGCCCGCTCCAACACTTGGTGCTACTTCCTAAGTTTTCGATCTATGGGCTGTAAACCCTTTTGAAACAAAGTAGAGATATGGACAAACAAATTAACAAAAGCTATAAATAAACAAATATGATTATTCTCTCACCTGCTTTCCACAAATGCCTCTGTGGAAACCATGGCATCACATTGCAGAGGAGACCAGAGGCTCAGCAAAAATCTGACCTCTGACGGAAAGACACGGTGGCGTCTCAGCAGGACAGAATGAACACCACTGGGTCACAAGTAAAGCACAGGCTTCCACGAGCTTTCCCCTTTCAAGCAGACAGGTTCCATTTTGTTCATTTCACTCATATCTCACATCCCTATAGTCTTATCAACTGATTGATGTGGGTTTTTCTAGCATATGTAGTTTGGTTGTTGTTACAGCTTGTGTATTTTAAAGCCAGTGAGCCCTGGTGGCATAATGATTGAGTGCTCACCTGCTGACTGAAAGGTCATGGTTTGAACCCACTAGCAGCTCCACAGGAGAAAGACCTGGCAATCTGCTTCCATGAAGATTACAGCACAGTAATAGACCATAGTCTCGGGGGACAAGTTAGTCAATTGGCATAACATAGTTCTCAAAGGTAATGTTCTACATCCTAGTTTGGTGAGTAGCATCTGGCATCTTAAATGCTTGCAAACTATCATCTAAGGTACTACTATTGGTCTCTACTCATATGGAGCAAAAGAAAATGAAGGAATCCAAAGGCTCAAAGAAGAAACTAGTCCATGGGACTAACAGCTCACACGAACCACAGCCCCTTCTAACCTGAGACCAAAAGAACTAGATGGTGCCCAGCTACCACTACCAACCGTTCTGACTAGGGACACAATAGAAGGTCCTGGATAGAATGGGAGAAAAATGTGGAACAAAAGTCAAATTCCTAAAAAAGGCCAAACCTACTGGACCAATAGAGACTAGAGGAACCCCTGAGACTGTCGCCCTAAGATACCCTCTGAACTTAGTATTGAAGCTATTTCTACAGGTCACCTTTCAGGCAAATAATAGATTGGCTTATAAAATAAGCAGTGCCACCCCTGAGTAATGTGCTCCCTTCAGCGATTAACTATATGAGACCAAATGGCCAACATTTACCCAAAAACAAAAATGAGAAGGCAAGAAGGGGAAGGGAAATCACATCAACGGAAACAGAACAAACAGAATGGAAATGAGACACATTGTAAAAGTCATAACCAATGTCATGGAACAATTTCTATAGAAATTGTTAAAGGGGAAGCTAACTTGCTGTGTAAACTTTCACCTAAATCACAATAAAATATTATTAAAAACATATATATTATATTACAGCCTAGGAAACCCTATGGGGTAGTTCTACTCTGTCACGTGGGGTAGCTGTGAGTCAGAATTGCACACAGCAACAACAGTGAGCTCTTAATGACTGCCGGACCTGGGTGAGCTCTGTTGTCTATCTTCTTCTAACTCAGACATTTGAAGTCGGTGGTAAATACATTTTCTCATCTAGTAGTAAAGGTTTGGTTTCAAGTTTTGGAACCAGGATGTAGGCTCAGAGAGCTGGATAGACCCAAGGATTCAAACCGTGTCATTAACCGTTGCTAATGCATTTGCTTTGAAAAGGAACTAGAAAACCTACCTACATACATCTTAAAAAAAAAAAAAATACATCTTAGAGCCTAAAAAATGTGTTTGTTATACAAATAGAAGTGACACTCGTGTATACTGTATTAGATAGCCATGGTCTTAAAAAACAAAACCCAGAAGCCAAAAAGAAAAAAATGCACATGTTTGACTATATGAACATTAATTTTTTGTTGTTGGAAAAAGATACCATAATCAAAGTCAAAAAGACACATGATACCCCAAGAAAAATTTGCATCATGTATGGTAAAAGTTTAATATCCCTAATACATGAAGAGGTCCTATGAATTGCTAAATAAAAATCAAACAATCCAATGCAGGAGATGGGGGCATGGGGGGAGAATGCGTAAAGGATATGAATGGGTAATTCACAGAATAGTAAATCATGATAGCCTACAAACATGAAAAGTTGTTCAGATTTGCTAGTGGTCAGGGGAAATGAAAGTAGAAACAACTATAGGATACCTTTTTTATACCTATCAGATTGGCAAAGATCAAAAGGGTGATAATAAAATCCAGTGCTAAAGAAGGGTGGGGGGAGATGAACACCCTCTCGTTTCTCCAGCACCTGCCATGTGCCAGGTCTGTGCCTTCTTGATGCTGGGGTTACCTATGTGAGTAAAACATGGGTCCTAGTCTCAAAGAGTTCATAACAGGGAGACCTGTTAAAAAAGAACAATTGCCATCAAGTCGATTCCAACTCACAGCCACCCTAGAGGACAGAGTAGAACTACCCCATAGGGTTTCCAAGGAGCAACTGGTGAATTCGAACTGCTGACCTTTTGGTTAACAGCCAAACACTTAACCACTATACCACCAGGATCCCAATAGGGAGACAGTGAGTTAGTTTAAAAATATGCAGTATTCAGGACAATAGTAAAGGTATGTATAAGAAGCTGAGGTTAGCACAAACCCTGTCTGGGGGATTCAGGAGAGGCTTCCTCTGAGAGATGTCTGGGTTGAGTTTTAAAGGATGGATCATAATATTACTTAGTCGTAAAGAGACATGAAGTCCTGTTATATGCTACAGTTTGATCAATCTTAAAAACATTTTGCTGAGTAAAGTTAAGTTAATCACTAAAGGATGAATATTGTATGAGCTCACTTATATGATATATGTAGAATAGGCAGATGTATAAAGACCAGAGTTTATTAGTGGTTACCAGGAGCAGGAGGGAGGGGAAAGGGGGAGGCATTGTTTGGGAAACATTGAGTGTCTGTTCATGGTGATGGGAAATTTGTCAGTGATTGTTGGTGACGGTTGCACAACGTGATTAATGTAATTGGTGTCACTAAATTGTACACATGAAAAACATCGAATCAGCAAATATCGTGTCATATATATTTAAAAATAATAAAGGATGGATTAGCTTTCCAGATAGATGTGTGGGGGAAGGACATTCCCAGAAGAGTGAGCTGCTAGAGCGAGGACAGAGGCATGTACAACCTGATGTGGGGCGGGGGGACAGGGTCCTTCAAATCATGTGGACTCTGGAGTATAAACTTCATGGTGGCAGGGAGGGGAGGAGCAGGGGGACCTGATGGGGAGGCCAGCCCTTGAGGGGCTTCGGTGCTGTATTAAGGAGTTAGGACTTTCCTTTGGAAGGCTTCTGAGATGAGGAGAGGAATGGTTTGGCCCATGTTGTTGAAACTTGGCCATAATATGATGGCTGGATTAAAGGGGTCAACACTGAAGGGAGAAACTAGTTTGGAGATTTGATGTGGCCTAGGTAATGGATGTGATTGAGGTAATGGATGATGTTGTCTTAACAAGCAGCAGGTATGAAAAAGAAGGGTTGATATCAAAGATGTCTTGAAGACTGAGTGATGGCGAGGTTTAATGGCATTAATTAAACTATGAAACACAGCAGAAGTAAGTGTTGAAAGGAAGTGATGAATCTGGTTTTGAACCTTGGTTGTAGAGGTCGCTGGGCATGCAAATGGAGTGTCTGCTGTTTGGAAACAGGCATCTGGAGTGGGAGAGCTGTGAGAATGGGGACTTCCTTTCACCTCATTAGCCACAGTGTCCTCAAATGTGGCATTTGATCGCTGAGTTTTATAGTATTTGAAAACTTGCAGTTGACTGCTTTTTCTCCCCTTATAGATACAGCCGTATGTGAATGGAGCTCTGTACAGCATCCTTTCGATTCCATCCATTCGCGAGGAAGCCAGAGCAATGGTAAGAAAATGTGCTTGGGGAAGTCGTAAGCTTCTATCAATGCCAAGTTCAGAAACTATTATAGCAAAGAGTTCCTAGATTGGGCTCCGTGGAAGGGCTTCAGATAGTTTATGAGCTCTCTGAAATTGTACGCAAAATACATACCTGCAGTCTTCTGGGGAGACAGTCTGTAGATTTTATCAGATTCTCGAGAGGATCCCAAGTTCCAAATGGTTAATAACCACAGTGTTAGAAAGTTCCCAGCAGATCCAAAATGGTTATGATTAATAACCACAATGTTAGAAAATTCCCAGCAATTTTTTTTTTTTTTTTTTGTAAAGCTGCAGACATTCTGATAGCAACCAAATGGAACAGAAAGCTGGTAAAGATTATAAAACTGCCTTGTACTTGGTTTGGTTGTTAGTGAATTCGATATTTAATGTGTTTACAGTAGTGGTTATGTTTAAAGTAAAAAACAAGTGTCAGGTAATTAGCATCTTGGTTTGAGAGGACAAATGTTTCTAGATCTAATCTTATTGTTTGTCCTTACTACTTGTGAAATCAGTTAGCAGTGTGGGTACTAAGTGCTATGGTAAAGGGATTAAATATGTTTCCATAGTCAGAGCACAAGCTAAATTCAGTTTGAGACCAACAAGAAGACTTGCTCTTCCAACTGGTGTTGCTTACTTAGAAGAATCGCTAAATCTTTTAACTGGTCATTTAAACTCACATCAATAGTTACGTCACAGGTAAAAATGTATTTAAGAAATGTTCCGTGTGGTCATGGTAAACAGTGGAACTGAACTACCTACTGCTTTTTAATCAAAAATCCAAAAAAAACCAAACCAAACCCACTGCCGTTGAGCCAGTTTCAACTCATAGCAGCCCTATAGGACAGAGTAGAACTGCCTTGTAGAGTTTCCAAGGAGCACCTGGCGGATTCAAACTGCCAAACTTTTGGTTAGCAGCCATAGCACTTAACCACTACGCCACCAGGGTTTCCTAATCTGCTTTGTCAGTATACCAGAAAACCAAACCTGTTGCCCTTGAGTCAATTCTAACTCATAGCAACCCTATAAGACAGAGTAGAACTACCCCATAGGGTTGCCAAGGCTGTAATCTTTACAAAAGCAGATTGTCACATCTTTCTCCCATGGAGCAGCTGGTGGGGTTGAACTGCCAGCCTTTCAGTTAGCAGCTGAGCACTTAACCACTGCACCACCAGGACTCCTTTTGTCAGTGAAGAACAGGGAAAAATAAACTTGATTAAATTCTGCATTGTGGCCATTTAAGTGAAAGAGGGATTGTGAACCAATGCAAAGAACAAGGAAAGAAGCATCTAGGTGGGAGAGAAAGAATGGAGAAGACATTGAGTCGAAAAGAGTGAAAGAATAGAGAAAAGACATCCAAATCTAAGGCAAAGAGGTGGAGAAAGAGTGAGGGCATGGCAGTCAGGGCAGGGATTTTCGTCATGAGAGCAGGAGGGGGCCTTGGAGATCATCCAGGCCAGAGAGAAGAAATAAGGACAAAAAGGGACAGCGTCTCAGAGACCTGTGGGACAATATTAAGAAGTCTAACACATGTCTAATTGGAGTTCTAAAAGCAGAAGAAGATAATGGGGCAGAAAAAAGGGTTGACTAAATAATGGTGAAATTTAGGGAAAAACAAACATAAGATATCTAGAAAACCCCCCAAATGTTTGAAACTTAAACAACACAATTCTGTTAGCTCTCTGTTGCTGCATAACAGATTACTCCACACCTTAGTGACTTAAAAAGCAAACATTTATTATCTCATAGTTTCTACAGAACAGAAGTTTGAGAGTGGATTCACCAGATGGTTATAGTCAAGACTTCAAAGGGCAGCAGTCATATGAAGGCTTGACTGGGGCTAGAGGACCCTTCACTTACATGGCTGTTGGCAGAAGGCCTCAGTTCCTTTCTGGCTGTCGGCTGTGGGCTTCAGTTCCTTGCCGTGGGCTTCTCCGTAGGACTGCTCTCATCATGGCAGCTGGCTTCCCCCAGAGCAAGCGATCAGAGAGAAAATGAACAAGATGGAAGCCACGTTATCTTTTATAATCTAATCTCAGAAGTGACAAAGTGCCATCACTTCTGCCTCATTCTGTTGGTCGCACAGACCAACCCTGGTACACTGGGGGAGAGGTCTGCATGCTAGTGTGAATACCAGGAGGTGGATCACTGGGGTTCGTCTTGGAGGTGGGCTAACACACACTTCTGAGTAACATGGATCAAAGTAGAAATCGCAAGGGAATTTAGGGACAATTAATCTTTTGATATATACTACAAATATTTTCCCAATCTTTCATTTGCATTTTAACTTTAATTATGGTGTGTTTTTGGCCATAAAACAGCCTTAATTACAGTCAAATCTATTAATATTCTCTTTATTGTTTCTGACATATCTCTAGATAGTCTATGAATCACTGACTTTTACAAAGGAAATGTGGATCACTTAGATGAAGGAGTAGGTAGGATAAGCTTCCCTCTGGCATTTTAACAGGGATCAAGTCACAAGGCAATGGAGGAGTCCCTCTTTCAGCCTGAGTAAAGAAAACTTTTGGCTACCTCACCTGATAAGGGAGGGCTGCTAAGAGGTGGTTATGGCCCCGGTAGAGTTCCCCTAAAACCCTGAGATTTCCCTCATCTCCCTTACATTCTTGAGGAAGTTTTTACATTGATACAGCTATTCTATTCTTCTTGCATATAACAACGATAAGGGCAATCAGACGAGGAGAACGTGCCCCCGTCATCTCACCACTGTCACATCTGCTCAGACACAGCCCCAGGGACATGATGGCAGAGCTGACAGACTCAGACCTGCTGGCGTCTGGCCCTGAAGGAGAGCAGTCAGGCCGTGCACGCGAAAAGCCCCTAGCACATCCGTAGTTCGGACTCATTCCTTTCGCTTCTGGATGCTGATGCAGAGGGAGTAACCGAGTGGAGAAGAGCTCTGTGTGTGAGGAAACTCAGGTCCACGTTTTTATAAAAGAAAATGGAGACAGCCTCAGTGTCTGCTCACAGATGATTACTAATGGAATTAACAGTTCTTTTGCTGAAAACAACTATTGAGGATAATAATTAAGAAAAGCAGTACAAGGCAGTATGGAAAAATTTGTGTAATTGTGATAAAAGCAGAATATGACATAAGAACTCTGCTTTTGCAACTGCGTGAAATTAAAAGGATAGAGAATACATAAAAATCGTATTAGTAGCAAATGCTATTATGTTGTTGTTGTTGTTGTTAGGTGCCGTTGAGTCGGTTCCGACTCATAGAGACCCTATGCACAACAGAACGAAACACTGCCCGGTCCTGTGCCATCCTCACAATCGTTGTTATCCTCGAGCTCATTGTTGCAGCCACTGTGTCAATCCACCTCGTTGAGGGTCTTCCTCTTTTCCGCTGACCCTGTACTCTGCCAAGCATGATGTCCTTCTCCAGGGACTGATCCCTCGTGACAACATGTCCAAAGTATGTAAGACACAGTCTCGCCATTGTTGGTTCTAAGGAGCATTCTGGTTGTACTTCTTCCAAGACAGATTTGTTCGTTCTTTTGGCAGTCCATGGTATATTCAATATTCTTCACCAACACCACAATTCAAAGGCGTCAGCTCTTCTTCAGTCTTCCTTATTCATTGTCTAGCTTTCACATGCATATGATACAATTGAAAATACCATGGCTTGGGTCAGTCTCACCTTAGTCTTCAAGGTGACATCTTTGCTCTTCAACACTTTGAAGAGGTCCTTTGCAGCAGATTTGCCCAATGCAATGCGTCTTTTGATTTCTTGACTGCTGCTTCCATGGCTGTTGATTGTGGATCCAAGTAAAATGAAATCCTCGACAACTTCAAATGCTGTTATAGTGGTCTTACAATAATAATGGGGAAAAAAGAAGGAAAAAGTTTGAGTCCCCTGAGGCCCATTTGAACTTAAAGAGCCTGCCACGATGGAGGGCTGGAGGTTAGATCAGATAAATAGGGCTGTCCTAACACCCGCCCACCCCAGGAGCCTCCTACCTACACCCAAGGCTGGAGTCATTGCCACCGTGGAGTTCTTCTGGGGATCAAAACCCCAGCCTAGCATTCCACACAGGGCTGGAGCAGACTCAGTGCCATGTTTGTTGGAAAGGCTCCCAGGATCTCTGGCAAAGCCAGGCAGCTGGCTTAGAAGCTGCTCAGCCAGGAGGACCACCTGAACATTCCACAGGACTGCTACAGCTACAGCTTGATCTGGGTTGACATGATGTCCCAAGATCCTGTTTCCTTGCCACCATCCCCATGATCTTCTTTCTTCCTCTGTCTTTGGTTCGTTATCAGACATGTTTTCCCCTCGTGGTGGCAGGAAGGCCTCATCAACCCCAGCCATACATACTCATTCGAATCCCACAAGAGAGAAAAGGAGAACTAGACACCTGTGCTGACATCAGTATCTTACCCCAAAGCCTCCACCAGCCTAAGCCCAGAGGAACTAGATGGTGCCCAGCTATCACCACCAACTGCTCTGACAGGGATCACAACAGAGAGTCCTGGACAGAGCCGGAGAAAAATGTAGAACAAAATTCAGATTTGTGAAAAAAGACCGGACTTACTGGTCTGACAGAAACTCGAGGAATCCCCAAGACTGTGGCCCCTGGAACACTCTACTAACTTAGTACTGAAACCGCTCCTGAAGCCTGCTTTTCAGACAAAGATTAGACAGGCCTCTAAAACAAACAGTAACACATGTGAGGAATGTGCTGCTTAGTTCAATCAAATATATGAGATCAAATGGGCAACTTCTGCCCAAAAGCAAGATGAGAAGACAGGAAGGGACAGGAGCTGGACGAATGGACACAGGGAACCTGGAGTGGAAGGGGAGAGTGTGCTGTCACACTGTGGGGATTGCAGCCAATGTCACAAAACAATACGTGTATAAATTTTTGAATGAGAAACTAACTTGAGCTGTAAACTTTCACCTAAAGCACAATTTAAAAAAAAATCTTACCTGACTTTCTGTGGAATTTTGTTAGCCAGAATAATATATAATGTAGTGACTTTATTATTCTCTTGATAGAAAAAGAATGATAGCTGTTTAAAGACAGGTTTTATTTATTCATTTACTTCTCTCTAAACATGTGTTTCACTTGTCAAAAACCGTTTTGGTCTTGAAGTCCAGAAAGCAATGTACTGACTTAGGGAAAATGCAGGAGAGAAACCACTTCCCAAACCAACATATTCCAAAACTAAAGGGAAGACCCTCAACGAGATGGATTGTCACAGTGGCTGCAACACTGGGCTCAAACATAGCAACAATTGTGAGGATGGTACGAGACCAAGTGGCGTTTCGTCCTGTTGCACATAGGGTCGTTATGAGTTGGAAGTGACTCTGCAGCACCTAACAACAATAACAACAAAGGAACACGGTACTCATGCAACGGAATTTTACAAGAATTTGTTTGTTTTTGCTGACTGTATTATATTTAAATAGTCAACCAAGAAGAAAATAATTTCACTGTGAGTTATAAAAAGAACCAAAACAGAATGTTCAGTACTAGCAGAGGAATTTTTGTTGTATGTATTCCTTCCCTCCAAATAAGAAAGATTTTGTGGGGTCTTGATGGAGCCACCCCATTGAAAAGTAGTTCTCCCCCAAAACAGAGATGTTAACTGTGACTCTCTCCAATGCTTCTAGGGAATGGAAGACATTCTGCGCTGCTTCATCAAAGAAGGCAATGCTGAAATGATTCGGCAGATAGAATTTATCATCAAGCAGCTTAACTCTGGTCAGTTTAATGCAAGAATCTATCATCTATCCTTTAACCCTTTCACACTTTCCAGAAAGATCCTTGAGCTTTCTTAGAGAGGGGTTTGTCATATCTTGGAATTCATTCAAGAAGCCTCATTTGGTGGGAAGGGGAGCTGAGGCTTGAGGCTGGTAGGGTAAGGCTTGGCCCTAGGGACCCAGGTGGGGTAAGGCTAGACCCCAGGGTAGACCCAGGTGATCCCCCAAACACATGTTCAACCAGGTAGTCAAAGTCAGATTGTCCAAAGATATAGCCGTCTCTCATCACACTCTAAGAATATAGTCAGCAGGAGTAATTCAAAAGCAATTACGGAATTCCTTCTCTAAGCTGGAGTTCTTTTTATATGGTCCATCCTCCTCCCCTCCTATTTCTGCCCACTTTGTAAGGGAGCCTTCCTCAGGGTCCTGGGGTCAGATAATGGAAACAGATGCCAGTCTTTCTAGAATGTGTAAAAATAACCAGTGGAAGAATAAACCAAAACTGATAAACTAAAAAAATAAAATGTTTACCATATGCCCATTATTGTGATGAAATAGGAAGTACGTGACGCCACCTATGAATTGTTCTTGCCTAAAATATTGAATCAGAATCTAACCTCTCTCCATCAACCTTGCCTTATAGTTTTATCTTTAGAACCACGTAAATATTTTTATATAATTTTTTTTAATTAAATTTAAAAATAGTCCTAGAAGTCAAAAGCATACAAGTGAACCTAAACTGTTTATCAAGTTGGTGGTAGAACCATGCAGAGAAGGGTTATTTCAAGTGATTTTTAAACTGTGTTTTGACTGTACTCCCTGGGTGGTATTTATAAATCCCAATTAAAAAAAGGACAACAAGGAAATCTTAAACTTCATTTAACAGCCTTATTGTTAGTAATCACATTGGTATTATTTTGGAACTGTTATATATTGTAGAGTAAAACCAAAAAGCAATTATGTTAATGTCACTAGGAATCAAGATTGTCATCATATAACAAGAGACACAAATATAAAATCAAAAGAAATAAGAACCTTATAATCCTTCATCTGAATTGGAAGTACCAGTATAAAATCATGATCTAGTTTTTATCTCTTAGCTCTAAGTGAAAAGACCTAGACGAATTCACATCCCAGTGCCAGTGAATGCCCCTAGTTCCATTTTCCACCAAAAAGAGCCAGTGCTTCTTCAAGAAATGGCTGATTCTAGACCTGGAGTTAGAAACGAACAAGGTTAAGTCCAGGATTTCTCATCATGCCAGATAGCAAGGATTCCAGCTAAGACTTCCAGGGTCATGTCAAAAGGACCCAGAAGTTAACCTGAAGAATAGACTCCCAGTGGCCAGTCGTGAAACAATTTAGGCATCAAAAAGAATAATAACTTCTCTGGAGTGAAATGTATTAAATATATAAAAATTAATGAAGTAGATAAGAACTGCTTTAGGTGAAGGGAAGGACAACACTCAATACATGGAAGGTCAGCTCAAATGGACTGGACCAAAAGCAAAGAAGTTTCCAGGATAAAATGAATGCTTCAAAGGTCAGCGGAGCAAGGGCGGGGGTTTGGGGACCATGGTTTAAGGGGACTTCTAAGTCAATTGGCAAAATAATTCTATTATGAAAACATTCTGCATCCCACTTTGAAATGTGGTGTCTGGGGTCTTAAATGCTAACAAGCGGCCATCTAAGATGCATCAATTGGTCTCAACCCACCTGGAGCAAAGGAAAATGAAGAACACCAAGGTCACACGACAACTAAGAGCCCAAGAGACAGAAAGGGCCACATGACCCAGAGACCTACATCATCCTGAGACCAGAAGAACTAGTTGGTGCCCGGCCACAATCGATGACTGCCCTGACAGGGAGCACAACAGAGAACCCCTGAGGGAACAGGAGATCAGTGGGATGCAGACCCCAAATTCTCATAAAAAGACCATACTTAGTGGTCTGACTGAGACTAGAGGAATCCCGGCGGTCATGGTCCCCAAACCTTCTGTTGGCACAGGACAGGAACCATCCCCGAAGACAACTCATCAGACATGAAAGGGACTGGACAGTGGGTAGGAGAGAGATGCTGATGAAGAGTGAGCTAATTATATCAGATGGACACTTGAGACTGTGTTGGCATCTCCTGTCTGGAGGGGAGATGGGAGGGTAGAGAGGGTTAGAAACTGGCAAAATTGTCACGAAAGGAGAGACTGGAAGGGCTGACTCATTAGGGGGAGAGCAAGTGGGAGTACGGAGTAAGGTGTGTATAAACTTATATGTGACAGTCTGACTTGATTTGTAAGCGTTCACTTGAAGCTCAATAAAAGTTAATAAAAAAAAAATTAATGAGTTCATAACGATGTTAAGAAGAATACGTTGGTTATCTTTGCAGATGCTAAGACTCCAAGCTGGGAACTGATAAGGGGAAAAATCAAGCATTTACCCTGCCTCCCCTGTTCAGGGTGTTTTTTAGAATATCCCACATAGGAAAATTCTTTATCAAAGAGTACCAGCTAAAAATATAGAAAAACATCATTTTGCAATCCCAATGAAATAGTGGATCTAGCCAGTGATCATGAATCATTGTGAAAACCATTGGGTGAAAATCTGGTGGGGAAGTTGATAAGGAAGGACTCAGGCTTAATGACACCTGAACCTACTGATTCATCTTAGAGTCATTAAAAGTGGGGCGACCAGACGTATGCCCATTATTGTGATGAAAAAGGAAGTACGTGACGCCACCTGTGAAGTGTTCTTGCCTAAAATATTGAATCGGAATCTAATCAGCAGTTTACAGGAAATATTGGAGGTAGAGGAACTCCCAATTTCAGGTACTTTCTATTTTTTCCAGGAAAGTTTTAAGACCTTCAAGCACAAAAATTCAAGTGTATTTTAGGAACTTAACTTAAAGGTTAGGTCGAGAGAGGGTCCCAACTGGCTGGTGAAAACTAAAGGAAAAGTCCAGCCTCTGGATATTGAGAAGCAGAGGTGAGCGACCCACAGTAACAGGGATCTGACCACCGCCTGCAGCCCAGGACCCAGCTCCGGCCCTCAGCAAGGGAACCAGCAGAACTAGTCAGGCACTGACTAACGTCAGGTTACTGAGCAGGAGCGAGGCAGAGCCAGGCTCACCAGCTGGACACTCAGGAAAGGAATGACACTGGCAACTCCAACGTCATCCCCTGTTAGCTCATGGGGTGTGCCGCAACTCGGAACAGGGTGGGAGACGGATCGTTGTCCAAGAACCCCAAAGAGAAGGAGCTGAGGTTTTTAGGGTACTTCAGCATCTCATTTTACAGGAAGGAGCCCTGGTGGTGCAGTGATTAAGCACTTGGCTGTTAACCAGAAGGTTGGCAGTTCCAACCCACCAGCCGCTGCACAGGAGAAAGATGTGCTAGTCTGCTTTGGTAAAGATTACAGTCGTGGAAACCCTATGGGACAGTTCTGCTGTGTCCTGTAGCGCCCCTATGAGTCAGAATCAACTCGCCAACAGATCAGTTCACAAGACTGGGTTATTCTGGGTTGTAGGATGAGCCTGAACCAATAGATTAGTGGGCTAGGGGAATGAGAGCAGAAAAGAGAGTGGAAGAGAAAGAAGGGTGTGGCAGGACTACTCTGTGGCCTACACGGAATACCTAAGATTCTTTAAAAGAAAAAAAAAAGCATTTATGTATTTGACAACGAGAGATTTAGAACTGGTGAATACATAGCAGCGTTGCCATTTTGAAAGCCAGTTGCTTGTCTGCTGAAGGTGGAATGGAGAAGTGCTATTCACAGAGTGATAGGGAAGAGAAGTTAGGCTGAATTTCAGCCCCTGTGCAGGACGACAGGGCAGCCTCATGCCTGCAAGGTGACTCCTTGACTAACTGGGATTTCATGACAAGGCATGGCCCCACAGCAGGAGTGGAGGTGTCCAAGCTCAGGTGAGGTAGGGACAGAAGTCAGTGTCCTGCTGGCCTTGGTCCAGTGAAGCCAGTGATGTCCTTTTCTTCAGAGTGAGTGCTCCTGGTGTTGCGTTGGGGACGAGAGACATCCTGACCTCCTCTGAGCAGCGGTTTCTGCTTAGTCTTTTCTAGGAAATGGAGTACCCCACTTAGGAAAGTTCTGTATCAAAGAATGCCAGCTAATAAATATAGAAGACTTGCTAGAAAACCATCAGTTGGCAACACTAATGAAATAGTGGCTTTAGCCAGTGATCATCAATCATTGTTAAAACCATTAGGTGAAAATTTGATAGGGAAGTTTATAAGGAAAGGATTTAATGTTTGATTAAATTTAGGATGTATCTTCCTGCCATCTTTATCAGTGTGGTGGGTAGTCTCTCAAGTATGGCTTTTGGTTCTTTCTTTCCTCTTATTTTCTGTTTAATTTCCTTTCCTCTTCTCTCAAGTTTTCTTTATATTCATGTCATTCATCAAGAAATGAGTAATACGAAGGAAAAAGCATGGGGATATTTGGTTAAATAAGTCAGGTGCTTGCCCCCAGGATTCACAGTCCAGTACAGTAAGTGGGAAAGATACCCAGGCAATTCAGCAGCCATTCATTCATTAGGTAAGCGTCGATCATCCAGAAGTGGTGGGAGCTATCAGAGAGTTGCCAGCAAAATGCCGAGTGTGTCCAAGAGAGGAAGAAGTGCCTGCTCAGTGAGGGGGTCACAGAAATCTTTGTGAAAGAGAAAGTAACCAACATTTATATAATGCCTCCTCTGTGCCTGGCCCTGTTCTGGGTGGTTTAGCTCTGGTATGTTGTCAAGCCCCCACACTCCCAACAATCATAAGAAGTAGGGGTATGATCCCCATTTTATAGTTGAGGAAACAGCTTTATTCTTTCTCTGATTCCATTGGGCTGCTTAACTTTATTTCTCCCTTATGAACTTTTAAGATCTAGCAGTGAACCATGGGAGCCTTTGGGAACCCCACCTGCCATTACCTTCACCTCTGACGCCATATGAAGAATCGTGGATTCAGAAATAGCATCAGTTTTGAATCCCCACTCTGCCGCTTACTGGCAGTATGGCCATAAGCAAGTCTCTTAACCTCTCTGTGCCTGTATTTGCTGTGTATAAAATGAGGATAATCATTGGAAGGATTGAGTGAAAAAACACATGTGGCAGTATCTAGCACGGTGCCTAACATTCAATATTAGCTTACTTTCTTTCCCCTAAAAAAAAAAAAATTTTTTTTTATTCCCCTAAAGCTCCCCTTAAATTATATATTGGCTTCTAATTGTTCATATGCTACTATAAATGGGTTCTGATAAAATAGAAAAACTTATTTGGAATTGCCTAGGATGAGTATCACACTATGGCTGAAATGGTACCAAGACCACAGTTATTTTGATGTAACTTAATCCTTATTAGAGTATTTATATGTCTTTGCAGAGGCTGAAGGATTTTGCTGACGAAGACTCCCACTGTGTTTGCAGTTATTCATTGATTTTGTTTTTCTTTAGAAGAGCTACTGGATGGTGTTCTTGAATCTGATGATGATGAAGATGAAGATGATGAAGTAAGTTGGAGGTTCTGTGTGACACCGCATAGAAGACTCCTACCAAACTATTGAGTCTCTTCCTTGCCTTGAAAGTTGGTTTAGAAATGGAGGTTCTGATTCTTCTACATTGTTTCCCACAGTGCTGTGGGTTGGCTCAAGTTCAGTGGGGTGGCGGTTCTGCTGGTCTTCTTGGCGTCTCATGTGACTGCTTTCAGTGTCTAAGCTGGCCTCTCTGTGTGGCCTCTAATCATTCAGTAATCTAGTTTAGTGCTGGGCTCCAAGGGGGAAGAAGTGAAAGCTTCCAATCTGCTTCTGGGCTCAGAAGTCTTAGAACATCACTTCTGTTGCACTCTGGTCAAAGCAGATCGCAAAATCAGCACAGATTGGAGGATGGATATAGATGCAGTGGTTAAGAGCTTGGCTGTTGACCAAAAGGTTGACAGCTTGAATCCACCAGCCGCTCCTTGGAAACCCTATGGGGTAGTTCTACTCTGTCTTATAGGGTCACTATGAGTTGGAATTGACTCAAAAGCAATGTTTTGTTTTGTTTTGTTTTTCTTGTGCTGGAAAGAGCAGCAAGGGGGTACAGAGATGGGAGGAATGTTGGCAGCCGTATTTGACGATTTACCACAGCTAGAGTGGGTTCCTTACAGGCCAGCACAGAGAGACAGCATTCTACATCATTTGGATTTTATGGGAAACTGAAAGCTAGCAGTTCTCAACATGAATGTTTTGATTTGAAGGGGCATGACTCCTTCCTCATGGAAAAAATGCGAGGCACATAGGCTTATGGTGAGGATCTCTATGGCGAGGGGCCCTGGGCTTGGCTTGGAACTAGCCAAACCTAACACTTTACTCCGTTATTTGCATATAGTCTATTATTTGCAGTCTTTTGATACGCGTTTTGTTAGCTGTGGAAAATCCACTTACCTGGATTTTTAGAGCATGAAGGTTCAGAAGTTAGTGCACTTAAGTCCCTGTGAAGCTGCATAATGAATGGTGGCATGTGCCGATGACAAACTTTGTAGTTTTTCCCACAGAGATCTAGAAAAAGATAAAAAACACTGTCCTCTCTGGCTCACTGTGGTAGTAAATGATTTGCTTTCCTTCTGTTTTAGGGGGAGTCATGGAAACCCTGGTGGTGTAGTGGTTAAGAGCTATGACTGCTAACCGAAAGGTAGGCAGTTGGAATCCACCAGGCGCTCCTGGGAAACCCTACAGGGCAGTTCTACTCTGCCCTGTAGCATCGCTATGAGTCGGAATTGACTCCACAGCGATGAGTCTAGTTTTGGTTTTGAGTGTTATTCCAGAGGTGAATGTTGGAAGATGTATTTTTATCTGGAGTTGTGGTCTATGAGTTTAAAAATGTGTGTAACAGCCAGGATTGTGTTCATTGGAAGGTACTATCTAGGGGAGATGATTCCTTTAAAAAACCTTTCCACCGAAGGAAACTTGCTGAGTGAGATCATGAAGAGATGACGCCCCAGCCAGCAGCCTCCTGCCTGCCATTTTCTTCATGGGCTGTAGGTGGAAGCAGTGCGTATTCCTGCTCACTCTTTCTGCCTTGTTTGTCCAGAGCAGTACTTGACCTCCTACAGGTATCTTGACCACCATCTCACCCAGGCCCCTTGGTTTACAAATGTGAATCCAGAGAGGGCAGGAGACCACCCTAGGTTCACAGGGTTAAAACAAGAAACAGCAGACTTTTCCTGTAAAGGGACAGATAGTAAATACTTTAGGCTTTGTGGACCATGCAATCTCTATTTCCACTACCCAACGCCACTTTTGTAGCACAAAGCAGCCATAGACAATATATAAGCAAATGACCAGGGCTGTGAGCCAATAAAACTTTATTTATGGACACTAAAATTTGAATTCCATATAATTTTCACATGTCATTCTTCTTCTTTTGGTCCTTTTCTCAACCATTTAAAAATATATAAACCATTCTTAGCTCACAGGCCATGCAGTAACAGGCAGCTGACTTCATTTGGCCTATGAGCCATAGTTTGCTGACCCTGTGGATAAAACCCTTCTGACTTCTCATGCTGTAATAAGACAGCACCTGTATGCCTTTTTTATGCCTGTTTTAGGTTATATGTCAAGTTACTATTTTAATTCTTTAATTCCAATAACTTTTTGTCATGTGTCCAACGACAGTGCCACTGCTCAACTGATTTTTGGAAATCTTCCTTTAGCCTAAGTATCATTTCCTTCACCTTCCTCCCTCCCCCAGTTTTAAAAGGAAAGTTAAAAAGTTATCACCTTAGGAAGTATGTCACTTCCTAAGGTGATAACTTTCAAGAAGACAACAAAATTATTTTCAGGCCGTTAGAGGCATGTCTCATATATTGCTTAGCATTGTAAAATGCTGTCTTTAAAAGTTTAAAAGTTAGACCTAAAATGCTGATAGTGAGCCACAGTTTTCAGTAGCTGCTTAGTGACTGTAAAGATAAAGTGGTCCTACCGGGGTGAGGCCAGAGGCCAGGGTGAGTTACTCTCGCCTTACCTTACACTGAGCCAAACTTGCGCTTGCAGCTTTACCCATTGGTCCTTCTGAGGCTACAGGCAATCTCAAGAGTATCCCCCAGATATACAATCTAGCTTTTCTCTCTAATTTCTAAAAATGTTAATGACTTGTTCCGATGTGTTAAAAGCTCATTTAGTTACCTGTGAGTATACATATATTTATGTACCAAAATAAAAAATTTTTATGTGTCTTTTGACTTATGAACTGTGTAGGATATGATGTCAAATAAAAAAATAGGATTCTGTATCAGAAAAAACAAACATATAAACACACCTTCCTATGGATTATCTGTGTGCTTATGGATACAGGCAGCAGAAAGGTGTGGAAAGCTACACCCTTTTTGTTGACACTGGAAACTGCAGTGGGGGGATAGGGGTAAGGCAGTGTGGGTGAGAGGTGAGGAGAGGCCTTGATCCACTGGGCAAAGGGCTGCATATTCACCAGGGGAGGTGAGAAGTAAGGAGAGCACCCGGGTTTAGTGCATGGAGGCCAAGTGGCTGAGCGTTTGGTAGACTGGGGCAGAGGCCAACCTGGAGCAAGTGGGAAGTGAGACAATGGGGCTGGAAAGCATAGGCAGCTCTTTCCACAAACTTGGCTGTGAGCAGGAGAAGAGAGAGAGGATGGTGGCTGAAGGGGAGCATTTTTGTTGTGTTGGTTTGTTTTCAGCATGAGAGAAACCTAAGCACGTTACAGTGCTGACAGAAAGGATCCAGTCGAGAGACAGAGGAGAACGTTCAAGGCAGGCAGGAGAAGAGAGGATGACGTTGGAAGGACACGTGGTTTCATTATTTCCTAAATTGCTTCTTTTACTGTCTTGGCTCCAAGGCGTCAGACTCAATTAAATCTCCAGAGAGGTGAAACTATGGTTAGGAAAGCTCAGACAGTATGCGCACTGGAATGGACAGATGGGGACTGCCATTGAAGGGTCCAAACTCATTTCATCCAGTGCTTTGAAAAAATGTGTATCTAATACAATTCATTTTTATAGTAAACATACGTGATAGGTTACAGAAGGAAGAAAGGGCCGGTGGTAAATCACTAGGCCCAGGAGCCCAGTTTCCAGTGTTCTCACCCCAGTGGATCAGGTTTCCTTTTCACGTATGAAGGCGAGGTGCCTTGTGTCCCGCTCACAAGTGGCTTTGTAAGTGGAGATGAAAGGCCTTCCTGTTCTATCCTAGAAGACTGACTTTAAGACAAATATTCTTCCCTCTTAACAAAATAGGTCTGAGTGCCAGATGAGGTCAGCCATGGACATTTGCGTGCTGGTTGCCACGTTTTTTTTTGCCACGTAAGTGACAATCATATGCTCCGCAATTTCATTCTGCACAAACATCTCAAAAACAAGTCATTCGTTGTTTGTTCAGTAATTATTTGAGTACCTTGAAATAAGATTAGTCTAGGAAATGACAGGGAAGGGATACAAGGGAAATCTGAAAGAAGGTCAAGGGTTTAAAATCCCTCCAGGAGTTTAAAATCTAGATGGATGAGATAATAACAGTCATGATGATAACAGCCCACGCTTCTGTAGCGTCCTCATGTGCCAGGCCGCTCGGGGTGCCTTGCTTGTAATCACTCATCTAAACCTCACAGCCCTGTGATTGGTACCCTTGTTAGTCCTGCCTTGTGATGAAGAAACTCTGAGAAAAGTGGTCGACAAAGTTCTTTTCTGAGGATCACCACAAAGCTGGTTCCTCTGAGGCAGAGGTTAAAGATGTCCCAAATGTCCAGCTCCGTCATCTCTAACATCAGCTACTGCCCCTCCTCTCAGTATTCTCCCTCCAGTCTTTGGGTTCCCTAATTGCTGCAAGGCCTCACGGAACTCACGATAAAGGAAATGGCTCACGCGGTTGTGGAGGCTGGCAAATCCCAGATTCGTGGGTGAGGCATAGGCGTCTCCCTGGCCCTCAGTCTCTGCCCAAAGACACTGAGCTTTCTCACTCCTTAGGCTGGGAAGCCCACTGCACCGTCTCCTGCCAGTCTCTCCTTCCTTGGTGGTAGTGGGCTTTTCTTTCTGCTCTGGAATTGGCTCTCTTTTAAGGCAAAACTGACCAGTCTCCTTGGTGGGCCACAATTATCTTATTTGCACAGCCCTACCCAATCACCTGGGTGGGAGTTACAAGACAATGGCGAGGAAGGCCATACTCAGTAATTCAGCACATTGCAAGAGCCCACTGGCCAAATTCACACAGCTAATAGGCAAGTGATGGAGCTGGGATTCAAACCCAGGTAGTGTGGCTCTGTAGTCCATTTTGTTTTTAATTGTACTTTAGATGAAGGTTTACAGAACAAACTAGTTTCTCGTTAAACAGTTAACACACGTATTGTTTTATGACATTGGTTAACAACTGCATGACATGTCAACACCCTCCCTTCTCGGCCTTGGGTTCCCTATTACCAGCTTTCCTGTCCCCACCTGCCTTCTAGTTCTTGCCTCTGGGCTGGTGTGCTCCTTTAGTCTCATTTTGTTTTATGGACCTGTCTAGTCTTTGGCTGAAGGGTGAACCTCAGGAGTGACTTCATTACTGAGCTGAAGCGGTGTCCAGGGGCCATACTGTCAGGGTTTCTCCAGTCTCTGTCAGGCCAGTAAGTCTGGCCTTTTTTTTGTGAGTTAGAATTTTGTTCTACGTTTTTCTCCAGCTCTGTCCAGGACCCTCTATTGTGATCCTTGTCAGAGCAGTCAGTGGTGATAGCCAGATACCATCTAGTTGTAATGGACTCAATCTGGTGGAGGGTATGGTAGATATGGTCTGTTAGTCCTTTGGACTAAATCTTTTCCTTGTATCTTTAGTTTTCTTCATCCTCCCTTGTTCCCAAAGGAGTGAGACCAGTGGAGTATCTCAGATGGCCACTTATAGGCTTTTAAGACCCCAGACGCTACACAGTCCGTTCTCTTTACCATTACACCAAAAACAAAAAACCAAACCCATTGCCATCAAGTTGATTCCAGCTCATGGTTGGAATCATGTGTTATAGGGTAGAACTGCTCCATAGGGTCCTCTTGGCTGTAATCTTTACGGAAGCAGATCACCAGGCCTGTCTTCCAGGGCACCCCTGGGTGGGTTCAAACCACCAACTTTTATGTTGGCAGTCGAGCGCAAAACTGTTTGCATCACCCAGGAACTTTCTAACCATTATACAGGCATTTATAAACACAGAGCAGATGGCAAACACTAGAAAATAAATATACAATTACAGGTTCCTAAATCTGTCTTGGAAGAAGTACAACCAGGATGCTCCTTAGAAGCAAGGATGGCGAGACTATGTCTCACATGCTTTGGACATGTTATCAGGAGGGATCAGTCCCTGGAGAAGGACATCATGCTTGGTAAAGTAGAGGGTCAGCAAAAATGAGGAAGACCCTCAATGAGATGGGCTGCAACAATGGGCTCAAGCATAAAAACGGTTGTGAGGATGGCGCAGGACTAGGCAGTGTATCGTTCTGTTGTGCATAAGGTCATATGAGTTGGAACCAACTTGACTGCACCTAACAACAACAAACAACGAATATGATAGAAACCAGAAGTACGGCAGAAATTCAAAGTGATCAGAGCGTACTGGAAGGCTGTTGTCTCCAGGACTTTGCTCAGCCTATGGTGAAAAGTAACTTGGGTGGATCAATGCAGAGAAGGGTGTGGTCAGGAAAACATGGTAGGCACCTTGTAGGAAGACAGCCCAGCTTTATCCTTCCCTTTCTCTCTCACCCACTCCAACCCTCCAAAGAAATGTACCTGAACAACCCAGTACAAGTATATGCTCTGATACTTTTCTTCATTGTCATAGACTCTTAAAAGATAAGAGTACACACATACCTATGGGCACACTGATGTAGTTTTTGTCAATATTTGCTTTATAAAATGGTATTACATGTAGATATAGAGATAGATAGAGATGAGGACACAGATATGGCTATGAAGCATACACACACACACGGTGTTGACTTTTTCTCTTGTATATTTTTTGTCAGCCAGTATAGCAAAATGATTTCTTTTTAATGCCATGAATGTACAGTTTTCCAGATTTTTGCTATTTCAAACTATGCTGCAGGGAACATCTTTTAAAATATATCCTCATTTGCTGGTGCATTTATTTATGTTGGTTGGATTCCACTGAATTAATTGCTGGGTTAGATTGTGTGTTTTAATTTGTAATAGGTTTTTCCAGATTGCCTTTCAAAAAGGCTGTAACAGTTCTGATTTCTCGAGCAGAGCATGAGAGGCGCCTTTTCGCTCCATCTTCACCAGCAATAGGTATTATTCTTTTTTATTTTTTGTGGATCTGCTGGTGGTAAAGTGCCATTTCACGGTTATTTTAATATGCATTTCCCTGATAACTAGTGAGTCGGAGCATCTTTTATGTTTACTGGATATTTGGATTTGCTATGCTATAAATTCCCAATTCATATTCTTTGTCCATTTTTTCAATTGTATTTTTCTTTTCCACATTAAAAAGGTACAAATTCTTTATTACAAATATTGAGCCTTTTTCACCTTCATTGCAATATTTTAAGATGCATTTTTATATGTTCACTTAGGTTTATAATCTTTTGCCACAAATCTTTTTTAAATTTTTAAAAGCTAAATATATCAGCTTTTCTTTTGTAACTTCTGAGTTTTCTGTCCTGATTGAGAAGGTTTTTCCCTAACCCTCAATTTTGTACATGTAGACTCCTAGATTTTCTTCTAAGGTATTTGTTTTTTCATATAAACTTTAAATATTTACTATTTTATACATACCAAGACTTAACCATTCTTCTTGAATAACCATTCTTCAGATTGTTGTAAGCCTTTGGTTTATTTCCAGAATTCTAAAAAGGTTGATTTTGATAGTTCTTGGCAGTGTTCTTGAGGCTGTTATGGAGGAGCACGTTTTTAGAAGCTCTTACTTCATAGTTGTCTCTGGCTATTTTCAATTCCTCTTGGAGTCCTGGTGGCATAGTGGTTAAGAGCTCAGCCACTTACCCAAAGGTCAGCAGTTTGAATCCACCACCCGCTCCTTGGAAACCCTATAGGGCAGTTCCGCTCTGTCCTATAGGGTAGCTATGAGTCGGAATCAACTCAGCGGCAGTGGGTTTGGTTTTCATTTTTTACCCATACATGTTTGTATCATTATACACTGATCAGTTGGAAAATATTGGTTTATCAAGTTTTGTGGTTCTTCCAAATATTGGCACATTTCATTATGCAACATTAGAAAAAAATCACATTAATTAAGATCACCACTGACCTCTTCAGCAAAGCCTTTAGGTATTGGGAAGCTATCAAGCCCAAAATGGCAGGTACAAGTTTTTCAAAATTCTCATTTTCTCTTGAAAGCTCAATTTGATTGTTGAGAACAAATACTAGTAGTGTTTTGCTGTTGTTTGCTTTGTTTTTTGAAGTACAATCTCACTTCATTAATTTTTAAGAAAATGTCAGATACCCAAGTCCTAATAATCATGGTTTGTCTGTCAGTTTTTCTTTCAAATAAAAATGGTGGTTCTTGAAAAAAGTGGCTTATTCAGCTTGCAACTCAAATAGTCTCCACAGCGCTTTTCCTCAGGAGAACCATCATACTGTGGCATGGAGCGAACTCCTTTATCCATACTTTCTCGTTTTGTCACACAGAATGTTTAAAAACATGGACCTCAAGAGTTGAGATTTATTAAAATGAATAATCACTGCTTCATCAAGGACGCCCTTCCATGAAGCTTGTTCACACTTTTCATCCATCTTCTTTCTCTCTGTCCATCTACCTGTCTCTCTAGCACCTGTCTATCCATCCATCACCATCAGTCCATCCGTCCATCAGTCCATCCATCCATCTGGCCATCCGTCCCTCCGTCCATCCGTCCATCCATCTTCTGTCGTCTGTTTTCTCTGTCTGTCTCTATATGTGGAGTCAGTGACGAATACAGTAACTGCTACCACAGCTTGGTAACACTGCCTTGATTTGTGCTCAGGCGCTAGTGGTTTCACGACACCTGCTTTCACGGCATCAGTGCAAATGTCAGTGCACTTGTTCCGGGATAAAACCGTGAGAGCCAGCAAAGCTACTCTACACTTGGCAGATCTCAGCCAGCACCACTGTATTTTGTTGCTGAGGGTTCACATAAAAAAAGATCTTTGACGACCCGTTACTGCGGCTACTGGGTGAACGCAGGCAGAAAGCAAGTCCAGACCTAATTCTGCAGACGAGAGATTAACTCAGCCTTTGTCTTTGCAGCTAAATCTTTAATTCAGCAAACTGCTGTTTTGTTATCGAGTGGCACTGCTATGATTTCTTTTGCTAGTTTTCCATCTAGCAGGCATGCGCAGTGTCAGCTGTACACAACTATTGAGTATGATTCTCTGGCCAAGCCATATGCTAACTTACCCTCTAAGGTTCTTCTGTGACTTTTTAAAATAGTTTTTTTTGGAGGGCGGGGGGAGATTTACAGAAAAAATAGTACAGAAAGTTTCTGTGTACCCATTACCCAGCTCCATTTCAATTTCCAGGTTGAAGTTAACAATAAACTTTCGATTTTTGACTTCTAAAGAACTCATCATGTCTGCGTTTAAAATATTCAGGTCCTTTTTCTTTCAACTCTGAATGATTAGTCTCAAAATTATACCTCAACTTATGTCACCAGTTAGCATTATAATTGCTGTTCAAATATGTTCTGCCGTATAAGACCCAAGAAGGGAAATCAGTGACATCTATAAAACTGAGGGAAAGATGGCTTTCATCATATTCCTGTTTTTCACTTGCAGTTTCACCCAGCTTCTTTGGAAGAGAGTCCTCCCTTCCATGAGTCAGAGAACTCTGTGACAAGTCAGTTTCATCTTTTTCGGTATCTTCCCATGTAGACTGTATGGCTGTGGGTTGAGAAAGTGATTTCTCTAGTATCCCTTTTTCAGGCCAATAATCTACCCTTAAAAATATAAGAAAAAGCTATTATAAACTGTTTATTTTTAGAATAAAGTATTGTTAGATTTTAAAACAACCATTTTAGAGAAAATTTTAAGAATTAAAGTATTTGAAAAATTGTAAAAAACTATTATTGCGAAATGAAACAATAAGTGTATCTATTTCTAGTTGTGTTCCCTCATAGGAGCTAGGATTTCGAAATAACGATATATTGGGGTTGCTATGAGTTAGAATCTAGTGGCACCTAACAACAGTCAACAGTGAGGTTACATCAGTTATAGCAACTAGAACCAAACATAGCTAATAAGAGCACAGTAGCAGTACCAAGAACAAATTGAGTTAACCTTTGAAAATGTACGTAATTATACTTGAAGCCTTACCTAGGAGCCCTGGTGGTGCTGTGGTTAAGCTGAAAGGTCAACGGTTCAAACCCACCACCTGCTCCACAGGAGAAAAATGTGGTAGCCTGCTTCTATAAAGACTACAGCCTTGGAAACCCTATGGGGCAGTTCTGCTCTATCCTGTAGGGTCGCTATGAGTCAGAATCGACTCAACGAGAGTGGGTTTGTTTTTTTGGTTTAAAGGATAGAGCGGCTGGTATGTTCAAACTGCTGGCCTTTCAGTTAGCAGCCAAGTGCTTAACCACAGTACCCCAGGGCTCCTCTGCCTCTGCCTGTAACCCACCTAAAATTGATTTATTTCTGTAGTATGAGGAAGGGGTTCAGTGTCATGATTTTCGCTTGTGAATGTTCTGGCACTGGTCATTAAAAGCGCTGCCCTTTCCTACTGACCTGCAGTGCCCCGCTGTCATGTGTAGGTGTCTAGGTGAACATGTGCCTGCTTCTGGTTTCTCCATGGTGTTCCGTTGGTCTGTGTGGCCTTTCTGTGCCAGACCTACAATGTCTTAGCTGTGATGGCTTCACAGTGAATCGGGATATTTGGGAGGCAAGCGCGCCCACCTCTTCCTCCGAGTGCCTTGGCTTTGCATAAACATCTTAGAATCAGCTTTCTCTCTCCATCTCCATCTCTCTGTCTTTCCCACCTTCTCTTACACACACACACATACAACTAGTTGGGATTTTGATTGTGCGTTTGATTTCCATTAAATCTGTAAATTGTCATTTCATTATATCAATTTGAGAAGAATTGATATCATTACAATTTGAGTCTTCCTTTCCATGAGCACGATATGTTTCTCCATTTTTATTTGTTTGTTAATTTATTTTTAGGTCTTTTTATACTGGGCTTCAAATCTAATTTAAATGCCAGTACATATGACTTGAATCACTGCCATTTACCTTTTTTCATATCTAGAGTCACTCAGAGAATGATGAATTCAAATGTGAGCCATTTGAAGAAACTGATTGCTAGGGAGTTGGAACAGTGTAATGACCAAATGATCTTTTTAGTGTTTGAGACAAGCAATAGAAAAGGTGACTGTTGGTCTTACTAATGTGATGACAGAGCTGTCATATGAAACATGGCCAGAAGCACAGCAGGTCCAACGAAGTGAAGTCAGAATTGGCTAGACAGGGCCTTATGAGTTTTGTTAGTTTTTCAGGCAAGAAGTTAAGTCCAAGAAGATGGGCTATGATAGCAACAAGCAAGTAGGCCCTGTAGATGGGTACATACAAGCGGTCCAAGCAGATCTAAAATGTTCTGACTGGGAATTAAGAACTCAGGCAAGGAAACAATAAACAAACCACAAGGGCAAGTGCCCACAAAGGCCGTGGGCTGTGTATCTTGAACAATAGGGACCACAACAGTAAAGCTTGAGACAGAGCAGGAGTTGTGTAACCTTAGAGTTCCTCCTTGCCTGAGCTGCGAGGTGACCTGAGCCGAGGTGTGGAGCTCTTGGCGGCCCCCCAAGGCAGGTGGTCAGGTCCCTCTGATGGTGCTTCTCCAGAGGACACTGTGCTAACTCAGGCTACCCTTGGCCTTCCTTCTCCTAGCACTGGTGTTTCTTCTCATGCCATCTTCATTCAGCCTGGAACACTTCTTTCTGTTCTTGCTTCAAGGGCTCACTGTTCCAGGCCTGGTGGCGAGCCACATTGTTAGAGCGCGTCCGACACTTTCTTCTCTTAGGGAATGTCGAGCTCTATCAGATTCAAGAGGCTCCTACCCAGTCTTAGACTTGGGACAAAAATCATATCCCGTGTGGACTTATCAGTGCTCAGGAAATGGTGTTTGATTGTACCAAGTTCCTCTGGTCTCTCCAGGAGGGCCGCCCTGCTTTACCACCTCTCACCTCTTAGTAACACAGTCTGTGCTTTACCACCTTGTCATGGATTGAATTATGATCCCCCAAAAATGTGCGTATCCATTTGTCTGGGCCCTGATTTCTGGTATTGTGTGATATTCCTATACTTTGTAAACCCTGCCTCTATGATGTTAATGAGGGAGGATGGGCAGCAGTTGTGTTAGTGAGGCAGGACTCAACCTAAAAGATTGGACTATGTCTTGAGGCAATCTCTTAAGATATGAAAGAGAGACAGGGGGACCTCATACCACCAAGAAAGTAGTGCCAGAAGCAAAGCGCATCCTTTGGACTCGGGATCCCTGTGCCGAGAAGCTCCTAGTCTGGGGGAAGATTGATGAGAAGGCTGACAGAGAGAAACCTCCTGGAGCTGATGCCCTAAATTTGGACCTTTTTTAGCCTACTTTTTTTTTTATTGTGAGAAAATAAACTTCTCTTTGTTAAAGCCATCCACTTGTGGTATTTCTGTTATAGCAGCACTAGATAACTAAGACATACCTCACACTGCCCTGTGGCGTGGTCCCTGCTTTACCACCTCTCACCTCTTGGTGGCGCAGTTAGGAAGTTCAGATCTTTCTCTGTTGTTCTAAAAGTTCTTCTGCCTCCACCCAGCCCACCTGGCCCTGTGGTACATGCACACATTCCCCTGAACAAATGGAGTTCATCAGTACAGGTACAGGACGGAACCTGTGGCTGCCAAGCCTGTAATCAGCCCCAGTCAACTACAGTAAGCTCAGAGACCGTGACTATCTCTTGCAATTGTGATACTGGAAGGCTAGACTTCTTTTTCTAAACCATATTTCCAAAAGCAGAAAACTAGGCCTCGTCCTTTAAAAAAAAAAGTAGCTTCATATTGAATTTCGAGGTTGTTGTTGTTGTGAGGTGCCTTTGAGGCAGTTCCTATTCATAGGCACCCTATGTGTAACAGAACGAAACACTGCCTGGCCCTGCGCCATTCTCACAATCATTGCTGTGTTTGAGTCCATCGTTGCAGCCACTGTGTCAATCCATCTCATTGAGAGTTTTCCTCTTTTTTTGCTGACCCTCTGCTCTACCAAGCATGATGTCCTTCTTCAGGGACTGATCCCTCCTGATAACATGTCCAGATTATGTGAGACAATGTCTCACTATCCTTACTTCTAAGGAGCATTCAGGCTGTACTTCTTCCAAGACAGATTTGTTCATTCTTCTGGCAGTCCATGGTATATTCAATATTCTTCTCCAGCACCATAATTCAAAAGCATCAATTCTTCTTTGGTCTCCCTTATTCATTGTTCAGCTTTCACATGCATATGAGGCAATTGAAAACACCATGGCTTGGATCAAGCACACCTTAGTCCTTAAAATGGCATCTTTGTTTAACACTTCAGAGAGGTCTTTTGCAGCAGATTTGCTCAATGCAGTGCGTCTTTGATTTCCTTTTTTTTTTTTTTTCCAATTTTTATTGTGCTTTAAATGAAAGTTTACAAATTAAGTCAGTCTCTCACACAAAAACTTATATATACCTTGCGACATACTCCCAATTACTCTCCCCCTAAGGATACAACCCACTCCCTCCCTCCACTCTCTCTTTTTGTATCCATTTTGCCAGCTTCTAACCCCCTCTACCGTCTCATCTCCCCTCCAGGCAGGAGATGCCAACATAGTCTCCAGTGTCCACCTGACCCAAGAAGCTCACGCCTCACCAGCATCCCTCTCCAACCCATTGTCCAGTCTAATCCATGTCTGAAGAGTTGGCTTCAAGAATGGTTCCTGTCCTGGGGCGACAGAAGGCCTGGGGGCCTTGACCACCGGGGCCCTTCTAGTCTCAGTCAGACCATTAAGTCTGGTCTTTTTATGAGAATTTGGGGTCTGCATCCTACTGATCTGCTCCCTCAGGGGTTCTCCGTTGTGTTCCCTGTCAGGGCAGTCATCGGTTGTAGCCGGGCACCATCTAGTTCTTCTGGTCTCAGGATGATGTAGTCTCTGGTTCATGTGGCCCTTTCTGTCTCTTGGGCTTGTAATTACCTTGTGTCCTTGGTGTTCTTCATTCTCCTTTGATCCAGGCGGGTTGAGACTTATTGATGCATCTTAGATGGCCGCTTGCTAGTGTTTAGCGTCTTTGATTTCCTGACTGCTGCTTCCATGAGCATTGATTATGGATCCAAGTAAAATGTCAAATCCTTGACAACTTCTGTCTTTTCTCCGTTTATCATGGTGTTGTTTAGTGATCCAGCTGTGAGGATTTTTGTTTCCTTTATGTTGCGATACAATCCATACTGAACGCTGTGGTCTTTTGATCTTCATCGGTAAATGCTTCAAGTCCTCTTCACTTTCAGCAGGCATGATTGTGTCATCTGCATATTGCAGGTTGTTAATGAGTCTTCCTCCAATCCTGTTGCTGAGTTTTTCTTCATTTAGCCCAGCTTCTCGAATTATTTGCTCAGCATACAGATTGAATAAATATGGTGAAAGTATACAACCCTGACACACACCTTTCTTAGCTTTAAACCACGCAGTATCCCCTTGTTCTGTTTGAACAACTGCCTCTTGGTCTAAATACACGTTCCTCCTGAGCACAGTTAAGAGTTCTGGTATTCTCTGGTTTCAGCCAGGATCCATCTGACGTCAGCAGTGATGTCCCTTGTTCCACATCCTCTTCTGAATCCAATGTGAATTTCTGGCAGTTCCCTGTCAATGCACTGCTGTGACCACTTTTGAATTATCTTCAGCAAAATTTTACTTGTGTGTGATATTAATGATATTGTATGATAATTTCCACATTCTCTTGGATCATCTTTCTTTGGAATGGGCACAAATATGGATCTCTTCCAGTTGGTTGGCCAGGAGCTGTCTTCCAAATTTCTAGGCACAAAGAGTCAGAATGGGCTGCATAAATCAAAGACTACATGAGCCCGAGACCAGAAGAACTAGATGGTGCCCAGCTACATTGTCAAAGCCAGCTCTCCAGACAAGGATTGGACTAGACTACAAGACAGAAAATGATACTGGTGAGGAGTGGCCTTCTTGGATCAAGTAGACACATGAGACTATCTGGATGGCTCCTGTCTGGAGGGGAGATGTGAAGGCCGAGGCGGACAGAAGCTGGCTGAATGGACACGGAAACACACGGTGGAGGGAAGGAATGTGCTGTCTTTTTAGGGGAAGAGCAACTAGAAGTATATAGCAAGGTGTATATAAATTTTTGTATGAGGGAGTGACTTGATGCGTAAACGTTCACTTAAAAAGAAAAAATTTCTTGGCATAAACGAGTGAGCGCTTGCAGCGCTGCATCTGTTTGTTGAAACATCTCAATTGTTATTCTGTCAGTTCCTGGGGTCTTGTTTTTCACCAGTGCTTTCAGTGCCACTGGTTCTTGATCTTATGTTACCTCCTGAAATGACTGAACTTGAACCAGTTTTTTTATTTGATACAATGATTCTCTGTATTCCTTCTATCTTCTTTTGATACTTCCTATGTCGTTTAATATCTTACCGGTAGAATCCTTCAGTATTGCAACTCGAGGCTTGAATTTTTTCTTCAGTTCTTTCAGCTCAAGAAATGCCATTCATTTTCTTCCCTTTTGGTTTCCTAACAACAGGTCATGGCACATTTCATTATAATACTTTATCTCCTCAAGCCACCCTTTGAAATCTTCTGTTCAGCTCTTTGATTTCATTATTTCTTCCTTTTGCTTTAGCTACTCTGTTCAAGAGCAAGTTTCGGAGTCTCTTCTGACATCCATTTTGGTCTTTTCTTTCTTTCCTGTCTTTTTAATGACCTATTGCTTTCTTCATGTATGATGGGCTTGATATCATTCCACAACTTGTCTGGTCTTGGGTCATTAGTGTTCGATGTGTCAAATCTATTCCTGAGATGATCTCCAGATTCAGGTGGGATATACTCAAGGTTGTACTTAGGCTCTTATGGACTTGTTCTAATTTTCTTCAACTTCAACTTGAACTTGTATATGAGCAATTGATGACTTGTTCCACCGTCGGCCCTGGCTTTGTTCTGACTGATGATATTGAGCTTTTCCATCGTCTCTTCCTACAGATGTAGTTGATTTGATTCCTGTGTGTTCCATCTGGTGAGGTCCACATACGTGTATACTAGCAGTTTATGTTGTTGAAAAAAGATGTTTGCAATGAAGACATTGTTGGTCTTGCAAAATTTTGTTATGCAATTTCTGGCATCGTTTCTATCACCAAGGCTGTGTTTTCCAACTACTGGTCCTTCTTCTTAGTTTCCAACTTTCGCAGTCCAATTGCCAATAATTATGAATGCATCTTGAAAGTATGTTTGATCAACTTCAGACTGCAGAAGTTGGTAAAAATCTTCAATTTCTTTATCTTTGGCCTTAGTGGTTGGTGCATAAATTTGAATAGTCATGTTAACTTGTCTTCCTTGTAGGTGTATGGATATTATCCTATCACTGACGGTGGTGTCCTTCAGGATAGATCCTGAACCGTTCTCTTTAAGGATAAACATGATACCGTTCCTCTTCAGTTTGTCACTCCCAGCATAGTAGACCATATGATTGTCTGATTCAGAATGGCCAATACCAGCCCCTTTCAGCTCACTAATGCCTAGGATATTGATGTTTATGCATTCCATTTCATTTTTTACTATTTCCAATTTTCATACTTTGTACATTCCATGTTCTGATCATTAAAGGATGCTTGCAGGTGTTTCTTCTCATTTTTAGTCATGCTATGTCAGCAAATAAGGTCCTGAAAGCTCGACTTCATCCATGTCATTAAGGTTAACTCTACTTCGAAGAGGCAGCTCTTCCCCAGTCGTATTTTGAGTGGCTTCCGACCTGAGGGATTCATCTTCCAGCACTATCTCAGACAATGTTTTGTTGTTATTCATAAGGTTTTCACTGGCCAATTTTTTCTGAAATGACTGCCAGGTCCTTCTTCCTAGTCTCTCTTAGTCTGGAAGCTCTCCTGAAATCTGTCCACCAAGGGTGAGCCTGCTGGTATTTGAAATTACTGATGGCACAGCAACACGCAAGCCACCACAGTACGACAAACTGACAGACACATATTTAAGGTAGAGCTTAACATGATACATGCTTTAATCAGAATCTTTCTTCAGATGCATTTTACCAACACATGGCCCTGAGCCATAAACATCAGTATCCAAAGAAAGGCCAGTGTTATGCAGCATACCTGAATCACCAGCTCTTACGACATCCCTGTGTGCCCTGGCATCACAAAGGAGTGATCAGCATCAAAGCATCTGGCACAGCACCTGGGACCTCGATGCCCTTGGTGAGTGGCAGCTCCTGTTTGTTCTGTGGAATCCCTGCGTCGCACAGATGGCTAAGCACTTGTCTACTAACTGAAAGGTTGGTGATTCAAACCCACCCAGAGGCCTGGTAATCTGCTTCTGAAAGATCCCAGACTTAAAAACCCTTTGGAGCAGTTTTACTCTGCACACACAGGGTCACTATGAGTTGGAATCAACTTGATGGCAACTGATTGGGCTTTTTGGGTTTTATTTTTACTATTATGACAGTGATTAATATCAGTATCCCCAATGTCGTCAGCTTCAGGCCCACTGTGCCTGGCTCTAGTGCCACCGTATTACTGGTGTTTCTGCACCTGGGTTCCATCATACCCTGACTCTGGTGGAAGCCCGAGGTGGTCATTGGCACCTAGAGGGGACCTGGATGAGGTTCTGGGCTCTGTGGCTCCCACAGCCTGGCTCCACTGAACTTCCTAGCCTCATCTCCCTCCTGTCCTTGCAGTGGACTCTCCTGCACGAAGGCGCACCAGGGACCACGCGCAGTCTCAGATCTGCCCTCCTAGTGTCCCACATCCTCACCCACCATTGTGGCACTGGGTCCCAGGGCTTGGGCAATCACCACCCCCATCTCATCTGGTCATTAGGTTCTCACTGATCCCCTTTGTATTAACCCTGACTGACTGAAGTCTTTCAAAAGGAACCTTTATTAAAACTGAAGGAAGAAAGCTAGCAAAAAGAAAGGCATACTCTAGTATGGGTTCCAGACCTAATTAATGAAAACAGGCTGACCGTTCCCAGCAGAGAGGGCAGGCACCCAGCTGAGGACCTGCGTGAGCCAAGAGGACAGGCCAGGTGGTTTAGCTGAGCCTAAGGTTGGGGTGCAGGAAGGGACAGAGTGGGAAAAAGCTGGAAAGGGGACTTAGAGCCAGACTGTAGAAAAGGAAAAATCCCTGTAGAAAGTGTTACCTGGGAGGCATATGAACAGAGCTGTACCTGAGGAATATGAGTCTGGCATCCCTGTTCAAGTTGGCTGGAGATGCGGAAAGCTCAGAATGGCTAAACAGCTAGTACTTTCGGGGAGCTTTCTGCGGGCAGCGTGGCCAAAGGCTTTACACGTATTCTTTCATTTATTCCCCACGCTGCCTCTCTGGAGTCAGTACTGTGATCAGCCCCATTTTATGGATTAGCAACCAAAGTTTCGTGATGTTCAGAAACTTGATCGAGGTCACATGGTCAGCAGTTGGTGGAACCGAGATTTAAATCCAGGCTGGCGTGAAAGCCCATGCAGCTGACCACACCTCCACTGCTGTTGCAGTGGGGTGACACCTAAACTTGAGGGGTAATGAGGAGGTGTCCTACTGAGAGAGCCCTGCAGGTGGGAAGTAATGGGGGGGGGGACATGTCACCAGGCATGGTAGGTTTGGATCCTTAGTGGCTAGGAAGGTAGCGGTGCCTTTTTTTTTTTTTTTTTTTGGATTTTTGTTGTTGTTACTGAAAATAGACATAGCTAAATATACACCAGTTCAACAATTTCTGCATGTACAATTCAGTGACATTGATTATATTCTTCAAGTTGTGTAACCATCCTCACCCTCCTTTTCCCAAATTGTTCCTCTACCATTAACATAAACTCACGGCCTCCTAAACTTCCTGTCTAACCTTTAGAATTGCTGTTGTCAGTTTGATCCCATAAAGACAGTTCTTTAAAAGAACATGATGCTCAAGGCAGAGATGGTGATGTCTTTAGCAAAAATGGGGAACACAGGAGGCGGAGCCAAGATGGCGGAATAGACGCTTCTGGCGGGTCCTCTTTACAACAAAGACCCGAAAAAACAAGTGAAACGAGTATATTTGTGACAAGCTGGGAGCCCTGAGCATCAAAGGCAAGCTTAGACAACGAACTGAGGGGCAGGAAGAGGAAGAGACTGTTCAGAAGTGGAGAGGAGTTACCAGACCTGAATCGCAGGGAGCCCTCAGGCACCATTCCCGTAGTGGCGGCGGCGGGCTGGTACTAGCGTTCAGGCGCAGTTTTCTCAGGGAGAAGCAGCCAGCCACACAGCCTACTCACACCTCTGGAACCTGAGAAGAACGGCACTCTCAGCAAAAGCTAAGTACTTGTGTACATTTTACCGCGGCCCCCCACCCCCAAGCCGGCTTCAGCAGCTGAATCCCTGGGCCTGAGATAGGCCCTGTTGAGTACCTAGAGCTATCCTCCCAGCCTTGGGGAAGGAAAAAATTTGCAACTGGGGGGAAAAGATAATTTGGTAGCCCCATTAACTGGGGGAGCTCAGGACAAAAGCGGCTCCTGTCCAGGCATAAACCGTCTGTGGACCTTGAGCACCTTTCCCTTCTGTATGGACCTGTGTGGGCCTATTTTGGGAGAATAGCCCCTTGTTGGCAAACTCCAACCATTTCAGCTGTGCAGTGGAGAGGTGGGTGTTTGACATTTGACATTGCTTTGCCTATTAAACAAGGTCCTCACCTACCCACAACAGGGACCTAAGGACTGGTAGCTCCACTCAGGTCACCCAGCCACCCACGACAGGTCCAAAAATAACTCGTACCTCCCAGTCCTTAAAACCAAAAACTTTGGGTGCCCATGGTCTGTCTGCAGAACCCACCCACCAGCATGCTCTAGGGAACAGGGACGAGTTATCCTCAGAAACACTCGGGGGTTGGTTCTCAGCCCCCTGCCTTGTTCAGAGTGTGGCCTCCTGCTGCTATCAGATACCGGTATATACGCCAATCACCCCTGCCCCTCTAAGACTGTAGGACAGAGCCTGTACCACACACTGGATGTTCAGCTACCTGGAAACCTGAGCTGAATTCATACAAGAAAACTGAATGGACTCCTAGACTGTTACACCTGATAACAGCTCTAGCCAGCTGGGGACAGGACACCAGAGCTCCAAAGGCAAATATAATCAAGCTAGCTCACTCAAGCAACCCATAGGGGTATACCAAAACAAAACAAAGCAAGAAGCTACGACACAGTAAGCAAGCATAACCTAATACAATAACTTATAGATGGCTTGGAGACAACAGTCAATATCAAGTCACATAAAGAAACAGACCATGATCACCTCAACAGGCTCTCAAAACAAAGAATCCAGGGATCTTTTAGATGAAAGTGCATTCCTGGAATTACCAGATGCAGAATACAAAAGGTAATATACAGAACCCTTCAAGACATCAGGAAGGAAATGAGGCAATATGCAGAACAAGCCAAGGAACACACAGATAAAGCAACTGAAGAACTCAGGAAGATTATTCAGGAACATAATGAAAAGTTTAATAAGCTGGAAAAATCCATAGACAGACAGCAATCAGAAATTCAGAAGATTAACAATAAAATTACAGAATTAGATAACTCAATAGAAAGTCAGAGGAGCAGAACTGAGCAAGTAGAAGCTAGAATTTCTGAACTTGAAAATAAATCAATTGGCACTAATATATTTGAAGAAAAATCAGATAAAAGAATTTTAAAAAATGAAGAAGCCTTAAGAATCATGTGGGACTCTCTCAAGAGAAATAACCTACGAGTGATTGGAGTACCAGAACAGGGAGGGATAACAGAAAATACAGAGAAAATTGTTGAGGATTTGTTGGCAGAAAACTTCCCTGATATTGTGAAAGATGAGAAGATATCTATCCAAGATGCTCATCAAACTCCACATAAGGTAGATCTTAAAAGAAAGTCACCAAGACTAATCAAGCTTGCCAAAACCAAAGATAAAGAGACAATTATAAGAGCAGCGAGGGATGAACGAAAAGTCATCTACAAGGGAGAGCCAGTAAGAATAAGCTCGGACTACTCGGCAGAAACCATTCAGGCAAGAAGGCAATGGGATGACATATTTAAAAAATTGAAGGAAGGTAATTGCCTGCCAAGAATCATATATCCATCAAAACTGTCTTTGAAATATGAAGGTGAAATTAAGACATTTCCAGATAAGCACAAGTTAAGGGAATTTGTAAAAACCAAACCAAAACTACAAGAAATACTAAAGGGAGTTCTTTGGTTAGAAAATCAATAATATCAGGTATCGACCCAAGACTAGAGCACTGGGCACAGTAACCAGAAGTCAACCCAGACAGGGAAATCCAAAAAACAAAGCAAGGTTATTAAAAAAAAAAAAAAAACCCCAAACAGGGTAACAGCGATGGTATTATATAAAAGAAGCCAACATTAAAATAATAAAGAGGGACTAAGAAATGTAATCGTACACCTTCCATATGGAGAAGAAGATACGGTGATACAAAGAAATAAAAGTTTTAAATTTAGAAAAATAGGAGTAAATAATAAAGTAACCACAAAGGAGACAAACTATCCTACTCACCAAAATAAAAAACAAGGGAAAAATACAGACTCAGCAGAAACAAAATCAATAACAACAAATATGAGGAAAGGACAATATATAAAGATAATCTACTCAGCACATAAAATTAAGTGGGAAAAAGAAACTGTCAACAACACACAAAAAAAGACATCAAAATGATAGCACTATATTCATACCTATCCATAATTACCCTGAATGTAAATGGACTAAATGCACCAATAAAGAGACAGAGTGCCAGAATGGATTAAAAAACAAGATCCATCTATATGCTGCCTACAAGAGACACACCTTAGACTTTGAGACGCAAACAAACTAAAACTCAAAGGATGGAAAAAAATATATCAAGCAAACAACAATCAAAAAAGAGCAGGAGTGGCAATATTAATTTCTGACAAAATAGACTTTAAAGTTAAATCCATCATAAAGGATAAGGAAGGACACTATGTAATGATTAAAGGGACAATACACCAAGAAGATATAACCATATTAAATATTTATGCACCCAGTGACAGGGCTGCAAGATACATAGTCTGTCAGCTCTGAAAAGTGAGATAGACAGCTCCACAATAATAGTAGGAGACTTTAACACACCACTTTCGGTGAAGAACAGGACATCCAGAAAGAAGCTCAATAAAGACACGGAAGATCTAAATGCCACAATCAACCAACTTGACCTTGTAAACATATACAGAACACTCCACCCAACAGCAACCAAGTATACTTTCTTTTCTAGTGCACATGGAACATTCTCTAGAATAGACCACATATTAGGTCATAAAGCAAGCCTTAGCAGAATCCAAAACATTGAAATATTACAAACCATCTTCTCTGACCGTAAGGCCATAAAAGTGGAAATCAATAACAGGAAAAGAAATCAAACGCTTGAAAACTGAACAATACCCTGTTCAGAAAAGACTGGATTATAGAAGACATTAAGGATGGACTAAAGAAATTCAGAGAATCCAATGAGAATGAAAACACTTCCTATCAGAACCTTTGGGACACAGCAAAAGTGGTGCTCAGAGGCCAGTTTATATCAATAAATGCACACATCCAATAAGAAGAAAGGGCCAAAATCAAAGAATTATCCCTACAACTTGAACAAATAGAAAAAGAGCAACAAAAGAAACCCACAGGCACCACCAGACAACAAATAATAAAAATTGGAGCTGAACTAAATGAAACAGAAAACAGAAAAACAATTGAAAGAATTAACAAGACCAAGAGCTGGCTTTTTGAAAAACTCAACAAAATTGATAAACCACTGGCTAAAATGACAAAAGAAAAACCGGAGAGGAAGCAAATAACCTAAATAAGAAATGAGGTGGGCAGTAGTACAACAGACGTAACTGAAATTAAAAGAATCATATCAGATTACTATGAAAAACTATACTCAAATTTGAAAACCTAGAAGAAATGGATGAATTCCTAGAAACACACTACCTACCTAAACTAACACAAACAGAGGTAGAACAACTAAATAGACCCATAACAAAAGAAAAGATTGAAAAGGTACTCAAAAACTCAAAACAAAAAAAAAAGCCCTGGTACGGAAAGCTTCACTGCAGAGTTCTACCAAACCTTCAGAGAAAAGTTAACACCACTACTACTAAAGGTATTCAGAGCACAGAAAAGGACGGAATACTACCAAACTCATTCTATGAAGCCACCATATCCCTGATACCAAAACCAGGTGAAGACACCACAAGAAAAGAAAATTATAGACCTATATCCCTCATAAACGTAGATGCAAAAGTCCTCAACAAAATTCTAGCCAATAGAATTCAAGAACATATCAAAAAAATAATTCACCATGACCAAGTGGGATTCATACCAGGTATGCAGGGATGGTTCAACATTAGACAATTAATGTAATCCACCACATAAATAAAACAAAAGAATCACATGATTTTATCAATTGATGCAGAAAAGGCATTTGACAAAGTTCAACACACATTCATGATAAAAACTTCCAGCAAAATAGGAATAGAAGGAACATTCCTCAACATAATAAAGGGCATTTATACAAAGCCAACAGCCAGCATCACCCTAAATGGAGAGAGCCTGAAAGCATTCCCATTGAGATCCGGAACCAGACAAGGATGCCCTTTATCACCGCTCTTATTCAACATTGTGTTGGAGGTCCTAGCCAGAGCAATTAGGCTAGATAAAGAAATAAAGGGCATCCAGATTGGCAAGGAAGAAGTCAAAGTATCTCTATTTGCAGATGACATGATCTTATACACAGAAAACCCTAAGGAATCCTCCAGAAAACTACTGAAACTAATAGAACAGTTCAGCAGAGTATCGGGATACAAGATAAACATACAAAAATCAGTTGGATTCCTCTACACCAACAAAAAGAACATCAAAGAGGAAATCACCAAATCAATGCCATTTACAGTAGCCCCCAAGAAGATAAAATACTTAGGAAAAATCTTACCAGAGATGTAAAAGACTTATACAAAGAAAACTACATGACACTTCTGCAATAAACCAAAATAGACTTAACATAAGTGGAAAAACATACCTTGCTCGTGGATAGGAAGACTTAACATTATAAAAATGTCTATTCTACCAAAAGCAATCTATACATTTAATGCAATTCTGATCCAAATCCCAGTGACATTCTTTAATGAGATGGAGAAAGAAATCACCAATTTCATATGGAAGGGACAGAGGCCCCGGATAAATAAGGCATTACTGAAAAAGAACAAAGTGGGAGGCCTTACCTTACCTGATTTTAGAACCTATTATACTGCCACAGTAGTCAAAACAGCCTGGTAGTGGTACAACGACAAATACATGGACCAATGGAACAGAATTGAGAATCCAGACATAAATCCATCCACATATTAAATGGGGAAAAGACAGTCTTTTTAACAAATGGTGCTGGAATAACTGGATATCCATCTGCAAAAAAATGAAACAAGACCCATATCTCACTCCCTGCACAAAAAACTAACTCAAAATGGATCAAAGAGCTAAATATAAAATCTAAAACGATAAAGATCACGGGAGAAAAAATAGGGACAACGTTAGGAGCCCTAATACATGGCAAAAACAGTGTACAAAACATTATTAAGAATGCAGAAGAAAAACTAGATAACCAGGAGCTCCTAAAAATCAAACACCTACGCTCATCCAAAGACTTCACCAAAAGAGTAAAAACATTACCTACAGACTGGGAAAAAGTTTTCAGCTATGACATATCTGATCAGTGCCTGATCTCTAAAATCTACATGATACTGCAAAAACTCAACTACAAAAAGACAAATAACCCAATTAAAAATTGGGCAAGAGATATGAATAGACACTTCACTAAAGACATTCAGGTAGCTAACAGATATATGAGGAAATGTTCACGATCATTATCCATTAGAGAAATACAGATCAAAACTACAATGAGATTTCATCTCACTCCAACGAGGCTGGCATTAATCCAGAAAACACAAAAGAATATATGTTAGAGAGGCTGTGGAGAGATTGGAACACTTATATACTGCTGGTGGGAATGGCAAATGGTAACAACCACTTTGGAAATTGATTTGGTGCTTCCTTAAAAAGCTAGAAATAGAACTACCATACGATCCAGCAATCCCACTCCTTGGAATATATCGTAGAGAAATAAGAGCCTTTACACAAACAGATATATGCACACCCATGTTTATTGCAGCACTGTTTATAATAGCAAAAAGATGGAAGCAACCAAGGTGCCCATCAACGGATGAATGGATAAATAAATTATGGTATATTCACACAATGGAATACTATGCATCGATAAAGAACAGTGAGGAATCTGTGAAACATTTCATAACATGGAGGAACCTGGAAGGCATTATGCTGAGTGAAATGTGTCAGTTGCAAAAGCACAAATATTGTATAAGACCACTACTGTAAGAACTTGAGAAATCGTTTAAACTGAGAAGAAAACATTCTTTTGTGGTTACAAGAGGGGGGAGGGAGGGAGGGAGGGTGGGAGAAGGGCATTCAATAATTAGATAGTAGATAGGAGCTACTTTAGATGAAGGGAAAGACAGCACACAATACAGGGGAGGTCAGCACAACTGGACTAAACCAAAAGCAAAGCAGTTTCCTGAATAAACTGAATGTTTCGAAGGCCAGCATAGCAGGGACAGGGATCTGGGGACCATGGTTTCAGGGGACATCTAAGTCAATTGGCATAATAAAATCTTTTAAGAAAACATTCTGCATCCAGCTTTGAAGAGTGGCGTCTGGGGTCTTAAATCCTAATAAGCAGCCGTCTAAGATGCATCAATTGGTCTCAACCCACTTGGATCAAAGGAGAATGAAGAACACGAAGGACACAAGGCAATTACGAGCTCAAGAGACAGAAAGGGCCACACGAACCAGAGACTTCATCATCCTGAGACCAGAAGAACTAGATGGTGCCCGGCTACAACCGATGACTGCCCTGACAGGGAACACAACAGAGAACCCCTGAGGGAGCAGGAGAGCAGTGGGATGCAGACCCCAAATTCTCATAAGACCAGACTTAATGGTCTGACAGACTAGAAGGACCCCAGACCTTCTGTTGGCCCAGGACAGGAACCATTCCCGAAGCCAACTCTTCAGACATGGATTGGACTGGACGATGGGTTGGAGAGGGATGCTGGTGAGGAGTGAGCTGCTTGGATCAGGTGGACACTTGAGACTATGTTGGCATCTCCTACCTGGAGGGGAGATGAGAGGGTGGAGGGGGTTAGAAGCTGGCGAAATGGACACGAAAAGAGAGAGTGGAGGGAGAGAGCGGGCTGTCTCATTAGGGGGAGAGTAATTGAGAGTGTGTAGCAAGGTGTATGTGGGTTTTTGTGTGAGAGACTGACTTGATTTGTAAACTTTCACTTAAAGCACAAGCAAAATAAAAATTATAAAAAAAAAAGAATCATTGTAAAAAAAAAATGGGGAACACAGGCTTAGGGGCATGCAGAATGCAAAATCTTGATTTTAGGTGGGAGACACGTAAGATGGAAGAGAAAATGATGGGGTGCAGAGACTGGCGGCTCCTGACCCGGCATGCTGCCCATGGCCTTGTGCTCCACAGGGAGAGACATACTGTGGCCTCCTTTGTCCTCTGGTACCTTCATCCTTGGCCCATGAGGTGATTGACCCACCTGAAGCTGCTTAAGGGTATGTGTCCCAAGAGCCAACAGCAAGGTGATCCCCACAAACCACCTGTGATGGGCCACCGCCCACCCAGGTCAGCTTGCCTGGCGTGGTACAGGATACAGCCCTTCATTTCCATTCACCTAATTAGCAAAAAAGCATCTGTTTTATGTCTGTCTTCCTTGCAGTGCCTTTCCATTATTTAACCAAGTCAATAAAGAAACCAGTGTTTCCCAATTAAGGCTTTTGCTTTTTCCTGGTACCTTTTCAGCTTCTAAATGTGCTTAGTTCTACAGCACGGCTGCTGCGCTCTCAGACCGTGGCTGGATAAACCACTCAGCAGGCTGACTCATGGCTACTGCCCTCATTTCCACTCAGTTTCTATGGAAATAGACATCAGATGGCTCAAAACAAGGTGAGGGCTCCTAGACACCTCATGATTCTTAGGCCTTTGCGAACCCTGTTTGTCTAACATCCGTTTCCATGGGAACAGATGCCAAAAAGGTCAACCAATGCCCTACAAGAAACTTTTCTTTTTCTCTTACTTAATTTTTAAAAAAATCATATCAAAGCATTGCATGTTTTTTGCTGCTCATTGCAGATACTTGGAATAATAGCACATTTCATGCAGTGAGGCACGTATGTCTTTAATTTTGACCTATTCAATAAATCCTTACTAAGTGCGTTCTGCATTATTTAATTTCAGAATGTTTATTTAATAAATAAATATGTGTCTACTTATCCAGTCAAATCACTGTCATTTGCCAGTCAAGGATGAAATGTTTAGTGTCTATGTCTGGGAATATTATTGGAGAAAAAATAGTACGTGAGCTGTGTCCTTTCCAACTTCAAAACTCAAGATGCCTATCCTCTAAATACTGACTGAGGCTCTTGCTGCATCTCTGCTACCTGGTGTTTGGCTCAGTGTCTGTGTTACTCAAATCAAGCCATTTTGTATCTAAATACCATGTATACATGTGTGTTATATAATATATTGAGTATGTCTGTTACGTAAAACATAAAAATAGAAGCAATTTTATGTTAATAGTAAGCAAAATCAGCCATGCCCCATGCTACATTTTGTAGAGTGATAACAAGAGCTGTAAAATTGACAAACATTTGTTAAACAGTTGTTAAGCGTGGTGTAACCAACAATCCCGAAAGTGGCACAGGACCAGGCAGTTTCATCCTGTTATACATGAGGCTGCCACTAGTCAGAGCAAACTCGACAGCAGCTCGCAATGGCCGCAATAAGCATGGTGCGTTTGAGTTTACACTGTGATTTCTGCTTGCAGTCCACCTGAAAGCAGGCAGATCCAGGCTGCTAAGGTAGTCAGCTAGAGATGCGTCATATAATTACAGGGGATAGCAGAAGTGAGTTCACTTGAGATAGAAAAAACCAGAAGCAAAATGAAAGGAAACGTGTTGCTAAGTGGGGAGAAACGCCGCAGAGAAGTAGCTGTGCCGCTCACTTAGCTGCACACTGGGTACTGCCTTCTGGCGTTGATTTTGATAAAGCCTTTCATGGTTGAGTTATTTATTTCTTAGCTGCTATTTATTCTCACTGCCTTTCATTCTCAACCAGTGACCTGTAAGTGCCACTAGGGCAGGGACGGTGCCAGTTTTGTTCAGCAGAGTATTCACATACACAGCAGACCCTTGGCACCTCCCCAGGACCCCTTACTGTCAAGTCAACTTTGGCTCGTAGTGACCCTATAGGACAGAGTAGAACTGCCCCATAGGGTTTCCAAGGCTGTAAATCTTTAAAGAAGCACACTCCCACATCTTTCTCCCACGGAGCAGCTGGTAGGTTCAAGCTGCCAGACTTCTGGTTAGCAGCCAAACGCTAAACCACTGCGCCACCAGGGCTCCTTACTTGACACTTGTTGTTGTTGTTACGTACCATCTAGTCAGATTTATTTGTTCTTCTGGCAGTCCATGGTATATTTAGTTCTTCAGCAGCACCATAACTCAAAGGCAACAATTCTTTGGTCTTCCTTATTCATTGTCCAGCTTTCATATGCATATGAGGCGATTGAAGATACCATGGCTTTGGTCAGGTGCAGTGCACCTTAATCTTCAAAGTGATATGTTTGCTTTTTAACACTTTAAAGAGGTCTTTTGAAGCAGATTTGCCCAGTGCAATATATCACTTGATTTCTTGACTGCTGCTTCCATGGGCATTGTTGTGGATCCAAGTAAAATGAAATCCTTGACAACTTCAATCTTTTCTCCGTTTATCACGATGTTGCTTAATGGTCCAGTTGTGAGAAATTTTGTTTTCTTTGTGTCGAAGTATAATCCATACTGAAGGCTGTGGTCTTTGATCCTCATCAATAAATGTTTCAAGTCCTCTTCACTTTCAGCAAGCAAAGTTGTGTCATCTGCATATCGCAGATTATTAATGAGTCTTCCTCCAATCCTGATGCCACATTCTTCTCCATATAGTCCAGCTTCTTGGATTATTTGCTCAGCATACAGACTGAATAAGTATTGTGAAAGGATACAACCCTGATGCACACCTTTCCTGACTTTAAACCTTGCAGTGTTCACTTGTTCTGTTTAAAAGACTGCCTCTTGGTCTAGGTACAGGTTCTGCATGAGCGCAATTAAGTGTCCTGAAATTCCCATTCTTCACAATGTTATCTACAGTTTGTCATAATCCACGCAGTCGAACGCCTTTGCGTAGTCGATAAAACACAGGTAAACATCACCTACTGGTTGTTTAATGGCTATTCACTGACTGGGTGAGTGCTTCAGCTTGAGCGTGGTGCCAGAGTGCTGATTCAGTTCCTCTCTGTGACCATTCCTCCAGAGGAATGTCATAATCAGAGTCACCAAGTCCATGCCCTGAAAACTTTTTACAAGTGGACACCCCAGTGTAACCACCCCGAAATCACAAGCACCTGTATCTCTAGAGCTCCTCGTGTTCTCACGTATCCTTTCCCTGGTTTTGAAATGCATATAAAAAGAATCCTATGCTACAATGAACTGAGTCTGGCTCCTTTGCTCAGTGTTACGTTTGTGTGTGTTTGTTAGTCTTTGCTAACGACTCCAAACAAACCACCCCAAGAACTTAGCAAACCCACTGCCGTCAAGTTGATTCTGACTCGTAGTGACCCTATAAGACAGAGTAGAACTGCCCCACAGGGTTTCCAAGGAGCAGCTGCTGAATTCAACCTGCCGACCTTTTGGTTAGCAACCAAGCTCTTAACCATTGCACCACTACTCCACCAAACTAAAAAAACCAAACCCACTGCCGTTAAGTCGATTCTGACACATAGCGACCCTATAGGACAGGGTAGAACTGCCCTGTAGGGTTTCCAAGGCTGTAATCATTACGGAAACAGACTGCCATAGCTTTCTTCCACAGAACACCTGGTAGGTTTGAACTGCTGACCTTTTCGTTAGCAGCTGAGCATGGAATCATGCAATGTGTCTGGCTCCTTTCACTTGTTTTCTTGGTTCATCCGCATTGAGTATATGTAAAAGTACTTCATTTCTTTTTATGACTAAATATTCCATTGTATGAATATACCATATTTTGTTTTATCTGTTCACCAAGTTGATGGACACTTGAATTGTTCCCACTTTTTTGGCCGTTATGAATAGTGCTGCAGTGAACATTTGCGTACAAGTCTCAGGGCTTAGCGAGGGTAACAAGCTCCCAGGAGCAATCTCTAAATTATGCCCCACCCCCGGTTTCAAGATGAATAGACGTTGATGGCGGCAATGCGTCAACAGGAGCACCTTACCCCCACTTGTCTGGTCGCCTCAGTCAGACACCTTTCATATTTGTGGCAACTCAGGATGTTACTCTGCGCCTCATCTGGTGCCCTCTTGGTCTTGCACCTGGGGACAAGTACCCCGCTCTCACCGCCCCCACCACGCCTCCGACAAGTCTTTGTATGGACATGCTTTCATTTCTCTTAAGCAGTTACCTAGGAGTGGAATTCTTGGGTCACAAGGCAAATTTATGTTTAACTTTTAAAGAAATGGACAAACTGTTTTCAAAAGTGGCTGCACTATTTTACATTTCCGCCACCATTCCACACAGATTATATAGGTTTGTTTCTGGACTCTTAATTCTTTTCCATAGGTCTATACATCTGTCCTCATACCAGTACCACACTGTTTTGATAACTGTAGCTTTATAGTACATTTTGAAATTGGGATGTGTGTGTCCTCCTACTTTATTCTTCTTTTTAAAAATTGGCTATCCTGAGTCTCTTGCAATTCCACATGAATTTGAGGATCTGCTTTGCCATTTCTGCAAAAGGCTATTGGAATTTTGATAGAGATTGCATTGACTCTATAGATCATGTTGGGTATAATTGCTATCTTAACAATATTAAATTTTCCAATCCGTGAACATGGGTGTCTTTCCATTTATTTTTTTAGTTTCTCTCAGTAGTGTTTTATAATTTTCAGTGTACAGGTCTTTCACCTCCCTGGTTAAATTTATTCTTGTTGTTGTGTGCCATTGAGTCGATTCCAACTCACAATGATCCTATGTGACAGAATGGAACTCCCCTATAGGGTTTCCTAGGCTGTAATCTTTATGGGAGCAGATTGCTAGGTCTTATCTCCTGTGGAGCAGCTAGTGGGTTCGAGCCACCGACCTTTCGGTTAACGCCAGGCCTCCTTAAATTTATTCCTAGGTTATTTTAGATGCTATTGTAAATGGAGTCATTTTCTTAATTTCCTTTTCAGATTTTTAATCACCGGTCTATAGAAACACAACTAATTTTTGTGTGTTGCTCTTATACCCTGCAACTTTTCTAAATTCGTTTATTAATTCTAGTGCTTTCTTAAAGATTCTTTGGGATTTTTATATATATATAGGATCATATTGTCTGCGAACAGAGATAGTTTTATTTCTTCCTTTCCACTTTGGATACCTCTTATTTGTTTTTCTTGCCTAATTGCTCTGGTTAGAATTTCCAGCATAATACTGAATAGCAGTGATGAGAACAGACATCCTTGTCTTGTTCCTTATCTTAGGGTGAAAGCTTTCAGTCTTTCATCACTGAATATCATATTAGCTGTGGGTTTTTTATAAATGCGTTTTATCACGCTGAGGAATTTCCCTTCTATCCCTAGTTTGCTGAGTGTTTTTATCCTGAGAGTGTGTCGGATTCTGTCAGATGCCTTTCTACATCAGTTGAGATGACTATGTGATCCTCTTCCTTTGTTCTGTTAATGTAGTGTATTACATTGATTGATTTTCTTATGTTGAACCACTTTTGCATTCCTGGGATAAATCCAACTTGGTCATCTATATTATGAATATAGTTGCAGAAATCCTCAACAAAATACTAGCAGGGCTGTGTTTTGTTGAGAATTTTTGCATCCATATTCATAAGGGATATTGGCCTGTAGTTTTCTTTCCTTGTGGTTCCCTTTTGTAGTGCCCATTTCTCTATTGCAATTTCCTGTTTTCTTCTCATTTTTAATATATTTTCCTTTAACTCTTTGAACATATTTATAATAGCTGCTTTGAAGTCTTTGTCTACTAAATCCAACATCTGGGCCCACTCCAAGTACTTGAGTGTTTTTTGTACTTGATTTTTGTAGAGGGGAATTGCCTGACCTCCTCATGGTGCTATTAGGAGAAGCCATCAGGCACTATTCTAGACTCTAGGGATATAGGAGTAAGCAAAATAGACATCTAGTGGGAGAATACAGACATTAAACAAACAAGCAAGTAGATATATAATATGTCAAATGGTGACGAGCACTTTGTAGAACAGTGAAGCAGGAAGGACGTGAGGGAGCGAACCCCGCTGTAGGCAGAGGGAGCAGCAAACATAGAGGCCTCCAGGTAGAAGCTGCCTAAGTTGTCCTGGGAGCAACAAGAAGAGGGGTGGGCGTAGGATATGGGTCAGAAAGGTAGCAAAGGTCAGATCACCTAGGGGCTTGGGAGGCATGTCAGCATTTCTTCTGAGAGAGACAGAAGCTGCTGGAAGGTATTGAAGAAGGAGGAACACGACCGCTGCTCTTGCATTTTTAAGTCATCAACCGGACTGCCAGTTCATGGCTTTACAGTGAGAAATAAAACTGCCAAGTGGATTTAGTAAGTCGCTGACTGGGCGTGGCTGTTTCTGGGACCAGGTAACCTGCGGGTCTCACGAATTTCTAGACCAAGCAGGCATTTGGACTTAGCCACACATCACTCATCTTAGCATCAGGGGGCTCTTGTTTGGGTCCTGAATCTGCTATGTACAAGCCACAGTCTCTCTAAAAGGCCCAATTACTAACACCATGAACTAGAGCAGTGCCTAGCCCAATGTCTGACATGTGTGATATATATTCTATCTCAAAACCAAGCCCGTTGCCATCGAATCGGTTCCTCTCATAGGCACCCTAGAGGACAGGGTTGAAACTTCCCTAGAGGGTTTCCAAGGCTATAAATCTTTGCAGAAACAGACTGCCACATCTTTCTCCTGTAGAGCAGCTGGTGGGTTCAAACTGCCAACCTTTCAGTTAACAGCCAAGCTCTTAACCACTGTGCCACCAGGGCTCCTTATATATCCAATACCAAAAAACCAAATCTATTGCCTTCGAGTCAACTCCAATTCATAGTGACTCTATAGAACAGAGTAGAACTGCCCCATACGGTTTTTAAGGAGCTCCTGGTGGGCTTGAACTGCTGACCTTTTGGTTAGCAGCTGTAGCTCTTAACCACTACACCACCAGGGTCTCCATGTACCCAATAAGTGAATCTAAATCAGCCGTGGACATCAGCAAACACTGGGAGACTAGTAAGTTGCCTGGTTGTCCCTCTAAATTGGTAGGTGATTTCTGATTCTCCTCTCTCCCTCATTCTTCTCCATCCTCTTCCAGACAGTTACGAGATCCCGTGGCTCAGCATTCCAGAAGTCACTGTCATCTGCCCCTTCATTTCCTTTTCCACTGCAGGCTGGCTTTAAGCCTTGTCTCCTCTCTCGGTCCTGCTGGCCCCGGTCTCTGCCCATCCCGGTCCGTCCTGCACATGGCCACCAGACCGCTCTTCCTCAAGCTGGGCTTAGATCATGCAGGGGCAGGGCTACTTAAATGTTTAAAGCAGGGAACATTTGAAACTTTCCCAAAAAGTACAAAAAAAAAAAGCAAATGTACCGGACAACCCTGGATCCATCCCTTCATCCCTCTGCCCTCACTCCCGCCCCAGAATTAACAGCTCTTGATTCTGTGCTTTTATGACATCTGTATTTTTCCACAAACAATATGCACTGCTGCTTTGTGGCCTTAATTTTACAGAAACGGCACAATACTGTATGAATCCTTTACCAGCATGCTTTTTTCAGTCAACATTATGTTTTAGAGACTTACTCATACCAATATATGGGGCCCTAATTTAGCCATGTAACTGTGCTATGGCATTCCATTCTAAGAATAAACCACCTTTTTTTTTTTAAATCCATTTCCCGTTTTCTCTGTGGTGCAGCACAGAGCCTCCTTGTCTGGGTTCGTTGTACACATGCGTGAGAGCTTCTCTCAACTAGACACCTAGACCCTGAGTTGCGAGTCACAGGGTGTGAGGGTCCCGTGTTCACTGCATCTGCTCAGGGTGACTCCGGGCGGCTCCGTGTGTACAGAGCAGAGCGGCTCCATGGGATTTTCAGGGGCTGGTTTTTCAGAATTAGATCACCGGGGCTTTCTTCCAAGGCACCTCTGGGTGGAATTGAGCCTCCAACCTTTCGGTTAGCAGCCAAGCATGGAACCATTGGTACCACCCAGGGACTTTACGAGATACTGCCAAATGGCAAGAGGCCGAACCAGTCTACCCTTTCACATGATCCCTTTTTAAATACATTTCTGTGCTCCTCGTAAAATCTCAATTCACGGGTATGGTGTTCAAAGCCCCAGCCATTAAGACCCCAGTCTGCCTTTATATTTTCTTTCACATTGTGAGCTTTGTTTCTTCATCTGTAAAATGGAGCTAAACAGTCATTACAGAATTGTTGTGAGATCAATGGGTTCATCTGTGGCACGGAACAGACATACAAAAATGAGAGTTTCCTTTTCTTCCGTTCTACCCATATAGGATCACTCAGTGGTGCTTCTTCTGTAGCAGTGGGGAATATGTCTCACCCAGAAATGCTGGGGGTAGGGGAGCGACATTGAACTCAAGGCAAGGTGGCTTTACTTATCCCTGATAGGTACCTTCTAGGCTTATCGTTGCAGCTCACTGGGTCCCTTTGGATCACATTCTGTCTCATGTTATGTGTATACTTGATTAGCATGTTGTTGGTGTCCCCATTCCAAGTCAGCGGTGGTAGGCTTGGGTTGGGGCTGAGCACAGAGGCCTCTTTGTCACCACTTCCCAAACCCTAGAAAGTGGCAGGTGCATGGTTAATACTCGTTAAACAACAAATCAGTGAGTGGATAAATCTAACTACCAAGAAAGTGGCTCAGTAGTCAAACTGCCAGGGTTCGAGTCTGGCCCCACCACTCATCAGCTGTGTAGCCTTGGGCGAGCTGATGAACCTCCCTAAGCCTCGCCTGTGAAATGAAAGCATTAATGCCTGTTTTATTGGGTGGCTATGAGGACCGAATGAAATGCTCCTTGCGAAGGGCGTAGCACAGACTCAATGCCTGCTTGCTGCTTTTACCTTGTCATCATGGTCTCCAGGAGACTGGCCGGACCTACTGGAGTCTGGAGAGTTGAGTTCTTCCCGTGACCCGGCCAGGGCTAGGGGACAGCCAGGATGGAGCCGGCTGCTTGGAGGTTGCTGCAGGGAGGGGTGGAGAGCAGGGAGAAGAGTAGTTGAACACACTGGACGGGTGAAGGGGTGTGTGGGTGGTAGCCAGGCTGATTCTGGTGCAGACTGCTTCTGTTAGCCAGCCTGTGAGGTTTTCTGTTTTGGGGGATTTTTTTTTAACTTTTTTTAAACTGTGGTAAAAATATATATAACACAATATTCGCCTGTTCAACATTTTTGCATGTCCAGTTCAGTGACAGCAATTACATTCGTCGTGTTGTACAACTATCACCAGCATCCACCGCCAGTGCCCTGTCACCGGAAACAGATACTCAATGCCTCCTAAACAGTGACTCCCCCACCCTGTCCCTGGAAATCGGGCCTGTGAGTTTTTCACTGAGGAACCAAATTCAGGTTCTGCTCCCACCCCCAGGGAGCTTGAAAGCACTCACAAATTCTTTTCAAATCTCCATCTAGATTCTGTGAGGACGCTGGGGCCCACCTAAGCAGTGTTTCAGAGCACGTACAGCTTCCTGAATGACAGTTTTTCCTTTATGACATTCTTGGTGATACGTAGGAAAATAACGCCCCTGTGTCAGAGGCGTGTGTCCAGCCGGGGTGGTGGTTTCTGTTAGCCTCACCCCACACTCACTCCAGGTGGGGCAGGGGACACCCTGCCCAGGTCTCTAGGTTGATTGCTCCCTTGGTGCCTCATCTCCTGAGCACGACTCCTGAGCACACTCACATGACTGTCTGTCTGGAAGGAACCACAGTGAAGGTTGTCTTGTCCTCTTGCCTTGTTTGAGGCACCGTGTCTGCGGGTCTGCTGTAGTGCTGGGTTTCTCTCCTTCTTTACTCACAGAAGACCTGGGATCTGTTCCCATAAAGATCACAGCCTAGGAAACCCTATGGGGCAGTTGTGCTCTGTCATATAGGGTCACTATGAGTCAGAATGGACTCAGCGGCACACAACAACTCACAAAAGCTTTCTGTTGCTCTCAGTCCTGATCCTGTTGAGCCTCCATTCTATGTATTAAATATCTCGATAAGCCCTGCTTTCAGAGGGCAGCTCGGCCATCTCCATCCATCTCGCTGTTTTCGCTTAGACTTCAGAAAAGGCTTAATCAAGCACATTGAGCCGCCAAAGCAATAGATTGACAAATGAGGGAAGTACAAGGGGCTGTGGTCTTTGTGATGTCTGTCATGTGGTTATTTCATGAATTGACCTGGTTTTGAGACCGGCTGTCAGTACCCTGGGCTGCATTTTGCAAATGGAGAAGTTCATGCTTGGAGAGCAACTTCTCAGCATCGTGATGACCACGGGAACCTGCTTCCATCACCTACTTCCATCCCAGGCCCGGGCAGACACCCAGGAAGAAAGCAGCAGAAACGGAAAGGGTCCCTTTCACTGGGGCAGCCCGTTAAGTGCACTGCCTGCCTGGTCACCTGGGTCCCCCGTTTCTCTCCCATGTGGAGTGCTTTTCCCTTACTTTTACAAAGAGTGAGATTTGCAAGTCAGTGTTCTGAGAAGGTGTCTCAAATTTAAACTGCTGGTAGAGGCCTCGAAGCTATTTCAAGTGGAAACCACACTCGATACTTTCACTTGTCATGGGTAAAACCACTTGAATACATTCTGCCCTTGGCATTATATCTGGAAGAATCTGAGTTGTCCAGTGCATTTAGTGGTCAATCTTAGTTTTGTTTTCAGGCCAATTGCTTCGAACCTGGTTTGTCTGGAGTATTAGGTATCAAAAGCCTGCAGTTAAGATCTTGTAGTGTCATAAGGTCACGGGGCTGCTATGGGGGAGCTTCGCCTTAGAACATCTAAATCCATCTCAGCTCAAGTGCCCTTTTTATAAGGCATTCTTAATTTCTTGAGGTAATCAGTTATCACTGAGCTCCAGATTCTAGTAATCTGATGCATTCCACTAAAGTGCATAAAGACCAGTGAGTTTAACAAGATTCCTTCCAACAATGGTATTTGAGACCCACCCTAATGAGGCATTTTTCTTGAAGCATTTCCTTATCCAGCAACCCTTTCTGCACAAAGATTTTAAAATATGTCGTTTTCTTCCGAGTTCTTGAGCAGAAAGTGCCCAATGTAGCTGGTGTCCTGATGTCCCCTAGGCACGGTACCAGGACATCACCGCCCTCCACAACTGCACAGAATGTGAGTGAGGAAGAAGGTTCTCCCCATCTGAACCGTGGCTAGTTAATGGAAAGTAGTTGCCCCACTCCGGAGAGATGGCTTGACCTGTAGTCGTCATCATTGACTATGGCCTCACTCTGACCTCTCCGTTTGCCCGCTTCAGAAGGTTCCTACAGCAGGCATCACTTTTGGTCGGCTCTCTGCTTACCTTTCCCACCACACCTAGCAGTCCTCTGCCTTCCCAGACCTCTGCCCACGTGTAGTTCCCAAGTGTTGCTGGAAGCAGATTGAATAGTACTGAATTAAGCCCTCGCTTCTGAAACCCTGGTGGCGTAATAGTTAAGAGTTTGTCTGCTAACCCAAAAAGTCGGCAGTTCGAATCTCCAGCCGTTCCCTGGAAACCCTGTGGGACAGTTCTACTCTGCTATAGGGTCACTATGAGTAGGAATCAACTCGACAGCAATGGGTTTGGGTTTTTTTGTTGTTGTTCTCTTTGTTGAACTGCTCTTTCCAGCTCAGTCAGCACCCTTCATTTTATGTTGGCTCTTCATTTCCTGTGTCCTGAGGATGCTTTGTTTCCTTTTCACTGACCTTAGTGCTATGGCTTTTTTAAATCAGAGAGCTTAAGAAATCTCCTAACTCACTAAGTCAGGATTTTAAAGGAGGCAGCAAAGTCATCCCATTCAATAGAAGGAGAAACTGAGGACTAACAAATTGTGTCTTTCCAATTGGAACCTCAATACAAAAACTTCTTAAGCAAAAACCCTCCATTTAATCATGATTTTCACATCAGTTTTGTTATATTTGTACAGTTTATATTAATATAGCATTCTTAAAAGGACCACTAGTGTTTGCCCGTGGAGAAACTGAGGCAGAGGAAGCAAACTCTCCATGCTGTGAGGAGGTCATGGGGCCCATTGTTATGTCTGGCTCCAGGTTCAAATTATTAAACTGAGATTCACGTTAACTTTGAGCAATGGGTTAAATATATTAGGAACCAAATGCAGAAACCATCCTGTTTTTTTGGAGGTTAAGGATGGCCTTGCTTTGATTTTTAATTAATTTAATTTTAAAGTCCTTTTAAACATAACATGGATGAATATGGAGGACATGATGCTGTGTGAAATAAGTCAATCACAAAAAGACAAATATCGTATGGCCTCACTATTATAAGAAGTCAAGACTAGATAAACACACAAAAGCAAAGTTCTTTGGTGGTTACCAAGGATAGGAAGGAGAGGGAGGGGGAATGACTTTCTAGATAGTAGACACTTGTTACTTTTGGTGATGGGAAAGATAATCCCAAATACGGGTGAAGTCAGCACAACATGGCCAAGGTAAAGACATTAAGAAGTGCACAAGAAAAAGGAACAGTTCCAGTAAATGCTGTAACATATACAATTTTGCAGCAACAGTAAAGACAACCAAAAAATATCTTTGTGGTTCCGTAGGTAGATACATGTGCGTATGTGTGTAGGAAGGCATGTGTGAGTGCATGCACGGTGTGTATAGGTGTATCTTCGGCATACGTAAAGATGTTCGTGTGTGCTGCATATATAGCCACATATATAACAGACCACTTAGGGGCACAGTTATGAAGCCTTCCTAGACAGATCCAAACAACTGGTTAAAAGGCTTGGGACCATAATCTCTGGGGACAACTCAGTCAATTGGCGTAACACAATTCTCCAAGATAATGTTCCACATCTGTGATCGTTAAAGTTGTGTGTCAACTTGGCTGGGCCGTGATTCTCCGCAGTTTGGCAGTTATGTAGTTTGGCAGTCATATGATGCTGTGATCACGTCCATGATGAGTTTTGATATAATGTGATCACCTCCATGCTGGAATCTGCTGTAAGTAGCCAATCAAGTTGAAGGGGTGTTTCCTTGGAGGTGTAGCCTGCATCTAATATAGATGGACTCTAAGGCAAGGCTCATGGGTTTTTGCTTGCTCTGGATCCTGGACCTGGCTTCTGTTCATGAGACCTCTGGTTCTTGGAGCTTGATGTAGCAGATTACCTGCCATCTTGCTTACCAGTCTTGGGATTCGTTGGTCTTCGAAGCCTGTGAGCAAGAGCCCTGCTGTCTGACCTGCCAATCTTGGGTTCGCCAGCTCCTGTGGCTATGTGAATCAGGAGAGGCCTCCAGCCTGACCCATGAATGTGGGACATTCCAGCCTCCACAACTACGTGAGCCATTTGCTTGATATGAATCTTTCTATACAGATATTTATACACCTTACTGGTGTTGTTTCTCTAGAGAACCCAGCCTAAGACAACCTCCTAGTTTGGTGAGTAGTGTCTGGGATCTTAAATGCTTGAGAGTGGCCATTTAAGATATAACTGTTGGTCTCTACTTGCCTGGAGCAAAAGAGAATAAAGGAAACCAAAGACTCAAAGAAGAAATTAGTCCACAGGACTTATAGCCCACTCAAACCCTGGCCTTTTCTAGCCTGAGACCAGAAGAACTAGACAGTGCCAGGCTACCACTACTGACTGTTCTGACCAGGGCCCAGATAAAATGGGAGAAAAATGTAGAACAAAATTCAAATTCCTAATAAAAGCCAGGCTTACTGGGCTGATAGAGACTAGAGGAGCCCCAGAAACTATCACCCTTAGATATCTTTTGAACTTGGAACCGAAGCTATTTCTGCAGGTCACCTTTCAGCCAAATAGTAAATAATATCACCAATGAGTAATCCACTCCCTTAAACAACTTACTAAATGAGGCCAAACGGTCAACATTTACCCAAAAGCAAAGAAGAAAAGGCAAGGAGGGGCAGGGAAGCGAGATCAGTGGAAACAGATCAAACAGAATGGAAATAACAAGAACGCTGACACATCGTAAAAACTGTAACCAATGACACGGAACAATTTGTATACAAGTTGTCAAAGGGGAAACGAATTTGCTGTGTACACTTTCTTAAACACAATAAAATATTATTTTTAAAAAAGCTTCAATTTTTTTAATTAAAAAAATAAAACAGGAAAGAAGGTATCAACTTGTTGGTTCACCTTTTTCAAAAAAGTAAGCTGTCTTAATTTTAAGTTTTTTTTTTTAAGTCTCGGGGTTTTCTCTTCTGAACGAATCAGTAACTCCTGATCGTGACTGTGTTGTTTGCTGATTTGTGTATGCATAGATCAGTTCGCAAAGGAATGGGTCCTACATATTTTACATGTTGTCGAGGGTAAGAAATACTTTTGCAGCACTGGCTGGGCTTAGCCTCTGACTCTTTGCTTCTCATTGAAATGGAATGTGGATATTTGTTTTGTTTTGTTTTTTAATGTTTGTTCAGTGTTCCATCCTGTCAGGGAAGTGGTGTAGCACCCATACCTCCGTGAAACTGTGATTCATTTGCCCATTTCCAGCCAGGGCCCGGGGCTTGGTTCCCTGGAGACTAGCTCAGCCGTGAAATAGAATGCCCCACTTCCGCTCTCATAGCAACCTGCCCTGAACACCACCAAAGAGCCCGCTCAGCCAGTCCACAAGTAGGCAGTCATCTTCCTAAAATAATCATATAGCAAGCACATATTATTTCATTGCTGTTGTTGCTAGGTGCCATCGAGTTGCTTCCGACTCATAGCGACCCTGTGTACAACAGAACAAAACACCGCCTGGTCCTGTGCCATCCTCACAATCGTTGTTATGCTTGAGCCCATTGTTGCAGCCACTGTGTCAGTCTGTCTCGCTGAGGGCCTTCCTCTTTTGCACCGACCCTCTACTTTACCAAACACAGTGTTCTTCTCCAGGGACTGGTGGAATTTAGTAAGCTAGACTTGAAGCCAGTGCAGTAGTGCGCGTCTCTCAGAAACATCCAGAGCTGACCTCGGGGGAGGCCTCAGAGATGGCATTACCCTTAAGGAATTCTGAGTGTGATGTCGGAATGACGAGTTCTCGGCAGTGCCCCGGACTCAGGCGAACAAGTCAAGACTGGGGATAGATGGCAGCGGTGACCGTGAACCTGGGGTTCCAGATGGCACACGAGTGGATGCTCTGTTTGTGATTCGACTGGGGGAGGGCGACACCAGGGACTCCAGAATGCTGCTTCGTCCCCCTTCCCTTCACCCTCTGTCCAGTCGAGCTCAGTGCCCTTTATCAAGACAGCCCAGCTGGGGTGACACCGACTAGTGACGGCAGGCAGTACTTACTGCACACTCAAGAGTGCCTGGAGAGGCAGGGGCGCCGAGGGGCCCAAGCGGGTGAGCCTTCAGGTCTCTTGGAAACCTACTCAGGTAAATCAACTTCACAAAAAACTGGGGCATCCAGAATGACTGGAATTTAGTGTGAAGTGTAGACAGAATACTCAGGTTTGCAGAACGGAGCTTTCTCTTCCTGTTGGCAGGTTTAGAGGAGTCAGATTATATTCATTAGGTTGGTGGTGGGCAAGGAGTCAGAGGAAGGACAGAGGAGGTGACAGCCTGGGTACCCCAAGACCAGAGCAGCACTCAGACCCCCAGAATCCCCCTTCCCCATGTCCTATTGCCATGGCAGCCAGCTGGCTCCCTTCTGGGACACATTCTTCAGTTAGTTAACATATCAGGTGAAGGTCTGTTTTGCATTTATCTCTTCACGTAACCTGCAGAAGACAGTCTAATTTCCAAAGTCGTGTCAGGGCATGGGAAAGTACCGCATACTGCTGGAGACCACGAATGTGGCTCATTGCATTTGATTACCCGCAGCCTTGTGACACCTTGTTTTTGCTCTCATTTTGTTTCTAACCCTTCACCTTTTCCTTAATTTTTTTTTTGAAATCATTCAATATTCACATACAGTTGTAAGAAAGAATACAGAAAACCCTGATGTAACTTCACCCAGAGCTGCACGGTGGTAGCATTCTTACAAAACTGTTGTGCAGTGTCACAGCCAGGATACTGACATGGATACAGCTGAGATACAGAACGTCCCATCATCACAAGGTGCCCTTTTATAGACACGCCCACTTCCCTCCCCAAGAATAAAGAAGACGGAAGAAGAATTTATCCTTTGAATTATTGTGGTGGTGAAGAATATTGAATATACCATGAACTGCCAGAAGAACAAACAAGGCTGTCTTGGAAGAAGCATAGCCAGATTCCTCTTTGGAAGTGAGGCTGGCAAGACTTTGTTTCACACACTTTGGACATGTTATCAGGAGGAACTAGTCCCTGGAGACAGCTGTCGTGCTCGGTAAAGTAGAGGGTCAGAGAAAAAGAGGAAGACCCTCAAAAAGTTAGATTGACACAGTGGCTGCAACGATAGGCTCAAACAGCAACGCTTAGGAGGATGGCATAGGACCAGGCAGTGTTTCGTTCTGTTGTACAGGGGGTCGCTCTGAGTTGGAACGACTCTACGGCACCTGACAACAATAACTACTTCCCTCCCGCCCCTCATCCCACCACCCCCATCTCCTTAACCCTTGGGGACCACTAATCTGTTCTGCATTTCTATAGTTTTGCCATTTCAAGAATGTCATAAAATGGAATCGTGCAGTATGTAACCTTTGAGGACTGGCTTTTTCCACTCGGCACAATTGTCTGGAGGTTTGTCCAGGGTTGCCACATGCTGGGAGCTGGTTCCTTCTATTACTGAGTGTATATCCCATGGCATGGATGAACCAGTTTGTTTAACCATTCGTGCTGAAGGACATCTGTTGTTTCCACTTTGGGGCTATTATGAGTAAGGCTGCTGTAAACATTTGTGTACAGGTTTTCCTGTGAACATAGATTTTCATTTCTCAGGGATAAAGGCCCAAGAGTACAATTGCTGGGTTGTATGTGGTTGCATGTTTTGTTTTTTAAGAAACTGCCAAAGAGTTTTCCAGAGTAACCCAGAGGCACCTCGGAAGAAAGTCCTGGCAATCTGCTTCCAAAAGGTCACGGCCTTGAGAAGCCTATAGAGCAGTTCTACTGTGCACACGTGGGGCCACCATGAGTCAGAATCGATCAGAGCTGACTTAATAGCACCTAACAGCTGGTTTAGTCTTCTGGTTTAATGTCTGATGATGTGGAACATCTTTTCATGTGCTTATTTGCCTTCCGTATATAAACCCTGGTGGCGTAGTGGTTAAGTGCTATGGCTGCTAACCAAGTGGTCGGCAGTTCAGATCCGCCAGGCGCTCCTTGGAAACTCTATGGGGCAGCTCTACTCTGTCCTGTAAGGTTGCTATAGGTCAGAATCGACTCGATGGCAGTAGGTTTGGTTTGGTAGGTGCATCCCCTTTGTGAAATATCTTTTTGTGTCTTTACCCATTTTCTAATTGGATTATTTGTTTTTACTGTTCAGGTTTGAGGATTCTTTATACAGCAAAGCCTTTGAGAACCGGAACTCGACGGGACTGCGTTATTTTTCTGAGTCTCGCAAGTTCTCCACCTTTGACAGGGAGGGTACAGCCTTACCACTTTCTGTCGCTCTCTGGTTGTGGAAAACATTTGAGCTTTCCTTCTCTGACAGGTTTCCACCTTACGCAAGTTCCGTCTTTCGCAGGCTTTACCGTATATCCTAGATAGCCGTGTGTATAGGAAGGTGCCTGACAGTTATTTGTAGACTGAGTGACTTGGCTGCTCACATGGAACCTGGACCTCACAGGGAGAGAATTCTGAGACTGTGACCAGCAGACCCCCTGAGTGCCTTACTCCTGTGGCCGTGGAAGTGTCACCTAGACGCCGAGCTTCCTGGAGCTTGGAGTTGCTTTCCCTCTCATCTTCATGGCGAGGTTATGAGCAGAGGGCAGACTCCCTGACGCCCTTTGAATTGTGCACCCGCGCGTTGCTGTGGTTTGGGCTGAGACCTTCTCACCTCTGGGAAGTTGGGGCAGGGCGTTCAGCACGTTCATCCCATGTCTCCTTTGACACAGGAGGACCACGACACCATGGAACCCGATCTGGACAAAGACGAGCTGATCCAGCCCCAGCTTGGAGAACTCTCAGGGGAGAAGCTCCTGACCACGGAGTACCTGGGAGTAAGTACCACGTAAAGGGGTGGAGGGTTCTGGAATAGAAAGGATAGATGGGACTGCTGGTATATTTAGTGTTTCCGACAACAGGTAGGGGTGTGATCGTCTTTGTTATGACCCTGTGTTGATAAGAAGGTCCGTGTTAGGCCATTTGTCTTCAGTGGCCCAGAAGTGCACGGTGGCCCTGGCAGCCTGTCACAATAGATGGTGCACAGAAGACAGACTGGGGAAATATAAAAGGCACAGGCCAGGGACCTTCCTAATATCTGAAGGGATGCTCATCCTTAGTAGGAACCATGGAACCATCCAGCTTTTTAGTTTTTGAGTGGAGTGCCCATCAAAGGGAAGACTGTAAGACTTGGAAGTCACCAGCACACTGGTGGTGGCTGAAATTGCCAGAGCAGATGAGATTTCCCATCAAAGCTGAGTGTAGAGCAGGAGAGAGTGGGGGCAGGGGACGGGGCATGCCAGCAGGTCAGGAGTGTAAAGGACGAGTAGCCCTGGAAAGACAGGAGTCCCCAGAGATGCTCGAGGCAAACCAGGAGAATGTGACATCATAGAAACAGGAGCACAGAGTCTCCACATGGGTGAGTGGCAGAGCATCTGACAGGCCCTTGAAGGGGTCGTAATCTGATCACTGAAAGCCCCAAGTGATTCAGATGCCCAGTCAGCTCTGGGAGGCGCAGGCTTATGACCCCAGCTAACTCAGGAAGGGCGTGCATCAGGAGGGAGCTGTCCCTGACAGGACAGAATGGCAGTGTCAAGGGCCCAGAGGTGGCTCATGGAGCTTTCTTGGTCAGAGAGCAGTGTGACGGCAGGTGGGTTGCTGGGGCGTGAGGCTTCTGAAGGGGACGAGGGCAACTCTAGAGTGCAGCCCTGGAGTGGGACAGCCAAGTGCATAGTGGTGAAAACCGCTGGCATTAAAAAAAAACCTCTGGGATTTTGAAGCTAGTAGTTGGCTGGCTCAGTTACATGGACCCCGAAACCTCCACGAATTAGGCAGCATTGGCGATGGCGAAGACCCAGTCGCTCAGCAATTGGCTGGCAGGGACAGTGACAGGGAAAAGATACAGATAGTGCATGCTGGGCCTGAGCCCATGGGAGAGTGGAAGCAGATGGCCTCTGTCCAGGCCTGTTGCCACTACCAGCCCAGCTTTGGCTTCTCACCCCTACGGTGCTCCGCTTCTCACCTGGCCCACGTCTCTTCCTCATCGTACAAGGAACGTGCAGGGGCCCCAGCAGGAGTGCAGTGTATGTGGCTGAGTGTGGCCCTTGAGGCTGGAGCGGCCGCCGGAGGCCAGCTCATGGGTGCTTTGAGGGCTTGGGATCCGACTCTGTGTAAGCTGGGAGTCTATCCGAGGTTGAGAACAGAGGAGTGATTTACTTTCACTCTGGCTGCCTTCTGGAGAACAGACTGTAGGCAGGAGTGGAAGAAGGGAGGTGACTGCAAGTCTGGGGGCGGGTAACCACCATAACTCCCAGCCTGCACCCCCATCCCTGTCCTCAGAATGTATCAAGGCCCAAAGGGATCATGACTGACCAAGGAGGGCTCTGTGTGCGTGCAGTTAGGCAGGGGTCCTGGAGAAGGGTCTGAAGGAAAGAATCCAGGCCTCCGTTACCGGCTGGGGTCTTAAGCCGCACGAGGCCTGTGTTTCCTCTGAGAGAACGCTGGCTGTGTCAAGGAGGAGCTGGCTGTGCCAGGTAGGGCACTCCTGCTTCGTGTCAGACAATGAAGAATGCAGTGAGGAGGTGAGTGGGTGTGGTGTCTTTGGAGGGCAGGTGGTGATGTCTGTCAAGAACAGGGTACCCAGGAGGCCCTGACCCAGCCGGCCCCTCGCTTGAAGACTTGCCCAGACACATCACACACACGCGCGCGTGCGTGCACGCATGTGCCCTGCAGGGTGTTCAGGGCAGCTTTGTCTGACATAGAAAGCCCAGAAGCAGCCCTCTCAGTTAAATACCTGCTAGCACCTTTGCACAAGGAGGTGCTGTGGTGAGACCTTGTGTTGACATAACGGGGATTTTTAACAACAAAACAACCTGCGAATGTGCTGGGAGCAGAGGGCCTGAGTCTGCAATTCAGTCCACAGCCCCCATTGAATGGCACCTGGAAATGGTGTCGTTTTGCCATAGCACACGGTCCTCCGTGTCCTTGGCGTTTATGTTCTGTGCCTTTACCAGAAGGAAGCATTTTAAATCCAGTCAGCTAAAAGTTCCACGCACGCTGGCTCATCTCATCACTGTCGGTTTCCCCTCAGGGGAGATGTGAACAGTAAGAGTGAAGGACAGAAAGTATCCATTATAGAAGTGGAGACCAGGTGTACCCCTCTCCTGCGGCTGCTGTGATGAAGTACCACAAACGCGGGGCTTAAACGACAGAAATTTATTCTCTCACAATTCCGAAGGATGTAGTTCCAGATCAAGGTGTCAGCAGGACCACTCTCCCTCTGGAAGTTTCCTTTCCGTGCCTCTTCCAGCTCCTGGTGGCTCCAGCGTTCTGCGGCTCGGTCTGCATAACCCCAGACTCTGCCTCCATCTTCACAGGCCCTTCTCCTCTTCTGTCAGCATTTTCTTCTGTCTCTTATAAGGGCCCTTGTTGTTGTTGTTAGGTGTCATCAAGTCAGTTCCAACTCTATAGTGACTCTATAGGATACAGTAGAACTGCCCCATAGGGTTTCCAGGGAGCAGCTGGTGGATTTGAACTGCCGACCTTTTGGTTAGCAGCCAGGCTCTTAACCACTGCGCCACCAAGGCTCCATAAAGACGCTTGAACATCCGGAATGACCTCATCTCAAGAGCCTTACCTTATCACAGCTGCAAAGGCCCTTTTTCCAGATAAGGTCGCACTCACAGGTTCCTGAGTTAGGATGTGGACATGGCTTTTTGGAGCCCAACATTCAACCCACTGCTCCAGGCCACTAGTGGATCCCATAACATAAACCCTTTCAAGCTTTACTAGAAAAGGTAGTGGTGGGGCAGCAATTACTGAGGCTGCGTGCCTGTTACCCGCATTGCTGCCTTTGCTCACTCACAGTCATCAGAAGCTGCCCTCGGTTACCTTGTGATTGGAAATTATCATCCCGGCGGCCTATGTGCCACGGCTTTTCATCTAGTGGTGCACACAGGGACTTTGTGTTCTTATCTTCTTAACTGCTTGTGACGAAACAGGAACCTACCAAAGATAGAAGGCATTTCACTGGAAGTACGATTCCAGCCCCCATTCGGACCTACTGGAGGTATTGTAGATTTTTCAGTATCAGTTGAAAGATGCTGACATTTTGAACATTCTGTCAGCAAACTGTATTCAGATCATTTTTACTGAACCTGTGCCATTTGCCTAACACAGCAGGATGCCAGAGAGGTTCAAGGCACAGCTGCAGCCTTCAAGAAGTTTACAAAAGAAGACACAAAACAAAAAAAATAGCGTGCTGTTGTTGAGTGCCTGGCAGATATCACCCTGGAACGTCAGATCTAGAAGGGTTCTCAAAGTCCCAGGTCACTGAATGTTGGTTAAAAATGCAGAGACTGGGCCCACCCAGGCCTCATTAACCGTAATTACAGGAATTGGTTATCATGCCTTTCAGTGATTGGGGCAAGGGTCAAGGTGCAGCTGGGACACCTAGGGTGTTCAGCGACAGAAGGAGGCAGTTCCCAGGATTCCTGAGGCCAACGGCTCGCCCACTGCTCCTTGGCTGCCTGAAAAGTGTTTTGTGCCACCCCTTCCCATGGCCTTACCCCACCAGGCCACACTGCCTGTCCCCACCCTCACCACGTCTAAACACACAGCTTCTTCTGCGCTGTAGAGCCCGGGCTGCGAGTCACTTCTCCCAAGTTTGAGCAAGAGTTGGTGGTAGTCACATCAGATTTCTTGCTTACTCACGGTTCTGGGGGGGACGATTGCTGTGTTTCGTTTTTAGGACACAAACATCAGCAATGAAAGTCTGGCGATTGGCCACCTTCTCCTCCCTTAGCATCTCTGAATTTCGTAGTATTATCTACACCGTGCTGGTAGTCACTCCATTCTTTCTTTAAAAGTCCGGACTTAAATTTTTCTCACCACAGTTAAAGGAATGTGAATATTTATGACAAAATCATAGAATCCCAGTTGTGTGTTTTTGTTTTGAAGTTTTCACTGGCTGATTCTCAGAAGTAGATCTCCAGGCCTTTCTTCCTAGTCCATCTTAGCTGGAAGCGCCTCTGAAACCTGTTCAGCATCACAGCAACACACAGACCACCACCGACACACGAGTGGTGTCTGCACATGAGGTGCGCTGGTCAGGAATCGAACCCAGGTCTCCTCGGTGGACAGTGAGAATTCTCCCACTAAACCACCGCTGCCCCCTACCAGCAGTGGTACCCACTGCCATCGCGCCGTTCCTGACTCATAGCGACCCTACAGGACAGAGTAGAACTGCCCCGTAGGGTTACCGGGACTGTAGCCTTTACGGAGGCAGACCGTCACATCTTTCTTGTAACAACAGTAATAGGCATGTCTTAAATTAAGTCAGCACATACCATGGGCCAGGCCCTGTGCTGACTGCCTCACACATTTCATTCAAGTAATTAAGTCCTCCCAAGAAACTTGGGTTAGTTTTGGTAGCACCGCATTTGATAGTCGAGGAAACTGAGGCTTAGAAAGGTTAATCCATTTTCTCAAGTGTTAACTCGAGCCAGCTTAGTCTTGACCACGTAGCAGTTTCGCCTTCTGGAAGAACTGTAGGTTTGCTGGTGAGTTGAATCCTCTACTTGCAGGCTGAGAGGACTCCAACTGTGCGAGGTACTCACCGCTAATGTCTGATCTGAGTTTTAAACATAGGCTCAGTTTAGGGGGGAAATGCCGGTTGTAAACCCGGGAGATCCCCTGTCCACGCCTTCTGCTCCCCTCTACAATAAGAACCCAAATTCATTAGTTTTCCTAAGAATCACTGAAGAGAGAACAGTGGTGGTTCAGTGGTAGAAGACTCACCTTCTGTGTGGGAGACTCCAGTTCGATTCCCAGGCAACGCGCGTTACACACAGCCGCCTGGTGTTGGCTGGCGGTGGTTTGTGTGTTGCTGTGATGGTGAACAGGATTCAGCACAGCTTCCAGGCTCCAGACCTCCACCCATAACCCAGAGAAGCTGAGTGTCTCTGGGTGAGCGAAGGCAGGTGCCAGGAGCCCATCTCTCCTCCACTCCCCACGGCCCTGAAGCCTGTCTGTGGAATTCAGCATGAACAGCTCTGCCTCAGCAGATCGGATACCCTTTAAGGTCCTCCCGGCCCAGGAAGGCTCCTTTGCAGCCAGGGGTCCGGGGGGGCTGGAGACCTCATGAGTACCCCCTGCAAGCACAGCAGATTGTACAGGGAGCGGGAGGCCAAGCCCTCAAGAAGGGGCTGGAAAGCCGCTGCTCCGAGAGGCAGGGGCAAACGGGGCTGGGCCCTGCCCACATAACCTTCTCCGCCAAGGGCTTTCCTCGGACGTTCGTTCTGATAACAGGCCAGAAAATTCTGGCCCACAGGCCAGACCCAGTTTCCCCATCCATTGGACAGGAGGAATACCACACACCTTAAGTTATCCCCCGGCTTATGAAGTTCTAAGGAGATGGTGTAGCTGATAGGCTTCTCAAAAGTCTGAAACACTCTCAAATATAGGTACTATGTTCTCCCCTCTAGGAAGGAATTGGGAAGGGGTGAACTCAGGATAACCGATGAGGAGGAGGCAAGGGGCCAGCAGCAGAGAAAGAACCTAAAAGCCAGTGCTGCCAAGTCAGTTCCAACTCATGGCAACCCCACGTGTGTTGGAGTAGAACTGCTCCATAGGATTTTCAGTGGCTGTAACCTTTTGGAAGCAGATCACCAGGCCTTTCTGGGTGGGCTTGAACCTCCAACCTTTCTGTTAGTAGCCAAGTGTGTTAACCTTTTGCACCACCCAGGAGCTCTTGAAAGAATCCACATAATAAGCCTTTCCTCTCTTCTAGTAGCTCAAGACTTAGCCTTCTTGACTCTCCGCCATGCAGGTGTCCCAGGGAGTCTGATGGCATAACGGAGAGGGAAAAGCAGAAGGCAGGGGTGGCCCTGAGATGCCCTTAAAAAGTAGACTTACAGGACCTGCTCTGGGATGGGGCAGGCCTGTAAATTTGACCCTAGACACTAGATGGGGAAAGTGTGACCTAAGGGAAGTCGGAGTCGGGGAGACAGCCGTACTACACGATTGCTAAACTATCCTACTTTTATAAGTCTTACAGGAGATCTGAAGGAGATGGAGCTGCATTTTAGTTTTTATTTGGAAATCTAATTCTGTCCCACTTCCTCCAAGGGGTAGAGGCCTCCACCTTCTCCCTTCTGTTCCCCCATCCCTCATCTGGGCACTTTGATCCCCCCGCCCACTCCCCCCAGCTAGCTGCTGTCCCCAGAGCACAGGGGACTGAAACTCACTGATCTCATAGGAAATTGGCCCTGTTTTTTCTCCCCACCTCAAATACTTGTAGGTAGTTGCCATTAAGTCGATTGTGACTCTCAGAGATCCCACACGGGCAGAGTAGAACTGCGTTCCATAGGGTTTTCAAGGCTGTGACATTTTTTGGAAGCAGATGGCCAGGCCTGTCTTCCAAGGCGTCTCCGGATGGGTTCAAACAGCCAATCTTTCAGTTTAGTAATTGAGCACTTAATCATTGGCCTAACCCAGAGGCTCCTTGGAATCACATCTTTGGTTTCCTGATTTTTGCCAAAAAGTTATTTGGTTTATCTAGTATTTGAGGTATATGTTTCCAAAATCAAGAAATTAAAGATATGATTCCGATTGTTTTTCCTTTTTTTTTTTTAACACTTTTATTTTGAAATAATTATAGAGTCACAGGAAGTTGCACAAATATTACAGAGAGGTCCCATGTCCCTTCACCGAATTTCCCTGGTGGTAACATCTTACGCCACCACTCATCTGTCAGTTTGTCATACTGTGGTGGCTTGCGTTGTCCTGTGATGCTGAAAGCTATGCCACCAGTATTTCAAATACATCATGATAAACAGAGAAAATATTGATGTTGTCAAGGATTTCATTTTACTTGGATCCACAGTCAACACCCATGGAAGCAGCAGTCAAGAAATCAAACAACGCACGCACTGCATTGGGCAAATTTGCTGCAACAGACTTCTTTAAAGTGTTAAAAAGCAAAGATGCCACTTTAAGGACTAAGGTCTGCCTGACCCAAGCCATGGTGTTTTCAATTACCTCATATGCATGTGAAAGCTGGACAATGACTAAGGAAGACCAAAGAAGGATTGATGCATTGAATTATGGTGTTGGCAAAGAATACTGAATATACCACGGACGGACCGCCAGAAGAACAAACAAATCTGTCTTGGAAGAAGTACAACCAGAATGTTCCTTAGAAGCAAGGATGGCGAAACTTCGTCTTTCATACTTTGGACATGTTTTCAGGACAGACCAGTCCCTGGAGAAGTACATCATGCTTGGTAAAGTAGAGGGTCAGGGAAAAAGAGAAATACCCTCAACGAGATGGACTGACACGGTGGCTGCAACAATGGGCTCAAGCATAACAATGATTGTGAGGATGGCACAGGAGCAGGCAGTGTTTTGCTCTGTTGTACACAGGGTCACTGTGAGTCAGAACCAGCTGAACAACACCTAGCAGCAGTAATAAATCTTACATAACCGTAGTGTAATAGCAAAACCAGGAAATTGATATTGGTACAATCTACAGACCTTATTTAGATTTTACCACTTTTACAGAGATTTCTTTTTTCAACATTTGCTTCTTGGTTGCCAACATAAAATAACCATATTACAAAAAAGTTGGAAAATAGAGGGAAAAGAAAAATCATCCTTAGTCCTACTACCCTGTATAACCACTACAGTCATTTTAGTGTTCATTTCCACTTCTTGCCCACTTTTGGCAAAACTGAAAGCACAGTTTATGTACAGTATTGTAACCTGATTTTTAATTAATGTTTTGAGTATTTTTCTTCATAACCTATTCTTCATCAATGTCAGTGACCATGTAATATTTCAAATGAATATGCCATATTTTACTTTATTCCGCTATTACTGGACAGTTAGGTTGCTGCAGTTGTACTCTATAATCATTTTGCAATGAGCCAAACCAAAATCAAACCCTTTGCCATCGATTCTGGCTGATGGCGACCCCGTGTATTACAGAGTAGAATTGCTCCATAGGGTTTTCTTGGCTGTGATCTTTATAGAAGCAGATCGCCAGGCCTTTCTCCAGTAGCACAGCTGGATGGCTTCACACTGCTAACCTTTAGGTTAGTAGTCAAGCACAAACCAAGCAGCCTTGTTTGTTTAACATTTTCCATACTGTAAATTCTTTCACTGGCCTATGCATCCAAGGATATGAACCTTTTTTCAACTTTTGATATAAAACCCCACATCGCTTTCCAAAAGACCTGTCTCGGATTTCACTGCCACTAACGTTTTAAAGGAGTGTCAGCAGCGGAACTGCTCATTTCTTTAATCGTTGCTTATACAATAACTGAAGAAGGATACCTTTTTGGAAAGTTGTATTTCTAATTACTAGTGAGGTTGGTCTCTCCCCCCGACCCCGACTCCCACCCCCATTTAAAGATGATATTTTCTGTTTTCGGCGTAGTGGTTAAGTGCCACGGCTGCTAACCAAAGGGTCGGCAGTTCGAATCCACGAGGCGCTCCTTGGAAACTCTATGGGGCAGTTATAGTCTGTCCTGTAGGGTCGCTATGAGTCGGAATTGAATCGACGGCACTGAGTTTGGTTTTGGTTTATTTTCTGTTTTGTGACTTGGCTGTTTGAATTCTTTGCCCAATTATCTGTTTTGTGTTTTCCTTACATAATGAAAGTTTTAACCTTTCACTGTCAAATTTACTGCAGAATTTCTTCCCAGTTTATTTATTGCTTGCCTATTAATTTGGCTTACCTTTAATCCAAAGACATGTGGACATATTAATTTTTTTATGACACCAAATCTGTCAATCTTTTCTCCCTCTCACTCTCAAAAGTCCCAGCTCTCTAGAGGTGTGATAAGTTTCTGCCTTCAGTTAATCTCCTCTCCTTTTCCTATCGTTTAATTTTTTATACAGCTAAATCTAAAGCGATCTTCTCCCCACATTTGTTTATCTGAATAGTTCATTCTATGACCCTTCCCCATCTGTTCGCAAGGCCTTTCGTCACTTGAGATGAAGTTGTTGGGTGTGGTCCTTTCTTCTTCACTGAAAGCTCTGAGTGAGCCTTCTCCCCTTGCCCCCTCAGATCATGACCAACACGGGCAAGACCACGGCCAAGCAGCGGAAGGGCCCAGCTGCCGTGCAGTGGAGCGCAAACCAGCCCCTGTGCCGGCCCGTCACTCCCTGCGGCCACAGGACCGGATACCCAGTGTAAGTCTGGGCGACAGGAGGTGGGGATGGCTTTTCTTAAGCTTAATTTTATTAACTGCAGTGTAAGATGTACACCTTAGAAATTTAAAAATAAAGCTATTGTATTGAAAAGCGGTAATCTCATTATTTATCTTTCTGGGATTTTTGGAGGGAGAGAGAATGAGCCCCCACCCCAGCCCTGCCCCCAGGTTTCTTTTTCCCAAAAGTAGAGTAGTTGACAGGATGGCAGGACCTCCCGGGCCACTTCTGGCCTTTGTCTAGGAGAAGACAGGTGTTGGCCAAGGTCATTTAAAAGACCCAAGACCCAGAAGGAGTGCAGCCATGCCAGATGGGAGGCCTGTGGCTTCTGTTCTGCAGTCTCTCACCAGGTCCTGGGTGTGAGCTGAGTTGGGGGACCCCACATGTCCCCGTGATATATGCAGGTGGAAACGGGGTGCTCTACCTGCTGTAGAGCTTCCTTTCTCTTCTTCCACCGTTTACCTCTTCAGGATGGGAAATTCAGGGCACAGGCAGATTGGTGGCAGGAAGCAGAGCTGGGTTTTCTCTGGGGTCAGTACAGGTTTGCCGGGACCCGGCAGCTCTGTGAGTTGTCCCTCACTGACCCCGGGCCAGCCAAAAAACGTGCAGACTTTCAAGGTGTGCCAGCTTTCCAACACCGACGCCTGATTTTTCCTTCTTGTGTCTTTTAGAAAGACCATCCATGTAATTACAGTGTTTTTAACATTAAGCTTTTTTTCCAGCATGTTTCACTGAATTTGCCAGAAAAGAAAATAGCCTCATTAAGCACCTTAATCAAAGTAAAGATGCTTTGTCAGAGGGACAGTTTAAGACAACAAATCATTTTTAAGGAGCCCTGGTGGCACAGTGGTTAAGCACTTGACTGCTAACCTGTAAGTTGGAAGTTCAAACCCACCTGGCACCTCCACAGAAAGAGTGAAGACCTGCTCCCGTAAAGTTTACAGCCGAAAAACCCCTCTGGGACAGCTCTGCCTTATCACATGGCCTCACTATGAGTCAGCTATGAGTCAAAATCGACTCGACAGAACCCAACAACAACAGCATATTCATTTTCAGCTGCCAAGCCTGATTCATTCTTCACGGTCTTGCTCCTACCCCATTTATATAAATAAAACTTGAATCTGGTTACCCAGAGCCTCTGGACTCCTGGGACCTGGAGGCCTGGCTCCCATAGGCTGTGGGGAGCCTCTGGACTCCTGGGACCTGGGAGCCTGGCTCCCATGGGCTGTGGGGAGCCTCTGGACTCCTGGGACCTGGGAGCCTGGCTCCCGTGGGCTGTGGGGAGCCTCTGGACTCCTGGGACCTGGGAGCCTGGCTCCCGTGGGCTGTGGGGAGCCTCTGGACTCCTGGGACCTGGGAGCCTGGCTCCCATGGGCTGTGGGGAGCCTCTGGACTCCTGGAACCTGGGGGCCTGGCTCCCATGGGCTGTGGGGACCCCAGGACAGACAGGCCTGTCCCGCTCGGGCAGGAGAGAAACCTCCCTGGTCTGTGTGGCCCCCATCCCGCTCAGGGGAGAGTGCTGTAGAGAAACAGGTGCTAACAAGGGGATATAGAAAGCAGGCTAAAAACCTACATTTATTCATTCAACAAATATTGTCCATATAATATTCCAGATGAATAGACTGTATTTCACACAGTTGTTCCCCGGTTTTGGGACTACTTGAGTGTTTGCAGTTTTACTCTATGAGAATTCTGTAATGAACAGCTGGGCACAGTGGATAAAGCCACAGATAAAACAGACAAAATGCCTGCCCTTGTGCTGCTCCGTGCAGGGACGCTGGGGACACCAGCTCCCCCAGCACCCACTCTTGCCGAGTTCAGCTGCCCACCTGGGACTTGACCTGTCAGTATCTAAGACCTTGCCCTGAAGCCTGTTTGATTTGACCTCAAAACTAGTTGTATGCTTCAAATTTCTAGCTTTTTATTTTTAATTATTGTTGTTGCTGTTAGGTGTTATAGAGTTGATTCTGACTCATAGCAACGCCATGCACAACAGAACGGAACACTGCCCAATACTTCACCACGCCCAGAACCATTGCTATGCTTTGATCCCATTGTTGCAGCCACTGTGTCAATCCATCTCATTAAGGGTCTTCCTCTTTCTCGCTGACCCTCTACCTTACCAAGCATGATGGCCTTCTCTAGGGACTGGTCCCACCTGATAACACGTCTAAAGTACGTGAGACGAAGTCTCACCATCCTCACTTCTAAGGGGCATTCTGGCTGTACTTCTTCCAAGACAGATTTCTTCATTCTTCTAGCAGCGCATGGTATATTCGATGTTCTTCTCCAGCACCGTAATTCAAAGGCATCAGTGCTTCTGCAGTCTTCCGTATTCATTGTCCAGCTTTCGCATGCACAGGAGGCAACTGAAAATTACTGATATACAAACAAATACCATACCTTTTCCTCTCTTAAAACTACAGCCAGAATTTTTTAACCTACAGAAATTTGAAAGGTTATTACAGTAAACACCTAACAATTGCTAACGTTGTGCTACATTTGCTTTCTCCCTCTCTATGCACGTAATGTGTGATTTGTGCACGTATACCCTTTTTTGCCTAACTATCTGAAGGAAGGGTGCAGACCTTCAGCATGCATCTCCTAAGAGCAGCCTCCTACACGACCACGTCATCACATCTAATTAATATTTCATAATATGTATCAGTATTCAAATGCCCCCAACTGTCCCCCAAATATCGTTTATATATGAGGGTTTCTGTGTTTTTTGATCCCGAGTACAGCCAAGTGTCAACTTCTAGCAAACCCAGTTTATAAATATTTATCTTTTTGAATGGAAGCAATATCTGGGGCTAATGAAACTCATCTTGGTTGACATGGGAAAGAGGACACCAAATCATGGTTTTGAAAAATTTATTTTTAAAGTATTTTTTAAAAAATGATGAAATCGCTGGCTTCACAAGAGGTCAGGATATTTTAATCAGAGACACGCCTAATAAATACAAGATCTAACCATTGGGCATAGTTAATTCTTGGGTCAGATGTTCTACTTTCTGGCAAGAAAGAAGAGGACATTTCTTCATGGACAGGGAGCTGTACCCGATGGGCTGTCCCCAGATTTACAGAGGGGACGTCACTGATAGCCCCGCAAGTCACCAGCTGTTGCAAACCTGGAAAGTAGTGACGGCACCTGTTTTCGGAAATGGCGGCCCCTCCCCATTAATGACACCGCGGCCCCATCACCAGCTCTCTCCTTTGAGTCATTTCAACAAACATTTTTATCACTTCCATGTGCCAGATGGTGTGCTAATCTCTGGGGGTGCAGAAGTAGATGGGGTGTGGCTCCTGCCTTCAGAAGCACACAGAGCAAACCTGGAAGTAGGGAGAGTTTGTTCAGTACGCCACGTGAGTACATCATGGTGGAGTGCTGGTGTTCCACACAGGCAGGACACTCTGGCTTTTCCGAGTCTAGCCTCCACAGCCTGAACTCACCTCTCTAAGTTTCCCTGGCCCCATTCACAGCCGGCACCTTCTGTTGGCCCAGCATGGCAGGAGTGCAGATAAGTAAGACTCTGGTTGCTGTTGGGGACACTCTGACGATACGTATTACGCCCATTCATAATTTTAGGCAACCCTACGGGGCAGTTCTACTCTGTCCTTTTGGGTCACTATGGGTCAGAATTGATGGCACACGACAGCCACAGTTCCACTTCCAGGGCTTTGTGGGTGTTCACAGGTGTCCGTGCAAGGGTGCTTATTGCAGGGTTATTATAAAATCAGAAACAACCCAGTGCCCAAAGGTGGAGGCTGGCTGCACAAATGATGGTGCTTCCACACAAGAAAGGGGTGCTTTAGAGCGTGTGATGGCATGGTAGGGGCCTCACAGAACACGGCCAAACAGAGAGTAGATTATAAAACAGAGGGACTCTGGCCATGGTGGCCCTTCTTCGAGTGACCCCTAGCTCATTTCGTTTTTTTAAGTATCTGCGTTTTTTTAAAACAAGATTGACAAGATAGCAAATGTTAATAGTGGTTGTGTCTAGGTATTAGAAGGGCAGGTCATTCTACCTGTTTTCCAGTTTTTTCATGGTAAACATTCGTTGTATAATCGAGGGGAAAAAAAGTTGAAAATAAAAACCTGTGCCATGCGGGGCCCTCCCCCCTCCCCCCGGTCCCCTTCTTTCTTTCCTCCTGATGCCTTCCTGCCCAAGCCCCAGCCTCTCCATGTCCTCCTTCCTTCTCTCTCCACACTCGGCCCCAACATTTACTGCCTCCTTCTGCTCAAAAAAAAAAAAATTTTTTTTTTTTCTGCTCAGTCTTCAGCTTCCCCCCCTCAAGCCCTCTCCGGCTGCCCCTGCCCCATCTCGCTCCTCCCACAACCCCGTGTCATCTGTCCTTGACTTCAGAAAGTGACTGCTGCCCCTCACAGGCCCTGCAGTGCTGAGGACACCCCACGTACCCGACTCGTCTTATGTCTCACTGTTGCCACTGCTGACCCCTCCCCCCTCCGGAGCTCTCCCATCCAGATGATGAAGACGTCCTGCCGCCTCTTGGGCTAGTCCTGCCCACCCCGCCAGTCTCCTTTACAGACAGGCCCTCCTTCTCTGGATGCTGTTCTCTGCCTGTCCTCTGTCTCCATCTACTCACTGATGACTCTCCAGTGAATCTAACTCCAGGCCAGCCTCACCTCCACAGCACCCAGTTCAGCATTTCCTAGATCAGAAGCCAGGCTCCTCATGTCCCCTTGGCGGGAGAGTCCTCTCCCTCCTCCCGCTGGTGCTCTGGCTCCCTCTCCGCCCTCCAAGTCTCCCCCTCACCTGTGCAGGCCATCCTCCCAGACCAAGACAAGGTGGCCTTTCTAACCCATCGTCACGGAATGTCCTTTCCCTTGGGGATCAAGTCTACATCCCTGGCCTGGATTGCAGATCCCCGCCTCCCTCTCCCTCCTCAGCCTGGGAAGCTCCCAGGACACCCTCCACCCTCCACCCCAGCCTCCGGCCCTGCTCATGTCTCATCCTCCGGTCGCCCTGCGTTGTTTGTGGTGCCTTAAGTGTTTCCGGAAACCCTGATGGCATAGTGGTTAAGTGCTACAGCTGCGCGCCAAAGGGTCTGCAGTTCAAATCCGCCAGGCACGCCTTGGAAACCCTATCAGGCAGTTCTACTCTGTCCTATAGGGTCGCTGTGAGTCGAAATCGACTTGACGGCACTGGGTTTGGTTTTGGTTGGTGAAGTGTTTCTGTGGAGTTTCTGCGTGGTGTACGCGATTAACGCACTTGGCTGGTAACTGAAGGGCTGAAGATTCAAGTCCACTCAGAGGCACCTCAGAAGAAAGCCCTGACGATCTACTTCCGAAAAGTCAGCCATTGAAAACCCTGTAGAACACAGTTCTAGGCTTATGCACATGGGGTCACCAGGAGTCGGCATCAACTTAACGGCAACGGGTTTGAGTCTTTCAGTAACAACACAGCATAGATATCATGTATTACTATCTTGGCCTTTTCTTGTTCCTGGTGTTACCTCTGCTGGAAAGCTTTCCTTTTTTGGCCTCTGGGAAACCCAGCCAGTGTTTAGGACTGGTCGGTCCCCATCTCCCAAGCCTTTCCTGCCCCTCAGGGTGGTCTCATCTCCTTGTGGGCTCTCCTGGGCCTCCCGAGGAAACGGCTCTCATAGCTCTAATCCCTGTACACTTGTTTCTCTTAACGATTGGGTCCAACCACATGAAGTTGCTGATTTTTGACCTTTAAAGATATCCAAAGGAGCCTGACTGGAGCGGGTGGTTTACGGTCGGCTACTAGTTGGAAAGTTGGCGGTTTGAACCCACCCAGCAGCTCTGCAGGAGAAAGGCCTGTCAATCTGCTTCCATAAAGATTACAGCCAAGAAAGCCCTATGGGGCAGTTCTACTCTGTAACACATGGGGTCGCCATGAGTCGGGGGCAGTTCGATGGCTGCTAACAACAACATGACATCCAAAAACAGTGATTTCATACGGTTCAAGCACAGGAAGCGTGGGTTCGTCACTGTGTGTCCCCACTAAACCCGTGCTGGTGGGAGGTGGTTGGTGTCTCCTGTGGGTGGAGGCACGTGCTCTCCTGCCTCTGGCAGGACTGGACCTTTCCCTGGGACCTGAGGTGAAGTTGAAGAGCCTTCTCTGAGCCCCGCCCTCCTCTCTGTGGTGAGCTCGCCAGGGCTTGGCTGTCTCTCGTGTCTGGCACAGGTTGGCACGATGAGGCTCCCACCCACCATCTGCAGGGCGAACGTGTCTTCGCCAGCCATCTCACCAACTGCAACATAAGGGGCTGTTTGGCACTCGCCATTCAGGTAGCTTTACGAGGAAATAACTTCCTCCCCAGTCTTGTTCCTGCCTAACTCTTGTCATGGCTGAAGACCTCTTTTCTGACTGGACTCTTCCCCTCTCTAATCTGACTCGTCCTTGGTGAAAATCCAGAAGACTCGGGCTGAACGTGGTTTGGTTGAATTACCATCTCCCATGATATCCAAAGCCATAGACACGCTTGTCCATTCGAAATATCTGAGCACTTCCTTACAGTCATGTATCACTGTGAACTTATAAAAGGGGCCGACAGGAGCGAGGTAGAGTCTCCACTCCCCAGGTCAGCCTCCCGGTTTCTGTCCATACCCTAAAAAAGACTGAATATCTGCTAACATTGGTTTCCACCACCATCTGCCAGCTTGCCGTTCTGTGGTGACTTGTGTGTTTCTGTGATGCTGGGAGCTATGCCACCAGTATTTCAACTACCAGCAGGGTCACCATGTTGGACAGGTTTCAACGGAGCTTCCAGGCTAAGATTATGAAGAAAGGCCTAGCCAACGAAAGCCTTATGGATCACAACAGAACACTGACTGACTCGCTTGCTTTGGATGTCATCAGGAAGAATCAGTTGCTGGGGGAGGATGTACGTTGGGTGAAGTAGAGGGCCAACAAGGGCGAGGGAGACCCTTGGTGGGATGGATTGGCACAACAGCTGCCACGCTGGACTCGAACATGCCAGCAATCACAAGGTTGACACAGGACCAGGCAACATATCTTTCTGCTGTATGTAAATCGATTATGTACAGAGTCGACTCGCTGGCAGCTGTCTAGCTAATACTGGTTTAACAAAAGAATTTCCAGTTTTGCCACATCCTGCGTTTGTGATGCTACACGGTAGCCAGCAGTCGTATCTCCTGGACGTCTGTCTTGACGTACTCTGGAGCACAGTTCTACTCTGACACAAGTGGTGTCGCCACGAGTCAGAGTCAGCGCCGTGGCAACAGCTAGCAGGTATCTACATTAATTGCTTTGGTTTTCCGCTTTCTCTCCCCAGGCTGGAAGATGATCTCATTTCTCCCCAGATGTCCCCACAGGCCAGAAGTGGCCGCTTCCAGCCCCTGTCAAATGCTAATCTCCCGGCACACAAAGTGGGGAAGCCTGTCTCTTGGGGCTCTGGTGTCTCCACCTCAGGTAAGAGCCTAGACAACAGACAAAGCGCTTCTGGGACCATGAGGCGTGGAATCTGACGGAAGCGGCCGCAGGAGTCTGCAGGTCCGGTGGAGTCCCTGGGTGGCACAAATGATTAAATGCTCAACCATTAACCAGAAGGTTGGCAATTTGCACCCACCCAAAGACGCCTCAGAAGACAGGCCTGGCGACCAGCTTCCAAAAGTTCACAGCCTTGAAAACTGCACACATGGGGTCACCACCAGTCCAAATTGATTCTATGACAGCTAATGACACAATAATAATTATGATATACATAACAGTAGAGAAGTTGGAGTGGTCCTGGTTGTGCTAACCCAAAAGTTGACAATTGGAACCCACCAGCTGCTCCCTGGGAGAAAGATGAGGCAGTCAGCTTCTCTACAGATTTAGTCTAGAAAACCCTATAGGGCAGTTCTACTCTATCAGGCAGGGTCGCTGTAAGTCAAAATTGGCTCAACAGCACCCAACAGCAAAGGAGTTGCAGGCATGTAGCCTGACCCTTGCTCCCGGGAGCCCTCTGCTCTCAGCCACAGCCAGGAGCCTTGCCCGTGGTATAGAGGCTCCTAGGCCTTCCATCCCACAAGCAGACCTGCCCTGGGCTTTCCCTCCCAATCCCATTCTCTGAGCACTGGAACACAGCCCTGGGTCACTTCCAGGAGCAAGATTTGTCATGCAGGAAAACCCATTAATTCTGACTCATAGTGACCCTATAGGACAGAGTAGAAAGGTCCGGTAGGGTTTCCAAGGAGCAGGTGGTGGATTCAAACTGCCAGCCTCTGGGTTAGCAGCTGAGCTCTTAACCACTGCACCACCAGTGCTCCTGATGCAAGAAAGCAGACTTTAATATAAGGCCTTGGAATAGGGTTCCCGGAATGATGTAGATTATGACCAAGGTTTTGGCACCTGCAACTCTGATTCTGGGGGTTCAGCGGGGTGCTAGAGTGCTGACTGAGCCAGAAACGTGCGACTGGGAGCAGAAATGACTCAGGGATCCATATACACTTTGAAGCATCTAGTTGAGTTAACCAGAGACCAACAGGAAGAATAAAGGTATTTTAGATGCCAGAACAAATGTACTGTATATGCTTAGCATCAGAATTGTACGAAGTTTTGTTTTTTTCAATTTCAAAAGGAAATTAAAAGGGTTATGAGCAGGCCAGATAAGACTCAAATTGGAAAAACAACGGAGGAAAAGGTCAGGTTCCAGTATGAAGAACATCTGAGAACTCGTATAACCTGCTCGCCAGTGGACAAACACTTCCAGTCCCGGTTTGGACTAGCACAGCCCGTTACGGAGCCAGACGAGAGCCGAGGGACTTGGAACGGGGTGGATGGCAGGACGGGGCCTGAAGGGAGGCTGTCTCGATTATGAGCAGTTTTAGAGATTTTGCCAACTTTGGTCATCTGCCATTGCACGTGTGTTTTGTTAACCCACTGCCGTCAGGTCGATTCCGACTCGTAGTGGCCCTACAGGACAGAGTAGAGCTGCCCCATAGTGTTTCCAAGGCTGTAACCTTTATGGAAGTGTTACCGGAGAATAGCCTCAGTTCTCATCTTCGGCGTAGGAAAGAATTCAAACATTGAGACAAATAGTGCCAAGCGAGCAGAGGTTTATTAGCAAGCAGGTTAGTAGTAAAAGTACACCTGACTAGGGAGCGTCAAGCGGGTCCTGTCTTGGGGCTTTATACCCCTTTTCTCTTACCTTCCCTGTTAACATTTAACTGCCAAGTCGGGAACCCCTGTAGGATCCATCTTACTAGGAATGTCACCACCCCCGTCAAGCTCTCCCCCTCCCCCTCACAGAAGCAGACTGCCGTATCTTTCTCCTGCGGAGCAGCTGGTGGGTTCAAGCTGCCAACCTTTTGGTTAGCAGCCAAGCACTTTAACCACTGTGCCACCAGGGCTTTTTGTGTTTTATTAGAGCTGTAAATATTAATATGCCTTCACTAAAGGGTGAATCATTTATCTAGATTTATCCAGAGATTTCTGCTCCCGGGGTGGTGGTTTTAGGTGGTCTAACAATTTTTTTTTTTTAACAATTATTACCAATTTGATCTAATACTATTGAGTTAATTAAAGAATAATTTCAAATCCTGGGCTTCCAGAAAGGCCCTGAGGGGCTTTTTATCGTTGTTAGATGCTGTGGGATCAGTTCCAACTCATAGTGATCCTACGTACAACAGAATGAAACACTGCCTGGTCCCGCGCCAGCCTCGCAGTCATTGTTTTGTTTGAGCCCATGGTTGCAGCCACTGCGTCAATCCATCTCGTTGAGGGTCTTCCTCTTTTTCACCGACCCTCTACTTTACCAAGCATGATGTCCTTTTCCAGGGACTGGTCCCTCCTGATAACATGTCCAAAGTACGTGAGATAAAGTCTCACCATCCTCACTTCTAAGGAGCATCCTTGCTATACTTCTTCCGGGACAGATTTGTTCGTTCTTCTGGCAGTCAGTGGTATATTCAGTATTCTTCACCAACATCATAATTCAAATGCAGCACTTTTAGGGTAACTTCTTTATCAGTGGGAGTCCTTGGGTGGCACAAATAGTTAAGCACTCAGCTACTAATCAAAAGGTTGGCAGTTCACATCCACCCAAAGGTACCTCAAAAGAAAGGCCTTGGCGATCCTCATTCCAGAATATCACAGCCACTGAAAACCTTATGGAGCTTTCAACCCTGTGCTGGTGCTCAGTTTGTGAGTGGTCACTCCTTTCGGAGAGGCTCAGCGTGCTGCTGCCCGTGGGGAGGACGGAGTTGAGGCTGTGGGGGATAGAAATGGCCAGGTGGTAGCCCCTGCCGTTTTCAAGAACAATTGATGTTAGCTCTGACAAAGTCAGGGCCCTAGCACATTCTGGCTCCTGGTATGAGTACCCCCCAGGGGACTCAGGCCTCGGTGGTCCTGGGGAGCCAGCAGTGGCCTCCAGCCCCTCCAGATGGGCTGCCTGGAGCCAGGACAGCAACTCTCCCCAAACTGTGAATTACCCTACCCCACACCCCTTAGCCTGCTCTGAGCGCCGAGACCGTATTCCACATGTCCCGGTGACCCTGGACACCCACGCCTGCCCATCCACTTCCCTCCTGCCTCAAGTGGACTGTGAAATACTAACCCCTGCCCTGTCACAGGACTATGAACCGCTCCCTGTCCCTGCCCTGCCAGGCTTGGCTCTTAACCTCAGTACTTGCCATGGCAAATGACCCTGATTTCACTTTGATTTGACGCAAGCTCCCCCTTCAGAGAAGCCCAGCCTCCAGGTTAACACAGCTTCCCCTGGGTCAGTGAGTCTGCGTTTACTCCCTTGTGGGAGTGGACTCTATTCCTCCTTCCACCCTCTCTCAGACGGGCCCGAAGAAGCCACCCTGGCCCCCCACCTCATCCGCCAACGTCCAGCTTTCCATCGCTAAGTGCATCCTATGTGCTTGGAGTGCTGGCTTGAGACTGGCTCCGAGGCTGCGCGCTGGTCGTCACTGGCTCCTATTTCATCCTCAACTCAGGGCCTGACCTGGCTTGCTCGTGACCCTTCCGTCCAGATAGTCCTGCTTCTCCAGCCCTTCCTTCCACTTCCATTCTCACTCACCTTGTCCTCCAACCCCTTCAGACCTCCTCACAACACCTGACTCACTGGGAATTTGGAAGTTAACTCCCCCCCTAGAGACTACTGGGGAAAAGTTACTAAAAATCAAATCTGCTGCCAACCCAGAAAACCTCTCCACAAGAATGGAAGAGGAATAGGCATTAAGCCAGGAAGTGCGGTGCATCACAGGTAGTTGGTATGGAGATTGCTAAGACGGAAGGAAATCTTATCCTTTCAATAGCTGAGTGGGTAGAACTCATTACATTCATTTTTAAGATAAAATTGCTGATTTTCCAGAATTTCTATAGCAGGATACCTAAAGTTATGGGAACCTCCTTCCAGGAAACAGAAAGATAGGGAAGGCTCCCCTGAAGTTACTTTTTTTTTTTTTTTGTGCTTTAAGTGAAAGTTTACAGATCAAGTCAGTCTCTCATACAAAAATTTATATACACCTTGCTATATACTCCTAATTGCTTTCCCCCTAATAAGACAGCCTGCTCCTTCCCTCCACTCTCTCTTTTTGTGTCCATTCGGCCAGCTTCTGACCCCCTCTGCCCTCTCATCTCCCCTCCAGACAGGAGATGCCAACATAATCTCAAGTGTCTACTTGATCCAAGGAGCTCATTCTTCACAAGTATTTTTTTCTGTCCCATTGTCCAGTCCAATCCCTGTCTGAAGAGTTGGCTTTGGGAATGGTTCCTGTCTTGGGCTAACAGAAGGTCTGGGGGCCATGACCACCGGGGTCCTTCTAGTCTCAGTCAGACCATTAAAAAAAAAAAAAATTTTTTTTTTTTTTTTTTTTTTTAAGTCCGGTCTTTTTACGAGAATTTGGGGCCTGCATCCCACTGCTCTCCTGCCCCCTCAGGGGTTCTCTGTTGTGTTCCCTGTCAGGGCAGTCATCGGTTGTAGCCAGGCACCATCTAGTTCTTCTGGTCTCAGGCTGATATAGTCTCTGGTTTATGTGGCCCTTTCTGTCTCTTGGGCTCATAATTACCTTGTGTCCTTAGTGTTCTTCATTCTCCTTTGCTCCAGGTGGGTTGAGACCAATTGATGCATCTTAGATGGCCGCTTGCTAGCATTTAAGACCCCAGACGCCTCTCTCCAAAGTGGGATGCAGAATGTTTTCTTAACAGATTTTATGCCAATTGACTTAGATGTCTCCTGAAATCATGGTCCCCAAACTCCGGCCCCTGCTACATTGGCCTTCGAAGCATTCAGTTTACTCAGGAAACTTCTTTGCTTTTGGTTTAGTCCAGTCGAGCTGACCTCTCCTGTATCGTGTGTTGTCTTTCCCGTCACCAAAAATAGTTCTTATCTACTATCTAATTAGTGAATGCCCTTCTCCTTCCCTCTCTTATAAGGATTTGAACTGCTGACCCTTCCTTCTTAACCACTGTACCACCAGGGCTCATTTTCTTAGCAGGGAGAATCAAAACGTCTTATTTTTAATTTATGCTTTTCATTACAAGACCCAACTGGAAACGCCTACATGTCAAGGGCCTGCGTGTTGAGTTTCTTCTGTGAGTTCCACAGCTCTGACTGTCTTCAGTCACTTCTCAAGGCACGACTCCTTAGGGGGGAACCTGTAGGATCCTCAAACCGCTTGGTCAGTTGAATGCAGCCCCAGGAAGGACATTCTTTTTAAGCGAAAGTCTCAACCCTTTAGAGCCAAAAGGAAATAGTTCCCTAAAGAAAAAAGCCAAGAATGTGACTTTGATTTTCTTAAGGACATTGGCCTGAGGAGAGTTATTCTCATTTCCTCATCAACCAAAACTCTCCTGAATATCAAAATCACATGCCTGGTCGGTGGACCCTGAAGCTAAAATGCCCAGCTCTCTAAAGTGAATGAACAGCTGGGAAAGCAGTGGTCTGGTCCCTGCCCGGTGCAGGTGCCTGCACCCTGCTGCTCTTCCCCTTCCGGCTTCTGGCTCTCTCGGTGGGTCTGGTTTTCTTGGCTGGGACCTTGAAAGTCTTCAGCGTGGCAAATGGTGGGAGAGTGGGCAAGAAGTGGTGTTGCTATTTGGTGACAGAACCGAAAAGACCTCAGAGGGTTCAGAATCCTTAGTTCCCCCCTCTCCTGGCCCCATGCCCCCACCTTCACGCCCCCTGGGAAGCCCACCCTTGGCCACCATATGGACCTCTCTAGCTGTAGAACAAGAAGAGAGATGGGGCTGAAGGAGAAGAGGCCTGTTTCATCTGTAATACAGAAATAGGGTGTGTTGTATGGTTAAAACAAAACAAAAAACAGTTTAGTAAAGCAGAAAGAAAAGTTTTATTCGGCATATATTCAAAAAGGCAAAAGTGGGAAGTGGACAAGCATGTTGCTAGACCTGTGTCTGCCTAAGTCCAAGGAAATATTACAGAATAAGCAAGAATGGGAAAACGGACAAGCATGCTGCTAGAGCCCTGTCTGCCTGAGTACAAGGAAGGTTACAGGGTAGTCAGTAGGTATTCACATTACAAATGGACAAAACCATTGAAAGCTTCACCTTTTGGCAGATTGGCTAGAAGCTGTGATCCTACATTTTGGATTGTCTTTCTTAATGATCATTGGTACAGGTTTCAGTAATGACAGTCAGGAGGGTCTTCACTGGTCCAATTAACTTTCTGTTCACTAAAGGCTAATTAATGGAAAATGATAAGAGTGGAAAGTCTTTTGTGTTCTGGCTTACGTGAAAGGTTCCCTAAAAGATATTTTTCTTCCCTAAGAGATGATTTCCAAGATTGTCCCATCTATTGTCTTTATCTCAAGGCTCCGTTGATGTGTCCTTGCGAGCCCAGCTCCAGCTGAGTCACATTCTTTGTGCTCAAGGACAGGGGATAATGACTCCAATATTATTTCCTAAGTCAGGTGCAAGCCCTTCTCTGCCTTCCCAGCCCCTTGCGGGAGCATCACGGGGCCTTATCTGGGGTCTGTCCCATCTTTTCCTCTGTGAAGATTCCCTATGACCTGCTTGGGCGTGGGCGTCCCAGGAACTCCACTGGTTGGAGTTAGGGCATTTCCTGGCACCTGTGGGTGGACTGAGGAGCCCTGGGGTGGTGCAAATCGTTAAGCGCACCACTACTAACCAAAAGGTTGGAGGTTCAAGTCCACGCAGAGGTGCCCTGGAAAAAAGACCTGGAGATCTGCTTCTGAAAAATCATGCATTGAAAACCCCACGGAGCACAGTTCTACTCTGACACACATGGGGTCACCATGAGTCGGAATCAACCCCAGGGCAACTCGCTTGGTTTCGGTTTGGTGGGAGGACTGAAGGTGCCTTGGGCAGCTCAGAGTGACAGGAGACCCACCCCTGGGATTGCTGGGTTTAGCAAATAAAAATACAGGGTGCCCAATGAAATTTGAATTTTTGATAAAAAGCAACAATTTTTCAGTATGCCTCCAGGCTCCTTGTCCAGGTGGTGGTGTAGGGAGACAATTCTGTGTTTTGAGGGTCCCCTACGCCCAGGTGACACACCCAGCAGGTTCTGCCAACAGGTCCCCAGGCTGCACAGGGAGCATCGGGCCTGGCGGCCATGTGGCTCTTCTAGCTCTTCAGCAGCCCAGCCAGACCCTCCTCCCAGAGCCTGGAGCATGTGGACTGAGTTCTTTCTCCTCCCCGCAGCCCTTCACGACACCAAGCCAGGAGACTGGTTGTCGCCAGGACTCCCAGAAGCGCCTCGCCCACCCCCTGCAGGAGCCTCAAGCCAGGATCCGGGCAGTGGAGAGACCGCCAGGTAGGGATGGGGGTGTCACGAGGGCGCCATGGTGAGGGCAGAGCCATGGTGGGTGTGGGGAGATGCAGGAGTTCTGGGGGGCTCCTGGAGGCCCTGCAGAGGACAGAGGAACATCGGGTTGGCTCTGAATGTGGGGCCAGTGGAGTAGACAGCACACCTGGTAACCTTCAACAGGACCAGGGCCCAAGGAAGGGAGCCTGCTTTGCAGAAACCAGAGTTATCAGACCTGATAGAGAGGAACATGTAAACATGCCCGAAGGACTAGTTCTGTTAGGGGACTGTTAGGGGACCTTGAAGCCCTGGTGGCACAAGAGTTAAGAGCTCAGCTGCCATTATAGTGGCTATGAGTGGGAATCAACTCCACAGTAATGAGTTTGGTTTTGGGGGGTTAAGGGACTGTTTTATAATGGGAGTTCCTGGGTGGAGCAAACAGTTAACACAGTTAATTTGCTCAGCTGCTAACACAAAGGTTGAAGGTTCAAGTCCACCAGAGGCACCTTGGAAGAAAGTCCCAGCAATGTACTTTGAAAAATCAGCCACTGAAAACCCTATGGAGCACAATTCTACTCTGACACACATGGGGGTCGCCATAAGTGAGAATCAAATCCACAACCTCTAGTTTTTTAGGTGAACGTGTTCAGGGGAATGTGTACTTCAGGTGTCCTGAGGGTAATGTCCTGTCTTAGCCGTTCACGTCTGGAGAGGGCGCAATGGAGGAAGAAAGTGAGTCGGGAGCCCCGCAGGCGGAGAGCCGGGCTAGCGAAGTGATTTGGCTCCCGTGTCAGCTGCTTAAACAGAAACAAAGAGGGCTTCTCTTCCTCTTCACCAAATGGGCACAGCCTGGCCCTGACGGGTCACTGGGAGTCTTTCAGATGTGAGGAGACCTGCTCTGGGAGGGGGTCCTGGCGGAGGTCTCAGGCCCACGCTGCGTCCTGACTGCCAGACGCTGCCTCACCCCTTCCTCCTGGCCTCCACAGCGCCGTCCACAGAGTCACCTCACGATGGAGGCGCCCCCGCATTGAAATACTGGGCTAGAGTGGGTTTAAAGTGTCTGAAGTGGAGGAACCTGGAGTGTGTGAGTTAGAGGAATGTGGACATGGTGACACCCAGCACTCCGTGCCGCTCTTTTTATAGAAAGGGAAAGCTGTGAACAGGCCCACAAGTCCCCAGATGGCCTTGGCTAGTTGAGCAGGTCCAACCCTGGGGGATCTGAAAGACCTGGAAGAGGCCTGAAGCCCCCACCCCAGCAGGTGGCCCTCCCCAGCTGGCCCTCCTGCCCTTCCTGCAGGCTCCCTCCCACCCCCGGCCCAGAGATGGTGACCCCACAGAAGCAGGAATTCCTGCTCACTTCTGGGGGCCACAGAACACCTGCAGGTGTCAGTGCCATCAAGAATGGACAGGAAGAGCCAGGAGAAAATCAGACAAGGAGCTGGGAGGAGAAGGGGTTGAGGAGAAAGGAGGAGAGGCAAGAGAAAGGAGGCCCCCTGGGTTGCTGGACCCCAGGCCTCCCTTAGAAGCAGGTGCCACCCCTGCATTATCTGTCCCTCCTGCCATTGTTAGCACACAGATTGGTGATGGTGGGGGGCAGGGTAAGGGGGTGGGAACGCCTAGCAGCCCACGAGCTGTGTGGGCTGAGCCGGGAGAAAGTGGCCAGGGCAGGGACTTGGGTAGAGCAGGGATCGACATCTCTAAAAATGACCCAGAAACCACCTCCCCTACTTCCCCCTACCTACCCCCGCCCCCCATCTCTGGGATTGGGGGCCCTGGCTCTCAGTACCTACCTGAAACAGGAGGCTCAAAACAAAGAAAGACAGGGAGAGAGCTGCCTGGTGGCTCCAGGGTCAGACCCTCTCCTGGTCCAGCCAGACCAAACCTGCCCCTGCCGCTGCTAGGACGGCCCTTTCCCTGGAAATCACTGTTTTCCTATGGGCAGGGGGCACCAAGGTTCTCTTTTTGAGGTACCCCCCCTAGCTACACCCACTGGGCTCCCCAGTAAGTCACTCCAAGCTCCTTCAGTGTGCAAATGCCCCCTCAAGTTAAACCCCTGGGCCACTCCCACCTTCCTGTCAGTTACTGACCTTGACTTCTGCTGAGCTCTGTGTGAGGGAGGGGGAGGTGGGAGGAGGGAGAATACACATTGTTCCTTCTCTCTCTCCTCCCCAACTGTGGACTCCTGCTGGACTCTTCTTTCCCCCCAACCACACCTACCTCCCCTCCCCCCACCCACGCCCTCTGCTTTACTGAGCTGGCTTCAGCCCTTCCTGTCGCCTAACCCTAAAGCCAGGTCACGCACCCCCGTCACAGCCTGACAGTGTCACTGTTCCCTTCAGCAGGGGCACGAGCCCCACGCCGTTGTCCTGGGGTCCATGACAGTCTCCTTGCTGTCCCCAAAGACCAGGACCATGTGGACAGTGTTTGTCAACTGTTCCCAGTGCCTGGCCCAGAGCAGGCTCTCTGTATGGCTTTGGTGGGGACACTTGTCCCCTCTGCTGCCCCAACCCCTCCCTCTCGGTCTTCAGGGTAAGGACACCCCTGCCCTCCCCCCAGAAGAGGAGCTAGGTAGTGAATGCTGCCTGCCCGACTAGGCCCCCAAACCCTGAGCTGCAGTTTGGGTAACTGGTAGGCTGAGTGATAGCGCTGAGGGCTTAGCCCCACTTTCAGGGGGCTTCAGAGGTTAAAACTGGAGCCATTATTCCTTGTCCTTGATTATAAAAAATGTGACCCAGCTGGAGCTGGACTCACAAGGACGTATCAACTGGGCCCTGAGGTATAAAACATCTTTTAGGGAACCTTCCATATAAACAAATCATAAACAGGGCACAAAAGACCCACATACTTTCCACTCTTACCTTTTTCTACTATCATTTAGTCAGTAGTAAGATTTGTCAGACCAGTGAAGACCCCTGACTGTCACTGCTGAAACCTGTACCAATGATTGTTAAGAAGGATGATTCAGAATGTAGAAGCACGTTGATTTAGCAGTTTCTAGCCAATCTGTGAAAAGGTGAGGCTTTCAGTGGTTTTGCCCATTTTGTAATGTTAATATACACTGATGACTTTGTAAGGTGCCTTGGACTTGGGCAGACATGGCTGTGGCCCATGCTTGACCGTTTTCCCAGTCCTGCCTGTTCTGTAACACTTCCTCGGACTCCGGCAGACATTAACGCTGGAAGCATGCTTGTCCGTTTCCTACTTTTGCCTCTTTGAATATATGCTGAATAAAACTTTTCTTTTGGCTTTACTAAACTTTGTGATGTTTTTACCCTAGAACACCCTCCAAGGCCTGACAACAGGTGGGGAGATGGGCTCCAGGGCCCAGGTGCGTCCCCAGCCACTGGAGTGTGGCTGCCCCAGCCCCCAGCCAGGCTCAGAGCAAAGAGCACAAAGGTCCTGTCCTCCCTCGGCCAGGCAGTGATTCTTTGCAAGGATTGTGAGTTTAAAATAAGTGTGATTTTTATATACATGTACATATATACTTCCCAGCTCACATTGTCCCAGAAGGAGACACAGCAGCTCCCTGAGACATGTACAATGTATGCAGCTGAAAGAAACTACAGATTAGAACAGGGAGGCCGGGAACTGGGATCACAGAGCTCGTGTGCAAAGGTGCGTGCCCATGTGAGCTGCTTTCTGAGTGTTTTCTGTTTGCCTGCGTCTGGTGTATTCTCTTCTCTCCCCTGCATGCACGCACACGTGAGCATACACGTGCACACACACACACCCCTCTCCTGGTTTTGTTATAACTGTGATGAATCTCTGTGGCAGGGACCCCGAACCCAATGGTCAGAGTCCACTCAGGCAGGGCTCATTGATTTGACCCCAACGCACACAGCAGTGTATCTGGCGATGTACAGCTGATTATGACTCAGCAGCATTCCAAACCCGCAGAGATTAAATATCTGAGCAGCCCTAATTGCTCTTCCCTCCCAACTCAATGGCTCCTATTGATGCACTCAGATAATATAAGCACGCTGGACCTATAAATAATTGCCTGCCCTGCCGGCCCCTCCCGGGTCAGATAAATAGCAGGGTCCACCTTATTCCCGGTACCCAGGCCATCTACTTCTGTGGCTTTTCCTAAGTCATAGATGACTACTGCCTGCTTCCTCTGCTCTGCCCTCATCTGACCTCTCCTTCTGACCCCCCAGCGCCATTTCCAGCTCTGGCTCCCGGCCCCGCCTCCAGGCTGCAGTGCTCACTACACTGGAGGATGGCAGTCCACCCGGGAGCAGAGCTGACCCCCTATTCCCCCAGGGCCCGATGCCATGGCCCCTGAAAGTTCAGTGATAGTTGCCCAGCTCCCTCAGTGTCCCCGGGTGGTTTGGAGACCTCATAGGTGGTGGGCTCAGCCAAGCCAGTTGGCTCCCAGGTATTGTGTGGAAGGACACTTTCTCCAATACCAGTGGAGGAGCCAGCCAGATGAGCCCCTGTCTGAGGATATCCTTTCCTCAGCCACAGCACTGCCTACCCAAATAAAGGCCATATCCTAGGGGAGCTGGATCCCTCGGGGCCTTTGATACTGGTGTTGTCAGATGCCCCTGAGTCAAATTTTCTACCCCGTATAACAGTAGGACTGCCCCAAAAGGTTTTCTGGCTGTAATCTTTACAGGAGCAGACTGCCAGGTCTTCCTCCCATGGAGCTGCTGGATGGGTTCAAACTACCAACCTTTCAGTTAGCAGTTGCGTGCTTACCTGTTGCACCACCAGGACTCCTGGGCTTTGATTCGAATTGCCAAATTGCCCCGGAAAAGTAGGCTCCCTTTTCTGGTCACCCCTGGGTTGTGAGGTTAGAGTTCTGGAGCTCTGCGGCCCCACCTCTTCTCTCTCTTTGCTTCCTGCTGACCCCCCTCAGCTGGCCCCCTCACCTAACCCCCAACCCTGCGACTTGACTGTGCTCCCCCAGAAGGCCCCTATGGTGGAATCGCCATCTCTCCTGGCCCCCAGCCCTGGCAGCCCCCTGCTGCCTTGAGGTCTGGTGCCCAGGCAGCCTACCTGCCCTACCCCCTACCTGAGGACCTGTGATGGGGACATTTCAGGTAAGCCAGGGCTAAGCCTTGCTCTTGCCACTACCAGTGATAGCTGCCATTGTTCACGTGAGCAATTTGTACTAGTCCCTGTCAGTTGTTCCCCTTAAAATGCAGAAGGGCTTTCGGCCCCCCATCCTTTCCTCCTTGTATGAACGACTTCGTGCCTAAAGTCTGAGCAGCTTTTATGCCAGTCTTTTCCTAGTTAACTTTGGAAGCTTCTCAGCTATTGCAAGTTTTATTTTTCTAATAATTAAAGTAACATTCTCGATGTAAAAAAAAAAAGTCCAACAGAAATAAGAAAGGAATCAGGCAACACATTTCCCACTTCTTCCCTAGCCCTACTCCCCAGAGCCATCGCATTGTCAGTGGGGCTGAGCGTGCACTGTGGACAGATGGAACCTACCATAGATTGAGTTTTGTCCCCCCAAAATATCTGTTAACTTGGCTAGGTCATGATTCCCAGTATTGTGTGATTGTCCACCATTTTGTCATTTGATGTGACTTCCCTATGTGTTGTAAATCTTATCGCTATGATGTAATGAGATGGATTAGTGGCAGTTATATTGATAAGATCTACAAGGTTAGCTAGTGTCTTAAGCCAATCTCTTTTGAGATATAAAAAGAGAACCAAGCAGAAAGACATGGGGACCTCATACCACCAAGAAAACAGTGCCAGGAGCAGAGCGTGTCCTTGGACCTGAGGTTCCTGTGCAGTGATGCTCCCAGACCAAGGGAAAGCTAATGACAAGGACCTTCCTTCAGAGCCGACACAGAGAGAGAGAAGCTGTCCACTGGAGCTGACGCCCTGAATTCAGACTTCTAGCCTACTAGACTGTGAGAGAATAAATTTCTCTTTGTTAAAGCCATCCACTTGTAGTATTTCTGTTATGGCAGCACTAGATGACTAAATCCTGTAACTGAATGGACTAGGAAGCACACTCCTCACGATTATTGTTTTTTGTTTTACAGTCCTGTCTAATCTTTGAAGAGTGGGCTTCGGAAATGGTTTTAGTTCTGGGCTAACAGAGCGTCTTGGGGCCATAGTTTCGGGGGTTTCTCCAGTCTCTGTCAGGCCATTAAGTCTAGTCTTTTTACATGAATTTGAGTTCTGTTCTGCACTTTTCTTCCACTCTGTCCAGAACTCTGTCAGGGTGGTCATTGGTGGCAGCCGGCCACCATCTGTTTCCCATAGGGTTTTCAGGGCTGTGGTCTTTATGGAAGCAGACTCCCACATCTTTCTCTCCTGGCATGGCTGCCTTGAGATCTGGGTCCCACTGGGTTCAAATCATGGCCTCACTACCTGCTTGATATGTGTGTGACCCTGGCAATATTCTGGACTTTGGACCCTGATGTGAAAAATGGGGATAGTGACCCCAACCTGACAGGATTGTTTGAGAGTTACATGTCACCTTTTCAGAGAAGTCTTCCCTGGATGTTGTTGTTGCTAGGTGCCGTTGTGTCAGTTCTGATGCTGAGCAACTCCATGTACATCAGAACAAAACCCCGCCCGGTCCTGCGCCATCCTCATGAACGTTGCTATGCTTGAGCCCATTGTTGCAGCCACTGTGACAATCCATCTCATTGAGGGTCTTCTTCTTTTTTTTCATCAGCCCTCTACTTTACCAAGCATGACGTCCTTCTCCAGGGACTGGTCCCTCCTGATAACACATCCAAAGTATGTGAGACAAAGTCTCACCATCTTCACTTCTAAGGAGCATTCTGGCCGAACGTCTTCTGAGATAGAGTTGTTCGTTCTTCTGGCAGTCCATGGTATATTCAATATTCTTTGCCAACACTGTAATTCAAATGCATCAGTTCACCTCCCTAAAATTAGTTATGTATTGCCCCTGCAATAAATGACCACCAATTTAAAACAAAAAACAAGCAAACCCGTTGTCGTGGAGTCGATTCCAACTCATAGTGACCCTATAGGACAGAGTAGAACTGCCCCATAGGGTTTCCAAGGAGCAATTGGTGGATTCGAACTGCCAACCTTTTGGTTCTCAGCCTTAGCTCTTAACCACTGCGCCACCAGGGTTCTGACCACCAATGTAGTGGCTTAAAAAACACAACATATGTTATCTTACAGTTCCCCAGGTTAGAAGTCCAACAGGTCTCACCGGTCTGAGAGCAAGGTACTGGCAGGGCTGTGTTCCTTCTGAAGGCTCCAGGAGAGAATGTTTCTTTGACTTTTCCAGCTTCTAGAGATCGCCTGCATTCTTTGTGGCTCCTTCCTCCTCCACCTTCAAAGCCAGCAACTTGTACCTCTCTGTGCCTTTCTTCTTGGTTACATCATCCCCTGATGCTTCTGCCTCCCTTTTCTGCTTTTAAGGACCCTTGAGATTACACTGGAGCCCTGGTGGCATACTTGTTAAGAGCTCGGCTGCTAACCATAAGGTCGGCAGCTCGAATCCACCAGCCGCTCCTTTGAAACCCTATGGGGCGGTTCTACTCTGTTTGGTTTTTGAGATTACCTTGGACCCACTTGGATAATCCAGGGTCCTCTCCCTGTTTTAAAGTCTGCTGATTAGCAGCTTAATGATACCTGCGATCTGAACTCTCCCTTGCCATATGTCTTAGTTCCCTTGGGTTGCTGTAACAAATTACTACAAACTAGGTGGCTTAAAACAGAAATTTATTCTCACAGACCTGGAGGCTTGAAGTCTTAAATCAGGGTGTCTGCAGGGCCACGCTCTCTCCAAAGGTTGTACATGAGAAACGTTCCTTGCTTCTTCCAATTTCTGGGGGTTCCTGGCAGCCCCTGGCCTTCCTTGGTTTGTTGCTACATGACTCTTCTGTCTGCTCCTCCCCTCCGCCATTCATATGGCGTTCTCCTAGAATGTGTGTCTGTGTGCACATCATCCTCTCTATAAGGTCACTAGTTATTAGATGAGGCCCACCCTGATCCAGTACAACCTCATTTTGACTTGACTACATCAGCAAAGACCCTATTTCCAAATAAGGTCACATTCACAGGTTCCAGGTGGACACGGAATTTGGCAGGGATGCTCTTCAAACCAGTATAGCATGTAATCTAACGTATTTACAGAAGACTCTGGGAATTAGGGAATGGACATCCTCAAAAGAAAAAAAAAACCATCGCCAATCCCAACTCATAGGACAGAGTAGAACTGCCCCCTAGGGTTTCCAAGGAGCAGCTGGTGCATTCGAACTGCGAACCTTTTGGTTAGCAGCCAGCTCTTAACCACTGCACCACCAGGGCTCCACTGTGGACATCCTTGGGGGGCCATTATTCTGCTGATACATCTTCCCTGGCCACCCTATGTAAAAATCCAGTACTTTCCCAAATTTCCACCCCCTTTCCTACTTTGTCCTCTCCTTCACATTGATTTTCTTATGACCCTCTCTTTCCCTAGAACATGAGCTCCATGAGGCAGGGATTTTTGCTGTTGGTTCCTTGTTCTGCCCCCTGCCTCACCCCATGCCCAGGACCATGCCTGCCAGGTGTCTGTAACTGGCCGAGACAGGGGCATCTCCTTCTCTCCCTCCTGCGACTCCTAACCTGTTGGCAGCTGTGACAGAATTGCACGTTGTGTTCTAGGGAGTTTACGTCGGGCTTTGCCTGCAGGCCCCAGACCCCCCAGACCCCGGAGATCCTGGACCTGAACCCTCCCAAGACGAAGGCTTCGGCTCCCGCCCCTCGATTCTCCTGGTGCGGCCCCCAACAGGCCAGCCGCCCCAGCTCCGAGGGGCCCTCCACCCGGGGCCTGCAAAGTAAGTCAGCTGGCCAGCCTGCCGGGTGCTGGAGCCACCCGCAGGAACAGGCCTTTGCTTCCACCCCCGGCCCCTGTGTGTGTCTACCAGGTAGACAAGAAAAGGCCCTGTGCCTTCTCCAGGGACCACGTCTCTAATGGCTCATTCATCTTCCCAGCTTATTAAGTGGCCAGCAGCCTCCGCTCATAAGGGAGCTGACAGAGTGAGGCCCTGCAGGCAGTGCTACTCAGAGATACCGCAGCCCCCAACTGTGGGGGTCAGAGTCTGCCCTGGCCTGTCCCCATGCACTGTCATCGGGCTGACACCTGGCCCCAACCCTGGCAGCTGCATCCTTGCCAGCCAGGCAGATGCCCTTCACAGGTCGGGGGGCCCCCAAGGGCACACGGTGCTCCCCCACCCCACCTTGTGTGCACGCTGTAAGGACCACTGCTCCCTCTTGCTCTGTCCCCTCCCAGCCTCAGCCAGTCGTGCCCCCCGCCCCCAGCCTGGACCTTTCTAAAGGGCTTTGCTAAAAATAAGGGAAAACCACTGGGAAACAGAACAAAAGAATGTTGAGCAGCACACAGCAAGTCACACTCAGGATATGCGCAGTTCTGTGATGTAGCCTGCTGTCGCAGCCTCCCTGCCCTCCTCCCTTCCTGACGGCCCTGGACCCATGGCAGCTGGGGAACCACTGGAAGTGTGGTTCATGGCGCTCCTGTCCCACCCCGAAGCGCCGGTCAAGCTGCTTCCTCACACAGACCTGGAGGAAGCGCTGGCGAGCATGGGGGCAGCTTGGCCGGGAGACAGGCGGGCAGGCAGGCCCCCCCTGCCCAGTGTCCAGGCTGCACGGGGTCAGGGAGCTTCTGCCAGTAATAATAGCAGTAATGACCCCGAGACCCAGGGGCTGCCTGGCCACATGGCCAAAGCACAGCATGGTCCAGGCTGGCCTGGGTCACTCACTCGGAGAGCGGGGGATTTATGTGTCCTGAGCTCTCGCCAGCAAAATTCACTGAGTGACACACACCAAGCAGCCTGCTTCCTGTGAGGAAGACCCTGACCATAGTGCAGGTGACCCGGGGATTGAGGGGATCTCTTTAATCGGTTAGCACATGAGTGGGGTGAAAGAAGGGATTGTATGGGACAGAGGAGCTCTGTATGAGCCCAGAGCTGGCATCTCACTCTTGCTTTTCTTCTCCAGGCAGCCAGGCCTTCAGGAAGTGAAGAGAGCTTCTTTCTACGGGTGTCACCATCACGTTGCCTGAGGACCAGCCAGCTTCCCAGCGGAAGCTGCAGGTGGCGGATGTGAAGAGACAGCGTTGTGAAGAGACCAGGGCCACTCTCCAGATAGCCCCAAAGCGAGGCCACCAGTACCCCCAGGACCCAGCCCTGTTTTCCCCTCAGGCAGAGCCACAGAAAGAGGGCTGGGAAGATGCCCTTCCTGCCCTTCCTTGGCCAGGGGGGTGTTAAACCTGGGACGTTTCCTTATCACCCTTCACACACACCAAGGAGACGGGTGGGTTTGGACTCCCCAGCCCCAGGCCTCATCAGCACCCAGCCAGGTAGAAAGTGCGAGGCCAAACCAGCGAGCCCGAGCCAAGCATCAACGGAGCTTGTGAAGAGGACAGAGCTGTGAGGAAGCTGGGGCTGTATCCTCAGCCCGGGAAAGGAGGCCTTTCCTGAGACTGCTGACCAGGGCAGCCTCTGCAGAAAGCAGCTTTTCTCTCTGGACCAACTGGGAGGAGACAAGCCATGTAGAATAATGGAAAATCAAGAACAGCAGATTTGCCATTTTCTTTCTCTTTTAAAATCAGGTAAAGAATGTGAGGCCTAGTCTCTTCAGAGCAGTCCTGCGCTTCAGCCCAAGTGTCTTAAAGGCCTCCGGATGTTGTCCAGTTGAATGCCCTGTTTTCTTCCCTCAATAAAGACCACAAATATAAATAGCACTGCTGGTAAAATGGCTGATCTCCCCAAAGAAGGAGGCCAGGCAAGGACCAGCCTGGGCCCCCTGCTTGCCGAGGGTGATATCAGGGTCCCAGTCCTAAAGCAGGAGGAAGGAAATTCGCCTTCAGAGCCAGTAGGCAAGGGAATTCTGAACGTTCCTCAGCTGCTAGTGACAGGATCTGATCCTCCCTTAAAACTGAAATACTGAATAAAATTCATCATTATTTAGGTGTGTTTTGTGAATGTGTGTGGGGGTGTGTGTAAAGGAGAAACGGGAAGCAAGTTAACATCATATGTTGTTCCTGACCCGTGATCTGCCCAGTGGTGGAGACGTCTTTGTGGTCTCACTTGCACATAACGTGTAAGCATTGCACCTTTCAACGGCCTTCTGACTCTTCAGGTGAGCAGGCAGAGGAGGAAAACAGAAGAACATTTGAGCAGGCAAGAGGCCAGGTTACCCCATGAGATGACCATAAGCTCGTCGAGGGCTGAGACTCTAGGTTAACCTCGTGAGTTCTTGGCAGCATAAGTCTGGTGTGTGACTGGCCTGGTGACCATGCCAGCAGGCCCAGCAGCTGCATTGTCATTTTCTGGAAATGTGTGAGCCCCTCTCTGTTCTTGGGGGAGAATGCTCTGGAGGATACCATCCCTACCCTATTGGAACTGTCGACCCCCGGGCACCTTCTGGACTCCTGACTTGCTGTCAAAGGTATAAAAAACATAAGTGCTCCTCTGGGTTTGGGGAGTCTTCAATACTCTTGATACGGACAGACAGGAAAAGCAGAGAATGGATCCTCAAAATGTAATCACCTCATGGCCAAACTGCGGAAAGCTGTAGACTGGTTGCAGAGGATTGCAATGGAGAAATCTTCCCCCTCCCAATAAATCCACTCCCCTACAGATTCCTCAGACACTACTGACTGGCACAGACAGCCCTCCCCTGTCTTGGCCTGGGCAGCAACCCCGTCTTCAAAAGTCCAGTTGAGGTAGGAGAGCCATCCAGGTTCAACCCAAAGTCTCCCCATTGTGGAGGTAACTGCTGTTTCTCCCTTGAGCCTTTGGGTGAACTCAAGTCAGATTTTTACGTTTCTGGTCATTTTTGAAGAAAAGAAAATGTAGTCTTTTGGAAGAGTGTCCATCTTAGGGTCAAAACACACTGCTATCACCAGGTGTGGTCCCTGGTTTTTCAGGGGGAAGTAAATACTGGACCTGTGTACCACACCCTGGGAGGGTCCTCTCCAGGCACACACTCTGCATTCCAGGGTTGGAGGCCAGAAATACATCTTCTTAGACACTAACTACTTATTCAAAAGTACTCCAACCCTCTGCAGGCCTCTGTGAGTGAGTTAGGGTTGGATGGGAACATAATCTAAGCAAAAAAATGAAATACATAACAGTAAGTGTTGAGCAACAGGATGGATGTAACTGATGTCACTAGACTATATACGTGAAGAACGCTGAATGACAATTGGTTACATATACATTTGGCACAGTTTTTAAAAATCAATTTAAAAAAAATCAAATACACAAATAAACCAAAACATTTTTAGACATCTCATCCTTTAGCTCATAAGATCTGCCCAGGAAACCTACCAAGGGCAGCCACCAAGAGGGGTCTTTGGAATTTCTGAAAAATGGCAGGCCTTCAGGACAATTTTGACTCCTTCTGTCCCTAGAAGCTGACCCCAGCTCTCCGCTTACCACACGCTCCATAATCTCTTCTGAGAAATACTTGTTTTTATTTGCTTCAGTCACAGGAGAGTGTAAGTGTCTGGCAAAAGCTTGAATTATAACCCTTTCTTCAGTGGAGAACATCATCAGCAGATGGAGGCTGAGATCCAGTCAGACATCAACTGTCAGTAGGTTGGGAAAGATTTGGCCCAAATCAAAAGAGTTAAATATACAAACAAATAAGATTAATGCAAAAAGAAGGATAAACAAAACATCAAACTTCTTTTCCTGAATAAACCAAACACTTGAAAGGCCAGAGTAGCAGGGGCAGGGGTCTGGGGACCATGGTTTCAGGGGACATCTAAGTCAACTGGCTTAATAAAATCTATTAAGAAAACATTCTATACCCACTTTGGTGAGTGGCGTCTGGGATCTTAAGCAAGCGACCATCTAAGATGCATCAATTGGTGTCAACCCACCTGGAGCAAAGCAGAAAGAAGAACACCAAAGACCCAAGGTAATTATGAGCCCAAGGGACAGAAAGGGCCACATAAACCAGAGACTACATCAGCCTGAGACCAGAACTAGATGGTGCCCGGCTACAACTGATGACTGCCCTGACAGGGAACACAACAGAAATCCCTGCTGAACAGGAGAGCAGTGGGATGCAGACCTAAAATTCTCGTAAAAAGACCAGACTTAATAGTCTGAGACTAGAGGGACCCCAAAGGTCATGGTCCCCAGACCTTCTGTTGGCCCAAGACTGGAACCATTCCCAAAGCCAACTCTTCAGGCAGAGATTGGACTGGACTATGGGATAGAAAATGACACTGGTGAGGAGTGAGCTTCTTCGCTCAAGTGGACACATGAGACTATGTTGGCATCTCCTGTCTGGAGGTGAGATGAGAAGGCACAGAAGGACAGAAGCTGGCCGAATGGACATGGGGAATACCGGGTGGAGAGGAGTGTGCTGTCTCATTAGGGGGAGAGCAACTAGGAGTACATAGCAAGGTGTATATAAATTTTTGTATGAGAGACTGACTTGATTTGTAAACTTTCACTTAAAGTACAATAAAATTAATGACTTAGAAAAAAAAATCAAACTTCTTAATAAAGACAAGATCTGACCCTGCACTTACATGGCCCTGCCTTGCGTAACTAACCCTAATCCCAGCCCTGATTCCAATAAAACTTTATAAAAACAGGTGGCTGGCCACCACAAGCCATAGTTTGCCAATTTGTTTTTTTTGTTGTTTTTTTTCATTAAATACTATTTCTTTTTATTGCTGAGTTTTTGGGAGCCCCTTAAATTTTGTACACCAGGCAGATACCTCCTTCACTCACCCTAGTCCTGGTCCTGGATCTGAGAGATCCTCCTGGGTCCTCCTAGTGTAGCAGATAGCACAGCCTTGGGGCATAGGCTTATGCCTGATCACCTTGCGATGAGTTGTGTTAAGGAGTGTATCAATTAGCTTTTGCATATGACAACCAATCCCCAAATTTAGTAGTTTAAAATAACAATTTATCAGCTTACAATTATGAGGATTAGCAGTGGGGGCTGGGCTCAGCTGGGGGATTCTTCTGCTGGGCTTGGCTGGGCTCAACTGTGAATCTGTGGTCAGAGGACAGTTGAAGGCCTCACAAAGCTGTTGGCTAAGGCCCTTGGTTCTCCTCCATGAGGGCTCTCACCCTCCAGCAAGCTAACTTGGGCTAGTTCACATAGTGGTCTCAGGGTTCCAGCTGCAATAAGAGAGATCAAACCCCAGTGCACAAGTACTTTTCAGGTCTCTACTTGCATCATGTTTGCTGTTATCACATTGACCAAAGCAGGTCACATGACAAGACCACAGTCTACATGGAAGTGGACTACTCAAGCATATGGGTACAGGGAAGCTGAACAAACTGGGGCATTTCTGCCACAATCTATCACAGGGAAGGTTTTCAGAGCTTACCTAACTTCTCTGAAATAGATCTCTCAGGGTGTTTTCCCCTGTAGAGTAACCTTCCATTTTAATTCAATTGAACAAATACTTCCTATGGGGCCACACTGTGTTGGGATGTGGAGACACAGTCCCCCTGGCCCTCAAGTTGCTATCCATCTTCCAGGGATAATTCCTGGCTTTTGAGGATGGTTACAGTATAGGCCAGAGCCTCAGCATCAGATTGAAAGGACAGACTGATTTCCAGGAGGCGGTTATAGAACTGGGAGGAAGGTCCTAAACAGACCCATTCAGAGTTGTTTGCTTAAGGCTCAGTTGAAGGCCAGGAGAGGATGGAGGGGACTGCAGGAATAAGAAGTAGAGGGCAGAAGTGGGGGTGGGGGGAGAGGGGCTGGTGCTGGAGAGAGTCTCCAGGGAGCAGGAGGACAGGGATGTGTGTTCTGGAACCCAGGAGCAGGGCATGGAGGTAGTCACAATAATCAGCTGCAGGGGAGAAGATGGGCTGCCTGAGACCACCCTCAGAGAACAGTGGCCCTAGAGAGTTGGATCAGAGGTCACCCTGGCACCAAGAAAATTGTCTTAGTTATCTAGTGCTGCTGTAACAGAAATACTGCAGTGGATGGCTTTAACAAAGAGAAATTTATTTCCTCACAGTCTAGTAGGCTAGAAGTCCAAATTCAGGGCATCAGCAACAGGAGAAGGCTTTCTCTGTCAGCTTTGGAGGAAGATCCTTGTCATCAATCTTCCCCTGGTCTAGGAGCTTCTCTGCACAAGAACCACAGGTCCAAAGGACATACTCTACTCCCAGTGCTGCTTTCTTAGTGGTACGAGATCCCCAGATCTCTATTATATCTCAAAAGAGATTGGCTTAAGACTATCTGATCTTGTGGACCTCGTCAATGTAACTGCAGCTAATCCATCTCATTAATGTCGTAGTGATAGGATTTACAACACATAGGGAAATCACATCAGATGACAAAATGGTAGACTATCATACAATACTGGGAATCATGACCTAGCCAAGTTGACAGATATTTTGGGGGGACAAATTTAATCCATGACAAAGGCGAAGGTGGCCAGCTAGATGCTGGATGCCATTTAGGCCAGAGGGGGACATCCCAGAGAAAAGAAAGTAGCACAAGTTGATGGCATGAGCTGTAAGAGGGGAAGCCAGAGCAAAAGCCATGGAGCAGGGACCTTGAGGGTGCTGGGAACAAGGAGTCTGCCAGGACCTCTTCTGGTACCTGGGCAGGAGGCGGTGGTGTGCTGGAGCTAGCTTGTACCAGTTCTCAAGAACTAATTGCTATATTTGCAGGAATTCTGCAAGCTGGTTTTAAACAGTCATTACCAAAACTTAAATTATATAAACTTAGAATTAAATAAATTATATTAAAGACAAAGTCTACCCAGAAGAAGTAAAGGCTAGAACACAAACAGAAACCTGTACACCAGTGTTCATTGCAGCACTTTTCACTATTGCCAAAAGACGGAAACAATAGGGATGTCCGTCAACAGATGAATGGATGAAGAAAATGTGGTATACCCACACAACAGAATACTACTCAGCCATAGAGAGAAATGAAGTCCTGATGCGGGCCACAACACGCGTGAACCTTGAAAACATCATGCTGAGTGAAATAAGTCAGTCACAAAAGGACAAATACTGTATGATCTCACTAATATGAAATAAGCAAATATACAGAAACCAAAGATTATTAATGATTAGCAGAGGGGAGAGGGAGAGGGAGTGGAAACGGGGAAGCTTTTGCTTAGGGGCCATTGAGTTTACGTTAATGGTGGTGGAATGATTCGCAAAAGGATGGCAAGAATGGTTGTGCACCTTGAAGAATGTAACCAATGTCACTGAATTGTACATGTAGAAATTGTTGAGATGACATAAATTTTGTTATGTATATTTTCACCACAACTTAAAAAAAAAAGGTAATACATACTCAAAACTCATCCTCATGGTAAATATTTCGCCATGTTCACTATCGCCCCAGACGTTATTTTCGTCTATTGTATCTCTGTGGTGGAAATACAATACAGTGGTGGCTACTGCATCTCTTTTCCCAACTTTGTGTCCAGTGACATCATGTTGGTAACTTGAAATTGGCCATCGTGGGGGTATTTACATCACGGAAATTCGCAAACACTACAAATCAGAGCTGCCCGCCCCCTCCCCCCCCCCCCCGCCAAGAGCTGGTTGTTAAACATTTACCAGCGCACACTCGCAGGAGGCGTGCAAGGAGGCACAGCCTCAGAAGTAGAGCGTTGGGTGGACCAGGGACCACCACGGGAAAGGTGGACTGAGCAGGACAGCACGTGCCCCCTAGAATGGCAAGCCCAAAAGGTGGCCTGCGCAGTAAGGGAACAGGCAGCTACTCCAGAATTCCCTCCCTGCACCTAGGTCTGCATATCCTCAGATCGCTGGCATCGGCCCAAAGTGCTAGCATCATTTCACTTGAGGCCTTCACTTACAGGAACTAGCCTGGTGCCTTTCTTGCTGGGTTACATGATAACCAGGGGTAAAGTCTGGTTAACCTGGGTGTTCCTTGGACACCTTCCTGCTTGGAGCACTGCCAGCGCACAAACTGCTACTGTGGCCCAGAAGCACATCGTCTGCGTACGTGAGGGTGGCCCTGTTGCTGGATGCCAGTCCTCAGTGGTGAGTCCCCACTTTCTGGGAGCAAAGAGGGTACACCAGATGTACCGTTGGACTTTGGGAACATTGTGTTCTGGCTCAAACCAGCCTGGAGCAGGGAGCACTGGCCTGGGCTGAACAGTAGATGTGTGGGGGATGCCCTCTTCAGACCCACAGGTCCTTCAGTGAGGCCCAGGGCAGCCTTGAACTTCTAGGGAGAAACCAGGCAGAGGGGCAAGTACTATGGCTGCTAACCAAGAGGTCGGCAGTTCGAATCTACCAGGTGCTCCTTGGAAACTCTATGGGGCGGTTCTACTCTGTCCTATAGGGTGGCTATGAGTCAGAATCGACTGGACAGCAGTGGGTAAATCATACCAAATGACACATAAAACCTAAAATAATGCTATTTTTTTTATAGTAAAAGCAGGAACAATATGATAAATACACAGACTATTGTTGTTATTAGGTGCTGTTGAGTTGGTTCCGACTCATAGCGACCCTATGTAGAACAGAAGGAGTCACTGTGAGGTCCTGCACCATCCTCACAGTCGTTGTTATGCTTGAGCCCATTGCTGCCACTGCTAAAAAGTAAAAATAATGTCGCTACAGTGCAGTTTCACTCACCAGAATCGGCAAGACAGCAAGCACACCACACCGGGAGGCCACTTTTATGCCACACCTTACAGGGTCGCTATGAGTCGGAATCCACTCGACGGCACTGGGTTTGGTTTTGGTTTGGTTTAACACCCCTAGACGGTCTCAGGTTTTTCTGATACCTCAGGACACATCTTGCTAACCAAAAAAAACAAACCTGTTGCCATTGAATCAATTCTGACTCAAAGCGGCAGAGTAGAACTGCCCCATAGAGTTTCCAAAGAAGGCCTGGTAGATTCGAACTGCCAACCTTTTTGGTTAACAGCCATACCACTTAACCACTGTACCACCAAGGTCGAGATAAAGCATGGATGCTCACAGACACAGTTCAAAGCTCTGGCAGTTTGATGCTGAGTTGTGAATGTAGTTCCCCGGGAAGGTGCTTGGTAACGCCACTCTCGTTGCTTGGGGTTCACGCTGCCTCTTTAAAGGCTCCCTGCAAAACAAACACTGAACACTATATTCTATTTTCACTTTTTGCCTTTTGTCATGGATTGAATTGTGTCCCGCCCCCCTGCCTCCCCTCCCCCCCCCCCGCCCAGCAAAATACAGTCAGCTTGGCTAGGCTGTGATTCCCAGTGTTGTGTGATTGTCCCCTGTTTTATGATCTGATGTGATTTTCCTGTGTGTTGTAAATCCTACCATTACGATGTTAATGAGGCAGGATTGGAGGCAGTTAGGTTCTGATGTTAATGAGGGAGAACTCGATCTACAAGATTTGATTGTATCTTGAGTCAATCTGTCTTGAGATATAAAAGAGAGAAGCGAGCAGCGAGGAAAGGGACTTTATTACCACCAAGAAAGAAGAGCCAGGAGCAAGTGTGTCTTTTGGACCCAGGGATTCCTGCACTGAGGAGTTCCTAGACCAGGGGGAGATTGATGACAAGGACCTTCCCCCAGAACCAACAGAGAGGGAAAACCTTCCCCTGGAACTAGCACCCTGAATTCAGCCTTCTAGCCTCCTAAACTGTGAGAGAATAAACTTCTGTTTGTTAAAGTCATCCATTTGTGGTATTTCTGTTATAGCAGTGCTAGATAACTAAGACACCTTTTTTCATAAAAGAAAAAATTCTCTTTGGGTTTCTTTCAATTAGTGAAAACAGGTACAGGCACACCTCAGAGATATTTCGAGTTTGGTTCCAGACCACTGCAATACAACCAGTCACACAAATTTTCTGGTTTCCCAGTGCATATAAAAGTTATGTTTATACTATACTGTAGTCTATTAAGTGTGCAATAGAATTATGTCTGAAAAAACAATGCACATGCCTTAATTAAAAAAATACTTTCACATCCAAACCCCCTAAGGCACCAAGCTACTGTGCTGAGAGCTGGGGACCATGGTCTCGGGACATCTAGCTTGACTGGCATAACATAGGCTATAAAGAAAATATTCTACATCCTGCTGTAGTGAGTAGTGACTGAGGTCTTAAAAGCCTGTGAGTGGCAGTCTAAGAAACATCTACTAGTCCCATCCTGACTAGAGCAAAGGAGAATGAAGAAGAGCAAATACACAAGGGAAAGATTAGTCAAAAAGACTAACGGTCCACAACTACCATAACCTCCACTGGACTGAGGCCAGAACAACTAGACAATACCCAGTTACCACCACCGACTACTCTGGCAGGGATCACAATAGAGGGTCTGGGACAGAGCAGTAGAAAAATGTAGAACAAAATTCAAATTCACGAAAACTGAGGACCAGCCTTGCTGGTCTGGCAGAGACTAGAGAAACCCCAAGAGTATGGCCTATGGACACACTTTTAACTCAGTACTGAAGTCACTTCTGAGGTTCACCCTTCAGCCAAAGATTAGACAGGCCTATAGGGTCAACAATAACACACGTGAGGGATGAGCTTCATAGTTCAATCATGTACACCAGACAAAAGCAAAGACTAGAAGGCAGGAAGGGACAGGAAAACTGGACTAACGGAAACAGGGAACCTGGGGTAGAAAAGTGGGAAGTATTGACACATTGTAGGGTTGGCAACCAATGTCACAAAACAATTTGTGTATTAACTGTTTAATGAGAAACTAATTTGCTCTGTAAACTTTCACCTAAATCGCAATTAAAAAAAAAAAAAAACTAAAAATCAAGAAGTACTTTATTGCTAAAAAATGCTAAGCATCATCTGAGCCTTCAGTGAGTCATAATCTTTTTGCTGGTGGAGAGTCTTGACTCGATATCGATGGCTGCTAACTGATCAGGGTAGTCGTCGCTGAAGTTTAGGGTGGCTATTTTATAGCAATATCTTAAATAAGACAACAATGAAGTTTGCCGCATCAATTGACTCTTCCTTTCACGAAAAGATTTCTCTGTAGCATGTGATGCTATTCGATAGCATTTTCCCCACAGTAGAACTTCTTTCAAAGCTGGAGTCACTCCTTTCAAATCCTGCTGCTGCTTTATCAACTAAGTCTATGTAGTATTTTAAATCCTTTGTTGTCATTTCAACAATGTTCACAGCATCTTTACCAAGGGTAGTTTCCATCTCAAGAAACCACTTTCTTTGCTCATTCGTAAGAAGCAACTCTTCATCCATTAAAATTTTATCAGGAAATTGCAGCAATTCAGTCACGTCTTCAGGCTCCACTTCTAATTCTCTTGCCATTCCCACCACACCTGCAGTTACTTCCTCCACTAAAGTTCTTCAGCTCCTCAAAGTCATCCACGAAGGTTGGAGTCGACATCTTCAAAACTCCTGTTAATGTTGATGTTTTGACCTCCTCCCATGAATCATGAATGTTCTTAATGGCATCTAGAATAGTGAACCTTTTCAAAAAGGCTTTCAATTCACTTTGTCCAGATCCATCAGAGTAATCACTATCTATGGTAGCTATAACCTTACAGAATATATTTCTTGAATAATAAGACCTGAAAGTCAAAATTATTCCTTGATCCATGGGCTGCAGAATGGATATTATGTTAGCAGGCACGAAAACAGCATTAATCTCCTTGTACATCTCCATCAGAGCTCTTGGAATGAGCATTAATATTTTGAAAGGAATCTTCTTTGAGCAGCATGTCTTAACAGTGGGCTTAAAATGTTCAGTAAACCATGTTGTAAACACATGTGCTGTCATCCAGGCTTTGTTGTTCCACTTACAGAGCACAGGCAGAGTAGATTTAGGATATTTCTTAAGGGCCCTAGGATTTTAGGAATGGTAAATGCTCACTGGCTTCAACTTAAAGTCACCAACTGCATTAGCCCCTAGCAAGAGAGTCAGCCTGTCCTTTGAAGTTTTAAAGCCAGGCACTGACTTCTCCTCTGTATCTATGAAAGTCCCAGATGGAATTTATTCCAATATAAGGCTGTTTCCTCTACAGTGAAAATCTGTTGTTTAGTGTAGCCACCTTCATCAGTTATCTTAGTTAGATCTCCTGAATAACTTGCTGCAGCTCCTACATCAGCACTCGCTGCTCCACCTTGCACTTTTATGTTATGGTGACGGCGTCTTTCCTCAGACCTCATGAACCAACCTCTGCTAGCTTCAAACTTTTCCTCCTCACCTCTCTCAGCCTTCAGAGAATTGAAGAGCATTAGAGCCTTGCTCTGCATTAGGCTTTGGCTTAAGGGAATGTTGTGGCTGGTTTGATCTTCTACCCAGACCACTAAAACTTTCTCTTACCAGCAACAAGACTGTTTCGCTTTCTCATCATTCATGTGTTCACTGGAGTAGCACTTTTAATTTCCTTCAAGAACTTTTCCTTTGCATTCACAACTTGGCTAACTGTTTGGCTCAAGAGGCCTAGCTTTCAGCCTGTCTTCCTCACTAAGCTTCATCATTTCTAACTTCACTTAAAGTGAGAGACAAGGGACTCTTCCTTTCATTTGAACACTTAGAGATCATTTAGGGTTACTAATTGGCCTAATTTCAATATTGTCATGTTTCAGGGAATGGGGAGGCCCAAGCAGAGGGAGGAAGCTCTGGCGGCACAGTGGTTAAGCACTCAGCTGCTAACCAAAAGATCGGGAGTCCAAATCACCATCCACTCCTTGGAAACCCTATGGGGCAGTTCTACTCTCTCCTATGGGGCCTCTTTGAGTTGGAATCGACTCGATGGCAACAGGTTTTGTTTTGTTTGGTTTGGTTTGGTTTGGTTTTTAGGAGAAGGAAAGAGATGGAGAACAGCTGGTCAGTGGGGCAGTCAGAACACACACAACATTAAGGATTAAGTTTGCCTTCTTACATGGGTACAGTTCGTGGTGCCCCAAAATAATTACAATAATAACATCAATGATCACTGGCCACAGATCACCATAACGGATATAATTGTAATGAAAAGTCCAAAATATTGTGAGAATTACCAAAATGCGACACAGAGAAACAAAGTGAGCACATGCTGTTGGAAAAATGGTGCCCATAAATGTGCTTGACACAGGGTTGCCATAAATCTCCAATTCGTAAAAAACGCAGTATCTGCAAGGCACAATAATGTAAAGAGCAATTCAACAAGGTGTGCTTTGGCCCCAGGAACCCTTTTAACTCAGTACTGAAGTCACTCCTGAAGCTTACCCTTCAGCCAAGGGTTAGACAGGCCTATAAAACAAACAATAACATGTGTCAGTCAACCATGTACCTGAGACTAAATGGACACAGTAGCCCAAGAGCAAACAGAAGTCAGAAGGGACAGGAAAGCTGAATGAATGGAAGTGGGGAACCCACGGTGGAGAAGGGGAGAGTGTTGACACATCGTGGTGTTGGCACCAAGTCACAAAACAATATGCGTATTGTTTATGAGAAACTAATTGGCTATGTAATTTTCACCTAAAGCACACACACACAAAAAAAGAGGTGTGCCTATACTAATGTAGGTCCTTCGTAAAAACGAAGTGGTGTAAAGCAAACTTCCAAATAGCAGGGGATACCTGTAATGACCTGGGAGCAGGATCCCAGGTGAGTTCATCCTGGGAGTCCAGCCCACAAAGAGTCCAGCCACTAAGGGTAGCCAGCTTCGGTGCCCAGAGCACCACAGACCAGACCCAGGCCCAGGAAGGCGAAGGCGGAGGTGGGGGAGCGTTGGACAGGGCCCCTTGATCTACCTGTAGGCCTGTGGAGAGCAGGGTCCAGGCAGGGAGGCATCATTGTTGTGGACACCCCCACCCCACACAGCAGCAGCCAAGAGCTTCCTCTTCTGAATCCCACTTGAATTTCTGGCAGTTCCTGTCAGTGTACTGCTCCAACTGCTCTTGAATGATCTTCAGCAAAATTTTACTTAAGTATGATATTAATGATATCGTTTGATAATTTCCACATTCTGTTAGAATGGGTACAAATATGGATCTCTTCCAGTCGGTTGGCCAGGTAGCTGTCTTCCAAATTTCTCAGCAAAGATGAGTGAGCGCTTCCAGCGCTGCATCCGTTTGTTGAAACATCTCAATTATTCCGTCAATTCCTGGAGCCTTGTTTTTTGCCAGTGCCGTCAGCGCAGCTTGGACTTCTTCCTTCAGTACCGTCGGTTCTTGATCATGTGCTACCTCCTGAAATGATTGAATGTCGACCAGTTCTTTTTGATACAGTGATGCCGTGTATTCCTTCCATATTCTTCCTGATGCTTCCCGAGTCGCTTAACATTTTCCACATAGAAGATAGTGGTCAAGTGGAAAAACAGAAAAAAGAGAGCTCCTGAGCCTGTTCGAGACCGCTGCTGGGGGTCACAGTGAAGGGAAGGGGACACTGCTGTCAATCACTGTGTCACGTTAACACCCCAAGAGCGGGAGGCTGGGGATCCTGGAAGGCCCATGATCAACTCCGCTTCCTAGGCTAAGCCAGGAGGCCAAGCTCTCCCAGGGTCAAGGTGAGACTGCAGCGGGTGTTTGTAGTTCCGGTTGAAGAAGAGAGGGAGAGGCCATTTCAACACAATGACTCCAGTGAGAATCAGCCACTAATCCAGGCGCAGACCACAGCAGACAGGGGGGCCACTCCCACACGGCCTTTCTGGAAGCTGCAGAAGAGAGATGCTCACACAAAGAATGTAGGGGGACATCACACAACACCCAGAAACTGGGCTTTAAGGGATTGTGGAGCTTTCTCTGCTGACTCAATCTGTGGGGGTCATCTGACCTATGACTGGGATTCAGTAGCCATCAGAAATTAGGGTGTGCTGGGTGCATGGTGATGCCCTGTGGTCCATGGCCATGCCTGAACTTACCTCCCTCCAGGTTTGGGTTCCCTTGCACCCTCCCCAACTCTCATTATGTGCTCCAAATGGGAACTACCATTCTGGAATCTTCCATGACCCTACCTCACAGCTTGGCCCTGCCCTGGGGAGTTTGGAGAGAAGCTGGAGGGGAAGAGTCCCTTTGCCTCTCCAGATGGCCAAGCTGAGATGACAGCTGCCGGCGGCCATGTCCCCATCTCTGGAGAAAGCCGCAGTGCAGGAAAAGAGAATGAACCACTTCTCAGGAAAAGACAGAGAGAAGTAATTGCTTCTAGTTTCCAGTAACACCCTGACCTTTTCTGCCGATCTGAGCCAATAAATCCTGCTCCCCCGCTTTTTTTCTTTCTGATTCTCGGAGTTGGGTGTCAGTTGCTCACAACCAAAGGATTTAATACAAAAACAATGACCCTAGTTGTTTAGACGTGAGATTGCTGCTAGAGTTTAACGTGCTAGTCTGTTTCCACCTTCCTTCAAAACCCACCTTAAGATACAATAGATGGATCCTGACAAGAAAGGAAGAAAAACGAGGAACAGAACTTCAAATACTTCATGAATCCAGACTTACTGGACTTATTGAGGCTAGCGTCCCCAAGACCATGGCCTTGAGTTGCTCTTCAAACCTTGAACTGAAACTATCCCCTGAAGTCACCTTTAAACTAAGTAACAGTTTGGCTCAATGGGTCAAGATCATCACCCTTGAGTATTGTGTTCTTTTAAGGAAAATTAACCATATAACACCAAATGGACAAACGCTATTTTAAAGAATAGATGAGAAGAGTGAGGGGCAAGGAGTTTAAATCAACGAGAAGGAAACAACTAGAAGAGAAATAATGGGATCGTGGACACAACGTGAACGATGTAGCCAATGTCACTGATCATTACGTCTAGAAACTATTGAATGGGAGTGGGTTTTGCTGTGTATATTTTCACCAAAAATAAAATAAAATATTAATTAATTAAAAAGGAAAAAAAAAAACACCTTAAACCACAGTTTCTGTAACTCTGGGTCTCAATTTTTTTCTTTCTGTAATGGCCCCCTCCCACCCACACATACACCTTCACCAAGACCACCAGGAAGGGTGGTCAGAACGGCTTGCAGCACAGCCCCTTGGCCTTAGTTCTGTCCTTACGAGGACACTGCCATTTCCTGGGTCCCTTCTGATTCTTTAGCGACAAACACCTCTTTCCGGAAGTTCAAGACCAATCCATCTTTCAATCTCGTGCAATCAAGTTTCCGCCCTCATTTTTATTTCAAAATGGTGAGGGTCCCCTCTTGTGCCATGTGTAAATGCAAGCCTAGGATCTTAGATTCTTAGCGCTGCCATAACAAAACTACCACAAATGGGTGGCTTTAAAGAACAAAAATCTTTCTCACAGTTCAGGAGGCTTGAAGTCCAAAATCACAATGTCGACCTAGGGGAAGGTCCTTCTTTATCTCTTTCAACTTCTAGTAGTTGCAGATAATCCATGGTATTCCCGGACTTGTAGATGCAACGGCCTCCATCAGCACTTGGTATTTTCTGGGGGGTCTGTCCTCTACGTTTGTACTTTCCTTTATAAAACACCACTCAGAAGGGATTAGGTTTAGGACCCAACCTACTCTGATGGGTCCTGGAGAAGGACATCATGCTTGGTAAAGTAGAAGGTCAGCAAAAAAAGAGGAAGACCCTCAATAAGATGGATTAACACAGTGGCTGCAACAATGGACTCAACATAACAATGATTGTGAGGATGGCATAGGATCAGGCAACATTTCCTTCTGTTATAGGGTAGCTATGAGTTGGAAGGGACTTGACAGCACCTAACAACAACAATTACTCTGGTATGACCTCATTAACATAAAAAAAGGAAACCCCTATTTCCAAACAGGGTCATATTCCCAGGTACAAGTGTCAGGACTTCAACATACATTTGGGTGTGAGGAGCACAACTCAATCCATAACACCTAGGAAGGGGACAAGGTGATGATGAGGCCAGGTGGCTGGAGAAACCAACAGTTGTAATAAAGTTGGGGTGGACACAAGACAGGACAAAAAAATGATACCAGCAGTGCCAAGCTCAGTGTCTGGAATCCAGTCACTTGGCTCTGCTGGCGAACTAGACCCACCAGCAGCCTCGGTCTTGAGGTCAAGGTTCCTGCTGAGGTTTCTAAGGTCACCACCACAGGGCAAGAGAAGCAGCAGATCGAGAAGTTCAAGGACATAGTTGCAGTTAAATAAAACTTCTCAGAGCCTTAGACTGGCTGGGGAGGAAATATATGACCATCTTTCCCTGCACGTTGGTTGGCTAATAAAAACAGTCAGTGCCAGGAGGACCAGCTACCTAGAGTGGAGACAGGCAGGCATCAAATGCCGTGGCGCACGTTTACTCCCCTCCTTGTCTGCTCTGGCCTTGTCCGTCCTCTGACATCTCCTAGCTCTGGGGTCCCTATGAGTCGGAGTCGACTGGTTTATTTGTTTATTTTTACATCTGGGGGTATGGGGTGGAGAGGCGTGTCTAAGCCCAGCTCTCACTGCCCCTTCCCCAAGCAAGCTTAGCTGGGTGGGGTCGGGGAGCCAGCACCATGCTCCTGGGATGCCTGCTGAAGGCTGCCCCGAGGCCTTCATTCCTCCTATTGCTCTCAGCTGGGAGCCTCACAGGTGATCAGCTGCCTGACACCTCCCACCGCATATGGCTGGCGTGCCCAGTGGCCGTGAATCGTGTGCCCTGGCTATGCCTTCCCCAGCTCGGGCCCCCTGGACATTTGCATATGCTGTCCAGTCAGGCTGCAGTGTCCTGCCCCCCACCTCACCCCATTCCTCCTTGGGTCTCTGCTTGGCATAGCTCCTCGGGAGACCTCCCTTTCCCTCCCCACCCCCAACTCCCCAAATGCTTTAATGTCCCCTCGGCACAGACAGTCTGTATCCACGCCCACACCCTGCAGGTCACTCCTGGCTAGGCCACAGTTGGGCCTTGGGTTTGCCCTCTCCATTCACAGCAAGCTTCCGAGGTCAGGGCCCTCTTCATAGCCCTCTTCCTGCTCTGTCTCGTCATAGCTTTATTGAAGTGTCATTGACATACAATCAACAGTGTGTGTTTAAAGTATACAGTTTGATGAGCTTTGACAAACGCATACACCCAGAAAACAGGAAATCATTAATCAAGATAATGACATATCCACCACTCCCAAGTTTCCTCCAAAAAGCAACACCAAACCCACCGTTGAGTCGATTCCGACTCATAGTGACCCTATAGGACAGAGAACTGCCCCATAGAGCTTCCAAGGAGCAGCTGGCAGATTCGAACTGCTGACCTTTTTGCTAGCAGCCAAACGCTTAACCACCACACCACCCTAAAAAAAAAAAAAAAAAAACCAAACCCATTGCCGTGGAGTCGATTTCAACTCCTAGTCACCTTATAGGGCAGAGGGGAACTACCCCATAGAGTTTCTAAGGAGCGCCTGGTGCATTTGAACTGCCGACCTTTTGGTTAGCAGCTGTAGCTCTTAACCACTACGCCACCGGGTTTTCCCTACAGCACCCCAGAGCCCTGTAAATCCCTCCTTCACCTCCCCCACCACATCTGTAGGCAATTACCGAACTTTCTGTCTTTATGGATTAGTTTCCATTTTTCTAGAAATATATATGTAACAATAACAAAAAAAAACCCGTTGCCACTGAGTCAATTCTGACTCATAGCGACTCTAAGGACAGAGTAGAACTACCCCATGGGGTTTCCAAGGAGCAGCCGGTGAATTCGAACTGCTGACCTTTTGGTTAGCAGCCGAGCTCTTAACCATCACAGCACCAGGGTTCCATGTATATATATACACACACACACATATACGTACACATACATTTCTATATATAAACACACGCTTATACACATAATATAATCATATATTATGTAATCTTTTTGTTTTGCTTTTTTCACTCAGCATAATTATTTTGAGTTTTATTTCTGTTGTGGCAGGTATCAATAGTTTATTCCTTTCAATAACTGAGTAGTATTCCGTTGCGTGGATATACCATAATTGGTATATTTGGCTATTATAAATAAAGCTGTGACAAACATCCATGTTCCAGTCTTTGTGTGGACATATGTTTTTGTTTCTTTTTGGTAAATAGGGTTGCTATGAGTCAGAATCGACTCGACCGCACTGGGTTTGGTTTGGTTTATTTGGTTTTTGGTAAATACTTAAGAGCGAAATGGCTTGGTTAGGTGGTAAGTATATGTTTAACTAAGAAACTGTCAAACTATTTTCCAAAGTGGTTGTATTATTTTGTATTCCCATCAGCATCACAGGAAACCCTGGTGGCATAATGGTTAAATGCTACGGCTGTAACCATAAAGGTCAGCAGGTCAAATCCACCAGGTGCTGCTTAGAAACTCTATGGGGCAGTTCTGCTCTGTCCTATATTGTCTCTATGAGTCAGAATCAACTTGACAGCAATGGATTTGGTTTATCAACATTGTGTGAGAGTTCCAGTTGCTCCACATCCTCACCAACACTTGATATGGTCAATCTTTTTAATTTTAGACATTCTAATAGCTGTGTAGTGGTTTCTCGTTGTGGTTTTACTTCACATTCCGCTAACAACTACTGATGTTAAGCATCTTTTCATGTGATTACTTGCCATCCATGTGTCTTCTTTGGAGATGTGTCCAAATTTTTCACTCATTTTTTCATTGCGTTGTTTGCATTCTTATTATTGCATTTAAGAGTTCTTTATATATTCTAGATACAAGTCCTTTATCAGACAAGTGCGTTGCAAATAGTTTCTCCCACTCTCGCCTTTTCATTCTTTTTCCCAAGAGCAGAAATTCTTAATTTAGAAGTCCGATTTATGTTTTTTTTCTTTTATGAGTCATGCTTTTGATGTTGTATCTAAGAAATGTTAATTTCCATTTCCATTTTGGCCCTTGTTGCTCAGTGTGCAAAAGGCAGAGGGAGGTGGGTGGCAGGCAGGCAGATGGGCTTACCCTGGGTATGGGAAGGCCAGAGATGCTGGGGACCATCAGCTTAAAGATCCACGTTGCTGTTGCTGGGTGTGGTCAAGTCGACTCTGACTCATAGCGACTCCATGTGACAGAGCAGGACTGCCCCATAGGGTTTCCTTGACTGTAACCTTTACAGAAGGAGACCGACGGGCCTTTCTCTCCCTGCGAGCTGCTGCTGTTGTTAGGCGCCATCGAGTCGGGTCTGACTCATAGCGACCCTATATGCAACAGTCCTGCGCCATCCTCACAATTGTTATGTTTGAGCCCATTGTTGCCGACACTGTGTCTATCTATCTCTTTGAGGGTCTTCCTCTTTTTTTACTGACCCTCTACTTTACCAAGCATGATGTCCTTCTCCAGGGACTGATGCCTTCTGATAACATGTCCAAAGTATGTGAGATATAGTCTCATCATCCTTGCTTCTAAGGAGCATTCTGGTATTACCTCTTCAAAGACAGTCCACGGTATATTCAATATTCTTTGCCAACATCACAATTCAAAGGAGTCAATTCTCCTTCAGTCTTCCTTATTCATTCCCCAGCTTTCACATGCGGAGCCGCTGGGTGGGTTCAAACCTCCAACCTTTCAGTTAGCAGCTGAGCACTTAACCATTGTGCCACCAGGGCTCCTCTAGGGATCCATAGGGGAAGAAAAGCTGATGATGCCTTGAAATTTCCCAGGAAAATTGGGAGAGATTGTAGCTGCAACCAGGTAGCCTGGTGGGGTGGCAACTTTGGGGCTCAGATGCCCTTATCTCCTGCCATTCAAAGCCCACCTGGCGCTGAGTGTCTTGCCCTCACACAGGATGGCCATCTGTTCTTCGGCGGAGGCCAGTGCCTACAAGTGAACACGAGGCCCCACCCACCTGCAGCCCCAGGCCTAAGGTTCTGCCCTAGAAGCCCCCATATATGGAGGAAGTAGCTCAGCTCTTGCTGCTCCCTCTTCTCCCTGGTGTCCAGTTCAGGCCCGCCAGGTCCCTCACCTGTCCTCTTGGCCCCTCCTGGCCCCTGTGTCCTATCCACCCCCAACCCCAGGTGATTTGCTCCCCTCTCATCTTTGTTCCTTTCCTCTGCGTCTTTTTGTCCTTCCTTGGAATTTCTCTTCGCCTCCTGATGCCCAATGCCACGGCCCCATCCTGGACTCACCCCTTCCCTGCCCACCTTTGTCAACACAGAGAACTCAGACAAGGGGGCTAAGGTGGTGTGAAGGGCACTGGGGAAAAAAGAGGCAAGTGCTGGGATCCAGAAGTTACAAAGCTCAGCCCTCGGCAGTGGGGGGTCTCTCCCTTCCCTTGCTCCATCTTAGCAGCCTTTTGTAAAATCAGGACAATAATAGTCCGGCTGCTTGGTGGTTGTGCAAATTACACGGATTAATTCGGGTAAAGCACTTAAACCAGCACTGGACACAGAGTTGAGGTTCATTAAATGGGGAGGGAAGTGAATAAAGAAAGACTGCAACTCCCTGAAAAGTCTGCTTCGCCTCTGTTCTCCAGTCTGTCCTGCTGCTCTTCCCTTCATTTGTGGCCTCTCAAGTGGCTTTCTTGTCCTTCAGGACCTGGCTCTAAATGCCCCTTCTTCCATGAAGCCCTCCTGCATCCACGGTGTGAAATATGAGCAAAGGAAGGTATTCGTCTGATAAGGCTGTACGCATACCAGGCAGATACCCAGCGCTGCTCTAGGCCAGCCCCCCACAAACCCCTGCTCTAGGCAAAGCTTGGCTTTGCAGTAAGACTTACCTGGGGTTGATGGCTGGCTCAGTTGTATGACTTGGGAAAGTCGCTTAGCCTCTCTCAGCCTCAGTTTCCTCATTTGTAAAGTGGGAATAATACATGAAAACGTGCTTAACATTATTAAAAAGCCAAAACCAAAAAACCAAACCCGTTGCCATCGAGTCGATTCCAACTCATAGCAACCCTATAGGGCAGAGTAGAACTGCCCCCTGGGGTTTCTAAGGAGCAGCTGGTGGGTTTGAACTGCCGACCTTTTGTGTAGCAGCCGAGCTCTTAGACACTGTGCCACCACGGCTCCTAACATCATTAGTCATTTTAAAAAATTGTTGCCACCAAATGGTCAACAAATACTTTAAAAAAAAAAAAAGATGAGAATGTAAATGGGTAGGGAAAATAGGTTAATGGAAACTGAACAACCAGAAAACAGAAATAATGAGAATGTTCACGCATTGTGAAGAATATAACCAATGTCACTGAACAACATGTGTAGAAATTGTTGAATGGAAACCTAAACTGCTATGTAAACCTTCACCAAAAACGCAATAAAATATTATTTAAAAAAAAAAATAGAACCAAAAAAATTAGTTGCTGTTAAGCCCACTCTGACTCACGGGGACCTCATATGTGTCAGAGTACAACTGTGCTCCATAAGGGTTTCAGTGGCTGATTTTTCAGAACTAGGTCACCAGGCCTTTTCTTCCGAGGCCCCTCTGGGTCGACTTGAACCTCCAACCTTTCAGTTAGCAGCCACGTGCATTAACCCTTTCCACTACCCGGAGACTCCCATTAGTCACTGTTGTTGTTAGCCGCGGGTGAGTAGGCCCCCGACTCACGGCAGCACCATGCACCACTGGATCAGACTGCTGTGATCCATAAGGCTTTCACTAGCTGATTTTTCAGAAGTAGCTCACCAGGCCTTTCTTCCTGGTCTTAGTCTGGAAGCTCCACTGAAATCTGTTCAGTATCATAGCAACACGAAAGACTCCACTGACGGACAGGTGGTGGCTGTGTACAAGGTGCACTGACCAGGAATCAGACCCGGGTCTCCCACAGGGAGGCAGGTCCTCCTACACACGGCCCCACCCGCCACAGCAGCCAGGAGGAGAGAGGGGGCTCAGAGGACGTGGTCAGCAGAATAACGGCCCCCAAAGATGTCCATGCCCTAATCCCTCCCCCCCAAAACAAACCCATTGTTGTCAAGTCGATTCCGATTCCTAGCAACCGTATAGGACAGAGTAGAACTGCCCCATAGGATTTCCAAGGCTGTAAATCTTTCCAGAAGCAGACTGCCATACCTTTCTCCCGTGGAGCCACTGGTGGGTTCGAACCACCGACCTTTCGGTTAGCAGCCGAGTTCTCCACCACCAGGGCTCCATTCCCTAATCCCCAGAACCTGTGAATTCTACCACTGATCCACCAATTCTTCACCTACCTCGTTCAAGCCACTGTTACTTTAGGCCGCTGTTAGCGCAGCCAAATGTATACTCTAACTAACTCAGTAATATATGCTCATTAAAAAAGAGTGGGAGGACTTTGAAATGTGGCGTCTGGGGTCCTAAATGCTAACAAGCGGCCATCTAAGATGCATCAATTGGTCTCAACCCGCTTGCAGCAAAGGAGAATGAAGAACACCAAGGTCACACGACAACTAAGAGCCCAAGAGACAGAAAGGGCCACATGACCCAGAGACCTACATCATCCTGAGACCAGAAGAACTAGTTGGTGCCCGGCCACAATCGATGACTGCCCTGACAGGGAGCACAACAGAGAACCCCTGAGGGAGCAGGAGATCAGTGGGATGCAGACCCCAAATTCTCATAAAAAGACCATACTTAATGGTCTGACTGAGACTAGAGGAATCCCGGCAGCCATGCTCCCCAGACCTTCTGTTGGCCCAGGACAGGAGCCATCCCCGAAGACAACTCATCAGACATGAAAGGGACTGGACAGTGGGTGGGAGAGAGATGCTGATGAAGAGTGAGCTAATTATATCAGGTGGACACTTGAGATTGTGTTGGCATCTCCTGTCTGAGGGGGGATGGGAGGATAGAGAGAGAGGGAAGCTGGCAAAATTGTCACGAAAGGAGAGACTGGAAGGGCTGACTCATTAGGGGGAGAGCAAGTGGGAGTATGGAGTAAGATGTATGTAAACTTATATGTGACAGACTGACTTGATTTGTAAACGTTCACTTGAAGCTCAATAAAAGTTAATAAAAAAAAAAAAAGAGTGGGAGGAAAAAGTCAACCATAACCTCTCCACCCGAGGATAGCCACTCTCACATTTGGTTGTATTAATCTTTTTTTCTTTTCACGGGTTCCCCTGCCCCCATGGTTGTTTTTATTTATTTATTTTACAGTTTTTGTATCATTTCTTTTTGTAGTTTTATAACTTCATTTGATAATCAGCTGTTAGAAAGCAGTGGAGACAGGCACCAATGTGTAGAGCTTCTTTGGTGGATCTTAATCCTTATTGGAACCCCTGGTGACGTAGTGGTTAAGAGCTATGGCTGCTAACCAAAAGGTCAGCAGTTTCAATCCACCAGGCACTCCTTGGGAATCCTATGGGAGCAGTTCTATAGGATCACTATGAGTCGGAATCAACTTGACGGCAATGGGTTTGGTTTTTGGTTTTCATCCTTGTTACATTTTCTGGACCACCGCACATGGATGTGGTGTGGGACCGGATGTTCCTTATTCATTTGGCCCAACAGCTTTGCTGAGCACACAGCTGGCATTTCCATCTGCTTCACGACAAATTTCCGCATCTCCTCAATCACCTGAAGGGTTGCTTCTTGAAGCCAGCTCCATGGGTGCCTTGTGAACGTTGATGGTTTTTGATGATTACATTGGGCCCACTCAGATAATCCAGGATCATCTCCCCGTCTGATTAGAACCTTCTTTCCCCTTTGCCGTAACATTCACGGGTTATGGGCGGCCACACCAATGTTCTGGTCACCATCTCAAGAATGGCCTTCTGGCCATCTTGCTTTTCAGAGCCATCTAACTCCGGGCAGCAAGGAGGCTCAGAGTAGGACAAGCCAAGTCCTCTCTTTTGGGCCTCGCACTGCTGCCCTCAGGGCGCTTCCATGTACAAAAGGTCTGGGCCAGCCTTCTGCAGCCCCCAATCTGGGCAAGGCCAACCTGGCCATTTCCCGTCTGGCCCAGGAAACGCATGCCGCCTGGCATCCTTAGGCCTAGCCACCCTCTCTCCCAGACTCCAGGAGCCCTAACAGGCAGCTCAGATTCCCGTCTCCCTGAATACGGAACCTGGGCCAGCTTAACCTAATCAGCCTAACCACAGTGGGGAGCGAAGCCAGACCCCCAAAGCCAGGCCTGCCGTCATACTCACTGTGCCAGTATCACGAGACTTTTATCCAACTTTCTGTCATACACATTTTCACCTTTAAGGGCTATGCAATATTCCACAAAATATTTATCCCTATTGCTGGACAATAACATTGTCTCCCGCTTAGGTGTCTTGAGGAATAAAGATTTTATTATTATCACCATCATTATTTTATCTGGCAAAAATAGAATTTCTATGTCAAATCATGGAGCCCTGGTGGTGCAGTGGTTAAGAGCTCGCTGCCGACCAAAAGGTCGGCAGTTCAAATCCACCAGGCGCTCCTTGGAAACCCTATGGGGCAGTTCAACTCTGTCCTATAGTGTCGCTATGAGTCAGAACCGACTTCTCGGCAGCTAACAACAACAACGTCAAATCATACGAACATTTTAAGACCGCTAACATAAGCAAACATAAGCAAAGTGCTTTCCAAAAGAATTAAACCAATTCCCATTGCCACCAGCAAAATATGAGTGTCTGTCTTCCTGTATCCTTGTCAATATTGAACATTATCTTTTTTTTTTTAATTGCTAATCTTTTGGGTGAAGAAGTCCTTTCTCTTTCCTCTCCCTCTCTCCCTCCCTCTTTCTCTCATCCCCCTCTCTCTTTATTTCCCGTGAGGGTGAGGACAGACATTCCTCACCTGTCTGTGAACCACCTTTTATCTCCCCCGGAACTCATTACCTTTGCCCTAGTTTGCCCCTGGGCTCTCCCAGTGTTTTCTACCTGAGTGATTTCTGCATGCATTCCAGCCTCTTCTATCCCCTTCCTGGGAATCTTCCACAAATCAGGATCTTCTGTGTCTTCGGACCCTCCCAACCTCTACAAGTTTTGACCGGGCCACCACAGCCAGTTCTCAGACACGTCACTTCTCCTGGTTCCAGGCGCTGGCTGGATCCCGGAGACCTCAGGCCTGCGGGAGGCAGGGAGGGAGGCATTTGGCTGGACCAGTTCAGTGAGGAAGGGGCGGAGCTGGGCCACCTGAGCCCTCTGGGAAAACCGCCTCAACCTCTGAAGGCTCTGAGGCCCATGACAGGACTCCCACACCCTTTGCTGTCCCCAAGCCTCGGCCTGGTGGCCAGGGAGAGGAGCTGCCTCGGTCAGTGCCACATTGCCTCCCCAGCCGAGGGGGCGGCTGTTTGTGGAGACAGTGTAGGAAGCAGATGACAGCAGAGCATCACCCCAGTCTTTGGCTGTGGGGGACAAAAACCGCTAACGGAAAGTTCTTGGCTCACGTAACCAAGCTTGGGGAGGCAACCCACTGCCGTTGGGGAGGCAAAGTGGCTTTATTTCTTTCCTAGAGCCACACACTCAGCAGCTTAAAATAACACAAAGTTATTACCTCACAGTTCTGTGAGTCCAGGTTGGCTCGGCTGCTTTCTCTGCTCCAGGTTTTACAAGGTCAAAATCAAGGTGCCAGCCAGCTGGACTCATATTGGGAGGTTCTGGAAGAATCCACTTCCAAGCTCATTCAGGGTATCGTTGGCAGCATCCAGTTCCTTGATGTTGTAGGAACAGGGTCTCATTTCCTTTCTGGCTCCTAGAGGCCTCTTTCCTGTCCTTGGATGGGGTCTCTATATCTCAGAGCCAATTCAGTGACAGGTTCAATTCTTATCTTTGGAATATCTCTGGCTTTCTCGTCTTCTGATTCCAGCTAGAGAAAAGTTCTCTGCTTTTAAGGGTTCGTAGGATTAGTTTGGGTCCACCTGGGTAAACCAGGATAAAAACCAGTTGCCCTCAAGTCGATTCCAACTCATGGCAACCCCATGTGTTTCAGAGTAGAACTGCTCTCCACAGGATTTTCAATGGCTGCTTTTTTTCAGAAGTAGATTGCCAGGCCTTTCTTCTGAGGCCCTTTGGTTGGGCTCAAACCTCCAACCTGTTAGTTTGTACCACCCAGGGACTCCAACCAAGATAACCTCCCGATTTTAAGGTTTATGACATTAAGTATATCTGCAAAGCCCCTTTGGCCAAGTAAGGAAACACAGTCACAGGTTCCTGGGACTAGAACATGACATTTTGGGGGCCCATTATTCTGCCCACCGCAGGGCCCTGGCACCAGGATTCCAACCCTGTTCAGACTCCTGTTTCTTCATTTTTATCGCATGTCGACTTTTATTCTCTCCCGTTGCAGAGTGAAGGGGACAAGTGCGCATGGCAGGACACTCCCCAATACGTGCAGAGTCCCACCCTCCAAAGCCCCACGAACAGAGAGGAAAACACCCCCCCTCCCCCACACCAGTTTGAAAACCCCGGGGGAGACCCTGATGGGTCAGCTGGGGTCATAGACCAACCCCTGGGACCAAGCACATTGTCCAGGAAGGACAGGGTACAGGGTACTTGCCCAGCCTGGGGAGCTCCCACCCCTGGGCCAAGAGGGGTGAGATCTGTTACCCAGAGGAGAGAGTGCTGGGTACAAAACCAAGAAATTTTTTTGTGATCATTGTCACATGTCCCACGGGTAGAGCGCCTTCTACAAGGGCTTCATTCATGCCTTACTGCAGCCTCGGAGCCTCAGTTTCCGCCTCTGTAAAATGGGAATAATAATAACCTGTGCCTGGCAGTGGGGAAGCAGATACATGTGAGGAGGCCTCTGGCCAGAGCCTGGCAAGGGCTGCGGGGGCTTCTGGGGTTTGCCCCTACAGGTCCCTCTGGCTCTCCAACCCACCCCTCAGAGGACTCATTCTGGGTAGCTACGTCACAGGCAGACAGACATCTGGCGGGCAACAGCAGGAGCAGGGGCCGCCCAGAATGCACCTGGCCAGGCTATGGTCCGTGAAAGGAGGACCATTCAGGGCTGCTTGGACTGCAGCCGGGTGACGAGAGACAGGGAGCCCTGTGCTCCTGGTCCGGCCCCCACCTCTGAGGGCCTCTGCATGGGGCCAAGCTGCCAGGCGGGGAGGGGAGGCGCCAGGGAGTGAAGACTGAGCCAGTGTTTGAGGCCAAGGGGCTGAAAGGAGTCTGTGTGTACCCAGGCCGGCCACAGTAGGCAGGGCTGTGAGTCATGGTGGCTTGGGGGGAGGGTGAGCCTGGGCCCCCTGTCCCCCACCAGGGAGGCAACGTCCATATGTGTGAATGTGTGTTAGTGTGAGTTTGAACGTGTGTGCAGGGGGTGGGGAATATGCTTTGTAAATCTGTCTGTGCCACCCAGAGCTCCCTGGGAGGGTCACACCCTGGCACCCCTGAATATGGCTGCGGCTGCCCCTCCTCGCTGCCAGGGTCTCCTCCAGGCGGCCAATGCTGACAATTCAGTCTGTTTATTTCGCAATGTTGGGGACTCCTCCCCATGCGGTCTGCTCTGGGTGGAGCCCCGTGTGGTAGGACAGGAGGAGAGACAGAGGGACAGCTTGTGCAGGGTGGTGCTGGCCCAGGGAGGGGGCACTTATGCCAGGGCAGGAGGGGTTCAGGGAGGGGACATTTGAGGTGGGTTTTGACAGATGAGCAGAGGCCCACTCGCTGCAGAAGGGGGGAAGGGCATTTTGGCAGAAGGAAGCCGGGGGTCTTGGGGAATAGAAGGCCAGGGTTGAGGGAGTACAGGCTTAGGGGCAGATGCGAGGTGTTCAGGGCCTGTGGGCAGTGTCCAGAGGCTCCTGGAGGTAGGAGTGGGAACAAGCTGGAGGACCAAGGGATGGATCAAAAGATGCCATTCACGGACACAGTACGGGCCGACCTCGTGCTGAGCCCATTCACAAGGGCCTGACAGGCAGGGTTTCACCAGTAGCTGAAGGGCCGGTTGGAAGGAGCCCCCTCCACCTGGGAAAGACCATGGGCGTGTGTGTGTGTGTGTGTGTGTGTGTGTGTGTTAAGGTGTGCGTCTCTGTGTGTGTCTGGGTACCTCTGTGTGTCTGGGTGTGTGTGTATTTCCCTGAATATGTGTGTGTATGAGTGTGGGTGATTCGCAGTACATGAGTGGTGCCTCTGTGTTTCTCTCTCGGTATCTATGTGTGTATGTGTATGAGGGTTACATGTGTGTGTCTTTCCCTGAACGTGTGTACCTCATGTGACTGTGTGTGTGTGTCCCTCTGTGTGTGTGCACATCCCTGTGTGTGTGTGTGCCTATGACTGTGTGCGCACATCCCTGTGTGTGAGTGTGCTTGTGTCTGTGTGTGTGCACATCCCTGTGTGTGTGTGCTATGTCTGTGTGTATGCATGTCCCTGTGTGTGAGTGTGCCTGTGTCTGTGTGTGTGCATGTTCCTGTGTTGTGTGAGTGTGCCTGTGTCTGTGTGTGTGCACGTCCCTGTGTGTGTGTGAGTGCCTGTGTCTGTGTGTGCATGTCCCTGTGTGTGTGCCTGTGTCTGTGTGTGTGCACATCCCTGTGTGTGTGCCTGTGTCTGTGTGTGTGCACGTCCCTGTGTGTGTGTGAGTGTGCCTGTGTCTGTGTGTGTGCATGTCCCTGTGTATGTGTATGCTGTCTGTGTGTGTGCACGTCCCTATGTCTGTGTATGGATGTCCGTGTGTCTATGCATGTCCGTGTGTGTGTGTGTGCGCACGTGCGTACATGTGTATGTCTGTGTGTATGTGTCTGGGTCTGTGCTGGATATATGCCTGTGTGGGTCTTTGTGTGGGTTTGGGGGTGCGTGTGACTTTGTCTCTCTCTGCATGTGTGTGTGTATGTGTGTGTTCATGTGAGTGTGCCCGCCCACACCCATGCCCAGCAGGACCTGAGTGCAGCCCAGCTGGCCCGCATCTGGGGCAGCACCAGGAAAACACTGACCAGCTCCTTCCATCCCTGCTGGGCCCTCTCCACCCTGCCTCTGAAGAGGGACCCAGCCCCTGTGCCCTGGGGCTCTTTGGGCTCCAGCTTCTCTCTCTGGCTGCCTGGCTCCACTCCACTTGACTGGTTCCCACACCCACAAAACCATGGGTGGCCTTGTCTGTCCCCAGACCAACCATTAGGGCCCAGGCACAGGAAAGGGACCAGAGAGCTACCCATTCCCAAAGGGAGCTGTGTCCGCCCTCCACTGGCCAGCCTGGAGAGAAGGCTTTGTCAGGAAGCCTGTGGAGACATTTCCCCCACAGCCACCACCCCTTCTTTCTTCTTTCTGGGATGCTGAGTCTTTGGGGTTTGTTCTGGAGGATGATCTGAGGGTCCAAGGGGGCTTGGCATGAGTGGAGGACAGGCCCAGGCATCTCTGCAGCTGCTTTGAGCAGACCTCCAGAATGGTGCTCTTTCTGCATTTGTTTGAGAATAGCGGCTTCATCTGAGGGATCGGCCCCCCTGTTCCCATGAGGATACTAGTCCCAAGATCATGCCCCATCCACAGAAAGGGACATATGACCTGGCCTGGTCAATCATGGTACCCCAGTTCCCCTGTCCATGATCATTGGCCCAGGTCTGAGCACACGACTGAACATAGACCAATCAGAGTCCTTCCCTGAGATTTTATATACAGAGATCTTGTTTTGTTTTCTTTTCGGCTGCCCTTGAGTCAGTTCTGACTCATTGCAACCCCATGTGCATGATAGTACAACTGCACTCTGCCGGGTTTCCAATGGCTGATTTTTCAGAAGTAGATTGCCAGGCCTTTCTTCTGAGGTGCCTCTGGGTGGACCCCAACCTCCAGCATTTAGGTTAGCAGCCAAGACCGTTAACCATTTGTACCACCCAGGGACTCCATGAAGAGATCAGGACAAAGAAAAACTCTCTTTCCTCTGGGGTCCCCAAGATGGAATAATAAATGCCTACAGCCGTCTGTAACCCTGCCTCCTCCCCTGTGGACAGTAGGAGGGTTGTGTGAGGAAAGGGAATGAGAGGGATTTCCACTTATGTTGTTGTTAGGTGCTGTCGAGTTGGTTCCGACTTATAGAGACCCTGTGTACAACAGAACAAAACACTGCCCGGTCCTGCACCATCCTCACAATCATTGCTATGCTTGAGCCCACTGATGCAGCCACTGTGTCAATCCATCTCTTGAGGGTCTTCCTCTTTTTCAATGACCCTCTACTTTTACCAAGCATGATGTCCTTCTCCAGGGACTGTTCCCTCCAGGTAAAGTATCCAAAGTACATGAGACATGGTCTCACCATCCTTGTTTCTAATGAGCATTCTGGCTATACTTCTTTCAAGACAGATTTGTTCTTTCTTTTGGCAGTCCGTGGTATATTCAATACTCTTCACCAACACCATAATTCAAAGGAATCAATTCTTTTTCAGTCTTCCTTATTCATTGTCCAGCTTTCCCATGCATAGGAGGCAATTGAAAACACGGTGGCTTGGGTCAGCCTCACCTTAGTCCTTAAAGTGACATGTTTGCTTTTTAACACTTGACTCCATCCATGTCATTAAGATTGACTCTGCTTCGGGGAGGCAGGTATTCCCTAGTCATCTTTTGAGTGCCTTCCAACCTGAGGGGCTCATCTTCCCGCGGTATATTAGACAATGTTCTGCTGGCTAATTCTTTTCAAAAGTAGACCACCTGGTCTTTCTTCCTCGTCTGTGTTAGTCTGGAAGCTGGATTGAAACCTGCCCACCATGGGTGGCCCTGCTGGTATTAGAATACTGGTGGCAGAGACTCCAGCATGAGAGCAACATGCAAGCCCCCACAATATGATGAACTGACACATGCATGGGGGATTTCCACTTATCTAAGCTAATAAATCCCTCCACATGAGCTACTTTGAGTTGAGTTTCTGTCACTCGCAGCCAGAGAAGTTCTGGGTAATCGCTGCCCCAGGCCATGGGCCTGGGTGTCCAGGATGCACAAGCCCATTCTTGCCTGGCCCTGAACCCCCCTCATTGTTCCTTTCTGGGTTTCTCAGATCTGCACAGAACCTGGGGCCACTCTTTTCCACTCGTCTCAAGCTCCTACACCCCCTCTGCTTCTCAGCAGCCACCTACTGAAGTCTCTCATCTCTTGCCTTCTCTGCTTCCAATTCCCTCCCTAGATGCCATTATGGGTTAAAAAAAAAAAAAATGTCCTCCCAAAAAGATATATTCAAGTCCTAACCCCAGGTACCGGTGAATGTGACCTGATTTGGAAATAGGGTCTTTATGGATGTAAACAGCTTGAGATGGCAACATACCCGATTGGAAGGGCCCCAGATCCAAAGATTGGTGTCCTTATAAGGGAGACATGGAGACACAGACACACAGAGGCAGGCACACCATGTGAAGAGGGAGGCTGAGGCTGGAGGGACGTGTCTACAAGCCAAGAAACGCCAAAGCTCGACAGCAGCCACCAGAAGCTAGGAGAGAACCATGGGACGGATTCTCCCCGAGAGCCTTCAGAGGGAGCATGGCCCTGCTGACACCTTGAGTTTGGACTGCCAGCCCCCAAAGTGTGAGAGAACAAATTTCTATTGTTTTAACCCACCCAATTTGTACTAATTTGTTACAGCCACTCTAGGAAAATAAGACAGCTGCCTCCCCATTCTGTCTTCCTTCTCCCCTGTCTTGAGAGAAGAAATGCACCCCCTCTGGCCCTTGCCCAAGGGTAGCTGAGAAAGCTGGAACTTGAGAACTCAAAGTCAGTCATTCCCAAACCTGCCTGGATACCCGAATCACCCGAGAAACATTGGAAAAATACAGATGCCCAGGAATCACTACTTGAAAACATCTTCCTTGGTCATGACAATATCATCTTGTTGCTGAGTCTTGGCTTCATCAGGATTTGGCCTAGGAGGGCAGTGGGGCTTCCAGCAGCAAGCTGTTGCCCCGTGTTCCTTGCATGAGGACCCTGCAAGAAGCCCCTTGTTAACGTCTCCATTCTCTGCTCAACCCCTTGTGACTGGGCTTCCTTTCAGTCGGCTCTTCCCTGGGACAAGTAGACTTCTGAGACTCTAAACCAGACACCCAGCTTTGAAGGACACTGTCCCCGCTACTCCCCTGATCCCCTCCCATCCCCTGCTCCCCCCACCTCTGCCTGCTCTTCTTCCCACCCCTGAAATGGAGGACTCATTGCCGGGGAAAGATGTTCTCTTCCTCACTTTCTCTATCCCTGTCTTTCTTGCCATAGATCCAGATCCTGCCCAGACAGGGTGGGGAGGTAGTGACAACAAAACCCAACACCAAACCCATTGCTGTCAAGCAGATTCAGACTCCTAGCAACCCTATAAGACAGAGCAGAACAGCCCCATGGGGTTTCCAAGGCTGTAACCTTTACAGAACCAGACTGCCACATCTTTCTCCAACAGACAGGCTGGTAGAGCCCAACTGCTGACCTTTCAGTTAGCAGCTGAGCTCTAAAGCACCGAGCCACCAGGACACTTTGAGGGGGTGGCTGGGGGTGGGGGGAGGTAAGGGGAGGAGCAGACAGGGTGTGTGTCTCATGTTTGTGCCTGGCCTGAGGGGTGCACCCTTGGCTGGCAGCACTGGGGTCCTTTCAGGCCCCTTGGGGCTGCCCTCAGGGTGGGTCTGGTTGTCTGCAGTGACCACCCGTGGTCTCCAATGATCAGAGGTAGGCGAGGAGGATAGATAGTTCTCACCCCACACCTTCTCACCAGGTCCTACCTTACAATGAAATCAAGTCTCAGACCAGATGCTACCCTACCTCACGTTCAACATCTGTTAGCAAGAAACACAGACATCCTGCCACTTCCCACAGGCTCGGCAGGCCCTGCTGTCCTCTCACTCCTTTTGCAGGACAGCTTCTCTCCAGGGCAAATTCAAGGACAAGCAGCAGAAGGTTCACTAACCTTCTATGAGGCCATTATGTGGGGGGACCCAGGACCAATTCGAGAAAGTTCTACACCCAGGGCACCTCCTCATGGGATTCTCAACCTCATTCAGGCACAGGCGGAGGGGTTTGGGCAGTATTCTGATGCTGGGGCAGGTGGCCCTCATTAAGACTCCCTGATGCAAGTGTAGATGGTACCCATGAAGCGCCGGCTGAGCTGCCCGAGTGTAGATTTGGGTTCCGGGTCTCGAAGACACGACCTAGCATCAATTCGTTCACTCCCTAAGCATCACCTTAAACTGGAGCGAGCACAGCCAGGGCTGTCAGAGTGTCAGCCTCTACCCAGGACCCCCTCTGGACTCTCTTCAAGGTGCCCAGGGCTCCTCAAGCCCAGTTTTCATTTTCGGTTCTTCTTTCTGGCCTAAGGCAGTCTCCACCTTGTTGGCTGGCCCATGCCTGACCCAGCCCTCCTTGTGGTTGTGGCCAGGTCAAACCAGCAGGGCAGGAAGGTATGAGATAAAGGATAGTGGGGGGGGGGCTGAGGAGGGAGAGGGGAGGGGGAGAGGGGAGAGGGAGAGGAGGGGGATGGGAGGGAGGGAATGGGGAGGAGGAGGGGAAGGGAAGGGAGGGGAGAGGCAGGAAGAGGGTAGGGAGTAGGGGGAGAGAGGGTGGGACAGAAGAGGGAGGAGATGGGGGAGGGAGAGGATGGGACAGAGGAAAGGGAGGGTGAAGGAGGGGGTGAGGAATGGGGGAATGGAGAGGGTGGGGAGGAGGGGGGGAAGAGGACCAGGATGGGGTGGGGGGTGCCAAGGGAAGGGGGTACTGGGGTCTGTAGCTTCATCACCTGGGCTGTGCCCGAAGCCAGGGTGGGAATGGGGGTGAGGGGTGAGGGGTGAGCAGGGGGCAGATTTCAGCATCAGAGCCCTACTTCTGTGGGGACTGGCTGGCAGGCCTCCCTCCTTAGGGGCCTGGAAGGAGGCCGCTCTGCCCTCGGGGCTGCACAGGTGGAGTGGGCCGGACTAGTCACTGTGCTCCCTGGCAGGGATGACAGCTAAAGCTGAGGAGAGCCAGGCCGTCCTCCCACACATCCACCTCGCCCCACCCAGTTGAGATGCAAGTATTTAATTGTCGTTTATTTCCTCATTCTGAGTTGGCCCTAGGCACAGGTCAAATGCATCCCTAACGACAAACTTCATTTCAATCAACCAGATTCGCCCTGACAAAGACCTATACCCCTTCCCATTGCACCTAGGAGGTTCTGGGTCCAAACATTACCAGCAGCTGTAAGTCATGATGCTCACCACATAGGAGACACTGATCAGCTCATTCCACCCACCCTGTGGTGGCAGGAAATTGAGGTCTCAGGGGATCTGCCACTTGCCCCTAGTGACAACCAGGAAGTGCAGGGCCCTGACCCAACCCTGGCCATCTAGCTCCCCAAGCCTGGACTCAAAACCCCTTCTCAGGGGACAGCTGCATGTTTGCTCCTTACCAGACACCTGAGGAGACCCACAGCATCAGAGAGAGGTGGGCAGTTCTCAGCAGGCACCTTGTACAGGTGTGGAGGTGGGGGGGGGCATCTAGGCTGGCCCTCACCTCTGTTCTTCCTCAACGTCACACTTAAAGGACAACCCAAAAGCCTGGGCAGTGGAGTGAGGTGCTTGAGGCCCTGTGGGGTCAGGTAGCCAGGGCCAAGCTGGGATGGGAGTGGGGGGCAGTGGGGCTGTGAGGGCCCTCAGCAGCAGGGAGCAGGTCAGTGGGATTTTAGGCTGCAGGTCGCACCTTCTCCTGCTCTTTGCCCTGGAGAGCCATTCATTGCTAAGGCCAACTGGCCCCAAGGCTGGCCCCCAGAATTCTGCCTGGAAGGCCTTTGATCAGAGTTTACAACATTCTAGAACATTCTATTTTTCTTCTTCCTCCAAGGGGCCCTTGAACTTCAAGGGGCTGAGAGTGCTCCTCACTCCAGTCTCACAAGCCTGGGACCCAGCTTGGTTAAAGCAGCCAGGGGCCTTCAGAAGCTTTTTACCACCTGCTCTGACTGCACCTGGGGACCTCCTATTCACATTGTTCCTGAGAGAAGGGCTTGAGGAAAGCTCAGGGCTGGCCTCCAGAGTCAGGCAGGCCTCAGGGTTTGCTAACTAACAAACTACTGGACCCTGCCCCGTGGACTTTCTTTTCTCTGGGCTTCCATTTTCTCATTTGTAAACTGGGAATAATAATACAGGTAGTCCCTGATTTATGATGGGGTTCTGTTCCCACAACAAAGTCGTAAATTGGTTCTGACACAAGTCGAATTCCTCTTTTTTTTTTTTTTTAAGTTTTTATTACTATTGCTTTTTATTATCAGTATCTTTTTTCTCTAAATTTTATTTATTTTATTGTTGTTGTTGAGAATATACACCCAAAACAACACCAGTTGAACAGTTTCTACACATTCAATTTAGTGACATTGATTACATTCTGTGAGTTGTGTAACCATTCTCAGCCTCCTTTTCTGAGTTGCTCCTCCCTCTTTAACATAAACTCACTACCCCCAAAGTTTCTATTTAATCTTTCAAGTTGCTGTTGTCTATTTGATCCCACATAAAAAACGAAAACCAAACCCGCTGCTGTTGAGCCAATTCCGACTCATGGCGGCCCTATGGGAGAGGAGAACTGCCCCATAGAGTTTCCAAGATGCTCCTGGTGGCTTCAAACTGCAGATCTTTTGGTCAGAGCGTTAGCACTTAACCACTGTGCGACCAGAGTTTCCAACTCCATACAGGTAGTTCTTAAAAGAGCATAACGCTCAAGACAGACCTTTTTAACTACATAGGGTCGCTATGAGTCAAAATTGACTGGACGGCAGTGGGAATGGGTATGGAAGCTAAGCTATTGTTTGGTTTTAAGATGACTTCAGGGGATGTTTTGGTTTAAGGTTTAAAGACTATCTCAGGGCAATAGTTTCAGGGGTTCATCTATCCTCCATGGCTCTAGAAAGTGTAGAGTCCATGAGTATTTTGCAACTCTGTTCTGCATTTTTCCCCTTTTGATCAGGATTCTTCTATGAAATCTTTGATCAAAATGTTCAGTAATGGCAGCCAGGCCCCACCCAGTTCTGGTCTCACAAAGGGCCGTAGTAAGGGTAACGAGCACCCGGAGGCAGCCTCTAAATTGTACCCCTCCCACATTTCAGCACCCAGGGGCAATCTCTAAGTTGTGCACCCACCCCAAATTTCAACATTAATAGATGTTGATAGTGGTGACGAAATGGACGAGCCTAGCACACTCACAGCCCTTGCAGGGTTCCCTGCACTGCCCGCATCCCAGGCACAGGCAGGCTTGACGGGCAGCCTCCCTGGGTCGGTGGATCATCCCGACAGACACTGAAAGCCACAGCAGCAGAGAGCATCACCAAAACATGGCTAAAGCAAGCACGGGCTTTCTGGAGCAGCTCAAGTCCTACATAGTTTCGTCTTGGATGTAACCCTGGACCATGTGGTGTCACCCCCTCTGACAGTGTCACCTGGTTCAGTTCACAACCCCCACACCCGTCTAGTGATGTAACTGCTCTCCCTTGGACTCGCGCCACCCCCCCCGCCCCTCCCTCACTATACCTCTGGTCTCATAGCAAAGGAGGCAGTTGTTCTTGGAGACAATTAACCACACATTCCATTCTTTGTTATTTTTAAATGCCATTGAGTTAGTTCCAACAGAACAAAACACTGCCCAGTCCAGTGCCATCCTCACAATCATTGCTATCTTTGAGCCCATTGATGCGGCCACCGTGTCAATCCATTTCCTTGAGTATCTTCCCCTTTTTCACTGACCCTCTACTTTACCAAGCATGATGTCCTTCTCAGAGACTGGTCCTTCCTGATAACATGTCCAAAGTACGTCAGATGAAAACTCACCATCCTCATTTCTAAGGAGCATTCTGGCTGTACTTGTTCCAGGACAGGTTTGTTCATTCTTCTGGCAGCCCATGGTATATGCAATATTCTTTGCCAACACCATAATTTAAAGGCACCAATTCTTCTTTTGTCTTCCTTATTCATTGTCCAGCTTTCATACGCATGTGAGGCAAGTGAAAAAATGCCAGGGCTTAGGTCAGGAGCACCTTAGTCCTGAAAGTGACATCTTTACTTTTTAACACTTTAAAGAGGTCTGTTGCAGCAGATTTACCCAATGCAATACGTCATTTAATTTCTTGACTGCTACTTCTGTGGGCATTGATTGTGGATCCAAGTAAAACGAAATCCTTAACAATTTCAATATTTTCTCTGTTTATCATGATTTTGTTTATTGGACAAGTTGTGAGGATTTTTGTTTCCTTTATGTTGAGATGTAATCCATACTGAAGGTTGTAGTCTCTGATCTTCATCAGTAAGTGCTTCAAGTCCTCTTCACTTTCAGCAAGCAAGGTTGTGTCATCTGCATATCACAGGTTGTTAATTAGTCTTCCTCCAATCCTGATGCTGTGTTCTTCAGATAGTCCAGCTTCTCATATTATTTGCTCAGCATACTGACTGAATAAATTTGGTGGAAGGATACAACCCTGACACACACCTTTCCTGATTTTAAGCCATTCCGTATCCCCTTGTACTGTCTGAACGACTGCCTCTTGGTCTATGTATAGGTTGCTCACGAGCATTTAAGCGTTCTGGAATTCCCATTCTTCACAACGTTATCCAAAATTTCTCATGATCCACACAGTCCAATGCCTTTGCATAGTCAATAAAACACAGGTATTTTTTAAACATCTTTCTGGTATTCTCTGCTTTCAGCCAAGATCCAATTGACATCAGCATTCCACGGTCTCTTCTGAATCCGGTCTGAATTTTTGGCAGTCCCTTGTTGATGTGCTGTTACAACCGTTTTTAAATTATCTTCAGCAAAATTTTACTTACACATGATATTAATGATATTGTTCTATAATTTCCACATTCTGTTGGATCACTTTTCTTTGGAATGGGCATAAATATGGATCTCTTCCAGTCAGTTGGCCTTGAAGCTGTCTTCCAAATGTCTCGGCATAGGCGAGTGAGCGAGTGAGCGCTTCCAGCGCGGCATCCGCATCCATTTCCATCTCCATCGGTATTCTGTCAGTTCCTGAAGCCTTGTGTTTGGCCAATGCTTCCAGTGCAGGCTGAACTTCCTTCACTACCATCAGTTCTAGATCATATGCTGCCTCCTGAAATGGTTGGAAGTCAACCAAATCTCACATGCCATATCCTCCCCCTATTTCTGACTCTTCTTTCTCTGTTGCTCCAGGTGAATAGAGACCAATTCTGCCTCGGATATCCGATTGGGAGCTTTTAAGACCTCAGGCATTACACGAGGAAATAGGAGGTAGAACAGAAGGACCAGATACATTATCAGGCCAATTAACTGGGATATTATCAAGGGCATATTACCTAATAAGCAAACTAGTCATGGGCTTAATTTAATAATCTGTAGTGCATAATTTCACATGGACTTCAGCACATGTGACAATGTGCACTACAGATTAGTAAGTAAGCACAATGAGGCCTGTGCTTACTGCTTACTGTAAACCAGTGGGACCAGTGCTTACTGGTTAATTTGCCCCAGATGATGTCATATTATCAGTAAATCTGATCTTTGGACACCTGCGATTGAACAGCTGAGAATGACAACAGCAGTAAATTACAAGCTGTAGAACACTGTATGTAGTATATATTACTAACAGGTATCAAAAAAAAAAAAAAAGTTGGACGCAAGTTCAGTAGCTCGAATGCTCATAAAGTGGGTGACTGTAATAGTACGCGTCCCTAGGGTTAAGTGAGTCCTTGACAAACAGTACTTGGCACACTGTAACTCGCTTGAATGCTAGCCGTTGCATATGGGACCTTGAAATACTTCCATTTCCATCCTATGAATACATTTGAGCCCCTTACTGTATGCTCAGTACTGTGACAGCAACAGGACAAGACCAGAGCAGACACCTGAGTGTCAGCAGAGTGGCCAAGCTTGGAGGGTTCTCTAAAACACCTAGTTGGGGACCTATATCATCCAGACCCTCCTGGCCCTAGAATGTCCCTTCTGTGTCCTTGATTGTCTGCCTATAGCCCACTCCCTGGAACACATTTTGACAAAGGGCTGGGGAGAGAGAGGGTTTGAGTGAGTATTTGCCGATGATGAAAAGAAACCAGCGTTAAGTCCAGGAAGACAGTCGGGCCCCCAGACAGCTCAGTCTCGGCCAGCCTGAGGGCAGGACCAGCAGACAGGCCTTCCCTTGGTGGGGGAACCCCAGAGGTGGGGGGGGACCCCACGGGTGGGGGACCGCTGGGGTCACAGAGAAGGGTGGGGAGTGGGCTTTGCTCTCCCAGCCCCAGCTCTCGCAGGTCCGACCCCAGTGGCCTGTGGGTGTAAGAGGGAGTCTGTCTGGAAAGTGAGAAGGGGGAAAGGGTAGAAGGAGGTAGGGGGCAGGGGGACGAAAAGGAACCTCCTGTCTGCTTCTGCCCCCCACCCGGGAAAAGTCAGAGTGGGCCCAGAAGGGAATGGTGAGGCCCTGGGGGCGCGCGGGCGGGGCGGGAGTGGAGCGGGAACGTGGCGCGGCGCCCGGGAAGGGCCAGGGCCCGCGGGGAGGTCCCGACTCAGCCGGCTACTCAGAGTCCGGCCGGGGGACCTGGGGCGGTTCTGCGCGTCTCTAGAGCCTCGGGCTCCGCTTCGGAGAAATGGGGGCAGCCCGCGGCGGCCGGCCGGGGCGCGAAGGGGTTAACGCACCTGGGCGCCTGCCCCTGGGCCCCTCCCCAGCGGGGGAAGAGGAAAGTGGCCGCGGGGGCGCGGCCGGCCTCCGCCCCCGCCCCGCCCCCGCCCGCGTCCCTGCCACCCGCCATCCCCGCGCGCCCAGCTCGCCGCTCCGCAGTCCCCGCCGGCGGTCCCTGGAGCTGCCCCGCGCCCCGCTCGCAGCCCCGCCGGGCCGCCATGTCTCTGTGGTGAGTAAGGGGCTGGGGGCCCGGGACGGGGGTTCCCGGCTTCTCCCTCCAGCCCGAGCTGGGGGACACGCGGGCGGCTCTCGGGGACCGGGCTGCGCGCCGGGGTCTGGCCGGCCCCTGTGCCCCGGGCCGGCCGCCTCGCGCGGGCGGCGTCCGGAGATGCCCGCGTGCGCGGCGGCGGCACCCGCCTCTCCGCGCGGTGACCGCGGACTGTGCCCCGGGACCCGGAGGCCCCTCTCCCTGACCCACGTCCTGGGGTACCCAGACTCTCCTCCGGGGCCCTGGGTTTGGGGAGCCCGGGTCTCGCCGGCAGCGGGCGCCCACCTCCCATTCGGCCGCTCTCAGGGACCCCCGAGGGCCACCCACGTCCCGGGCGACCCCGACCTCCCGTCCCCTGTGGCTCTTCTGCCTCCAGAGAGGGAGCCCTGGCCACCGGCCTGGCCCTTGGCCCCCTCCTCCTCTTGCCTCCCCTGCGGGCATTTCTCTTCCTAATGGAGTGGGGTGGCCAGGTGGCACTGCCGGAGCAGAGGGACCGCTCCACGGCCCCCGGGGGTGCACCTCCTTGGTCCTGGTTCCGCGCCTGGCCTTGAGGGGCAACGCTGAAACCCCCACACCCGAAGCCCTCTGTTTTCTGCCCTGGAAAGGTCCTGCCTTGGCTTACAGCCCATGGAAGCACCTGAGGTAACCCGGTCTTCCTTCGCCCCAATGCACTGAAAACCTCAGGGCTGGATGGAAAAAATGTCGCTCGGTGGGCTCAGCCTTCACTCAGCCTGGATATCTGGGCCCTGCGAGCCCCCTGTCTTGAGGTCACCCCGGCTTCTCCACAGTTTCTTTCCTCCACTGCCCTGCACCTCCCCCTATGGAGGTCAGTGGCATCACCCTGAGGGCCAGGCACTCGCAGGCCACCATTTTCTGGCGGGCCCTTTCTCGGAGCCCTGAGCCCTCTGTCTCTAGAGGTGAGATCAGGGCAGGCTGCTCCCAGGGTGTGAGCTGAGGTGAGGGGGCCTGGAGGCCAGGGGCTCAAGCCTGGGCCGGGCCAGGGCGCCTGGCAGAGAGCTCCGATTTCTGCTTCTGGAATGGTCGGTCACCTGGGCAAGGAGGGTCCCTGGAGAGCTGGGGGTCAGAAAGTGTTCTCCTGGAGCAGTAGAACTGGGGGTGCCTTCTCTCCTAGTGGGACATTGAGGAGGAGGGGCAGTGGTCATGCTAGGGGAAGCCTGCTGCATTTCCAGGCCTTTGTCATCCATGAGGAAACCCTGGTGGTGCAGTGGTTAAACTCAATGGGGCGGTTCTACTCCGTCCTGTAGGGTCGCTATGAGTCGGGATTGACTTGACAGCACTGGGTTTGGTTTTTTTTTTTGATCATCCATGAGGACTATCGTCATTGTTGGGTCAGATGGGCCAGGGAGCGGGGTTCTTTAGGTCCCAAGCTAAGGCTGGCTTCCCTGTTCTGTCAGAGAATTTCTGAGCTCCCAGCTGCGGATAAGGTACTGTCTTTGCCCATCCCTGCCCCAATAGCCTAAGTTTGCACAGGGAAGTGAAAGTAAATGGGGAGTGCCTGTGCTGAGGGCAAGGTCAGAGGTCACCAACAGGAAGTCATCCCCATAGAGTCACAGGATCCCCGACTGCCAGGCACTGCATACAGCCCCCCAAATCTTGTGTTATGATTGCTATTTTGGTGAAGAAAAAATTAGGATTTGTAGAGGTTAAGTGAGATCCACTCAAAGTCATTTAGCTTGTAAGTGACAGGGCCAAGCAGCAGCCCAACTCCCCAGTGTAGTGTTTAAGCTCTGTGCTGTGTGGCCCCCCTGGCCCTTGAGGAGGGAGGCCTGGGAGGGGGTGCCAGGAAGCAGGACCCTCTTGCAGCTCAGGGGCCCCGGGACTTGGATCTGTCTCCAGGGTCCACTTAGTCATCTGGGGCCGACCAGCCTCTGTATAAGGGCTGCGGGGAGAGTCACAGGGGCTCAGCCCTTAGCTCTCTCCTCTGCTTCCCCCCATAGGAAGAAAACGGTCTACCGGAGTGTGTGCCTGTCCCTGGCCCTGCTGGTGGCCGTGACTGTGTTCCAGCGCAGTCTGACCCCCGGCCAGTTTCTGCAGGAGCACCCACCACCCACCTTGGAGCCACAGGAGGCCCAGAAGCTGACTGGACACCTGGTGAATCTTAATAGCTTCTGGAAGAGCCCAAAGGAAGTGGCCATCCCCACCCCTACAACCTCACAGGGGCCTAAGTTCTGGGACGTGATCACCACCAACTGCTCAGCCAATGTCAACTTGACCCACCAGGCGTGGTTCCGGGGCCTGGAGCCACACTTCCAGCAGTTTCTGCTCTATCGCCACTGCCGATACTTCCCCATGCTATTGAACCACCCGGAGAAGTGCAGGGGTGATGTTTACATGCTAGTGGTTGTCAAGTCGGTCATCACACAGCATGACCGCCGCGAGGCCATCCGCCAGACCTGGGGCCGTGAGCAGGAGGTGGCCGGCGGGAACGGTGGTGTGGTGCGAACCCTCTTTCTGCTGGGCACGGCCTCCAAACAGGAGGAACGGGCTCACTACCAACAGTTGCTGGCCTATGAGAACCGTCTCTATGGTGACATCCTGCAGTGGGACTTTCTTGACAGCTTCTTCAACCTGACCCTCAAGGAAATCCACTTCCTCAAGTGGCTTGACACCTTCTGCCCCAACGTCCACTTCATCTTCAAAGGCGACGATGACGTCTTTGTCAACCCCGCCAACCTGCTGGAGTTTCTGGCTGACCAGCAGCCCCACGAGAACCTGTTCGTGGGTGATGTGCTGCAGCACGCCCGGCCCATCCGCAGGAAGGACAACAAATACTACATCCCCACCGCCCTGTACAGCAAGGCCACCTACCCGCCCTACGCTGGCGGTGGCGGCTTCCTGATGGCTGGCAGCCTGGCCCGGCGCCTCCACTACGCCTGCGACACCCTGGAGCTCTACCCCATTGATGACGTCTTCCTGGGCATGTGCCTGGAGGTACTAGGCGTGAGGCCTGTGGCCCATGAGGGCTTCAAGACTTTTGGCATCTCCCGGAACCGAAACAGCCGCATGAACAAGGAGCCCTGCTTTTTCCGCTCCATGCTCGTGGTGCACAAGCTGCTGCCCCCCGAGCTACTGGCCATGTGGAGGCTGGTGCACGGCAACCTCACCTGCTCTCGCAAGCTCCAGGTGCTGTGACCCTGGCCAGGCCCCCAGAATAGGCCTGGGCACGTGCACTGGGGCTGGAGCCACAGTGCCGGGGAAGTAGACGGACTTTGGCCTGACATGCCGTTGGATGTGGTGGGGAGCAGATAGCTGAAGGAGCCCCACCCTATGTGAACACTTCCCAGAAAGTGAGGCCGAAGCCCAGAAACTGTTGGAATAGACTGGAGAAGGTCACTGGGGAGGCAGCCCTCCACCTGGGGCCCACTGCCTGGCCCCTCTGACCTGGGCTGAGCCTGGCCTCGGACAGGTCTGTGGCTGCCCTCGTATCCCCACCAAGATTCTGCTTCTGGGAAATGCCTCAGTCTCCCCGCAGAGCCCGGCTTGGAGTAGCGGTCTTTCAGGAGAAGCTCAGCCCTGTGCAGGCTCACAGGCTGCCCACAATCCCCTTGGTCTCCTGGGAGATGGTGCCTTGGAAGCCCCTTGGAACACCTGGCTTCACTCCTGGCTGTGTCCTTGGATGCCCCACCTGCCCCCTGCCCCTGGAAGGCACAACAGCCACTCTGACTACCTCAGCGCTCCTCAGAACCTCGGGACAGGCTGCATCCCTCTCCGTCCCACCCCGACGCAGGGCAGAAGAGCAGCGCTCTGGCCCCCACAGTCCAGGTGTTGCCTGACCCCCCACCCAAACTGCACGGCCCTCCTGCAGCCTCCCTCCCCACCGAGGCCCAGCTCCCTGGCCGGAAACCAGTCGGTTTGGCCCTGGAAGTGGACATTCTTCTCTCACTGTGAAGTTTTATTTATGAAGAATTTGAAGGAAGAAGGCTCCATGCCTCAGGAGGTGGTGGTCATCCCCCTGACCCTTCCTGCCGTATTATAATAGATGCCACCTCCCTCCACCACACCCACAGCACCCTCACACCCCCTCCAGTGCCCTCCCCTGCCTGCACCCCCCACTTCTCCAGGGCCTGGACACACCAGCGTTTGCCTCTGAAGGGATGGGGCTCAGGCCCAGGATCCATAGGAGTGGACGCAGAAGGATGCCACTTCCTATCTCGGCGCAGTCACTTGGGTAAAAGTCAAGGCCTCCCCTCTGTTTTCTCAATAAAAGGGAACTGTGGTTTTTTCTGCTGTGACACTTCCTGTTCCAGACCCATGGAGGGCCCAAATGGGACCCAAGATGCCTGAAGACACAGCTTGTGCCTTCTTGTTCCTGGCTGGGGGTATACAAGGACCCTGGGAGGAGGCCCCTGGGCAAGGTCTTACCCATTGCCGTCCAACTCACACTGACACTATAGGACAGAGTAGACCTGCCCCACAGAGTTTTCCAAAGAGCATGATGGATTCGAACTGCTGACCTTTCTGGTCAATAGCTGTAGCTCTTAACCACTACACCACCAGAGTTTCCAAGCAAGGCCTTTAAGGGAGCATTAAAGTGGAGGCCACAGGGTCCAGGCAAGGAAGGTACCCCCTCCCTCATGCCCCATCCCCAAAGGGTAGCTGAGGCTCTGGCCCAAGCATGGACCATGTATCCCTTGGAGGTCCTACCCACAGCTGCAGAGAGCAGGGTCCGAGGTGACAGGAGGCCGTGTATGACTTGGCTCAATACAGTGGGTAGATTAGGTGGGCAGGGGCTGATTGGCTCTGATGGGATGTGATATCCAGGGCCGAGGGGGGCCTTGGTCTGAGCTGCTTACCTCCAGGTGGGGGAGGGCAGTTGCCCCAGGAACTCCCTGCCTGCACCCAGGAGGCACCCCAGAGTGTGGGAGATGCCCCCAGAGAGTCACCCACTTGTTAACGTCTACCCTGGGCCCCTCCAGGTGGGAGATGGGAGTGACAGGGTCCTAACATAAGGCAGCTTCTTGGCGCTTAGAGATCCCACTGCCTGGGGCCACGGCCTCCTCCGAGAAGGAAAGGGGGCTGCACTGCAGCTTTTTTTTCCTCCCCAGCACAGGCCGTCCCTCCCTCACCTCTTCTCGCCCTTGGCACTCGCTATGTCGTTTGTGGGGCCCGGTGCAAATGACAGGAGTCCTGGTGGCACAGTGGCTAAAGCACTCAACTGCTAACCAAAAAGTCAGCGATTGGAACCCACCAGACTACAGGGGAAAGATGTGGCAGCCTGCCTCTGCAAAGATCACAGCCTCGGAAACCCTATGGGGCGGTTCTGCTCTGTCCTATAGGGTCACTGTGAATCAGAATAGACTGGACCACAATGGTTTGGTTTGGTTTTTAGTGCAAAACGAAAATGTAGGGGCCCAGGTTAAAAAAGTCAAGAATTTTTAGATGGTGACAGCAGAACATTAACTCCAGCAAGTGGGGGCGGGGAGCTTCCCAGGCGAGGCCCAGTGACTGCGCTGGACGCACACACCCTAGATGCCAGCCCGGTTCTTTCTGCCTCGTCCTCAGGAGCCTGACCATGGACGCAGAGTTGGGGCTGTGTTCTCAGAGCTGTGTGCAAAGGGCCGGAGGGGAGGGAGTTAGTGGTGTTTCTGCTGCTGAAAGGAGTGACTGGGGCTAGGGTGTGGGAAGGAGGGGGGCTGGGAGGGGCAGGAGGCTGAGGCTCTGGTTGTGTGCTGGCCTTAGGAGGGAGCAGTGACCCGCGGCACCCTTTGCGTCTCCAGTTGGGCCACGTGGAGGCAGCACATTCCCTTCAAGGTCAGGATAGCTCAGAGGCAGACTCCCTCAGCTTCTGCTCAGGGGGGCCTTGGACCAGGCCAGGGCTGGCCAAGATGGCCGGGCAAGGGGGGTGTCAGGAGGCCACGGGGCACAGGGTGGGGAGAAGGCTCCTGGCAGTGCACCTTGAAGGAGGAGTGAGCACTTAAATGAGGTGGAAAGGAAGGGAGGGACAGTTCCAGGTCCAGGACATGTTCACAAGCCCAGGGCAGCCTAGTGGGGACAGAGCATTGGGAATGAACAGGGCTGGGCCGGCCTGGTGAAAAAAGAGCGGCCGGCGCAGGGAGCTCCAACACTCCTGCCAGCACTGAGGGGCGTCACGGCTTCCACGGCAGTCCAGAAACAAGATCAGGTGGGACCTTAGAAACATGTCCTCACCCCCAGTCCCCATATGGGGCGTGCGGAAAGCGGCCAGTTCAGGCCTGCGTGCCCAGGTCAGGCTGGGACCATGGCCCAAGGCTTCCCACCCCTGCCCCCAGCTCCTCTGTAGCAGGAGAGAAACTCCCGGAAAGAAGAGGCTGGTGCCTGCCCACCCTAAAGCAGCCCGTCCAGAGAATACCCAGGCCCAGATGTGACCCCAGCTGACTGCTGCCCTCAGCCAACTCCTGGCTGGGCCGGGCCCTTCCACTCACTCAGCTGGCCCTTGTTCCCCCAGGCTGCCTAGGAGTGACCTGGGTCCCCAGCCTCCTCAATCCAGGCTGCCCCTGAAGACAGCCCTGACCTTTCAGAGGTGTGTTGCTGATTCTTAGAAGCCGTGGTGGCACAAGAGGTTAATGTGCTCAGCTGTTAACTGAAAGGCCGGCGTTCAGAACCCACCAGCTGCTCCTCAGGAGGAAGGTGTGGCAGTCTGCTTCCGTAAAGATTTACAGCCTTGGAAACCCTATGGTGCAGTTCTGTTCTGTCCTATAGAGTGGTCATGAGTCCCCAGAAGTGGATATGGGGTTGTTATTGCTGATCATTATGGCAAACAGGCTCAAGGTTCATCTGGACATTCCAGAACCTTTAGAAACTTATGGTCTTGTTTCCAGTGAAAATGATAACAACAATCACCATTTTATGGAGCACATATAATATGCTGGCACTGTGCTAAGTCATTAACACATGTAATCGGTATGACCTGCCTCCTTAACTCAGCATACAAATAAGTTTTCATTTTAATTTTTCTCACTGATTACTCGAGTCCCTCATGTACCCTTATTGGCAGGAAATCCAATACCATCCTCTTAGCGCCCACTCACTCCCAAAGTGTCCAAGAACTTCAGGGGCTCACTTCAAAAAGTCTGTTCTTTAGAAAATCTGAAAGTAGCCCTTACTTCTCACTCCACAGAGCGGCGATGTTGCACATGGGCCCTGCACAGTCCTGTTACCCTTTCTGGTCCAGGTTCCTGTACAGCCACCAGCGAAGCCAAAGTTTTCCTTCTCTTAGTCACCCTCACAAGCTCACCAATCTTCCCCCCAAAATAGCAGCATGTTAGGGTGCTGGGTCCTAGGGTTCCCAGTCGGCTGGAGGAATCCCACAAACTCAGATTCTCTCTATCCTCTTTGTGAAGTGACTTTCCAAGCCTTGAAGCCCTTTCCTGGCGGTAGATTTTAGTCAGTCCTTAACCTGATATTGGGGAGCAGGTGGTGGGATGGTTTTCAAGCTCTTTCCTTCCTAAAGACCCTGGGCTTCGTATGCAAATTGTTTACCTCCTCTGCCACCAGCTCTGCATTCCACGGGGCCTCGAGAAGAGTAGCCTTTGTCAGGTCACAACAGGCTCTGTTCCACTCTTCCCCTGGAGCAATGGGTGTCTACCTGGCCACATTTACATAACTAAAGGGGACCACTGAAAGGATTCTACCCTTAACAAAGAAAGCCTGTTCTGAGGTGGCTCTGTCCACCTAAGCTGAGAAGGTACCTGGAGAGGAAGCTTCTGGAATCCTGTTTATATATACACCACACCACATTCACAGGAAGAAATGACGGCTCCCAGAAGAATCACACCACTATTATGTGACAGGGCAAGAGTTTGAACTCGGGGCTCTGTCCCTGGGGAACATTCTCCTAACTCACCCTATTGTCTTCTCAGAACTTCAACCTTCCTCTTCCCTTTTTCCTTAGCAGAAACTTCATGTGGGTTTGTTGTTTTTGGCTTTTTTTTTTGCCCGGAAGCCCAAAGGTCAGAAAAATGTTATATCCAATGAGTGACTTGAAATTTGGTATTTTGGTGATTGGGGAAGAGCCTAGTGGTATTAGCTGAGTCGGAATCAGTGCCTCTCAACAACAGTGGCGTAGCACTGTAAGAAAATTAGCTGTTTCCTAGATACTTAAAATGCTGTGTAGAAAAATATTTTGCATTTCAGTGAAGATCTGCCATCCTTTTATAGCTCATCCTCGGGCTGTGGGACTGGGGCCTTGTTCATTGTCTCAGAGCTTTTGTACCTCTTTGTGAATTGCAAGTACTGATGGATATGCAAACTCTGTCTGGTCCCCCTAGAGCTTCCGTGGACTCCTCTCCCCCCTGTGGAAAAACCAGTTTTGCCTCCATTTGCAATTCAATTCCCTTACTCCAGATAAATTTGTGCTTTTTGACTTTTCCTTTGACCCGGTTTATAGCCTCTGCTTGCCTCTCCTGTCCTTAAATAAATTCTTTGACACGTTCCTTTTCACATCTGTATGAATCATGAATTCGCCTTTTTCTGAAAATTCTCTTGTAACTACCGCTATTTTCTTAAAACGAACACAGGTAGAATGCAATTTTTGCATACATGTCTAACACAAAACTTGATTCTTGGAATAAATGTAGGTCCTTCAAAAATGAAAGTAAAATAGAAAGCCCAACCCTTACCGGAGGGGCTCAGCCCTCTTGCTTGTCTGAAACCCCAGAAGGTTTTCATAAATGCTTTTGTCCAGGCTCCACCCCAAACGGCTTAAGCCGGGATCTCTACGGGTGGGCTCGCCACTCCCTCCCCGGTGACTCCGGAGGGGGGACCTGCCGGCCCGGCCAAGGCTCACGGGCGCCTCCGTGTAGCAGGTGACCTGTTGGGAATCGCCTTGCGCTTTGTTCCTGGAGCGACCGGGTCCGAGAGGAATGACCGGAATTCCTGCCCCTGCCCCCCAGGTTGGGCAGCTTCTGAATCTCCCGGGCGCTTTCTGTCTCCAAGGGCTTGAAAGGAGCTGGGTGGATGTGGGCACCCGAAGGTGGTCAGCTCACCCACCCACCGAGACCCAGAGGCCATCGGGGACCGGCCTTGAGCTTCACTGTCCAGGGCTGAGGGGCTAGCCTCGTGTGTTTAGGGGGTGGAACCGCGGATCCCGGGGCCTGGGTCTGCGCCCCGAGCAGGGCTACCTCCACGCGGGACCTACAGGCGAGCCCTTGCGCCGGGCCGAGGGGGACGCGATGCCCCCACGAAGAGCCAGGGCTCGGGGCCGGCAGGAGGCTGAAGGCGTCCCCGTCCCCGCGCAAGCCCAGGAGGGTGCAGGGAGCGCCCCCTGCCAACCATGGTGGGACATCGCGACGATGTGGCGGAAGGGGGACGACTGGAGCAGGCTGTATGAAATCTGTCAAGTTTTCTTTGTTTGTACCCCAAGTCGTACATGCGACAGAAGGGTGTGTGTGCCACAAAAATCCTGGTGGGCTAGCAGGAATTGTTTCCTGGTACTGGGATTCGAGGAGGGGGGTGGTTATTCTTTTCTTTCAGCTTAGCTCTGTATGAAAGGTTTTCTACTCTGAGCACATATCTCTAAGTTGAGGCCTAAAGTTTAGCACTAAATAGTGCTCCAAGACCCGAACAGATGTGATGGCCTCAGAGGAGTGAGGTGGCAAGAAGAACTGCCCCATAGGGTTTTCTTGGCTCGAATCTTTCTGGAAGCAAATGGCCAGGCCTTTCTTCCACAGTGCCACCGGGTGGATTTGAACTGCCAACTTTGAACAGTCCGGGGCAAAATGTTTGTGGCACCTGGGGACCTCCTTTATGAACCTAGAACAGATTTAATCGACAAAAATTAAATAAAGATATTAAAGACCGAAACACTGTCATGAATAAGGTTGAACCAAAGACCTAGTCAAACTGTCTACCAAAAACGGCTTGTACCTTACTTTTGCACATGAAGTCTTTAACCCAAATGTGTATTAGGAAGAAAGAAAACACACCTCTCAAAGCAGAAATTGAAGAGGCCAAGCTCTACATTCATGACACGGTAAACCAGAAATTAGCCATAAAAGTAAACCAGACAATGAGAACAATGACAAAAATCTTAGCCTCTTTCTTAAACAATGCTGAGTCAAAGAGAAAACAAAAAATACAATGGCTTGTTATTGTGCAGTTGGGAATACCCACATAATTATATTTTGGGGGACAATGCCACTTGAGGGCATTACGACTTCATGGGGTGTTACATGTTAGTTAGGCCTTGGCCCTAAAGCTGTGGCTGCTAACACTGAAATTTAACAACTTTGAATGTTTTCATTATTGTAAGTGTAAATGGAAAAGTTTCAACCTGGAGGCACTCATGTCAGACATAAGAGTGGTGGGGCCAACATGCATTTCCGGGAAACACAAGGTCAGGATGCAAACCATTTGGGAAGAACACGTCAAAATGTGAACCGTCTGTTCCCGGAAGGAAACGTGTTCCTGACTACAGTCATGTATGCATAATAACCAGGTGGTAACCAGGGCTTCCAACCCAACTGGCTCATTCCACCCCAGATGTACTGAATCAGAATCTACATTTTAACGAGATCCCCAGGTGATTCTTATGTATAACTTCCTGGGAACTTGTTAGAAATACAAATTCTCAGCAGGGGTTTGAACTGGATCAAACGGGTTTGAAGCCTGTCCTAAGGTAAAATCAGGACAAAGTGATGGCAAAGCAAAAAGAAAGATTTTACTCGGCATATGTTCCAAGAGGCAAAAGTGGGAAAATGGACAAACATGCCACCAGAGCCTGTAGTCCAAGGAACATTATACGATCATCAGTATATATTAACATCACAAACGGTTAAAATCATTGAAAGCTTCACCTTTTCACAAATTGGCTAAAAACTGCCAAATCACTGTGATTCTACATTTTGAATTGTCTTTCTTAATAATCATTGGTACAGGTTTCAGTAAGACAGAAGGGTCTTCATTGGTCCAACAAATCTTACTATTTACTAAATGCTAATAGAAAAAGGTACAAGTAGAAAGTAAGCAGGTCTTTTGTGCTGTTTATGATTTGTTTGTGTGGAAGATGCCCTAAATGATGTTTTCCAAGATTGTCCTAGCTCTTGTTTTTATACCTCAGACCCCAGTTGATGTGTCCTTGTGAGTCCTTGTGAGCCCTTATCAGCTGTCCTGAGTCCAGCTCTCCTGGGTCACTTTCTTTATATTTAAGAACAGGGAATAATGGCTCCAATATTATCTCCTAAATCAAAGCCCTGGTGGTAACTCTCTCCTTCCTAGCCAAGTGGCCGACCAATACATTTCAAAGGACTTCAAGTTGAAGTTGACCTGAAAGGTAAGGTGCTTTGTATTTTCATTTAGATCTGTCCGGCTCGAGCTGTATTATTACTCAATAAAACTTCTTTTCTTTCACTCCTAACAGAATATGAGATTTTCTTCTTTGACAAACGATAAATGCAAATAAGCATGCTAATGTTTCAACTCAAAATTTTATTAAAAATTTTTCGTTGTTGTTAGTACTGTGAGGGGGAGGGGGAGAGCTTGCACTTAGGAAGAGGAAGAGCCAGGGGTGGTGACATTCCTCAATAAGACAATCCCTACAAAGGAAGAGACAGGGGGTGGCGACGTTCCTCAATAAGATGGTCCCTATATAGTTAAACTTTTAGCCAAGGAAATGATCTTTACAGGGGTCTTCGATTTGATAAAATCCTTAACTTGATAAAGTCCCTAACTCAAAAAGATCCCTCACGTGGTAATTAAACCTTAAGCCGAAGAAAAGGTCTTCATAGGGGGTTCCTGTCCTGGCTTTTAAATGTTAACAGAGACAAATGAGAGACTAGAAGAATATAAAACCCTAAGAAAAGGACTATCTGGGCACTCAGGTTCTTTCTCTACCTGAATAGCCTGCTTGATGCTTCCTAGTCAAGTGTACTTTTACTACTAACCCTCTGCTTGCTAATAAACCTCCCTTGCTTGGCACTATTTGTCTCAGGGTTTGAATTCTTTACTACACCGAAGACAAGAACCAAGGCCATTCTCCTGTAACAGTACCACTGAGTCAGCTCTGACTCATAGCAACCTTACTTACAACAGAACTAAACATCGCCTGGTCTGGCCCCATCCTCACAATTGTGGATGTATTTGAGCACATTGTTGAAGCCACTGTGTCCATCTCGTTGAGGGTCTCTCTCTTCTTTGCTGACCTTTTACTTTACCAAACATGATGTCCTTCTCCAGTGATTGGTTCCTCCTGATGACATGTCCAAAGTAAGCAAGAAGAGGTCTTGCCATCCTCGTTCTAAGGAGCATTCTGGCTGTACATCCTCCAAGAGTGATGATAAGAACTTTAAAATAGTCTAAAACGAAACAACCCAATCAAAAAGTGAGCAAAGGATAGGAACACGCACTTCACTAAAGAAGATATTCAGGCAGCTAACAGATACATGAGAAAATGCTCTCGATCATTAGCCATTAGAGAAATGCAAATTAAAACTACGATGAGATTCCATCTCACTCCAACAAGACTGGCATTAATACAAAAAACACAAAATAATAAATGTTGGAGAGGCTGCAGAGAGATTGGAACTCTTATACACAGCTGGTGGGAATGTAAAATGGTACAACCACTTTGGAAATCTATCTGGGGTTTTCTTAAAAAGTTAGAAATAGAACTACCATACAACCCAGAAATCCCACTCCTTGGAATATACCCTAGAGAAATAAGAGCCTTTACACGAACAGATATATGCACACCCATGTTTATTGTAGCACTGTTTACAATAGCAAAAAGCTGGAAGCAACCAAGGTGTCCATGAACGGATGAATGGGTAAATAAATTGTGGTATATTCACACAATGGAATACTACGCATCGGTAAAGAACAGTGACGAATCTGTGAAACATTTCATAACGTGGAGGAACCTGGAAGGCATTATGCTGGGTGAAATTAGTCAGAGGCAAAAGGACAAATATTGTATAAGACCACTATTATAAGATCTTGAGAAATAGTATAAACTGAGAAGAACATATTCTTTTGTGGTTACGAGAGGGGGGAGGGAGGGAGGGTGGGAGAGAGTTATTTACTGATTAGTTAGTAGATAAGAACTACTTTACGTGAAGGGAAGGACAATACTCAATACAGGGAAGGTCAGCTCAACTGGACTAGACCAAAAGCAAAGAAGTTTCTGGGATAAACTGAATGCTTCGAAGGTCAGCGGAGCAAGGGCAGGGGTTTGGGGACCATGGTTTAAGGGGACTTCTAAGTCAATTGGCAAAATAATTCTATTATGAAAACATTCTGCATCTCACTTTGAAGTGTGGCGTCTGGGGTCTTAAATGCTAACAAGCGGCCATCTAAGATGCATCAATTGGTCTCAACCCACCTGGATTAAAGGAGAATGAAGAACACCAAAGTCACACGATAACTATGAGCCCAAGAGACAGAAAGAGCCACATGAACTAGAGACTTACATCATCCTGAGACCAGAAAAACTAGATGGTGCCCGGCCACAACTGAGGACTGCCCTGACAGGGAACACAACAGAGAACCCCTGAGGGAGCAGGAGAACAGTGGGATGCAGACCCCAAATTCTCATAAAAAGAGCAGACTTAATGGTCTGACTGAGACTAGAAGAATCCCGGCGGTCATGGTCCCCAAACCTTCTGTTGGCCCAGGACAGGAACCATTCCCAAAGACAACTCATCAGACATGAAAGGGACTGGACAGTGGGTAGGAGAGAGATGCTGATGAAGAGTGAGCTACTTGTATCAAGTGGACACTTCAGACTGTGTTGGCATCACCTGTCTGGAGGGGAGATGGGAGGGTAGAGAGGGTTAGAAACTGGCCAAACGGTCACAAAAGGAGAGACTGGAAGGAGGGAGCGGGCTGACTCATTAGGGGGAGAGTAAATGGGAGTATGTAGTAAGGTGTATATAAGCTTATATGTGACAGACTGACTTGATTTGCAAACTTTCACTTAAAGCACAATAAAAATTATTTAAAAAAAAAAAAAAGATTGCTGAGTTGGAATCAATTGACAGCAGTGGGTTTGGGTAATATAACCCCAATCCCAAACCCAGCAAAAGAGCCCAGCTAAATTACCCTTGACTCTGGCAAACTACATATAGCCAGATCTTCCCTCAGCTCACTTCCTTCTGAGTTCTCACCAGAATTGTCTTTGATGTCCATAATTCCACCAACAGTCTCTTCAAGGCAATCTTAAAACTCTTCCAGCTTCTATCCAGTCACAGTTTCAAAACTGCTTCCACAACCGTCATCCTGCCTTGTTGTTATCCACTATTGAGTAGACCCCTGACTTAGCGTGATACCATGCACAAGGGAGTAAAACTCTGTCTCTTCTTTTTCTTTTTTTTTTTTTGGACAGCATTAGTGAAGAATAATTGACCTACAATAGATTCTACGTATTTAAAATATACAATTTGATAAGTTCTGACATATGCATACACCGGGGAAATCACCACCACAATCAAGACAGGGAATATATCCATCGTCCCCAAATTTCCTTGTGCCCCTTTATGATCCATCTCTCCTCCTCCTTGCCTCTTTCTCCCCACCTCCCTGGCTCCCAGGCAACCCTGATCTGCTTTCTGTCACTATAAATCTGTTTGGATTTTCTAGAATTTTATATAAATGGGATCATACATACAGTAGATAGGACTTTTTTGTCTATCAGCATGACTATTTTAAGTCATCCATATTGTGTGTAGCAATAGTTCTTTTTCATTGCTGAGTGGTACTTCATTGTATGGATATACTACAGTTTCTTTTATCCATTCATCTGTTGATGGATACTTGGGTTGTTTCCAGTTTGGGGATATTAGAAATAAAACTTCTATGAGCATTAGTGTACAAATCTTTGCATGGATTTTTCTCTTGTGTAAATACCTAGGAGTAGAATGGCTGTCTTAGCCTGGATTCTCTAGTAAAGCATATAAATATCTACAGAGAGAGATTTACATCAAGGAAATGGCTCCCACAGTTGTAGAGGCTGGAACATCCCAAATCCATGGGTCAGGCTGGAGGCTTCTCCTGATTCATGTAGCCGCAGTGGCTGGTGAACCCAGTATTGGTAGGTCAGACAGCAGGGCTCTTGCTCACAGGCTGTGAAGACCGACGAATCCCAAAATTGGCAGGCGAGGCAACAGGTAAGCTCCTAGGTCAAGTTCCAAGAACTAGATATCAGATGAACAGGAGCCGGCTGCAGCATCCAAAGTAACCTAAAGCCTGCAAGCCTTGGCAGAGAGTCCACTTATATTCAATGCAGACCACAGCCCCATGGAAACTCCCTTTCAACTGATTGGCAGATTCTATCATGGAGGTGATTACATTATATCAAATCTCATCATGGAAGTAATCACAACATCATTCAACTGCCAAACTACATCATAACTGCCAAACCACTGAGAATCATGGCCCAGACAAGTTGGCAAACAACCTTAAAGATTGCGGTACACCCCTTGTCAACTTGACACCTGTACACATCTTAAACCATACACAATCTCTCAAAAAAGACAATTATAAAGTCATACTTGCACCTAAAAAGATACAATGAACACACGTACAACCAAAAATGTACTAGCCCCGCTTACATCTTATACTTTATAAGTGAAGGAAACAAAAATAGGCGATGCACACATACAAGGCAGAAATACTCAGAACAATTACAGTCCTCCATGTCTGCAACTGGTCACATAGTCGTAACTGGTATTTAGAGCTACCTTCTTTTACCATCATTCTGTATTCCCTTTGCCCTCAGCAAGCACCTTAGCTGGTTGTGGTTTTTTCCCTGGTGGGGTGACCCAAACCTTCATTCCTGAAGGATTTGGACCATTAACAGTCATGTCAGAATTGTGTTGCTGTAGTTTTCCATTGATTTTGATCACAGGACATGTTAGGACTAAGAGACGCCCGAAGAGATCCCCCGCATTCCAGACATACTCTTCATTACCCCCATTATGTAATATCAATCCAATTTCTTCTTGGTAATCAGGATCAATCACACCAGCCAATGTGGTAACCCCCTTTTTGCTTGTTGATCCAGAGTCATAAGGAGCCCAAAGTGGGCAGGTGGCATTCTTAATATCCAATTCAATGGAAACACGAATGAGTTTCTAGATGGGAGCATTTCTTGCCTTGGAACTAAGACCTCTAGACCCTGCAAGCATAGGGCTGCAGGGACAAGAAGCAAAAATTTTGCAAGTGGGTCACTAGGGGTAATAGTGAGAGGTGCCACTCCCATTTCCACCTTTTGATTCCTGGGTCCATGAATCCTGGCTATAGGAGAAACAGCACCGTATACTAGCCACTGGTTTAGAGCATATACTGCCTTCTGGAGAACATTGCCACAACCACTTAAGTTATTGCCACCTAGCTGGCATTGTAATTGTGTCTTTAGAAGGCCATTCCATCTTTCTATCAAGCCAGCTGCTTCAGGATGATGGGGAACATGGTAAGACCAGTGAATTCCATGAGCGTGGCCTACTGCTGCACTTCATTTGCTGTGAAGTGAGTCCCTTGACCCGAGGTGGTGCTCTATGGGATACCATGACAGTGGATAAGGCATTCTGAAAGTCCGCAGATGGTAGTTTTGACAGAAGCACTGCATGAAGGGAAGGGAAATCCATATCCAGAGTAAATGTTTATTCCAGTAAGAACAAACCACTGCCCTTTCCATGATGAATGTGGTCCAATGTAATCAACTTGCAACCTTGAGGGATGGTGCCATATTGGGGACCTAGTGTTGGTCTCTGTTGTTGGCAGGTTGGGTGTAGCCAAGTTGGCCTTGGTGAATAGAAGCCCATGTTGCTGAGCTTATGCATAATCTCCATCCTTGCCATCATGGCCACTTTTTCAAGAGCCCATTGAGAAATGACAGAAGTGGCTAGGGAAAGAGAATGACTAGTTTCCACAGAGTGATTCATCCTATCCACTTCATTGTTAAAATCCTCCTCTGCTGAGGTCACCCTTTGGTGAATGTCATGGATTGAACTGAGTCCCCCCCAAAATATCTGTCAGCTTGGCAAAGTCATGATTCCCTTGTATGACTGACTACCATTTTACCTTCTGATGTGATTTCCCTAAATGTTGTAAATCCCATCACTATGATGTAATAAGATGGATTAGCGGTAGTTATTTTGATGAAGTCTACAAGATTAGTGTCTTAAGACAATCTCTTTTGAGATATAAAAAAAAAAGAAGTGAGCAGAGAGACATGGGAACCTCATACCATCAAGAAAGCAGTGCTGGGAGCAAAGAACATCCTTTGGACCTGAGGTTTCTGTGCTGAGATGCTCCCAGACCAAGGGAAGACCGATGACAAGGACTTTCCTCCAGGGCTGACAGAAACAAAAAGGCTTTTCCTGGAGCTGATGCCCCGAATTTGGACTTGTGGCCTACTAGAGAGTGAGAGAATAAATTTCTCTTTGTTAAAGCCATCCACTTGTGGTATGTCTGTTATAGCAGCCCTAGATGACTAAGATAGTGAGCATTCACATGGGATACAAATATCTTCACTTCTTTGGCCCATTCAGAGAAGCCTATCCACATACCTCTTCCCTATATCTCCTCGTCTCCAATTATTCAATCATGTTCCTTCCAAGGCCCTGATCATGCAGCCAAACCATTGGCCACAGTCCATGAATTAGTGTACAATCACACATCTGGCCATTTCTCCTTCCAAGCAAAGTGAACAGCCGGGTGCATTGCTCAAAGTTCTGCCCATTGGGAGGAGTTCCCTTCACCTCCATCCTTCAGGGAGGTCCCAGAAAAAGGCTGTAGTGCTGCCACTGTCCACTTTCGAGTGTGTCTGCATGTCATGCAAAACCATCTCTAAACCCGCCATGAGTTTTCTCTTCCTCAGTCAACTGATCATAAGGAACTCCTCATGAGGCCATAGGTGCAGAGTGGGAGTTGGAAGGTAATGTGACAGGAGTGGAGGCCGTGGATATCTGGGCCACTTCCTCATGTAATTTACTTGTGCCTTCAGACCCTGCTCAGGCCCCATCTTGTATATAACTATTCTATTTAATGATGGGGTGCTGCGGTGCACATCCAACTTTATGGCTCTGTGGGTCAGACAACACCCAGTTCATGATGGGCAGCTGAGGCCACATGGTGATTGATGGCCCATCGTTAAGTGTTCGATCTCTACTAAGGCCCAATAACAAGGCAAAAGCTGTTTCTTAAAAGGAGAGTAGTTATCTCCAGAGGATGGCAGGGCTTTGCTCCAAAATCCTGCGGGTCCACACTGTGATTTACCGATAGGGGCCTACCAAAGACTCCAAACAGCATCTCTAGCTGTCACTTACACTTCAAGCACCGTTGACTGAATCAGCCTGATCATATGGGCCAAGTGGCAGAGTGGCTTGAACAGCAGCCTGAACCTGTTGCAGAGCTTCCTCTTCTTCTGAGCCCCATTCAAAACTAACACCTTTTAGAGTCACTTGATAAATAGGTGGGAGTAACACACCCAAATGAGGAATATGTTGCCTCCAAAATCCAAAGAGGCTCACTGGGCATTGTGCCTCCTTTTTAATCGTGGGAGGGGGCAGATGCAATAAATTATCCTTCACTTTAAAAGGAATATCTCAGCATGCCCCCATGCCACTGGACCCCTAGAAATTTCACTGAAGTGGAATTTTTGTCAGATTAATTTCCCACCCTCTAGCACGCAAATGTTTTACCAATAAGTCCAGATTCATTGACACTTCTTCCTTACTAGGTCCAATCATCATAAAGTAATCACTGTAAATGGAACAGTGTGACATCTTGTGGAAGGAAAAGGCAATCAATGTCCCTGTGGACTAAATTATGACATAGGGCTGGAGAGTTGATGTAGCTCTGAGGCAGGCAACTGAAGATGTACTGCTGGCCTTGCCAGCTGAAGGCAAACTTCTTCTGGTGGTCCTTTGGAACAGGTATGGAGAAAAAGGCATTGGCCAGATCAATACTGCATACCAGGTACCTGAAGATGTATTAATCTCCTCAAGCAATGAAACCGCATCTGGAACAGTAGCTGAAATTGGAGTCACACTTGGTTAAATTTTGATAATCCACTGTCATTCTCCAAGATCCATCTGTTTTTTGCACAGGCCTGTCTTAGTCATCTAGTGCTGCTCTAACAGAAATACCACAAGTGGATAGCTTTAACAAAGAGAAATTAATTTTCTCCCACAATCTAGTAAGCTACAAGTCCAAATTAGGGAGTCAGATACAGGGGAAGGCCTTCTCTCTCTGTCAGCTCTGGAGGAATGTCCTTTTCATCGTTAATCTTCCCCTGAACTGGAGCTTCTCCAAGCAGGAACCCCAGGTCCAAAGGACACATTCTACTCTTGGCACTTCTTTCTTGGGGGTATGGGGTCCCCAACTCTCCGCTTGCTTCCCTTTCCTTTTATCTCTTATAAGATAAACGGTGGTGCAGGCCACACCCCAGGGAAACTCCTTTACATTGGATAGGGATGTGACCTTAGTAAGGGTGTTACAATCCCACCCTAATCCTCTTTAACATAAAATTGCAGTCACAAAATGGAGGACAGCCACACAATACTGGAAATCATGGCCTAACCAAGTTGACACGTTTTTAGGGGACACAATCCAATGTCTGACAAGCCAAACTGAATGAGGATGTGATGAGAATCACCTCCCCTGCATTCTTCAAGTCCTTGACAGTGGCATTAATCTCTGCAATCCCTCCAGGAATGTGGTGTGGCTTTTGGTTTACTATTTTCCTAGGTGGGGCAGTTCTAATGGCTTCCATTTGGCCTTTTCTACCATAATAGCCTTTCCTCTATTTGTCATGGATCCAATGTGGGGGTACTGCCAGTTGCTGAATATATCTATTCCAATTATGCATTCTGGAACTGGGGAAATCACTACAGGATGGGTTCAGGGACCCACAGGACCTACTTTGAGATGGACATGGTCTAAGACTCCATTAATAACCTGACCTCCATATGCCCCCAATCGGACTGGTGGGCCACAGTGATGTTTTAGGTCTCCTAGTATTAGTGTCAGTTCAGAGCCAGTATTCAGTTATCCCTGAAAAGTTTGATTATTTCCTTTTTCCCAAAGAAACAGCCATTCTTGTAAAAGGCCTTAGATCCCTTTGGGGAAGGCTTGGAGAAAGATTAATAGTATAACTTTTTTGGCAGTGTATTGGAGTCCTTCCTCAAGGGGATCCAGCCTCTCCTTCATTCAAGGGGTTATGGGTTCTTAAAATTGCTCAAGTCTGGAAATTGATTGAGGGGTTATCGCTGTCTATTCTGACAATTCTAGTTATACTGCTGTTCACTTGACCTAGAATTCATCTGCTTCTACAGATCAAATAATATTTAGTAATTTCCTATCTATTTCACTCCTACAAGACACCATGACTAATTAGCCAACACTATATGTCCAAACAAGTCAGATTATTCTCATTACTGCTTTCAAGCCACTGTCCATTACAGTAACAACGTCTACCTAGTCTTTGTCAATTGAGTGTAGCCACTTGACCCCAACTATCACAGGGAGAATTAGCTCCATTGTAGTTGCTGTTAAATGCCGTCAAGTCAGTTCCGACTCAAAGCAGCCGTACATGCTACAGAATAAAACACTGCCCAGTCCTGCACCGTGCTCACAATCATTGTTATGCTTGAGCCCATTGTTGCAGCCACTGTGTCGATCCATCTCGTTGAGGGTCTTCCTCTTTTTCACTGACCCTCTACTTTACCCAGCATGATGTCCTTCTCCAGGGACTGATCCCTCCTGATAACACGTCCAAATTTTATAAGACGTAGTCTTGCCATTATTGCTTCTAAGGAGCATTCTGGTTGTACTTCTTCCAAGACAGATTTGTTCATTCTTTTGGCAGTCCATGGTATAGTCAATATTCTTCACCAATACCACAATTCAAAGGCATTAATTCTTCTTTGGTTTTCCTTATTCATTGTCCAGCTTTCAAATGCATATGATGCAACTGAAAATACCATGGCTTGGGTGGGGCACACCTTAGTCTTCAAGGCAGCATCTTTGCTTTTCAACACTTTAAAGAGGTCTTTTGCAGCAGATTTCTCCCATGCAATGTGTCTTTTGATTTCTTGACTGCTGCTTCCATGGGTGTTGTCATGCATTTAATTGTGTCCCCCAAAAATATCTATCAACTTAGCTGGAACATGAGTCCCAGTATTGTGTCATTGTCCACCATTTTATGTAATTTCCTTATGTGTTGTAAATCCTATCACTATGATGTAATGAAATAGATTAGTGGCAGTTATTTTGATGAGGTCTACAAGATTAGATAGTATCTTAAACCAATCTCTTTAGAGATATAAAAGACAGAAGTGAGTAGAGAGACATGGGAACCTCATACCACCAAGAAAGCAGTGCCAGGAGCACACCGCGTCTTTTGGGCCTGAGGTTCCTGCATTGAGATGCTCCCGGACCAAAGGAAGACTGATGCATCACAAGGACCTTCCTCTAGCATCAACAGAGAGAGAAAGCCTTCCCCTGGAGCCGGCGCCTTAAATTCAGACTTCTTGCCTACTGGACTGTTAGAGAATAAACTTCTCTTTGTTAAAGCCATCCACTTGTGGTATCTCTGTTATAGCAGCACTAGATGACTAAGACAGGTGTTGATTGTGGATCCAAGTAAAATGAAATCCTTGACATCTTCAATCTTTTCTCCGTTTATCATGATGTTGCTTATTAGTCTAGTTGTGCAGATTTTTGTTTTCTTTATGTTGAGGTGTAATCCATACTGAGGGCTGTGGTCTTTGATCTTCATCAGTAAGTGCTTCAAGTCCTCTTCACTTTCAACAAGCAAGGTTGTGTCATCTGCATATTGCAGATTGTTAATACGTCTTCTTTCAATCCTGATGCCCAGTTCTTCTCAGCATACAGATTGAATAGGTATAGTGAAAGGTTACAACCCTGACACACACCTTTCTTGACTTTAAACCACGCAGTGTTCCCTTGTTCTGTTCGAACACCTGCCTCTTGATCTATGCACAGGTTCCTCATGAGCACAGTTAAGTGTTCTGGAATTCCCATTCTTTGCACTGTTATCCATAATTTTTTATGATCCACATAGTCAAATGCCTTTGCATAGTCAGTAAAACACAGGTAAACATCTTTCTGTTATTCTCTGCTTTCAGCCAGGATCCATCTGACATCAGCAATGATATCCCTGGTTCCATATCCTCTTCTGAATCCGGCCTGAATTTCTGGCAGTTCCCTGTCGATATACTGCTGCAGCCGCTTTTGAATGATCTTCACCAAAATTTTGCTTGCATGTGATATTAATGATATTGTTAGATAATTTCTGCATTTGGTTGGATCACTTTTCTTGGAAATAGGCATAAATATGGATCTTTTCCAGTCAGTCGGCAGGGTAGCTCTCTTCCAAATTTCTTGGCATAGACGAGTGACTGCTTCCAGGGCTGCATCCATTTGTTTAAACATCTCAAGTGATATTCCATCAATTCCTGGATCCTTGTTTTTCGCCAGTGCCTTCAGTGCAGCTTGGGCTTCTTCCTTCAGTACCATTAGTTCCTGATCGTATGCTACCTCCTGAAATGGATGAACATCAACCAATTATTTTTGGTATAATGACTCTGTGTATTCCTTCCAACTTCTTTTGATACTTCCTGCATCTTTTACTATTTTCCCCATAGAATTCTTCAGAATTGCAACTAGAGGCTTGAATTTTTTCTTCAGTTCTGTCAGTTTGAAAAGTGCTGAGTGTTTTCTTCCTTTTTGGCTTTCTATCTCCAGCTCTTTGCACATGTCATTATACTTTCCTTTGTCTTCTCAAGCTGCCCTTTGAAATCTTCTACTCAGCTCTTTCATCATTTCTTTTGCTTTAACTACTCGATATACAACAGCAAGTTTCAGAGTCTCCCCTGGCACCCATTTTGGCCTTTTCTTTCTTTCCTGTCTTTTTATTGACCTCTTACTTTCTTCATGGATGATGTCCTTGATGTCATTCCATGACTTGTCTGGTCTTCAGTCATTAGTGTTCAATGCATCAAATCTACTTTTGAGATGGTCTCTAAATTCAGGTGGGATATACTCAAGGTTGTACTTTGGCTCTTGTGGACTTGTTCTAATTTTTCTTAGTTTCAGCTCGAACTTGCATATGAGCAATTGATGGTCTGTTCCACAGTCGGCCTCTGGCCTTGTTCTGAATGATGATATTGAGCTTTTCCATTATCTCTTTCCATGGATGTAGACAACTTGATTCCTGTGTATTCTATCTGGCGAGGTCCATGTGTATAGTCACCATTTATGTTGTTGAAAGAAGGTGTTTGCAATGAAGAAGTTGATCTTACAAAATTCTATCATGTAATCTCTGGCATTGTTTCTATCATCAAGGCCATATTTTCCAACTACGGATCCTTCTTCTTTGTTCCCAACTTTCGCAGTCCAACCACCAGTAATTATCAGTGCACCCTGATTGCATGTTCGATCAATTTCAGACTGAAGAGAAGAAGTTGATAAAAATCTTCAATTTCTTCATCTTTGGCCTTAGTGGTTGGTTTGTAAATTTGAATAATAGTCATATTAAGTGGTCTTCCTTGTAGGTGTATAGATATTATCCTATCACTGACAGTGTTGTACTTCAGGATAGATCTTGAAATGTTCTTTTTGATGAGGAATACAGCACCATTCCTCTTCAAGGTGTCATTCCTGGCATGGTAGACCATATGATTGCCTGATTCAAAATATACAATGCCTAGGATATCAGTGTTTATGTGTTCCATTTCCTTTTTGATGATTTCTAATTTTCCTAGATTCATAGTTTGTACATTCCATGTTCCAATTATTAATGGATGTTTGCAGCTGTTTCTTCTCATTTTGAGTTGTGCCACATCAGCGAATGAAGGTCCCAAAAGCTTGCCTCCATCCACATCTTTAAGGTCGACTTTGCTTTGAGGAGGCAGCTCTTCCCCAGTCTCATTTTGAGTGCCTCTCACAACCTTGGGGGCTCATCTTCTGGCACTGTATCAGACAATGTTCTGTTGCTATTCATAAGGTCGTCACTGGCTAATTATTTCAGAAGTAGACCTCCAGGTCCCTCTTCTTAGTTTGTCTTAGTCTGGAAGCTCAGCTGAAACCTGTCTACCATGGGTAACCTTGATGGTATTTGAATACCAATGGCATAGCTTCCAGCGTCACAGCAAAACACAAACCACCACATTATGACAAACTGACAGATGCGTGAGGATTTGTAGAGGCTGGAATGTCCCAAATCCATGGGTCAAGGTAGAGGCTTTTCCTGGCAGTGAAGACCGACTAATCCCAAAATTCACAGGCAAGATGGCAGGTAAGTTGCTAGCTCAAGTCCCAAGAAGCAGATATCAGAAGACAGGGAACGAGCTGCAGGATGCAAAGCCAGCCTTGCCAGAGAGTCCACTTATATTCAGTACAGGCCGTACCCCCAAGGAAACTCCCTTTCAACTAATTGGCTACTCACAACAGATCCCATCATGAAGGTGATCACATTATATGAAATCTCATCATGGACATGATCACATCATCATACGACTGCCAAACTATACCATAACAGCGAAACCACTGAGAATCATGGCCCAATCAAGTTGACACACAATCTTAACAGTCACAATAGCTGAAATATGAAGGTGTATGTTTTACTTTTTATTAAACTGTCAAATTGTTTTCCAAAGTAGTGTCATTTTATATTCCCGCCAGTAACGCATGAGGGTTCCACTCGCTCCACCCAATCATCAACACTTAGTATGGTCCTTCTTCTTAATTTTAGCCATTCTAATATGTGTGTAGTGTTATCTTATTGTGGTTTCAATTTGCATTTTGTAAGGATTAATGATGTTGAGCAGCTTTCCATGTGATCATTTGCCATCCACATATCTTTTTTGGTGGATTATCTATTAAAATATTTTGCCTATTTTTTAAATTGAGTTATTTGTTTTCTCATTATTGAGTTTTGAGAGTTCTTAATATATTCTAGACACAGATCCTTTATCAGAGATATGATTTGCAAAAATTCTCCCCTTCTGTGGTTTGTCTTTTGAAGAGTAAAATTCTTAATTTTGATGGAATCCAATTTATCAATTTTTTTCTTTTATGAATCATGCTTTTGGTGTTGTAGCTATGAAATCTTTGTCAGACCCAAGGTCACAAAAATTTTCTTCTATGTTTTCTTCTACAGTGAAACCTGTGAGAGCTGGAACTTGACAGGACTGCCTTGTTTTTCCAGGTCTCTCAAATTTTCTGCCTTTGACAGGGTGCACTTTTCTACTGCTCTTTATTAGTGGAAATTTTCCTTCTCTGACAGGTTTCTACCTTACACGGGTTCTGGTTTTGCAGTTTTACCGGATAAGTTTTATTTTTAGGTTTTACCTTTAGGCCCATGATCCACCTTGAGTTTGTTTTTTTTGTTTTTTGTTCAAGGTATGAGTCTAAATAAGCGTTGCTTTTTCTTCTGGGAAGCCTCAATTCTGCTCCTAAGGCTTTTCAACTGACTGGACCAGGCCCTCCCAGATTATCTAGCATAGTGTCTTTCTTTTGCTTCAATTGATTATGGACTTTAACCATATCTACCAAATACCTTCACAGAAACATCTAGATTTGCGCTTTTATTGAATAACTTAGCCTAGCCAAGTTAATGGATGAAATTGACCATCACAGTCACAGAAAGAAATCACAGATACCATTATATCACATTACAGTTGCAATACTGAAGAAAGGAAAGTATGATGAAGATTATGTATTATCCGGTTTCACTTTTAATAATGAACATGACAGGACACAAAAGCCACAGTGTTTTTTGTGCTGAAGATTCCTTGTGAATAGAAGAATGAACCCAGCAACACTGAAAGGCACATCAGCTCCATCCCTCCTGAAAGCATCAAAAGATGCAGGGGGGTTGTGTAAGCAGAGCTCAGTAAACGTGGGACATTTCCAACGTGTGGATTTGCGACTTCACAATAACCTTTTATTGAAGCATCCTCTAAAATTGTCTACCAGATTGTCAGACAATAAAAGCCCCGCGCTGTTAGAGAGATTTTAGTAAGCACATGTTCCCAGATGTTTTTGAGGTGCCTTTAGAACTGGATCAAAAGAAAAACTGGGAAGCAGGCTTCTTGTCAAATGATGTGATATGTTCTAGAATAGATATTTCTTTTAACATTTAAAGATTTTTTTTTCAAATACTTTTAGACTTCAGAAAAGTTGTAAACTCAGTGCAGATTTATTGTATACCTTCCCCTGATCTTACTCTAACATTAACAATTTACATAACCATGGCAGTGGTGTGGTTAGCTGCTCTCGTGAGTTGACCTCCTGTGTTAGGGTTTTCCATAGAGTTTTCTCGGCTGAAATCTTTTTTTTTTAGGGTGCTTGAATCACACAGTTCATTAAAAATTTTTATAAGATACAGTAAGAACCAAGGGGAAAGAGATGGAGTAGGTTAACCTACTTTGGATAAGGTGTATGTGGGATGGAAACACCATACTACCTGAATCTGGATTATCCAATGTTCACATAGCTGATTTTTCCTCTGCTGTGTCAGCTTTCCTCTCTGATGGTATGGTTACTAGGGCCAGAGTTTAGGTTTGAAGAAGTGGGTCCAATAGACTGAGGTTGCTTGAAGCCAACATACTCACTTGCCTATGGGAAAGCATGTCTGGCCAATAGCTGTATCTCATTAATGAACCTGATGAGTAGCTGTGGATTTCATTTGCATTTCTTGGGCGGAGGACAATTTGAGTTAGGATGGTATCATCTATGGTTGGCTTATCTAAGACCTCATAAATTTTAAATATTTAATGTGCCTCATGTATAGAATATATATATAGAACCCCCCCCCCACCCCCGTGTCTTTCAGTTTGTCGCACTGCAGGGGCTTGATTGTTGCTGTGATGCTGGAAGTTATGCTACCGGTATTTAGATACCAGCAGGGTTGCCCATGAAAGACAGGTTTCAGCTGAGCTTCCAGACTAAGAGAGTCTAGGAAGAAGGACCCAGCAGTCTACTTCCAAATAGAATTAACTGGTGAAAACCTTATGAATAGCAGCAGAACATTGATACAGTGCTGGAAGATGAGCCCCCCAGGTTGGAAGGCACTCAAAAGACAACTGGTGAAGAGCTGCCTTCTCAAAGTAGAGCCGACGTTAACGACGCAGATGGAGTCAAGATTTCAGGACCTTCATTTGCTGATGTGGCACAACTCAATTTGAGAAGAAACAGTGGCAAATATCTGTTAATAACCAGAATGTGGAATATATGAAGTATGGATCTAGGAAAATTGGAAATTCTCAAAAATGAAATGGAATGCATAAACATCGATATCCTAGGCATTAGTGAGCTGAAATGGACTGGCACTGGCCATTTTGAATCAGACAATCATATAGTCTACTATGCTGGGAATGACAACTTGAAGAGGAATGATGTTGCATTCATCATCAAAAAGAACATTTCAAGATCTATCCTGAAGTACAACACTGTCAGTGATAGGATAATATCTATACATCTACAAGGAAGACCCGTAAGTATGACTATTATTCAAATTTACAAACCAACCACTAAGGCCAAAGTCGAAGAAATTGAAGATTTTTATCAACTTCTTCTCTTCAGTCTGAAATTGATCGAACATGCAATCAGGATGCATTGATAATTACTGGTGACTGGACTATGAAAGTTGGAAACTTAAGAAGAAGCGTTGGTAGTTGGAAAATATGGCTGACGATAGAAAGAATGCTGGAGATCAAGTGATAGAATTTTGAAGGACCAATGACTTCATTGCAAATACTTTTTTAACCAACATAAACGGTGACTACATACATGGACCTCGCCAGATGCAATACACAGGAATCCAATCGACTACGTCTGTGGAAAGAGACGATGGAAAAACTCAATATCATCAGTCAGAACAAGGCCATGAGCCGACTGTGGAACAGACCATCAATTGGTCATAGGCAAGTTCAAGTTGAAACTAAAGAAAATCAGAGCAAATCAGACCAAAGTATGACCTTGAGTATACCCCATCTGAATTTAGAGACCATCTCAAGAGTAGATTTGATGAGTTGAACACTAATGACCGAAGACCAGGCAAGTTGTGGAATGACATCAAGGACATCATTCATGAACAAAGCAAGAGGTCATTGAAAAGACAGGAAAGAAAAGACCAAGATGGATGTCAGAGGAGACTCTGAAATTTGCTCTCAAAAGTAGAGCAGCTAAAGCAAAAGGAAGAAATGATGAAGTAAAAGAGCTGAGTAGAAGATTTCAAAGGGTGGCTCGAGAAGACAAAGTAAAGTATTGTAATGCCATGTGCAAAGAGCTGGAGATAGAAAACCAAAAGGGAAGAACACACTCGGCGTTTCTCAAGCTGAAAGAACCGAAGTAAAAATTCAAGTCTCGAGTTGCAACAGTGAAGGATTCTATGGGGAAAATAGTAAATGATGCAAGAAATATCGAAAGAAGATGGAAGGAAAATAGAGTCATTATACCAAAAAGAATTAGTCGGCCTTCAACCATTTCAAGAGGTAGCATATGATCAGGGACCACTGGTACTGAAGGAAGAAGTCCAAGTTGCAATGAAGGCAGTAGCAAAAAACAAGGCTTCAGGAATTGACAGAAAACCAATTCAGATTTTCATCAAAAGGACACAGTGCTGGAAGTGCTCACTCGTCTACGCCAAGAAATTTGGAAGACAGCTACCTGGGCAACCGACTGGAAGAAATCCATATTTATGCCTATTTCCAAGAAAGGTGATCCAACCAAATGTGGAAATTATCAGACAATATCATTAATATCACACACAAGCAAAATTTAGCTGAAGATCATTCAAAAGTGGCTGCAGCAGGATATCCACAGTGGCCTGCCAGAAATTCAGACCGGATTCAAGAGAGGATGTGGAACCAAGGATATCATTGCTGATGTCAGATGGATCCTGGCTGAAAGCAGAGAATACCAGAAGGATGTTTACCTGTGTTTTACTGACTATGCTAAGGCATTCGACTGTGTGGATCATAACAAATGATGGATAACGTTGCGAAGAATGGGAATTCCAGAACACTTAATTGTGCTCATGAGAAACCTGTGCATAGATCAAGAGGCAGTTGTTTGGACAGAACAAAGGAATACTGCGTGGTTTAAAGTCAGGAAAGGTGTGCGTCAGGGTTGTACCATTTCACCATACCTTTTCAATCTGTATGCTGCGCAAATAATTCGAGAAGCTGGACTATTTGAAGAACAGGGCATCAGAATTGGAGGAAGACTCATTAACAACCTGCATTATGCAGATGGCACAACCTTGCTTGCTGAAAGTAAAGAGGACTTGAAGCACTTACTGACGAAGGTCAAAAGACCACAGCCTTCAGTATGGATTACACCTCAACATAAAGAAAACAAAAATCCTCACAACTGGACCAATAAGCCACATTATGATAAACAGAAAAATGATTGACGCTGTCAAGGATTTCATTTTATTTGGATCCACAATCAACAACCATGGAAGCAGCAGTCAAGAAATCAAAAGATGCGTTGCATTGGGCAAATCTGTTGCAAAGGACCTCTTTAAAGTTTTGAAAAGCAAAGCAAAGATGTCACCTTGAAGACTAAGGTGCGCCTGACCCAAGCCATGGTTTTTCCAACTGCATCATATGCATGTGAAAGCTGGACAATAAATAAGGAAGACCAAAGAAGAATTGGTGTGTTTGAATCGTGGTGTTGGCAAAGAATATTGAATATAGCGTGGACTGCCAAAAGAACGAACAAATGTGCCTTGGAAGGACAACCGGAATGCTCCTTAGAAGCAAGGATGGTGAGACTGCATCTTACGTACTTTGGACATGTCGTCAGGAGGGATCAGTCTCTGGAGAAGGACATCATGCTTGGTAAACTAGAGAGTTAGTGAAAAAGAGGAAAACCCTCAACAAGATGAATTGATACAGTGGCTGCAACGATGGGCTAAAGCATGACAACAATTGTGAGGATGGCACAGAACCGGGCAGTGTTTCGTTCTGTGGTATATAAGGCCGCTATGGGTCAGAATCGACTCAAGGGCACTTAAAAACAACAATATGTATAGAATACAGCCAGAATGCTCCTTAGAAGCAAGGCTGGTAAGACTTCCCCTCACATACTTTGGACATGTTAACAGGAGGTATCAATCCCTGGAGAAGGACATATCTTGGTAGAGGGTCAGCAAAAAAGAGGAAGACCCTCAATGATTTGGATTGACACAGTGGCTACAACAGTGGGCTCAAACGTAACGACTGTGAAGATGGTGTAGGACCTGGCAGTGTTTTGTTCTGTTGTACATAGGGTGGCTGTGAATCAGAACAGACTTGACGGTACCAAACAACAACAGGTATAGTTAGTGAGTCATTAGTTTTTGGTATGTCTTGATCCCTCCTTCTCTCCTTCTCTCCATCAGAACACGTATGCTGCGCTTATTTCTATATCTCTCTAACATGCGTGACGTGCCCTTCGCTGTAATCTTAATGGAAACAGATCGGTAGGCCTTTTCTTCCCCAGTACCGCAGTTGAGCACAAACCGTTTGCGCCACCTAGGGACCTGTAACTGTGGTACAATTATCAAAACCAGGAACTCAACATTGGTACAATACTACTAACTAAACTACACATCTTATTCCATTTTCACCAATGTTCTTTTTCTGTTTCAGAATCCAATCCAAGTTCCCACATTACTCTCAAGTTGTTGGGTCTCCTTTGTCCCCTCCAAGCTGTGATAGACAGTTCTCCAGTCATCCTTGTCTTTCATGACATTGCTATTTTTTGATGGGTATGGATCAGTTCTTTGGTAGGTTATCTTATGTTTTCTCACAGCTAAGATTGAGGACATGCTTTTCTTATTGTAGTAAAATGCATAAAACAAAACACTTCTCACTTTAACCATTTTTTGGTGTACAATTCAGTGATATTACATTCACCATGCTGGGCAACAATCGGCACCATCTATTTCCAAAACTTTTCCATCTCCCCGAACAGAAACTCAGTACTCCTTCAGCAATAACTCCCCACTCTCTCCTCCCCCCAGATCCTGGTAACCACTAAAACTTTGGTCTCTGTGCATTTGCCTCTTCTAGAGACTTCATGTAAGTGGGGTCCTACAATATTTGTCCTTTGCATCTGACTCATTTTCACTCAGCATTATGTTTTCAGGGTTCATCCATTTGTAGCATGTATCAAAACTTCATTTCTCTTTATGGCTGACTGATACTCCATTTTATGTATGTGCCATAGTTTAACCATTCATCTGTTGATGAAATGCTAGAGGAAGTTTTTCAGGGTGAAGGGAAATTCTATCAGATGGTGTCATGGATGGAATTGCATCCCCCAAAAGCATGTGTCCATGTGGTTAGGCCCTGATGCCCAGTATTGTGTGCTTGTCCTCCATTTTGTGATTTTCGTATGTGTTACAAATCATAATCCCTGCCTGTGGTTAAAGAGGATTAGGGTGGGATGTATCACCCTTGCTCAGGTCATATCCCTGATCCAATGTAAAGGGAGCTTCCCTCGGGTGTGGCCTGCACCACCTTTTATCTTACAAGACATAAAAGAAAAGGGAAGCAAGCAGAAAGTGGGGAACCTCATTTCACCAAGGAAGCAGTGCCAGGAGCAAAGCATGTCCTCTGGGCTCAGGGTCCCTGAGCTGAGAAGCTCCTCTACCAGGGGAAGACGGATGAGAGCCAACAGAGGGAGTAAGCCTTCCCCTGGAGCTGATGCCCTGAATTCGGACTTGTAGCCTACTAGGCTGTGAGAAAATAAATTTCTCTTTGTTAAAGACATCCACTTGTGGTATTTCTGCTATAGCAGCACTAGATGACTAAGACAGATGGAAAGCTGGATCTAGAGGAAGAAATGAAGAGCACTGGAAATGGTAAATAATACTCCCTTTAAAAGACTGCTGTGAAAGCAAGAGTAATATGTATTACAGGCTCTGTAATATTTGAAAAGGAAAGTAAATAACAATAATAACACAAACAGGAGTCCCTGCGTAGTGCAAAGGGCTAAGCACTGGGCTACTAATCAAAAGGTTGGTGGTGCAAACCTGTCCAGAGAGTTATCAGAACAAAGTCCTGGCAATCTGCTTCCAGAAGGTCATAGCCATGAAAACCCTATGGAGCGCAGTTCTACTCTGCAACACATGGGTTGCCATGAGTCAGCATTGACTCGACTCAACAGCAACTGGCTTGAGTTTTGTTGTTGTTGTTGTTGAAAATAGACACAGCAAAACATACACCAATTCAACAATTTCTACACATACAACTCAGCGGCATTGATTACCATCTTTAAGTTGTGCGACCAGTCTCACCTCCTTTTCCCAGTTGTTCCTCCTCCATTTACATGAACTCATGGCCCCCTAGGTTTCCTGTCTACTCTTTCAAGTTGCTGTTGTCAATTTGATCGCACATAAATAGCTCTTAAAAGAGCACAACGCCCAAGGCAGATTCTTTACTAGTTAAGCTAAACTGTTTTGTTTTTGTTTTTTAATTGCACGAACTAAAGTGCGTGGATTGGAGCCCTAGTGGTGCAGTGGTAAAACACTCAGCTGCTACCTGAAAGGTCAGTGGTTCAAACCCACAGCAGCTCCACCGAAGAAAAGACTTGGTGATGTCCCCCCGTAAAGATTTCAGCCTAAGAAACCCTGTGGGGCAGTTCTACTCTATCATACAAGGTTGCTGAGTCAGAATTGACTCGACAGTTCACAACAACAAGGGACATGGATAAACGGAATTGTAAGGTTTTAAGATTCTTATATTATTACATTTCGGGGCAGTGGTGGTTCAGCGGTAGAATTCTCACCGTCCACGAAGTAGACCTGAGTTTAATTCCTGGCCACGCACTTCCTGGGCAGCCAACACCTGTCCGAGTCTTGCATGTTGTAATGATGCTGAACAGGTTTCAGCTGAGTTTCTAGACTAAAATGGACTAGGAAGAAAGGCCTGATGTCCCAATCTGTAAACGAGCACATCAATGGCCCAGGGCTGGGCAGTGTCTTATTCCATTGTGCATGGAATCAGGGGCCAACTTCACAGCAGTTAATATTGCATTTAAACTAGTGTGACGTTAATTCAAGGTAGACGGTGATAGGGTGCTGAGTTGGTTTCCTAGAGCTGTGACAAAGTACCTCAGATGGCGGCTTATAAGAACATAAATTTATTGTCTCAGTTCTGGAGGCTAGAAGGCCAAATCAGGGTGTCTATTAGTCACCTTAAAACTCTTCCAGCCTCTACCCACTCAGAATTTCAAAACTGCTTCCATATTATAGGCATCTGTTAGAGCAGCACCCCACTCTGCCAGTACCAGATTCGGTCTTAGTCATCTAGTGCTGCTATAACAGAATTACCACCAGCAGATGGCTTTAACCAAGTGAAATTTATTCTCTCACAGTTTTGGAGGCTAGAAGTCCACATTTAGGGTGCTGGCTCCCGGGGAAGGCTTTCTCTCTCTGTCGGCTCTGGTCATCAATCTTCCCCTGGTCTAGGAGTTTCTCAACGCAGGGACCCCGGGTCCAAAAGATGCACTCCCCTCCTAGTTCTTCATTCTTGGTGGCATGAGGTCTCCCTGTCTCTCTACTCACTTCTCTCTTTTATATCTCAAAAGAGATTAACTCAAAATACAACCTAATCTTGTAGATTGAGTCCTGCCTCATTAACATCATACAGGTAGGATTTACAACACATAGGAAAGTCACATCAGATGACAAAATGGTGGCCAATCACACAATCCTGGGAATCGTGGCCTAGCCAAGCTGATAGACATTTTGCAGGTCACAGTTCAATCCATAACACAGGTATCAGCCATGTTGATTCCTTCTGAGGGCTCTGAGAAACCCGTTCGTGCCTCTCTCTTAGCTTCTGGTGGCTCCTGGCAAGCCTGGGTGTTTCTTGGCTTACGGCTGCTTGTTCCTCTATTGTCACATGGCTGTCCTTTCTCTGTCTCTTCTCTTTTATAAGGACACCACTCATACAGGATTAGGATCACCCTAGTCTGGTGTGACCTCATGTTCACCGATGGTATCTTCAAAGATCCTACTCCCAAACAGGTCACATTCCAAACTGGTTACAGAGGACGCAATTTAAAAATGCCTGATTTCTCCCTTACTTTTTGATTTAGGAGATAATATTGGAGCCATCAGAAACCCTGGTAGCATAGTGGTTAAGTGCTACGGCTGCTAACCAAAAAGTTGGCAGTTCAAATCCACCTGGCGCTCCTTCGAAACTCTGGGGCAGTTCTACCCTTTCCTCTAGGATCGCTGAGTAGGAATTGACTCGATGGCAATGGGTTTGGTTTTTTTTTTTTTTTTGGTTATTGGGCCTCGTCCTTGTGCATAGAGAATGTGACTCAGCTGGAGCTGGACTCACAAGGACACGTCAGCTGGGCCCTGAGACTTAAATAGCAAGGACTATCTTGGAAAACATCTTTTAGGGAATCTTTCACATCAACTCATCAAACAGAGCACAAAGGACTTTCCATTCGTCTTTTTCCATTAACATTTAGTGAATAGAAAATTTTGTTGGACCAGTGAAGACCCTCCTGTCGTTACTGCAACCTGTACCAATGATTATTAAGACGATTCAAAATGTAGAATCACGATGATAAAGTTTTTAGCCAGTAGATGAAAAGGTGAAGCTTTCAATGATTTCACGCATTTGTAACATTAGCGTATACTGGTGATTCTGATCCTGGGGCAGACATCAGCTCTGGTAGCATGCTTGTCCATTTCCCACTTTCACCTCTTTGAATATATGCCGAAAGAAATATTTTTGCTTTACTAAACTTCGTGATTTTTTTTACCCTAGGACATTTTTGTAGATGCAGAATTCTAAAGTTGACACTTTTCTTTTGGCATCCATTGTCTTATCCTGTATCTTTCCTGATGAGAATTCAGGCACCATGCTCCTAGATGTTCCTTTGAATGTAACGGACCTTGTTTGGCAGTTTTTCTTTGTCTTTGGTTTTCAATAATTTGGCTATAATGTGCTGAGTGTGGCTTTCTTCTTGGATCTGTGGATTTTTTCTATTTTATCTAGAGTTTATAACTGTTACCATCAGGAGGGCTAGTCTGTTATAAGGCACTCCGTCTTCCCAGAACCAAACTCCCTAATTAACTACATGTTAAATGTCAACAATTCGTATTGTCCAATGCATTAATACACATATACAATTCTATCACAAAAGTTGTGGTTTCCCCCGTAATCCTTTTTTATAATCATGTATTTACCACATTTAAAAATATTTTAAGAAGTGTTCAATGGCTTCACCAGTCTTCTAAAGGAACACTTGGCACATGTTAAGAACTTAAAAATATGTATGTTAAAGAACTCCTGGTCTGAAGATTCTCCTCCTGCTCTTACCACCAAGTTCCCGTGTTGGGTTTTCCCCAGGACTTACTCATATTACCTAAGTGTCAGGCACTGTTCTAAGCTCATGGGACAGAAGTGTGAACAAAACCAACAAGTTGTGCCACTCAGAAGCTGGAGAGAACTCATGTTCTTCTCATTTCCATGTGGAAGGATCAGCAAAGAAGTAACCCTCTCAGCCTCTTACTTCTCCACAGGAAGTAGGTTACCTGACTGGGGGACAGCCCTTGGCTCACATCTACTAGTTGATCTGCTGAAAAGGCTCTAGTCCCCGAGGACATGCTCCCTTTCTTCCCTCTCCACCTCAATCTAGCGTCAGGGAGACCCCACTCCAGCATGTCTGCCCACGCTCTCGAAGGGGAGAGAGGAAGGGAAATAAGTTCCAGGTAGGTAGGACTGTTCGTTGGATGCTGAAGAGAACCAGATAAAAAGAGATGCGCTGGACCTGGAAGCCCTTAGTCACTGGCCCCCTTAGCGAGCATGGCTGGTGGGGAGACGGAAACCCCACTGCTGAAAGCAAAGGAGTGGTCTTTCTGAATGTTTGGCAATGAAGGGAGGAGGGACAACAGTTGGGCAGGGAGTTGGAGTGAAGGTACAAACTTTCGGGATGAGGAGAGTTTTGGCACTCTTTTATACTTAGATGGGATAAACCAAGAACGGATAAATGAAATAACTCAGAGAAAGGGCACAGGGCAAGCATTCAAGATGTCTTAGTTCTATCACCTCTCTGGGGGTTGTGTACCATCTCTCCGAAAGGTGTGGTGAGGACTTTCTGTGGACTCCCAGGCCCTATCCCATAATCTGAGGGTGGCCTGGAGCTAGAGACCCACTGGCCTGAAACTCCATCCTCTTCAGGCTTCCCTCTTGACACCTCAGTCAGGAGTTCCCACATCCTTTAACAGCCTCATGCTGCCACCTGCTGGACAGATGACAAACATGGTAACAACCATTTGCCGAAGGGAATCACTTTTCTAAAATGGCTGCAAAACCCACCACAATGTGAATCAGATGGGTAATAGGTAGGCCTAGGATTAAGATGCAGGCAGTGGTCGCTCACCTTCCATGTGAAAGCCAGGTTGATTCCCAGCCAATGCACCTCATCAACAGCCTCCAGCTGTCCGTCAGTGGAGGCTTGTGTGCTGCTATGACCAACAGGTTTCAGACTAGCAAGAAAGGCCTGGCAAGCTCCTTCTGCAAAGTCAAAAACCTTATGGATCACAGGAGTCAGGGACCAACTTTAAGGCAGCTATCAAGGACTAAGATGCTTCTGAGATTCCAGGCCCTATTTGCAAACCCTAGCAGCCCTTTCTAGCTCTGCAGGTAACTTTCTTCCATCCTCATCAGTTAATTCACATACCCCCCCCGTTGCTGTTAGGTGCCCTGAGTGGATTCCGACTCATAGCAACCCCATGTACAACAGAACAAAACACTGCCTGGTCCTGCACCATCCTCCTAATTGATGTTTGAGCCCATTGTTGCAGCCAGTGTCGATCCATCTCGTTGAGGGTCTTCCTCTTTTTTGCTCTCTACCAAGCATGACGTCCTCCTCCAGGGAGTGGGGCCTCCTGATAACACGTCCAAAGTACGTGAGATGAAGTCTCGCCATCCTCACTTGTAGCATTCTGGTTGTACTTTTTCCAGGACAGATTTGCTCGTTCTTTTGGCAGCCTGTGATGTATTTGATATTCTTCGCCACCACCACAATTCAAAGGGATCAATTCTTCTTTGGTCTTATTATCCAGTTTTCGCATGCATATGAGGTGACTGAAAACACCACGGCTTGGGTCAGACACACCTCAGCCCCCCTAGGAACCAGTAACGGCTAGACTGCTTCTTTCTTGAGGAGCAGCTTCATTTTCTGTCCTTGCCACACATGGTTTATGAACGGGCTGAGGAACATGCCCGGCATGCTGTGAGCAGACAGAAATAGCTCTTACCGGACATTTAAAGCCAACGCCAAGGGCAGGGTGGGTTCACACCTGCATCCCTTACAACCTAAGCCCTCTCCTGTTTTTGGTTGCAGAGTTGATTCCGACCGTAAGTGTGCAAAGTAGAACTGCACTCCACATGGTCTTGAAGGCTGTGACCTTTCAGAAGCCTATCTCCAGGCCCGTCTTCCAAGGTCCCCCTGAACCAACCATTCAGCCCACCCACCTACACCATCCAGAAACTCCCAAGAGCCGAGAACTCTTCCTGCAATCAGGCTGCTAGTAGGTCCCAGCTCCCCTGGAAAGGTTCCCACCATTCTTCACTCTAATCTATAAAATGTCATTGAGATTATGACTCATAGCAACCCCATGTCAGAGTGCAACTGTGTTCCAGAGGGTTTTCAATGGCAGGTTTTTCAGAAGTAGATGGCTAGGCTTTTCCTCCAAGATGCCTCTGTGTGGGCTCGAACTACCAACCTTTTGGTTAGCAGCCATCACATCCTCACATCCATTAACTACTCACGGTGATCCCACATGTGCCGGAATACAACTGTGTTCCTTTGAGCTGTCGACGGGTCATTTTAAAGACTGCCAGGCCTTTCTTCTGAGGCCCCTCCAAATACAGCTCAAAACCCTTCCAGGTAGCAGCAAAGCTACTTGCACCACACAGGCACTCCCCACTCAAAATTCATACAGATTTTAGAACACTGGCTATGCTAGGTCCCTGGATTAGGAGCAATTCTGACTCATATTCTTGTATTACCAAAATAATTAATTCCACTTTTTTAGGGTGACAAGCCCACAGGCCTGCCAAAGACTGAGTAGCCATCTGCAGCAGGTGCCAGTGTGATGGGTAAGGTGCTGATGTCATCAGGTTCCAGAAGACCCAAAGGAGCCCTAAGACCAACCTTACGGACCCTAGGTGAGAGACAGACTGATGAGCTAAGAGGCTCACTATGCCTCTCCTCAGCCATTTCGTGAAAACCCCATACCTGACCCCCTGTGGGCTCTCTGCTTCCACTAGCTGTCTTCCTCAGTTCCCCACGTTTACAGTCCCTTGACCCAGAACTCTAGTTCTGGCTCTTAACTGAAGTAGGTGGAGGCAGTGCTTAATAGAATAAAACAGAACGCCTCTGATCATTACTACACCTATTGCCAAGTCTGTGTAATTCAACCTCACACTGTTGGAGGACTCACAATACCAGACATGCAGAGAGCCTTGTTTTCGGACCCGTGCCCTCCACCGCTCACTACCCCCCTCAGCCACCTATTCCATTCACTGGTCCCTGCCACTCCTGAGCCCATGTTCTTTAAGGAGGCCTACCTCCTGACCACCATGCTCTTGCCAAGGGCCAATCGCCTGCTGTGAACACCTGACCCTGGGGCCAGCTACAAGTGGGAGAAACCATGGGGACTTCAAGTCTTTCACGTTCGAACACTCACAAAGCCGAGAGACGCTGGTCACCTTGCCAGCCATCTCAATTGCCTGGGATACTTGAACCCAACACATCAAGGATGAGTTAGGGGTGGGATATGCAGAGCAGACTATTTGCCACGCCCCACACCTCCACTGGTATTCCAGGAGAAACACTGTAGAAAACACAAGTCTGGCACCAGAGTTTAGGACTTTTTAATTTGTCCCAAAGTCGCTGAAGCAAAAATCATGATAAAACATTCTGCTTTCCTTTACACCCCCCAACGCAAAAAACTATCTGTAGGAAAAAAACGGTTTTGTACATGGGATGAAACTTAATATAAATTCAAAACTTACAGATAAGGGTTAGCTCTATCACTCATCTCTTTTAAAAAGTTTATATGAATATCCAGTCAAAACCAACAGGGCATCTCCCTTGAAATGTTATCTGTACGGATTTCCCAGTAGACCACAGGGCTGTCTACTGTCTCGGAATGTCCTCAGAAGGCTCTGTCATGATCAGGTAACAGAGTAAAAACCCCAGAGTCCTTTCTTTCAAATGGAAAAGGAAAAAACAGAGGGACAGAAGAACTACTCAAACTTCGTCTTCTTTCCTTGTGGCTTGTGGTCTCCTCCTCCTCCTCTGCCGCCTCGGAAACCTCCTCGCCCTGCAAAGGTAAGGCTCCGTGAAAGAATGGGTATGAAGCTGCTTGTCAGCCCTCCTCTCCACAGGGATTAATGGCAGCCTAAGGACAGATGCAGGGGATCCCGGCGCAGGTTCTCAAGGGTACCCAGAGCTAGTGCTGGTGTAGACACCATGGCACCCTGCACCACCCCCCAACCCATCCTCCTTACCTCCAAAGCCTCCCCGGCCTCTGCCGCCGAATCCACCTCGGCCTCCTCTGCTGTGGCCACCCCGGCCTCCAAATCCTCCCCTGCCTCCGCCTCGACCCCCAAAGCCACCTTCGCCCTTAGGCTTGGCCCAGTCCAAGGTAACTTTGTTGCCATCTATTTCACCATCTTCCATGGCCTCCTTGGCAGCTTTAGCATCTTCCTCACTGTTGAAGTCTACAAAACCAAACCTAAAACACCAAATGGAATCAATGATCATAAAGCAAACATGACGAACAGGTGCCAAAGTTAACCTCATCTGACGGATAGTGATTTCACAGAGCCTAGCTTTGTGTAGGTGAGAAAAGCCTCAAAGTGACAACAGACAAGTGAAAAGGAAAAACTGAAACTGGTCTTACTGACCGCTTCAAACCCAGAAATGTCTCACAGAACAGCAGAACTTTACCTCTGTGAAGACAGAAGGTAAACTAAGAACGCTAGCTCTGTGAATTGGCTCTTCTTCTCGTGCGAATCCATAAACTGCCACCAATGGACAGAAAGGAGCTCATGGAGAAGACTTGTCAGACCCAAGGTCTTGCCCCGAGGCTGGGAGCATCCCTGCATTTTCTGCTTGGTCACCTTACCCTTTGGAAGAGCCAGTTTCCCGGTCGGTGACTATCCTGGCACGAACAGAGCCGTCAAACGACTCCTTCAATGTCTCCTCAGTGGTGTCCTCAGAGAGACCTTTGACAAACAGAGTTTTGGACGGCTCTGGGAAACAAAAAGACAGGAACATGCCTTAGTCATAATCCATATTGACCAGACAATGCCCGCACACTCTCAGCAAAAGCTAGCCTTTCACTCCACGTGTATGCGTAACCAGGAGCGGCAGAGAGGGGGAGCCCCTGTTTAGGAAGCAGTGTTTATTTATGGCGATGGGAAACCTGGATTATGGGTGGTGGTGGCACAACACGATTAACATAACTGAAATTACTGAATTGTACACCTGCAAAGTGTCAAACTGACAAATACTAAGTTACATACATACTCTACCACAACAAAAAGCGCTTAACAAAAGCAGTTAATAGCAACTTAGTTAACTAACGCTCAATTAAAAGGAAAGGGCTTGATCTGTGGCCACCTAGAGTTAAGACAGCTGTTAAGATCTCATCTCAGATGTTTTACGGAAAGCAGGAGAAGCAACGTAAACAAGTCAAAAGTCAATCTTAACACAGCCAATTACAACCACCATCGGGGGCACCTAATCATGGTAAAGGTGCTGCTGAGTCAACACATCTGGGTCAGAACTTGACTATCTAGAGGAATTTTCTTGAGGTTCATCAATTATTTCTCAGATAAATCAGTCATCATGTCCAGTACTGTTCACTCAGTAGCGACTGAAAGACCTGAAGATATGGGGGAAAGCAGAACACCAGCCTGAACGGGAACTCCAAGCACAGTACTGAGGAGCTGTGAAGTGGATGTAACTTACGGCTTCTTGCATTAGGTGATCCCCTGGATCCTTGCAACTCCAACCTGATTGCTCTGCCCTCGATTTCTCTTTTATTACAAGAATTTAAAGCTTCTTTAGCATCTTCAAATGAAGCAAATTCTATAAACGCATACCTAAAGATGAAGTGTTAATATTTAGAATAAGTTACCAGGCAGACTCCTCTTACCTACATGCTGAACCTCAACCAACTTAAAAATTGTAGCTTAAAAAAAATTCAGCTTCTGTTGACAGTCAGAAAAACCTGATTTTACTTTTTTTTTTTTTTTTTTGATTTAAGATGTAACAGTCCATAACTGACAAGATAGTAACGATTTTACCCTTTAGATTTGCCGTTTTGGTTCTGGGGCACCTTGATAGCTGTTGCCTTCTCAAATACTTCCTGAAGAGTTTCTTCTGTCGCGTTGTAGGAGAGGTTGCTTAAGACCAGAGTTTTGGATTCACCTACAAACAGAGATGCCACGTTCTTAAGAGGAGAAACAGTGGTTCCCAATTTTAGTCATGGCGGACACCTTGTTCTTAAGAACATTTGTGCGCTGGGATAACGAACATGCCAACGCTGAGGCAAGTGAGGCCACACCGGTCATATACTGCTATGCGCCACTCCCCTCTGTTCCTGTTTATGTGTGCACCCTACTACTGAACTAGTACATCCTCCCAGAATACTCTAATTTTAAAATCTACAGATCTATGTTAAAGCATAAAATAAATCTGCAAAGGAAGCTAAATTGACCTACTGTGCTTCAACACAAAATGATTTCACATAGCCCTTATTTAAGAAAATGAATTACTACAAAATCTGGCTATCACCCTCCTCTGACCTTCATCCCCATCTAATTACAATCAATCAACTTAAAAAGCACAAAGAATTTCCCTCCATCAATTCTGGAACGTGGACCCATGTTGAGGAAGCCTTACCGCTCCAAGTGCTAGTCTTTCCACCTCTGTAGTCCTGATTTTGACCCTTCTCCCCAGTGTAGTATAGCGATATTGACCGCCCCTCGATCTCTGTTCCCTGCTTTTCTTCAAAAGTTTTCTCGGCATCAGCTTCTGTCTTAAATTCAATGTAAGCAAACCTGCAGTAGAGATGAGACGAAAAAACATTTAACTATTCATCTTTTTTTAAAAAAATAAATAAACAACAAAAAATTGTTTAACACAAATGTTTTAACCTCAGCAGCAAGATCTTGTTTCAGATGCAAGAACAATAAAGACATCCTTTGTTCTATATTGATTGAAACGTACAGGGTTTACACTACCTTGAACTCCACGATTACCTCCCTCCAACCACTACACCCAAATCTGCCAAATGGTCTCAGGACACGTGCTCTGGGTAACACCAGCTCGCAGCTGTGACTGACGTTATTACAACTCATTTGTAGGTTTAGGCACAGTTTTTAAAGCTTTATACACATGCGCTCAGCATCTAAAATTCCCCTATAAATTCAGCACATCACCCCACTTTACAGATAGGAAGCTGAGGTACAGATTATAGCTTAAATTGCACAGGATCACACACCTGGATAATTGAAACTTCTTTTACAAATCAGGGGAGTACTTTAATTTTACGTAAACTCAGTATTTCGGTAGACAGAACATACCCTCTGCTCTTCCCGTCTTTGCTGACTAATCTGATCTCCATAGCATCTTCAAACACTTCTTTTAATTCTTCCTGAGTGACTTTGTAAGGCAAATTTTTGGCCAAGAGTGTTCTGGCATCTCGATCTGGATTAAAAATAACAAAACAGAAAAAGCCCCAAAATACTGATCATTCAACAAGTATTTGAAATCCTATGATGTACAAATCTGTACTAAATTTGAGACAGAGCAAAAACTAAACACTTGTCCCTTGGCACTATCCCAACAGAGAGCAAACTACGTGCTGAACAGAACACAGAGCTCAACCTACAGTAGGTGCCTAATAGTTTTGAAGAAAAGCAGAAATAAAAATGAACACGATTTAAAATGCTACATTTATGGACAAAAAGTAAAGGACACTTTAAAAAATCATTGAGAAGTTGACCAATCAAGGGCCAGAAAACAAAAGAACATTCAAGAACATTACAAGTGGCAATGACTACAAGTCCAGCGTGGCTGGGAATGATGAACCAGATAGCCTAGTAACAGTATTACTAGTTTCAGGTGCACCTAAGCAATTCTCTTGCTTGCTTGCCTGGAATTTCTATCATAGTAGCAACAAAGAGTGGCAAGCACAGTTGTAAACACTTAATATATCCTAATTAATTTCATCCTCATAAAACTATGAGAAACCTAAGAGAAAAAAGTTAAACCATTTGCCCTGGCAGTCTACCACTGGAGGCCACGCTCTTAGCCACATGAGGCTACCCTACAGACGTTAGTAGCTGCATTGAGCGGGTTGTGACTCATGCAACCCCATGTCCCTTCACTCATTATTGACCGTGTGAGCCCACTGTTTCAGCCATTGTGTAGTGCCCTCTAAGCCCAGTGGGCTAACCCTCCACCACTGTTCTGGTATGACTCAGAGGATTTGCATCAAGTAATTTTTGGAAGCAGATTGCCAGGCCTTTCTTCCCAGTCCTTCTGGAAGCTCCACTGAAACCTGTCTACCACTGTGACCCTGCTGATATCTGAAATATTGGTGGCAAAGATTCTAGTATCATAGCAACATGCAAGCCAGCCAGGTGGTGGACCCTCTAGGTACACATCTGTTGACAAGTTACCCTTAGCATCACAATGATCAAAAACTTTCCATACTTTCCCACGTACCTTTCTTACTGTCTTTTCCCTTTGGTCTCTCTAGTTTAATTTCATTGCCAAAGACTTTTAAGCCAGTAAGTTCCAAGGCTTTTTCCAGGTCTTCAGCAGATTCAAAATCCACATAGCCGAACTTCCTTTAAGGCGATGAGGGGCAAAAAGTTACAGAGGAAAAAATCAAGAGCCACACACATATTCTGGGCACCTGCAGCACCAATGTGACGGTACAAACAAGTGAAAAAGAACCTACAGTACTTACAGTCAAAGCTCTGCAAACTGGACCAAGACCCAGTACAGGCTGACTAGCTATGTTATTTATAACCAACGCTGAAAGTAATCAGTTTTTAGATTGTGATAAAAAACCGGCCTAAACATTAAGAAAAAAATCCTATCTAGCTAAAAAGTACTATTATGGCTACTAGAGTCCAAGAATTCTAGATTATTTCCAAAAATACAAGCATCAAATTCTCTGTCAAGAGTTGTCTTGTGTTACACCAAAAGTTAAGATAGATTACGGCAACTTCAAGTGAGAGATTCTGAAAGAAGCCCAAGTTACTCACCTAGACATACCAATTCTGACATCCACAACAGCAAGATCATTTTTAGCAAAAAGGTCACTTAGGCCAGTTTTTAATTCAGGAGCAGATTTGTTGCAGTTCAGGTTTCCAACAAAGAGATTGAATGCTGAAGTTGGTTCTACGGCTATACACAAAAGGAACTACAGTCAATCTAGTAACAGTGACACATATTTGATTTCCATTCAACACTTCTATACCCAGCACATATCAGCATCACAACGTAACATCAGGTTTCAGCATTAAGTCCCTTTGTTGTTCATCATTTGCGCTGTTAAACCTTGTCTGTGCCCCTCCCCCAACCACTCCTCCAAATTCTGCAAGTTACCTTCCACTTTCTGTTTCTTGGCTTCAGGGGCGGCTTTCTGTTTGGACATTTCCTTCTTTCGTTTGCCAGGTACTTCTTTGACAGGTTCTGGGTAAGTTTTGAAAGGATGTGTTATCAACGGGCTGTCACACACATTCAAGTACATCTTTCTAACACTCAAGTCAGAGTACTTCAACAGCTACTATGATTACCTTCCTCCTCTTCATCTTCCTCATCCTCCTCCTCTTCCTCTTCATCTTCCTCATCATCCTCTTCCTCATCCTCCTCCTCCTCGTCGTCATCGTCATCCTCTTCATCTTCGTCCTCAGCCACACTCTTGGCTTTCACAGCGCCTTTTGTAGGAGCTTTCTTTCCTTTTGCTGGTGTAGTCTCCATGGCCTCTTCTTCAGAGTCTAAGAGAGAAAGGGCATTCGGTTAGACACAGCATTCTCTCAGAACCAACTGTGGTTCTAAGAAGTCTGCAGAAAACACAATCCCATCAATACCACCAGTTACGGCAAGAATTAACAGCTCGCACAACTAAATGGTGCCTGGCTACCGTCACCAACTGCTCTGACAGAGATCACAATAAAGGGCCTGCAGCAGAGCTGGAGAAAAACGTAGAACAAAATTCTAACTCACAGAAGAAAAAAAGGGGGGGGGGGGCGGAGACTTACTGGTCTGATAGAGTGGAGAACACCCCAGAGTACAGCCCCCAGACAGCCTTACAGCTCAGTAATAATCACTCCTGAGATTCATCTTTCAGCCGAAGGTTAGACAGGCCCACAGAAAATGAGACTGAATGGGCACACCAGCCCAGACAAGGCCGAGATGGCAAGGGACAGGAAAGCTGGTAATGGGGAACCCAAGGTCGAGAAGGCAAAGAGTGTCGACGTGTCGTGGAACTGGCAACCAACGCCATAAAATGTGTTTCGTTTAATGAGAAACTAATTCGCTCTGTAAATCTCATCTAAAGTACAAAAAAACAAAACCAGAACAGGTCACTTGGAAGCAAAACCCTGCGTTACAAGGAGCGTTCCCAGAACGTTCTGTCAGGCACACAGCATTTCCTGGAGGTCAGTCAGTCGTGGGTAATTAAGCCCAATGCACCACAAACAGCCCAAAGAAGCCCTGCAAGAACTTATCTAATCTCATGGCAGGAGTATGCAGAGTTATAAGAGAAGTAAAAAACACTTCGGCAACTACCAAGGGAATCCCTTACCGTCGTCTTCATCCTCCTCATCATCGTCCTCCTCATCGTCCTCCTCCTCCTCATCTTCATCATCCTCATCATCGGAGGCAGGGGCAACCGCTGCTGCTTTCATCATGGCTGGCTCAAATTCTTCCTCATCCTCATCATCTTCCTCACTGTCTTCATCATCTTCCTCATCATCGCTCTCATCCTTCTTGGCATTCTTGCCATTCTTTGCCCCCTTGGCTGGAGTGGCAGCTCCCTTCTTACCAGGGGTGGCCACTGCTGCTTTGCCCGGGGTGGCTCCCTTCTTGCCAGGTGTCGCTACTGCTTTGGCTGGTGTAACTGTCTTCTTGGCCGGCGTGGCTGCTGCTTTTTTGCCAGGGGTGACAGCTGCTTTCTTGGCCGGTGGGGCAGCTACCACCTTTTTTGTTGGGGAAACCACCACCTTCTTGGACGGTACCGCGGGATTCTTCTTGCCTTTTTTCTGAGGAATGATGACCTGAAGAAGAAAATTTAAGAAATCCTCTGGTACTGCCTCTAGTTTAAGATGACATGCATTAAAGCACTCATGAAAGTCTAGGGGCACACAGTATGCCCCTCTATTTACCTGAGAAATTACAACCCTCATCTTTCAATTTAGGTAAAATACAGCTTTTAAACCCTGAAAACACAAGAATCCAGATCTCTGCATCTCATACTTTTATCCCAATTAACTGCTCCAGTTTTGCAGCTGTACAGCCTGAGAGTACCAACTCTGAAATCAGAGCTGGAATAGATCCCATCCATCAGAAGCTGTGCAGCCTTGGACAAATTTTAAAAAATATTAAGCATCAACTTCCTCATCTAAAAACTGTAATATCAAACTTAAATGTTGTTCTAAAAATGAAATGAATCGATAGCTAAATTACTTACAGCCCTGTACACAAAAAGTTGTAAATATTTAAGTGCTATTATCTCTTTTGAGGATCCTGCAACGGTCAGTGTACGTACAGAGATCACTGAAAGCTCAGTTCTTCAAATGAGAGATTAAAAGCTCAACAGTAAGTAGGCTGGACAGTCAACCTTGGCAAAATTACCAAAGAACATGCATATCAACTGCCAGTAAACTGACGCTGTGCATGTTAAAAACGCTGGAAAGGTGAATACTGTTGCGTATATTAAAAACGTTGGGAGAGAGCAAGCTGTTTTTTGATTATTAGTTTTATCACGTAGCGTGTGGGAAGAATAAAGCCCTCTATAAAGAGGGTCAGCACTAAGACAAGTGGCAACCCTGAACACATACAGATAATAACACAATGCGATTGTTACCAAGCTTCTCCACAGTGAAATACAGATCAATTGATCCTGCTTAGAAGCTAGTCAAGAGATGTGATAAGGCTACAAGATGGACTCCTCAGACCTGAATATGATACTCAGTTCTGCCCACTGTCCAGGCTGTGGCCTTATTTAACGTATGCAGCTAAAATGTTAAAACTAGAAAAATGTAATCATTAAACACATCACACCTACCCCAAGAAAGGGCCAGCAAAAAGGCATCTGAGATCTTGTCAGGTCTCAAACTCATACTCAAATACTTACCCAAACTGCATCTTGATATGTCAAAGAAAAGCTTGGGAGACAACCATGATACAAGGCCACGTATGAATTAATATAAACCTTCAGTTTTGGTAGTATTTTCAAACACCTAACACCACCTCCCTGATTTTATGTTTTAATGTCATTCCGTGTCAAATCACATATAATTACCTCTTCTCCACTGCTGTCTTCTTCTTCTTCTTCTTCATCTTCTGACATTTCCTCATCCTCACTATCTTCTTCTACCTCCTTAGGGGGAGGAGCCATTTTCTTGGGGTCACCTTGATTTTTACCAGCCTAAAATGGACACAACTATTAGCACACCACATTTGCACCAGTATTTCAAGCCATTTATGTTTTGCCATTAGTCTACGTAGTAAAATGCAGTTCTTTCTTCCTCAGAATCCAGTTTCCATGCCGCTAAATACCATTAACATGCAAACAAGTCTTAATATACAACTTAAGACAGCATTTTCAACCTACCTGTATTTTTCCTGTCAGTCTGTACAGCTACAAAATCAAGCCTAGAATAACAGGTCAAAAAAACGATCTCTCTCTTCCTGTCGCCTTTCCGAACCACGGCTGTTTTAAAAACATTATCCCCTAACTATTAAATATTGCTCTGAGTGTTTTTTAATATACAATACCTTGCGCCAGGCCCACTGCGCAACCAACAATTCATAATCCTTTACCCTTGGGAAACTACCCTCGAAAAGCCTTTGATAAATTCTGGGCACGTGGTCCGAATTCAAATTAAAAACCACGATCTTTCAGTCACCTTTTAACACTTGTGGTCTTTTTAACAGTGTTCCCTTCCCGGAGAAACCCCCCAACTTTCAGAGCCCAGCGGGCCACGTGGGGGTGTCTCCCAGGCCACCATGTGCACGCAGAAACACGCGGAGGCGGCGTCTCCATCCGGGGCTCACCACGTGCCAGCTCGCCGCGCGGGGACCCCGTAGGCCGCCGGACGTCTGCCTTAACCCCACCCCGCCGCTGCCCCCGGCCCGCGGCCCCACGGCTCTCCGCTAGAACACGGCCCTCTCCGGAGCCGCAGGGACCCACGCGGCGCGGCCCACGTGGCAGGCCGCGCGCCGGGGCACGTGCGTCAGGAGGCGGGGCCAGCTCGCGCGCGTCGCGGGCTCCCGCCTCACCCCTCCACCCGGGGCCCCGCGCCCCTTCCCGCGCGCAGCCCCGAAGTCTCTCCCCGCCGTGCCCACCGCCCCCTGCACCTGCAGGCGCTCTTCACCGCGTCTCCATGTCGCCAAAACCCGCGAGACCCGCCCGCTTCTCGCGCGAGACTTCCGTCAGCATGGCGAACCTCGAACGCGCCCGGGACGGCGCGCAGGCCCTCCTCCTCGCGGCGCCGCGCGCGCGCTCCTCGGGAAGCAGGCCCCGACGCCCGGCCTTGCGCCTGCAAGGCCGCTTACCTTCGCGAGCTTCACCATGATGGCGGCTTGTGACGACGGAGTGTGTGGAGAGTGAGTGGCGCAGATGAGCCTAGAAGAACCCAAGCGACGTCGATGGCGGCCGCGAGTGCTGAAGAGCCTGGAGCGCGCACGCTTCGCTGCCAGCTAGGGCTCGAGACTGAGGCAAAAGACGGAGCCTACCCAGTAATCGCCTCTGGAAAGGCGACGACGGCGCCCTCGTGACCCCGCCTTGGCCAATCAGAGCGCGCGTCCATCCCGCGAGCCAATCGCGAGCCCCTCCCCGAGAACGGCGCGGGGCGGGAGTGGGCGGGCCAAGGCGGCGGGGGATGGGAGGGAGGCTTGGTGTCGGCACCTGGGGGCGGGCTTGGCTTTGTGCGAAGCCTGCGCTGATTGGGCGGTGGCTGCGCGGCCCCGGGTGCTCCTGCGCTGCCTGCCTTATGGCGCCTGCGCCGTAAGACGGACATTTTGGCGCCGGGTGGGCCCGGGCTTGGGGCGGGCGGGGGCTGGCGGTCTGCAGCTCCCGAATGAGCCCTATCGCCTCGGGCGGTCTTTGCGGGTCCTGCGATGCCCCACGCGCGGCTCTGGTCCGCACTCCACGCTGAGACTCCCGGCGGCCGTGGGGAGGATTTCGGCCCATTTAACTGCTGATGAGCCCGAGCCCGCCCAAAGTTTAGGGACCAGGGTTCACTTTGCCCCTTTCGGTGCCCACCTTAGCCCCGTCCATCCACGAACCAGGGACCAGAAACATCTCCCTGGGCACAGGTGACACGCTCCCAGGCCGTGGGCCTGAAGCTGTCCCCTGAGAACTGTTAATAAAGAGGCTTACCGTGTTCAGGCTCTGCTGATAAGCGCACAGACATCTCATTTAATCCCACAGCCTCATGCGGTAGGTATTTCCCTCCCCACGGGGATCAGACTCGTAAGCTTCTGGCCGTCTCAGGGTTTACCGCTGGGATCGGCAGATGAACCTGGGTCAGCAGACTGCAGCTGGGTCTTTGACCACCTCAGAAGTTCCCCCCTTGTTATTTGGGGCTAATACCAGTACCATGGCGACCCCACGTGTGTCAGCGTAGCACAGTGCTCCACAGGGTTTTTAATGGCTGATTTTTCAGTAGTACATTGCCAGGTCTTAATTCCAAGGCATCTCTAGATGGTCTCAAACCTCCAAGCTTTTAGTTAGTAACCGTTTGCACCACCCATAAACCGGTAGACCGTGCGTTGACTCATGGCGACCCCACTGGGCTCCGTAGGGTTTTCAGTGGCTGGTTTTTCTAGATTGCCAGGCCTTTCTTCCCAGATGCCTCTAGGTGGACTTCAAGCGCCATTAAAATGTTACAGATGGGTGGCCCTTGGCACTAGATGGCCCAGGAGTAGATGAAAGCCGAAGGAAAGGTTACCTCTATGGCGGAAGCACAGAAAATTGTCTTTGTACAGTGATTTTGCCAATTATTTGAGTGGGTTACTTTGTGGGTGAAAATTTATAGTTGGTGCCAAATTTAACAAACCACAGCACTTGGCTTTAGTTTAGAACCTTCCCAGGATCTATCCTGGGCCTCTGGTACCTAAATGTTCCTAATCTGGACACCTTCAGCCTTGATGCTGTTTCCCACACGGAACTGATACGAAGGTTCACCCTTGGAAGATGGATAGTTGTGATGGTTCGCAACATGCTGGATGTAGTTAATGTCACCGAATTCTACACATGGAAATAGTTTCAATGGCAAACTTTTTGTTATATATATTTTACCACAACAAAATTATAAAGAAAGAATCTCCCCTGGGATGCTATAATTCAAGAAGTCTAGGTTAGGGCCCTGGGTTTTGAATTTTAACAAGGGCCCATGGGGATTCTTGTGAGCAATCAAGTTATTTTGCAGTTTTTTCTGGCACACTTCTGAAACCCAGTGAATAGGAAACTCTCTGGGCTCTCTGGTGTGGGCAAGGGGCTGGGGCCAGGTCTGTACCCTGGACTCTGATGGCCTGTGGAGACCCCCTGAGGATAGTCACACTCAGGTCTCTAGGGAAGAGGGCAAATAGGTTACTAAGTGGCCGCCCAGGCAAAAAGAACAGCATGAGCCAAGGCATAAGACTTTTTAATGAGACCCTCGGTGTTTCCAGTGATTTTGACACAGAGGACACTTGGCACTTGTGGGAAGAGGTTCTAGAGATTAAGGGGGCATGACCAAGTGACAAGGACAAATTCTAGAAATATGGCATGGCTGGCTCCTTGTCATTCAGATCTGTTTATATGTCCTCCCTAGAGGCCTTCCCCTGGCCTCCAGTGTAAAGTTGTTGTTAGCCAACTCATGGCGACCTAAGCACAATGGAATGAAATACTGCCCAGCTCTTTGCCATCCGCATGATACGTTGCGGATCAGATCCCAATGTAAAGTCCCACTCAGAAACTCACATCACCCCTACTGAATCCTTTGCAGGTACTTATTGCTATGTGATATTTTTCTTGTCTGCTTACTGTCTGTCTCCACCCCCACATTAGAATACATATATTGTTCTCTACTGTATTCCTGGTGCCCAGAACATTGCCTGGCACGCAATAATGTTGAAAATTACTTGTTAAATGAATGACGGAATTGAACTACAGGTAGTCCCCAACTTATGACAGGGTTCCATTGTGACTGCTACTCCCCTCGTAAGTCGGTTCTGGCATAAGTCGAACACTTCATTTTTTTTTTTTTTTTAGTTTTCATTATTATTGCCTTTTATTATCAGTATCTTTATAAATCTCATCTTTATTTGTCTTTGGGATTTGGAAACATTACATCTGAGAATATCAGCAAATTATATGCTGCCACATTTTATGTAGTATATATTAATAACAATACATACACACAGCCTGTTGCTGTCGAGTTGATGCCGACTCATAGCTACCCCGTAGAAGAGTAGAACTGCCCCATAGGGTTTCCAAGAACTGGCTGGTGGATTTGAATCACCAGGGCTCCTAATAACAATATTTTCTTAATAACAATAAGATACATAAAAAAAAAAAAAGTAAGTGTAAAGACAGTGTAAGTTTCACTGTAACGCAAATATATCGTAAGTTGGGGACTACTTGTATTTAGGTAGAATAAGCAGCAGAGAGAGCCAGTATAGCTTACGGTGGGTTCAAGTGTGTTACTTTGAGTCTCACAGTCCAGGGTAGAAAAATAGTAATACTGAGTACTTACTACATACGGAAACCCTGATGGCGTAGTGGTTAAGAGCTATGGCCGCTAACCAAAAGGTCGGCAGTTTGAATCCACCAGGTGCTCCTTAGAAACAGTATAGGGCAGTTCTCTGTTCTGTAGGGTCGCTAGGAGTTGGAATCGACTCAACGGTACATTCGTATACATGCGTACTTATATATATGTATTTAAAAAAAAAAAAGTTGCCATAAAGCAGATTCTGAGTCATGACGACCCCATGTGTTGCAAACTAGAAATGTGCATAGGGTTTTTAATGGCTGTGTCCTTTTGAAAGTAGATTGCCAGGCCTTTCTTCCCAGGTGCCTCTGGGTGGATTCAAACTGCCCATTTTCCAGTTAGCAGCCAAGGACTCAACAGTTTGCCCCGCCCAGGGACTCCAGAGTACTTACATAGTAAAACCTGTGAAAGCCAGAACCTGTGTGAGGCAGAAACTTGTCAGAGAAGGAAAACTCAAATATTGTCCACTAAGAGAGCAATGAAAAAGTGGTAAGATTGCACCATGTCTGTCTTAGTCATCTGGTGCTGCTATAACATGAATACCACAAGTGAATGGTTTTAACAAAGAGAAATTTATTCTCTCACTGTCTAACAGGCTACAAATCCAAATTCAGGGTGTCAGCTCCAAAGGAAGCCTTTCTCTCTGTGTTCGTTCTGGAGTAAGGTCCTTCTTGTCAATCCTCCCCTGGACTAGGAACTTCTCTGCACAGGAACACCAGGTCCAAAGAAGCACTCTGCTCCCGGTGCTTCTTTCTTGGTGTTATGACATCCTCTCCCCCCCATCTTCTGGCGTCCCTTTCCTTTTTATCTCTTGAAAGATAAAAGGTGGTGCAGACCACACCCCTGGGAAACTCCCTTTACCTTGGATCAAGGATGTGACCTAGTAAGGTGTTACAATCTCACTCTAATCCCCTTTAACATAAAATTACAATCACAAAATGGAGGACAACCACAGAATACTGGGAATCATGGCATAACCAAGTTGACACATATATTGGGGGGACACAATTCAATTCTTGATACTGTCAAAGGGGGAAAACTTGGGAGACCCTGAAAACCAAGGCAGTGCTGTGGAGTTCTAGCTCTCACAGGTCTTACTGTATAGTGCTGGCTAAGTGCCCAGTGCTCTTCCAGTGCTCTATATGCTAACTCATTTAATCTTTGAAACAACCTTTGAAAAAGGGGTAGCCATCATCAGTGCCCATGGAAGCAGCAGTCAAGAAATGAAACAACATGTTGCATTGGGCAAATCTGTGGCAAAAGATCTTTTCACCAAAATCTTAAAAAGTAAAGATGTCATTTTGACAACTAAGGTGGGCCTGACCCAAGCCATGACCTTTTCAATCGCCTCACATGCATGTGAAAACTGAACAATGAAAAAGGAAGACCAAAGAAAAATTGACAGATTTGACTTGTGTTGGTGAAGAATATTGAAGATATAATGGACTGCCAGAAGAACAAACAAATCCATCTTGGAAGAGGTACAGCCAGAGTGCTCCTTCGAAGCAAGGATGGTGAGACTTTGTCTCACATCCTTTGGACATATTATCAGGAGGGACCAGTTCCTGGAGAAGGACATCTTGCTGGGTAAAGTAGAGGGTCAGTGAAAAAGAGGAAGACCCTCAAGGAGATGGACTGATACAGTGGTTGCAACAACGGGCTCAGGCGTAGCAACGATTGTGAGGATGGCACAGGACCAGGCAACATTTCATTCCATTGCACGTGAGTTGGAGCTGACTCCATGGTGCCTACCAAAAACATCATTGTTTTACAGAAGCTGGGACACAGAGAGATAAAGTAACTTGTCCAGGGTCACAAAGCTAGTAAGTGGCAAGGCTAGGATTCAAAATGAGACCCTGCTCTGTGATCCTAGCTTCTTTATATATAAAATGGGGATAATAATAGTACTGACCTCTTGGTTTGTTATGAGGACTAAGTGAGATACTGCATGTGTTTTTCCGAGGACACATTTCATTTTATGTAGAGTATACGTATGTAAGTGGAGTGATTTACACACTTATTTCCGTTTTATGTGCAGTGTACTTTAGTGGAGCGACTTACATATACTTAGTTATCTACTGTTGCTATAACAGAAATGCCACAAGTGGGTGGCTTTAAAAAACAAATTCATATTTTCACAGTTTAGAGGCTGGCGTTTGAAATACCGATGGCACAGCTTCCAGCATCGTAGCAACATGAAAGCCACCACAGTACGACAAACTGACAGGTGCCTGGGGAACAGCACAGTTTAGGAGGCTAGAAGTCCAAATCCAGGGTGCCAACTCTAGGGAAAGACGTTCTCTGTTAGCTCTGGAGGAAGGTCCCCGTCTCTCTGAGCCTGGGGGATCTTCATGTGGCTTGGCATCTCTCTTCCCCATCTCCGCTTTTCTCGCTTATTTAATCTCTTTCATATCTCAAGAGAGATTGACTCAAGACACACCCTACATTAATCCTGCCTCATTCACATAACAAAGACAACTCATTCCCAAATAGGATTATTACCACAGGAATGTTGTTGTTAGGTGCCGACTCATAGTGACCCTGTGCACAACAGAAGGAAACACTGTCCGGTCCTGCACCATCCTTACAATCCTTATGCTTGAGCCCATTGTTGCAGCCACTGTGTCAATCCACCTCGCTGAGGGTCTTCCTCTTTTCCACTGACCCTGTACTCTGAATAGAGGTTAATATTTACCACGTGTATTTTTGGGGGACACAATTCAATCCATAACATTTCACTCTTTGGTCTCCCAAAATTCATGTCCTTCACACAGGTAAAACACATTCACCCCGTCACATCATTCCAAAAGTAGTAAGTCAACTCCAAGACCAAAATCTCATCTTCTGAATCATCTAAGTCAAATATGGGTGAGACTTTATCTATCCGGGGGACAAAATTCGTCTTCATCTGTGAACCTGTGAAATTTAGATTGTCAGTTACCTGTTTCCAAAGTACAATGATGGAGCAGGCACAAGTTAGACATTTCCATTACTAACGGGAGAAATTGGAGGCAAAGAAGGGATAATGGGCTCTAAGCAAGTCCAAAACCCAGTAGAACAATTTACATTAGCTCTCAAGGCTTGAAAATGATCTTCTGTTATCTGAAACCATCTAAGCAATGGGCCTGCCCTTTAGACCTGAGTGTTAGCCATGCTCTCCAGATTCTGGGTGGAGGCTCCTTGGTCCTGGGTTTCAGCTCTGCCTTCCAGGCCCACTGGGATGGCAACTAAGCTCCCTCGGTTTTGGGTGACTCCATTCTGGTAGTCCATCTGAGTGGTGACCCCACCCCCTAGACCCTAGCAGGCCCTGTTCTTCTGCCCCTTGGGCGTGGCAGCCCCGTCCCCCTGGCACACCTTAACAGCAGCCCCACACTCCAGAACTGAGTTGGCAAACATCCAACTCTTGGAAACCTAGGAAACTGTGGCCCCACCCCTTGAAGCCAGGAAGGCCCTGCTTCCCTTGCTCCTTCCAATGTTCTGCTGATCTCTGAGCTACTCTAGGGATGGTCCTTTTCTCTTCTTGGAGGACAACAGATGTCGCTCTTTTGGACCGTTTTCTGCCTGTAGAATTCAAAGAGGCAGATGCTGTCTCTCATTTTGTCCTTTCTCTGTCTCCTTTAGTCTAAGCTGATGGATTTTCTGCTGTGGTAGTTGATTAGGTCCATCAGTCACAAACCTAATCTCTTTAACAAAAGATTGTGTAGCCACCTCCTTGGTGAACATTCTGGGACATGTGTCCTTAGTTTGTACAACAGAATTTTCCGTATCCTTAAGATCTGTTTTCATTTTGCACGGTTCATTTTTTTTCTTTTTTTTTTTATTGTGCTTTAAGTGAAAGTTTATAATTCAAGTCAGCTTCTCATACAAAAACTTATACACACATTGTTATGTGGCCCTATTTGCTCTCCCTACAATGTGACAGCGCACTCCTCCTCTCCACCCTGTATTTCCTGTGTCCGTTCAACCAGCTCCTGTTCCCTTCTGCCTTCTCAACTCGCCTCTAGACAGGAGCTGGCCACATAGTCTCATGTGTCTACGTGAGCTAAGAAGTACACTCCTCGCCAGTATCATTTTATGTCTCATAGTCCAGTCTAATCTTTGAAGAGTTGGCTTCGGGAATGGTTTTAGTTCTGGGCTAACAGAGAGTCCGGTGGTCATGTCCTCTGGGGTCCCTCCAGTCTGGCAGACCATTAAGTCTCATCTTTCTACTAGAATTTGAGTTCTGTATCCCACTTTTCTCCTGCTCCATCTAGGATTCTCTGTTGTGTTCCCTGTCAGGGCAGTTATTAGTGGTACCCAGGCACCATCTAGTTCTTCCAGTCTCAGGCTGATGTGGTCTTTGATTTACTGGCCCAATCTGACTCTTGGACTCATACTTACCATGTGTCTTTGGTGTTCTTCATTCTCCTTTGCTTCAGGTGGGTTGAGACCAATTGTTGCGTCTTAGATGGCTGCTTGCTAGTGTTTTTAAGACCCCAGATGCCACTCTCCAAAATGGCCCCTGCTACTCTGGCCTTCAAAGCGTTTGGTTTATTCAGGAAACTTCTTTGCTTTTGGTACAGTCCAGTTGTGCTGACCTCTCCTGTATTGTGTGTTGTCCATCCCTTCACCTAAATTAGTTCTTATCTGCTATCTAATTAGTGAATCCTCCTCTCCCTCCCTCTCTCCCTCCCCCTCTCGTAACCATCAAATAATATTTTCTTCTCTATTTAGGCTATTTCTTGACTTCTTATAATAGTGGTCTCGTACAATATTTGTCCTTTTGCAACTAACTAATTTCACTCAGCATGAAGCCTTCCAGGTTCCTCCATGTTATGAAATGTTTCACAGATTCATCCTTGTTCTTTATCGATGCATAGTATTCCGTTGTGTGAATATACCATAATTTATTTATCCATTCATCCGTTGATGGGCACCTTGGTTGCTTCCATCTTTTTGCTATTGTAAACAGTGCTGCAATGAACATGGGTGATTGCACAGTTCATTTTTAAGTCCATCTCTTTCTTCTTGCATTTTACTATAAGCGGTTCCTTAGGCTGGGTTCTCTAGAGAAGCAAAACTAATGAAGAGTATGTATATATATATAGATATATGAAACTCTGGTGGTGTAGTGGTTAAGTCCGATGGCTGCTAACCAGAAGGTCGGCAGTTCGAATCCACCAGGCTCTCCTTGGAAACTCTCTAGGGTAGTTCTACTCTGTCCTATAGGGTCATTATGAGTCGGAATTGATGGTAACAAGTTTATATATGTATGTATATATGTATGTATATGTATTTGTTGCACATAGGGTCGCTGTGAGTCAGAACCTACTTGACGACACCCAACAGAAACAACATGGCACTAGCAACAGAATATTGCTAGGAATGTGGACATTGATATGCTTCTTGTGATGCTATAAAAGAAAATGATGAACGTGTGATTGGACAATGGAGGAAGGATGATGCTTTTTATGCAGTGGCAAAGAACTTGTCTGAATTATGTTCAAATGATTGGTGGAAGGTAGAACTCGTAAGTGATGAACTTGGCTATCGGGCTGATGAGATTTCTGAGCAAGAACTTAAAGAGGCCATGTGGTTTCTCTTGCTGCTTGTGATCTTTAAGGTTTTATGTCAACTTGGCTGGGCCATGATTCTCGGTGGTTTGGCGGTTATGATATAGTTTGACAGTCGTATAATGATGTAGTCCTTCCTTGACGAGATCTGATATAATGTGATCCATGATAGGATCCGCCGTGAGTAGCCAATCAGTTGAAAGGGAGTTTCCATGGGGGTATGGCCCACATCCAATACAGGTGGACTTTGTGGAAGGCTTGAAGGTTTTTGCTCTGTTCTGGATCCTGCATTCGGTTCGTCGGCATCTGACCTTCAGTTCTTGGGACTTGGGCAGGCAGGCTGCCAATCTTGGATTCATCAGCCTTGGCAGCCATGAACCAGCAACCTGCCATCTGACCTGTGGATCTTGGGTTCATCAGCCCCGGCAGCTACATGAGTAAGGAGAAGCCTCCAGCCTGATGCCTGAAGCCTGAACCATGGACTTGGGACCTTCCAGCATCAACTGTGTGAGCTATTTTCTTGAGATAAATCTCTCTCTATATATATATATGGAGCTGTCATCCAATTGGGGTCTGTGCCCTGGAGCAGTTGAGCCAATGAAATGTAGTCCAAGTCAGAAGGAGAAAGTTTACTACGAGGTAACACCAATAGGGAGCCCGACAGCAACGCAAGCTGTCTTTATGGAGTACTGAAAAGCAATTTCTACATCAGAGCTTATATATCGTTTTGGCAAGGATTACCTAGTGTTTTCAAGCACATAGCCCACGGAGGGTCATATAAATCGCAAAACAACTACAAGAAACACTTTATTAAACTAAAGATATGCATGTTGGACATCTGGACTCTAATCTGTGTTTGTAACAGGCAAAAAGAAAAAAAAAAAAACTTATATAAAAACCTCTTGGCTAGTGGAACTGGCCTGCTAAGTTTACCGTGACCAAGATAAGGAGCAAGATAGTAAGTTACAGATGGAAAGTGACACACAGCCTTCCTTAGCTGCTGTCTTCCAGGCTGAAGGCCATCTCCCAAGAGAACAAGCAGAGGAGGGAGACCAAGGCCACAAGAGCCGAGAAGGCCCCGCACCCCTTTGGGAAGAGAACAGTGAAGCTGGTACAATAAAAAAAGTATAGGTTACTTAGAGTATTATTACGGTTTTAGTTATGTTAAACTCTCAATTGCCCATTTCGAAAAGGCGAAAACATGCTGTGAGGTTTTAGGGTCACAGAGCCCTAGTGGCATGGTGGTTAAGAGCTACGGCTGTTGACCAAAAGTCAGCAGCCATTCCTTGGAAGCCGTGTGGGACAGTTCTAGTCTGCCCTACAGGGTCACTATGAGTTGGAATCGACAAGATGGCAATGGCTTTTTATATATCTGTGTGTGTGTTGTTAGGTGCCATTGAGTTGGTTCCAACTCATACCAGCCCTGTGTACAATGGAATGAAACGAAACACTGCCTGGTCCTGCGCCATCCTCACAATCATTGCAATGCTTGAGCTCATTGTTGCAGCTACTGTGTCAGTTCATCTCGTTGAGGGTCTTCCTCTTTTTGTTGACCCTCTACTTTACCAAGCATGATGTCTATCTCCAGGGACTGATCCCTCCTGATAACATGTCCAAAGTATGTGAGAAGAAGTCTCACCATCCTTGCTTCTAAGGAGCACTCTGGCTGTACTTCTTCCAAGACAGATTTGTTCATTCTTCTGGTAGTCCATGGTATATTCGATATTCTTCACCAACACCATAATTCAAAGGCCCCATAGGTATTCTCTGGAAACCCTGGTGGCATAGTGGTTAAGTGCTATGGCTGCTAACCAAAGGGCTGGCAGTTCGAATCCACCAGGTGCTCCTTGGAAACTCTATAGGGCAGTTCTACTCTGTCCTATAGGGTCGCTATGAGTCGGAATCAACTTGACGGCACTGGGTTTGGTTTTTTTATAGGTATTCTCTAAGATGATACAGACTTTCTCTATTGCTCTCCTCACTTCCTCCTGAGCTCTCACCAGAATTGCCTTTGATATCCATAATTCTAGGGGAAACCCTGGTGGCATAGTGGTTAAGTGCTACGGCTGCTAACCAAAGGGTCAACAGTTCAAATCCACCAGGTGCTCCTTGGAAACTCTGTGGGGCAGTTCTACTCTGTCCTATAAGGTCACTATGAGCCACAATTGACTTGACAGCAATTTTTTTTTTTTTTTGAGGCCTTCAGAAGGTCCTGGGTGGTGCAAACAATTTGTGCTAGGCTACTAACCTAAAGGAGGTTCAAACCCACCCAGTGGCACTGTGGAAGAAAGGCCTAGCAATCTGCTACCATAAGGATTACAGCCAAGGAAACCCTATGAAGCAGTTCTACTCTGTAACAGATAGGGTCACCATGAGTAGGAGTCAACTCCACAACAGTTTGGGGTTTTTTTTTTGAGTCTTTCAAATGCTGTCCAGAAGGTCACCATAACTTTCAGCTGGATGGCAGACCTTGCTTGGCCTTTCAGCCAGTCTTATGCATGCAGAGTTGAGAAAACTTGTGCCTCCTGGGCTCACGGGCCAGAGTCAACCATCTAGCCTTTGTCCCCGATAAGCTGGTCCCGGAAGTTTATCTGCTAACTCAGGAGGCAGAAGTCAGCCCCTCAGCTCAGCCAGTGGTCAGGACCTGCTGGAGGAGGACCCAGGTTAGCGCCAGCCCTGACTGCCTTCTGCCTCTTCCTATCCAAGCTCTCGGTCAGGTCTCCGTTCTCCATCCAGAGAGATATCCTGTGAGGATGCAGATCCTAGTCTCCAATTGCCTGTGTCTCAGTCTTCTGTTGTTGTTCTTGGATGCTGTCAAGTCAATTCTGACTCATACAGACCCTATAAGATAGAGTAGAACTGCCCCATAGCATTTTCTAGGCTGTAATCTTTATGGAGGAGCCCTGGTAGCACAGTGGTTAAGGGCTATGGTGAGCTACAGCTGCTAACCAAAAGGTAGGCAGTTCAAATCCACCAGCCATTCCTTAGAAACCCTCAGGGGCAGTTCTACTCTGTCCTACAGGGTTGCTATGAATTGGAGTCAACTCAATGGCGACGAGTTTGGTTTGGTAATCTTTATGTAAGGAGCCCTGGTGGTGCAATGGTTAGGTGCTTAGCTGCTAACCAAAAGGTCAATGGTTCGAACCCCCAGCCATTCTGAGGAGAAAGATGTGGCAGTCTGCTTCTGTAAAGGTTACAGCCTTGGAAACCCTACAGGGCACTTCTACTCTGTTCTATACGGTTGCTCTAGGGTCGAGGGCAATGGGTTTGTTTTTTTTGGTTAATCTTTACAGGAGCAGATGGCCAGATGTTTTCTCCTGCAGAGTGGCTGGTGGGTTCAAACCCCTGACCTTTCAGTTAGCAGCAGAGCCCTTAACTATTGCACCACCCAACCCAACCAACCCACTGCCATGGAGTCGATTCCAACTCATAGCAACCCTATAGGACAGAGTAGAACTGCCCCAAAGAGTTTCCAAGGAGCGCCTGGAGGATTCGAACTGCCGGCCTCTTGGTTAGTAGCTGTAGTACGTAACCGCTGTGCCACCAGAGCTCCCCAATTTCGCTCTCACTTCCACCTCTTCCACATCTATTCCAAGCCTCTTCTCTCCAGGGGCCCCTACTCCCGCCTCCCCTCCCTCTCAGCTGAGGACCCTATTGTCTACTTCACAGGAAAAAACAGAGCTCCCCAAGGCATCCGCACCGTCTGATTACATACAGCCCCAGGGGCCTTTGCCTTCCTCCTCAAGGCCCAGGGGAAGCTGCATCTTTGACTCCTTCATCTGTGCCCAGCAGCTGTTCCCCACTCCTGGGGCTCTCTCCAACCATCTCCTCTCTCCCATCACTGTTTCAGTAACCTCCTGCCCTTTTTTGCTGGAGCAAGCTTCTGGGCGGAGCTGAGACCACTGATGCCCAGGCCCTGTCCCCTCCTGTGGGGGTCTCCACACCATCCTCTGGGGAAGACCCTTCAGCCCTCTTTGTTGCCAGCCACAGGGAGGAAGGACGCTTTGTGGGCCTTATCTCTCTTGTCCTCCCTGCAGCTTCCCTCTGAACCACTTCCTCCTCAGAACTTCCCCCCTGCCTCCACGGCCCAGCTTTCTCCTACCTTCATTCCTCTTGGCCTACCTTCTTCCATTCTAAACATTGGTGCTTTACAGAGGTCGTTTTCACCCCTCCTTTCTCCTCCCTGGACATTCTCTCCCTGGATAACCTCCTTCACCCTGTGGCCTCAACTACCATTTCTACAGACCCCAGCTTCTCTGGGGTGGCTGCAGCTCCTCCGCCATGCTCCCCCCTGCTCCCCCTCCCAGTGGACACCTGCCACCTGATGGCGTCCATTCTTTAGACTCATTAGCCCAGTTGTCTGCCAGGCATCCCCCTTACCCAAAACCAAACCGACTGCCATGGAGTCGATTCCAACTCATAGCAACCCTAGAGGACAGAGTAGAACTGCCCCACAGGGTTTCCAAGGCTGTAAATCTTTATAGAAGCAGACTGCCACATCTTTCTCCCGTGCAGTGTGGAGCAGCTGGTGGGTTCAAACTGCCAGTTAGCAGTCAAGTGCTTTAACCACTGTACCACCAGGGCCTGCCACCAGGGCTCCTGGCATCCCTCTTAGATGCCTTATATATCTTCAAATTCAGAGTCCCAAATGGAACTCCGCATCTTCTTCCACCCCTAAATGGCCATGTTTCACACCTCAGTAAGTGAGTCCGGGGCTCCACTCTCTCTTTCACCCCCACAACCAGGCATTTCCCAAGGCCTGGGCTTCCAGCACCTGTTTTTGTTTGTTTTCCTCACTCATCAAATATTCATTGAAACAAATGAACCACAATACGATAAGGGCTAAGATCAGTTTAGAAACTTACCTACTTAAATTATATAGATAGATAGATAGATAGATAGATAGATAGATAGATAGATAGATAGATAGATAGATAGACAGACAGACAGATAGATAGATAGATATAGTGGTAAAATACATGTAACAAAAATTTGTCATTTTAACCATTTTTAAGTGTGAATTCAGTGACCTTAATTACGTTCACCATGCTGGGCAACCATCACCACTATCTATTTCCAAAAGTTTTTCCTCATCCTACACAGAAACTCGGTGCCCCTTCTGAAATAATTCCTATTCCCCACCGCACCCCAGCCCCTAGTGACCACTAATAAACTTCAGTCTCTATGCATTTGCCTTTTCTAGATAGTTCATGTTAGTGGGATAACTGCGAACATCATTTGAGTTGCTCACTACCCTTTCCCAGTGGGAGCCACTGAGAGGTTTTAGGCCAGTAGGTGATATGATCCTGTCTAAATTTTTTAGAAGACCCCTCTAGATTACAGAGTTGAGCTTGGGAGTAGTGAGGGGGCGGGGGGAGAGAGACAAGGGCAGTTGGTCTATCAGGTGTGTTTGGAATTTTGCTGGAAACTCTCTGAGATGCGTAGTTTAGGAAGAAAGAGCTTCCTTCAGATCCTCTTTTTACCAAAGTCAGTGCTCCAGATAGAATGTTCCCATCCCTCCAGGGCAGTCCCTGGGTGGCACAAACCATTCAACCACTTAGATCCTAATACCAAGGTTAGAAGTTCAAGTCCACCCAGAGGTGCCTCAAAAGAAAGGCCTGGGAATCTGCTTATGAAAAGCAAGCCACTGAAAACCCTACAGAGAAGAACAAACTGGGAGGCCTCACACTACCTGATATTAGAACCTATTACACCACCATGGTTGTCAGAACAGCCTGGTACTGGTACAACAGATACACAGACCAATGGAACAGAATTGAGAACCCACCTATGAGCAGCTGATGTTTAACAAAGGCCCGAAGTCTGTTAAATGGGGAAAAGACAGTCTCTCAGTCTCTTTAACCAATGGTGCTGGCAAAACTGGATATCCATCTGCAAAAAAATGAAGCAAGACCCATACGTCACACCATGTACAAAAACTAACTCAAAATGGATCAAAGACCAAGTATAAAATCTAAAACAATAAAGATCATGGAAGAAAAAATAGGGACAACGCTAGGAGCCCTAATACATGCCATAAATAGTATAGAAACCATAGCTAACAATGCATAAACACCAGAAGAGAAAACTAGATAACTGGGAGCTCCTAAAAATCAAACACTTACGCTCATCAAAAGACTTCACCAAAAGAGTAAAAAGAGAACCTACAGACTGGGAAAAAAATCTTTGGCTATGACATCCGGTAAGGGTCTAATCTCTAAAACCGCAAGATAACTACAACAACAAAAAGACAAATAACCCAATTAAAAAACAGGCAAAGAATATGAACAGGCACTTCATCCAAGAAGACATTCAGACAGCTAACAGACACATGAGGAAATGCTCACAATCATTAGCCATTAGAGAAATGCAAATCAAAACTACAATGAGATATACCAGTTTACTCCAACAAAGGTGGCACTAATTCAAAAAGCACAACATAATAAATGTTGGAGAGGTTGTGGAGAGACTGGAACACTTATGCTTTGCTGGTGGGAATGTAAAATGGTACAACCACTTTGGAAAATGATTTGGCACGTCCTTAAAAAGCCAGAAATAGAAGTACCATACAATCCAGCAATCCCATGCCTTGGAACATATCCTAGAGAAATAAGAGCCATCACACGAAAAGACCCATGTTCATTGCAGCATTGTCCACAATAGCAAAAAGATGGAAACGACTAGGTGCCCATTAACAGACGAATGGATAAACAAATTATGGTACGTACACACAATGGAATACTACGCAACAATAAAGAACAACGATGAATCCGCAAAACAGCTCACAACATGGATGAATCTGGAAGGGATTATGCTGAGTGAAATTAGTCACAAAAGGGCAAATATTGTATGAGACCACTATTGTAAGAACTCAAGAAAAGGTTTAAATACAGAAGAAAGCATTCTTTGATGGTTACAAGGAGGGGGGAGGGGAATTCACTAACTAGATAGTAGACAGGATCATCTTCAGCTAAGTAAAGGACAACATGCAATACAGGGGAAGTCAGCACAACTGGACCAAAGCGAAAGCTAAGAAGTTTCCTGAACACATCTAAACACTTTGAGGGACAGGGTAGCTGAGGCTGGGCCTGGGGACCATAGTTTCAGGGGCTATCTAGGTCAATTGTTTATTAAGAAAATATTCTGCATCCCACTTTGATGAGTGTCATCTGGGGCCTTAAAAGCTTTCAAATGGCCACCTGAGATGCACCAATTGGTCCTAACCCACTTGGAACAAAGGAGAATAAAGAACACCAAAGACACAAGGAAAATATTAGCCCAAGAGACTAAAGGTCCACATAAACCAGAGACTCCATTAGCCTGAGACCAGAAGAACTAGATGGTGCCTGGCTATCACCAATGACCACCCCGACAGGGAACACAACAGAGAGTCCTGGATGGAAGGGGAGAAAAGTGCAGAGCAGAACTCAAATTCTTGTGAAAAGACCAGAACTTAATGGTCTGACAGAGACTGGAGGAACCCCCAAAACTATTAACCCAGAAATAAAACCTGGACACTGTTAACCCAGAAATAAAAGCACTCCTGAAGCCCACTCTTCAAAGATTAGACAGGACTATAAAACCAAAAATAATACTCGTAAGGAGTGTGCTTCTTAGTTCAATCAGATGCACGAGACCAAATAGGTGGCTCCTGTCCGGAGGCAGGATGAGAAAGTAGGAAGGGACAGGAACTGGTTGAGTGGATACAGGAAACCTGGGATTGAAGGGACGAGTGTGCTGTCACATGGTGGGGACTGCAGCTAATGTCACGGAACAATATGTGCATGGTAAGTTTTTGTATCAGAAATTAACTTGAGCTGTAAACTTTCACCTAAAGCAAAAAAAAAAAAAAAAACACCCTATGGAGCACAGTTCTACTCTGACATACATGGGGTCGCCATGAGTTAGAATTGTTTTGCTTCCTGTGTCAAATGCCAGTGTGAAAAGAAGTTTAAGTAAACTGATGAACAGTTTTAAACAGTAAGAAGTAAGCTTTGTGTTGAATATAGTTTACATTTGTCTGGTGGCAGAAATGGAAACCCTGGTGGTATAGCGGTTAAGAGTTCGGCTGCTCCTGAGACCAGAAGAACTACATGGTGCCCAGCTACAACCAATGACTGCTCTGACAGGGAACAAAACAGAGAATCCCTGATGGAGCAGGAGAGCAGTGGGTTGCAGACCCCAAATTCTCATTAAAAGACCAGACTTAGTGGTCTGACTGAGACTAGAAGGACCCTGGAGGTCATGGTCTCCAGACTTTCTGTTAGCCCAAGGCTGGAACCATTACCAAAGCCAACTCTTTAGACAGGGATTGGACTGGACTGTAAGAAAGAAAATGATACTGGTGAGGAGTGAGCTTCTTGGCTCAAGTAGACACATGAGACTATATGGGTAGCTCCTGTCTGGAAGGGGGACGAGAAGGCAGAGGGGGACCGAAGCTGGCTGAATGGACACAGGGAATAAAGGTGGAGAGAAGCAGTGTGCTGTCTCATTGGGGGAGAGCAACTAGGAGTACATAGCAAGGTGTGTATAAGATTTTGTATGAGAGACTGACTTGATTTGTAAAATTTCACTTAAAGCACAATAAAAAGAAAAAGATTTTGGCTGCTAATCAAAACGCTGGCAGTTCGAATCCACCAGGAGCTCCTTGGAAACTCTATGGGGCAGTTTTTCTCTATCCTGTAGGGTTGCTATGAGTTGAAATCGACTTGACGGCAATGGGTTTGGTTTTTTTGGTTTGGTGGCAAAAAGTGAGTTAATTTTTAAGAAAATCAAAAGAAGCCACATGATGTGATAGAAACTCTTGGCCATGATGTGGATAATTTGGGAAATTTCCCATATGATACGTGCCAAAATGTTACTGGTGGCTGCAGGAGGGTGTCAGATGAAAAGGGATTTTCATGTTCTACTCTTGTGTATTTTTTACTCTTACGTATGGGCCCCTGGTGGTGTAGTGGTTAAGTGCTATGGCTACTAACCCAAGGGTCAGCAGTTCGAATCTGCCAGGCAGTCCTTGGAAACTCTATGGGGCAGTTCTACCCTGTTCTATAGAGTTGCTATGACTCGGAATCGACTCGATGGCACTGGGTTTGGTTTTGGTTTGGTCTCTTATGTATAGTTAAGAGTTTGCATTTGCGAATTACTTATATGAATAAAAATATTTTAGCTTATTTATTGGGGATTTTTATTATTGTTGGCTTTAAAATTTTTTTTGTGTGTGGTAAAATATATTTAACAAGAGGTTTGCCATTTTAACCATTTTTCTGTGTACAGTTCAGGGACATTAATTATATTCACCATGCTGTGCTACCAACACCACTACATTCCCAAAAGATTTTCATCACTGCTGGGTTTTTTGGTTTATTTTTTGGCAAGTGTTGGGAGAGAGAGAGACAAAGGCAGTTTGGTGGACAACTCTATCAAGTGTGTTTGGAATTTTGCTTGGAACTCTCTGACAACCTTGTCAGCGCTCCCTCTGGCCTGTCAGCAGGCAGCAGCCCCCAGGTCCCAGCCCTGCCGCCTGTCTTCCTTCAGGCTCCGCCCAAGGCTGAGAGGAGCCCTGGTGGCCTAATGGTTAAGCGCTCCACTGCTAAAGGAAAGATCGGCGGTTCGAATTCAAAGGTCAGTGGTTCAAACCCACCAGCCACTCCATGGAAGAAACACGTGGCAGTCTCTCCCTAAATATTACAGCCTAGAAAACCCAATGGGGCAGTTCTACTCTGTCGTATAGGTTTGCTTTGAATAGGCATCGACAAGACAACACCCAACAACAATAATCCCAGGGCTGGGCTTGGTCCCGCATCAAGTGGGAAGGAAGGCAGAAGTCCTGCTGAATGGCCCTGGAGTTTAGGAATAAGCTGAAGCTCACTGGGGGCACGTGGCAAGGACCTAAAGCAGGTGTGGTATCCTGAGCCCAGTGTCTGGCTGGGCTGTGTCTCTTGAACCCACAGGTGCCATCTGAGACGGCAGGGCTTCTCCCACTGGGCCCCATGAGCCCCACTTACCAACTCCTTTGATGCCCAGTTTAGAGTGCTGGTCATCACGGTCATCCCACCCGTAGCTGCCCTGAAGGGGGGATTACAGAAAGGCAGGGGAAAGGCTGGAGCAAGGAAAGGTAGGCATAACAAAGTGGGGTAAGGACTTGTCTTAGTCTCCTGGTGCTACTGTATCACAAATTTCCCAAATGGGTGGCTTTAAAGAACAGAAATTTATTTTTTCACAATTCAGGAGGCTAGGAGTCTAAATTCAGAGTGGCCCTAGGAGGTGCCATCGTGTTAATTCTGACTATAGAGATTCCACATACAGGGAAGAACTGCCTCATAGGGTTTTCTAGGCTGTAATCTTTTCCAAATGACTCCTGGTGGGGATGGGGGTTAAGTGTTAGGCTGCTAGCTGAAAGGTCGAACCCACCAGCCACTCCACAGGGGAAGGATGTGGCAGTCTGCTTCCATAAAGATTTACAGCCTTGGCAACCCTGAGGGGCAGTTCTACTCTGTCCTGTATGGTTGCTGTGAGTTGGAATTGACTCCACAGCAATGGGTTTGGTTTGGCCTTAATCTTTACCAAAGCGGATCACCAGTCTTTTCTCCCACAGAGCTGTTGGGTGGGTTTGAACCACCAACTTTTCAGTCAGCAACTGAGAGCCGTTGTGCCACCACCAAAACCCGTTGACACTGAGTGGATTCTGACTCATAGCGACCCTATAGAACAGAGGAGAACTGCCCCATGGGGTTTCCAAGGAGCAGATGGTGGATTCAAACAGCCAACCTTCCGGCTGGCAGCCGTACTCGCCATAGCTCTTAACCAGTGCGCCACTAGGGCTGCGTTGTGTCACCAGGGCTGTTCAAGCGCCACAGTTAAGCGCGGCCATCATCGCTGGGTGCTGGGGCTGGTGTGATCTTGGGCAGAAAGCCCCGCGCCCCCGCCCGGGGCTGTTTCCTCTTCTGAGGAATGAAGGGTTGACCCCTGGTTACCGCCGAGACCTTTACCTGTTCCACCCCCACCCCCCGGGGTCCTCTAAGTGCAGTCGCCCAAAGTGGCCAGCAGGTGGCAGCACCGAGGCACAGCCTGGTCTGGCGCAGCCCGGAGCCCGAGGGGCGGCTGGGCCCCTCAGCAGACCCTGCCGACGCAGTACTTCCTGGGCACCCGAGACTCTCTGGTGGCAGCAGCTGTTGATTCACGGGTCCCGGGCTTGGTTTAAGGCTCTGCTGTCACTGTCTTGACATTCTTAGTGATTGTTGAACGAGGGGCCCGCACTTTCATTTTGTACCGCGCCCTACCAATTCTGTAGCCGGTTCCTGGCGGCCGGCTCCTTCCGCCTTCGGAGAGCTTGCCCGTCACAGCTATTTCTGAGCATTATGCTGACCCCTTCCCTGGGCTGCGCTTTTGCTCGCCTTCCTGGGGCTTCTGGTCATGCTTGTCTCCACCTGGAGAAGACAAGGACCCTACCTGAGCCCTGGGGTGGGCCGCAGGCTGCTGGCACCTGGCAGTGGGTTTGGGAGGCGGGTAGGAAACCCTCACTGGACATGGAGACAGACAGCAGTGGGCTGAACGCCCAGCAGTGAGGATCCACCCCCACAGTGGCAGTGTTCTGGGGACAGTGATGACTACTACTCAGAGGTAGAGATCAGGGCCCAGAAGCTCCAGAACTTAGTCGGGGTGGGCAGGTGCGGCAGAGACGAGGCTGGGCCCCAAAGCCTGGCCAGGAACCCCCTGGAAAAGGAGGACTGTGGGAGCTGGAGGACAGCTGTGGCCAAGAGTGAGCCATGTGGAATGTACACCAGGAAAGGAAGAGCCAATGTGTCTACAGAGGACATGGGAGGACACTGGGGTGTCTCACCAACAGACGTTGCATGGGGTTCCCTCCACCCAGCACCCAGCCCTGAGGGAGCTGACCACCTCAGATGTGTGTCAGGGAGGCGACAGGGCAGGCTCAGGGCTTCTCAGATAGATGCTGGGGCTTCTCCAGTCCAGCATTCCTCTGAAGCTGGTTAGAAGTGCATACTTTGTCCTCAGGGTCCACAGTTTCACAGCAGTCCACAGTAAAGCTGGACGTCACCTGTCCACTCAGGAACACAGAACCCAAGTCATCCTCTGGGGCATAGCTGGGGAGGCCAGCTCTGGGGTCATTTCCCAGGCTGATTCCACCCAGGCCTGTTTCTGACAGAGCCAGGAGCCTGAGATGGTGTGAACACTCCATGGTTGCTGTGGCATGGACGTGGGCCTGACGACCCAGGGGTGTGGCCCTGTGACAGGAAGGAGGGGGCAGAGGCTGCTGGGACATTTCAAAGGCACTGTGGTTACTGGAAGCAAGGAGTCAGAGCCTGGCTCTGTGGCTTCTCAGCTGGGTGACCTAAGGAAGTTACTTAACCTCTCTGAGGTCAGGCTTCCCTTGTATGTAAAAGGGAAAGAATAATATGTACCTCACAGGATTTTTGTGGGGATTAATGATACACAAAGCACATAAAGGCCTTTCATAAAAGAGGATTTTTTTTCCGCCTAGATTTTATAGTTTCTATCAGATCGAAGAATTGACACCTTTGAATTGTGGTATTGGCGAAGAATATCGAATATACCATGGACTGCCAAAAGAATGAACAAATCTGTCTTGGAAGAAATACAGCCAGGATGCTCCTTAGAAGCAAGGATGGCGAGACTATGTCTTACATACTTTGGACACGTTATCAGGAAGCATCAGTCCCTGGAGAAGGACCTCATGCTTGGTAAAGTAGGAGGTCAGCGAAAAAGAGGACGACCCTCAACACAGTGGCTGCAACAATGGGCTCCAGCACAGCAACAACCGTGAGGATGGCGCAGGACCGGGCAGTGTCTCGTTCTGTTGTGCACAGGGTCACTATGAGTCGGAATGAACTCGACGGCACCTAACAACAACATCCTTGTGAAGAAGCCTGGTGGCGCAGTGGTTAAGAGTTTGGCTCCTAACCAAAAGGTCAGCAGTTGGAATCCACCAGCCGCTTCTTGGAAACCCTGAGGCAGTTCTACTCTGTCCTGTAGGGTCGCTGTGAGTTGAAATTGACTCGATGGCAATTGGTTTTTTGGTTTATCCTTGTGGAGAAACCCTGGTGGCGTAGTGGTCAAGAGCTCAGGCTGCTAACCAAAAGGATGGCACTTGGATGGCACTCTGAATCCACCAGCTGCTCTCTGGAGACCCTGTGGGGCAGTTCTACTTGTGGAGTCCCTGGGTGGCACAAATAATTAAGTGCTTGGCTACTAACCGAAAGGTTGGCGGTTCAGATCCACCCAGAGGCGATTTGGAAGAAAGGCCACACTATTGAAAACACTGTGCGCAGTTCTCTGAAACATATAGGGTCGACATGAGTTATCCTTGTATTAAAATTGACTATCAGAAAGTTTCATAACTGGATTTGTCAGAAATAACAATTTGTTAATATTTCTGTCCTTGGTTTTAAATATTGATAAAAACAAAAGGCACAGGAGAACATTTCTGTTATAGTGCCCTGCTCCCAACACACCTTCCATTACCCAACCCAGTCTGCACACCTGTGGGGCGCTGGCTCTGGGCCAGACACCTGGGTATCCATCCTGACTCCACCACCTCCCAGGTCAGTCCCGACCTCTTCTAGGTTGCGCCTCGGCCTCACTGCAAAATGCAGATTGTAACAGTGCCATCCTACCCCACGCAGGGGCAGAAGGGATAGTGAAACCCACATAGGGAGCGTTTCCTGTTCGCTCTTATGCCCCCAGGGCACTCCCAGTGTCCACCGGTGTCCTCCTGCCCCCTCTAGCCCACCTCCTGCAGCAGCTCAGACATCTCCCCATTTGCCTGCCTCCACACCCATTCTCGACTCCTTCCCCCATCTCAGAAATAAAGAAGCCCTTATTCCTGGATGGAGTCCCTGGATGGTGCAAATGGTTAATGCACTCCACTGGTAACTGAAAGGATGGAGGTTCAAGTCTACCCAGAGACACCTTGGAAAAAAGGACTGGTGATCTACTTCTGAAAAGCCAGTCATTGAAAACTGGAGCACAGATCTATTCTGACACACATGGGGTCACCATGAGTTGAAACAGACTCAACAGCAACTGGTTTAGTTATCCATTGAAAGGGCCTAGAAGTAATGACACCCCAATAACAATGAACTCACCCAGCATTTGGGTCTTCATTTCTAAATACCACTTTTCAATAAAAGGAACCAAGATTCCCCGGAGAAATGGGTATTTCCAGGACTGTGGACAGGAAAGTACACGATAAACCTCCAATATGTCGTGGTGCCAGAAGGTAAAAACCCATTCCTGTCTAGTCGATTCCGACTCATAGTGATCTATAGGACAGAGTAGAACTGCCCCAAAGAGTTTCCAAGGAGTGGCTAGTGGATTTCAACTGCTGACCTTTTGGTTAGTAACTGAGCTCTTAACCACTACACTATCAGGGCTCCAGGGAGAGGGACAGCTACATCTTAAGGCACAGAGGGAAGTCAAGTACAGAGTGGGCAGTGAGGGGCAAAGCAGTGGAAGACACTGGGAGATGGGAGGGGCCGTATCATGCTGGGCTTTGCAGTCTGCCAGAAGGTCAGGCCTTCGGGTTTTATTGTAAGTGATGTAGGGAATCACTGGAGAATGTTCAGCAGGGGAATAACCATCTATTTTGAGTTTATGTTCTGTTTAGTTTCTTGGTCACTCTTACTGTTGGTGGCACAGCGGTGAAGAGCTTGGCTGCTAACCAAAAGGTCGGCAGTTTGAATTCATCAGCCGCTCCTTGGAAATTCTATGGAGCAGTTCTAGTCTGTCCTACAGGGTCGCTATGAGTCAGAATCGACTCGATGGCAATGGGTTTTCTTACTCTTGGGTGGAGGATGATTTGAAGTAGGGAGGCCAGTTAGGAGGCTCTTGCAAAAGGTCAAGCAAGAGATGATGATGGTGATGGCCCCAACAGAGTAGTAGTAAAAAGACTGTAGAGAAGTGCAGATTCAGAGGCTTAGGTGTACAAACAACAAGACCTGGCAACCAGATGGAAATGGGAAATGAGTAAGTAAAAGGAGTCCAAGATAAATCCTGAGTTACTGGCTGGAGCCAGAAATGGAGTGGATAGTGGAACCATTCACCAAAACAAAGAAAACCAACGGAGAGTTGGTTTTGGAGTAAGGGGAGAAATCATGAGTTCAATCATCAACACCTCACACTGAAAGAGCCTGGGGGTGTCCCACTGGAGAGGGCCAGCTGGGTACAGTCGCATTCAGGAGGAAGTGCTCAGAAAGCCTTCCACACAAAACTGAAGTCATGGGAAAGGTGGAATCACCCAGGGAACACAGGGAATCTTAACCTGGAGATCTAAGATGGGCCTTTGGGATGTGGGACCTTCTTGAAGTTGTAATAAAAATATACATGTAGGTAATATGGGCAATTTTCTTGGGAGAGGGTTGATAACTTCTACCTGATGCTCCAAGGGATCTGGACTGCCTTCCCCTTTCCCTTTCACAAAATAAAGTTAAGAGCCACTGAAAAATTGTGAGGACGTCACTTTGAGAAACATTAATTAAGGACAGTCAGAAGACTGGAGAAAGGCTGAGATGTATTCGGAGAAGAAGGTGAAAAATGAGAAGACTAAGATTTCATAGGGAAAGGGAGGGGTGCTCAGTAGTGGCAAATGTTACTGAGATTAAGTTCAGATCTAAAAAGCATGTAGGAGCTTTTGCAACAAAGTCTTTGGTGTCCTTGGGAGAAGTTTCAGGGGACTGTTGGCAGGTGCAAAAGAGGGGTTACCAGTGCACCAAGGAGTTGTCGATGAAAAACTGCAGACAGCAAATTGGAAGAGTATTCCAAGATACTTGGCTGTAAAAGGAAGGAGAGAGCACGATCTAGAAGGTGACATGGGTTGAAGGGAAGGCTTTGTTCTGGATTCTTTCGAAAAGGTGGCAGAATCAGTAGGAGACTGGTTCCCATCCAATAGAGACTCATCAAACTCATTCCCTCTTCTTCCTGGTTGCATAGTTAGAGTACATTCCCCAATCATCCTTGGGACTAAAGGTGTAGTCATGTGACTCTAGCCAAAGGTAGTAGTGAACACACATCTAGGCCTGGCCCACAGAAAGTCCATTGAGTGAATCCCCCTAGTTCTTTCCTATCCACCTGCTGAACGAAGAGAATCACAGTGACTCAGAAAAAGATAAACGCACACAATGCAGGGAGCCTGGGTCATAAATGACCATGCAGAATGAGGTCTGATCACCCACACTGAAATGTGGCACAAGTGAGAAATAAAATTCTCCTGTGTTGAGCAACTAAGAATTTGGGATCTGTTACAGCAGCTAGAGCTAACCTAATACACTGGTTAAATAACTGTCCATCCATACAATGGAACACTGCAGCTGCAAAAACAAATGAATCAACTCTCTGTCACTGATATGAAATTGTCAAGGCAGGGTCCACAATCACCACCAAAAGACTACACACATGTTCTATCAAGGCATGGGAATTGTTTTATTCATATAAAGAACAGACAGAGCGCCATCAGCTTCACTAGTGGGCACCGGTCTCTCATGGCCAGCAGGCTCATCCCACGTATGGCTGGTGCAGGGCAGATGTTCCCTCCCTGCTGGGAACAGATATAGAAGTTTGTGTGGCCAGGTGCCCTACAGTGGCCACGCATGAGCAAGAGACAAAGTTACTGTGTGCCCAGAACAGGGTGAAGGCTTCTCGGATAAGGAGAAGGAACTAGAGGAGAGAGAGAGCAATCCACTTCCTAGCCTCCTTATGAGAGAATGCACTGGGCCCAAGGCCTTTACTTAGACAACCTGGATGGGAGGCGTAGAGGCAGACCATTCCCCTAACATGCCACATCCTGACTCCCATCAGGGTACCAGAAAAAGAAGCAAAGCAGAACCAAGTGTCGGTATGCCTGTCGCCCATTTTGGATGCCAAGCTACATGTCCGTGGTTCCATGTATAACGCTGACGGATGTTCTATCTGTGCAGCACTGAGGCAGCATTTAGTGAAGGCTACCGGTTTTTTGCTACCGGTAGGACACGGTTGAAAGCTGCGTGCAGACTCCATCAGCACCAGCCCCGAACAGCCTCTGCACTGACTTCAGCCCCAAAAGCACTGACCCCGGGGGGAAGCCCCTCCATAGGAAACTGGATGAGGATGGAAGGTTCCAGAGAGACAAGACCTCCCCGGCTCTGTCATCACGCCCTCCTTGGGGTTGTGGCTCCCCATTTGTGCCTAAGGACATCTTGTGTTCCCTCTCCCCACGTGCCCTATATTTATTGTCTCCAGACCTGGGTTCTAGAAGACCTGGGATGTGTAAGGAGCCCTGGTGGCGTGGGGGTTAAGCACTCCGATGCTAACCGAACCCACCAGCAGCTCCAAGGGAGAAAGACGTGGCAGCCTGCTTCTGTAAAGACTACAGCCTTGGAAACCCTATGGGGCAGTTCTACTCTGTCCTGCAGGGTCACTATGAGTCAGAATTGACTCAATGGCAGTGGGTTGGGTTGGGTTGGGTTTACCAGTAGGCCTATCCCCAGCAGGTTGATCAGGCCTTCCTGGAGGAGAGATCCCAATCAGCCACCCCAGTTGTGGCTTAATCCAAACCAACTGAATAGATCAAAGGGCTGCATTTGTCCAATCTTATGTGTATCACTGGCATTATTTATAACATGCTCTGATTCATTTATATAAAAACTGCATATTTCTCCCAATATGGCACATTACTTGAACAGTATGCATTCCAGTGCAAGTAATACAAATCTCCTTTTCTCAGCACAACTGAACAAGTTATCACTATTGTCAGAACAGGCTAATTCAACCTGGTGTAATCAGTCAGTATACACTGGACCACCTGGCCATACTCTGCAAGTTCTCCATGTCCAGAGTAACACCAAGCTCAGCCTCAAAAGTACTGTTCTCAGAGTCAAACCAATCAGTCCGGACTGTGCTGTTTATGTGTTTAACACAGAGAGGGAAATTTCCTTCAGCACCCCTGTAAATATGGCACAGCAGGGGCATGTCTGGCCTCCTCTAACTTCACAACGGGGAAGGAGACTCAAGGTCAACAGCCCAAGGCTGATTCCTATGAGGCGGAGGTCAGGTGTGCCTCCTCTCTCCGCCATCTTTACCGATTCTGGCACCAACCCTCCCTCCCATAGCACTCTCTACTTCTCTGCCGGGTTAGATAATTCGTTACAATGGCCACACGGAACTCACAGGCAATACTCATGATTACCGGGGTTTATTAAGGAAGTTTAACAGTTACAATTCAGGTTCAGGAATGCTCAGGGTATAGTTCTTCCATCAGGACACCCTCTTCTCAGCCATGCCCACAGGCATACCTCTCTCTGGTCCGTCTGCCCTGCTCGGGCAAGTGTTACAAAGCTCTTTTAGCTCTGCCAATAAGTGCCCAGAGGCACCCCACTTTGCCCGTAAGCCTCGACCTGAAGGCGCTGGGCTCTAGCTCCCTTGGGTTAGCAAATGTAGCTGCACCAAGTATCTGGAGGCACCCTACTCCTCCAGCAACCCTCCTGCCCAAAGGCACTCAGCTTTCCCACTCTGTGGGCTGGGAAGCTCACTGTGCCATCTCCTGCCAGTGTCTCCTACTGCCATTTCTTTGCCACCACTTCTCACCAGCTTCAGTGTTACAGTTCTCTCTCCTGGAGTGTATATTAACACATCAATATCATCAATACATACAATAGTGGTTTGTAGAGGCCCTGCAGGGATTTCTTCATAATTAGGCTTGGGCAAGGGACTCAATGATGGTGACCTCAGACCCAAAAGTTTTCCTCATCTTGGTGCCAGGTGTTATGGAGATCACAGTCACCTGTACAATGGTATCTAAAAACCAAAAATATACAATTCTTTTAATTTCCTCACTGAACTTTAAATACAACATAGGGCCTTTGTGTGACAGAGGGACCTAGGCTTAATCCTCAGTCCTAACTATTTCTGAAAGTCAGAAGGTCTGGGCAAGGCTGGCAGAGCCCTGTGTCGTTTGTGGAGCCACACCTCCACCATAGCAAGGACAAGCACGGGTTCAGCCCAGTTGCCTGGTAACATGGAGGCCAAAAAACCTCTTGCCCTTGAGTTGATTCTAACTCATAGCGACCCTATAGCACAGCATGGAACTACCCCATAAGGTTTTCAAGGAGCGGCTGGTGGAGTCAAACTGCCAACCTCCTGATTAGCAGCCAAGCTCTTAACCACTGTGCCACCAGGGCTCCCACATGGAGGCAGTCCCTCATATTTTAATTTCCCCCTTATTACTGTAGCTGCAACCATGTTGCTGCTTGATTACCTTGGTGGGAGCAGTTATCACAGAATTCCGGAGAGGGCCTCTAAGGTCTCTTCAAGGCTGCTCAACACAAGCCATCTTCAAGGGTTTTTTTTATTATTTTTTCTGCTATTTTAAGTCGTGCTTTTCGCTGGGTGTTACAGGGTGTTCTCCGCACAAGGGACCTGCTTAGTCCCGCCAACTATCTCCTGTCCCATTGGAAGGCTTTGAGCAACGACTAGGGCATTGCTCCCTTAGCCCTTGAATCCTCCCGTTTCAGTATTGAAATAGACACAACCTGGCAGTAAGCTTTTCCCCTGCCTCTCCCACTGCCATCAGCCAGGAGCTAATAACAAAGATGAGGGAGGGGTGCCACTAAGGAGGGTCCTGCTGCATGAAAGCCTGCAGTGCCATTCGAGGCAAAAGAGTGTCATCAGTCCTCGTTTACAGTTTCACTTTCAGCAATACCATCATTCCTTCTGTGCTGAGTGAAAACGTATCTCATTTGGGGCATGCTAGCAGCCTGAGCTGGAAGGAGCTCCCAGAGTGGTGGCTCCAGACTCCCCTCAGGCACAATCTGTGACCCCTGTGTCACCATGAGAGCAGATGACATTGTTTGTGACTCTCCAGACACTGTGGACTGCACCAATTCATCCCTGCCAGCAATGATATTGCCTTGCTCCCATTTGTCACCATTTGGCTAGAGGGAAGCCAGCATTGTTGTCAGTTTCTCATTCCTTGGAGAGCTGGCATCATCCTGGGAAGAGTCAACCGACCAGCCCTTGTGTTTCCATCATGCCATCATGTCTTTTCTGGCGATCCTGCCAACTATGCCAAACTGTGGCGGCAGGGTCCAAAACTGCCAGCAAAAGACTACACACACACTCTAATAATCTCTAAGATACAGTAAATACTAAAAAAAAAGACAAGGTATAGGATAATTTTTTATAGGATAATACGCATTTGCAGTGCAGTAAATTTCTTAATATGGCCCTTTCAGCCATGCATGATCTTGTTAACTCCTACACAATGATTGGGTTGCTGTTGTTAGGTGCTCTCAAGTTGGTTCCAACTCATAGCAACCCTATGTACAACAGAACGAAACACTGACCAGTCCTGTGTCATCCTCACAATTGTCGTTATGCTCGAGTGCACTGTTGCAGCCATGGTGTCAATCCATCTTATTGAGGGTCTTCCTCTTTTTCACTGGTCCTCTGCTTTACCAAGCATGATGTCCTTCTCCAGGGACTGATCCCTCCTGACAACATGTCCAAAGTATGTGAGACATAGTCTCGCCATCCTTGCTTCTAAGGAGCATTCTGGTTGTACCTCTTCCAAGACAGGCTTGTTCGTTCTTTTAGCAGCCCATGGTATATCAATATTCTTCACCAACACCACAATTCAAGGGTGTCAATTCTTCTTCGATCTTCCTTATTCATTGTCCAGCATTTGCAGTCGTATGAGGCGACTGAAAATACCATGGCTTGGGTCAGGTGCACCTTAGCCTTCAAGATGACATCTTTGCCTTTCAACACTTTACAGAGGTCTTTTGCAGCAGATTTGCCCAATGAAATGCATCTTTGATTTCCAGACTGCTGCTTCTATGGGTGTTGACTGTGGATCCAAGTAAAATGAAATCCTTGACAACTTCAGTCTTTTCTCCGTTTATCATGATATTGCTTATTGGTCCAGTTGTGAGGATTTTTGTTTTCTTTATGTTGAGGTGTAATCCATACTGAAGGCTGTAGACTTGGATCTTCATCAGTAAGTGCTTCGAGTTCTCTTCACTTATAGCAAGCAAGGTTATCTGCATATCTCAAGTTGTTAATGAGTCTTCCTTCAATCCTGATGCCCCCTTCTTCTTCACATGGTCCAGCTTCTCAGATTATTTGCTCAGTATACAGACTGAATAGGTGTGGTGAGAAGATAAAACCCTAACACACACCTTTCCTGACTAAACCACGCAGTATCCCCTTGCTCGGTTGGAATGACTGCCTCTTGATTTATGTACAGGTTCCTCAAGAGCACAATTAAGTGTTCGGGAATTCCCATTCTTCACAATGTTATCCATAATTTTTTATGATACACACAAATGCCTTTGCATAGTCAAGAGAACACAGGTAAACATCTTCCTGGTATTTTCTGCTTTCAGCCAGGATCGATCTGACATCAGCTATGATATCCCTTGCTCCACGTCCTCTTCTGAATTCGGCTTGAATTTCTGGCAGTTCCCTGTTGATACACTGCTGCAACTGCTTTTGAATGATTTTCAGAAACATTTTACTTGCGTGTGGTACTAATGATATTGTTCGATAATTTCCACATTCAGTTGGATCACCTTTCTTGGGAATAGGCATAAATACAGATCTCTTCCAGTCAACTGGCCAGGTAGCTGTCTTCCAAATTTCTTGGCATAGATAAGCGAGCACTTCCAGCGCTGCATTTGTTTGTTGAAACATCTCAATTGGTATTCCATCAATTCCTGGAGCCTTGTTTTTTTGCCAATGCCTTCAATGCAGCTTGGACTTCTTCCTTCAGTACCATCGGTTCCTGATCATATGCTACCTCCTGAAACGGCTGAATGTCAACCAATTCTTTTTGGTACAGTGACTGTGTATATTCTTTCCATCTTCTTCTAATGCTTCCTCTGTTAATATTTTCCCCATAGAATCCTTCAATATTGCTTGAGGCTTGAATTTTCACTTCAGTTCTTTCAGCTTGAGAAATGCCGAGTATGTTCTTCCTTTTTGGTTTTCTACCTCCAGGTCTTTGCCATGTCATTATAATACTTTGTCTTCTCGAGCTGCCCTTTGAAATCTTTTGTTCAGCTCTTTTAGTTCATTTCTCCCTTTCACTTTAGCTACTCTACGTTCAAGCGCAAGTTTCAGAGTCTCTTTTGACACCCATTTTGGTCTTTTCTTCTTTCCTATCTTTTTATTGATCTCTTGCACTCTTCGTGTATGATGTCCTTGATGTCATTCCACAACCCATCTGGTCTTCGGTCATTAGTGATCAAAGCGTCAAATCTATTCTTAAGATGGTCTCTAAATTCAGGTGGAATACACTCAAGGCCGTACATTGGCTCTCATGGAGTTGTCCTAATTTTCTTCAGTTTCAACTTGAACTTGTATATGAGCAATTGAAGGTCCATTCTGCAGGCTGTTCCTAGCCTTGTTCTGATGATATTAAGCTTTGATGGGGTAAAACCCAGGACGATGAAAATAAGGTGCTTGCGACTCACCAAGCGGATCTGACAGCTTGCTAATAATGCAAGTAAGGTGCATGGAGCTCTTGTGGGGGTGGAACCATGCAAATAAGGTGTATGGAACTCTGACAAGGGGATTGGTTGGTTTTGCCATCCCGCTAGGCTTAAAGAGAGTGCCAATCCCGGGGGGGGGGGGCCTCACTACCATCAAGAAAGAAGAGCCAGGAGCAGAACGTGTCCTTTGGACGTGGGTCCCTACCCACACTGAGAACTTCCCAGACTCAGGAGACAGAGAGAGCAATAACACCAGAGACAATGCAAGATGTTGAGAATTAGCGGCAGAGAAAAGGCAGCAGCAGAACCAGGAAACCTGTGTGAGGCAGTGTGGTGGGTTTCTCAGCCCAAGGAGTAAAGCAGCAACAGTGGGGTTGCTGACCCACAGAGCAAGAAAGCTGAGCACCTCTGGGCAGGTGGCTTCCTGGCAGAGTAAGGTGCCTCTGGGCCCTTGGGAGAGCTAGGCTTGCAGAACCAGATTCACAGAGTGGAGTGAAGGGGCCGAGTGCCTTCAGGGCAAGGCTTACCGGTGAAGTCGGGTGCCTCTGGGCATTTACTGGAGGAGCTAAAGAGCTTTGTAACACTTGACTAAGCAGGGCAGAAACCATGCCAGAGAGGGCACCAAGGGCTAAAAGACAGAGCCTGTCTTCAGGGGGTCAAGAGGAGCCTACACAGCTGATAGGAGCTGAGAGCTGTCCTGCACTGAAGGGAAACTTTGCCTACACACCTCCTGATCCTGACTTGTAGCCTGTTGAACCTGAACCTGAGTTGTAACCTGTTACTTCTCTAATAAACCCCGTAATCGTTGAGTATGGTCTGTTGAGTTCTGTGGGGCCATTACAATGAACTATCAAACCCAGCAGAGAAGTAGAGAGTGCTGTGGGGAGGACAGCTGTTGTCAGAATTGGTAAAAGGGTTGGAGGGTGAAGGTGTGTTTGACCTCCTCCTCCTAGTAATCAGCCTTGAGCTGACGCTGTTGATGGTCACTCTCTCCTCATTATGGATTGAATTATGTCTCCCAAAAATGTGTATCAACTTGGCAAGGCCGTGATTCCCAGTATTGTGTGCTTGCCCACCACTTTGTGATCTGATATGATTTTCCTATGTGTTGTAAATTCTACCTCTATGATGTTAATGAGGCAGGATTAGAGGCAGTTATATTAATGAGGCAGGACTCCATCTACAGGATTAGGTTGTATCTTGAGTCAATCTCCTTCGAGTTGTAAAACAGAAAAGCAAGCAGAGAAGGACCTCATGCCACCAAGAATGACACCAGGAGCAGAGTGCTTCCGGAGTCCTCGTGCTGAGAAGCTCCTAGACTAGAGGAAGATTGAAGACAAGGACATAGTACCGACAGAGAGAAAACTTTCCCTGGGAGCTGGCACCCTGCATTTGGACTTCTAGCCTCCTAGACTGCAAGAGAATAAGTTTTTGTTAAAGCCATGTACTTGTGGTATTTCTGTTATAGCAGCACTAGATAACTAAGACAGTCCCTCCTGTGAAGTTAGGCAGAGGTCTGATGCTGCCACCATTTTTACAGTATAAAGTGTTTTGTGTAGAAAAATAGGAAAAGAATGTATTCCTACATGTGCGTGAGGTATCAATGGAGATAGTGAAGTCTATGAGAGCCTAACTTGATGGTTACCTCCCTACAAAGGAGCTGGCGGCTAGGGGATGGGAGCCTTCTCACTGTATGTACCTGCTGCCTTTTAAACCACATCAGCAGAGAGGAGGAATGAGGGGCTTTAGGACCAGCAGCTGTTGAGGTTTGTGGGGCACGGGTAGCCCTTGAGAATGTGGACTCAGAAGACAAGCCAGTTTTAGATTCCTTCTTTAGTGTAAGAGAGACCTGGTGGTAAACCTGGGGTGGGGGTACAGTGGTGAGGGTAATGAGGGGCTGCAGGTCTTTGTGGAGAGGATGAATAAGACTGGGGATGGGGTGGTAGTGTGAATGAATTATTTCAAAACAAACGTGGAAGACCAACATGGGAGTACCAAAGAAGGTGCCCAGAGGCCAGTACTGGCTATGCCATCCCACCCTGAGTCCCAGGAGCACTGAGGCAAGTATGTCATAGTTGGGGACAGGATTGCACTAGGTATTTCAACATTTGATTCATCCAGCTGACGCCCTGGTTCATATCCCAGGTCGCAAGAGCCCTTGAGAAACTGTGGCTTCCCTTAGGGGAGAGATTGACAAACCTGAATAACTATATGGGCCAGAAAGGCAGAGTATTAACAAAAATAAACTGTGAAAAGTATAATCAAATTTTATTTTTATATGGGACTAGGTCTAACAAACATATATGATGCCAGAGATGGTACTTTAAATTTGACCCTGAAAAAATATAATTTCAAAATAGAAATAATTATTACAATTTTCCTAACTTATGACTCCTCAGATTTGAAATCAGGACTCTGACATATTTTCCTTATGCCCCAAGATGTCAATCAACATCAGGTTGCAAATCTCGCGCAGCAATGTATGGTAGAGACTACATCCTTGTGTCCTTGAGCAGGGAGCAAGATCTTGTTTTATTTAGTTTCATAGCTGAAAATAGCTGCTCACAAACATAGGTACTTCCAAACATGGACAGAATCTTTGCGCAGTGATTTTTATATTTAGGGTATCCGTTCCCAAGATACCTGTAGAATTCTGGTATTCCAACATCGTCATATTTAGTTTTCAGTATAGTATTGTGCTGCAATTCAATAACTTCCATTTGTAGCTCTTCAATCACATCATTAATATTAATTGAAAAAGGTGAACTGAACAGTATTAGCTCATTTTCATAAAGTTTGAAATCAGAGTATGTTTTCTGGAATTCACTCTTCAACTCTCTCACTTTTGGAATGTAGTTCAGGCCATCACTTTTATTTCCAGACACTAGTTTCAGAGTAGGAAAGTGGGCCAGATTGTTCTTTGCCAAATTAGTTTCCCAAAGACACAATTTTGCTAGGAATGAGCGAACGGAATCATACATTTGTGTAACCACTTGGCAACGCCCTTGCAGAGAAATAGCCAACGTGTTTAGATGGGCTGTAATGTCAACCAAAAAGGCTAAGTCTTTGATCCAATCTTTGCTAGTAAGCTGAGGCACAGATTTTCCTTTAGAAGACAAGAAAAAGTCAATTTCTTCCAAGAGTTCAAAAAACTGCTTTAGCACTATGCCACGGCTCAGCCACCTCACGTCCATGTGGTAGAACAGACTTCCATATTGTGCATCTAATTCACTGAACAAAGCATTGAACTTTCCGTGGTTGGAGCCATGGGAACGTAGCCAGGTTATGGTATAAATTACAATGTCCATGACGTGACCCATTTTTAACTTTTTAGTGTAAAGTGATTCCTGGAGAATGAGGCCACGCACAGACTTAAGTTCTGTGTCTTTGCAAAGCCCTGACACCTTAGATTTAAGCTTTGTAACAAGTTGTTTAATACCAGCCATTGCAGAATCACCATCTGTGGTAACACTTACTAATTTTGACCAATCTACATTAAATTTTTTAAGACTTTTCTCAACACATAAAACTATGTCATTTCCTGAGGTTGTGCCTGTCATGGGTACCATGTCTAAAAGTTCTTCTGTTACATCAAAAGTTTCATCAACACCACGAATAAATACAGCCAACTGGGTGCCATTATTTTCATCAGTGCTCTCGTGAGCTGCGATAGAGAAAGCCACAAGTGACCTCACTTTATCCGGCAACTTGTCTTGTAAATTCTCAGACATATAGTCAACTTGCTGAGCAACAGTATTACCAGTCAGTCTTATATTTGCAAATGCTTGTCTCTGTTCAGGGCACATAATTTCTGCTGCACTCAACAGACATTCTTTTATAAACTCACCATCTGTCAAAGGTTTTGATGCCTGGGCCATTTTTTCACTTAATACATAACTACATTTCATAGCAGCATCGCTTATTTTATTCAGGTTTAAAACCAAGTCATGTTGAAGTTTCAGTCTTTTTTTTAGTTCATTAAATTTTCTATTACGCATCTTTTCTGTATAGCCATTATGGTTCTTACTGTGGTTTGTTTCATAATGGAGTCTTAAGTTATATTCTTTGGATACAGACAGACTTTGTCTGCATATCAAACACGTAAGAATATTCTTTACCTCCACAAAGAAATAAGCTCTCTCCCATTTTTCTTGAAACACGTGGCTTTCCTGTTCCATCTTTCGTTTTCCTACTTTTGGAAGAGACAAATAGGTAAGAAATATTAAAATTTCATCTTTACTACAGGAAAAGAAGTACTACCACGTAAGAAAAAGGAGTCCCTGGGTGGTACAAACAGTGAAGGGCTTGGCTGCTAACTGAAAGGATGAAGGGTTGGAGTCTACTCAGAGGTGCCTCGGAAAAAAGGCCTAGTGATCTACTTCCAAAAAATCAGTCACTGAGAACTCTGTGGAGCACAGTTCTACTCTGACGCACGTGGGGCTGCCAGGAGTGGGAACTGACTCAACAGCAACTGGTGGTTATGTAAGAAAAAAGTATTAATTCTATTTTAAAAAGTGTAAGTGTGATGTTCACAGTGTTCGCGCTGGGGAGAGCCTAAGGAGTAGTGGGAGACAGAGCAAACTGGAGTTCCCACCTACAAGGTGCAACTGCTGCTCGACCCGGGTGACCGCTGACAGGCAGGATCGCAGGCCCACTGCTGCCAAATGCTCCGATGTGGCAAAAGCAGCAGGGAATCTAGATAAGATTTTTATGTGAAATTTCTTGATTTTTTGAAACATTCGTAACAAATTCAATAGTTTTCTTTAACTACTGTGTAAGCCAAAAGGTCTGCGGATCAGACGAGGCCCATGGGACAATGGCTTAAATCTGACAAAAACAACGCTGCTTGTGCTCTAAAGAGAATTAAATGTATAATTCTAAAACCACAGGTATCGCAGCTTGCTCACCCAGAATCCTAGAAGGTATCCTAACAAGGATGCTCAACAGGTCTATCTACTAAGTGTTATTTCTTTTGTAGACACCAAGGTTAAGATTAACCGGGACAACCAACATTAGCTTGATACAATTTAAGGATTTACACACTGTGTACTCGTGGAAGTTGTATTTAAAAGTGCCAAGCACCCCCGACCTCATACCAGCCCCTCTCCTCTGCTAAACCACTGAAAACGCTGGCAAGTCTTAATCTTCGGAGCTTTAAGATCCCTTACCCCTCCGGAGGCTGTTCTTCCCATCTCCATTTTCTTGGCCTTGCCTTTTCTCTCCAGCGTGGTCCAGAGCTACAGCAAGCCCATGGATCGCCATTCCCTGCTTCTCTTCCCAGGCTCTCTCTGCAGCAGCTTGTGATTTGAATTCGATATGGGCAATCCTGCAATTGCAAGGATGGGGTGACAGAGAGAAAAAAGAACAGGCAACATTTAGACCCATGGACTTTCCTTTATTTTTTGAATTTGTAAATACACATACAAGATTCAAACAGCTAGAAGCAGAAAAGGGTATAGTGAGAAGCCTTTCTTCCTTATTCCGAGACACCTAGTTTCTATCCTTGGAGGCAACATTTTGTACATATACATACAAATACATACGCACACCCACACACACATTTTTTTAAACAGCTTTCTTGAGACATAATTTACAGATTATAAAAGTCACCCATTTAATGTGAACAATTCAATGATTTTTAGTGTGTTACACAGTTGTGCAGCCCTCACCATTACCTAATTAAAACATTTTTTTTTTCTCCTGAGATTTCTTTAGACAATTTATTATTATCATTAACATGCTTCCAGATGACAACCTGACTTGTTCTCTTTGGGGAGAGCACTCTACAGCTCCCAAAACCTCCAGGGGCAAATGACTGGGAAATGACTTGATAGCAACAGGTTTTAGATCTTAGGGTGGTAGAATCCAAAAGAAAACTTCTGTTTACAAAGTATGTTCACTCATTTACTCATTAAGAGTGGCTGGCTTTGGTTTTTTGTTTTTAAATTTTATATTTATTGTGCTTTAAGTGAAAGTCCACAAACCAAGTCAGTCTCTCATACAAAAACTTATACACACCTTGCTATGTCCTCCTAGCTGCTCTCCCCCTAATGAGACAGCACACTCCTCCTCTCCACCCTGTATTCCCTGTGTCCATTCAACCAGCTCCTGTCCTCCTCCGGCTTCTCATCTCGCCTCCCAACAGGAGCTGCCCACATAGTCTTATGTGTCTACTTGAGCCAAGAAGCCCACTCCTCACCAGTATCATTTTCTGTCTTATAGTCCAGTCCAATCCCTGTCTGAAGAGCTCGCTTCAGGAACGGTTCCAGTCTTGGGCTAACAGAGGGCTGCGGACCATGACCTCCGGAGTTCCTCTAGTCTCAGACCATTAAGTCTGGTCTTTTTAAGCATTTTGATCATTTCCAGAAGTACCCGTCAGCAGTCACTCCTCATTCTTCCTAACACAACCTCCACCCCTGGCAGCCACTGATCCACTTTCTGACTCTCTGGATTTTCTGTGGTCTGGAAATTTTACATAAACGGGCGCATGTAATACTTGGTCTTCTGTGTCTGGCTTCTTTTACTTAGTATGTTTTTGAAGTCTGGTCATGTTGTAGAATGTATCACTACTTCATTCCTTTGGATGGCTGTACAGTATCCTATTGCAGGGATACACATCTTGTTCACCCATTAGGCAGCTGATGGACAGTGAAGTTATTTCTATTTTTTGGCTATCATGAAAGGTGCTGCTATGAACATTCAGATACAAGTTTTTGAGTGCACCTGTGTTTCATTCGGAGCCCTGGTAGCACAGTGGTTAAGAGCTTGGTTGCTAACCAAAAAGGTAGGCAGTTCGAATCCACCAGTTGCTCCTTGGAAACCCTACAGGGCAGTTCTACTCTGTCCTATAGGGTGCCTAAGAGTCGAAATCTACTCAATGGCAAGGGGTTTGGTTTTGGTATGTTTCATTTCTTCTGGGTATATACCTAGGGGTAGAACCGTTGAGCCATATGACGTCTCAGTGTTTAACACTTTGAGGAACTGTTTTCCAGAGTGGATGCATCATTTTACATTTTCACCAGCAATGCACAAGGGTTCCAATTTTTCCATATTCTTTTGTTGACAGCCATTTTAATAGGTATGAAATGGTATCTTGTGCTTCCTGTGCGCTTTAGGTGAAGGTTTACTTTCAATAATTTATAAACAAGTTGTCCTGTGACATTGGCTACATTTCCTGCAATCTGTCAACATCTCCCCATTACCACACTCAGTTCCCCACATGTCCATCTGTCTGGTTTTCCTGCCCCTTCCTGCCTTCTCATCTTTGCTTTTGGGCTGATGCTGTCATTTTGGTCTCATATAGATGATTGTTCTAAGGAGCCCTTTCCTCACGGGTGTTGTTTATTTACAGGCCTGTCTACTGTTGCCCTGAAAGACGATCTCCAGGAGTGGCTTCAGCTCCAAGTCAGAAGGGTGTCTAAGGGCCATAGGCCCAAGGGTTCCTCCGGTCTCTCTCAGACCAGTTAAGACTGGTCTTTTTTACGAATTTGAATTTTCTTCTACATTTTTTCCCACTCTAACCGGGACCTTCTATTGTGATCCTGATCAGAGCAGTCGTAGCAGTTGGACACCATCTAGTTCTTCCGGTCTCAGGCTAGTGGAGGCTGTGGTTCCTGTGATCCATTAGACCTCCGGACTAATTGCTTCCTTAAGCCTTTGGTTTTCTTCACTCTCCCTTGCTCCAGATGGACAGAAACCAAGAGCTGCACCTGAGATGGCTGCTAGCAAACTTCTAAGACTTCAGTCTCTACTCACCTAAGTAGGATGCAGAACATTGCCTTTATGAACTGTGTTATGCCAACTGACCTGGATGTCCCCCAAGATTACGGTCCCTGGGCTTCAAGCCCAGTAACTCAGTCCCATGAGGTGTTTGGTTACATCTAGGGAATTTCCATGGCGGTCCCCTGTATGCTCTATTGTGTATGTGAATATACGTACAGCACATACAAATACGTATGTAGAGATATCCACAGTATAAACCTACGTATGCACGTGGGTGTGCTCCCGTCCACTCTCCCCCACCTATTCTGCCTGCATATCCATGTGTCCACTCATAAGTCACTGTTATTACTGTTGTTGCAGGATTGTGTATGTTATTGTATTTACTGTCACTGCTGTTGATCTTTGTTTACTTCTCAGTGCCTTCCCTTACCTTGTTCATGTTGTGCCGACTTCTCCCATACTGTGTACTGCTTTTCCCTTCACCAAAGTTACCATGTGTCTACTTTCCAGTAAGTGGTTTTCCCTCCCTCTCCCTCCCATCCCTGGTAATCATTAGAGAAGTTTCTTTCTGTGTACAAACCTTTTCCTGATTTTTTCTAATAGTGTTCTCATACAATATTTGTCCTTCTGTGATTGACTTATTTCACTCAGCATAATGTCTTCCACGTTCACCCGTCTCATGAGATGTCTCGAGGATTCATCATTATTCTTTATCTTTGCATGGATTCCATTTTGTGTATGTACCAGTTTATCCATTCATTGGTTGATAGGCATTTAAGTTGTCTCCATCTTTTTGCTATCGTGAATAATTCTACAATGAACATGGGCGTGCACATCTCTATTTGTGTTCTGACTCTTATTCCTCCAGGAGTGGGGCTACTGGATCATATGATTATTTCTATTTCTAGTTTTTTTAGGAAGCACCATATCATTTTCCATAGTGGTTGTACCATTTTACATTTTTACGAGCAGTGTGTAAGAGTTCCAATCTCCCCACAGCCTCACCAACATTTGTTGTTTTCTATTTTTTTTGATCAGTGCCATTACTGCTGGGGTGAGACGGTGTCACGGATTGAATCGTGTCCCCCCAAAATATCTGTCAACATAGCTAGGCCATGATTCTCAGTATTGTGTGATCATTCGCCATTTTATGTGATTTTCCTGTATGTTATAAATACTGCTGATATATAAAAGAGAGAAGCAAGCAGAGAGATAGGGTGACCTCATAACACCAAGAAAGCAGCGGCAGGAGCAGAGCACAACCTTTAAACCTGAGGTTCCTGCACTGAGATGCTCCCAGGCCAAGGGAAAACTGATGACAAGGGCCTTCCTCCAGAGCTGACAGAGGCAGAAAGCCTTCCCCTGGACCCGGCACCCTGAATTTGGACTTGTAGCCTACTGGACTGTAAGAGAATAAACTTCTCTTTGTTAAAGCTATCCACTTGTGCTATTTCTGTTATAGCAGCACTAGATGACTAAGACAGATGGTATCTCATTGCAGTTTTGATTTGCATCTTTCTAATGGCTAATGATTGCGAGTATCTCTTCCCGTGTTTGTTAGCTGCCTGAATGTCTTCTTTGGTGAAGTGTGTGTTCATGTCTTTTGCCCATTTTTTAATGAAATCTTTTTGTTGTTGAGGTGTTCAAGTTTTCTATCAATTTTAAAGATTAGACCCTTGTTGGATATGTTACAGCCAAAAATGTTTTCTTAGTCTGTAGGTTCTCTTTTTACTCTTTTAATGAAGACTTTTGATGAGCTTAAGTGTTTAATTTTTAGGAGATCCCAGATATCTGATTTACCTTCTGCTGTTTGTGTGTTTTTAGTTATGTTTGGTATTCCATTTATGCCGTGTATTAGGTACCCTAGCATTGTCCCTATTTTTTCTTCCATGATCTTTATAGTTTTAGGTTTTACGTTTGGGTCTTTGATGCATTTTTAGTTTTGCTGTATGGTGTGAGATAGGAATCTTGTTTTATTTTTCTGCAAATGGATGTCCAGTTTTGCTAAGCACTATTTGTTAAAGAGATTTTCTCTTCCCCATTTAATGGACTTCGACCCCTTGTCGAAGATCAGCTGTCTACAGGTGGATGGATTTACCTCTGGGTTCTCAATTCTGTTCCATTGGCCTCTGTGTCTGTTGTTGTGCTAGTATCAGGCTGTGTTGACTACCATGGCTGTACGGTAGGTTCGGAGATCAGGGAGTGCGAGGTCTCCTACTTTTTTCTTCTTCTCCAATAATGCTTTGCTGATCCAGGGCCTCTTTCCTTGCCATATGAAGTTGGTGATTAGCTTTTTCATCTCATTACAGAATGCTGGATTTGGTTTGGGACTACATTATATTTGTAGATCACTTTGGGTAGTATTGACATTTTCACATGTTAAGTCTTCCTACCCATGAGCATGGTATGTTCTTCTGTTTATGCAGGTCTCTTCTGGTTTCTTGAAGTAGTGTTTTGTAGCATTCTTTGTAAATAAGACTTTTATGTCCCTAGTTAGATTTATTCTTAAGTATTTCACCCTTTTGAGGGCTACTGTAAATGGTATTATATTTCTGATTTCCTTTTTGGAGTTCTCTTTGCTAGTGTAGAGGAATCCAACTGATTTTTTTGTTGATACTGTACCCTGCCACTCTGCTGAATCCTCCTATTAGTTCCAGTAGCTTTTTTGTAGAGTCTGTGAGATTTTCTATGTATACAATCATGTCATCTGCAAAGAGAGATACTTTTACCTCTTCTCTTACCAATTTGCATGCCCTTTATTTCTGTTTCTTGCCTTGCTGCTCTAGTTAGGACTTCCAGTACAATACTGAATAAGAGTGTGATAAAGGGCATCCTTGTCTGGTTCCTGCTCTCAAGGGGAATGCTTTCAGTCCCTGTCTGCTGAGAATAATATTGGCTATTGGTTTTGTATATATGCCCTTAATTATGTTGAGTAATTTCTCTTCTATTCCTATTTTGCTGAGAGTTTTTATCAGGAATGTGTGTTAGACTTTATCAAATGCCTTTTCTGCTTCAATTGAAGTGATCATGTGATTCCTGTCCTTTGTTTTATTTATGTGGTGGATTATACTGATTGATTTTCTCATTGTGGTTTTGATTTGAATTTCCCAGAGGACTAACAATGTTGAGTATCTTTTCATGTGCATATTGGCCATTTGTATATCTTCTTTGAACAATGTCCATTCAAATCCTTCATTCATTTTTGGACTTTTTATTGTTGAGCTGTAAGAGTTCTTTACATATTTTGGGTATAAGTCAGTTTTCAGATATGTGATTTGCAAATATTTTCTCCCATTCTGTGGGTTGTCTTCACTTTTTTTATCATGCCCTTTGAAGCACAATTTTTTTTTTGTGCTTTAAGTGAAAGTTTACAAATCAAGTCAGCACTCTCATACAAAAATTTATATACTCCTAGTTGCTCTCCCACTGAGACAGCATACTCCTTTCTCCACCCTGTATTTCCATGTCCATTCAGCCAGCTTCTGATCCCCTCTGCCCTCTCATCTCCCCTCAAGACAGGAGCTATCCACATAGTCTCATGTGTCTACTTGAGCCAAGAAGCTCAGTCCTCACCAGAATCATTTTCTAATCCATAGTCCAGTCCAATTCCTGTCTGGAGAGTTGGCTTTGGGAATGGAAGCACAAATATTTTTAATTTAATAAAATCTAATTTACCAATCTTTTATCACTTGTGCAATACTAACTCAAGATCATAAATATTTACTTCTGTGTTTTCTTCTAAGAATTTTATAGTTACAGCTCTTCCATTTAGATCTTTGATTCATTTCGAGTTAATTTCTGTATGCGGGGTGTTTCCCACTATATGTTCACATAAAGAGAAGAACACTACACACATCATGCTATTCCTGCTTTTTTCAGTTAATAAAGTATGCTGGACGCTGCTTCCTACAAGTACACAAAATGCTGCTTCATTTTTTTATACCTGCATAGTATAATATTTTATGGATCTACCAGAATTTTTAACCAGTTTCCTACTGATGGATATTCAGGTCATTTCTGATTCTTTGCATGCAAACAACTATGTAATACATTATTTCGCACCTATCTGAGGCTATCTGTAGAATAAATTTTCAGAAGTAGAACTGTAGGATATTGCTAAGTAACTAATCTTTGTAGTGATTTCACCAATATCACTTCCACCAATAATGTCTGAGATGCCTGTTTTTCCACACCCTCTTCAATGCTGTGAAAAGTTGTATCTCAGTGTAGTTTTAATTTACAATTAATTTATTATGAGTAAGGATAAGTATCTTCTCCTGTGTTAAAGTCAGGAACTGTTCATAATCTGCCTATGTTTCTACTGGGTTGTTGGTCGTTTTCTTATCATTTTGTAAGGTACACTTTATACATCAGGTAAATGAGTCCTCTGTCTTGATAAAAATTAAATATATTTTTCCTGGTTTGTCACTTGTCTTTTGACTTTGCTTCTGGGAACTTTTTTTTTTCCCAGATAGAAACACTTTATACTTACGTGGTCCAATTTATCAACTTCCTCTTTTAAGACTGCCAGAGTTTAGGTCATATTTAGAAAGGTCTCCCCCACTTATGGATTATAAAAACAAAATACCCTCCATGGCTTCCTGTAGAAGTTATGGTTTAATGCTTTACATGCAAATCTTTCATGAATCTCTAATCTACTCTGGTGAAAGGTGTGGAGTTAGGTTCTATCTAGGAGGGAGACTCCTGAAGATGATGTGCCACGGTCCTTGTTTCTGACGGTAAGTGCTATGCTTCATTTTATACGGCCAGGGATTCCCTAGTTTCTCCTTCCGCCCCTCTGCAATAACTCTTCATGTGAAGGAGTGAGTCTAAAGATTTAATTATATTTCATTAAAATTTAATTTAATAAAGTTAGAGAAATTATACAGCTTTGGGAAGGATTTGTGGTTCTGCTGCTTTCCAGTGATGCTGGCTGCGAGCACAACAGAGCAGAGTGCCTCCAAATCTTCTCACGGTGAACACTGCTAACAACCCAGAATTTATGCTCTCATCCTTTTTTCCTGTATCTGTATAACTTTCCAGGTCGATACATACAGTTCTACCTTATGCTTTTTAGATCTGTAGGAGTCTTTTCTAGAGATTATGCTAATTAGAGGAGTCCTGGCGGTGCAGCAGTTAAGTGCTGGGTTACTAACTAAAAGGTCTGCAGTCTGAACCCACCAGCTGCTCCGCAGGAATAAGATACGGCAGTCCACTTCCATCAAGATTTACAGCCTTGGAAACCCTACGGGGTAGTTCTTCTGTGTCCCAGACGGTCACTATGAGTTCAAATTGACTCAATGGCAACAGATATGTTAATTAGGGTATACTGGTGTCATGGATTGAATTGTGTCCCCTTAAAATATGTCACCTTAGCTGCGGCGTGAGTCCCAGTATTGTGTGACTGTCCACCATTTTATGCGATTTCCCTCTGTGCTGTAAACCCTACCACTATGATGAAACGAGATGGGTTAGTGGCAGTTACACTGATGAGGTCTACAAGATTAGAGAGTGTCTTAAGCCAATCTCTTTTGAGATATAAAAGAGAGAAGCAAGCAGACAGACACGGGGACCTCATACCACCAAGACAGCAGTGCTGGGAGCAGAGCACGTCCCCTGGACCTGAGGGTCCTGCACTGAGATGCTCCCAGACCAAGGGAAGGTTGATGACAAGGACCTTCCTCCAGAGTCAACAGAGAAAGAAAGCCTTGCCCTGGAGCCAGTGCCCTGAATTCAGACATCGAGCCTACTGGACTGATAGAGAATAAACTTCTCTTTGTTAAAGTCATCCACTTGCGCTATTTCTGTTAGCAGCACTAAATTACTAAGACAACTGGTACAGGTTATGTTAGATTTCACCTATGCTAACAAATTTAGCTAAACTATATCTGTAATTCCAACATGCAATTTTTGCCTGGGAATTTCTTCAAAAGCCATTCTACTTCATTTACTCTAGTTTCACCATATTTATTCTCTTGCTATGGGTGGGGCAAGTGGTTATGCACTCGGCTGCTAACTGAAAGTTGTCAGTTTGAGTCCACCCAGAGGCACCTCAGAAGACACGCCTCGTGATATACTTCCAAAAAATCAACGACTGAAAACCCTATGGAGTACAGTTCTACTTTCCCATGAGTCAGAACTGACTCTGCCTCCAACTGTTTTTTTGTGTTTCTTCACTCTACCAAACCCTTGATATACAGTGACAGTGTTTCATTAATTGGTTACAACACAACCCTAACAATCTAATCCAATGTTATTCTTCGGTGCCTCTCCAAGAATATGTGCTATTTTTATCGGAGTCAGTCCATGAGAGAGAATAACAAAGATAACCCACGACTGAGTTCTTCCAGTCTTCAATCTTGTACTTGACAGCAGAGTAAGTCTTCATTTCTCTATGACACCACTAAAGCTTTCTGAAGCCTTTGGCAGTCCATTTACAGTGCCTCCTTCAGCTTTTTATATGCCTGCTGGTAGAAATGTTGCATAACAACGTATTTCTCTAAAATCACGCATAAGTGATATGGGAGAATGTAACAAAACTCCATTATGTTTGAGTCCGGCAGATATACATTCTTTTTCAGTACAAGGTACAAAACATACCTTTCACTCATCCCAGCCTTATTCACTAATCTGACTTGAAAAGCATCCTCAAAAACTTCTTTTAATTCATGCTGAGTGACTTTGTCAGGCAAGTTCTTGATCACAAGTGTCCTGGCATCTCGATCTAGAGAAACACAAAATAATAATTTTGGTCTGAGCTTAGATCTAATGAGCATCATGAGTCCTCCAAACAATTACTGAACGTTTTGATCAAAGAGTCTATAGAAGAATCCTGATCAAAAGGGGGACTATGTGGGACAGAATTTCAAATTCTCACGGGATCCAGACTTTCAAGAGCCACTGAGGCTGGATGAACCCCCCAAACTACTGCCCCGAGATAATCTTTAAACCTTAAACCAAAAGTATTCCCTGAAATATTCTTTAAGCCAAACAATTGTTTGGTTTAAGATCTATCTATACAGAATCCTATAGATAGATCTCTATCTATGGGATCAAACTAACAGCAGCAACTCAAAAGAATAGATAGAAAACTTAGGGAACAGTGAGTTTATGTTAATGGGAAAGCAACAATTCAGGAAAGGAGGGCAAGAATGGTTGCACAACTCTAAGAATGTAATCCATGTCGCTGAATTGTACACGTAGAAATTGTATTTTTTCCTGTCTTAGAGGACTGTTAAAAAAGAATATTTTTTGTTGTTGAAACAAATAACATATTGCATTGGGCAAATCTGCTGCAGAAGAAAGACTTCTTTAAAGTGTTCAAAAGCAAAGATGTCACTTTGAGGACTAAGGTGCGCCTGACCCAAGCCATGGTCTTTTCAAGCACCTCAAATGCACGTGAAAGCTGGAGAATGAATAAAGAAGATGCAATGCATCTGAATTATGGTGTTGGCAAAGAATATTGAATATACCATAGACCGCCAGAAAAATGAACAAATCTGTCGTGGAAGAAGTACAGCCAGAATGCTCCTTAGATACAAGGATGGCAAGACCTCATCTCATGTACTTCGGCCATGTTACAGGAGGGCCAGTCCCTGGAGAAGGACATCATGCTTGGTAAGGTAGAGGGTCATCAAAAGAAAGGAAGATCCTCAAGGAGATGGTCTGACACAGTGGCTTTAACAATAGGCTCACACACAGCAACGATAGTGAGGGTGGCACAGGACCAGGCAGTGTTTCATTCTGTTGTATATATGAGTCAGAACCAAGTCGACGATCCCTAACAACAACAACAGTACAAGATGACTTAAACTAGACTGGGGGGTAAGGGAAAATCTCTCCGATCTAAGTGACATTTATGCTGAGACCCTAAGGATGGGATACAGGTAGCCAGGAAATGAGTCCTGGAAAGAACACATGACAGAGAAAGGTGAGTGTGCAGCTGGAGTCCAGGATACAAAAGAAAGGTGGATAAAACTCATGCTGTGGAAGCCAGAGGTTACCTATGGGAAACTGAGGAATACTTGCACTGAGTAAGAAAGAATACCATATTCCTTTCCTGCCTGTTGTGCAATGACTTGTGTGCCCCCAAAATTATGTGTTATAAATAAATCCTAATCCCTATAACTATGGAGAGAAAGTCCTGGCGGCACAATGGTTAAGCGCTTGGCTGTTAACCAAAGTTCAGAGATTTGAACCCATCTGCTGCTTCTCGGAAAAGTGTTGCAGCAGTCTGCTTTGGTAAAGGTTAGTCCTGGAAACACGATGGGGCAGTTCTACTCTGTCTTACAGGGTTGCTGTGAGTTGGAATGTACTTAGTGGCAACAGGTATACCTATGGACATAACCCCATGAGAACAGGGTTTTCTTTGTTATACTAATGAGCCCCTATCAATGTACGGTGTGTCTTAAACTGATCACTTTTGAGATATAAAAAGAGCAAATTAGGCACAGAGAAGGACACACAAACTGAGGGAAGACACATTCCACACAAAGTTCACCAAGGAACCAAGGAACAGATGCTGAAAAGAGACAAAGACCTTCCCCCAGAGTGGATAGGGAGAGCCTTCCCCTTGAGCTGGTGCCCTGAATTTGGACTTCCAGCCTGCTGAACTATGAGAAAATAAATTTCTGTTCCTTAAAGCCACCCACGTGTGGCATTTCTGGTACAGCACTAAAACCGACTGCCTTTGAGTCGATTCTGACTTATAGTGACCCTATAGGACAGAGAACTGGCCCATAGGATTTATAGCAGCACTAGGAACCTAAAACACTGCCTGACCCCAGTCTTCTAGATACATAGGTGTCTGTGAACAGCTGACCTGTGTGCATACCTTTGTTTCCTTGCCCTTGGTTTCTTTAAATGAATTTCATAGCCAAGGACCTTTGTATCACTAAGTTCCAGGGCTTTTTCCCCGCCTTCGGCAGATTTAAAGTTCACATAACCACATTTCCTACAGAGATGCAGAAGAAAAGGAAAACAGAAAAGATCTAGAGCCATATACCTTCTGGTTAGCTGATCATGCTGGATGGGAGTGTGGGAACCAGCATTCTATCAAAAGCAGCTGCTGAATTCACTATTGAGAACCAAGGCTCCACAAACTGGCAGTATCTGTGCCATCAAGTGACTGGTGAGCAGTGGTTCCCAGCTGGGGGCAATTTTCCCCCCAGGAGACACTGGGCCACATCTGGAGAGATTTCTGGTTATCACAAGTGGGAAGTACCACTGGCATCTAGAGGGTAGAGTCCAGGGATGCTGCTAAAGATTCTACAATCTACAGGATGGCCCTACAACAAAAATTATCCCCAGTCCTAAGTGCCAACAATGCCGAAAAACCCTGTTCTCCTGTGAAGACTAAAAGCCAGAGCACGTTCATCAAGTGGGGTCTTGACTAGCTTTCCTGCTTAACAAGGGACCAAATTTAACCAAAAGCTACAGAAAACAAAGCTGGAGATTACAAATACTTGAATTTTTGTTTTAAAAAGTTATTCTGTAAATCTCATTTTCAGTCATTTAAATATCAAAAGGAAAGGGCACGAGAAGGTCATGAGAAGAAACAGCCGTTTGCATTTGTGAACAGGACAAAAAAATTACCACTCCTAATGTGCAAGGTGCTGGCAAACCCAAGGGAGTCAGGTTTTTTTTTTTTTTTAACGCAAAAGGAATCCTTCTTTACTGTAAATACAGTATTTCAGGAGACAGTAACAAAACATTAAGAATAGATATGTGACAAAAGTTGTGGCAGGCAGCGGGTTGGTGGTTAAGAGTATAGGCTCTGGAGCCAGAGAGCTGGGCTCAAATCCTGGCTCTGCCAGTTTCTAACTGTGTGATATTGGGAAAGTTACTTAACTTCACTGTGCCCTGATTTTCTCTTCCTCTGGAAAAGAGTAACAACAGCAATTACCACCAACCGAGTCTTGTCTTACGGATTTAATGAGTTAATATGTATAAGGAACAACACGTGGATCAGGGAGCGCTCAAGAAATGCTTACTACTATCTTCTGGTTTTTACCTAGGAAATTCTGAGTGTAGAAAACTGACAAGCTCACACTCAAGACAAACATTTCTGAGGTTAAAGAAGAAGTGAGAAAGAATGACACTCAACTCAGCAAAAAGTGGAACTCATAGCACCTGCATTTGCCACCAAAGCTACACAAATTTTGTAATTAAACTTGTGGCTTAGATTGTCCACAATAATTCTAGGCAAAGAACATTGCTTGTAGTCAGAAAGTTATGCTTCTGCAAAGATTTGGAAGATCTTGGGGTTATTTTCATATTGTGGTTGAGAAACTGGTGTAGCAATCAAAAGTTTAATATAACACATACTAAACTTGAGCCATTGACAAACCAAAACCAAACCCACTGCCGCTGAGTCGATGCCAACTCATAGTGACCCTACAGGACAGGGCAGAACTGCCCCACAGAGTTTCCAAGGAGCGCCTGGCGGATTCAAACTGCTGAGCTCTTGGTTAGCAGCTGTAACACTTAACCCCTACGCCACCAGGGTTTCCTGAGCTACTGAAGGATTTTAAATACTCATTCTGAACTGCAAGGGGCTGAGGTGAAATCCCACCACAGGATCTGCAGCTGGTAACAAAAGGTTCAGACAGGAGTGTAATAGCCACAGTGAAATACCACAAAGCCACTGGCTGGGCTGGCACGCTCCTAACGATATTCTTAACTCATTAGTATTTACCTGGACAAGCCAAATCTGATGCCAACAACTGCGAGACCATTTTTGGCAAAAAATTCACTGAGACTAATTTTTAGTTCAGCAGCAGTTTTGCTGAAATTCAGGTTTCCAACAAACAGCTTGGAAGTTACGGGTGGCTCAGCTGCTATGCCAGAAGTAAAAATAACTCAAATAAACAGTTCAGAAAGAGTGACGCTAAAGGAAAATCCCATGAAGGATTTTGTGGCTATTGCTTAATGGATACCGAGTTGCTATCTGCGGTGTTGAAAAAGTTTTGGAAATAGCGGATAGTGGTGCCAGTTTCATAATACAATGAATGTAATTAGTGCCACTGAATTGTATGCTTTAAAATGGTTAAAATGGCATTATTTTATGTTAAATATATCCTACCCCAATTAAAACAAACAACAACAAAAAAGTATTGTGGCATCTTGTAACCCAAAAAAAAAAAACCAAACCCACTGCCGTCGAGTCGATTCTGACTCATAGCGACGTTGTAGGACAGAGTAAAACTGCCCTATAGAGTTTCCAAGGAGCACCTGGTGGATTCGAACTGCTGACCTCTTGGTTAGCAGCCATAGCACTTAACCACTACACCACCAGGGTTTGTCTTGCAACACAAGGCTTCAATAAGAAAATCTCTTTGTTGTTCATCATTTGGGCTAACGGAGACCTTTTTTTTGCCCAATGTGGAATTCTCCAGATGTCTCCTGTAAAGAGAACTGTAAAACACAGCAAGGGAGTTACCTTCTAATTTCAGTTTTTTGGTTTCTGGGGAAGCTTTCTGGTTGGCCATTTCTTTCTTCCATTTATCAGGTGTTTTTCTGATAGGCTCTGTGGGCAAAAGCCAGGAGAGAACACCTGTAAATCATCTGACGATGCCACTGCTGAGGACACCAGAAGTTTTAATGCCATCTGCACACACCACACATAAGCTCTGCCTGTTCTGCACCAGACACGAGTGAGGTCTGGTCAGAGTACTTTAGCCAGTTCTTCGAATTCATAAAAGAAATCCAACGGTCTCTGCCCAACAGCTTCCTCAGCTCACAACTAGCATCCCTTGCTGCTAGCCACCATTTCACAGGGCTGACTTAGACCGTACCAACCTTCCTCCTCAGCCTCTTCCTCAGGGCCTTGTTCGTTCTTGGCACCGCGGCTGTCAGGTTCCTCTTCTTCAGCCCACACAGGCAGGGCTTCCCTCCTTTCGGTCCGTGTAGGAGACAGAGCTTCTGTTTCAGCATCTAGATGAGAATCCATGCAGTGAAATACTGCCACACAGACTTGTTGTGAATGTGAATGGCAAGCAGTTCTTTCAGAAACACTGCTCACACATCTGTCTCTATACAAAAAAAAACTAAGAAAAAAAAAATCACTGCCATTTTCAGTTTTTATTTTGAAGTAATTTGAGATGCTTTGTTGTATTTTAAAAATGATGGTAAGAATTACTGCTGCTTTGGAAGCAATACCATTTAAAATGTTAACACACACACACACACACACAGAGTCCTTGGGTGATACAATGATTTACGCTCGAATGCTAACCTAAAGGTTGGCAGCTTGAACCCTCTCAGCAATACTGTGGAAGAAAAGGCCTGGTGACCTGCTTCCGTTAAGATAACAGCCAAGAAAACCCTATGGAGGAGCTCTACTCTGTAGCTCATGGGGTTGCCATGAGTCAGAATCAACTCAACAGCAACTAACAACATAAATACACAAATGCACACGTATCTCAACTCCATCAAGACCAAAAAAAAAGTCACTGAGAATTAAGTCAGTGGGAAGACTTACCTCCTGGCTCGTAAGCACGAAGACAGAAATAACCAACGTACAATACTATTGTGCTATTCTGGTTATGTGGACAGCAGGGGTCAAACCCGCACTGAGATTCTGCATCAATGAAGCCAAGCCTGAAGTAGCAGCCAGGGACTGCCAAGGCAGCTTTCAGAGGGTGCTTTTTCATGGAACCCCCAAAAGGCGATGAGGACCAGCACCCAGGACTTGATCTGGACATCACAGAGCCACCAGCCAGGAGCCACGCAGGCTTCTTTACCTTTCTCATTCTGGTCCGACTCACTGCTCTGATCTTCATCGTCCTTGTGGCTCTCCCGTCTAATCTCACGCTCTAGTTGGGCACATCTTTCCTTTGCACACTTGGACCATCTGGCTCCCTTCCTGCTTGGTGATATTACCTTCCTGCCATTCTTCTGAGGGGTGACAATCTGGGGGAGAAATATCAACAACCAGAAGACATTTCTTCTCCACTTGTGAGATTACAATCACACAGTAGTCAGTAAGTACACAATTTCGGTCAGGCAAGTATGTCCACATGTATGTTGATCTCTCTGGGAGGAGTTTCTCAGTGTGGAATCATGTACGAGGGCTCCCAGCACCAGAATTACCTGGCGCGCTTGTTTAAAAAGGAAAAGAAAAGAAAATTGCAGGACCTTACCCAGAGCTATCAAATCAGAGTATCTACAGGGAAGAACCTAGGTTTCCAGAAGTGTGAGCCACTGCCCTTGGGAAACGTACCAAGTCACTTACTACTCACGTGGCTCCACAGGTCTGCAGGGCCCCACCTCTTTGCAAATTAATGCCAAAGTTGGGGGCCCCCACAGGCAACAAGGATATACAGAACTAGAGCCAAGCCCCCATGACGGGAACTCACGCTTTTTAATCACACCCTCAATTCCTGTCCCCTCACTAACAGTCCCTTCCTTCCTTGAGGCACCTCTGTTGGGTATGGTATCATAAACCTAAGTGACAAAAAACACAGGACAAAGACTTAACCTAGGCAGGAAATAGTGAGGGCAAACGTATGTCTGATTCAGGTCCCTGTCAAAATTGTAAAACAAATTAAATGGTTTACCAGAACTACTCATTTAATAAATATGAAAGATGGGTTTATGAGAACCACTTCACTAGAAATTAAAACTATTTCTTTTGTGTGTGAGGGAAGAGTGAAAATGAAAAATTTAGCAGGCATGGGATGAAGTCTCATCCTCTACAAATGGACAAGATGAAGAAATATGTACAAATAAACAGAGCGACTATCTTTATCTGTTGCCAGTGCTGACTTTTGGTTAATTAAAACAACTGTTAGACTGAATAGGGTTGAAGGACGTATCTATTATACAACTCACTCTTCAAAGGGGACAAAAAATGAACGCTGTCTGCCTCTCTAAACGAGTTGCCTGGTGGAAGACTGAGAAATGAACTGGGAAAGAGTAGGGGCCCTGGATTCAGCAGACCGTCTGCTCTGTCCTATAGGGTCGCTATGAGTTGGAATTGATTCGACAGCACACAACATATTCAATACAAATGCAGAAGCTCCCAGCCAGAAGTGAAACATAGTACAGATTTAAATATTTGTCGACACTAATTAGATAGTAGATAAAAACTACTTTAGGTGAAGGGAAAGACAGTACACAATGCAGGGGAGATCAGCACAATTGGACTAAACCAAAAGCCGTTTCCTGAATAAACCGAATGCTTCAAAGGCCAGTGTAGCAGGGGCAGGGGTCTGGGGACCATGGTTTCAGGGGACGTCTAAGTCAATTGGCATAATAAAATCTATTAAGAAAATATTCTGCATCCCACTTTGAAGAGTGCCGTCTGGGGTCTTAAAAACGCCAGCAAGCAGCCATCTAAGATGCATCAATTTGTCTCAACCCACCTGAATCAAAGGAGAATGAAGAACACCAAGGACACAAGGCGATTACGAGCCCAAGAGACAGAAACGGCCACATGAACCAGAGACTATATCATCCTGAGACCAGAAGAACTAGATGGTGCCCAGATACAACCAATGACTGCCCTGACAGAGAACACAATAGAAAACCCCTGAGGGAGCAGGAGAGCAGTGGGATGCAGACCCCAAATTCTCTTAAGACCAGACTTAATGGTCTGAGTCTAGAAGGGCCCCGGTGGTCATGGCCCCCAGACCTTCTGTTGGCCCAGGACAGGAACCATTCCTGAAGCCAACTCTTCAGACATGGATTGGACTGGACAATGGGTTGGAGAGGGATGGTGGTGAGGAGTGAGCTTCTTGAATCAGGTGGACACTTGAGACTATGTTGGCATCTCCTGCCTGGAGGGGCGATGAGAGGGTGGAAAGGGTGAGAAGCTGGCGAAATGGACACGAAAAGAGAGAGCGGAGGGAGAGGGCAGGCTGTCTCATTAGGGGGAGAGTAATTGGGAGTGTGTAGCAAGGTTTATACGGGTTTTTGTGTAAGAGACTGACTTGATTTGTAAACTTTCACTTAAAGCACAATAAAAATTATAAAAAAGAAAAAAATATTTGTCAAAAGAGTAAGTATGGAAACATATACATAGCAGGCACGCAAACATTAAACACCTTTATATTCCCAAAACAAATCACTTTAGGTCACAGTGCATTACTCTTTCCTTGGCACTAAATTCGATTTTCCAATATTGTTTGGAATTTTTGCATCTATGTTCATCAGAGAGAAAAAACAAAGCTCAACAAAACCAGCTGCCATCAAGTTGATTCTAACTCATGGCAACTCCACGTGTATCAGAGTAAAACTGTGTATAAGGTTTTCAATGGCTGTGACCTATTGTAAGTAGAGCAAACCAAAAAAGCCAAACCCAGCGCCATCGAGTCGATTCTGACTCATAGCGACCCTAGAGGACAGAGTAGAACTTGCCCCACAGAACTTCCAAGGAGCGCCTGGCGGATCTGAACTGCCGACCTCTTGGTTAGCAGCTATAGTACTTAACCACTAGCCACCAGGGTTTCCATGTAAATAGATCACCGGGTCTTTTTTCAAAGCTCCCGCGAGGTGAATCCAAACCACCAACCTTCTGGTTAGTAGCCGAGCCTTAACTGTTTACATTACCCAGGGGCTCAAGAGAGAAACTGGTCTGTCATTTTCTTGTTAAATTCTGGTACTGAGTTTAAGAAGTAGGTGGCACTCAGCTACCACTACCAACCATTCTGATCAGGGCCACAAGAGATGGATCCTGATAGAATGGGAGAAAAACGTGGGACTGAACCTCAAATGCTTAAAAAAATATCCAGACTTACTGGACTGGTCGACACTGGAGGACTCCCTGAGACTTACTGCCCCCAAAAAAACCTATAAAACAAACTCATTGCCTTGGAGTCAATTCTGACTCACAGCAACCCTATAGGACAGAGTAGAACTGCCCCACAGGGATTCCATGAAGCGGCTGGTAGATGTGAACTGCTGACATTTTGGTTATCAGTAAAGCTCTTCTTGAACTGAAACTAACTCCTGAGGTCACCTTTTAGCTAAATAACAGATGCTCCTTTAAAAAATCATCTATACATGACCAAATGGTCAACAGTTACTTTAAAACAGGTTTATACACAAAAAGAAACAATCTTTGATGGTTGCGAGGGAAGGGAGGGGCAGAGATGGAAAAACACTAAATAGACAATAGGTAAGTGGTAAACTTCGGTGAAGGATAAAACAGTACCCAATACTGGGGAAGCCCGCACAACTTGTACATGGAAAGGTCATGGATGCTCCGTAGATACATTCGAACTCCCTGAGTGACCAAATAGCTGGGCTGAGGGTTGTGGGGACCGTGATCTCAGGTAACACCTAGCTCAATCGGCATAACATGGTTTATAAAGAAAAGGTTCTACATTCCACTGTGGTAAGTAGCGTCTGGAGTCTTAAAAGCCTGTGAGCGGCCATCTAGGATACTCCACTGGTCTCACCGCTTCAGGAGCAACGAAGAATGAAGAAAACTAAAGATACAAGAAAAAGAACAGTCCAAAGGACTAATGGTCCACAGCTACCACAGCGTCCACCAGACTGAGTCCAGTACAACCAGATGGTGCCCAACTACCACCACTGACTGCTCTGATAGGGATCACAATAAAGGGTCCTGGACAGAGCTGGAGAAGAATGTAGAACAAAACTCTAACTCAAAAAGAAAGACCAGACTTGCTGGCCTGACAGAAACTGGAGAAACCCCTAGGGCATGGCCCCCAGACACCCTATCAGCTCAGTAATGAAGTCACTCCTGAGATTCACCCTGCAGCCAAAGATTGGACAGACCCATAAAACAAAGAGACTAAAGGGGCGCACCAGCCCTGGGGCCAGGACCAAAAGGCAGGAGGGAACAGGAGAGCTGCTGATATGGAACCTAAGGCTCAGAAGGGAGGGTGTTGACACGCTGTGGGGTTGTTAACCAATGTCATAAAACAGTGTGTGTACTAATTGTTTAATGAGAATCTAGTTTGTTCTGTAAACCTTCATCTCAGAGTGTACAACAAAATAAAATAATTGATGAAAAAAATTACTTTAAAACAAAGATAAGAAGGTAAGGGGGCAGGGAAACTAGACTAATGGACACAACAACCAGAACAAAATAATGAGAATGTTCACGAATTGTGAAGAATGTAACCGATATCACTGAAGAATTTGTATAGAAATTGTTGAATGGGAGTCAGAACTGCTGTGTAAACCTTCACCAAAAACACAATAAAGTATTACTTAAAAAAAAAAATAAGTTTAAGGCAGGCTTGTAAAACTAGTTGGAATGTGTCCCTAGTACTATTTTCAGATTAAACAATGCAGTTTAACTGCTTCACTCTGGATTCTGCTTGCTGACGTTAATAAAAGTCACTCTGGGGGATCAAAGTGACAATAGCAACTCAAAAGATTAGATCGGAAACAAAGGGGGCAGTGAGTTTAATGGCGGAGGAACAGCTCAGAAAACAAGGGTGAGAATGTTTGCACAACTTGAAGAATGTAATCAATGTCACCGAATTGTACATGTAGAAACGGCTGCAATGGCGTTATGTTTTCCTGTGTACATCCTCAACAAAACAACTTAAAAAAAAAAAAATTCTACTCTGTGCAAAGAGAAAATTGATTAGTCTGAAGGCATTTTAGCTCCTACTTGACAAATGCCAGCAATGTTAATGATGTCTGGGTTATTTCAGGGATATCTTGCTGTCATCTCTAGCAAGAGTCCTGAAAAAGAAAGGGGGATGAGGGAGAGGAAAATATTTGGCAAAATGAAGAAAACAAAATTATTAAAGTTTGGCAAAAAAAAAAGAAAGTCACTCTGCTCCAGTTGAGTAATTACCTTATCTCTACTGCCACTGTCTTTATCTTCTGCTATCCCATCTTCCCCATCTTCTATCTCCTTTGGGGAAAGACTCATTTTCTTCAGTTAACCTTGGTTACTTTCCTGCTTAAAATGGACAAGCTCATTAGGCACATCACAGGGCCTTCGACCTTTCATGCCATACACAGTTTGTACCTGTAATAAATTCATGCCAGTCCTCATCCTACAATTTTTAAAATTTTCATTTAGAATATTTTAATCACATCAGCGACTATCAAGGTAATTTTTGGTGTTATGTTGTAGGCCTCTCGTACCTTTTCTTTTGCAAAGATCTAAAAACAGAAACTCTTCAGGGTAAAAAGGCGGACTTCCAGGAATTCCGCTTTTTCTCTCATTCTGCTCCCTTCATCACGCGTTTTCAAATAACTCAGTTTTTTTTTTAAGGCGAATTCCACTACCGACTACTCAAGTGGAGGCACACACGGTCAAAATGAAGTCCCCAAATGGGAACAAACCCAACTCCAGTGCCTTCACCTCTCCCAACTGTGAATCACTGTAAACTAAGGCAACTTCCATCACTGCTCCCTTCAAAGTTACACTACAAATAAGGGGTCTGAAGCCAGAACCTATAACCACCACACTCCAAGCAACCCAGAGTCTTGTCCCTAATGGGCTCTCCTCCCTCAGGGCTGTCGCCGGTGCACGGCCCCGCCCTCCCAGAGGCGGGCAAGGGTCCGGGGCTGCGCTCTGCAGGCCACCTCGCACCACACACCCGGGCAGATCGCCTCCTAGAGCCCTGAGCGGGTCGCAGGTGCCACACGTCTCCGGCCCGCTCCCAGGAGCAGCCCTCCGCCCCACTACCGGGCGGAAGACGGCCCGGAAGCCGGCGGGCCCTCGTGACTCGGTCTCGACCAACCAGAGCCCGCGTTGGTGGCGTGGGCTTGCCAGCCTGGGGGCGTGGTCTCGAGCTTCAGCCGCACGTGTGCGCAGGCGCACGGGGCGGACATTTTGGCTGGAGTAGCAACGGGGCTCGCGGCGTGGTTTGGCGTGCGGTGGGCTGCGTGCCGTGTCCGGGGTTTCCGCCAGGTTTACCCGGAAGGAGACGCAGGCCCACCCAGGTTCGGGTATCTGGCGGGCGTTCACGCGGCCAGGTGCCTCGGTGCGGGTGGGGCCGCAGAGGTGTAAACAGCGGTCATAATAACAGCCGTTTTATTGAGGGTTCATGTGCCCGGGTCGGTACCAGGTGCTTACTGAAACCAGCACCAGGTGCTTACTTTGCGAACCCGTTTAGGTCACCAACCGACTCAGTGTGTTGGTGTCATCCCCATTTTCAGCCGAGACGGAGACAAAGAGATCACTGCCTGAGGTTCACAAAAGCCACGCGAGGTGGAGCAGAGGCTCGAACCTGGGCGGTGAGCCTTCAGAATCAGCCCCTGGACCCGGCTGCCGCCCCGCGCGTCTGAAACTGCCAGGCGGTGTACCGGTTGCTTTTTTATACATTATATCAGGGACTTCTCACTACAAACTTAAGACTCGGATGTGTTCGTTCCGTTTTACATTTTTAAGGAGATTGCTCAAGGCCATTTCTTTACGTCCTCCGTGACTTCTAGTTTCGAGTTAAACCGTCTATTGACATACGTGCTCTAAAGGGCCATTAGCACCTGTAGGCGGTGGTCCAAAAACCCACTTCTGAGAGGATCCCGACTCATGGCGACCCTATAGTACAGGGTAGAACTGCCCCATAGGGTTTGCAAGGATGTGATCTTTACAGGAACACACTGCCACAGCTTTCTCCCTGTGAGAGACTGGTGGCTTTGAGCACTTTAATCACTGCGCCACCAGGACTCCTCTGTAGGCGTGGTAGCAGGGTCAAAATGGTGAGTGTTATCTCCAGGGCACTCCGGGATATGCATGTTTTGGGAGTAAGGAAAGATGGTCCCGAGTAAGGGACCATGCCCTGGCCCTGGCTTCAGAAGGGCCTGAACTGGGAAAGAGGAGAAGAGAAAGAACAATTTGTCTTCCTATAATTAGATTTGGTACCTCACATAACATTTTTACCTCACTTGCCTTACAAAATGTCTTAGTTTCCTAGTGTTGGTTTTCTTTAACACAGATACCACAAGTGAGTGGCTTGAAAGAACAGAAATTGTCTCAGTTCAGGAGGCTAGGAGTAGGAATTCAGGTGGGACTCTAGGGAGAGGACCTTCTTTGCTTATGTCACCTTCTAGTAGCTGGTAATCCTTGGAGTTCCTGGGCCTGTAGGTTCGCCTTCCTCCACCCAAGTAGCATCTTAAGCAGTCTGACCTGTCTGCATGCTTCTGTGTTTCATCTGCTCTTTTTATAACTCAGGAGTGATTAATTTTAGGACACACTCTACACGGATATGGTCTCATTAACTAACGTAACAAAGAAAACACTGTTTCCAAACGGGATTACATCAACAGACAAAGAGGTTAGGATTCCAGCGCATATTTTGGGGGACAAAATTCAATCCATAAGACTAGCCCAAATGCATTAAGAAAACTGATTAAGGACAACTCAAAAAATGAAAACAAAAGTTCATTTCACTGATGAAGAAAAAATGCAAATTTGAATAAAATATTAACAAACTGAATCAAACAGTGTAGTGAAAGAATATTGACCAGGTTGGATTTATCCCTGGAATGCAGGGATGTTTTAAGGTAAGGAAACAGGTCAGTTAAACTAACTAAAGAAGGAAAAAACCCCTGAGGGAGCAGGAGAGCAGTGGGATGCAGACCCCAAATTTTTGTAAAAAGACCGGACTTAATAGTCTGACTGAGACTAGAATGACCCCGGAGGTCATGGTCCCCAGACCATCTATTAGCCCAAGACTGGAACCATTCCTAAAGCTAACTCTTCAGACAGGGATTGGACTGGACTATGGGATAGACAATGATACTGGTGAAGAATGAGCTTCTTGGATCAAGTAGACACATGAAACTGTTGGCATCTCCTGTCTGAAGGGGAGATGAGAGAGTAGAGAGGGTCAGAAGCTGGCCGAATGGACACGAAAAGAAATAGAGGAGAGAAGGAGTGTGCTGTCTCATTAGAGGGAGAGCAAATAGGAGTATATAGCAAGGTGTTTATAAGTTTTTGTATGAGAGTCTGACTTGATTTGTAAACTTTCACTTAAAGCACAATAAAAATTAAAAAAAAAAAAATGCCATTTTAGGTAGAGAACTTCTTTAATGATAAAGCTTACCTGTGAAAATGTAAAACATTTGCTGACAAAAATTAAGAGGCATTCTTATTAAAATCAGGAACAAGAACTTGGAATATGGATGTCCTTAAGACACAACAAGCAAAATTCATAAATGAAATTGTGACAGATTTGACCACATTATAATTTAAAACTTTAGGATACAAGAGTATAAACAAATTTAAAATATAAGGAACAAATTGGAAGGGAATATTTGCAACATAGATAATAAAAAATTAATGTCAGAATATAAATTACAAGATAAAAGATGAACAGAAATGGGCAAAGGATATGAAAAAGCAATTTTCTGAAGAAATTTCAGTAGCTAATAAAGATGAGAGATGCACAACCTCACAACTACCCCCTACCAAAAAAAAAAAAAGGCCATTGCCGTCAAGTAGATTCCGACCTACAGGGTCGCTAGGAGTCGCAACCACCGGGGAAATGCAATTTAAAACGATGAGGTCCTTTTTTTCTATGCATCAGGCTGACAGAAATTAGAACATCACACAATAGCAAGCATTGGGATTGTGGGAAAACTGGTGAAAGGCAAATGGCTTACAATCACCTGGAAAGAAATTTGGCATTTTCCAATAAAGGTAAAAATTCTCATCATTACGTTTAGGATTTCCACTTACTTAGAAAAGTGCTCACACTGATGGAGAGACAGTCCCACAAATCTTTATTGGAAACTTCAAAAAACTTTAATTATAGAAATTTTCAAATATATACCGAAGTGGAAAAAATGGTGTAATGAATTCCGTTTTATCCATCTCCCAGTTTCAAACTTTTGTTTTTGCCTCTTTTTTTAATCTATTCCCTACCCCACTTTTTTTCTCTTCCCTTCCCTTCTCCTCCTCCCGCCCTTCCTCTTTCCTTTGAGCATTTTAAAGAGAATTCCACACAAATCATTTCACCTGTAAACTGGTGTTTACCTCTAGAAGACGTGGACTTTGATAGCATCTAATATCTAATCTGTGTCCAGTTTTCTCGCTCTCAAAATGTTTTTACTGTTGACTTGCTTGAATTAGGATTCAAAAATTTCCACATATTACATTCAGCTGTTACAGCTCTTGAGAAGTCTTTTAATCTATAATACGAGACCCCTCCCTATTAAAATGCTATTTGTTGAAGAAACCAAGTCATCAAGTCATTTGACCTATAAAATTGTCCTTGTCCTGGATTTGGCTGGCACCTGTTGTTGTCGTTAGGTGCTGTCGAGTCAGTTCCGACTCATAGCGACCCTATGCACAACAAAACGAAACACTGCCCGCTCCTGAGCCATCCTTACAATCGTTTTTATGCTTGAGCTCATTGTTGGCAGCCACTGTGTCAATCCACCTCTTTGAAGGTCTTGCTCTTTTCCGCTGACCCTGTACTCTGCCAAGCATGATGTCCTTCTCCAGGGACTGATCCCTCGTGACAACATGTCCAAAGTATGTAAGACGCAGTCTCGCCATCCTTGCACCTTGTAGTATCTTTAATATATTCCTCCATCCCCAGTAAGGAGGCCTGGTGGTGCCGTGGAAACCCTGGTGGCGCAGTTGTTAAGAGCTATGGCTGCTAACCAAAAGGTCAGCAGTTTGAATCCCCTAGGCACTCCTTGGAAACCCTATGGGGCAGTTCTACTGTGTCCTGTAGGGTCACCATGAGTCAGAATCGACTTGACAGCAGTGGGGTGGTGGTGCAGTGGTTAAAGTGCTCAGCTGCGAACTGAAAGGTGGGAGGTTCAAATCCACCAGCCTCTCCGAGGAAGAAAAATGTGGCAATCTGCTTCTGTAAAGATGACAGACTTGGAAACCCTATGGGGCAATTCTACTCTGTCTTGTAGGGTCGCTTCCCATTGGAATTACTTGACAGCAACAAGTTGGTTTTCCATCCTCAATGTTGCTTGTGAACTGGCAGTTAGAACTGGAGGTTGCATTAGATTCGGGTTCACTTTTTTGCCAGCCACCTTCAAGGTTGGTGCTGTGTACTTCTCTTGCATCAGCCTAGGAGGCACTTAATGTCTGGCTGCTCCCCTTTTAACTGTGTTAAAAGTGATCTGCCGCCAGTTTGGGTGTTGTCAGCCTGGCCTCACCTTTTTAACTACCAACCTTATCGTGATGTTTTAGGCAATGCCGTTATATAAAGCAAATGAATGGAAACAACCTGTCATTCATGAAGAGAAGAAAGGCATACAGTTAAATGGACAAATGATAGGAATCCAACTGCCAAACTGTTAACTGGTTAATTTGAGCATTAGAAATGTAAGTCAAATTTCTTTGTGCTTCATTTTTTCCAAATTTCCTAAACTGGGAACAAAAGGAATTGCCTTACTTTTCCCTCCCTCCCTTCCTAGGGAAGGTGAAACAGACAGGGAAAAAGACTGAAGGGAAAGTTCCAGGCCCAAGCTCCGGGAAGGGGAGCCAAGAAAGGCAGAGGATGACAGTAATGAGAGTGGAATGCAAATTTTTTTTTTTTTTTTTTGCTTTTGTTTTTGCCTATCCAGCATCCATTCCTCCTCCTGACAGAGGCCTGGCTTCCCTTTGGGGTCTCCCTCCTCCCCAGGATTGAGTTTTGGGGGAATGGTTATTAGATGCTCTACCCTCTCCGGCTGGAGCTAGGAAGCCAGACACTGGCTCCCAGGACTTTGAGTCTTGAGCAGCAGCGCCTCCTCCTGGAAGCCACCCTCCACTGGCGCAGGTGCCTTTCTTCCGTGCCCTCAGAGCACTTGCCTGCCAGTGCATTTATATGCCCGTCACCCCCCAGGCCTTGTACAGTCCCTGGCACATAGTTAACGCTCGATAAATATTAGCTGAATGAATGATGCCTGCATTGCTCAGAGCTGACGGAAGGACTTGACTGTTGGATAAGGAGATCCCAGATACTCTTGCGGATGTTCCCAGAGACCGTGACAGCAGCTTCCAGGCCCTCTAGTCCAACCCCAGCCCTGGTGGCCACCTTTCTTGAGCCAGGGCATTCTTGCCCAACCAGGTGCAGCCTTCCCTGAATCCCCACTGTCTCCTTACTGGGCCTCTCTTCCTAACCCAGCCCCCTAATGGTCCTGCCTTGTCCTGTGCAGAAAGAAGCTTGAAAGAGGGTGAGGTTTGATCTTGCCTTTAGAGAGCCCTGGTACACAGTGGTTAAGAGCTCCACTGCTAACTGAAAGGTCAGCAGTTCAAATTTACCAGCTGCTCCTTGGAAACCCTATGGGGCATTTCTACTCTGTCCCATAGGGTTGCTATGAGTTGGAATCGACTTGATGGCAATGGGTTTGGTTTTTTTGCTATGGCTGGTGGATTCAAACTGCTGACCTTTTGGTTAGCAGCCGAGCTCTTAACCACTGCACCACCAGGGCTTCAAAGAGGCCCTACAAGGGGACATTTATCCCAGAGTCACTGCTATCCTCAGACAGTGGTTATACTTTGCAAGTTTGCAAACCCAGTTTCTTCACCTGCATAGAAGGGTGCTGCTGTGAGTGTTTGCCTCTGAGTCTTTATCTGCATGCATAAGGAGTGCACATTCTTTTCTTAGAAATGTCAAACGGCTTTCAGCCCGGTCTGACTCTGGCCTAAGGCTGTTCTGATTTTCTGGGGTAATTGTGAGAGGCCAAGCCAGGATTCATACCCAGGTGGCCTGACCGCATCCTTGCTCACGACCTCTGCCCTCTGCCCTCTGCTACTTTGTCAGTGGAAGCACATCCATGTTCTTGGCTTGTGCTGCAGGGCGTTTAGACTTTTAGAAAAATGCAAGTATGTTCCTAGCGTCAAATTCCTTAAATCTGATCTCAGTTGTCCTGCCTCTTATAAAAAGAGTTTGTTTCAAAAACAGAATGAGATGATTGTTATGTATCACGGACTGTTATTTTGGATTTTGTTTTTGTTGTTTTGTTGTAAGTGTTCCTTTGGAGAGACCCCGTGTGTTCCAATGTCGAATTGGCTGTCATCCTTACGGAAGCAGATTGCTGGGCCTATTTCTTTCACAGTGCCCCTGGGTGGGTTTGAACTGCCAACCTTCTGGTTACCAGCTGTTACAGATTGAATTGTGTCCCCCAAAAATGTGTGTCAACTTGGCTAGGCCATAATTCCCAGTACTGTGTGATTGTCCACCATTTTGAGATCTGATGTGATTTTCCTATGTGTTGTAAATCCTCCCTCTATGATGTTAATGAGACAAGGTTAGAGGCAGTTGTATTGATGAGGCAGGACTCAATCTACAGGGTTAGGTTGTATTTTGAGTCAATCTCTTTGGAGCTATAAAACAGAGAATCTTGCAGAGAGACAGGGGTACCTCATACCACCAAGAAAGTAGTGCCAGGAGCAAAGCACATCCTTTGGACCCTGGGGTCCCAGCGCTGAGAAGCTACTAGACCAGAGGATGATTGACGACAAGGATCTTCCTCCAGAACTGACAGAAAGCCTTCCCCTGGAGCTGGCAGCCTAAATTCAGACTTCCAGCCTACTAGACTGTGAGAGAACAAACTTCTGTTTGTTAAAGCCGTCTATCTGTGGTATCTCTATTACAACAACACTAGATAACTAAGACACCAGCCGAGTGCAAACTGTTTGCACTACCCAAGGACTTTTGTAATAGTTGGGTTTTTTAAATGATGATGTCTACTCATCATAGACCATTTCTAAAGATAACCACTAGTAGAACAAAGAGAATGTGTCACCTTCAAAATGGTGGACAGATGGGTCTGCTGAGGCTCTTGGTTGCAAACAACAGAAAATGACTCTGGCCAACTTAGGCAGAAAAGGAATTTATGGAAGGGCTGCCAGTATCAACAGGAAGGCTGGGAAACCTGGCTGAGAAAACAGACAGAAAGCAAGGGCGCTGGGCAGCAGGAAGCCCAGGGAGCACCAGGGTAGGGTGCTATGTGAGCATTGCTGCCCCTGCACGTGGCAACTGTCATGGGTCTTGGTGTCACCTGCTCCAGATACAAGTCCCAGGTTGGCTCCGGTTCTTGGGACTTGAGCTAGCAGCTTACCTGTTGATCTTGGAATTCATCAGCCTCAGCAGCCTGCTGTCTGACCTGCCAACCTTGTGTGCACCAGTTTCTGCAGCTGTGTGAGTCAGGAGAAGCCTCCAGTCTGATCCAAGGACTTAGGTCTTTCCAGCCTCTACAACTGTGTGAGCCATTTCCTTGATATAAACCTCTCTCTCTCTTTATTTATATATATATATATATATATATATATATACACATGTATGTATAGATGCTTCACTGGTTTCGCTTCTCTAGATAACCCACCTAAGATAGTGGGTCACCCACATGGGCTATGAGGTATGGGTGGAGTAGGTGGGGAGTAGACAGGAGCCGAACTCTTGCACATATGAGAAGAAGGGATGTAGTGACCACAGCAAGTGGGGGAAAGGTGACTGTAGACCCAGATGAGCCAGTTGAGGACTTCTACCCTAGGAGTAGCACTGGGGACCCAAAAGAACATGACCCTGCGCCCTGACCAGGATAGAAGAAAGGGCAGCACCTCCTAAAGGGGGGGGAGAGGAATGTGGGGAGTGGCCTGCCACTGAAGTTCACAGCTGACCATCAGGCAGGCATGAGGAACCTCGATAGGTCCTGCTGCCTGGCCTTTCCATCTACAACCCAAATTCTCAAGGACTGAGCCCAGAGCTGCTGCTTCCATTATGCACAGTAGCCACTGACCTATGACAAATGGGACTTGTTTGCAGACCTGCTGTGGAGATGCTCAGGAGACATGTGTGGAACATACATTTATACTGTAGAGCACATATCCCCCACTTCCTCCAGCCTGCCCAGGCTGTCTCTGCACAAAGTAGGCCCTTCATAAATCCACACTGACCAAAGTTCTTTAATTTGGTTTGAGAGGTCCCCCGGGTCCAGAGTTCGTCTTTGGGAAGAACTGCAGACTCCAGCTAAAGTTTTGGGTCTGACTGCTCCCCTCACCCTTCCCCAAGACTTCCTGGGAGCCCATTTCAGAGATGCCACCTGGGCTGTCACAGCTCTACACAGCCCCTTTCTCTGAAGAAGCCCTCCAATCTCTCCAGTGGGTCCCCCTCCCCCCGCTCCTACCCCTTCCCCAAGGCCTCCTGCTTGGGGGCCGCCCCCATTTGGGGCTCAAACTGTTTACATTCAGCCAGGACAGGCTCAGGCCCACCCACTGAGGAAACATGCCCAAGGCCCCTCCCAAGTAGCCCCCCTATCCCTGATCTGGCCTCCATGAGGCCACCACTTCTCCCCAATGTCTCTGGGAGCCTTGGCATCCCCTCAACCGCTCCTGTGCCCCTCCTTGCTCTGATATAGCCACACCAGCTGAGCCTCCTCACGCTTGACAGCCCAGGCTGGGAGGCTGCCCCCAGCGCATCAGACTGGCTCCTCTGTTCCTGGCAGTCAGGGTTTTGCCAGCCTCTTCCCAGTTCAGCAGACTGGATGGGATCAGAGTCTTACCGGGAAGTCACCCCACAGTGGCCTGGGTGAGACGGAAGGGACTCACCCAGGGTTGGCCAAGGCCATTTGAGTGCAGCCCACAAGTCATAGGAGTGCAGCCTGAGCTTGGATAGAATGTCAGCCGAGAAAAAGGTAAGACAGAAATTGTGTGCAGACTATGAGTAAAACTAAATTAAAACATTACTGGAAGGAAGCATGCCAAAATACATACCATGGTGACCTCTGGAGAGTAAGGCTATAGGTACCGGCTTACAACAGTCAAGTCAGCTCTGACTCATGGCAACCCCATGTGTGTCAGAGTAGAACTGTGCCCACAGGGTTTTCAATGGCTGATTTTTCAGAAGTAGATTTTCAGGCCTTTCTTCGGAGGCGCTGTTGGGTAGACTCGAACACCCAACCTTTTGGTTAGCAGCCAAGCACATTACCTGCTGGCACAGCCCAGGGACTGCAAGGTTATGGGTAATTTTTTTACTTTTAAAAATTGTTTTCATTTTTGCGCTTTCCAAATGTCTACAATGAGCATTTATTATTTCTATAATTGAATTTAAAAAACTAACCGATACTATCTGCAACCCTGTACAACTGCTCCATTTACAGGCAGGGACCTGGGCATGGGCTGGGAGCTTTCTGTAGGGGGATTGTCGACCGACACCCCAACGACGCCCCAACAGCACGGCGCCGTCTTCATCCAAGTCATCCTGCAGTTCCCCAGGGTGCTGGGGTTTCCTCAATTCCCATTTCCTCTCAGGAGGACAGATCCCAGGGATGCTCCAATTCCTCGTGGCAGGATTGGGTGACCCCCTGGACAAGCTTCATCAATTGACTGAGTCCTGACTGAGCACCGAATTGGCCCCTGGAGACTCAGGATGGGACTTAGTTTCTGGAGTTATTCATCCCTTCCTTCTCCTCACCTCCTCGAGCCCAAAGCAGAACCCTGACCACCAGGTCACTCTTTGCCCTTGGCCAGCCCATGTCTCTCTCTTCCCCCCGGAGATACTCTGGGCAGCCAGGTCCAGCCCTCTGCTCACCTCCCAAGCTGCCTGCACGGAGGAGAGGCTGGGGGTAGGCAGAGGGGCTCTGCTCACATGTGGCCCTCAGTTCAGTGCCAAGGCCCCCCATTCTACCTCCTCCTATCCCTCCCACACTTGCTAGCCTAAGCAAAAAACAAGTCCTCACTGCTCTTGGAGGTGGGGAGCATGTGGAGGTCAGGGAGGAAGTGGGGGTGGGAGCGCTAAGAAGGCAGAGAGTAATTTCCGCCTTGCTAATCTGAGGGTATCAGCAATTTCTTTACAAGCAGTGTCTTCTGCACACACAGAAACCGCAGCGTAAAGTGCCAAAGCGGACACTATAGAGTGTCGGGGCCCTTTTTGTTTGAGAACCGAGGCCTGGAACGATGAGGCGATTTATTTGAACATGATGAAGTGGTGGCAGAGATTGGAGCCACGTTCCCTGGATCCCTAGGCGCCCCTGCCCCCCAGCAGCCCACCAGGCAGAGATCGCAGAGCAGAACAAGGGTACTGGGGTCCAGTGGGGTTCAGTGGAAGGAGGCAGGTGCAGGTAGAAAGCTGGAGAGGGACAGAATGGGTCAGAATCACAGAGGCTGGATAAGAAACAGGAAGAAAGCAGGGTCCAGTGGGAATGTTCCAGAAATTGGAGATGGGGCAGGTGAATGGCAGTGTTGCTGTGTTTCTGTTAACTGACGGCCATGTTTCTGCAGGGAAGCACTTTAACTAGGCAGACTGGGGTTTGGAGGGCAGGCTGCACCTTTATGTCCCTTCTGAGGGGTGAAAAGCAGACAGTAGGCGCCTGGCTGAAAAGCGGTCCTCAGCAATCAGAGAGATCACTCCTCTTTCTCTCAGGGTTGCCCTCAATCTCAGACACATGGGTTGGGGCAGGAGTCACGGAGGTGTTGGTCAGAGCTTCTAGGCTGCAGTGGGAACAAGATACAAGGGAGCAAGTCATGAAGACGTCTCTGCAAAAGAAGGCAAGTAGAGGCCACTTAAACTGCATGTGGCCCTCTCACCTCCCGGTAAAGCTGCTCTGAGGCTCCCTCAGGGGAGGTCAGTCTCCTGCGGCCCCTCTGGGGCACCCTCCTCAGCCAGAGGGAGGGCCCTGCTGCCCAGGGAGCCCATGTCACACAGGGTGCTGCCCGTGGTCACCCTGCTGAAGCTGTAGGAGCTGTGGGAGGGTCTGCGGTGGTAACGCCGGGCCCCAAAGCACAGGGCTTCCTGGAAGGTCTCTCGGAAGCGGCTGGACATGAGGCTGTAAAGCACGGGGTTGACGGCTGAGCTGAGGTAGAAGAAGACACCGGAGATGACGTGCAAGTACTGGTAGGCCAGGTGCAGGCTGTCTGTCCAGTGCGACACGAAGCTCCACATGAGGCGGTCGGCATGGAACGGGGCCCAGCAGATCCCAAACACCACAACCAGCACAACTGTGGGCAGAGAGGGAGACCTGAGTGTGCTGGAGCCCCTCACTGCCTTCCCCACTGCAGTCTGGCCTGCCCCATTTTCACCTGCTCTCCTATCCTACAGACCACCATCGCCCACCGCATCTGGAAGTTTGCCTGCCCTGGCCACACCACTCTCACTGACTGGGCAGTGGGTGCCATGCCCAGCTCCTGACCACAGCTCATTGGACGGGGCAGACACCTGAGCCAAGCTGACCCAGTGATTCTCTTATCATGGGATTTGGAATTAGGTGACTCTTAGCTGTGGAAGCTGAGCCACTAACGGGATGTGCAGACCGTGGGGCTGAGGCCAACTCTGGGTGCCCATGTGGAGGCTGTGCTGGCTGAGGCATAAGAGAGAGAAGGAGGACAATGGGGCACGTGCTCAGAGCAGTAGGCGGTGAGATTGTGGAGCCAGAGCAAGTGAGACACACATGCCCACACCACACAAACACACCACACACTCCACACAAACACCACACACTCCAAACACACACCATACCGCACACACACCACATAATCACACAACACCCTCCACACACACACCACACACAAACACACCACACACGCCACACAAACACCATACCACATCACACCACACACACATACACTACACAAACACACCATACCACATCACACCACACACTCGCCACAGAAACACACCACACACTCCATACACACCACAGAAACACACATACCACATAGCACATTACACCACACACACCATACCACAGAACACACACACACACCACACTATCACACTATGCCTGCCTTGGCCCTGGAAGTCTTTCCAGCCCGAGGGCCCAGCACTAACTCCCCCTTCACTTGAGAGGATACTCCCACCCCATCCACCCCCTGCAAAAGGCAGGACAGGCCAGCCCAGCTGCCACTCTCCTGAGCCCTGGTCATAACCAACCATGCCCTTCCTTGGACCTCTGCCTTAATTTTAATTTCTTATGTTTCCAACTGTCTTTCCCATGGAGTGTCTTCCCTATCATACCCTAGCATGATTTTCCTCATAATCCTGTGCTTCAAATAGGATATTGCTTATAAAGTCTCCAGCATACAGCCTGGTGCACAGTAGGCTCTCAGAAAGAAATCAACGGGAGAGAGAGGAGGAGGGATGGAAGAAAGCCAGTGAGTCCCAGGCCAGTAAGCAAGGCAGCCTTAAGGAAACACCCCACCGCCTCCCTGGAGGTGACAGCCTGTCCCAGGTAGTGCCAGCGGCAGACTTTGCTGTGTTTTCTGGGGGAGGGGTGGTGGTGTTGGAGTAGAGAGGCAGTTGGTCTTTAGTGCAGGCCAAGACTGCCTCAGCCTCACCCTCATGCCGAGCTGGGAGGCCGGCACAGAGCTCTGCAGTCAGTCTTGCCTGAGGGGCATGAAGGGTGGCCTCTCCATCTGTCGCCAGTTAGCCGGCCATAATCCTGTGGGTCTGACCATGGGTCTCCCCAGCCCTCTCCTCCCCTGACTCACCCCACCTACCTGATTCAGGGCCTGCTGAAGTGGGGCTGTGCTGGGGTGTAGTGGGATGGCCAGGGAACCAATGATCTGCTTAATATCAGCTTGTCTTGCTTCCCAGGGGCCATTATTTTTTAAAAAAACCAGGTAGAGGCCACAGTAAGGTCCGTAGAGCCTCAGCCCAGCTGGGTGGGCCTTGGGCTGTACCAATCGACACTTGGGCTTCTGTCCTGATTCTCCTGGGCTCTGACACCAAACCAAAAAATCAAACCTGTTTCTGTGGAGTTAATTCCGACTTATGGCGACCCCATGTGTTATAGAGTAGAACTGCTCCATAGGTTTTCCTGAGTATAATCTTTACAGAAGCAGATCACCAGGCCTTCCTTCTGCAGTGCTGTTGGGTGCATTGGAACCACCAACCTTTAGGTTAGTAGTTGAGCACAAACCATTTATGCCACCCAAGGAGTGCTCTAACCCTCACAAACAGGCCTCCTGACCAGCCTCCTGCAAACAAATCATCACTCCTGTATACATTCCACTTCTCCAGAAAGCCACAGATACCATCTGAAGGAAATCTCATTATCTGGTCTCTCCAGCACCCCTCCCTTCTTCTGGGGTCAGCATGCTCCTTCCCACCATGTGGTTCCACTGGGGGTGCTCTCCTCAGCACCTTGCCACTCTGGTCCAGGGGGTGGGCCATGACCTAAACCCTACCAATCGGAACCCTTCCCTGGGACTTTTCAATAGCAGCTAAGAGAAGTTCCTTAGGAAAGCGGACTGTGCCCTGTGGTCATGCCCCTGGGCTGCTTAGTGTCAGCTTGTCCTGCAAACCACAGAAAGGTAGGTGGTGGCATGTATGTGTGGAGTGTGTGGTGTGGTGTGTGTGTGAGGGCCTGTGGATGATAGAGCAGGGACCTGGGCCTGAGACATATTTAGGAGCAAAGATGAGAGACCTGGAAGGCCCAGGGCCCTACTCTGTCATCCACAGGCCCTGACGCACACCACATGCACACACATATACCATACACACCAAACCACACACACACCCCACACCACGCACCTTTCTGTGGTTTGACGCATGAGCCAGGGCCAGCTTCACGGGTGTGGACTGTGATCACACAGGGCCCCAAACTTCAAAGGGCCCCCTGGTTGGCATCAATCTCTACTGTTGCCGTCTTGACACTCTTAATAAATTTTGAGCAAGGACCCGGAATTGAAAGTTTGCACTGGGCCCTGCAAATTATGTAGCCGATCCTGCCATGAGCCAATAACATTTATCTTTGGTGTTAAGTTTCCAGCAGGGTCATCTAAAGCTGTACACAAGTGTGCGCACACCCACACACGGTGGGTGGGGAGACTTACCCCAAACCACATGCTCCAGCTCCATAAACCCGACACACACCAGTGTTCCCTGCAGGCCCTGAATCCCCAGCCTCCTATCCCCTGCCTGGCTCAGGCCACTTTTCCTGGCAGCAACACTTACACAGCATCTTGGTCACCTGCCTCCGGCCCCTGTCCTGCAGCCTCTGCTGCAGCCTGCAGGTGTCTCTGGCCCTGGCCTCGGCGGCGCCCCTGCCCTTGGCCTCCCACCTGAGCAGCAGCCCCTCGCGCCTCAGCTGCAGGCCAATGAGCACGTAGAGCACGCTGATGGTGGCCATGGGCAAGCAGAAGAAGAACAGCGTGGTCGTCTGCACCACCAGCTTGTAGAGGGCCTGTGGGCGGACCAGGGTGCAGATGGCAGAATCGGGCACCAGGCCCCGGCAGGGCACGTCCAGCTGCTGGATGCCATGCAGGCTGGTGTTGGGCAGAGAGCAGAGCACGGAGAGGCCCCAGACAGCCCCAAGCACACGGCACACGTGAGTCGGCGTCAGCATGGACCTGGCCTGGAGTGGGTGCACCACGGCCACGTAGCGCTCCACACTCAGGGCGGTGACATTGAGCACCGAGGCCAGGCAGACTGTCTCAAAGAGCAGTGTGCGGAAGTAGCAGCCGCTGGCGCCCAGCAGGAAGGGGTAGTTTCGCCACATCTCGTAGAGTTCCAGGGGCATGCCCACCAGCAGCACCAGCAGGTCCGACACTGCCAGGCTGAGGAGGTAGTAGTTGGTGGGCGTGCGCATGGTCTTGTGGTATAGGATGACCATGCAGGTCAGCCCGTTGCCCACGGTGCCCACCATGAAAATCAGCAGGTACATGGCACAGATGGGCACAAACAGGTCTGTCCACTGGGGTCCCAGGTATTTGAGTCTCAGCGCCTCGTCAGTCAGGTTCAGGTCCTCGGGTTCAAAGGGCCCCCAGGCACTACTGCCATTGCAGGGGACAGGGCTCCTTGTACTCTCTGGGGGCAAGTCTTCAGGGAGGGTGGAGCAATTGAGGCAGAAAGGGGCCTGTGGAACAGAGGGGAGAAACGCCCAAAAAAGTCACTTGGTGGATCTTGGCTCTGCCATAATTTATCAAACCAAAGGGGCCATTGATGCTAAGGTAGCCGTTATTTCATGTACTGCTGAGAGAAAAAAAAAAAAAAAACTAGCTGCTGTCAGGTCATTTCCAACTCACAGCGACCTTATAGGACAGAGTAAAACTGCCCCACAGGGGTTTCCAAGAAGCAGTTGGTGGATTTGAACTGCTGACCTTTTGGTTAGCAGCTGAGCTCTTGACCACTGTATCACCAGGGCTCCTCTTTTTGGTTTTGAAAAAGAAAAAAACTGCCATCTGCTATATGATGTAGTACAATTTCAGGAACATAAAAACATCCATCTTAGGATAAAGACAGACATATAAACCCACTGCCGTTGAGTCGATTCCGACTCATAGTGACGCCATAGGACAGAGTAGAACTGCCCCATAGAGTTTCCAAGGAGCACCTGGCGGATTTGAACTGCCGATCTCTTGGTTAGCAGCCGTAGCGCTTAACCACTATGCCACCAGGGTTTCCAAATATAGGGTCACTATGAGTCGGAATCGACTTGAAGGCAAAGATAGACATACAGACCAATGGAATATGAGAGTCCAGAAGTAAACTCATATATCTATGGTCAACTGATTTTCAACAAAGATGTCAAGTCCATTCAAGGGAAAAGGATAGCCTCTTCAATAAACGGTCCTGGGACAACTGGATCTCCAAACGCAAAAGAATGAAATAGACCCAAATCTCACACTACAGCCCACGCGTCTGTCAGTTTGTCATACTGTGGTGTTGCATGTTGCTGTGATTCTGGAAGCTATGCCACTGGTATTCAACACCAGCAGGGTCCCCGTGATGGACTGGTTTCAGCTGAACTTCCAGACTAAGACCAGGAAGAAGGACCCGACGGTCTACTTCTGAAAACAATTAGCCAGTGAAAACCTTATGAACAGCAACAGAACGTTGTCTGATATTGTGCTGCAAGATGAGCCCCCCAGGTTGGAAAGCACTCAAAATATGACTGGGGAAGAGCTGCCTCCTCAAAGTAGAGTCGACCTTAAGGACATAGATGGAGTGAAGCTTTTGGGACCTTCATCTGCTGATATGGCACAACTCAAAATGAGAAGGAAGAGCTGCAAATGTCCGTTAATAATCAGAAGGTGCAGTGTACAAAATATGAATCCAGGAAAATTGGAAATCAGCAAAAATGAAATAGAACACATAAAGATCGATATCCTAGGTATTAGTGAGCTGAAACAGACTGGTACTAGTTATTTTGAATCAGACAGTTGCATAGTCTACTATGCCGGGAATGACAAATTGAAGAGGAATGGCATCTCATTCATCGTCAAAAAGAACATTTCAAGATCTACCCTGAAGTACAACGCTGTCAGTGACAGGATAATACTCATACACCTACAAAGAAAAACCAGTTAATACGACTGTTATTCAAATTTATGTACCAACCACTAATGCCCAAGACGAAGAAATTGGAGATTTTTACCAACTTCTGCAGTCTAAAATTGATCAAACATGCAATCAAGATGCACTGATAATTACTGGTGATTGGAATGTGAATGTTGGAAACAAAGAAGAAAAAATCCTTAATTGGGAAATATGGCCTTGATGATAGAAACAATGCCAGAGATCGCATGATAGAATTTTGCAAGGCCAACTACTTCTTCACTGCACAGAACATAAGTGGTGACTACAAGTGGACCTCGCTGGATGGAATACACAGGAATTAAATTGACTGTATCTATGGAAAGAGACGATGGAAAAGCTCAATATCATCAGTCAGAATAAGGCTAGGGGCAGACTGCAGAACAGACCATCAATTGCTCATATGCAAGTTCAAGCTGAAGCTGAAGAAAATTAAAACAAGTCCAGGAGAGCCAAAATACAACCTTGAGTACATCCCACCTGAATTCAGAGACCATCTCAGGGACAGATTTGATGCCTTGAACACTAATGACCGAAGACCAGACAAGTTGTGGAATGTCATCAAAGACATACATGAAGCAAACAAACCTACCAAAACAAGAGGTCATTAAAAAGACAGGAAAGAAAGAAAAGACCAAAATAGATGTCAGAAGAGACTCTGAAACTTTCTCTTGAGTGTAAAGTAGCTAAAGCGAAAGGAAGAAATGATGAAGTAAGAGAGCTGAATAGATTTCAAAGGGTGGCTCAAGAAGACAAAGTATCATAATGACACGTGCAAAGGTCTGAAGTTAGAAAACCAAAAGGGAAGAACGCACTTGGCATTTCTCAAGCCGAAAGAACTGAAGAAAAAAATTCAAGCCTTGCATTGCAATAGTGAAAGATTCTATGGGCAAAATATTGACTGACACAGGAAGAATCAAAAGAAGATGGAAGAAATACACAGAGTTACTGTACCAAAAAAAACTGGTCAGCATTCAACCATTTCAGGAGGTAACGTATGATTAAGAACCGACGGTACTGAAGGGAGAAATCCATGCTGCACTGAAGTCTTGGCGGAGAACAAGCCTCCAGGAATTGACGGAATACCAATTGAGATGTTTCAACAAATATGTAGTGCTGGAAGTGCTCTCTGGTCTATGTCAAGAAATTTGGAACACAGCTACTTGGCCAACAGACAGGAAGAGATCCATATTTATGCCTGTTACCAAAAAAGGTGATGTAACAGAATGCAGAAATTATCATTAATATCATTAATATCACACACAAGTAAAATTTCACTTAAGATCATTCTAAAGCAGCTGGAGCAGTACATTGACAGGGAACTGCCAGAAATTCAAGCCAGATTCTGAAGAGGACATGGAACAAGAGATGTCATTGCCGATGTCAGATGGATCCTGGCTGAAAGCAGAAATACCAGAAAGGTGTTTACCTGTGTTTTATTGACTATGCAAAGGCAGTTGACTGAGTGGATCATAACAAGTTATGGATAACATTGTGAAGAATGAGAATTCCAGAACACTTAACTGTGCTCATGAGGAACCTGTACATAGACCAAGAGGCAGTCTTTCGAACAGAACAGGCGGATATTGCCTGGTTTAAGGTCAGGAAAGGCGTGTGTCAGGGTTTTATCCTTCCACTATACTTATTCAATCTGTATGCTGAGCAAATAATCTGAGAAGCTGGACTATATGAAGTAGAACGGGGCATCAGGATTGGAGGAAGGCTCATTAGCAAGCTGCATTATACAGATGACACAACCTTGCTTGCTGAAAGTGAAGAGGACCTGAAGCACTTACTAATGAAGATCAAAGACCACAGCCTTCAGCATGGATTACACCTCAACATAAAGAAAACAAAAATCGTCACAACTGGACCAATAAGCAACATCATGATACAGAGAGAAAATACTGAAGTTGTTAAGGCTTTCATTTTACTTGGATCCACAGTCAACGCCCATGGAAGCAGCAGTCAAGAAGTCAAACACACCAGCGCCTGATCTCTAAAATCTACATGATTCTGTCAAAACTCAACCACAAAAAGACAAACAACCCAATCAAGAAGTGGGCAAAGGATATGAACACACATTTCACTAAGGAAGATATTCAGGCAGCTAACAGATACATGAGAAAATGCTCTCGATCATTAGCCATTATAGAAATGCAAATTAAAACTACGATGAGATTCCATCTCACACCAACTAGACTGGCATTAATTCAAAAAACACAAAATAATAAATGTTGGAGAGGCTGCGGAGAGATTGGAACTCTCATACACTGCTGGTGGGATTGTAAAATGGTACAACCACTTTGGAAATCCATCTGGCGTTATCTTAAACAGTTAGAAATAGAACTACCATACAACCCAGAAATCCCACTCCTCGGAATATACCCTAGAGATACAAGAGCCTTCACACAAACAGATATATGCACACCCATGTTTATTGCAGCTCTGTTTACAATAGCAAAAAGCTGGAAGCAACCAAGATGTCCGTCAACGGATGAATGGGTAAATAAATTGTGGTATATTCACACAATGGAATACTACGCATCGATAAAGAACAGTGACGAATCTCTGAAACATTTCATAACATGGAGGAATCTGGAAGGCATTATGCTGAGCGAAATGAGTCAGTTGCAAAAGGACAAATATTGTATAAGACCACTATCATAAGATCTTGAGAAATAGAAAAACGGAGAAGAACACATACTTATGTGGTTACAAAGGGGGGGGGAGGGAGGGAGGAAGAGGGCTTTTTATTGATCAATCTGTAGATAAGAACTGCTTTGGGTGAAGGGAAAGACAACACTCAAAACAAGGAAGGTCAGCCTAATTGGACTGGATTAAAAGTAAAGAGGTTTCCGGGATAAAATGAAAGCTTCAAAGGTCAGCGAAGCAGGGGCTGGGGTCTGGGGAACTTAGTTTGAGGGGACTTCTAAGTCAACAGGCAAAACAATTCTATTATGAAAACACTCTGCATCCCACTTTGAACTGTGGCGCCTGGGGTCCTAAATGCCAACAAGCGGCCATCTAAAATACATTAATTGGTCTCAACCCACCTGGAACAAAGGCAAAGGAAGAACACCAAGGTCACACGACAACTAAGAACCCAAGAGACAGAAAGGGCCACATGAACCAGAGACCTACATTATCCTGAGACCAGAAGAACTAGTTGGTGCCTGGCCACAATCGATGTCTGTCCTGTCAGGGAGCACAACAGACAACTCCTGAGGGAGCAGGAGACCAATGGGATACAGACCCCAAATTCTCACTAAAAGACCACACCTAATGGTATGATTGCGACTAGAGGAATCCCAGAGACAATGCTCCCCAGACCTTCTGATGGCACAGGACAGGAACCATCCCCGAAGACAACTCATCAGGCATGAAAAGGACTGGTCAGCGGGGGGGAGAGAGATGCTGATGAAGAGTGAGCTAATTAAATCAGGTGGACACTGGAGAGTGTGTTGACAACTCTTGACTGGAGGGGGGATGGGAAGATAGAGAGAGAGGGAAGATGGCAAAATTGGCACGAAACGAGAGACTGAAAGGGCTGACTCAATAGGGGGAGAGCAAGTGGGAGAAGGGAGTAAGACGTATGTAAACCTACATGTGACGGACTGATTGGAATGGTAAATGTTCACTTGAAGCTTAATAAAAATTAAAAAAAGGTGATGAGAAAAAATTCAAATGAAAACAAGTAGTTTACCTTTGACTAAATAGATATGCATGTTATACTGCTGTACTTTTAAAATACCTTTGAAGCTGAAAAATCCTTACCTTAACTGACCGCAAATGTACTGTCTGGATTGTGATTATAGGAAAAGGTTCATTAACTTAACAGGTATTTATTAAGTAGCTCCCATATTCCAGTCACTGCCCTTGCTGTTGAGGATAAAATGGCGAGGAGTCCCAGGTCCCTGCTATCAGTGAACTTCAAATCCAATGGGGAGAGAGCCCTTATGCAAAGAATCATGTGGATGAATGGACACCTGGAACCTGGGGTGGAAAAGGAAAGGGGGAGACTGCTGACACAATGAGGGGGTTGCAACCAATGTCACAAAACAATTTGTGTGTAAATTTTTGAATAGGAAATTGATTTGTGCTGTAAACTTTCACCTGAAACACAATAAAATTAAAAAGAAAAAAAAAAAAGAAGTCAAACACATATTGCATTGGGCGAATCTGCTGCAAAACTTGAAAGTGTTAAAAGGCAAAGATGTCACTTTAAGGACTAAGGTGTGCCTGACCCAGTCGCCTTGTTTACATGTGAAAGCTGGGCATCGAATAAGGAAGACCGAAGAAGAGTTGATCCCTTTGAATCATGTTGCTGAAGAATACTGAATATACCATGGATTGCCGGAAGAGCAAACAGATCTGTCTCGGAAGCAGTACAGCCAGAATGCTCTTCTGAAGCAAGGATGGCGAGACTTCATCTCACGTACTTTGGACATGTTATTAGGAGGGACCAGTCCCTAGGGATGAACAGCATGCTTGGTAAAGTAGAGGGTCAGTGAGAAAGAGGAAGACCCTCAAGAGATGGACTGACACAGTGGCTGCAACAATGGGCTCGAGCACATCAAGGATTGTGAGGATGGCGCAGGATGGGGCAGTGTTTTGCTCTGTTGTACATGGGGTCACCATGAGTTGGAACCGACTCGACCGCACCTAACAACAGCAACAACTTTAAAAGGTACATCTTAAAAATGATAAAATACTGTATTTCAATTTTAAGTTTCATGATTTATTGAAACCTTTGAATAAAGGATGGACCCTCTCAAGCAGAGGCTTTGCCATCTGCAGTATCTCCTATGTCTTTCCCCTTTCAAGTCATAGAGTTAAGTAGAAGCCCTTGGAACCTCAGTTTGCACTCAGAGCCTCAGTTTGGGCATCTGTAAAATGGCCACAATATGCAGTATTGCATCGTTTTTAAGAGCAGGGGGCCCAGAAGCAACTGCATAGATTCAAATCCAGCCTCTTTCAACTCCTGGTTATGACATTGGGTGTGGTAACTCTCTGAGGCTGTTTCCTTCTTATGAAGATCAGGGAGTTTAGTCCATAAAAGGACTAACACAAGGCCTGCCTCAATGTAGGACCTGAATCACCGTGGGGACCAAGTGAGAGAATGAAAAGACTATGAACTGTAATGCCTGATCCAAATGTTGGTTCTTGTAGTCCATCATCTGAACTATTCAAAGTCTAAATATTTGACACTCTTAATACTGCCAGTTCTGGGGTTCCCGCTTCTCCATAGGGCTCCCCATCTCTTTGTCCAGTCCCTGGGTATAATGGTTAAGAATCCAAGCCATGGACTTAAAACAGACAGGCCTGGTTCAAATCCTGGCTTTGTCACTCCAGCAGTGACTTCCCCTCACTGTGGCTCAGTCTTCTCACCTGCAAAATGGGACATCGACAGAGCCTGTGAAGATTCCATGAGAGACGCATAAAGCTCTCAGGAGCGTGGCTGGCATATTTTAAGTGCTTGTTCAATCTAGTTTAGCGTGATCCTTATTTCTCAGATGGAAAGGAAAGGACAGAGTCCAGGGGCAGATGGGCAGGAGCTGAAGCAGAATTCTGCTGGGCATGTGTCCTGGCACGAAAGGCCAGATGCCCGCCTGAGTCTGCTCAGGCCTGTGAGTGGGTCCAGTGCCCCCCACCCCTCACCTTAGGCTCGATTCCTGGGCCCTCTCCCTACTGGTTCAGCTCCACTTCCCATTGCCCCGGTGCCTGCTCACCCAGGGTTCCCCTTCCAGGGTCCTTCATCCAGGTCCTTGGCTCTCTCCCAGACCGTGGGCGCCTGCTTTCTTCCGCCTCCCTGCCTGTCTCACACAGAATCCCCCCATCTGGGGCCCGAGCGCATTTTCGCCCACTCCCACTTTTCCCACTACTCGGCTCCCCCGACTCCCGGGATGGAGCAGAGAGCGCAGGCGCCGTCTGGGGTTGGGGTGGCTACCCCGGTCCCGGGAAGTGTCGCGCGCCAGAGCCCCCAGCCCCGCGGCATCAGTGAAATAGCCTCCGACCGCGCCCTGGGGCGACCCACGAGCCCTTTCCTCTCCCCGGCCGCGACCCTGGCTCCCGCGCCACCCCCTGTACCTACCATGCCGTCGACAGGGCGACCCCGGCCCCGAGTCCACCGCCCAGCGACGGGCCGGTGCGGGTGATGCGGACAGCCTCAGCGGACGGACGGACCGGCAGACGCGTCGCCTGGCGCAGCTGGACTGATGGACTGGGGCAGCCGACAACCAGCAGCCCGCCCCGTCGTCGCCCCGCCTAGAGTGCCACCAGGGGGCAGTGCCGTCCCCGAGCCCGCCCGGCTGCGGGACCCGGACACGCACCTCTGAGGCGACCCCCGCGCCCCACACCCGCCCCACGCTAGGCTTGTGTTCCGGAAACCCCTTTATTTCACCGAACCCTCCCGACAACCCATTTTACAGATAAGAAAACTGAACCTCAGAGAGATGCAGATCTGGGCTCACACGCTGTCCCCACCCTCCAGGGTGCTGACTTCAGGATAATCTCCTTGTCGGGACGTCCCTCCGGTCCCCACCTCCTCCCTTCCAAGAAGGTCCCTCCAGCCCCTCAAAATCAACCTGCCCCAAAGGGATTCATCCTGAGGCGCTTTCAGCTCTGCCAGGATCCAGACCCTCACCCCCAGAGCCAGGACGCCTTCTCTCTCCTCCCCAATCCCAGGACTTCAGCGTCCACTGCTCTCCCACCGTCTCCCCTCTCAGATCCTCCCAGGGCAGTGCAGGTGCCTCCATTCTCCCTCCAGCCCCAGGGCCATTTTCCTGAGCCCCCAAGAGAGCAGGCTTGTTACAGGACCTCTAGGTCTCCGTGTAACACTGCCGCATGAGTCAGGCAAAGGCAAAGGAAGATAAACTTTATTTGCTTGGCCAAGCAAAGGAGCTCACTGCGACCTGCTGCGCCAAGATGGCTCCCTGAGCCACAGGCACAAGGTTTTATATAAGGGAAGCAAACTGGCTAGGGGTGGGCTCTTCTTCGGGCGTGTTCAGGGGCATGGCCCATCCGGATTGCTGGACAACACCTGTAATGATGCCGACATGATGCAGGTGCACTGTACTGGGGCCCCGACTGAAGGGAAATGGTGGCTTAGCTCTGCCCAGTTCCCATCCAGTGGTTTCCCGCCTCACTCCCCCCTTTTCCTTTCAGGATTTGGGTCCCGTATAAGGTCCAAATCCAGGGCCAGACAGGTACATGGACTGGAGGTCTTTTTTCTGTAACTACTTCATTCTGGCTAGGTGTGCTGGTGTAGAACTGGGCTCTGGCTGCAACTGGTTCAGGGGAGATAGGGCAATATTCCTATTGTAGTATTACCTGCAGATGGAGCTTCTGGAGCCTGGAAGACAGAAACTTTACTAAAAGGCTAAACAAACAAGGCCTGAATACCAGCATCAGGACAAGCAGCAGGAGGACCACGAGCAAGGGTCCTAGAAAGGGAAGAAACCATGTTAAGCTCAGGATTGCAGCCTTTACTGCATCCCAGATATCTTGTGAAGTTGGGCCTTAGTTGAACATGTGTAGCCATTTAGCTTTTTCATAAATCTTTTTTCACATTTATTTCCACCTCTCCTGAGGTGTTGACCTAAGTGCAGCAAGAGGTGTTGGCTACTGCACAAACGACTCCTTGTTCAGCTAGCAAGTAGTCCAGAGCGATACGATGGTCTAAGACCACCCTCGTGAGAGAGTCCGGGCTCTTTTGTTGATCTTCGCTGGCTCAAGCAGTGGGCTGTGCAATGTTTTCTGTGGACAATGTGAGATTACAGAGGGTGGCTTCAAAATAGGCAAATCCTCCCCAAGGGACCAGGAGCCCTATTACTGCACCTGCCCCAGTCAGGATTAAACCTAATACTCTCTTTCATATATAACTTGAGGTTCTGTTGGAGGCCTGGTATATTTGGACACTGGTGCCTGAGGGGGACAAAAACCCTAGGGAGAATTGACCAGTGGTAGTGACAGGGTCAGTCTAAGGATTTGTCCATCCATAGCTTGGATAGGATAAACTGGGCTGTGTCTGTGTGGGTATGAGCTGGATCCACATGTCCAGACATATCCACTGGGGGCACATAAAGATTCAGTGATGGCGCAGTTACTGTTACCTTGTTCAAGCCAAGTCTTGCACTGCAAGCTAGGGGCTAGGGAACCATAAAGCTCAGGTAGGTATACTCGGCACCCGGGGCTTTGATATTTTCTCTTGTGGCATCGTAATATGTTTCAGAGGTAATGGACTGTGTCTGGTGGTGTAGCCTTCACGTGGTAGGGCAAGCGATAGTTAGCAAACAAAAAGCTCTTGGGAAATTCCTGGATATCTTCCCTCTGTAGGTACCCTGATGCAGCAGATTAGTTAATCAGATTAGTTTGGATACAAATCGTCTCATTTCAGCTGTCTGGGGTTTTAGCACAGGAGTCAATGAGACTCCTGATAGTCTGTTGGACAAAGTCTTTATTGTAATTAGAGGAATTAAAATCTTGGTCCATGGATTGTGAACAGATAGAGTAGGCTCGGTTCTCAACTCAGGAAATGTTAATCGCATATATGGGAGTGAATGAAAGATGGGCCCAGAGGGAGACCCATTGCGTGGGGAATCTGATGGAGTTTTTAGTAGTTGTGGGTATTTGGGTATAACTGATGACTGGGACTGCTTCTACGTTGTCTTTAGTTCTGGTGAGGGGTTGGTGAAGCAGATCCAGCAATCTTCTAAGTGGAGGGCATTCGAGATACTTATGAGATGGTTATCTTGCCATTCTGGGGGACTTGCCTGTCCCCCAGAGAGACATAGGAGATAAACAAATAGGATATAAGGCTGCATGTGGGTGGCAGCGCACACAGCCCAAAGCATGAACAGAGTTATGAACAGAACTAGTTGACAGTCAGTCACTGAGCCCAGCGGGAAACCAGCACCAGGTCATACTAAGCCAGAAAATAACTACCAATAAGGCTAAAACAGCCCGTACAGCCACGAGGGAATGACAGTCAACTGGCACAATTGTCTACAGTGCCTGTTTCCTCTTAAACAACCACTTTAAACCCTCTAAAGACTGAGTCTCCCAATTATCACCGTCTTGCCCATTCTTACCATTTTGCAGGGTTTGTTGGTCGGTATCGGGAGTGGGAGCCAGTTTGGTGCGAGAGTGGCGGATCTACGCTCTCTTTCCAGCCATCTTGACTGCAGTGGGGGTTGACATCGACACCTCAGAGGGTCCCTTCCACTTTACTACCAGGTCTGCAGCATTCCAGGTCTTGACATATAGCCAGCTACCAGTCTTCAAAACCTGGAGAGGGACTTTGGGTTGTGGACAATCTGCTGTGTCACATACCTGTGAAGAGAGTCAAGCATCCCCACCACAGAATACAAATATTGTTTAATAGCAAGCTGGCCTTGCTCATGAATATTTTCAGTCTTCATGGCGTTTTCAGGATCCAAAGTATTTAAGCCCTCCCAAAAGTTACAAAGGAGGGGACGCCTGTACATAAGTTCAAAGGGGCTTAGCTTAAGTTTGCTTCGAGGTGCAACTCTAGTCCTGAACAAAGCCAAGGGAAGGGCCGTAACCCAAGTAAGTTTGGTCTCTTGGCAAAATTTGGCCAGATGGGTTTTAGTAATCCAGTTGATTCTTTTTACTTTTCTACCGGATTGGGGTCTTCACACATTGTGAAGATACCACTTAGTCCCCACCTGTTGGGCTACAAGTTACATGACCTGGGCACTAAAGCGTGTTCTGTTGTCACTCTCGATGGTTTGAGGAACGCCTAACCTGGAGATGATGTCTTCCAGCAGCGTTTTGACAACTTTTGTGGCCTTTTCAGTCCTGCAGGGGAATGCTTTGACCCACCTGGAAAAGGTGAAGTCTATCTGCCAGTCTTCTCTCAGAACATATCCTTGGTACTGGGTCCCCTCTGGCGCTGCTGAGAAGGTCTTGGGGTGGTTTTTCTGACAGATTACACATTGTCTGGTAATCTCTATGATAATAGCCTGCAAATTCTGGCTGACCAAGTATCTCTTTACCCAATCATACATCACTTCCTGCCTGTAGTGGGTGGCCTCACGTAGGTGCTTTAGGATGCTGGGGATCCTGTGTTGTGGGATGAATAGCCTCCTATTCCTTGTGCAGAACCACTTATCCTTTTTCTAGACCTGCCGCTGATTGGTTACATAAAGGTCTTTTTCACTGTAATCAGGGTCTTCCATGGCTTGTGGCAAGCTAGGGTGTGGAGAGAGGGCAGCAAATACCACTGGGGTATTGTTCTTGCCACCCGCTTGCCCTCTTAGTCAGCCCTTCGGTTGCTCTAGGCCACTGTTGTATCTCCCTGCTAATGTTCCTTGCAGTGTCTCATGGCCAGAGCATCAGGTAGTAACACCACCTCAAGGAGTTGTAAAATCTGTTGGCCATGTTTGATTTCTTTACCGGCCGAGTTCAAAAGCCCCCCTGCTTCCACAAAGCCCTGTGTGCATATAAAACTAAAAACACGTACTTTGAATCCTTGTAAATGGTCACTCGCTTGGACTTGGCCAAGAATGGGAATTCCAGAACACTTAATTGTGCTCTTGATGAACCTGTACATAGACCAAGAGGCAGGAGTTCAAAGAAGAACACAGGAATACCATGGTTTAAAGTCAGGAAAAGTGTGTGTCAGGGTTGTATCCTTTCACTGTATTTATTCAATCTGTATGCTGAGCAAATAATCTGAGAAGCTGGACTATATGAAGAGGAACGTGGCATCAGGATTGGAGGAAGACTCATTAACAATCTGCGATATGCAGATGACACAATCTTGCTTGCTTAAAGTAAAGAGGACTTGAAGCACTTACTGATGAAGATCAGTGACTATAACCTCCAGTGTGTATTCCAATCCAAAAACCAAACCCAGTCCCGTCGAATTGATTCTGACTCATAGCGACCCTATAGGACAGAGCAGAACTGCCTCATAGAGTTTCTAAGCAGTGCCTGGTGGATTCAAACTGCCAACCCTTTGGTTAGCAGCCGTAGCACTTAACCACTACGCCACCAGAGTTTCCTCAGTATGGATTACACCTCAATATAAATAAAACAAAAATCCTCACAACTGGACCAACAGACAACATCATGATAAAGGAGAACATATTGAAATCATCAAGGATTTCATTTTACTTGGATCCGCAATCAACGCCCATGGAAGCAGCAGTCAAGAAATCAAACAACGCATTGCACTGGCCAAATATGCTACGAAAGATCTCTTTCAAGTGTTCAAAAGCAGAGATGTCACTTTAAGAACTAAGGTACACCTGACCCAAGCTGTGATGTTTTCAAATGCCTCATATGCATGCAAAAGCTGGACAATGAATAAGGAAGACTGAAGAAGAACTGATGCCTTTGAATTACGGTGTTGGCAAAGAATATTGAATATACTATGTACCACCAGAAGAATGAACCAATCTGTCTTGGAAGAAGTACAGCCAGAATGCTCCTTAGAAGTAGAGGGTCAGCAAAAAAGAGGAATAACCTCAACGAGATGAATTGACACAGTGGCTGTAACAATGGGCTCAAACATAGCAAGGATTGTGAGGAGGGAGCAGAACCAGGCAGTGTTTCGTTCTGTTGCATATAGGATCAACGAGTCCCAATGGCACTTAACAACAACAACAACAACAAACTTCAAGAAAATAAATTTCTGTCTGTTAAAGCCATCCACTTGTGGTATTTCCGTTACAGCAGCACTAGATAATTAGAATTTGGGACTGGAAGAGTGGGGTTCTGCACTAACAGGTAACTAAAATGTGGACACAGTTTTGGATTGGGTAATGGGTGGAAGAGTTTTAAGTGCCTAATTTTTTTTTTTTAATAGTAGCAGCATACATTCCCTTGAAGAGATTGTTGGTAGAATTATGGCTATCAAAGGCAATTCTGATGAGGGCTCAGAAGTAAATGAGGAGAGCTATAGGGAAAGTCTCTACTGCCTTAGAGAATACATATGGTGCCAGCAACAGAATTTTGCTAGAAATGTGGCTTTTCAATGTACTTCTGGTGAGGTTTTAAAAGAAAATGATGGGCATGCGATTGGACAATGGGGAAAGGCGATGCTTTTTATGAAGTGGCAAAGAACTTGTCTGAACTATATTCAAATGTTTGGTGGAAGGTAGAACTTGTAACTGATGAATTGGCTCTTATAACTGATGATATCTAGCTGATAAGATCTCTAAGCAAGAACTTAAAGGGGCCTCATGGTTTCTCCTTGCTGCTTATACTAAAATGCAAGAGAAAAGGGATGGGCTTAAAAATGGACTATTCACCCAAATTCTCATAAAAAGACCATACTTAATGGTATGACTGCGACTAGAGGAATCCCAGAGACAATGCTCCCCAGAACTTCTGATGCCATAGGACAGGAACCATCCCCGAAGACAACTCATCAGGCATGAAAAGGACTGGTCAGTGGGGGGGAGAGAGATGCTGATGAAGAGTGAGCTAATTAAATCAGGTGGACATTGGAGAGTGTGTTGACAACTCTTGACTGGAGGGGGGATGGGAAGATAGAAAGAGAGGGAAGATGGCAAAATTGGCACGAAACGAGAGACTGAAAGGGCTGACTCAATAGGGGGAGAGCAAGTGGGAGAAGGAAGTAAGATGTATGTAAACCTACATGTGACAGACTGATTGGAATGGTAAATGTTCACTTGAAGCTTAATAAAAATTAATTAAAAAAAAAAAAAAAAAGGAAAGGGAAACAAGCAGAGCGTTGGGGACCTCATATTACCAGGAAAGCAGCGCTGGGAGCAGAGCCAGTCCTATGGACCCAGGATCCCAGGATGAAGCTCCTAGTCTAGGGGAAGACTGATGAGAAGGCCAGCAGAGACAGAAAGCCTTCCCCCGGAGCTGACACCCTGAATGTGGACTTTTAGCCTACTTTACTGTGAGGAAATAAACTTCTCTTCGTTAAAGGCAAAAAAAAAAAAAATGGACTATTCGAAGTGAAAACAGAACTTAAAGATTTGGAAAATTCTGTTGTGACAACTAAGGACATGTGCCATAAAATGTTCACCAAGGATGTGGCTACACAATCTTGTTGAATAGATTAAGCTTGAGACTGATGGGTGTAATCAACTACCACAGCAGAAAACTGCTTAGACTGAAGGGGTCAGAGAAAGAACGAAAGGAAAGACTGCTGTCTGCCTGTTGGAACTCTACAGGCAGGAACCAAGCTGAAGGAGCTACACCTGTTGTCCACCAAGAAAAGAAAAGGACCATCCCTGAAGCAGCTTGGAGATGAGCAGAAGTGTTGGAAGGAGCATAGGAAGCAGGGCCTTCTCCGTCTTCAAAGTTCAGGGCCATGGTCTCCTGGATGTCAAAGGGTGGCGCCACAGCCTTCTTAGGTTTCAGAGAGTCAGATCTTCACCAACTCAGTTCTGGAGTGTGGTTCTGCTGTTAGAGTGTGCCAGGTGATGGGGCTGCGCCCAAAGCTGAGTGGGTGGGGCTGCCATGCCCAAGGGGCAGAAGAACAGAGGCTACCAGAGCTGAGGGAGTGGAGTCATCACTCAGATGGACCAGGAGAATGGGGTCAACTAAAGTCGAGGGAGCAGATTTGCCATCCCAGAGGGCCTGGAAGGCGGAGCTGAAGCCCAGGACTGAAGGGCCTCCACCCAGAATCCAGAGAGCATCGCCAACACCCAGAGTCTAGAAGGCAGGGCCATTGCCTAGATGGTCTCAGAGAACAGGGGACTATTTTCAAGTCTTGAGAGCCATTTAAAGTGTTCTGCTGGGTTTGGGGCTTGCTTGGTGCCAATCATCCCTTCTTTCCCTCCAGTTTCTCCCATTTGTAGTGGAAATGTATACCTGTGCCTGTTCCATCACTGTACTTTGGAAGCAGATAATTTGTAATCTGGATTTCACAGGTTCACAGATGAAGAGGAATTTTGCCCCAGGATAGAATACACTTATGGTCTCGTCCATATTTGATTTAGGTGCTTCGGAAGATGAGATTTTGAACTTGGAGTGATTTAAGACTTTTGGGATGATGTGACGGAGTGGAACCAAGGGTGGAATCAAGTGGACCAAGGGTGGAACGTTATGGATTGAGTTGTGTTCCCCCAAAATATGTGTTGTAAATCCTAGCCTCTATGCCTGTGATGGAAACCCTGGTGGCGTAGTGGTTAAGAGGTACAGCTGCTAACCAAAAGGCTGGCAGTTTGAATCCACCAGGCGCTCCTTGGAAACCCTATGGGGCAGTTCTACTCTGTCCTATAGGGTCATTGTGAGTCAGAATTGACTCACCGGCAATGGGTTTTTATGGGTTTATGCCTGTGGCTATTATCCCATTTGGGAATGGGTTGTTTTTGTTATGTTAATAGACAGGATTAGCACAGGGTGTGTCTTCAGTCAATATCTTTTGAAACATGAAAGAGATTAAACAAACAAGCAAAAGCAGCAGAGATGAGGAAAGAGAGATGCCAAGCCCCATGAAGATCACCCAGGAACAGAAGCTCGGAAGAGACAAGGACCTTCTTACAGAGCTGACAAAGAGAGAAAGCCTTCCCCTAGAACTAACACTCTCAACTTGGACTTCTAGCCTCCTAAAGGAGCCCTGGTGGTGCAGTGGTTAAGAGCTCAGCTGCTAACGAAAAGGTCAGCAGTTCAAATCCACCAGCCACCCCTTAGAAACCCTATGGGGCAGTTCTACTCTGTCCTGTGGGGTCGCTATGAGTCGGAGCCGACTCGATGGCACCTACCAACAACAACAACAGCCTCCTAAACTGTGAGAAAATAAATATTTATGATATTTCTGTTACAGCAGCACTTGATAATTAAGACACCCTCCGAGACCTGAGTGTTTGCAGACTCCTGGCCTACTTACCCTCCTGAAGCCCGGGGTGCGTTTCCCTAATTTGGTTATGTTTGCTCAAGTTTTCTCCAAAACCTGCCTTGCGGGGGTCCTATCCTTAGCTACCTCTGAACTGCTTGTTCAGAGGTATGCACCCTCTGGCACAGGGGCAGCTACTCTGTGGAAACCACTCAGGCTCACCAAGTGCCTTTCCCCTGGGTGTTGATGTAGGCACTTAAGTTGCTCTGAAATTTTTGGTAAAAATTAAAAATTTCCCTAGTTAGAATTTGGTGGTTTCGAAGGGGCCACCATGTGTGGTTGCAGCCAAGAGGCTATGAAATGAATTTCCAGTGATGCATGTTTACTGTTTTCATCATTAGTCTGTTTTGGCCAGGTTGCTTAGATGTTCTATGCCTCAGTTTTGTCATCTGTAAAATGGGGGTGATAATAGTACCAGCTTCATAGGGTTATGAGGATTAAATGAAATACAGGATGCAGAGGCCCCAGATGACATTGATAACTATTTCTTCAAATAAATGAGAGTCGGTGCATGTCTTGGGAGCTTGATACATTTCCTGAACAAAAAGGAAGTGCTTTTTAATACTTTTCTTCCAAGGGAGTAAGAGAAAATAACTCAGAGGTTTCTCTCTTTATTCCTTAGAGAGAAGTGGCTATGGACAGAGAAATGGAAAGACAAAGAGATAGACTGGAGCCCAGGCCCTGTCAATATGGAGGTGCAGGGCCATCCTTGTCCCCCCGTCATGGTCTCGATAGGATCCTGCCTTCAGCCTCTTGTGTTTTGAGAAAGCTGTCAAGTATGTTTGGTGGAGTCGCTATAAACAAGGAGGGAATGAGTGGCCTGTAATAAACAGGCCTTTATAAGGGCAGAAGGGCTCCTGATCAGCCCCACGCTGAATCCTGGCTGCAGGAAAGGATCCCCAAGGACCCTGAGAGGAGCCCTCCCCTCCGCCCCTCCTGCAGGCCCTTCTCTTCCCCTGAAGAGTCTCCTTCTAAGCAGTAAGGGGCAAGTACAAGGACTTGGCATGGCCAGGCTTGTGACATTGGGCAAGTCCCTTTCTCTCTCCATCCTCAGCTTCCCCATCTGAAAATGGGGGCATGTATACCCCTCAAAAAGCCCTGGTGGCGCAATGGTTAAGACCTCGGCTGCTAACCAAAAGATTGGCAGTTCAAGTCCACCAGCCGCTCCTAGGAAACCCTATGGGGGCAGTTCTACCCTGTCCTATAGGGTTGCTATGAATCAAAATTGACTCAAAGGCAGCAAGTTTGGTTTTTGGTTTGATACCCCTCAAGGAGTTGCTGAGAGGAGAAAGGGATGGGGCTGGTCCAGCAGCTGGCTGCGGTCAGTGCACAGCTGTGGTCAGTAAACAGACCTGGGCTCCACCCCAGGCCTCCCTTCTCTCTAGAATCTGATTCGGAAGTTAATGATGATTGCTCAGTGCTTAAGCGCTTAGCTGCTAACCAAAAGGTCGGCAGTTTGAACCACTGGCGCCTCTGTGAGAAAAATGTGGCAGTCTGCTTCTGTAGAGATGACGGCCTTGGAAACTCTATGGGGCAGTTCTACTCTGTCCTATAGGGTCACTATGAGTCGGAATCAACTTGATGGCAGCGGAGTTTTTTTTGGTTATCACTGGGAGGTAGATTAGGGGTTGGGGAGCAAATGAAGCAATTCTCTTCTTTTCGTTTTCACTTATTAAAAAAATTTGACAGTAAACATTTGTTCCTCGGGTTACAGTTATACACATAAAAAAAAAAGATAGACATATTTTTCATTTTTAAAAGCAGTTCCTTGTTTCATTCTGGTGACGCGGCTCTGGCCAAGGCCTTTCCTCAGATCATCATCAAGGTCTGGCCAAGTTTGATCATGTCCCTGGGTGGCGCAAACAGTTCACGCTCAACTACTAACCTAAGGGTTGGTAGTTCAAACCTGCCCAGTGGCTCCTCAGAAGAAAAGCCTGGCAATCTGCTTCTGAAAAGATTACAGCCAAGAAAACCCTATGGAGCAGTTCTCTTCTTTAATACATGGGGTCGTCACAAGTCAGAATCAACTCCAAGGCAACGAGTTTGTTTTGTTGTTGTTGTTAGTTTGGTCATGAACTTCCCAAGGATGGCTCAGGGAAACGTGGACACAGAGATGCGCTCATCATGTCAGCCCACCCTGTCACATGGCACCATGCACCTGAGGCCCCCTCCATATCACCACCATCTTGTCACCCCAACTGTCACACACTTGGCTGTGTCACCTGTACCCTGTCACATGGCACCATGTGCGTGAGGCCCCTCCATATCACCACCATCTTGTCACCCCAACTGTCACACATTCACTGTGTCACCCCATCCCGCCCCCCCCACCGTGTCTCCTCCACTGTGTACCTGAGGACCCCCAGGTCCAGCACAAGAAGTGAGGAGCCGCACAACAGCCCATTCCCCTCTCCACTCCTCACTGCCAGGTGCCTCACACCTCTGCCCCAGGGTCCCCGCTTTCCTGGTGTTGGGATGGGGGCTCCATGGTGCCAGGGTGGGAATGGAAGGGTGATGCTGGGCTGGGCAGAGCATCAAGTGCACACAGGGGCCCCTCATGGGGAGCTAGGCCGGGGGTCACATCCTCTATGTGACAAGGAGCGGAAGCCCTCACAGCGTCACCTGTAGGCACTTACCAGACTCTGGTATTGTCTCAGTCAGGCTGTGAGTAGTAGGGCATACCCACCCCGTTTCTCAGAGAAAGGAACACATCTTGAACCCACTCCACCACAAAGCCACACGCCACCTCTGAGAAGGGTGACCTTGTTGAATGACCTGAAGGACAGCTCGCAGAGTGGGCTTGAAGATCAGCCCAGACCTGGCTTGAGTCCCCTTCTGCCCCAGCTGTTGTGTGAACCACAGGGGCCTTTTCAGTCAGGCCTCATCTCTCATCCATAAAACAGGGGTTACAACCCTTACCTGGTTGCTGTGAGAATTAAATGAGCTAACCCTTGGAGAGGCCCTGGAGCATTTGAGGTTTTCTTCATGACAGAACATAATAGCAATCATACAAATAACTTCTTGCCCTGAATCATTCTGAGAGTAAGTTGCTGACATAACACCTCAGGCTCCCTGAATACTGGAGCTTGCATTTCCTGTGAACAGGACTCTCTCCTGTATCACCTGGCATTCACATCTTTGTGTTGTCCCCTTCCACACTGAATAGGGCTGACCCGTCCAGTAGGATATTGTGGAATTGTGTCGGACACCCAAGGTTGGACCATAAAGCATTGTGGCTTCTGCCTCACTTTCTTTTGGAGCACTTGCTTTTGGAGAAAGCCAGCCGCCATGTTGTAAGGACACTCAAGCAGCCCTACAGGAAGGTCTATGTGGTGAGAAACTAGGAATTTGTTCCAACAACCAGCACTAACTTGAGCAAATGATTGAGCCATCTTGGAAGTGGATCCTCCAGCCCTAGTCAAGCCTTCAGATGATCCCAACCTCATGAGAAACCAAGACCCAGAACCACCAGCTCAGCTGCTCCTGGATTTCTGACCCACAGAACCAGTGTGATATGATACATGTTTATTGTTTTAAGCTGCTAAGTTTGGAGGTAATTTGTTACAAAGCAATAGATAGCTAAAACACTACAGCTTCTTTGCCCCTTGATGGAACAGCTCTGAGGCATCTTCCACAAATCTCTCAAAGAGTCCCCAGTGGAATCGAGCCCAGTTGCCCATAGCCAGAACTGGCCTATTAACACACCTTTATTTTCTTCCTTCTTTGTCTCTCTTCCCTACAACCCCCCAAGTTTCCTAGGATTACTTTTCAAAGCAACTACTCCACCCAATTCTTGTCTCAAGATCTGCTTCTGAGGGAACCCAAACTAAAGCAAGCATCCTCCTTGGGTTTGACATCAAGGTTCTCTTGGTGGCGGGTTGATTTGCAGCCCCATCTGTAGGAAACCCATTTGGGGAGACATTCCCCACTGGCTGACTTGTGCAAAAGTCAAGAATAGCCTCAGAGCCAGGCTCAGCCCCACAAGCTCACCTGGCACCAGCCTCATGTGATTTGCACATGCATGCATGTGCGTGTGCACAAAATACACACACACGCACACACACACATACACTGCTCAGGCCTGAGAACGGCGGCACCGACAGTTACATAAGCAAGCCTCGTTACTGCCCTTTACCCCAGAGTCAGCCATGAAGGATGTGTTCACTTCCCCTTGGTTTAGTCTACATGTCCCTGTGGCTGGGCTTCATCTGACCACACAAACCACCAGGATCGAGAAGCGGGAGGTTACAGCCGGGTGAGGGTAGGGCAGAGTGCAGCGGGCTCTGTGGGAAGGGTCAGAATCTTCCGCTGAGCTCCTGACTTAACTGATTAGACTCATAACTGAGCCAGTGCAGTCCCCACTTGCACAGCGCAGTCTTGAAATTAGGGGACCAGCAAGATCCTATCAAGTCCTCTAGGGAAGGGAAAGGAGGCAAAGGGTCCAGCGTGGTCACTTATTTTTTTACTATAGTGTCATCTATGTTGCTAGGTTTTTTGTTTGTTTTGTTTTGCTTTTTATCATGTGCACATATTACCTTAAAATTTGAAATAGTCACTGGCTGTAAGGTGGATTCTGGGCCATAAGAGGCAAGAGGGGATTTTAGTTGGCACCTATGGCAGAGCCTGCAGGCTGCCCACTCTATATCCATTCTCTTCTCTCTCTCTTTCCACACAGACAGAACCCTACTTTGTTGTTTTTCCCAGGGGACCATTTTCCAACTAGCAGAGACCATTGAGTAGAAGCTGTTGAGTATGGCTCGTGGGAAAACTCTTTAAGAGAGCAACAGACAGCTATTTTTACCCTCTCCTTAGCCTTCATCTCCTATTTCCTTCCTGGAATGCTGATGTGGTGCCTGGAGCTCCAGCAGTCATCATGGACCTTGAAGTGAACTGGAGGCTGGAAGCCAAATCCTAAATCCTAAGGATAGCAGAGCTGAAAGAGGAAGTACAAGTCTCTGGGGATGCTGTAGAGCTTCTAGACCAACCCTGAACACCCTTTACTTCTCACTCAGTTTACACATCTACCATGGGCCTCTGGAGGCAACTGCATTAGCAGTTAAATTGGCAATTAATATTCACCCTGGAAATCACTCAAGTCACTTCTGCTCACTGGCTAGCCCCATGGCCCCGTGCAGTCAACAGTAAGAACAGAAGTGTGATGCTCCCAAGTGCCCACACGGCAGGGAGTATTCATCACTAAGAAATAAAATAGAGTTCAAGATTTATTCTTCCTGATACATATGAAACTGATAATATTGAAAAATACTGATTACCTTTGTGCTGTTTTCAGATAATATAAGGATCTTTGAACATTTTAATGACAATCTCCCCAGTCTTTTTTGCATGTGTGTGTGGTGGAAATATGCACACCAAAACATTATCGAACACAACTTCCCCAGTCTTTTGTGGTATTATTGTCTAGAAAATAAGCTGACATATGCAAAGTGCTTAGAATAGTGCCTGGCATGCTGCAAGCACTATATTAGTGCTTTCTGTTATAAATATTAATGTCAGATTTTTTTTTGTTTCCCCTCACTTTATTTAAACCCTGTAGTTAATATTTTTCTTTTCATTTTTAAAATATTCAATACTTGTATTTATTTAGCACAGAGTTATCAATTTCCCTCATTCTCTTTATTCTCTTCCTCCGGAATTCTTATTTTATGGTTATTGTACCATTTTATTCTATCATCTCTGCTTCCCAAATCCTTTGTCATTTCTTAACCTCTCTATGCTGCCTTCTGGAAAATTCCTTCAGTTTTTTCTTCTAACTCACTAATTCTCCCTTTGGCTGTGTCTGGAGTACTATTTGACCCATCCAATAAAGGTTTGTTTGTTTTCTTTTTATTACTTTGATTTTTTTGTTTATAACTTTTACTTGGTTTTTTCAAATCCACCTGTTCTTTGTTCATTGCATTCATGAGTGGTTTATATTTCTTTCTTTTTCCTGTGAACATTTTAAACACTTTAAAGTTTTTTTCAGATTTTTCTATTAATCCCATTTCTTGGGGTGTTAATCCTCCTATTTCCATCTGACGCTGCTTTAGTTGGTTTTGACCCTTTGTGAGCTCAACTTCAGTGGAGGTTGCTTTCCATGGGAGCTCCTCATCCCTAAGCTGTAGGAGCAAGCTTACAGAGTAGCTTTGCATTTGTCTCTCCCAAGCCCCTGAGATTCACCAGCTATGCTAGTTTCATGGCTCTCTGTGTAGCTTCAGGACTCTTGCTCATAGTCTTGCAGATCAGTATCTTGCTCCAAAATTTCATGGGTCATTTCAACTACTCTGATTTCATGTTCCCTCTGCATTCCTGGTAACGGAGAATTTCCCCCTCTCAATTTAAAGCTGGTTAAATATTCAAAAGTTCTTTTACTAAATCTTACTCAGCATCATTGTTTGTAGACAGTTATTGTATGCTGTCTTAGTCTCTTCTTGTCTTTAGCACACAAATTAGTAATTAAGTATACACCATCTTGTTCATTATTTAAGTGTGTTTATTTCATCTCCCTAACTATGTGTAGATGCTCCATTCCTTCACTTGTGTAGTCAGTCAACACACACATACTGAGCACCTACCAGGCCCAGGACTCATTGAATACATTGTTGTTGTTGTTAGCTGCCATCAAGATGGCCCATGACTCACGGCAGCCCCGTGCATAAAGGAACAAACACTGCCCAGTCCCGTACCATCCCCGTGATCAGTTGCAGAGCAGACTGTTGGATCCATAGGTTTCTCACTGGCTGATTTTTGGAAGTAGATCGCCAGGCCTTTCTTGCTAGTCTGTCTTAGTCTGGAAGCGCCACTGAAACCTGTTCAGCATCACAGCAACATGCAAGCCAACTCTGTCAGATGAGTGGCGGCTGCACAGGAGGTGCATTGGCCGGGAATTGAACCCAGGTCTCCCTCATGGAAGAAGAGAACTCTACTCCTGAACCACCAATGTTTTTCCAGGCCTGCCTGCTTCCCTTTCCCACCCGTTGTACCTACTCAGGCTGTGGTGTGGCTGAGGGACAGGTGGTCCCCATCAGCAATTTAGAAACCCTGTTGCCCCCCTTGGCAGCTCCTGCTTTGTCTCCATCCCCTAAACATAAGCAGTCACCAAGCTTGTCGCCTGACCCCCTGCTCTCTTCTCTACACACTCACGCTCTCACTCCCTTGGGAATGGTCCTCACCAAGGCTTCCTGGACCTTTCATGCAAAGCCCCCAGCTCAGTGCTTCCCACACATCACTTTAAACATGCCCCCCGTTCTGCTGACAGGGCCTGCTTTCCTGGCCGCCACTCTGGCTCAGCTCTGGTTTTTCCTTTCCTTGCCATCCACCAGCCACCTCGACCCATTGATTCAGCCTTCAAACGTCCCCCCCGGCCCCTTCTACCCTAGCCCCAGCCCACCGGCTCAGGCAGAACCTCTCCTCCCCAGGCTCTAGCTGTAGCCAGACTTGGTTCTTCATCTTCTCTGTGGCCCGAGGTCCTCCTGGCTTTTGTTTTCTGGGAGCCAAAGGTCTTAGGAAAACTTGGAGGGTTTACTGAGGAAGTAAAAAAGGTGGAGGAGTCCTGGGCGGTGCAAACCACACTCTGCTGCTAAAAGAAATGTTAGAAGTTCAAGTCCACCTAGAGGTGCCTCAGAAGAAAGTCCTGGTGATCTGTTTCCCCCCAAAATCAGCCACGGAAAACCCTGTGGGGGCCCAGTTCTGCCCACACACATGACGTCGCCGTGGGTCAGGGTGCCTGCTGGCAATGGGGAAGACAGAAGAGGGCAGCGGCATCTGGCTAGAAGGGGGGAAGTTCTCCCTTCACCCCTTATGTAGAGGCTAGAAGGGAGAGATGGGCAGCGGGAGGCAGGAGGGGAGCAGGGAGAGGGTCGGTAAGCAAGTTGGTGGGCAGCGCAGCCCATTCCCTGTGAGCTGACAGTGCTCTGGGAGCCGCCGGCCCATGGAGAGGAAGGGCCGCCAGCCTGGTGCACCCAGGAAGACGACCCCGGGCAGTGTCCCAAGGGTGGCGGCACAGCTGTGGGGAGCAGCCCCCCAAGGCTCCTGCAGCCACTTTGAGGATTATCAGTGAGACCAAGGGCCGCCCTGGGCTTGTGCTGTGGAAGGGCCAGGGGTGGAGGGACCGAGTGCAGAGAGAGCCCTACAGGGCTGAGGTTAAACCCGCCGGAGGGCAGACTGGGCCCAGAACTAAGTGTTATGCCCTCAGAAACTCAGAGATGAACTTCATGTGGAGCTGACATTGGTAGGCTCGGGGATTTTTACGACGCAAAGTACACATACCCCACTAGCTGGTTCCAGACTGGATGTCAGGTCGCTCTGGCCTGAGTGGGGCTGCAGAGATCTCCCAGAGCAACCGACCAGTCCCCACAGTGTAGAGGTGAGTCCCATGGCCGGAGTGTGCCCTGCGGCAGGACTCCTGTGGCCACGAACCCATGGGTCATGCTTGCTCTCCCAGAGGGGACAGAGCAGGGGCAGTCTCATCACCCTCTGCTCTGGCTGTCCCTGCAGCTCGCTGAGGTTGGAGGGAGGGGGCATGTGGAAGGGAACACCAGTGGACAGGGCCCTGGAAGGTCAGGGGATCGGAAGCCTAGCTCAAAAGCAGACTTTAATAGACTCTGTGAGAGAACAGATGAAATGAGTGAGGATAAATACACTCAGTTATTTATCCTCAAGTAGGGGGACTTGACCTCAACAAATGGCTGAAGTCTAGACTGGATGAAGTCCAGACCATCACACCCACTCCCAACATCCTGGTTTTGCCCCATCTCGTGACCCCCTGAGGGATCCAGCTCCAAACCCAGTTCACGCGTGGCTTCACCCAGGTCTCCATTTTGGTGGGTCCTAGACTGCCCAGCAGGGACCCAACAGAAGCTCCCAAACACCCATCAAAGCCAGGAGCTGGCAACCCAGGAGCAAAGAGGCCACCTGGTTTCAGGTTGGGAGGGACAAGGTGGTCACCTCACCTGCTATGTTTCCAAGAGGCTTCACTGAGGGAAGCAAGTGATTTGCCAAGGAACTTCCCTTGGAGGGATACTCCCAGGGGTTTCCCACTGACTCTGGGTGCACCTTCCTCATCCTGACCTCAGATCCCTTCCCTAAACCCTCGGGTCCCAGGCTCTCCCCTTCTATCCAGGAAGTCCTCCCATGATCCAAGGCCTTCATCTCTCTGAATCAGACTCCTCCTTCCCCTTCTGACCCCAGGTTTTCCCCACACACACACCTCCCCACATTCGGACCAGGGAACCCCACTCACTCTGTGATCAAGGGGGGCTCGGGCCCTTGTGCTGGGTGCCCAGGAGCTGTGCTGTAGCCAGCAGTATTGGAAGTGGGGAGGGGTCCCCTGAAGGTGGGGAGGGCAGTGGTAGCATCTCCACTGGCTCTCACCTGTGCCCAGCGGGCAGGAAGGTCACTGAAGCGGGTGTGGGAGGGTGGTAGGGCACAAGGTACCCTGCAGGCCTCACACATAAAGGGAGCAAGCAGATCCCAGCAACTGCGCGACTGGCTAGTAGAGGCCAGTCGTCAATCTTTGGTGTCTATCAGAATCACCTGGAGGGCTTATTAAATGCAGATTACCGGGCCCCAGCTCCAGAGTTTCTGAGCCAGTCGGTTTGGGGTGAGGCCCAAGAACTTGCATTTCTAACAAGTTTCTGGGTAATGCTGATGCTGCCGGTTGAGTGCCACACTCTGAGAACTAGTCCTGGCATCTGCAACCTGGATTCCAATCCCAAGTCTGCCTTATGCTGCCAAGCAGACTCTTAGGCCAAAGAAATGGCTGCTTCAGCCTAAATCTAAAGTCTCTCGAATATTGTAATGAGTCCCTAGGTGGTGCAAACAGTTAATGAGCTCTCAGCTGCTAACCAAAAGGTTGAAGCCACACAGCGGTGCCTCAGAAAAAGACCTGGTGATCTATTCCCCAAAAATCAGCCATTGAAAACCCTGTGGAGCACAGTTCTACGCTGACACACATGGGTCGCCATGAGTGGTTTAGCGGAGTGAGGGAGTCCCTAAATAGTGCAAATGGCTGCTAACCAAAAGGTTGGAAGTTTGAGGCCATCCAGAGGTCCCTCAGAAGAAAAGCCTGGTGATTTGCTTCTGAAAAACCAGCCATTGAATATTATAATATTTACCTCCTGGAGCAGCTGTCAGGATTAAGTGGAATAATGTGAGTGAATTATTCAGCACAGTGCCTGACCATAACACGGCTGGGGGAAAAGGCTTCTATCAATTAGTTGAGGTGTTGCCATTTGGGTGGAGGCAGGTACAAGAAGTTCCTACTTTTCGTACCAAGCCTTATAGAATTATTTTTACTTTTGAAAACATGTCTCTGTATAACTTTGGTAAAGATAAGATTTTAATTTAAAAAGTGATCTGAGTTAATAACATTAAAAAAAGAGACAACAGCACTTTGCTAACGGTTTTAACACAGCAGCAGTTTCACACGGAAATTCTTGTCCCCACTTATTCACTCTCCTTCCTGAAGGGGGGTATACAACCCCAGCCATTGCCATGTGACCAGCAGTGCCTCCTGGGAGGGGGTACTCATGCCCATCCCACTGACTCTGACCTTGGTCACACAGCTTCCTTTGCCAATGGGCACTGTGCCGACATGACTTGTGACATGTTGGAGCCATTGCTTATTTCCACCTGCTGTCTTGCTCTCAGGAGCCCTGGTTGCATAGTGGTTAAGCACTCAGCTGCTAACTGAAAGGTCAGCGGTTCGAACCCACCAGCTGCTCCGCAGGAGAAAGATATGGCAGTCTGCTTCTGTAAAAATTTTAAACCCTCTGGGGCGGTTCTACTCTGTCCTATAGGGTTGCTATGAGTTGAAATCAACTCCACAGCTATGGCAATGGGTGGGTCTTGTTCTTGCCCTCTCCCACGAGCCTGGCGTGTCCCAGGTGGGGGCTGCTCCTTCAGCTTGCATTCTAAAAGGAAGAAGAATGACAACCACAGCTGACCCACAGCCCAGAGGAGCCCAGCCACAGGGAATCTGCAAAAAATAAAATGTGAAAGTAGTAAATCATTATGAGACGTTAAGATAGTTTGTTATTGCAGCTTAACCTAGTGAATACTGACTAAAAAAAAACATCCAGTGTTAGGAATCTGGTTAAATAAAGCATGGTGCTATCTATGTGATGGGAATGATATGCAGCTATTAAAGTTATATTTAGGGATATAGAAACTACTCAAAATATCATTTTTCATAAGTCAAAAAACAAAGTTTTAGATTGAATTGTGTCCCCCCAAAATACCTGTTGTAAATCCTAGCCTCTATGCCTATGGTTATAATCCCATCTGGGAGCGGGTTTTCTTGTTATGTTAATGATGCGGTATTAATACAGAGTGTGTCTTGAGTCAATCCCTTTTGAGATATAAACCGAGCAGATTAACCCAGGAGAGATGGGTGAAATAGATGCCAGGTCACGTGAAGATCGCCAAGGAACAAGGATCTTCCCCCAGATCCAACAGAGAAAGCCTTCCCCTAGAGCCAGCACTCTGAATTCAGACTTCTAGCCTCCTAAACTGAGAAAATAACTTCTGTTTGTTAAAACCATCCACTTGTGGTATTTCTGTTATAGCAGCACTAGAAAACTAAGGCAGGCAGTTCACAAAAGGACAAATACTGTATGATCCCATTCACAAGAAATAGGCAAAAATATAGAAACCAGAGATTATGTGGTTACCAGGGTTAGGAGAGAAGGTAGACGGAGGAGTCATTGCTTACGGGGCGCTGAGTTTCTGTTAATGGTGGTGGGATAATTTGGAAAAAGATAGTCCTGATGGTTGCAAAGCGTGATGAACGTAATGCCATATAACAAAACATTTTATTCACCACAATTAAAGCAAAGTGAAAACACAGTGGGATCCCAATTCTGTAAATAAAAATTGTTGTTGTTGTTGTTAGGTGCCTTCAGATCAGTTCTGACTCATAGCAACCCTTGTACAACAGAATGAAACACTGCCTGGTCCTGCACTACGCTCACAACCAATGCATTTGAGCCCATTATTGCAGCCACTGTGTTGATTCATCTCTTTGAGGGTCTTCCTCTTTTTCACTGGCCTTCTACTTTACCAAGCATGATGTCTTTCTCCAGGGATCAGTCGGTCCCTCCTGATAACATGTCCAAAGTACATGAAACAAAGTCTTGCCATCCTTGTTTCCAAGGAGCGTATTCCAAGTATTTCCAGGAAATACACTCTGGCTGTATTTCTGTCAAGACAGGTTTGTTCATTCTTCTGGCAGTCCATGGTATATTCAATATTCTTTGCCAACACCGTAATTGAAAAACATCAATTCTTCAGTCTTCCTTATTTTTTGTCCAGCTTTCACATGCATATGAGGCGATTGAAAATATCATGGCTTGGGTCAGGCGCACCTTAGTTATTAAAGTGACATTTTGCTTTTTAACACTTTAAAGAGATCTTTTGCAGCAGATTTGCCCAATACAATACATCATATGATTTTCTGACTGCTGCTTTCATGGGCATTGATGGTGGATCCAAGTAAAATGAAATCCTTGAACAACATGAGTCTTTTCTCCATTTATCACGATGTTGCTCACTGGCCCAGTTGTGAGGATTTTTGTCTTCTTTATGTTGAGGTATAATCCATCAGTAAGTCCTTCAAGTCCTCTTCACTTTCAGCAAGCAAGGTTGTGTCATCTGCTTATTGAAGGTTGTTAACGTGTCTTCCTCCAATCCTGATACCACAATCTTCTTCACATAGTCCAGCTTCTCAAATTATTTGTCCAGTATACAGATTGAATAAGTATAGTGAAAAGATACAACATTGATGCACAACTTTCTGGATATTAAACCATGCAGTATCCCCTTGCTCTGTTTGATGACTGCCTCCTTCTCTAAGTACAGGTTCCACATGAGCACAAGTAAGTGTTCTCTAATTCCCATTCTTGCATTGTTATCCATAATTTGTTATGATCCAGAGTCGAATGCCTGTGCGTGGTCAATAAACCACAGGTAAACATCTTTCTGGTATTCTCTGCTTTCAGCCAGGATCCATCTGACAGCAGTGATATCCCTCATTCCATGACCTCTTCTGAATCCAGCTTATATTTCTGGCAGTTCCCTGTCGATGCACTGCTGCAACTACTTTTGAATGATCTTCAGCAAAAATTTATTTGTTTGTGATATTAATGATATTGTTCAATAATTTCCACATTCAGTTGGATTACCTTTCTTTGGAATAGGCACAAATATGGATCTCTTCCAGTCGGTTGGCCAGATAGCTGTCTTCCAAATCTCTTGGCATAGACAGTGAGCACCTCCAGTGCTGCATCACTTTGTTGGAACTTCTCAATTGGTACTCTGTCAATTCCTGGAGCCTTGTTTCTCACCAATGCCTCCAGTGCAGCTTGGACTTCTCCCTTCAGTACCATCTGTTCTAGATCATATACAGCCTCCTGAGATAGATGAACATCAACCGAATCTTTTTGGTGCAGTGACTGTGTATTCCTTCCATCTGCTTTTGATGCTTCCTGCGTCATTCAATATTTTCCCCATAGAATCCTTCAAAATTGCAACTTGAGGCTTGAATTTTTTCTTCAGTTCTTTCAGCTTGAGGAATGCCAAGGATGTACTTCCCTTTTGGTTTTCTATACCCTGGTCTTTACACATTTCATTATAATATTTTACTTTGTCTTCTCAAGCTGCCCTTTGAAATTTTCTGTTCAGCTCTTTCACTTCATCATTTCTTCCTTTCGCTTTAGCTGCTCGACTTCAAGGGCAAGTTTTAGAGTCTGTTCTGAAATCCATTTTGGTCTTCTCTTTCTTTCCTGTCTTTTTAATGACCTTTCTCTTTCTTCTTGTATGATGTCCTTGATGTCTTCCCACAACTCATCTGGTGTTCGGTCATTAGTGTTCAGTGTGTCAAATCTATTCTTGAGATGGTCTCCAAATTCAGGTGGCATATAATCAAGGTTGTATTTTGGCTCTCGTGGAATAGTTTTAATTTTCTTCAGCTTCAACTTGAACTTGTACATGAGCAATTGATGGTCTGTTCTGCAGTCGGCCCCAGGCCTTGTTCTGACAGATGATACTGAACTTTTCCATCACGTCTTTCCACAGATGTAGTCAGTTTGGTTCCTGTGTTTTCCATCTGGTGAGGTCCATGTGTATTGTCACCGTTTATGTTGTTGAAAAAAGGTATTTGCAATGAATAAGTCATTGGTCTTGCAAAATTCTATCATTCAATCTCCAGCATCGTTTCTGTCACCAAGGCCATAATTTCTGTTTTCAACTTTCGCATTCCAATCACCAGTAATTATCAATGCATCTTAATTGTATAAAAATAGATCCTGTATATATGCATAGAAAAAAGGATTGGAAATAAACACCCATTTTTTTTTTATGTTAACTAACAATGGTCATCTCAAAGTGGCAGGATTAAGGAAGAGGGTTATTTTCCTTTATATTCATCTATACTTTCCACATTCAATGCCCCTGGAAGCAGCAATCAAGAAATCTAATGACGTATTGCATTGGGCAAATCCGCTGCAAAAGACCTCTTTAAAGTGTTGAAAAGCAAAGATGTCACCTTGAGGACTAAGGTGTGCCTGACCCAAGCCATGGTATTTTCAGTTGCTTTATATGCATGCAAAAGCTGGACAATGAATAAGGAATGTCAAAGAAGAATTGATGTCTTTGAATTACGGCGTTGGTGAAGAATATTGAATATACCTTGGACTGCTGGAAGAATGAACAGCCTTGGAAGAAGCACAGCCAGAAGCAAGGATGGCAAAACTTCGTCTCACATACTTTGGGCACATTATCAGGAGGGACCAGTTCCTGAAGAAAGGCATTGTGCTTGGTGAAGTAGAGGGTCAGCGAAAGAGAGGAAGACTCTCAAAGAGTTGGATTGACTCAGTGGCTGCAACAATGGACTCAAACACAGCAAGGATCATGAGGATGGTGCAGGACTGGGCAGTGTTTTGTTCTGTTGTACATAGGGTAGCTATCGGAACCTCAACAGCACCTAACAACAACATACTTTCTAATTTATAATAACCATGTAATGATTTTATAATGTAGAATATTTAGTTATCCTGTACATGCATATTCAAAAGAATCAATAGCAAATGACAGTGAGGAGAGTCCAGTAGGCAGTAGGTGTCATGGATTGAATTGTGTCCCCCAAAAATATCTGTCAACTTGGCTAGATCATGATTTCCTTGTATGATTGTATGATTGTCTACCATTTTATCTTCTAATGTGATTTCCCTATATGTTGTAAATCCCATCACTCTGATGTAATAAAATGGGTTATCGGCAGTTACATCGACAAGGTCTATAAGATTAGGCAGTGTCTTAAGCCAATTTCTTTTGAGATATAAAAGAAAGAAGTGAGCAGACAGACAGGGGACCTCACACCACCAAGAAAGCAGTGCTGGGAGCAGAGCATGTCCTTTGGACCTTAGCTTCCTGTGCTGAAATGCTCCCAGACCAAGGGAAGACTAATGACAAGGACCTTCCTCTGGAGCTGACAGAGTGAGAGGACTTTTCCCTGGAGCTGGTGCCCTGGGTTTGGACTTCTAGCCTACTGGATTGTGAGAGAATGGACTTCTCTTTGTTAAAGCCATCCACTTGTGGTATTTCTACTGTGGTAGCACTGGATGACTAAGACAGTAGGAGAATCTAGAGTCCCATTAGCTCCTGAGAGGGCAGGAAGGTTCGAGTCGAGAGGGGGCTCTCTCAGGGTCTCTTTATACTCTTCTTAGACCTTGTTGTTGTTATGTGCCATCAAGTCAATTTTGACTCATAGCAACCCTATAGGACAGAGTAGAATTGCCCCATAGTGTTTTCTAGAGTTTCACCGGAACAGATCTCCAGGTCTTTTCTCCCATAGAGTGCCTGGTGGGTTCAAACTGCTGACCTTTCAGTTAGCAGCCAAGTGCTTAACCATTAGGTCACCAGGGCTCCTTTGCCTAGGCCTAACAGCTGTTTAAGGTCCTGTGAGAATATGTGAGATTTTTAAAAAATTAATTGGCCCAAATATAAAAATAAAAGTGTGATACCAAAGTTAATAAATGTTTAAATGTCTGATAATTGTAACCTCACATCAAGAAGTCAACTGCAAAGCAAGCCAACTCAAAATTATACGAACCTATTGCCATTGAGTCAATTCTGACTCATAGAGACACTATCGGACAGAGTAGAACTCCCCCATAGAGTTTCTAAGGAGCGGATGGCGGATTAAAATGCTGGCATTTTGGTTAGCAGCTGAGCTCTTAGCCAGTGTTCCACCAGGGCTCCAAAATTATAGGAAACTCACATTTAATATGGGATTTGGATGACCTTCACTGTATCTGATTTGATGTGAGTGGGGTACCCACGAAAAATTGCCATGAGTCTGCAAAGATCATAGCTCCGCCCATAACCAAGGGGAGCAAATAGCCTTATTCTCCCCTGTTCCTTTTCTCTCTCATTCTGTCTTATGGTATGACCTTCCAGGTAAGAAATGTGGGAGATAAAAATGGAAGGGCACCAGCACGCAGGCTGCCACTGGAAGCCATCCTGAGGCTCCTCACTGCTTCTCCAGGTCTCTTGGCTCTCCAGGTGAGATCCACCAGGTGGTGGGGAGCAAAGTCATGGTCAGCTTGCCCAAGACCCTGCCCCAGCCCCAAACATCTCCCCCACTGACTGATACTACAAATACCTCAGGGGTTCCACCTCTCCCTGTGTTCTTCTGCAAAATGCAAATGTCCCCAGAAGGGGAACGCCCAAAAGCTTTTCAAACTGCAGCTCCGCCTCCCAACAGCTGCGTTACTCTGAGCTAGTAAGTCAACGTCTCTGAGCTCAGTTTTCATATCCTTAAAATGGGTTAACGGTACCCCATGAGGATTAAAGGGGCTGCTGCTCTTGCAGCCCTCAGCACTGTGCCTGGCACTGGGCAAACCCTCAGAAAGCACAGCCGTTGCTAATGATCCATGTTCTCTAGTCACTGGACACTTTTTGGGGTGAGAGTGAATGGAACCTTTCGGGGTGGGGGAGTGAGGCACTGACCACAAACATCTCACCCTGTGTTTGAAGAAGAAAAAAAAAAAAAAATTTTATTTTTTCCTTCAAAAAAAAAAAAAAGGGACCAGCAATTCCACCAAGAGAGCAACCAGCATCAAGGGCAGCACCCTCCTGTGATGCCACAGAACCAGCACTGGGGGGCAGCAGAGAGCCAAGTCAGCCTGGAGAAAGGCACAGGGGACCGGTCCCCAAACCCACTCCTCTCCATTCTACACCCTGACCTTGCCTATCTCCACCATTAAGACAATTCCTTCAGCTTGGTTTTCAGAAGATGGTGTCATTTCTCTAAAGGAAATTGCTTTTCAGGAAAAACCTAAGAGTTTCACCAACTCCTTCCCAGTGGAGTATTTCATCAGTATTCACGACGAAGTCAAGCTTTTGGGACCTTCATTTGCTAATGCAGCACAACTCAAAATGAGAAGAAACAGCTGCAAACATCCATTAATAACCAGAACCTGGAATGTACAAAGTGTGAATCTAGGAAAATTGGAAATCATCAAAGATGAAATGGAACACTAGAGATCAATATCCTCGGCATTACGAAGCTGAAATGGACTGGTATTGGTCATTTTGAATCGGGCAATCATATGGCCTGCTATGCTGGGAATGACAACTTGAAGAGGAATGGCATTGCATTCATTGTCAAAAAGAACATTTCAAGATCTATCCTGAAGTACAACCCTGTCCGTGATAGGGTAATACCCATATGCCTAACAAGGAAGACTAGTTAATACCACTGTTATTCAAATTTACCCACCAACCACTAAGGCCAAAGATGAAGAAATTGAAGATTTTTACCAACTTCTGCAGTCTGAGACTGACCAAACATGCAATCAAGATGTGTTGATAATTACTGGTGATTGGAATGCAAAATTTGGAAACAGAGAAGAAGGGTCAGTAGTTGAAAAATATGGCCTTGGTGATAGAAACGATGCCGGAGATCGCATGATTGAATTTTGCAAGACCAAATGATTTATTCATTGAAAATAACTTCTTTCATCAACATAAATGGCAACTATACACACGGACCTCACCAGATGGAACACACAGGAATCAAATTGGCTACATCTGTGGAAAGAGACGATGGAAAAGCTCAATATCATCAGTCAGAACAAGGCCAGGGGCCAACTGTGGAACAGACCATCAATTACTCAAGTGAAGTTCAAGTTGAAACTGAAGAAAATTAGAACAAGTCATCAAGAGCCTTGAGTATATCCCACCAGAATTTGGAGACAGTCTCAAGAATAGATTTGATGTGCTGAACACTAATGACCAAAGACCAGACAAGTTATGGAAGGACATCACACATGAAGAAAGCAAGAGGTCATTAAAAAGACAAGAGAGAAAGCAAAGACCTAAATGGGTGTTAGAAGAGACTCTGGAACTTCCTCTTAAATGTCAAGTAGCTAAAGCAAAAGGAAAAAATGATGAAGTAAAAAAGCTGAACAGAGGATTTCAAAGGGCTGCTTGAAAAGACAAAGTAAAGTATTATGATGACGTGTGAAAAGACCTGGAGATAGAAAACCAAAAGGGAAGAACGTGCTGAGTATTTCTCAAGCTGAAAGAACTGAAGAAAAAATTCAAGCCTCTCATTGTAACACTGAAGGATTCTACAGGCAAAATATTAAAAGAGGCAGGAAGCATGAAAAGAAGACGGAAGGAATACACAGAGTCACTATACCAAAAAAGAATTGGTCAGTGTTCAACCATTTCATGAGATAACATATGATTAAGAACCAATGGTACCGAAAGAAGAAGCCCAAGCTGCACTGAAGGCATTGGTGAAAAACAAGACTCTGAGAATTGATGGAATACCACTTGAGATGTTTCAACAAAAGGATGCAGTACTGGAAGTGCTCACTCGTCTATGCCAACAAATTTGGAAGACAGCTACCTGGCCAACTGACTGGGAGAGATCCATATTTATGCCTATTCCCAAGAAAGGTTATCCAACCAAATGTGGAAATTATCGAAAAATATCATTAATATCACACGCAAGCAAAAATTTTGCTGAAGATAATTGAAAAGCAGCTGCAGCAGCATATTAACAGGGAACTGCCAGAAATTAAAACTGGATTTAGAAGAGGATGTAGAACCAGGGACGTCATTGCTGATGTCAGATGGATCCTGGCTGAAAGCAGAGAATACCACAAAGATGTTTACCTGTGTTTTATTGACTATGCAAAGGCATTCGACTGTGTGGATCATAACAAATTATGGATAACATTTCAGAGAATGAGAATTCCGGAACACTTAACTGTGCTCATGAGGAATCTGTGCATGGATCAACAGGCAGTCTTTCGAACAGAAAAAAGGGATACTGCATGTTTTAAAGTCAGGAAAGGTGTACGTCAGGGTTCTATCATTTCACCATACCTATTCAATCTGTATGCTGAGCAAATAATCCAAGAAGCTGGACTATATGAACAAGAACAGGGCATCAGGACTGGAGGAAGACTCATTAACAACCTGTGATATGCAGATGACACAACCTTGCTTGCTGAAAGTAAAGAGGACTTGAAGCACTTACTGATGAAGATTAAAGACCACAGCCTTCATTATGGGCTGCACCTCAACATAAAGAAAATAAAAATTTCTCACAACTGCACCATTAAGCAACATCATGATAAACGGAGAAAAGATTGAGGTTGTCAATGATTTCATTTTACTTGGATCCACAATCAATACCCATGAAAGCAGTAGTCAAGAAATCAGAAAATGTGGGGGCGGGGCCAAGATGGTGGACTAGGTGGACGCTACCTCGGATCCCTCTTGCAACAAAGACTCGGAAAAACAAGTGAATCGATCACATACATAACAATCTACGAACTCTGAACAACAAACAAAGACTTAGAGACGGAGAACGAACAAATACGGGCAGACAGCGATCGTTTTCAGAACCAGGAGCCAGCGTACCAGCTGATTACCTGGAAAAATTAGTTTCCCAGAGATGGCTCGGAGACAGCAGTCCATATCAAACCACATAAAGAAACAGACCATGACAGCTTCTCCAACCCCCCAAACAAAAGAATCAAAATCTTTCCCAAATGAAGATACAATCCTGGAATTATCAGATACAGAATATAAAAAACTAATTTACAGAATGCTTAAAGACATCACAAATGAAATTAGGCTAACTGCAGAAAAAGCCAAGGAACACACTGATAAAACTGTTGAAGAACTCAAAAAGATTATTCAAGAACATAGTGGAAAAATTAATAAGTTGCAAGAATCCATAGAGAGACAGCATGTAGAAATCCAAAAGATTAACAGTAAAATTACAGAATTAGACAACGCAATAGGAAGTCAGAGGAGCAGACTCGAGCAATTAGAATGTAGACTGGGACATCTGGAGGACCAGGGAATCAACACCAACATAGCTGGAAAAAAATCAGATAAAAGAATTTAAAAAAATGAAGAAACCCTAAGAATCATGTGGGACTCTATCAAGAAGGATAACTTGCGGGTGATTGGAGTCCCAGAACAGGGAGGGGGGACAGAAAACACAGAGAAAATAGTTGAAGAACTCCTGACACAAAACTTCCCTGACATCATGAAAGACGAAAGGATATCTATCCAAGATGCTCATCGAACCCCATTTAAGATTGATCCAAAAAGAAAAACACCAAGACATATTATCATCAAACTTGCCAAAACCAAAGACAAACAGAAAATTTTAAAAGCAGCCAGGGAGAAAAGAAAGGTTTCCTTCAAGGGAGAATCAATAAGAATAAGTTCAGACTACTCAGTAGAAACCATGCAGGCAAGAAGGGAATGGGACGACGTATACAGAGCACTGAAGGAGAAAAACTGCCAACCAAGGATCATATATCCAGCAAAACTCTCTCTGAAATATGAAGGAGAAATTAAGATATTTACAGATAAACACAAGTTTAGAGAATTTGCAAAAACTAAACCAAGACTGCAAGAAATGCTAAAGGAGATTGTTTGGCCTGATGACCAATAATACTAGGTACCAGCACAATACAAGGTCACAAAACAGAACGTCCTGATATCAACGCAACTCAAATAGGGAAAGCACAAAAACAAACAAATTAAGATTAATTCTAAAAAATAAATAAATAAACAAAATCATACACGTAACAGGGAATCATGGAAATCAATAGATAAACGATCACAATAATCAAAAAGAGGGACTAAATATAGGAGGCATTGAACTGCCAGATGGAGAGTGATACAAGGCAATATAGAACGATACAAGATAGGTTTTTACTTAGAAAAATAGGGGTAAATAATAAGGTAACCACAAAAAGGAATATCAATTCCATAACTCAAGAAAAAAGCCAAGAAAAACGTAACAACTCAACTAACATAAAGTTAAACATTATGAAAATGAGGATCTCACAATCTACTAAGAAAAACGTCTCAGCACAAAAAAGCATGTGGAAAAATGAAATGGCCAACAACACACATGAAAAGGCATCAAAATGACAGCACTAAAAACATATTTATCTATAATTACGCTGAATGTAAATGGACTAAATGCACCAATAAAGAGACAGAGAGTCACAGACTGGATAAAGAAACACGATCCATCTATATGCTGCCTACAAGAGACACGCCTTAGACTTAGAGACACAAACAAACTAAAACTCAAAGGATGGAAAAAAATATATCAAGCAAACAATAAGCAAAAAAGAAGAGGAACAGCAATATTAATTTCTGACAAAATAGACTTTAGACTTAAATCCGCCACAAAGGATAAAGAAGGACACTATATAATGATAAACGGGACAATTGATCAGGAAGACATAACCATATTAAATATTTATGCACCCCATGACAGGGCTGCAAGATACATAAATCAAATTTTAACAGAATTGAAAAGTGAGATAGACACCTCCACATTTATAGTAGGAGACTTCAACACACCACTTTCGGAGAAGGACAGGACATCCAGTAAGAAGCTCAATAGAGACACGGAAGACCTACTTACAACAATTAACCAACTTGACCTCATTGACTTATACAGAACACTCCACCCAACCGCTGCAAAATATACTTTTTTTTCTAGTGCACATGGAACATTCTCTAGAATAGACTACATATTAGGTCATAAAACAAATCTTTGCAGAATCCAAAACATCGAAATATTACAAAGCATCTTCTCAGACCACAAGGCAATGAAGCTAGAAATCAATAACAGAAAAACTAGGGAAAAGAAATCAAATACTTGGAAAATGAACAAGACCCTCCTGAAAAAAGACTGGGTTATGGAAGACATCAAGGAGGGAATAAGGAAATTCTTAGAAAGCAACGAGAATGAAAATACTTCCTATCAAAACCTCTGGGACACAGCAAAAGCAGTGCTCAGAGGCCAATTTATATCGATAAATGCACACATACGAAATGAAGAAAGAGCCAAAATCAGAGAACTGTCCCGACAACTTGAACAAATAGAAAGTGAGCAACAAAAGAACCCATCAGGCACCAGAAGAAAACAAATAATAAAAATTAGAGCTGAACTAAATGAATTAGAGAACAGAAAAACAATTGAAAGAATTAACAAAGCCAAAAGCTGGTTCTTTGAAAAAATTAACAAAATTGATAAACCATTGGCTAGACTGACTAAAGAAAAACAGGAAAGGAAACAAATAACCCGAATAAGAAACGAGAAGGACCACATCACAACAGAGCCAAATGAAATTAAAAGAATCATTTCAGATTACTACGAAAAATTGTACTCTAACAAATTTGAAAGCCTAGAAGAAATGGATAAATTCTTGGAAAAATACTACCTACCTAAACTAACACATTCAGAAGTAGAACAATATTTAGTTAAATAGACCCATAACAAAAAAAGAGATTGAAACGGTAATCAAAAAACTTCCAACAAAAAAAATCCTGGCCCCGACAGCTTCACTGCAGAGTTCTACCAAACCTTCAGAGAAGGCTTAACACCACTACTACTGAAGGTATTTCAAAGCATAGGAAATGACGGAATACTACCCGACTCATTCTATGAAGCTACCATCTCCCTGATACCAAAACCAGGTAAAGACATTACAAAAAAAGAAAATTATAGACCTATATCCCTCATGAACATAGATGCAAAAATCCCCAACAAAATTCTAGCCAATAGAATCCAACAAGACATCAAAAAAATAATTCACCCTGATCAAGTGGGATTTATACCAGGTATGCAAGGCTGGTTTAATATCAGAAAAACCATTAATGTAATCCATCACATAAATAAAACAAAAGATAAAAACCACATGATCTTATCAATAGATGCAGAAAAGGCATTTGACAAAGTTCAACACCCATTTATGATAAAAACTCTTACCAAAATAGGAATCGAAGGAAAATTCCTCAACATAATAAAGGGCATCTATGCAAAGCCAACAGCCAATATCACTCTAAATGGAGAGAACCTGAAAGCATTTCCCTTGAGAACGGGAACCAGACAAGGACGCCCTTTATCACCGCTCTTATTCAACATCGTACTTGAAGTCCTAGCCAGGGCAATTAGGCTAGACAAAGAAATAAAGGGTATCCAGATTGGCAAGGAGGAAGTAAAGCTATCACTATTTGCAGATGACATGATCGTATACATGGAAAATCCTAAGGAATCCTCCAGAAAACTACTGAAACTAATAGAAGAGTTTGGAAGAGTCTCAGGTTATAAAATAAACATACAAAAATCACTTGCATTCCTCTACATCAACAAAAAGAACACCGAAGAGGAAATAACCAAATCAATACCATTCACAGTAGCCCCCAAGAAGATAAAATACTTAGGAATAAATCTTACCAAGGATGTAAAAGACCTATACAAAGAAAACTATAAAGCTCTGCTACAAGAAATTCAAAAGGACATACTTAAGTGGAAAAACATACCCTGCTCATGATTAGGAAGACTTAACATAGTAAAAATGTCTATTCTACCAAAAGCCATCTATACATATAACGCACTTCCAATCCAAATACCAATGTTATATTTTAAGGGGATAGAGAAACAAATCACCAATTTCATATGGAAGGGAAAGAACCCCGGGATAAGCAAAGCATTACTGAAAAAGAAGAAGAAAGTGGGAGGCCTCACTCTACCTGATTTCAGAACCTATTATACAGCTACAGTAGTCAAAACAGCCTGGTACTGGTACAACAACAGGCACATAGACCAATGGAACAGAATTGAGAACCCAGATATAAATCCATCCATGTATGAGCAGCTGATATTTGACAAAGGACCAGTGTCAGTCAATTGGGGAAATGATAGTCTTTTTAACAAATGGTGCTGGCATAACTGGATATCCATTTGCAAAAGAATGAAACAGGACCCATACCTCACACCATGCACAAAAACTAACTCCAAGTGGATCAAAGACCTAAACATAAAGACTAAAATGATAAAGATCATGGAAGAAAAAATAGGGACAACCCTAGGAGCCCTAATACAGGGCATAAACAGAATACAAAACATTACCAAAAATGATGAAGAGAAACCAGATAACTGGGAGCTCCTAAAAATCAAACACCTATGCTCATCTAAAGACTTCACCGAAAGAGTAAAAAGACCACCTACAGACTGGGAAAGAATATTCAGCTATGACATCTCAGACCAGCGCCTGATCTCTAAAATCTACATGATTCTATCAAAACTCAACCACAAAAAGACAAACAACCCAATCAAGAAGTGGGCAAAGGATATGAACACACATTTCACTAAGGAAGATATTCAGGCAGCCAACAGATACATGAGAAAATGCTCCCGATCATTAGCCATTAGAGAAATGCAAATTAAAACTACGATGAGATTCCATCTCACACCAACTAGACTGGCATTAATCCAAAAAACACAAAATAATAAATGTTGGAGAGGCTGCGGAGAGATTGGAACCCTCATACACTGCTGGTGGGATTGTAAAATGGTACAACCACTTTGGAAATCCATCTGGCGTTATCTTAAACAGTTAGAAATAGAACTACCATAGAACCCAGAAATCCCACTCCTCGGAATATACCCTAGAGATACAAGAGCCTTCACACAAACAGATATATGCACACCCATGTTTATTGCAGCTCTGTTTACAATAGCAAAAAGCTGGAAGCAACCAAGATGTCCGTCAACGGATGAATGGGTAAATAAATTGTGGTATATTCACACAATGGAATACTACGCATCGATAAAGAACAGTGACGAATCTCTGAAACATTTCATAACATGGAGGAATCTGGAAGGCATTATGCTGAGCGAAATGAGTCAGTTGCAAAAGGACAAATATTGTATAAGACCACTATTATAAGATCTTGAGAAATAGAAAAAACGGAGAAGAACACATACTTTTGTGGTTACAAAGGGGGGAGGGAGGGAGGGAGGGAGAGGGTTTTTTATTGATCAATTAGTAGATAAGAACTGCTTTGGGTGAAGGGAAAGACAACACTCAATACAAGGAAGGTCAGCCTAATTGGACTGGACTAAAAGCAAAGAGGTTTCCGGGATAAAATGAAAGCTTCAAAGGTCAGCGGAGCAGGGGCTGGGGTCTGGGGAACATGGTTTGAGGGGACTTCTAAGTCATTGGGCAAAATAATTCTATTATGAAAACATTCTCCATCCCACTTTGAAATGTGGCGTCTGGGGTCCTAAATGCCAACAAGCGGCCATCTAAGATACATCAATTGGTCTCAACCCACCTGGAGCAAAGGCAAAGGAAGAACACCAAGGTCACACGACAACTAAGAACCCAAGAGACAGAAAGGGCCACATGAACCAGAGACCTACATTATCCTGAGACCAGAAGAACTAGTTGGTGCCCGGCCACAATCGATGTCTGCCCTGTCAGGAAGCACAACAGACAACTCCTGAGGGAGCAGGAGACCAATGGGATACAGACCCCAAGTTCTCATAAAAAGACCATACTTAATGGTATGGCTGCGACTAGAGGAATCCCGGAGGCAATGCTCCCCAGACCTTCTGATGGCACAGGACAGGAACCATCCCCGAAGACAACTCATCAGGCATGAAAAGGACTGGTCAGCGGGGGGGAGAGAGATGCTGATGAAGAGTGAGCTAATTAAATCAGGTGGACACGGGAGAGTGTGTTGGCAACTCTTGACTGGAGGGGGGATGGGAAGATAGAGAGAGAGGGAAGATGGCAAAATTGGCACGAAACGAGAGACTGAAAGGGCTGACTCAATAGGGGGAGAGCAAGTGGGAGAAGGGAGTAAGATGTATGTAAACTTACATGTGACAGACTGATTGGAATTGTAAATGTGCACTTGAAGCTTAATAAAAATTAATTAAAAAAAAAAAGAAATCAGAAAATGCATTGCATTGGGCAAATCAGCTGCAAGAGATCTCTTTAAAGTGTTAAAGATGTCACCTTGGAAACTAAGGTGTGGCTGACCCAAGCCACAATGTTTTCAATCGCCTCATATGCATGTGAAAGCTGGACAACAATAAAGAAGACCAAAGAAGAATTGACACCTTTGAATTGTGGTGTTGGCAAAGAATACTGAATGTACCGTGGACTGCCAAAAGGATGAAGAAATCTGTCTTGGAAAAAGTACAACCAGAACGCTCCTTAGAAGCAAGGATGGTGAGACTTCGTCTCACATACTTTGGACACGTTATCAGGAGAGATCAGTCCCTGGAGAAGGACATTAGGCTTGGTAAAGTAGAGGGTCAGCAAAAAAAAAAGGTAGACCCTCAACGAGTTGGATTGACACAATGGCTGCAACAACGGGCTCAAGCATACCCACAAGGATGGCACAGAACCAGGCAGTGTTTCGCTCTGTTGTGCGTGGGGTTTCTATGAGTTGGAACTGGCCTGACAGCATCTAACAACAACAAAAACAACAACATTCATGAGAGGTCAGTTTTTACTTGTTTAACACATTCATCATTTAAAATATGTTTTGAATTTGTAGCTAGTTTATGACTAATTTCAAGTATGAGTTTAAGATTTTTAACCAGGTACTCATCATACTGGGGCCTTTAAGAGGCAAGACTGCTGGCAAAGAATGTTTCTCCATAGTAACTGAAAAGGATAATTTGGTACACATGGGAACACCCTGAGAAGGCTATTCCTTATAAAGCAGTGATAATCACAGGTTATGTCTAAAATGCTCAGTATCAGGTAGCCTTTACTGGGTAACAAACCATCTCAAAACTTAACCATTTAAGGCAACAGTTATTGTTATTTTTATTGTCTGGGCTGGGCTCAGCTGGGTGATTCTTCTGCTGGGTTTACCTGGACTGACTATGCAGCAGCAGTCAGCTGGGGCTGGGGGCCTGTTCTGATGGCCTCACTTACATGTCTGGGGCTTGGCTGGGGTGATTGGGCATCTTGGCCACATTAATGTCATCATCAAGCAGGCCAGGCTTCTTCACTGGGCAACTGGGCCCAAAAGGAGAAAGAGAAGGCAAATCCCAATGTAGTTTTTAAGCCTCTACTTGTGTCAAATTTGGTGCTGTTCCCTTGGCCAAAGCAAGTCTCATAGCCGAGCCCTGATTCAAGGGGTCGAGAAAGAGACTCCACCTTTTTTTTTCTGTGCTTTAGGTGAAAGTTTACAGCTCAAGTTAATTTCTCATACAAAAATTTATACACATATTTTCTGTGACCCTAGTTCTAATCTTCATGATGTGACAGCACATTCCCCCTCTCCACCCCAGGTTTCCCATGTCCATTGAACTAGCTTCTATCCCTTTGTGCCTTCTCATCCCGCCTCTCCTGTGTCTACTTGAACTAAGAAGTACACTCTTCCTGAGTATTATTTTATGTTTTATAGTCCACTTTAATCATTATCTGAAGAGTTGGCTTCAGGAATGGTTTTAGTTCTGGGTTAACAGAGAGTCCGGGGGGCATGTCTTCTGGGGTTCCTCTAGTCTCAGTCAGACCATTAATTCTGGTCTTTTTACGTGAATTTGAGTTCTGCACCACACTTTTCTCTTGCTCTCTTGGGGACTCTCTGTTGCGTTCTCTGTCAGGGCAGTCATTGGTTGTAGCTGGGCACCGTCTGGTTCTTCTGGTCTCAGGCTATTGGAGTCTCTGGTTTATGTGGCCCTTTTGTCTCTTGGGCTAATATTTTCCTTAGGTATTTGGAGTTCTTCATTCTCCTTTGCTCCAGGTGGATTGAGACCAACTGATGCATCTTAGATGGCCTCCCAGAAGTTTTTAAGATCCCAGACGCCACTCACCAAAGTGGGATGCAGAACGTTTTCTTAATAAAATTTGTTATGCCAGTTGACCTAGATGTCTCCCAAAACCATGGTCCCCAGACCCCGTCCCTACTATTCTGATGCTGGAAGTGTTTGGTTGTGTAGAGGAAACTTCTTAGCTTTTGATTTAGTCCAGTTGTGCAGGCTTCTCCTGTATTGAGTGTTGTCCTCCTCTTCACCTAATTCTTGTCTACTACCTAGTTAGTAAATTCCCCTCACCCTCCCTCCCCACCCTCGTAACCATCAAAGAATGTTTTCTTCTATGTTTAAACCTTTTCTTCAGTTCTTAAAATAGTGATCTCATACAATGTTTGTCCTTTTGCAACTGATTCATCCATGTCGTGAGATGTTTCGAGGACTCAGTATTGTTCTTTATCTTTGCATAGTATTTCATTGTGTGAATATACCATAATTTGTTTATCCATTTGTCTGTTGATTGTCACCTATGTTGTTACCATCTTTTTGCTATTGTGAACAGTGCTGCAGTGAACACAGGTGTGCATATATCTATTCAAGTGACAGCTCTTATGTCTCTAGGATATATTCCAAGTAGTGGGATGGCTAGATCCTATGGTACTTCTATTTCTAGCTTTTTTAAGGAAGTGCCAAATCGATTTCCGAAGTGGTTGTAACATTTTGCATTCCTACCAGAAGTGTATAAGTGTTCCAGTCTCTCCACAACCTCTCCAACTTTTATTATTTTGTGCTTTTTTGGATTAATGCTAGCCTTCTTGGGGTGAGATGGTATCTCATTGTAGTTTTGATTTGTGTTTCTCTAGTGGCTAACGATCGTGAGCATTTCCTCACGTGTCTTTTTAGCTGCCTGAATGTCTTCTTTGGTGAAGTGCCTGTTCATATTCTTTGCCCATTTTTTGATTGTTGTTGAGGTTTTGCAGTATCTTGTAGATTTTAGAGATTAGGCCCTTATCAGATATGTTGTAGCCAAAAATTTTTTCCCAGCCTGTTGATTGTCTTTTTTACTCTTTTGGTGAAGTCTTTAGATGAGCATAGGTGTTTGATTTTTAGGAGCTCACAGTCTTCTAGTTTCTCTTCTGGTGGTTGTGCATTGTTAGTTATATTTTACATTCTGTTTATGCCATGTATTAGGGCTCCTAGCATTGTCCCTATTTTTTCTTCCATGATCTTTATCGTTTTAGATTTTATATTTAGGTCTTTGATCCATTTCGAGTTAATGTTTGTACATGGTATGAGATATGAGTCTTGTTTCATTTTTTTGCAGATGGATATCCAGTTGTGCCAGCACCATCTCTTAGAGGCTGTCTTTTCCCTCATTTAATGGACTTTCGGCCTTTGTCAAATATCATTTGCTCATAAATGGATGAATTTACATCTGGATTCTCAAGTCGGTTCCATTGGTCTATGTATCTGTTGTTTTGCCAGTACTAGGCTGTTTTGACTACTGTGGCAGTATAATATGTTCTAAAATCAGGTAGTGTGAGGCCTTCCACTTTGTTCTTCTTCAGTAATGCTTTGCTCATCCAGGGCTTCTTCCCCTTCCATATGAAGTTGGTGATTTGTTTCTCCATCTTGTTAAAAAATATTTTTGGAACTTGGATCAGGATTGTATTGTGTCTGTAGATTGCTTTGGGTAGAATTGACATTTTCACAATGTTGAGTCTTTCTATCCATGAGCAAGGTATGTTTTTCCACTTATGTAGGTCTCTTTTGGTTTCTTGCAGTAGTGTCTTGTAGCTTTCTCTGTATAGGTCTTTTACGTCTCTGGTTAGATTTATTCCTAAGTATTTTATCTTCTTTGGGGCTATTGTAAATGGTATTGATTTGGTGATTTCCTCTTCGAAGTTCTGTTTGTTGGTGTAGAGGAATCCAACTGATTTTTGTATATTTACCTTGTATCTTGATAGTTTGCTAAACTCTTCCTTTAGTTCCAGTAATTTTCTTGTGGATTCTTTGGCGTTTTCTGTGTATAAGATCGTATCATCTGCAAATAGGGATACTTTTACTTCTTCCTTACCAATTTGGATGCCCTTTATTTCTTTTTCTATACTAGGACCTCCAGCACAATGTTGAATAAGAGTGGTGATAAAAGGCATCCTTGTCTGGTTCCCATTCTCAAGGGGAATACTTTCAGATTCTCTTCATTTAGGATGATGTTGGCTGTTGGCTTTGTATAAATGCCCTTCATTAAGAAAAACCCGGAAAATATAAATGCCCTTCATTATGTTGAGGAATTCCCCTTCTATTCCTATTTTTCTGAGAGTTTTTATCAAGAATGGGTGTTGGACTTTGTCAAATGCCTTTTCTGCATCAATTGATAAGATCATGTGGTTCTTATCTTTTGTTTTATATATGTGATGGATTAAGTTGATTGTTTTTCTAATGTTAAACCATCCCTGCATACCTGGTATGAACCTCACTTGGTCATAGTGAATTATTTTTTTTGATATGTTGTTGAATTCTATTGGCTAGAATTTTTTGAGGATTTTTGGGTTTATGTTCACGAGGAATCTTGGTCTGTAGTTTTCCTTTTTTGTGGCGTCTTAACCTGGTTTTGTTATCAGGCTTATGCTGGTTTCATAGAATGAATTTGGGAGTATTCCATCCTTTTTATGCTCTGAAATACCTTTAGTAGCACTGGTATTAACTCTTCTCTGAAAATTTGGTAAAATTCTCCAGTGAAGCCATCAGGGCCAGGGGTTTTTTTGGTTGGAAACTTTTTAATTACCTCTTCAATCTCTTCTTTTGTTATAGGTTTATTTAGTTGTTCTACCTCTGTTTGTGTTAGTTGAGGTAGGTAGTGTGTTTCTAGAAATTTGTCCATTTCCTCTAGGTTTTTAAATTTGTTGGAGTACAATTTCTCACAGTGTTCTGTTATGATTCCTTTAATTTCAGCTGGGTCTTTTGTGATATTGCCCATCTCATTTCTTATTTGGGTTATTTGCTTCCCCTTCTGTTTTTCTTTTGTCAATTTGGCCAGTGGTTTACCGATTTTGTTGATCTTTTCAAAGAACTAGCTTTTGGTCTTGTTAACTCTTTCAATTGTTTTTCTATTATCTGTTTCATTTATTTCTGCTCTAATTTTTATTATTTCCTTTATTCTGGTGCCCATGGGCTCCTTTTGCTGCTCTCTTTCTATTGTTCAAGTTGTAGGGTTAATGTTTTGATTTTGGTCCTTTTGTTTTTTTGGATGTGTGCATTCATTGATATAAATTGACCTCTGAGCACGGCTTTTGCTGTGTCCCAAAGGTTCTGGTAGGAGGTGTTTTCATTCTCATTTGACTCTGTCAATTTCTTTATTCCATCTTTGATTTCTTATATAACCCAGTAGTTTTTGAGCAAGGTGTTGTTCAGTTTCCATGAATTTAATTTTTCTCCTTGCTTTTTCTGTTATTGATTTTTACTTTTATGGCTTTATGGTCAGAAAAGATGATTGGTAATATTTTGATGTTTTGGATTCTATTTAGGCTTGCTTTGTAGCCTAATATGTGGTCTATTCTGGAAAATGTTCCAAGGGCATTGGAAAAGAAAGTATACTTGGCTGCTGTTGAGTGGAGTGTTCAGTATATGTCTATGAGATCAAGTTGGTTGATTGTGGCATTTAGATCTTCCGTGTCTTTATTGAGCTTCTGTCTGGATGTTCTGTCCTTCACCAAAAGTGATGTGTTGAAGTCTCCTCCTGTTATTTTGGAGCTGTCTATTTCTCTTTTCAATGCTATTAAAGTTTTTTTTTTATGAATGTTGGAGCCCTATCATTGGGTGCATAAGTAGTTATTATGGTTATGTCCTCCTGGTGTAATGACCCTTTAATCATTATATAGCATCCTTCCGTATCCTTTGTGATGGATTTCGCTTTAAAGTCTATTTTGTTAGAGATTAATATTGCTAATCCTGCTCTTTTTTGAATGTTGTTTGCTTGATATATTTTTTCCATCCTTTGAGTTTTAGTTTGTTTATGTCTTTGAGTCTAAGGTGTGTCCGTGTAGGCAGCATATAAACAGATCATGTTTTTTTAATCCATTCCACCACTCTCTGTCTCTTTATTGGTACATTTAGTCCGTTTACATTCAGCGTAATTATTGATAGGTATGTGTTTAGTACTGTCATTTTAATGTATTTTTTGCATGTTGTTGACAGTTTCTTTGTTCCACTTAATTTTCTATGCTCAGTCATTTTTATGTATTTTCTTTTTATCTTTTTCATTGTTGCTGATTTTGTATTTGCTGAGTCTTTATGTTTTTCTAATTTTTTTATTTTGATGTGTAGGATTGCTAGTTTCCTTTGTGGCTAACTTAATATTTACCTCTATTTTTCTAAGTTTAAACCAATCTTTTATTTCTTGATATCGCCTTGACTTCCTCTCCATATTAAAGTTCTGTGACAACATTATTTAGTCCCTCTTTTTTGTTTTAATGTTGTCATCTTTTACATATTGACATCTCCATTTCCCTATTTACAGTTTTTTAGCTTTGACTTATTTTCGTGACTTCCCTGTCTGGGTTGATACCTGGTTTTTCTGTCCTGTGTTGTAGCCTTCGGTTGTTATCTGATGTTATTGATTGCCTAACTGGAGGACTCCCTTTAGTATTTCTTGTAATTTTGGTTTGGCTTTTACAAATTGCCTTAACTTCTGTTTATCTGGAAATGCCCTAATTTCACCATCACTTTTGAGAGTCAGTTTTGTCTCTCAAATGTATAATTCTTGGCTGGCAGGTTTTTTCCTTCAAAGCTTTATGTATGTCATCCCATTGCCTTCTTTTCTGCATGGTTTCTGCTGAGTAGTCAGAGCTTAGTCTTATTGGCTTTCCTTTGTAGATGACTTTTCATTTACCCCTAACCACTCTTAAAATTCTCTCTTATTTTTGGTTTTAGCAAGTTTGATTATATGTCTTGGTGACTTTCTTTTGGGATCTACCTTTTGTGGAGTTCAACAAGCTTCCTAGATGTCTATTGTCTTTCATAATATCAGGGAAGTTTTCTGCCAACAAATCTTCAACAATGCTCTCTGTATTTTCTGTTATTCCCCCCTGTGCTGGTACTCCAATTACTCGTAGGTTATTCCTCTTGATAGAGTTCCACGTAATTCTTATTTTTTCTTCATTATTTTAAATTCTTTTATCTGATTTTTCACCAAATAAATTGATGTCAAGTACTTTATCTTCATTCTCAATAATTCTGACTTCCATTGCCTCAATTCTGTTCCTATGACTTTCTACTGAATTGTCTAATTCTGAAATTTTATTGTTCAACTTTTGGATTTCTGTTTGCTGTCTTTCTATAGATTCTTGCAGCCTGTTAAATTTGTCATTATGCTCTTGTATAATATTCTTAAGTTCCTCTATTCCTTTGTCTGTGTTTTCCTCGGCTTGGTCTGCATTTTGCCTGATCTCCTTCCTGATCTCTTAAAGAGCTCTGTATATTAATCTTTTGAATTCTACCTCCAGCAACTTCAAGACCTTATCTTCCTCTGGGAGGTTTCTTGGTTCTTTGTTTTGGTCACTTGCTGAAGCCACCATGGTCTGCCTCTTTACATGATTTGATATTAACTGTTGTCTCTGAGCCATCAATAAGGTATTATATTTATTTAATGTATGTTTGCTTACCATGTCCTGCAGGGTGCCTGCCAGGTTAGGTCTGGCAAATCCTTGCTGCTTCTGAACTGTCTCTCCCTCCTCCTGCTACTCAATTTGACTCCTCAACCTTGTCTATGATGTTCAGGGCTCCTAGATTGTCATACATAACCAATTCGTTTGGTTTTTCAGGCATTTATTGTAAGAGGGACCACAGGAAGCACCTGATTACTCCAGCATCTTGGCCCTGCCTCTCAAGACTCCATCTTTTGAAACAGTGGCTGTGAGACATCCTTACACAGGCACCTGCCAACCAGCAGTGTCCCCACATACCCCCAGAATTGAGTTCAAGGCAATTAAATGTGCGTTCCCCTACATGTGTCTGGAGAAACACTAGTTCCATGAAGTAAGGGTTCTTTGGTAAATAAGTTTGGGAAGTGCTGTGCTCAATACTGACTCCCTCCTTGGCAATTCATAAACCTCCTTAGCATATTAACGACTCTAAGAAGTTCTCATCAAAGAAACACAATGTTTCACAAATTTATTTGAACACGAGCTCCTTTTTCAACACCTGTGATCACCATAGGAAGCTGGAAGAGTCTCCTGTGGCTGCTGTAACAAATTAGCACAAACTTAGTGACTTAAAGCAACAGAAATGTATTCTCTTCTGACCAGGGACACGATAGAAGGTCCTGGTTAGGATGGGAGAAAAATGTAGAACGAAACTCAAATTCATAAAAAAGGCCAGACTTACTGGACTGATGGAGACCAGAGGAACCTCCAAGACTGTCACCCTGAAATACTCTTAACCTGGAACTGAAGCCACTCCTGGAGGTCGCCTTTCAGCCAAATAATAGATTGGCCTGTAAAATAAGCATTAACACCTGTGAGAATTGTACTTCTTTAAAAAGTCAACTACAGGAGACCAAACGATCAGCATTTACCCAAAAGCAAAGACGAGAAGGCAAGGAGGGGCAGGGAAACTGGATGGATGGAAATGGAGAGACAAGGTGGAAATGGTGTGCTGATACACTGTGGGGATTTTGACCAATGTCATGGAACAATTTAGGTATGAATTATCAAATGAGATTCTAATTTGCTGTGTAAACTTTAAAACAACAATGAAATATTAAAAAAAAATAAATTTATTCTCTCATAGATCTGGAGGCCAGATGTGTAAAATCAAGGTGTCAGCTGTTCTACGCCTCTCTCCTACTGATGGCTGTCAGCAACTCTGGGCATTCCTTGCTTTGTAACTGCACAACTCCAAGCTGCGCTTCCATCTCCACCTGACGTTTCCTCTGTGTCTCAGTCTCAAATCTCCCTCCCTTTCTCTTATAAGGACACCCATCATTGGATTTAAGGAGCCCTGGTGGTGCAGTGATTAAAGCTCTTGGCTGCTAACCAAAAGGTCAGTGGTTCGAACCCACTACATAAGCCAAAGAACAACCAAGGAGAATGGGTGAATGTGGATTCAGAGCTGGGGGGTGACTGGGGCCGCCCTAGGACTGGTGTCTACAAACTGAGGTCTGTCCTCTCCGGAGGACCTGGCTTGGTGTGCTGGGACAGCAAGATGCTGGCTCCTAAACTCCTCGCTGACCATGCCCCTACAAACGCATCCCTGTTTTGGACAGATTGACTTCTTGTTCTATTCACCCGAAAGGTGACTGCACTTCCTGGTCCTGCTCTTCTTGCCTTGTCCTTGAAGACAAGACCTGTCTTTCTAGGGAACGTTTGCAAAAAGAGATTCTCATCGATAGCAGCAATGTGGCAGGCAGGGTCTTACAAGGCTGAGCTTAGCCTTTCCAAAATTCTGCTTCGTCTATACTGCTCTCCTGGCCAAAACCCTCCATGGATCCCTCAATGCCTTGGCCTCCGGAAGGAAGTGCACACTCCTCCTTCCAGGGTTAGCCTCCAGGATTTAGTTTGGGTGTTCCCACAGCTTCCCTACAGGGCCCTGGAGCGCATCCCAGCCCACCTATCCCTCACCTGTACACACCCTGTTGCCTGTAAGCCACACAGCAGGTGAGTTTCAGGGCTGTAGATCCCTGAAGAAGGAAGTTAGCCAGAGACTGTTCATTTCCTAGAGGTAGGTGGAGCAGGCACTCAGGGAGTTTGTGGATGGGATTCATCAGTTCTCAGAATCATTCCTTCCTCACCCTAAACCAGTACTGATCACCATTGTGTTGACTCTGATTCATAGTGACCCCAACTCATAACAACTCCGTGTGTGTCAGAGTAGAACTGTGTTCCACAAGGTTTTCAATGGCTGACTGTGGAAAGTAGGCTTGCTGGAAGCAAATGTAGAAGCAAACAACATGTGGAGAAAGGAGATAAAGAAGATGATGCAATCTAAAGGAGAAAAACAACCTTATCAACAGAAGACACTGGGACCAGCTAAGTCACGAACAAGGACTTATCGACACCAACCAAATGGGCTCAAAGAGCTCCAACATGTATAAAAGAAGGGACATTAAGACTCAGCTTTGCTTGGAGTCATAACCAGAGCCACCTCAGTCATACATTGCAGACTGGGAAGCAGTGGGCTGCGGCAGCTTGCCAGGGCTTACTCCGAAGTCCTAGAGACGTTGTCTATCTCTGTCATACTTTGAGGACTAGGGCCCAGGAGGTCGAGAAGCAGTGGGCTGTGGCAGCTTGTCCGGGCTTACTCTTGACCTTCCTCCTAGTCTAACGTTTCTTGTTGCTCTGCTACCTTGTTCATACATTGAGGGTCGAGATTCAGTGAGCTAGGAAGCAGTGGGCTGCAGCAGCTCACACGGGCTTACTCTTAGTTCACCCCCAACCCAGTACACGTTGCTTTGGCCATATATTGAGAGCTAAGGGATAATAAACCCTTGTGCTCAAGAGACATGACAGAGATCCATGAGAGATTCTCGGGGATCGAGGCTGATTTAACATCCGAGCCATCGATGTCAAGAATTGGCCTGGACCAGAAAACAACAATGCCCAAACACCATCCTCATTTGCCATAAGCTTGCTTGTTTTCCCTCTCCATTCCCCTGGTGAATTGAGATCTCTGGTGTCCGGGGTAGCCAAGAACCTTCGTGCCTAATAACTAATAAAGACATTGTGGAAAGACACAAATCATTTGGAATAGTCATTGCGACCCCCTCCTCACAACACTGACTTTTCAGAAGTAGGTCATCAGACCTTTCTTCTGAGGTGCCTCTGGGTGATTTTCAACCTCCAGCCTTTCAGTTAGCAGTGTGTTAACCGTTTGCACCACCCACAGACTCTTTCTTGACCCTAGGAGGCTAAAACCTGGAGGTTTATCGTTAAAGCTCAATGAATGACTCTCCTTTAGAGAAGACATCTATGCTGAGGTGGAAGCATTCTGTAGGGAGGGAGCAAAGGGAGGAGCCCTGGGGGCAGCAGTGCACCTGGGAATGGGACTACCCACCGAGCCAACCATCCACAGGGGCAGGCCTGGAAGCAAGGCCGGGACGTCCTGGGGATGGAGTGGAGGGCAGGCCTGCAGCCTCAGCAGTGAGCAAGAGATCCAGAGTGCAGGTGGTTTGGCCCCTGGATGTCTGTGACTAGCAGATCCTTGGGGCTGGGGAAGACCAAGCAGCCAGGTGCAGAAAGGCCAGCTGGGGAGCTTGAGGGCAGAGGGCAAAGCTCCATGCTCCCTGCCCCTCCTCCACAGCCTGGTTTGGTCTCTGGCTGACCCTGTCTGTAAGTCTTGCCAGCATCCCAGATCCTGGTCACCTGCACCCTCTGGGTCATACATTTGGCCTGCTGTGCTGTGACAATAGGCTGGGGACTTGTCTTTCATGCTAGTTGATATGTTTTTTTTAGAGCAGACAGGGATTCTGCCTGAGAACACCAAGGAGCAAGATGGAAGGATGGATGGAGGAACACATGGGCGGGTGGATCACAGGGTGACTTCCAGCCTCTGCACCTGGGCCCCGCCAGGGCTCCCTCAGGGCTCCCTCAGCCTATGGGGGCCTAGAATAGCCCATCTCCCAGGCCTTCAGGCAGCCTGCACTGGCCTGATTCCATCACAGCTGTTGACAGGGCTGAGCCTGAGGGGTGGGAAGGAGTTGGATGGACCCTAGGGAAGGGGGGGAGCTAGAAAAACTGGGACAGTGGGAGGGGGTGTGTATAGTGTGGTGAGGGCTGAATCTCCCTTTGTTCTGGAGATGAGAGGGAGGGATGGTCTCTCCTTTGGAGACTGTGGGAATTTGGGTGGGCCCCCGGTAATCCTATTTGCAAATTCTATTTGCCCAGGCTTCTGAGAGCGTAGGAAGAAGAAAAAAAAAATTTTTTTTATTAATAGTTTATTATGTTTTCAGTGAAGGTTTATTCAACAGTTTAGGTTCCCATTCAACAATTTCTACACATGTTGTTCAGTGACATTGGTCACATTCTTCACAATGCATGAACATTCTCATTGTTTCCCTTCTGGTTGTTCCAGGTAGGAAGAAGGAATTTATTTTAACTTGCAAATTTGTTCTAATTATTAAAGTAATATTTACTCATTGTTGAAAGGGCAAATGGATTTAAGTTTTAAAATGAACAAAAACTTGAGAGAAAATAATTGTCCATGATTCCACCTTGACTAGAAAGAAGTGTATAATTGTTACACCTTAGTGAGCTGACCCTGGCTACTCGTTTATTATTTGACGATATCTCATAATTACTACATGCCTTTAACTGACGAGTGATGAATGCAACTGTAGAAAAATTAGAAAAAATTTATCCAAAAAAATTCCATCAAATTGCTTATCTCACTACCTAAAGACATCTTGTTTTTTATCTTATATTTCTTCCATTAGTAATAAATTAGAATATTTTTCCATGTTTCTCAGTTATTTAAAGAGCCCTGGGGACACAGTAGCTAAGGGTTCGGCCACTAACAGGAAGGTCATCAGTTCAAACCCAACAGCCACGCCTCAGGAGAAAGATGTGGCAGTCTGCTTCCATGAAGATTTATAGCTTTGCCCACATGAACCACAGCTCCCACTAGACTGAGACCCGAAGAACTAGATGGTGCCCAGCTACCCTACCAACTGCTCTGGCCAGGAACACAATAGAAGGTCTCGGTTAGAGTGGAAGAAAAATGTAGGACAAAATCCAAATTCATTAAAAAAAAAGACCAGACTTACTGGTTTGATAGAGATTGGAGGACCCACCCAGACTATATCCCTGAGACACCCTTATAACATAGAACTGAAGCCACTCCTAGAGGTCACCTTTCAGCCAAATAACAGACTCAAACCAAAAGAAACCCAAACCTATTGCGGTCCAGTTGATTCCAACTCATAGTGACCCTATGGGACAGAGTAGAACTGCCCCATAAGGTCTCCAAGGAGCACCTGATGGATTTGAACTGCCAACCTTTTGGTTAGCAGCTGTAGCTCTTAACCACTACGCCACCAAGGTTTAACAGGCAGGGCTATAAAATAAACAATAACACCCGTGAGGAAAGTGTTCCTTACAACAATTATCTATACAAGACCCCAATGGCAACATTTGCCCAAAAGCAAAGATGAGAAGACAGGAAGGGGCAGGGAAACTGGATGAATGGAAATAGGAACCCAGGGTGGAGATGGGGAGAGTGCTGACACATTGCAGGGATTACAACCAATGTCATGGAACAACTTGTGTATGAATTATTGAAGGGGAAACTAATTTACTATGAAAACTTTCACCTAAAGCACAATAAAATGTTCAAAAGAAAAAAGGATTTATAGTCTTGGAAACCCTATGGGGCAGTTCTACTCTGTGCTATAGGGTCGCTATAAGTCAGAATCAACTCGACAGCAATGGGTTGAGTGTGGTGTTTTGGTATTAGTTATTTAGATTTCTTTGTTGAATATTTTGTTCTCATCTTTTGCATTTTGTCTTTTTGGGTATTTAATGCTGTCTTATTAACTTGATGGGAATCTCTATATATTACTGTAACTGTAGCAAATATTTTTTTCCCAAGTTCTGGTTTGCCTCTTAACTTCTTTGACCCGTATCTATCTATTTCCCCCATAGAATTTCCTTATTTGATTTTACATCTAGAAAGTACTTCACCATCCCAAAATCTATAAATATTTTCTTCTAGTTTGCTTATGGTTTCCCCATCTCTCTCTTTTTTTCCTCTCTCTCTGCTTACCAGTTACTGTTGAGTCGGTTCCAACTCCTGGCAGCCCCATACATGTCAGAGTAGAATTGTCCCATAGGGTTTTCAAGGCTGTGATCTTTTGGAAACAGATCACTAGGCCTTTCTTCTGAGGCACGTCTGGATGGATTTGAACCGCCAACCTTTCAGTCAGTAGTTGAGCACTTAACCATTTGCACCCCCAAGGACTCCTCTCTCTATTTATCTGCCTCTTTTTATTTCCTTTGCATTCTCCCTGTAATCCGTCTGGAAGTGAAAATGAGAAGCTAACCCAATATTTTTCCAAATACTTAACCAATTGTCCCAGCACCAGCTTCTAACTCGGCCATCCACCACCTTATTCTCTGGCCCTGTCTGAGTCTCCACGGGCTATGTCAGTGTTTGCTCCAAGCCAACCTCCAGAAGAAAACGTTCAAAGTTCCCCTGGATGCCAGCTCTCACACAAAAGCCTTTGCAAACAAAGCAAGATTTTTGATGTTGTGGAGGAGAAGGTGAGGGTTTTACCTTGGAGACCTCAACGCAAACAACTTAAAAATTCTCTGTGGATATTTAAGCTCTCCCCAAGTCCCACCTGCCCACCGCCTGCCCCCCCACAGCTGCCTGACTTTGCCTGCCCCTCCACTGCCTGGCCTTGCAGCTCCCTGCAAATGCCTGTGTTCCCAAGAACGCAGAATCCTTACCCTCTTCCAGCAGGACTGGGTTCTAGCGCCCCTCCTACCCCCAAGCTCCACCTGTTCCAACTCCTCAGCTCATAGCACCCACCCTCCTAAGTCAGCAGAGTAGCAACCACCTTTTGTAACTTGAGAATGCCCTTGGGGTCTCAGCCCCCACCCCACGGGGCTTATTAACCTACTTCTTCCAAACAAATCCAGTGTGCATGTTCCAAGTGGAATTCCCATACCATCTGCTAATGCAGCCAGGTTTCTCCACCTCCTTAAGAGTTTCTTGTACATTCAGGAAGTGGGAGTTCTGGGAAAACAGAATCAGGAGTCGTCCCCCACCCACCCACTTAGAATGTATTCAGAGGGGCTTCCCTGGGGGTGGGGAGCTGGGACTGAGTGTCCCAGGCAGAGGCACCAGCCCCCTGACTCAGGCTCTGGATTGAATTATGTTCCCCCAAAATATGTGTCAACTTTGATAGGCCATGATTTCCAGTATTGTGTGGTTGTCCGCCATTTTGTGATTGTAATTTTGTGTTTGAAGATCAAAGACCACAGCCTTCAGTATGGACTGCACCTCAAAATAAAGAAAACAAAAATCCTCACAACTGGACCAATTAGCAACATCATGATAAGTGGAGAAAAGATTGAAGTTGTCAAGGATTTCATTTTACTTGGATCCACAATCAACAGCCATGGAAGCAGCAGTCGAGAAATCAAAAGACGTATTACATTGGGTAAATCTGCTGCAAAAGAACTCTTTAAAGTGTTGAAGAGCAAAGATGTCACCCTGAAGACTAAAGTGCGCCTGACCCAAGCCATGGTATTTTCAATTGCATCGTACGCATGTGAAAGCTGGACAATGAATAAGGAAGACCAAAGAAGAATTGACACCTTTGAATTGTGGTGTTGGCGAAGAATATTGAATATACCATGGACTACCAGAAGAACGAACAAATCTGTCTTAGAAGAAGTACAACCAGAATGCCCCTCAGAAGCAAGGATGGTGAGACTGCATCTTACATACCTTGGACATGTTGTCAGGAGGGATCAGTCCCTGGAAAAGGATATCATGCTTGGCAGAGTACCGGGTCAGCAGAAAAGAGGAAGACCCTCAACGAGGTCGATTGACACAGTGGCTGCAACAATGAGCTCAAGCATGACAAAGATTGTGAGGATGTCTCAGGACCGGGCAGTGTTTTGTTCTGTTGTGCATAGGGTCACTATGAGTCGAAACTGACTTGACGGCACCTAACAACAACAATTTTGTGTTAAAGAGGATTAGGGTGGGATTGTAACACCCTTACCCAGGTCACGTCCCTGTAAAGGGGGTTTCCCTGGTGTGTGGCCTGCCCTACCTTTTATCTCTCAAGAGATAAAAAGGAAAGGGAAGCAAACAGCGAGGGGAGACCTCATACCACCTAGAAAACAGTGCTGGGAGCAGAGCGTGTCCTTTGGACCCAGGGTTGCTACATGGAGAAGCTCCTAGTCCAGGGAAGATTGAAGAAAAGGCAGACAGAGAGCAAAAGCCTTCGCCTGGAGCTGATGCCTTGAATTTGGACTTTTAGCCTACTTTACTGTGAAGAAGTACATTTCTTTTTGTTAAAACCATCCATTTGCAGTATTTCTGTTACAGCAGCACAAGATAACTAAGACAGGCTCCACTGCAGGCACCCTGCCCAGGTCTGCCCCAGGTGACCTCAGAGGCAGTGGGGGCCATCTGCACTGCCCTCCTCAGAGTGGATGTGAGGGTGTAGAGCCTGTGGGGAAGGGCAGCAGAGTTCTAGAAAGCTCCAGGCCCACACACCCAGGAGCAGCCATGGGAGGCTGGGGAGTAGCCAGAGCCCAGTGACCACCCTGAAGTGGCAGCAGCTAAGCAGTGACCACAGTGAACAATACCCATCACAGCAGGGGCAGAAAGAGTGCAGTGGCAGAGGGGACGCTGGGGGGAATTGGGAACTTAGTGAGGTCCAAGTGTGATTGCCCCTATGAGGGCCACAAGCTAAAAGGAGCTCCCTGGGAGGGTTGGCTGGGCTCCGTGCACGGGGACCTATGCTAGACTGAGTGGACTCACAGGAAAGGGGGCCCTGAGGCCTCAAGGATGTTGGGGTTGAAGCGTTTGGGGTGAGCCTTCGAAGGCAGAGACTGACAGGCCTGAGACCTGGGTTTCTGTTGCCCACAGTGTCCTGCCCAAAGGATAAAGAGCAAAAACGTGTTCTGCATTTTAAAAGAGCCTTTCTGGAAGCCCCAGTAGTACTCTCTGTTTACCTCTCAATGGCCAGAACATATCACGGGCTCTTACCTAGCTGCAAGGGAGGCTGGGAAATGTATTCTTTTAGCGAAGCAGGTAGCTACCCTGAATAAAATTGGGGTTCTGACACTAAGGAAGAAGGACAACTAGGGTGAGCAGCTAGCAGCCTCCTCCCTGGTTCCTCCACAAGGTAGAAAGTTGGTCCCACGTACCCCAACAAACGGGTTTGCCCTGTGATCTCTGATGTGGCAGGAGGGTATTCGTGGGAAGAATAAATACTTAGCAAATGTTGAGCCTGGCACTCAGGAGAAGTGGCAAAAGATAAACACCAGGAAGTCAATCTCAGAGGGGTAACACTGAAACTGGTTGGGGGGGGAGGGTGTGAAGGGAATGAGGAGAAATGCACAGGGCCTAATCTGGGGGGCACAGGGAAGAAAGCCAGAGAAGGAGCCAGAGACCAGGGAGGGAGCATAGGAGAAAGTGTAGGAAGAGAGAGTTCCAGAAAGGAGTATTTTCTATATACCCGTGACCATGTTGAGGGTGGTATAACCCAGAGCTGACATCCAGCTGCTGCACACAGGTGTGGCAGGACCAGTCATCATGGTAGGCCTCCATCTGCATTCCTCAGTGCCCTCACCATTCCAGTCACTGAAATTTTTTTTTAATAATTTTTATTGTGCTTTAAGTGAAAGTTTACAAATCAAGTCAGTCTCTCACATATAAACTTATATACACCTTACTACATACTCCCATTTACTCTCCCGCTAATGAGTCAGCCCACTCCCTCCTTCCAGTCTCTCCTTTTGTGACGGTTTTGCCAGTTTCTAACCCTCTCTACCCTCCCATCTCCCCTCCAGACAGGAGTTGCCAACACAGTCTCAAGTGTCCACCTGATACAAGTAGCTCACTCCTCATCAGCATCTCTCTCCAGCCCATTGTCCAGTCCATTCCATGTATGAGGAGTTGTCTTCGGGAATGGTTCCTGTCCTGGGCCAACAGAAGGTTTGGGGACCATGACCACCGGGATTCTTCTAGTCTCAGTCAGACCATTAAGTCTGCTCTTTTTATGAGAATTTGGGGTCTGCATTCCACTGTTCTCCTGCTCCCTCAGGGGTTCTCTGTTGTGCTCCCTGTCAGGGCAGTCATCAGTTGTGGCCAGGCACCATCTAGTTCTTCTGGTCTCAGGATGATGTAAGTCTCTAGTTCACGTGGCCCTTTCCGTCTCTTGGGCTCAAAATTATCTTGTGACCTTGGTGTTCTTCATTCTCCTTTGATCCAGGTGGGTTGAGACCAATTGATGCATCTTAGATGGCCGCTTGTTAGCATTTAAGACCCCAGACACCACACTTCAAAGGGGGATGCAGAATGTTTTCTTAATAGAATTTATTTTGCCAATTGGCTTAGATGTCCCCTGAATCATTGAATATTTTTAATGTCACTCCTGGGTACAAGATCATGCTGAAGAGCTTGAGTTCTGAAGCCAGACAGTGTTCAAATTCTAGATTCAGTGCTTTTCAGTAGTGTGACTTTGAATACATTATTTATTCCCTCTGAGGCTCAGCCTCCACATTGTAAAATGGGTATAACATAGTCATATCTACCTAGAAGGGACTGCCAGAAGAACAAAGAAATCTGTCTTGGAAGAAGTACAGCCAGAATGCTCCTTAGAGGCAAGGATGGCGAGACTTCACCTTATGTACTTTGGACATTTTATCAGAAGGGAACAGTCCCTGAAGAAAGACATTGTGCTTGGTAAAGTAGAGGGTCAGCGAAAAAGAGAAAGATCCTCAACGAGATGGACTGACTCAGCGGCTGCAACAATGGGCTCAAACATAGCAACAATTCTGAGGATGGCGCAGGACGGGGCAGCACTTCGTACTGTTATACATGGGTCACTGTGAGTTGGAACCGGTTCAATGGCACCTAAAACAACAGCAACATCTACCTAGAGATGACAGAGTCGCTGGAAGAATGAGATGCTTAGCTCCTTCTCTTTCGCATGATAAGGAGTCACTAAATGTTAGTATTGATTACACCTCAACATAAAGAAAACGAAAATCTTCACAACTGGACCAATAAGCAACATCATGATAAATGGAGAAGAGATTGAAGCTGTCAAAGATTTCATTTTACTTGGATCTGCAATCAACACCCATGGAAGCAGCAGTCAAGAAATCAAAAGACTTATTGCATTGGACAAATCTGCTGCAAAAGACCTCTTTAAAGTGTTCAAAAGCAAAGATGTCACCTTGAGGACTAAGGTGCTCCTGACCCAAGCCATGGTGTTTTCACTCGCCTCATAAGCATGTGAAAGCTGAGCAATGGATAAGAGAGAATGAAGAAGAATCGAAGCCTTCAACTTATGGTGTTATCGAAGAATACTGAATATACCACGGACTGCCAGAAGAAAGAACAAATCTGTCTTGGAAGAAGTACAGCCAGAACACTGTTTAGAAGCAAGGATGCCGAGACTACGTCTCACATATATTGGACGTTGATATCAGGAAGGGCCAGTCCCTGGAGAAAGACAGTATACTAGGTGAAGAAGAGGGTCAGTGAAAAAGAGGAAGACCCTTAACGAGATGGATTGACACAAAGGCTGCAGAAATGGGCTCAAACACAGCAACGATTGTGAGGATGGCGCAGGACCAGATAGCGTTTTGTTCTGTTGTACATAATGGTCACCATGAGTTGGAATCAATGTATCGGCACCTAACAACAACAAATGTTAGCTGACAGTCCCGGAGGGGAGCAGAGAAAACAGGCTGGATCCTTCCATTCCATTCACCTTCTTAATGAAGAGTATAACCACAGTAGGTTTATCTGGATCTCCATTCTTCCAAGGACTCTCAGAATTTTGTACATCTCTTGTTATCCTCTGCCTTCCTGGCCCAGTTGAGTAGGGAGAAGTGGAGATTGTTCTGTGCGAAAAGGGCTAAGCCCATAGCCAAAAAAGGCCAGGGCCAGGAGCTGTTTGTTGGTACTCACTGCTGCTGGGAAACCAGTCTTCTCCAGAAAGACTGGCCAAGCCTGGGTCCTGAGTCACCACTATGGACACAGAGGAGCTGGGAGATGTCCTGTGTAAATGTTCATTCGACATCAACATCTGCATCCCATTCCCACCATCAGTCACCACCATCTTGCACGCACCCCTCCACCTTTGCCAAGACATTCGACTTTCTTTCCCGCGTACCTGCAAACTCAGCCTCCTTACGCAGCCCCTCAGGAGACTCAGGACCCTGGCTCTGCAGGTGCCTGTGACATCGCCAGCTTCCCACAGCCCCCTGTGACCTCACCACCTGGGCAGCTCAGCCTGGCAGGGCTGGGGCCACTCCCTCAAACCACCACAGTTGCAGAGGGCATAGATGACCACCAAGCCCTCGGGAGAGGCCGAAGCCACCAACAACCCCCTACATGGCACTCCCGAGGCCTCCTTGGGCACCGTGGCAGACACCCAGTCTACGGACAGTACAGCAGAAGGGTCCCCAAACCAGGCAAGTAGCACCTCGGCACCAGCTGACCAGCAGGATGTAAGTCAGGCCTCTGCCCAGCCAGTGGCCTCAGAAGCCAAGTCGAAGTCAGGGGGTGTCCCAGAGGAGAGCAAGAGGCCCAAAGAGGTCAAATTTCTGCTCCTCGACCAAGCTCCAGTTGCTCTGCAAGCGTCCACAAGCCTCCAGAACACATCAGTGGTTAAGCCAGTTCAAGAGGCGAAGACGAGCAACAGCCAGCTCACTTTGCTACAGCACATCCTGGTTAAGGAAGAGACGCCACAAACTCAGGATGTCCCCAGTGGGAAGCTGGGATTAACTCCACCTACCCCAAGTGCTGAGACACAGCCCACTGAGAGCCCTGCTGGTCAACCCGACCTAGACACCAATGCCGTGAGTCCCGCCACCCAGCCCGCTGGAGGCGCCAAGGATCAGCCTGACACTCAGGCCGCTGGCAACACTGAGACCACTCAGGAGCAACCTGGGGACCCAGAGGCTTCAAGCCCTTTGGTGGACAGCTCAGACGAGCCACGGGCTCAGTCCTTTTCTTTGTCCCAAGGGTGCAGCACCCCCGCCTCACCTGCCTTGCACCCAGTGGCCCTGGGGAGGAGGCCCCTGGACTCCAACTTGTACATGGCCAATGAGGAGAACAACTACATGCGTTCCATGACCAGCTTGCTGGGCGGGGGTGAGGGCTCCATCAGCTCCCTGGCAGACATCCTGGTGTGGTCTGAGACCACTATGGGCATGGCCACGGGCTTCCTGGGCTCTGGCCACGCCTCTGTGACAGACCTGCTGCAGGGCACGGGGCCCAGCCTGCGCTCAGCCTCCAGCATCCTGGACAGTGCCAGCTTGGCCTTCTCCTCTGGGCTGGTGGCAGGCACGGGCTCAGCCCTGCGCTCAGTCACCCACATGCTGGAGACAGTAGAGCGGAGGACGATCGAGGGTATCCGATCAGCTGTGCGCTTCCTGACCAGCCACCTCACTCCACCTCGGGCCCCAGCTGGCCCCAGCTGTGACTAGACCCCCCAGAAGGAATGCCTTGGGACCCTCGAGCCTGGATCCCCTGCCCACCCCTGCCCTGGATGGCGCCCTCCAGACCAGGCAATAAATCACCAGCGATCGTTTATTTTCTAAGAGCCAGCTTCACCCCTTCTCCGAGCCGAGAGCAGCAGGGTGAAGCAACAAGAGGGGGCCAGGGACAACTCACCATGAGTCAGAGTTGACATCCAGGGGGCTCTGGAATCAGAAAGATGTCCTCAGGGGGCTTCTTGGGTGGTCCCGTGCCATTCAGGGTTGAGGCAGATGTGCAGAAAGAGAAGAGCAAGGGCAGGGCCTAGGGCACAGGGTGGGGGAAGGGGTCTCAAGCCTGCCTGCACAAAAGATCCTGACAGGACCCTCAACCAGGTAGGTGCATTCTTGAGGAACTGCAACCTGACCCTCCCCTGGGGTTGACACCAGCCGGGCAAGCTCGGGTCACTCTGCTGGGGCTTTCTGGGGGGCAGTGGGGATAGAAAGCTCTGAGACAAATGTGGGTTCAAACCCCAGCTCCACCTCTTGCCCTGGGCAAATCACCTCACCCTCAGAACTTCTGACCCCTCCTCTGTGAAACGGAGATGCAAAATCCCCACCATGGAGATGGCGGGAGATGTATGTGGAACATGCAGGTCAGAAGATACAGCTACTGGCACTTAATTAAAAAACAAAACAAAGCAAAAAAAAAAAAAATCGAGTTGCTGTGAAGTCAACTCCAACTCATGGTGACCCCAAGTGTGTCAGAGTAGAACTGTGCTCCACATGAGTGAGCATTTCCAGTGCTGCATCTGTTTGTTGAAACATCTCAATTGGTATTCCGTCAATTCCTAGGGCCTTTTCTGTTTTTCACCAATGCCTTCAGCGCCACTTGAAATTCTTCCTTCAGTACCATTGGTTCTTAATCATATGCTACCTCCTGAAATAACTGAATGTCGACCAATTTTTTTTGGTAGAGTGACTCTGTGTATTCCTTCCATTTTCTTTGATGCTTCCTGTGTCGTTCAGTGTTTTGCCCATAGAACCCTTCAGTATTGCAGCTCATAGCTTGCATTTTTTCTTCAGAGTATGTTCTTCCCTTTTGGTTTTCTAACTCCAGGTCTTTGCACATTTCATTACAATTTTTTACTTTGTCTTCTCGAGCCACCCTTTGAAATCTTCTGTTCAGCTCTTTTACTTCATCATTTCTTGCTTTTGCTTTAGCTACTCTACTTTCAAGAGCAAGTTTCAGAGTCTGTTCTGACATCCATTTTAGTCTTTTTTTTCTTTCCTGTTTTTTTAATGACCTTCTCCTTTCTTCATGTATGATGTCCTTGATGCCATCTCACAACTTGTCTGGTCTTCAGTCATTAATGTTCAATATGTCAAATCTACTCCTGAGATGGTCTCAAAATTCAGGTGGGATATAGTCAAGGTCATATTTTTGCTCTTGTGAAGTTGTTTTAATTTTCTTCAGCTTCAACTTGAACTTGCATACGAGCAACTGATGGTTTGTTTCCCAGTTGGCCACTGGCCCTGTTCTGACTGATGATATTGAGCTTCTCCATTGTCCCTTTCCACAGATTTAGTCAACTTGATTCTTGTATGTTCCATCAAGCAAGGTCCACCTGTATCGTCGCTGTTCATTTGTTGTTGAAAAAAGGTGCTTGCAACGAATGAGTCGTTGGTTTTGCAAAAATCTATCATTCAATCTCCAGCATCATTTGTATATCCAAGGCCATATATTCCAACTACCGACCCTTCTTCTGCGTTTCCAACTTTTGCATTCCAGTTACCAGTAATTATCAACGCATCTTGATTGCATGTTTGATCAATTTCAGACTGCAGAAGTTGGTAAAAATCTTCTTAGTGGTTGCTGGGTAAATTTGAATAACAGTGGTATTAACTTGTTAGGCGTATGGATATTATTCAGTCACTGGCAGCGTCGTACTTCAGGATAGATCTTGAAACATTCTTTTTGATGATGAACGCGACACCATTCCTCTTCCATTTGTCATTTCTGGCGTAGCAGACCATATGATTGTCTGATTCAAAATGACTAATACCAGTCCATTTCAGCTCACTAATGCCTAGGATATTGATCTTTATGTGTTCAGAAGTAGATCTCTAGGTCCTTCTTCCTAGTCTGGAAGCTCCACTGAAACCTGACCACCATGAGTGATCCTGCTGGTATTTGAAATACCAGTGGCACAGCTTCTGGCAGCACAGCAACACACAAGCCACCACAGTACAACACACTAATAGATGGGTGGTAGTCAGGACATTAGAAGTCCGAATTCAGGGGGCGGCTCTAAGGCTTTTTGTTTCATTCAGCTCCTAGTAGCTCCCAGCAACGCTTGGAGTTCCTGGGCTTTTAATTGCAACTACCACGTGTGTCTGTCTTCATATGGCATCTCCCCTGTCTGTGTGCTGTCTCTATTCTGTTCTTTTTATAACTCAGGAGGGATTAAGTTTAGGACCCACCATACTCTGGTATGACCTTATTAGCACAACAAAAGAAAAACTATTTCCAAACAGGATCCACTGGTGAATTTATTTTCCCACATAGTATTTCTCAAATTGTGAATTAATTACTAACATTTTTAAAAATCAGGACCCTGTGAGACCCATTCTAAGAACTGGAGATACAGCAATGAACAAGTATGTGTGTTGAAAATGGACCAAAAATAAGTATACCAGAATGTTAACACTTTTTAAATAAATATAAAAATCAGAAGATTTTCTTGGAATCCAGACTTTCTGGAGCTATTGAGGCTGGATGAGCCCCTGAAACTATTGCCCTGTGATAATCTTTAAACCTTAAACCAAAAGTATCCCCCGAAGTCATCCTTAAACTAAACAGAAGTTTACCTTAATTAGTAACGGATGTCTGCCTCAAGCATTGTGCTCTTATAAAAATTTATATGGGATCAAATTTATAAGAGCAACTCGAAAGGTTAGACCAGAAACTTAGGAGGCAGTAAGTTTATGTTAATGGTGGAGGAACAATTCAGAAAAAGAGGATGAGAACGGTTGCACAATTTGAAGAATGCAATCAATGTCACTTAATTGTACATGTAAAAACAGTTGAATTGGTGTATGTTCTGCTGTCTATATTTTCAACAACAAAAATAAAATAAATTATTTTTTTAATCAGGAGATTTTACATACAAATCCAGATTTCCGTTTCTATTGTAAAATCAAGAGCCCTCATTTCTTCAGGGGGCAGGCAACTGAGCTGCCTGCTTTCAAGGGGGCACATGCTCAAGGGATCCACCCCTGCCTACCTGGCCTTCATCAGGTACTGATGTCACCTACTTGGCCTCACCAGCCTTGCAGATGGCTCGTGTGAAAAAGTTATGACACCAGCCTTGAGAGGAGTGCAAAAGTAAACCAAGTGTCTAACCCCTTTCCTCAAGCAGCTGCCACTTTCAGTAGGTAAGATGGGAACTGTCCCCAAGTAGTGCAAGCAAAGACTAAATGAGCCCATGTTATGGATTGAATTGTATCCTTCCCAAAAGATATGTTGAAGCTCTAACCCTCTGCACCTGTGAATGCGAGTTTGGAAACAAGGTCTTTGCATATGTGATTAACATGAGCTCATCCTGGAGTAGAGTGGGTCCTAATCCAGTCTGAGTGATATCCTTATAAAAGAGAAGAGACACAGACGCAGAGACACAGTTGGAAGAACACCATGTGACGGTGCAAGCCAAGGAAAGCCTGGAGCTACCAGAGCTGGAGAGACAAAAAAGGGTCTTCCTCTAGAGCCTATGGAGTGAGTGTGGCCCTGCCAATAACCTGAATTTGGATTCCTAACCTCCAGAACTGTGAGACAATAAATTTCTGTCCTTTTAAGGAAACTGATTCAGCTCTTAAAGGTTCAAGAGTGTTGAGAATTCAGAGGAGGAAGATCCCAGTAATCAGAAGCCTCTGGAGAAGCAATTGAGTCAGATCTTGAAAGTGAAGAGAGGTAATCCCCCAGACAGAGACAATAGGGAGCAAAAGCTGATGCAGGTGCAGTGAGTGGTTTCGGAGGAGGGTGGGTCAAGCAGTTCAACATGACTGGAACCCAGAACAGAGGGAGATAAAGCTTCCAAGGTACGCCCCAACATGTGCTCGTTCATGTTGTCAACAATATTTTTAATAACCACTTAGGAGCTTTAGTCTCCTAGTGGTTAAGAACTATGACTGCTAACCAAAATGTCAGCAGTTCAATTCACCAGGCGCTCCTTGAAAACTCTATGGGGCAGTTCTACCCTGTCCCATAGGGTTGCTATGAGTCAGAATTGACTCGATGGAAATAGTTGGGTCCCACAGTTTCCTCATCTGTAGAATGACAATAATAATAGTAGCTACCGCATAGGGCTGTTGTGAGGCCTAAATGAAGTTAAGTGCTTAGAACAGTGCCTGGCACATAGTTGGGCGCTATGTAAGTGTTGGCGATCCTTATGATTTTTATTACAGAGCTGGTCATATGGAGCTAAGGCAGAATATTGCCAACCTGGAAAGCTCACCTGAGCCTCAGTGTCTAGACTTTTTATTGATGATTGACTGAATCATTGGCCACATAATTGAACTCAATCTCAAGCTCCCCTCCCCTCTGTAACAGCTGGGCTGATATCACTTGGCTTAAAGCTCCAACCCTTTAATCACATGGTTAGTCTTTCTGGAGTGACCAGCCCTCATCCTGAGTCATCTCATTAGCATCAACTATTGAGGCCCCTCCCATAAGTTGCCTTGTTAGCATAAACCATCAGGTGTGGTCAGAGGGACCCACTCTGAATAACAGATAATCCAATCCGTCAGGAAATTCCAAGGTTTTAGAGGCCATCTCCCAGGAACCAGGGACAAAGGCCAGCCAGATTTGCTATTACTCAGCCTTCCATTTTGGAGAGGGAAGGGCAACCCAAGCAGAAGGAACTGCAGATGTCAAGACCTGTCAGCGTGGTGACAGTGGCACACAGGAGGGGTGACAGTGGTGTGGGGACGCTCTAGAGGGAGATGGTCCAGATCTATGGAACTCAGGGCGGGCAGTGGAAGGTAGCAGAGGGAATGGGAGGAAGACATTGCAGGTAACCAGTTGGATTCAAGGGCCAGAAAAATGACAATTGTGACTCCTTAGGGGATTGAGCCTGGGCATTTAGAACTGCAGTGTCACTGACAGATGGAGGAACATCAGGAGGAGTGAGTGAAGGCTGGTAAGAAGAAGTAAGACCATGGGTTTGCTTTCAGAAAGAGGTTGAATTCAAGATAAGTCTAGGTCCTTCAACTCATATGTTGGTCCTTAATATGAAAAAGAACACCTTATCTTTCCACCAGGAAAGCATTTATTAGGGGCTCATATTAACACATGGAGAACATGGCTACTCAACAATGACACCACTCACACCGAGGCTGCAGGGATGGGTGTAAGGGCCATGAATAACACAAGATGGATCCTGCCGCATAGGACTCTGGGAAAGAACCAGAGTACCTGACTGAGCAAGTGACCTAGGTGGAGAAAACACACACCAAACACCTGACTTCCTGGTAATGTTAACTGAAATCTGTTAACTAGTACAAAAACAACCCCATCCATCACAGATTAGACACATTTTTTCCTGGTTCCCCTGCATATATCCTTGTTCTTCCTACATATTAGACGGTATATAAACCCACACCCACACTGCTCTGTGCAGACCTCTACCCAGGTGACTTAGCGCGTCATTGTCCACTGGGAGAATCTTGGCTCCGACCTCTGCCTGTAAGTTCCCTAATAACCTGGCTCTGATCAACCTGACTTTTATTGATCCCTTTTTTTGGAATCTGACCTGGGCCCCTCAGAGCCACTCCTGCTGCTGATTCCATGGGCACGACAATGGGTCGTCAAGTCCAGGCTGGATCCTGTAACCCTGCCTTGCATTGGACTCTGCAGCACCAAGTTCCTAGTCCCCCATGAAGTGGCGGTGGCCTGTCTCATTGGTGCCTTTGAACCCAGCCTTCCACCACTGGCTAACGTAGTCTGTCCAGTCCCGAAGGGCAACAAACTGGAGTCAGCTGGGCTGACTCTCCCTGCTGGCTCCCAGCCTTCGTCTTTGCTGTGGGATAAGCAGTCGTGTTGGCAAACCCACCTGGCAAGGAGTCTTCTCCACAGATGCTACCCGGGGCATCCAGGTGCTAGCATACCTGGGAGAAGGCTAGAGCCGCATACTTATGTTGGGGAGTCCAACATGGAGAAGAGTGGGTGACCCACAGCTCTGGATGAGATGGCCAAGGAGAGATTATAGGGCAAGATGGGAAGAACCAAAGATGAGCTGGAAGAAAGACCCTCATTCTAGAGGCAAGAGAAGCAGCAGTGGAAGCCACCCAGCCCATCACAGGAAAGTGAAGAGCCTGAGTTAGATGGGTGAAAATTGAAGCAGGAGAGCCCTCTCGGGGAGAGGCAGTTACGGGGACAGAGGGAGAATGTAAGGGGATAAAGAACGCACAGTATTCAGAATAACGGGGTGGTGGTATGTCGTGTACTCCTCTGGTGTTGAGAATTGAGCCCTGAAAGAGTTACAAATTGACCCCCACAAAGCCAGGCACCTCCTCACTCGACAACATCAGGGAGCCCCCAGCCCTGTGCCTTCTCATTTCTTTGTTAGGGCTAACACCTGACAACAACCAGCATTTCTCTAGAGCGATGGCCACCTTTTTGGACATGTGTTCTGCCACTGAGGGAGAGATTGGCCACTCAGCAGAGCTTCTGCCTAAAGAAGCATATAGGCTGGCCAAGAGCCAGCAGGCGGGCACAGTGTCCTAACACCCAAGCCTGCCAGGGCTTGGTAAGGGAAGGGTACCAACAAGGCCTGGTGGATGTCAGAGGCACACCGTGGCCTGCATCCCGTGGTGGTGGACGCTGGGCCACCCAGAGCCCCTTCATTGAAGGACTTGTTCCCACCAATGCTGGGAGTGCTGTCAGCAGGCAGCCTTCAGCGTCAGCCCCTTCAGAGACCTGCTGGCCTGAGATCACGCCCATCCTGTTGCAGCCCACACCCAGTGACAGGTCTATGCGGGAGGATAAGACCTGACCATCCTGGCCCAACTTGGGACAATTTCAGGTCCAGAGCTCCCTCGGGCTGGCTGAGGTTGGCAGGGGCTCCTGTCATCTGCATCGAAGCTCCACTTCTCCTCTACCCGCTTGTGCTTCATCATCCTCTGTCTCCTCACAGGGGTCGATCCCAAGCTGAACGCCAGAATAAACACCCTGAGCACTAAACCCTGATCCACAACCCAATCTATGACACAAAGATAATTTTTCCCACCTGAGATGTGTGTGTTGGGGGAGGGGGAGATACATAGTCAAATGATGGAGAAAGTTTAAAGGTTCTTTTCAAGGATATCTCTTTTTTTTGTAAGAAAATTTAGATATGTGGGACCAATTTAAGGATGGTTAAAAAAAAAAAAAACCTAAGTCTGTCAGTATTTTTACTTGTTTTGTCTGGACAATAATATTCTTATTTAGTCTGTGACCACAAGGCTAATTGGTTAAAATAACCATGTGATTGTGGTCAAGTTCATAGGTTTGTCTGGGTGAGGCACAGATTCTAACAGAGTGTGTCTCTGAAACAAAGCGGATCATAGCTAAGGGCAGTCCTCCAGGGGGGTGTGATAAAGTGCAAAAGTAAACTGAGGTCTTGTTTATACATTTAAATATTAATACGAAAGGCTGGAATGTCTCAGGGCTAAGGCGAAACCCCGAAACCCTCTTAGGCCAGCTCAATCTTTAGCTTCGGGAGACCCTAAGAACAGGGAACACGCCCTCTGCTGGAAGGAAGGTAATACTGCAGCCCAGCCGAAAAACAACCAAAGCCGTTGCTGTCGATTCGATTTCGCCTCATAGCGACCCCATAGGACAGAGTAGAACTGCCCTATACGGGTTTCCGAGCAGCGCCTGGTGGATTTGAACTGCCGACATTTTTGGTTAGCAGCCGTAGCTCTTAACCACAACGCCACCACGGTTTCCGAAGCCAGCCAGGAGCACCAAAATCCAGGGATTATAGAGAGAAGCAGGGGCTCAGAATATACCTTGCAACACCACCAGTTGAGGTGATTGAGCCTGGAAACGTGTCCTTAGGAACGAGGTCAGGAGGGCAAAGGTGCACAGAGTCCTCCTGGAGTCGCTGCCAAAGCTGAACAGCCCAGCGGCCGCCACGAAGGACCCAGCCATGGCAAAGGCCCTCTGGGGGAGGGCGTGGCCAAGGGGGTCTCGGGCCAGGCAGTACCCGCTGAACCTGTGCCTAGAAGCAGCTGGCACCCCTGTGGAGTCCTGCACACACAACGCTGTAAGGCCGTGGACAAGGTCTGCACACTTCAGTTTCCTCATCTGTAAAATGAGTTTTCCATTTGCCTCAGGGTTGCTGTGATAAGTGCATATTTTAAAAAAACTAGCATTTAATACTGGGCATGAGACAAATGTCAGTTTTCTTCCTTCTTTGGTGTTTTCTGCACTGTCTGTGTATTTTTCCACCAGTTGCCATGGAGTCGGTTCAGATTCACGGCAGCCCCATGTGTGCCAGAGTAGGACTGTGCTCCATAGGGTTTTTGGTGGCTGGTTTTTCAGAAGTAGATTGTCAGAACTTTCTTCTGAGGTGCTCCTGGGGAGACTCAAACCTCCAACCTTTTGGTTAGCAGTCAAGCTCTTTAACGGTTTGCACCACCCAGGGACTCCGTGTATTGGTCAGGAATCTCTTAGCTAGGTCTCTTAGGCACAAACGGGATTGATGAGCTGGACCAGGAAGGGCTAGCATGGAACTGACCCTCAGGATGCCTGGTATCGGGGACCCAAAGCTGTCAGGCCACTGTCTCCATGGTTTGTCTCATCTACCTGTCCACAGTGGCTCTCCCTCTCCTCCCGGCTCCTGCTCCATGCAGGGAGCATGGCTCCTGGAGGCTCCAGGCACACAGTCAGGCACTTCCCTGCCCAGACTCCCCTGCTCCAGTCTGATAAACCCGGGGGGAGGACTGTGCTCAGGTCTGGGTCTCATGTTGGAAAGGCCTTCCTTGTCCAGGACTCCAGGTATCTCTCTGAGCAGCCACTCTGCCACAGTCTGAGCCCCACCCCTCCTAGCAAGGAAAGGAGGGCCCCCAAGGTAGCCTGTTGCCTCCCGGTCTCCTGCCGCAGGTGACACCGCCCTAACCTCCCTCTCCCCCACCTGAAGGTTGGCTCCCTGGCAGGTAAGGCCACCTCCCCCACAGCAACAGGCGGGGACTCCAGATCCAGCCATGTTTTGGATGGGGTCAGATGTTTGTCCAAGGTCACACAGAGCCAGAAGAGGAACCCCAGGCCACTCTTAGGCTCTGAGTCCTGCGGTGTGTCTGTCCGTTACACCTGAGCTTGTCTGTGAGTATTCTACCAACAACTAGAACTTTCCTTTGAGTGCTTTGGAAAGATCTGAGGTTTAAGTGTACTCTGCCAAGTGCATGGATTAAAAAAGATTCCTTTGCATCTCCGAATTTTAAATGTCAACTGGTGGGGAAGCAGGATTTACCTAAAAATCTACCTTTGCTACTAGCCTCCTATATTTTATTAGTACTTTTCAAAATAATCTTTGGCCCAGGAAAAATATCTCCCACAGATGGCCTCCACCACATTGAACTTGAACAGGACAAGCAAGGCCCTCTAGCAAGAGGAGACAATTAGGACTGTCCCCAGCCACAGATAGGTATGTGGAGGCAGAACAGTGCAGATTGCGCCTGGCCCCTGCAGGAGTGCTAGGCCTTGTCTCCTGGCACTCCTGGGCTTGGGCGCTTCAGCATTTGATGACCTAAAAAGAGGTCTCTGGGTAGCACAAGCAATTTGCACTTGGCTACTAACAGAAAGGCTAGGAGTTCAAACTCGCCCAATGGTGCTGTGGAAGAAAGGCCTGGCGTTCTGCTTCTGTGAAGATTACAGCCAAGAAAACCCTATGGAGCAGTTCTAGTCTGTAACCCATGGGATCACCATGAGTCGGAATTGACTCAACAGCCACGGTTTAGTTTTTTGGTTTATGGTCAAACAAATGAGCTGGGGAAGGGGGGCATTCTAAGAACAAGGCCTACACTCCCCACTTCCCTCACCCAGGGGTGGCCTGGCCTGGCCCTGGCGGAGGTGGCGGTCAAAGCGCAAACGCCCAGGGAAGGCGCAGGAGTGGAGGAGGGAAGCAGGGACCGCGCAGAGTGGCGTGAGCAGGGCCCACTGTCCCCTCCCTCAAGGAGAGCAGCCAAACCCACAGATTTCCTAGGCAAGTCGAGGGGCTGCGGGTGAAAAGACCCAGCGCTGCCACCTGCTCCTTGTCATCTAAGCAGGAATCCAGGTTGGGGCCTGGGAGAAAATGAGCCTGGGACAGGAACCCGGGCAGTCAGATGGAGCGAGGTGAACAAAGGCGTCTTTTCTGGGAGACAAGTCCCAGCTGCTGGGCGCGCGGAGGCCACGATGGGGCCTTCTCTGGACACCGGCACAGCCCGCGGCCCGACGGCAAAGTGGGGTGTCTGGGCAGCATGAGCCTGGCGGCGCCGTTTCCACCTTTGGGGCCGGTGCCTTCCGTCGGAGGGAAAGCAGCTTAGGGGCCCGGGCTGCAGCTTGGGGCGCGACACGGGGCACCACGGACGCGGCGGCAGGGACCCTGCAGGCCCGCGAGGCCTCCGCCGGGGTCTCCTCCACCCACCGTCCTGCCCCGGCCCCGCCCTGCCGTCTCCATGGCGACAGTGACCTAAACACTGGGGTGGAGAGGGAGAGCGGGAGTTGGCGCCGTTGCTACCCAACGGCCCGGTGACGTCAGGCCATTGAGTTTGGTTCCCAAGGTAACTGGCCGGGCAGCTGGGCCGGGAACTATTTGTGTCTGTCCCCAGAGGGCTGCAGAGCCCCAGGGTCGGCGCAGCTGAGGAAACGCTCCTGGCCCGCGGGCGGTGGGGATGGGACACAGAGGCCCTTTCAGCGCTGCGAGCAAGGGAGGCTGCTGCCCGGCAAGGGCGGGTCTGCGCCCCACTGCAGGCCTCCCTCCTCTCACTCCGCCCTGGTTCGCCCATACTCTGGCCTCGGAGCCCCAGGACCGCCGGGTGTTGTCCTATTTATGAACGCTTTCCTGGGTAAACTCCTGAAAGAAAGGAGCTTCTGTGTGGAGCAGCCCAGCCTACACTGCTACCCTCAGAGGCACACAGTAGGCGCTCAGCATGGTATCCTCATGGCACTACTGCCCGGCTGCGGAGATTCACTGCCAGGAAAGCTAGCCCGGCCGTCTGTCACAGGACAGCCCCTCCAGCACTCAGAGCCCTGTCCAAGCAACACCATACCTGTCCTTGGTGGCCTGCTGAGCAGAACCGGCTACTTGATTTGTGCAAAATGAAAATATGAGGCTCCTTGTTCAAAAATTATTGAGGGTCAGTGTAGGAAACAGGCGCCCCCCCAACCCTGCCCACCGACAGCAAACTGTGAGTGAGTGAGAGCTGAGGTAAGCGGCATCAGTCACTAAGGAAAAAGGATAAGATTTGAATCTGGAGTAAACAAGACAAGATGGGGCAGAAAGACCATGAAGGTGCAAAGACAAAGCACTGACCTAGATTTGGGCGTGGGAGCCAGCCTAGGCCTGCCTCAGGGGCCCCTCAGGGACTCAGGGCCCAGGGACTGGACCTGGGACTTAGGCAATGCAGTCTACCCAGGCCTCCCCAAGCTCCTCCCTTCTCACGGCACCCTGTCACCACAGGGTAACATCTAGGCCCCTCACTCTACCACCACCACCTCCCCCCAGCCACACGGATCAGGCTGGATGGACCCCGGACACAGACCACTGGGCCCAGGCCTCAGAGGATGGGCTAAGCACAACATCCAGGCCAGCTGTCTGCCCAGGAACCAGGGCACGTTCTACCCATCTGGCCTGAAGAGAGACATCTGCCCCACCCCTTTAACTCCATCGTCTCTCATCAGAGCTCTGCGGCCCCCATCTGACAGGTCACAAGAGCGCAGGAGGCGTCTGGCATTTCCTTTCTGGCTGACTTTCTTGGGCGGTGAATCTTCACGGCCGAATCTGCAGTGGAGAAAAGCCTCCCTCTCCTCCCCTCTGGGAGGAGCAGGCACTGTGATCCCTGTTTCACACACAAGCACATTGATGCTCAGGGGTTACAGGACCTTTCCAAGGATGCACCTGGGCCCACCTCCCAGCCATATTCTTGATCCCAGGTGATTCCTCTGGAACCTGCTCTGGGCCCAGGACCAGCCATATAATTTGGGTGCCCATAGCAAAGAGAAAATACAAGTCCCCTTGTTCAACAATTATTAACCATTTCAAGATGGCAGCAGCTGAACATTACACCAAGTCCAGGACCCTATGTGACAGTACAAGTCACACCCTCATGAAGTCGACCAGCTGGTACTGGACACCAACTGTTTTCTGGATACAATTAATCGCTTTCCTCTCTCAGGGCCTCTCCCCACACTGCTACTGGCCGCTTCCTGGGCATGGCCCAGACCTCCTAATCACCACAGTCTTGGCATCCAGGGGGTCCCCAGAGAAGCACCAAACATCACCTGGTGGAGGGAGGGGGGCAGTGCTTTCCCATCAAAGGATCAAAACCAGAACACGTCCATTAAAAAACAAAAAACAGTGCTATCCACTTTGGTGAAAAGTATGGGACATCCAAAATCCACATCTCACTACTCTCATCTGTCAGAAAATATTTATTGGTCTAATAATAATTCCGTAAGTATGGGACAACAGTTACCACTGAAGAAGACTTCCTGAAGCCTAAGATAAAGTTTTTAGTGAATTTCTCTGTAATTAAGTGGGAGCAAAGAAGTCTTGTGTGACAGAATTTGTCCTTCATGGAAATATTTGGCTTCATTCATAAAAAGGTATACCCATACCCGTTTTAGCCTTCACCTTTAATTTCCTTCCCCTGTATGCCTTCTACAGATATGGGGCACGTGGATCTATGGAAGCCATCTTATAATACCATAGCCACAAGTACCTAGAGATGCCAGCCCTAATACAGTACAACCACTGAACAAATAACATCAGCTGCCTGCTCTGGGCCTCTTAATGTGAAACCCGAAACGAGATGGATTGACACAACAGCCGTAACAATGGACTCAGACATACCAAAGATCATGAAGACGGTACAGGACTGGGCAACATTTTGTTCTGTTAAAACATAAGGTCACTGTGAGTCAGTCAACTTAACAGTAACTAACAACAACAATAAATCACCACTTTTTTTTTTTTAAAAAGTTGCCATCAAGTCGATTACAACTTAAGGCAGCCCCATGTGTAACAGAGTAGAACTGCTCCATAGGCTTTTCCTGGCTGAAATCTTTACCGAAGCAGATCGCCAGGCCTTTCTTCTGGGGGCACAGCTGGTTGGGTTCAAACCACCAACCTTTATGTTAGATGGTGAGTGCAAACCGCTTGCACCACCCAGACACGGTCCTAGGCAATTTGCTGTCTGTTTTCAGCTGAAGAATTCTTGCTCTTGAGGAAAACAGAAGGGCTATCTACGTGAGCTGATAAAATAGGAAGCATAGCAGCTGATGATGAGAATTTGGCACTGGTCAAAATGAAAGCAAAATATAAGCACAAACCTCCAGGACATGTTTGCGGCCTCTGAAGATTACATTTTGCCCATGATTCATCTCTCTGCCCTTCTGCCCGATGTCAGGCCACGCAAGCTTTCTTTCTGAGGTCCCTGCATTGCCCTGCCCCCTCTTCCAGGCTTATCTGAACCCTACTGTCTGTCAAAGTGAGTCCACGTGTAGGGCACTGGACTGAAGGTGTTACCCCCTAGTGCTGGGAGTGCTGGTCACGGACAAGATGACCCTCAGCTATCGGCCCTCTCTGGAGATGGCCTCCACGGAAGAAAATGCCCCGCCCAAGGTCTTGTCTTCTCCTGAGTACATCCAATGACTGATGAACGTGGGTGTAGTAAGGTCCAACTTCCCCCAACTGGGGACAGTGATAAAGTCCACCCCTGCTCTAGAGCTCCCCCTGGGGGCAGTGAGTCCTTCCCTGCAAGGAAGCCCAGCTTCTCCCTCTACCCATACCTGCTGCCTTCCAGTCCCTTCCATGGGCGGGGGCCCCAGGAGTGCTCACTGTCTGCTGCTTAGAGTTGGAGGCCAGCCCTCGAACTTGTTTAGATCCCACACTGCCTGGTACTGAGTAGGTGCTCAATACACATTTACGGATGGACCGGCTGATGTTTCTGTCTCTGTGACGATCGCCTAGGATCCTGCTTCTCAAAGTGTGTCCCTCAGACCAGCCTCAGCACCAGCCTAAGCACCAGCTGGGAGCTTGGAGTGAACGCAGAATCCCAGACCCTACCCCAGACCTACTGAATCAGAATCTGAAAATTAACAAGGTCCCCAGGTAATTCTGTTGCTCAGTAAAGTCTGAGAAGCACTTCTAGACGGCAGAATAACTTGAGGGCCTCAGAGAAAACAGTCATGGACAGCAGGAAGCCGGGAGGCTCACAGGAGAGGCAGCCCTTGAGCCCAGCTGAGCTGGAGAAGGATTTGGGGTGGGGGGGACACATTCCAGGCTAAGAGAAGGGCTAGCGCAGGTGTGAGAGTGGGGGGCCAGTGTTCTCAAGGGTGGCCCCAGGCCCAGCTGGATGAGGAGGTGGAGATGGCAAGAAAGACATGAGATACTTTGGTGAGCAGCATCTGGAGTCTTAAAAGACTGTGAGCAGCCATTTAAGATACAACTACTGGTCTCTTTCCATCCAGAGCAAAAGAGAGTGAAGAAAACCAAAGACTCAAGGGAGCAAAAAGTCGAAAGAACTAGTGGACCACAGGAACCACAGCCTCCACTAGCCTGAGACCAGAAGAACTAGATGGTTCCCTGGCTACCACTATGGACCGCTTTGACCAGGATCACAATAGGAGGTCCCGGTTAGAGTGGGGGAAAAATGTAGAAGAAAACTCAAATTCTTAAAAAAGACCAGACTGACTTGTCCAATAGAGACTGGAGGACCTCTCGAGACTATGGCCCTTAGACACCCTTCTAACTTGGAACTGAAGCCACTCCTGGAGATAACCTTTTACCCAAATAATAGACCAAAACCAAACCAAACCCACTGCCATGGAGTTGATTCCGGCTCATAGCCACCCTATAGAACAGAGTAGAACTGCCCTCATAGGGTTTCCAAGGCCGTAAATCTTTACAGAAGCAGACTGCCACCTCTTTCTCCCAGAGTGGCTTGTGGGTTCGAACCGCTGACCTTTCTGTTAGCAGCCAAGCGCTTAACCACTGTGCCACCAGGGCTCCTTAAATAATAGACAGGCCTATAAAATTAATAATAACACCCATGAGGAACGTGCTCCTTAGAACAAGCATGTATCTGAGATGAAAAGGGCAACATCTGCCCAAAAGCAAAGATATGAAGCCAGGAAGGGGCAGGAAAACTGGACGAATGGAAACGGGGAACTCAGGGTGGTAATGGGGAGAGTGCTGACACATTGCAGGGACTGCAACCAATGTCACGGAACAAGTTGTATATAAATTACAAAAAAACCAAACCCATTGCCATCGAGTCTATTCCGATTCGTATATAGATTATTGATTGGGAAACAGATTTGCTCTGTAAACCTTCACCTAAAAAAAAAAAAAAAAATTAAAGCACAGTAAAATGTTCAAAAAAAAAAAAAAAAAAGACAGAAGGTCCCAGTAGGGAGTATCCCTGAAACAGTTAACACCAGACTTCAGAGGCTGCGTGACTCTGAATCCTGACTTTACTTCCCACTAGCTGAGAGAGCTTGGGCAAGTTACTTAACCTCTCAGCTCATTTTCTCCTCTACAAAACAAAAAAGGGGGGAAGAATAAAGGGGTATAAAGGCTTCTGAGAGGAAGAGTGTTGTGGCCTGTGTTCTAGGAAGATAAACCCGGTGCTGGCACATGGGGTGAACGGGAGCCAGAGGCTGCAGGCAGGTGGGAGGTTATTGTTGTAATGGGACCAAGAGACACTGAGGGGCATCTCAACAGAGGAGGGAAGCTGCTGTCCTCAGAGCTGAAGGAGGCAGGGATCAAGATAGCTGTACATTATGAGTGGGTCCCAGGGACCCAGGGAGGGGCAGTCTGAGGGGGAGGGGGGCCAAGTGGGGTAGAAGTTGAGGAGACAACAGGGAGGGGAGATCTGGGACACAAGGGAAGGGTCAGGACAGAGGCAGAGAGGAGACATTCAGCCACAGAGGGGTTGATGGGCACCACAGAGTGGGTGAGATCTCCTGGAGAAAATACAGCAGGAGCCAGGGAAGGAGGTGGGCAGGCGGGAGGTGAGCTGGGAGGTGAGCCTGGGGCACACAGTGTGCCTCTTTCGGGAGTCTCCCTTAAAAGGGGCAATATCCGCAAGTCGGAGCCCTGGTGGTGCAGTGGTTAAGAGCTATGCCTGCTAACCAAAAGGTCGGCAGTTCAATTCACCAGCTGCTCCTTGGAAACCCTATGGGGCAGTTCTACTCTGTCCTACAGGGTCGCTAATGAGTCGAATTGACTCAACGGCAATGGGTTTGTTTTTTTTTTGTTGTTGTTTTTGGATCCCCAAGTGGCTGAGGTGACTCACTTCTCTCATGGAGGAGGTGGGATCAGTAATAAAGCTTATTGGGCACTTCGCATGCGCTAGGCACTGGCTTCAAGACCCTAGACGTGCATTAACCGATTTAGTCTTCACAGCACTGTTGTTGCCGGGTGTTGTCTAGCCGACTCTGACTCATAGCAACCACTTGTGACAGAGTGGAACTGCCCCATAGGATTTCCTAGTCCATAATCTTTAAAGAAGCGGACAGCCAGGTCTTTATCCCGCAGAGCCGCTGGGTAGGTTCAAACTACCCGCCTTTCAGTGAGCAGCCAAGCACTTAACTGTTGCGCCACCAGGGCTCCTGTAAGTTGGTACTATTACAATCACCATCCTTTATTGCGGATGGAGAAGCCAGTGAGGCGGAAGTTACTCCAGCATACTCAGCAGGTACGCATCAATTTGGCTGTACCAGGTGTTAATAGCAGGGTCTGTTCTGATTGGCTGCTGCCTGTTGCTACTAGTTATTAAATGTTTTGAACATCACCCCTGGATACAAAGCCGGTTGGAGGAGGCAGGATCCCAGCCAGGCCTGTGGGTGCTCTGGGCCATGACTCTCTATCTACCTAGCACTGTCACCACCCAGTAGTGACAAGTAAGGTGTCAAAAAAAAACAAAACACCAAGCCCAGTGCCATCAAGTCAATTCCAACTCACAGAGACCCTATAGGACAGAGTAGGACTGCCCCATAGAGTTCCCAAGGAGCCCTGGTGGATTCGAACTGCCGGCCCTTTGGTTAGCAGCCATAGCACTTAACCACTACGCCACCAGGATTTCCAAGGTGTCAATGCGCTTTGTAAACTATGTTGCTGTTGTTAGTTCCATTGAGTCGATTCCAACTTATGGCCACACGCCATGTGTTATGGGGTAGAACTGCTCCTAATCTCTTAAAGGAAGGAGATCACCAGGCCTTTCTTCTGCTGTGCCACTGCATGGGTTTGAGCCATCAACTTTTAGGTTAGCAGTAGAGCCCAAAACATTTGTGCCACCCGGGGACCTCTTTAAACTATGAAGCTGAGTATAAATGCCGAGTGTGTTGATCCCTGACCTCTGGGACAGGCGTGAGAAAGGCCTGTGGAAGCCAGAGAAGCTGGGCCTCAGGAGAGCAGAAGCCGGGTTTCCCCAGTGAAGGGAAAAGGTGGACAATGTGCAGAGACACTGCTGTGGGGAAGAAGCATTCTCTCTGTTTGCTCCAGGGGAGAAACCAAGTCAGAAGGAAAGGCTTCCCTGAAAGGGGCCCCACAGTCGGTCCCTGGGTGGCTCCAACATGCCAGTCGCCGTCTGGCAGCCGTCTGGCATGAACCCGGTTAAACCAGGTTAGCCCGGGGTAGGTCTTCAGGACCGCCCAGGCCCGCCTGCACCCAGCCACCAGGTGGCGCTGGCCTCCCAGTCTTCCTCCCCCGACCCCCCATCCCACCTGACCACAGGAAACCAGGACTTGGAAGGGGCGCTGGTGTGCTAGGCCTGGAGAAGTGGAAAAGAGATTTGCCCAGTCAAGGTGGGTCCGTCCCTGCCCTTTAGGAAGGAAGGCAGGGTGGAAGGGGGACTCACCCCCGTTCAATCGCAAACACGCTCCTGTGGAGGAACTTTTGTGCCCATTATACAGATGAGGAAACTGAGGTCCAAGCAGGAGGCTAGGGAGATGAAGCGCCGGGTCATTTGATTCTAAGGTCAGTTCCCAAGGGGACCACAAATAGATGCCAGTTCAGCTGACCTCATCTCTGGTGCCCCTGCCTCCGTTGACCCCATATTCTGGGCGGTGGCCAGAATCTCCACCACAGCTTTATTTCCCGCAGAGTTCCGGCAACAACTTCAGCAGCCAAGACCTCATAAAGGCCGCCTTTCCTTGAACCTTTTTAAAAACGTGGGCCCCTGACTCATTGCCGTCAGGCCCCCGGTGACACCAACTGCCACCCCAAGCCGGCAGTGCCCCCACCTTCGCCCCTTCCCCGCCCCCCCCCCACCCCGCTCCTCAGGGCCAGGTCTGCCCCTCCGCCTCCGGGCAGACCCGAACTCCCATCGACATCCTGATCTTTCTTTTCCCCCCACCCAGGGTCCCCCTCTGACGCCCCAAGGTAGGCAGCAGCACAAACAAGGGGCCATTTGAACCAGGAAAAAACTGGTTGGGACTAAACCAGGCGCCAAGGCTTTCTTTCAGCTTCCACTAATTCCTTTTATGGCCTCTGGGCCCAGTTCCTCCTTCATAAAAAGTCACAACCGAAGGAGGCCTCAGGAGTTACTGGGTCCAACTTGCGCCAACACTTTTCTATAGAAAGAACGCCTCCCCACCTCTGGCCAAGTTCACAAGACCCGGCTAAGGCGGGCAGCGCCGTTCAAAAGAGGGAAACTCAAGCCCTGGGGCGGGACGTGGGCAAGCCTTGTCCCCCCCCCCCCCCGCCCCGGTCCTCCCAGGCCCAGGCCCAGCACCTGTAAGATGTGGGCGGGCCAACCCACGTCTTCTTCTAACCACCCCCCGCCCCCAAGCTCCTGAAATTTTGTCTCAACCCAGGGACCCATCCCTAGCGGGTATCGGTTTCAGGCCACCTCGATCGCACCCTCTCCTTCCCTCTCCGCTGGGAGCTGTGGGCAGCTCGCGTTTCTGGGCACACGTGCGTGTAAGTGACCAAGTGTGCCGGCTCTGCGCCCCTTAAGTGCGGCCGCGTTTGTGCGCGCTCCGCCAGGTGGCCGTGTGCACGCTGCCGCGTGTGCCCAGCGTGTCCTGTCTGGGGCCGCCCGCCACGCGCGTCCATGTACCCGAGGTGCGCACTGCGGGCACCCGGAGCGTGGGGGCTACTCGCCTGGGTCCTCCGGGACAAGCCCCCCGCTTCCGTCTCCGCATTGTTGGATCCCCGCCCCCCCACCACCATCCGCCAGGCGCTCGCGGGGCGGTTGCCGAAAGCAGCCCCGCCCGGGCCGGCCAACGAGGGTGGCACGGCCCCGGCGTGCGCTCCTTCCCTCCCCGGCCCGCCCTGGCGCCCTGATGGGTTTTTCCATGACTGCATCCGGCCCCGGGCCGCCTTTGTTCCCGTCGTCCCGGCAGTGCCTGCGAGCGGCCCGCCTCTCCTGCGCGCCGGGGTTTTTCCAGGACTCAACCAGAGCATGGCTAGCCGCCTCCCCGCCCCCGGCCGCCCGCGCTCCGGCCTGCCCCGAGCCCCCGGGGAAGCCGAGCCCTTTCCTGACGCCTTGCTCAGTCCCCGCCATCAGGGCTCGTAGCGTCGAGCCCCACACTTGGGCGCAAAGTTGACCATCTCTCCCGCCCACCCGCCGCGGCGTTTCGCGAGCTTCTGCCCGCAGTCCCACCCTGGGGGTGCACATCTGGGGGACAGGGGTCGGGCCAGTGCGGGATTTGCGGAGCAGGAACTGGGAGGAGGGGAACATCTGCCTCAGACTAGGGAAGGACCTTAAATTCTCATCAAGGGGCAGGCGGCGCAGCCGGGCTGGGTTACCACAGCGTGTACATGGCAGCGTGCGAGCAGCCCCCGGCCAGAGCCCGCTCCCACCGATCTAGGAAAATGGGCCCACATACAGACAGAAAGTGCCAGAGCCAGGGGCCCCCCCCGCACCATCGGAAAGTAGGGGGGAGAGGCAGGCAGAAAAAGGACAGTGGGGGAAGGACAGCACAAAAGGAATGTTCCAGAAAGTGGGGCAGGGCCGGGGCCCTCGGACCCCCATTGCCCTGCGGGGACTGTGTGTCCAGGGGCGCGAGTTGTCGGCCCGGAGCTGCTGCGTTCACTTTGCGTGGGTCTCCCACCATCGCTCGTCAGGGGAACCTCCCAACTGTTACCCAGCCTTGTTGGCGGGAAAAGTTTGCTTCCCAGTGAGCCCCTCTAAATTCTACAAGAGAAGCCAGAATGGCAGGGTGGCCGCCAGGCCTGGGTCCCTGGGGGTGGGGACGACTGAGCAGAGGAGGGGGGCCTGGATTAAGGGCGTCTCGGGCTCTGTGGGGCTTTTGAAATCGCGGGCAGGCCTCCTTCCCACAGCCCCACAGGAAGCGGCGCTCAGATGGCTGAAGATCTGAGCAGGTGGGAGAATGGCCGGTCTGGGAGCCCCCTGTCTGCTCCAGGGTTCCCGCACACTCGCCCCACAGAAGCTCAGAGCTTTCTTTCTGTGAGGGGTGGGCGTGGGGGGAACGCCCCCTCACCTCTGAGTGCCAGCTCCTCCTTTCCTCTCTCCCAGGTAGATTATCTTACTTCCTAGGCAGTACTGGGGGAGCTAGCTGGCTGCTCGGGAAAGGCCCTTCCCCAGTGCCAGCTTGGCCTGTCTCAGGTGAATGCCGTGTCGCGGCCCCCTCCCCTCTCTCGGTCCTCTCCGCTCTCAGAAGCAGGAGATAGGCCCCGCCCACCGGCTCCCCTGCCATCCCGGGCGGGCGGGGAAGTCTCGGTCCCACGCTGGGCTCCCTCGTCACACAGTGGGGCCAGCCCGGATGCCCCTTTGCCCTTGTGCAGGCCATGGGAGGTTCTAGAAGCTGAGGCAGAGCCCCAGCCCGGCCCCTCCCATAAGAACTTTCACTTCCCCCACACTCCGTGTGCACAGCTTGTCACCCAGTGCTGCCACCTAGTGCTGACGGGTACAATCAGATAAGGAGCGCCTCCTTAAAACCCATTGCGGTGGAGTGATTCCGACTCCTAGCGACCCTATAGAATAGAGTAGAACTGCCCCATAGAGTTTCCAAGGAGGGCCTGGCGGATTTGAACTGCCGACCCTTTGGTTAGCAGCCGTAGCACTTAACCACTATGCCACCAGGGTTTCCAAGGGTCCCCTAGACCCACCTAAAAATATTGGGGTGAGGGTGACCATAAGCAGGGTGCAACACAGTTCCAAAAATGATAGCATTCTGGCTTCTTTCTTCGCCCCACCCCCTGCAAGGGCGTGCGAGTCCAAGTTTAGGATCTAGTCAATACAGACGATTCAAATGGTAAACCGGCTCATTTCTACCAGTCCTCCCTAGCCAGGCTGGACCTCGGAGAAAATCTGCTGGCTATGCAGGGCTGCCTAGGGTCACGGCGTGGTTCCCAGAAGGAGGCAAACGTGGAAGTTTCTGCTGGCTCCGAGAGATGAGGTCCTTCCTGATCGCTGTTCGGTGGTGCTCCGTTGTCTTCTCCTCCACCCCTTACCCTTCTATCAACATATTCTTGCTCAAGCTGAGACTCTAAGTCCCTGGCCTTAATCACCGCTCCTCCCCATCTGCCCCCACCCACTCAACACACTCCAGAACTTCCGTTGGGGTGTTTCTCCTCCCTCTAAATGAAGAGGGGTCAGGAGAGCAGAAACAAAGAGAGGCTTTGACCTTGTTGTTAGCTGCCCTCAAGTCAATTCTGACTCCTGGTGAATCCACATCCACGTGTGCAAAGCAGAACTGCTCCACAGGATTTTCAAGGCAGTAATCTTTCAGAAGCAGATCCCTCTGGGTAGGTTCCAACCACCAGCCTTTTCGACTAGAAGTCGTGCACTTAGCCGTTCGCGCCATCCAGGGCCTCCTCCTTTGACCTGGATGGGTTCCCAAAGTGGGATGACAACTTCCAGTCATGATAATAGATGCTTCTTTAGTATTTGCCATGGTGTTGTCAATAGCCTTTTACGCGTGTGAAAGCTAGAGGATGAATAAAGAAGACTAAAGAACTGATGCCTTTAAATTGTGAGGTTGGAGAATATTGAATATGCCATGGACTTCCAATATTTTTTTTTTTTTTTTTCCAAAAGAACGAACAAATCTGTCTTGGAAGAAGTACAACCAGAATGTTCCTTAGAAGCAAGGATGGCGAGATTATGTCTCACATACTTTGGACATGTTATCAGGAGGGATTTAGCCCCTGGAGAAGGACACATGCTTGGTAGAGGGTCATTGAAAAAGAGGAAGCTCCTCAATGAGATGTATTGACATAGTGGCTGCAACAGTGGGTTCAAGCATAGCAATAATTGTGAGGATGTTGCAGGACTGGGCAGTGTTTCATTCTGTTGTGCACAGGGTTGCTATGAGTCAGAATTGACTCAAAAGGACCTAACAACAACAGCTACCCGAAAGGTTGTCAGTCTGAACCACCTAGCACCTCTGCAGAAAAAAAGGCCTGGTGATCTGCTTCCATAAAGATTACTGTGCAGAAAACCCTATGGAACAGTTCTACCCTGTAACACATGAGGTCGCCATGAGTCAGGGATGACTCGCCAGCAGCTGAAAACACAACAGGCTCCTTATATAGATTCATCCATTTAGCCCACATAACAACCCTGGGAGGTAGGTACCATCCCATTTTATAGATGACGAAACTGAGGCACGAGAGGTTAAACAGCTTGTCCAACATCTCAGCCAGTAAGTGGCCAAGCTCAATGCCAACCCAGACAGCCTGGGTCCAGAGCCTGCTTTTATATTGTGCTAGTGAAAGTTTGCAGTAGCAAAATCAGGAGAAAACGCTCATTTACATAGCTTATCTGTAACGCAGGGAAAGAACAATGGGTGTTGGTGTTTAAGAGACATTTTTCTAGGGAAGAGTCACATTCATAAATGTGATGCCTGACCCAGTTCCTACCAGTTCCTACTCTGTGGCTGTCACAGTCGTTTAACGGTTTTTTGTTTTTGTATTTTTTTAATTATAACCGTCAACTCAGAAAGTTATGACAATCAGATAATCACATTGCTGGTAGAAACTCCAAATACTTCCCGCTGTAAGGTGACTCTACCCTTTCTCCAGATTCCTATTTATTGACTTGCTTGTATGTGTCCAGCACTGTAGTAGATGCTGGGACGGGGGGAGCACTTTTAGCTCACTTTACTGTCTTCCTGGGGAGACAATGTGTACACCCATGTACGGTGGTGCCTTTCATTGCCAAAAGGAGTAGCTCAGTTAACCATCAGCTAATATTTGATGAGGACCTGTGGGGGACAGACTGTAATGTGGCCCACATGATCCTGACTCCTGGTGTTCATGCCCTTGTGTAATTTCCCCTGGAGTGTGAGCGGGGCCTGTGACTTACTTCTAACCAATAGAATATGGTACGTAATTATGTTACATAAGATGGTAATGACCGTCTTGCTAGAATACCTCCTCCCTTGCTGGCTTTGGCGAAGCCACCATGTTGTGAGCTGCCATGCTGGAAGAGGCCACATGGCAAGGAGCTGAGGGTAGCCTCCTGCCAACAGCCAGCAAGGACCTGAGGCCCTTAGTCTGACAACCTGCAAGGAACTGAATTCTGCCAGCAACTACATGTACTTGGAAGCAGCTCCTTCCCCAGTCGAGCCTCAGATCAGAGCCCAATCCTGGCCAACACCTTGACTGAAGACTTGCAGAGAACCCAGCTAAGCTGTGCCCAGACTGCTGACCCACAGAAACTGTAAGATAATAAATCTGTGTTGTTTTAGACTGCTAAGTTTGTGGTATTATTGTTACAAAACAACAGAGAACTAATACAAGATATATTAGGTGGAAAGTCCTGCATGGGGCTGTTAGGGGATTCACAAAAGAAAACAAGGGACCCAGCACTTTAGGAGCTTCCCAGCAGCCAGAGTGAGAAAGGAAACAGCACGGTTTCACTATTTGGCAAAAACAAGTAATTTTTTCTAAAGAGGCAACCTGACTGCTGATTTCAAGGAGAATTTGTCATATGGACAATAAAACCGTCTTCAGCAGCAGGTTGGTGAATATTAAAAATAAAATTCTTTATTGGTTTTTCGTATGTTAACCTTCGATAAGAAGTCAAGTGCCTATTATTAAATCCACATAAGTCATCAGCCACTCCTCCCCAGCTGTCCCTCCCACAAAAGTCCCATTGTTGTTATTGTTGCTGAGTGCCATCAAGTTGATTGGGATTCCTAGTGACCCTATAGGACAGAGCAGAACTGTCCCAGAAGGCTTCCTAGGCTGTAATGTTTACAGAACTGATCACCTGGTCTTTTCTTGCGTGGAGCCGCTGGTGAGTTCAAATCACCAACCTTTCGGTTAGCAGCTGAATGCTTACCCATTGCACCACCATGGCTCCTACACACATCCCTAAGTCCTGTATATTCCATTTTCACAAGACCCTGAAGATCCACCCCTTTTGATACTTTCACAAGCTCTCCGTTTTCTACAGAATCAAGTCCAGGCTCCTAGGCCCTGTCCAGGTTCCCAAAGGGGTGCCGCAGGGCAGCTGGGGTCAGGTCAGCCAGTGGATTCGAGGCCTGGGAGGCATCCAGGGATGCCGAAATCAAGAGAGCCAAACGGAGGGACAAAGAGGGCTGCCTGCATAGGGCAGCCAAGCAAAAGGGGTGAGAAACAGGTTTGTAAAACTGGGCTGGGGATCAGGATTGGGGCTTAGGCTAAGAAGCAGAGCAGTGGGGTGTGGGTGACAGGCAGGATTCCTGGGCAGATTTGGGGAAGTTTCTAGTAATCTCTGGGTGATGCAAATAGTGAACGAGTTAGGCTGCTAACCTGAAGGGTGATGGTTCAAGTCCACTCAGAGCCGCCTTGGAAGAAAAGCTTGGTGATCTACTTCTGAAAAATCAGCCACCGAGAACCCTGTGGAGCACAGTTCTCTTCTGACACACATGGAGTCACCATGAGTCAGAATCGACTCGACGGCAATAGTTTTTTTTTTCCCCTTGGGAGATAGCACAGGTGCCTGGAGAGTCTTTACTGTGCCAGTCAGAGTGTGGAGTGTGTGGGGCCCAGACCCTCCTGTAGTTTTTGATCCCTTCCCATCCTGCCTGACTTCCCCCCGACCTCTATGCCATGCCCTCCTGCCTCGCTGCCCTCCTCCAGGGCTGCTCTTCTCACGCATTAAACTCACCGCCGTCGAGCCGATTCTGACTCATAGAGACCCTACTGGACAGGATAGAACTGCCCCATAGGGTTTCCAAGGCTGTAATCTTTATGGAAGCAGACTGCCACATCTTTCTCCCATGGAGTGGCTGGTGGGTTCGAACCGCCAACCTTTTGGTTAGCCAAGGGCTTAGCCACTGTGCTGCCAGGGCCCCTTTCTCTTCCATTGAACTCCTCCAACTCAAGATCCAGCTCGGATCTGCCGCTTCCTCTGCAAAGCCTTCTTAATTCCCCAGGCAGAATTAACTGCTTCCTCCTTCTCTCCCACGTCTTATCAAAGCCACTGTTCAGCCTTATTCACTTCTCACTAATTTTTCATGGAGCATCTGCTAAGTGCTAGGCCTCCTGTTAGAAGCAAGAGGCTCGGTCATAAATACAGCACAGGGCTGTCCTTGAGAGCTGCAACCTCGTGGTGGCAACACAGTCCTGGGCCTGTCCTCTCCTCCAGGTAGGGCCAAAATAATTCTGAACCAAACCCACTGCCGTCAAGTCGATTTGACTCATGGCGTCCCCATGTGTTACAGAGTGGAACAGCTCCATAGGACTTTTTTGGGCTGTAATGTTAACGCAAGCAGATCTCGGGCCTTTCTTCCACGGTACCTCTGGGTGGGTTAGAACCACCACCCTTTAGGTTAGTAGCGGAGTGCAAACCAGTTGTGCCACCCAGGGACCTCCACATAGGGCCAGGTCCTGTCTTGTCGTCAGCTTTGCATCCTCAGAGCTCAGAACAACACACAACAGCCACGAGCCTCTGTGTCTGTTAAATGAATGATGGAGGCTGAGCAGACCTTCTGATCCCCTCAAGATGAACTGCCAGCTTCCTGGCAGGCTTTCGGGGATAAGATAGCTGTAAAGTATGCCCCCAAGTAGCTACAGTCTGCTGGATATTATGACTTAAGTCACGTCCACGTGAGCACCACATTCAGCCCGAACATCAGGGGAAACAGACTCCGTCGGCCTGTCATTGGTATGAGGCTCTTTGGGCCAACAGTAATGAATCAATAGGAGTGGTAGCATGTTAAGGTTGTTCCTGGTTTATCACAGTCACATCTCCACAGCATGAAGGCTAGGGAGTGTCCCAGGCCACTGAGATGAGATTTACGCATTCAATTTACCTCAAAGGTGAAGGATTTTAACAGTAAGTTGAAAAAAAAGGGGGGTCAGGACATGGCCCCATTAGTCCTTGTTGCTCACCCCCCACCCTCCAGGGATTTATAAGATGGAGTACTCAATTCCCTTGTAACTAACGGCAGCCAGCCCCCCCTTGACGAGATTTCCAGGAGTGCTGCCCGCATGGCAGGTGGAGTTTGGAAATATCTGATGGCCCTGGAGGGTGCAGACAGTAGCATTTGGCTGTTGCCATGGGGAGCAGCCCTCCCTGACCTCCCACTGCAACGCCCCTCCCCCCCAAACCCAACCAGCCTAGGCAAAGGTTATGGTCGTTTGTATTCCACTTTCATGGTGCGCACCTTCCCCAAGCATCCTGGCCCCCCAAGTGGGAAAGGGTAGGGTGCTGCCCCCTGGTTCCACGTGTGGGGACCTGACTTGCACAGGGCTGTATCCCAGACCCTGCCATGGCCCATTCCTGCACTTGGGGCCTCAGTTATGTCTGCTTAGAATTTCTAAGTCCTCCTATGGGAACTGCCCTCCACCCACCCTAGACACTGAGAAGGGCCTCCGGGAGCCCTCTTTGGAGTATGACAAGGTTCCTGGAATCCACTTAGAGTTTTGCCTCATTCCCTGGAACTTGTTTACAGCAGATGGCAGCCTCTCCCTGCAGGGATTATAAGGAGCCTCTCCTCCCAGTGCTGGGGAACCTGTTCATGCTTGTTTCTTAGCTGACCGGGTTCACCTCCCTTTCATCTGGGCAGAGCTGACGCCCCCTTCCATTTTAGCTGCCAGGGAAGGGGTCTGCGGAATTGCCCTTTGTGTCAGCTGCCCCTCCCTAGATCCTCACAGTTGTTGGTGTCCTACCTTCATACCCATTTTTCTGCCCAGTCCTCGGAACCCACAAAAAGCCCAGTGCCGTCGCGGAAGCTGGTGGCTCCAATTTTGGCGTGATCTCCTAGCCAGGGACCTGGGATAATTTGGGCTTTCCCCTCAGATTTGGCGTGAGATTCTGGAAGGACTGTTGGCAGCTGCCCTCTGTGCACTCTCAGGGCCCTGCCTCTGCCCATCCCCCAACTCATTCCAAGCATGTGGTCCCCCTGGGGCCCTTATCTCTTCCTCAGCCAGAAAGCTGGGTCCCAGGCTGTTTCCAGCTGATGGTGTTGGATTCATAAACACTGCAGGCAGTCCTACTTCGTTGGAGAAAGGAATGAAGGAAGGGAAGGAGGGAGGAAAAAAGGAAGGAAGGAAGACACCAGATAAAAAACTGAAAAAGAAAAAAAAACTCCTCCTACAGACGTAGCTATTTCTGGTGTTTCTCGTGTACTCTTCCAGAAGTTTTCTAACCAGCCACACGCGCACCAGCCCCCAACAAAAAGCCCTGATTTATTGTGTTTGCCAATTCCCATGGTGTAAATACTCTCACCATAGTCAGTTTTAAGCTACCAACCTCATGTCAGTGAATGCGGGGTTGAGAACAGATATGTATAATTGGCTGCGAGAAGAGCCAGGTCCAGCTCACCACCATAAAATTATGTGTTCGTTGTTAAACACAACCTGAAACACACATACATGGACTCACCTGACACCTACACCTTACTTCTTACATTGCACTTAACTGACTTCTCAGTAAGATGAAGCCAATTACAGTGGCCAGCTGTGCTCTTCAGGTAAGACTGTAGATAGGAGGGCCTGTCCTACAGACAGTGAGACGTGTGTGGAGGAAAATGATGACAGGTGTCAGGTAAACCGAAGGGCAAGGGATTGTAAGAAGCTAAGAGTGGGATGTCATTTTGAAGAATAAAAACCTTTGTTTGAGTAAATCTTGAAAAAACAATATCTGAGTTTCTAATCGAGTAATGAGCATCCTCAGGAGAGGATTTAAACTGCTCTACTAAGAAAAAAAAAAATCTTTGCATAGCTCCTTTTAAAATTTCAGGTGACTGATCAAGTTCTTCAACGAGAGAAAATTCCAAAATCTACAAAAGCTGGAGAGAAGGTTCTGATGGAGAGACATCACATTGAGATGTGTCAACTGCACTACCTCAGTGCCCTTCAGAAGCCATGGCCAGCCCAGCCCTGCCAGCTGCCAAGATTCTTCCCCTTGGTGGCTGCCCAGGCCTCCATCTAAGCACCATTAGGGAACATTTGTTTTTGGAAAACAAGCACTTTAGAAGAGGATTTGAACTCCCTGGGGGTTTGGGTGACTTCCTCTGTGGCTGCCTTGCCACCACCTACTGGCCCTTCTGTCAGGCATTTTGAGCTTCTAGCTATTTGTCAATAGGAGGACAATTAGAGTTAGCATCCACCTGGGCTCTGTTGGTCTAGAGCTATCATGTGGAAAGCTGCTTCTAATAGACCATTGAAATGCAGTCTTGTACATCCTTTAGATGGTGGAAGGTGATTCATGGAACCCAAAGGGGCTTCCCACCATGCTGGCCTTTGTGAACTCTTCCTTTCCCTGTCTCAGTTCCAGGAATGGTCACACAAGGGGCATGATCTTGAGCAATAGAATCATAAACGATCAGTTTCTGGGAAAGGGATGGCTTTCTAATGTACCCATTAGATGTAGGTTGACTCGTGTCTCCCAAAAAACTATGCTCAAGGACACATGTTACCTGTGAATGTGAACTTATTTGGAAATAGGGTCTTTGCAGATGTAACCCAGTTAAGATGAGGTCATACTGGATTAGGGTGGGCCCTTATCCATTGACTGGAATCCTTATAAATCAAGGGAAATTTTCACACAGACATGCACAGACACAGAGGGAGAGCTCCATGTGATGACAGAGGCAGAGATTGGAGTGACGCTGCCACAAAGCCAAGGAATGTCAAGGATTGCTGGCCACCATCAGGAGCTAGGAGACAGGCATGGAGCAGACTTTCCCTTTGAGCCCTTGTCATGGATTGAATTGCGTCCCCCCAAAATATTTGTCAACTTAGCTGGGCCATGAATCCCAGTATTGTGTGATGCCCACCATTTTATGTGATGTAAATGTGTTGTAAATCCTATCACTATGATGAAATGAGATGGATTAGTGGCAGTTATACTGATGAGGTATACAAGATTAGTGTCTTAAGCCAATCTCCTTGAGATATAAAAGAGAGAAGCGAGCAGAGAGACAGGGGGACCTCATACCAAGAAACAGCGCCAGGAGCAGAACACTTCCTTTGGACCTGAGGTTCCTGAATTGAGATGCTCCCAGACCAAGGGGAGACTGATGACAAGGACCTTCCTCCTGAGATGACAGAGAGAAAGCCTTCCTCTGGAGCCAGCGCTTTGAATTAGGACTTCTAGCCTACTAGACTGTGAGAGAATAAACTTTGTTAAAGCCATCCACTTGTGGTATTTCCATTAAGACATCCGCCAAGAAAGACCCAAGCCTACCGACATCTTGATTTCAGATGTCTGGCCTCCTAAGCTGTGAAAGAAAGTATTTCTGTTGTTTTAAGCCACCTACTTCATGGTACTTTGTTACAGCGACCCTAGGAAACGAATCCACTATTTCATCCCTAGAACTAAGCAAAGAAAGATTCTTTTCAAACTGTCAAATGTGCAAGTATAAGGATCTCTAGACACACCCATTGGCCACTGCTCAGTAATAGGAGGTCATAGGGGACTCCATAAGGAATCCTGGTGACACAGTGATTAACAGCTGCACTGCTAAGGACAGGGGTTCAAACCCACCAGCCACTCCATGGGAGAAAGATCTGGAAACCAGCTCCGGTCAAGATTACAGCCTAGGAAACCCTATGGGCAGTTCTACCTTGTCCTATAGGGTCATTATGAGTCTCAACTCAACAACACCTGACAACAACAGGTCAATCTGCGGGCAGCACCCGGGGGCTCCCTTGAAGCTGCACCCCCAGTAGGAAGCAATCCTCTGGGAACCATCTTTTCCAGGGATACATCTTGGGCGAAGCCATTGCTTAACGGGTATGTGGGAATACACAATGGGTATATACAGCTACTGGTTATAGACAAACTTCAAAACCGTTAGCTTGGAACAAGATAGCTGAGAAATCTCTTTGGCTTAAAATATATACATGAGGACAATACCATTTTAGCTTGTTCAAGGAGCAGCAGAAGGAGAAATGGATCATTATGAGGGCCAGGTAACTCAGACTTGCCCCTGTTTTGGGGGGGGGTTATTTTTGTTGTGCCTTAAGTGAAAGTTTACAAATCAAGTTAGTCTCTAACATAAAAACTTATATACACCTTGCTACATACTCCAAATTGCTCTTACCCTAATGAGACAACCTGCTCCCTCCCTCTACTCTCTCTTTTTGTGTCCATTTCACCACCTTCTAGCCCCCTCTACCCTCTCATCTCCCCTCCAGGGAGAAGATGCCAACATAGTCTCAAGTGTCCACCTGATCCAAGAAGCTCACTCCTCACCAGCATCCCTCTCCAACCCATTGTCCAGTCCCTTCCATGTCTGAAGAGATGGCTTTGGGAATGGTTCTTGTCCTGGGCCAACAGAAGGTCTGGGGGCCATGACTACCAGGGTCCTTCTAGTCTCAGTCAGACCATTAAGTCTGGTCTTTTTACAAGAATTTGGGGTCTGCATCCCATTGCTCTCCTGCTCCCTCAGGGGTTCTCTGTTGTGCTCCCTGTCAGGGCAGTCATCAGTTGTAGCCAGGCATCATCTAGCTCTTCTGGTCTCAGGCTGATGTAGCCTCTGGTTTATGTGGCCCTTTCTGTCTCTTGGGCTCGTAATTACCTTGTGTCCTTGGTGTTCTTCATTCTCCTTTGGTCCAGGTGGGTTGAGACCAATTGACGCATCTTAGATGGCTGCTTGCTAGAGATTAAGACCCCAGACACCTCTCTCCAAGGTGGAATGCAGAATGTTTTCTTGATAGATTTTATTATGCCAAATGACTTAGATGTCCTCTGAAACCATGGTCCCCAAACCCCCTCCCCTGCTATGCTGGCCTTCGAAGCATTCAGATTATTTCGGAAACTTCTTTGCTTTTGGTTTAGTCCAGTTGTGCTGACCTCCCCTGTATTGTGTGTTGTCTTTCCTGTCACCTAAAGTAGTTCTTATCTACTATCTAATCGGTGAATACCCCTCTCCCACCCCTCTCCCTCCCCCCCTCGTAACCATCAAAGAATATTTTCTTTTCTGTTTAAACTATTTCTTGAGTTCTTGTAACAGTGGTCTTATACAATATTTGTCCTTTTGCAACTGACTAATTTCACTCAGCATAATGCTTTCCAGATTCCTCCACGTTATGAAATGTTTCACAGATTCATCACTGTTCTTTATCGATGCGTAGCATTCCATTGTGTGAATATACCATAATTTATTCATTCATCCACTGATGGGCACCTTGGTTGCTTCCATCTTTTTGTTATTGTAAACAGTGCTGCAATGAACCTGGGTGTGCATATGTCTGTTTGTGTAAAGGCTCTTATTTCTCTAGGATATATTCCAAGGAGTGGGATTGCTGGATCGTATGGTAGTTCTATTTCTAGCTTTTTAAGGAAGCACCAAATCGATTTCCAAAGTGGTTGTACCATTTTACATTCCCACCAGCAGTGTATAAGTGTTCCAATCTCTCCACAGCCTCTCCAACGTTTACTGTTTTGTGTTTTTTTGGATTAATGCCAGCCTTGTTGGAGTGAGATGAAAAGAGATGCCTCTGTTTTGAGGGAGTTTGAGGTATTTAGCCCATTGCTACAACTGGGTTTATAAAGAGGGATGGCTAAACACCTAGCACGGAAGGAAATTAGGTGTCTAAAAGCCATAGGCTAGTAAAGAAATGAAGCTTAACCTGGGAAGAGAAGTCAGAGTCTTTGGATTTATTCCTCCATCCGCCCTGTTCCAGAAGAGTTTTTAGTTCTTGGCAGGTATGTTTCAGAACACCCTAGGGGCAGGAAAAAATACAGTCATTTATTTTTTGGAGTTCAGGACTGAATATTTCTAGAGTGAATTTACTCTCTGCGCCAGCATTGTTGTTGTCGGGTAACATTGAGTTGATTTCGACTCATAGCGACCCCATGTGTTGGAGTATAACAGTCCCATAGGGTTTTCTGGGCTGTAATCTTTACAGAAACAGGTCACCAGGTCTTTCTCCCGTGGAGCCGCTGGGTGGATTCAAAGTGCCAACCCTTCGGTTAACAGCTAGGTGCTTAACCAAGTCATTTAGGCCAAAGGGTAACTCAAAAGAGTTCATTCCTCCCACTGGGAGAACTGATGCACATTCTAGCCGGGCCTGGGCAGAGGTGGAACTCTAGACCCAGACAGGGCAAAGCTCTTCTAGGGCTGGTGCAAATGAAACTGGATGGGCAGAGGTTACCCTGGAGTCGAAAACTCCAGTCAAGGTGATACTGCTGCAGAGCAAAGAAGGTCCTCATGGATTTGTCACTCAGGGTTGCAGATGAAGGAAAGGTCCCAGTGGTACAAACATTCAGAAAAGATTGAGATGCAAAACAGAATTTCAAATTCTCATGAAATCCAGGCTTTCTGGAGCCATGGAGATTGGATGAACCCTTGAAATTATTGCCCTGAGATAATCTTTAAACCTTAAGCCAAAAATATCCCAAAACTCTTCTTTAGACAAGCCATACCAAACCAAACCCAGTGCCATCAAGTCGATTCCGACTCATAGCGATCCTATAGGACAGAGTAGAACTGCCCCATAGAGTTTCCAAGGAGCGCCTGGCGGATTCGAACTGCCGACCCTTTGGTTAGCAGCCAGCCTCTTAACCACTATGCCACCAGGGTTTCCAAGACAAGTCATAGTTTAGCTTAACTAGTAAAGAAGGTCTGCCTTGAGCTTTGTGCTCTTTTAAGAACTAGCTATATGGGATCAAATTGACAATAGCAACTTGGTGAAAAATTAGATAAGAAAATTAGGGAGTAGTGAATTTATGTTAATGGGGAAGGAACAACTTGAAGGATATAATCAATGTCACCGAATTGTACACATAGAAATTGTTGAATTGGTGAAGGTTTTGCTGTGTATATTCTCAACAAGCAGCAAAAAAAAAAAGTTTAAAAAAGAGAAAATATTGATAATAGAAGAGCAGATTGACTGGAAAATAAGTCAAGAAAATAATAATAAAAACTAGTAAATCGGATCATACTAGATGTTGATAAGCATGTGGGGAAATGGGTAAAATACTGTTGTTAAGATAGTACTTCGGGACCCTTTAGCAACACCAGATAACGCTAATGGTGTACACATTCAGCCATTCCACACCGCGGTAGCTCCCACCCAGGCCTTTTGCACAGGTATTCCAGAAAACAAGTACAAAGATACTTATCAAAGCACTGTTTATAATAGCACGAGGGGAAAAAAGTGAAAAAACTCTGTCTCTCAGCAGAAGAAAGGCCAAAAGGAAGTCTAACTTGCTCCTGGGAAGGTATTCTATACAATAATTAAAATAAATAAACTACAGCTTCATGTATCAACATAGAAAAGTCTCAAAAACACAAAAACACGATAGTGAGTTAATAAAGCAGGTGACAAAAGGGCACACCCAGCGATTCCATTTATATAAAATTTCAAAACACAAAAATATAGCACTTTCTGGTTAGAGGAGTATATATGACATGTAGCAAAGGCATAAAAACATGCGTGGGGATGGTTACCTCTGGGGAGAGAGGCAGGGAAAAGCAGGTGGGCCTGTGGCTATTTCCGTAAAGCTTTATTTCTTTAAAAAAAATTAAGAAAAAAAAAAAACTGAAGAAAATAAGACAAAATATTAGCATCCATTTAATCTTATTGGTAGATCCATTTGTGTCTGTCGTATTACGTTTTGTACTTTGGGGGAATGTTTCATAACTTAACATTTTTGTTTTTATGTTATGAGGGAAGGCCTAAGTCTTTGGTTTACATCTTCTGTTCTTCCTCCTTCAGAGGAGCGAGGAACCCTTCTCGACCAGCCACTCTATTGATTTGCATGCCTGTCTCAGGGGGTTTCTGGGTTCCTGGAAGCCCTGGTTGTCAGAAGATATTCTGGGGTTGGTGTGAGCAGCACCCCGGGAGATGCTCCAGAGCCCGTAGCTCCCTCTCTGGAAGGTGAAGACTCCAGAGGCTCACAGAAGTCTGGGGGTGACTGTTTGCAGAGATGAACTTGAGGCACAGCCCGAAGGAGCTCCCCTAAGAAACTTTCCCACACCCTCCTCCACCTCCTGTGGAGACCAAGTGTGGACTTCAAAGGGGAGCAATACCTAGGGGCTTTGTCTGGCTGTGGAGACCCCAGGTGTTGGGTGGCCAGAGCAGTTCAGAAAGGGGTTAGGGGTAGGAGATGGGGGGGTGAGGAGGCCGAGGGGGTGCTATCAGGATCCCCGCCCCGAGATGTGGCTCAGTGCCCTCCGGGAAGGACTCCCCTGAGGGCCACAGCCTGAGACCTAGGATGAGCTCCTGCAGGGGGATGAAGCAGGGAAGGAATGATTTCAAAGAAGCAACTGAAAGAAGACAATTTGACCAGGTGAACGGGTATCTCAGGGGGCAGAGCTGAGAGAGGGAAGGGGGCAGGCAGGCAGGTTTGAAGGCTGGAAACTCCTTTGGCCAGAGAGCAGGCCCCCGTTGGAGAGCAACTGGCAGAGGCAGAAGGTACAGACCAGCTGCTTCAGACTCTCTCAGGGGCTTGCTGAAGAGTACAGGCCCCCTGGCCCAAGACGCTGAGTCGGGAGGTCAGCAGGACTCCAGAATGCATATCCACTTAACATTTTCAGATGATTTGACAGGTAACCAGGTAATGGAGCCACCTCAGTAAGGATTCTACCGTGGGGTAGGGGAGCAGGTGTGGCATGGTGGGTGTGGAGAAGGGCTGGAGGAGGGGTTCTCATGAGAGGATGGCTCCTGCCCCCAGCCCCCTACCATCGACCAGGGCTAAGCCCAGCATTTATGTTTTACATTTGGGGCTGTCAAAAACCTGGATCTGTGGCTAAAAATAAAGTCTGAATATCCCCAAACTAGAATAAGAGAATAGAAGTGAGTGTATGTCATTCTAGAGAAGACAGAATTTTACTCAGCGTGACCATATTTCTGACTAGCCTAGGGGAGGAGGGCTGGCATAAGGAAGATGAGAGTGGAAAAGAAATGGCCAGGCCAAGAGCCACGTTAGGGAAAGAATCAGAGGAAATGATGACTGACTTCATGGGAGGTACACAAAAGGTGATGACAAAGATAACTTAGGTTCCATGGTGCCTAACAACAACATAACTTGCCTGGAGAGCTGGGCTTGGTCACACGGACCTAGGCTGGTCTGGAGGCAGCCATATTGTGGGGAGGGTTATGAGCTTACCATCAAGGGATGCTGGGAAACAGGGCAGTTCCAACTCAAGCCCAGGGTAAGTCTGCTTTAATTGCCACCTTGAGGATGATGCTGTTGTGCTGGGACAGTGGGAACTGAAGAGTCCTGGACAATGTTATGGAACTAGAGGATGATGGTAAAAGGAGTGAAGTCAGTGAACTCACAAAGGAGAGTTCGGGTGATAGAGCTTTTTCAGGTCACATCTCCTGATGGCAGTGGTGGATCTCACAGGTCCCAGAAAACCTTTCCTTCTGGGATGGCTGAGATGGCCCAGTGCCATGGCGACAGCAGGGTGGGTGACAGGGGACACAGATGGCATGAAAACCTGACTCAGCCTGTTGAAGGACTTCTCACCCAGACTGGCTCAGCATCACGGCTCCAGTTACCTGTAATCCAGTCTCCAAGCTACTTTCCAAGAGTTCCTCTCCTGCTCCATCTCTGACTTCTCTTCACACAGCATCTTCTCCCATCACCGGGGACTTGGGCCTCACTCAACTCAAGGCCCGTCCCAACTCAGAGCAGGAAACTGACGGGAAAAGCCTTTCTTCAGTTCACAGAGCCAGATAAGACTCACCCCAGGAGCCCTGCACAGTGGTTAAGGGCTTGGCTGCTAAACAAAAGGTCTGCAGTTCACATCCACCAGCTCCTCCTTGGAAATCTTACAGGGCATTTCTACTCTGTCCTGTGGGATCACTATGAGTCGGAATCGACTCCACGGGTTTTCAGCTCGGAGTATTTCTTATCAAACCGCATTTTTACTGAGGTACTAAAAGACAAAACAAGCATTCTGGCTCAGTGTGTTCAAAACTTAAATATAACATAAAACAGGCCCAAGTGAATTGGGTGTACAATCTAGGAAGAGAAGACAAAGTTTAAATACATCTTTTTGTTTGAGCAACAGTACTGTGCTGAGCATTCTTTTAACTACATTTTGGACATGTACGTAAACATTCCTTCAAGAAGCATAATTAACAGGTCAAAAGGTTTTGGTAATTTTAAGGCCTAATTTTCCTCCATGGTCCCTGGGTGGTGCAAACGGTTAAGTGCTTGACTACTAGCAGAAAGGTTGGCGGTTCAAACTCACCCAGATGCACTTCAGAAGACAGGCCTGGCGATCTGCTTCCAAAAGGTCACAGGCTTAAAACCCTACGGACCATAGTTCTACTCTGACACACATGGGTTGGCCATGAGTTGAAACTAACAACGGAAATAATTAGTGAGAAGGCCCCTGCCTCAGTCCCTCCCTCCTCTACAGTGGGTATTCATTTACTAATCTGATAGGTAATGGGAGAAATAACATCTCAAATGGCTTTGTTCTGCCTTGCTTTGACTATTAAGGAGTTGAAGATTTTCTTCACATTGTTAAGCATTTGTTTCATTGTTGTTTGTTGGTTAATCAGCTTGCTCACTTCCTCCTCTGTCTTTGGTGCCCAAAGCATTATAAAAGCCCTTTGTAATACTAAAGATGCTTGCCTGTCTCCTACTTTTGTCCTGAAAATATGTTTTCCAAGTCTGCCTTTTAAACTCGTTTTTTGTTTGTGGGTTTTGACACACAGAAGTTTTCCATCAAAAAGTTTAAATCTAGTAGGCTCTTTTGTTTATTTCTGTCTTTAGTGAAGCACTGATTAATTTTGCAGATAAAAACAGAAAGAGCAGAGAGGAGTTTTGAGGGAGGGGCGAACATAAACTTTGGGAGGGGAGGCTGAATGTGGCCCTGGTGTGAGGAAACATCAAAAGAGTGGAAATGTGACAGAAAAAAGGCAGAGTTCAGAATAATGAGGAATGTCAAGTGCCCGATACTGGACTACGGGTCCACAGAGAACCCTGTTCACTAAGAGCAGCTGCCTCAGGTTCACCCTTCAATTCCTGACAGAAGTTGTGGAAAGGAGTAAGGGAGGGAGGATCTGTAGGGTAGGAAAGGGCTAGGTTAGTCTTGTGGGGGATGGGATTGGGGAGATGGCTGCCTGGACTAAGGAGACCAGATTTTCTAATCGAAAAGCCAATGTAAAATGTAGTACCCGAAAAATCCTTACTAGAACACGGAATCCACACAGCTGGGCCCTCTCAGGACCCTTGAGACCTGTGCTTGGACACCTGTGCTTGGACCCAACCTCGAGCACTGCTGTCCACCCAACAGGAAGCCAAACACCCTAAATCACAAGTTAGGCTGGAATGTGAAAACCAAACCGAGGCCCAGTCCTCAGTTTATCTGTCCAACAGGAAAGAGAAGCCGGGAACCTTTTTAGGAGTGAGAGGCACCACCCAGAGGAGGCTGTTTCCTGTTGTTCACCAAACGCTTCCAAGACTCCAAAGTGGTGGTTATTTTCTGTTTACCAAATTAGAATTATGAATCACGGAAAAGCCAGTAAATTGGCCTTTCTCCTACACTCAAGGGTTGAAAAAAAAAAAAACAACTCGAGCAGTTTGTAAGTGTAAAAAATTGTTCACTCAGTTGTCAGATTCTGTGTTTAGTGGTTGCAGAGTTCAGTTTGAAAACAAAGGTCAGAGGCCTTCTTTGTAACTGACTCTGGGCATTTCAAAAGAACAATCTTTGGCTAATGCCCAAAAGGGACAGAAATAGACGGTCGCTCACTGGCTGATTAAAATGGAAAAGCCAAAGGTTTCCCAAGAGGAAACAAAAGGAGGTGAAAAGTCTAGACTTTGTCCAAAAGAGTGTGTACGTGTTCCTGAGGGGTAGCTAGGAATTGGGGCGGGGAGGGTAGGTAAGCATTTTGGGGTGTGGGTGAGTGGGCTCTTGAATTATGTACTGTTTCCCCAGTGAAGGCTCCAGGATAGGGTATTTGCTGGGCCAGGGCGTCTGCATCGGGATTCCACCTGTACGGGGAAATGTCCAGGTCTTCCCAACCTGCTGTGTGACACTGTGCAGCGGCTGCCCGCCCACCATTCCGCGTCGCCTGGGGACATGGTGTGTCTGTCCAGGTAGCAATCACTCTATTTCTAAAGTCTATGAGGACAGCCTGTGGGGCTGGTGTCCAGGGCTGACTGTCCCCACAAGATCAAGTCTGTGATCAAACCACTGTCCTCTGGTCCTAGTGACAACAAACCAAAACTTGCTGCCGATGGGTGGATTCCAACTCGTAGTGACACCACAGGGTTTCCAAGGCTGTAAGTATCTACAAAGAAAACCGACTGCCACATCTTCCTCCAGTGGAGCCGCTGGTGGTTCGCAACGACCTTTCAGTTAGCAGTCGATCGCCTTAACCATGGCATCACCAGGGCTCCTTGGTCCTAGTGAAGCCATGCACAGAAGCATGGGAGGTACTTGGAGGTGTCCCCCAAACTGCTGCCTCCAGAGGTTGTGGCTGAAATGGACATTTCTGCATGGCTTCATGTGCCCAGGACTTTGTTTCTGAGTGTTGGATTGTTTACAAGGCTCTAGCAGGCCCCTAAAAGGTCCCTAGGTGGCACAAGAGGTTTGCGAATGGCTACTAACCTAAAGTTTGGTGGTTCAAACCCACCAACCAGCACCGCGGAAGAAAGCCCTGGCGAAGTGCTTCCGTAAAGATTAAACCCAAAGGAAATGCATTGCTGTCAAATTAATTCTAACCCTATAGGACACAGTCGAACTGCCCCATAAGGTTTCCAAGGAGCAGCTGGTGGATTAAAACTGCCGACCTTTTGGTTAGCAGCCAAGCTCTTAACCACTGTGCCACCAGGGCTCCTCTGTAAAGATTACAGCCAAGAAAATCCTATGGAGCAGTCTACTCTCTAACAACAGGGTTGCCATGAGTCAGAATCCACTCTACAGCAGCAAGCTTGGTTTAGTTTTCACTAGCAGGACCCTAGCTGAGGCGTCCCTGAACAGCACGAAGAGTTAAGCACTTTATTCCAGCCAAAAGGTTGGCAGCTTGAACACACCCAGACGCGCCTCACCTCTGAAGACAGGCCTGGCAACCTGCTTCCAAAAAGTCACAGCCGTGAAAACCCTACGGAGCAGCTCTACTCTGCACACGGGAGTCGCTGTGGGCTGAGATCAACTCCACGGCACCTAACCACAACAACAGTGTGACTGAGAGTTCAGAGAGCTGAACGGGCCCTTCCGGGGGTGGCTGTCCCTCTCTGGAGGCCCATTTGGGCATCGGTGTTGTTGGCAGGGGTGGCGGCACCTGCCTAACACTTTTCACCTTCCTCTTGGGACTCTTCTGGATTCGATATTTGGAATTAGATCAAAGTCTCCTCGTAGAGGGCGGTGAACTCTGTAAGCAAAGATGAAACATCCATGGGTGTAACAAGGCTGACTGCTGGTTCTGAAAGAAATTGTTAATTTTTTTTTTTTTAAATATTGTGAGCAATGAAAGCAACAGCTTTGAAATAATTGGAGAATTTTTAGGGTTACTCCTTTGACGTTCTGCTCTATTTTGATATTTAAAAAATCTACCTTAACATTTAAGGAGCCCTGGTGACTCCATGGTTAAGTGGTCAGTTACTCACCAAAAGCTTAGCGGTTCGAACTCACCAGCCGCTCTGAGGGAGAAAAGACCTGGCGATCTGCTCCCGTAAAGATTACAACCTAGAAAACCTTATGGGGCATTTCTACTCTGTCACATGGGGTCTCTATGAGTAGGAATCGACACCACAGCACGCGACAACCTTAATATTTTAGAGGCGGACACTGGGTTCAGGAAAGGGCTCACAGGTAAATGGAGTCCCTGCTGGAGCTAGAACTGAGCCGCAGGCCCCGGTCCCCAACAGGTGAGTTTTCCCAGCGTGTTTCTGTTTCTGTTTACATATCTCTGGGTGTGTCTCCCCTGGGGCTGTGCACATGCAGGCTCTGGGCGTGTCCCCACCTCGGAGCTGCTGGGCTGGCCGCTGGGAGGGCGTTGCTCCTCACAGGGAAATTCCGGGGCAGGTCTTGCCTCAGCGGCGGTGAGACATTATTTCCTTGGGAGGAAACGGCTCTCAGCAGCCAGAACCGAAACAGTTTCCACTCCTGGCGGGAGCAGGGGTGGGCTGCTGTGGAGGCGGAGGCGGAGCTGTCCTCAAGGAGAGGGCGCCTGGAAGGGAGCCCCCCCACTCTTTCCTCCCCCAACCTCCAGATGCTAAACTGCATCTACATTTAAACTAATTTAGACTTTCTATTTCAGTCCTCAGAAGCCTTGTTAAACGGCTGGGCTGCTAACCAAAAGTTTTGCGGTTGGAGCATACCCAGAACCTACCCAGAGCCTTTGCGAAAGAAAGACCTGGCAATCTGCTTCCGTAAAGATTACAGCCAAGAAAACTGTGTGGGGCAGTTCTGCTCTGTCATATGGGGGAGCTATGAGTTGGAATTGACTGGACAAGAACAACCTTTCCCTGCTTCCTTCTCTCTGCCCTAACCCCAGCCCTGCAGCCCTCGGGTTTCCCCAAGCACGACTGCGCATCCTGGCATGGGGCCAAACTCTCCTCCCAGAGGCAAGCTGGGCCTTGGTGATTGTTTTGGGTGGAATTGTGATGTGGAAAGGAATAGAAGAAAGAGCAGAGCCAAAAAAAACTCTACTACCCTAACTCATATTTCAGAAGCCCTGGTGGTACAATGGTTAAGACCCGGTTGCTAACCCAAAGGTCCGCAGTTTGAACCCACTAGCAGTCCTGTGGGAGAAAGCCTTGGAAACCCTATGGGGCAGTTCTACTCTGTCCTGTAGAGCTGGAATTGACTCGATGGCACACAACAACAATTCATACTTCAAGACCTAGGATTCCACATCCACACACCCCACTGACTCCCCAGGTAGGGTGGTAGTCGATCTACAGCCCTTTATGGAGAGTCTGCCACGTGGGACACCAGTATGGGTGCCGGCTCAGTCCTGGTTCACCGTCTAGTGGAAATTCAGACCCACCCGGAAAGGACTGGTTACAGGGCAACAGGAAAGCACTGTGGGAACATGCAGAAGGGATGGTGTAATAGTATAACAAGAATTCCCGTAACTGCCGGCTCATTCTGTCTCTGCTGAAACACCCCTTCCCTGACCACCCCAAATCTCACCCTTACTGTCTGCCCCTCACACTGATTTATTTTCATCCGAGTAGGCACCCTCAGGAGCCCTGGTGGCTCAGTGGCTAAGAGGTCGGCTGCTAAAGAAAAGGTTGGCAGTTCGAATCCACTAGCCACTCCTTGGAAACCCTATGGGGCAGTTCTACTCTGTCCTATAGGGTTGCTATGAGTCAGAATCGACTCGATGGCAGTGGGTTTTAGGCACCATCAGAAGGCGCTCTGGTGGTACAATGGTTAAGTGCTCATCTGCTAACTGAAAGGTTGGCAGTTCAAACCTGCCAGCTGCTCCACCAGAGAAAAGACCTGTTTATCTGCTCCCATAAAGATCACAGCCTAGGAAACAATATGGGACAGTTAGTTCTACTCTATCCTATGCGGTCGCTATGAGTCCAAATTGACTCCACAGGACACAACAACAATAGGCAGCATCACACGATATTATATAAAAAAAAAAAAAACCCAACTGTAGCTTTTAACCGCTAGGCCGCCAGGGTTTCGATCACCTGATATAAAAAATTATAGCATATGCTTATTTGCCTAACATGGTTCCTCCCCAGAATGTTGGATCCAGGAGAGTGGGCTCTTTGCTTTGCTCACAACTGTGTCCCCAGTACCTAGAGAACTTGACTGTCTTAATTGAGCACTTAATATATGCCAAGTACTTTAAATGGATTATCTAATGTTTTTATTTAATTATTTGTTTAGTGTTATCATTCCCCTAGAATATACTTTTTAAAAAATTGTGGGAAAATACATATCACATAAATTTTGCCATTTTAACCATTTTCAAGTGTGCAATAGAGTGACATGAATTACATTCACGATGTTGTGCAATTATCACCACTATTTCTGAAAATTTTTCATCATCCCAAACAGAAACTCTGTACCCAGTAAGCAGGAGCTCCCCACCCCCACCATCCCCACTAATCTAATCTACTTTCTGTTTCTATAAATTTGCCTATCCTAGACATTACATGTAAGCAGGATCACACAATATTTGTCCTTGTGTGTCTAGCTTGTTTCACTTAGCATGTCGTTTTTGAAGTTCATTCATGTTGTAGCATGTCTCAGAGCTTCATTTCTCTGTATGGCTGAATAATTGTACCACATTTGGTTTATCCATTCGTCTGCTGATGGGCACTTGGGTTGTTTCTACATTTTGGCTATCGTGAATAGTGCGGCTATGAACATTCCCGTACAAGTCTCTGTTTGTAGTCCCTGGTTTCAAGTCTTTGGGGTCTATCTAGGAATGGAATTGCTGGGTCACATGGTAATCCTATCTTTAACTTTTGAGGGACCACCAAATAAATAGATTATCTAATTTTATCCTCACAACAATATGATGGTTTGTTCCAAAAAGGAAATTGAAGCCCAGAGAGGTTGAGTCTCTTGCCCAAGGACACACAGTTTAACCATGGCACCTGAGTCCATGTGTACATACTCCTGACCCATGTACTGGCTCAGCCATGAGAACACCCCCTTCCCACCTGGCACTGCATACTCTCCAACAAGAACACCGCAGATCTTATTCAGCTGTTGCTGGCGAAACCCACTGCTTCAGCCAAACTCCCAGCCCCTGCCCTCATCCCAACCAGCCTGGCCTCTCAGGAGGAGGGGGGAGGGAGAGGAGGGGTTTTCTGAAAGGGACCTGCTAACCCCTAGCCAATTGTTTGGTGGTCAGGATGGATTTATGCTAGTTTATCTCCCACCGGGTCACTGTGCATCCAAGGACACGGTTACTCTGTGACTGAGATTTCCTTCACACAAAGCTTATATGTGTGAGACTGGAACCCAGCCCTTTAGCCTCATTAGTGTGACTCCAGTTGAAAGAAAGGCCTATCAGGGAGATCATGGAGGGGCACTGCCAGGAAAGGTGGGTCCTCTGAACTTACGAGGGCAAACAGGCACTAAACCTAGGGAATTCACCATGGTCTACAGAGCAGCCCTTAGCTCTGTGGGCCACAGAAGAGTCCTGTTCAGAGGATCGACTCCCATTAATCAAACTCACCACGTACTGATGTACAAACTAGAATGCCAACTTCCTATTTTGCAAAGAGAAGCTTAGCTATCCAGTAGACAAGATGCTGACACTAGCAGATCTGGGCAGTTCCTCTTGGTGGGAGAGCCTGAAGGGAAACTACACCATGGTGAGGCCATTGCTGGGTGGGTCTGAGGTCTTTTGGTGTGTCTTAATGGCCCACCACAATGAAAGGGTCCAGATAAGAAGGGATATCCATGAGAAGGAAGGTCCCTGCTGGACATGTACACTTAGAAGAAAGGAGTTACTCTTCAGCTGAAGCTTATTCAGAGCCCAACGTGTAAAACTGGTAAATTTGGAACTGCTGGAAATAGGGTTGCCCACTCGGCCCACCCCCAGGGAGCTCAGAGCAGCAGTTTGATCTTGTGGAACATCTTTTCGTCTTTCTGGCTGCCAGCCAACCTAACACCTCTGGTGAAGGGCACCTCAAGAGCAGACCTGGTCGATGGCAAGAAGGTTCAGTACTAGAAGGGTGGTGTGTATTATAAAGAGCCCCACTGTCAGCTTGGGGGAGGCAAGGTTTACATCCAAATAGACAGATTGTGCTACCCTAACACCTGGATTTGAGGCATCACAGACAAAGTCCTCTACACAGAGACAGCACCCAACCTACCTCTGACCCCTCTTGCCCTGAAGCCCACCATGTCATCAGTTTTCAGATTAGGGTACTAGGGTCCTGTGAGACCCCTTTTGAAATGCAAATTACCCTAAAGAGGAATCCAACTCAGTATCCCTGGAATTTTGAAGGTGAATGAATCCTAGAACTATTTTGAAATTTCTGGCTCTGTCTGGGTACTCCTGTTTCTATGGAAAGATGTGCTCTTTCGACAGATTGCTGGAAATGACCAGAGAAAAAAATACAATAAAACAGTAAATACGACAAAGCCAGAACCTGTGTAAGGGAGAAACCTGTTAGAGACGGAAAACTCAAATATTTTCCCCTAGAATGAGTGATAGAAAAGTGATAAGACTAAACCAAAAAACCAAACCCAGTGCTGTCGAGTAGATTCTGACTTATAGGACGAAGGAGAACTGCCCCACAGGGTTTCCAAGGCTGTAAATCTTGACGGAGTCAGACTGCCACATCTTTCTCCTGAAGAGAGGCTGGTGGGTTCGAACCACTGACCTTCCGGTTGGCAGCCGAGCACTTTAACCATTGTACCACCAGGGCTCTCTGTGGTAAGACTGCACCCTGTCAAAAGTGGAAAACTTGCAAGACCAGGAAAAACAAGGTAGTCCCACTGAGTTCTGGTTCTCATGGTTTTCACTGTACAAGGAAAAGAACAAGGAGGAAGCTACTTATATGTAGATAAGGAACAATTTCGAAACAACATTGTCAACTGAAAAAGTAAGGTGCAGACCAGATGTCTAAGACTTAGTATCTAAGTCATAAAAGGCGGAGTTAGGATACATATTTATTTTTGCTTGTAACTGTGTTGAATATCTCGTGAAGGTCATGTTAGAGGCCGAGGGACAGGGTGGGAGAGAAACTTACCTCTACGTTGTCTTTTACCTTTTGAATATTGTACTGTGTGCTGGTGCTTCTATTCAAAGGGTGATTTGCTCTTAAAAATTCATTTGGCCTGAGACTGAAACCTTGGATACTCCTTGCTCCACCCCGAGACACCCAGTCCTGTGCTCTATTGCTGACAGTGTCCTTGTCCCAGCCCAGGGAGTCTGCATGGCCTTTGTCGGGGACTGAGGGACCCTGGCTAGGTGCAGGTCTGGGAGCAGGTGCTGACCATCAGCGGCACATGGGGTCCCTGGGCAAGGGTTCTGGGCACAAGATCACAATCTGCAGAAGGAATAGGACGAGCATCTAACCAAAGCCACCAGGATGCCTTGTGAGCCAATCCCAGCAGATGACGGCTTGTGGCTGCCCTTAACGGCCAGCTTGGGAGGAAGGGTACCAGGCCACACACAGGAGTGCGGACAGGATGCCAGGAGGGAAGAGCCGCAGGGGACTGAGTGCAGGAGTGGCCCTGGGCAGGGCTAAGCAAGGCTCTTTAATCTTCTCTGTGCCTTGGGCCCCTTTGGAGTCTGTTGAGGCCCATGGACCCCCTCTTAGAGTGATGTGTTTAAATGCATAAAATAAAATACCCAGGATTACAAGGGAAATAAATTTTATTGAAATACAATTGTCATGTTTGATAGGTAATTCTTTATTAATGTATTAAATAATCAGATCTAGCGGTAGGCCTAATGTCGTTAGCTGCCATCTAGTTAGCCCTCGACCCATGGCGACCCCATGTGTTACATAGTAGAACTGCCCCATAGGGTTTTCTTGGCTGTTATCTGGTGGTGAAACAGTAAAGTGCTCCGCTGCTAACTGAAAGGTTGGTGGTTTGAACCTACCCATCAGCTCCACAGGAGAAAAGACCTGGTCATCTCCTCCCATAAATATTACAGCCTAGGAAACCCTATAGGGCAGTTCTACTCTGTCACATGGGGTTGCCAGGAGTTGGAATTGACTCCACAGCACACAACGACAATCTTCACAGAAGCAGTTCGCCAGGTCTATCCTTCTCGGAGCTGCTAGATGGGTTCGAACTGCCAATCTTTGGGTTAGCAACTTACTGCAAACTGCTTTCGGTAGGCCCAATAACTGCCATGATTTCGAAGTAAGCAATATTCAAGATATCTGCAACAGCTGCAGTATGATATAAAAAATCTGTGATTTCTATTGGCTCTATAAAGACCCAGAAACCACCTCCACTTCTGTGGTGTGATACCTACACATATAATGGAAGAAAATGCTAGATTTCAATGAAAGGTTAGCGAAAATAACAGTACCAACCCAAGTTCACCAATCCCCAGAATCCTTAATCCCAGGATAAGAATCTGAGGCGTGGAGGTTTGAAGAAGCATCAGCTAGGGAAGAAAGAATGGATTTCTAGACCATCTTCCCAAACCGATGTTTGCTTTTCCTGTTTGCTGTTCAAAGTTAATTGACCCAGAAGGCGTAGGAGGGGCAGGGGAGGCTGGAGGACAGCGGGGACTAGGCTAGCTGCTGTGCTGGCACCCTCCCCTGGCTGGAAGCAGACCTGGAGTTTGCATGGGTGAATGCTCCACGCAACGCCTCCAGGCCCAACAGTGACAAAAGAAAAGCTGGGCACAGCTGGCCTTGCCAGCCACCAGGAGGACCAGTCAGGGCTCCATGTGCATTCCTCCATCTCCCCTCCCACATGGCCCAGTTCATCTCACTCCAGGGGAGATCATATCATAGACTCTGGAAGCAAAAAGGCACCCCAGAGGCCCTATTATTCCCTTCAGAAGATGGTTCTTGTCAAATGGATGTGGCCCTTGCCCTCTGCCTGTGCTTTTACAGCAATTGGGGCTTTGAGTCTGAACCTAAAAACAGGGGGTCCTAGTTTTCCTAAGAGGTCCCTGGGTGGAGCAAATGGTTTGCTCTCAGTCACTGTCATGGATTGAATTGTGTCCCCCCAAAATATGTGTCAACTTGGCTAGGACATTATTCCCAGTATTGTCCACCATTTTGTCATCTGATGTGCTGTAGATCCTACCTCTATGATGTTAATGAGGCAGGATTAGGGGCAGTTATGTTAATGAGGCAAGACTCAATCTACAAGATTAGGTTGTGTTTTAAGCCAGTCTCTTTTGAGATATAAAAGAGAGAAGGGAGCAGAAAGACATGGGGACCACATACCATCAAGAAACAAAAGCCAGGAGAATAGCGCGTCCTTTGGACCTGGGGTCCCTGTGCTGAGAAGCTCCTAGCTTGGGGGAAGATTGATGACAAGGACCTTCCTCCAGAGCTGTCGGAGAGAGAAAGCCTTCCCCTGGAGCTGACACCCTGAATTCGGACTTTTAGCCTACTAGACTGTGAGAGAATAAATTTGTTTGTTGAAGCCATTTGCTTGTGGTATTTCTGTTACAGCAGCACTAGATGACTAAGACAGTTACTAACCTAGAAGTGGAAACCCTGGTGGCATAGTGATTAAGTGCTAAGGCTGCTAACCAAAAGGTCGGCAGTTTGAATCTACCAGGTGCTCCTTGGAAACCGTGTGGGAGAGTTCTACCCTGCCCTGTAAGGTCACTAAGAGTCAAAATTGATTTGACGGCAATGGGTTTGGTTTGGTCTTTAACCTAGAAGTTGTCTGTCTGAACTCACCCAGTGGCACAGCTGAAGAAAGCCCTGGCAATCTGCTTCTGTGAAGATTACAGCTAAGAAAACGCTATGGGGCAGTTCTCTGACATACACGGGGTTGCCATGAGTTGGAACTGATTCCATGGCAATCAATAGGTTTGGTTTTTCTAGATGATCCCAGTTTAACATCTGTGGTCTTACCATATATATGTATTTTTCTATTTGTTCCTTTGCTTTTCTTTTTTACTTTGTATTGCGAAAAATTTAAACATACACAAACGTTAACCAAAAAAAAGTAAAATAAACTCCCATGTACCTGACACTCAGTTTCTTCAATTATCAACCTTTTGCCACACTTGCTTTAGTTGGCCCTTTCTGTACAATTATTAATAGTGTCGTCTTTCACCCTCAAAAGTCTTGGTTTGGACAACTAAATGCAATACCTGAACCTAGACCGGATCCCGTACTGGAGGGAAAAAAATGCTAGTAATGACATCCACCAATTGACAAAATTGGAATACGAATGACAGCAGATACAAGCAGTGTGTCAAAGTTCAAGTTACTGAAGATGGTACCAAAAAATTGTTAGTTAAAACAGTTTTTTTATTCTCAAGAAATATGCACTGAATAAGGGTGAAGGGCCACAACGTATGCAATTAAGTTTCAGATGCTTCGGGTAAAAAAATGTATGTGATATATATATGCATGTGTGTATTTTTTTTATACATAGAGAAAGCACATGGAGAAAATGTTAAAATAAGTGGATCTAAGTAAAGGGTATATGAGTGTTCTTACAGTATTCTTATTCTTGCAACTTTTTGTAAATTTAAATTATTTCCAGAAAAATTTACAAATATATGTACATATAACACACATACAGGTCCCATATATGGACATATATGTGTGTGTGTGTATATATACACACACACTTATATATAAAAACAAATGAGACACTAGTATGGACACTAAATTATATGGTCACCCTACCTAAAATGCATCTCAAGTCTAAAACATCTGATATGGATTTCACTGTGAGGCACAGTGAACTACTTAATACGGCCCTTCTAGCCATAGTCTTTGTAAGTCCTTCCAAATGACTGGGTGGGGCTATGCAAATGAGGTGCTTGTGGCCCACCAAGAGGGTTGGATAGCTTGCTAATAATGTAAATAAGGTGCATGGCACCCTTGTGGGGGCTGGGACCCTGCAAAGAAGGTGTATCAAACCCTAACAAAGGGATTGGTCAGTTTTGCCATCCTGCTAAGCTTAAAATAAGCCATCCCAGAGGCAGGAAGGGAGGATCTCACCACCAACAACAAAGAAGAGCCACTAGTGGAGTGTGTCCTTTGCACCCAGGATCCCTGCGCTGAGAACCCCCTAGATTCAGGAGTTAGAGAGAGAGAGAGCTGTAACACCGGAGTCAGGCAGAGACAGCAAGAAGCAGCAGCAGAAAAACTGCAGCAGAAGAGGCAGCAGAACCAGGAAACTGGCAGGAGAAGCCATAATGAGCTTCCTGATCATGAAAGCTGAGCTCCTTTGGGCAGGAGGCTTGCTGGCGGAGCAGGGCTTCCCCTGGTAATTGTTGGAGCGAGGCTCTTTGACCCACAGAGGGAGAGAACTGAGCACCTTCAGGCAGGAGGCTTCCTGGCGGAGTAGGATGCCTCTGGGCACTTAGAGGTGGAGCTAAAGAGCTTTGTAACAATTGCCCCATCGGGCAAAGGCCAGGCCTAGGGGCTGAGGGCCAGAGAGAGGCGTGCTTATGGGCAGGGCTGAGAAGAGGCTGTCCTGATTGTAGAGTTATATCCCAAGTCACTCCTGAACCTGAATTGCAACCTGTTACTTCTCTAATAAACCCCATAATCCTGAGTATTGCCTGTGAGTTCTGTGTGGCCATTGCAACAAATTATTGAGCCGAGCAGAGAGTGCCAGGGTAGGAATGGCTGGTGTCAGATTGGTAGAAAGGCTGGAGGGTGGAAGCCTGTCTGACCTCCACCTCACAGAAATCAACCTTGGGCTGTTGATCTTGATTCTCCTTTTCTCTTGTGAAGTTAGAGGAGGTCAGATGCTCCCGCCAGGCCATCTGTATAAAGACTGGAAAGTGGTTCCTGGGATTCGGGATTAAGCGGTTCCTGGGTCTCACAATTCAGTGTTTATTCTCTGCCCCATAGAGATTTTGCAACTGTATGAAACACTACAGAAAATATTCCTAAAAGGAGTTAGGAAGTATTGGGGCCAGAGGAGGGAGGGACAGAGCCAGCTGGGATGTGGCTCCTGCCCTCAGGAGGCCCTTCCTGGGGGCATTCCACTGGCCTTCTCACCGGCCTCACAGCCTGCAGCCCTCTCCGGCCAGAGCTTCCGTGTGCACCACTGATGAACGAATCAGAGCACGGGCCCACATCCACAGCTCTGGCCCACCCCTTGGCCTTCCATGAAGGAGTCTAGGGTCCCAGGAGAATTCCAGAGTCCAAGGAAAGATCTGTGGGCTGAAACGTTCTCCTCCATCAGGTCTTTTTCTTTATCCAACTCTGGGTTGAAATTTAATGTGGTGATTTGCAATCTGCTGCTAATCCAAATGTTGGGGGGTCAAACGTACCCAACGATGCTGGAGAAGAAAGGCCCGGCAAACTGCTTTCATAAAGATTAAAAAAAAAAAAACTGCCATCGAGCTGATTCCAATTCACGGTGATCCTACAGGAGAGAACAGAACTGCTCCCTAAGGCGTCTAAGGTTGTAATCTTTACCGAAGCAGACTGCCACTTCTTTCTCCCACAGAGCAGCTAACCACGCAAATTTGTGTATCACTGGGTAAGGGGTGCACTAGATGGTGCTGACCCAGGATTGCTGAGATTCCGGCATCCCAAATCTTTCCAACTCCAGGCCACTTTAGAGCTTCCTGTTGTTGTGAGCTGCTAACTGAGTTAATTCCGACTCACGGAGACCCCCAATGTGCAGAGTAGAACCGCCCCATAGGGTTTTTAAGGCTGTAGCTGATCTTCAGGCCTTACTTTCACAGCAGCTCTGGGTAGGTTTGAACTGCTAACCTTTCAGTTAGTAACTGAGCTGTTTGCACAACCCAGGGATTCTGTACGTCTGGGTGGGGCCTAGACTCAGTATTTCTAACCAGTTCCCAGTGACTATGATGCTTACTTAACCAACGGGCCTCATTTGACTAGTACTCAACCTGGAGTACCTCTACTCTCCCGCTCTTGCTCCTTCAGATTTCCCTGGGCATCAATGTCCCTCAAAAGTATGGCTGCCAGACAGTTTCTGGAGCTGTAGGTTTGGGCTGGACCGCCACATCCCTTATTCCTGGTGGAGGACATTATCGCTGCAGCCAAGATCAGCTGGGTGTGGGGACCTCATCAAGCTAAGGGCGCCAACTCCCCAGGATGAGCCTGGGCCCACAGAGTGGTCTTGGGGTGGGGCTCGGGGCCCAAGCACAGCCTTCCCTCCCACCCTACCTTAGGTAAAGAGCCCCACCTGCCTAGTCAAGCATGTATTTCTCAACCTGCCCATAAAACCAGTTTCCCCAGGTCCTTGCTAGATGGTTCCTACCTACTGGGTGTGCCTTCCCCCTCTACCTGGGGACAAAAGCAGTCTGTTGGGAATGGAGACAAATATTGAAGCAAGGTGACAGGTACGTACGTGGGGAATCATACTCCTCTCCCTACTTTTTTCTATGTTGAAAATATCCATTAAAAAATTTTAAGCAATAAGGGACCATGAAAGTACACGTGTAGAAAAAATCCCTTGGTTCATCACCACTCATGACAAATTTGGAAGTCTACAGACCGGCAAAATCCTCAATGCCTAAGAAAGGTGTAGAAAGGGCCACCTTCCATTTGTTCCCTCTCGTAATCAGACACTGGTGTAAGCTACAGTTTTATAAAGTAGTACACCCCTACTAACATTTGGAAGATTCTGGAATAAAGGGCATAAATATGTATCCCCAGGTGCAGTTAACGTGGTCGACTGCTAACCAAAAGGTTGGCAGTTTGAGTTCACCCAGAGGTACCTCAGAAGAAAAACTCAGCCACTGGAAACCCTGTGGAGTGCAGTTCTGCTGTGACACACACCGGGCTGCCCTGAGTCGGAATCGACTTGAAGGTTAAGTGCTCCACTACTAGCTATAAAGTTGGTGGGTCGAAACCACCCAGAAGTGCCTTGGAAGATAGGTCTGGCGAGCTGCTTCTGAAAGGTCACAGTCTTGAAAACCCTATGGAGCAGTTCTGCTCTGCACACACAGGGTTGCCATGAGTTGGAATCGACTCAACAGAGACCAACAACAACAAGTAATAAGTAAGGAGTTCAATGTCAGCCAGTACTTTTTTCTCCATGGTAACAGCAGGGCATTTTTACCAGACCTTTTCTAAGTCCTTTAAATGTATTAACTCATCTAGTTAACCAACCCTATGACAGTTACTATTATTATCCCTATTTCACACAAGAGCTAAAGGAGGCACAAAGAAAATGAACGAATTGCCCAAGGCCACACATCTAGTGGGTGGGAGAGCCCAGACTGCCTGACTCCATTACCATATGCCACACACTGCTTCTCACCGAGTCATTCATGTCACTGATAGAAACATCTTCCTCCCAGTTTTCTGTGCTACATCCATACAATGGAATACTATTCCATCATGAAAAGGAGTGAAGTGTTAGTACATGCTGTAACATGGATGAATTTGAAAATACTAAGTCAGATACAAAAAACCCTATATTGAATGATTCCATTGACATGAAACGTCCAGAGTAGGAAACCTATAGAAACAGAAAGTAGATTAGTGGTTGACAGAATCTAGAGGGGAGGGAGAATGGGAACAACTGTTCATGGGTACAGAGTGTCTTTTTGGGGTGATGAAAATGTTCTGCCATTTGGTAGTGGCGATGGTTCCACAACTTTGTAAATATACTAAAAACCACTGTTGTTAGGTGCCGTGAAGTTGGTTCTAACTCATAGCGACCCTATAGGACAGAGTAGAACTGCCCCACAGGGTTTCCAAGGAGCGGCTGGTGGATTTGAACCGCCAACCTTCTGGTTAGCAACCGAGCTCTTAATTACAATGCCACTAGGGCTCCCAAAAAAAGAGCGGGAGGGAATTTTACAGTATGTAAATTGTATCTATTTAATGAAGACTCTCAAAAATCCTGTCTAAAGAGAAGTTGTTGCTTGCCTCCAGTTGATTCCAGCTCATAGTGACCCTAAAGGACAGGGTAGTACTGTTCCACTGAGTTTCCTAAGCTGGAATCTTTATGGAAGCAGACCGCCACGTTTCTCCCATGGTGAGTCTGAACTGCCTACTTTTCGGTTAGCAGCTGAGCTCAACCATTGTACCACCAGGAGTCCTTTCTAACGAGAAGCCTATTTAGCAATTTAGTAAACCAAAGCGGGCACCAAAACTCTCCACGGTCTGCTCCCTTCTGTGTCTCAGACTGACTTCATCACTCCCTACCCCGTCTTCCTGGGTTTCCTCAGCTCCTGAAATTTGTTGTGCCCCTTCTCTCCTCCAGAGGAGCCCTGGTGAAGCAGTGGTTAAAGCGCTCAGCTGCTAACCAAAAGGTCAACGGTTCTCCACAGGAGAAAGATGTGGCAGTCTGCTTCCTTAAAGATTACAGCCTTGGAAACCCTATGGGGCAGTTCTACTCTATTCTGTAGGGTTGCTAGGAGTTGGAATCAGCTCTATGGTGGTGGGTTTCGTTTTTCCTCCTCCATCTTAGAAATGTTTGTCTCACCTGAAGTATCACTGCCTCCAGGAAGCCTCCTGGGCCTTCCGCCTGCGTTAGGTCTGCTTGCTGTACCAAGCTCACACTCACCACCCTGGTAATTAGTTGCTCAGGGTCTGGCTTCCTCGATGAACACTGTGCTCCACGGGGACAGGGGAGGACGAGTCTTGTTCACTGCTCTGTCCCAATATCAGCTTAGGGCTGAAACAGAGGGGGCATTTACAAACCCGCTGAACAGTGAAGCAGAGAGCAGAGTCAGCTGCAGGGAGAGAGCACTGTGGTTTAGAAAGGTCCTGCTGCCTCCAGGATAGCTGGCCGGGGCTCTTCCCTCTGAGGCTTGCAGCTGACATCCGGTCACCATCCTGCAGCCCTTTCAGAGAACGGAGGCGGAAGGTCCCTGGGTGGCACAAACAGCTTGCACTAGGCTGGTAACCAAAAGGTTGGTGGTTCAAACCCATCCAACGGCATGGCAAAAGAAACAGGCCTGGCGATCCACTCTCATAAAGACTGTTGGTGGTGGTGTGTGCTGTTGCAACGATTCTGACTCATAGTAACCCTGTGTGACAGAGTAGAACTGCCCCCATAGGGTTTGCTAGACCATAATTTCTATGGGATCAGGTCGCCAGGTCTTTTTTCCCTCAGAGTCGCTGGTGGATTTGAATTGCTGACCTTTCACTTGGCTGACCAGAGATTAACCAACTATCCCTAAAGACACAGTCAAGAAAATCCTATGGAGCAATTCTATCCTGTAACACATGGGGTCTCCAAAGTCACAAACCAACAGCCAAACAACAAAATCAACAACAAAGACTGGAGGGGACCTAACACCATTTCACATAAGCCTTTTTTTTTTAATAATTTTTATTTTGCTTTAAGTGAAAGTTTACAAATCAAGTCAGTCTGTCACATATAAGCTTATATACACCTTATTCCATACTCCCACTTACTCTCCCCCTAATGAGTCAGCCCACTCCCTCCTTCCAGTCTCTCCTTTCGTGACGGTTTTGCCAGTTTCTAACCCTCTCTACCCTCCCATCTCCCCTCCAGACAGGAAAGGCCAACAGTGTCTCAATTGTCCACCTGATACAAGTAGCTCACTCTTCATCAGCATCTCTCTCCAATCCATTGTCCAGTCCATTCCATGTCTGATGAGTTGTCTTCGGGAATGGTTCCTGTCCTGGGCCAACAGAAGGTTTGGGGACCATGACCACCGGGATTCTTCTAGTCTCAGTCAGACCATTAAGTCTGGTCTTTTTATGAGAATTTGGGGTCTGCATCCCACTGTTCTCCTGCTCCCTCAGGGGTTCTCTGTTGTGCTCCCTGTCAGGGCAGTCATCGGTTGTGGCCGGGCACCATCTAGTTCTTCTGGTCTCAGGATGATGTAAGTCTCTGGTTCATGTGGCCCTTTCTGTCTCTTGGGCTCATAGTTACCATGTGACCTTGGTCTTCTTCATTCTCCTTTGATCCAGGTGGGTTGAGACCAATTGATGCATCTTAGATGGCCGCTTGTTAGCATTTAAGACCCCAGACACCACACTTCAAAGTGGGATGCAGAATGTTTTCATAATAGAGTTTATTATGCCAATTGACTTAGAAGTCCCCTTAAGCCATAGTCCCCAAACCCCCGCCCTTGCTCCGCTGACCTTCGAAGCATTCAGTTTATCCCAGAAACTTCTTTGCTTTTGGTCCAGTCCAGTTGAGCTGACCTTCCATGTATTGAGTATTGTCCTTCCCTTCACCTAAAGTAGTTCTTATCTACTAACTAATCAGTAAATAACCCTCTCCCACTCTCCCTCCCTCCCCCCCTTGTAACCACAAAAGTATGTATTCTTCTCAGTTTAAACTATTTCTCAAGATCTTATAATAGTGGTCTTATACAATATTTGTCCTTTTGCATCTGACTAATTTCACTCAGCATAATACCCTCCAGGTTCCTCCATGTTATGAAATGTTTCACAGATTCATCACTGTTCTTTATCGATGCATAGTATTCCATTGTGTGAATGTACCACAATTTATTTAACCATTCATCTATTGATGGACACCTTGGTTGCTTCCAGCTTTTTGCTATTGTAAACAGAGCTTCAATAAACATGGGTGTGCATATATCTGTTCGTGTAAAGGCTCTTATTTCTCTAGGGTATATTCCGAGGAGTGGGATTTCTGGGTTGTATGGTAGTTCTATTTCTAACTTTTTAAGAAAACCCCAGATAGATTTCCAAAGTGTTGTACCATTTTACATTCCCACCAGCAGTGTATAAGAGTTCAATCTCTCCTCAGCCCCTCCAACATTTATTATTTTGTGTTTTTTTGTATTAATGCCAGCCTTGTTGGAGTGAGATGGAATCGCATCATAGTTTTAATTTGCATTTCTCTAATGGCTAATGATCGAGAGCATTTTCTCATGTATCTGTTAGCTGCCTGAATATCTTCTTTAGTGAAGTGCGTGTTCATATCCTTTGCCCACTTTTTGATTGGGTTGTCTTTTCGTGGTTGGGTTTTAACAGGATCATATAGATTTTAGAGATCAGGCGCTGGTCGGAGATGTCATAGCTGAAAATTTTTTCCCAATCTGTAGGTGGTCTTTTTACCCTTTTGGTGAATCACATAAGCCTTTTTATCTTCCACTCCGGGCACGCATGTGCCTGATGCACCCAGCAACCACCCAACTTGCTTCTTAAGTGAATTAAACTCTCTTTACTTCATTAGTGGAAACCCTGGTGGAGTAGCGGTTAAGTGCTACGGTTGCTAACCAAAGGGTCGGCAGTTCGAATACTCCAGGCACTCCTTGGAAACTCTATGGGGCAGTTCTACTCTGTTCTATAGGGTCGCTATGAGTCGGAACCGACTCGACGGCACTGGGTTTGGTTTTGGTGGTTTACTTGATTAAAAGTTTTGACTGACACCTGCAGATACAACTCGCCCAAATGGCCCCTGTGGGCAGCCTGGATGCTGTTTGGGGTGGAACCGGGGACAGTGGTGATCTTCAGAGGGCTATTTTAATGTGCTCTTGATGGTAACCAGCTACTTGATCCTTGGTCTTCCTTTGAAAGCAACCAAAGCAATTGCTGCCACTAATTTTTTGAGCACCCACTACGTGCCAGACATTTTACAAACATGGTTCCTAATCATTCTCCCAAACCCTGCCACGATACACGGTGGTTGTTGTTGTTGTTGTGAGGTGCCATTGCTTCAGTTCCAACTCACAGCAATCCTTTGTATAACAGAATGAAACGCTGCCCTGTCCTGTACCATCCTCACAATCGTTGCTGTGTTTGAGCCCACTGTTGCAGCCACTTTGTCAAACAATCTCGTTGAGGGTCTTCCTCTTTTTCCTTACCCTTTACTTTACCAAGCATCATGTCCTTCTCCAGGGACTAGTCCCTCTTGATAACATGTCCAAAGTTCATGAGACAAAGTCTCGCCATCCTCTCTTCTAACATTCTGGCTGTACTTCTTCCAAGACACATTTGTTCATTCTTCTGACACTCCATGGTATAGTCGATATTCTTAGCCAATGCCATAATTGAAAGGCATCAAATCTTTGGTCTTCCTTATTCATTGTGCAGCTTTCACATGTGTCTTAGTCATTTAGTGCTGCTATAACAGAAATACCAGAAGTGGATGGCTTTAACAAAGAGAAGTTTATTCTCTCACAGCCCAGTAGGCAGAAGTCCGAACTGAGGGCACCAGCTCCACGGGAAGGCTTTCTCTCTCTGTCGGCTCTGGAGGAAGGTCCTTGTCATCAGTCTTCCCTTGGTATGGGAGCATCTCAGTGCAGGAACCTCAGGTCCAAAGGACACGCCTTGCTCCCGGCGCTGCCTTCTTGGTGGTATGAGGTCCCCATGTCTCTTTGCTCACTTCTCTCTTTTATGTCTCAAAAGAGACTGGCTTAAGACACTATCTAATCTTATAGAACTCATCAATATAACTGCCGATAATCCATCTTATTACATCATAGTGATAGGATTTACAACATACGGGAAAATCATATAAAATGATGGACAATCACATAATACTGATAATCATGGCTCAGTTAAGTTGGCGGATATTTTGGGGGACACGATTAAATCCATTGACATTCTACCCTTTGGCCCCCAAAAATTCATGTCCTTGCCATATGCAAAACATATTGACCACATCATATCATAGCAAGTCTTAATTCAACTCCAAGTCCAACATCCAAAAATTCCTCTTCATCTGTGAAATCTGGAATACGAGTTATCTGCTTCCAAAGTACAATGGCAGAACAGGCACAAGCTAGACATTTCCATTACAAATGAGAGAAACTGGAAGGAAAGGCAGCATAACAGGCACCAAGCAAGTCAGCAGAACACATTAGCCCTCAAGGCTTGAAAATAATCCTCTGTTCTCTGAGCCTATTTACACAACAGCCCTGCCCTTCAGACTCTAGGTATTGGGCTTCAGCTCTACCTTCCAGGCCCACTAGGATGGCAACTCTGCTCCCTCAGCTTTAGATCCACCATTCTCCTAGTCCATTTGAGTGACGACTCCACCCTTAGAAACACCAGAGGCTGCGGCTCCACCCTTTGTCCAGAGGTCCAGGACATACCTCTTCAGACTGAGGCAGCTCTGCTTCTTGTGTTCCTTGTCTCTTCAGCTTCTGCTTCCTGGTTTCTTGGCCTCTCAGCTCCTCGGGCCTCACACCCTCATCTGCTCTGCTGGGGCAAGTGTTCCAAAGCTCAGTAGCTCCACTGGTAAATTCCCGGAGGCACCCCACTCCGCCAGTAAGCTTTGGCCAGAAAGCACTCAGCTCTCCCACTCCACGGGTCGGCAAGGCTAGCTCCACTGATAAGTGCCCAGAGGCACCCCACTCTGCAAGGAAGCTTCCTGCGCACAGGCACTCAGCTCTCTAGCTGTAGGTCGCCTCCCATGTTGTGTGGCACTGTCTTCTGGTTCTTCTGCTGCCACTTCTCTGTTCTGCTGGTCTTCTATCCATTCGCAGTTTCAAAACTTCTTCCACATTTTGTTACAGCAGGACCCCACTCTCAGTACCAAATTCTGCCTTAACCATCTAGTGTTGCTATAACAGAAATACCACAAGTGGATGGCTTTAACAAAAAGAAGTTTATTCTCTCACTGTTTACTAGGCTACAAGTCCAAATTTAGGGCATCGGCTCCAGGGGGAGGCTTTCTCTCTGTCAGCTCTGGAGGAAGGTCCTGAGAAGGACCTTGATCTGGGAGCATCTCGGCGTAGGAACCTCAGGCCCAAAGGGCGTACTTTGCCCCTGGTGCTGCTTTCTGCCTGGTATAAAGTCCCCTTGTCTCACTATTCGCTTCTTTTCTAATTCAAAGAGATTGGCTTAAGGCACTATCTAATCTTGTACATCTCATCAATATAACTGCCACTAATCCATCTCATTTCATCATAGTGATAGAATTTAAAACACATTGGTAAATCACATAAAATGGTGGACAATCACACAATACTGGGACTCATGGCCCAGCTAAGCTGACAGATGTTTTGGGCGGGGGGGGACACAATTCAATCCATGACAACATGCATACAAGGCAGTTGAAAACACCATGGCTTGGGGGTCAGGCACACCTTAGTCCTCAAAGTGACATCTTTTGCTTTTTAACACTTTAAAGAGGTCTTTTACAGCATATTTGCCCAGCGCATCCATCTTTTGATTTCTTGACTGTTGCTTCCATGAGCATTGATTGTGAATCCAAGTAAAATGAAATCTGTGATTTCATTATTTTCCCTGCTTATCATGACATGTTAGCACCCACACTTTACAGATGAGACAGCAGAATAAGAAGGTGAGGAAATTTGCAAAGCCACAAACTAGTAAGTGTTGAAGTATTTTCTTTCACAAAATGTAAGAGAAGGCAATTATCTAAAAAGCTTTTCACAGTACCTGGAATGTTTATTTTATAGGAACACTTTTAAATGCTTATTAGGAATTTGTGATTCAGCAGGAGAGAACACAAGAAGACAGGATATCTGTGTGTGTGACCTGAGAGCATATTCGGGTTCCATTTCCTACTTTTTCCAGTTCTTAAATTAAAAGAGCATTAGTGTTTCCTCATATTAATGAAGAAATAATAAATGCAGATGATTTATTCTACTAGGAAAAACAAAAAGCCAAATTTATATTGCAATAAAATAAACGAAATCAAAGAATGGTTTGCTCTACAAGGAGAGACTAAAAAGGGGATTGAAACATTTCAGTGAACACATGAGTCCATGAAAGATTATTCACAGGAGCGACAGGAGCCCTGATGGTGCAACTGTTCAGTGCCCTGCTGCTAACTGAAAGGTTGGCAGTTCAAACCCACTCAGTGGCTCTGCAGGAGAAAGACATGGCAATCTGCTCCTGTAAAGATCACAACCTAGGCAACTCTACGGGGCAGTTCTAGTGGGTCACATAGGGTTGATATGAGTGGCAATTGACTCAGTGGTACCCAAAAACAACAATGGGAGCAAGGGATGTGCTGGGTACGTCTGCTTCACTGTTAAGATCAACAGACCCTCACCAAGCAAGAGAAGAACCTAGCATTTATCAGTAATGCCGGATGCTGGGGTCCCTATTTTGACATAAAGTTTAGACTTAAAAAGAAACATGGACATAATTACAGATCCTATGGGAGGTGAGGACTTGGATACTGATGTTTCAAGACAGACATCTCAGCTTGTGTGATGGTTGAAGTTGTGTATCAACTTGACTGGGCCATGATTCTCAGTGGTTTGGCAGTTGTAATGTAGTTTGGCAGTTATGTAATGCTATAACAGCCAATCAGTTAAAGGGGAGTTCCCTTGGGGGTATGGCCTGCAACCAATATGCATGGATTTTCTGGCAAAGCTCGCTTGCTGGCTTTTGCTCTGCTCTGGATCCTGCATTTGGCTCATCATCATCTGAACTCCAGTTCTTGGGACTTCAGCCAGTATCCTGCCATCCTACCTGTTGATCTTGGGTTCATCTGCCCCTGCAGCTATGTAAGTCAGAGCCCAAGGCCTGACCCACAGACTTGGGACTCTCTAGCCTTTAAGACCATGTGAGCTGTTTCTTTGTATGAATTTGTCTCTCTATATATACATAAACTTCACTGATTTTGCTGGAGAACTTGGGCAAGAATCAGAACATTAAGCCTCAGCTGCTCCATCTGTAAATGCTCAGTCACAGGCTCAAAGAAGCTTGGCCAACTAAATTAAGGCAATGACAAGAATAGCTACAGAATCTCCAGACCCAGTAGAAAAACAAACAAAAAGAGGGGAAGGTATAAGAAGGCTTTTCCTCTCAAGCCTCAGCAACAGTCACGTGATCACATGTTGTTGTTAGTTGCCATCTAGTGGATTCCAGCTCACACATGTCATGTGGATTCTTCTGATCACTAGATGCTTCCATCATACTGGGGCTGGAAAGTGCCTCAGACATCACCTAACCAGTTAGCCAGTTCTGTGTCACTTATGACATAGAACTCTGCTCCACAGCATTTTCTTTTTCCTTTGTAGTATTTTTTTCATGTTTTGTGTGTATGATAAAAACATAACAAAACATATGCTCATTCAATGATTTCTACATACATAACTCAGTGTCCACTGTTTTCAATGGCTGATTTTGTTGGAAATCATCAGGCCTTTCTTCTGAGTTGCATGTGGGTGGACTTGAACCTCCAACGTTTCACAAGTTAATCATTTGCACCACCCAGGGACTCCTCTGACATCAGCAAGACATGAGGAAGCTTGCCCAGAGACCCAGGGCCACAACGACAAAGTGAGCAGTTCCTGGCTCCTCTGAGCCTGCGAAGCTTTCCACTCGCCCAGCTACCGCTCGCCCTGTTAATCATAAAAAACGTTACGAACAGCAAGTATAACACAAACCAAAACTCTAACACATACAAGAAGACTCGTAGGAACCGTGCCAATTTTTCTAAACAGTAGTTGTCTTTGGATGGTGGATTTACTATTTTTTTCCATTTTCACAGGCTGTAAGTAATTTTGTGTTCTTAACCTCCCTATACTTCTGCTTCTCCATCTCTACCTGGTTATGAAAATTAAAGACACTTAAAACAAGGCCTGGTGTAGTATAGTCAATGAATGTCAGCTGTTATTTTTCACCAAAAAAAGTGTTATTTTAACAAAAATATTTTAAAATGTTTTACTGATCATTGCTCTTAATGAACGTCTCTTCAATGGAAAAAATACTTCTTCGAATCAGAGTCCTTACCCCTCACCGTAATCCGCATTCCTAAAGTGGAGTAGCAAGTTGCAAAATATTAATTTGCGGAGGGGGTCTGCCCTTTCCTTTTCCATGAAAAACTGGGAATCACACCCCAAAACCCGAAGACACTTTCTAAAGATCGACATCTTCTTGTAAGGAAGTTGGTTTGTTAAGTCGGGCTTTCCCAAAGGCGAGCTCTTCTCTCCGCAGAAAACAAAACGCGCCCGCCTCCGCCATTACGGCGCACGAAGAAAAATGGAGGCGCGGCGTCTTCCTTGCTGCGGCCGCCCGCGCGGCGCCTGCGCCCTGCACGCCCCACTCGCCCCGCCCCCAGCCCCGAGGCCGTTATGCCCTTGAGGGAGGTGAGGGAGCGCTCTTCAGCGCCCCCTTTCCCCTTCGGAGAGCTTGGTTCCGGCGAGCCCAGCTCCGGCCCTGGCAGTCCGCTCCGGGCCACCCCGGGCCGCGAGCCGCTCCGCAGGTGTAATCCGAGCTCCGGGCTTTCCCTCCAGCCCTTTGTGTCCCGGCGCGCGTCAGAGGGAACGCGGGAACGCGCGCCGCGCCGTGCGCCTGCGCAAGGGGGCGGGCGGTACGCCCTGCCGGGAGTCGGGAGTGGGCGCCTCTGCGGCCTCCCCGCCCCTCGCCCCGCCCAGCCCGCCATTTCGTGCTCTGGCGCCTCGCTCTCCAGGCTCGCGGCCTCCGCGTGATGGACGCCCGGAAGCCGGGGCAACAAAGGCCCGAGCGCGGGGGTTGTGCGGGCTACGGGTTCCTACGCTGCCCGCCGGGCGAAGATGGCGCCTTGAGCCGGAAGCTGTGCCGAATTTGGGGGAAACGGGTGCCTCTCCCAGTCGGAATGGGCCTTCAGGCTGGCCCCGGGTTTGCGTGGCCTCGTGCGTGCAGAGCCCCAGGGGTGCACCCTTCGTGTTTTCGCAACCTTGGGGACGTGCACACACCCTAGTGTACCGAAACACGTGTGAGCATACTCAGGCTGTTTGCACAGACATCCGGGGACGTAGATGTACGGGCTCCCGACTTGTTCAGCGCAGGAGTGTGCACGAACTTGGGGTGTGCACGAACCTGGGGCGCGTGCGGCTTCTTGCATGCATCAACCAGGGTTTTTTCACGTGTTGGTGTGTGCACGGACCTCGAAGATGTTCTCGGACCCGAAAAATCCGCCCTCGTGTTTACACTCCCTGGCTGTTCACACAGGTCCGGGTATCCATGGGCGCGTGCATTCCCGAACCTAGTGTGCGCTTGAACCGTGTTTGCATGGCCCCGGGGGTGTGCACCGACCTGCGAGTACAGGCCCCGCCTCCGCAGCCTGGGGCTCCCGCGAAAACTCCCGTTTCTGTCCTTTCTTGGAATCCCCTCTTTTCCCTGTTAACATCCAAAGCATAACCTGCCAGGCCCCCTGCACAATTTTTAAGCTTTAGTCTTCCCTAATCGCTTATCGGTCTTCTGCATCGGACCCGACTTTGCACCCGGGGCACGGAGTGACGGTGACACGGAGCGCGTGGCTCGCCGGTTGGGGGAAGCAGACCGAGGCAAGGCGATGCAGCTGTGATGGACCGCAGCCCGGTCGGGGAGGCCAGGGAAGGCTTCCTCAGGAAGTCCTGCGTCAAGGACAGTCCAGCTGCCAGCGCTTGGCGAGGAGAGCGAGGGGGTCAAGACCCACGTGGTGCTCAGGAGTGTGAACTTTTTTCTGGGAAGTATTGAAACAGGAAATGCAACCAAACTCGCATTTGAGAGAAAGCAGGGGACGGAAAAGAGTGGAGAGCCGAAACCCCGGGTAGAAAGCGCCCCGGGTAGAAAGCGCCGCAACAGTCTGAGGGGAGGGAGCCCTGAGCAGGGAACTGGCAGGCTGGGGAGGGAATGGGAGGAAAAGCCTGTTGGGCGCATGGTCGTTGAGCCTGCAAATCCATCCCCCTGGGAGCCCGTGCTGCCCTACACCCCACCGTTTACACTTTCCCGAGGCCTCAGCACACTCCTCCCCTCCCAGGAGAGGAACACATACCCCACCCCCAGCAGTGTCTGTTACCAGCTGGGTGCCTGGGCAAGTTGTTGGAGATAACAGTACTCACCTCAGTGCAGGTGGAGGGAGATACCGCACCGGAGAACAGGGCAGAATTCCTCTTTGTCTATCAAAGAAGCACCACCTCAGCGCGCACTTTACATAGGGCTACAGATTTACTCCTGTTGGAGTCCCTGGATGGTACAAACGCCTAATGGCTCTTGGCTGCTTACCAAGGTTGGCAGTTTGAATCCATCCAGAGGCACCTTGGAAGAAAGGCCTGGCGATCTACTTATGAAAAATCAGCTACTGAAAACCCTCTATGGCACAGTTCTACACTGACACACATGGGGTCGCCATGAGTCAGAATCGACTGGATGGCAAGTGGTTTTTATGCTTGTGGTACATAGGTACACTTGAAGGACGTAAAAGTCCGTCTCCAATGACGTACCTTTACATTCCCAATGCGAGCCGCTCCACAACATCCCCAAGACGGATCACGGAGCCCCTGTTTGAATGGCTCATGATGGAAAACAGCCCTTTCACAGGGCACCTTAGGTGGTATTGACCACCTTTTTTCAGGCCCAGATCTTGGTCCACTGCAGCGGAAGATCTGTTCTGTCATCCAGAAGGTATTTTTTGAGCACTTGCTATGTGAGGGGGTTGGGAGTTAGAGCTATCAACACAGTTCCTGCCTCTAGGGGCCCATAGACCCTAGTCACAGGACCTCAGGACCCACCCAGTAGGCTCTTCGTCCTGGCTGTAATAATGCGCCTGGGTTACAGTGCTGCAGGGGCTAGAGGCAGATGGGCAACGTGACCCCTGCCAACATGGAGAGCTGTATGATTGGGCACAGTTGCCTCAGCCTGGGGCAGGTCCAGTTAAGGCTGCCAGGGTGGGGAATGCAGAGCTGACACACCCTCAGGAGCACCCCGGACTTTAAGTAAAAAGACCCACAGGGACAGCCTGTCAGGTTGGGTGTCTCTGCTGAGCACTCTGCAGCCACATTTGGGCAGCTCTGCCAGCCTGGGAGGTGGGGCCTTAGGCCAGTGGACTTCTTGTTTCTGTGTCACTCAGGTTTTGCCACCGAGTTTGGTTTGGTTTGGTTTCAGTCCACCAGCAGGGTCATGGGTTGGGTCCTCCTAGGAAACCAGGCTTGGAGATGTGATCTAAATAAAGTCTGTGTACCTGGAAGCAGGTGAGGCGGTCCCACCCTCCTACTGCTGACAGGTAGTACCGGCTCACAGCTCCACCTTTCACACTTCCCAAAAGGCCGGGGATGAATTACCCAGTAAGCAAGGTAAGTACCTGCTTAGGGAATCAACAAAATAGGGGCACCAGTTGTCCAAAGACCCATAGATGCGAAGCAACAGGGCACAAGGAAAAGCAAGCGCTGCAGCGGGAGGGAACTGGCAGGGCACTAAATGAAACTGGTACCAGTTCCAGTGTGTGAGAACGTGCTGGCTGGAAATAAAGTGCACACAGGGTCATGAGGGCACCCACACACAAGGTTGTTTAAGCTGTGAGATCCCTACCACTTTAACACCTTCGTTGATACTTGTCCCCTATGGGCCCCTCCTTTATAATTGAAGCTCCTTATCTCCACTGGTCTCTTGGGAGTATACTCTTTCTTTCTAATAAACAAGAGGTAGAGGGTTGGTTGTGGAGTCTAACTCTTGCTACCTCCACCCAATCTGCAACTGGATCCAACTTGATCATTACTGGGAAAGGATGAATTATATTAACAGATAACAGGCCTCTATCCATTTTGAGGGAACTGTTTTTTACATCCATGTCTGCTGATCCAGCAACTCCAGCCAGGAGGGCCAGCAGTACATACATACATATACATATCATAACTCACATGTCCTGTTCAAATGTGTGAGTAAGCACAAGAGGGACACCACAGAGTATCAGTGTTTAGGGCCCTCCCATGCCTTAATCTGGCCCTGCAAAAGGCCCAAGAACCTGGGTGGTGTCATCCTCCCTCACCCACCCTGCCCTTTACCTACCACCCAAGCGGGGAACAGAACTGTCCCTCTGAGTGCCTCACTGGGCACGGGGTCCGTGCCCAGGAAGCACCTGCTGGGGAATCTCTGGCCTCCAATAGTAACCTCAGGGGCATCAAAGGTGCCACCCTTGGCAGCTTCTTTCTTACCTCTAGGGGGCCACATTTAAGAGAGGAAGGGTCCCTTGAGAAATGAGACTTTGCAGAAGGATAAATGCACCTTGTGCCCGCCAACTTCCTTCAGAGGTCTGTGGGCTTGTTCACGGCCAGTGTGACTTGTAAATAATTTAATGGAAAACTCCAGAAGGAAGGCAGCCCACGTGAGCCTGAACTTGCCCGCCAGAAGCAGGTTGTGAAATGTTTCTCTAAGCAGTGGCTGGGGGGGTCAGGACGCCTCCATTACAACCCAGGGAAGTGGCATTGCTCTGGGCTCCCTGGGGAACCACACTGTGGGTGGAGTTTCTTTAGGAAGATCAGTCTCCATGCCACTCCACAGGAACCCAAAGTCAGGGGTCTCTTTGACCCCAAATGTATCCTGCCCTCCTCCCTCGCCCCCAGCCCAGAGAAGGTCAGGGCGCTCTCTGGGCCTCAGAGCAAATGATGAGTCCCCACACCACCTGCCCTCCCTACTCCCCCGCCCCGGCCTCAGGGCGGTGCCTCTGGTCCCCACAGCCGCCGGTCTGGGAGGCAGCCTGGGCGGGGAGGGAGACAGAGGGAGGGAGCAAGCAAGCCGAGCTGCTGCCCAAAGGCACAAACATTTCCTTATGTGGTGGCTGTAAGGGCCGGGGCGGTACCCAGGGGGTTGCTGGGGACAGTAGGAGGCTGGACACGCCCAGGGTGATCAGAGACCCAGGCTCACAGAGGCAGGGCCGCTGCCAAACAGGATTTCAACCTTATGTCAGGGTCCAGACAAAGGAGGAAGGCCCCCTGCCCTGATGCTTTTGTCCCCCAGGAGGAAGTGGTCCTGGCGCCCATCCAGACCCTCTCCCAGAATTCCCCAGTGCACAAGGGCAAGTGACCCTGAGAGCGGTGCAGGCAGAGACCCCAGGCCTGGGCAAGGAGGTAGGGGTGACCAGACCTCTCCTACCCCTTACCTCCCCACCCCTGCTCTGGCTCCCAGGACAAGGCGGCAGCACCCTCATTTCCGGCTGGCCTCTGGAGCGATATTTGGATGAGGTGGTGAGCCAGTGACTCAGGGAGGGGTGGCATCCCTGGCAATGGGGCCATTTCTGTTCCCAGGCCCCTCTGGCCCTGGCTCCCAGACTCCATGACATCTGAGCATGAGGGCAGACGGGCCTTCCCACAGCCCGGGCAGGTCCAGGGCCCCTGGGCTGCCACGGTGTGGAACCTTGATCTCAGCGGACACCAGAGCTGCCCAGAGCCTGGTTAGCGTACCTCAGCTCTGACCCTTCATCTGGAATTCGGGGGGATCTACTCTGACCCTGAACTGCCTGCAGATCTCATTCTCCAGTATTACAGCCTTTATACAGACTAATATCTGAGAGTCCGGGCCCAGTGAAATTTTTTTTTTTAATTGTACTTTAGATGAAGGTTTACAGAACTAGCTTCTCATTAAACAGTTAGTACACACATTGTTTTATGACGTTGGTTAACAACCCCATGACATGTCAACAGTCTCCCTTCTCGACCTTGGGTTCCCTATTCCCAGCTTTCCTGTCCCCTCCTGCCTTCTAGTCCTTGCCCCTGGGCTGGTGGGCCCCTTTAGTCTCGTTTTGTTTTATGGGCTTGTCTAATCTTTGGCTGAAGGGTGAACCTCAGAAGTGACTGCATTACTGAGCTAAAAGGGTGTCCATGGGCCATACTCCCAGGGTTTCTCCAGTCTCTGTCAGGCCAGCAAGTCTGGTCTTTCTTTTTGAGTTAGAATTTTGTTCTACATTTTTCTCCAGTTCTGTCAGGACCCTCTATTGTGATCGCTGTCAGAGCAGTCAGTGGTGATAGCCAGATACCATCTAGTTATACTGGACTCGGTCTGGTGGAGGTTGTGGTAGATGTGGTCCATTAGTTCTTTGGACTAATCTTTCCCTGTGTCTTTGGTTTTCTTTATTCTCTCTTGCTCCCAAAGGGGTAAGACAAGTGGATAGCCACTCATAGGCTTTTAAGACCCCAGACGCTACTCACCAAAGTAGAATGTAGAACGTTTTCTTTATAAACTATGTTATGCCAATTGAGCTAGGTGTTCCCTGAGCCAGTGGTGTATTTTTTAAGTGGGGCTTTTAATGGGAAATGTGCTTACCCCATAAATCACTAATTGGTCTAATTTCAGGGAGTCTAACTAGAGGCTGCAACCCAGAGATAATCCCGGGCCAGAAGGCCCTTGGCATGCCTGTACCCCTTCACCCCCTCACCAGCCAGTCAAGCAAGTAGAAAGCTCCCAGTACTGGCTCCGGCCCTCCCGGGTGGAGGAAGCTTAGGTGTTGTTGGGTGTTGTCAATTCAATCTATGACAGAGGGTGTACTGGAGTGGGAGTCCCTGCATGGAGCAAACAGTTAAGTGCTCCGCTAGTAACCAAAAGGTTGTAGGTTTGAGCCCACCCAAAGGCACCTTGGAAGAAAGGCCTGGCAACCTACTTCCAAAAGATCACAGCCATTGAAAACCCTGTGAACACAGTTCTACTCTGACACACATGAAGTTGCGAGGAGTTGGAGTCAACTAGACAGGATACTGGAGTAAGGTGGGTCCTAGTGCCAAAGAAAGGTGATCCAACAGAAGGCAGTAATTACTGCACTATGTCGTTGATACCACTCACATGTTAAATTTTGCTGAAGATACATCAAAAGCAGTTGCAGCAGTACGTTGAAAGAGAACTGCCAGAAATTAAAGCCAGATTCAGAAGAGGATGTGGAACAAGGGATATCATTGCTGATGTCAGATGGATCCTGGCTGAAAGCAGAGAATACCAGGATGTTTACCTGTGTTTTATTGACTATGCAAAGGCATTTGTTTGTGTAGATCATAAGAAATTATGGATAATGTTGCAAAGAATGGAGATTCCAGAACACTTAATTGTGCTTATGAAGAACCTGTGCGTAGACCAAGAGGCAGTCTTTCAAAGCGCACGAGGGGATACTGCATGGTTTAAAGTCAGGAAAGTTATGCATCAGGGCTGTATCCTTTCACCATACATAGTCAGTCTGTATGCTGAGCAAATAATCAAAGAAGCTGGACTACATGAAGAAGAATGGGGCATCAGGATTAGAAGAAGTCTCATTAACAACCTGCATTATGCAGGTGATACTACCTTGCTTGCTGAAAGTGAAGAGGACTTGAAGCACTTACTGATGAAGATCAAAGACTACAGCTTTCAGTATGGATCGCACTTCAAATTAAAGAAAACAAAAATCCTTGAAACTGGCCCAATTAACAACATCATGATAAACAGAGAAAAGACTGAAGTTGTCAAGGATTTCATTTTACTTGGATCTACAATCAACATCCATGGAAGCAGCAGTCAAGAAATCAAAGCACACATTGCATTGATCAAATCTGCAGCAAAAGATCTCTTTAAAGTGTTAAAAAGCAAAGATGTCGCTTTGAAGACTAAGGTGCACCTGACCCAAGCCATGGTGTTTTCCATTGCCTCGTGTGCATGCAAAAGCTGGACAGTGAATTAGGAAGACCGAAGAACTGAAGCCTTTGAGTTATGGTGTTGGCAAAGAATATTGAATACACCATGAACTGCCACAAGAACAAAAAAATTTGCCTTAGAAGAAGCACAACTAGAAATGCTCCTTAGAAGCAAGGATGGCGAGACTACATCTCACATACTTTGGACATGTTATTAGAAGGGATCAGTCCTTGGAGAAGGACATCATGCTTGGTAAAGGGTCAGGGAAAAAGAGGAAGACCCTCAGAGAAATGGATTGACACAGTGGCTGTAACGATGGGCTCAAACATAGCAACGATTGTGAGAATAGCCCAGGACCAGGCAGTGTTTCGTTCTGTTGTACATAGATAGGGTCGCTATGAGTCGGAACTGACTTGACAGCACCTAACAACAAAAATGCAATATGAGTGATGTCATTATAAAAAAAGAGACACAGAAGGAAGATGGCCATGTGAAGATGGAGGCAGAGATTGTGTGATGCTGCCACAGGTCAAGGGGTACCTGAGGCTACCAGACTCTAGGAGATATGAGAAAGAATCTTACCCTAAAGGCTTCAGACTCCTAGCCTCCAGAATTGTGAGACAATAAATTTCCGTTGTTTTAAGCCACCCAGTTTGTGGTATTTTGATACAGCAGCTCTAGGAAATGACTACAGTAGTCATCTCATTCAACCCAACTACCCAAAGCAGGGAAACTCTGGTGGTGCAGTGGTTAAGAACTATAGTTGCTAACTGAAGGGTTAGCAGTTCAAATCCACCGGGTGCTCCTTAGAAACTCTATGGGGCAGTTCTACTCTGACACGATGGCAATGGGTTTGGGGTTTTTTTTTTTTTTTTTCGGACCTAAAGCAAAAATCTCTTCTACAGCGTTCTTTGTTTATGCCTCTAAACCAAAAACAAAAACAAAAAGAACAACCCATGGCCTTGGAGTCTATTCCAACTCATAGCTGTAACCTTTATGGAAGCAGATTGCTACATCTTTCTCTCGCGGAGCTGCTGGTGGGTTTGAACCTATGACCTTTCAGTTAGCACTGAGTGCTTAACCACTGTACCACCAGGCCTCCAGAGGCTGAGAGGCAGGAAACTTATTACATAGAGCAGCAGTGCGTTACATTTTATGTGGAATTTAAATCTGTCTTCTTTGTCTATCTGATCTCATGGTCCTACTTCTGCCTGCGTCCTATGAAGGCAGAGTCCAGGTGTGGGTTTATGCCCCACTGAACCCCAGTGCCTCCCACAGTACTGGAACACACTGATGTTTGATGATACGCGTGGACAGAATGAATGACTGAATTCTGAACATTAGCCAAGGTGCCACCTTGAGGCTATCTACTCTAAGCTAAACATCATTCTTTCTTTCCCACCATTTCCACATATGTCAGCTTTCGGAACATTCTTCCTCCTTCCTACCCTGCTACGACATCCAGTTTGCAGTGTCTCTTCTAAGCAGTGGGCCCGTGGGTGAGCTGCATTCTCCAGGTGCACCCTGAACGCACAGGAGGAGAGTGGGATGTGCCCTCCTCAGTCTGGTCTCTGCTTCTGTCCCTGCAGCTTGACCTGGAGAGGCCATATTTTTAGCATCAGGCCGTGGTTGCATTCTCTGAGCCCCAGGCTGCTCCTTTGTGTGCCACAGCTGTGGCTTTAACTTGCACAATTTTAACAAAAAGGAGGGCCCCTTGTTCCATATGGCAGTAATTCTGTGCCCTAGGATGGCCCTTGGTCCCAACTGGCAACACAGGAGTCCTGAGCCAGGGCCAGCTCCCTGGGGCCAAGACTCTGGTTGTGAGCAGAGAAGAAGATGCTGGCGCGCCCTCACGCTCAGCTTTCTCAGTGAGCAAGACCTGGCTGTGGGACTCTCCCTCAGCCCCCAACTAAGATCTATCACCAGGTAAGGAGCAGGCCCCTGATAGGGGTTGATGGAGACCCCAGGGACGTCTGGGTGCAGCGGCCCAGCATTGGCCTCCCACACAACCAATGCGGGCAACTGTGAACACACAGCTGAGGTGACTCTTAGATGGTCAACGGTGGGGAAAAGCTCAGGCCCATGGCTCGCAGACTTCCTTCATACCTGGACACCTGCCCCCGCCCTCCTCTGCTGTTTGGGGCCAGGTCAGACTGGCACCCCTTGTCCCAGCCCTCAGGTTGTGGATATGATGAAGAGTGCTGAAGTGGGAGGAAGGTCCGCTCCCGAGGCTGCCCTGGGTGGGCTCCTGTTTGTGGCCTGGACCAGGCCTGGCCTGAACTTGCAGACCACAAGGTGGTGGAGGGTGAGGTTCACAGAGAGTTCCTGAAGGGACCTGGGACTTGCGCCCAGAGAGGCTGTCCTCCCTGAAGAGGCTTCATGCCCACGCCCAGCAACCGCCCCCTCCTCAGAATGCCCTTTTTAGGGAGCGGGAAAGGACATCATTCCAGGCTGCATCAGGGGCCTCAGGCTGGTGGCGGGGGGTGTGTCCAGGCGTGAGGACATGAGATATGGTGAGGAAAGGAGACACCAGAAATCAACAAGGTCAGGGCAGGGCAACGGAAAGGAACATAAAATTAGCCCAAGACTGAAAAGGAGAGGCAGGCTTCTCAGGATTGAGGCCTTGTGATGGGATTTTCCTTGAACTTCAAGCTCCACAGGCTCCCATGGATGCCACTTCAAAGTTCTGTGTGGCCAAGGTCACTCAGGTCAGCAGAGTCCAGCTGTGTCCTAGGGCAGGGAGGGCATTGGGCACCTGGCTCAGCTTGCCCCCAGCCCCCACCACCACAGGGCTCACCAGGTGGCCGAGAAGGCCCCTGCCCACATGTGCCAAGGCAAACAGTACCCCACGCTGGCCCCCTCACATCAGGGTGGCTCCTACCCCTCACACCTGCCCCCAGCTCTGCCATGCATATACACACACACAGACACAGGTGTGTACCTCAGACCAAGCATGCACGAACACATATTCATTCCATCTTCTCTGCTCTGCTGACTTCAAATTAGAGGCAGGTGGCCCACGGCCCTTAATTGCTGCCAGCGGTGCCGATCTGCAGGTCCAGCTACTCCAAGGAGCTGCCTTTTAGACCCAGGCCTCAGGGCTGTAGACCCTTGGGTCCTGCTCCAGGCCTTAGTGAGGAGGGGGCTCTGCCAGATGCCCACAGCCCCCGGAACGCACCTACCTTCCGTGTAAGGCTGGCTGTAGGTGTGGGAACCGAGCCCTGGATGGTTCTCCAGGATTGGGTTCAGGTCCAGCGAAAGGCTGGCAGTTTGAACCCGCTAGGGGCTCCACGGGAAAAGATGTGAGTCTGCTTCCATAAAGATTTACAGCTTTGGAAACCCTATGGGGCAGTTCTACTCTGTCCTATAGGGTCCCTATGAGTTGGAATCAACTCAACGGCAATTAGATATAAAACAATATGCCCCCAAATATTGATAAACGTTACCTCTGAGTGATGAAATTGAGTGGTTTTTACTGTTTGTTTTCCTTTTTTGTAGTTTTTCAGCTTTCAGCTATGGTAGGTGGAATTCTAAGGTGGCCCTCAAGAGCTCTACCCCCAGTGTAAAAAACCCCCAGTGTACACACCCCAGAAGTGCCTGTGACCTGGTGCCTGCCATTCGCAGAGGGGAGCAGACTGGGGATACAGGAGCACTGACCTGCCCCTGACAGTGACACTCAGGGCATTCTGCCCCTTGGTCTCAGTTCTTGTGTCCTGTGTCAACCCACAGATTGTTGGTGGCGTCCATCCCCCCAGGCCCAGAGCAGAATGTCTTTCAGTGGGGCTGAGTCAGCCCTTTGGGTCTGGGGGCTGATGTGGCAAAGATGTCTGAGGAGCCAGCTGGTGACTCCCTGTCAGGGGGACTGCATGGCTTTGGGCAGGGTTCTCTGTAGGCCAGGCCTACAGGCTCTTTCTTGCATAGAAAACCCTGGGGTGGGAGAGGAGTGGGCTTGGGACCCTGCCTCAAAGGATGCTGGGCAGGGTGGCACCAGCATTGGGGGCAGGGGTGGCCAGCCCCTGAGGCTGCTGGTAGGCAGCTGGACCAGTGGGGCCCTGGGGACACCCAGATGTTGTCTCTTTTCAGCTCACTGCTTCCCAGGAGGAGGCTGGGGAGGCCACAAGGAGGAGTCAAGAGGCCCCCCGGGATTTACTGAGGAGCGGTCAGGAGGGAGATCTGACCATCTGTTCCCCAGGCTGCAGGCTTCAAGGAGCAGAACAGGACTGCGGGGAGGGGCTCGCAGCCCTTCCCCCTTCCCAGTGCCAGCACCGGGATGCCCTCCAGGTGGAGCTCCAGACAGCCAGGTGGTTCGTAGGGCTGAGTGGACTGAGCAGTCAGGTAGCAAAGTGAGCCTCAGTGGAACCTTGGGAACCAGGAAGTGGGGAACAGGAGGACCTGAAGGGAGGGTTGGTTTCCAAGGGCAGATGGGGGCCCACCCCAAGCGCCTCCCCTCCCCCCGCCTGCTGTGAGCCAAAAGCACCTTAGGCATGGACCCACCTCACAGTTTCAAAGCCCCTTCAGGCCTTCGGCAGGGGCAGAGGTACCCATTTTACTGAAACCCTGGTTTTCCTCCCAAACCAAAGAGCCTGGTTCTTGAGGGCCCTTGAAATCCCTTCCCCAACAAGAGCTGTTGAGGAAGGCGGCATGGGGGGTACAGATCTTCGGTACCCCAGGACCCAGCCCCTGAAAAAAAAAAAAAAAAAAAAGAGGCATGCAAATCTCCTGAAGGGCTGTTTCAGGGCACTGCCCCCCAATCTGCCCCCTCAACCCTATGGCCTGTGGATTTCACCACTCTCTCCCTTCCCCCACCCCTGACTCCCTATCCCACCATTCAGGTCCCTGAAGAGGAGAGCCCTCTCCCCTTTAGGGCATCCCACTTCCTGCCTCTACCACCTGCAGACAGCTGCCCAGGCCTGTCCCCATCCCCCTTCCCCAGTGAGGAAGTGGAGGTGTGATATGACCCCTCCTACCCAGGCTCTCCCCACTCCTCCCAGCCCCCCCACCCCAGGTTTCGGTCACCTGATTCCACCTGGCTTCTTCCCATCAACAAGGGAGCCCACCTCAGTCCCTCAAGTTAACATGAGGTGCCTGAGCCTACCTCCTTCCTGGCTCCCTTCCTTCACAGCCACCCTCCCCCCTTCCTCATTGCTTAGCCATGGCTGTGGGGGAAAACTGCTCATAGGATCTCTTTGGCAGCACTGCCTCCCGTGAATCCCCATTTCTCAGGTAGCCACCTCTCTGGCCACTCCTGTCTTCACCATACACCCCTCTACCTGCCCGTGCCTTGGTGCTGGTGCCCCCCCTCGGTGGGCGGCAGAGGATGGGTGGCTAGTGACTTTCGCTGGGTTCAAAGAGGCCTCACTAGCTACCAGCTGGGTGGCCTTGGTAAATTCCTTCACCCTGTGCCTCAGTTTCCTCAGCTGTAAAATGGGGATGATACCATGGAAGCATTCTGTGAGGGCTTGGCAGCACGTGTGCACACTCCCATATGGCACCATTCTGAGCTCTGCCCACCAGACCCTGGCACCAGTGCGCTCTTCAACAGCCAACCGGCCAGATGACCAAGCCTAAGTTTTGACGGATGAGGTTTTGCAGCTCTTTCAGGCATTTTCACTCCTCTGGGACTCCTGAGGGAGGATGTGAGAGGCTGTCACGTGAACACTCACAGGCCCCAGCACACTCCCCTTCCTGGGTGGGCATGGGTGGGAACATTTCAAGGGACTCGGTCATTTGGAGGAGACACCATGTTCTCCCTCTGCTGCCAAGGCTCCCAGGCTCCCAAGTAGGTCAAACCCCCCCACCTCCACCCTACCCTGGGCGTCTCCACTTACAACTCCAGGCCTCTGGGCTTAAGGGGTAGAGGACAGGCAACAGATGGGTTAATGCTTGGCCTGACTCCTCTAAGCCATGCCTCATGGGCACACAAGGTCACCAGGAATCCTGACCTTTCCTTGGGCCTCAGAGTCACGGGCGCCCCTCCCCTCATCATACCCCCGATTAGCTCCCTGGGACTGAATGGGACAGAGAGCTCCCCCAGGTGGCCAAATGTGCCAAGGCCAGAAGCAGGAGAATCTTGCAAGCCTGGCTGCAAACATCTTGCCCCTTTGGCCCCATAAATACATTTGCCTGATCAGACCAGGTGTTCCGATTGGAGTTTGAAAAACCAGGTCACCTGTATGTGTAGTGATGTGTGTATGAAATGGCAGTGTTGTGTCTAGGTGTTGCAAAGCAATCTTTGCCAGGCCATGGGGAACTGCTCACAGCTCTTCCAAATGTGGGTGAGGGATTATCTGCAGGCCAGGCTGTGACACTCTGCCTTGTGTCAGGTATCACAGGTGTTATGGGTGGACAGCACTGGGTTCTGGGATGGGTGAAATCGTGTTCCCCCAAAATTTGTGTTTTACATTACTAAAAATGACGAAGAGAAACCAGATAACTGAAAGCTCCTAAAAATCAAACACCTACGCTCATCTAAAGACTTCACCAAAAGAGTAAAAGACACCTACAGATTGGGAAAAAATTTTCAGCTATGACATCTCTGACCAGTGCCTGATCTCTAAAATCTATATGATTCTGTTAAAACTCAACCACAAAAAGACAAATAACTCAATCAAAAAGTGGGCAAAGGATATGAACACGCACTTCACTAAAGAAGATATTCAGGCAGCTAACAGATACATGAGAAAATGCTCTCGATCATTAGCCATTAGAGAAATGCAAATTAAAACTACGACGCGATTCCATCTCACTCCAACGAGGCTGGCATTAATACAAAAAACACAAAATAATAAATGTTGGAGGGGCTGAGGAGAGATTGAACTCTTATACACTGCTGGTGGGAATGTAAAATGGTACAACACTTTGGAAATCTATCTGGGGTTTTCTTAAAAAGTTAGAAATAGAACTACCATACAACCCAGAAATCCCACTCCTCGGAATATACCCTAGAGAAATAAGAGCCTTTACACGAACAGATAGATGCACACCCATGTTTATTGAAGCTCTGTTTACAATAGCAAAAAGCTGGAAGCAACCAAGATGTCCATCAACGGATGAATGGTTAAATAAATTGTGGTACATTCACACAATGGAATACAACGCATCGATAAAGAACAGTGATGAATCTGTGAAACATTTCACAACGTGGAGGAACCTGAAAGGCACTATGCTGAGTGAAATTAGTCAGATGCAAAAGGACAAATACCGTATAAGATCACTATTATAAGATCTTGAGAAATAGTATAAACTGAGAAGAACACATTCTTTTGTGGTTACAAGGGGGGAGGGAGGGAGGGTGGGAGAGAGTTATTTACTGATTAGTTAGTAGATAAGAACTACTTTAGGTGAGGGGAAGGACAATACTCAATACATGGAAGGTCAGCTCAACTGGACTGGACCAAAAGCAAAGAAGTTTCTGGAATAAACTGAATGCTTCAAAGGTCAGCGGAGCAAGGGTGGGGGTTTGGGGACTATGGCTCAAGGGGACTTCTAAGTCAATTAGCATAATAAATTCTATTATGAAAACATTCTGCATCCCACTTTGAAGTGTGGCGTCTGGAGTCTTAAATGCTAACAAGCGGCCATCTAAGATGCATCAATTGGTCTCAACCCACCTGGATCAAAGGAGAATGAAGAACACCAAGGTCACATGATAACTATGAGCCTGAGACAGAAAGGGCCACATGAACTAGAGACTTACATCATCCTGAGACCAGAAGAACTAGATGGTGCCCGGCCACAACCGATGACTGCCCTGACAGGGAGCACAACAGAGAACTCCTGAGAGAGCAGGAGAACAGTAGGATGCAGAGCCCCAATTCTCATAAAAAGACCAGACTTAATGGTCTGACTGAGACTAGAAGAATACCGGCAGTCGTGGTCCCCAAACCTTCTGTTGGCCCAGGACAGGAACCATTCCCGAAGACTACTCATCAGACATGGAAGGGACTGGACAATGGGTTGGAGAGAGATGCTGATGAAGAGTGAGCTACTTGTATCAGGTGGACACTTGAGACTGTGTTGGCATCTCCTGTCTGGAGGGGAGATGGGAGGGTAGAGAGGGTTAGAAACTGGCAGAACGGTCACGAAAGGAGAGACCGGAAGAACAGAGCGGGTTGACTCATTAGGGGGAGAGTAAATGGGAGTATGTAATAAGGTATATATAAGCGTATATGTGACAGGCTGACTTGATTTGTAAACTTTCACTTAAAGCACAATAAATATTATTAAAAAAAAAATCTGTGTTTTAAATCATGACCTCTATGCCTGTGTTTATAATCCCATTTGGGAATGGGCTATCTTTGTTACGTTAATGAGGCAGGATTAGTGTAGCCATGTATCTTGAGCCAATCTATTTGGAGATATAAAAGAGATTAAACAAGCCAGCAGAGGAGAGAGATTGGATAAGATAGATGCCAAGACACATGGAGATCTCCAAGGAACCAGGAAGCAAAAGCTGAAGAGACAAAGATGTTCCTCCGGAGCTGACAGAGAAAATCTCTCTTCCCCTAGAGCCAGCGCTCTGAATTTGGAGTTTTAGCCTCCTAAACTGTGAGAAGATAAATTTCTGTTTGTTAAAGCCATCCACTTGTGGTATTTCTGTTACAGCAGCACAGGATAACTAAGACAACAGGACACAGAGACACACGGACAGGAAGGCCAGCAGAGGCCCAGCTAGAAGGCCAAAACACCAGCAACCACCATCATTCATTAGATGCTTTCTGTGTGGCTGTTACCACGCTCAAAGCTCTCCATCCTTCGTTTCATTAACTTCTCACAACAGCCTAGGAGGCCGGCATTATTACTATCCCCATATAACACATGAGGAAATGGAGGCTCAGTGAGGTTAAACACCTTGTCTAACCTCACATAACCAAGTGAAGCCCAAATTAGAATTCGGACATGCCTGACTCCAAATTCCTTGGTCTTATGCAAGCCTGCCTATACACAGGGAGATGATCTGACAAAATAACCAGGAGAGACATGAGTTTGATCATGATATGCTTATGAATGTTGTCATGGATAGAATTTTGTCCCCCAAAAACTCTTGTCAACTTGGGTAAACCACGATTCCCAATATTGTGCGGTTGTGCACCATTTTGTGATCTGATGTGATTATCCTATGTGTTGTAAATCCTGGTGTAGTGGTTAAGTGCTACAGCTGCTAACCAAAGGGTCGGCAGTTCGAATCCACCAGGCGCTCCTTGGAAAGTCTGTGAGGCAGTTCTACTCTGTCCTATAGGGTCGCTATGAGTCGGAATCGACTCGACGGCACTGGGTTCTGGATTTTTCTGGTTATTATGTTAACGAGGCAGGATTAGAGGCAGTTATGGTAATGAGGCAGCACACAGTCTACAGGATTAGGTTGTATTTTGAGTCAATCTCTTTTGAGATATAAGAGAGAAGGGAGCAGAGAGGAGAGGGACCTTATTATCATCAAGAAAGGAGCGCTGGGAGCAGAGCACATCTTTTGGACCTGGGGTCCCTGCGCTAAGAAGCTCCTAGATCAGGGGAAGATTGATGACAAGGACCTTCTCCCCAGAGCCAACAGACAGAGAAAGGCTTCCCCTGGAGCTGGTCCCCTGAATTCGGACTTGTAGCCTCCTAGACTGTGAGAGAATAAATTTCTGTTTGTTATAGCCATCCACTTGCAGTATTTCCATTATAGCAGCACTAATGGTTAAGAGCTATGGCTGCTAACCAAAGGGTCGGCAGTTCGAATCCACCAGGCGCTCCTTGGAAACTCTATGGGGCAGTTCTACTCTGTCCTGTAGGGTCGCTATGAGTCGGAATCGACGGCAGTGGGTATAGATAAGTAAAATAAATGAGAACGCACCACTGCTGCTTACCCCGGAGCACACACTTCGGGTGCTGAGCAGAGGCGTGTGACTGACAGACCAGTTACACAAGCACAGTAAACACATACACGTGAGACAAAGGGAGAGTACACCCAGCCTCCCTTGCAGGTACACACACGGGCATCCATGTGGCCTGAGACCTGAGGACAGCAAGCTGTGTGCAAGAAGACTTGGGCCTTAAGTATTGGTCCTTTTAGATCATGGAGATCCCTAGGCATCGGTGTGTGCACTAAGATCCAGAAAGTTCCAGTGATGGGCTGTGGCCCAGTCTCTGCTCATTGACAAGGTGAGTTCCAGCACGCTAAGACCCAGACAGGTTACCAGGGACAGCCATAAGCAAGCAGGGGACACTTACATAAACATGAGCTCAAGCTCACCGGCCCCACCCACACATATATTTTCCCAGGACAGAATCTGCTCCTCCATCTGTTCTGGACACAGTTGAACACTTGGCGTCTCGGTCACACAGTCCAGCCCACACTGACAAGCACACAAACACACATACCGCTACTATCAGAAAGGAGGGGAGAGAAAACTCAAGCTGGCTGAGTGGCCAAAAGTCCCTGTAGCCCCGTAGACCTTTGGCGCCTAAGCCCTGAGACATCTTCCTGGGTTGCAAACTCTGGCTCACGGTGCAGCCTCCTACCTTCCCACGCCCTGGGATCTCTTCAGCCCTCTCATTTTCAAGGTTGGGGCAAGACCCGGAATGCCCATAGTGACCACCAGGGGGCGCATGAGCATTGAGTAATCCCCTCTGCCCAGCTTTCTTCCGAAAACCTCCTCATTCATTCCTAAATATGTATTATGCACCCACTTTGTGCCAAGTGCTAGGACACAGAAAAGAAAGGTAGGGAGGTGGGGGGAAGGTGGTTAGAGCTTGAGCTTATAGTTTGATGGAACTGGAGTTTAGATTGTGGGGAAGGTGTTGGCAAGGGGGCTGGGTCAAAAATAACACTAGCCTGTGCTGAGTAGCTTGGAATCCCTGGTGGCATAGCAGTTAAGAGCTGGGCTGCTAACCAAAAAGTCAGTAGTTGGAATCCACCAGGTGCTCCCTGGAAACCATATGGGTCAGTTCTAATCTGTCCTATAGGGTCGCTATGAGTTGGAATTGACTCACTGGCAACACGTTTGGTGTCGTTTCATTTGGTGCTGAGTACCAGCTGTTTCAGGCTATTCCACATGTTTGCCACGCATTAACTCACGTCACCCACAGCTGTATGAACTAGGTACTGACATTATTCTACTAGTATTATGGATGCAGTAAGACAGGCATAATGGTACTAATGGTTCCTACCTCATAGTGTCGTTGTGATAGTGTTGTTGTGAGGGTTAAACAGGCCAATATCAATATGTATAAAGCATTCAAGGTGCCCTGGTGGAGCAACGGTTAAGCGATTGCTGCTAATCAAAAGGTTGGTGGTTCAAACCCACCCAGTGGCTCTGTGGGAGAAAGACCTGGCGATCTGCTTCCACAAAGATTACAAAAAAACCCAAACCCTGGCTGTCAAGTCAATTCTGACTCATAGCGACCCCACAGGACAGAATAGAACCGCCCTATAGAGTTTCCAAGGAAGGGCTGATGGATTCCAACTACTGACCTTTTGGTGAGCAGCCATAGTAGCTCTTAACCGCTACATCGCCAGGGCTCCTTTGTAAAGATTACAGCCTAGGAACCCCTTTGAGGAAGTTCTACTCTGTCACATAGTGTTACTATGAGTCAAAATCGCCTCCACAGTACTTAAACACAACATAAAGCATCAGAACTCTGCTGAGCTGTTAACATCATTCCCCATTTTACAGACGGGGAAACCAAGGCACAGCTACTAAGGAGCGGAGCCAGGATTCAGTCCTGAGCAGACTGGCTCCAGAGCGTGTATGAGCTCTTCTCCAGTTGCCAGATCCCCCGGCAGGTCCAACATCAGGGGTCCTGGGGGCAGTGGGAGCCACTGGAGAATTTTAGCAGGGGAGACAAAATCCAGTTTGCATTTCACACTGGTTGCAGTGTGGGCCAGCGTGATGGCAGGGAGACTGGTCAGCTGGGATGCTGTCGCCAAAGTCCAGCTGTAACCAGGGTGGTAGTGGAGGGGCAGAGAGGAAAAGGCAGATTTGAGAGACATGAAGTCCTGCAGCTATGAGTCAGAATCCACTTGAAGGCAATGGGTTTTTAAGTCCTGCAGGCCTTGGTGACCAATTTTATGCTAGAGCTTGGGGGCAGGGAGGAGGCAGGAAGTAGTCGATGGGGCTGCAGAGTGGGGAACGGTAGGGGCTGGTTTGAGGGGTCCCTGACCTGCCCTCTGGCCTTGACCTCAGAGAGGGAGAGGAGCTCCACACCCCCAGGGCTGAAGATAAAGGAAAGGCAGCCCCTAGGTCTCTCTGCCCCATCTTTCTTGGAGAGCCTGGGGACGGTGTGAGCGTCAAACAAAACAAAACACAAGCCTGTTGCCACAGAGTTGATTCCAACTCCTGGCGATCTCACGTTAGAGTTGAACTACTCCACGGGAGCCCTGGTCGCACTGTGGTTAAAGTGCTCAGCCACTAACCAAAACGTTGGCGGTTTGAATCCACCAGCTGCTCCACGGGAGAAAGAGGTGACAGTCTGCTTCTGTAAAGGTTACAGCCTTGGAAATGCTACGGGGCAGTTCTGCTCTGTTCTACAGGGTGACTAGGAATCAGAATCGACCTGAGAGCAACGTTTTTTTTCGGTTAATCTTTTGGAAGTAGATTGCCAGGACTTTCTTCCAGAGTGCCGCTGGGTGGGTTCGAACCTCCAACCTTTAGGTTAGTAGTTGAGTGCATACCTTTTGTGCCACCCAGGGACCTTGGTTTGAGGGCCAGATCAAAACTAAACCAAACGCCTTGCCTTCGAGTCAATTCTGACTCATAGCGACCCTACAGGACAGAGTAGTACTGCCCCATAGTTTCCAAGCAGCTCTGGGCGGTTTCGAACTGCTGACCTTTTGGTTAGCAGCGGTAGCTCTTAACCACTAAGCCACCAGGGCTTCCGTTTGAGGGCGGGGAACCCTAAATTCTGGGCACACAGCCTTAGGCCTTCTCCGGCCAGCAAGCTCAGTCAGACATCCAGATCACGTGTTTTCTTCCGGCAGGGCCAATGGGGTCTAGGCTCCATGAGGGCTGATGCTGTGCTGGTCGATCTTGTCCCGATCTTGTCTCTTTTGCCCACACGCAGTACCCAAGGACTCCCTGTACTCCCTGGCTGCCAGCCCCTGGGCATGGAGGCAGAGTGATAACATCCCCCCAACACGCGCGCGCGCGCGCGCGCGCACACACACACACACACACACACACACGCTGAGGCTTTACTCTCAAAGCCTTCTCCTCTGCAGGAGCTCATTTAATCCTCCCAACAACCTGGGAGATAGGCCCTTATTATCTTGGTTTTAACAGCCTAGCCCACTTCCAGACTTTTGCTGCAAATTCTTGGCTCTCTTCCCTCCTCACATCATAGGCTCTAGGTGGCCCTCGTGGGGAGGTGGAGGCCTAGGGAGGGTCATGGGGGCAGAGCCAGGGTCCGGCTTCCATCCAGGAGTGGGGGAGCAAGGGGAGGAAGGGAACCGGCTGGGTGGGGCTCCGAGCCTTCTGGAGGGTGGGGGTGGAATGGGGCGTGCCTGGGCAGGCAGTGGGGACAAAGAGGTTGCCAGCACACCTGGCAGCCCGCAGCCCGCGCCCGCCAGCCCAGATTCAAAGTGGCAGCTGAGGCTGTGATTGGTGGCCGGCCCCTCGCCCCACCCCTTCTCCCTCACCTCCCAGGCAGCTGGGGGAGAGGGATGGAGCTGAGAAGGCCGCTCATCTTAAGTCTTTAAGTACGGAGCAGTGGTCTGGCCCTCAGTTAACTCCCTCTCGTGTCCAAGCCCTGCTGGGGCCCTCTGTCCGGCGTCCTGGCGTCGCCAGCAGCCCCCCTGAGTACCTGACCTACCAGGCCTAGGTGGCCCGGGCCTCCCGCCATGCAACCACGCCTCCTCTGGGCCGTCCTCCGGCCTGCGGCCTCCCTCCACTTACTCCTTTCACCCCCAGCCCGCCCTCTCCCAGTGCAGCCACCAGGTCTGGGTCAGGTCCCCGGGAGAGTCAGCTTCCTGGGCTCTCGTCCCTTTCCACCTGTACACCCGGCCCTCCCGTGCCCGGCGACCCCGGCCCCGGGGGACCCCGCGCAGCTGGGCCGGGGGCAGCGAGAGGACTTTGGGCGGGGAGGAGGCAGTGGGGGAGGCCCGAGCCCAGGTTGCGGGGCTCCTCGCGGGGTCGACGCGGGGACTGGGCAGGAACCCGACCCCGCCCGCGCCCCGCCCCCGGCGCAGATGGCGCGGGTAGGGGGTGGGTCTGGGCCGGCTCCGGACTCAGGTTTCGGCCGCGAGGGGCGGGGCGAGGGTGGGAGGGACCCGCGGGGCCGCGGCCAATCAGCGGCCGCCCCCACCGCCGCCGCGTCCTTTGTTCCCGCTCGCCCCGCGGCCCCCGGAGCGCCCCCTGCCGCCCGGCTCCCAGCCCTGTGACTTCCGGCCGCACTGACCGGGGTGTGTGCACGCGCGTGTGCATTCGAGGGTGTGCGCGGGGTGTGTGCACCGAAGCATCACGGGTCCCCGCCGGCAGGCATAGGTCCTCTCACGGCCTTGCATACTCGCGCTGCAGCTCCCTAGGGCCCCCGGAGGGCCGGCCAAAGCTCCGGAAAGCGACTTTGCGAGGCTGAGCGTTACCACAGTGGGAAGGGGCGGAGCTCTGGGCGCTCTACTCACTCCTAATCCTCTTTACCCGCTGCCTTTCCTGATCAATCCCCCTAATGAGCACGAAATCTTCTTCCAGACCCAACATAGAGGTTGCCGCCTCTGGGAGCCTCACGTGCCTGCCCCCTGGTGCCAGTACCCCGCAATGGCCCCTCTTGGCTTCTGTTGGCATCCCCAGCAGTGAACTTCCTGAGGAGCAAGGGGCTCTGAGCTTGGGGGGGCAGCACACAGTGGGGCTCCCTGCGAAGTTATGGGAAGGAAGGAGGAGCACGACTGATGGCGGTTCACACAGCTGGTTCAGAACTCACCAAGCTGAAGCCACGGTTTTCTCATCTGTGAAATGGGAAAGTTTGTAGTACTGGTGTGCACTTGTTAACCCAGGGTTGTTATAAGGATTAAAAGAGCTAAAACCCGGGAAGGACAGCGAGTGCACCACACGGGCCCTGGCAGCGCTGTGGACTTGCTCTCCCAGCGCCCCCTGCCACTTCCTGATCCCTAAATCGAGTAGACATTCCTGGTACCCGCTGCTCTCCCTCCTCCTTGGAGTCCCCACCCTTGGTTTCTAGACTTTCTGCAAGGACTCTGGCCTCAGCCCCCTTCTCCCCTCCTTCCCTCATCCACCCCCAGACCTCCACCTGCCCTGCTGGACCTCATTCCTGGGGCGCGTTCCAAAGCTGGAGGCCACCTGGGCATCCTGCAAGCACCTCAAGCCCCGTTTATCCCAAACTCAAGGTCCTCATCACCACCCAAACCCCAAACCTGCTCCTGTCTCTGTGAAGGCTGCCATCCTCACCATAGCCAGACCAGAGACCTGAGGGGCTCTTGTCAGGTCCCCATCCCCACTCCACTTTGCCCCAGCATCCACCGTGACCAAGTCTGGAGCTCCCAGACCTGGCCTCCCAGGGCCACAGCCTCGGCCTAGCTATTTTTTTTTTAATTATATTTTATTGTGTTTTTGGTGAAAGCTAGTCTGATCACCTACCTAACTGGCCTCCTAGATCTCCCCTCCTCCTCTGAGTGCAGGACCTGCTGCCGGCTGAGTTCCTCCACCCCTCACCCTTGGCATCCAGTCCCGACTTCTGCGTCCAACCGACAGCACCCTACCATCTGGCCCTGCCTGCCTTTCTTGTCTCAGTCAAAGACACACAAAAGTAGTGGCCACAGACACACAGGGCCCCCTAATGGAAGCAGATGTCAGGAGGCACTGTGGTGACTGGAGGAGCAGCCAAGGCTGGGGAGCATACTGGCTCTGCAAACCGGCACCACTGAGTCTGGGTCCTGGCTCTGCACTTGCCTGTTCTGATTTTGGGTCAGTTACTCATCCTCTCTGGATTTTGTTACTCACCCTCTTGCCTCTTCAAAGGGCTGGAGGGGAATTTAGGGGCCACAGGTGGAGGTTGTGCAGGGGACACTTCCCTCCCAGGGGACACCCCAGGGCTGTAGCTTCTAAATCAGCTGGGAGTGGGTAGGGGGGTAGGCTTGAAGGTGGAAGAGCCAGTTGGGCAGGCTTGGGAAGGAGGGAAGGGGCAGGAGGGAGAAGGGGGAGGGGAGGCCAACAAAAGAGGCCAGCTGCTGTTTGCACACAAACCCCAAGTTGATAATGAGTAGAGGACGGGGGCGGGGTGGGGAACGTCTTGGCAGGAGCCTCTGCCAGCTGAAGGGTCTGCCCAGAGTGGTGCCCCTCCCCCACTCCCACCCAGGGCCCTCACCACCCACCCCCAACGCATAAATCTGCTCCCTGAGGACCTTGAGCAAGACTGAAACCCCAGAGAGCAGGAAGGGCCCAGTGCCCCTCGGCCCAAGGCTGGAATCCTCCTCCTTGGGCCACATGGGTTGGTGTCCCCCCCGCCCCCGCAGGAGCACCCGTGCCACAGCCGGCTTCTGCCACCCGGCTGCGGGCAAAGCTGCAGGCTGTGTGTGTACAAAAGTGCTGCTCTTCGGTTCAAGTTATCCAAGAGGGGGTGGGGGGGCAGCTCTCAGGCACTCCCTCTGCCCCGCGCCTCCTCTGCCCTGCTGCTCAAGCTCCTGCCAACACTTGTTCCGGGAGAAGCAGTCAGGTGCTGGGCTCCCAGGAAAGCGGCGGGACCATGGCACCTGTGCAACGGGGCTGAGCTTTGTGGGGAGAAGCAGGGAGGAACCCCAGGGCAGAGCAGAAGAGCAGGACCGGTCCTGTCCTGTTAGGTCCCTTTTCCATAGATGAGACGAGGTGAGCAGGTGGGAGGTGGGAGGCCAAGTGGCCCAGGAGTGGGGGCTCACACCGAGGGTAGCGGAGGGCCGGGTTGGGGGGGCTTGATCACCGGGGTGAGCGGGGATGTGTCCTCGAGTCAATGGAGCCACGAGTTGGGCAGGGTGATGGGAAGACCACGGGCAGTGAGGAGGGCAAGTGGGACTGGACAGGGGGCAGAGCAGCCGCCACGGGATAGGGGAGCCTTGGGGTCCATGGGGTCAGATGGGCCAGGTCTGAGCTCCAGTTCTGACCCGGAGCCTGTGACCGAGGTCTCCGGGCCTCGGTTCCCTCCATGTAGTTTGGGGACCAGAGAATGACCGGCCTGTCTCTCAGGTTTGTTGGGAGGGTTGGATGATGTGTGTGACCCCGTTCCCGTCAGCACACACCTGGCATGCGGGAAGCTCTCCTGAAAGGGGACTGTTGTCACAAGGGGGAAGGAAGGCGGGCTTGGGCTCCTGTCTTGCTGGGATGACTCTCGGAGGAGGTGTACATAGTGCTTGCTTCCCTTCTTGGGGGGCCGCCACTGAGAATGTTGATGGGCTCCCCAGGGGATCCTGCAACAGGATGGCCCATGGCCGTGCCCCCCTCCCCAGGATGAGTCCCTGAGCGCAAGGGGGTCCAGTGGTGAAGGGTGGGGTCACCAGAGTGGATGTGTGGGAGGGAAGATAGGGGTGCTGAAGCAGGCCCTGCAGAGGGCCCCCAGAGCTCCCACATGAGGCCTGGGCACCACCAGGGAAAAAGCAGGATGGGCCAAAGAGCCTACTCCACAAGGTTCTAGATCGTTTCTGCCACCTTGGCAGAGTGGGGGCTTGGTGTAAAAAGGCCGTTGGAGTCTAGAAAAATCAAGCTGTCCTTCTGTAATATGCACCACGGGTAGGGCCTGTCTGAGCGTGTGTTCAGGGACAATTCACTACAGCCCCCAGCCTCGGCGGGGGCTTAGGAGCAGCCAGGCCCCCAGGATGGAGAATGCCCACTTTAGACCCCGAGGCCAGTGCCACCCTGTGAGGGGACCAGGCTGGCCTGGGCCCAAGGACTTCCCGGCCCACCCTCCCAGGCCACAGAGGAGGCATTGATGGGAAAAGAGGCGCCAGAGGCCACTGCAGCTGGCACAGCGTGGGCATCACTGGGCTTTGGAAGGGGGAGCCAGGACGGCCCCTGCAGCACCCAGGCCTCCACCCGGCTCAGGGGACCAGCTCTGCGTGCCCGTGGTCAGCATTGGCGCCCTCTGTATCCTCTTCCGGAGATGGCTGTCTGTGGTAGGCAGGGGTGCCTGAGTCGGTGTTTGGACACCCTGGAAGGCAAAGCCATGGGCCCTCTTTCCCGGGGTGTTGGCAGGAGGCAGAGGGCCCCCCATCCACCCTGGACCCCCCCAGCGGAGGTCTCCAACCTGCCCAGGCTTCTTCCGTGTCCACCCTCCGCCATCTGTGCCCAACCTGCCTCTCTGGCCTTGCTTCTCACTACTGGATTCCCAGCAGACCCCGCCCCCCCTGGCTCCCCCTCTGGGTGCCCAAGCCCAGTGGGCTCCCCACTCTCCCCCAGCCCAGGCTGCCTGCCTGCCCAAGTCTCAAGCTCGTACTGGCCCCTCAAGGCTCAGCACAGGCTTGGCTCCTCTGTGAGCCGTCCAGGATTGTTCCAAGCTGAGTGCCCCCACCCCCTGCATTTTGCAGGCACATCCAGTGTAATCAGCATCTTAATTATCATGCTAGGTTATAACTGTTCACTTGCAAAGCTCCTTGGAAGCTGCAACTCAACTCATTTCCTCCCTTTCTCCTAGTAGACACCAAATAAGCATCAACAGGGCCAGTGGGCGACCCTGCCCCTCCCTTCCGCCCCCACCCCCTACAACCCACTTGAGCTGCCTACTCCAGTGACCACCTCACCAAGATGCTTTTGGTTGAACAAACGAAGGTTCAGGTAAACAAGACCCTGCACCGTCCTAAGCCCAGCTCCATTCACACCCCACACACTGGAGCCCAGGTGCAAGGAACATGCACACCCACGCGACACGCCCAGAAATGCAGGCACACAGATACTGACACACGCATACACAGACAAATATAGACATGAATGTGCACACACACTGATTCATGCACCCACACACAGACATGAGCACACACCCACACAGACACGTGCACACATACTCACACATGCACACCAACAAACAAGTGCACACACATACATTCATATAGACACTTGTGCGCACTCACAAACACATGCGAACACCTAGGCACCCACCAGCACACACCCGGCTGAGGAACTGCTGAGCCGAGGCCCGCAGCTGCCACCTCTTCCCTTGAGGAGTTCCCAGGCCGGCAGAGGGCGCCCGAGGCCCCTCCCGCCAGGCCCAGCCACAGCGGCAGGAAGGCAGCACGTGGTCACCACCCGCCCTCCCCAGCCGGGTCCCCTTTGTTCCCCCTGCCTGGGAGGAGGCGGCTGCACCTGGGGACTGCCCATCTGCAGAGTCCTCCAGGCCCTGCCTGGTGGCACTGGTCTCGGCCCGAGATGAACCCGGGAGCCACCTCAGCCACAAGGGCTGAGAGCCCACACATCACCCATTGCCCAGGGCCCCTAGGCCCTGCAAGCTTCCAGCCCACATAGGCCAGCAGCTGAGGTCAGGTGCTTAGGTCCCCTGCTGCCCTAGTGTCTCTCCAAGAGCCTGTTAACCTGTTCTCCCCTGGGAGGGGACCAGGAACACTGAAATGGGAGCCCAGGAAGTCAGAGGCAGCTGTGTCTCACCTGCTGAGCCTCCCAACGCGCCCTTCTCACCAGGGCCCAGCTCTCCGGCCCCACTGAGCTGTTGGTGAGGCCTTTGATCTCTTCAGGACAGAAGGCCTTGGTCCCCTCACAACCTGGAGTCCTGGAGCCTAAGTGAGAGTCCGACAACCCCGTCTCCAAGACCTGCCTCTGCCTGGGATGAGTGACTTACCTTCTAAGCCTCAGTTTTCTCATCTGTAAAATGGGCATCCTAACAGTGGCTGCCTGGAAGGTGGATGCCTGGGAGGACAGGGCGGTGGGTGCAGATCCCGGTTTGGGGCTGGGTAGGAGCTCAGTACAGGTGGCGGTGATCTCTGTGCTGAGCCCTTTGCTGCTGAGCCCTTGGGACAGAGCTCAGACCCCAGCAGAGAGCCGCACAGTACCTGACAAGGATAGAGGTCAGCTCGGGAATGCCACATCTGTGCCACCAGCAAATAGCAGGTGTTGGGAGGGCTGGCAAGATACCAGGCCTTGTTTCCCAAAGGCCTGTTTCTTGAGACTCAAGTTTCTATTCCTGGAGGTACCTGGCCACACACCTGAGCCAGGTTCCTCCTTCTCCTTCTCCCACCAGGAAGGACCAAGCTGTCTCCCTTCCCCCCAACATGTACATCCACCTCCCAGGTGCCCCTCCATAATCAGGCCCTTTGCAGCTAGAAGGGATTGTCTTGCCTTCTCTCCTTCCCTAGCCTCAGTTGGGCCAGTTGGGGAGTTTCCTCTCCCTCAGAGGCATTCCTAAGCCCCCCTCAAGTGTGTGGGGGGCCCTGGCCCAGCCTGTGGCAGGGTGGGACCCCTGTCTGCCTGCTGTCCCCAGCCGCTTGCCCAGTGGTCACCAGGGCCCTGCCTCCAAGTGAATTAGCATGTCCTGGGGGACGAGCCCCTGGTGGTGCAGTGGTTAAGAGCTCTGCTGGTAACCAAGAGGTTGGCAGTTTGAATCTACCAACTTCTCCTTGGAAACCCTATGGGGCAGCTCTACTCTGTCCTATAGGGTCGCTATGAGTTGGAATCAGCTCTATAGCAGTGAGTTTGGTGGTTTGGGGAATGAGCACTGAGGCCTGAGGCCCCTGGTTCTGGCCTGTGATTCATCAACCACGGCCTCACTCCCCCTCCCCCCTCCAGGGGGCAGCGGCGTCCCTGCCCCCAGCCCACCAGGCTGCCTGGCGGCCAGGAGCGGGATGCTGGTGCCCAGCAAGTCCCTGGCTTCCAGTTCCTGGCTGCCTGTCCATCTGCCCCCATTGCCCTATTAATCAGGCTGTTGATTGCTCCCTCGGCCTGGGTCCTTCCGCCTGCCCCTCCCCCATGCAAGCCTGGTGGCCCTGGGGCTGCCCCCAGCCCTGCTCTCCTGCTTCCGCCCACCTGGCCCACCTCTGCTAGGCTCTTGCTCCCTCTATCCCCTGGAGACCTTGAGTGACCCCAGGAATGCCCTCCTTCTACCCCTCCCCCTCTCTCGGCGCCTTCCCGCACCCTCTGCTGAAGCCCTAGGATCCATTTAGCTGGTCTTGATGGAAAGCAGACCCTGCCGCTGCCGGGGAAGCACCGGTTACTGCGGGGTCTGGTCCCTGCCAGCCCCGGCTTGGCCGAGTCCCGGACTCACAGGGGCAAGGAAGGCAGCACCTGGGACTCTGCCCCAAAAGCCCTTAGGAACCCTCCTCCGTGTCCACGTACTCAACAGGAGATGTTGTTAGGTGCCTTTGAGTCACCTTCGACTCATAGTGACCCCATGTACGACAGAATGAAACACTGCCTGGTCCCTCACCGTCCTCACAAACGTTGCTATGTTTGAGCCCATTGTTGCAGCTACTGTGTCAACCCATCTCATTGAGGGTCTTCCTCTTTTTTGCTGACCCTCTACCAAGCATGATGTCCTTCTTCCGGGACTGGTCCCTCATAATAACATGTCCAAAGTAAATGAGATGAAGTCTCGCCATCTCGCTTCTAAGGAGTATTCTGGTTGTACTTCTTCCAAGACAGATCTGTTTCTTCTTCGGGCAGTCCACAGTATATTCAATATTCTTCTCCGGCACTATAATTCAAATGCATCCACCCTTCGGTCTTCCCTATTCATTGTCCAGCTTTCACATGCATATGAGGGAGTTGAAAAGACCATGGCTTGGGTTAGGCGCACCTTAGCCCTCAAAGTGACGTCTTTGCTTTTTAACACTTTAAAGAGGTCTTTTGCAGCAGATCAATAGGAGATAAACCAAAACAAAAAAAGCAAACCCGTTGCTCTTGAGTCAGATTCCAACTCATAGCGACCCTATAGGATTCAAACCGCTGACCTTTTGGTTAGCAGCCATAGTTCTTAACCACTACGCCCCCAGGGTTTCCCAATAGGAGATAACCCCATTGCCATTGAGTCGATTCTGAATCATAGCGACCCTGTAGGACAGAGTAGAACTACCCCATAGTTTCCAAGGAGCACCTGGTGGATTTGAACTGCCAACCTTTTGGTTAGCAGCTGTAGCACTTAACCACTGCACCACCAGGGTTTCCGTCAATAGGAGATAGGGGCTCATTAATCCTACAAGCAGGTTGTACCCAGCTACTACGCTAAAGATTGGTGGTTCAAACCTACCCATCTGCTTCCCTAAAGATTACATCTGAGAAAACCCTATGGAGCAGTTCTAGTCAGTAATACAAAGGATTGCCATGAGTTGGAATAGACTCGACAGCAACGGGTTTGGTTTTGATTTTTTAAAAAGGTATTGAATGAATGAATCAGTGAATGAATAAATGCCTTCCCCCTAAGAGCAAAAGCGACTTTTCTTCATCAACTCATGTAATTCACGTCTTCTAAGATCTCTCTGGTTAAAAACTGGCCCACTGCAGCTATGAGTGCAAAACCAAAAATCTAAACCCGCTGCTGCCAAGTTGGGGCCAGAGGAGCTGAATTCCATGGCAGAGGAGCTGTGTGACCGTGGGCAGGTTGCTTCACGGCTCTGAGCCACACCATCCTCATGGCCACATGGGCTGATACCTGCACCCAGGCTGGATTTGAGGACTGAGCGAATTTATCTTGTGCAGGAAAGCCGGCCTTAGAGATGCTGCTACCACCATGGGACTCTGCTCCAAGTGCTCCTTCTTGGGGGCCCCCTTGGCACATATGTGTGCCTCCCCCCTCCCCCGCATTGTTCTATAATCCTTGATGTGTTGCTCTGTAATTGCTCTCAAATGGTCGCATCATAATAGATAGCGGCTGCAGAGCAGCAACCTACAGTTTGCTAAGTGTTTTTCTGCGTCCCATTCCCACCTTCACAGGAAGAACCAGGCTCAGAGAAGTTCAGTGATTTCTCTGAGACACACAGTGAGGAGGGTGCAGAGCCCCCCACCTCCCGCCCAAGGGATCTGCTGGTCCCGAGCCCACTGGGTCCATCATAACCAGATGTGCCAAGTTCCAGGCGGGGGATGGAGGCTGGAAGGGAGCTGGGCTGGAGGGAAGGCCACTTGGGATGCTGACTGCCAATGTGGGGAGGCAGGTGTTTCTCTCAGGGAAATGAGGTGTGATGCCTTGGGTGGTATGTGTAATTGTGTGCTCACCTGTATGCACAGGTATTCAAGCCAACACCAGTGGCCCCCAACAGGGGCCTATCAAGGGGTCCTATCTCCTGGGGTGGGATATAGGACTAGGTTAGTTCCACAATCCCTTTTTGTTCTTGAGCTTAGGTGACTCAGAAACTTCTAGAAAAAGTCTGGGCCAAATGTCTCCACTGGGACCTAGCTTCTACTGTCACTCAGATAAGCACCATCATTAACCGTTTGTTTGATTTGCTTTGTTTCTGTTGTTGTTTTTGTTTTGGTCAGAAAGCAGAGACACCACAGAGGTACCTGGGCTTGTCTTGACTTGTCTTGGAGGCACTCGAAGGTGAGGATGGGGGATGAAGAGCATAAAGCAAGGAGCAACAGGAGGGAGGGCCCTGCCAGAGGAAAGGGGATGGGAACAGGGAAGCGGGAAAGCCAAGGGGACCCAGACCTCTGGGCCCTCAGAGCCAGGGCCGAGCTGCGGAGGAATCCTAAAGCCAGACTGCTCTGCCTGGAGCAGCAGCAGCGTTCGTCAACTTTGAAGCCCCTCCTCGGAGGCACCTCCTCCAGGAAGCCCTCCATACTGCTCAGGCAGAAATTGTTGGCTCTCTCCTCCAGTCCCACTGCTCTGGCTCTCTGCACACATAGTGTGGACCTTCGTGACTGTACCTGCCTCGCCCACCAGATGCTGAGCAGGGCGGGGAGTCTGTATGTGTATGCTTACTTTTTTTTTCTTGAGTATGTATTTTTTTTTATTGTGGTAAACGCATATATAACAAAACATTTGATATTTTATCAATCTTCACATGCATAGTTCAATGATATGTTTACCATGCTGCTCAAACATTGCCATATCTGTTCCCACATTATACCATCACTCTTAACAGAAAAGTTCAGTGCCCCTAAGCACTGAGTCCCTCTCTCCCCCTCCTTCCTGCCCACCCCTGGTAACCACTAATAAATTTTGGTCTCAATTCACTTGACTATTCTAGATATTTCCTATAAGCTATTGTTGTTAGGTGCCATTGAATTGGTTCTGACTCATAGCAACCCTATGTACAACAGAATGGAACACTGCCTGGTCCTGCGTCATCCTCACAATCATTGTGAGCCCATTGTTGCAGCCACTGTGTCAATCCATCTCATTGAGGGTCTTCCTCTTTTTTGCTGACCCTCTACTTTACTAAGCATGATGTCCTCCTCCAGGGACTGGTCCCTCCTGATATGTCCAAAATATGTGAGCTGAAGTCTCGCCATCCTCCCTCCTAAGGAGCATTCTGGCTGTACTTTTTCCGAGACAGATTTGTTGGTTCTTCTGGCGGTCCGTGGAACATTCAATATTCTTCCACAACGCCATTATTCAAAAGCATCCACTTGAATAAGTAGAATTATACAATATTTGTCTATTTGTGACTAACTCATTTCACTCAGCATGATGTTTTCAATGTCGTTCAACCATCGCCCTTATCTGTTGCCAAATTATACCAACACCCTTATCAGCAGCTCCAAAACCAAACCAAGCCCGTTGCCATCGAGTCAATTCCGACTCATAGCGACCCTCTAGGACAGCGTAGAATTGTTCCATAGGGTTTCCAAGGAGCGGCTGGTGGATTCAAACTGCTGACGTTTTGGTTAGCAGCTGAGCTCTTAACCACTCCACCACCAGAGCTCTGTAGCCCCTAATATCCTTACATCTTGAAAAGTTAAAAATACAGAAAAGAACAAAGGAGGATGAAGCCAACACCCATGCACCTCCAGGGACTGGCTTTGTGCCCAAGCCCCTAAGTCGGGAAAGGTTGGCTGAGTGAATGTCTGCAACACAGGCACATGCACCACCACGTGTTTGGCCCACAGGAAACACGTCGTCTGACATGGGATGTGTGTTCACGGTCACACACATGAGCGCACTTGCAGAGGTCCTGGGCTGGGGGCCATGGAAGTCTGTTTCTGGCAGGAGTTTGGGGCAAGAGCACAGGTCCCAGGAGGCCAAGGCACCCAGGAGTATGGGGTCAGCGAGGCCCTGGCCAGAGACAGCAACACAACTGAGGGCCCCTGGGAGCCTTGGCACTAAGACGACTGACCTCACTGCCACCATTTCTTGCAAAGCCACAATCACCGGAGCAAGGAAAATTGTTGACCTTTCTTGTATGACCATTGACTTAGAAGTTGTGGGTTGCTTCGTCATTGACACGTGAACACAGGGACTGAGGCCAAGAGTCCTGGAAAAGCTCACGTGCTCCCTCTTCACCCTGCAGGGCAGGTCAACGCCTGGCCCCTGAGCCCAGCAGAGCCCAGGCTCACATGGCCTGCCTGCCTGGGAGCATCCAGGCCCTCCAGGTGATCTGCTGAGCAGAGAAGCCCCTTGTCCCTCTCAGCACAGGCACTCGCTGCAGCTGGGGTTTTAAAAACGGCTCCCCCTCCGCATATTACAGGGATTTGTGACTCCCTCCGGGTCCAGGGCCTCAGCAGTGGCCTGCGTAAATGACCAGGTTGATCCTCCCCGGAAAGGGGCGGGGAGGCCCTGGGGGAGGGGCGGCGAGGCCCTGGGGGAGGGGCGGTGTTTGGCGCTCCTGTGCCTTTTCCTGGGGACTGGTGAGCAGACGCTGGCGCTCTTGGGGACACCTGGTCGTGCGAGGAGACAGCCGAATCCGAATTATTTAGTGTAATTATTTGTTAGGAGTCAACCACGATTATTATTTGGTGGGGGGGGGGCTGGCTTTTCATGAACTCTAAATAATGGTGTGAATATTACAATCTTAGAAAGTCCCTCACAAGGCAAGAGACTGATACCAGGAAATGGAAGGTGGGATGGAAGAGTGAGGAGGAGCGGGAATCACCAAGCCCTGTCTGGGTGGGGGTGCTGAAAGGACTCTGAGAGTCGGGGGCGGTCACTTAGGAGGCAGGGTGGGGCAAAGTGAAGCTTTCTCCTCCCCACCCCAACTCTGGCTAAAAAAAAAACAAAAAACTGGCTAGCTCCCATGAAAACTGAAAACCACATCCATTGCTGGGGAGTGGATTCTGATTCATAGTGACCCTGTAAGACAGAGTAGAACTGCTCCATAGGGTTTCCAAGGAGCAGCTGGTGGATCCCAACTGCCAATCTTTTGGTTAGCAACCAAGCTCTTAACCACTTGGCCACCAGGGCTCTGCTAGCTCCCATGGGAGCCTCAATTATCTCTTCTGTAAAATGGGATATATATCGTATGGGTTGGGTTGAATTATGTCTCCCATAAGCTGTGTTAAGTTCTAATCCCTGGTACATGTGAATGAGACTTTATTTGGAAATAGGGTCTTTGGAGAAGTAATCAAGTTAAGATGAGATCACACTGGATTAGGGTGGACCCTAATCCCATGACTGGCATCCTTATTTTGTTGTCGTTAGTGCCATCGAGTCAGTTCCAACTCATGATGACCCTATGTACAACAGAACAAAACACTGCCTGGTCCTGCATCAGGTTTCCTTATATGAAGAGGGAAATTTGGAGACAGTCAGAGACACAGACTGGGGGACAGCATGTTACCACAGAGCCAGAGAGGGCAGTGATGCATCTACAAGGCAAAGTACGCCATGAGAAGCTAGGGAGAGGCGAGGAAGAATCCTCCCCTAGAGACTTCAGGGGCGGCACGGCCCTGCAGACACCTTGATTTCAGACTTCTGGCTTGTAGAACTAGGAGAGAATGAAGTCTAGTCTGTGGTACTTCGTCATGGCAGCCCTAGGAAACCCATACATCTACCTTGATTGGTGTGAAGTTTAAATGGTATAACCTGTGAGAAAGGGCTTTAGGCAAAAAGTGCTCTAGTTTATTAATTGATTACCGCCTAGCCTCGGTTATAAAGTTCATAGAAAGACCTAAAGAACAGCAGGGAAAAAATAAGACGTTGGACTAAGGGAATAAAATAAAACAGCCACACCAGTTGCCATCAGTTGATGCCAACTCATGGAGATCCCATGTGTGACAGAGTAGAACTGTGCTCGGTGGGGTTTTCAATGCCTGTGACCTTTCAGAGGCGGATTGCTAGGCCTTCCTTCCAAGATGTCTCTGGGTAGATTCAAATCGCCAACCTTCACGGTTAGTAGCTGAGCGCTTTACTGTCTGCACTGTCCAGGGACTTCTAAGGGAACATAGGGCAGGAAATTGGAGTCAAGAGTAAGGCTAGCCCAGCTGTAACCATTGACTGCCCTGACAGGGAACACAACAGAGAACCCGTGAGGGAGCAGGAGAGCAGTGGCATGCAGACCTCAAATTCTTGTAAAAAGACCAGACTTAATGGTTTGACTGAGACTGGAAGGACCCCAGGGGTCATGGTCCCCGGACCTTCTGTTAGCCCAAGACAGGAACCATTCCCAAAGCCAATTCTTCAGGCAGGGATTGGACTGGACTATGGGATAGAAAATGATACTGGCGAGGAGTGAGCTTCTTAGATCAAGTAGACACATGAGACTATGTGGGCATCTCCTGTCTGGAGGGGAGATGAGAGGGCAGAAGGGGTCAGAAGCTGTCCAAATGGACATGAAAATAGAGAGTGGAAGGAATGAGTGTGCTGTCTCATCAATGGGAGAGCAACTAGGGGTATATAGCAAGGTGTATATAAATTTTTGTATGAGAGAGTGACTTGATTTGTAAGGTTCCACTTAAAGCACAATTAAAGTTAATTAAAAAAAAAAAAAAAGAACAGGGCTACTTCCATCAACCTGAGGGTGTGCTGGAGAACCTCAAGGTTGGCGCTGAGCTTCCCAGCCACCAAGACAGGGAAATTGGGTTAGTTACAAGATCCTGAGGGTCTATGAGCAAAAAGTGAAACCAGTTATTCAGGAGAAAAGCCCAGCTCTTCCTGTTAATAAAAAGGGCTGGTGTTCATCAAGAGTTTTGTTGAATCTTTACACGCTCCTTAAACCAAGAAAAAACAAACCAATCAACCTGTTGCCAAGTATTATAGAATAGAACTGCTCCGTAGAGTTTTCTTGGCTGTAATCTTAACAGAAGCAAATCACCAAGCCTTTCTTCTCTGGTACCATTGGATGGGCTCAAATTGCCAATCTTTAGGTTAGTGTTGTTATTAGGTGCTGTCAGGTCAGTTCCCGCTCATACTGACCCTATGTACAACAGAACAGAACACTACCCAGTTCCGTGCCACATGCTTGAGCCCACTGTTGCAGCCTCTGTGTCAATGCACCCTGTTGAGGGTCTTCCTCTTTTCCGCTGACCCTCTACTTTACTAAGCATGATGTCCTTCTCCAGGGACTGGGCCCTCTCGATAACAAGTCCAAAGTACGTAAGACAAGTCTCCCCATTTTTGCTTCTAAGGAACATTCTGGCTGTACTTTTTCCAAGGTAGATTTGTTCGTTCTTCTGGTGGTCCATGGTATATTCGATATTCTTCACCAACACTGTAATTCAAATGCATCTGAAGAATTGATGCATTCAGTAGTAAAGTTCAAACTGTTTGTGCCACATAGGGACTTTCCCAAACTCGTTGCCATCAGCCGATTCTGACTCATAGCAACCCTATAAGACAGAGTAGAACTGCCCCATATGGTTTCCAAGGAGCACCTGGTGGGTTCAAACTGCTGAACTTTTGGTTAGCAGCCAAGCTTTTAACCACTGGACCGCCAGGGCTCCTCAAGACTTTAGGAGGTTTTTTTTTATGATTCCCATTTTACTGGTAAGCAAACTGAAGCTCATGAAGTTAGATTCGTATCTGTGGCTCAGCTCCAAGCAGTGGAGGCCAGCGAGGAGCCCTGGTCTGCTGGTTTCTTGCCCCCCACACAGGAGGGGGGACGGCTGGGAAAACAACCCCAGGCAGCCTGGAACCCAAAGCCTATGCTCTTAGCCACCAAGCCACACTGCCCTGCTGGTGCTGAGGTCCAAGAGAAATTTGTCTTGTGGGTCCCCATAAAGGGATGTTGTGCGATGTTGTGCTTCCAGACCCGTGGCTTCAGAACAAGGCTATGGTAAATGTTGGCCTGGAACAATGTTCGAAGCACATGTTACCAATTGTCTGCTGATGCCACTAAAAATTCTCAGTGGAACACTCCGGGAGCACTTAGTTTTTAGTGGGTTAACTTTCTGGTGAGCCCCTGGCGACAAGCAGTTGCAAAATGACCTCCCTTCTGGATCGCACTGGAAAAATCTTCCCTCACAACCAGAAATTACTCTGCCACCTCCCAGCCTCACCCCAGAGGAACCTGAGAGGAGGCTCTGCGGGAAGATGAAGGCATCGGCCTGAGAAAACAAATCCCTGTTACCAATCAACAAAGCAGCCCTGGTAGGTTAGTGGTTAAGCACTTGGCTGCTAACTGAAAGGTTGGTGGTCTTGGCTGCTAACTGAAAGGTTGGTGGTCTGAACCCATCAGCTGGTGGCAGTCTGCTTCTGTAAAGATTACCAAACCAAAAACCAAACCCATCGCCGTTGAGTCAATTCCGACTCATGGTGACCCTATAGGACAGAGTAGAACTGCCCCCTGGTTTTCCAAGGAGTGGCTGGTGAATTCGAACTACCAACCTTTTGGTTAGCAGCAGAGCTCTTAACCACTATGCCACCGGGGCTCCTCAGTAAAGGTTACGACCTTAGAAACCCTATGGGGCAGTTCTACTCCGTCCTACAGGGTCGCTAAGAGTCAGATCAACCCTGTAGGGCAGGTTTGTTTTTTGGACCAATCAGCAGAGGAAAACCGAGGTCCTGTCCATGCAGGGTAAGGGTAGCGGGGCCGAGGAACCCTGACACTGCTGGTGGTGCTTCAACACGGGCACTCTCCCCAGAAAGCAAAGATGGCAGCAGCAACTAAAGGTAGCACGGTTGTGTGTGGGGCTCTGGGTTCCAATTTCCACCACTTGTGTTCAGAGGTGCCAGGGTTGCAGCTCTGGGTATTTGTCAATGGAGCAGGTCTGTGGGTAGCTGTGCACCAAGGCAGAAGGGCACACCTGGATTGTCTCTGCTGTTTGGGGCAGGCCCGCCTTCAGAAGGGTACCCCTTCCCACAACCCTCCAGCCGCATGTTCTTGTTCATCTATTCCCCTTGTCTCCACCTCTGAGCTGCCCAGACTTGTACTCCCTGCTCTCCCATCTCATATCTTACCCTGGCTTCAGGGTCTTGACAAGCCCTACTTGCTCTGGAAAGCACCCTCATGACACCCCGGCCCCTCCAGTAGGCCCTGGCCTCTGAGTTTTCAGAGTAGATGTCAGCCAGGGGCTGACAATCAGCAGGGGCAGGGCAGGGTGGCATGGAGACCTGGCAGCCAGGGCTCTACTCCTGATCAGGGTCCACTCTGCTGGGTCGTCTTGGGCAAGTCAGGCCCCCTTTCTGGGCCCTAGGATCCCATATATAAAACAAGACTCTTTCCTCTCCTCCCCAGTGGATTCCACCAGGCAGTATAATTGTTTGAAGGGTGTTCCCTTTCTCTCTCCACTTACAATGCTGCAGGAGCGGGCTCAGCACCCCAGTGGGGACTTACGGGAACACTGGGTCCAGTTCCACTTGATCCAGAGCAATGTAACCTTCACTTCTTGACAAAGTATAGTGATTAACGAGGTACAGGGTCACACGGGGCGGGGGACATAACCAAACGTGCCCTCTGCCCATGCAGGGCTCAAGGGGCCAGCGGGAGGTGGGTGCTGATCCAACTGTCAGTGCTCAATAGGGAAACGTCCTCACTTCAGCCCCAGACCATGGGGATGAGGTGGGGGAAAGCAAAGGGACTTGCTTAGAACATTCAAGGATAGGCGTGAACCCTCCAGGCCTGTGAGCTCCCCACTTCCATAGCTGGCCCAGATGGAGGCCCAGTGAGGAAGGAGAGCAGAGGCTGAGGAGAGAAAACACGGAAAACCCCACTCTCACTGGGTGACAGCTTTCCATGGAGCTGAACGCTCTAAGTAACCAAAACTTCACAGCCCAGGATGTTTCTCTGGTTTGACAGAGGTTTCATTTCATGTCGGCTCACTTATTAATATTAATTTCTGTTTTCCCTTTAACTGATTTTGCAGGTATTGAGAACACATTTTACTTCCCATTGTGAATGCCCCTGCATCACCTTTGGCCTTGTTTACGAGTGGCGGTGATTTCTGAAGAACATTCTGGAACAGAGGTGTAGCAAGCAGGCGGTCAGAGGGGGGGTACCTGCACCTTGGCACAAGTCCAAGGGGGTGCCAGACAAGGTGCGGAACGACAGACATTCTGAGGCGTCACAAATATAAAAGTTTCCAGACTTGAGGCAGCCGGACAAGTGGGCGGGGCAGCGGAGGCGTTTCTGCTGATACTTCCCAGCTATCAACGTCTCTTCATCTTGAACTTGGTGGGGGCACAGCTTAAAGATTGCCCCTGGGCACTCGTTACCGTCCCTACACCCCTGTTCTGGAATACATCTTATCATTCCAAAAATCTTAATTGAGGAAACCCAACATATCACATCTGGCCCAAGTGGAGACTGATGAATACCAAGGGGATGATAACTTCGGGGTCTCAACAACATGTCTTGGTCAAGGACTTTGTGCTTTTGTGGTCCTGTGAATAGTCCAGGACAGAGTGGGGACAAGCAGCCATGCTGTGTTCACCCTGGGAGCTGGGCCATATTCCTCTTCCCATTTAGCAAGTGGAAAACTGAGCTGTTGCCAGCAGCAAAAAGTGGGTAGGGAGGTGTCTGGCCAGTGCTTTTTAGGTAAGCATCTTGGCAGCAGGAGATAGTGGCGGAGCCTGGAGAAGCTGCTGAATGGGGCTGGTAAACCAGTCACCATTCAAGGCCACACAAGCTGCTGGGCCAAAAAGAACAGTCTGAAGCTAGGGAGCTCCAGGCAGCCCTTGTGTGAGATGCCTGAGCAGCAGCTCTCCTGGGCTTTAAAGGCACACAGAGTGGGCACATCCCTAGAAAAGGTGCCACCAACCTCCCTTCTGGTGCTCTGGTGGTGCAGCAGTTAAGAGCTGGGCTGCTAACCAAAAGGTTGGCAGTTTGAATCCACCAGCCGCTGCTTGGAAGCCCTATGGAGCAGTTCTACCCTGTCCTATAAGGTCGCTATGAGTCAGAATCAACTCAATGGCCATGTTTTTTTTTAACTTCCCTTCCTGGGGAAGGTTTGGCTCTGGAGTAGTATTGCTCCATCCTGGCTTGAGACTGTCCTATGGAATTGTTCATGTGAGATTCTCAGAAAGCCTCTCAAAGGAGAGAACGCTTTTGAAAGGTTCCTCAGCAACCTCCACTCCATCTTCTAGGGACCTCTGCTCCCACTTGGATCTAGAAACCAACAGAGCTCCATGCTGGAGGCCTGAACAGGCAGCCAAAAGCACCCCCCAACCCGGCCCAGAGTGTGGGAGGTCCTCTTCCCAGGTGCCACCAGCTGCTGCTCTGTGATCAGCACTAAGCCCCTCAATCCTTCTGCTGCCATCTGCAAACCAAATGTTCCCTCAGCATCCTTCAGCGCCATGCCCCTGGGTTCTCTACGGCAAAGAGCTGCAGAAGCCAAGCTGGAGGCTGTTTTTGAGTTGAGGGCCACAAGGACCCTTCCTGGTGGCGGTTATAGATTTCCATCAGTTGAGAAAGGACTGGACTAGGGTGACCAACTCGTCCTGGTTTTTCTGGGAGGTTCCTGATTGTAGCACTGAATGTTCCGTGTCCCGGGGACCCCTCAGTCCCAGGCAAACGGTGGCGGTTTCTGCAGGACTATCCCAATTTTGGAGCCCTGCTGGTACAGTGGTTAAGAGCTGGGCTGCTAACCAAAAGGTCGGCAGTTCGAATCCACCAGCCACTCCTTGGAAACCCTGTGGGGCAGTTGTACCCTGTCCTGTAGGATCGCTGAGTCAGAATTGACTCATGGCAACAGGTTTGTTTGTTTTTTTTTGTTTTGGTCCCAATTTTAAAATGGGGAGCTTTCAGTCCCAGGTCACCCTTGAGTCTGTGTCTCCCTTTGGTAGTAAACCAAAAAAACAAAAACAAAAAAACCCATCACCATTGAATCGATTCTGACTCACAGCAATCCTATAGGACAGAATAGAACTGCCCCCACAGGGTTTCCAAGTAGCAGCTGGTGGGTTTGAACTGCGGACCTTTTGGTTAGCAGCCAAGCGCTTAACCACTGCACCACCAGGGCTCCTTTGGTAGTAAAGCATGAACAAATTCTTGCTGGTTGTGTGTTCTCCATCTGCCTGTACCCTCCATCCCTCACACCTTGTTCCCTCAAACAAGATTGGGGGGTAATTTCTCTAATAGACAAGGAAAGAGTAAGTTCCAGAACTCCAGAAAGGCTGCCTCTCCTGAACTCTAAGCTTAGCTGGGCTGGGGCTTTTGGGCTGGCATGGCACAGAGACCCTCAGCCGGGTCTGCCTGGGGTCCCTGGTCTTGCTGGGTCCCTCATGGGGCAGTGTGGCTGGGTTCCTTCAACAGGCAGAAAGAGGCAGGCGTGGAGGTGATCAGCTAAATACCTCTTCAGTCACAGGCGGATGTTTAACCTTAACTCGGGCAAAACGCTGTCACAGGCATTTACAGAGAGGGCAGCCAGGTGTGTGCTCATATACATGCCTCCCGATCCCCAATGGGCACCTCCACCCACCACGAGGCTGGGCCCACACACTCTCAAGGGTAACTGGAGCTTAAGCAAAGCACCTGTGGAGCGCGAACTATGCAAACAGGTACGTACACGTGGAGGATGCAGGGAAAACGGGCCGGGAAACAGGGTGCGCAGGCAGAGGCTTCCTGAGGGACCCAAGGGGCATGTGCACAGGAAGTCGAAAAGAAGTGGAGAAGCTGGAGTCGTCCATGCGTGAAGTGCACACATCCTCCCCACCTCCTTACCACCAGAGCCCCACAGGCCTCGAATGTTAAGTGATGGGTTCCTTGCCCTCCCCATGCCAGGCAGGAGCCTCCTGAGGCGCCCAGAAGTCGGGTCTCTGGCCCAGCTCTTCAGGAGGACAGGCAGGCCCAGGCCCGCTGGGCCTGGGAGCAGGCCTGAGGGGGACTCTTACACAATGCCACCTGGGCTCAGCACAGTGGCGGGAGAGTTGAAAGGCCCCTGGCAGGTCCCCAGGCCCTTATGCTGAACGAGGAAACCACAGCCTAAAACTCCCAGGTTCCTGAAGAGTGGGAAGACAGGAGTTTTTGAGGCCTGCTCCACTTTGCTGCCTCCCAGACTCTGTCATTCCTCTGAGGTGGAGGGGAGCCGCCAAGCACGTCAGGCACCACCACACAGACTTCCAGAAACTCAGCTAGGCCAGTGCCCTTATTTCCCACTGAATATGGGAAGAATTTGCTGAAGACACTGTTCTTTTGTCCAGAGCCCCATACACACCGTGAAACCAACCGACTTAGGTACAGATGCAAATGGCGTCCTGAAAACACCTCGGGCTTTCTGGATGTGCCAGACGGTATTCTAAGCACTTTCTGCATATTAACTCCTTACGTTTCCACAACAACCCTGGGAGATAGGCGTGTTATTGTCGTCTCTGTTTTTCACAGGTGAGGAAGTAACTTGCCCAGTGTCACATAGCTAGGGTATGGCAGGGCTGGGATTTGAACCCAGGCAGTTGTAACCAGCATTTATGTTCTTTCCGGTCTTTTGGAAACCAAGCAGAACTGTGAGATAACCCATTAGGAATAAGTTGGAAATGGTTTAGGAGCAAGGGGTTGCAACCTTAAATGCCTACAGGGCCAGGCAGGGGAAATAAGTATGTGACTCAGCCAGGCAGGGAGAGGCCTATGGCCCAACTTGAGAGTGTGTGGGAGGCCCAGAGGTGTCCCTGTGCAAATTCCTCAAAAACAAAACTTGCCTGGAGGGGCTCTTTGGGGCCCCTGGTTTAGGGGAGCTCTTAACCTAAGTCTAGTTCACCTTGGGCTGTGAACTCACCTGGGCCAGATAGCCTACCATGGGCACACCAGCTGGTTTAGTGGGGGGGGGGGTACACCTCCCGAGTAGCAGCAAAGAGCAGTGGAAGTGAACGGAGACAAGAAGACAGCCCAGTTCAGAAACAGCAAGGGAGGTAGGGAGTTGCCTGGCGTTGGAGGAATGTAGACCTTGGCCTACATAACTCAGCCACTTACGGGCATTGAGGAGATGACCTTCACTCTAGGGTCTCCTCCAACAACCTAGATTCCTTGATTTTAGGATTTTAGCCCCAGCTCCCCCAATGATTCATCTGGTAACTCCAAGTCCCTTGGTCTGCCTTTTTGACGTGTTAAAAGGAAGGTGATACCATGCTAGAGGTTGAATCTATACATTTGCTGACATGCAACTGGTTTTGACCTACAAAAACATCAATTTCATATGATGAAATTGTCCTACCCACCTTGTAAGGTAGAGAGAATAAATGAAAATGCTGAAACTATAAGCCAGAGGCTCATTGCCTTCCTTATACACAGCAGGCGCTCATGAGTGCTTGGTGAATGTAAGTGTTGGTTCCAGAAGCAGGTGGAGGTGAGTCTTTCTCACCCACTTCTAGCAGAGCCTGCTGCCTGAGAACTGGGTCAGGCAAAGCAGCTCTTTGAGGGAAATTCACATTCACGAGCTCCTCCAGGGTTGTTCGGCCTCCCTCCACATATTGGTCAAAATCCAGAAGGATCAAGTTAATTTTTCAGATGTGGATACAAAGGCGCCTGTCCAAGGCCGCCTTCCTGATTGGGAAGAAACCTCAGTTCACCTAGGTGAGGCGCAGACCAAGAGCTCCCGGCATCCGGGTTTTGTGGACTGAACAATTCCCTCGAGGGGAGCCAGAGTTTGACAAATGCGCAGCAGGTAGAAGGCTCTCTCCCGCCGAGCTTATGCGCATAGACTCTCCACCTCCATGAGGATGTGGCCCAATGGAGGGGGTCGCAGTGGCAGCGGCCCGGGAGACGCTTCCTCCTCGTCCGCGGGGGCGGCCCCAATGAAGACAGCCTATGACAGGAAGGAGGGGACCGAACAAAGAGTTGGGACGCGTGGTCCTCGGGGAAACCATTGTGAGAGTCCCTAGGATTGGCGCACGCTCACCCTGGAGAGCTCACATCCTGCCACTAGGGCGCATTGGCACAGGGTGGCCCGCGGCTCCCTCGGTCGGGGCCTCTCCCGCCTGGGCAGGCTGGAGACCCGGCGGGCGCTCCCTTCCACCACCGCCCCGCACCCGGGACAGGATGGCGACCGCTGGGCAGTGAGAAGTGGAGCGGCGCCAAGCCCTGCCCAGCACCTGGCTCACGTTTCTCCCGGCCAAAAGACAGGAAACCGCTCGCAAATCCCCACAGGCCAGCGACCAGACTGGCAGATGCGACTGGGATGCGGGCCTAGAGCGTGCGGGGTAGGAGGAGCGGGAGGGGACCAGACTCGGGGGTCCTCGGCACCCCGCACGTCTTCCCCGCGGGGCATCCGGGAGAGTACGTGGTAAGCTAATAAAAAGGGGCCTCGCAATGAGAACGGGGCCAGCTCGCTCTGACCAGGAAAACACAAGAAGGGTGACTCAGTCTCTCCTCTCGCCCCTGCCTCCTCCAAGCTCTGCTGGCCTTGGAACCCGTCCTCCCCATAATTCCAGAATCCGGGTCTTCCTCACTCCCAGATCGGGGGCCCCAAGAGAGAGACAGCAAAACCTGCCAATGGCAGGACGCAAAGCGTCAACTTTGTGTTCGCCCGCAACTCCCAGCCAGTGGGCGCTCGATTCTCCGGAGTCCCGCCTTCCGTGTCGGGCGCCCCCTTCTGGCAACACAGAGACGAACCCTATCTGTCGCCATCTTGTGTGTGGCATAATCTGGTTTTTTTTTTTTTTTTTTTAAAAACTTTCTTTCCACTTAGTCTTGTCTTTCGTCTTACACTGCCGGTTTCGTAGTTCGACAGTCAAGTACGCTGGCGATAAGGAGAGTATAAACTACGGTTTTAGATTTTCTGCGTTGGTTCGAGCGCCACGTCACGGCACACTTGCCGAGTCCAGCGCCATCTTGAGTGTGGCTTCTTAATGGTTCCCTTTTCGGGGCTCCGCGCAGTTCTCTAAATGGCGCCCTAAATTTCAAGGACCCCCCCCCCCCCAGGACTAACCCAACTGGTATAAAGAAGGACTGTTTCTCCCGATAACCTCGCAACGTAGACGCTCATGTGCCCCTTGCAGCCGCGAAGTGGGGTGGGAGACGGGTAACTCGATGGCCCGGGGCGTCTCTGAAAGGAGGCTGGCCCGAGGCTGTCGCGACGGCAGCGACCGCCCGAGGCAGGTGTTGCCCAGAGCCCTGAGGTGCGGGGACCCGTGCTCGACGCGGAGCACGGGCTGGCCTGCTCGAAGGCAGGAGCCCGCACCGGCCCTCGAGTCCCCTTGATGCATGAGTCCCCGAGTGTGTGTGCTTGGCACAGTGCCCACTCGTCGGCCGGCTGGAGCGGCGGACGCCGGAGCTTGCGGTGGGCGACGGAGTCGCCTCCCCGCGGACTCGGAGCGCCCGGGCCGGGGGTGGGGCCCCGGTGGTGGGTAAGGACGGGGCGGCCCAGGTGCGTGGGCCTCGGCCTCGCCGATCCTCGTGGGGCTTCCGCCCACTAGCACTGGGACAATTTTTGGTCGAAGGTGCCCCGGCGCAGGGGGCGGACACCGCCCCAGGCCGGAGCAGCCCAGCACCCGGGCCGTCCCCTCCCCCGCTGGCAGCCGTCGTGCGCCCCCCGCCCCCCGCCCCCCGCCCTCCCCCTCCTTCCGAGCAGCGCGGGGGGCGGGGCGGGGCGGGGCGGGGCGGGCTGCTTTGCCGCGCTTTGGCTCTCTGCGTCAGCAGCCCTAGGAAAACAGCGCGGGAGCGCGCGGCCTGAGCGCGCCCGCGCGCCCTCCCCCGGCAGGCTCGGCCCCGCAGACAGACCCGGCAAACTCAGACTCTGAATGACAGTGCGGCCGGCGACTGCGCAGCGCGGGACGCGCCAAGGCACTGCCGCTTTAAGCACGCTTGCCCATTGTTCGGAATCGAGCCAATGAGCGAGCGCCCGCTCCCTGAGCTCAGCCAATAGTGCTCGGGCAAGGGAGGCTGAGCGCCGCCCACTAATCTATATTAAAGGTTCTGGCGCCGCGTGAGTCCCCCACTGGCTGCTCTGAAAAGCCATCTTTGCATTGTTCCCGGGTCTGGCTCCGCGGTCGCTGCAGCCACCTCCGCCGCGCGCCTCCTCTGCCGCCGCGGACTCCGGCTGCCTTCTCACCAGAGTCCCCGAACTCGCGCTTTCTTTGTAATCCGCTGCATCGGATCACCAGCGTGCCCCACCATGTCAGACGCGGCCGTGGACACCAGCTCTGAGATCACCACCAAGGTGAGGCTGGACGTCGCCCGCCCCCTCGGGCTCCGCGCGCCGCCGCCGGAGCCAGGTTTGGCGCGCGGCGAGCAGCAGCCCGGGCCCGCTGCCACTCTTCCTGCGGGGAGCCCGCAGTCCCGCGCGGTGCACCCCGCCGGCCCCCTCTTTGTGTGCGCGGGGGAGGGGGCGGGCAGTGCTCGGGCACCCGTGTGCCGTCGGGGCGCGGGCCGGGCGCCGGAGCCGGGCGCGGAGGCGGGGAGGCCGGGGCCTGCTGCACGGCCCCCAAACTTGTTTGCGACTCGTCTGCGCAGCGGCGGGAGGGCCAGGCCGGGGTCGTCGGCCCGCCAGGCGCGTAAAGATAACTTTGGAACTCGAGTGCGTCGGAGTCGGAAGTGCGGGGGGCGCAGACCGGCGCCGGGCAGGGGCGGCTCGGGGGCGCCGCCGGCGGCACTGCTCTTTGTTCGGCCTTGGCGCCCCGTTTCGCGCCGTGCGGCGGCCCGGCGTGATCTGGGGCCGAGGCGATAAGGCAGCGCGGGGCCGGCGGCCGCGACGTCGAGTCCCCGCGGAGGTGTGAAGGGCCTGGCGCCCTCGGGGAGCGGGGGCGGGCGTCTTGGGGACCGCGCCGGAGCAGTCGCCGGTCGCGGTAATTCACTCGCCGCGCGCGGCTTGGCTGAGGAGACGGCAAGCCCACGCGCCTGAGGGGGAGGAAACTGAAAGTAAAGGAGCGGGGCGACGATGGGCGCCCCCCGCGGCTGCCCGGTAGCGCCGTGTGCGCGGCCGCCCCGGGGGTGATGTAGCCAAACAAAAGCTGTGGCCGCGGCGGGGCCGAGCCGGCCCCGTGGGTGGTGCTGGTTCCCGCTCCGCGCTGCGGACTCCGTGCCCTCGGTTTGGGCACCGGCGCGGCGCCGCTCCGGCTCTGCTGCCCTCGGCGGGAGAGCGGCACCTGGAGGCCAACCGGCTTCTTTACCCTTTGGCCCTGTTCTGCGCCCCTGCGGGCACCGGCGCGAGTCACCTTGGCGTTTCCTTAACCCTTCTGCGCCCGGCGTCACCTCCCGTCGGCCCCCAGGGGCGACAACCCGAGCGGCGCGGAACTCGCGGCCCCGATCCCCGTGAGGGACTCTGCCGGTTACTTCGGGACCCAGCCGGGGACCAGTGTCTGGGGTGGGTTGGGCTTCCCAACACGGGCCCACCGCACGGGCGACCCTGGGAGGTGGGTTCCAGGGGAAGGCAATGAGCCCCGCTGCGCGCGTTCCCGACGGTATCGGGCTGTGGGCTGAGAGCACCGCGGGCTTCGGGGCGCCTCCCGCGGTACTTTGCCCGCCAAATGCAGAGGCGGAGGCTTGGAGACGGAGGCGGCAGGGGGCGCCACGAGGAGGGGAGTCTGGCGCGCTGCCGGACCAGGCAGGGCAGGCGCGGCCCGCCCGTCTGCGGTCTCCGCGGGGCCGGGGCGCACTCGGCGGCCCCGGGCCACGTGCTCCGCGCGCGCAGTGCGTGCCGAGGCCCGCGCGCAAAGCCCGCCGGGCGGGGGCCGCGCGCCTGCGCGCCGTGGCCTCCCCGCCCCCATCGCTCCCCGGGGCTTTGGCCGCCAGGGGGCGGGAGCGGGCACTTCGGGGTCCCGGCTGCCCGGCTTGCCCGGCAAGGGGCCCCACAGGTGTCCTCCGGCCACTGGCCGAGCGGCGGTTTCCCACCCCGGAGGCAGTGGGTGTTGGCCGGCTCAGTCGTGCCAGTGGAAAAAGTTATAAGGCCTCGGGGCGCCCACGGCTGCGCCGCGCTGTGGGGCCGGGGCCGAGAGGGCGGGAGGGAAACGGGGCGCTCGCTCACGCCTAACAGGATGGACGCTGGTCGTCCTCGGGGCGGTGCCTCTGGGCGCAGGGAAGCCGCTGCCTTAGGGGAGCCCGCACAGCCGGCGCCCATTCCCAGCAACGGTTTTCGGTCTCTAGGGACAGCTGTCCGCTACGGGGTTGGCGGGATGTGGCGTTTCCTGCCGAATCCTGGACCCTGTGAGTTTCGGCTCCGCTTGTTGGTCGTTGGGTTAGTCCCTCCTATCGCCTTCCCAAGAGAGCCCTCCCGTGGCATTCTCCCCCCAGCGCCAGGGCGCTCCTTTTATCGCCGTATTTATTTATGGAAGTATCAGTGGGAGGCGGAGCTCGCTCTAGTAGGAAACAAGTGCGATGGGTGTGTGCGAGAGCAAGCGTTCCTGGGCCCGTCGGCCCGGCCAGACGGGTTTGGGACTGTGATGCCACATGGCTGCTTTCCTAAGAAGCACAAGGGGGGCGGGAGCTGCGGGTAGCCGCTGTGGGCCGCTGTTTTTGGTGTGTTTAGGGTTAAGGAATTATACGGAATTCTGGCCACAGACAAGCTCAGGATCTCCTGTGGCCATGTGGCTGGTTCTTCCTTCCACTGGTTCCGCTTGTAGCTCACAGCTTTTTAACTTAAGGAAGCCCTCGTGTCGCAGCGGTTAAGCGTTTGGCTGCTAACCAAAAGGTCGATAGTTTGAATCCACTAGCCGTACCTTGGAAAACCCTATGAGCTAGTCCTACTCGGTTCTGTGGGGTTTTTATGAGTCAGAATTGGTCTCTTTTTCTTTGCTGGGTTATTCGGAAGACTTACCGATTTTTTTTTCCCACCTTTTTTAAAGGACTTAAAGGAGAAGAAGGAGGTTGTGGAGGAGGCAGAGAATGGAAGAGATGCTCCCGCTAATGGGAACGCTGTGAGTGTCCGCTTTGCTCATGACCCGTGGCTGCTCCTGGCCCAGGAAGTTTCCCTTCCTCTGATTTTTGGGCAGTTCTGTTGGGAGCTTGGGGCCTTTTGATGGTCTTGCCTGGAGAAGCATCGGGCAGGATCTCGGGAGGAAGGGCGGTGGGTGACGGGGGCAGGAGTGCTCCGCCCTTATCCAGCCCCGGGCTGGTGGGCTTATGACCTGGTGTGTTTTCTGTCGAGGAGAATGAGGAAAATGGGGAACAGGAGGCTGACAATGAGGTAGACGAAGAGGAGGAAGAAGGTGGGGAGGAAGAAGAGGAGGAGGAAGAAGGTGATGGTGAGTAGCCTCCTGTTTTCTCCTTTTCTGGTACTTTTTCACAGCTTTCCTTGACAAAAAGGAAGGAATTGGGAGCTGATGGAGTTGGAGCCATGAAGTCTGGGGGCCAGTGTGTGGATGCCCACAACTGGACTTGTACTTGACTCCAAGTTGGGTGTTCCTTTATTTATCTAGTGACATAAAGAGGCTGTGTAAACACACACACACACACACACAGACACAGACACACACACACACACCCTCTGCCCCTGGGTACAGCTGTTTGGGCCCCTGGGCCTTTTCTTCTCTGAAAAAAGTACCTATATTGGAGTTGGGGGTGGGTTCTCTGCCCTTCCCAGCGTGTGAGGCAGCAGAGACAGATCAGTGGCACCCTAATTCCCCACACTGTTCTTGGGCAATCCCTGTGGAGAAGTGTACCCTCGTTTTAACTGCCACTGGGTAGGGGGTTAGAGCCCTTTCCTCGTTGGCTGAAGAGGGCACCGTGGTTGACTTGGTTCTCAATTGTTCTCCAGGTGAGGAAGAGGATGGAGATGAAGATGAGGAGGCTGAGGCAGCTACGGGCAAACGGGCAGCTGAAGATGATGAGGTGGGTTCTGGTTGGGGGGGGGGTTAGGATCTAAGGACTTCTCTTCCCCCTTGAACCCAAGTAGTATGTAGGTACTGAAGCTCTCTGGATTGCATTGTTCTGACTAGTTAAGGGTGGTCTGAAGGGGCTCGCCTTAAAGCTGGAAAGGGAGGGAACATGAGAGGGGCCCAACTCCCCAGAGGGTTTGGAGCTGCTGGTGCAAGTGGCTGGGGAGTGGGGCTGGCAGGGGATTGACCATCTTCTCTCCCCAGGATGATGATGTTGACACCAAGAAGCAGAAGACCGATGAGGATGACTAGACAACAAAAAAGGAAAAGTTAAACTTAAAAAAAAAATAAAAAAAAAAAAAGGCCATCGTGACCTATTCACCCGCCACTTCCCGTCTCAGAATCTAAACGTGGTCACCTTCGAGTAGAGAGTCCCGCCCACCCAGCTCGGGCAGCGCCACCTGCAGACGACAGGCGCTCTCCACCACCCAACCAAAACCACAACGTGAATTTGCAACGGGAGGAAAAAAGAACCAAAACCTCCAAGGCCCTGCTTTTTTTCTTAAAAGTACTTTAAAAAGGAGAATTTGTTTGTATTTTTTATTTACATTTTATATTTTTGTACATATTGTTAGGGGTCAGCCATTTTTAATGATCTCAGATGACCAAACTAGCCTTCAGAGCGTCCTCTGTCCTTCTGACTTTACTTGTGGTGTGACCATGTTCATTATAATCTCAAAGGAGAAAAAAAACCTTGTAAAAAAAGCAAAAACAACAAAATACAATCTTATTCTGAGCATTCCAGTAACTTTTGTGTATGTACTTAGCTGTACTATAAGTAGTTGGTTTGTATGAGATGGTTAAAAAGGCCAAAGATAAAAGGTTGCTTTTTTTCCTTTTTTTGTCTATGAAGTTGCTGTTTATTTTTTTTTGGCCTGTTTGATGTATGTGTGAAACAATGTTGTCCAACAATAAACCGGAATTTTATTTTGCTGAGTTGTTCTAACAAACTGTCTTGAGCCTGGTTTTTCTGTTTACAGTTTTTTTAGACCTTCCAGGGAGGGCAAGGGTGGGCTTGAAAGGGAGTGTCTTGGCTGTGGGTGTGGCCTTTGGGCAGTAGGGTGTGGTGGGTGGCTGTGCTGGTCACGGACCGAGCTTCAATATGGAACAAGTGGCTGCAGCCTCGGCCAGGGGAGGGGGGAGCTGTAAGACCCCTTGAGTGGGGCCAAGTGTGGGCCTGGTGGATTGCCCACAGATGTCTTAGAAGGAGGTATCCACTGCCCCAGGCACTCTGGAGAAGAGCTTTGTGGGGCAACCATTCTGTGGGGCCCCGGAGGTGGGCCACAAGCCAGGTGTGATCTTGGACGAAGACTCCTAAGATGGCTGCCTGCTCCCAACAGGATCATGGTGCAGCTGTGGCCTCCCTGCAGGCTCCTCCACTCTTAACTACAGAGTGGGCCCCCTGGTGGCAGCACATGATATCTGCTGGTCTCTTAGGACTGGCGAGCTTTCCTTTTCTAGAGCACTGAGACAGCCTGGCCCTCATTCTCCAAGTGCCAGCCTCTCTAGGAGGCTGGTAAGGCTCATGCCTACTTTGAGCACAGTTGGAGGTGATGGATGGGCCACTCGGTTTTCAGGCACTGGGTTGCATCCAGAAATCTAACTGGAGGAAGTGGCTGAAGCCCACAGATAAGAGGGAGCTGAGAATCTTCTGGGGCCCATTTCCTAGCCTGGGGTCCATGGATGGGCTTCAGGTGCAGACCTCTCACTGGGCTTCTAGTTTTGAGGGTGTCCACTTAAGGAGAGGGCGTGGGGACAGGGAGGGCCAAAGGTGCAGAGGTCTGCAGGACCAGCCTTTACCTGAGGCCCATGGGCCCCGGCCACCTTGTCAGGAGCTGGGGATATTTATTCACCACAGAGAATCTGAAGCCGTGAGTCCTGCTCCCAACTCTGCCACCAGCTGGGTGAACCTAGCCCTCCTTCGTCTCAGGAGGGTGACGTTCCTCAGCCTGGGGTACCCCTGACTGCAGAGCATGGGTGGCTGTTGGCTGAGGAGGGAGTGAAGATGGGAAACATGGGCAAAACCAAGAAGCTTGTGTTTGTCACGGTTACCTCACGTTGGGCCACAATCCTCACCAACTCCCACCTCCCAATGCACTGGTCACACAGGCTCTCCTTGCTTCACCGCCACGGCTTGGGAGGGGTGTGTGTGTGTTGGGGGAGCCCTTCTGATGGGGGGAGACTAGGTTATGTCACCCCCCCCCTTCTGCCTCCCTGTCCTCTCCTTCCTCCATCTTAGCCCCCACCCACCGTTTGCACACAGAGGACTTCAACGTCTGGGATTAACAATCACTTCCCAATCCTTTAACAAGCTTCTACTGCCATCCTGGCAGACAGCAGTATGTGCCAGGCCAAGGGGACGCGACACAGCAGTGAGGCTGCCCTGGGGAGGCAGAGGATAGAAAGAGGGCTGGAAAGGTCTGGTGGATGGAGCAAGGCTGGGTGGCCCTGAGGTGAGGGTGCTGAGGCGGGGCCGAGCTCAGGCAGGAGCCAAGCTGGGCACAGCCTGTGGGCAGGTACCAAGTCAAGATCTGGGGAAACCTTGGAGGGGTTTTGAGCAGGAAAACTCACCAGAGTGACATCAGAGACGGGTGGACCAGGGGAGGCGCTGGGAGGGAGAGAAATGGGCACCTTGATGACATCCATGGTGGCCAGTGTTCCTGGACTGGAGGTTGGCACAGTTCCCATCAAGGATCCTCAGCTCTGGCCTGAGCCATTTGCCAGCTCAGGGGCTGGGGTGAAGGTGGAGCTTTACTGCGTTTGAGGTGTCTGGAGGCTGTCAGATGCACAGGTCTGGAAGGCAGCAGGAAGGCCTGGGCCGCTTCGCCTGGGTAACTGAGGCAGAGGTGTAGACAAGGTGGGCCGGGGCACGGGCAGGGCGAGGGGAGACAGGGCCCGAGGAGGCGCACCAAGAGGTACGCCGCGAGGGGCTGAGCGGGCAGATGATGAAAACAGCTACTCCAGCCCCTGCTGTCCCAGGCTAAGCGCCATCCCCCCGAGTGGAAGCTCCCAGCGCCAGGGCCTCCTCTCCCTCTGCACCATGCCCACCTCCCTTGCTCACCGTGCTGTCCATTACGAGCTTAGTCCTCCGTCAGGGCCTTCGCACTTGCTGCTTCCGCCACAGCAATGTTTCACTCCTTGTCGGGTCTCAGGGCCAACATTCTTGCTGAGAGCCCTCCCCAGTGGTCTCCTTCCCAACTGGTTTCCCTCCCCGTGATCTCCCTTCCAGGTGGTCTCCTTCGCAGGTGGTCTCCCTCCCCATTTGTCTCCTTCCCAGGTGGTCTCCCTCCCCATTTGTCTCCTTCCCAGGTGGTCTCCCTCCCCATTCGTCTCCTTCCCAGGTGGTCTCCCTCCCCATTTGTCTCCTTCCCAGGTGGTCTCCCTTCTTGGTGGTCTTCCTCTCCTTTGAGCTTGTTTCCTTCAGAGCCATTCTGATGATATGTATTTACATATTCACCTGCTCTTGTGGCTTTTGACTGTATCCCACTGAGGCCACCATGTTTCCCAGAATATGGTAAATCCATTCCATTCACTAGTTCATTCATGCACATATTTATTGAATGCTCCTTCTGTGCCAGGCACCATTCTAGGCCCCAAACCAGCTGCCCTCAGTGGGTTCCTACTCACAGAGATTCCACAGATGTCATAGGGTTTTCAAGGCTGCAAACTTTTGGAAGCAGATCATTAGGCCTTTCTTCTCAGGTGCCTTTGATGGGTTTGAATTGCTAACCTATAGGTCAGTATTCAAGTGCTTAGCTGATGGCACCACTTAGGACTCCATTTGAGACTCCAAGGATACAGACAGGAGCTAGATACACACGGTCCCTAGACTCCTGCAGTGCCCCGCCCCATGCGTGGGCCAGGGCCACACATTTTCTCCCTTACCTTTGTGGCTTACATCAGGTGCCCTGCTCTGGGAGGGCCTTGCCCCACAGGGGCTGGAGACCAGCTGTCTTCACCTATGCCCCAAGCTACCCTCTCAGCACGGTCCCACCTCTAACAGCTGCAGCTATGATCAGGCCAGGCGGAGGCCTCGGTAGGAGGAACGTTCTGGCCCCAGGTACCCGCTCCACACCCAGCACAGGCTCCTTGCCTCTTGACTCCTCCAGGGAAGCCAGGAGACTCCTTGGTCCTACTGCCCAGGCTCCAGTCCTGTGGGATGTTCCTGGCTCCCTCAGGCTGCGGCCCGTGGTCAACCACTTAGGCCCACAGCCCCCAGACAGGAGGTGGGACGCTTAGCCCAGTTCAGACCCTGATATGGTGGCCATGTTGATATGGGACAAGTGACAGAACCTTGGGGAGACTCAGTTTCTTCCTGTGAAAAATGGGAACACAAGACATAGCCAGGGCTAAGGGCAGCCAGGCAGGGTTCCCTGAGACATCGGTGAGCTTGCTGCATCCTTGTCCCAGCCTCACCTTCTCACCACTGCCAGCTTTTTCCAGCAGAATACTTTCCTCTAGTCCTGAACTAAAAAAAAAAAAGAACTAGCTCACGATTAACCACTGCCTGGTGGTCTGTCCCACTCCCACAGTCTCCTTAAGAGCAAGGACAGGGCTTCCCAAAGAGCCAAGGCTGGAAGATTTGTGAGGGATGGGCGCCCTCTGGTGGAGAAGAGGAAAGGCACGTGCTCCCCTAGGTTCTGTCAGCCCACGAAAGAGCTCTTTCAGGGTCTCCCTGGAATGCCTGCCTCCCTCCCCTGCTGGAACTCCAGTCAGACATGAGAGTCAGTGATCATTTGCCAGGACTTCCCTCTGGCTCAGCTAACAGGACCTGCCCTTCTTTTCCTGTCAGAGACGTACCAGGCCTCCTCAGAGCCAGAGCCAGAGCCGGAGCCGGAGCCCCAGGTCAGCTCCTCAGGGTCTGCCCTCCTCTGGGTTCCAGCCTCCTGAGCTCCTTCAGTGCCTGGCACTGCCGCTGTGTTAACTCTTGCTCAGTTCTGTTCACATTGTTGTGTGCATAGCACTTTCCCTAGGCAGGCCTGCTTTTGGTCATCTCTGGGCCCAGTATAGCCCATGGTGGGCCGCGGCGGTTGGGGGGAGACACTCCACGATGTTTAAGGCCCTGCTGTGGAACTCACACTTCCTGACTGTGCTCTCAGCTGCTGGAGTTGAGGCTGGGGTGGGGTCTCCCAGCTTCCTTCTCCCCTGCACCCAGCACTCTCTGAGCTGCCTGCCAGGCTATTCCAGTCCCTAGTGCCAGGATCCAAAGCCACCTGTCCTACACTGCCGTCACTGGCTTGGGGTCCAGATCTTCCACCTCTGGCCTTTCCTAAGTCCTCTGAAATCCTAGTCCCACTCACACCTCACCGCCCACACTGCTTGTGCCAGGCCACTGCAGGCTGGGAGCCTGCGTTCATTCAGTTTGCAGGCCATCCCCTGCCTGCCTCAGGCTCTTGGCCACCTGTTGTTCCCACCTGGTGGGAGCTGCTTCATGAAAATGGAAACCTTGGTCCTTGCTTGGAGCCTTGGTGGCACAGTGGTTAAAAGCTACAGCTGCTAATAACCAAAAGGTTAACAGTTCAAATCCACCAGCCACTCCTTGGAGATCCTATGGGCCAGTTCTATTCTGTCCTATAGGGTTGCTATGAGTTGGAATAGAATCAATGGCAATGGGTTCGGTTTTGGTTTGGGTCCCAGCTTACCTCAGAGTCTGCCTTGGCCTGGCTGGGTCTCCTGGCCTCCTCTGCCCACCCTGATTCAGGGGAGGCCCCATTTTGTAGTGGGGCTGCTTGTCCTCCCTCCACCCAAGCCCTTGCAGGCAAAGGCTGACAGTGTGGAGAGCCTTTTAACTCTCTGGCGGCCTGGGGGGCCCAAGTGAGGGCCAGTCCTGAGCTGCTGGGACAAAAGGTACTTTTCAAGGCTGGGTAGGGGAAGAGGTGGTGTGAGGGGGCAGCTGAAGGGCAGAGGCACTGGGGCAGAAAGAGCTAGTCTGGTGAGGAGTTTGACTCTGCTCTGAATTTGCCTCCTGTGATCATACAAAATCTTCAGTAAGATCTCTCTTGCTGCTGAGCTGTGGCTTTGCCTCTAGTCTGAGCCTGGAGAAGTGATGAAAAACTCATATCAGGAAACGTGGTTGAAACCTTTTAAGGCCCCTGGCACATTGACCATGTACACTGGGCCATACGCACATTATTTATGGAGAAGGCCTTGTGCCAGTGGCTGGTGTGGATTCCGTGAGGTCCCGAGCACAGACACCATGGCCTCGAGGGTTCTCCAGCAAGACTGCTGCCCATGGCAACAACGAGTGCCAGGTGTTCACTTGAGACAAGCTCATTCCACAGGCACCTGTGCTGGGGGCCTAGCTACAAGGCTGTTGAAGGGAGCAGGGGCCTTGCAGTAAGACCTGCTGGTGAGGATTCTGGCAGCTACCAGGGGACATCTGTTGTTTTTGCCACCAGCAATCACCCCTTCACTTGTCTCTTGGCAATGATGTCCCCCTCTCCCACTCTCAGTCAAGCCCTGGGGTAGAACATGTGACTTGATCCTAGCCAATAAATGCCCTGAGGCCCCCTTGCCCCCCCCATTGGTTTGGAGTTGGCACATGATCCAAGTTGGCCCAATCAGAGCGAGCCCTGGGATTTTAAACATTTATTTATTTATTTTGCCCTGGGATTTTTGATGGAGTTGCTGGGGAGAGAAGAGACACTTACTTTTGTGAACTTAGGAGGCCAAGAAGCTGAGGCTACAGCCCACACAGAAGGGAGTAGAGATGAGCCAATAGGCAGGGGAACCCCATGTATTGACGACATTGCTTGAGCCCCTGAGTCTAGCTGGGCCTGAAGCAAGCTTGACTTCTGGACTTTACAATTTTCCAAGCCAGTATATTTCCCCCTAGCTTAGGCTGGTTCAGATTGGGGCTTCTGTCATCCGTAAGTGAAAGAGTCCCAGCTAGTAAACATGGAGAACACACGGTTCCAGGCTCCATTCACCAAAACCAACCAGGCCTCCATGAAGGACAGCTTAAAGAGTGGGGAGTGTGGCAGTGCAGGGGGCTGTTCTCTGGTGTGGTTTCTAAGTAGAGGGGCACAGAGGTGAATTGGCCTCAGAAGAGGTGTTCACTGTCTATCTCCCACCAGAACCCCACAGAGTCCAGCCTGAATCATATCAGCCAGGTTGGAGGGATGGCCCAGGGTCATCTGAATACCACCTTGCATGCTCTGCCTAGAGCCCCCCTTTCCTTCTTCTCCAGTCTGCAGTGACCTCTGGTCCTCTGACCTCCCAGGGGATTCACTGAATGAACAGCCTTCCCACCCAACCTTACAGCCACACACAGTCTCACCAAACCAACTCCATGACCCTTAGAGGTTCCTGGACAAGGGATGAGTGTTAGGAGGCCAAGACCCCCACCTTCATGAAGTCCAGAGACTCCCAATTGTCTCTCTGGCCCAAGGTGGGTCTGAGAAAGAAGAGGACATGTGATCCATCCTGTATGGTAAACTGGGCTTTCTTTCTGCAGGACTCCCTGGACCTTTAGTATACCAAGGGCACCATGAGTCTCCAAAAGAGACTCGTCCCAAATTGATCTAACCTGGATTTTTTTTCACAGAGAGGCTATTAACATATTGAAGGACATGCGTGTCCAGAAAGAGCTGACCGTGCACAATGAGGCTTTCATCAGGGCGCAGGGAATATTTGCTGAGCCAAACAGTTGATGGAAAAGGATCCCTTTGGGAGCTGGCTCTTGAAACCCTTGTCCTTCCATGGCTGCAGGCCATCTGGGGGCCCAGGCTCATGGGGGGTATGCCTTGGCGACACTGCACAGGAAGGAGGTGTGCACTTGACCAAGGAAGTAACTGGCATTAGTAGTTGAGGGAACAGCAAAGGGTGGAAACTGGTACAGACCTTTCTGGAAACATCTCATCCTCTTTCCCAGCCCCTTCAGAGCAGGGGAAGGACATCACTGTCAGAGGAGTGAGCTCCTAGGTTTTGTCACTTTAGTGAGCTGAGTTCTGGGCTTACCCACCACCTTTCCTGCACTGGGTCTGGGGCTCCCTCCTGCTTAACAAGATCAAGGAAATCAGTGGGGCCACAGTGGAAACCAGCCTCAGAATGAGGTCAATGACAGCAGAGCAGAGGGTTGAAAATATAATCAGCTGGGTTCTCGACACCATTGAATTGGAGCCCACCCAACTTCTGGGTTTCTAGCTATCAGGTAGAGTCAACGTCTTTATGGATTAAGCCAGCTGGGTTGTTTTCTATTTCTTGCAGCACAAAGTATCATAACGGACTCAGAGAATGTTAAAGGGGGGAATGATGGATAGGGTGGTGGGCAAAGTCCTTCTGAGGAAAAGATGTTTATGGCTGAATGACAAGAAGGAGCCAAACTGAGGAAGCACTGGCGGTTTTGGCAAAGGACTAAGAAAGTGCAGAAGCACTGAGGTACACATGAGCTTGGTATGTTTCAGGAACAGAGAGAAGACCCAGTCTCTGGAGTGTGGGGAGAGTGGTGAGGGTGGTGTAAGTATGGGCTAGATCATATAGTACCTGTGGGCCAAGGCAAAGAGTCTGAATTGTATTTCAAGAATGATGGGAAATCACTGACGTGTCATGCTGTATATTTTAAGAGGATCTTCAAGGCTGCTGTGAGCAGAGTGGCAACCAGAGCAGAGGCCAGTGTGGAGGCCCCACCATTGGCCAGCCTGGGGGCAATGGTGGTGTGGACTAGGTGATAGTAGTTGGGACAGCAAGAAGCAGGAGTGATCAAGATACAGGTGGGAGGAAGTGCTCACAGGATTGATGGATTGATTGGGAGGTAGCAAGGGAAAGAGAGGAGGCAAGGATGACTCCCAGGGAATGCTGGGATTTTTTTTTCTAGTCAGATTTTTTTTAAGTGAAAATTTACAGCTTAAGTTAGTTTCTCATATAAAAATTTATATACACATTTTTATGTGACCCTAGTTGTTCTCTCTATAATGTAACAGCACACTCCTCCTTTCCACCCCAGATTTCTCGTGTCCATTCAACCAGCTCCTGTCATTTTCTGCCTTCTTATCTCACCTCTGGACAGGAGGTGCCCATTTAGTCTCATGTATCTACTTGAACTAAGAAGCACACTCTTCACGAGTATTATTTTATGTCTTAAGTTGTTGTTAGGTGCCATCAAGTTGATTCTGACTCATAGTGACCCTATGCACAACGGAATGAAACACTGCCTGGTCCTGAGCGATCCTTATAATCGTTGTTATGCTTGAGTTCATTGTTGTAGGCACTGTGTCAATCCATCTCGTTGAGGGTCTTCCTCTTTTCCACTGACCCTGTACTTTGCCAAACATGATGTCCTTCTCCAGGGACTGATCCCTCCTGACAACATGTCCAAAGTATGTAAGATGCAGTCTCGCCATCCTTGGTTCTAAGGAGCGTTTTAGTTGTACTTCTTCTAAGACAGATTTGTTCTTTCTTTTGGCAGTCCATGGTATGTTCGATATTCTTCGCCAACACCACAATTCAAAGGCATCAATTCTTCTTCGATCTTCCTTATTCATCGTCCAAGTTTCACATGCATACGATGTGACTGAAAATACCATGGCTTGGGTCAGGCGCACCTTAGTCTTCAAGGTGACATCTTTGCTCTTCAACACTTTAAAGAGGTCCTTTGCAGCAGATTTACCCAATGTAATACGTCTTTTGATTTCTTGACTGCTGCTTCCATGGCTGTTGATTGATTGTTGATGAAATCCGTGACAACTTCAATCTTTTCTCCATTTATCATGATGTTGCTCATTGGTCCAGTTGTGAGGGTTTTTTTTTTTTTTTTTTATGTTGTGGTGTAATCCATACTGAAGGTTGTGGTCTTTGATCTTCGTTAGTAAGTGCTTCAAGTCCTTTTCACTTTCAGCAAGCAAGGTTGTGTCATCTGCATAATGCAGGTTGTTAACGAGTCTTCCTCCAATCCTGATGCCCAGTTCTTCTTCATATAATCCAGCTTCTCGTATTATTTGCTCAGCATACAGATTGAATAGGTATGGTGAAAGAATACAACCCTGACGCACACCTTTCCTGACTTTAAACCAATCAGTATCCCCTTGTTCTGTCTGAACAACTGCCTCTTGATCTATGTAAAGGTTCCTCTGCTTTCAGCCAGGATCCATCTGACATCAGCAATGATATCCCTGGTTCCACGTCCTCTTCTGAAACCAGCCTGAATTTCTGGCAGTTCCCTGTTGATATACTGCTGCAGCCGTTTTTGAATGATCTTCAGCAAAATTTTGCTTGTGTGTGATATAAATGATACTGTTCTATAATTTCCACATTTGGTTGGATCACCTTTCTTAGGAAGAGGCATAAATATGGATCTCTTCCAGTCAGTTGGCCAGGAACAGCTGCAAACATCTATTAATAATCAGAACCTGGAATGTACGAAGTACGAATCTAGGAAAATTGGAAATCATCAAAAATGAAATGGAACGCATAAACATCGATATCCTAGGCATTAGCGAGCTGAAAGGGACTTGTATTGGCCATTTTGAATTGACAATCATGTAGTCTACTATGCTGGGAATGACAACTTGAAGAGGAATGGTGTTGCATTCATTGTTAAAAAGAACATTTCAAGATCTATCCTGAAGTACAATGCTGTCAGTGATAGGATAATATCTATACGCCTACAAGGAAGACCAGTTAATACAACTTATTCAAATTTACACACCAACAACTAGGGCCAAAGATGAAGAAATAGAAGATTTTTATCAGCTGCTGCAGTCTGAAATTGATCGAACATGCAATCAGGGTGCATTGATAATTACTGGTGATTGGAATGTGAAAGTTGGAAACAAAGAAGGATCAATAGTTGGAAAATATGGCCTTGGTGATAGAAAAAATGCCAGAGATTGAATGATAGAATTTTGCAAGACCAACGACTTCTTCATTGCAAATACCTTCTTTCACCAACTTAAATGGTGACTATACACATGGACCTCACGAGGTGGAACACACAGAAATCAAATTGACTACATCTGTGGAAAGAGATGATGGAAAAGCTCAATATCATCAGTCAGAACAAGGCCAGGAGGTGTCTGTGGAACAGACCATCAACTGTTCATATGCACGTTCAAGCTGAAACTGAAGAAAATCAGAGCAAGTCCACAGAGCCAAAATATGACCTTGAGTATATCCCACTTATGTCTTATAGTCCAGTCTAATCTTTGTCTGAAGAGTTGGCTTTGGGAATGGTTTTAGTTCTGGATTAACAGAGAGTCTGGGGCCATGTCTTCTGGGGTTCTCCACTCTCAGTCAGACCATTCAGTCTGGCCTTTTTACTACGAATTTGAGTTCTGCACCACACTTTTCTCCTACCCATCAGGGACTCTCTGTTGTGTTCCCTGTCAGGGTAGTCATTGGTGGTAGCCGAGTTCCATCTAGTTCTTCTGGTCTCAGGCTGATGGAGTCTCTGGTTTATGTGGCCATTTTTGTGTCTTGGGCTAATATTTTCTTTGTGTCTTTGGTGTGCTTCATTCTTCTTTGCTCCAGGTAGGCTGGGACCAATTGATGCATCTTAGATCACCACTCACTAGCTTTTTTAAAATCTTGATTTATTTTTGTGATTTCCCTATCTGGGTTGACATCTAGTTGCTCTGTCCTATGTTCTAATCTTGGGTTGATATCTGATATTATTGATTTTCTAACCAGAGAAATCCCTTCAGTATTTCTTGTAGTTTTGGTTTGGTTTTTATGAATTCCCTAAACTCCTGTTTATCTGGAAATGTCCTAATTTCACCTTCATATTTGAGAGACAGTTTTGCTGGATATATGATTCTTGGCTGGCAATTTTTTTCCTTCAGTGTTTATATAAGTCATCCCATTGCCTTCTTGTCTGCGTGGTTTCTGCTGAGTAGTCCGAGATTATTCTTACTGACTCTGCTTTGTACGTAACTTTTCATTTATCCCTAGCTGATCTTAAAATTCTCTCTTTATCTTTGGTTTTGGCTAGTTTGATTATGTCTTGGTGACTGTCTTTTGAGATCTACCTTATGTGGAGTTTGATGAGCATCTTGGGTAGATATCTTCTCATCATTCATGGTATCAGGGAAGTTTTCTGCCAACAAATCTTCAACAATTCTCTCTGTATTTTCTGTTATCCCTCCCTGTTCTGGTACTTCAATCACTAGTAGGTTATTTCTCTTGATAGAGTCCCACATGATTCTTAGGTTTCTTCATTGTTTTAAATTCTTTTATCCAATTTTTCTTCGAATATGTTGGCGCCAAGTGTTTTGTCTTCAAACTCACTAATTCTGCCTTCTAATTCCTCAATTCTGCTCCTCTGACTTTCTATGGAGTTGTCTAATTCTGTAATATTATTGTTAATCTTCTGAATTTCTGATTGCTGTCTCTCTATGGGTTCTTGCGGCTTATTAAATTTTTCATTATGTTCTTAAATAACCTTTTTAATTTCTTAAACTGTTTTATCTGTTCCTTGGCTTGTTCTGCATTTTGCCTGATCTCCTTCCTGATCTAGTTCCTGATGTTTTGAAGAGTTCTGTATATTAATCTTTTGTATTCTGCATCTGGGAATTCCAGGAAGTCACCTTCATCCAGAAGATCCTTTGAATCTTTGTTCTGAGAGCTTGTTGAAGCAATCATGGTCTGCTTCTTTATGTGATTTGATTCTGACTGTTGTCTCCAAGCCATCTATAAGTTATTGTATTAGTTTATCTTATATTTGCTTACTGTATCCTAGTTTCTTGCTTTGTTTTGTTTTGATATGCCCAGGTAGGCTGCTTGAGTGAGCTAGCTTGGTTATTTTTACCTTTGAAGCTCTAACACCCTGTCACTAGATGACTAGAGCTGTTACCAGGTATATGAGCCTAGGAGTCCATTCGTTTTTCTTGTATTTATGCAGCTCAGGTGTCCAGGTAGCTGTTCATCAAGTATGTGGCACAGGCTCTGTCCTACAGTCTTAGAGGGACAGGGGTGATTGGTGTAGGTACAGCTATCTGGTTGCAGCATGGGATCACGTTCTGAACAAGGCAGGGGGTTGACAACTGTCTCCCAAGTGTTTGTGAGGAAAGCGTGTCTCTGTTCTCTACAGTGCATTGGTCTGCGGATTCTGCAGATGGTCCATGGGTACCCAATGCTTTTGGTTGTAAGGACTGGGAGGTACCACTTGTCCTTGGACCCCCGTTGTGGTTAGCTAGGTGACATGGATGGAGCCACCAGTCCTTAGGCCCCTGATGTGGGTATGTAAGGACCGTGTTTAATAGGGAAAGCGGTGTCAAACATCAAACACCCACCTTTCTACCACACAGCTGAAATAGCTGCAATCTGCCAACATAGGCCTAGTCTCCTGAAACGGGCCCACACAGGTCCATGCAGGGGTGAAAAGTATTCAAAGTCCACGGACCATTTATGCCTAGACAGGAGCTGCTTCTGTCCTGAGCTCCCTAGCTTAGTGGAGCTGGCAGATTATCTTTTCCCCCAGTTGTGAATTTATTCCTTTTCCAAGGCCAGAAGAATGGCTCAGGGTGCACAGCAGGACCTATGCCAGGCCCAGGAAAATTGACAGCCACTGAAGCCAGCTTGGGGGCTGGATGTGCAGTTAAATAAATGCAAGTACTTAGCTTTTGCCAGGAGCACCGTTCTTCTCTGGTCCCGGAGGTGTGAGTAGGCTTTGGGACTCCCTGTCTCTTCCTGAGGAAACCGAGTCCAGAATGCTACCATCTGCCCCACAGTGGTCACTCCAGGGGATGGTGCCTGAGGGTTCCCAGTGATTCAGGTCCGGCAAATCCTCTCCGTTTCTGAACCATCTCTGCCTCCCCCTGCCACTCAGTCTACTTTCTAACTTTGCCTTTGATGTTCAGAGCTCCTAGCTTGTCATAAATATAATCATTTCACTTGTTTTTTCAGGTCTTTGTTGTAAGAGGGATCACCAGAAGCATCCAACTACTCTGCCAACTTGGCCCTGCCTCTAGCTCACTAGCTTTTAAGACCCCAGAAGCCACACAGCAAAGTGGGATGCAGAACATTTTCTTAATAAACTTTGTTATGCCAACTGACCTAGATGTAGCTTGAAACCAATGTCCCCAGAGACACCCGCCTCTGCTACTCTGTCCCTTGAAGTGTTTGGTTTTATTCAGGAAACTTCTTAGCCTTTGGTTTAGTCCAGTTGGTTTAGTCCACTGAGCCCAGTTACCCATGCTGCTTGAAAGCCAGGTACATGCTAACTCTCCCACCTCCTCCTTGCTTGCTAGCAACTGGAGGGTCACATACACCATGTGGTTAAAACGACCAGTGACTTAAGGGTCCTAGATTTGAATTTCAATCCTGACCATGGACAAGGCTCTAAGTAAACAATACGTGTGGCCAACAGTGTATTGTGAAAGAAATGACCACTATCAACCCCTGTAATAACATAAAACAGTAAAATGGAACTTCAAGGTCTATGAATAAGTAACAATCATATATAGCTCGATTATACAGAGGTGCCCTGTGCACCATTCATATAGCATATTATATAGCTCTTATGTACACAATTTAGTTCAAAATGAAAGTAATAATTATAACATATATTAAACATTCAAGTGATGATAATTTTATTTATCCTCTTATAATTGAGAAGGGCTATTTGGGAGTGATTTGAATAATTCAAGTCACCTAAAAAGCCATTCCAAGAAATTTGCATAGATGCCTTCTTTTACTAAATCTCCTTCAATAAGTACAAGAATTCAAAATCATTCCACCAATCCAAGAGCTGCCTCAGAGTTCAGAAGTGGGTGGTCAACACCTGTTTGCTGCTGTCGCTGCCTGTGATGCTGCCTGTGTGTGTGTTTCTAACCCCCCTGAAAGTCATGTTTTAGAGCTAAGGTCTTACTGGACGGAGCGGGAGAAAATTGTAGGACAAAATATCAAATTCACAAAATATCAAATTCACCAGGCTTTCTGGTCTGACAATGACTGGAGGAACCTCTGAGATTATGGCCCTAAGACATCCTTCTGACCTGGAAGGGAAGCCATCCTTGAGACCACCTCCCAGCTAAACAACAGACAAGCACATAAGATAAACAATAACACCCAAGGGGAACATATTCCTTAGAGCAATCAATTACATGAAGTCAAAAGGGCATTATCTACCCCAAAGCAAATATGAGAAGGCAGGAAGGGATAGAAAGTCAGGACTAAAGAAAATGGGGAAACCAGGGAGGAAATGCAGAGCGTGCTGACACATCATGGGGAATGAAACCAAAGTAATGAAACACTTTTTTTTTTTTTTAATTGTGCTTTAGGTGAAAGTTTACAGCTCAAGTTAATTTCTCAAACAAAAACTCATACATACATTGTTATGTGACCCTAGTTGCAATCCCCACAATGTGACAGAACACTCTGCCTTTCCACCTCAGGTTTCCTGTATCTATTCAACAAGCTCCTATCCCCTTCTGCCCTCCCATCCTGCCTTGGGACACGAGCTGCCCATTTAGTCTCCTGTATTTACTTGAACTAAGACACACAGTCTTCATCAGTATTATTTTATGTTTTGTAGTCCAGTCCAATCTTTGTCTGAAGAGTTGGCTTCGGGGATGGTCTCAGTTCTTGGTTAACAGTCTGGGAGTCATGTCTTTTGGGGTTCCTCTAGTTTCTGTCAGACCATTAAGTCTGGTCTTTATATGTGAATTTGAGTTCTGTGCCCCATTTTCTCCTGCTCCGTCAGGAACTCTCTGTTGTGTTCCCTGTCAGGGTGGTCATTGGTGGTAGCCAGGCACCATCTAGTTCTTCTGGTTTCAGGCTGATGGAGTTTCTGGTTTATGTGGCCCCTTTTGTCTCTTGGGTTAATATTTTCCTTGTGTCTTTGGTGTTCTTGGTGGGTTGGGACCAATTGATGCATCACCAAATGTTGAGGTACAACATTTTCTTACTTTATTATGCCATTTGACCTAGATGTCCCCCAAAACCATGGTCCCCAGGCCCTGCCCCTGCTATTCTGTCCCTCAAAGTGTTTGGTTGTATTCAGGAAATTTTGTAGCTTCTGGTTTAGTCCAGTCGTGCTGACTTTCCCTGTATTGCATGTTGTCCTTCCCTTCATCTAATTCTTGTCTGCTATTTTTTTTTTTATCTAGTTAGTGAATTCCTCTCTCCCTCCCACCCCACTCTTGTAACCATCAAAGAGTGTTTCCTTCTGTGTTTAAACCTTTTCTTAAATTCTTATAAAAGTGGTCTCATACAATATTTGTCCCTTTGCAATTGACCCATTTCACTCAGCATAATGCTTTCCAGATTCATCCGTGTTGTGAGATATTTTGAGGATTCATCTTTGTTCTTTATCATTGCATAGTATTCCATTGTGTGACTATACCATAATTTGTTTATCCATTCATCTGTTGATGGGCATCTAGGTTGTTTCCATCTTTTTGCTATTGTGAACAATGCTGCAATGAACATGGGTGTGCATATGTCTATTAATGTGATGGCTCTTATTTCTTTAGGAAATATTCCTAGGAATGGGATTGCTGGATCATATGGTAGTTCTATTTCCAGCTTTTTAAATAAGTGCCAAATCAATTTCCAAAGTGGTTGTACTGGTTTACATTCCTACTAGCAGTGTGTAAGTGTTCCTGTCTCTCCACAACCTCTCCAACATTTATTATTTTGTTTTTTAGATTAATGCTAGCCTTGTTGGGGTGAGATGGTATCTCACTGTAGTTTTGATTTGCATTTCTCTAATGGCTAATGATCGTGAGCATTTCCTCATGTATGTCGTAGCTGCCTGAATGTCTTCTTTAGTGAAGTGCCTGTTCATATCCTTTGCCTATTTTTTAATTGGGTTATTTGTCTTGTTGCTGCAAAATAATGAAACGGTTTATATACAAACTATGGAATGGGAAATTAATTTGCTCTGTAAACTTTTGCCTAAAGTGCGATTAAAAAAGAAAGTCACTCTAAAAAAAAAAAAACCAAACAAAACCTAAGGGCTTACCAGAGGCCTCCAAACTCTCTCTGTGTGCAGCACCCTTGCTATTCTTGTTAGGTGCTATTGAGTCAGTTGTGACTCATAGCTACCCTATGCACAACAGAACAAAACATTACCTGGCCCTGCACCATCCTCACAATTGTTATTAAGCTTGAGCCTATTGTTGCAGTCACTGTGTCAGTCCATCTCGTTGAGAGTTTTCCCCTTTTTCACTGACCCTCTACCAAGCATGAAGTCCTTCTCCAGGGACTGACCCTTCCTGATAACTTGTCCAAAGTGTGCGAGACAAGTCTCACCATCCTTGCTTCTAACGAGCATTCTGGCTGTATTTCTTCCAAAACAGATTTGTTCATTCTTTTGGCAGTGCATGGTATATTCAATATTCTTCACCAACACTGTAATTCAAAGGCATCAGTTCTTCTTTGGTCTTCCTTATCCATTGCCCAGCTTTCACATGCATATGAGGCGACTGGCTTGGGTCAGGTGTACCTTAGTTGTTTACATGACATCTTTGCTTTTTAACACTTTAAATAGGTCTTTTACAGCAGATTTGCCCAATGCAATACATCGTTTGATTTCTTGACTGCTGCTTCCATGGGTGTTGATTGTGGATCCAACTAAATGAAATCCTCTACAACTTCAATCTTTTCTCTGTTTATCATGATGTTGCTTATTGGTTCAGTTGTAACGATTTTTGTTTTCCTTATGTTGAGGTGTAATCCATACTGAAGGTTGTAGTCTTCGATTTTCATCACTAAGTGCTTCAAATCCTGTTCACTTTCAGCAAGCAAGGCTGTGTCAGCTGCATACTGCAGGTTGTTGATGGGTCTTTTACCAATCCTGATGCTGCCTTCTTCATATAGTCCAGCTTTTTGGGTTATTTGTTCAGCATAGAGATTAAGTATGGTGAAAAGATACAACTGTGATGCACACCTTTCCTGATTTTAAACCACGCAGTATCCCCTTGTTCTGTACGAACAACTGCCTCTTGGTCTATGTATGGGTTCCTCATAGCACAATTAAGTGTTCTGGAATTCCCATTTTTCACAATGTTATCCATAATTTGTTATGATCCACACAGCCGAATGCCTTTGCATAGTCAATAAAACACAGGTAAACATCCTTCTGGTATTCTCTGCTTTTAGCCAGGATCCATCTGACATCAGCAATGATACCCTTTGTTCTACATCCTCTTCTGAATCTAGCTTGAATTTCTGGCAGTTCCCTGTCAATGTACTGCTGCAACTGCTTTTGAATGATCTTCAGCAGAATTTTACTTGTGTGTGATATTAATGATATTGTTCTATAATTTCTGCATTCTGTTGGATCACCTTTCTTTGGAATGGGTGCAAATATGGATCTCTTCCAGTTGTTTGGCTAGGTAGCTGTCTTCCAAATTTTGTGACATAGACCAGTGAGCAACTCCAGAGCTTCATTCGTTGAAACATCTCAACTGGTATTCCATCAGTTCCTGAAGGCTTGTTTTTCACCAATGCCTTCAGGGCAGCTTGGACTTCTTCCTTTAGTACCATTGATTCTTGATCATATGCTACCTCCTGAAATGGCTGAATGTCAACCAATTCTTTTTGGTACAGTGACTCTGTGTATTCCTTCCATCTTCTTTTGATTCTTCCTGCGTAGTTTAATACTTTCCCTGTAGAATCCTTCAATATTGCAACTTGGGGTTTCAATTTTTTCTTCTGTTCTTTCAGCTTGGCAAACTGACAGACATGTGGTAGACAGCATCCTTAGTGCCGCAGTAATCTTGTTCACAGTGCTTCTAGGCCAAAATAACCAAAACCAAACTAAACCCACTGCCATCAAGTTGATTCTGACTCATAGTGACCCTGTAGGGTTTCCAAGGCTGTACATCTCTACAGAAGCAGACTGCCACATCTTTCTCCTGCGGAGCTGCTGGTGGTTTCAAACCACTGACCTTTCAGTTAGCAGTTAATGGCTTTAACCACTGTGCAACCAGGCTTCCTTCAGGCCAAAATAAATATCTAACAATTCCGGTTATTAAGTAGGTACGTCCAAACAACTTAATAAGTATTTACATTCTAACTTAGTAGCTGTTGTACTATTTTGAAAAAATAAAAGTCACATAAATTGAAAGAAAAAATAACTTTATTTCATTCTTCACCACAACTACTTCCTAGTGAGGTGTGTGGCCTGGTGGGCACTGCTCAGCTTCTCAAACCTTGGAATCAGATTGGACACCTATTTCCTGTTCCATATTGATTTTGAGTATTTGATATTTACTACAGCATGCTCTGAAAAACCTAATTTCTGAAGATATCACCAAAAGAATGTAGTATGACTGACTGTAGAAACTGAACTATCTTGAGCTGATGGTTTGAGCAGCATCTGACAGATGCTCAGTGTTCCTGTATTTTTTTTGAAATTTAAAAAAATCCTGTGGCATTCCTGTGAGCTTGCTGTGGTGTCCTGAGGTGCCCTTGCACATAGTTTGGGAACCTTGGGCTTATTTAACAAATCCCTGCTTCTCACCCCACCCTACCCCCTCAATTTATACAAAGCTGCAGTTGAAGATGTCACTTTGAGGACTAAAGTGTGCCTGACTCAAGTCGTATTTTCTTTTTTCTATTGTACTTTAAATGAAGGTTTACAGAACAACTAGCTTCTCATTAAAGTTAGCACACATATTGTTTTGTGATATTGGTTGCGAACCCCCCAACATGTCAACACTCTCCCTTTCTTGACCTTGGGTTCCCTATTACCAGCTTTTCTGTCCCCTCCTGCCTTCTCATCCTTTTCCCTGAGCTGGTGCGCCCATTTAGTCTTGTTTTATTTTATGGGCCTGTCTAATCTTTGGCTGAAGGGTGAACCTCAGGAGTGACCTCATTACTGAGCTAAAAGGGTATCCAGAGGCCACACTCTCTGGGTTTTTTCAGTCTATGTCAGACCACTAAGTCTGCTCTTTTTTTTTTTTTTTTCTTGACTTAAAATTTCTTCTATATTTTTCTCCAGTTCTGTCAGGACCCTCTGTTGTGGTCCCTGTTGGGGCAGCTGGTGGTGTAGCCGGGCACCATCTAGTTGTACTGGGCTCAGTCTGATGGAGGCTGCAGTACTTATGGTCCATTAGTCATTTGGATTAATCCTTCCCTTGTATCTTTGGTTTTCTGCATTCTTCCTTGCTCCAGATGGGGTAAGACCAGTGAAGTATCTTAGATGGCTGCTCACAAGCTTTTAAGTCCCCAGAAGCTACTCATCAAAATAGAATGTAGAACATTTTATTTATAAACTATGTTAAGGCAATTGAGCTAGATGTTCCCCTAAGGCCACGGTCCGCACAGCCCTTAGCCCAGTAATTCCGTCCGTCAGGGAGTTTGGATGTGTCTATGGAGCTTCCAAGACCTTTCCTTGGACAAGTTGTGCTGGCTTCTCCAGTATTATGTACTGTCTTACCCTTCACCGAAGTTATCACTTATCCATCATCTATTTAGTGTTTTTCCACCCTACCCCTCCCAGATAATCATCAAAGATTGTTTCTTTTTGTGTGTAAACCTTTTCATGAGTTTTTAAAGCAGCGGTCTCATACAATATTTGTTCTTTTGTGATTGACTTATTTCACTCAGCATGATCCCCTCCAGATTCATCCATGTTGTGAGATGCTTCACAGATTCATCATTGTTCTCTATCATTGCGTAGTATTCCATTGTGTGTATATACCATAGTTTGTTTATCCATTCATCTATTGGTGGGCATCTAGGTTGTTTCCATCTTTTTGCTATTGTGAACAATGCTGCAATGAACATGGGTGTGCATATGTCTATTCACGTGATGGCTCTTATTTCTCTAGGATATATTCCTAGGAGTGGGATTGCTGGATCATGTGGTATTTCTAAGGAAGTGCCATATTATTTTCTAAAATGGTTCTACCATTTTGCATTTCCATCAAGCCATATTTTTAATTGCCTCACATGCATGTGAAAGCTGGACTATGACTAAGGAAGACTGAAGAAGAATTGATGCCTTTGAATTACGGTGTTGGCAAAGAATACTGAATATAACATGGACTCCAGAAGAACGAACAAGTCTGTCTTGGAAGAACTACAGCCAGAATGCTCCTTGGAAGGGAAGATGGGGAGGCTTCATCTCACATACTTTGGACATGTTATCATCCTGGAGAATGATATTAATTTGGCTGGTGTCAGAATGGTGGGTTTTGGTGCAATGGCCCAGACTCACTAGAATATGTGGTTTGGAAAAAAAGGGGATAAATGGGAGAATGAGAAACCTTTGGTTTCTAGATGAGATAAAAAACACCAGTGGCCTTGCGGGATGAAGTTCCCAGGCTCAAAGATGAAGGACCATAAACTTGGGGGACATCTACGTCAATTGGCACAACATAGTTCATAAAGACCAAGTTCTGCATCCTACTTTGGTGAGTAGCTCCTGGGATCTTAAAAACTTGTGAGATACAATTATTGGTCTCTTTCCATCTGGAGCAAGGGAGAGTGAAGAAAATCAAAGACTCAAGGGAGCAACTACTCCAAAAGACTAATGGTCCACATGAACCACAGCCTACATGACTGATACCAGAAGGACTAGACGGTGCCCAGCTACCACTATTGACTGCCCTGACCGGGATCACAACAGAGGGTCCCAGACAGAGTAAGAGAAAAATTGTGGAATAAAAAATCACATTCATAAAAAAGACCAGACTTACTGGTCCGACAGAGACTGGAGGAACTGCTGAGACTATGTATGGCCTTTTCTTAGGCTGGGTTGTCTAAAGAAGCAAAACCAGTAAAGCATATAAATATATAGTATTTATATTGATATAAATATTGTATATTTATATCAAGGAAATGGTGCAGGCCAGTTGTAGAGGCTGGAATGTCCCAAGTCTGTGGGTCAGTATAGAAGCTTCTCCTGATTCGCATAGCCACAGGGGCTGGCAAATCCAAGATCAGCAGGTCAGAGAGCAGGGCTTTTGCTCACAGGCTGCGAAGATCGATGAATCCTAAGATTGGCAGGTAAGACCACAGGTAAGCTACTAGCTCAAGTCCTAAGAACCAGAGGTCAGAAAAACAGGAGATAGCTGCAGGATCCAGCATGAGCAAAAAGCCCCCAGGCCTTGCCAAAATGTCTGCTTATATTTGATGCAGGTCACATGCCCAAGGAAACTTCCTTTCAACTAACTGATTGGCTACTCACAGCAGGTCCCATCGTGGCGGTGATCACATATCGAAGCTCGACAGGAAAGTGATCACAACATTATACGACTTCCAAAACACCGAGAATCATGGCTCAGCCAAGTTGGCACACAATCTTAACAATTATAGGCCCTAAGACACCCTTCTGAACTGAAACTGAAGCCATTCCTGGAAACCACCTTTCAGCTAAACCGTAGACAAGCCCATAAATAAACGATAACACCCAAGAGGAATGTGCTCCTTACGGCAATCAAAGGGGAGAAGATCAAAAGGGCAACATATGCCCAAAAGCAAAGACGAGAAGGCAGGAAGGGGCAGAAAGTCAGGATGAAAGGATAAAAACAAAAACCCTCTTGAAGTAGCTATTATACTGTAATTGGTTACCCAAGGCAAAAGCTATTCATGGAATTAGGAGTTGGTGGATCTAACTCCCAAGGAATTGGCTAGTTGGATCCATATGGAAATACAGAGTGATAAGGAAAGAGCAGACATACAATTCCTTGTTTTCTGCTGTCAGTAGTAGCTGCAATGGTAGGGAAAAAGAATGTAGGGGCAGACCGTAGCACTGAACCATGCCCAGATCTGGTCAGGTTGTAGCTAAGACTGCTAGTCTCAAAAAACTGACCTAAAAAAAAATCCAAACCCACTGCCGCCGAGTAGATTCCGACTCATAGCGACCCTATAGGACAGAGCTGACCTAGAAACGAAAAATTATGCCAGAACAACATGAAGTACCCCTATGACTGCTGGTCACCAAGAAAGTAGTCTGAGAGGGGAATGCGCAAAATCAACAAACTATTGAAACCAGGGGCTATAGAGGAAAGAAGATGTTTCAATTTGTAGATCACTATCATTAGCTTCCTGAGGAACCATTACTAAAATGAATTGTGAGAGCAACTAATTTAGAGGCAGTGTCTTTAGTTTTGTGAATGCTGCAGAATGGAGGAGTATGTTTGGGTTGATGCAAGACGCACAACTCACTATGGAACAGTCATGAATGATAATACATGACCCAGTTACATGGCAGGTTAACCTGGAGGGACAGCCAGCTTAGTGGACTGGATAATACTTCCAGTGAGATTTGTTTACTCTGAGAAGGTGTCTTGGTCATCTAGGGCTGCTATAACAGAAATACCACAAGTGAAGGGCTTTCACAAAGAGAATTTTATTCTCTCACAGTCCAGTAGGTTAGAAGTCCGAATTTGGGGCACTGGCTCCAGGGGAAGGCTTTCTCTCTCTGTCAGCTCTGGAGGAAGGTCCTTGTCATCAGTCTTCCCTTGGTCTGAGAGCATCTCAGCACAGGAAGCTCAGGTCCAAAAGACATACTCTGCTCCTGGCACTGCTTTCTTGGTGGTACGAGGTCCCAATGTCTCTCTGCTCGCTTCTCTCTTTTATATGTTAAAAGAGATTGGCTTAAGACACTCTCTAATCTTGTAGGGCTCATCAACATAACCTGCTACTAATCCATCTCACTAACATCATAGTGATAGGATTTACAACACATAGGGAAAAATCACATCAGATGACAAAATGGTACACAATCACACAATACTGGGAATCATGACCTAGCCAAGTTGACAGATATTTTGGGGGGACACAATTCAATCCATGACAGAAGGGAAACTACTCCTCTCCCCTCTAAATACACAATGGAACACTCCAGAGGAAACAGCTGGGAGAGCTTTATGATGATCAGGATATTCATTCAATGACTATGCCCTTTACACAGATATGGTAATCAAGGGAGCCCTTGCTACTTGGGCACATCATGTAACCTTGCTACTGCAAAACAAAGCAACATTTGAGAAGCCTTGTTGGATCTGTTGACACAGCTTCCCCACATGGGTCTTAGAGATGCTAAAAACATAAGATTGATTCATAGAAGAATGGGAAGAGGCAATGGGGAAAGACTTACCCCAGCAGGACAGATATTTTTAGATGGTTACTAAGAAATGGGATGAATATACTGGACATTGATAGAGTTGAGACAAAGGTTCTAACATAGCTCTACGGAAGGTTGGCTGGACTGATGGAAACTCCTGCTGGTCCCCAAACATTAAAGAGGGCCTAAACAAATCTGTTCTGTTTGCCCAAGTCAGGAAGAATTTAATGATGGGAAGTCCCATCTGGGACCATTTGAAGCAGAGGCTCAGCTAGTAGATAAGGTTGATGAGGGAGCCAGGGTCTTCTAGTTCAGCCTCCAGCAGGGGACCCAAGTTCCATATGCACATGTGTGGGTAAAATGGCCCAGGGGTGGGGAAGAGAAATTCTTGGGGTTCCTGGACACAGGAGCCCAATGTACTGTAATCCCAAAACCTGTTAATAAAATCTTGAAGGGGCCTAAGGTTAGACAGGGGGGATATGGGGATGTAACGGTTGATGGCACTAAGTGAAAGTTTGGCTAAGAATTGGAAGATTAAACAGATCTTATATGAAGTAGTTGCATCTCCCTTAGCTGAATATATTATTGGTATGGATATTATGTCTAGTTGCGCAACACTCCCTCTACCTGATGTTGTAAAACTGAAGATGTGTAAGTCTGCCCTTAGGCCAGTATTGATTGGAGATGCTAAATGGGAACCATTAAAATTGCCTGAACCCACTCAGGTTATTAATTTGAAACAATACAAGATACCTGGTGGATGAAAAGAGATTATTGCTTTGATTAAAGACACGGTAAAAGCTGGAGTGTTAGTGCCAACAAATTCTCTGTATCACAGCCCTGTATGGCCCATGAAAAAGGCAGATGACTCACGGAGGCTGACAGTAGACTATCGAGGCCTAAACAAAGTAGTGCCATCTCTGGCTTCAGCTGTTCCAGAGATGGTATCAATGGTGCAGAAAATACAGCAAGCTAAAGGAGACTGGTACACAGTGATTGATCTTGCAAATGTCTCTTTCTCAATCCCAATCTCAGAAAAAAGCCAGACGTAGTTTGCTTTCATGTGGGAAGGACCCCAAATTACTTCCACTGTATTGCTACAGGGTTACTTGTATTCACCGTTTTACTGTCATAACTTGGTTGGAAGAGACTTTGACTTGGTGCAGATCTCAAGTGTAATGATATATTACACTGATGATATTATGTTAATATCAACACTGAAGAACAGGCTAGGGCTGACTTGAATATAGTGGTGGCCCACAGGACCAACAGAGACTGGTTAATAAATCCACCAAAAATCCAGGGCCCTGCTCAAATGGTGGAATTCTTGGGGATAACTTGGGCAGGAGTCACCTGTGACATTCTGCAGGTAACCAAGAATAAGTTGCTGTTGCTACCTACTCTTAAGACTAAGCAGAAGGCCCAATGTTTGGTTGGTCTGTTTGGGTTTTGGAGTCACATATTCCACATATGGGAATTTCGCTAGCTCCCATCCATAAAACCACTCGGAAGAAAACTGCATTCAAATGGGGGCCAAAGCAATGGCAGGCTAAGTCCGAATTACAGAAAGTGGTCTCACTTTCCATGCGTTTAGGCCCTTATGGTCCACATTCAGACAGGATTTTGGAGGTGTCTGCTACACATGCTTATGCAGATCGGAGCTTATGGCGAAAACCTGAAACACTGCCCTATGGCAACCACTGGGATTCTGGACTAGAAAGTGTCCAGATACTGCAGCACGATACATGCCATTTGAAAGGCAATTTCTCACCTGCTATCGGGCATTGAGACTGCCTCAAAGACAGAAGGACATAAAATCATCTTGAGACATGAAATACCCATAATATCTTATGTGATGTCAGAGAAACACTCTAATAAGGAAGGTGGTGCCCAAAATAGCTCCATAGTAAAATGAAAATGGTTCATACAAGAACAAGCTACAGGGAGAATGCAGGGAGGCACCCACCATGTCCACAAGTAGGTAGCCTCTTTTCCCATAGGTCCTACCCTGGAACCACCTGGGAAGCTGTGAGAGCCCACTGCCACATGGACAGTGCCCTGTGAACAACTTTCCGCTGGCCAGCAGAAGGCTGCTTGGTTTATGGATGGCAGTTCCAGGGTACATGAGCAACACTGGATGTGGAAAGCTACTACATTAAGACCAGCAGGTGGAAAGACCCTGATTGAAGACAGTAAGAACAGGTCAGCTGAGCTGCATGCTGCCTTCCTAGCTGTGATGGAAGAATCGGGCAATAGTGAGAGCCCACATATATGGATTTTTACCAATTCATGGGCAGTGGCCAACAGCCTGGCTATATGGTTAGGCAAATGGGCAATGAAAAATTGGACTATTGAGACACTTGTGTGGGGCATGAACCTACAGAAAACATTCTGGAATTTAGAGGATGCCTTAGAATAGGATGTGTTGATGTCCATCAGAAGAATACCTTCCTGGATCAGAAGGCAATTGGAATGAGCAAACGGACCTGTTAGTATGCTCACTTGAGGTCACCAATTGGGTCCATGAAATGAGCAGACATGGTAGTGCTGCAGCAATGCAGAGATGGGCGGAATCTAGACACGTCCCCCTTGCATCCTCTGAGGTACAAAATGCCAGTAAGCAGTGCTCTATTTACCAGCAAGAAAGACAGAGGTTGCAGATGGCTATTGGGCCCATTCCCCAGGGGGAACGGCCTGCACATAGCTGGCAAGTTGATTATATTGGACCAACGACGCTGGTGGCACTGGGTGGCTACAAATGGGCTCTCACAGGCATAGATACTTGCTCTGGACTGGGCTTTGCATATCCTGTGACAGATGCAAATACCAAAAACACCATTAAGAGACTGGAACAAAAGATACTCTGCCAATTTGGGCCACTCAGTTATATTTCATCAGACCAAGGAAAACACAGCCCACAGGCCAAGAACATCGTATTCAATGGACATACCATATTGCATAATACCACCCTCGGTGTAATGGTTTGATAGAGAATTGGAATGCACAATTGAAACATTTGTTATCTAAAACGGGGAGATAAAGGCATGAAGGGCTGGCTCACATGCTTTCATGAGGATGGGCTCACACTCAACATGGGGGTGCAAAGGGAGGGTCATCACTGGACAGATTTCTAAGCTTCTCTGGTAGATTTGGGGAAGAGTGGTGGGGGAGGACGCTGCTGCCACTGTACAGTTCTTCCCCACATCACCTAAAATTGTGTTTTTTCCTGCTGGATGCTGCAATTCCAGGGCCAGGGATGCAGCTCCGGGTGCTAGAAGCAGGGGTGATCCCTAAGCAAGAGACTTTAACTATATCCTTAGACTTATTCCCAAGGGCCTGATGGGATGGATTGTACTTCCCCCCATCTGGCAAATGGGGGTTGACAGTGAATACTGCCATATTGCCTGCTGGTTGAGATAGCCCACTAGTGTTGTACCTATGTAACCCTATACAATATGAATGGGAGTGGACTGAGGGGGATGCACTTGCTAGACTGGTCTTGCTACCAGCAATCTAGAATGACACAGCAGCTGAATCTGATGACCCTTCCCAAGGTGAAAAAATTTGGGTAAAAATAAATGACAATTGGAAGGAAGGAGAAATGAATAGCTCAAAGGAAAGGAATGAATAAATAGGACATGCAGGGAGGAAAATCCAACATCATGCTGCTACCTAGAGAGAAATTCAGAAGCCAGAGAGGGTGAAGCTGAGATGACTTTTGAAGAGCCTGACCAGATCAGATGAATATCTGCAGTAGACCTGAATGGCTGGTACCTAAGTAACCTCACTCTGAGGACTCTTTGCCCCACTGAAAGATTAATTGTTAATGACTGCTTTGGACTGGTAAAATGATTGAAAGGGAGAAGTTAATCCTTCAGGTATGAAAAAGCCAATGTTTAGAAGAACTAGGGGTTGGCCTAGGTGCAGTGAATTCCTTAATATGGCCCTTCTAGCCATAGTCTTTGTAACTCCCAGCAAATGACTGGGTGAAACTATGCAAATGAGGTGCTTGTGGCCCACCAAGGGGATTGGATAGCTTGCTAATAATGTAAATAAGGTACCTGGCACCATTGTGGGAGTGCAACTGTGCAGAAATGTGTATGGAACCCTAACAAGGGGATTGGTCAGTTTTGCCATCCTGCTGGGCTTAAAAGGAGACATGGAGAGAGAGAGAAAGAGAGGGAGAGAGAGAGGAGATAATAACATGGAAGACAGTGAGAGACAGCAGGAACCAGGAGACCAGCATGACATGGCTGTGGTGGGGCTTGCCAACCCACAAAGCTAAGAGGTGTAATACTTGCCCAAGAAGGCCCCAGCAGGGTCTGGCAGCAGAGGGTGAGAAGCTGTCCTGATCGAGGAACTGTGTCCCGAGTTGTACTGTTACTTCCTTAATAAACCACTTAACTGTAAGTACGGTTCATGAGTTCTGATAAAGAGGGAGTTGTACAGCAGTTTGGAAAAGTTGGACATTTGGGACATCTGTAACCTCTACCTCATAGAAACTAGCTTTGTGCTGATCCTTATAAAAGAAATTATTCATTTATGTACACAGGGTTGCTGAGTCGGAACTGACTCGATGGCACCTAACAACATTGGTCCTATCTCCCTCCTAGAGACTAAGCTCGGTAAAGCAGGGCCTGGGCCTGAGCTGTGCCCTGCAGCTCCTCACACATCTTACCGATACACAGAGAAGGTCTGGAAGTGTGTGTGGCCAGATCCCCTTTGGGAGGCTGCTTTCCCGACCCCCTCATGCCTAGCTAGGGCCTATCTCAGTCCTGTACCACATTCCCCATCACAAAAGCCGGATACCCAAAGCACTGGCCAGTAACATAAATGGGAGATGGATGAGAGGGCTTACTGCGTGTTTACTGTAAACCTTAACCAAAATTCTTGAAACGTGTTCTTTCTCCCAAGTCTCCTCTCTTTCAGGCCCTGCTGTCTGGGATTCTTCTCTCCTCTCCTCTTCTGCATGGCCTCTCAAGACCCCTGGATTATCCTGAGCAACTGAACTCTTCCCCTCAGCTCACACTGGCCAGCGCTGGGACCACCCTTTGTTCCTTAAGCCTGCTGCTGTTTATCCTGCGGCCATTCCGGTGTACCCATGCATGTGTCTAACATTTATTAAACATCTCTACCAGTCTTTCTTAAAGTATGGTTCAGAGACAGTTGTGTCAGAATCACCTGGGATGCCTTAGTACGCAGTTCCTGAGCCCCACATCTACTGACTCAGACTCTGGGGGCAGGACAGCACCCACCAGTGCTTGAGAGCCAGTGGCATACATGGTGCCAGGCATGGTCTGCATGCTTCCCTTTCAACAACGCTCAGCAGCCTTCAGCGGGTCCAGGAAAAAGCTCAGATCTTCAGGCGTTTGGGCCTGCATCCATCCTGTAAGAGCTGACCTTGACCCACCAGGGGTCCTAGTCCAGCCGGCCACGTCTCCCCAGTTGGTCCCCACAGCTCTGTGTTCTCTCCTTTTCACCTGTGCTCATCCCTGGCCTTTCAGTAGGCCCCTCATCCTCCTCCCACTATTCAGAATTGGGCTGTCTCCTGGTCACCTCAAATCCTACCAGCACTGCTTGGAGCCCCTGGGCTGGCACTGTCCCTGAATCACACACTTCTTCATTGCTTGTTTCATGATAAAAGTGATCATTATTTCCTGAGTGTACGTATTGTTACTCCAAAGAGATGGCAAGTGTCTATGAACAACGGGGCTATCGCTCTTTTAGTATTCCTCGTAGCAGCTACCAAAACTGTGCCTGACAGTTCTGGGGCTGAGGGAGCGGAGGGAGGGTGCGGGAGGAGGCTAGCAGCGGGGACGCGCCCCTGAGAAGCTCTGTCCCCACTGGATGTGTCTGTCCCCACAGGGCTCCTGGATGGGATTCTGTGGAGCAGATATGGTTTGGGCCAAGGGAAGGAGACAGGCCCACTCTCTGAGAAAAAAGATGGCAGTCCAAGGGAGCAAGAGGAAATCCTGACTCATTTTCCTCGCGGGTTTTTTTAATCCAGTCTTTGGTACTTAAAAACTAGACAGGCTGTAAAAGCAACAGATCTAATGTGAGGACGGCCTCACTGACAGATGATGGTGCACAAAGGACGCACGGCTTCTCCTCCCCGCCACAGCTTCAAACAGATCCTGAGGTAACGGACAGAGAGGTGAGCAGGAACCTGGGAGCCAGGGCCACACCACAGAAGGTCTGTCTCTCCGGTGTACTCTCCTGCCCTCTAGCCTCAGACCTCACTACTTTAGTAACTAGAAAACCATTTATTGTTGGTGTTTTATAAAGGACAGTGAAGGCTACTGGCAGCTCAGTGGTAAGTTCCTAAAAGAGAACTCTATCGTTTCCTCTCCATGTCAGACTTGAAGGCAGTGCATATATTTTCACTTCTCTTCCATGCCGACGTTCTCCGAACACTGTTTTCAGACCTCGGTTTCAAAGACCTCCCCAGTACTGCTCCCCACCCCCAATTCTTCACCATGGCTCTGCAGTTAAGCAGATGGAGGTTGCCTTTTCATTTTGTAACTTCAATTCTCCCACTTAGGAATAGAGGGGCCCCTACTCTACCAACTTAGAACGTCTACCCTTCCTGGAACTCTCTGAATAAATGAACACTGTAAAGGAATGGAAAATGTTACGAACAACAAGAAGCAAAGGACGCACGTGGGCTGTGGAGGAGAAACATGAAACATCAGGTCTCAGAGACAGACGTTAAGGTCTCGGGTCTTGTTCAGGTGCGTGGTATATTTTTGGAAAGCAGCATCTGAGGTACTCAGGAACCACAAGAGCTACCAGCTGATCTCTAGAGTGAAATATAGTTGTGATCCTAGGGTCTGATAAATTTCCTTCTCCCGTCATGCGTCCAGGTTCTTGTTCCAGAAAAGGAGAAAAGAAAGCATTGCCATGCTAAAGACTGTAGGAATATTTTAATTCATATGTTTTAATTATATTATGTAATAATAATATCAGAGTCTATTTTACAAGTTAAATGCAGAGAATGTATGAAATAGAAATGGGGAAAAAACTAAACATGGGTCAGGAACATGAATTTTTCCAAAACCAGGGGCCAAAGGAAGGTGTGTAGCCAGCCCGCAGGGTCCAAGGAGGAGGCAGGGGCAGGTACAGGATTGGCTCATGGTATGTGTTTGCTCCTCTGTGTTTGCACCGGGAAGGGGTCAAGGCACCCCTCCCTGACCTGGTCTGGGGTTGGATGTTTAGTCTGGTCGGTGGAAGATGGCTGTTTGGGACAAAAAAAGCCATCTGGTTACCTACACAGAGCTGGTCCCCTGGTGGCCACAGGTAGTTTTTGCCGTAGAGGGAATCGGGGGTGGAACTGTCAAAAATCGAATGTGTGGAGGAAAGAGTAAACGGTTTCCTCCTCCCCCCAAAAACCCAAACTCTTGAAATGCACACACATTCTTCTCTCAAATGTAGAAAAGTCTCACTCTGGATGTGCTCACAAGAAGATCATCGTCAAAAAATTTTGTTTCTATGATAACATTCCCACTGTAAGAAGAGAAACAGAGGGCAAAAGAAAGAGGGTGTGTCAGGCAACGAGACTGCATTTCCACAAGTGGTTTCTATCTGGGTTTGCTGGGCCCATGGGCATGCACCCCACCTAGATCCGTGGCTTGCGGACATTGAAATCTGACTCCACATGGGGTTAGACATCCTATTTAATCGGATCACGTGACTAGGCTTGACCTCTTCCCGTTCAGGAATCAGAAGAGAGAGCATGTCTTCGTTCCTGGGTACACTCTAAAGCCCTTAGTAGAGTGCTCTGCACACAGGGCGCTTAATAAACACGACTGACTTTCTGATACCCCACTGGAGGCCATACCTGCTAGACTACACACAGAACCTGCAGACATGGGGGCGGGGTGGTATTCCCCCATCACACCTCTCATACCTACTATAGTGGCCAGCTGTGGTCTGGCCTGCCTGTCCGGCATTTGCTCTCCTTTCTTTGGGTAACAGCACCTGGCTCTTCACTTGGGGAGCCATCCTCCCCCAGTCCCTGGGTCAATCAAGTGGCACAGGATGTAATGTGGGCCAAAACTCTCCTCTAAGGAGGATCCTTCCTGCGGCAGCTCCTTGAAGAAACCATCCTGGGATTCCCACCACCTGCATCTCCCGAGCTACCCCTGGTCTCACCCTCGTGCCTTCAACTCTGTTTTGTTCACGTTAGCCAGAGTCTGTCTCTATAGCTTGTAACCAAAAAGCTCTAAACGATACACCTATACTCTGCAGGCTACTGCAGGCAGAGAGAGGGCAAATAGGATCTTGGTGGGTAGGTACCTTGGTGCTCTCATCTGTAAAATGGGAAAGACTGTGAACTCAGTTGAGGCAACTTAAGAATTGTTTTCTGAGGTTCTAAAAAGTGAGATATGGCTTAAATAACCTAAATATGTTATCACAGACTTACTGGTTTTAGTACCTGAGAGAAATCAGGCCTGGCCAGCAGAAGTCAAATGAAGGTTAATAAAATCCTAAAAAACACCCTTCTATACTACACTGGTGGTGTAGTGGCTAAGTGCAACGGCTACTAATCAAAAGGTTGGCAGTTTGAATCCACCAGGTGCTCCTTGAAAACTCTGTGGAGCAGTTCTGCTCTCTTATAGGGTTGCTATGAGTCAAAATTGACCCAATGGTAATAGGTTTTTTTAAAAAAAGTTTTTTTATATTACACTGTGGAGCCCTGGTGCACATGGTTAAGAGCTACAGCTGCTAACCACAAGGTCAGCTGTTTGAATCCACCAGCGGCTCCTTGGAAACCCTATGGGGCAGTTATACTCTGTACTCTCGGGTCGCTATGAGTTGGAATCAAGTCAACAGCAGTGGGTTTATGCTACACTGTACTTTTCCAAGGTAATTAATAACCAGCAGATACACTTTTGCTCATCATTAATTATGAAACAAGTAAATCTGGTACTCAAGATCTCACTGGCTGATTGTTGTTGTTAGCTGCCACTGAGCTGGCTCTGACTCACGGCACCTTTGCATACAGTGGGCCGACATGCGGCCCAGCCCTGCGCCTCCTTCACGGTTGCTGGGCCGACACGCGGCCCGGCCCTGCGCCTCCTTCACGGTTGCCGGTATGTTGAGTCTACTGTAGTGGCTGGCTATCGTGTCCATCCATCTCACTGAGGGTTCTCCTTGTTAGAACGGAAAAATACCCACTGTTGTAATTAAATATCTATTAGATAAAAAGCTACTGAAGACTTAAAAACTAAATAACCTCTATTTATAAATTTAGTGTGGCTTTCACAAAGGATGTGTTTAAAAAGACTATGCAATATTATGTAATTATCTGTGCAAGTAACTCCTTTTTAGGGACTGTTACAAAAACATCTGAAAGACTAACGCATTTTTCCAAGAGAAAATGATAGGTGGGAAGTTACTGACGATGTTTTTGGACAAAGGACAAACTAACTGTTGTTTGGGCAGGAAACATAGATATTGAAATGGTAAATTTTTCTCTGAAACTCTGTAACCGAATATCATCCTCCAAAACGCCATCAGGACTTACCAGATTCTGTCAAAGGCAATCACAGTACAGGGGCTCCCCAAGTGCAGCTGGCAGGTGAGGGGCAAATTAGCATGCTTTGGGTACATATATGGCAGATTTTTCCCACATCACCTTGTTTAATAGAGAGAATTACTAATTTTAAGTTTAAAAATGAGAAGATTAAGGCTTCAAGAGCTAAAGTATATTGCCCAAGATGACACCTAGTCAGGGTGAAATAGGGATTTAAAACCTGGTCTAACCTGAAGTTTTTGACTCTTTCCACTCTAGCATACTGATGCTTCCACATGACAAAAGTCAGTACCTTGTAGAGTAGGATTCCCCAGATACTCTTTTACCCCATTCCTCAACCGGGTCCCTGCCTGCTGAGCTGGCCGAGAGGCCCACCTGCCTGATTTTTAGACATGCTCCGCAATTTCCTGAGACCTGCTCACTCACGTTAAGACGCTCGCTGGCATCATCTGGGACTCGGGTGCTGCCTCTATCAAGGACTGCCAGGTATTTGTGGAGTTAGGGATCACAAAGCCAAACTCGAAGAACCATTCTGAAGGAAGAAGGAAAAGCCGGAGTGAGCAGGAACCCCAGTATAAAGCAGAAGGGCTCTTTGTGCCCCTCCCTAGAGTGAGCCTCTTCTTACCCAGGTGAGAGCCACCCAAGGAAGCTGTCAGAAACCTCCCAGACCAGAGACATAAACATGGGCACAGATGCCCCCTTCGGGCTGTCCTCTGAACCACACCAGGGGCTCGGTTCTTGTGCTTTGGGGTTTGACCGACTGGGACCAGGGAGCTGGATACAGGGTAAGCAAATTTTCTTAAAAGTAGGCTGGGTGTAAATTATAAACAGCAGTACAGAATAGGTCTTTTTCACTTGGAATTTTAGCTCTAAAATACAGCTGTGCACTCTCAGACTTCATGGACTTGCCAGTCAGATCTGTACAATACTGTATGTAGAGCACTGTACTAGGCCCTGATCATAGCCGCGTCCTCCACAGCCACATAAGCCAATGACAACGCCCAGGTCACGGGCATCAGAAATCCTTTGTGGAGGGCCTCACAGCATCTTGTGTTGCCAGCTTTGTTTGTTTTCATTGGGGGGTAGGAATGTTATTACAATCCAAGTTGTGAAATGAATGGTATCAAAGCACTGCTTTGGTTCACTGGGTCCTGCCTTTGTCCCCGCCAAACTAAGCCCTGACTTTAGGGATATTAGCGGCAGAATACCTTCTAGGCATTGCCCTTTGAAGTAAACTTTTTGTTCCAGGCGGAACTTTTCCATTTGCTCTGCTGAAGAGAAGTTCAACTCTCGAGAGACTGCCTTGCACTTGAGGATTTTCTTGGGAACACGGGCTGTAAGAGAAAAGTAAACACTGAAGCCATTCTCAATGAAAACCATACAACCAAGGTGCTTAATGTTTCTGGGGGCCTCTTGCCAGCTGTTTACAGAACACGTCACATGTGTTAAATTCCCATCGAAATCAGATAATATTTTGGTAACTGTCCTTTCCTTTTTAGTTGAAGGCAGAAGTTCCCAATTGGTCAGCTATGTTTGACTGAAAGATCCTCAAGGAACACCAGGTTTAGGGCACCTAAGGGCCTCACTTTGCCTCTCTCATCAGGAAGGTGCTGAATTGGTACCCTCTCTCTGCTCTATTCTGCTGGTTTTAACCCCTTACTTTTCTTTTTCCTTCAGGGAGATAAATGTTCAAACTTTCTTTTGGAAAAAAAAAGGTGACATCTTAGTCTGTATCTTTGGGTATGGACTAATGCTAAAATTTCAGCACAAAGTGAGTTTTGGGAAGTGGAAGAAAGAAACATAAGGAAGGAAGTAGAAATATCAAGCAGCTCAGTGAACCTTGGTGCTGTGCCTTCAGGGTCTCACCCACTATCAGGTCTGCACTAATGATGCCCAAGCACTGCTCCGGCACTGGTCACGCCCCTGTGCAGACAAAGGATTGCAAAGTACCTTCATGCTCCACTCCAGGGACAGACAGGTCTTCTGTTCCTTGCCAGAGTATCTTCCCTGTCTCAGCATCCCGAAGGTTCATCCAATTTCTGATCAAATATGGTTGAAGAAAAATAAGGTACTGAAAGTGACCCCTACTTTGTATTCTGGGTGTCTCACATTTGCTCCTATTAACACTTGTTTACTTTTTATCAAGTCTGCCAAACTGTTACGTACTATGAAAGCAGATAAGAATGTGAAGGAGAGCCCAACAGACATCTAAGGAAAGAAACAGAGACCTAGAGAAGATATTTTAATCTACAATGTAAGAACCGAAAGACTGGATATACCTAGAAATTACAAGAAAGGGGTCGGAAACAGTGCAAAATTTTAAATTCCCTGACAGAATCTGATCAACCAAGATAAAAGACCTAAAGGAACAGACAGCAGAGATACCTGAAGGAAACAACCCAGGCAGATCACCCCCCAGGAAAGACCACAGTTCATAAGCTTCATGCCCAGGCACAGACCTTTCAAACAGCTTTTTAGTGCCCTGCTTTTAAATACGAGAAAACAGCCAAGGACCACCAGAAACTCAAGGAAAGCATTTACTAGGAAGACAGACCAAAACAAAGGGAAAAAAGCAACTAGAGAAAAAAAAAAACTTAGAGGAAGATTGTTGTTGTAGTTGCTGTCAAGTCGGCTTCGACTCTGGCAGTCCTGTGTACAACAGAACAAAACACTGCCCATTCCTGCACTGTCCTCGCCATCACTGGTATGGCTGAGTCCATAGTTGTGGCCCCTGTGTATTCTGAGTGCTGTTCAATCTAGAGGGCTCATCTTCCAGCACTTTACTGGGCAATATTCTGTTGTGACCCACAGGGTTTTCAGTGGCTAATATTCAGAAGTAGATAATCAGACCTTTCTTTGTAGTCTGTCCTAGTCTGGGAGCTCCACTGAAACCTGGCCACCATGAATGGCCCTAGTGGTATTTGAAATACTGGTGGCATAGCTTTCAGTGTCATAGCAACACGCAAGCTGCCACAGTACAACCAACTGATAGACAAGTGGTGGAGAGGAAAATACAGATTTTTTAAAAGGAGCATTAAAAAAAAAACAGACATAGCCTTTACAGACAGAATATAACATACAACCGGATTTTGTCTATTTTGTATGATTCTGATCTTCCTCTGGCTTGATGTTACAACTTAGGAGGCTGGTCAGCTGATACTCTCTTTAGTCAGAAAATGCCTTCTAACTTTAGTAGTTCTATTTTCTAGTTTCTGTATTGTTCATTGATATAGTGAGTGAGTCAATAATACCAATTAAAAAAGGAACTTACAGAGAACAACAACAACAAAAAAAACCTCTTGAAAAGTATACATTTTGATAGCAGAACTGAACAAGTCAACACAAAGGTTGAGTTGAGGAACACTCAGAAAAGGAAAAAGACAACAAGGATAGAAAATAAGAGAGGAAAGGTATAAAAACCAGATGACAGTTTAAGAGGTCTAACATCTAACTATTAGGAGTTCTAGAAAGAACAGAGAACACCATTAATGAATTAATTCAAGAAAAATTTCCAGATTGAAAAGGTCCAGCAAGTGCCCAAGTCATAGTAAACTTGCAGAACACTGAGGATAAAGAGAAGCTTTCAGGAAGGAAAACAGTGAGTCATGTAAATGGTCAAAATCAGGATGGGGAAATAAAATAAGAATGGATCAGACTTTCAACATGAGCCCTGGAGGACTGAAGAAAATAGAGCAGAACCAAACTGAACCATTCCTGAATCAAACTATCTAAAAAACACCAATTTTCTCAAGAAGCAAATGATGATATACTCCATCAAAATGACAAGGAAACTAAGAAGCAAGAGATCTAAACCAAGAGACAGGTGAAGGGAGTCCCCAGAATGATGGTGAAGGAAGATCCCAAGACAACAGCTCGTCAGCAAGCCTGGAGACAGTCCAGGGTCCAGACTAGAGCAGGTCAGAAAGCCCAGGGATATTCACAGAATATCTAATGTGTTTATATTGAAAAGAGATTCATATAACTAGGGGAAAGTCTGGAGTCAAATTAGTGAGAAGTGCCCATGGATTGACAGAGTGGCTGCAACAATGGGCTCAAGCGTTAACAGCGATTGTGAGGATGACACAGGACCGGGCGGTGCTTCATTCTGTTGTACACAGGGTCGCTATGAGTTGGAACCAATTCGACGGCACCTAACAACAACAGAAAACCTACGCAAATGAATTGAAAAAAAAAATTAACAGGGAAAATCAAAAGGGTACTGAAAGGAAAAAGTAGTCACCGTATACTATACAGCTTCATTAAAAACGGTGTTGACGCAGTCAAATTAATAGCTATGGATCCAAAACCATTATCCTGGGAGGATGGGGGGATGAGAAAAGTGTGTATGTGTGATCATGCATGAAATGCTGAGAAAGAACAAAACAGTCATTTTTCCATAGTGGGAAGTCAATAAATAACGTTGAAAACTGAAACATTAAGACATAGTCTCTGGTGGGAACGTAAAATGGTACAACCACTATGGAAAATGATGTGGTACTTCCTCAAAAAGCTAGAAATAGAAATACCACAAGATTCAGCAATCCCACTCCTAGGTATATATCCTAGAGAATTAAGAGCTGTGACACGAATAGACATATGCACACTGTTTCAGTCATTTAGTGGTGCTACAACAGAAATACCACAAGTGGATGGCTTTAACAAAGAGAAATTTATTCTCTCACAGTTTAGGAGGCTAGAAATCCAAATTCAGGGTGCCAGCTCCCGGGGAAGGCTTTCCCTCTATGTTGGCTCTGGGGGAAGGTCCTTGTCATCAATCTCTCCCTGGTCTAGGAGCTTTTCAGTGCAGGAGCCCCGGGTCCAAAGGAGGTGCGCTCCTGGCTCTGCTTTCTTGGTGGTATGAGGTCCCCATGTCTCTCTGCTGGCTTCTCTCTTTTATATTTCAAAAGAGATTGACTTAAAACACAACCTCATTTTGTAGATTGAGTCCTGCCTCATTAATGTAACTGCCGCTAAACTCACCTTATTAACATCATAGAGGTAGGATTAACAACCCAGAAGAAAATCATATCAGATGACAAAGTGGTGGACAATCATACAATAATCATGGACTAGTCAAGTTAACACACATTTTTAGGGGACACAATTCAATCTATAACACACCCATGTTCACTGTAGCATTATTTACAATAGCAAAAAGATGGAAACAGCCTAAGTGCCCATCAACAGACGAATGGATAAACAAACTATGGTACATACATACAAGGAATACTACGCAACATTAAAGAATAACGAATCCGAGAAACATCTCACAACATGGATGAACCTGGAAGACATTATGCTGAGTGAAATAAGTCAAACACAAAAGGACAAATATTTTATGAGACCACTATTGTAAAAAGTCAAGAAAAGGTGTTCACACAGACAGAAACACTCTTTGATGGTTACCAGGGATGGGGGAGTAGGGAAAACCATTAACTAGATAGTAGATACGTACTAACTTTGGTGAAGGGAGAGATAACACACAATATGGAGGAAGTCAGCACAACATAATCAAGGTAAAGGAAGACACTGAAAGGTTTGCAAGGGTAAAAGGCAATGGTAAATACTAATACATATAGAATCCTGCAACAACAGTAATAACAAACAATAATGTACGAGTGGATACATAGGTAGATACGTAAACTGAACACGGGTGGGAGGGCGTACGGAAGTACTCCCATGTATATACATAAGTGTGCACGCTGTAAACGTACCCATGTACGCAATAGTGCACACAGGAAACAGAGACATGCAAACTTCTTAGCCGTAACCACACACATCCAGGGACTGAGTTATGGGGCTTGAGGGCTAAGGACTATAGTCTTGGGGGACATCTAGGTCAACTGGAATATCATAATCCATACGGACAATGTTCTGCATCCTACCTTGGTGAGTAGCAACTGGGGTCCTAAAAGCTTTCGAGTGGTCATCTAAGATACAACAATTGGTCTCTTACTGTCCAGAGCAAAGAAGAGAGAAGAAAACCAAAGACTCAAGGAAATGATCGGCCCAGAAGACTAATGGCTCACATGAACTACAGCCTCCACTAACCTGAGACCAGAACCAGATGGTGCCTGGCTACAACTACCTACTGCTTTGACCAGGACCACAATAGTAGGTAAAGGACAGAGTAGGGGAGAAATACAGTACAAAATTCAAACTCATAAATAAGACCAGACCTACTGGTCTGATAGACACTGGTGGAACCCCCAAGACCACGGCCCTTAGACACCCTTCAAACTTGGAACTGAAATCGCTCCCAGAGATCATATCATAGCCATACAAAAGGTAGGTCTATAAAATGAACAATAACACCAGTGAGGAATGTATATCTCAGAACAATCAACTATAGGAGACCTAAAGGGCATATCTGCCCAAAAGTAAACTTCAGAAGGACGTAGGGGTAGGAAGCTGGGCAAATGGATGTGGGGAACCCAGGGAGGAACGGAGGAGAATGCTGACACAGTCAGGGGTTTGCAACCAATGTCGCAAAACAAGCTGTGTATAAATTGTTGAATGGGAAACGAATTTGCTCTATAAATTTTCACCTAAACAATAATAATAATAAAAAGATGTAGCCCCAGTGTGCTATTTAGAAATATCAAGATAAATACTAAAGAAATCAGTTAAAAATAATTGAAAATATTTTTCTCTGGGGAGCCAAAAATAGGGATGAGAAGTCAGGGAGTGCTGCTTTTCATTAGAAACTGGGTAGAACTATGAACTCTTTAAATGAAGTACTTACATAACTTTGATTTAAAAAAAAAGGACTAAATTAAAAAGATATTTCCAAGTTTTTTTTTAAACAATAAACAAACCATTAAAGGAAAATATTAATAAACTACGCAGAGAGGCTAAGTCTGAGAAAGATGGTTGATATTTGTAAAGAGATTGAGCGTCAGATAAATACAGTCGATATAGTTTACATGCCCTTCTCCTCCCTCCACCCCAGCAACCACACCCTCTTCCTGGCAGCACTCTGGCTCCTCCCCTCATACTACAGCAGTACAAAGAGCAGGGGGTGAGCACACGACCTAGGCTTGGACACCTGGATGCTTTGGTACAGTACCCTGAGGCTCTAGTCACACCAGGACTTGAGGAGCAAGTCAGCAGTTCTTCAGGGTGGGGCAGTAGGGCATGCCAACCTGACCTTCCCTGCTGTGTGGTCATTGCTACAGGTCCCGGTCCTCCAGCTTCCAGTCAGTTCTGAGAGCCCCAGACAGCCTTCCAGTACTTTTCCATTGTTTGGGTAGTTTGCAGTGCAGAACCCTGAGCACTGGTATCACAACTGTAATGGTATTACATCTGGCCCCCTAGAGAGATTCTCTCTAGTTTTTGCTGCTGTATTAGAAAAGTCACAAAGGATAACCAAGGATATCCAGTAGAGTGCCTTGGAACTAACAACACTCTAACTTCCTGTGTCCTCGACCTTCTTGTGCACCATTTGCCTGCATGAACGTACTGTTGCTGTGAGGCTGGTTGTGTGACTGTGCCACGCTCCTCACAGTGTGTGCATATCCTAACATACTGTCCTCATATGCTCATTTCAGCTCCGGATGCTGCTGGTCCTCAACACCCAGTGCTTTCTGTCCTCAGCTTTATACTTCCAAACTCCACATTTTTTGTACAGCCAAATTCAAATGCAAGTCAAAACTTTACATACTTGGCTGAGGCTGTATCTTACAATTCTAATTCCTACAAACATGCTTACCAAGACTGGAGTCATATTAAGAGAAAGTTTCCCCACCAGGAGAAATAAAACAACAGAAACAATCCCTGCTCTATAAAATCCTCTCTGAGCTTGTATCTCAACAGAACCGCCTTCAACATCTAACCTCAAAGTTTTCAGAAGACACAATACTCATTCAACCTGCTTTTTATATACTTTTTACTCTTTCTCTCCAGATAGTCTCCTACCTTCTAGTACAGCAGCATGGACAATATCAGACTTTCCCCAATTAAACAACATAACAAATACACTTCCAAGGTTCTAGGCTCACATCCAGGCAGGGCATTCTAGCAAAACTAATGTGAGAAAAATCCTGTAGACAGGGCTTCCTGCACAAGGCAGCCAACTTTAAGAAAAAGCATTACTGCTACTGGTCTGGGTCTGCAAAGAAATGCTTAGGGCTGGGGCTTACTCTTTAATCTATTAGGTGATAAAAAGAAGAAAGGAAGTCTTACAGCCTTCTCTGATTACTTGGTGGGTAGTGAATGTAAGGTTCCTCCATTTCACAGCAAGGAAGAGAGGCTGCTAAACAGACATGACACTCACAGCCTCTTCTCTTTACAAAGAATCAGGTTAAGGACTAGTTAACTGTCTTCACGGGAAATACGTATTTTTAAAAAATATCCTTGGCTTTCAATGATTAGGCATTCCCTGCAATGAACCCTTACCTGGAAAACTGTCTATTATTGATCTCATTCTAAATCACATACTATTTGATAATCCTAACAAGATTTATAAGTTTTTTATCCTTAATAAATAATACAAAATTGGAGTAATGCAAACAGAGCTCCATTCAGGATATTGAGATGCAGACTACTTAAGACCCCTCTGAGTTCTATAACTTTAGGGGTGAAAAGAAAGGCTCTCAGTTCACAGGAGGGTTGCAGTCCTTTGGGAACAGTTTCATAAACCATAAAAATGCAAATCCATGACAGTCTATTAGCACAAAGAAATAGAAACTAAAGTAGGTGTCTTAACAACGAGAAAAGCTGGTCCTCAAGAGGAAATGAATTTGGTTAAAAATGTTAGAAATGAAAGGCAAATTCTGATGACAGGTAATTATCTGGTTGAACACTTTTGTTTTAGCAGCTTTTTGCTAACCGGATTTTTCAGAGGAAAAGAGAGCCTGAGTTTTAAGACTCAAAGGTCAAGTCACTTCCAATCTGGAGAGGAGAGGATTAGGTGGACAAGCTTTAAAGGAGGGGGTTGGAGAACTATTTATAAATACTACCTTCTGGGTCAGCCAGGTCTTTTCTCATTTCAAAGCTCCCTGGTCGTTTATGTGTAGGGTGAGCACAGAGGAACACAATTATTTTGTTATTTCACTACAGGCTGCCCCTGAATCACAAACGAGTTCCCTTCCTAAATCTGTCCTTAAGTGGAATTTGTACATAAGTCAGAATAGTTAGGTACCGTTGGTATCTAATATCAGTTAGTCAAATGTTTGTCTTGGTATACAGCATATAGTGTACCTTTCTATGGATAAAAAACATTTAAGAAACACTTCCAGATACACTAAAATGCTTCTAACATTATACAGTAATAACAACAATAATATAATGTTTTGATGCACGTTGCAAAGTAGTGCCTGTTTGTTATTATGAACCATTGTATGTACCTCGAATTTTTAATACAATAGGCTTTTTGGGGGTTGGTTACTACGGGATGCACATAAACCAGATATTCGTAACCTAGGGACTCCCTGTATTTCCTTCGCTCTAGGAAGCCTCCTTGCTGAGGGTGAGCTGGCCCTGGCACTCTCTGGTTCGGACCCAGGCAGACACAACGAAGCACTCTCATACATAAAAATGCGAGCATCTCAAAAATAAGCTTCAGAGAGAAATCAAGAGTTTGCAAAATATCAAGCCTTGGGAAAGGTAAAAAAGGAAGTAAACGAAGATAAATATTAAGAAAGGATGAGAGACACTTGGCTCAATGTGGAAGGTTACCTAAGTCCTCCTAGGTTTGTAAAGAATGGACGTGATCTGGCATGATTTAGGTGCAGTCCAGTGTAGGAGTTGGGGACAGACTTTACATTGAGGGCAATGAGAGAGACGGGCTGTGGAGTAGAAAGAGAGAGCATGGGGATAGGGATAAACCAGTTAGATCAACAGGGCACTAGGGAAATTTCCTTGAGACCTGTGAATGCAGGAGATGGGATAAAAATATTTCGAATATTTTGTAATAATCTAGAAGCATTTTGGAATGAACACACTAGCTTTCGCAGTCTTAATCTTAAATTGCAATGGGCAACATCAATTTTTATATAATAAGTAGGATAGATACGCTGTACATGCCAGTACCTCATTGGTCAGTTAAGGGAGGAAGAAAAGACGAAAGAGTGATTAGGGGAAGGGAAGAGAGTGGAAAGTAAGAGGAAATTGGGAAGGCAAAGAGGGGAAAGAGAAAAAAAGAAAGGACACACACATAGAGGGAAAGAGAAAGACACAATGGAGGGAGTGAAGAAACAACAATAACAACAACACTCAGAAAAAGACTCAAATAGAAATGTCCATATGGAACTCAGAATCCAGAGAAATGGCCAGGGCAGACAGGGAAAAAAAGCAGGAGGCCCAGGAAGTCTGGAGATGAGATCCCATACAGTTTTTTCCTCATTTAATATTGTGTTGGTTAGCAGCTTTCACAGACTGGTTTGAAACTCACGGACAGAGGAGGAAGACTGAGCATTCCAATGGTTAAACCCCTCTGAAAATGTTAATTGGCTGATTCACAGTTTTGTGTAATTTATCATCCAAACTGTAATTAATCATTCAAACTGAGAATGAAAGGGACTGCTAACTGGATAGCACGCCTGAACGAGTTGGGCAGTGCTTTGTGAGGATTAAATGAGTCGGTTCGTGCAAGGTGCGTAGAAGAGTGCCTGAGCGTTTAGTGAATACAGAGCATTGGCTGTTATTGTTATTATTCATTATCATCTCCTATCTCGCCTCCTGTCTGGTTTTCCTTGCTTCCGTTCTTCCCTCCTCCTACCCATCCCCACTACAAGAAGGAAGTGGCCTTTTAAAACTATAAATTCGATTTCAACCCCTGCTTTCCTCTGTATTAAAAACGACAAAAAAATCCAGTCCTTTTCAAGGCCCCCAGTCACTACGCTCCTCCAGCCACCAAGGCCTCCAATTTCTCTCCAACATGCTAGAGCCTCTCCTGGCCTGCACCAGTCTTTCTGGAATGCTCTTCCCCTTACACAGCTGGCTGCTTCTCAGCCTTCAGGTGCTGGCTTCACTGGTGCCTCCTCAGAGACACTCCTGGGACCTGGTTCTACAGTTTTTTTTTTTTTTTTTATTGTACTTTAGATGAAGGTTTACAGAACAACCTAGTTTCTCCTTAAACAGTACGCATATTATTTTATGACATTGGTTAATTACCCCATGACATGTCAACACTCTCCCTTCTCTATCTTGGGTTCCCTATTGCCAGCTTTCCTGTCCCCTCCAGCCTTCTAGTCCTTGCCCCTGAGCTGGTGTGCCCCTTTAGTCTCGTTTTATTTTATGGGCCTGTCTAATCTTTGGCAGAAGGGTGAACCTCAGCAGTGACTTCATTACTGAACTAATAGGGTGACTGGGGGCCATACTCTTGGGGTTTCTCCAGTCCTGTCTGGTCTTTTTTTTTCCTACAGAGGCTTTTGAATCCAGATTGGCCTGCCTCCTAAGTTGGCTCCTTCTGTGCCCTCAAGCCAATACCTGGCCACACCCTGGGCTCCTCTTAGCAGATGTTTTGTAATATCTCCACCTGCTCTGAAAAGAGCCTCAACACCACTCCACCTTGGTGTCTTACTGCCTGATCAAAGACCTTCAGTGGGTCCTCACAGGCTGGTCCAGGGCTCTCCATATGTGATTCATTCAAGAAATGTTTACTGACAACCTCCTATGTGTCTTGTATTGATACTAAAGCAGCATGTAAAAAATTAGGGTAAAATTATTTTATAAAAAGTGAGAGGTGTGTGTGGGGGGGACAAGATTTATAAATTCATGTATTATTTTATAAAATCTGGTTTTCAGTATGTACGTGAATACATTTGTCTATTTCATTCACATCGCTTTTAAAAAATATGTTTTCATGAGAAAGATAATCAGGGTCATCTTACAGTTTGGCAGATTCTGCTAATTTTATTGGTTCCCTTCTAGTTTAAACCAAGTAACTTTTCTCCTCATTTTCTTCAAAACAATTCCTAGTCATGCATGATAATTCTCAATGATATTTCGATAATTCTCTCATGATATTAACCCAAATCCTGACTATCAATCCAGGATAGGTGATGTGTAACATTTCAACAAATCACCAAAAAGGGAACTGGTTTATCAAGTGTTAATCTAGTCTAGTCTTTTTTTTTTTCCCCCAAATAAACTTTATTTTAGAATAGTTTTAGATTTACAGAAAAGTTGTAAGATAGTACTGAGCTCCCATATACCCCCCACACCCAGCTTCTCTTATTATTAATATCGTATATTAGTATCTTACATTTACTACAACTAATGGACCAATACTAATAATTATTAAGGGCTAAAATTTTTTTTCTTAAAGTCCATATGGAAACTCTGGTGGCGGAGTGGTTAAGTGCTACGGCTGCTAACCAAGAGGTCAGCAGTTTCAATCTGCCAGGTGCTCCTTGGAAACTTTATTGGGTAGCTCTACTTTGTCCTATAGGGTCGCTATGAGTCAGAATCAACTCGACGGCAGTGGGTTTGTTTTTTTTGTTTTTGGTTTGAAGTCCATACTTAATTCAGATTTCCTTAGTTGCACCTAATGTCCTTTTTCTATTCCAGGATCCCAACCAGGATATCACATTACATTTAGTCGTCATGTCTCCTGAGGTTTCTCTAGACTGTGATAGTTTCTAGGGCTTTCCTTGTTTTTAGTGACCTTGACAGTTTTGAAGGGTGCTGGTCAGATATTCTGTAGAAGCTTGTTAGAAGTGAGGATGGTGAGATTTTATCTTGTGTACTTTGGACACGTTACCAGGAGGGACCAGTCCCTGTAGAAGGAAATCATGGTTGGTAAAATAAGGGTCAGTGAAAAACAGGAAGACCCTCAATGAGATGGACTGACACAGTGGCTGCAACAATGGGCTCAAGCATAGCAACAATTGTGAAGATGGTGCAGGACCAGGCAGTATTTCATTCTGTTATGTGTAGGGTTGCTATGAGTTGAAACTGACTCGATGGCACTTAACAACAACAATAACTTCTTATAGGACATTTCAAATTCTCTAATAAAAGCACATATTATCTTAAATGCTCTCTCTATAATCTTCAATAAGGGAAAAAGAACCTGAAAACTTAATTATATTAATTAATGTTTGACCTCGGTTTTAATTCACTTAAAACCTTATAATTCCTAGAAAATCTGCTGCTATCCTTTGTTGCTCATACATTAACCTCCATCCCATTCCTTATCCTCATTCATTTAAGAGTACTGACAAGACCTGATTCTACTTTTATGTTTGTAAGTACTTAATTGCTAAATATTAGATAAATATAAACAGAGCAGAAATTGTATTTGAAAGATTTGAGCATTTTAATCTGAAAACAAATTAAAGGAAGAACTGGCTCCTTTACTTTTAGCATTTCAAAAAAACCTAACTTTAATTCCTTCTGGTTTTCTACTTTCCCGACATTCCACACAGAACTCAGGACTGATAGGTAATAACTAAAATTAACAGTGAGGTAGACTTTTTGAGAAAAATCACTAGAAAATTAAAATTTTTTTTTTCTATTTTTGGCCCTTGGTGTTAAGCTAGTTCTCTTAATACATATATTTTTTCGTTTATATTGGTGGCTCCATAGCCTCCCAACTTATTTCCCTCTTTCAAATCCAATGTTTCTCAAAATGTGGCTCAATGCTGTTATTAAAAATGCCATTTCCAGTGCTTCATCTCAGACCTACTTAATCCAAATCTCTCCAGGTAAGTCCAGAGTGTTCATTTAAAACAATGAGTCTTACGTGCAGTAAAGTTGAAGGTAGGTGAATCTATGCTCTCTAATCAGCTCGGTGCAGTAAAGTTGAAGGTAGGTGAATTTATGCTCTCTAATCAGCTCGGACACTCATTTGAAACTTCTTAACCGAGAAGACCAAACCTAAAACCTATTGCCATCCAGTCGATTCCGACTCATAGCGGCCTTATGGGACAGACTAGAACTGCCCCATCGGATTTTCAAGGAGCGGCTGGTGGATTTGAACTGCCGACCTTTTGGTTACCCGCCAAAGGTGTAACCACCGCACCAACAGAGAAGACAGCAAATTCAAATTAGTTGAGTGGCCTTTTAGGGACCCAATCAAGTGTTATGATTACCATAAGACCACACCGGCCAAAGATAATAAAATGAGGTGGGAAGAAACCTATCCCGAACTTAGAGCTCCATGTGGAGGCAATGGTTGCAGAGGAAAACAGAAGGAACAAAGCCACAGTTAATTGTCATCAGCAGTGGCAGGCTGTAATACAAGGTTGCCCCTGATGTACGAACTGCAGAGCAAAACCACCCAAGAAAATATCTCTAAAACACATCGAGGCTGACTGGTCTTCACTTCCATCACTGAGATGAGGAAATAGCCTTTGTTTTTTTCATTCAAGAAAGTTATAAATGCTATGCAGCAAAGCTTGTTTCAAAGAATGGCCGAGTTTCTCACTGAGTGAAGAGCTAAGGGAAGGGCAATAAAGCAGAGCTGTTAAGCAGCTTGGCCAAGGTCACACAGCTAGAAGGAGCGGACCAGGATTTGGGATTTGGAATCTTGGCTCAGCTCCAAAGCTAGAGCTTCTTCTACTACCCCTGCTGTCACCTCATGCGTGATAAAGAATAAAACAATTATAAAACGACAACCTTATTCTTCTAGCTCTGCCCATCACCTTTCTTAATCTCTCCTTCAATGATTAAAATTCACTCCGTTTCTATTGCAACTTTTAAAATTACTCCATTTTTTGCCTTAATGAAATGAAAAACAACTTATTTGTAAAAAGACCTGGAAAAACTAAGTCTTTAGCACTTCTATATATATACACCAAGCTGGTCAAATCAGTGACGATTCTGATTTCAGCCACAGGCTTCCACTTTTGACAAAGCTGATGGCTTATGAAAGTGATTCACAGATAAAATACAGCTCTTAATCCTTTCAACCAACAGCAGTTCAGGTATCCCTTAGTTTGCTCATTCTTGTAGGTCCTGAGTTTTTATGGTCTTTGGATGCTGAAGAATTGAAGACTCTTGAATGTTAGGTGATGGAGCAGGAATGTAAATTTTTAACAATGGTTGAAAAAAAAAAAAAACATTTTGTACTTAAGGAAGAGAATGGTCCAAGAAATGGTGAGTAACGAAGAATACAGATGCTTCGTATAAGTGAACCATAATTCATGATTGCTGGGGAACCACGAGAAGCATTTCCTTCAAAGTCAGAAGAAAGACAAAGAGAGTTTGTCTAAAAGCACTACTATTATTTAACATTATTCTGGAGGTACTAGGCAATATCATTATAAGGGAAAGGAATAAGAAACATAAAATTCAAAAAAGAGGAGAAAAATTATCATTATTTACAAGTGATCTGATTGTACATACACCTGGAAAACCTACTGTAAGCAATAAATAAGTAAGGATGCTTGGCTTAAAACTAATATACAAAAATTGATAAATATCCTATATATAAACAGAAATCAGAAAATACAATGGAATAAAAATCTCATTTGGAAAAGCAATAAAAAAGTTAAATACTTAGCAAGAAAGTTATAAGCTGTACAAGAAAAAAACTTTAAATGCTGAGGCTCACAAAATAAAAAGTAAATGGAAAGGAATATCCTATTTTTGGATAGAAGACAGTGTCATAAAAATGCAATCCCAATAAATGCACCTATAGGAGTTTTTCGAAACCGGATAAGCTGATTCTAAAGTTCATATGGAAAGTACGAGAAAAACGAGGAAAATTCTGAAAAGAAGAGTAACAAGAAGAAACAGCCTCCCAGATGTTAAAACTTACAAAGCTACGGTAATTAAAATACTGCGTGGTACTGGATATAACTAAACAGATCAATGGAACAGAATAGAAAGTTACCTAGAAATGAAATCATATGGAATTTAGTATACGTTAATGGGTAAATTTTAAAACAGTAGTGAAAAGATGAACTATTAAATAAAGTGTTGGTCCAACACAATAGTCTCTGGTTAAAAATTAAATTGAGTGTCTACTTCAGTCTTTCCACTAAAATATGTTTTAGATAGATTGGAGATGGGAGGGGGACCCAAGAAAATACTAGGGAAAAAAATGGAATTTTTAAAAATAATCCTGGGAAGGTCTGATAGGACAGAAAATCCAGACTCCTTTATAGTCAGTCTCTTCCCTCTCTGACCAAACCTACAGACTGCCAGAACAGTGTTACTTAAATGCCATTGTCACTATGCTACTCCCCACTTAAAGTTTATGAAGGCTCCCCCGCCTTTTTTAAATTGTTGTAAATCTATGTGTAACAAAAACATTTGCCAATTTGACATTTTTTACATGTATAATTCTGTGACATTAACTACGTTCATCTTGTTGTTTAATCATCAACACCATCCATTTCCAAATTCTCCCATCACCCTTTACAGAAGCTCGATGTCCTCTGACCTTCCCTCCCACCTCCCTTGGTAACCACTAATAAACTTTGGTTTCCATGCACTTGCCTATTCTAAATATATCACAGATGTGGCATCATACAATAAGTGGGATCATATTCAGTCCTTTTGTGACTGCCTTATTTTACTCCGCATGATGTTTGCAAGGTTCATCCATGTTGTAGCATGTATCAGGACTTCATTTCTCTTTATGTTTGGGTAACATTTCATTGTATGTACGCTCTATATTTTGTTTATCCATTCATCTGTTGATGGACAGATGTTTCTACCTTTTGGCTACTGTAAATAGTGCTGTAATGAACACCAGTGTACAAACATGTTTGCGTTCCTGCTTTCAATTCTTTTGGTTATATACCTAGGAGTGGTACTGCTGGGTCATATGGTAGTTCTAACGAGCCCTGGTGGCACAATGGTTAAGCTTCCAGCTGTTAACCCAAATGTTAGCTGTTTGAACCCACCAGCAGCTCCTCAGGAGAAAAGACCTAGTGATCTGCTCCCATAAAGATTACATCTAGGAAATCCTATGAGGCAGTTTTACTCTGTCCCATATGGTCACTATGAGTCGGAATCAATTCGACAGTATATAACAACGACGGTAGTTCTGTGTTTAACTTTTTGAGGACCTGCCACCCTGTTTTCCATAGCAGCTGTACTATTTTACAGTCCACCAGCTACGGATGAAGGTTCCAATTTCTCCACATCCTTGCCAACACCTGTTGTTTTCCGTTTTTTTTTTTTTAAATCATAGCCACCTTAGTGGGTGTGGCTCCCCGTTTCTTTTAATATATAATTTCTTTGTCTGATTTAAAAAAAAAACATAGTCCAGCTTTTAAAATGAACAAAAAAAAAAAAAATGGGAGAGGTAGGGGAAGACTTAGTTTTCACTGTATAACCTTTTATACTGTTAGAAAATTTAAAACTGTTACTTAAAAATAGAAGCATAAATAACTTTGAGAAAAAATGTTTCTTAGGTCTCTTGAATGTCTTTCTTTCATTGGGAGCTTTTCTCTTTTGTGAAGACTCAGGCCTAGGTTCCTCGTTACTCTAAGATACAGCAGGATCTTCCTACTGAAGGAGAGGGCTTCAGCAGGGTCTTCTGAATTTCAGCAGATTACTCTGTACAGCAGCTTCTGCTATGTTAACTCTGGGGTCATCTGGTTTCAGTTCACTAAAGGCAGAAGTGCTCAACTTCTTTTTAAACAGAGAGGCATAATTACCAGGCCACACATTTAGGCCTCCTGGCTAAAAGACACTATAATCCTCCATTTCTGAACTCATCAATATCTAAAAATAAGCTTCCACTTGCAAATGCCCCCTCCTCAGTGCCTATTTCTTTTCTCACTCTTGTCTGGTTTTCTAGGGCTTACTCCCCATTATGCTTCCTCTCTTCTGAACTCACATACTATACTGATTTTAGTGGGTCTTTCTCGTACTAGTTACAGTCTAATTGGACTGTAAGAGTCCTTGGGTGGCCCAAGTGGTTAAGCTCTTAACGACTAGCTGAAAGGTTGGTGGTTCAAAGGAAGGCCAGGTGATCTGCTCCCAAAAGGTCACAGTCAGGAAACCCTATGGAGTGCAGTTCTACTCTGCACACATGCGGTTGCCATGAGTCGGAATCCACTGACAGCAGCTATTCTTCTTCTTCTTTTTTTATTATAGGCTCTTGAGGGCAGAGGTATTTCCTCTCCTTGAGATAACAGCAAAATGCCAGGGTCTTCTGTCATTTGGTCACATCAGATCAGTAAAACTCTCTAGTATACCAGAAGTACTTAGTAAAGATTTTGTTTTAAAAAAAAAAAAAATGAAAAATGGAGAAACTGCTTGCGAATGATTAGATTTGGCGTGCTTTGTATATAAAACCCAGTGCCAGTGCCGTTGAGTCGATTCTGACTCATAGCGACCCTACAGCACAGAGTAGAACTGCCCCATAGAGTTTCCAAGGAGCACCTGGCGGATTTGAACTGCCGACCCTTTGGTTAGCAGCCGTAGCAATGATAGCCAAAGTTGGTTCTTCTAAAGTTCATTTTCTTAGGAAGATTTTTTACTTCAGAATTATGTTTGAATTAAGGCAAAAAAGGGGACTAATTTCTTAATCAGTATTTTATTTTTATTCTACTTTGTAAAGTACAAATTAAATGATCTCTTTCTCATGACACTTACTAATAGGTACCTTAGAGCTGCTGCGTAGTCCTTACTTATCTAGGACTGCTTCTTATTTTCAGCCTATTTAAAAAATAATCCTATTTCAGAAACAATTTTTTTCCTGTCATTTCAAGAGCAGTTTAGAATTATAAGCCTTTGAAAACAGAATCTCTTAAAGATGCAACCCAAATCAAAACAGGGCAAATTACTAAATCAATGCCAGAAAAACAAAGGCCCCATTAGATCTATTAGCATGAAACTTTTCCACGTGTAAATAAATCGTTTAAATGGAATATTATTATTATAATTAAGTAGCTGAGTCTCCTTTATACTTCATACTATTTTTAGAGATTTGCTAGTTTTTTAAAATAAGTGAGTATATCTGCTTGCTGGTCATTTAAATGCATAATAATATCACATTAAACTAAAAATAATATCACGTTAAATTAAAACAGGCACCAGATCTAAGGTTCTGTGAGAGATGCCTTAATTTAAGCGCACAGAGGGAGCACTTTTCTAAAGTTTCTGAGGTTTTGAAATTTAGAATATGTAAAATGCTGAGATCTCTATACAAGTAAATTTAATTTTAGCAATTAAAAACTGTTGCATGAAAATAATTTTTGGTAAATTAAATGATTTAAAAAGTTCTACATCAATTTACTGTTTTAAAAGTACCAAGTGAGTTACCTGATAAATGGAATAAATCTTCTATCAATGTCTGAAAAACCTAATTTAAGAATTGTAAGTGAATTGTTGTTTACTGAATTTTTTAGGGCAGGGCACACCTAGGATAAGTAGTTTAGGAAAGAATTTGACTCCTGTCAGGTGGTAACCACTTCTAAAGATTATACCCACTCAGAACTAATCACATTTTGAATACTGACCCCCTAAAAAGCTGAAATTTAACTTGCTACACCACCACCACCACAATATCATCTTTTCCTACCACACAAGACCTCTTTGTTTCTTTTCATTCCTCTGACATCTTCATAAAGTTACTTTTTTTTTTTTTTAAGTCAAAGAACCTGAAATATCTTGTCTATGGCACCTTATAATAAGCACACATTTTCAATATAGCCTCAGGCAAGGGCCAAGACTGAACTATCTGTGTATGAAACCACTTCCGGGGCAGCACTAACTCTGTACAACTAGAGAAGCTGAAATCTTATGACATACTAGTAATTACTGGAAGAGGTTGCCTCTGTCAATTAGTTCCTGCCACATTGTTTTCCTCTGTCTCAGTCAGAAGCCACGAGGGAGGGTTACAGGATTTGCTTTTGACTTGTAACAACAGCAGAGGCGATGGAGTCCCTCCCTGCCTAACTTGACTCTTTGCTCCTCCCCTAGAAACCAGGTAAAACTAGAGACAGAACACACCAAACAGGAGGAGTCACCTACTATCCCACCAGACTTCTGGTTGGCTACTTGGGTAACATGGAAACGTCTGTCAGAGGAAGGAACAAAAGGAAATTATTCTATTGAGTTGCTTTTGACAGGAAAGTTGGCTAGGGTCCCTTTATTCTTTGTTTCTTTGATCAATTTCTCACTTCTATTTTCTTTGAACACATACAGCTGAGTCTGAGTGTAAATAAGGTAGCTCAAAAGCTGGTTCTGCAGCTCTTTTGCCTGGTTATTCATCATATGAACTCTCAGAGTAAATACAGAATATGTTAGCCAGGAAAACAGTAGTTAATAGTATTGTACCTGTACCTGGTATGGATTAAGTTGTGTCCCCAAAAATGTGTGTCAACCTGGCTAGTCCATGATTCCCAGGATCATGTGATTGTCCACCATTTTGTCATCTGATATGATTTTCGTATGTGTTGTAAATCCTACCTCTATGATGTTAACGAGGTGGGATTAACAGCAGTTATGTTAATGAGGCAGGACTCAATCTACAAGATTAGGTTGTGGTTTAAATCAATCTCTTTTGAGATATAAAAGAGAGAAGCAGTAGAGAGACATGGGGACCTCAGAGCACCAAGAAACAAGAGCCAGGAGAATAGTGCATTGCATCCTTTGGACCTGGTGTCCCTGTGCTGAGGAGCTCCTAGACCAAGGGAAGATTGATGACAAACACCTTTCCCCAGAACTGACAGAGAGAGAAAGACTTCCCCTGGAGCTGGCACTCTGAATTCAGATATCTAGCCTCTTAGGCTGTGAGAGAATAAATTTCTGTTTGTTAAAGCCACCCGCTTGTGGCATTTCTGTTACCGCATTACCAGATAACTAAGACACCACCTCTTTAGGGGATAGTCTGGTTTCAGTGAGGGCAGGCAGATGGGAGGCAGGGCTCTGTGGAGAGGTCCAGGAAGGAGGAGATTTGGTTTACAACGGAAAAGTGCTTTCTGATAGGGCACAGCCAGGAGAATAGTGCATCCTTTGGACCTGGTGTCCCTGTGCTGAGAAGATCCTAGACCAGGGGAAGACTGATGAGTTGGGAAAGGACCTGGGTGAAGTATAACTCAAGGGGATGAGACCACTAGAAAGGACTGGTACCTGGAGGCACCTACATTTTGGGAGGTGCTGAAGTTTATGGGAACGAGAGTCAACGTGTCATTTATAGCCTATCCTCAAGGATTCCAACTATGACAAAATTATTTTGATGCCAAAACTGCCTGAGGGCTTTGTCTCTTTGAGGATTGCCTTTTATAACCTCTCGTGACCTTCCTTTTCAGTCATTCACCAAGTCTGGATATTTCTTCCACTGAAGTGCATGTTCACTTTTCCACATAATGGCTGGACTTCTGCAAGGACTTCCTGATTTCCCTCTCTCAAGTCTCTCTCCATTTCCATCTAGTCTGCACACTGCTGACAGACTAAGTTTTCCTTAAATATCGTCTGGTTTATGTCACCTCCCTGCTCAAAAACCTTTCAGTGCCTTCCACTGACACCTGATCAAGTCTAGACACCCTAGTCCAATATCCTTAACTCTGCAAGTTGGCTCCAGTTCATTTAAAAAACATCTACTCCAGCCAAAGTGGTTCAGTCCCTGACATGTCCCAAACATTTTTTATGCTCCTCGGATTATATTGATTTTCCACTTGAAACACCCTTTTCTCTCTACTTATCCATATTTTAGAATTCTTTCTTACTCAGTTTAATTCCCTCCCTCCCATAAGTACAGCAATGTGGTTAAGGCACACAGGCTTGGAAGCCTCTGCCATTTAATTGTTTTGTGATCTTGGGCTTAGTTTCTTAAGGCTGAGTTTGCCTCAACTTTAAAATTTGATACTTACCTCATATGATTTTTGTGAAGCTTCAATGAGAATTAATGTATGTAAAACGAACACAGTAAGTACTTACTAGTATTAATATTATTGTTCAAATGTACTCTTTTCTCTGGGTGTAAAGTCTTTTTTAACTACCTTGTTATAGCTGTGTGTACTGTTATTTTATCTCATACATTTAAACTTTATATTGAGGTCTTGTTTCCTCACGCTTTATATATTCCATCTCATTAACAGTCAATATGCCAAGCCCTGTGTTAGGTGCTTTACATACAACCAAACCCTGTGAGTTAGGTATTGACTATTACTGCACTTTCTGAATGGGAAAACTAAGCTTTAAGTTCGGGAGATATCAAAAATCTTGTTGTAGTTATTGCCGGGTGCCATTGAGTCGATTGCAACTCATAGTGACCCCATGTGATAAAGCAAAACTGCCCCCTAAGGTTTTCTAGGCTGTAATCTTTACGGGAGCAGATTGCCAGGTCTTTGTGATGAAGATGCACATCATCTTTTTTTTTTTTTTTTTTGGTTGATTCACTTTTAGGATTTAGAATTTCCTAGGATTTCTATGAATTATCATCGGGCAGTTCTAAAGAGCCGGTTCTATGTCTTCCCTTACCAGGAGATGCCTCCCCGGGAGAATTGAGCACTGTCACTAGCCTAGCTTCAACATCACACCACAAACAGCCAGAGCCTGTTCTTTCCTCCAGGGACTGCTGCTGTCCTTTGACTTTCCAAAAGAAAGCATACTGGAAGCTCCATGTTTTGTTATAAGAAGAGAGGACAATCATATCCAGAGTCAAAAACCGTGCCATCAGGAGTCAAGAACAAAATCCAAGTTTTTATCAGCAAAAAGCACCCTTTATCCTCCACTAGTTTTCTGAGAGAAAAAAAGTGATGGGCTCTTACTAGAAAGAGCCAAGCCTTCTGAGTACAAACAAGGCCAATGTTTCCCAAAGGTAACACTGAAAAGAATGAGTCTTAAGAGTCAGAGAGACAAAAAGCTAAAGGGCATGGGAAGCACAGACCCCATCACTGTTTATTCTTTAGTCTGGTCCATTAAATGAGAGTGCAACTATATACAACTAGAACATTTTTAAAAGCGCATTGAAGGAACACAAAAACAAACCAGGGTATGTTAACTGATATTGAACTATGTTTACAAATGGCTCTTCAATGGAATAATCACATTTTAAGGCCTCCTTAGGAGTCTGTAGTTTCCTGACTGAGAGAACATGTGCCTTTCCAAAAGCATGGCCTCTGAGCTAAACCTGGCAACTTTATCTTGCCAACTCTCAAACTGTTTTGGCTGATAAAGTTTAAATAATTCCTCCAAAATAGCCAAACAAACCAACAACCATAAAACAAAACAAAAAGCAAAGTTCTATGTTCAGGAAAACTGAAAGCTTAAAGAACACAAAAAACTATAGGTTCATCTACATAAGGAACAAACATGCCTTCCCTGCTACACTGTCTCTCACCACCTGGGATATTTTACAGGTCAGAGGAGTGGAATAGACAGCCCCATCAATGGGAGGCTAGGATTCTCTAAGGCATGGTATAAGTAACTCCCTGAATTGGGAGACTGGAGTCGATGACTAACAGGGGTTCTGAGGTTTCCCCATTTGTTTATCCACTTGTCAAATTCCTCCAGAATCTCTTTACTTGCGGTAGGAGGGCAAAGAACTTTATTCACAGTGCCTTTCGTTATTCTCTCCTACAGGTTAAAAAAAAAAAATACAATACATGCATTGGACTAATTAATATTGTTAAGATGGCACAACTTTCTAAATTGGTCCACAGATTCAAATGAATCCCTATCAAAATCCCAGCCAGCTTCTTTGCAGAAATCGACAAGCTGATCCTAAAATTCATGAGGAAATTCAAGGGACCCACAAGAGCCAAACAATCTTGAAAAATAAGAACAAAGTTGGAGGACTTACACTTCCCAGTTTCAGAACTTACAACAAAGCTATAGTAATCAAGATTGTATGGTACTGGCATAAGGAAAGACATGTAGATAAAGGAATAGAATTGAGAGTCCAGAAACAAACCCAAACATCTATGGTCGACTGGTTTTTGACAACGGTGCCAAAATAATCAAATGGGGAAGGAATACCTAATTTTTCAACAAATGGTGCTGGAATTGGATATTCACATGCCACCAAAAAATGAAGTTAAACTTCTACCTCATGCTATATACAAGAATTAACTCAAAATGAAACACAGACCTAAACGTAGGAGCTAAATTTATAAGACTCTTGGAAGCAGGAGTAAATCTTTGTGACCTTGGGTTAGGCAAAGCCTTCTTCAGTATGACACCAAAAACACAAGTGAAAAAAGAAAAGTTGGATTTCATCAAAATTATGGTTCAAAGTACACCATCAACAAAGTGGAAAGACAATCCACTGAATGGAAGAAAATATTTGCAAAACATGTATCTGATAAGGGAATTGTATCTAGAATACATATAAAAAAAAACCCTTACAACTCAATAATAAAAAGACAACCTGATTAAAAACGGTCAAAGACTGACAGGGAATGCAACAGAGAATTCTGACAGCAGAACAGTGGGATGCAGACATCTAATTCTAGCAAAAAGACCAGACTTAATGGTCTGACTGAGACTGGAGGGACCCGGAGGTTATGGTCCTGGACCTTCTGTTAGTCCAAGACTGGAGTCATTCCCAAAGCCAACTCTTTAGATAGGGACTGAATTGGACTATGGGATAGAAAATGATACTGGTGATGAGTGAGAATCTAGGATCAAGTACACACATGAGACTATGTGGGCATCTCCTGTCTGGAGGGGAGATGAGGGGGCAGAGGGGGTCAGAAACCGGCCGAATGGACACAAAAACAGAGAGTGGAGGGAAGGAGTGTGCTGTCTCATTAGAGGGAAAGCAACTACGAGTATACAACAAAGTGTATATAAGTTTTTGTATGAGAGACTGGCTTGGTTTGTAAACTTTCACTTAAAGCACACAAAAAAAAGTTTAAAAAAATGGGCAAAGAATTTTCATATATATTTTCCTAAAGAAAAATCTAAAGGAGCCCTGGTGATGCAGTGGTTGAGCACGCAGCTTCTAACCAAAAAGTTGGTGGTTCAAACCCACCAGCTGCTCCCTGGGAGAAAGATGTAGCAGTCTGCTTCTGTAAAGATTATAGCCTCGGAAGCCCTATGGGGGCAGTTCTGCTCTGACCTATAGGGTCACTATGAGTTGGAATTGACTCAAGGGCAAGATGTTTTTATAGAAAAATCTAGGAATGGCCAATAAGCACATGAAAAGATGCTCAATATCATTTGTCTTCAGGGAAACGCAAATCAAAACCACAGTGAGATGCCGCTTCACACCCACTAGGATGGCCATTTTCAAACAGACAAGTGTTGGTGAGGATGTGGAGAAGTTGGAACACTTATATACTGTTGGTAGGAATGTAAAATGGTGTACCCATTTTGGAAAATAGTGTGGCAGTTCCTAAAAAGGTTAAACAGACTTACCATATGACCCAGTGATTCCAGTCTTAGGTATACATTCAAGACAACTTGAAAATATACAATCACACAAAAATTTCAACATGCATGTTCATAGCAGCATTATACATAATAGTCAAATAGCGAAAACAACCCAAATGTCCATCAACTGATGAATGAATAAGTAAAATGTGGTATATCCATACAATGTAATATCATTTGGCAATAAAAAAGGAATAAAGTACTGATGGACAACAGGCATAGACCTTCAAAACATTATGCTTAGTGAAAGAAGCCAGTGACAAAAAAGCACATATTCTATGATTCCATTGCTATGAAATGTCCAGAATAGGCAAATACATAATATAAAGATAGAAAGTAGATTAATGGTTGCCTAGGGCTGGGGTAGGTTGGGGTAGGTTGGGGTAGGAGGAAATGAGAAGTGACTGCTAATAGGTAGGAATGGGGTAAGGTGTGATTCTTTTCAGGGTGATAAAAATGTTCTAAAAGTGATTGTATTGATGGTTGTACAATATTGTGAATATATTAGAAAATCAGTGAATCACACACTTTAAATGGGCGAATTGTATGGTATGTGAATTGTATCTCAATAAAGCTGTTATAGATAAGAAAGAATCACACAAATAATCTAGAAAGGGCCTTCAAAATTAAAAAAAGGGTTATAAAATATTTCAAAAGCAAAAATCTAATAAAAGATCAGAGAGATAGTTGGTAATCACATGAAAAAAAGAATAGCAATAGAAAGGATATAATACAAAACTGGACCAATAAACATCACGATAAACAGAGAAAATACTGAAATTGTCAAGGATTTCATTTTATTTGGATCCACAACCAACGCCCATGGAAGCAGTAGTCAAGAAATCAAACAACATATCGCATTGGGAAAATCCAGTGCAAAAGACTTCTTTAAAGTGTTAAAAAGCAAAGGTATCACTTTGAGGACTAAAGAACACCTGACCCAAGCCATGGTATTTTCAATAGCCTCATATACATGCAAAAGTTAGACAATGAATAAGGAAGACCAAAGAAGACTTGATGCCTTCAAATTCTGGTGTTGGCGAAGAATACTAAATATACCACAGCCTTCCAGAAGAACAAACAAACCTATCTTGGAAGAACTACAGCCAGAATGCTCCTTAGAAGCAAAGATGGTGAGACTTTGTCTCATGTACTTTGGACATTGTCTTAGTTATTTGGTGCTGCTATGACAGAAATACAAGTAGATGGCTTTAACAAACAGAAATGTATTCTCTCACAGTCTAGGAGGCTAGAAGTCCAAATTCAGGGTGCCAGCTCTAGGAGAAGGTTTTCTCTGCCAGCTCTGGCGGAAGGTCCTTGTCATCAAGCTTCCCTTGGATCTAGGAGTTTCTCAGTGCAGGGATCCCAGGCCCAAAAGATGTGCTCTGTTCCTGTCTCTTCTTTCTAGTGGTATGAGGTCCCTCTCCTCTCTGCTCACTTCTCTCTTTCATATCTCAAATGAGACTGATTCAAAATACAACCTAATCCTGTAGATTGTATCTTGCCTCATTAAAATAACTGCCTCTAATCCTGCCTCATTAACATCATAACCCCAAAACCAAACCAAACCCATTGGCATCAAGTCGATTCCAACTCAAAGCAGCCTTATAGATCAGAGCAGAACTGCCCCATATGGATTCCAAGGAGCAGCTGGTGAATTTGAACTGCTGATATTTGGTCAGCAGCTGAACTCTTTACCATGTGCCACCAGGGCTCTCATTAACATCACTAAGGTTAGAATTTACCACACATAGGATAATCACATCAGATCACAAAATGGAGGACAACCACACAATACTGGGAATCATAGCCTAGCCAAGTTGACACACATTGTTGGGTGACACAATTCAATCCATAACACGTTATCTAGTCCTTAGAGAAGAAGATTATGCTTGGTAAAGCAGAGGGTCAGGGAAAAAAAAGGAGGCAGAATGAGATGGATTTGGCTGCAACAATGGGCTCAAACATGGCAATGATTGTGAGACTGGCACAGGGCCGGGCAGTGTTTCATTCTGTTGTTCATAGGGTTGCTATGAGTCAGAACCAATTTGACTGCAGCTAACAACAAGAATACAAAAATCAAATGTATTCTTGGTTTTTTCTGAAAAACAAGCAAAAGCCAAAACCACTAGGGAGAGTCTAACATATCCCGTTCCACTTCTTTCCATTTTCATTGTATAAATGACCTAAAAAGTCTGGTCTATGCATAAACTCTGCAGATACATGAAATGCTTAATAGTTATTTTTCATATCCAAGTAAGCCTCTATCCTAATGTTTTCTAAATCATTGCTTTAGTAATAATAAAAAGATAAAGAGCTGGGTTACAAAATCTACTAAAGATATCAATGAAATCCATAATTCATTTGTATAGCACCTTAAAGTTCATAAATCACTTTTATACATATTATCTCAGCTGACCCTCTTGAAATAGGTAGGTATCATTCCTATTTTATAGATGAAGAAACAGCTTCAGAGACATTAACAGACTTACCTAAAGCCTCATAACTAGTGAGAGGTAGAGAAAGGTAGAACCTAGGTCTTGCTTATACTATGCTACCTTCTAAGCTTATAAAGAAATTCTTCTTTTGTATAGAATATTCTTTTTGAAAGCTACTTTTTCATAGGAGTAAAATTTCATGTTACTTGACTTCAATTTTTTCATCGGTGAATTTTTCCTTATTTACAGAGTTTGAAACTCCTTTTTAATAGTAATTGGGTATATACTAACACAGCTTAATATACAGTTTACCCATACTCTACAGTAATATTTAATCATATATTTTATTTAAAAAATTAAAAATACTATTACTTAGGATGAAACAAATTCTAAGCTGACTACCACAGACAGTTTCTGACTAATGGTTAAGACAGTAACTTTGCTTGGCATCTGTCATGGATTGAATTATGTCCCCCCCAAAAATGTGTGTATTGACTTGGTTAGGCCATGATTCCCAGTATTCTGTGGTTGTCCTCCATTTTGTGATTGTAATTTTATGTTAAAGAGGATTAGGGGGGATTGTAACACCCTTACCAGGTCACATCCCTGATCCAATGGAAAGGGAGTTTCCCTGGTGTGTGGCCTGTACCACCTTTTATCTTTCAAGAGATAAAAGGAAAGGAAAGCTAGCAGAGAGAGGGGACCTCATATCACCAAGGGATAAGCACCGGAAGCAGAGGGCATCCTTTGGACCCAGGGTTCCTGTGCAGAGAAGCTCCTAGTACAGGGGAAGATTGATGAGAAGGACCTTCCTCCAGAGCCAATAGAGAGAGAAAGCCTTCCCCTGGAGCTGACACCCTGAATTTAGACTTCTAGCCTACTAGACTGTAAGAAAATAAATTTCTCTTTGTTAAAGCCGTCCGTTTGTGGTATTTCTGTTATAGCAGCACTAGATGACAAAGACAGCATCCAAATATCAAACGTATGTCACATCCATTTAATTTACCCAGTATATCGGCACTGGGTTTTTGGGTCAGCAGCAGTATCCAGAGAAATACCCTTTGCTTAGCTTGTGTTTCATCTTATTTAAGAGTCAAGGCACTATGATGACAGACAGTATAGTGTGTACACATCCCCAAACATGGAATCATTCTAAAATAAACAAACATAGCCTACAATTCTGGTCTCAAGATTTTGGATATAATTTTAGATTAAAAGTTTAGTTGTTTTTACACAACAGAGACCCCCTGAAGGAGGAGAGCAATGGGATGCAGACCCCAAATTCTTATAAAAAGGCCAGACTTAATGGTCTGACTGAGACTAGAAAGACCCTGGTGGGGTCCCCAGACCTCCTGTTAGGCCAAGACAGGAACCATTCTCAAAGCCAACTCTTCAGCTAGGGATTGGACTGGACAATGGGATAGAAAATGATACTGGTGAAGAATGAGCTTCTTGGATCAAGTAGGGACATAAAGCTATGTTGGCATCTCCTATCTGGAAGGGAGATGAGAGGGCAGAGGGGGTCAGAAGCTGGCGGAACGCACACAAAAAAAGAGAGTATGGGGAAGGACTATGCTGTCTCATTGGGGGAGAGCAATTAGGAGTATATAGCAAGGTGTGTATAAATTTTTGTATGAGAGACTGACTTGATTTGTAAACTTTCATTTAAAGCACAATCAAAATCAAAAGAAAAAATTTAGCTGTTTTTCCCCATCTTCTATCCAGAGTGTAAGAATAATCTATAGCGTTAAACACTTATTGGTGTTAAGTAATTATCAACTTTTAATTGGTTAAAAATAATGAAGTTAACCCAAATTTAATTATGACCAAAGGGTTTTTGATTATGGCAAGGCTGGTTTGGACATTTCATTTCTTCAACATTTATTGAACACTTATGAGCACTGGGCTCAGGGCTAGGATATACTATGATTAATAAAACATGGTCACTGCCCATCGTCCCTGGAATTCTCCAGGTAGGGAAAACCACCAGGTTAAAGAATAATTACAATGCAACGTGAGAAGGGCTATCTATAATGGAGGCTTGTACAAAGTACCATCTTCGGCTTGCCTGTGATCAGGCCTTGTGAGGTAAGTATCGGTGTCTAAAACATGCCTGTGAAGCTGAATATCCACGCACTAACGTGTATCACCTTTCAATACCATACCATACCCAGGAGTCTCATCTCTTCCTCATTTGCATACGCAGACTAGATGGCCAGGGTCGATAAGATTATGGTCTCCAGTTAAGACACAAACTCAGATCAAACAATACTCAAAGGCGCACACACCCTGCCATTACTTATTCAATAGGTAAAGCTCCCAAAGTCTTTAGGCAGTGAAGTGCCTTGGAATCTTTCTCCTCAGAAGAAATGCTAAGTTTAAAATCTCTTTAAATTACAACTTCAGCTCTATTTCTTTGGAACTAAAAATTGCACATTTCGGAGCCCTTTATGTACAGATACAGGTAGAGAAAAGGTGAAGCAGGACAAAGACATGACAAATAGAGTTTTTCTTTTTTAGTCATTAGTCTTGATTGATGTACATACACATGATATTCTTAGAATATAGGACAAATGATAAGACTCATGGGCAAGAGTGGTTCTCAACCTTGGCTGCATGTTAGGATCACCTGAGGAACTTGAAAAATCCCAGCGCCTAGACTACTCTCCAGGCCAATTAAATCAGAATCTCTGGAGATGGAACCTAGGTATCAGTATTTTTCAAAGTTCACCAGGTCATTGATTCCACTGCAGAACCAGAATTGAGAACCATTACTTGAAAGAAACTTTCCCCCTTTGAACATACCCTGAATTAACAGCTCTCTTAAACTTTCATGTGCATATAAACCCCCTGGGGACCTTGTTCAAATACAGATCCTGGTTCAGTCAGTCTGGGGTGCAACACGATATTCTGCATTTCTAAGCAGTTTCCAGGTAATGCCAATGTTACTGGCCCGGGACAACACTTTGTGTAGCTTTAGAATTCTTGGAAAGAAAACTCAAAGAATGAAAGGAAAAAATTATAGCCACTGAAGCCCATATTCTACAGGAGGGGTGGTGAGGCTGGGAGGTAAAAGATGTTTCTAGGAAATAAGATTTTAGGGATCTGAAAGAAGGTCTGGAATAACCACACATATTTTTCAGGTGAAAAACCATCATTGGAGCATATGCATTTGTGTGTACAAAGGAAAGCAAGTGAACATGGGGGGAAGAGACGTGGTTATGGTTGATTCTGACTCATAGCGACCCACAGTGACAGAGCAGAACTGCCCCATAGGCTTCCTAGGCTGAAATTGGTTTACAGGAGTAGATTGCCAGGTCTTTTCTACCACTGAGCGTCTGGTGGGTTCGAACCACCGACCTTTTGGTTAGCAGCCAAATGCTTAACCATTGTGCCACCAGGACTACATAAGAGAGATGGACAGTGAGAGAAAAAGAATCAAATGCCTAAAAATCACTGTGAAAACAATAAAACCCTTGGCTACAATGCAGGAAAGAGAGAAGCACAATAATGGGAGGACCAGCACAATCTCTGCCAAAAACATGTTTGGGAACCACTCTGGCTAATAAGCTGAGGGTGGTGTAGATTAATAACCATCTTCCAGCAACTCCCTCTTGGGGACACAGGAGGAGACCCAGGAGTTTGTCTCCCCTGACAGTGCTTTAGGAACCAACAACAAACAGTGAACTATCCGCCCTGCTGCTTCTCTTTGTCTGCAGAAAGAACAGGCTCAAAAAGCTCAGAGATGGAACTCCTTGGCAGTTGCTTGGCAATACCTGTCTTTGCATTTTTAAACTTTAAAACAGCCCTCACTAGAGATGTAACAGAAAGGGTGTGGGGGGGGGGGAGGGGAGGCACGGCACTTTCCCTTTTTTTCCTGAAGACTTTCCTGTGGAAGTTGGAAGTGGTTAGTATGTTTTTTAAATGATAAATATTTAATACAGAAATATTCCTGAGTTACCACCAGACCTTTATTCCTCCACAATGATTTCTAAAAACAATAGGAAAACCTTCATACAAAATGACTTGGAACAATCACACCTGTCAGCCTGCATTCTATCACATATTCCTTATCAAATGGGCCACATCTAAGTAAATTTCTGTTTACATGAGCAGAGGAAAACAAAAGGGGAAGACTTTACCAAGAAACAGAAAGAATTCTCTTCTCAGATTATTCATGCTACATATCTTTTTTTTTTTTTGGTACCTTGGATGAAGGTTTACAGAGCAAATTAGTTTCTCATTAAACAATTAATACACATATTGTTTTGCAACACTGGTTGCCAATCCGACGGCATGTCAACACTCTCCCCTTCGTGACCTTGGGTTCCCTGTTATCAGCTTTCCTGTCCCCACCTCTCTTCTCATCCTTGCCCTTGAGCTGGTGTGCCCAGTCTCCTTTTGTTTTATGGGCCTGTCTAATCTTTGGCTGAAGGGTGAACCTCAGGAGTGACTTCACTACTGAGTTCAAAGGGTGGCTGGGGGTCATTTCTCAGGGTTTCTCCAGTCTCTGTCAGACCAGCAGGACTTTTTTTTTGTGAATTTGAATTTTGTTCTACATATTCCTCCCACTCTGTCTGAGACCCTCTACTGTGATCCCTGTCAGAGCAGTCAGTGGTAGCCGGTCAACAGCTCGTTATGCTGGACTTAGTCTGGTGGAGCCTGTGGTAGTTGTGGCCCATTACACGCTACACATCTTTTGGACATAAGAACCTCTCGCAAAAATGTATGCAATCATAACAATACCACTGATTTTTATGCTTAGCACCTATTTACTGTATAGTGAGGATGGCTAACCTTTACTGAGTGCCGGACATTGTGACAGTGCCTTATCCACATCTAAAGTAATCCTCACAACCCTATGAGATAGGCATTATAATTACAGCCTTTATATGGACGAGGAATCTGGTTTCTGATGTCAAATACCTTGCCCAAAGACCATGAAGTCAGTAAGTAGTAAAGTGGGCTCTTTTTATACACTTCCAGCTATCCTGCACATCCCGTTTGTACCAGGAAGAGATCACACTTGAGACTGGGGATATAAGATGAACAGGTCATGATCCCTAAACTCATGGTGCAAGCAAGCAGTCCTTCCAGGACATGAGGCTAGGAAAAAACAAAACAAAACAAAACAAAACAAAGCAAGCTGTTGCCATCCACTCAATTCCGACTCCCAGTGACCCTACAGGACAGAGTAGAACTGCCCCATAGGGTTTCCAAGGAGCGGCTGGTGGATTTGAACTGCTGACCTTTTGGTTAGCACCTGAGCTCTTAATCACTGTGCCACCAGGGCTCCTAAGGCCAGAAAAAAAAAAAAAAAAGGCACTTCCAAATACTGCAGGATACAAAACGCCTCTTGGTGCTGTGGAAGGCCTACTCAGATGAAGCCGAACATATCCAATACGGTAGCTTGATTTTTGCCTAAGACAACATTTCATGATTCTTAATTCTGATCCTAATCATTCCATGTTCTGCAGCATGAGAAGAAAATAACTTTCTATATTTAAAAATATTTATACCAAATCAAGATATAAACCAATATGCTAAAGGATAAAGAAATTTCATATTTGGGAAGCTTGCTTCAGGTTTGGGAAACATGAAGATGATAAAATCAAGTGTGTAGCAAAAGAGAAGACATCAATGAGAGTTAAGAAAATTAGGCAGGGTAGACAATACACTATAAAGCAAAATTTATACTCAATGACACAGAGGGTCACTACAAGTTGGAATCGACTCAGCAACAACTAACAACATACTTAATATTTTCTCCATTTTTGTTTTTCTCAGCTTTATTTCTAATAAAAGAAAAACTATTTGCTTGAGATCGTATGGGATACTAATTTCAGGATATATTAATAATGCTGAGTAACTTTTTGTTCTATTAGACTCCTCAGCATTTCTTTTATATTTAAGATTCTGCCTCATACAAGTGGTCAAAACTAAGGGACCCAGTGTCTCTTAAAACTTCAGCAGCTTATACTGGCTCCATTTTTAATAAAATTTTAAAAAGTAGTAGTAAATTTAATTAGTAATCTAGAAACATTGATCAAATACATGGATGATACTTTCAACTTAATATTTAATATTAAGAACATAGTAATCTTTTGCACAAACTAAATTATACCCAAACATTTATTCCTTACAACTGTGAGTGCATTAAGAAAAGGGGCTCTGTCCTGTTCATCTCTGTATTCCCAGCACCTGCACAGTGCCTGATATGTCTTGGTACATGATAAATGTTTGGTGAATGAATGAATGAATAATATAATTTCATATTTCTAAATCGATAGAATTTAAAATACTCTAAAAATATTTGTTTTCCTACATTTTCAATTGCCGGGTGGATGAAGGAATGACATTCACATACTGCATTAATCTTTCTTACTCTCTCAACAATTTGGCCTAACAATCTTTAGAATTAACTTTCTAGTTTGTACACTTTCTAAGAAACCGTTAGCACAGCTTCACTGAAATTTCCTCTTCCCTTCCTTGGAAACCCTAGTGGTGTAGTGGTTAAGAGCCATGGCTGCTAACCAAAAGGTCAGCAGTTTGAATCCACCAGCTCCTTGGTAACCCTATGGGGCAGTTCAACTCTGTCCTGTAGGGTCACTGTGAGTCGAAATCGACTCCACGGCAATGGGTGTTTTGGTTTTCCTTGTCAAGGATTAAGTAAAAAATCAAAAGAATCAAAGATGTAAGAGCTACCAGAAAAAGCCTATGTCCCAGGTGTCTCCAGGGCATTTTTAGCAACAAAGACTGGAGAAAGGATGCATTTATTGCACTTGCTCTACACAGCTACACACCTATGCACAGAATCACCTCTGGCTCCTAAGCTAATTTGGAATTCATTTTCTTTTAAACCGCAATTTACATCATTGATACATCTGGGAAGCAACAGTATCTACCCCTGCAGTTTCCTAATGCTGTAAGTGTATTCCACTGGTCAAAATTCATGTACTTTCGGGTCTCTGGTTCTTGATCTTTCACATATTCTTCATGGGTGAAAGACATATCTACAAGAAAAACACATTGCATGGCCAGAGACACTATTTTCTATTTCAGGCAAGCTTTGCGGAACCTGCTGAACCTAATATTGCTGAACCACCTAAAAGTACATAAATATCAATTCTTAAAGCCACAACAGAACAGATCTAGTACGAGTTGAGGGTTTGGTCTCTTTCACATTCAAATAGTAAAGAGTGTTGCCTGATGGCTTGAACACATCAGGATTAATTTGTTGCCATCAAGTTGCTTCTGACTCCCAGCAACCCTATAGGACAGAGTAGAACTGTCCCATAGGGTTTCCATTGAGTGGCTGGTGGATTTGAAATGCTGACATTTTGCTTAGCAGCCATTGCTCTTAACCACTGTGCCACCCGGGCTCCACATCAGGATTGGGAGAATAAAAATCAGCCTAAGATTGAGGTTCTGGTCTTTCTTCTGAGTTTCTACAAAATCTCCAAAAAGTATGGGAAACCTGTTGATTGTATTAACCTAGCAATGGCTGTGAAGGTCAATAATTCTTAACCTAGGGTTTATTATCAATGCAGATACAGAAAGTCTTAACTTTTCACACTTCAGTCTTGAGTTCTTTTTCTGTAGGCTAGCTTCCAAAGAGTCCTCTTTCACTTGATAATTGTAGGCAGCATAAGGCTAAGGAAAAGGTGAACGTATTTCCAGCCTTATCTGGCACCTGCCTACGTTCATGGCTTAAAGGCAATTCTCAAAGGAAGAGGTGGCAAGGTAAAACAACTAGTATTTGAGTACTTACGTATAATGTTGTTCCTAGGTGCCGTAAAGTTGGTCCCTACTCACAGCGATCCTACATACAACAGAATGAAACACTGCCCAGTCCTGCGCCATCCTCACGATCATTATACTTGAGCCCATTGGCGCAGCCACTGTGTCAATACATCTCGTTGGGGGTCTTCTTCTTTTTCCCTGACCTTCTATTTTACCAAGCATCATGTCCTTCTCCAAGGACTGGTTCCTTCAGAAAACGTGTCCAAAGTATGTGAGATGAAGTCTTGCCATCCTCGCTTCTGAGAACATTCTGGTTGCATTTGTTCCAAGACATTTATTTGTTCTTCTGGTATATTCAATATTCTTCACCAATACCATAATTCAAGGGCATCAATTCTTCTCCAGTCTTCCTTACTTATTGTCCAGCTTTTGCAGGCCTATCAGGCAACTGAAGATATCATGGCCTGGGTCGGGCTCACCTTTGTCCTCAAAGTGACACTTCTGCTTTTTAACACTTTAAAGAGGTCTTTTGGAGCAGATCTGCCCAATGCAATACATTGTCTGATTTACTGACTGTGGCTTCCATAGGCGTTGATTGTGGATCCAAGAAAAATGAAATTCTTGACAACTTCAATATTTTCTCCATTAATCATGATGCTGCTTATTGGTCCAGTTGTGAGGATTTTTGTCTTCTTTATGTGGAGGTACAATCTCTAATTGAGGTTGTAGTCTTTGATCTTCATCAGTAAGTGCTTCAAGTCCTCTTCACTTTCAGTAAGCAAGGTTGTGTCATCTGTATATCACAGGTGGTTAATGAGTCTTCCTCCAATCCTGATGCCCCATACTTCTTCATATAGCCCAGCTCCTCAGATTATTATTTGCTCAGCATACAGACTGAATAAGCATGGTGAAAGGATATAACCCTGACACACACCCTTCCTGATTTTAAACCATGTGGTATCCCCTTGTTCTGTTCGAACGACTGCCTCTTCGTCTATGTACAGGTTCCTCATGAGCACGAGCAAGTGTTCTGGAATTCCTATTTTTCACAATGTTATTTATAATTTGTTATGATCCACACAGTCAAATGCCTTTGCATAGTCAACAAAACACAGGTAAACATCTTTCTGGTATTCTCTGCTTTCAGCCAAGATCCATTTGACATCAGCAATGATATCCCTGGTTCCACCTCCTCTTCTGAATCTGGCTTGAACTTCTGTCAGTTCCCTGTTGATGTATTGCTGCAACTCCTTTTGAATAATCTTCAGCAAAATTTCACTTGTGTGTGATAATATTGTTCCATAATTTCTGCATTCTGTTGGACCATCTTTCTTTGGAATGGGCACAAATACGGATCTCTTCCAGTTGGTTGGCCAGGTAGGTATCTTCCAAATTTCTTGACATAAACCAGTGAGTACCTCTAGTGCTGCACCTGTTTGTTGAAACATCTCAACTGGTATTCTGTCAATTCCTGGAGCCTTGTTTTTCACCAATGCCTTCAGTGCAGCTTGGAATTTTTCCTTCAATACCATCAGTTCTTGATCATAAGCTACCTCCTTAAATGGTTGAACGTGAATCAATTTTTTTTGGTACAATGACCCTGTGTATTCCTTCCATCTTCTTTTGACACTTTCTGCGTTGTTCAGTATTTTCCCCGTAGAATTCTGGGAATTAAATATTTTTCTCAAGAGCTCACAGCTAGTAAATAACAGCTAGCATTCAGACAGAGGTCTATCTACTACATACCCTGGGGAAAACAGAATAAGAGCTGACAAAACTGATGAGAGAGTAAGAAAGGCAAGTAGATGCTCAAATACACCATGGAAATGGTCCTTTTGCCCTTCCTATCAGTGTTCTCTTGGGACATGGGTAGTACAGAATGAAGATGATGTACTGAGTTATTGCTGCTGCATGGATTCACTCCATAAACAAAATTCTACTTATGACAATAAATTCTCCCTCTTACAAGTTACATTTAAATATTATTTCAGCTTAAATTTTCAAAGAATGATCCCCTTCAAGTACAGCTATGATTCAAAACTTATGTCTGATGATATGGTCTACGTGTTTGAATATTAAAAAGTTAGTACCCCTATGAAGGAGATTCAAGACCTTACCATTTTTTTTTTAACTTGTTAGATCCCTTTTTTTAAAGAAGCACTGTTCTGGGGGATAGAAAGAAATAAACCCCTTCCTCCTGATAAGGTCTCAGTCTTGCCTTATGAGAGTATCCAATAATAAAAACCTCAAATCTGAGACGTATATATTTTTGAGGAACATATAAATTTTAGGCTTTGTAAATGGTTTAGGGAATACTGATTAAAAAAAAAAAAGTGTCATGAATTACTGATGGGTTAAAAGGACAATGGAGAAAGGTGAAATAGGAAAGCAGTGCCAAATATACAGAAAGAGTTGACAAGAAAAAGGAAATCAGCAGGCAACCAGGAAGGCAGTAGGTATAAGAAATTGCTATATGCCTGGGGTGAAGAAATCAAGGCTTACTGGAGGGAGGAAGAGACCTAGTCCAGTCTCTGCCATCCATCCATTTTCTAGATTACCCTCTGTTCCAGCCTCAACTCCTATCCCACATCTAGATACACCATACCCTCCAGTTTCACTTACTTGCCCAGTTCCCAAAGACATAATGTTCTTGAGCCTCAGTGCTTAGCTCCCTGCTTCTTTTGGCTTAGAATGTGGATCCAATTCTCAGCATTCTCCTTAAAGACCCAGTGCCATGTCAACCGCCTCTCTGACTGTGGCCCTTGAGCCACCCCTAGGCAAAGATACATGATCCCTCAGTGCGCCTGTACACTTGTACCTGCATCATAGAACTAATTAGAATCTGTTAAGTTTGCAAGTCAAATTCCACTGGCATGGTATTATTTATCTTTATATTCTCAGTGCTCAGCACATAATCAGTTCTCACATATGTGTTGAACCACAGAGTAAAATCAGAAGGGTTAATTAAAACTCTTTCAGGCTGAGCAATAAGAAAGCCTTATCAAAGGGTGTCTTACAGTCATTTGGGATTCAGCAGGCTGTGGAAAGGGCAACCTAGAGCCGGAGTTCAACAAAAAAGAAAAAACAAAAAGCAAACAACAAACAAAACCCCCACTCTCCCTAAGGAGCAAAGTTAAGATAGTTAGTCAAATTATAGGTAAAACCAACTAGAATTTAAAAGCCTATTTTGCATTAAACTGAATTCAATGACTTAGAGTACCAGAAACCCTGGTGGCCTAGTGGTTAAGTGCTAGGGCTGCTAACCAAAGGGTCGGCAGTTCAAATCCGCCAGGCGCTCCTTGGAAACTCTATGGGACTGTTGTACTCTGTCCTATAGGGTTGCTATGAGTTGGAAGTGACTCGATGGCACTGGGTTTGGTTTGGTTTGGTTTTGGGCTCAGTAGAGTACCTGTAAATTACATATGAGCATGTGGCTCATTGGATTCAGACTCATAGCGACCCTATATGACTAAAGAACTGCCCCATAGGGTTTCCAAGGCTGTAAATGTTTATGGAAGCAGACTGTCACATCTCTCTCCCGCACAGTGGCTGGTGGCTTCGAACCACCAACCTTTAGGTTAGCAATCAAGAAGTTTAACCACTGCACTATCAGCGCTCCTCTCATTACCTGTAGTCTGAGGAATTGCAGGGTAAGTAGATTTTCCAGGCACAATGGCTGACTAAGCATATAATGGTACATGCTAATGTCTATGGTGGCAGAGCAGAGCAATATGAGGCAAAGCTTTCACACCAAGGTAGAAAGAAGCCCTTTCCCTTCCCATTCCTTTGGGGTAAAAGCAGCAACAATGACTATCGGTAAACAAAAAGAGCTTCTATTTAGTGGTATCCTGAGTACTGTCAATACAGGAAAGCTTTTTTTGCTCTGCTTTCCCAGTTTTTGGTTGGGGTTTTTCTTGTCTCTCTGCCTTTATGATCTCTCCCCTCTCAATACTCTCCCCTCCTTGCTCACTTTCTACCTGAGCCCTTCATTTCCTTCTCTACTTCCACCATTATTAATTCTTAAATACCCCTTGGGTCACAGCCCTCCTTGTAAACATCCTTTGCCCCAGCATTGGTAATCCAGAACACCAGCCTTTAGTAAGTTCTTAACAACCCATCCTTAAGTTTGCCAAATTCATGGATGTGCAAACATCTTCCTTCACACAGTAATTTCCCAGTGGTATTCTTCTCTCTATGGGGGACAAGGTGAGAAAATATCAATGGTTCCCTGAGAAACCAGGTTTCACTATCCTTGAAACATAATATGCAGCACTGTAATCAGTGGAGATATCCCCGTGAAATACTACCCTGGCCCTGGCAAAGGTGCTGTGCTCGGAAAGCGTACAATCGAAATTCAAACTGGCCTGGGAAAGAGCGGAGGCAAGTAATTTAGTAATGAGAAAAAGATCACAATTTGAAACAAAACCCAGTCTCTCACTAGCAAAGTCAAACAATAAAACAAACCTTTCCTTTTCTAGTAGGTCCATTATTCTACTAATATATGCAGTTATGGGCCTGAAGCTGAGCAGAAACAAGCTGGAATAGACATATCCAAAAGGGTTCTTTGAGACTCACTTTTCATTTTTATTTCATTCACAGCATCTTCTGATTGAAGGGGAGAAGAGACAGGCCCTTTCTCAAGGACGTGTTCCCAGAAGGACTGGCCACTGTCTCTTTGTTATTTGGAGGCATAGGGATAGTACCTTAAATCCGATCAAAACCCACATTTAGCTTTCTTAATTTTACCTAGTTTTAAAAAAATGCTACAGTACTCAGAGGGAAATCAACTTCCTCAAACTATAACCCACTTAAAAAACTAAAAGCTAAACCAAAGATGATTTTTGTTTTCAAATGGGACATATGTGTCATCCTGGGGACTTCCTTTTTTGCCATTCCAACAGCCTCAATTACTTACCAGAATTGTGAAAAAGGGCTTCTGATGTTTAAGCTGGGGTAAAAAGGAATCACCGAGACTCTGGCTTTTCAGACACTCAGAAATTAGCAAAATAGAAAGTAACCCTGAACTTCAAAGCAAGGACAGATAGATAATTGTCATAATACATTAACAAGCATAAAGCATTTGAAGAGTTATGGTTGGCATGTATTGTGTCATTCAAATTTCTTACCGTCTCTGTAAGGCAGATGGAGCCAGCACTACCCTTCTCTTACAGACGTTAAGCAACTTGCACAAAGTCAGGCAGGTTAAATATGTGATTCCTGTTCTTTAAAATTCCTGGGACACTGGATTTCTTGAAAGAATAATCTACTCGTGCTGACTTTATTCCCTCATCTAGTACCCATTTTCTAATCTTGGCAAATTATAATTTGTTTTTTCAGCTATACAGCATTCTTGAAAAGATCACTAATGGTCTATAAGGTATCATGGAACTCTCAGTAGAGTCTCAAATATTCGCAAATGAATGAAATTTCCAGCAATTCCAAGGATTTGTTTCTGGTCCTCATTCTTCTCATTCTCAAGCCAGCTCCCCCTTGAAACACTCTCCTCCCTCATCTTCATGACATCACTTTCCTTCCTCTCTGTTCCTCCCATGTATCTCGAAGATTAAAATGCTGAACACCTACTCATCCTCAAGATGCTACTCAAACGACAATCCTGAAGTCTTCCACAAGCCTGCAGCAGTAGTCATTCTTTTTCTGAGATTTCACAGCACTTTAAACTACCAGGCACTTACCACCTTGTATTCTGACTGTTACTGCCTTTTTCTCTCTCTCTCTTATATAAAAAAGGTTCTCTGGGCACGGACACTGGCTTATTATTTTGTATCTCCTGGGTTTAGCAGAGTATCTGGCACTTACAGATTCAGCTAATAAATGCCTGAATGCACGGCCAGTAAGTGGCAGTATTAGGACCAGACCCCAGCTCTGCTTCTGCTCTTTGCACAGAAGATGGCTCAAAAGCAATTAGGGCTTAAGGTTACATTTTTCACTTTTTATGCTGTGAAAGTGTTCAGGCTGGATTCTCAGATTTAGCTCCTTTTTCTGAATCTGTCATTTAGCAGTGACCTGTCCAAGAGCCGTACTTTCTACATAGAACTGTCACCCTAGTAACAGTACCACACATGGTGTAGTAATGACTGCCATACCATTTGCTACTCCACATTTTTTATCATACAATTACAGAGAAAAGTGCTACATTCTCATCTTAGTCCATAGTATTTAAAGGAAATCTTTAAAACTAACCCTAAATGCATAATATCACTCTATAATAGGAACCTTAGAGCTGGTTCTAAAACTTAGCCACAACATACTTTCACTTGATATCTTCATAAAGGTTAAAGGAAAAGGTTCCAGAATGAAACTGAAATATATTAAGCTAGTCACAAGGAAACCTTGTCTATTCTGAACAAAGCCAGGAAATATTTGCCTATATGTGCCGAGGTCCAAAGGGATCATACCAGACATTCTCTCTCCTTTTCCTACAAATGACAAGAACTGAATTGCTCATCTGAAGACCACTTATTTGTGGGATACATTTTGTGAGTAATTTTATTGGACAAAGTCATACAGATACAATCTTGTGCTCATCAGACTTAGGTAACATTCTCCTGTGTTTGACCGTGATCAGTTGCTAATCAGATTCCTATGAGTGGTCATCTTTTCACTACAGAGGAACTGTGTTTAAAATAAAAAAATATGAAATTCATTCATGTATTGTTTAAATGCTTTCCGGAAAGTGTATTAATTCTTCCTTAAACTGAGTAAAACTATCCCCTACATCTAAGAGCTAAGGAAAACAAGAATATGGACATGACCACAATGGAAAAGAATAATTTTCAAGTGAAAAATAAATCTCACTGTGACTTAAATACCAAGGAAAAATTTCTAACTCATCATCAATAATACAGCAACAAAAATAAATTCCCCAGAGAGGCCTCATGGTAGACTGGAGAGAATGTGAATTTTGTAGAAAGACAAACCAGGCTTTAGATTAAGGGTCTACCTTTATCTGAGTAACAACTTTGTTGATCCTCAATTCCCTCATCTATATTGTTGTTGTCGCTAGTTGCCTTCTAGTCGGTTCTGACTCATAGTGACCCTATGTATAATAGCAGGAAACATGACCAGTCCTGCACTGTCCTCACAATCGTTGTTATGCTTGAGCCCACTGTTGCAGCCACTATGTCAATCCATCTCATTGAGGGTCTGCTTCTTTTTCACTGACCCTCTATTTTAGCAAGCATGATGTCCCTCATTTATAAAATGGGGATACTAATATACAGGTTGTTATGATACAGCAATACTGTATTAAAGTGCTTTGAAAAATTGAAAAGCACTATAGGAATATCAGAGCCCTGGTGGCATAGTAGTTAAGAGCTTGGCTGCTAACCAAAAGGTGAGCAGTTCGAACACAGCAGAAATGCCATGGACACCCTATAAGGCAGTTTTGCTCTGTCCTTTAGGTCACTATTAGTTGGAATCGACTTGACAGCAATGAGGTTGATTTTTTTTCTTTATAAGAAAATCAGATATTACTGTTGTTGCTAGGTGCCATTAAGATGGTTCCGACTTATAGCAACTCTATGTACAAAAGAATGAAACACTGTGCCATTCTCACAAACTTTGCTATGTTTGAACCCATCATTGCAGCCACTGTGTTAATCCATTTTGTTGAGGGTCTTCCTCTTTTTTGCGGACCCTCTACTTTACCAAGCATGATGTTCTTCTTAGGGACTGGTCCCTCCTGATAACTTGTCCAAAGTACATGAGATGAAGTCTCACCATCCTTGCTTCTAAGGAGCATTCTGGCTGTACTTCTTCCAAGACAGATTTTATTGTTGTTGTTGTTAGGTGCCATTGAGTTGGTTCTGACTCACAGCGACGCTATGCACAACAAAACAAAGCACTGCCCAGTCCTGTGCCATCCTCACAATCGTTGTCGTGCTTACTTAGGCCCACTGTTGCAGCCACTGTGTCAATCCATCTCCTTGAGGGTCTTCCTCTTTTTTGCTGACCCTCTACTTTACGGGTAGTGGTAGTGGTGTCTCCTTTACCAAGCATGATGTCCTTCTCCTGGGGCTGATCCCTCCCGACAATGTGTCCAAAGTACGTGAGACATAGTCTTGCCATCCTTGCTTCTAAGGAGCATTCTGGTTGTACTTCTTCCACAACAGATTTGTTCGTTCTTTTGGCAGTCCATGGTATATTCCATATTCTTTGCCAACATCATACTTCAAAGGCGTCAATTCTTCTTCGGTCTTTATTTATCATCCAGCTTTTACATGCATAGGAGATGACTGAAAACACCATGGCTTCGGTCAGGTGCACCTTAGTCTTCAAGGTGACATCTTTGCTTTTCAACATGTTAAAGAGGTCTTTTGCAACAGATCTGTCCAATGCAACACATCTTTTGATTTCTTGACTGCTGCTTCCACAGGTGTTGATTGTGGATCCAAGTAAAATGTAATCTTTGACAACTTCGGTCTTTTCCCCGTTTGTCATGATGTTGCTTATTGGTCCAGTTGTGAGGGTTTTTTTCTTTATATTGAGGTATAATCCATACTGAAGGTTGTCATCTTTGATCTTCATCAGTAAATGCTTCAAGTCCTTTTCACTTTCAGCAAGCAAGGTTGTGTCATCTGCATAATTCAGGTTGTTAATAAGTCTTCCTCCAATCCTAATGCCCTGTTCTTCTTCAGATTTTATTAGTCCATCCATTTTCTTGTGGCTATATTTACAGTGTTATTTCTATTAGAGCTATTTATGTTTAGTTCTCCAGACTTTACCTAAATTCAGAGGCAATAACTGCTCACCTAGATTATGAATTAATATTGCCAAAATGCACTAAACAAATACTTCATCCATATTGAGTACTTAAGAAAGAGTTGTCTGAAAAGCTAAAAGTTATTTGAAATCATATGCTTTTATTACATTAAATCACAAAAAAAATGTTTTGCCTATTTTAGGCACGGAACATATCTCAATAGACATAATGGCTGAAAACAGTCCTTGTTAACCAAGAAAGGTTATTACCACCCCAAAGAATTGTAGTGTTGGAAAAGGATTTGGGTTCTTTTGGAGTTCATCTACTCTAATACCTTATCTGGTTTCATACATAATTTTCCTCTCCAACACACCTGACTGACAGGTGTCCATCTGCTGCCTAAACACTTTCCGGAAAGTATCTTTTTTTGGGGGGGGGGGCGTGCGAGAACTCTGTTAGAAACCAGGCTAAACACTGTCCCTTAGGACTTCTACCCTTGAGTCTTGTACTTCCTCTGAGAGCCACGCAGAACACATTTAATGCCTCCTCTTTAGAACAGCTTTTTAAACTTTGGAAGAGAACATTCATTCGTATCCCTTACCCAACTCTTTTTATCCTTAAGTTAAACTTTCATTAGTTCTCCAATTGTTGTATGTATGGCACATTTCCAGTGCCTTTCCTCTCCTCCAACTTGTCCCTGCCCCTCTTCACTGGAAACTAAACAAGTTCCCTGTATGTGCTCCTCAAAACAACAAACAACCCAGTGGTGTCGAGTCGATGGTGGTATTAATACTTTCTTTGCCAAAAACAATGTATTTCTTTTAGTCCAATCCACTGAGATCTTTTACAGTACTGGACTGTAAGAAAATATATTTGTTTTTCTTCCCAACTTCAAAATTACCAGTAGGTCAAAAGCAAAAAAGAATGCTGTTCTTAATATCTTGACAATTTGATTTTAAGCATTCAAGAATTGATTGGAACAGCTGGACCTCTGGACAAGATGACCTTTAAAATTCTTTCCTATGATGCTAAATCTCAGGAATAGGGACAAACATTCCGAAGGTAAGTCTTCTCATACCATAGGAGTGCTGACAAGTGAGGCCTGAGAGGCAAAAGAGGTCAAGCCTAACCAGAACCTGGAGCTGCCTGCCCTAGCACCACTGCTGGTACTTAATCAAATACAGTAATGACACAACCTGAATTTTCCATGGGAGTCTTACCATGTTCTGTCCCATTTCTCCAAAAGTTACTATAATGTTTCTCCTTAAACTATACTATATACTCCTGGAAAGAAACTCTGAAGTCTGAAGAAGACTATATCTAGTTATATTTCAAATTCCCCTCAAAAATGCAAAAGTAGGACTACCTGTTTAAAAATCCGAAGTAACAACAACAAAAAATCCTAAGTAACAACCCAGTAGGACATTGTACTCATTTAATCCATTCACGATAGCAATAATAACTTCTCAGAGCCCATTTGTGAGGATGCTAGAAAGACGAGCTACCAATCACAATCTCCATGAAATCCATGACTAGGCAATCTGTGATCAAACAGTGTTGAGTGGCTATATGGAAGCTGCTTGTTTTGGTTCCTTTTCCGGAATTTGGGTTGATAAGCAAAAACTGGAGACCCTGGTGGCATAGTGGTTAAGTGCTACGGCTGCTAACCAAGAGGTCGGTAGTTCAAATCCTCCAGGCGCTCCTTGGAAACTCTATTGGGCAGTTCTACTCTGTCACATAGGGTCGCTACGAGTTGGAATCAACTCGACGGCAGTGGGTTTGGTTTTTTTGGTTTAAGCAAAAACTGTATTTTAGGAAATCAAAAACTTCACTTTAACACTTGGCCAAGGCAATTTTATTGGGCAACTGTGACATTCAAGAAAAGTTCAACAGTCTTCTATTCCTAATAAGGAAACCTACGTGAACAGAAGATGTAAAGTCAACTATTTTTGACTGGAAGTTAAGTCAAAGATCAAGGTGCTATGAAAAAGAGAATATGGGGGATCCGGGACCAAACTATGGCGAGAGGATGTAAGACCACAAATGACAGTGCTTTCAGAAAACTTCTGAGCCAAACTAGTTCTTTTTGCTAACCTACCATAAACTGGAGTGTGATTACTTACTAGACAACAAAATAAATACTACGTATATATCAGTGCTTATTAATGGAATCATTTCTTCAAAGAGGCAAAGCAGAAATATTATAATTTCTTGGTAGGAGAATAGTGTGAAGGTACCAGTTATACCTCAGAGAGATAAACGGCTTTGCAGTAATATTAATCCCATTGTTATTATTCAAAATATTATTCATAAAATGAATACTAAAAGCAGCTAACATTACTTACTATGTGCCAGGCACTGTATTCAGTTTTTTATATGCAATCTCGCTTAATTCTCATAACAACCCTCTGAGGTTGTCTTTCATTTTACAGATATGGAAACTCAAGCTCAAAGAGACTGGGTGCTCTGCACAGGATCACAATGGTGGAGGCAGGTAGTCTGAACCCACCACCCATGCTCGTAACTACTATGCTGTACTGTAGTTTTATGTCAACTTTTGATAGACACTAGTTACTCTTCATAAAGGCTAAACACACACACACACACACACAGAGTGAGAGTGACCCTTTCTCCCAAAAGTTGCACTGTATATTATTAATCTTTTAAATTTTTGTCAATTAATTGGGAGAAAAGGAATAACTTGTTTTAGTAAGGTTGAGCATCCCTTTATTTATTGGTCATCTGTATTTTTCTTCTGTGAACTGTTTGTATCTTTTGTCCGTTTTGAGTTCATTATCTTATTGATTTGCAGGAAGTGATTTATGTTTTGGATATTATATAAATATCTGGAATATAGATAAAGACATGGGGGAAAATTAGCTAACTATTAAAAAAAGTTAGATCACTACTTCATATTATACAAATAAAACAAATTCCAGATGAATTAAAGAAAATGAAACCATAAAAGCATAATTCTTTCTTAAGCCTATCTGTCAGTTTCTTGATACTAATTTGTAAAAGTTATATATTTATGTTGAGGAAAAAGTAATTTGAATAGTAAATAGGCAACACAGTGCAGTATAAGAGGACTGTGACAAATGCGTCACTCTATCCCTGAAAATTATGAACATGTCAAATGTATTAAGTAAAAAAAGCAAGTTATAAAATAATATTTATGATCCCATATTTATAAAAGCAAATATATTATATATTAGCTATATTAAGACATTAAAATGTTAACAATGGTTATTACTGGGTGGCTGGAATTTGTATTAGAAATATTAAATACTGTTTTTAAAAATGCATTGCATTTGAAGATATCCCTCCCAAAATGACATAAAAATGGTTAAACTTCTAGAAGGAGGGGACAGTGACCAAATGACTTTTGTATCCTTCAAGTACACAGTGTCCTGTACATAATCATCACCCAACAGATAACTGCTGAATGTAATGATATGAAGAAAGGAGGATACAAACATCAATCTCTATATCAGCTACTTAAGATAATCAAATCCAAAACCTTTGCAGGAAAATCACATTTCATTTATAACTTTAATTTACAATTTAGGAAATGTTATGCTTTTAACAAACAAGAAAGAAATATAAGACTTTTAACGTGTACAAGCTGGGGTGGGGTGAAGGCGATATAAGAAAGAAATCTTAAAAATGATGTATTTTTGAAATAACTTAGGCAAGTATAAAAGCTTATACTGAATTCTCTCAGACACAAAGACAATATCTGATTAAGACACTGTTATTCATACTTTTTGAGTATCTACTATGGGCATATAGGCAAGGCTCTGTGTGAATAATAGAGACATAAACGCTTACAAAGACCTTACAATATGACTTTAAACACACACTTTGCTCATACTGTTAACTATACTAAAACATATAATAAAACTGTAATAATTAAGCCAATGTGTACGGGCACAGGAAGAGACAAATGGATCAATGAAACAAAAATAATCCAAAAATAAAACCATGCCTACGGCTGCTAACCAAAAGGTCAGCAGTTCAAATCCACCAGGTGTTCCTTGGAAACTCTATGAGGCAGTTCTGCTCTGTCCTATAGGGTTCTTATGAATCAGAATCGACTGGATGGCAAGGGGTTTGGTTTGGTTTTTGGTTTTATGGAAATTTAGTATATGATAAAGATGGCATTTCAAAGCTGTGGGCAGACAATGGACTAATTACTTAGCAAACAGTATTGGACAATTGGCTATCTAAACAGCAGAAAAAGTTAGATTTTTACCATGTACCACACATACAAAGACATTGCAAACAGATTAAAGAGCTAATTAAAAAGAGAAGAAAACATAAGAGCATATTTCATTAATACTGGGATAAGGAAGGTTGTCTTAAACAAGACACAAAAATGCAGAAGCCATATGGAAAATATTGATAAATCTGACAACAACTTAAAAATTTTGTTCAACAATAACAAAAAAGAGACAAACAATACATTGAGAGAAGATATTTGCACCACCACCTAACAGGCAAAGGATTAATACTAAAACGTATAAAGAACACCTATGAAGCGATAAGAAAAATAAACAATTCAATAGTAAAATGGGCAAAAACAATACCAATAAGCAGTCAACAGAAGAAAAAGAAATGATCAAACAGATTTGCAACTTTTATAGTAATAATAACAACAATGGCACATATTGCCTACTACGCACCAAGTACTTTTCTAAAAGGTTTAGACACCAACTCATTTCATGTTCACAGCAACCCTATGAGGTGGGTACTATTATTTATCCTCATTTTCAGTCGACGAAATTGAGGCAGAGGTTATAAAAGTTGCTCAGGGACACATAACCAGGGGTGCAGGCCTGAGATTCCAACGCAGTGTATCTCTAGAGTAGTTCGGGCTCTTAAACCTTACTTAAATTACTTTCCCAGGGATCTAGAAATCCAGTGAAATATACTCTAAAACAAGGTATCATTTATTGTCCGAATTGGGGGAAAATAAAGACCGACAGAGTGGATATGGGAAAATGAGAACCACCAACACTGTTGCTGGGAGAATACAATGGAGCTTTTCTACTGTAGTAATAAAACTTACTAAAACATTAATTTTATTCTTTCTTGAAGGTACTACCAAATCCTAAAACCCCTTCTTTCTTTTTCTCTCTTAATCCTCAGATGCCAATAAAAGCTACCAAAGGATAAGTAAAGCATCACTCCCATGCTAACATTTTTATGTGGCTGTTTCCTTTGAGCTTCAGGATTTTGTCAGCACAGGTCAAACTTTCCCTGAAAGCCTTTTTCTAGATGCACTGATGTCATCACTGAATTGGTTAATCCACTTTTTCTTTTAGTGGCTGACACAGGTTCTGCTTTCTACTATTTTCCCATATTTGTCTCTCAGTCTCTTTCTCAACAGGTTCAAGGGCCAACACTGAAGGTGACAAGCTCAAACTTTCCCTTTCCACATTGTTCAGAAGTCATTAAAAAGACCCTTTCTTGTTTTCAGCATTAAGCTAATTCCAATCAGACAAAAGTATTGTTTCTGAGATCTGTCAACTTTCCATACCCTCTGGCTTACTGTCTACAACATACATGTTAAAGAACAATATAAATTACTTAAGGGAAAAACAAAACTCACGTCCGGGCTTTTCTAACACTACAGTCATCCTTATCTACTTACAGGCTTCGTTAACAAGAGAAAGGTACATGGAGCATATAAGAAAAGGCTGTCACTAAACATCACTATGGAAAAGTAATAAAAATTTATCATGAACAGCAGCACGCAAAAGTGATACAGCATTCAATTAAAAAAAAAAAGCATACTGGGTCCACTTCCATTTAAAAAATGTCATTTGTACATCCAAGACTTCCTGTACCTTTTTCTCATTTTGTGTCCTAAAAATTACTACCAACTTGTCTTCTGATGATGATCAAACAATTCAAATTTGCAGGGGTGAAATGGGCATTGAGAAAATACACCAGGCAGCTCAGAGAACAGTGCTCCATTAAACCTCCCAGGTGGGGGGAGCCCTGAAGTGATGACTACATTTTTCAATGAGAGAGAAATTTTACACTATTTCACATTGTATGGATTAGATGTAAGGACACTTTAAGGTCAGCAGGAAAACGTAAAATTGCCACATACAAGAATGCATTTTTTTCATCCGCATCATATAGTTACAGATTAATACTCCATGAAAACACAAAGCTTCTTTACTGCACGAAAGAGAGAAGGTGACGAAAGGGGTGTCACAACTGGCCTGTGGCAATGATTTCTATACCCTACTATAGCCTACGGTATCCCCAAAGTCATCAAATCATTGCTGGACAGCTCCACCATGCCTACGCATTTCGGAAACACAGGAGCAAGCCAAGATACCTTTGCTAGGAGTCCCAGGGCAAACCCCAAAGCACATCCAGTTATCTCACACACAGTTTAGGGTCCTCATTTTTTCTGGAAAGAAAACGGAAGAGTTGAGGGGAGAAGCAGTGGCCATCCAGCGCCTCAAAAGGCCAAGACAGAGTTAGATGAGGTCGATGTAGGACTTCTCCTGCCCCACCTTCCTCTCCTCCGGCCCTGGGAGAAGCCACAAGTGAGGAAGAGAAGTTGTGGAAACAAGGCGGGGGCGGGGAAGGGCAGGGGGCTCGGAGAGTGGAACACAAGCCTTCGCATTTGTCCCACACCAGGGCACTCGCTCCAAGTCACTTTCCGCGTCCCCCCGTGGGCTTCCCGCCAACGAGACTCCTGGGCTTCGAAGGGGCCCACCGCGTCCCCACCCGCTGCGGGCCGCGGCCCCTGTCCGACCTCGGGGTCCCGGCTGGAGCTCAGAACCCAGCGGGCCTTCCCGAAACCCGTTTCCGACGCCCGGAGCCTCCCCCGGCCCAATTCCCGGGGCTCCCGCGCCTCCACCCCCGGGCTCCCGTCAACGTCCCCTTCTTCCCTCAGGACGCCCCTCGGCCCGCCTCCAGCGCCGGTCCCCGCCGGGGTCCGGGACGCCGGTCCTGTGCTCGCCCCTCCCGCGCCCTTCTCCTCAGGTGCCCACCCGGCGCGGCCCCCGCGCGGCTGGTCTCCTCAGGGGGCGGCCGCCTCCCGGTCCTCCCGGCCCCGCCCCGCCCCGCTCCCGGGCGGATACAGTTTGAAGCCCCTCAGGATCTCCCTGGCCCGCTCGTCCTCGGTTGACATGATGCGGCGGCCGCCGCCCGCGGCTCTCACACGCTGGCCCGGCGGAGCCTCGGAGATGATGCCGAGGAGCCGAGGACGGAGCCGCAGCCCGGCCTGGAGACCTCGGGCGAGCAGCGGCAGCGGCCAGATCCGGACCGGCCTCTCTCTCCCCTCAGCTCCCGCTCCTTATCCCTTCTTCTTCCCCGTAGCCTCCGACCGCCCGCCCCTCCGCCAATGGAAAGCCCGCCTCGGCGATTGGCATCCTGATCAACCAATAATAACATCCAGCGGCTTCGCAGGGGGATGGGGAGCGCCAGTGGGAAGAGCCCTCCCGGGGACGTCCCTTAGGACAAATATTTCACTTGGAGTTGTTGCCTGGAGTTTGTCCCAGGGGAATGTTGGCTTCAGAGACTCCAGGGGCCTGCTCTTGCCGCTGGGTACAGCAGGGCTTTGAGATGAAGGCAGGTTGCACTAAGCGATGCGGCTGAGACTACATTTCCCAGCAGTCCAGGGGTACTCCCGGGAACCACAGATCCCGGCACGCAACAAAGAGGCCCAGGGACTACAAATCCCAGCATTCCCTGCACCCCGTTCGTCTGTATGCCCCTCTTAGGGTTTGCAAATTCATAAATTCGCCGTCAGGACTCTCTGGTTTTGGAATCGGAGACTGTAGACCAGGCAGGAAGACCCTCTTCCCCTTGAAATGAAAATGACAGCCCACAAAGAACTAACTTCTCTTTACGTGAAACTCAGCATTCTCCTGCAAATCACGGTAAGGCTGCAAACAACAAACAAAAACACTGATTTAACCATGAGACTAACGAAATGACTCCTTCAAATTGTGCTTGTATGTTGGTCTGGGGTGCCTTTTACGTGGTTTGCAGGGGATTCTGGTGTGTTCGTGCACTGGCCTGGGAAATATATGGATTGTAAACTCAGAATATCGATACAGTTAGTGACTTTAGAGAATTTGCTAATCTAACCCCTGTTGTTTTACATGTGAGGAAACTGAGGCCCAGAGAGGTGAAGACAATGGCCAGAGGTCATAGCAAGCTGGGACAGAGTTAGATTGGCCCTGAGTCCAGGGCCGCGTTAAGGCATATGAGGGCCCTGAATGCTGACAATCTGTGGTGCACCTTCCTCTGTTTACTCACACATTCTATCGGGATATGTGATTTATATCTATATATGATAGAGCCCTGGAGGCACAGTGATTAAAGCGCTGGGCTGTTAATCAAAAGTTTGGTGATTTGAACTCACCAGCCGCTCCTCAGGAGAAAGATGTGATACTCTGCAGATCTACTTTGTCCTGCAGAGTCGCTATAAGTCAGAATCCATTTGAGGGCAATGGGTATATATATATGTCCAAGCTGCACTGAAAGCATTGGCGAAAAACAAGACTCCCGGAATTGATGGAATACGAATTGAGATGTTTCAAGACACGGACGCAGCGCTGGAAGTGCTAATTCGTCTATGCCAAGAAATTTGTTTGACAGCTATTGGGCCAACCAACTGGAGGAGATCCATATTTGTACCCATTCCAAAGAAAGGTAATCAAACAGAATGTGGAAATTATCAAACAATATCATTAATATCACACTAAAGTAAAATTTTGCTGAAGATCATTCAAAAGCGGTTGCAGCAATACATGGACAGGGAACTGTCGGAAATTCAAGCCGGATTCAGAAGAGGGTGTAAAACAAGGGATATCATTGCTGATGTCAGGTGTATCTTGGCTGAAAGCAGAGAATACCAGAAAGATGTTTACCTGTGTTTTATTGACTATGCAAAGGCATTTGACTGTGTGGATCATAACAAATTATGGATAATATTGTGAAGAATGAGAATTCCAGAAAACTTAATTGTGCTCGTGAGCAACCTGTACTTAGACCAAGAGGCAGTTGTTTGAACCAAACAAGGAGATACTGCATGGTTTAAAGCCAGAAAAAGTGTGCATCAGGGTTATATCCTTTCACCATGCTTATTCAATCTGTATGCTGAGCAAATAATCCAAGAAGCTGAACTATATGAAGGAGAGCAGGGAATCAGGATTGGAGGAAGATTCTTTAACAACCTGAGATATGCAGATGACACAACCTTGCTTGCTAAAAGTGAAGAAGACTTGAAGCACTTACTGATGAAGATCAAAGATTACAGCCTTCAGTATGGACTACACCTCAAAGAAAGCAAAAATCCTCACAGCTGGACCAATAAGCAACATCACAATAAACAGGGAAAAGATTGAAGTTGTCAAGGATTTCATTTTACTTGGATCCACAGTCAACACCCATGGAAGCAGCAGTCAGGAAATCAAAAGACGCTTTACATTGGGCAGATCTGCAAAAGATCTCTTCAAAGTGTTAAAAAGCAAAGATGTCACTTTAAGGACTAAGGTGCACCTGAACCACACCATGGTGTTTTCAATCATCTCATATGCATGTGAAATCTGGTCAGTGAATAAGGAAGACCAAAGAAGAATTGATGCCTTTGAATTATGGTGTTAGTAAAGAAATATTGAATATACCATGTACTGCCAGAAGGACAAATTTGTCTTGGAAGTAGTATAGTCATGATGCTCACTAGAAGCAAGGATGGCGAGACTTTGTCTCACATACTTTGGGAGTATTATCAGGAGGGACCAGTCACTGGAGAAGGACATCATGCTTGGTAGAATAGCACGTCAGTGAAAAAGAGGAAGACCTTCAACGAGATGGATTGACACAGTGGCTGCAACATTGGGCTCAAGCATAAAGATTGTGAGGATGGTGCAGGACTGGGGAGTGTTTTGTTCTGTTGTACATAGGGTTGCTGTCTTGGTTATCGAGTACTGGTTGTAACAGAAACACCACAAGTGGATGGCTTTAACAAAGAGAAATTTATTTTCTCACAGTCTAGTAAAAAAAAAAAAAATTTTTTTTTTTTTTTAGTAGGCTACCTGTCCAAATTCAGGGCATCGGTTCCAGGGGAAGCCTCTCTCCCTGTCGGCTCTGGAGGAAGGCCCTTCTCATCAATCTTCCCCTGGACTAGGAGCTTCTCCATGCAGGAACCCTGGGTCCAAAGGCCACATTCTGATCCTGGTGCTGCTTTCTTGGTGGTATGAGGTCCCCCATTCTCTGCTCAATTCCCTTTCCGTTTATCTCTTGAGAGATACAATGTGGTGCAGATCACACCCCAGGGGAACTCCCTTTACATGGATCAGGAATGTGACCTGGGTAAGGGTATTACACCCTATCCTAATCCTTTTTAACGTAATCTAATCATGCTTCATTAACCCCAGGCAGAGATTAGGATTTACAACGTATAGGAAAATTATATCAATCACAAAATGGAGGACAACCACACAATACTGGGAATCATGGCATAACCAAGTTAATATACATTTTTTGGGGACACAATTCAATCCATGACAGTTGCTGTGAGTTGAAACCGACTAGACGGCACTTAAAAATAACAATATCTGTGTGTGTGTCTTAGCTATCCATGATGTAATTTCTTTTTAAATGCGACTATAATATGGAGTGCAGAAGTGGCGTATGCCATTTTAATGGAATGAGATGAGCTGGATTATAAAATATTGAGTGGTTGTGGGGAACTAAGATTTATACTATATACCACATTTTCTACAAAAAGAATATGCCACGTACTTTACAACAAAGAAAATAAGTCAGTGAGCTTAGTTGTTTCAACAATCAATGTAAAATTCTGTTGATCTCCCACAATGAAAAATTGACTTATTAATTTTGCTTTAAATGCCTCATACTTCAATTCTGATGCTTGTTTTGTTATAAATGGTATAATTATAAATGAACAAATGAAAAGATGTCATAAAAGAAAATTTAACGATCAGAAAACATATTACAACAAATTATTTTATTTTTAGATAGATATTTCACCTCTAAAATGTTATAATTAGAAACATTTCTATTCTTTGCTCTTACAGATTCTTCAATGATTTCATCACAATTAAGCTGCTGAACAATATCTACTTCCATACATAATAAGAATAATGAATCGTGCCTTTCTTGAACCATTGTTGTATGCTGAGGGGTTTTGAGTCTCTTTAAGGATGAAAATGAGCATTCTGTTGTACAGTTTGGGATCATTAAAGTTAGGAATATGTGTAAAGAATTTTCAACATTGGCAAATATGCATTGTATTTTATCTTCTATTATGGAATCATACATGCCTACGTGAGTAAAATTTGTCTTTCCCGAATCTGTAAACTTAGTTCTCATGTAAGAATGAGATTGTCATGCTTCTCTGTAAAGGTTTGTATTTTAGTCATTGGGATAAGCCTGCATTAATTTCTTGGATGCCTCCATGCATTCTTCCTCAGGTATATCCATGTTGTTTAAGAAGAAAAATCTATTTGAAAGAACTTCCTATACTTTCACCCTTCTTTTCTTGCAAGATTCAAGTTTGTCAATGATGGTGTAGTGTGTGGTCACATGAAATTGATCTCTGGCACTCAACAATATTTTGGAACACTTCCATCATTTATTTGTTTCTTGCTAATGCTTCTGCAACAGTGAACTGCTTGATAATCAATATTCAGTAGGATTTGTTTTGTTGTGTTGTCAAAATTTTCTCTTAAATTACGTAAATTCCCTGTTAATGACTGGTAGAGAGCTGTGCGTGTCTTTAAATTTACTTCTAAATCTTGGAGAGCTTGACTTGTCCAATGAAAATGATGCAATATATTAGTCCACATAACCAACATAAATACATACTCTAGCATTTGCATTTTATTGGCGATGTTTTCAGTTTCTCTTTTGGTACCTCCTTTTTGTGTCTGGTCTTCAGCAATATTTTCTAAGACATCTAGAATCTGAGTGTATGATTCCTAGGTCAATGAATCCAGGCTATGGGAGAAACAGCAGCATATATGGGATGCTAGTTTAGAGCATGTACAGCTTCCTGGAGAACATTGCCCCAACCCTGCAAGGTATTGCCACCTAGCTGGCACCGTAATTGTGTGTTTAGAAGGCCATTCAACCATTCTATCAAACCAGCTGCTTCAGGATGATGGGGGAACATTATAAGACCAGTGAATTCCATGAGCATGGGCCCACTGCCACACTTCATTAGCTGTGAAGTGAGTCCTTTGATCCAAGGCGATGTTTTGTGGGGTACCATGATAGTGGATAAGTTTTCTGTAAGTCACTGGTGGTAGTTTTGGCAGAAGCTTTACATGCAGGGAAGGCAAATTCATATCCAGAGTAAGTGTCTATTCCAATAAGAACGAAGCGCTGCCCTTTCCATGATGGAAGCGGCCCAATGTAATCAACCTGCCCCCAGATCACCAGGAGGAATGATGCCGCACCGAAGACTCAGTGTTGGTCTCTGCTACTGGCAAATTGGGTACTGTGGTGTGATGGATCTCTTTTGTGTGGCCTTTTTCGCCATGGTCTGGTAACTCCCACCTAAGTGATTGGGTGGGATTGTGGAAGTAGGGTAATTGTGGCCCACCAAGGGGATCGGTCAGTTTTGCCATCCCACTGGGCTTGAAATGAGCCATCCCAGAAGCAGGAAGGAGAGGATCCCACCACCACCAGTAAAGAACAGTCAAGAGCGGAGTATGTCCTTTGAACCTGGAATTCCTGCACTGAGAAGTTCCTGGAACTAGGAGACTGACTTCGAGAAGTCACTAACACTGAAGTCAGCAAGAAGTGGTGGCAGAGAAGTGGCAACAGGAGAGATTGGCAGGAGACAGTGTGGTGGGCTTCCCAGCCTACAGAGCAAGAAAGCTGGCTTGCTGGTGGAGTGGAGTGCTTCTAGGCACTTACCAGCAGAGCTAAAAGAGCTTTGTAACACTTGCCTGAGCAGGGCAGAGGCCGAGGGCCAGGCAGAGGCCTGCCTGAGAGCACAGCTAGGAAGAGGCTGCCCTGACCAAAGAACCGTATCCTGAGCATTCCTGAACCTGAACTGTAACCTGTTACTTCCCTAATAAACCCCATAATCGAGAGTATTGTCTGTGAGTTCTGTGTGGCCGTTGCAGTGAATTATCAAACCCAGTAGAGAAGTAGAGACTGCTGTGGGAGGGACAACTGGTGTCAGAATTGGTAAAGATGGTGGAGAGAAGGGTCATGTCTGACCTCTGCCTCATGGGAATCAGTCTTGGGCTGTTGATCTTTATTTTTCTTCTTCCTTGTGAAGTTAGAGGAGGTCAGACACTGCCCCTGTACCATTTGTACAGGCACTCAGTAGTGGCTGTATCCAAGTCAACCTAGGTGAGTGGAAGTCCATGTTGCTGAGCCCATGCATAACCTCCATCCCTGCTACCATGGCCACTTTGTTCATGAGTCCATTGGGCAATGACGGGAGTGTCTGGGGAAAGAAGATAACTGGTTTCCATGGAATGCGTCATTCTATCCACTTGATAAAATCCTCCTCTGCTGAGTTCACCCTTTGATGAGCATTCACATGAGACACAAATATCTTGACTTCTTTGGCCCACTTAGAGAGGTCTAGCCACATACCTCTGCCCTATACCTCCTTGTAAAAACAGCTTGGGGGCACTGTCTGACCTCCTCTTACTTCACAAGGGGAAAGGAGAATCAAGATTAACAGCCCAAGGCTGATTCCCATGAGGTGGAGGTCAGACATGCCTCCTCTCTCTGCCATCTTTATTAATTCTGACACCAGCCATCCCTCCCATGGCACTCTTTACTGGGTGGCACTCTTTACTGGGTGGCACTCTCTACTGGGTTTGATAATTTATTGCGATAGCCACAAAGCACTCACAGACCATACTCACAATTATGGAGTTTATTAGGGAAGCAACAGTTACAATTCAGGCTCAAGAATACTCAGGATACAGTTTTTCCATCAGGATAGCCTCTCTGCAGCTGTGTTCACAGGCATGCCTCTCCTTGGCCCTCAGTCTCTGCTTAAAGGCACTTGGCTTTCTCTCACCATGGGCCAGGAAGCCTACCACGCCATCTTCTGCTACCAGGTCTCTGCTGCTGGGTCTCTCCTGCTGGTCTCTCCTCCCTTAGTGGTGGGTTCCTCCTCTCTGCTCTGGAATTGGCTCTCTTTTAAGGCAAAACTGGATAATTCCCTTGGTAGGACACAACTACCCTATCACACAATCATCTGGTGGGAGTTACAAGACCATGTTTAGAAAGGCCACATAAAAGTAATCAATGAGTAATCAATTGCACTTCATTCCTTGTCACCAATTTTCCAATCACGTTCCTTCCAAGTCCCTGACCATCCAGCCAAACCACTGACCACAGCCCATGAATCAGTATACAGTTGCACACCTGGCCATTTCTCCTTTCAAGCAAAGTGAACAACCAGCTGCACTGCTTGAAGTTCTGCCCACTGGGGAATCTCCCTTCACTACTGTCCTTCAGGGAAGTCCCAGAAAGGAGCTGTAGTGCTGCCACTGTCCACTTTTGAGTGGTGCCTGCATATTGTGCAGAACCATCTGTAAACCAGGCACAAATTTTCTCTCCCTCAGTCAACTGACAGTAAGGAACTCTCCATGAGACCATAGGTGCAGACTGGGAGAGGGCAGATAATGTGACAGCAGTGAAGACCATAGTCATTTGGGCCACTTCCTCATACACCTTACTTGTGCCTTCAGGTCATGCTTTTACACTGCCTGGTCCTGATTTCGTATATACCACTTCCATTTAATGATGGAGTGCTGCTGTGCATGTCTGACATATGACTCTGTGGGTCAGACAATACTCACTTCATGATGGACAGCTCAGGCTGCATGTGACTTAGTGTCCCATGGTTAAGCGTTCAGTCTCTGCTAAGGCCCTGTAACAAGCCAAAAGCTGTTTCTCAAAAGAAGAGTAGTTATCTGCAGAGGATGGCAGGGCTTTCCTCTAAAATCCTAGGGGTCTGCCCTTTGATTCACCAATAGGGTCCTGCCAAAGATACCAAACAGCATCTCTATCTGCCACTGAGACTTAACGCACCATTGGATGAGCTGGATCATATGACCCAAGTGTCAGAGCTGCTGGCAAGGCAGCTGGAACCTGTTGCAGAGCCCTCTTTTGGTCTGGGCCCCACTCAAAACTACCAGCTTTTCAAGTCACTTGATAAATAGGCTGGAGTAGCACACCCAAATGAGGAATATATTGCTTTCAAAATCCAAAGAGGCCCACTAGGCATTGTGCCTCCTTTTTAGCTGTGGAAGGAACCAGATGCAATAACTTATCCTTTGCCTTAAAAGGATTGTCGAGATATTCATTTAATATTTTCTTAGATAGGAGCAGTTCTAATGGCTTTCCACTTGGCTTTTCCTATTCCATAATTAAATGGAAGTGATATCTCGACATGCCCCACACCACAGGACTCCTAGAAAATTCACTGAGGTGGAAGGCACCTCTAGCAAGCAAATGTTTTACCAATAAGTCCAGAGTCACTGACATTTCTTCCTTACTGGGTCCAGTCTGCATAACGTCATCAATGTAATGCACCAGTGTGGCGTCTTGTGGAAAGGAAAGGCAACCAAGGTCCCTGTGGACTAAATTAGACATAGAGCTGGAGAGTTGATATACCCATGAGGTAGGACAGTAAAGGTGTATTGCTGGCCTTGCTTCTGGTGGTCCTTCAAAACAGGTATGGAGAATATGGAGAAAAAGGCATTAGCCAGATCAATAGCTGCACACCAGGAGCTGTATTAATTTACTAAAGCAGCGAAGCCACATCTGGAACAAGAGCTGCAGTTGGAGTTACCACCTGGTTAAGTTTTCGATAATCCACTGTCATTCTCTAAGACCCATCTATTTTTTGCACAGGCCAAATAGGCAAGTTGAATGGGGATGTGGTGGGAATCACCATCCCTGCATCCTTCATGTCCTTGATGGTGGCAGTATTCTCTGCAATCCCTCCAGAAATGTGGTGTTGCTTTTCATTTAATATTTTCCTAGGTAAGGGCAGTTCTGATGGCTTCACTTTGCTTTTCCTACCATAATAGGCTTTACTCCACTTTGTCAGGAATCCAGTGTGTGGGTTATGCCAGTTACTGAGTATATCCATTCCAGTTATGGGTTCTGGAATTGGGGAAATCACGACCGGATGGGTTTGGGGACCCACTGGGATCACTGTGAGCCAAAGCTGAGCTTGTTGTTGTTGTTAGGTATCATTGAGTCAGTTCCAACTCATAGTGACCCTGTGAAGGAAACACTGCCTGGTCCTGCACCATCTTCACAATCATTGTTATGCTTGATCCCATTGTTGCAGCCACTGTGTCAATCCATTTTGTTGAGGGTCTTTCTCTTTTTTGCTGACCCTCTACTTTACCAAGAATGACGCCTTTCTCCAGGGGCTGATCCCTCCTGATAACATGTCCAAAGTATGTGGGACAAACTCTCACCATGCTTGCTTCTAAGGAGCATTCTGGCTGTTCTTCTTCCAAGACAGATTTGTTTGTTGTTTTGGTAGTTCATGGTATATTCAATATTCTTCACCAACACCATAATTCAAAGGTGTTGATTCTTCTTCAGTCTTTCTTATTCATCGTCAACTTATTGACAGCAATTACAATAATCAGCTGTGCAACCCTGCCTTTAATAAACACGGTATTTGTATCACTGTTAACTCCTCCTCCCCCTCCCTCTTGCCCTTGGTAACCACTAGTAAACTTTGGTCTTTATACATTTGCCTTTTCTTGTCTTTTTACATAAGTGAGGTCATACAATATTTTTTCTTTTGTATTGACTTATTTCACTCAGCATAATGTCTTCAGCCCCCATGAGTCTATCAGTTTGTCGTACTGTGGGGGCTTGCATGTTGTTATGATTCTGGAAGGTATGCCACCAGTATTCAAGTACCAGCAGGGTCACCACTGGTGAACAGGTTTCAGCTGAGCTTCCAGACTAAGACTAGGAAGAAGGACCTGGTAGTCTACTTCAGAAAAGAACTATCCAGTGAAAATGTTATGAATAGCAGCAGAACATTGTCTGATATAGTGCTGAAAGATGAGCCCGTCAGGTTGGGAGGCACTCAAAAGACGACTGGGGAAGAGCTGCCTCCTCAAAGTAGAGTCCACCTTAATGACGTGGATGGAGTCAAGCTTTTAGAACCTTCATTTGCTGATGTGGCATGAGTCAAAATGAGAAGAAACAACTGCAAACATCCATTAGTAATTGGAATATGGGATGTACAAAGTATGAATCTAGGAAAATTGGAAATAGTCAAAAATGAAATGGAATGCATAAACATTGATATCCTAGGCATTAATGAGCTGAAATTGACTGGTATTGGCCATTTTGAACCTGACAGTCATATGGTCTGCTATGCTGGTAATGACAACTTGAAGAGGAATGGCATTGCATTTATCGTTAAAAAACAAAAACAAAAAAACATTTCAAGATCTATCCTGAAGTACAGCACTGTCAGTGATAGGATAATATCCATATTCCTACAAGGAAGACCAGTTAATATGAATAGATATCTGGGGAATATGTGTGGGAATGGCTATTAAGGATGTGGGATAATGGTGCAAGGGACATAAAGTTGGATCAGGTTGAGTTTATTGATACTGGCCCACTAATCATAGATTATTCAGTGTTTCAGCTCGAGAGCTTAGGAAAGGATCTAATAGTTTATGTGGTTGGTTTGCTGAACCATGGATTATGTGGTGGCCTAAACTAAATCAGGCTGAAGTACCAGAACTGCTTTGGTATACTGTAGAGGAAGGAATCCAAAGACTTAGGGAAATTGGCATGTTAGAGTAGATTTATCAGGTTAGAACCACAGAGCCACATACGGAGTGTCCAAAGGACATCTTTTACCAAAACAGTGAGGAACAAATTTGTGAAGGGAGCCCCAGCATCTTTGAAAACTGCTGTAATTGCTATTTTATGTCAGTCAGATTTGACGGTGGAAACTGCCCTAGCTGAATTAAGACACCTAACTACAATGGGACTGATTGGACCCCGTGGTGGTAGGGGCCAAGTGGCGGCACCCAATCAACAATGTGGGTGTGGTTACCATAATGGACAAGGGGAGTCAAAGCAGTAATCAGAATACTCTGACTCGTATGGACTTATGGCGTTGGCTACTTAGTCATGTTGTCCCTAGGAGTGAAATAGATAGAAACCTACTAAATATTTACTTGATCTGTACAAGCAGAAGAATTCTAGGTTAGGTGAATGGCAGTCTAACTCAAATCGCCAGGATAGAAAGTCATGGCCCCTCAGTCAAGTCCCAGACTTGAGCCAGTTTACAAGACCCACAACCTCTTGAATGAAGGGGAGGCTGGGTCCCCTTAAGGAAGGACCCCACTACACTGCCAAAAATTTATACTGTTTATCTTTCTGCCAGCTTTCCTGAAAGGGATCTACAGCTTTTTACAAGAGTGATTGTTCATTGTTGAAAAGGAAATAATTCAACTATTTGGAGATTACTGAATACTGGTTCTAAACTGACACTAATTCCAGGAGACCCAAAACATCGCTGTGGCCCACCAGCCAGAGTAGGGGCTTACGGAGGACAGGTTGTTGATGGAGTCTTAGCTCAGCTTCTTCTTTGTTTCCAAATTTCACTTTCCAATCACCAGTAATTATCAATGCATCCTGGTTGCATGTTTGATGAATTTCAGACTGCAGAAGTTGTTAATATCTTCAATTTCTTCATCTTTGGCCCTAGTGGTTGGTGCATAAATTTGAATAATACTCATATTAACTGTCTTGGAAGAAGTACAGCCAGAATGCTCCTTAGAAGTGAGGATGGCAAAACTTCATCTCACGTACTTTGGACATGTTATCAGGAGAGACCAGTCCTTGGAGAAGGGCATCATCTTTGGTAAATTAGAGGATCAGCAAAAAAGAGGAAGCGCCTCAATGAGACGGATTGACACGGTGGCTGCAACGACGGGTTCAAGCATAACAATGCTTGTGAGGATGGCACGGGACCGAGCAGTGTTTCATTCTGTTGTACATAGGGTCGCTGAGTCAGAACTGAGTTGATGGCACCTAACAACAATCACAACAACATGGGGGTAAAAATGAGCCCTGGTGGTGCAGTGGTTAAAGCGATTGAGGGCTAACTGAAAGGTCGGCGGTTCAAATCCACCAGTGGCTCCACAGGAGAAAGATGTGGCATTCTACTTCCATAGAGATTTATAGCGTTGGAAACCCTATGGGGTCACTGTGAGTTGGAATCAACTTTAGATGGCAGTGGGTGGTGGTGGTGGGTGGGGGTTAAAGGTGAAAGTCATAGCCATTGCCACCAGGAAGAATCTAGTTAGGAAAATAAGGAGACCCTACTGAGATTCAAGGTAGAGTGTGATAAATGGCATAAAAGAAATGACATAATGCTACTGAGGTCCTGATGGATTTATCTCAGGTGGCAAAACTGTATGGAGGAGTGGCATTTGAACTTGAAGAATGGATAGGCTTTTTTCCTACTGAAAAATTGTTTTGCTGGTGAGGTAAAATATACATATAGAAAGGGCACCATTTTCACAGATGTATACACCTGTCTCGTCACCACCCAGATAAAAATATAGACCATTTTCAACGCCCCTTGGGCCCGTTTCTAATCAGTACTGCATCTTCCCATCTCCAGATAATATTTCATCTGAGTCTCACCATGGATTAGTTTTCATCTGTTCTTGAATTTCATTTAAATGTAACCATATACAGCATGTAATCTTCCTTGTCTGGCTTCTTGGTTCATCAGTATTTTTTTGAGATTCATCCATGTTGTGTAGCAGCAGCTGTTACTGTTTTCATTTTTTTAAATTGTATTCTATTGTATGGGAGCCCTTGTGGCGCAGTGGTTAAGTGCTTGGTTGCTAACCAAAAGGTTGGCAGTTCAAACCCACTGTTGAAAGATGTGGCAGTTTGCTTCCATAAAGATTTACAGCCTTGGAAACCCTATGGGGCAGTTCTGTTGTTATGAGTCAGAATCAACTCCATGGCAACAAGTTTTTTTTTTTTTTTTAATTCCATTGTATGTATACATCACTATTTATCTTTTCTACTGCTGATGCACGTTCGGGTTGTCATCAGTGGTGGGCTATTGTTAACAAAGCCGCAACAAGCATTCTTATATGTATCTTTTTGTGGGCATGTGTGCTCATTTCTAGAAGCAGAGTTGCTGGCTTGTAGGGTACACAGAGAGTTGGCCTTAGTAAATATTTCCAAGTAGTTCTCCACAGTAATTGCAGCAATTTATGCTCTTATCAGCAATGTAAGAGCGTTCTCATGCTCCTTATCCTTGTCAATAGAAAGTATTGTCATGCTTTTTAATCTTAGCTCTCTGGCCAATAGTAGTATCTCATTATGGTTTTTTAAGTAAAATTTACATTTTCCTAATGTTGACCCCCTTTCCACAGGCTTACTGGCCATTTAGGAGCCCTGGAGGCACAGTGGTTAAGCGCTCACCTGCTAACCGAAATATCAGCAGTTTGAATCCACCAGCCCACCGCTTCGTGGAGGAAAGATGTGGCAGTCCGCTTCTGGAAGATTTTTTTTTTTTTTAGCCTTGGAAATCCTATGGGGCAGTTCTGCTCTGTCCTATAAGGTCACTCACTGTGAGTCTGAATCAACTCAACAGCAGTGCTTTTTTGTTGTTGTTGTTGATCTGTTGTTTACTGTCCTCTTTTGTGAAGTGCCTGTTCAAGTCTCATGCCCATTCTTTTAGTGAATTTTCTTGATTTGTAGTCTTTATATAGTCTGGATATGGAGGTCTTTGTCCAATATTGTAACTACAGTGAAACCTGTGACAGCTGTAACTTGACAGGGCTGCCTGGTTTTTCTGGGTCTTGCGAGTTTTCCACCTTTGAAGGTGCAAAGTTAACACTCTTCTATTGCTCTCTATTAGTGGAAAATATTTGAGTTTTCCTTCTCTATAGATTCCCACCTTACACAAGTTCCATTTCTCACTTTCCAGATAGTCTTTTGATTAATAAGAAATTCTCGATTTTAATGCAGTAGGTGTCTTTTTTTTGTTGTCTTTGAGAGTATATGCAGCAAAACATACACCAATTCAACAGTTTCTACATGTACAATTCAGTACGCGTAGACAGTGATTACATTCTTTGAGTTGTGCAACCATTCTCACCCTCCTTTTCTGAGTTGTTCCTCCCCCATTAAATAAATTCACTGCCCCCCTAAGGTTCCTGTCTAAACTTTTGAGTTGCTGTTGTCAATTTGATCCCATGTAGATAGTTCTTAAAAGAGCATAATGCTTTTTTTTTTTTTTTTTTACTAGTTAAGCTAAACTATTGTTTGGTTTTAAGAAGACTTCAGGGGCTATTTTTGGTTTAAGTTTTAAAGATTATATGTAGGCCATAGTTTCCCAGCTCCCTTGGCTTCAGAAAATCTGGAGTCCATGAAAATTTGAAATTCTGATCTGCATTTTCCCCCTTTTGATCAGGATTCTTCTATGGAATCTTTGATTAAAATGTTCAGTAATGGTAGCTGGGCACCATCTGGTTCTTCTGGTCTCATGGCAATTAGCCCCACATTCCATATCCTCCTCCTATTCCTGAATCTCCTTCTTCCTCCTGTTCTAGGCAAATAGAGACCCACTGTTGAGCCTTGGATGGCCACCTGCAAGCTTTTAAGATCCCAGGCATTACCCATCGAACTAGGAGGTAGAACAGAAGCACTAAACATGTCATTAAGCCAATTAACTGGGATGTCCCATGAAACCCTAAACCTCCAAACTAAGAAGCTAAATCCCATGAGGTTTTTGGTTGTACATAAACAGCCTCAGTAGCTACTGTTTTTGTTGTTATTATATATATATCACACAACTTTTGCCAGTTTATCTTTTTATAGGTGTGTAACTTATTGACAGCAAATATCATAATCGGCTGTGCAGCCCTGCTCTTAGTAAATGAGATATTTCTGTCACTGTTAACTCCACCTTTCCCTCTTCCTCCTGTTCTTGGTAACCACTAATACACTTTGGTCTTTATACATTTGCCTTTTCTTGTCTTTTCATATAAGTGAGTGCATACAATATTTGTCCTTTTGTGATTGGCTTATTTCACTCAGCATACTGTCTTCCAGCTCCATCCACATTGTAGCAAGTACCAAGACTTCATTTCTCCTACTGGCTGAGTAGTATTCCATTGTATGTATATACCACATTTTGTTTATTCATTCATCTGTTGATGTGCATCTAGGTTGTTTCCACCTTTTGGCTATTGTGAATAGTGCTGCAATGAACACTGGCGTACAAGTCTCTGTTTGAGTCTCTGCTTTCAAGTCTTTTGGTTATATGCTTAGGAGTAGAATTGCGGGTCAAATTGTAGTTCTAGTTTTAGTTTTTTGAGGAGCCGCCACAGTGTTTTCCACTCAGTGTCTTGTTAGTGTTTTTTTGCTTCTGGTTTAAGAAATTTTTGCCTGCCGGTTTGGTAGGATTTTAACAGGCAAATATGAGAGAAAAGAACTGCAAATGGGAGAGCAAGCTTGACCGCAGGCCCTGGCATAGGCTTAAGGGAGAGAAAGCGCTGGTGATGCTGGGCATGGAAAGGCTGGGAGTCTGGGCCGTGAGGAGTGGTGTGAGATAAAGCTGGAAGGGTGGGAAAGAGGTCCACTGCCCAGAGCTTTAACTTTGGCCTTGGAATCTGGACATCATTCTGGAGGAAGTGGAGGCACTGCCAGTACATTTATGAACTGAGGGTGCTAGAAGGAAAGCTGCCCTTCGTGGAATCTTTGAGTATTTCTGGGTTATTTATGTAGAAGCGTTAAGCACTGAGCAACGTGGGGAGAAGGACCAGCTTAGCTCTTGCATACCCACCCACCCACCAAACCAAAGCCAGTGGTTCACAGATGCACCCTCCCTTCCCTCCTTAGAAGGCGTTAGTAACCACCTGTGGTTACTAGAAGGAGCCCTGGTGGCACGGTGGCTAAGTGTTCAGCTGTTAACCAAGAAATCCATGGTTTGAACCCACCAGCCACTCCACAGGAGAAAAGATGTGGCAGTCTGCTTCCATAAACATGGCAGCCTTGGAACCCCTATGGGGAAGTTCTACTCTGTTCTATAGGGTCACTATCAGTTGGAATTGATTCTACTGCACTGGGTTTGGAAGGGTGGTTACTAGAGCAAGGACGATCCCTACTCAAGCAGCCTATCAAAAGATTCATTTCAACCACCTCAGCACTCTTCCTGGGAGGAGTTCTGGTGAAGATTTCTTTCCCCATCTCCTTATGAGTTGGAATTGATTTGATGGCAACGGGTTTGGTTTTTCAGGGTTACATCCCCATAGGATGTTGTCAGGAGGGATCAGTCCCCGGAGAAGGACATCATGCTTGACAGAGTACAGGGTCAGCGGAAAAGAGGAAGACCCTCAACGAGGTGGATTGACACAATGGCTGCAACAATGAGCTCAAGCATAACAACGATTGTAAAGATGGCTCAGGACTGGGCAGTGTTTCGTTCTGTTGTGCGTAGGGTCGCTATGAGTCGGAACTGACTCAACGGCACCTAACAACAACAACATCCCCGTAGGGACAGGCTCACTTTAGACCGGCTGACCTGAAGACTAGTTGTGTCTCGATAAGGATTAATTCTCACTCACAGATAAGCTGTGGCCTCAGAATACCACCAATACCCAAGTTCTCTTTCTGCTGCCCTCAGCCATAATGAAAAAACCTTAAATTCTCAGCTGGCCTCTGTAGTTAGTTTTCTGAGAAGGTAAAAATGCTCTGAATTAAATAATTCACACTGAGGTATGAACAGCTTATAATCTTCTGGGAAGATATTTGCATTTGAATAGGGAATCTTGTTGATCAAAGTAAAACCCTAATAGAAATTTTGGGAAAAGCCAGAAATGTATAGAAATACTTCTACTCCCATCACGCACAGAGGACCCTGTTAAAGTTTTGGTGTGGTTCTTTCAAGTCCTGTTTCCGTGTGTATCACCTATTCAGGGCTCTCATCTTCCCTCCTGGACCCTACCTCCCTTTAGTTGTTCTTTGTCTTGTTTGTCACACCCAAGCTTGTTGAAAGAGTCATCCATCCTCCCTGCCTCCATCTGCACTTCTTCCTCACTCTGCCCTTCTGAAACTGCTCTAACTGCAGTCATTATCGGCTTCCCCTCTGCAAAATCCCATGAGATCTTTTCAGTTCTTTGTTTGCTTGACATCTCTGCAGTCTTCCATGGGTTGACTATGCCGTCTGACGCTCTCTCCTCCCTGGTGTCCGGGACCCCACTCTTGGCTCATTTCCTCTGATCTTCGCCTATTCCTAATCCTTCTCCTTTTCAGGTAGACTGTCTTCAACTGGCCTCCTCCTTGTTGGTTTTCTCTGGATTCTATTTTCTGCGTCTGTCTTACCAGCACACCCACTCAGAGCTTCAGTTATGGTCTACACACTGATCTCTGGAATCTGCATCTCTAGCTTGTATCTCTCTCTTCTGAGTGCCAGTCTGTTTGCACCTCTGTCTCCCAGACAAATTCAGTAGGCTCAAACTGAACTCAGTTGTCTTCCTCCCATTCCCAAACTTGCCCCTCCTTCTCTGCAGCCCTGTTTACTTATACCACCTCCAGCCAGCCAGCTACTAGCCACCTAAGCCAGAATCCTGGGTGACATCCTTCTTCCCTCTACCTGCATTCAACTGACCACCAAGTCTTAGAGGTCCTATGGCCTAAATGTTGCCAGCAGTGTTCCTTCTTTTCCATCCCCAGTTGCCACTATCTTCATCCAAAATCTCATAGTCTCTTATCTGGGATATATCAGTCACCTCCCAGGTTCCCTGCCTTCATCTCCACATCTTATCCATTCTGTATAGCAACTAGAGTGACCATTCTAAAATGTCAATTATCCATACCTGTCTTAGTTATCTAGTGCTGCTACAACGGAAGTACCACAAGTGGATGGCTTTAACACAGGGAAATTCATTCTCCCATAGTCTAGGAGGCTAGAAGTCCAAATTCAGGATGCCAGCTCCATGGGAAGGCTTTCTCTCTCTGTCAGCTCTGGAGGAAACTCCTTGTCATCAATCTGGATCCTGGTTGAGGAGCTTCTTAGCACAGGGACTCTGGGTCCAAAGGATGTGCTATTCTCCTGACTCTTGTTTTTTGGTGTTATGAGGTCCCCATGTCTCTCTGCTTGCTTCTCTTTTATATCTCAAAAGAGATTGATTTAAGACACAACTTAATCTTGTAGATTAAGTCCTGTCTCATTAACATAACTGCCACTAATTCCAGCTCATTAATGTCATAGAGATAGGATTTACAACATATAGGAAAATAACATCAAATGACAAAATGGTGGATAATCACAGAATACTGGGAATCATGGACTAGTCAAGTTGACACACTTTTTTGGGGGGACACAATTCAATCCATAACAATACCTCTCCCTAGCTTAAAACCCTGAAATAGCTCTCAATAACCTTAAAATAAAGTAAAAACTCCTTCACCTGCGTAAGCCCTTTGTGATTTGCTTGCTCACTCTTCCAGACTCAACTCAAGCTTCATGTCCTCCAAGACACCTGCCCTAAATCACCTTCCCCCAGGCAGAGTTAGGAGAACTTGATCACCACCCCTATGATGCCTGTAGAAGCCCTCTGTTGTAGCCAGACAGGCCTATCTCTCCCAGGGGGCTCTGAGTTCTCCACGGCAGGAACTTGTCATATTTAGATCTTCCTGGGGATAGAGCTTAGCATGTTGATTTCAAGACCATTCATGACCTGACTGCAGCCTCTGTACCCTTCATCTCTAATACCTGAACTGTGGTTCAAGCCACTTCGGGTTTCTTTTCCACATCAGTATATGCTGCAAAGTGCAAGCCTCTGTGACTATGGTCACTGCTTCTAAGCCTGAAATATTCTTTTTCCTTCCACTATTTGCCTGGAATATGCCTGCTGTTTCTTCCTCAGCCTATTCTCTTCTGTGCTTCCGAAGCGTAGTTGTATCTCTTTCATAGCACTTAACTCACTGGGGCTTTTTAAGGGCAAGGACCTTGTCTTATTTATCTTTATATAACCTCCTAAGACATAAATCAACCAAAACCAATTGCCATCAAGTCTAATCTACTCATAGTAACCCTACAGGACAGAGTATAACTGCCCCATGGTGTTTCCAAGACTATAATCTTTATGCAAGCAGATTGTCACACCTTTCTCCCACTGAGTGGCTGGTGGGTTCAAACCACTGCCGCCCTTTCGGTTAGCAACCGAGCACAGCCTGGACTCCTTCTTCTAGGACATAACAGGTACTAAAGATATTTTTTTAATAAATAAATGAATTCGTTGGTGCCAGGCCCCTTTGCATTTGTCTTGTCTGATATCTGCCCTCTAATGTGCAAAAGGGCTCTTTTCCTCATCGTCAAGATCTGAAAGACTGTGGTATATACTTAAAAGGAACCAGTTTTAGTGTTCAGTGGTATGGCATTACTTAGCCATCTTCCCAGAGGAGTTGGTAAGCACCAAATGCAACTCCACGAACAATATTTTGGTCACGCAGCCATTGTTGGCTCAGCCCATCTCTTGCTTATTATAAAACACTTTCTGAATAATAATAAAAAAAAAACAGAATAAAGGTAAAAAAAAAAATACGGTCTTTGGCTTTAGATAGCCCAGGTTCCAATGCAGGCTTTGCCATTAATAGCTTTCGGCGTTTCGGCTTATTTAACTCACCTGAAAAATGGGACTAATATTACAGGCCATGGAATAATGCTGTTGTTAGGTTTTTTTTTTTTTTTTAGGTGCCATCCAGTCAGTTCCGACTCATAGTGACCTTATGTACAACAGAACAAAACACTGTGCCGTCCTGTGCCATCCTCACAATCCTTGTTATGCTTAAGCCCATAGTTGCAGACGCTGTGTCAGTCCATCTTGTCGAGGGTCTTTCTCTTTTCTCTGATCCTCCAATTTACCAAGCATAATATCCTTTTCCAGGGACTGGTCCCTTCTGATAACATGTCCAAAGTACGTGAGATGCAGTCTCGCCATCCTCACTTCCGAGGAACATTCCGGCTGTACATCTTCTGGGACAGATTTGTTCGTTTGCCTGGCAGTCTGTGGTATATTTACCATTGGTCATCGCCAACAGCATAATTCAAAGGTGTCTTCCTTACTCATTGCTCTGGTTTCTCATGCATATGAGGTGACTGAAAACACCGTGGCTTGGGTCAGGCACACCTTAGTCCTTAAAGTGACATCTTTGCTTTTGAACACTTTGAAGAGGTCTTTTGCAGCAGATTTGCCCAGTGCAACACATTCCTTGATTTCTTGACTGCTGCTTCCATGAGCGTTGATTGTGCATTCAAGTAAGATGAAACGCTTGACAATTTCAGTATTTTCTCCGTTTATTGTGATGTTGCTTATTGGTCCGGCTGTGAGGATTTTCATTTTCTTTATGTTGAGGTGCAATCCATACTGAAGCCTGTAGTCTCTGCCCTTCATCAGTAAGTGCTGCAAGTCCTCTTCACCTTCCACAAGCAAGGTTGTGTCACCTGCATCTCGCCCCAGGTTGTGAATGCGTCTCCAATTCTGATGCCGCGTTCTTCCTCATAATGTTAAAGTTAGTAATAATACCTGGTACACGGAAAAAAAGCTCAATAAAGGGTAGTTGTTATTCGGTGTACCCAGGGGTGGCCGCAGTCGCCACAGGGCGCGCCTGAGGGGTAAAGCGCAGCCAGAGGGGTGGATTTGGAGCCCAGGATGGTGATACCGTGGTTTGGGCCCCAGGCGCACCTAGACCGCACTTCTCTCCTTGGGTCCGTCGCCACCCTCCTCTCCGACCCGTTCCCGTGCTCCAGCCCTGCTCTGCCCCCTTCCCCGGACCCGGCCCTTCAGAAGGACGGAGGCTGCGATCGCGGTGGGGGGGCGGGGAACCTTGTGTGGGCGGAACTCGAGTGCAGCGGAGGGAGGCTTCCGGGGGAGCGGCACAGGCAACGGGTCGGCGGAGGTAGAAAAGCGCCGGACGCCGGGCCGACCATGGACGCTTGACAACCTGCGGGCAGGCGCCGAGAGGCCGAGCGAGCGACCGAGAGGACGGAGAGGCGGCGCGGACAGGTAGGAGCCGGCGAGAGGGTGGGCCGCGCGGAGGGCGGCGCTCCGGGCCCGGCCGGGCCGTCCTCGCTCGCGCTGGCCCCGGGGAAGCCCGCGCCGCCCCGCCCCCGCCGGGGGAGCACGCCCCGCCGCCCCTCCCTCGGCGCCCGCGGGCCTGCTCGGAGCGCCCCGCAGGCCTGCAGTCGGCCGGGCCCGCGACCCCCGACGCCCGCTGCCTGCCAGCGTGACGGCCCCGGTCTCGCCGCCCCGGCCCCCTCGGGCCCCCGGTCGGGAAGACAGCGGGGACCGCCGCCCGCGCACCTGCCCGCCCGCGCAGGCGTGGCCCCTAGGCCGGGGTCCCCGGGGGCCCGAGGCCTGTGCCCACCGTTCCCAGCTCTCCACCCTGTCTGTCTGCTCCCGCTCGCCCGCCTGGAAGGGGTTCTCCTCCCGCCTCGCCAGGCGTCAGCTCCCGCCTCCCCCTTCTCCCCTCTGCCCTCTCCTCCCTTCCCCTCTCCCCCCCTGCTCTCTGCCCTCTCCTCCCTTCCCCTCTGCCCTCTCCTCTCTTCCCCTCTGCCCTCTCCTCCCTTCCCCTCTGCCCTCTCCTCTCTTCCCCTCTGCCCTCTCCTCCCTTCCCCTCTGCCCTCTCCTCCCTTCCCCTCTCCCCCCTGCTCTCTGCCCTCTACTCCCTTCCCCTCTCCCCCCTGCTCTCTGCCCTCTCCTCTCTTCCCCTCTGCCCTCTCCTCCCTTCCCCTCTCCCCCCTGCTCTCTGCCCTCTCCTCTCTCCTCCCTTCCCCTCTGCCCTCCTCCCTTCCCCTCTGCCCTCCTCCCTTCCCCTCTGCCCTCTCCTCCCTTCCCCTCTGCCCTCTCCTCCCTTCCCCTCTGCCCTCTCCTCCCTTCCCCTCTCCCCTCCTCCCTTCCCCTCTGCCCTCTCCTCCCTTCCCCTCTCCTCTCTCCTCCCTTCCCCTCTGCCCTCCTCCCTTCCCCTCTGCCCTCTCCTCCCTTCCCCTCTGCCCTCTCCTCCCTTCCCCTCTGCCCTCTCCTCCCTTCCCCTCTCCCCTCCTCCCTTCCCCTCTCCCCTCTCCTCCCTTCCCCTCTGCCCTCTCCTCCCTTCCCCTCTCCCCTCTCCTCACTTCCCCTCTCCCCCCTGCCCTCTGCCCTTCTTCCGCAGAGCCCTTTGTGCCTTAGCGCTTCACTTTCTCTCTTCCTGACAAGACCCTCTTAGGTGAGGTGACACACTCGTTTCTTTAGTCCTTAAGAGGACCGCCACTCTCTGTGCCAATTTCCACAGAAAACTTGGTTTCTCTTGCACCCAACTACCCTTTGAGTTGTCTGCCTCACTTTGCTACACCCTTTCTCCTTAATTTTGCCCCGCTGCTCTTTACAGGGAAACCCTGGTGGCTTAGTGGCTTAGTGATATGGCTACTAACCAAAAGGTTGGCAGTTTGAACCCACCAGGCGCTCCTTGGAAACTCTATGGTGGGGTTCTACTCTGTCCTATAGGGTCCCTGAGTCGGAATCAATTTGATGACAACAGGTTTGGGTTTGGTTTGGACTTTCCGGCCCCAGTGCCTCCTGTTCTCACAGGGGTGATGGTTTCTTCTGACACAGGACTCGTGGGGGCTAGGTATACAGTGGTGCCCATGTATACACGGCATGTAGCTGGATTACACAGTTGAGGGGCCTCCCTGCACCTCATGTCTTCAGGATGGCAACACAAGATCTTCACTGTTTTCTCAACGTCTTTTTATTGCTTTCCCAAGGTTTCGTACAAGTTCTAAAGTCACGTTTGGTCAAATGTCGCGTATAGATCAGGAGGAGGCCACATAGAGGGATTTTCCTCATGGAGTCACGTGGCATGTACTTTTTTAGTTTGAATATGTTGCTGTTTATCTTCCAGAGTGATTTTTCTCCCTCTCCTCCTGCTGCAATGCCGTCTTTCCTGAGCTGAGACATCGCTCTTGTCTGCGTTTTGTGTTGCTCTCTTATCTGTCTCCGGCTGCAGTTGCCATTTTGATGACACCTTGGGAGATGCACCTGATTGCTTTTCTTGCTGCATGTGACTCTGCTGGGGCCGGGCTGCGTCTTCTGCCTTAGCCAGAGTCTGTCAGCGAGTGGGTACAAAACAGCCGCCGAGAAACTCCTCTGTGCGCCTTGGGTTCTGGTCAGGTGTGAGGCGTTAGGAAGTACTGCCTCGGGGAGAGAAGCAGAGGGATGAAGAGGCTTTTACTAAGTGAGTTTCAAACTTAGTAAAAGAGGATGAGGACAAGATCCCGTTATCTCCAGGTTGAACCCCAGCCATCTAGCAAAGGCATCGCATCTGGACTCAGCTGTTTGCTCTTTATGGACACTATCAGTTATTCTGGTATCTGACCCAACAGTAAATAAGTATAGACTTCACAAAGGAAAGTAAAAATGGCGTGGGAGCAGTGTCTGACCTTCAACCCCACAAGGTGGAAGGAGGACCAAGATCGACAGCACAAGGCTGACCCCCATGAGGTGGAGGCCAGACAAGCCCCGTTTCCACCATCTTTACTAATTCTGACACCAGCTGTCCCTCACACAGCACTCTCTACTTCTCTGCTGGGTTCAATAATTCGTTGCAACAGCCCCACAGAACTCACAGACCATACTCAAGATTATAGTGTTATTAGGGAAGTAACAGTTACAATTCAGGCTCGGGAACACTCACGGATATAGTTCTTCCGTCAGGATAGCCTCTTCCCAGCCCAGCTTTTAGGCACACCTCTCCCTGGGCCTAGGCCTCTGCCCAGAGGCGCTCAGCTTTCTCTCTCCATGGGCTGGGAAGCCTGCCACACCGTCTCCTGCTGCCGGGTATTTCCTGCCACCTCTTCTCACCGTCTTCAGGGTTAGAGCTTTCTCTCTCTGTCTCCTGCTTTCAGGAACTTCTCAGCGCATGAATCCTGGGTCCAAAGGATGCACTCTCTGTTCCTGGCTGTCTGTCCTTGGTGGCGATAGGATTCCTCTCTTTGCTCTGGAATTGGCTCTCTTTTAAGGCGGAACTAACCAATCCCCTTGGTAGGCTACAATTACCCTGTCACACAGTCCCACCCAGTCACTTGGGTGGGAGTTACAAGACCATGGCTGGAAAGGCTACACGCAAAAGTAATTAATCCACCGCACTAATACACTTTTCTTTTGGACAGATCTCAAGGCCAGAGAATGGCAGGTGAACAGAAACCCTCAAGTAACCTCCTGGAACAGTTTATTTTACTAGCCAAAGGTACCAGTGGCTCAGCCCTTACTGCTCTCATAAGCCAAGTCTTGGAGGCGCCTGGAGTGTATGTCTTTGGAGAACTGCTGGAGCTGGCTAACGTGCAGGAGGTGAGACCGTTTCCAGACGCTTCGTCTTCTTTCTTCTGAGCCTTCCTGTGATTCTTCGGGGTTCCAGGGAGTTTCAGTTGAGGAAGCACTGGGGACCTGTGAGGTACCCTGGTGAGGGAGGGCTTGGAATTGGTGGGGCAGGGGAGGAAAGGGAGGATGATCTCCTGGGCTCCTCCTGTTCACTGTTTTCATCTGAACTTAGGGTGAGATTAGACTGGGTTGCTAATAATCAGAAAGATAGAGGAAAAAACAAATGGAAACTGATAAATTAGAAAAGTAGTGCTATAAGCATGGGCTGATGTGTAATAGAGGAAATTTCAAGCATTCTTCGAGATAAAAAGCTCCAATGCAAATAGAGAGAAGAAAGATTGGCTGGGTCCGTAAATAGCAGAAAATGATTGCTATTGCAAATAAGGTGGGCATGAATGGAGAATGTATTATTCCAATGAAAGGAGGCAGTGTTGAACTGAAGTAGACGTGTTACAAAGATTGTTGTTGTTAGGTGTTGTCGAGTCAGTTCAGACTCATAGCAACCCAGTGTACAACAGAATGAAGCGCTGCCTGGTCCTGCTGCAGCCTCACAATCATGGCTGTGTTTCAGCCCATTGTTGCAGCCACTGTGTCAGTCCATCTTGTTGAGGGGTTTCCTCTTTTTCACTGACCCTCTCCCTTACCATGTATGATGTCCTTCTCCAGGGACTGGTCTCTCCTGATAACATGTCCAGAGTATGTGAGATGAAGTCTTGCCATCCTTGCGTCTAAGGAGCATTCTGGTGTATGTCGTCCAAGACAGATTTGTTCGTCCTTCTGGCAGTCTGTGGTGTTTCTTCACTAATACCACAATTCAAAGGCATTGGGTCTTCTTCAGTATGACAAGATATGACACAAAAAGCTGGGAAATAGTTCTTTTTGATTTCTTTGCTTGTTTGGTTTGTTGTTGTCAGTAAGATCTCGGGTATCTAGGTTTTGTTATTGTGCCTTAAAAATGAGAAGGCCTGTTGAAGAATGACCAGATGGAGCGAAAAAGATGGAAAGCACCCTATGCTTTTCAACCTCTGCTTCCTGCTTTGGACACTTTTATTTTTTAATTGTAATGTTTGTTTTATTTAACATTTGTCTAGAGTGTAAGCTCTGTGAGGGTAAAGTCTTTTGTGTTCACCATTGTTTCCTCAGAGCTTAATGTATAGCCTGACACAGTAGGCTTTTAGTAAAAATGTAATTTACTAGAGATGAAAAATGAACCCTATGAGGAAAACCTAAGAGAATTGCGTTCCTTTTTCAACAGAAGAGATGGCCGGGGGAGATTTGTTTCCTTCAGGTTCATGAAAAGGTTGAATAAATATGCCAAGTGGTTGTTTTGTATCTGTGGAAGATTCGGCTAAGAAAAGATGGATGAAAAGTCAAGCCATAAAGACCTTACTGATTTAGGCCGGGGGGAGAAGTTTAGAGTTTCTCCTCTAGAAGAAAACGGACAGTCTGTTGCGGCTGGTTTTGTAATCCTCTGCCTGAGAGCTGGGGATGAGGCTTGATGGTCTTTATGAGATCACCTCCAGCTCTGATTTGGGGACCTCAGGAGGTTTCCCGTAACCTGAGAAGGTAGACTGGGTGTTAGGGTACCCCACTAAGCCTGCTTAGCAAGTCACTTTTTCTCTCCCCATAGTTTATTTTTTTCATATGTGAACTAATTGTCTTTCGGTGGTCTGAAATTATAGATGCAGTTCTTGGAGCCCCTTTTTGAAAGGTGGCTGAGATTGAGTGGTATTGCTATTGGTGTCTTCAGAGCACCACTCGGGTGTTCTTGTCTAGACTTTACTGAGTGTGGTAAACTGGAGGAGTAATAGGGTACGTTTGTGAATAAAAGGAACACCCAGTCAAGAGCAGTTCCAGGCAGAGCGGTGGGTCTTTTGTTTTTCTCCTGCCGATGGGTCTTTGCCATCAGCATTGGTGAGGCGTAAGTAATTGTACTGAAAATTTTTATTTGGGCAAGCATGATACCCTGGTTTCTTGTCCCAGCCTGGCTTTTCTGTGGCAACTTAAACTATGCTAATCTGTCCCAGGTTCCATAGTCCATGTGTCTTGAAACTTGGAGCCAACCCTAAGCTTTCTCAGTTTCACTGGACGGTGGCTGGTTCTATTGTGGCCTAGCAGCCCCAGCGTTCACTCGAGTGGCCGGGGAATCCTGAGAAAACCTGAGCTGCTTCCAGTGCTTAACGCTTTATGTATGTGTGTGATAAAAGCGATTACTTAGGCATCTGATGCTGAGTGTGAAACACATCTTCCTGAGGAAGGACAACGAACTTTGGGGCCTTAATAATCTTATTTTTCCCACAGTCAGAGTTGGAAGGGACCTCAGGGGCCAGCTACTCACACAGGACAGGAAAATACAGCCATGGCATCTTTCGTACATGGTCACTCCTCTGTTTGAACACTTACAATGGTTGATAGTTTGGTCTGTGGTGAACTTTTTTTTCCTCCTCAGCTCGCAGAAGGAGCTAATGCTGCTTATTTGCAGCTGCTGAACCTGTTTGCCTATGGAACATACCCAGATTACATAGGTGAGTTGGTTAAGATCCTTCGAAAGACTAAAGTATGTTGGTGTGTTCGAATGTGTTCCCTCCATAGGATCACTGAGGTTTGGGATATCAAGCATGGGGTGGGAACTGCTTGGCTTGGCTGCTTCCTGCTTTGCTAGGGTGTGTAGGTGACCTCACACAGTGCGTTCCCCTTCTCATCTTTTACTTCCCTGTGGGTAAAATGGGGGCTATGTGTATGCTCATCCACATATAACGGGTTGCCATCGAGTCTATCCTGACTCATGGCGACCCTGTGGGACAGAGCTGGAACTGCCCCATAGGATTTCCAAGTCTGTGTAACCTGGAAGTCCATGTAACTGCCAAATTATGGGAGCAGACTGCCACATCTACAAGTAGTCTTTATTTTCCTGTTGACATTCTTGAGGACTGGTGTTTGTAGAACACTCAGACTGTTGTGAGATATCAGAAAACCCACCTGTGAAATATTTAGACATTTTAAATATTATCCAAATAATATCCCCATATTGAAAAAAATTTGGAAAATAGAAAAAGTCACTCATAGTTGCACCACCCTTGAGCTGCTGTCAGCATTATGGTGCTGGTCTTTTCCCTCCTTAGGCTTGTGTTTTCTGCCACAGAGGTGCCGTTTGATTCTGCATGCAATTTTATTTCTAGCCCTTTTCACTTATTTCATAAGCATTTATCCATATTCTAAGTCTTTGTAGTCATTTTTAACATTCCATAATCTGTTTGCCCCAGTCTCATTAGTAGGGCATCTGAGTCATTTTAAATTCGAATCTTAAGTATCAGGAATGAGGTGCTTGCATGTCCAAACTGTAACTTACTTTCTCCCAAACCATTTTGTTCCTGGGTTCCCTGGTTTATTTTAGTGCTATGATAATAGCTGACACTCAAGGCCTTCCCTACCATACCCCTGACTCTCCCTTCTTTCTCACTGGTCACTTCTACTTACCCTGCTGCTCTCAGACTGCACAGTTGGCTGCTTCCTGGTACACCCCATTTTTCCTCACCTTTGAGCTGTTCCAGTATGAGTGTGTTCACTGTCTCCATCCTCGCTTATTACAGAGGCAGCATGGCATGGACTCTGGACCCGGGCTGCCTGTGCTTAAAGCCTGGCTCCACTTCCACTAGTTCTATGTCCTTCGGCGTACCTTCGCTTCCTCACCTGTAAAATGGTGATAGTGATATGGGTCTTTAATCCCTTAACTGCACTCTTTGAGGCGAGCTGTTTCAGAATCTAGACTTTGGGAGCTTTAAAAAGGTACTCTGATGCCTTTTTATGCAGCACTTCAGAGGATTGTGGCAGCACCTGGAGTCAAACATATTCATAATTTTGCAGCAAAACAGATGATTATTCCCACAAACGGGTTTAAAAACCTGCCTCAGTTCAGGTCAGGAATTGCTACCAAATGAATGTTGGCACCATGCTTTAAAAAAAATCAGCTTGGATTCAGCTTTTTGGATTTCAGAATATAGGCTAAGGGTTGAGGACATTTGGAATCTATTTTGTGGTGGTGTAAGGATTAACTGGATGTGTGTCTGTGTGTCTGCACTAAGTGTTACCTGCGGCTGCTGCCATATATTGTTGTTATTACCTGCGGCTGCTGTTATTGTTAAATTTTACCCATCCATCAGGGCTCATCTCAGACTCCATCTTCTCCATGAAGCCTTTTCTTTTCCTCTCCTGCACCTTCCCAATGAGATTGTTGTCACTCATTCTCTCCTAGTAGTTTGCACCTTTCTTCTGGTAGTTCTGCCTTTCGTTTGTAGCTATCGAGATACCTGATGTAAAACTGGGGCCAAGTCAAGGCCAGTAAGCTGCACACCTCCAGGCGGCTGGTACGTTTGGATTGGGCAGCACAGCAGCCCAGCAAGGACCATCGACTCATCCTTGATTCCCCAAACCACTTAAGACAGGGCATGGCACATGACGGGCTCAGCAAAGGCGGTTTGAACTTAATCGAATATCATGAGGGGCGCAGCTAGTCCTCCATGAAGCTAATTGTCAAATCATCTTATTCGTTCACGTGCCTGGTGAGACTGAACCCCTTGTGTGTAGAGACTGAGTCCTTTCTTCTTTCAAGCACATTGTCTTCCAAAGAAGACAGGAGGTGCTCGCTGAAACTCTGCCCCGTGAATAAATAAATGCAGACTCATTACAGTGATTCAGAGGTAGATTTGGTTTGGGGAGCCTGTGAGTTCATTCCACAAAAGAAATACTAATTTCCTTTTGTGTCTTGATTTCTGTGGTGGGTGGGACTGAGCAGCCAACAAGGAGAGCCTGCCAGAACTGAGCACAGCTCAGCAGAACAAGCTGAAGCATCTCACCATCGTGAGCTTGGCCTCCAGGATGAAGGTACAGTCCCCAACCCTGTCCTGTCTTCCTCCTCACGCTGAGCCAGGCAATCTCAGTGGCACCAACGAGGGAGCTCCCAGCTACATGCAGTAGAGTCACATCATAAACATACAGTTCGCTTGGCAAAGGAAGAAAGAGAGAAAGTAACAATTAAAATAGTGCAGGCAATTACTCACTCCCATTTAGGAAAAGTCCGCCCAGCAGTGATTATGACTCAGTCAGTCTCCGTCCTGGCATGCCCTGTCGCATTGTGTGGTGGGAGCATTTTGCCATGCAAAAGGGAGACGGGTGCTTAAAGGTGTGTATGTTTCAAACAGCACAGCATCTCAAGGCAGGTTTCCACTTCCTCTGTTGCTCAGTGAGTGTGCCAGTGCTGGTGGGAAACCTCGCCGCGTTGGACTTGCTGAGAGTCGCTTTCCTGACGTGAGAATGGTCTGGTGCATTCCTTGACAGAGGCCTTTTGCTGTAAGCTAAGTGTGCCAGACTGAATCGCCACCACGTTCCTAAGCTGTGCTTAGTAGCCGCAGCTGACAGGCCAGGGGACACAAGAAAACAGGACGCCAAAAGGTCCACAGCCCCCAGCAAGCCTGGTGTACAGTTTAACTCTCCGCACAATTTTGTCGTCTGTTCCTCTCTCTCTCTCTCTCTCTCTCTCTAGCTCTCTCCCTTTCTGTTTCTCTCTGACTGTCTTTCTCTCACACACGTTCCCCTCCTGTTCAGTGCTGGGGTGCCTGACAGGAGGGCTGTATCTAGTGAGGATCCTGGTCCCGTGGCTCAGAGCCTTTTTCTGGGCTGAGAAGTAGCCTTTTAATATGCTGCCTTCCTCTGAGATTTTCAAAAGTAACTAGTCTAGTCGTGCTTTTTGTCCTACTTGTTAACTTTAGACCCTTGCCTCCTGTAAGACACCGTAGCACCATACCTGAGCCCTTTGCCCCAGCCCACTGAGCGGAAGCTGAGTTGCAGCCGGCCCCTCACAGTCACCATCAAAGAAGAGCCTGGTTCAGTTTGTTTATAGGTGATTTTGGTTCTCCGCCCAACCCCAGCCTAAGTTGCTAAGTTTCATGGGGTTATGCCTTTGAAAAAGTCGGCGTTCTGCATTTCCCTCCCGTGATAGAGCTTGAGAGATGGGTATTTGTTCTTGGGCTGCCATTTCAGTTGCTGCAGACATTTTACCTGCTCTCATCATAGATTTCTGGCTCTCAGCCTGGCATTTCAGGCAAGAGGCCCATTTTGTTAGGAATTGAGGACTGACCTTTTTTCTTATCCTGATCCATGCACTTCTCAGGTGTAGCAAAGAGTAGGAGTGACTTTGTCCGCTCATGTCTGCAGTGTGTCATTGTCAGCCCACTTACCACCCATGGATTTCAGGCCTTCAGCCATAGAAAGCCCTTCCAGGATGCTTGCTGTTACCCTCTTCTCTGCACACATGTTCCTCCTGTCTGTTTCTGTAGATTTGATTGCTGTGTTAATTTCCCAACTAGTAGTAATGGGTCAGAGGACTTGCAGAACACTGGGTATTTAGATATCCTGTTGTCATGAAGTCACGCGGAATGGTGGTACAGCCCAATATAGAACATGTTGTTGAGGTCCCCAATTGACAGTGACTGCAGGGCTCTGAGAAAACAAATGAAAACTTCAGGGGGACCTCAGTGGTCCCCACTGGCCACCTGTAGGTGGATGCACTGGCTGGTGTGTTTTTTGTTTGCCCTCTGCTGGGCCAGCAGCCAGTTCTCTCCACGGCCTGGGATTGGAGGCTGGTAATGATCTGGCATCTGATGCAGACCCTGCAAGCTTTCGGAAGGTGGCAGAGTGGCACGTACTGAGCATTTCCCTTTTTCTCCTTTGGGAGGAGCCTTTTGGATTCTGAGTGTACTCCAGGGTATGAAAGCTGAAGCCTGGGCGAAGCCCAGGAGGCAAAGAGTCTAGGAGAGCACATTCTTAGATGCTGTGGGGCCTTGTTTTGATATTACAGCTCTCACAGCTCATTTACCCATCTTTGCTGACTAATAATTGCCACTAGACTGCATCTCCCCAAGCCCCGAGGCAGCTGTTGCCTGTGTGGGGAAGACCTGCATGTTCTCTCATGCTTGCCAGATGGTTTTTATGACTGTCACGTGGCCTTATCTACAGTGTATCCCCTACTCCGTGCTGCTGAAGGACCTGGAGATGCGGAATCTCCGGGAGCTAGAAGACCTCATCATCGAGGCTGTCTACACTGACATCATCCAGGGCAAGCTGGACCAGCGAAACCAGCTGCTGGAAGTGGATTTCTGCATTGGCCGTGATATCCGCAAGAAGGACATCAACAACATCGTCAAGACCCTGCACGAGTGGTGAGACTGAAAGAAGAGGGGCCCCTCTCTTCAGGGAGGAGACTCTCTAGCCTGTCTCCTGGCCCTCTGCTTGGGGCAGTGTGTTCTCCAGGTGGGACCTGCCCTTGCTGTGGGCTTGGAGTGGGTCTGAGGGTTGCCTGGGAGCTGGGAGCCTTCGGACGGACGGAAGTCAGAGAGTGGGGCTGCGTTTGTGCCTGCAGCTGTGTGGAGCGGTGCTTGTCTCAGGCCTCCTTGTAAAGTTGTCTTCTCTGCAGCTGGGGGCCATTTAGTCACGGGCTGTAAAGTGCTCAGGATTAGCAGCTGGAGCCCCTGGAACCTGGCTCTGTGACCCCCATCCTGTGCCTTCCTGCTCAGGAAGTCAGTGTTTGTGAGTCTCTGGATAAGAGAACCCATGTTCAGAGTCAGGGACATACTTGGGCTGGTGGTTGTAAAACATTGTGGGGGAAGGGCTTTGTCTGATTTGGAGGAACTGCTCTGAACTCACACAGAATATTCAAGACTATATTCAGGTAGACGAAAACAATTGGGACATTAGCTTATACTTTATTCTAATGGAATCTGATGTTTGCAGGTGCTGTTACACTCTCTGCAAGGATCTGTTGTGGGGTTATTTAAATGATTTGGGGCTTATGAAGCCAAATGGGCTTAGTTGGTGAAGCGGTTTGGGCTGCATTCTGAGGCCAGGCCGGGGTCAGGGTATAATTGGAGTTGAGGAGAACACGTTCCCCTGCAGGCACACGGTGCGCTGGCGGTCACGAGGCAGAGCAGGCAGGCCTGTGCAGAGAGGGCAGAAACTGTTTGCTCTGAGACAAACGGAATCTCTGGGCTTATCCCCAGAAGGCCTGTCCAGTGGTAACTGGCCCAGGGTTGCTGCCTGAGGTCCCTCACTTCAGCTTCTCCTGGAGCCCTGGGCATGTGCTGTCTGCCCCCTCCCCCACCCACGTTCTGCCCAACCTGTGGCCCTGAATGCCTTCCTTGTACAGCAAGAACTTTGAAAAGATTTTAAAGCTATTAAATCAGAATAAAAGGGAAATAAACTTAGAAAATCCCCAAACACAGAAGCGGTCTGGCAAACAAAATCTAGGTTCTCATCCCACCGAAGTTGCTGTCCTGTTCATTTTTGAGATGGCTGACAGAATTCTGCATGTCCGTCATTTGGTTTCCTATATTCCAGCCTCTAGCGTGTTTCCACCTGGTGGTACCATGATAACACCCATCCCAGGGTATTTACTAGTAAAAAAAAAAAAAAAAAAGTAGAGAGTCCTAAATCCGGTGTGTAGGGGTTAGGGTTAAATTTGAAACAGACTGGTTCCTAGACAGGGGCTGCAGATACAGCAATGTGTTCTCAACTACTGAACCTTAAGTGGGGGTATGTGGGTGTTCTTCGTACTATTCTTTCACGTTGTTTCTTTTTTTTAATGTTTTAAATTTTTCCAAAATAAAAAGTGGGTAAATTGAAAGAACAAGGAGGGGGTGGCAATTAGGAATTAACTTCTGAGGAAAGGGGCATTCCCTGAATCAGGGAACTAACTTCTGAGGAAAGGGGCAGCCTCTGAATCAGGGAACTAACTCCTGAGGAAAGGGGCAGCCTCTGAATCAGAGAACTAACTTCTGAGGAAAGGGGCAGCCTCTGAATCAGGGCGCTTTTAGAAAGTGACTTTTCTGAAGACAGAAGTGATTGATCAGTGCTACCGGTGAAGTCTCCAATTCCTTGAATCTCACGTTCTGTAAAAATCAATGCCTACGGGATGTGAAGGTTGGAAATTTAGCCGTATTCTAAGAAATCACCCCAGATCCATGCTACCTCTTCCCATTTGCTCTGTGTTAACGTGTTCAGAAATTCCTGTCTCTTGGAAGGCGTGGAGGGGCAAGAGCCCTGGCAGAGGGAGTGGGAAAATGGAAGCCCAGGAGCGTGCTGGGGAGGGGTGTCCTGAGCTGGGAGAGCGCTGGCACGGGGGTGAGAACAGGAGTCTAGGAGGGTGCGAGGAGAGGAGTTCTGAGCTGGGAGAGCACTGTCAGGCCCTCCTGCGGCTCAGGACTGCTCGTCTCCTTGGTAGGTGTGATGGCTGTGAAGCAGTTCTGCTGGGCATCGAGCAGCAAGTACTGAGAGCCAACCAGTACAAAGAGAACCACAACCGCACACAGCAGCAGGTGGAGACAGAGGTAAGGGGGGGAGCCGTGCCTTTTGCCTGGTTCTGGGAGTCTTGGGGCAAATGAAGCAGGCATTCACCAAACAGGCACTGGGCTGGGTGCTGGGACAGAGACAAGTGAGAAGCGGTGCCTGCTCTCAGTAGTCTCCACCTCCTTTGTGATCCCTGATCAGCAGAGTCGTCCGGCATGGAGTGCAGAGACTGGTGTGATTCCTCAGTCCACGTGCATTTTGCAGCTGTCAAGCCAAAGAAGATGAGTTTGGGGATGGATCTTAATAGAAGGATGGTGCTTACCAGGCGGGGGCGGGGGCTTACAGATCCTGCATGGTTCTGTTTGCTCAGCTCTGTGCTTGGGGCATCGCGTTGTATTTTCTTCTTCTTTAAACTGTACACATATATTACAAACATTTTTATGCACGATATGTTTCATAAAAAGAAAAAAGGAAGGGAAAGAAAATCAGTGAATGAGAGTGTACCAGTGGGGTTTTAGTGACACTGCTTGTTTAGGACCCTTTTACAGCCATCCCCAGGCCTCTTGGACACAGGTGCCAGCCTTCGTTTGTGTGTGAGCATGCGCCTGTATGCCGGTGGCCTGAATGCCTGTGAGTGACCTCACAGCTTGGCTGGAGCCCTTAAAGGCCAAAATGTTGGCATTGGGAGGAAGTCCTTTTCTAGTGTGAACAGGTCTTGAAGTATTAATGAGTTTTAAAAGCCAGGTGTCTAAGAATATGGGAGAGTGGGGCCCAGGATTACAGCTAACAAACATGAGACGTAAGTAAACTTGCCTGTTGAAAGGGGGGTTGTGGAATTTGGAGATTTCCCCTACTGTGTTACGTGTACTTCTTGGAAATACAGCCTGTGCCTTATCTTGTTTGTAAGTCCAGCTCCTTGCCCTGTGCCTGGCCCGTGGTAGGTACTCAAGTGTTTGTTGAAGTGAGCATTTCTGACACACCATACGAATGTGCCAGTGGGCTGCTGAAGTGTGCTTCTCACGGGTGAGAGCTGGCTTATTTGACTACACGTGCGTACGTACAGGTCTGCGTGGATTACCTATGTTGTGGGTTCTTAATCCATAGTCTGTTTCTAATCCTGCTTCTAGTGGGAAGTGTGAACTGCATTTAATTTAACATTAGCCAAAGACAAACCCTGTTAGGAAAATCAGCCGGATTGTGGCTGTTATCAATGGTGAGTGGTACTAATTTTAGAATTTTGAAGTGTTTGAGCTTATTTTCATGATGAATGGCATCTGGCAAAAGAAAGGATGTGAGCAGCGCTTCTTTGAACACTTGGCTAATGTTTGGGGCACACCCACTACTCATAAAATAGTGTGGAGTCTCTCAGTCACGAACAGAAACAAAGGGGAGCCAGCACAAGAGGATTTCTCACTGGACCGTTGTTGGGAGACATGGCTCTCTCTGCCAGTAGAACCTGATTCTGCCACCAGGTGGCAGTGTTGTTGGGAGACACGGCTCTCCCTGCCGGTAGAACCTGATTCTGCCACCAGGTGGCAGTGTTGTTGGGAGACACGGCTCTCCCTGCCGGTAGAACCTGATTCTGCCACCAGGTGGCAGTGTTGTTGGGAGACACGGCTCTCCCTGCCGGTAGAACCTGATGCTGCCACCAGGTGGCAGTGTTGTTGGGAGACACGGCTCTCCCTGCCGGTAGAACCTGATTCTGCCACCAGGTGGCAGTGTTGTTGGGAGACACGGCTCTCCCTGCCGGTAGAACCTGATGCTGCCACAGGTGGCAGTGTTGTTGGGAGACACGGCTCTCCCTGCCGGTAGAACCTGATGCTGCCACAGGTGGCAGTGTTGTTGGGAGACACGGCTCTCCCTGCCGGTAGAACCTGATGCTGCCACAGGTGGCAGTGTTGTTGGGAGACACGGCTCTCCCTGCCGGTAGAACCTGATGCTGCCACAGGTGGCAGTGTTGTTGGGAGACACGGCTCTCCCTGCCGGTAGAACCTGATGCTGCCACAGGTGGCAGTGTTGTTGGGAGACACGGCTCTCCCTGCCGGTAGAACCTGATGCTGCCACAGGTGGCAGTGTTGTTGGGAGACACGGCTCTCCCTGCCGGTAGAACCTGATGCTGCCACAGGTGGCAGTGTTGTTGGGAGACACGGCTCTCCCTGCCGGTAGAACCTGATGCTGCCACAGGTGGCAGTGTTGTTGGGAGACACGGCTCTCCCTGCCGGTAGAACCTGATGCTGCCACAGGTGGCAGTGTTGTTGGGAGACACGGCTCTCCCTGCCGGTAGAACCTGATGCTGCCACCAGGTGGCAGTGTTGTTGGGAGACATGGCTCTCTCTGCCGGTAGAACCTGATGCTGCCACAGGTGGCAGTGTTGTTGGGAGACACGGCTCTCCCTGCCGGTAGAACCTGATGCTGCCACCAGGTGGCAGTGTTGTTGGGAGACACGGCTCTCCCTGCCGGTAGAACCTGATTCTGCCACCAGGTGGCAGTAAGAATTGGATTACTGAGTTTGAGAGAAAGAAGTCTGAGGAAAAGGCCAAGGCCACCTCTGCCGGCAATTGAAAGCAACGTATTGATTTAATAACCTGAATTAATAAATTAATAAGTCAATGTATTGATTTAATAATCTTCTCGAATATCTGGAACAAACCAGTGTGGGAAGAGGGAGAGAGTAGTCAAAGCCTAGAGCCTTATCAGGTTTTCCATTCAGTAAATGTGTGATCTGGCTGATGGTCCCCAGCTTGAGGCACGTAGAAGGGACTCACAGCATTTGTTGACTTGAAATCACATCTCCAAAGAACAAAGGTAATTTCATCATACTCTGCTCGGATTTATGCGTCTGTTCCCTTGACCTTGCTCCGTAAGCCTTTTTCTCAGCAGTTAGTGATCTTTTCTTGATTTGTCCTTGAGTTAGGTTGCTTGTTCTCAGAGGAAAAGCTTGCCTTTTTCCCCCTGAATCTTACAATAACAGGTTTTTTTCTGATGAGTTGCAGCTTCAAGAGCCTTTCCTCTTACTGAAGTCAGCCCTGTCACAAAGTGCCTAAAAACACCCTCTCCTACCAGCTATCTACAGAAGCAACACGTATTAATTAGTTCCAACCCGAGGATAGCTGAAAGAAATCCACCAGCAATGTTATGAGCTGTTGTATTACCTCCAAAGGGAGGTAATGGTTCGTTGGAGCATCGTAAAGCATCTCATACAGAATTTATTTTTGGAGTTTGTGTTTCTTTGTATTTGAATGTGCCTACGTCTGATGTGCCGTGTAACCTTAATATTAGTTATCAGTATATAACTATTGCTACGTTTACAAAACTGGCTATGTTCTAGTCATGTAGGGAATAAAGCAAAATTGGACAGAATAAGCTCCGTTTTCCATTATGTAGAAGATCCCCCAGGAGTTGAGTTAGTGACAAAACTCAGGCCTTGTTGGCGGTTATAGTGCATCAGAAGTGGGCCTCCTCATGCCTCCTGGAGAGTTGTTGTAGCTCCCAGTTCTCTTTTTCTTTGTAGCACTTTTCCAACTGTGGGCTCTACTTCCTATTGTCTACCTTTGCTTTGTCCCACAACTGAATGAACTTTTCCTGTCCCAGGAAGCTCTTCTCTCTCCTTTTGCCTGAATATTTAAGGTTTTAATAGAGCCAGGCTGCATTTTTGCCAGTAGGTGCAATCCCATTTGAAAGGAGCTCATGGTTTGAAGAGCTTGACAGACTGCATCATCTGGAGGTAAATGGATGAGGGCATAAGCCAGGCCACTAGAGGAGGGAAAACGGAAAGGACCAGGGACATTGAGACCAAAGAAGACAAGCCTGTGGGGATAATACTTGTCATCAGTTGAACGGCAGCTCTGTGGAAGAGGAATTAGACTTTTCAAGATTGTTTCATGAGGCTGAACCAGACTCAACTGATGGAGCTCCTGGGGAGGCCAGTCTTGGGTCTTGGGAGGAGGCGTCAACAGTTAGACCTGCTAGTCTGTTGGAAGAAGCTCGTTGGCACTTGAGATCCCATTTGACTGTGAGAGTGTGTCGTGGGCTCAGCAGTTGCTTTTGTGAGGTCTGTGTGGTTGAAATGCAAATGATAGAGCTGACTTGAACGAGGTATATGTGTAATAAAACCCCAGTGTAAGGATGTGTCACTTCCCCCTACCCAGCCAATTCTTTGTGGAAGATAAAGGACCTCACTTCTTAGGCTAAGAGGTACTTGCCCAAGAAGCCCTCTTTTCTTCTGTGGGTTGTTTATATTTTGCCTCAGAGTGGTAGTGACTGTGGAGGACCTAACATTTGTCAGTAGTCTTACTGGAGAAGCCAGACCTGTGCACTTGACTCAGCAGGACACACAGCGGCATGTGAGGGGACCCACTAGTGAGAGCTGTCTACCCCAGGCCCGTCTGGGTTGAGGGGAGGGCAGGTCTGTGGCGCCAAGTAGTCAAAGAAGGGTTTGTGGAGAGGTGCTTGACTGCAGAGCTGGCTAGGTGAGCCGCAGACCAGCCCAGACTAGGGGGATAGAGCACCTTAGAGGCCAAAGGCAGAAATGAAATGACTGCTTCAGAGTGCGTGGGAGAGACCAGCACAACGTGAGTGGAGGCGTGTGTTGAAGAGTAGGGAAGGAAGGTACAGGATCTTGAATGGTGTTTTAGAAATGGAGAAAGAACCAAGGTTTTTCTTGAGGAAAGTCTCATTTCTTTTTCTCATACACCAGGGTCACCAAACACCCCCAAAAGTAGCTTATTTCCATAAGAGAAAACTGCTTGAACAGGTAAATGGGCATTTAAATGGAGTGGGGGTTGTTTGTGCTTTTCCCCACTTACCTGTCAGAAGTTTTTTTTTAAAATAATTTTTATTGAGCTTTAAGTGAATGTTTAAAAATTGAGTCAGTTCCTGTCAGAAGCTTTTGACAGGATTCTGTGTCAAAAACTTGAGTAGCCGAGAGATGAGCTTGCTGCATCGTCACGGTGCTGTGATGGCGTAGACAGGAACAGAGGGTGTCCTCCTGTGCACGTGCTGGCTCCTCACCCCAGCCCGCCGCCACCCCACCCTCGCTCGGCTGTGTAAGAGCATGACATTAGAAGGGTTGAATTGTGTGTGGAGGGGGGAGCATATATAGGAGAAGCAGAAAGGGGTCAGTCGAGCCAGCTGGTTGCTTTGTTGAGAGGCTGACGAGGGAGCGCTGTCTCGTGAATTTGGCGAGTGTGCCGCAGAGTCTGGGTCTTAGGCTGCCAGGGCAGGAACTCCCCTTCGCCTCAGCCACAGATGCTCTGATGCCAAAGCTCACCCATGCCCACTATAAAAATCGAAATGGTGGTGCTTAATATTCTCACAGGCTTGTACCTATTTTTTTCCATGAAAACAGAATCATTATTTGCGGATTGAGTACATTTCTTTTCCCTCACTCGTCTGTTGTTGTTGGTGCTGTCGAGCCAGTTCTGCCTCACAGCAACCCTATGTGACAAGGGAGAACCGCCCCGTAGGGTTTCCTAGGCTGTAAGCGTTACAGGAGCAGATGGCCAGGGCTTTCTTCCATGGAGCCACTGAGTGGGTTCGAACCGCTGACCTTTTGGTTAGCAGCTGAGTTCTTAACTATCGTGCCACCAGAACTCCTTCCTTACTGACGTAGTGGTTGTAGAACTGGGTCATTGGATCTAAGACACACTAACTGAGGCAGTCAGTCTAGAACACTGTTGACGGTAGAAGCTGGTTGTTCAGTAACAATGACTGCACAAAGAAATGAGGAAGGAATGGTGTTTATCAACCAGGCTGAAACTAAGGAAATGATAACTTTTTGTTTATTGCTAATAAAGCAGTTCTACCCAGTGGGAGGGGAAATCATTTGCTTGGAAAGACACCATTTTTGGAAATAAAGGCGTTGTAACGCAAACTTGTCAGTTTTGTAATGTTTTATTTATGTAAAATTTTGTCAGCTTCTAGAGAAACCTCAAAACAAATTCTCTCAGGCAGTGCGTCGCAAGTACTAAAATAAGAGGCATGTGGCTTGGTTTTTCTTTCATTTTCTTAGTGCCTGTTTTTAAGGTGCAGGATATTTTTAACACGTTTCAAGTCAGAGGTAACTGACATGCCAGGAAATAAACTTAAGTTGTCCTGTTATTTCTTATTAAGATTTTAAGTAATTTTCCTCAGAATCTTAGAAAGCATATCACACTGGAGAAGCCTTGGAATGTTAATTTATGAAGCAGTGGTAACTGAGAAATTACATTTCTTAATCTGTCCTCCAAGGCCATCAAAATATGCCTTGAAGTAAAACAAACAGGAACAAGGATCTCATTTATAAGAGAGGGTGGTAAGCTGTCCACTTGCTCCAAATTCTACACTTACCAGCTCACCAGGTAGCCCTGCTGTCAAGACAAGTGGAAGCAGTGGATAGCAGTGAGCCGTTGCTTGGTCTGGCAGGACCCTGGCTCACCCTGAGCTGACTGGTAGACTGCCCTTCCCATTGGCCGTGCATGGCTTCCTGTCCTCTTAGCTCTTGTTTCCACAACGTTACAATGCTGAATGTACTTAAAGCAGTTCGAGGGTGTAGCTCAAAACTAAAACCACCTATAGTCTAATCGAGGTTCACTCTGCAGATGAAAAATCTCCCGTAGGAGCCTGGTTTTTTGTCTCCCTCTCATAGCTGCGTTTCATCTCTGCGTTCGGGCTCTCTTTTACTGTAGCTCCTGATATCCTGGCTGTTCAGAACTTTTCACCCTGACCACTCCCTTCTTGCTCTGTAGAAAACCGTCCCTCCTGCTTCGTAGAGAACACAGAAGCATCTAACAGGGAAGCCCTGAGCTTTCTCCCCAACAAAACACCTGACTCTGCACCCACCCTTCTCTTCTCTAATGATGAAAAAAGGGCTAATATTTATAATTTGCCCGAGAACTCTTCCTCTGAACTAGTTGAAGAGCAAAGGTATAAAAGATCCATTAGAGCAGGTGTTGGGCCATGTGCGTATGAACAACAGAGGAGTTCACAGTTGGTGGAAGTGCACAGTTGGTAAAGCCGTTTTTTAGAAGACAAGCTAGCAGTATTTATTAAAATGTAACAGGTACGTACTTTTTGATCTGGGAAGCTCACGTCTGGGAATATGCCCTCCACAGATATTCAGGAAAGTAAGCAAAGGTAAACATACAAGGACTAGCACCGTCTATAAGTAAAACTCTGAAAACAAACCGGGAACTAATTCAAAAATTGTGGACCATCCCTAATAGACTAGAACGTCGGTGTTACAGAGGGTATGAGATCTGACATGGAAAAAATGCTCAGGAGTTTAAATATTTTTGAACCCCTGCTTTGTTAAGTGAAAAAATATGCTGCAAAACAGTTGTGTGATAGCATTTTGCCAGTTCTTTTGCTACGTTTTCTTCATTTACACTTGGTTTGCTGAAGTTCGTCCTCTAGTGGTTTACTCAAAAGGGCTCCTGAACCTGTATCCCAAAGTTCTTGTGAAAATATTTGTGGTTCTCTACATGAACAACAGCCGAGTATAGAATTCTTGAGCTCATTGTTTTTCTAAGAACATCTTAAGAGGGGCTTCAAACTGGTCTGAAACGGTTCAGGAATAGTTCAGTGATTGCCAGTGTAAACAAGGGCAGCATACACGTTGCACAGCACCATATCTGTTGCCTGTGGATCTTGACCTGGATGGGAAACAAACAGTGATGCCCAGCTCAAAGATGGCACCTGACTTTGCTGCTTTGAATGCGTGTTGCTCCCCATAGTCCTGTCAATAATCCAGTCTCCTGAATCAGGCTCCTGAGACTTTTGGGATCCGTGAGGAAGATTGGATTATTGGCATCACTGTGGAGAGCATGGTCGCCTGCCGTCTGAGCAGTGTGTTGATTAAGGTTGTGTGTCACCTTCTGTTGTATAATGATGTAGTCATCCTCTATGATGTGATCTGATGTGATAAGGGGAGTTTTCCTTGGTGGTGTGGCCCGCATCCTCTATATGGATGTTCTGGCAAAGCTTGCTTGCTCTGGATCCTGCCTCTGGCTCATCATCATCTAACCTCCAGTTCTTGGGACTTGAGCTAGCAGCTTGCTGTATTCCCTGCCAGTCTTGGGATTCATCAGCCTCCGTAGCCTGTGAACTAGTGTCCTGCCTTCTGGCCTGCTGATCGTGGGTTTTTCAGCCCCTGTAACCATGTGAGTCAGGAGAAGCCTGTAGCCTGACGCCTGACCCACAGACTTGGGACTTGTCAGCCTCTACAGTCGTGTGATCTGTTTCCTTGAGATATCTCTCTCTTTATACGTGTGTACAGTTCATTGGTTTTGCTTCTCTGGATAACCCAGCCTAAGACAAGCAGTTTGTTTCCTACTTCGGTCAAAATCTGTGGGCAACAGATTTGGTTGCTACGCAGTGCATTTGCTGCCTTTGTTTACGATGGCAGTTACTGAACTGTTCCTGAACTGTTGTGGACCGGTTTGAAGCCCTGATTTTAAGCATTGCTTTCTTTTACCTTTCGTGTTCTATCTCTTTGCCAAATAGTCTACTTTGTTTATTCTCTTTTCAGCCAAGAAAGCATTAGTTCCATCTTTTTTTACTTAACTCATTTCCACCTGTCTTCAGGAATAGCCCTGCTTGCTTCTCCTCCTCAGGTCACTGAAGAAAATTCTAGGTTTTCTTACAGAGGTGGCGGCTTCTCTGTGTGGTTCTCATCATAGTAGGAACAAGTGTTGGTGCTTCCAGGCTGAACACACTCATTCTGTTTCCTCTTCCAGGTTACCAACATCAAGAAGACACTCAAAGCCACTGCGTCCTCTTCAGCTCAGGAGATGGAGCAACAGTTGGCTGAACGGGAGTGTCCCCCTCATGCTGAGCAGAGGCAGCCCACCAAGAAGATGTCTAAAGTCAAAGGTCTGGTCTCTAGCCGCCACTAGGGCTGGCTGGGGCAGCTGGCACTCACCAGGCCTGGGTCAGGTGGGGAAGGGACACTGAGGGCCTATTTCCTCCCCTCTCTACCTTCAGTGAGTTCCAGACCTGCCCGTGCCCTCACCAGCGCCTCCCCCCTGTTGGTACTGTTTCAGAAACACCATGACTCCTTTCCCTTCCCCACTTCCTCATTTCCCTCTTTGTTCCCTTCAGACTCAGGGGCTCCACTGATGCCATCCTGCAGGGTCAGACACTGCCCAGCTTCCCTTGAGGAGGTTCTTACCTCTGTTCAAGGGTTTGCTCCCTCCAAGTTTCCCTTTTGCTCCATGCAGTGGTCATGTCATTTTGCCAGGCTGGTCCTAAGCTGGAGGCAGCTTTACCTGGCCTACAGGGATGACTGAAGGTGGCCTCTCTGATGAGGAGGGAGGTGGGCCTTTTCCAGCTCCATGTACCACAGAACCCACAATGGTGCAGGCCATCTCTAGCCAGGTATCAAATGCTTTGTGTCCCTTTTCCTGCCTCACCCCTGGTTGGCAGCTCTGATTCAGGCCATGGAGGGATGTGACGCTGGGCTATGTTTACTAAACCTGCGGGTTTGCAGCCTCTTAAGCCCAGCTCCAGTCTCATTAGTTGGGAGTGCTGGTCTGACTAACCTCTGGTATCTGAGCACAAACAGAGGGTGCTGTGGGTCTGCTGAGTGGCAGAAGTGGTTTCTTCCAGCTTGATGTTCTCTGCTGGCCGCTCTTCCTGCTGCCTGTGACTACAGACTTGTTTTCGGTGTGCAGGCCCCAGTAGCACATGGGGCCATCTGCCAGCATGAGCTCTTACCAGACCTGTGACCTCCCAGCTGTGCCAGCGGTGGGCACGGTGGTGCCGAGGCCCCTCTGTCTGGCGAAGGACCTGTTGCTGCTTCTGTCTCTTCTTTCTGCCCCTCCTTGGCTGGTGACCCAGAGCCCTCTGATGATGGCACTCTCCTGGCAAGAGAAAAGGACTTGACTAGCCTTTCTGAACTTGAACAGTTGCAGGTTATATTTTAATTTTTTTTGTACAGGTTCTGATTCTAATACATTTCAATGTGCGTTTTTTTCCCCCGCGTGTCAGTATTTGTTACAGACCAATCGCCGAGGCTTTTTCACCTGGCTGGAGGGTGGTGGTGTGCGTGCGTGTGTGTGCGTGTGTGTGGGCACGTGTGTGTGTGTGTTGTTTTGAAAGCGGAAGTGGAGGTCCTGGACTGCTATTAAAGTTCAATGAGGAAAAAGCACATTTTAGAATGAAAAATAAAAGCGTAGATTTAATGTACGTGATTGTGGAGCGTGAGATTGCACAGCTGCCGGATTTGAAGCATTGGGATAAGGGGGATTCAGGAAAGTGTGGTTATTACAGTGCCATGTGAAAACGGACTTCTCCTTTTACTGAAATATCCGTCCACTGCCTGTCGTTGATCTAATGTTAACAAAGCGTTCTCACGTCCCTTTTAAGCTGGTCCGTGTACCCACATAACATTATGGCCAACTGGAGAGTTGTTAAATGCAGCATTTCCCAAAATACAGTTCGTGAAGCTCTTGGCTGCTCTGTGAAAAAGTGTTCTGTTGTTAAATAAATTTGGCACACCCTGCACCCCATATCCTCCACTGGAGATTCATTCTTAAACCTCGGAGATGTCCTGGGTAAGGAAGCCCATTTCCCTCACTGATTTCAAAATCCTCTTTGGTAATATCTATTGGAACACATCTTGGGGAAGTTCTTGGAAACATTTCTCGACAGCCGTAAGAGAAGCCGATCACTTCCCAGGCTTCCAGTTTTTTCCTGCTGTTGTTTCCAGACCTCAAACAGGCACATTCACTCTTAGCAAGTTGGTTGTGTCCCCAATGCAGAGAAGTGACTTCTGGCTTGTATAAAATGTCTGGTCGTGGACCTGTGACCACTGCTCGCTTGAATGCCCAAAGGCTCTGAAGGCTGTAAGTTCATCTTCCTTAAAAGTAGTAACAACACACTCATAAAGTGTTTTGGAGTCCTTGGTGGTGCAAATGTTAACACTCTCAGCTGAAAAGTTGGAGGTTTGAGCCCACCCAGAGGTGCCTTGGAAGAAAAATCCGTCAGCCTGCTTCCGAAAAATCAGCCATTGAAAACCCTGTGGAGCGCAGTTCAACTTTGACACACAAGTGGTCACTGTGGGTCAGAATTGACCCAACAGCTACTGGCTTTTTAAAAAAGAGCTTTACAAAGTGTCTTCATGCACAGTAAGTAATCCTCTCTACCCAAACCATCTTCCAAGGTTGGTAAGGGTAACAATTACTACAGTCGTCCTCACTTTACATATGAGAAGACGAAACTCAAAGATTCAAAGTGTCTTCATGGTAAGTGGCAGGCAAGAACTAGATCTCCTCACTTGGACCTCCTGGCTGTCTTCTCTTTGTTACATTCTCAGAGTCAGCCCCACAAACTGACCCTTCTAACTGACACCCAGTACACACAGCCTCTGCTTCCTAAACCCACCCAGCTACCTTACGGGGAAGCAGAGAGTGTGGGGTGGGGGCTCCAGGAATTGTGGGAACACTGGCCCGGCCGGAAGTGACTGCTGAAAGCTGACCACACTCCAGGGTTTCATGTCACTGCTCTGTTGGTAGCCTGGTGGGAGACCTGGCCCCCGAGGCCTGCTGTTCCTACCTGGCACACTGTGATAGCTGGGTTCAGGTCTGACGTGTGTGAGGTGTTTCACACACAAATACGGATGAACAAATGTTCGGAAGAGCAGTCCTCATCAGCAGTCGGACATCTTGGGTGGGAAGAAGACACTGCTGTGGGCCCCAGTCACCATTAACCCTGGGCTTCCAGCCTCCTGAAGACCTTGTTCTTCACCATCTGTCCAGATGAGAGATGTTATGGTGCCTGCTTGGGTAACAGGAAGGTGGTCAACTCTCCCCTCCCCCTTACAGGCCATTCTTGTGTTCTAAATCTGAGACGACCACTAATGATAGTAGGGACCCCCCCCCCCACGCCCCAGCTTTCCAGGCATAAGAAATGGGGTGGTGTCCAAAGAAGCTAAGATGATAAACTACTTGTGATATTTTTAACATATTTGCTGTTTTCACCATCTCTGAGGTGCTGGGTTGCCTGAAACCAATTCTCGTGCTCTGTTCTAACAGCCTGAGAGTTCAGATATTTTGTTTTGTTTTTAAAGAAAAGCAGTTTGTATCTATTCCACTGCAGTAGTTTAATTTGCCCTGGTCTTGGAGGACCAAGCAGACTACTACTGGTATTTTTGAGTGTTGAGTCTGGAATATCTTGGTCTGGGATTGTTTGCATCTCCCTGGAAATTCTGCATAACAGCAGTGAGCATCTGACTGCCTTATTAAGCCTCTTGTAGTTATGCTTGAGGTTTACAGATTGCAATCCACATTTTATCAGGAATTCCATTCTACATCTTTATATTACCCTAAGGGCATTTCATGGATTTCTTAAATGCCTGTGCGTTAGGTGGATTGGGACTTGAGCTCAGGACAGCAAAGATGGGTGTTAACAAAATAGTCACAATAAAAAGGGCATGCTGGGCTGATAAAGGATGGGAGCTGCTATCCTTGGTTCAGGATGAAGCTGACAAGCCACTAAGTGTTGGGGAAGCTAAGAGAGGAGGCAGCACAGCTCTGCTCAGGGTCATTTATGTCTGTCTTTGCATGGCTTTTCCCTAACAAACACCACCGTGGGTTAAGCTAGTTGGTTACTTTTCCTCCTTGTACAGTTGCTGGAGAAGTCACCCAACCTTAGATTTGTTGTCAGACCTTAACTGGGTGCTCAGAACTGGTGAACAAGCCCATCCTATGTCTCCAGTTAGCCCTCACTCATTTCCCTACAGCTGTTACAGTTACGCCATTCTCTTACAATAGTTTACCTCATTACGCCCCGCTCACTCAGCAGATGACCACACTCTCCTATTTCATCAGGAAAATGGAAGACTCCTGGGAAAATCCTGGTTCTCATCTTCACTTACAGACTCATCTACACCCATCCTTAACCTCCATGGCTCCCATCACAGTGGAAAAGATGCCCTTCTTCCTTTTCAGTGTAATTCACCATGTGTGCCCTTGCCTGGGATTCCTCCCTACCTCCCCCTTGTTCAGGAGAACCTTTCCTGACCTCTCGTTGCCCTCTGTGTCACGTTAGTACCCCAGGCCTTTCCTGGGCTTCCAGTTGGTACTCTGCAGTACAGTACTTGGTGAAGGCGTCTGTGTGCCTGGCTGGAGTGTGAGCAGAGAACCAGGACTGTGCTGTACTTTAGCATCTTGCATGGGCCCAGCACATGGAGGCCTTTCCCCCAGTCTGTAATGCAGGACACAGACGGACTGAAACTTGGTCTGTTCCAGGTGTGGATGGAGATGGAGTCCACGGTTACTAGGAGCTCTTGAAGTGGGAGTCCCACTCATTGTCCTGGCTTACACTATACTAGGGTGAGTGCATCCTGTCGTCTTTGCCAAAAAAGGTTCACCAGCATCTTAGCTAGAACTGAGATCCTGGTGTGGAGTCCTCCACCAATTTAGACTTGCCCAGCACTTACTGTGTAGTAGGTGCTAGGTTGAATGCTTCATGGGTAGCTCACTGGACCCTCACCAACTCATAGCGACCCTATAGGACAGAGTAGAACTGCCCCATAGGGTTTCCAAGTTGTGGCTGATGGATTAGAACTGCCGACGTTTTGGTTAGCACCAGCAGGGCTCCCCCTTTTTTTTTTTTTTTTTTACTACTTCCTAAATAACAGAACTGGGATTTGCAGCTGGGTCTGACCCAGGCTTAAACCCGCAACCACTCTACTGTGGGACTTGCTGGCCTGAAGTTCAGGTATCGCTGTACCTCTCGGGGTCTCAGGGTGGCCGGGGGCAAGGCCCAGGTTCAGGGCCCAGGAGTGTGTGTAGGTAGGCAGCAAAGGGGCCACTACCTCTGCCAGGCGGTTTATGCCAAGCCTGGTCTCCACCTTCCCACAGAGGGCTTCCAGGAAGCTTTGTACCAGCCCTGAGTAATTTATGTTGCCGATTCACACATCACGCATGCTCACTGTAGAATATTAGGAAATACGAATAAGCAAAAAGGAAAAAAAGCCTAGCGCTCAGAGCTAACCATTTTTTCCCTCTCTTGTTTAATTGTGGTGAAAACATACACACCAAAGCATCTGCCAACACAACTTCCACACTTAGAACTCAGTGACAGCGATTACACTTCTCATGTTGTACCAGCAGGTTCGCTACCCTCCTCCGAACATCCCGTGTACCGTCATACAAGTCGTCATTCTGTTCCGTCATCACTAATCTGGTTGAAGAGGAATTATATGCCCCTATTGTTTTACTTGAATTTATTTGATTACCAGTGAGGGTAAACATTTTTATATGCATTTTTTCTTCTGTGACTTCCTTGTTCTTGTCCCTTACTCCATTTCCCACTGGGAAAATTGCTTTTTTGTACTGATTTCTAAGTACTACCTTGGGACTACCAGCAGAGGGCAGCAGTGCATCAGGGTCCAAAGGATGGTGCTGGACCCTGATGCTTAAACCATATATTCTGGGCAAAGGCGGAGTCTGGTCCCCGGGACATGGGCATTAGTGGGCCTGGAGGGGACTAGGACACAGCAAGGTGGTTAATTTCTTCTCCAAATTGGAGTTATTTGTCCGGAAGCCTGTGGGGTGCAAGATGACTTTGAAAGGTGAAGTCCCAGAGGTAGATAAATTCTATCCAGTAGTAGACACCCAGGAACCTTGAGATGGAGGCACTTTCTGTGTCCTAGAGAGGATGGAGAGGGTGCAGCACTGCATGCGTCCAGGTTGTCGCCAGCACGCAGGGTGTGTGTGTGCATGTAGGGGTGCTAGGCAAACGCCCACCCAGCCTCTAGAGAGGTACCTGGGTATGTTTGCTCTCGTGCATGGCACCTCTTTGAGCTGGCTGGGTCTCAGTCACACCTGGAAAACTGAAGAAGCTTAATGGCGAGGGCCTGGGTGGCGATGCTGGAATGTGTGACTGTGAAGGGGAGAGGGCCTGGGAACTCTGCCCTGTGCCTCCTTTCACCCTAGGAAGGAGAGGAGCCGCAGGGAGATGTGAAGTCCCAAAATCATGCGCAGAACTGGGTATGCACATGATAAATATATAAGTACATACATGTATATACGCAGTGTATATGTGTTTGTCTCTGTATATATACATACCCTGACCCATGTGTATATAAAAAACCAAAATCCAAACTCATCGCTGTGGAGTCGATTCCGACTCATAGCGACCCTATATGTATATATAATATATATATGTATAAGCTTTTTATTTTGAAATAATTCACAGGAAAGTTACAAAAATAGTGTACAGAAGTCCTGGGTACCTTTCGTCCGGTTTCTCCCAATGGTAACATGTAACTGTAGTATAATATCTAAACCAGGAAACTGACGTTGGTACAGTTCAGACCTCTTTCTGACTTCACCGGTTTTACATGCACTGTGTACGGCTGTGCTTCTATGTAATTTTATCACATATGTAGGTTTGGGTAACTCCCACCACTCTTTAAGATGCAAAACTGCTCCATCATCCCAAAGATCCTTCAGGCTCCCCGTTTATAGTCACACCTATCCCTTTTCCCCCACCCCGTCCCTAAGCCCTGGCAACCACTAATCTGTTCTCCATCCCTATCATTTTGTCATTTCAAGGATGTTAACTTATATGTGTTTACAACATGGCTTTATTCAAGGACCTAGAGCTGTCGCCATCTTTCCAAGGCCTCCATGGTAAAATGCTGAGATCACAGGAGCCTGGAGTGAACGCTACAAGATGCGGGACGGGAGTAGATTCTGTTCTCTTGCCAGGCAATGTCAGGTGATCTGTGGGTGTGAGGAAATAACAGCCAGCCTCTATTGAAAGATTACTTTGTGTCAGGCACCAAAGGCTCAGAGAGGTCAAGCGCCTGCCCAAGGTCACACAGCAGTAAGTGGCAGAGCAGAAGTGAGCCAAGGTCTCCAGATCTCTGTGTGCCTGTGCTTTAGCGAACCTACTGCAGTCGAGTCAATTCTGACTCATGGCGACCCCATGTGTTACAGAGTAGAACTGCTTCACAGGGTTTCCAAGGCTGTAATCTTTATGGAAGCAGACTGCCACATCTTTCTCCCAAGGAGCAGCTGGTGGGTTTGAACTTTGAATTAGCAGCCAAGTGCTTAACCACTACCCCACCAGGGCATCTTATGCTTTAGAAAGGAATGCTGATAAGAGGCAAATGGCTGAGAGGGCTCAGAGCAGCAGAAACCGCGGCAAGCCCAGAACCCAGTCCTGAAGCCGGCAGGAGGCTTGGAAGATGCCAACATGCCTGGAGGACCCCAGCCCTGTGGGTGAGAGAGCTTGTCGGCGGGACTGGTGGGCCATGGTGTTCCAGAGGGCAGCCTGGGGGTCTTCTGGTGGAGCCAAGTACCTCTAAGTGCTGAGTGGCTTCCCAACTCACGGTGGTACTGGGTGGTTAAGGTAAGTGTGGGGTGGGAGTGGGGGCAGACCCCTGTTGTTACAGAAGGTCGGGGAATGGGCAGGCCGTGGAAGATGATGGCGGTCGACGGGTTTGGCTGTGCAGATGGTGGAGCTGTCGCCATCTCGGTCAATGTTTAGTGCACGTGGGTGTGGGCTCCTAGTGGTTTCTTGTCCTCTGGCAGCCTGGCTGCCCTGGGGCCTGCTACCTGAAGGCTAGCCACCCTCTCTCAGTCCCTGTTGTCGCTCCCTGCCTCCGTCTGGTGCCTTTGGGTGCCCTCTCTGCTCACTGCTTGGCCCTTAAAAGAGAGGCCTGGGTGGGAGTTTGGGAGCATCCCTGTGGCGTACACTGGGATGGTTGGGCTCCTGGTATTTTTGTCTGGCTCTGGGCTCCTCTCTTTCTGAAGTGGGGAAGTTTTGACTCCCAGTTTTGGTCTTTGGAGGCATCCATGGGTTTTGGCTGCCCAGCTATCATCTCCTCTTCCTGTAAAGACCCCGGTTTCCTTTACAGGAATGGCCTCTTCCATCTGTGTCTCCATGGAGGAGGTAATCCTGCAGCAAAAGTCATTGTTTGGCAGCCACCCGTTCCTGGCCCCAGGCTCAGGTTCCCGCAGGCTGCCCTCTAGGGCACCCCTGCTGCTGAGCACCCTTGTTGTTAGCTGCCATGGAGCTATGCACAGCAAGATCTGACCTTTGGATTCATGGGGCTTTCATTGGCTGATTTTCAAAAGTAGATTGCCAGGCCTTTCTTCCTAGTCTGTCTTAGTCTGGAATCTGAGTCTGGAATCTCTGCTGAAACCTGTTCAGCATCATAGCAACATACAAGCCTCCACTGATAGACCATGGTAGCTGTTCATGAGGTGCACTGTCCAGGAATTGAACCAGGGTCTCCTTCAGGGAAGGTGAGAATTCTACCACTGAACCACTTCTGCCACCAGTAGGGGTCACCCTTAATTCTTGTTCATTTTCAAGCCACCTTCCTACTCTCACTTAATTCTGAGGATCCCTAGTATTTCTCCCAGCGCCCCTCCTGCTTAAGTTAGCGAGCATTGGTTTCTTTACTAGCGACCTGGTGGCGTGGTGGTTAAGAGCTTGGCTGCTAACTGAAAAGGTTGGCAGTTCAAATCGGCCAGCTGCTCCTTGGAAACCTTATGGGGCAGTTCTACTCTGTCCTGTAGGGTCGCTGTGAGTTGGAATCGACTCGACGGCAATGGGTTTTTGGTTTTGACCTCGTTTTGGTCCCATCCCTTGTGGGCAGTCCAGCTCTGCTATGGGACGCCCCTTAGGGCCTGGCCCAGTTCACCAACCCAGCTCCCCATGGTACCTGCCAGGAGGCATATAATGTCTGCCAGCCTCACTTTTTGTTGTGTTAATAGTCTTTGATGCTCAGTACCTGGATCCATTCATTGACTAGGGTTCCAGATTGGTGAGATATGTATTTTTTTCCCCTTGAATTGTAATTCAGAGTTTATTGCTTATTTTGTCATTCCACACAACTTATAAGTAAATAGACTTTGAGGAACTTTACCCATTGCCAACGAGTCGGTTCCAACTCATAGAGACCCTATAGGAGAAAGGAGAGTTGCCCCATAGCGTTTCCAAGGAGTGCCTGGCGGGTTTGAACTGCTGACCTTTTGGTTAGCGGCCATAGCATTTAACTGCTACGCCAGCAGGGTTCCCTTGAGGAACTACGCTGAGTGCTACACACGATGGCAGCATTGATCCGACTGTCCAGGTGTTTTCCATGAGGTGGTAAAAGTATCACAGCTGCTACCACTACAAAATGATGCTGTTTTAATCCTGCCATTTCTCTTTCGTTTACTAGCGAGACTTCTCTACAAACAGGTGCTTCTGTTCATCCGCTAGCAGTTACCCCGTGGTGCAGCTCGTGCAGAAGAGACAGGACAAGTGCGTCCTTCTTCCTCTGTATTTACCTGTTTGTAAAATAAGAAACTGGTTCCTTATTGCCCTCTGGAAATGACCAATTAATTTAAAAAATATCATTATGAACTCTTGGATTTAAATGTATTTGGAGGGTTTCGGTTTGTTGTGATTATTATTTTTATTTAAAGCTCAAATTGTCCCACATGTGGCCAGTGGGAGCCTTTTGGGGCTGGCTCCTGAGTCCTTTTGATACCACACTAGTAATATTTGATGGCTTCCTTGCCCTGGTGGCACAATGATTAAAGCACTCAGGGCTAACTGAAAGGTCGGCGGTTCGAACCCACCAGTTGCTCCTCGGGAGGAAGATGTGGCAGTCTGCCTCTGTAAAGATTTATAGCCTTGGAAACCCTATGGGACAGTTCTACTCTGTCCTGTAAGGTCGCTATGAGTCAGGATTGACTTGACAGCGGTGGGTTTGGTTTGGGTGAGTTTTGCTATTGTTTATATCAAGGTGTTTTAGGCTCCTTTCCTACATTTTCTCCCCAGACCTGGAATCAGCCATTTCGCCATGAAACTCTGACTTTTAGTGGGAAATGGCATTTCATGACCCATTGTGGACTCCAGGGATGCCCGCTACTACTGGGTTGCCCATTGTTTCTAGGTCTTTTCAGTGGGGAGAGCTAATAGATACCAATAGAGCGATAGATAAAATACCTCATGAGTTTATACTGATCTTTGCAATTCTGACTTCGGATTTTTTGTTGAGCTTTTTTGTTACACTGTTACTTTCTTCCACACTGAGCATCCTGATTCTTTAGGACACAGGGGATGAAGAAACTAAACTATCCCAAAATAATTCATTTGTTTCAGCAACATTACACACATAACAGGGAATAACAATACTAATGCTACTACCACCAGAGTGATAACTGAAATAGTTAAAAAATTCTTGTCTAATTTTTATAGTTCTATACAAGGTTGGCGGTTCGAACCTTATATAGCAGCTCTGCGCGAGAAAGACCTGGCGATCTTCTCCCATAAAGATTTTTAAAAAACCAGTGCCATTGAGTCAATTCCGACTCATAGTGACCCTACAGGACAGAGTAGAACTGCCCCATAACGTTTGCAAGGCTGTAATCTTTACAGAAGCAGACTGCCACATCTTCCTGCAAAGCAGCTGGTGGTTTCAAACTGCTGACCCTTCAGTTAGCAGCTGAGTGTTAAACCAGTATGCTTCCTTCATAAAGATTGTAGTTGTTTGGTGGCATTGAGTTGGTTCCAACTCATAGTGACTCTACGTACAGCAGAATGAAACACTGCCTGACCCTGTGCCATCCTCATAATTGTTGCTATTCTTGAGCCCACTGATGCAGCCACCATGTCAATCCATCTCTTTGAGGGTCTTCCTCTTTTTCACTGACCCTCTACCAAGCATGATGTCCTTCTCTAGGGACTGATCTCTAGAAAACCCTATGGGGCAGCTCTACTCTGTCATGTGGGGTCACTGTGAGTTCAAATCAATGGCACCCAACAACAACATACACAACAAAACATACACCTACTCAACAGTTTTTACATACACAGTTCACTGGCAATGTGACAATGGTTACCTACTTCCCATTGTGTCAGCGTTTTGTCTCTGCCCACATTGTTTCACCATCGTTAACTTAGCCTCTCTGCCTCTTCAAGCTCTCGTCTGTGTTTTAGAGTTACTGTTGTCCATTTCGTCTCACACAGATAATTCTTTAAAAGAGCAAAGTGCTCCAGGCGAACATTACTAAATGAGTTAAATTGTTGTTTAGTTTAAAGATGACTTCATGGTTAAAGGCCTGAAAGTTGTTTCTAGGCAATAGATTAGGGGGTTTCCCCCATCTCAATGTATCCAGTAAGTCTGGTTTCCAATAAGAATTTGAAGTTCTGTTCCACATTTTTTCCTCCTTTTGATGAAGATCCTTCTATTGGGTCCTTGATCAGAACATTCAGTAATGGCAGCTGGGCACCAGCCATTTCTTCTGGTCTCATAGCAAAGGAGGTGGTAGTTCATGCTAGTCCTGTATACTAGGGAGTTCTCTAGCCATTACTCCATTACTCCAGTCCCCTGTTAAAGCTAATAGTTCTTTATATTAAATGTGTCCTATTCAAATTACCATATGGTTTCTCTTTCCTCAGTGGGCCCTGACTAATGCAATGTAGTATCAAAAGTTTTTCTTTCTTTTTTTTAATTTCATAAAAGTTTCCTTAAATTACAGTGTTTAGGATTTGTCCTGTTCCCTCGCTTTGATTTCCATTTTCAGGGACTCCTGTTAGCTACAGGGTGTATTGTCTTTGCCTCTCTCCAACATTCATCATTTTCTCTTGAGCCCTTTTTATGTGTTCATTTCTCTTTGATTTAAAATTTTTCTTTTCACCTTGTGTTTCTCATAAGGCAGCACCTGGTTTGGTCTTGTTTCTTCTAATATATTCTTCATATCTGAAATTATTTTTACTTTTATTTCTAAATTTTTCCCAAGTGCTATCATTTCATTATTGAGCTTTTCTGAGTGTCACGTGTTTTGAAATAGTTGGTATAGCTTTGCTCTGTTTTGTGGGCGTGTCTTTATGGCATACTTTCATTGTCCATATGGATGTTATTCTGCTCTTTATCCTCTTCTTTTCTTACAGAAATTTTGTATGGGATTTGACATTGATACTTTTCTGTACTTCATTTTCTATGTCAAATTAGTTTCCCTGAACCATTAGAATGAGATGGGTTGGGGAAAGCTTTTCTAACTTCACAGTGCTTCCTCTCCTGCTGTTTTCATGTGTTAAAACAGCATGGAAAACTATTAGAATGAATAAATGAGTTCAGGAAGGTTGCAGGATACCAAATCAAAATGCAAAAATCCAGTGTATTTCTACACATTTGCCATGAATAATCCAAAAAGGAAATTAGGAAAACAATTTCTTTTACAAATGCATAAAAGAATAAAATACTTAGGGATAAATTTAACAATAGAAGTGTAAAACCTTTAAAACTGCAAAATATTGTTGAGAGAAACTTAAAAAGATCTACATAAATCGAAAGACATCCTATATCCATGGATTGAAATATTTACTATGGTTAAGATGGCAATACACCTGCAACTGATCTACAGGGTAATGCAATCCCTAGCCGAATCCCAGCTGGCTTCTTTACATAAGCTGACAAGCTGATCCTAAAATTCATATGGAAACTCAAGGGGCCCGAAATAGCCAAAACAATCTTGAAAAAGAAAAACAAAGTTGGAGGACTCACATTTCCTGGTTTCAAAACTTACTAAAAAGCAACAGTAATCAAGACACTGGCGATGGCATAAGAATAGACCTATAAATCAATGGGATAGAATTGTGAATCCAGAAGCAAACCCTGGCATCTACAGTCAACTGGATTTTGACAAGGATTCCAAAACAATTAAATGGCGGAAGAATAGTCTCTTCGACAAATAGTCCATCCTGTTGGGGACGGTGATGGTCAGGCACGCGTCAGGCAGAGTCCTGATTAGGTCCATATACACTAGGCCCATCTACTCTCTGGGACAGATTCAAGTTAATCAAACTTATGAGACTGATGTATCAACTGAAAACACTGATTTAGTTCATTTCATTGTGAGAAATGTTGCTGCCAAAGGAATTGGCAAACTCCTGGCCCCATAATCCAAAAATTGTTTTACTTGCAGCTGGCCCACATTTGGAAAAGCAAGCCATAAACAGAAAATTGTTTTGGGAAGATGGAATCAGGACAAAGGAACTTGATGGTGTCAATAGCTCGTGGCATTGGGTCAGAGTAGCCAGGCACATCCGTCTTTCTTCATAGGGCAAGAACTCTAGATGGCCCTGGGGTGAGCCACTGCCTACCAAGTCTTTGCCTGGACAGGTACCGGTGTGGCTCCTTTTGTGTGTGTCTGTGGTCTGCTCCTCTCTGGAGGACACCATCTTTCTTGAGAAATGTTCATCTATCCAGGGGCTCCCAGTGGAGTCTTAGAGGCCGGGGAGCAGTTCTGGGTCTTTCAGATGGGTTTGCATAGCTCTACCATATCCTTTCAGGGCTCCTTTTGATAACTCTTGGGGGCAATCTTATTTCTCCATCTTCCACGTTCTTGGGGTGTTTGGGGAAAGGCTTATCGTAAGCCCCAAGGAGTGCTGTCAAACACTAATATAATTAATCTAGTACTGTAGCAGGGCCTGTGAGTATGGGACGGACAGGTAACTGTAACCCTATGAGGACAGTGAATGTGGTCAGAGGTGTGTGCACTTGTCATTGGTCAGACATCTCGGAGGGATGATCATCAGCCATTCCCAGCCACGAGGAGTGAGTCCATGCAGCAGATACTCCAGCACAGGAATCGCAGGCCGTGGGTAACTGTCCACCCGTCTGGGCTTTCCTCCAAGAGGCAGCTGGGAGAGGGTTAGATTCTACACCACCACCCAAAAACCAGTTGCCATGGAGTCTGTCCTGACTCCTGGTGGCCCTATGTTTGTCAGCGTACACTGTGTTCCACAGCATTTTCGATGGCTGATTTTTTGGAAGTCAATCACCGGGACTTTCTACTAAGGTGCCGCTGGGTGGACTTGAACCCCCAACCTTCCAGTTAGCAGCCAAGCACATTAATTGTTTGCACCCCTCAGGGACTCCAAATTCCACACATGAGATACTTATTCAGAGGCACTAGTCAGCCCTGCCATTCTGTGACCTCATAAAAATGCGAACGCCCTTTTTCTCATTCACATGTAAACCTAGAAAAAATTAAACTGATCTCAGCCATAATTTATATGGGCATATAAGACTCAGTTATAATTTACCACTGTCATCAAAAAACTCCCTCCTCTTTGTTGCTAAATGACACACTGAAAGTTTATTATCCTGCACTGAAGCTTTCTTTTTATGGCCATTAGAAGATATATGGCCCTTGGAAACCCTGGTGGCATAGTGGTTAAGAGCTATGGCTGCTAACCAAGAGGTCAGCAGCTTGAATCTACCAGGTGCTCCTTGGAAGCTCTATGGGGCAGTTCCATAGGTCGCTGTGAGTCGGAATCGACTTGACAGTGACAGATTTTTTTTTTTTTTTTAATACCAATAGGAAAAACTAACCAAATTTTTACCAAGAATGCATTCCCTTCTGTGTCCATCTGGGTTCTCCAGAGAGACAGAACCTATGATATATATAAAATATATTACATATGTAAAAAAGTATGTAATATTGTGCATATGTAATGTACATACAGGTAGTCTCTGACAGCATATCTGAGTTACAACGAACTGTACTTATGACCGTGCATTTGTTTTTTTTTTTTGCCCTTAAAATGACACTCTGAAGACAAAATCCAAACTGTCTTCAAATGCTTTTAAAACCTTTCCATAAAATACAAATTGCTTGTCAACTTTATAAATAGTGGGACTCTGCCAGCCTGGTACCACTCTGCAATTGCTAAAGTCATCAGACGGGCCATTCAGCAAAACCGGTAAAAGAATACTAAAAATGCTAAGTGTTGGCAAGAGAGAAGATGTCTTTTAAAAGGATTCAAGAAGAAAAAAGAATTGAAGCGAAATCAGTGTAAACTGAAAAATTCTTATATGAAAGGTTAAAATTTGGGAGATAGTTGTAGAAAGGCTACAGTCAGAAAAAGGTTAAATTGGTCTTTAGTTTTCAACTATTTGAACATTTCTTAAAATACTAATAAGATATTAAAGAAGAATATTAGATAACATAGAAGCATATTCCTAAAATAGTATTTGGAAAATCAGTGTACCAGCTAAGTTTGGTAAATTGGTCATTTGGGGACCAATTGATAAAAGATGGGAGGAGCTTTCATGGAATCTATTGTGGGACCTGCAGCTGAGTTTAGGGACCCTGGAAAGTCACTGGGAGCTTCTCTGTCCATCATTTCCATCATCTGCATCATCATTAATTCCACCATTTTCATCTCCACCATCTCTCTCCATCTCTATCATCTTCAACTCTATTATCTCCATCTCCATCATTCCCATCATCTCTGTCCACCTCCATCATCTCTCTCTATCCCCATCATCTCTCTCCATCTCCATCATTTCCATCATCTCCATCTGCATTAGCTACGTCTTTATCATCTTCATCTCTGTCATCTTTATCTCCATTATTTCCATCTCCACCATCTCTATTTTCATTATCTCCATCAATTCCCTCTTCATCTTCATTAATTCCATCTTCATCATCTCCATTATCTCTCTCCATCTCCATCTCTATCATCTCTCTCCATCATCTCTGCCATTCCCATCATCTCCACCATCTCTCTCCATCATCTCCATCTCCATCATTTCTGTCCATCTGTCACCACTCTCCATCATCTTCATCTCCATCATCATTATCCATCTGCATCATCTCTGTCCATCATCTCCATCATTCCCATCAACTCCATAATCTCCATTTCCATTATCTCTGTCCATCATCTCCATCTCCATCTCCATCTCCATCTCCATCTCCATCTCCATCTCCATCTCCATCTCCATCTCCATCTCCATCTCCATCTCCATCTCCATCTCCATCTCCATCTCCATCTCCATCTCCATCTCCATCTCCATCTCCATCTCCATCACCTCCATCATTCCCATCATCTCCATCTCAATTATCTCTCTCCATCATCTCTCTGCCCATCATCTTTCTCCACCTCCATCATCTCTTTTCATCTCCACCTATTTCTATCTCCATCTCTCTCCCTCTCCCAGCAGTCAGATCCCTGCTTCTCCCTGCCCTATGCCTCAGTCTCCTCTCTGCACACTGGCTTCTGCAGCAGCCTCTTGCCTTCTGCTTCCACATGACTTCAGCTGGCAGGTATTTCCAGCCTGCTCAATGCCCCTCTGGCCCTAACTCCACACCCCTACCACTCAGTGTCCCTTTACTCACCAATTCCATTCAGCCCTATGTTCAAATTTCAAATTTCCTTAGAGAGAAGCTGCGGGCTCAGGTCATTTATCTACTACTTACTCATCAGGTGTGACCTAGTGGAGCCACACCTTCCAAGGTAGAGAGGATTCTCTAAAAAGGGAGTGCAACAAGGAGGAAAAGATGGATGGCACAGCTGATTCCACCCACTCCCCAGCCTGGCATCTACCCCTTCTTCTCATGGATCCAGTTTTCATATAGTTTCTGCATATTTATTGTCAAGGTAATTTCTAGAGTACTTTATTTTTGGAGTTTATTGTATTTGGGGTCTTCCTCCCCACCCCCTGCTTTATTTTCTAATTGTTGGTATAGAGGAAAGGAATTGATTTGTGAATCTATTTTGTATCCATTCACTTTAACTAAACCCTTACTAATTCTAAAAAATTTTTATTCAATTATCTTGGGTATAAAATCACATTAGCAACAGATGATAATTTTATCCCTTCCTTTTCCTTCCACTCCTTGTACCTCTTTTTCAGCTGTTTCTTATTGCATTCGGCAGAGCACATCCTTTTTTAAATAAACCTTTGGTCAGAGAAGACATTTATGATGCAACGGAATATTTAAAGAACAAAACCATGGAAGTGACACATCTCACTTTCTGGGAAGCTGCCAATGCAGTACTTAGAGGAGATTGATTGCTCCCAGTGCTTATATTAGGCAGGAAAAAAAGAGAAACAATAAATCAAGTCGATACCTGATGAACTTTCTTCCCTTTAAGTTATGAACCAAGAGGGGAGAAAAAGGAAGTAATAAATTTAAACAAAATGGAGGAAAAAGAAAGACTTGATAAACAGGCTCAATAGCACTTGTGAGGAAATAGCCCTTCTGCAGGGGTGGGGAGAGGATGAGAGAGACAAGTCCTGCTGGCCAGCCTGGCTTTTCCTTGTCATCAGACACTTGGGGGCGGTGAGCTTGGTAAAGGTGGTCCTATTGACTTTTGTGGCCACCCACTGGCTATACATCTGCACGCCTGACCAGATAGAATTCCTGCCCCCACCAGTACCCAGGGAACTGGGGGAAGAATGGTGAGTAGGGAGGGGTGGAGGGTGCTCAGGATCATGAAAACGCCAGGGCCACCCCGCATCTGCATCCAAGGAGAGGAAGACGCCATGCTTAGGCTGAGCAGTGAGTGGTGATTCCTCTTGGGTCTCAGACACCTGTACCCTGTAAATCCATCTAGTCTTACACTCCATGTCTTAGTTTCTTTGTGCTGCTATAACAAATACCACAGGTGGGTGGCTTTAATGAATGGAAATTTCTTTTCTCACAGTTTGTTGTTGTTAGGTGCCGTTGAGTTGATTCAGACACTACTCGGACCTGCAGCAGCCTCACCATCGTTATTATGCTTGAGCCCATTGTTGTGGCCACTATGTCAGTCCATCTCGTTGAGGGTCTTCCTCTTTTTCATGGCTCTCTACTTTACCAAGCATGATGTCCTTCTCAAGGGACTGATCCCTCCTGATAACATGCCCACAGTATGTGAGACGAAGTCTTACCATCCTTGCTTCTAAGGAGCATTCTGGTTGTACTTCTTCCAAGATGGATTTGTTCATTCTTTTGGCAGCTGATGGTAAAATCAATATTCTTTGCCAACACCATAATTCAAAGTCATCAATTCTTCTTCCGTCTTCCCTATTCATTGTCCAGCTTTCACATGCATTGAGGCGATTGAAAACACCATGGCTTGGGTCAGGTGTACCTTAGTCTTCAAGGGTGACAACTTTGCTTTTTAACGCTTTAAAGAGGTCTTTTGCAGCAAAATTGCCCAATGCAATGTGTTGATTTCATGACTGTTGCTTCCCTGGGTGTTGATTGTGGATCCAAGTAAAATGAAATCCTTGACAACTTCAGTCTTTTCTGCGTTTATCATGATGTAGCTTATAGGTCCAGTTGTGAGGATTTTTGTTTTCTTTCTGTAATCTCACAATTTAGGAGGCTAGAAGTCTAAATTCAGGGTGCTGGCTCTAGGGGAAGGCTTTCTTTCTCTGTCCAGTCTGGGGGCAGGTCTTGTTCTCTTTTTAGCTTCTGTTCCTCATTTCTTGGGTGATCCACATATGACTTCTATCATCTCCACCTCTACTTGCTTGTCTCTGCCTAATCAGCCCTTCCGTCACTCAGAAGGGATTGGGTACAGGACACACCCTGTGCTGATACGGCCTCATTAACCTAACAAAGAGAATCACAGACGGGATTGTATCTGCAAGTATAGGGTTAGGATTCACAACGCGTATTTTTGGGGGACACAGTTCAACCCGTAACAGTGCCTATAGGGTCTTTTTCCCTCCTATCTTGCTTGTTAGATTTCGTTTCACAGTTCCACTCTGATAGAGAAAGGGCAATTTCTTGGTTTTGCCTTCCTCAGGCCAGAGCATGGGGGTCGGGTGCCCAGAGTTGTGCCTGGGGAGGGGGGCAGAGGGGACCAGTGCGGACTCAGAAAGTGGAAACGGGTTTTGCTGGGCTCACCAGTTCTCTGTTAAATCCTTGGAGGATTTAACATTATGCTTACTTGAGGAGAAAATTCCCTTAATAGCTGGTCTAAAAAAAATTAATAAGCCCTTAGCCAGATTCTAAAAAGGAGCAAACGCAAATTAATACACTCTGAATGAAAAGGAAAGAGCTAATACAAAAGGCGTTTTATAAGCAAAACAAGGGGATCAGATTCTCAGCAGTTGCCTTGTATGTTTTTATAAAAAAATGGAGATTAATATCTTCCCAGGGGCTCATCATCTATTCTCTACCGCTCCATGGAATATGTAGCAATTTTTTTTTTTTTTTTTAACAGAGAAGAAAAAGCTTCCAGCTGCTTTTTTGAACAAGCAGAGACAAAAAGACATCTTGGTGTAGATCCTGGGTGGCCTCTTTGTTTTACAATGTGGGGGGAGTCAGCTCCACTTTTCCTGGTGGGGGTCCTGGTAGACCAGGCTGAACAAGTGCTGACCTCCCAGTTGATCAGGGTTCCTTTACAAGCAAACCAAAAGTCTCCTGGGAGGAAAAAACAGAGACTTTTCTCCCTGAGACCTATAGTTGCGGAGACTGGAGACCAGTGGGATCTTCTGGAGGGCTCTGTGCTAGGGCTGCTTGCTAGAAAGGGCTGCAGTGGCTCTAGCCACATTGTGGGGTGAGCCTGGGGGTCCTGGGGCTCAGCCAACCTCCTGGGGTGTAGTTTTGGGCAGGATCCCTACTATGTGAAGGTGACCTAAGGACACTGAGGCCTTGAAGCCCAAACGAGGGGCACCCTTGGGCCAGGAGCAGCAGGGTCATCACCCCCAGGTAGTTCACAGGCCTCCTGCAGATGGTGGAACCTGTTTTCAGCAGTGACACTGGGTGGGAGCTGCAGAGACCAAGATGGCAGCTACTCTCCCTGCCTGGTGTAGGGTATGAGTGGGGGAGGCCTCAAGCTGGCGAAGCAAGTCATCTGTTCCCCTCGGTGGACTTGACACCACATATCAATTTCAGTATTTAACAAAATCAAGTCAGTTTGGGCAGCTTTAAAAAAGGGAATGGAGACCACAAACACGTCTAAGTTTCAGAGTTTTAATATAGGACTACGTTCTTCTCTAATGGTCAAATACATCATCTAACTGGGTTTACGTAAGGTAATGCTGACTGCTGTAACAAACCTTGGTACGTCCAGGGCTCAGATGTGATCCGAAGTCCGACATGGATGTTGCAGTCTGGGAGCCAGGCTCTCCTGTAAGTACTTTGTTCTGGACCCAGAATCCTGCCATTGTTTGGGGAATACGTCACAGCCCCAAGAGTGTCGCATCCATGCAGCTTTGAGCCTTGGGGTATTCAGGGCACTGAAGATTATGCTGAGGAGAGATGTCGGTACTTGGGACAGGTGCAGCTCTGGCTGCGATTACCCAGGAACTCATGTGTGATAACCTTGGAGTTATGGCCAGGGTAAAGACTTTGCAGAGAAGAGGTCTTTGAAAGTAGATGGTGGTTATTTCCATAGGAATACAGGTTATTCCAACACCTGTGATGAGGGCTGGTGGGGCCAGGGGAAACTTGGGCTACGCAAAGTGGAGGACATTTGTCTTTCAGGGGGAGCCGTGGTCCCTTGGAGGCATCTAGCACCTGATGGAGATGATTCAGGGTAGTTTCATTTTCTCTTGGCAAATGCCTATGCCTCCTTCAGCCATTCCAATATGAAGGCTCTTGCTCATTTCAAGAAGAAATCCTTTCTTTGTTTCCTTATTTGACGCATATTCCTCTCAGCCGGTACTCCAGAGCTGGAGCTGATTAATCCCCATGGGAAGCCGTGAGTTGGGCATGTACTGTGTACAGAGCACCGGGCTGGGCACGCAATGGACACGATTGTCTATCCTTGTAGCCACCCTGTGGGTGTGGTTCTGCATCCACTCTTTGGGTTCCAAGGAACAAGAACAAGAGGCTCGCTCCAGCTCCCTCAGGGAGTGTGTGTTCATTGCACAAACCAGAAACCCCAGGTGCTCTGCCTTCAGGGCATTTCAAAATGGCTCAGTCTTCCTCCCCCATGTTCTGTGAGAACTGTCTTTGCCGTCCTCAACCTCTGTGTGTTCCCAGGTTTGCTACTTTCTCGTAGTCACTTCTGACCACTCGACCTCACTCCCATTGCACCTCATCCTGGGCTATCCTTGTTCTTTTCTCTTTCACTCTAACCCAGACATAGAATGTGGCCCCTTGTCTTTGACCCCCTCTAACCCCAGGCCACTTGCACGAGGTGTTTTGATGCTGTTTTACTTAAGGTTTTCGAACGCACCAGCCGCTCTGCAGGAGAAAGATGTGGCAGTCTGCTTTTGTAGATTACAGCCGTAGACCCCCTATGTGGCAGTTCTACCCTGTCCTATAGGGTCACCATGAGTCGGAGTTGACTGGACAGCAATGGGATATGAGTGGGACTGCCTTCTTCCTCCTCTCCTTCCACACTCCAGGCCAAAATGGCTACAGTGACTTGTTTTATAATGGGAGAGAAAGGCATCTCTCAGCTTTCCAAGCACAGGGACCACGGTCTGTCCACCCCTCAGACACGAGTTGTGGATCCCGGCAGGTCCAGGAGCAGGTACTTGTCACTTGTTCAAAAGAAGAGCCAGCTTGCCCTCCCAGGCTCCATCTCCACCTCCCGAGGCTCAGCTGCTCATCGTGTGCCTACTCCTGGCCCACCACCTACTGACTACAGGATTCACTCCTTTTCCCAGTTCACACTTCTGAGAGGATGTATATATTGGGCTCATTAATTTCCACCCTCCTTTTTTCACATCAGGCCAGCCCATAAGTCAGACGGCCACTGGGACCAGTCGGCTGTGGCCAGGGTAGTTCAGGACACAGCCACCCTCACTAGGAACAGACCGAGGAGTGGGCAGTCCCCTTAGTGTTGGATTCCCTGCTTGTTCTGGGAGAGGCTGTATAGTACACACTGTCCCTTATTTTGTCCAAAGTCTACAGCTGTGAAATGTCAAAAAAAACAAAAAAACAAAAACCCAAATCCGTTGCTGTTGAGTTGATTCCGACTTATAGTGACCCTATAGGACAGAGTAGAATGCCCCATAAGGTTTCCAAGGAGCAGCTGAGCTATTAACCACTGCACCACCAGTGTCAAAGGTAGGTTTCCACTCCAGGTCTGTTGATGTCAAAGCCCCTTAACCATCAGGGCCTTATTCTATATTGGCATTTTAAAGTTAGATACGGGGCGGGGCGGGGGGGGGGGGGCAAGAGGGATTCTTTGGCCAAAATTGAAATATGGCCAGAATGGTGACATAAGAAAGTATTGTTTTTTGATCACTCCTTTAGTAGATACATCTATAGCCCCCTCACCAAGAACAGTCATCAAGCCCCTTAAGCAAAAAACACTCACACTACAGGTTAGTGCGGGGGCGGGGGGAAGCCAATAAATCATTACCCCAACTTTTTTTAAAAAGTGGCGTGAACTGAATATTAAAAAGTCAAGGGAATGGGCTGAGGTAATCTTAAAATGGCAGCCGGCCCCTGAAATTAGAGCCAGCTGTGCACAGGCTCCCCACCTGGCCCCACACGCGGGCCAGTCTGCGTGACAGATGAGTCAGGGGTGGAATACAAGCCATCCTGGAACCACAGGAAATGCAAGCCCCTCACCAGGTAGGAGCTGAAGCAGGAACTCAGTGACACTGGTGGCTTTTTAAACTCTCCATGGTTCAGCACTTCAAGAGAAACCCTCAAGGGTTTTTAAAGCTTTCCATCCCCTCGCTTTATTTTATCGTCAAAATCGCTCTGTCCCAATCTCTTCCTCCTCCTCTGGTCTCATGGTGACTTCCTGTTCCAGGCACCTGCAAAACAGTCCCAATTCCCCCTGATTATCAAGACCCCTGAGCGTTTGTACTAAGTTTCTACAGCGGCACCACACCCGTGGCATCCTCCGTGGAGAAACAGTTCAGAGATTACAAGATTCCAACCAAGATTACCTGGGTTTGAATCCCCATTCTAATTCTCACCAGCTGTGTGATTTAGGATTGGTGCCTTAGTTTCATCATCTGTAAAATGGGGGTAAGAACAGTAGCCCCCTAGTAGGTCTGTTAAATGAGATGGTTTATGTTAATCATTGGAGTAGTGCCTGGCACATAGTAAGCATTTAGTGAATATCCGTTTTTGCTATGTAGTAGATAGGAAAGGAGTCGCTTGACATTCTTTGGATAACAAAGTTAGCAATTTTGGCTATTCCAGTGAAAGGGATGTCATAGGGTTGCCTGATTTGGGGCCTGTAGACAGTCTTATTGGCATCTTCCTATGGGTCTTTGTCTTCCTCCATGCATCATGGCTATGAAGTAAAGAATTAACCTCACCCAAAGAGAGGCCTGGCTTTTGCCCTGAGCTCCTGGTAGTTCAGGGCTCTTGAGAGCCCTTCTCTCCCTGGCAGGTGGCTATTTAAAAGTCAAAGCACTCAAAGAAGGGGGAAGAAAGGCCCTGCCTGGCCACCGCAAGGCAAAGGAGCCACCCATTTTTTATCCAATGGTTCACTGAAAATATTTTTCCAAATAAAACTTTTCCCAGCTGGCACGAGATGGTCTAGAAGTGCATAGCTCGGATAACGGAGGAAGGCCTGTCGAGGCCAATGCAGTTACTGACGCCCTGACTCGGAACGTCAAAACCACCACCGGGAAACCTGAGCACGCAAGACCACAGTCTCCAGTTCAGCTGAGAGAACCTGCAGCCCTCAGGGGCCCAATGCCAGAGAATGTGCCGGAACCTAAATTTAACCAGCTGGAGCTCTTCTTAAACAATCATCCCATTCATATATTTAAAATAAATCGTGCATCTTTTAACAGGCAGTCAGCGTTTCATTATTAAGATGGAAGATGGGACAGAGTGTTCTTGGCTGGGCTGATCCTGGAATCCCAGGCCCCTTATCAGGATCACTCGGCATGTGGGAAAGACATTTGTGAAGGTAAATGTATTTCCGGCCTGACAGGGTGGAGGCACACATGCCTGCACAGCAAGCCGCTGCCAGCCAACTGAGTGGCGAGTGGTGAGCCCTTCCCGGAGCGATATCATTATCTCCTGAAGTCCTACCCGGTGCCTGGAGAGAATGAGAAAGTTAAGAAGAAAAGGGAAGCTAGAGAGAGTTCACCGGGTGTACCAAAACCTCTTGGTGCTTCATGTTATTGTTTGCCAATGAGTCAATTCCGACTCGTAGTGACTCTATATGACAGGGTAGAACTGCCCTATAGGGTTTCCTAGGCTGTAATCTTTACAGGAACAGATCACCAGTTCTTTTCTCCCACAGAGCCCCTGGGTGGGTTCAAACTGCCGACCTTTAGGTTAGCAGCTGAGCACTTAAATATTGTGGCACCATGGCTCCTTAAAATACTTCATACCCAACCAACCCATTGCCATTGACTCGGTTCCGAGTCATAGCAACCCTATAGGACAGAGCAGAGCTGCCCCGTAGGGTTTCTAAGGAGTGGCTGGTGGATTCAAGCTGCTGACCTTTTGGTTAGCAGCCAAGTTCTTAACCACTGCGTTACCAGGGCTCATTAAAATACTTCATAGAGCAACAACAATTAAAACAGTGTGAAATGGTTAAAAAAGAAGGGGGAAAAAAAAAGACAGTTCCAATAAAGTAATTTTTTTTTCTTTCAGAAATCGACTAGGATATACAAGAAGTCAATATATAATAAAGAGAACCAAGAGTCTTTCTCTAAAAGGTTAACAAACCGTGAAAACTTCTGGCAAGTTTTGGAAATGAATATGGAGGGATTTTCCCTGAGGCAGTTCCTGATACCAAAACCTGACAAATCAGCACAAAAAATTATATGGATCAATCTTTCTTACTTTTGGATAGTGAAATAAAAACTCTAAATAAAATATTGGCTCACCTGATTTACCAGTGTATTAAGCAATGTTTTTATTTCAAGGGGCCTCTTCTAGGTGGAGCAAACGGTTAAGAGCTTGGCTGTTAACTGTAAGGCTGGAGGTTGGAGTCCACCTAGAGGCACCTCGAAAGAAAGGCCTGGTGATCTACTTCTGAAAAATCAGCCACTGAAAACCCTACGGAGCACAGTCCTACTCTGACACACATGGGGTTGCCATGAGTCACATTGGACTCCATGGCAACTGGGATTTTTAAATTCTAGACGTGCAAGTTGGGTTAAAAATCTAGGAAATTTGGTCTTATGATTTATCGCAGTAATAGGATAAAAGTAAAAAAAGAAGTAAAGCACCTTATAATTATCTTCAGTGCTTCTTTGCAAACTTTAATGCATTTACGAATCACCTGGGATCAGGTAAAAATGCAGATTCTGATTCAGTGTGTCTGGGGTGGGACCGTGACTGCATTCCTACCAAGCTCCTGGACGATGCCAGTGCTGCTGGTTCAAGGACCCCACTGTTACTAGCAAGAAACGCAGAATTCGAAACCCCACCCGCTCCAGGCCTATAACTCGTAGTCTGCATTTTATCAAGTTCCCCAGGTTTGCATATCAATGTTTGGGAAACCAGTGCTCTAGACCAGCAGTTCTTAACCCTGGCTAGATGTCATAGCATCCAGGAGAGCTTTAAAAAATGCTGATGCCTATAGGCTCCACCCCAGACCAATTAAATCAGAATCTGGGTGAGGGGGCACCCAGGCTCAGTATTCTTAAAAGGTTCCAGGTGACTCTAATGTGTAGCCAGAATTGAGAACCACTGATTTGGGGAAGGGGCCCTGGTGGCACAGTGCTTAAGGGCTTGGCTGCTAACCAAAAAGTCAGCAGTTTGAATCCACCAGCTGCTCCTTGGAAACCCCATGGGCAGTTCTATTCTGTCCTATAGGGTCGTTATGAGTTGGAATTGACTCGACGGCAGTGGGTTTGGTTTTGGTTGGTTGAAAAGATGCTAGGTGTAACTTAACATCCCTTTCTGATCAGAATGCTCAGAACCCCAGAAACAGGAGGGTGATTCCTTAGCATGTATTCTGTATGCTTCTATAAGGATCCCAAATCCTGTAAGATATAAATCCCTATTATGCTTTCAAAATATGTATGTATGAGCCCTTATACACTTAGAAATATGTCCCCTTTGTGAGGCTCTCTTACTTTAACTATAATTCATTAGAAACTTGTAAGTTATTAGAAAGTTATTTACAAAAATTCTGAACTTAGACATAGAAACATAGAAGCATGCGAAGTATGTAAAGAACATAAACAACTTTAAAGTTCACGTCAACCTGGCATGCTGTGACACAAGAAAACATACCATAAATTGAAACAACCTCCCTAATCTCTAACCTTGAAGAAAAGATATGTTAGTTGGCTACTCTCTAACCCTGGAGAAAAATCATAACATACTAGTCTTTGACTTCACACTGGCCCTTGCCATGGGAGCCAAGGTGAGAAATTCACATATAAACCCTAAATTTCTGCTCACTCACTGAGAGAAGGCAGAGATGGAACTCAGATTCTGTCCATGCCATTGACCCTGCACCCTAGCTACTAGGGACCTCTGCTGAGTTCAAGCCTTCCCCCTGAGACTTCTTGTTAAAGGTAATATTTAAGTCTAAAGATTTGGACTCTAACCATTAAATTATCGTTGTAATTATAATTGTCAATTCTGACCATCTGGTTCTAAATGAGTGTTGTGAAGTCTTCTTTGTGTGCCTCGCCATGACTACCTTGTAGTAAACTAAAGGAGTTTGTGCAAGGTAAACCTGAGTATTGCTCTATTCATTTTCCAAAATCCTATACAACAGCATGGCTAAAAGTATCTATCAGAAACTAACAGCAAACATTGTACTTCACCAAGGAAAACCAGGCTGCCCCATTAAATCAGGCCATAACAAGAATGCCCACTGTCACTACAACTACTCAAAAGCTCTAAATAAGATTAAAAAAAACCAAACCCATCGCCTTTGAGTCGATTCCGACTCATAGCGGCCCTATAGGGCAGAGTAGAACTGCCTCATAGAGTTTTAAAGGAGTGCCTGGTGGATTCAAACTGCTGACCTTTTGGTTAACAGTCATAGCTCTTAACCACTATGCCACTAGGGTTCCCAGAATAAGATTAGGTAAGAAAGAAAAAAGGAAGTTTAGGTATAAATACTCACAAGTAAAAGATATCCTCATGATGATTTCCAGATAATATGGTTATCTACCTACATCGGTCAAGGGTCTCTAGAGAAATGGAGCCAATAGGATATATATTGTTGTTAGGTGCTGTCGAGTTGATTAGACTCATAGCGACACCATGTGACAGACTAGAACTGACCCATAGGGCTTTCTAGGCTGTAATCTTTACAATCTTTTTTAGAGCCACTGGCTGGCTTTGAAACACCAGCCTTTTGGGTAGCAGCCGAGTGCTTAACCATTGTGCCATCAGGGCTTCATAAATAGGATATATAGAAAGGTCGATTTTAAGGAATTGGCTCACACAATTGTGGGGGGCTGGCAAGTCTGAGGAGCCCTGGCGTGCAGTGGTTGAGAGCTCATCTGCTAACCAAAAGGTGGGCAGTTTGACTCCACCAGCTGTTCCTTGGAAACACTATGGGGCAGTTCTACTCTGGCCTATCAGGTCACTATGAGTCGAAATCAACTCAGTGGCAATGGGTTTGGTTTGGGTTTTAGTTTGGCAAGTGTGAAATTTGTAGGGCATTTTGGCAGCCTGGAAAATCAGACAGGTCTTCTGTGTAGCAGTATTAAGGCAGAATTCCTTCATTCTTCAGGACACCTCAAGTTTTGCTCTTGAAGCCTTCAAATGATTGGATGAGGCCCACCCACATTGTGGAGGGCAATGTGCTTTACTTAAAGCCAGCTGATTGTAAATGTTAATCACATCTAAATACCTTCATGGCAACATCTAGATATGTTTGATCAACAACTGGTCAGCTCAGCTCGGAGCCCCTTTCCATGCCCTAAGGAGTTTCAAGTTCTGCACAGGATTTCTGCAGCGTCCAGTGGGGCCCACTTTCTTCAGATCACTGCTGAGGGCGGACCCTGCCCTGCAAGGAGGGATCAAAGTATGAGGCTCAGACCTTTCCTTAATCCCATCCCTCAAAATCCCACCCTTGGGGGGGGAGGAATTGACATCTCAGCAAAGAGGACATCAAACCGACCCTTAGATGCCACCTTGGGTCATCATCGTGGTGGTGTAATAGTAAGCGAGGATGGCGAGACTACGTTTCACGTACTTTTGATATGTTATCAGGAGGGACCAGTCTCTGAGGAAGGACATCATTCTTGGTAAAGTAGAGGGTCGCCAGAAAAGAGGAAGACCCTCAAAGGGATGGACTGACACTGGCTACAACGATGAGCTCAGACACAGCAAGGATTGTGAGGATGGCGCAAGATGGGGCCATGTTTTGTTCTGTTGTACACAGGGTCACTATGAGTCGAAACAGACTTGATGGCAACTAACAACAGAAGTAGTAGCTGTCACAGTGGTAGCTGTTGATGTCCCGCCTTCTCCTTGGCTGACCACGGGAAACGTTCCAGTTGATGCTCTGGCTTGCACCATCTTGCCAGCCCCACTCCCCTAGCTTCTCTCTTTCCCTTCTCTTCGTCCTCTGCAAGCAAAGCAGTTCCCCTCTTTATCTCAGACACAACTCAGCCAACCTCTTCTGGGGGCTAGTGTCTTAACTGGTGTTCTCTAGAGAAGCAGAAGCAGTGAGACATACTTCAAGGGATTGGCTCATACTATTGCAGGGGGCTGGCGAATCCAAAATCCATAGGTCAGGTGGCAGGCTGGCGACTCTTACTGGCTTGTGTCCCAAGAGCAGTAAGTCAGGCAGAATGGTGATAGAAAAGTCAATCTTGCCAAAATATCTATTAAAAGCCTGAAGGCAGAACGCACCCTAAGGAAACCCCCTTTTCAACTGCTGATTGATTACATTACATTAGATTATATTAAGGAAAGTGATTACATTAGATTACACTGTGGAACAGCAACCACTGTAGTGTTTGGCCAAATGACTGCCTAGCCAAGTTGACACATAAAATGAAGTATCACAACTAGTTATCTGTCACCTTCCGTGTTCTCAAATCTCTCCTGTTTCCCCAAACGAGCCTTCCAGGTGTTTTCCTATACAAAGATAGTTCCCTTGCTAATATCAGATTTTTTAACAGGTTTCTGGAGATGTAGTTAGAGGTTTATTTATGATGGATATTTCAGAGGCAAAAAGGCAGAGACCATTTCCAGAGGTTGTAAAAACAACCCTTAAAATTCTATGGTGAATTGTGCACTTTAAATGGGGGAATTGTGCGGCATGTGAATTATATCTCAATAAAGCTGTTACCAAAACACAGCTCTACGGCAGCTCTGAAGTTTCCTTTCTCGACCAGCCAAGCTGTCATGGTGTATTAGCTTTCTGTTGCCGCTGTAACAAATCACCACAAACTTCGTGGCTTGGAATAATACACGTTTATCTTACAGTACTGTAGGTAAGAAGTCCAAATGTGTCTCACTGAGCTAAAATCAAGATGTCGGCAGGGCTGCTTTCCTTTTGAGAGGCTGGATCCATTTCCTTGCTTTTTCCAACTTCTAGAAGCTGCCCACATTCCTTGGCTCATGGCCCCTTCCTCCATCTTCAAAGCCAGTATCCTTTCATCTCTGACCATTCTTCCATGGTTACGTCTCCCTCTGACTCTCCTCTTCTGCCTCCCTCTCCCACTTTTCAGGGCCTTTGGAGTGACATTAGGCCCACCTGGATAATCCAGGATCATCTCCCCATCTCAAGATCCTCAATCACATAGGCAAAGTCCTTTTTGCTGTGTAAAGTGACATATTCACAGGGTCCAGGCATTACATCGTGGACATTTTTGGAGGCTGCTGTTCTGCTGACCACACATAGTTAGACTGCTGAGCAAGTCTGGCAAGTGGTCAAAGAGTTTGGGGCTTGGTAACCACCCCATTCCACTTCTACCAATAATCCATTGCATTTTGGGCACAGCTCTTGATGAGGGCCCGTGATCAATTGCATTTTAGTGTGGGTGTTGCTCCTCAGCTTCCAGAGACCAGAGCTCTTCAAGCAGACCCCATGTTCTCCAATCTCAAGACCTAGGGCATAGGGCGGCAGACAAGGCCAGACTCAGTGGTGGCCAACCTGGCCTGAAGTGGAGAATGTGGGCTTTCCAGGATTGACAGGGGGGCTTGGGTAGGGGGCCAAGGTCAGCGCTTGCCTTTGACGTGCTGTCCGGTGCACTGGAGACCCTCAGTTACATCTCAGCAGCATTCAAGAGATCAAACGATGGATTGCACTGGGCAAATCTGCTGCAAAGACCTCTTTAAAGTGTTAAAAAGCAAAGATGTTCCTTTGAGGACTAAGGTGTGCCTTACCCAAGCCACGATATTTTCAGTTGCCTCATATGCATGTGAAAGCTGGACAAAGAATAAAGAAGACTGAAGAAGAATTGATGGCCTTTGAATTATGGTGTTGGTGAAGAGTACTGAATGTACCAAGGACTGCCAGAAGAATGAACAAGTCTGTCTTGGAAAAAGTGCAGCCAGAGTGCTCCTTGGAAGCAAGGGTGGTGAGACTGTCTCACATACTTTGGACATGTTATCAGGAGGGACCAGTCCCTGGAGAAGAACATCATGCTTGGTAAGACAGAGGGTCAACGAAAAACAGGAAGCCACTTAATGAAATAGTTTGACACAGTGGCTGCAACAATGGGCTCAAATATAGTAATGATTTGTGAGGATGGCACAGGACTAGACAGTGTTTAGTTCTGTTGTACATAGGGTCGCTGTGAGTTGGAACTGGCTTGACAGCACCTAACAACAACAACAACCAGTGCATTGTAGGGTTGCCTTGTGGGTCCCTGCAAGGTGTCCATGGGCAAGGAGCATCTATGTGGGAGGTCTTGGGCTGGGTGGGCAGCTACACCACATGGCAGGGCTGCTTGGCAAAGATACCCAGTGCTCCACCTTCACGACTGCTTCTGTCTGGGGAGGAGGCAGGAACTGCAAAGCATCCAGGAGGGAAAACTCCCTGCTGGGATTGAGAACAGGGTGTGGGCCCGGGGCTGGTTCCAGCCTAGGAGGGCCCAAGGACCCCCAGCAGGTTCATGCACCTCCATGGACCAGCTACCTATAGGCCCTGGCCAGGGCTAATGTCATTGGCAGGAGGCCCACCTCCTGGGCATCAGCCAGAGCAAGGCTCCCTCACCTCCCCAGTCTCAGTGAAGAGGAGGAAAGTGTCCGTGTCCTCCTGGTGAAGAAGGGGTGAGATTGGCAGCTCCTTGGGATGGGATTGGTATGGCCACCCTGAAGCCTTCCAGGAGTGCTCTCCTCTAGCACCTGCAGAGGGTGGGGCCAGCCACTCACTCTGGAGTACTTGAGCAGCAGGTGGACCTGTCCCTACGCCAGCACCCCCACCTCAAGGGCTACACTGCCTGGGAAGGGGCAGTGTAGCCATTTTTGGAGCCCAGAGGGCTTGTGTAGCCACAGCTGGAGGGAGAGCCAGCCCCAGAGGGAGCCCAGGCCACAGCATTGCCACTGCCTTGAGACAGGAGATAAGTCCATTCCCTGGAGCCAGCTTCTCAGGGAGTCATGGCCCAGCCCCTCCCAGCTGCTAGGATGTGCACTTTGTCTGCCCAACCCCCAACATCTGGGAAGGTGATCCTGCCCCAAGCCAACCAAGTGGTGCCCATTTCGGGACCCCTGCACCACAGCCAGAGTTGATTGGCCCAAGGGGCTCCTTGACCCCACTAGGCCAACTGGGGCCCAGCTGTGGAATTCTTCCCTCTTCAGTACCCCCCACCCCCCGCCATTTCATCCCTCTCTGATGGTGGAGCTGGGAGGGGGGAGATGGGAACTGCCAAGCTCACGGTTCTAGCTGGTCTGCAAGATGGTGGCTGACCATTAGAGAGCCAGAGAGGAGCCTCAGAGAGAAAAAGTCCCTGTGGCCCTGGAGATGTTGATTCCAAGCACCTCCTCCCCCAGAGTCACTCTTTACCTAGTCCCTGAGGTGTCTGGTAGGTCTCCTTTCTGCAAAGCCAGGGTGAGTTGAGAGTCTGTCATTTGCAGTCATTTGCAGCCCCAAATCTGACCCATTAACAGATAAGCAGGGCCCAGGGACGGGCTCAGGCTGGGGGTGGGGCCTGGGAGCCTGAGTCCCACAGGCCAAGCCATCCCAAACCATCCCCTCCCAAGAGGGGGAAGGGAGGGGAGCAGTAAGAAGAACTGGGTTGGGAGTTCCTAGGACAGAGGGCAAGAGTGCCAGCTTGGAGGGAGAGGTGGTGTTAGCTCCCCTAGAAGCCGTGGCTATCTATGTTTGGGGAGCCAGGCCCCCTGGGGGTCTGGGCACAACCCTTGCCCTTCAGGACAGGGTCTCTGAGGGAAGGCTGTTAAAAAGGCAGAGAGAGGTCCAAGCTCTCAGGTGACCAATCAGTCTACACAGACAGTGGCCTGGGCCTGCCTCTTCCAATTGTGGTAATAATCTCCAACGAGATTGATGAGCTTTGGGTCTTCTTGTTTTGCTAAGCAGAAAAACAAAAAGTGCTATAACCACATTGCAAAATTCCGAAGATAGAAAACCAACCATTAAAAAGAAGTCATTCACAGACCACCGTTAAAATGTAGAAAGGTGCTTGTTTTAATTAATTTTCTCTTGTGCAGCCTTGGAATAGATGATAAAAGCAAGGTGTTGGGGTAGACAACTTAACCAATGATTCTTAGAGTGAAGTTTCAGCAACGTTGTCACCTTAGAACTTGTTGGAAATATTATGTCTCGGGCCCCACCTCAGACCTACTAGATTAAACCTGAGGGTAGAACCAGCAAGCTGTATTGGAACAAACCTCTGATGGGCCCAAGTTTGAGAAACACTGGGTAGCCCCCATGCAGTCCTGCTGCCTTACCACCAGAGGGCACTAGCAGGCTGTGGTTTCCCCCGCAATCGCCCGCTTTTGGGTTGCTTTTTATGGTCCAGCATTAGGTATCAAGTCCTTCTAGATTTTGATGTTTGATTTTTTAATACATAATGACTGATGATATGTTGGGGACCATTGGCTAACACTTGTCAGACCCTGAATGGCACTGTGCTTGGACTAAGTTGCACTGCGCTTCGAGTCCCCTTCAGTGACCTGTGGACAGGACCTGATACACCATACTCGTTTTGTTTGGAAGCTGGCAAGTGTGCAAGCATCGGGGTCAGAAGTGGAGGTTGTCTCCTATTCAAAGTTTATATTCTAGAAGAAGCAGGATACAGCTCCACTGTGGCCCAGTGCCTCCTTCCCCTGCTCTTGGCAAACCCCAGCTTCTGGCCACCATGAGCTGGGCCCTGGCTGGGAGCCTGGCCTCATCCGTGGCAGCCTCCCCTCCCTCTAGTTATGCCTTTGTTTTTCTTATTTTCAGATCAACTGTACTGAGGTTTAATTTACACAAGTACATTGTAAGTGTTTGATGTGTTTTCACTTCAATGAATTTGACCAATATAACGGCACCCCACTGATTTAAAAAAAATTATTGTGGTAAAATATAACAAAAAAATTTCCATTTTAACCATTTTGAAGTGTGTACTTCAGTGACATTAATTTCATTCACCATGTGGTACAACCATCACTGCTTTGTATTTCCAAAAGTTTTTCATGGCCCTGAATAAGCTCAGTAGCCCTGAAGCAGTTAATCCCTATCTCCCCCTCCTCCAGCCCTAGTAACCACTAATAAACCTTTGTCTCTATATATTGGCCTATTCTAACTTTTTAAAATTATATTGCCTATAATATCTGTCCTCTTGTGTCTGGCTTATTTCACTTAGCATCACGTTTTCAGGGTTCATCCACGTTGTAGCATCTATCAGGACTTCATTTCTCTTTATGGCTCAGTAATAATCCATTGTGTGGGTAGACCACATTTTGTTCATCCATTCCTCTGTTGGACATTTGGGCTCTTTCCACCTTTTGGCTTTTGTGAATAATGCTGCAATGATCATTGTGTACACAACTGATTTTTCCAATGAAACTTATAGGCCCAATTATTTGCCTGTCCTCCCATCCCCCTTTCAAACATCACTGTGTTTGGCTGCTGTTTCAGTATCTGAGGGCCTCTGAGCACGCCTTCGGGACCAGGGACTCACGGCAGGGAAGGCTCTCTTGGAAATGCCCTTTGAACTTCCTTGAATGCTTATCATAGAAGGACAGGGGCCCAGGAACGACTGGGTGGTCACATCAGCCGGGACCTCCAGGAGAGTCCAGCCTTCTCCTTCCGGGCCCAGAGTTCCCTTTATGAGAACAACTCAGACCCCAGGGGTTTTTCTTTTTTTATAGTTATTGTGCTGACAAGGCAGGCAGCACGACATGCTAGCTGCATGAACCAGAGACATGGATTACACTCTTCAAGTTGTGCAACCATTCCTGGTATGTTTTTCCAAATTATCCTACCACCAGGAACATACGTTCAACTCACCCTAAGCAAAAACTTCCTCTTTCCCCCTGCCTTTGGTGCCTGGTAACCACTAAGAGTTTTGGGATTCTGTGTACTTATATCATAGAAATGGGATCACACACAGTATGTATTTGACCTCTTGTGACTGACTAATTTCACTCAGCAAGATGTGTTCAAGGTTCGTCCACAATGGGGCACACATCAGGACTTCATTTCTCTTTATGGCTGAGTAGTATTCCATTGTGTGTATATACCACGTTGTTTTTTTTTATCCATTCATCTGTTGTTGGACATTTCGTTGTTTCCACCTTTTGGTTACTGTCAAAAGTGCTGTAATGAACATTGGTGTACAAGCGTCTGTTCCCGTTGCTGCTTTCAGGTCTTCTGGGAGTCTGTACCTAAGGGTGGTATTGTTGGGAGACCTCGGCAATTTTTTGAGTAGTTTGCAAAGCCACCAGACCTGCCAAGGACCGCCCTGTGTACCTAGGCTGCTCCTTCTGTGTGCAGTAGTTTGTAGAGTTTTCAATACAGTGCACTTGAAAAAGGACAAATTAGAGTTTCAAAACAACTAAAAGTCAGTTCCATTAACTTCTGTGTTATTTTGCTTGATTATAACTGCAGTTATCCAGGACTCAGTTATAAACATGAAGATTTATTTAGCCAACAACTATTCATCATGTTCTAGGGTCTAGATGGAAATAGTGGTGGCATAGTGGTTAAGTGCTACAGCTGCTAACCAAGAGGTTGGCAGTTCAAATCCACCATGCGCTCCTTGGAAACTCTGTGGGGCAGTTCTACTCTGTCCTATAGGGTTGCTATGAGTCGGAATCGACTCGACGGCAGTGGGTTTGGTTTTTTTTTTTTTTTTGGTTTAGGGTCTAGATGCTGGACTTTCAGGGAAAACACAACAAAGTCCTGCCCCTAAGGAATTTACATTCTAGTGGGAGACACAAGCAGTAAACAAATAAGCACGTGATACAACGTCAGGGAGAAAAATAAAGCAGGGAGGGAGCACCCAGGCTGTGGGGCCATAAAGTGGTAGCTATTCTAGACAAGAAGGCCGGGGAAGTCTGTCTGAGGAGTTGGCATTTCAGCAGAGATTTGAATGAAGTAAGCAAGTGAGTGTATCATGAGAATCTCAGGGGTACAGGCTGCCTTGGCAGAGGGGGCAGCAAGTGCAAAGGCCCCGAGGTGGGCCTGTTCGCTTGGGCTTCTATGTGGTGAACAGAGAGGAGTAAGACTGGGAGCAGGGAGGCCCACTTGGAGTCTCTTGTGGTTGTCCAGGCTTGAGACGGAAGTGCCTGGGCAGGGCAGGAGCAGAGGACGGGGAAGATGTGGTCAGATCCAGGATGCCCTTGGTAACATCAACAGCACTGGTTTCTGCATTAGATGAATTAAAACTTCTCTTGTTAGAGGGATGGTTTCAGGTCTTCTTAAAATTCTGTTTCTGGCTTTATTTTTCAGCCTGGTGTTATCATTGCTATTGCCGTTTCATCAATTCTGACTCATAGCAACCCCATATGTTACGGAGTAGAACTTCTCCTTAGGGTTTTCTTGACTGTAATCTACGGAAGCAGGTTCCCTTTCTTCTGCCCCACTGCTGGATGGGTTCAAACTGCCAACCTTTGGGTTAGTAGTCGAACACAAACAGCTTGTGCCACCCAGCGACCACCATGTTATCGTTACAGACGCAAAATGTATTATGACTTGGAATAATTATAACCCAGGAAAGACGGTAACTTCATATTCCCCTTGTATTCAGTGCACTTTGCCAGAGTAGCCCAGGCACGTTTTATTATTGCTATTCTTGCCGTTTATTGAGCATTAGTTATGCCAACGGCTAAGAACCGTATCCAAGCATCCAATCCTCACCACAACCTTCTAAATTACGTATTATCCCCACTTCACAGATAAGAAGGGTAAGAAAGGGGTGAAGGTATTTGTCTAACCACACGTATCCTAAGGTGTAAGTCCTACCAGCAGAGGGTCAGGGAGAAGTCCAGAGAGCGGGAACACCGCCAGTTGCAGCTGAAGCATCCGCCAGGGGAAACGGACTTTCCAGGACCATAAAGGAAGTCTTAAAACTTTGATGGTGGCAACAACAGAAATGGAGTGGCCGTTTCTGTTGCTTTGAATATTGAAACGTGCAGGGAGGAAGCCAGGGCTGAGCAGAGCGTTTCCCAGAGGCTGCTCTCCGCCATGGTGTGCAGCCTTCTATCTTGTCTTGGGCAAGAGCTACCCTGGGAAGGAGTCCTTGCTTCTAAGCTGTCTCAAGGGCCAGAGCTGACACCCCCGGCCCAGCCATTTTGGTTTCACTTGCTGATGACAGCATGTGGCCTGCTTACTGCCTCACCAGCCCCTTGGTGACAAGCCCTCCCCATAGTCTCCCCAGATTCTCACAGATGAGTGTCACCCGACTTCTCATCAGTGGGGGTCAATGCCGGAGCCTTCAGCTTGCCTTTTTTTTTTTTTTCTGGTATTTGTTTTTTTATTGTGCTTTAAGTGAAAGTTTACAAATCAAGTCAGTCTCTCATACAAAAATTTGTATGCACCTTGCTATATACTCCTAGTTGTTCTTCCCCGGATGAGACAGCACTCTCCTTCTCTCTACCCTGTTTTCCCTGTGTCCCTTCAGATAACTTCTGTCCCCCTCTGCCTTCTCTGCTCCAGACAGGAGCTGCCTACATAGTCTCATGTGTCTACTTGAGCCAAGAAGCTCACTCCTCACCAGTATCATTTTCTACCTTATAGTTCAGTTCAATCCCTGTCTGAGGAGTTGGCTTTGGGAATGGTTCTAGTCTTGGGCTAATAGAAGATCTGGGGACCATGACCTCCACGGTCCTTCTAGTCTCAGACCATTAAGTCTGGTCTTTTTACAAGAATTTGAGGTCTGCATCCCACTGCTCTCCTGCTCCATCAGGGATTCTCTGTTGACAACACAATATTTTGCTGTATTTTTTTAAAATAATATTTATTGTGCTTTAAGTGAAAGTTTACAAATCAAGTCAGCCTCTTACACAAAAACCCATATACACCTTGCTACACACTCCCAATTACTCTCCTCCTAATGAGACAGCCCGCTCTCTCCCTCCACTCTCTCTTTTTGTGTCCATTTTGCCAGCTTCTAACCCCCTCTACCCCCTCATCTCCCTTCCAGGTAGGAGATGCCAACATAGTCTGAAGTGTCCACCTGATCCAAGAAGCTCACTCCTCACCGGCATCCATCTCCAACCCATTGTCCAGTCCAATCCATGTCTGAAGAGTTGGCTTAGGGAATGATTCCTGTCCTGGGCCAACAGAAGGTCTGGGGGCCATGACCACTGGGGTCCTTCCAGTCTCAGTCAGACCATTAAGTCTGGTCATATGAGAATTTGGGTTCTGCATCCCACCGCTCTCCTGCTCCCTCAGGGGTTCTCTGTTGTGTTCCCTGTCAGGGCAGTCATCGGTTGTAGCTGGGCACCATCTAGTTCTTCAGGTCTCAGGATGATGTAGTCTCTGGTTCATGTGGCCCTTTCTGTCTCTTGGGCTCCTAATTGCCTTGTGTCCTTGGTATTCTTCATTCTCCTTTGATCCAGGTGGATTGAGACACATTGATGCATCTTAGATGGCTGCTTGCTAGCGTTTAAGACCCCAGATGCCACTCTTCAAAGCGGGATGTAGAATGTTTTGTTAATAAATTTTATTATGCCAATTGACTTGGATGTCCCCTGAAACCATGGTCCCCAGACCCCTGCCCCTGCTACACTGGCCTTCAAAGCATTCAGTTTATTCAGGAAACTGCTTTTGTTTTAGTCCAGTTGTGCTGACCTCCCCTGTATTGTGTGCTGTCTTTCCCTTCACCTAAAGTAGTTCTTATCTACTATCTAATTAGTGAATACCCCTCTCCCACCCCCCGCTGTCCCTCCTCTCGTAACCACAAAAGAATGTTTTCTTCTCAGTTTAAACTGTTTCTCAAGTTCTTATAATAGTGGTCTTATACAATATTTGTCCTTTTGCAGTTGACTAATTTCACTCAGCATAATGCCTTCCAGGTTCCTCCATGTTATGAAATGTTTCACAGATTCCTCACTGTTCTTTATCGATGCGTTATATTCCGTTGTGTGAATATACCATAATTTATTTATCCATTCGTCCGTTGAAGGGCACCTTGGTTGCGTCCATCTTTTTGCTATTGTAAATAGTGCTGCAATGAACATGGGTGTGCATATATCTGTTCGTGTAAAGGCTCTTATTTCTCTAGGATATATTCCAAGGAGTGGGATTGCTGGATCGTATGGTAGTTCTATTTCTAGCTTTTTAAGGAAGCGCCAGATCGATTTCCAAAGTGGTTATACCATTTGACATTCCCACCAGCAGTGTAGAAGTGTTCCAATCTCTCCACAGCCTCTCCAACATTTATTATTTTGTGTTTTTTGGATTAATGCCAGCCTTGTTGAAGTGAGATGAAATCTCATTGTAGTTTTGATCTGCATTTCTCTAATGGCTAATGATCGTGAACATTTCCTCATATATCTGTTAGCTACCTGAATGTCTTCTTTAGTGAAGTGTCTATTCATATCTTTTGCCCATTTTTTAATTGGGTTATTTGTCTTTTTGCAGTTGAGTTTTTGCAGTATCATGTAGATTTTAGAGATCAGGTGCTGATCAGAAATGTCATAGCTAAAAACTTTTTCCCATTCTGTAGGTAGTCTTTTTACTCTTTTGGTGAAGTCTTTGGATGAGCATAGGTGTCCGATTTTTAGGAACTCCCAGTTATCTAGTTTTTCTTCTACATTCTTAATAATGTTTTGTATACTGTTTATGCCATGTATTAGGGCTCCTAACTTAGTCCCTATTTTTTCTTCCATGATCTTTATTGTTTTAGATTTTATATTTAGGTGTTTGATCCATTTTGAGTTAGTTTTTGTGCATGGAGTGAGGTATGGGTCTTGTTTCATTTTTTTGCAGGTGGATATCCAGTTATGCCAGCACAGTGTGTTAAAAAGACTGTCTTTTCCCCATTGAACTGTTTTGGGGCCTTTATCAAATATCAACTGCTCATATGTGGATGGATTTATGTCTGGATTCTCAATTCTGTTCCATTGGTCCAAGTATCTGTTGTACCAGCACCAGGCTGTTTTGACTACTGTAGCGGTATAATAGTTTCTAAAATCAGGTAAAGTAAGGCCTCCCACTTTGTTCTTCTTTTTCAGTAATGCCTTATTTATCCGGGGTCTCTTTCCCCAGCTTGCCTTTTACATCTACAAATTTTTTTGTGGTAGATATAGATGTAACAAAATATTGGCCATTTTAACATTTTTTTAAATTGTGCTTTAGATGCAGGTTTACAGAGCAAATTAGTTTCTCATTAAACAAATAATACACATATTGTTTTGTGACATGGGTTGCCAAACCTGCGACGCGTCAACACTCTTCCCTTCTGGACCTTGGGGTCCCCATTTCCATTCATCCAGCTTCCTGTCCTCTCCTTCCTTCTCATCCTTGCCCCTGGGCTGGTGTGCCCATTTAGTCTTGTATACATGGTTGAGCTGCATGTGTTATTGTTTGTTTTGTGTGCCTGTCCAATCTTTGGCTGAAGGGTGAACCTTAGCGGTGACTTCAGTACTGAGTTAAAAGGATGTCTTGGGGTCGTACTCTCAGGGTTTCTCCAGTCTCCATCAGACCAGTAAGTGTGGTTTGTCAGGCTGGTAAGTCTCATCTTTTTTTGTGAGCTTGAATTTTATTCTACATTTTTCTCAAGCTCTGTCCGGGGCGCTCTATTGTGATCCCTGTCAGAGCAGTCAGCGGTGGTAGCCGGGTACCATTTAGTTGTGATGGACTTGGTCTGGTGGAGGCTATGGTAGTTGTGGTCCAATAGTGTTTTGGACTAATCTTTCCCCTGTGTCTTTGGTTTTCTTGCCATTTCAACATTTTTTACATGTACAATTCAATGACATTAATTACATTCATCATGTTATTCAACCATCACCATTATCCATTTCCAAATTTTTTCATCACCCTTAACAGAAGTTCATTGTCCCCTAAGCATTGAGTTTCTCTCTCCCCCCGCCTCCTGCCCCTGGTAGCCACTAATAAACTTTGGTTTCTACACACTTGCCTATTCTAGATATTTCATATAAGTGGGATCATGGGATATTTGTCCTTTTGTAGCTGACTTGTCTGACTCAGCATGATGTTTTCAAGGTTCATCCATGTCATAGCATATATCAGAATTTCATTCCTCTTTATGGATGACTCTAAAAAAAAAAAATTTTTTTTTTTATGGCTGAGTAATATTCCAGTGCATGTATGTATCACATTTTGTTTATCCATTCATTTGTTGATGGACATTTAGGCTGTTTTAACCTTTTGGCTATTGTGAATAATGCTGCAATGAACATTGGTGTACAAGTATCTGTGTTCCTGTTTTCAATCTTCCGGAAAGATCTGTTGAGGACCTATGACATGCCAGGCATTTAGCTAGATGCTGAGAACATCAAAAACAAGAAAGACCTGGCCCTGTCCTTGAGGAACTCATAACTCCTTCTGGGATATAGCAGAAAATCTTGGCCCTGCCCCAGTGGAATTGCTCTTATGGGCTCGGAGCTAATGACCTTTTTAGCCAGCCATTAGTAGGTGTCCATAAGCAAAAAGACCTTGGTTGTTTGGCTTAAGGAGAAAGAAGGAACTTGGGAGGAGTATTGGAAGGTGTTGGGTGGGGTGTAAGGATGCCGCAAGGGACAGAGATTGACTTCGTGGCCCAAGGGCTAGAGCAGCTGGTAGCTGTAGCTGAAGGGGCAGCTTATGAAGACTGTGGAATCTGGGCCAAGCAGCATGAGGATGTGGGACACAGAGCCTCACCCTACCCCCACGCCCAGACGTGGGCACCCAGGGAGCTCAGGGTGGAGAGTTTCCATGGCCAGTAAGCAGTGTCCCTGGAGGGCAGTGACAGCATGGCAGTGGGCAGGGTGCCCCTTGAGGGCTGTGAGCCATAGACTGTCAACTCAGAGGAATGCGTGTGTGGCTTGTCCTGTCTACGGTGCAGTGCCCTGCTGTTGCCCTGAAATGAGCAGTGTGGCTATGAGGGGGTGGTGTGATTATGGGCTGTTGTGATTTGGTTAGCACTGTTAGGGGCACTGAGTTTACAGATGGGGGAGCTGGACACTCTGGTGGAGGAGCACACGCACTGTGTCTTACAGTGATAATGGCCCTCTATTTGCCAAGACCCCAACATATGTTGTCTCCTGTCATCCTCACAGCTCTTCATGAGGTAGGACTAGTAATGTCCTGTTTTATAGAAGAGCACACTGAGGCTCCATTTACTCAAGCTTTCCCAGCCAGCAGGGGTGGTGCCAGGAACTCAGGTCAGGCAGTCTGACCTCCACCCCTGCCAACCATATCAACCCCTTGCCTCTGCATTCGGCCAGGAGTACCTACTCCTGGGACAGTTCCAGCCCTGGCTTGGACCTGGGTTATGGGTGCATGATTGTATTCCAAAATTCTTCCTTTTTCCCCTTTGAAGTAATTATATTAAAAAAAAAAAAAAAAGCTTTATTGAGATACAGTTTAAATATGATACAATTCGCCCGTTTAAAGAATACAATTCAATTGTTTGTAGTATATTCACAGAGTTGTCTGACTGTTTTCATCACCCCCCCCCCAAAAAAGTGCCATACTCATTTCTTCTCAGCCCTAAGCACCCACTAATCTACTTTGTATCTCCAAAGACTTGCCTATTCTGGACATTTCATATAAATGGAATCATATAATATGTGGTTTTTTGTGCCTGGCTTCTTTCTCTTACATGTTTTTTAATGTTCATCTATGTTGTAGTATGTATCAGAACCTGATTCTTTTTTATGGTCAAATAATACCCCATTGTATGGATAGACCACATTTTACTTATCCATTCACCTGTTGATGGATGTTTGGGTTGTTATCACTTTTTGGCTATTGTAAAAATACGCTGCTATGAATATATGTATGTCTTGGAAGAAATAGGAACCCTGGGGTTGCAGTGGTTGAAGTAATTGACTGCTGATGAAAAGGTTGGCGGTTCGAAACTACCAGCAGCTCTGTGAGAGAAAGATGTGGCAGTATGCTTCTGTAGAGATTTACAGCCTTGGAAAACCTATGGGGTCACTATGAGTCAGAACTGACTCGATGGCAGTGGATTTTTGGAAGAAATACAGCCAGAGTGCTCCTTGGAAGCTAGCATGCTGACACCTCGTCTCACATACTTTGGACATGTTATCGGGAGGGACCAGTTCCTGGAGAAGGACATCACACTTGGTCAGCGAAAAAGAGGAAGATCCTCAGTGAGATGGATTGACACAGTGGCCGCAACAATGGGCTCAAACATAGTAATAATTGTGAGGATGGTGCGGGAACGGGCAGCGTTTCGTTCTGCTGTACATAGGGTCGCTATGAGTCGGAACCGACTCAATGGCACCTAATAATAATAATTTTCCATTGTACTTGCATATCTTGCAGTGGAGGCATATATATATGTATTCCTAATATACATATGGTGGAAGGCTATAACCCTGACGCACACCTTTCCTGCCTTTAAACCACGCAGTATCCCCTTGTTCTGTTCAAACAACTGCCTCTTGATCCATGTACAGATTCCTCATGAGCACAACTAAGTGTTCCGGAATTCCTGTTCTCTGCAACGTTATCCATAACTTGTTGTGATCTACAAAGTTGAATGTCTTTGCATAGTCAATAAAACGCAGGTAAACTTCTATCTGGTATTCTCTGCTTTCAGCCAGGATCTACCTGACGTTATCAATGATATTCCTGGTTCCACGTCCTCTTCTAAATGCGACTTGAATTTCTGGTGGATCCTTGTGGATATACTGCTGCAGCTGCTTTTGAATGATCTTCAGCAAAATTTTGCTTGCATGTGATATTAGTGACATTGTTCTATAATTTCCACATTTGGTTGGATCACCTTTCTTGGGAATAGGCATAAGTTTGGAACTCTTCCAATCGGTTGGCCAGATAACTGTCTTCCAAATTTTTTGGCAACACAAGTGAGCACTTCCAGTGCTGCATCCATTTGTTGAAACATCTTACTTTGTATTCCATCAATTCCCAGAGCAATGTTTTTCATCAATGCCTTCAGTATAGCTTGGACTTCTTCCTTCAGGACATTGGTTCCTGATCATATGTTACCTCCTAAAATGGTTGAATGTTGACCAATTCTTTTTGGTATAGTGACTCTGTATTCCTTCCATCTCCTTTTGATGCTTCCTGAATCATTTAATATTTTCCCCATAAAATCCTTCAGTATTGCAACTCGAGGCTTGAATTTTTTCTTCGGTTCTTTCAGCTTAAGAAACGCCAAGCGTGTTCTTCCCTTTTAGTTTTCTATCTGCAGCTCTTTGCACATGTCAAGACCACAGTCTTCTGTATGGGTTACACCTCAATGTGAAGAAAACAAAAATCCTCACAACTGGAACAATAAGCTCCATCATGATAAATGCAGAAAAGATTGAGGTTGTCAAGGATTTCATTTTACTTGGGTCCACAATCAACACCCATGGAAGCAGCAGTCAGGAAATCAAAAGACACATTGCATTGGGCAAATCTGCTGCAAAAGACCTCTTTAAAGTGTTGAAAAGCAAAGATGTCACCTTGAAGACTAAGGCGCGCCTGATCCAAGCCATGGTATTTTCAATCGCCTCGTATGCACGCAAAAGCTGGACAATGAATAAGGAAGACCGAAGAAGAATTGATGCCTTTGAACTGTGGTGTTCGTGAAGAATACTGAATATACCATGGACTGCCAAAAGAATGAACAAATCCGTCTTAGAAGAAGTACAACCAGAATGGTCCTTAGAAGCAAGGACAGTGAGGCTGCGTCTTACATACTTTGTACTTTGGACATGTTGTCAGGAGGGATTAGTCCCTGGAGAAGGACATCATGCTGGGTAAAGTGGAGGGTCAGCGAAAGAAAGGAAGACCCTCAAGGAGATGGATTGACACAGTGGCTACAACTATGGGCTCAAGCATAACAGCAGTTGTGAGGATGGTGCAGGACTGGGCAGTGTTTCGTTCTATTCTGCATGGTGTCGCAATGAGTTAAAACCAACTGGACGGCACCTAACAACAACAATATATATATATATTTGGAATAATGTATATATAATTATTCATGACATAAGTAATATATATATAATATACACGCATATATATACCCTAGTTTATATATATATATTCCTTATGTTATATTCCCAGTATGTTCATTTTATATATATATATGTATATTCCTCTATCACAAGTAATGCAAATACAAAAAAAAAGTACCAAAAAAAAAAAAAGGGAAAGAGCCACCTGAAGTCTTTCATCCATAAATAACAGCTGTCACCATTTTGGCAAACATCCTGCCAGATGTCAACCTATTTTCAGCCTCAAAAACAATCAGGTCTTTCCCTTGACCTTAGGCCCAGCCTTGATGCTCATCAATTACATGGGCTGAGACTGGCCCTCCTGCAAGGCCTTCCATGGAAAGACACCGAGAGCTCCTGGGCCCAAACTCTCCACATGAGGGCATGGGGTGTAGTCTAGAGGTGTGCAAGACAGTCCCCTGGGCCTGGAAGAAAGCATGGGCAGACACACACTTGGGAGCCTATACATATTATACATATGATAGATACACGAAATCTTATGGTTTAAAGGGCCTACAGGTAATAAATGCAAAAAACTAAACCTATTGTGGTGGAGTTGATTCCGACTCATAGCAACCCTATGGGACAGAGTAGAACTCTCCCATTGAGTTTCCAGGGAGCACCTGGTGGATTTGAATTGCCAACCTTTTGATCAGCAGCTGTAGCACTTAACCACTACACCACCAGGGTTTCCCTAGATGTAATATAACCTATTAGTTGAGAAGTGCTTGCATTTAATGTGTAAATAAATTATTATACCTAGAGAGATGTGGCAGTCTGCCTCTGTAAAGACTGCAGCCTTGGAAAACCTACACGGCACTCCTACTCTGTTGGAACCCACCCAATGGCAGTGAGTTTAGCTTTTTTGGTATGCTGAGGGTACACACTTAAATATTTTTTACTGATGGGGATGTTTGAACCCAAAAGTCTGAGTGCCGTTGTTGAGGTGCTGCAGAAGAAATGGCATCCCAAGGACCTCACTGTGCCCTCTTGCAGAGGGCCTCACAGCACCTCCTGCAGATGGTCTCATGGCACCCTCGTGTAGATGGCTTCACAGCACCCTCATATAGATGGCCTCATGGCACCCTTATGTAGACAGCCTCACTGCACCCTCCTGCAGACAACCTCTCTGATGCTCCCAACCGCTGTCTGTGCTGGCTGAGCCCAGCAGGTCCTGGGCAGCTCGCCTGCCTGGACTCTGCTCACCCCTGGATGTACCCCAGCACTGAAGGCTACACCTTTTGCTGAAGGAAGCTGAGCTGTGTCTGTAGTCCAAGTGACGGGACACAAAGCCAGGAGAGAGGAACCTTGCAGCCTTTCCCATGGCTCAAAAGTCCCCCAGGCCCTCCTCTCTCCCTGGCACTTAAGCACTAGGATCCGCACCTGCCCTCATCCAGACGGGGCTCCCTGCCTTTGCTGTCAACACCCCCAGTCTATTCTGCCTTTGTCTAGAGGAGACCCGGTCCCTCTCCACAGCTGTCTCACTCTGTGGTGTCCACCCAACTGTGGAGCACCTGTCCTCCACCCTCCTTGCCCATATAAGGAGGACACCTGGGGGCTTGTTTCTAGTCCTGTTCAAGTCGAAAACCTCAAGGCTGAACATGGGCTCCCCAGCAGATGAAATGAACGGGGTGCAAGCCCCCTGAGCGATGCCTCAGAGAGCCAGCCTGTTCCAGGAAGGACAGATCCGTCTGCCCTCCAGCTCCAGGCATGGTCTCCTCGGTGGAGAGGCAGTCACAGCACTGCGTGGTCCTCAGGGATGGCTGTGCAGAGCCAGCTTCTGTACTCCACGCGTGAAATGAAAGGGTTGACAGGCTCTCAGGAGGAACCATACCCTGTGTGCCCAGTGTGGTGGGCAGCGTCCAACCCCCCTGGCCCCCATCACCACCACATGCTGGGGCTGAAGTCCAAACCCTGGGGCTTTTAGGAGAAGGCCAGTCTGCCACAGAGGAGGACAGGCAGTGGGCAGAGAAACCAACCGTAGCCTAAGAGATAAGTGTGTAATCGTGCCTGTGTGGGGAAGAGGGTTAGGGCCAGAGGTCTAAATAAAAACAAACATACAGAAACCGTTGCCATCCAGTGGAATTCCAATTCATAGCATCCCTATAGGATAGAGTAGAACGGCCCCAAAGGGTTTCCAAGGATGTAATCTTTTATTTATTTATTCTGTACTTTAGATGAAGGTTTAAAGAACAAACTAGCTCCTCATTAAACAATTAGTACACGTATGGTTTTGTGACATTTGTTACCAACCCCACATGGCAACACTCTCCCCTCTCCATGTTGGGTTCCCTATTACTAGCTCTCCTGTCCCCTCCTGTCTTCTCTTTCTTACCTGTCTTCTAGTCCTTGTCCTTGGGCTGGTGTGCCCCTTTAGTCTTGTTTTGTTTTAGGGGCCTGTCTAATCTTTGGCTAAAGGGTGGGTGAACCTCAGCCAACGCTGTAATCTTTATGGAAGCATACTCCCACATCTTTCTCCTGCTGAGTGACTGGTGGGTTTGAATCGCCCATCTTTTGGTTAGCAGCTAAGCACTTTAACCACTGTGCAACCAGGTCTCCTTTGAGGTCTAAATACCAGATGTAAAAGGGGTAACAGAAAGAACGCTTAAGGAATTTTGGGGAGCGCATGTCTTGGTAGATTTCATGGTGTAGTTAAGGGAAGTGGCCCCAGATGATGTTAACATAAACCCAGACAGGGCGGAGGGGCAGAGGAAGAAGCAAATAGGCTAAATTCTTTGTCTTTCTTGTAAAGGAGCCCCAAGTTATTGTTTGTGATTTTGATGTTGATAATAATATAAATGTGGGTTTAATAATTTTTGTGAAAAACTTTAAGGAACCACTAACAGAATTAAAAACAGGATGTCTACTTTCCAAATCATTCCCAAAGATAAAAGCAAGCACAGTAGTCTACAGAAAAAAATTAACTTCAAAAGGAACAAAAAAATTTTTAAAGAGAACTTTAAAAACAGAAAGTCAAAATTAAAAACAAAGTCAGCCCAAGCATAGGCAATAATGGCAATATATGTGAACAATCTAAGGTTGCTTATTAAAAGGCAAAATGTCTAAAATAACATGAATCTCAATCTAATACAATATAAACACATCTAAATAAAAAATACACAAAACTGTATTAAGGTATAAATACACACATGAGTGCACACACACACACACACACACACACACACACATGTATACACACATGTATCTCCAGGTGCCGCTGAGTCAATTCTTACTCATGGTGATCCCATGTGTGTTAGAGTAGAACTGTGCTCCATATGGTTTTCAACGGCTGATTTTTTGGAAGTAGATTGCTAGACCTTTCCTCTGAGGAACCTCTGGGTGAACTCAAACCTTTACCCTTTAGGTTAGTAGCCAAGCCCATTAACCGTTCCTACCACCCAGGGAGATATATATTATCTCTCTCTATATACACATATATACATATAATATACGTATACATGGAGCCCTGGTGACGCAGTGGTTAAGCACTGGGCTGCTAACCAAAAGGTAGTTTGAACCCACCAGCTGCTCTGTGGGAGAAATATATGGCAGTCTGCTCTCGTAAAGATTACAGCCTTGGAAACCCTATGGTGCAGTTTTACTCTGTCCTATAGGGTCACTATGAGTCAGAATCTGTTCAACAGCAAGGGGTGTCGCGGGGGGAGGGGGTATACAAGTATACATATATACATGCCATATACACGCACACACATATATAATAAAGAATCAAAGCTTGAGCAAAAATAGCAAACAGATAAAAACAAACTAGGCTGATAATGTTCACTTTGTAGAAAGCAGAATTTATTATGGAGTGTGCCAACCAAATGAAGAGATAATTAAACAATATCATTAATATCGGAAACCCTGGTGGAGTAGTGGTTAAGTGCTAAGGCTGCTAACCAAAAGGTCAGCAGTTTGAATCCACCAGGCGCTCTGTCCTGTAGGGTCGCTACGAGTCGGAATCGATTTGACAGCAATAGGTTTGTTTTTTTGGTATGATTAATATTACGGGCAAAATATGCTACAAAAGACCTCTTTAAAGTGTTGAAAAGCAAAGATGTCACCTTGAGGACCAACGTGCACCTGACTCAAGCCACGATATTTTCAATCGCCTCATATGCATGCTAAAGCTAGATGATGAATAAGGAAGACCGAAGTACTGATGCCTTTGAATTGTGGTGTTAATGAAGAACATTGCATATACCATGAACTGCCAAAAGAATGAAAAAATCTGTCTTGGAAGAAGTACAGCCAAAATGCTCCTTAGAAGCAAGGATGGCTATACTATGTCTCATACACTTTGGACATGTTATCAGGAGGGATCAGTCCCTGGGGAAAGACATCATGCTTGGTAAAGTAGAGGGTCATTGAAAAAGAGGAAGACCTTCAGGGAGATGGACTGACACAGTGGCTGCAACAGCGGGCTCAAGTATAATGTTTGTGAAGATGGCACAGGACCAGGCAGTGTTTCGCTCTGTTGTACATAGGGTTGCTATGAGTCAGAACTGACTCAAAGGCACCTAACAACAAACAACAACATGGAGTGTGCCTTGTAAAGTGAAGGAGCTCTTTAATTGGTAACTACATATCAGTAGGGCACGGCTCCTGTTGGCTGAAGTCTGGGTCTCCTCCACGTCTAGGCACAAATGAAGACTGCACTTCTTTACCTTTTGAAGTAATGCATGGTCATGTGACTCATTTTAGCCAATTAAATGTGAGCAGAAGTGCATTGTGTCACTTCTGGGTAGAAGTACTTGATTGCTTGACCTTCCAGAATATTCTCTTTCCCTGCCCATTGATGGAGGAAACACTTATTGATTTAGAGGTGCAACAATGAGCCACCACATGGGGAACAGCTGCCTTGGAGAGTTGCCCAGATGCACGACAGACTTTGCATAAACAAGAAATAAATCTTTGTCGTTTGAAGCCACTAAAATTTGGGGGGTTGGTTGTTACCACGGCATAACCTCACATATCCTATCTAATGCATATATTAATACTGAAACTTCACATACCAAATAAATAAAAGCTACATGTCTTAGTCATCTAGTGCTGCTATAACAGAAATAGCACAAGTGGATGGCTTTAATAAAGAGAAATTAATTTCCTCACTGTAAAGTAGGCTAAAAGTCCAAATTCAGGGGAAGAGTTTCTGTTTTGGCTCTGGATGAAGGTCCATGTCATCAGTCTTCCCCTGGAATAGGAGCTTCTCTAAGCAGGAACCCTGGGTCCAAAGATGCGCCCTGCTCCTGGCACTGCTTTCTTGGTGGTATAAGATTCCCCCTTCTCTGCTTGACTCCCTTTCCTTTGACCTCTTGTAAGATAAAAGGTGGTGCAGGTCACACTCCAGGGAAACTCCCTTTACATTGGATCGGAGATGTGACCTTAGTAAAGGTGTTACAATTCCACCCTAATCCTCCTTAACATAAAATTATAATCACAAAATGGAGGACAACCACACAATACTGGAAATCATTGCCTAACCAAGTTGACACATATTTTCGGAGGACATAGTTCAATCCGTGACATTCCACCATTTGGCCCCCCAAAATCCATGTCCTTTCCACATGTAAGACACATTCGCCCCATCACATCAGAGCAAAAATCTTAAATTACCTCCAAGTTCAAAATACAAAAATTCCTATTCATCTGTGAAATCTAGAATACGAGTTATCTGCTACCAAAGTACAATGGCAGAACAGGCATAAGCTAGGAGAAATTGGAAGAAAAGAAGGGATAACAGGCACCAAGTAAGTCAGCAGACCCCATTACATTAGCACTCAAGGCTTTGCAAATAGTCCTCTGTGCTCTGAGACCATTTACACAACAGCCCTGCCCTCCAGACTCTAGGTATTGGCCACATTCTCCGGACTCTGAGTGGAGGCCCCTCGGCCCTGGGCTTCAGCTCCGCCTTCCAGGCTCACTGGGATGGCAACTATGATCCCTTGGCTTTAGGCCCACCATTCTCCTAGTCCATCTGAGTGTAATTCATCAGCAAAAACTGGTCCTGGCTCCAAAGCCGTTTTCGGAGAGGGCCCGACTCCCCACTCAAATACACAGGAAAGAGTACATGCAAATCCAAACTTTCAACACTCCAAAGTGAGACAATGTAATGCCTGAAGCAGGAAGAACTGCGCTAGTAAGGCACCAGGGAGAGAAACGCCTACCCTGGTCTCGGCTTATGGCCTGTGGACTGGAAGCCGTGAAACCCACTGCCTCAAGAAAGGCTGAGCAAATGGCACCTTTACTTCCCCAACATCTGCGTCCCGCCAGGATGTGTGCCAACCAGAAAGCTGCTCAGCCTTTCTTCTGACCTGCTAGGTGACGCTCTAAAAGATGGACACTCTATTTCCTGTTGTTTCGAACATTCTGCCACTTTCCCAACCTCTTTCTCAACCAAGAACCTGCTGGTGTCAAGTTGATTCTGATTCCTAGTGACCCTGTAGGACAGAGTAGAACTGCCCCATAGGTTTTCCAAGGCTGTAATCTTTACAGAAGCAGACTACCACATCTTTCTCCTGTGGGGCGGCTAGTGGTTTTGAACCACCAGCCTTTTGGTTAGTGGCTGAGTGCTTAACTACTGCACCACCACCAGGGCTCCTTTCTCAACTGAGTAGAGACTGGAAATCACAGAAACGACCAGAGGAAACATGGCTTTCACGCATGCCTCTGGAGTATGCAGAGAACAGACCTCTGAAATATACCTGCAGAAGGTTCCTGAAGAAAGTTTCAGGAAACTGGGGTGTATTCTACATAGTATGCAGGAGGACAAGGTTTCTACGAACCAGACTCTAAAATGCAAAGGCAACGGAATGAGGTGAAAAAGGGAACAAGATGAGATGAGAGGGGAGAAGAATGAGATACAGAAAACTTACAAAGGAGTAAAAAATGCAAAGGCGAGCTCAAAATCCACCTTGGAAGCAGTTAAAGAAAATAATTGGTGCAGTGGGAAATTGAATCCAGAACCTGAGAACAAACTCAAATTCTAAAAAGGACAAAGAGTGGACCCATGGGGTAGGGAAGCCCAGCTGTGTTGGCGTGAGGCCAGCTACATTATGGCCCAGTCTGCACTGGGTGAATAGGCTGGGTCTTGCTAGGCAGCCTTTCTGTCCCTCTCCCTTCCCTGTGGAAGTGCCATCTATCCAGAGCCTGGACTAGGATAGAATACAGAGAATCAGGGTGATCTGCCACCGGGGAGGGGACACTGCTGACTGGCACTCCCGGTGGGGAATGGAGGGGGCTCCAGTTAAGCTATAAGCCCACTAGCAGAAGAGCAGCTGCTGGTCACACTGCATTCACACTCCCCACCCACCCATCCCTCTATCTCCCACAATCAAGTCAGGCAACCACCTCCAGGCAGGTGACCTCAGCCCTGCTGCCAGCCTCTTTCCTCACCCCACGCCTCAAACCCAGGCCCTCGCGTGCTGTTGGTTCTGTGGCCTCCTACCCTATCCCTGTCTTGGGAGGTCGACTCCTGGAAGGCTGCATCCCCCAACCCCCCTGGCTGGCTTCTGGTCGGGTTTAGCCAACTGGAGGCCCCCACAGGAACCTGGAGGCAAGAGGAGACAGAGAAGCTGGGGTATTTCCCCCTCACTCCCCATGGTTTGGTGACGCACCCCTGCAGCAGTCCAGCTCAGGGCACACTTACCTCCTCCAGCCCTGGGGGTAAAGCTGGACTCCCTCTCAGCTGCCCATACCTCCATAAGCGGTCCCTTTGTGAAAGCCTCTTCACATGGACCATCTGAGCTGACTGATACCCTGACTGACATTGACATCATCCCTGAGTGCTGGTCTCCCCTCCCCTGAACTTGCCCAGATATTGTGGTCTCTTTGGTCACCCCAGATCTCCCCTGCACCTCCGACCACCCTGCAGGGCCCTCTGTCAGAAGAGGCCCCCACTGCGTGTGCAGTGGGTGGGACCACTGGCCTGGCCAAGGGACTGGTGGTGTCGCTGTGTCTCCCCATACCCTGTCACCCCCATGGCAGGTGCACCGCCTCAGCACCAAGGAGGGGCACCTGTGAGTAACCCCCATGTGGGCTGGCTAGGCCGGGCCTCTCTCCCAGGCAGGTTTGGGAGCCAAGTCCTGACCAGCCAGGGCCTCTGTGTGTCAACAACAGAATATCTGGGAGCCAGGCTCAGCAACGCCTCCACCATCACCCACACCAGCTCCTCCAGTCACTACCTCCATCAGGAAAGGGAGTGGCTTCCTCAGGGCACACAGCAGGCAGGAGCCTCCCAGCACCTGAAACTCTTGGCCTCTCTGCAGCCCTGTGTGCCCAGCCCAGTGGGAATCCTCTAACTCCACACAGGCATCTGCCCTGTGCCTGAAGACCAGTCTCCAGCAAGCCCCATCCCAGGTCATCCCTCCAGGCAGTCCAGGCTGCTCCTGCCCATGGTGAGAGGAGCCACAGAGGCCCCTTCGGAGGCGTCATGCTAGTGTCGAGGGAGGAGGCCAGGGCAGAGACCTTGGGTAATATAATACCACCTGGGTAACCTGTGGAGGTTTCAAAACATTTCCCGTGATTTGTTGGATATTTGCCAACCTTTCCCGGAGGTCCAGCAGAAATCCCATGCCGGGACGACACGCCGCAGGACTTCAGGCTTGGATGTAAGAGGAGGGACCAGTTGTCCGGCAAGTTGAGCCTGGTCTGGGCCTGGAGGGGCTAAAGTTAGCACCTGAGGCTTGTGTGGGTTGTTTGAGGCTAATCCGTGGATGAGGGCTCCTTTGGAAGATAGCTGTGTCACTTGGCAGAGGGGCCTTGGCAGCCCTGAGTTACTAGTAGGCAGCCCTAGCGCTGCCTGTAGGGGAAGCCCCTTAACTTCAGCGGTGGTTCCCCAGTCCCGGAATTCACAGCCCCTTCTGTCTGGCTTTGGGAAGATCTGCCTGCCTCCTCCTGGGCAAAGTCTGCTGAGTAGCTGCAGCTTCCTCCAGCACCCCCCGTCGCCCCCCGCAGATTCTGCAGCACCACCAGTGCCCCACTGAACAGGGTCTGCAGATGGCACTGTGAGCTGGGACCCCTCTCGCCCTCCTTGATACAGGAACCCAAGTTCTGAGCCACAGAGGCAGAGGAGACAAGGGAAGGTAGCCGTGCCCCGACTAGTAGACTAGTCCCCAGAAAGAGGTACAGGAAACATCCCCCAGGGCAGTGGCGAAAGTTGAGAGGGTGGGAAGGGCCCTAACCTTCCCCAGCTGGAAGCTGTTTTAAAAGCGGTTTTCTCACCTGGGTAAGGTCACTGCTGGCCGCCCATCTGCCTGAGAACCTGCTGCTGTAGGGCCATTCGGGAACAAAAGTCACAGGGCTCGTGGAACGACCAGGGGCCACTGGCCACCTCCCCAGCAACGCTTTTCCTCTGGAACAGGGGCGAGCTCATCCCGGCCTGCTGACCCCATGAGACCACCACTACTTCCAATTCCCCTGAGTGGGTTGGTGCCCACCTGTCCGCTTCTCTGGACATAACGGGAAAGTCTGCACAGAAATGTCACCATGCGAAGGGTGGAGCTAGATCACCAGGGAATCGTTTAAGTTTCTGTTGGTTCCAGGAAGAGATTCTAGATTTACATTTTCCCATTGGAGGCTCACAGTGCGTAGGAGCCACAGTCGTCAGAAGTTTCAGATGAGAAGAAAACCCATACCCCCCACCCCCGCCCCGGCAAAGCACAACACACGACACAAACAGGAAGTCTGATAATGGCCTCTCCCCTCTCTGAGAGCAGAAGGCGCCCTGGGCCTCAGGTTCCAGCTGACCATGACATTCACCACAAGGTAAAGGCTGTCTCGTCCTATGCTTCACTGTACAAGTTGATGAAATGGAGTTGCTGAGACCTGTAAGGGATCCTGGCCAATTCTGCAAGGTATACGGAAACTTCTAACCATCCCCAAAAGGGGAGGAAAGTTTTCTGTTATTTCTTTCCCCTAATAGCAGAGAAAAGGTGGAATAGTGAGGTCGTGATGGTTTGGTGGTAGAATTCTTGCCTTCTGTGCAGGACACCCAGGTTCCATTTCGGCCAACACACCACATGCGCGGCCACCAGCCACCCGTCGGTAGAGGCTTACGTGTTGCTGTGATGCTGAACAGGTTTTAGTGGAGCTTTCAGACTAAGACAAAGAAGAAAGGCCTGGTGATCTACTTCCAAAAATCAGCCAGTGACTGCCCTGCGGATCACAGCGGTCTGATCCACGTCCGATCGTGGGGATGGCAGTAGTTTCACTGCATCGTGCATGGGGTTGTCATGAGTTGGGCTGACAGCCGCTAACGAGTTAGCTGAATTTCAGTTTTACTTAATTCGCAAGACCTGATGCACAAATGTCAGGCGTTCTGAGGTGGGCTTCCTGACCTGCCTGAGCTGGTTAGGATCACTTGGGGGGTGAGTCTGCATTTTTAACGAGCTCCCCAGGGGACCCAGAATTGGGAACCCCGCTGTCAGGGGCTATTTACAGGCAAAAGCCTTGGCACCCTCCCTCTTCCTCAGACTAATTCCTAAAAAAAGAAATGCAATGAATAAATAAAGACAGTTTTCCAGATGTTTGTGGAACGACTTTTTTTTCCTTTTACATTTTTCGACTAGCTAGGACAAAAACATTACAATGATTGACTTCTTTCATTTAGTTACATAAATAAAATTTTTATAAATATCTCTTTATAAACAATATAAATAGCTTTACAACATAAATACATTTATGCATGACATGAATTTACAAACAGCAATGTTTTACAGCTGGTTTTGTCAGTCTCTTAAAAACTGTCCCTTGTCATCAAGTTGGTGTAGGTGTGTGTGTTTCATGTATATAATATATATATAATATATATAACTTTTTATTTTTCTTTTAAAAAACAAACAATAAAATCACAGCCCCTCCAAAATAATCATCAGACAGTTGGTGTTGTGTATTCCCAGGACCAGGGTAAGGAAAAAAAAAAAAAAGAAACGTAAAAGCCACATTGTGTTCGAGGTGCTGCTTCCAGTCGCTGGGAAGCTGATGACCAAGGGTGACCTCATCACAACGGAGCAAGTTCCCAATCCTGAAACACAGAGGGAACACACGAAGCTCAGCTCTGGCCCCTTAGCCTGCAGGGCAGTTCTAGAACCTTCCTCCCCTTTCATACGGTAGCACAAGGCGATGTCCCTCCACCTCTTCCCTACAGCCACCTGGTGAAGACCTTCCTATGGTGGGTTCCAGGGCCCTCACCTTCTCTGTGTTCTGGGCACTTCCTGCCCTAAGCCCAGTGGCACCAGCGTGTCTGCCAGCCCCCCCCCCCCATTCAGTCTATTCTCTTGGCACTCACCCAGTGAGGCACAGGAGGGAAAGAGAATGGAAAGCCCCACCACCCCCCACCCTGGCCTGTACAACGCAAACCCTCAGTCTGGTGCTGGTTTTATGTGTCTCAGTGATGATGGAGGGTAGGGAAGAGAGAAACACCTGAGTAGTCGGGATACGTGGGCTTGGATCCCAACTCTGACATTTGCTTCCTGCCTGGCCCTGGATAGGTTTCAGTATCACTTTCCTCATCCATAAAATGGGATAATAGCCACCTCCCAGGGCTGCCTTTGAGATCCAGCGGGAGGCCACACGTGGGGTATCCGTCCTAGTGACTGGGTCACAGCCACCACTGAGTAAGCAGCACTTCCTTCTTCAGCTGGCTTTGCTTCGGAAGAGTTTGGGCCCAGGGTTCTCTTCAGAAGCAGGGGACGTGAACATGTATGCAGGGCTTGCTGGGGTAGAGGTTATCAGAGCCATGGGATGAGGGCTGTACCAACCCCCTTTGCCCTGAGGAAAGCTGAACAGTGTCCAGTTCCTGCTAGTGAAACTGTGGGCACTCCCTTCTGAGACGGTGGGTGCCCTCCACAAGGACATCACACACAGAGGGACTCTGAAGGGCTTAGTGAACCCCCTCAACTCCATTCTCTGCCCCGTCTGCTAAAACAGATGACAGATGTCTGTGATGTTCCTGGGGCCCGTGGGCAAGGTGTTCATTCAGGTACCAGCCACGTCTGTGTATGTCATTAAGAGTTTATAACCAAGACCTATAACTGTCAGCGACAGTCATTATGGTGGCTGCTTGGAGCCGAAGCCAGCCACTGGGTGGAGAAATGGCCACCATGATAAACCCTGGCTATCTCCAGGCTCTGCTCTCTTACCAAGGGGATGGGGGGTTGGTAAAGGTGGAGTTGAGAAGGGTAAAACAAAACAAAACAAAAAAACACCAAACCCACTGCCGTCAAATTGATTCCAACCCATAGTGACCCTGTAAGACAGAGTAGAGCTGCCCCATAGAGTTTCCAAGGAGCGCCTGGTGGATTTGAACTGCCAGCCTCTTGGTTAGCAGCTGTAGCACTTAACCACTACACCACCAGGGTTTCCTTAGAAGGGTAAGGAGGGGTTCACCTACACTAAAAGCGAGAGCTTCCAGGAAGCTGACAAACTCCCCTGGTAAAAAGGATCAAAAAGTCTTAGCAATCTGGATTCCCCCTACCTGGCGCCTCTCTTCAGCTATTTGACCATCACTTGAAGCCTACAGCCCACCCGCCAAGTTCAAGAACAAGGGTCCTATGGGGGGGAGGGATGGAGGGGCTGTTTCATAGAAGGTTAACGAATTTTGTTTCGATTCAAAAGTTTAAGTTTGGTGCTTAAATCATGGGGTGAAGATTTGACGCCTGTGGCTCCATCTGCTCGTTTTTTAGACATGAGAGAAAAGAGCAAAGACAGTGGAGTGGCAGCTGCCAAGGGCTGGGCCCTGAGTGCCCGAACCATTCTGCTTCCTGTGCAAGGCCCAAGTCCAGGTCACAGATGGCAGAAGACCCTGCAGGATGGGGGAGAAGCACACAGCTGGGCCAGGAAAAAAGGAAGGGAGCAAGCCGAAATCTAGGGCAGGTGGAGAGGAGCACCTGAAAGCTGAGGGCGGCAGGTTTCTCCGGTCATTTTGGGTGGTGCTGTGGGGCCTCAATTGTCTTAGGCTAGCTTCTAGCTCCCAGGCTACTCACAAGTCAGTGTGGGGAAGTGAGTAGGTTCAGAAACAACTACACCTACAGTGAAAAAGTGTCCTGTGCTATAAAAAACAAAGACAAACCAAATCTATTGCATCAAATTGATTCTGACTCATGGCCAAAGGCCTAACTGGGGTCGGGGGAGGGGTTAGGTAGGCCATGTGCCCTGGGTATTGCATGTGTGCCCTGGGCGCCGCTGGAGGCAGGGCACCTGTTAGCAGTTTCTATCGGCCATCACGGTTTCCCTCGCCAGCTGTGAGAGATCATTCAGCAATTTAACACTAATTGTCTTGGGCACTAGTTTCTGTAGTTAGGTCCCTGCTCACGGTGATCCCATTGTTAGAGTACAGCTGCTCCTTAGAGTATTGCCAGGCCTTTCTTCCATGGTGCCGCTGGGTGGGTTCGAACAACCAATCTTTAGTAGTTGAGTGCAAACTGCTTGCGCCACCCAGGGACCTTGGTTCTATTAAAAAAAAAAGCCTAGGCAATTTGCCAGAGAGGCTGATAGAGGGTGCTCTTTGTTTTCCACTGAGGGAAGCCACATGGACATGGACAAAATTTTATGTGTGAAGGGACCAGCCTCCCATGGCCTGAGCATGGGACAGGAAATGGCAGCAAGAGACAAGGCTGGAAACCAACAGGGGTTTGGTCCTGAAGCTCTAGAGGGTGGGACATTATTCAGTGGACGCTGATGGGTGGCAGGAATGGAGAAGAGGGAAGGAGAGGGGGCGAGTATCTTTGTAGCAGTCAATTGCCAGGACGCAGCACCTGGCAGCAGCTGACGAAGCACAGAGGTTTCCAGGCCTGGCAGAAGGTGAGGAGGCTGTGCTGGAAAAAGGGAGGCTAGAAGTGTGATTGGGAGCCAGGGTTGGCTTGGAACTCAGTGTGGGACATGGTGAGTTTGAGGTTGGGGCAAAAGTAAAGGTTTATCTTAGTCTTTTCCTTTCCTTGCCCTGAAATAGGGTCAGGAATGCTGAGGTTCACCTGAATTCACCGCGGCTGCAGCAGCATCAGGACCCTGGACAGGCTAGTCTGCCAGCAGTCACGGTTTAGACATGGGACAAGAATGAAAATGTCCCAGCCAGCTGAGCTCCCTGGTCAATGCCAACGAGGGTTCTTCTGCCTACTGTGAGGGGGCACGCATTTTGCCCATTGTAATCTTTACGAAGATAAATTTGCCAGTTGGGGGGTTGAGGGCCAGTTGACCCAGAAGCAGCCCTGACCACTTGGCTGCCTGCTACCCTGGGCACCATCCCCAGAGTGGCTGGCAGACAGGCTTACTCCTGGTTTGTGTATATCCCCTTTTCTTCTGTTCCCACAAACTCATGATCTTCCTTCCACTCCTCAACTGACAAACTGGGGCCGATGCTGCTGGTGTGGAGGTGGATATCACTCCATCAAACCTCTCGGCCTCTCTAGAAGCAGCCAGGTGAGCTCCGCCAGGCTGTCATTACTGACTTTGCCACACTTCCCTGACCACTTTATCCCTCACTTTCTTTATCTGTAAAATGGAATAATGGGCTGGGGGTAGGGGAGAGCACTGCCCAGTGCCAAGCCCACACTCAGGCCGGGTGGCTTGGCTCCCCTCTAGAGGCTTGCTAGTGACCGGGGGAGGGGTCTGCAAGGACTGCCCTAGGATCAAAGGGGACCGGGCCTGCGGGCGGGGATAAGGACTGGGTATGACGGTGCCCGGGCGCAGGGCGTCTGGAGCGCAGGGCGGCCAGACTGGCGTACTCACCGCCGCCAGGGGTCGCTGCACTAACATCCCAGGCCGCTCCTGGAGCCGATCCGGTCCAGTTTGAGGCCGAAGCAGCCCTTGGACAAGCCCTTCTTGTTGCCTCCTTTGTATTTGCGCGCGTTGGGGTGCTCGTGCATAAGGCGAGGAGACCACGCTGCCCGCGCCTTGGTGTCCACGCGCAGGTCCCGGAGCAGTCGCGATCCGTCACCCTTGAGATTGGCGCCCCCGGGAGCTTTGTCGCCCTTTTTCTGACCGCCACCTGAAGCCTGGGTCTCGGTCACCTCCTCTCCCGGCGGGGTGCGTGGGGCCTGTCGGAGGAAAAGAGTAGGCAGGTGCAGGGAAGCGCGGTGGCTGCGCGGGGGCCTTTGCGGGGCCCGTGATGCTCTGGCCAGAAGCATCCGCCAGCGCGGTTTGTCACTTGTGATGCCGGACAGGTCGGCCCCTCATCCACCTGCCATGCGGCCACGGTTGTCCACCCTTCGGGGATCCCCTGCCCTTCCCTCCTTCGCCCTTCGCCCGTTGGCCACACTGGGTCCCGGGCTGCGCCTCTGTCAAAGTCTCCCGGAGCTGGGAAGTCCATCCTGAGTCCGGGCATCGAGGGCTTACGGCTCTCATCGCGCACAGCTCGGGGGACAGGGCCGCCTCCTCTATTACCCTCTGCGCGCCACATCCTCCCGGGACCCCTGCCCCGCGCAGGCCTGGGGTCCCCGCGACAGCACTCACCTTCGGTGGCGCCCCGGGCTTGGCTTGGGAAGGCCGGAGCGAGAGCAGTGTGAGCAGCAGGGCGCAGGCCAGCAGCTGGGAGAGGTGCATGGTGCCCGCTGGGTCGAGGACGTGTGAGGCCTGCAGGAGAGCGGGCGAGCGCGGAGAGGCGGGCTGGGCTGCGGGCGGGCGCGGGTCTCAGTGCTGTGAGGCGCCGGCTGGGTGCGCTCTGAGTCCGCAGCTGCGCTCCCGCCTTTATAATCCAACCTGCCGCTGATGTCATCCGCCCGCCCACCCGGCTGCCCGGGCCAATGGCACGGTGCACGCGGCCGCCCTGGGGCCAGGAGGGGGCCGCGGGTGCTCCCCCTCCGCCGCCACCTTTATCCCAGCCCCGAGGGACCACAGGCTCGGCGGGCTCGCTTCCGGCAGCACTCAGAGCTGCAAGGCGGCGCGCGAAAGGGAGCTCCATTTGCAGCGCGCGCGCCCTGGCGTGCCCAACCTGGTGCGCCCCTGCCCTGCGCCTGCACTCATGCCTCATCACCCCGCGCTCCACCTGGAAGGGACCAGTTTTCCTCCTTGCAGGTGCAAGGACAGGCTCCGAGGAATGAAGTCACTTGCCCAAAGTCACACAGTCAGAAAGTTGGCGGAGCGCGAAATCCACGCAGACCTGCCTTGTTGCCAAACTCGTCCCTGGGCACCTGATGGGCGCTGGCAGGGACTTGGCTGCGTCTTCCACCTGCTAGTCAGGGACGCTCCTGCCGCACCGACGCTGTAGGGTAAGGGCAGCAGCGGAGGATCTGGCCAGAGATCCGGGTAGGAGGCGCTGGGAGAGCGGGCTTTGCCCGGGCCGCAGGGGGGAGCGCCAGTCTTCTGCAGGAAGAGCGCAAACCTTGCGCGTGGGCGTGTGTGTGCGCGCGCGCGCGCGAGCACGCGGAGACAGGAAGAGGGGCCTGCAAAGGCAGGCCCGGGATACGGTGCCCTCTTGCGTGTGCGCGGCGCAGTGTGTGTCCCCGCTGTGGCTCCAAGCTCACTCTGGCCACCGCACAGAACGTCCCCGCCGCATACCCGTGGGGGTGGGTTTGATCTGCTTGGGCCAGGGTGCGGCGAACTCTGCCTGAGCCCACTCGAGAACCCGCAACGTGGGGATGTCCACTCCAGTGTCCTGTGCTCCCTCACAGGCTAGGCAGGGAGCTCCACCCGGACTCAAACCGCGCCTGGCCTCCGTGAACCGAACAGGTTGTAGCCTTTGCGTTCTTGGCCATAGAGAGGCCCCGTCACGGCTGGCTGTCGGGACACAGCCGCGCATCCGTGCGGCTCACGACTCACTCTCCTTGGGTAAGGCTTCTCGGGCCCCAGGGAGTCAGTCTCTCGGGACGGACTGCAGAAGCGGGGATCCTGGTACCCCAAGAATTGGGTGAGATGCGCTCATCTGTCTATGCCCATGCTGCCTCCGAGCAGAATTCGGGTTAGAGAAGGAAGAATAAATGCAGTTGTCGCTATGGGGATGTGGTGGCAGTACCCAGGTGTGAAGATCACCCCACGGGACTCAGGAACAAGGATAGGTTTTTCAGCGAGAGGAAGCTGCACCCCCGGAGGGAGGGAGGCTGGAGTGAAGAGGGGCCTGGAAGACCAGGTGCCCTGCTGTGGCTTTTGCTGGTCTTGCAGCCCAGAACTGGAACCAGGGAAGCAGCAGTACCGTTGTCTGGGCCTCAGCCCCTGCTTTGGCTCACCCCTTCCCACACTTGCACCCTGAGTGGGAATCTCCAGACCACCTGGATCCTAGGTCCCTTTGTTGAGCAAATAAAATACACCTGGGGCCTGAGTTTGAAGCAGCAGAGTCCCCAGACCTGCAGGAGGATCCTGACACCAGCAGGGCATCCTGTGTGGGCCCTGGGGTGTTGACTCACCACTTCCAGGCAGCCTGCCCTGATTGCCTCTCCACCTTAACACCTGCAGGGTGGCAGGACTCTATCATTTGAGGAGAAAAAGGAGCAAAATGGGGGGGGGGGAGGAGAGGGAGCTTGGGGTGTGCTGTGGAAATTCCCTCTTCTCTGCCGCCTGGACAGAGAGGAATCTCACCATTGGAACTTCTCGGAGACTTGCTTTATTTATACAGGTTTAAAGAGCCCAGCCATTCAGTCTTGAGACAGCTACCAGTCTGGCATGGGGGGTTGGGGGGCAGTGGCCACACACTCTCAAGCCCACCCTTAAGTACAGGAGGTCACCTCCTTCTGCCTAAATGTCTGTTAGTTGTTCTTCATATCCTCTGTTTCCTGGATGCACTTGGTGGGGAACTAGCAGATGTCTAGGTCTTCCCTCTCTGAGCTTTGGGTCTAGATTAGAACACCCAACCCCCACCCAACCCCAGAGAGGGCAGAGCCAGCACCCTGGACTCTATCACCCTTTTTGGGAGGGGAATCATCTGGCAAGCCCCCACTTCTGACCAGTAGGCTGGGGCCATTTGGGGCAGAGCACACCCTGGAGGGGTTAACTGCAACTGGGAGGCTCCCCGGGGGCCAGTTGGGGAGCAGCTCCTGCTTAGCTGACCTGGGAGGTGGGGTGGGTCAGCGAAGTCTGTGGGGTGACCTAGAGGGACTTCCAGGAAAGGAAGTAACCAGCACATGACTTACTTGGAGACTGAAGATTTCGCCTTTGGGATTTGCCCTCTTGCAGGGCCCCCCAAAGGGGATTTTGGGTTCCTCGCAAGGGGGAGCTGCAGAGAAAGGCTCAGGCCCTTTCTTGCTGCTTTTCCCTCATGGGATCATGACAGAGGCCTGGCTGGAAGAGATGGACCCACTGTGCAGCTGAGCATAGGTCATTGGGACACTTTATTGAATGCTCAGTGTTACAACGCCTTCTGCTGGTAAAGGAGGGAAAAAGTCTGTTGGGCCTCAGTGACCTTGCTGATTCCCTGCAGCCCACACCCTCGTCCCTGCAGCCTGCACCCATGAGGAAAGTCCAGTGCTCCAGAGCTGGTTTCAGCAGGAAGAACCCCCAGAAACTGACGCTTGCTTTGTAAGATGAAAAGGACAATGACATAGGGCTGTGGACACCCCAGGTGGGTCTGCCTCTACCCTGGGGTGGCCGGTGGGCTTCCTGGAGAAGGGTAAGGCCGGGCTGAGCCTGGAGACATGGCCCGCAGGCCCTGAGAGAAGAGTGGAGCAGAAGAAGACCCAGATGAAAAGCAGACTCCCTGTGGGTCAGCCATGGCTCCCTCAGCACCTGGGGCTTAGAGGGGCACCACAAGTGCCCAAAGAAAAAGTCCAATAAGAGGCCTCGCCAAAGGGCCACCATGAGAAACTGAGGGAAACAAGAAGGCCAGGGAAGTGGCCACACTCTGCTTGCCAGTTGTAGGAACAGCAGAAGGTCTCAGGTAGAGGTGTCCAAGGAGCCGGGCATGGGGAGAGGCCAGCCTAAGGTGGTCTGCAGCATTTTGGAGGAAGGAGATGTGATAGGGAGGTGTGGGGGGGGGGTGGTCTCCCAGGGGTGGGAGCCTTGTGCTGTTGGGCGTGGGCAACAAGCCTGTTGGGGGAGAGGGCATGGAGAGAATGAAAGGAAAAGTGGTGGGTTGGGGTGAGTGGGTGGGGGCAGAGAAGGAGCAGGCAGTAGGGAAAGTCAGAGAGAGACTGAAGTGTGCCAAGCCCCAGGTATCAGAGCCCTCATGGCTGGGACCCCGTCTCCCTCCTGGCCTCTGAAGAGGTGGGGGGACGTGGAAAGAAGAGACCGTATTCTTGTGGGCTGCTTCCTCTCTCTTTCCCCTCTTGCAGGGCCTTGCCACCCAGGGGCCCTTCCTTGGCACACTTGACATCCAGGCAGTTAGCCGAGCCTGATGTGAGACCTAATGCAGGCGCCTCCGGTGAGGGAGTTATTCCCCAGGGCTTCTGGGAGGCCCAGCAAGGGGGCTATGTCAGGATTGTCCTGCCCGCTCTCCCAGGAGTCCCGGTGAGCGCCTGCAAAGGAGCGCCCCCTTCTGGCCCGGTCGAAGCATGGCAAGTTCTCAGCCGCTCATCTGTTTTCTCTGTATTTCATCCCAGGGGCCCCTTCCAGCTGTGCAACTTCTTAGAGAGGACACTAAACAGGCAGTGAGCAGGGCAATCGCAGCAGAGCCCTGGCCAAGTTCTGTCCCTCAGCGGGGCCTTGTGTTTCACCACCTGTAATTGGGAAAAGGTGGTCTTTGCCTTCTGGTCAGGGCAGAGAGAGTCAGGGGGCCCGGGGAGAGGGATCCCAGCCCTGGACGAAGGCAGGAGGAAGCAGCTGGAGCAGAAGAGGGATTTGAATGTTACTGCGGGGATTCATGCATTACCAGGCGGGAGGATCCGGAGCCCCCAGACTCTCTGGGACCATCGGTGAGGGGGGCTTCCCCAAGCTGCCAGCCTCCCCCATAAGCCCTGCACCTCTGGGGCCTGGCCTTAGGAGGGGAGCCAGAGGCCAAGAAAGAGTCATCCATCTTTTCCAGGCCAGGACTTCGGGATAGGTTAACCTCTCATCGTGCCAGGAGGTCTTCGTCTGGCCCCAGAACACCCCCACCTGATCAGCCAGCTGCCCTTTTCCCCTTTCCCAGGGGCCCTGCCCAGCACCTGCTCCAGACGGCCTCCAACTCTGCTGATATACGCAGGCCCATGACGTCAGAGTTTACCCCGCCTTTTTTTTTTTTTTTCTTTTCAAGAAGAATAATACACGGGAAAGGTTTCTAATCCTTGACATATAGGTACAGTTTCCTGGGGGGAGTAACTGCTGCCCATCTGGCTGTCAACAGGCCAATGAGGGGCAGAAGCTGCAGCCCAAACACTGAGAATTGAGCAGGGTGGTGAGGGAGAGGGGCCTTCCCAGCAGAAGACAGCACAGCACCCAGACCTCAACATGGGGCATGCACCAGACGTTTTTAGAGGGCTGACTCTGCTGCCAGGCTCTGTGCCCTGGGTACCCAAGCTTGCCTTGGCTGGGTTCTGGCAAAATGGTGGTCATTCTGGAGCTTCTCCAAGCAGGGAGCATCTCCTTTGCTACTCTGGGGGTCCCTGCTGTGGGCCCACCTTCCTGGTCTCTACCTGGGGGAGGATGTCTCATGTCTAGTCTTGGAGACCTTGTCTCATATTTGGAGGAGGCCACAGTTTTCAAGTCTTGGTGGAGGCCACCACCCATCCATCAGTTTGTTGTGCTCTGTGGCTTGCATGTTGCTGTGACGCAGGAAGCTATGCCACTGATATTTAAAAAACCAGCAGGGTGACCCATGGTGGACAGGTTTTAACAGAGCTCCCAGACAAAGATAGACTAGGAAGAAAGACCTGGCAACCTACATCCAAAAATTAGCCAATGAAAACCCTATGGGTCACAACAGAATATTGTTCAATATAGTCCTGGAAGGTGGGATCCAACAATGCCAGTGATGGTGGAATGGCAGACAACTGGGCAGTGTTTTGTTGTATTGTACCATGACCCATGAGTTGGAGTTGATTGAACAGCAACTAACAACAGCAGCACAGTCGAAGGAGAGGGGGCTTCTCCTGCGAACAGAAGGGGCCCCAAGGGTCTCATGGAAGCCCCTTAACTCGGCACCTTCACAAAAGATCTCGTGGGATGAGATTGTTAGCTCCAGGGCCACCGATTAGCTCAAGGGGGCCACGTCTCTGGGTTTCCCAAGCCAGAAACTCCACAGAGTGTGTGATCACCAAGTGCCCTCTGGTGAATGGTCAGTTTCTAAAGTGAGAATGGCCAAACCACATTAGCAAGAGAGAGACAGACCAACCCAGACACTAGGAAGGGCTGGAGGGAATGTACTTTCTGCAATCTGGGCTCCACAGGAATTGGAAAATACTTTTAAGCCCAAAGCTCATAAAACCATTTGAAAAACCGTTATTCCTGTGTGTGAGTTGTCTCTGGGCTCAATGTCCAAGATCACAAACCAGAGCTTTCTCCTAGCATTACCCAGCAAGGTCCCCCGTGTCCCAGCCCCGGCTGGTCAAGAAGAAGGGCTATTTCCCCCAAACGACTGCCAGTAGGGTTCAGAACTTCTCACCAAGCAGCTGATTAGGGATCTTGATCTCCACGGAGGTGGTCAGGAGGGGAGGCAGGCTCTGTGTAGTGGACACATGTCAGTGGTTTTTGCCACCTGGTATCTGAACCCACTGGAGAAGCTGAAATGCCAAGCACTTGCCTCCCTAGCCACCCTTGCAACCACTGCATGGGCACGTGACTTGCACTCCACCCATTAGATGCTCCAGCCCTAGGTTTTAAATTGGGAGCTGGTGCCTCAGGGAAGCCAGGTGTATGGGATATTCTTGATCATGCTGCAAGGGTGGTAAAAAGCAGGAGTATCCATTGTCCCATGTCAGAGTTGTCATTGACCCAAGTATCTTCATAAATATCAGTGGCAACAGTGTCACTGAGGTTCTCACCAAACCTGTTCTGTGGCTTGATATTGGGAATTCTCCTGGGTTATTTTCAAGTCTTCCTAACTACTCAGTACCCTTTTAATAAGTTCCTTTTCTACAGCCAGAGCCAGTTTCTGTTGCTTACAAGTAAGCACTGTGGATGGCCTCTAGGGTAACCTATCTATCCCCTTGGTGCCTACCGCTTGCTCTCTCCAACACTTGATTCTTGAAACAACCAATGTGCCTAGACCCCCAATGTCCCCACAGACCATGATATGAGGGTGAGGACATATCAGGGCATCCTTGCTTTCTCTCCACATTTTCAGCGATGGATAGAAGGGAAATGGGGATGATGGGTAAAATCAGAGCAGCCAAGAGGCTCCCCCAGCAAAGTGGATTATCAGGACCATGTTCAATGATGAGGCCCAGGTAGACTCTGGTGGCATCGCTGTCCTTAAAAACCATGCTTTAAATTATTTTATGGGGATGATTAAAAATACGACCCTGACTCTAGAATCATATAGCTCCTGACCTGAGCTCGAAGCCTGGTCGCTGTCCCCTGATCTCATTCTTTTCTTTTTAATTTCTGGGAGGTGTGGGAAAGACGAGACCAAACAAGTTGGATCCCTGGCCAACGCGCCTCATGTGCAGCCACGGTCCATCTGCCAGTGCTTGTTGCTCTGATCCTGAACATAAAGAGTTAACTTAGGTAAAATGAATTTGACATCCTCGTCCGCATTACTAAATTAAGCAAATATTTCTAACTTCAGCACCTTCTTACCCCATTAGTTTCAAATGTGTTTCTCAAGCAGAATGGGCTCCACTGAGCTAACAGAAACTCAGCATGGTGAGTGATGTGTTGTGAGGAAACCCAGAGGCTGGGTGACAGCTGAGCAGGGAATGAGGTGGGGAGCTAGGAGTCTGTGTGCTGGACTGGAGATGGGGCACCTGGCTTTGACAACAGTCTCGGGATTGAGGCGCCCAGATGGTTTGCTCCTGCCACTTCCTTTTACTTGGAGAGAATTTCCTTTTACTCTGAGGGCTCAAAGGAATTAAGTGTCATGCTCTGGATGACCAGACTCCATTCCTCCAGGTGCCAGACACCTCTTGGACTTTGGGCATATCACCTTCTCTTTGTCCCCTGGGTCCCCACCTGCCATGGACTGCAGGGCCACAGAGCAGAAGTGAGAGGGTGGGGTTGCTCGTTGAGACCCTCTGGGAGGTGAGGTTCATGGAGAAGGGTGTCTGGCCTCTGGGACTGGCTTCTGAGCCCAGCCAAGCCAGAAGGACCTCCAGGACAGGCTGGTTTCTGCCAGAAAGGCCTGGCCAGGACCCGAAATGATGTGAGATGACCCAGGAAACCTTCTCTCAAGTGGGACGATGGTGCCTACTGAGCTCTGGTGCCACGGTCCCCCTGGGGCCCAACGTGTTCATTCCCACAGCTTCCCCCAGTTGAGCGGACAGCGTAGACCGCTGTCTGTATCCCATGGCCCCTGGGCATGTTGCTAGCCCAGCCTACCACCACCGGGACTCCCTTCTCTCCCTCTGTCAGCTCCTGGGGAATTCCTGTACACTGCCCCAATAGCAGGAGCCCTGGTGATGCAGTGGTTAAAGCGCTCGGCTGCTAACCAAAAGGTCAGCTTGGTGAACCCACCAGCCGCTCCAAGGGAGAAAGGTACAGCGTTCTGCTTCCATAAAGGTTACAGCCTTGGTAACCCTATAGGGCAAGTTCTACTCTGTCGTTTAGGGTTGCTATGAGTTGAAATAGACTTGACAGCAATGGGTTTGGTTTTTTTTTTTTTTTTTTTTTAACCCCGATAGCCAAGGGCAGTGGTGGTTCAGTGATAGAATTCTTACCTTCCGTGCGGGAGACCTGGGTTCGATTCTCGGCCGATGCATCTCATGTGGTTATCACCATCAGTGGAGGATTTTGTGTTCCTGTGACTTTTGTGTTGCTGTGAGGCTGAGCAGGTTTCAGTGAGTCTTCCAGACTAAGATAGGCTGGGAAGAAAGGCCTGGTGATCTACTTCCAAAAGTCACCCAGTGAAAACCCCACGGGTCACAACGAATGTGTGGGGTTATCATGAGTTGGGGCCGACCTGACTGCAGCTAACAACCCAAGTAATCCAGTCCTTGCACACTGCCTGCCACCCTACAGGTGCTCAGTAAGTGCACAGTGATTGTGCCAGGTCTCAGAGAGGCAGCAGTGCCAGCAGCCACCTCTGCCCCTCTTCCCCCCCACCCCCACTCCCCTACAAGAAGGAAGGTGCTGGCAAAGCAGGCCCTAGTCCTGCTGCCCATCGTGCAGCTGAGGCCATGGAGGCTGAGAGGTTGCCCGACCCGCCCTCAGTCCCACACGGGGCTCAGCAGGCTGCCCGGGCCTAGCGGGGAGCTGGCTAGACTCCAGGAAGTCATGGGGACTGGCTGGGAAGTGAGCGGCCCCCTTCCCCGCTCGCTCAAACATCTGCTGAGAGGAACAGCTGTCTCCACCCTGTGCTGATCGCCTCCCGTGGGAATGTGGTATGCGGCCTGGCAGGGAACCACGGAGTTCTGGGGCCTTTGTCATATCTGTCAGTAGCCATGGCTCTGAGACTCACTCTCCCCTAGTTCCATTCTTTTCTGTTTAGTTTCTGGAAGGTCTGGGAAGGATGAGGCCAGACAGGTTGGGAGAGTTGTGGCCATAATGGACCGGGAGACCAGAGCTCTGGTGCCAGGAAACCTGCCCTCTCGGTGGCCAGCGTGAGTTCCGTGGTCTGCAGCCCGGTCTGGAAGTACAAGGCAGAGGGGTGAAATGCACAGCAGCAAAGTAAGGCCAGGGAGGGCGCTGTCTCTTCAGCTGGCCCTAGAGCAGGGCCTCTGGGTCTCACTTTGGCTTCCCAGGGCTAGGACAGGCCTGGCCCTCAGTGGAACCCCTCCCTCGTGCATGTGACTGAATGGACAAAGCAGCTCTGATTCCCTTGGAGAAGCCCCCCTCAAACCAACCAGCATGGGGCCCGGAGGCTGCCAGGGAAAAGAGGCTAGTGCCCGGTTGGGCAAAGCCTCCATTTCTTGAGCTGGGGGTCCTCACGCCTTTGGGAAGCCCCTATGCCTCCTCTAACTGATACCACCTAGGAGGTAGCCCTGGGTTCAGGGTAGCTTCAGAGTCTGAGTCAGGAGAGAGAAAGAGACAAGACAGGGTTCAGTCGCCCGCAGGGCCTGAAGTCCAGGCAAGGTCTCCCTGGCCACAGTGGCTAAGCTGTCCCCAGAGCAAGGCAAGGCCATGACTGGGGTAGGAACAGCACTGAGGTAGAAGGGGCCCATTCACACCCTGGTCCCCCCAGAACTGAGGCTCAGCTTGCACATGGAACCACGGATTGGGGGTCACGGGAGCCCTCTGTCTTTTGGGGGTGGGCATGGGGCAGAGGCAGGAGGCTGGGAAGGACGCTGCCCTGGCAGTTAGCTGACCCCCCGAGGACTGGCCCAGCCGTTATGAGCTCACGGACACGAGCAGAGCTGGGTGGTGACAGGAAAGGAATGGCAAGTGTTGGCGGGAGCCCTGGGCTTTCACATGAGCTCATGCAATAACATGGTCCCCAGGCTGCGCCTGGCCAGGAGCCGGGCAGCTGTGTCCTGCGGGAGGACACCCTCCTGCTGGCCCCCCCGGCCTCTGCCCTGCACACACCTCTCATTTGCCTGGAAGCTTCCTTCAGGTTGGGCCCCAGGAATCCAGCTGAGATCACCTGGGCACTGTTGAACGTATTTGGGTGGAATAACGAAAAAAAAAAAAAATTTTTTTTTTTGGTGGAGAATTATTTACCCATTGTTAAACAATTACCAATGTTAAATAGGATAAAGAGAAATGTTAAACTAACAGCAAAATATACATATGCCTCCATCAATATAACACTACTGTTTTTATCTGCCATTGAATTGGCTACCAACTTATGGTGACGCCGTGGAAAACGGAGTGAATCACTGCCTAGTTCTGCACTAGCCCCATGCTTGGTTGCAGATCAGACCATTAGGATCCCTAGGGTTTTAATTGGCTGATTTTCATAAGTAGATCACTAGACCTTTGTTCCTAGTCTGTCCTAGTCTGGAAGCCCCACTGAACCACAGTAACACGAAAGCGTCCACTGACAGTTGGGTGATGGCTGCACGTGAGGTGAATTGGCCGGGAGTCGAAACCTGGTCTCCATGGAAGAAAAGAATTCTACCACTGAACCACCGATGTCTCCATGGAAGTACACTGTTCTTGGGTACCATCTAGTCGATTTTTGACTCATAGCGACCCCATGTGATGGAGTAGAACTGCCGAATATGGTTTTCTAGACTGTAATCTTTACAGGCACAGACCGTCACATCTTTCTCCCATGGAGTGGATGGTGGGTTTGAACCGCCAACCTTTCAGTTAGCAGCCAAGCAATTAGCCACTGGGCCACTAGGGCTCCTTGGAAGTATACTACTGAGGCTAAAAAAATAAAAAATAAACGTAGAGACCCTGTAGCAGAGTAGAACCGCCCCACAGGGTTTCCAAGAAGCAGCTATTGGATTTGAGGCTGCTGACTTTTTGGTTAGCAGCCATAGCTCTCAACCACTATGCCACCAAGGCTCCACTGAGGCTGGAAGTGTGGACAAATTCTCGAGAGTTGGTTATTTTTATCTACTTCGTACAGATGATAGGAAACCGAGTTCAGAGATGTTAAGTACCTTAGTAAGCACCTCAGATGGGACCGAAACTCAGAGGTCTGTCTGCTCCGAAGCTCGTGCTTTGTCCGTGACCCCACTGTCTCAGTAGACAGGGTGAGCATATACTTTTATGTTCTTCTGTTGTGGGTTTTTTATAGGTGTGTGTGTGTGTGTGTGTGTGTGTGTGTGTGTGTGTTTAACTTTGCCTGTCTGGAACGTTCTGTGGTAAATGGTATGAGTCAGAATCTGCTGTCCACATGTCATTGTTATCCATTCCCCATATGAATGTAGAGAATACTTCTTTCTTTCATCATTTTATTTTCACTTGATTTGTTATACATTGAGCTCAAATGAATATGTTCACATCTGCTCTGCCATTAAGTTTTGACAAATGCCACGTATGTTCTATAGACTGGCAGGTGTTTCCCCTGGTTTTACCTAAAAAACAAAAACCCTGCACAGTTGTTTTTCCATATAAATGTTATTACTTTAGAAACTTTTACAAAATTTATTTTGATTCTAATTAGTTGTATTTTATTTTTTATTTACATTTGCATTACTGGTTTTTTGGTTTTATTGTATTGTGGTCAGAGAATATAGTCTATAATATTTCCCGGTTTTGAACCTTACTGAGATTTTCTTTGTAACTGAATATATGTTGTTTTTATAAATGTTTCATGGATGCTTAAAAATAGGGCTGTTCTCTGTAGGGTACAAAGTTTAGTATAGTCAACTTTATTAACTAAGTTTTCTATGTACTTTTTTTTGGCAATTGATTTGTGATTGGCTCAGAGAGTTTGACAAAACTCCCATTTTTTTTTTTTTATAAATGACTATTTCAGTACTTGCTTACTATGTCCCCTTCTTTTGGGAGCACTCTCTCTATTCCTACCCCATGGTTTTTATTGGTGTCCACCAATCTCAACGACCTGTCCTTTTGATCATAGACATGCACATAACCCGGATCTGGCCAGGCCCAGGACCCTGCATTCATCAGTGGCAGAAATCCAGTTCAAGATATAAGGGATTTCATTGGGTGTAACTGGGCAGTCCAGGGACAAGAGCTATTGGCTAGCTCTGGTACAACCGGATAACCAGTAAAGCCAATTGCCATCAAGTTGATCCCAATTCATGGTGACCCCATGTGTGCAGAGTAGAACTGCTGCATAGGGTTTTCATGGTCGTGACCTTTTGGAAGCATCTTCCAAGGGACATCAGGATGGGTTCACGGCTCGTGCAGTGACTGGGCATTTCCACTGTCAGGTATTTAGGAAGAGACAGTGTTCTGGAGCAGGACGTGAAGAATCAGAAGGGGCCTTAGATGAGAATGGTAGAAAAACTTCCTCCCTTTGGAGCTGATGGTTGGGTCAGTTTGACTTGTTTTGCAGAGAGGGAAGGCCTGGGGCAGATCTGGAGGATGGAGGTGAGCTCCCCTCCTTACATGGAGGCAGGTGCTTCTCAGAAAGGGAGCCTCGATCAAGTCTGGGTGTGCACAGTGTTGCCGTCTGCGTTGTGCTGGCACCTTCAGGGCGGCCTGGCCCGTTCTGTGTTCAGGACGAGTAGCCAAGGGAGACAGTATCCTTTCCGTCAAGGCCAGATCAGGGGTAATGGGAGCACTACTAGGTCAAAAGGTATTCATTCAGAAAGGCTTCTGGCACATATTAGCAGATTTCTCTCCAAAAGGTTTGTATGGACTTATCCTTTTCCCATCAGCATTGTGTGTAAACAGTTTTTCCTTGTATCATTACCAGCACTGGGTATTATAATCTTTTTTACCTTTGGCAGTCTAAACCAACCAGTTGCCATCAACTTGACTTTGACTCATGGTGACCCCCATGTGTGTCAGAATAGAACTGTGCCCCTAGGATTTTCAGTGGCTGATTTTTCAGAAGTAGATAGCCAGGACTTTCTTCTGAGGCATCTCTCGGTAGACTTGAACCTCCCAATTTTGAATTAGCAGCTGGGCACATTAGCCATTTGTACCTCCCAGGGATTCCTTGCCAACCTAGTAGGTGAGAAAAGATATGTCATAGGTTTGGTTGTTGTTATGGTGGTGGTGTCTGTATGTGTGTGTGTGGTGTACGGTTCTTCCCCCCCAACCCCCTGTTTTTTTTTTTTTTTTTCCAACCCCCTGTTTTTTAATGTCCTTTGGTTACCAGAGAGATTGTACACCCTTTCATGAAGTCACTGGCCTTTTAAATCTTGGTCCATTACCACTTCATGTCCATTACCTATTTTTTAATGGGAGTATTCTTTTTCTTTTAACAGATTTATAAGAGTGAGTTATATATTGGGAACGGTATCTCTTTGTTTCTCAAATGTCAAAATGCAGTTTCTCAGTTTCTGCTTTAACTTTTAAATTTCTGTGAATACCATGTGGAAGTTTCAAGTTTTTGTGTAGTCAAATTCATCACATTTTAAAATGGTTTCTAGCTTTGGTGTCATTTTTTAAAAGACTTTCCCCTTATTTCCCAAGATTAAATAAATATTCCTCTAATTTTTTTCTAGCACTTTTATTGTTTTTGTGTGTGTGTTTTTGCATTTTTACTTCTAATCCGTCTGGAATTTATTAAGGTGTGAGGTAGGGATCCAGCTTCATTTTTTAACACAAAAAAATTTAAAGCAGGTGTTACTAATCACCTACGACAATCATTAAAAAATCCAAATAAAATGTAAAACATCTAACTTTAGGCATGTATTTCCTGGTGAAACCTCCAAGCTAAAGTAACTTATAAAATACACTCCCAGACTCAGTAATTGTTTTGAATTCCTTTAATGGGTTGTTTAGCTACAAGCTTGTTGTAAGTCAAGAAAGTTTTGTCCAGAAAGAATGAGTTTTAAATATTATTCATCTGTAGTCATTATTCATCTTTAGCCATTTTTTTCTGGCAGCACTTATTGATTTATTAAGTCCATACTAGCTCATGGCAATAAATCCATAAATTCCAGGGTTGAAATTAAGAGAGATGAGCATCCAATTTACACAAAAGTAATATTGAGTCATTAAAACACAACTTAATGGGGCGGGGGGCAGGATCCAACTCTTTCACTCCACTTGAAATTATATCTGATCAACATCTCTCTTTGTAAGTGAAAACAGCCTGACTCAAATACTTGTGTGGGGTTAGGGTGCAAACTTGAGACACTGACAGAACCATGGCCGAGCAGGGCAGAGAATGAGAGATTGAATTGGGGGAATGGGGAACAAGAAATGAGTGGAGAATAACCAACACAGGGCTTATGGGCGTTCTGAAGGAAACCCCCAGCCTCTGGTGAACACTGGTGCTCTTTTACCCTATCTGTTGTTGTTGGGCACTATAGAGATGATTCTGACTCATAGCAACCCTATATGACAGAGCAGAACTGCCCCACAGGGTTTCCTAGGCTGTAATCTTGATGGGAGCAGATCGCCAGGTCTTTTCTCCCAAGAAGCTGCCGGTGGGCTCGAACTGCTGACCTTTTGGTTAGCAGCCAAACCCTTGGCTCTTGAGCCACCAGGGCTCCTCTTACCCCATGTAGGGAATCCAGTTCTTCCAGCTCACTCCCATGTTGTTATCACCCAACCACCCTGGCACTATAGGTAGGCTTTGGCAGCTGGGGTGGGTGTGAATTGGAGGATCTGCAAGGCCTTGGGCTCCTAGTGGTTTACCTGGACCCCTGGTAACATGGCAGAGGGCAGCCTTGCCCTCCCCCTCTCATCTTAGGGACCACTGAGGGAGGGACCTGGTCTCCATGGTCAGGGAACAACAAAGCTACAAGAGCCGTGTTTCTGCGACTCTGCTGGAGCTTTCGCTGTGGCTTGATCTGTAGTTGTACCAGGGCCAGAAGTGCAGTGAGTCTCTGGTCCACCTCCGACATCAGGGCTATAGGGCCGGAGGCATCAAAGCCAGCCAGCCAAGCCTGGAGGTGGGGTGGGGGATGGAGGCGAGTAGCCTTTGGGGATTTTGTCCTGAGGGACTCTCTGCATTCCTGGCTCCCCAGCAGGCAGTAAAAGAGGTACCAGGAGGACAGGTTCAGGGCAAATCCAAGCACCCCAGGAGAAACTAGCTTGTTAGAGGAGGCCACACCCAGGTTGATTGGCCTTCCTGCTGGGGAGGCAGAGGAGGGCCCAGAGCTGGGGGAATTTGGGCAGAAGTGTCTATGGGATCTTGTTTGCCTGGCCAGGCACGGCTTTCCAATTACACTGGTTTTGACATTATGAAAAATAATGGATTTTTTTTAGGGAAAGACTAGCAATGGACTCACGAAGTCCATAAACTTACCTCTCTAATACTAACATTGAGCAAACACCTGGAGAAGTGCTTACCTTTTGAAAATTCACTTTATTTGGTTGAGTACTTTAATTACAAGGAAGTTCCTTATAATATTGTCGCTTTGGAGAAGAGAGTTTCTCCCAAAATATTATTATAGATCAATGCCTTGCACAAGTTGACAACCCTGGAAAGGAGAAAGTCACTCTAAAGTTGGAAGTATTTATTCAGCAAAGAACCAACTCTTCTAAATTTGTTGAAGCTGATTCAATATTTTGTTTCAAATCCCATATTAAAAGTTCAACATGAAAATAAATTTTAGTGTCATGATTATTTTGTTGTTCCCACGTGTGGGTTGGGTTTGTACTGTCAAGTTGATTCTGTCTTGCAGTGACCCTATATAACAGAGCAGAACATCCCCCTAGGGTTTCCTAGGCTGTAATCTTTATGGGAGCAGATCACCAGGTCTTTTCTCCTATCAACCTTTTAGTTAGCACCCAAGCACTTAACCACTGCATTACCAGGGCTCCTTGTGGCTATTCTAAGGATCAGTAAATATAACAGACTGAGGGCTATGATAAGTAAGCTTATGTACACACATACTTTTTACCTCTTCTGAAACAAGAGATTTTTTTTTAACAACTTTTTGAGATGTAATTCACACACTACACAATTCACCCATGTAATGTGTAAAATTCAGTGGCTTTTAATGCAGTCACAGAGTTGTGCAACCATCACCATAATCAATTTTAGAACATTATGATCACCCTCAAAAGAAACCCGACACTCCTTAGCTGTCAAATCCCTATCTCCCTTTTTCCTTTAGGCCTAGGAAACTACTAACCTATTTTCTGTCCCTGTATATTACCTGTTCCAGACATTTCATATAAATGGAATCATACAGTATGTGGCCTTTGATGTCTGGCTTCTTTCACTCAGCATAATGTTGTCTTGTTTCATCCATGCTCGGCATATTTCCGTACTTCATTATTTCTAATGGCCAAGTAATATTTCATTGTATCGGTATACCACATTTTGTTTATCCATTCATTTGTTGCTGGACATTTGGGTTGTTTCCACTTTTTGGCTATTGTGAATAATGCTGCTACGCACATTCACAGACAAGTTTTTGTGTGGACGTGTGTTTTCATTTCTCTTGAGTACATACCTAAGAGTGGAATTACTGGGTCATATATATATATATATTTTTTATGGTAGCTCCGTGTTTAACTTTTTGAGGAACTGCCAGACTGTTTTCCAAAGCAGCTGCACCATTTTACATTCCTACCAGCAGTGTAGGAGGGCTTCAATTTCTCCACATCCTTGACAACACTTGTTATTATCCGTTTTTTTTTTTTTTATTCCAGCCATCCTTGTGGGAATGAAGAAAGTAAGACATTCTTAAAAATAAAAATAATGGTTAAACCTAAACAATCTCCTGGAAGATATTGGATTATTTTTCATTATTAACATATTTAATTACAATTAGAACAGCTGTGCACAAATAATGTGTTAACAGTTTACTTCCTGGGTGGGTTAAATGTGCCCATGCACTCATTTTCTCTACATACAAGTAAAGTTCTAAGATTGTGCAAGGGAAAACTTATCCAAACCTAATAAAAATTATCATAAATTCCATAGAGGAAAATTTAAATGAGAGATTTTACTGTACATACTTTCACGAAGCTTTGGTCATTCCATTTCACCCAGTGAAAATATTCCTACAGATCCCAAACAGCTCTTCACTATGAGAAGTCTCAACGCAGACACCAGTGAAGAGAAAATTGTGGGGAAAAAACAGAAGGAACAATTTATCGTTTTGGATTGTTGTGGATTGAATTGTGTCCCCCTGCAAAATGTGTGTCAACTTGGCGAGGCCATGATTCTCAGTATTGTGTGACTGTCCGTCATTTTGTCATCTGATGTGTTTTTCCTATGTGTTGTAAATACTACCTCTATGATGTTAATGAGGTGGGATTATAGGCAGCTATGTTAATGAGGCAGGACTCAATCTACAAGATTAGGTTGTATTTTGAGTCAATCTCTTTAGAGATATAAAAGAGAGAAGCAAGCAGAGAGACAGGGACCTCCTACCACCAAGAATGAAGACCCAGGAGGGGAGCGTGTCCTTTGGACCCAGGGTCCCTGCTCCAAGAAGTTCCTAGACCAGGGAAGATTGATGACAAGGACCTTCCCTCAGAGCCGACAGACAGAAAAAGCTTCCCCCTGGAGCTGACACCCTGGATTTGGACTTCTAGCCTCCTAGACTATGAGCGAATAAATTTCTATTTGTTAAAGCCATCAGCTTGTGGTATTTCTGTTAGAGCTGCACTAAATAACTAAGATCTGGATATTTTAAAACAGTGCTTATATAGCGCTTGTTGAGTACCAGGTGCCACTCCAAATGGTCATTAAGCTGCTGATTATTAATTTATTTCACCTTAATAACTGTTTTCATTCCCATTTTATAGATGAGAAAACAGGCACGACGAGGTTGAGTAACTTGCGCGGGGTCACATAGCTACGAATAGCAAAGCTAGGATTCAAACCCAGGAAGTCCAGTTCCAGAATCCATACTCATTATTAAATTTTCTGTGTCATATGTATTTGGGAGGATTGACAAAGTTGTACCAAATGTGTCTGCTGTGTTTATTGTAACCACCTGGCAGACCAAACCCTTTCATAAAACTGGGAAAACCAAGCCTCTCAAGGGTCATACACAGCCTGCCTATATTTGCATTGTGAATACCCAGTGGCCAATCAGATTCTCTTCCAAAGACAGAGAAAGCGATAATGAGTTTAGAGCAAGAGCAAGACAGCTTCTTGTGATTTGTCTCGCACGCCTTCTTTGTATTTCTCTGGGGGCTGCTTACCGCCTGATAGCCTTAATTGGGCAAATCTCATACATTCAGGCAAAATGTGTTTTATTTACCAGCCATCTGTTGATAAGAGGTGAGAGAAGAAATATGTCCCTTGAGGTATGCTTAGCAGAGTTTTAAGTTCTCACAGGCAAAATGTTTCTGAAAGAATCTGAAAGTAGTTCAACGACCTCACTCTCCTCAAAGCAGAATTCTCACCAGTTCCAACCCAAGGGCGGTTGGTCACCAGTTCAGCTTTGCCAAGGTGAAATGGAGGTGTGTGGAGGTGGGAGAGAGAAGCAGGGACCTGAGGAGCATGATCAACCTAAAGGGCAACAGGAGCGCCTAAGCGTCACAAAGTCGAGGATGCTCAACCTCAAGATAGAATTGTGAGTGAAATCACAATACTGGGGAAGCCAGCACAACTTGTACACGGCAAGGTCATGGAAGCTCCATAGACATACCCAAACTTCCTAAGGGACCGTATTACTGGGCTGAGGGCTGTGGGGACCGTGGTCTTAGGGAACATCTAGCTCATTTGGCATAACATAGTTTATAAAGAAAATGTTCTACTTTCTACTTTGGCAAGTAGCGTCTGGGGACTTAATAGCCTGTGAGAAGCCATCTAGGATACCGGTCTTACCACTTCAGGAACAAGGGAGAATGAGGAAAACTAAAGATACAAGGGAAAGATTAGTCCAAAGAACTAATGGACCACAACTACCACGGCCTCCACCAGACTGAGTCCAGTACAACTAGATTGTGCCCGGCTACCACCACTGACTGCTCTGACAGGGATCACAATAGAGGGTCCTGGACAGAGCTGGAGAAGAAAGTAGAACAAAATTCTAACTTGAAAAGAAAGACCAGACTTGCTGGCCTGACAGAGACTGGAGAAGCCCTGAGAGTATGGCCCCCAGACACCCTTTCAGTTCAGTAATGACGTCACTTTTGAGGTTTACCCTTGTCAAAGATTGGACAGGCCCATTAAAAAAAAAACAAAAACACGACTAAAGGGGCACAGGAGCCCAAGGGCAAAGACTAGAAGGCAGGAGGGAACAGGAAAGCTGGTAATAGGGAACCCACGGTTGAGAATGGAGAGTGTTGACATGTTGTGGGGTTGTTAATCAATGTCATAAAACAACATGGGTACTGTTTAATGAGAAACTAGTTTGTTCTGTAAACCTTCATCTAAAGTACAATTGAAAAAAAAAAATGAAATCATCCCTGCGAAGCCCCCTCCCACCCACCTCCGCCCTCTTGTTCTGTATGCCACCTTTCAGGACTATTAGGTTATGCTTAAACAAAATATTTTGGAAAGAATTATTAGTTAAGATGAATCCATCTGCCTTTTGAAAGTGTCCCATAGGCAAGAAATTTTGTTTTTCAATATCTCCTAACACAAGATTATAAAAATATTCACATACTTCTTATTTTAGTACTTTTATGATTTTAAAAATTTGTATTTTTGATCTTCTTGGAATTTATTTTGGTTAAAGAGAAGAACACAGCTATTGTTTTATTTTTTCCCAAATAAGTAGTCAGGTGCCTTAACACCATTGATTGAGTTTTGGAGCACATTTCTTGAGTTCTTTCCCCACTAATTTAAACTTTCACTGTTCTCCTTCTGAATTCTCGTGTATACTTATGTCAAGTTCTGGACTTATTGAGTTGCCTGTTTATTCCTGACTGTACTGTTTTATTCAGTGTGTTTTTTAAATACGTTTTAATATCTGACAGGGCATATCGCTCCCCAATTACTTTGGTTTTTTCAGGATTTTCTTTGCTTTTTTTTCATACTTGTTTCCCAGAAGAACTTCAGAATAATTTTCCAAGTTCCCCAACTATTCTGCTATTATTTTATAAAATTTCATTGAACTTACACATAACTTAAAAAACCTTCAATACATCTTTTCTGTATTGAGTTTTCCTATCAAAGAATAAGGTGTGCCTTTTGCTGGCACAAATATTTTGGGCTTTGCTGCTAACCAAAGGAGTCCTGGTGGTGCAGTGGTTAAGAACTCAGCTGCCAACCAAAAAGGTCAGTAGTTCAAATCCACCAGCTACTCCTTGGAAACTCTATGGGGCAGTTCTACTCTGTCCTATAGGGTCACTATGAGTCATAATTAACTCGATGGCAATGGGTTTGGTTTGGTTTTACTAACCAAAATGTTGGCAGTTTGAATCCAACTTGCTTCTCGACAGTCAAATGACATAGCTGGTGGGGAAGGTTTTGACCAGCATTTTCACACAGTGTTAACTATTTATCTTCAAGGAGAACAGAAACAATGACACCTGAATAAGATGGATGAGTTCATTGTTTATCTTAACATTTTTTCAAGGTTGAACACTTACCATTCATAATTTTGGGGCAAAGGTGTAAATGTTTTTACTGTATCTGACAAGATAATTCTGATGAGTAGGGTTTGAGAATTTGGTTAAAAATTCTCACACTGAGTGAGGCAGTGGAAAGCCCCAGGCTTCTGTGGCAGGGCTGCCTGCAGGGCGTGGCCCTGTGACACACGGTCTTGTAGTGGAAGGAGGGACGTGGGAGAGTCTAGGTCAGCTGCAAGAGAAATAGCCTCACCCAGAGGGGCTAAGTGGGAAGGGGGGATCAAGATGCCAACTCCGGAAGACAACTGAGGAGAGCTCTTGAAGACAGGCCACAGCCGACAGGTTCACAGTAGTATCCATGGGTCCTGGGCCTCTGCTAAATACTGTGTTAGCTGCCATGGAGTCAACACCCGACTCAGGATGACCCCATGCAATGGAACAAAATGCTGCCTGGACCTGTGCCATCCCTACAACAGGTTATGGATCAGACTGTTGTGATCCATAGAGTTTTCACTGGCTGATTTTTGGAAGTAGATTGCCCAGGCATTTTTTTACTAGCCCATCTTACTCTGGAAGTTTGCTGTAATTTGTTCAGTATCACAGCAACATGCAAGCCTCTACTGACAGAGGGGTCAGTGCAAAAAGTACATTGGCTGGGAATTGAACCCAGGTCTCCTGCATGAAGGGTGAGAATTCTACCACTGCACCGCCACTGTTCCCCGCTTCCTCCAATGCCTTATATACATCTTCTCAATCACTCACAAGGTAGCGATCAGTATCATTATCCCCATTCCACAGATGAGGAAACTGAGGCTTAGCCAAGTGGCTGGCAGGTGTAGAGGTGGGATTCAGGTCTCTCTGAACCGCTATGCCTTACTGCCTTCACACAGAGCAGGCACAAAGAAGATGTCAGTTGAATAGACAGGTGGGTGGTTGTTGGGATGGAGGAAATTGTAACAGAGAGGGGAACTGGGTGGACAGGGTACCAAACGGAAACGGTAGAGTGGAAAATTTCCATTGGAGACCCTTTTGAATTTTGCACCATATTAAAGTATTCTTCTCAAAATAAATACATCAAGTAACAAGGGGGGCTAATATCTTCTAAGCAGAATAAAGGGCCACTTTTGAAGGATCTAAAATCAGCTTAGCTTGTTTTCACTTTTCCCAAAACAAATGTTTTAAGCCCAGCATTATGTCCTGACTGCTTTACTTTTCTTATACATTAAAAATAAATGAAACAAAAATGGACAGAAAATTATTCACAGTAAGAATGACAGAAAATGCTTAATATTACCCTTTAATAAGAGACTTTACAAATTAGTTGTATTGAAGGCCTCACTAGAGGATTGGGTAAAGGTTATGAAAAAAAAACAAAAAACAATTTACTCAGGAGAAAATACATTTGTAAGAGCCAAGAGAAGCCAAATACCTTTAATAATCATACAAATGTAATTACAGCGTAAACTAAGCACTGTTTTCATTCACTAAAGTAGTTTCAGAATGTCTAACACCCTATTCTAGCAGAGGTGTGGTGAAATTGGTATACACTGACTTGAGGCAGCACCAAATCGGTACAATGTATTTTTTTTAAAATAGAAATAATCTTTAGGTTATTGTGTCTAACATATCTTAAAAATTTTATTGTGGTAAGATGTTTATAATAAAATTTTCTATTTTAACCATTTTTTAAAAATTTTCATTGTGCTTTGAGTGGAAGTTTATTTTAACCATTTTTAAGTGTACATTTCGGTGGCATTAATTACATTCATAATATTATGCAGCTATCACTGCTATTTCTCAAAATTTTTGCCATCCTAAACATACAATATATATTTGAAATATGAACTGCATACATATATAAGTTGTCATAAAAATGTACGTACCCATTGATTGATCAGTCTAAGTTTAGTATATTTTGTTTAAGGAAATTACCCAGAAGAAGGTTAGCCAAATGTGCAAAGATGTCAATTGCCTCATTATTTGTAATGCTAAAAAAATTGAATGAACTTACTGTACATAAACATAACGGAATATTAGGCAACCTTTGAAAACAATTAATGAAAATAATTTTTCCAAAGGAAATCATTTTATGCATGTGCAAAGATTTAGTTACATGGATGTTCATTAAGCATCATTTATGATAACAAAAGACTGAAAGCAATCTACGTATCCAACAATATGGCATAATTTTCGAAAAATAACTAATGGAAAATTCATCTTATGAGACACTACATATTTATTTAAGTTGATGCTATAAAATTATATTTGTTGGCATGCTGATGTGAATACTTTCAAGCTTTTTAAGAGAAAAAGTTGCCAAACAGTGTTAAAGTATATTGCACAAGAGTACTCACACTTTCCAATTTCAAAACTTGCTACAAAGCTACAGTAATCAAGACAGTGTGATACTGGCATAAGGACAGACATACAGATAAATCAAATAGAACTGAGAGTCAAGAAACAAACCCATACATCTATGGTCAACTGATTTTTGGCAGGGATGGAAGACCATTTAATGGGAAAAGAATAGTCTTTCAACGGATGGTGCTGAGACATTTGGATAACCACTTGCAAAATAATGAAGTTGGGCTCCTGTTTTCATCTTATACAAAAATTAACTCAAAACGAATGTGGTGCGATGGATGCTTTTGTGTGACTTTTCTCGCCATGGTCTTATAACTCCCACCCAAGTGATTGGGCAGGACTGTGCAGATAGAGTAGTTGTGGCCTAAGGAGGCGATTGGTCCATTTTGCCATCCTGCTGGGCTTGAAATGAGCCACCTCAGAGGCAGGACAGAGAAGATTCTATGACCACCAAGGAAGAACAGCCAGGAGCTGGCGTGTCCTTTGGGTTTGGGATCTCTGCGCTGAGAAGTTTCGGGGCCTAGGACACTGACAGAGAGCTGTAACCCTGAAGAGAAAGACTTTCTGGCAGAGAAGTGGTGGCAGGAGATACCCGTGCAGTGGGTTTCCCGGCCCACAGAATGAGAAAGCTAAGTGGCTTTGGGCAAAGGCCGAGGGCCAGGGAGAGGCATGCCTGTGAGCACACCTCAGATGAGGTTGTCCTGATGAAAGAACTGTATCCTGAGCACTCCTGAACCTGAATTATAACCTGTTACTTCCCTAATAAGCCCCATATTCGTGAGTATTGTCTGTGAGTTCTGTGTGGCCTTGCAAAGAATTATCAAACCCAGTGGAGAGGTACCGAGTGCTTTGGGAGGGACGGTTGGTGTCGGAATTGGTAAAGATGGCAGCGAGAGGGTGCATGTCTGACCTCTGCCTCACAGGAATCAGCCTTGGGGTGTTGATCTTGATTCTCCTTTCTGCTTGTGAAGTTACAGGAGGTCAGAAACCACCCACAAGCCATTTTTACAATGAATCAAAGACCTAGATGTGACCACTAAACCATATAATTCTTAGAAGAGAAAGTATGTGTAAATATTTGTGACCTTTGATTCGACAATGCTTTCTTAGAAATGTCACCAAAAGCCCAAGCAACTAAAGAAAAGATAGATAATTTGAACTTCATCAAAATTAAAAACTGCTGTGTGTCAAAGGATACTATTGAGAAAATGAAGACCACCTACTGAGTAGGAGAAAATATTTGTAAATTAAGTATGTGATAAGGGACTTGTATCCAGAATACATAAAAAGCTCTTAAAACAAACAAACAAAAAAACCCATTGCCGTTGAGTCGATTCTGACTCATATGGTGACCCTATAGGTCAGAGCAGAACTGCCACATAGAGTTTTCAAGGAGCGACTGGTGGATTCGAACTGCCGACCTTTTGGTTAGTCAAAAACCAAAAACCAAACCCAGTACCGTTGAGTCAATTCCAACTCATAGCAGCTGAGCTCTTAACCACTAAGGCACCAGGGCTTCCAAGAGCTCTTACAAATAACCCAATTTAAAAAGGGACAAATAATCCAATTAAAAAAATAAGCAAAGGGTTTGAATAGACAAGTCTTCAAAGAAGATATACAAATGGCCAATAAATACATGAAAAGATGCTTAAGATCGTTAGCAATTGGGGAAATGAAATGAAAATTACACCCAATAGGATGGCTATCCTCAAAAAAACAGGTAGTAACAAGTGTTGGCGAGGATGTGGAGAAATCAGAACTCTTATACACTGCTGGTGGGTATGTACAACGGTGTGTCCACTGTGGAAAAGTTTGGCAGTTCTTCGAAATGTTAAGCATAGAGTTACAATATGACCTAACAATTCCACTCCTAGGTATCTACCCAAGAGAGCTGAAAACATGTTCATACAAAACTTGTACAAGACTGTCCACAGCAGCATTATTCATAAAAGCCAAAAAGTGGAAATAACCCAAATGTTCATCAACTGATTAGTAAATAAACAATAACCAAAAAACCAAACCCGTTGCCATCGAGCCAATTCTGACTCATAGTGACCCTATAAGACAGAGTAGAACTGCCCCATAGGGTTTTCAAGGAGCACCTGGTGGATTTGAACTGCCGACCTCTTGGTTAGCAGCTGTAGCACTTAACCACTAAGCCACCAGGGTTTCCAGATAAACAATAGGAGGTATATACCCATGCAATGGAATATTATTTGGTCATAAAAAGGAATAAAGCACTGATACACGTTACAATGTGGCAGAACCTTGAAAACATGCTAACTTGAAAACATGCTAACTGAAGAAAGGTAGACACAAAAGTCCACATATTGTATGATTCCATTTATATGAAATATCCAGAATAGGCCAGTTGATAGAGAAAGTAGATTAGTGGTCGCCAGCATATGAGGGGAGGTGGTGGTGGAAATGTTTTGGAATTTGACGGTGGTGATAATTGCACAGCATTGTGAATGTACTAAAAACCACTGAACTGTACACTTTACAATGGTGAATTTTGTCTTATGTGAATTATATCTCAATTAAAAATTGCAAGATAATTTCAGTTCAAAAGTCTATCATCTATCTCTGGGTGGGAATTACACACAAATTTTTTGTTGCTTCTTAATCAAATGTATTATCTATTATTTCTAATGAAACTATTTAATAGGTATAATAACAAAAAAAGGTAAAAGAAAACTGAAATAAACATGGAAAATGATTAAGATAAAATTTGTTTGAAAAGCTGGAATGTAAAATAGTTCCACATCCTGCAACTTTGCAAAATAAATGTATGGTACTAGTGTTAGAAAAATAGAATAAAATGAAATAGTTATGTCAAAGTGGTAAGATTGTGTATGAATTAAAATTTTCTTCTTAACATTTTTGTATTATAATAATTGTCTTTACAAAAACCAAACCCATTGCTGCCGAGTCGATTCTGAGTCGACTCTGACTCATAGCGACCCTATAGGACAGAACAGACCTGCCCCACAGGGTTTCCAAGAAGTGGCTGGGGGATGTGAACTGCTGATCTTTACAAGTAGGTGGGAAATGAAAACATTTGCTTTAAAAATGAAGTGGGTTTCAGTTTATTTGCTTATTTATTCTCCATTGAAAGAGTTAATGATAACATTATCAAGTTCAAGTGCTTTTTTTCTTAAAATTCTTTCACTCATTCTACAAATCTTCACTGAATAAGTTTTACCTCTCTCGAACTTTTGTCATCTTTCCCTATTGTTCTGAGGTTTCCTTTTCTTCTTTTGTTAGTTTTATTCAAAATCGTTAATTTCTTTTGATGTGTTAAACTTATTAGAGTTTAACTCTGAATAATATTTTTTAATAATCTTAACAGTCTTTCTAATTTTGTTTTTCTTGTATTCTCTTAGGTATTTAATTGGGTATATTGTTGTTGTTGCTACTGGGTGCCATCCAGTTGATTCCGACTCATAACAACCCTATCTGACAGAGTAGAACTGCTCCACGGGGTTTCCTAGGCTGTAATTTTCACAGGAGCAGATCTCCAAGTCTTTCCGGGGAGGAGCCACTGGGTGGGTTCAAACTGCCAACCTTTTGATTAGCAGTGGAGTGCTTACTCATTGTACCACCAGGGCTCCTTAATTGGTTATGTTAGTGGCTTGTAAATATTAATCTTTTTCATCCAAGTTTTGCTTGTTAAATGGATATGCTCTTATTTTCTAATCTGTTTGACATCTTATGTATAACTTTTCCATTTTAAATTTATTACTTATCTCTTTTTCTAAAAATCTAGGCGTAGATCTAATTGCTTATTTTGCTGTTTTTCTTTTTTGTTAGCATAGGCATGAACAATAAATAGAAAAGCTCCTCCCATACAGCTTTAACTGGTATCTTTCTTTATTTGTCTTTAAAATAACATGTCTCCATGTTTGGTATTCCTTTTCAACACGATTGTTCCGCCTCAGGTTATTGCTTCCATTTTTGCCTGCTTGTGTATCGTTAGATGTATCGGCTTTCTCCCCAGTTTTTTTGCATTGCAGTCTGAAAACGTGTGTAAAATCCTCCTATATTTCTGAGAAAGCTTTCGTCTTCAAAATTGCAATTAATTTTTTGTGAAAGCTTAATGTACACTTGAGAAAGATGAGTCCCAATTTTTCCTGTTTGAATCAGTTCTTCCAAACTCCTCCTTTTGTAGAAGAAAAAATTGAGGCCCCCGAGGGGCAAGGGCTTGCTGGATCCCACAGTGAGGCTGGGGCAGAGCCTGTGCTTGGGGCCAATGAATGGAGTATTGTGGAGACTTGACGCCAACATGCTTCAACAGCACCCCTCCCCGGCTGGTGCTCCCTTCCGTTGAAAAGCCACAGAGTGGGGCAGCTTTGGGACAATCATCTTGGTTTGTGGGCTCTCCTTCTCCCTGTATCTTCCCTCCTGCACACAGCATCTTACTGACCTGCTTGCTCTCCTTGGTTCTTTCTTTGGCCTTCCCTGAACAAGGAGTTCTTTCTCAGGAGGCGAGCTCCTCATGCAAGCAGGCCTCCAGCGGGTCCTCCCACTGCTTTTCTGGGCATGCCCAGATACACTGGAATCCAGGATGAGCACAATTTAACCAGTCAAGCTGGGACCTGCTACCCTTGCTTTTGTACAGGCATGACTTATTTGAGCCAGGCTTTTAAATCATTCCACTTTTCTTTTCCTTAAATATGTTTTTTTATAAGATGCATAGGTTTAGATTCTGTCTTTTTAATCCAGTCTTTTTGATTCTGTTTTTTCAATAGAATTCAGTCCATTTACATGTAATCTTATAATTGTTGTAACTGTGTGAGCCTGCATTTTTCTCAGTTAATAAAATCCTTGTTTTTTCCTTAACTTAATATAGGATTTCTTTTGGGTGCTATGTATTTTTTTATTCATTTAAGTGAGATCGTGTGACATGTTCTGAACAACTCAGCTTACTAGTGTTTTACCATGTCTTCACTTACCTTACAAAAAGCAGCCTCTCTTACTTTCTACCTATTCTATCTGTATCTATTCTAACTCAGAAACATTTTTTTCTTAGAAATACATTCAGAATTTTTTTGTTATTTACTCACTGTCTTAGTCATCTAGCATTCCTGTAACAGAAATACCACAAGTGGATGGTTTTAACAAAGAAATTTATTCTCTCAAAGTCTAGGGCACCAGCTCCAGGGCAAAGCATTCACTCTCTGTCAGCTCTGGGGGAAGGTCCTTGTCATCAATCTTCCCCTGATCTAGGAGCTTCTCAGCACAGGGACCCCAGGTCCAAAGACGTGCTTCCCTCCTGGTTCTACATTCTTGGTGGTAGAAGGTCCCCCTGCCTCCTTGTTTGCTTCTCTCTTTTATATCTCAAAAGACATTGACTTAAGACACAACCTAATCTTGTAGATTGAGACCTGCCTCATTAAAATAACTGCCTCTAATTCTGCATCATTAACATCCTAGAGGTAGGGTTTATAACACATAGGAAAACCGTATCGATGACAAAATGGTAGCCAATCACACAATACTGGGATTTATGGCCTAGCCAAGTTGATACAAATTTTGGGGGGATATGCTTCAATCCATAACACTCACCTTCTCCAAATAAAAAACCCATTGCCGTCAAGTCGATTTCGACTCATAGCGATCCTATAGGACAGACTAGAACTACCCCTCAGCGATCCTGTAGGACAGACTAGAACTACCCCTTAGGGTTTCCAAGAAGCTGCTGGTGGATTCAAAATGCCGATCTTTTGGTTAGCAGCCGAGCTCTTAACCACTGTGCCACCAGGTTACCTCCTCCAGCTCTTCTTTAATCAAATTCTCTTGGGTTTGTTTTGGCATTCTCAAAACTTTTCTCTCCAGTTAAGTATTTAAAAATATAACTATCACATTTTATTACAGCTATTTTTTTTATAGTTTAGTATCCCTGATTTTCAGAATGGGACATGCATATCTGTCGGGGTAGCAAGCTATACAGCATAAGGCTATCATTTCTCCCTGCCTATACACCCTATCAAGGAGCCCTCGTGGCACAACGGTCAAGTGCTCGGCTACTAAGTGAAAGGCTGGCAGTCCAAACCCACCCAGCTGCTCTGCAGGAGAAGGACCTGGTGATCTGCTCCTCCCGTAAACATTACAGCCAAGAAAACACTATGGTGCTACTCTGTTATGTGGGGTCACTGTGAGTCAGAATGAACTTGATGGCACCCAACAACAACAATACACTCTATGAGCCTGCACAGGTGAAGACAAGGTTCCTGGCACTATAATGCATCCCACAGGTGAGCTGGCATCTCCCAGAGTTGCACCCCGAGGCCAGCAAACACTCCTTTGCTTTGGTTCTTGGAGTAAGTTCAACTTTACTGTTGTTTTTCTTCACCCTACTTCATAGAAGGAAGTTTTACTTCCTTTAAGGAGAAATTAGCATGCAGAAGGCAATCAGTACATGTTGTTGAATAATTTATTCCATCTTATCTCCTTGAAGTTCTCGTAGTGTTTGACTTGGCCATTACACTGTTTTACACACACACACACACACGCGCACACACACTCACAACACGCACATCTCCCTTGATTCCCTTGCTTAATTTTTGAAGTTGCAACACTTTTTTACTACTTCTAAGTTGCTTGGTTATTTTCTTCTTTCACTGTAACTGGTGTCAATGGAATTGTGGAGGGGGGTGAAATGAGACAGAATCTACTTGCTCATGGACTTGATTGCTGGGTGAAAATGTAGTGATGAGGAAAACTGGAGGAGTCGAGAATGACTACCAGGTGTCTGCTTTTATGACTGGGTGGATGTTAGTATGAGATGGGACCAGGCTAGGGGTGATGGTGGTTACGAATCAGGGTGAAAAGCTCTGGGGCAACTACAGCTATCTATAACCTCTTAACTCCTAGGTAGGCTTAGACTTTATAACAAACAGTCCCTCCCAAAGCAGATGGCTCACTTCCTATACCAACAGGGCATGCAAACCCCCGTCTTCCACTCATATCCTAGGTCTTGAGGCATTCCTCAAAGCACTTTGCATCATTAACCTGCCAACCATCATCCAGAGACCAAAGTCAGAGCTCATCACCTGGAACCCTCTGTGCAGTCACTGCCTACAGTCACCAGCTTGGAGGTATAGAGTTGACCCACAACTTCTTGCAGTTTCCTGAAAATATGCTCTTCATAGCAATTATAACTTGTAATAATCTCTTGATGCAGTTTTGAAATCTCCCAGAACCCCAGCCAAGTTTAGGCCAATAAATCACCCTGACCCTTCAACAGAACACAGACCTTTAGAATTTTTTTTTTTTTTTTTACTGTATTCAAGGCAGCCAGATTCAATGGCTCTCTTCATGGACAATGCAGGATAGACTTTATCAGCTTCATGTATCTGGGGCTTCCCTTTTCTATGTCATGAGTTGGCCTTGCCCTTTTTGTTCATAAGACAATTGGTTTAGCTTCCTTTTCCGAAATGTAATCACTTCCCATCCTGCCTTGCTGGTACTACACCTGGGCTCCCTTGACCTGTATTTTGAGTGTTTCTAAACTCTTAAGCCACACAGTTCAAATTTCTTGGTTTCTCCCACAGATGGCGGGCCACACCCATTGTGGATAGATTTTATAGTCTTTCAGTGAAGAGTATTATTTCTAACTCTTTTGGGCAGCCTATAGGAAACCCTGGTGGCGTAGTGGTTAAATGCTACAGCTGCTAACCAAGAGGTCGACAGTTTGAATCCACGAGGCACTCCTTGGAAACTCTATGGGGCAGTTCTATTCTGTCCTATAGGGTCACTATGAGTCGGAATCGACTCGACGGCAGCGGGTTTGGGTTTTTGGTATTGTAATACTAGGAAACCCTGATGGTGTGGTTAAGAGCTATGGCTGCTAACCAAAAGTTTAGCAGTTCAAATCCAGCGGGTGCTCCCTGGAAACTCTATGGGGCAGTTCTACCCTGTCCTATAGGGTTGTATGAGTCAGAATTGATTCGAAGGCAGTGGGTTTTATTGTAATGCTAAGAAGCCCTAGTGGTACAGTGGTTAAGAGCTCGGCTGCTAACCAAAAGGTTGGCAGTTTGAATTCACCAGCAGCTCCTTGGAAACCCTATGGGGCAGTTGTACTCTGTCCTGTAGGGTCGCTATGAGTCAGAATTGGCTTGAGGGCAATGGGTTTGGGTTTTTTTTTTTTGTATCGTAACACTAAGAAGTCCCGGTGGTGCAATGGTTAAGCGCTTGGCTGCTAACCGAAAAGTTGGTGGTTGAAACCTACCAGCTGCTCCACTTGAGAAAGATGTGGCAATCTGCTTCTGAAAAGATTAACAGCCTTGGAAACCCTAGGGTCGCTATGAGTTGGAATTGACTCCACTACAATTTTTTTCTTTTTAAGAGGGTAGCTGCTAACTGAAAGGTTGGTGGTTCGAACCCAACAACTGCTCTGAAGGAGAAAGATATGGCAGTATGCTTCTATAAGGATTACAATCTTGAAAACTCTATGGGGGAAGTTCTACTCTGTCCTGTAGGGTCACCATGAGTCAGGATTGATTCAACGACAACAGGTTTTTTTTATTGTAACATTTGTTACAATGGGAATGTACTGGAGTTATGCACTGGAGGTATACTTATGGAGCGAGTCTCTCAGTCCATGCACACTTGAGTGTGCTGTGCTTTCTTGGGCCCACAAGAAGGCCTGGACTCCCTCCACTTAGAGAGTGTGGAGATACGCCCACCCCAGCTGCACAGCCTTTGAATGGGCTGGCACCACTCTTTTTATTTTTACTGTGCGTTAAGTGAAAGTTTACAAATCAAGTCAGTCTCTCATACAAAAATTTATATACACCTTGCTGTGTATTCCTAGTTGCTCTCCCCCTAATGAGACAGCACACTTCTTCTCTCCACCCTATATTTTCTGTGTCCATTCAGCCACCTTTTGTCCCCCTCTACCTTCTCATCTCCCCTCAGACAGGAGCTGCCCCCACAGTCTCATGTGTCTACTTGGGCCAAGATGCTCACTCCACATCAGTATCATTTTCTATCTTATAGTCCAGTCCAATCCCTGTCTGAAGAGTTGGCTTTGGGACTGGTTCCAGTCTTGGGCTAACAGAAGGTCTGGGGACTGTGACCTCTAGGGTCCTTCTAGTCTCAGTCAGACTATTAAGTCTGGCCTTTTTACAAGAATTTGAGGTCTGCATCCCACTGCTCTCCTGCTCCATCAGGGATTCTCTGTTGTGTCCCCTGACAGTGCAGTCATGGGTTGTAGCTGGGCACCATCTAGTTCTTCTGGTCTCAGGCTGCTGTAGTCTCTGATCTACGTGGTCCTTTCTGTCTCTTGGGCTCATAATTACCTTCTGTCTTTGGTGTTCTTCATTCTCCTTTGTTTCAGGTGGCACTATTCTTCTTGCCAGATGTCTAATCAAAATGAGATTTGCCTGTGGAGCTTACACAGGGTAACTGTCTCACCCCTCCTTTCTTGGCTCTTGTCCTTGTTGTTCTATTCCTGCTTTTCACTATTTTTTGGTTTCCTTGGCTTCATCTCCCATTTCTGGCCCTAAAATCCCCAGTTTCATAGTTTCAATCCTTTGTTCTCTTCTTCTTATGTGTTGTCCCACTCCTGACCCCGCTGGGCCCCCTCCACCCATTAAATCCTTAACCCCCAGTCACCCTCCACTTCCTGCCCCTCCTGGACTTCCCCCACCCTCTACATTTGAATAGACAAATTCTGCAGTCACAGCTTTCCTGAGAGTTCTGGGGGGAGCCTGTGTGAACATTAAAAACCAAAGGCTCCATTGGTTAATTTATTCTTCAAACAAACATTGAGGCCTGGCCTGTGTGTACCAGGCACTATAGATGCAAAGATAAATAACAAATATTTTCACCTTCAAGGAGCTCACAGTTATTGTTGTTAGGTGCAGGTGAGTCAGTTACAACTCACAGCAACCCCATGTATAACAGAACAAAACACTGTACCATCGTCATAATAGCAGGTATATTTGAGCCCACTGTTGCAGCCACTGTGTCAGTCCATCTTGTTGAGAGTCTTCCTCTTTTTCGCTGACGCTCTACTATACCAAGCATGATGTCCTTCTCCAGGGATTGGTCCCTCCTGACAATGTGTCAAAGGTAAGTGAGACAAAGTCTTGCCGTCCTTGCTTCTAAGGAGCGTTCTGGTTGTACTTCTTCCAAGACAGGTTTGTTCATTCTTCTGGCTGTCCATGGTATTAAAAAAACAAAACAAACAAACAAAACCACTGTTGCCTTTGAGTGGATTCTGACGCATAGCATTAAGGAAGGGACAAATATCACGACAGTGCTTTGGTAACACATTAAGGCATTCACTGAACAATTTAATATATCTCTTTTCCTTACAGAACACATGGTGGACTCATTCACTGCACAGATTCAAGCCACTGTTGACTTTGACTGAATTTTATTTTTTCTAAGGTCATCACTGGTCACTTGATCTCCCCAGCATTTGACACTGGTGACCACCACCCCCTCACTGAAATTCTTTCAAAACTCTCCTGCTCTCCCAAGCATCCCGTCAGCCATTCTGGCTGCTCTTTGGGGGTTCCTTTTCCTTGCCAGGCAGGTGGGCGTCCCGAGGCCGCCCAGCTTGGAGCCACCGGCTATAGCGAGTCGCCCCCGCGAGGCGAGGCCGGAGGAACTGCGGCAGACCCCGCCAGACCCTGTCGCCCCTTGGACGGCGCAACAGCAGCCGACCACCGCTCGCGCCCTTCGCTCTTGGCCCCACCCGGCCACCGTTGCTGTCTCTAGCGCCGCGCCCGTGACCCGGAAGCGCATTCTCCTTAGCAACTGAGGGACCGCGCTGGCGCTGCCTCCCGGGAGCCAGGGTGAGGCCCCCCGTCGCGCGCACCCCCCACCCCCGGACCCCTTCCTGGACCGCCCCGGGGTCTGGCCTCGGTGACTCCGCGCCGCCTAGCCGGGCCCCCGCGGGGCGGCCCCGGGCGAGCGCCCTCCGGCTCCGGCGTCGCTCACCGGCCCTGGCTGGTCCCTGCCCGCCCCACGCCCGGGTACCCTCCGGGTGCCGGGCTGGCCCCTCCATTGTGGCCCAGTTCGGTGCGCGAGGAGGGGGATCAGAATTAAACAGAGCCTGTCGCTGTCGAGTGGACGCTTCCCCAGGCTCGAGTCACCTGTGGGCGCGTCGTCACGGGTCCTGATGAGCAGGATGGCGCGCCTCTGCAGCCTTGAGCAGCAGCCCTTGGTGACAGTGCTTGCCGTTTGTCTGCAGCTTTCCGTTCCCCAGAGTGATACACTTCATCTGCTTGGTGGATCTTGGAGGCTCATGTCATTGCTCATTTTGAACTGACCCTATCCCGGGGAATTAGCTTTACAGTCGTGAGTGATGTGTAGTTAGTATTTTGTAGCTTAGATTTTGTGTCTTTCAGTTTTCAGAAGGAAATCTCTCTACGACTGACTAACCCATCTAGGTTTGGGAAAAATTACAGGTGAATTTCGCTACATTGAGGAAAGTAGAGGCAGGCGGATGTTATTAATGTCTAACTGACATTTCAAAAGACTTAAAATCTCCCTTAATTGACTTTGAAGGAGTGGTCTTGTGTAAACTGTAAGCTTTATTTGAATATGGTGGGGTAGCGACTTTATATTTAATCCAGTGATAATGGAACTGAAACAAGCTTCTGAACAATCTTCGAGAATGTCATTGTTTTGGAAATACAATGCAGGCGTTTACGTACCCAAGGCCCTCCTTCCAACAACTGTGTAATTTCATTTCAGTTCAGCAAGTGTTTATTAACCACCCACAGTGTTAAACCCACCAGAATGGATATAGAAGAAATAAGAGACTGTGCACATTAAATTATTGGGGAAACTGTTAAATGGGATTTGTTTAAACGGAAAATACGTAGTTCGGGTGGAGAGTTAAGCACAGGCTGGAGTTTTCAGGGAGGTGTTTATGGATTATGCAGAACTCAATTTTGTTGTTAAAGTATAGATACAAGATGTATTTGTATTGGAAAGGACAGGAAGTCCTGAATTTTTTCCCCTAATATCCTTAGGGGTTTTGGAAATAGCCCCACATGACATTTTGAAGCCCTTATTTAAAAGTCTAGGTTGAAGGAGCCCAGGTTCAATGGGTAAAGCCCTTGGCTGCCAACTGAAAGGTTGGAAGTTCAAACCCATCTAGCTGCTCTGAGGGAGAAAGACCTGGCCATCTGCACCTGTAAAGATTTCAGCCTAGAAAACCCTATGGGGCAGTTCTGCCCTATTACATTGGGCGGCTATAAGCTGAAATCACTAGACAGCACCTAACGATAAGTTCACTTGATTGTGATATTACTATTTCTTTCAAGTACTATTAGCACAAGTCTGTCTGGCATTTTTCCTGTTTGAGATCTGCAATAATGAGGCAAGGGACTTTGCTGCTTTCTTCTGCTGCTGGTTTTTATGTTTATATCAGACACCAAAGGTTAGAGTTAAGTTCTTGGTTCATACATACTTAAGCATCTTGTGAAGCGTTGCTCTTTATCTACCTGTTGCTGTCGAATCGATACCCACACATAGCTACCATACAGGACAGAGTAGAACTGCCCCATAGAGTTTCCAAGGAGTGCCTGGTGGATTGAACTGCCAGCCTTTAGGTTAGCAACCATAGCACTTAACCACTATGCCACCAGGGTTGCCTGCTCTTTATCTATTTAGCAGATATTTGCAGAGTGCTTCTTATATAGCAGACACTGTGTTAGGAAATACAAAAGACAACACTTACTCCGTAATCAGTAGCTCTGTTTTATGTATGGTGTATGTGTTTGTGTGTTTAGCCTGCCAGTCTTTGATGCTCAGCATTTGTCTAGAGACATAGATGGGCTGGAGCAATTTATATAGACATCTGAATTGATTAAAAGAAAAATTATTTTTTTTATTTTGGTCTTGAATACATCCTCCAAAGACAGACTTTCGAAGATGAACAAAGTCTTAAGGAAACCCCTTAAGATGTTTTGTTGTTTCTTGTAAGTTTGTTGTTGTTGTTAGGTGCTGTGGCGTCAGTTCCAACTCATAGCAGCCCTGTGTACAACAGGACAAAATACTGCCTGGTCTCTGTAGATTTAGTTCCTATTTATTCACTTATTCAACAAATATTTGTGTGCTTACTAGGAGCTCTGGCGGTGTAGTGGTTAAGAGCATGGCTGTTAACCAGAAGGTTGGCAGTTTGAATCCACCACCTGCTCCTTGGAAACCCTATGGGGCAGTTCTGCTTTGTCCTATAAGGTTACTATGAGTTGGAGTTGACTGGACTGCACTGGGTTACTTAGTACTAGGCAGTGTGCTTTGTGTTGGAGATGAGGTCCCTGCCTTCAGCTTACTCACTGTTGGGAAAGCAGATGAGAATCAAATGATCACACAAATGTAAAACTGCAGGAGTGCTTTAGTTAGGGAAGTCACAGAAGGGACATTTGACCTGAGATCTGAAGGATGCACAGGGAGGGGAGAGTGTTCTAGTCAGGACAGACAGCCAGGGCAAAGACCCTGTGATGGCAGGCTTCATGGAGAGGACCAACAACTGAAAGTACAGCTCTTTATGGAGCAAGAGAGGGTGGAAAAATCTTTTGTGAGAGAGGCCTAGAAGGTGGTCAGGGGCCAGGTGGTGCTAGGCCTTGTAGGGGCCCTGGGCCTTGTAGGCAGGTTAAGGAGTTTTTCTTCATCCTTGAAGTAAAGAGAAGCCTCTGTAGGGTTTTACTTAGAGGCTTTGGCTGGACTGTGGGTGGGTATGACACCTTTATATTGTGTTTGAATAGCCTGCTTTGTACTCTGCCATTGCTTAGTATTAGTACAGTCATGCACCACAGAACATCTGTTTGGGCAACCTCTGACCTCATATACATCCATGGTTCCGTAAGGTTGTAACAGAGTTCAGAAATCTCAATTGGAGAATGGGATGTAGTGGCCATAACCGGATGTAGTGAATGCAACAGCTTCCTGAACACGTGTATCTTACGTCTCTTATACACAAAGTGATTGTACCGCCAGGTGTGTAATGGTACAGTACGTATATATCCTATAATATGTATGTCTTCATAGTCATAATAAGTGCCTATGTTACTGGCTGATGTATCTACTGTACTGTACTCTCTATCGTCCCTGGGGGTACGAATGTCCGACTTACTTACAACCCGTAGTTACAAACCAACCCCTGTAAAGCCTATTACATTAAAAATTTAAGGTATACACAATGGTTTGTAATAAAAAATGGGCGCTGTTTTGCAGCACACATGAAAACATTATTATTGTATGTTAAAGATATTTTAGCGTATCTGGAATGTGAAAGTTGGAAATGAAGAAAGATCGGTAGTTGGAAAATATGGCCTTGGTGATAGAAACAATGCCAGAGATGGAATGACAGAATTTTGCAAGACCGACGACTTCATTGCAGATACCTTTTTTCACCAACATAAATGTTGATTGTACACATGGACTTCACCAGATAGAATACACAGGAATCAGACGACGGAAAAGCTCAGTATCATCAGTCAGAATAAGGTCAGGGGCTGACTGTGGAACAGACCATCAATTGCTCATGTGCAAGTTCAAGGTGAAGCTGAAGAAAATCAGAGCAAGGCCATGAGAGCCTAAATATGACCTTGAGTATATCCCACCTGAATTTAGAGACCATTTGAAGAATAGATTTGACGCATTGAACACTAATGATCAAAGACCAGACGAGTTGTGGAATGACGTCAAAGACATCATAGTGAAGAAAGCAAGAGGTTGTTGAAAAGACAGGAAAGAAAGAAAAGACCAAGATGGACGTCAGAGGAGACTCTGAAACTTGCTCTCGAACGTCAAGCAGCTAAAGCAAAAGGAAGAAATGATGAAGTAAAAGAACTGAACAGAAGATTTCAAAGGGCAGCTTGAGAAGACAAAGTAAAGTATTATAATGACATATGCAAAGAGCTGGAGATAGAAAACCAAAAGGGAAGAACATGCTTGGCGTTTCTCAAGCTGAAAGAACTGAAGAAAAAATTCAAGCCTCGAGTTGTGATAGTGAAGGATTCTGTGGGGAAAATATTAAACGACGCAGGAAGCATCAAAAGAAGATGGAAGGAATATGCAGAGTCATTATACCAAAAATAATTGGTCGGCATTCAGCCATTTCAAGAGGTAGCATATGACCAGGAACAGATGGTACTGAAGGAAGAAGTCCAAGCTGCTCTGAAGGCATTGGCGAAACACAGGCTTCAGGAATTGATGGAATATCAATTGAGATGTTTCAACAAACGGATGCAGCGCTGGAGGTGCTCACTTGTCTATGCCAAGAAATGTGGATGACAGCTTCCTGGCCAGCCGACTGGAAGAGATGCATGTTTATGCCTGTTCTCAAGAAGGTGATCCATTCGAATGCAGAAATTATAGAACAATATCATTAATATCACACGCAAGCTGAATTTTCCTGAAGGTCATTCAAAAGTGGCTGGAGAGTATATCGACAGGGAACTGCCAGAAATTCAGGCCTGTTTCAGAAGAGGATGTGGAACCAGGGATATCATTGCTGATGTCAGATGGATCCTGGCTGGAAACAGAATACCAGAAAGATGTTTACCTGTTTTTTATTGTCTATGCAAAGGCACTTGACTGTCGATCATAACAAATTATGGATACCATTGTGAAGAATGGCAATTCCAGAACACTTAATTGTGCTCATGAGGAACCTTTACATAGATCAAGAGGCAGTTGTTCGGACAGAACAAGGGGATGCTGAGTGGTTCAAAGTCAGGAAAGGTGTACATCAGGGTTGTATCCTTTCACCATACCTATTCAACCTGTATGCTGAGCAAATAATCCGAGAAGCTGGACTATATGAAGAAGAACGGGGCATCAGAATTGGAGGAAGACTCATTAACAGCCTGCGTTATGCAGATGACACCACCTTGCTTGCTGAAATTGAAAAGGACTTGAGGCACTTACTGATGAAGGTGAAAGACCACAGCCTTCGGTATGAATTACACCTCAAAATAAAGAAAACAAAAATCCTAACAACTGGACCAATAAGCAACATCATGATAAACAGAGAAAAGATTGAAGTTGTCAAGGATTTCAGTTTACTTGGATCCACAATCAACACCCATAGAAACAGTAGTCCAGAAATCAAAAGACGCATTGCTTTGGGCACATCTGCTGCAAAGGACCTCGTTATATTAGTGTTGAAAAGCAAAGACATCCTCTTGAAGACTAAGGTGTGCCTGACCCAAGCCATGGTACTTTCAATCGCATCATATGCATGTGAAAGCTGGGCAATGAATAAGGAAGACCGAAGAAGAGTTGACGCCTTTGAATTGTGGTGTTGGTGAAGAATATTGACTATACCGTGGACTGCCAAAAGAACGCACAAACCTGTCTTGGAAGAAGTACAACCAGAATGCTCCTTAGAAGCAAGGGTGGTGAGAGCGCATCTTACATACTTTGGACATGTCAGGAGGGATCAGTTCCTGGAGAAGGACGTCATGCTTGGTAAAGTACAGGGTCAGCGGAAAAAGGCAGACCCTCAGCGAGGTGGACTGATACCGTGGCTGCAACAACGGGCTCAAGCATGACAACGATTGTGAGGATGGCGCAGGACTGGGCAGTGTTTCGTTCTGTTGTGCGTGGGGTCACTATGAGTTCACGCTGACTTGACGGCACCTGACAACAGCAACAGTGTATCTGCAAGTGTTTCTTTAATGTTTTTGTGCATAGAAAGGTACACTGTAATCTGTATACTAAGGCAAACATTTGACTAACTGGTGTTAGATAGGAACCGTACCTAACTGTTCCAGTTTACATACAAATTCGACTTAAAGACGCTCTTACGAACAGAACTCGTTTGTAATCCAGGGATGGCGTGTATATGATACAGTGTTTATACATCATCCAAATCACATAACGTCCTATCTCACAGAAGGTATCGTGGACGTGAAGCGACACATGACTGTATTGTTTACTCATCCGTGATTTCAACATGTTCCCTCTGCTCTGTTGTAGTCAAGGAAGCCTCCTGGTTCCACTAACAAGACGCACTACCTTCATGCTCCTTCCCTGGAATATCCTTTCTTCTCCCATCAGTCTGTTTAAATCTTACCAATTCTTAAAGGCCTAGTTCATCTCTCTTATTTTTGAACTTGTGTTCGTAGACCCGGAGTGGAAGAGACCTTAGAAATCATCCTGTTTATCCCTCTCTTCTTTTATACGAGAAAATTGAGTCCTGAAAAGTTTCCAGGATTTGCCCAAGGACAGACATCTAGTGAGTTGGGATGGAGTTGGGAATAGAGTCTGTCATTCCCTGGGTGGGTGCTTTTTCTCTCAGCCTGCTTACAGGTTGTGATTTAGTTTTCTGTTTAGTTAGATCACAAGTATACCTGGGGCACAGAAACTGATTTCCCTGGTGGCACAGTGATTAAAGCGATCAACTGCTGCTGACTGAAAGGTCAGTGGTTTGAAACCACCAGTGGCTCCGAGGGAAAAAGATGTGGTAGTCTGCTTCTGTAGAGATTTATAGCCCTGGAAACCCGAAGGGGTCACTACGAGTTGCAATTGACTCGACCGCAGTGGGTTTGGTTTATAGCATTATAGGAGCCCTTGTGGCACAGTGGTTAAGAGCTCGGTGGCTAAGTTAAAGGTTGGCAGTTTGACTCTACCAGCCAGTCCTTGGAAACCCTATGGGGCAGTTCTACTCTGTCCTGTAGGGTCACTTTGAGTCAGAATGGACTTGATGGCAACAGGTTTGGGTTTTTTTGGTCATAGCATCGTAAGGTCCTTGAGTGATACAAATGGTTTATGCATAGCTGCTGACTAAAAAATTGGCGGGTCAAACCCACCTGGTGACATCGCAGAAGAAAAGACCTGGCAATCTTTTTCCATAATGATTACAGCCAAAAAAACCACAGTGGAGCTCAGTTCTGCCTTGTTACGCATGGTGTCACTATCATTTGGAATTGACTTGATGGCAACTTTTTTTTTTTTTTTAAATAACATCGTGCTGAGCCATATTAGGTGGCCAGGAAATATTTCTTGATTAATTGATTGTCTTCAGGACTTTCATTGCCTGAAAAATGGCCCTAAGTAAAAATTGAAATTCACTGATTTCAGATCCTTTATTATATTAATCGAATTTACATTAGTCCTTCTGTGGCAATCAGAGTTGAGACTTTCTCACCTTTTCCTAATGTTCTCTTTATCTCATATCTGTGGTAAGTATACTTGAGTTTCCCTGCAAATTTTGATGAAAAAACAAATGAAAAAGGCTTCAGAAATGGAAACTCTAATGCATTAAACTTTTTAGGTTAGCTGACCAATTTAAGGCAAAGGTTTATGCTTATTTTTCAGTTTTATTGCTGCTAAATTTTTTCGAAAGAGTCATATTGGTACCACAGCTTGTAGTGCCATCCTGGAATGCCAACAGGACCAGTTGAATTTGGTATTGGACTGAAAATGACTTAGAGGTGGCCCAGTATTCTAAGTGCAAAAAAAAATGTAACAAAGCATTTTTGTGTGAGGAAGATTTATAACCTTTTTTTTTGCAGTTCCCCCATTGATCCCAGACTTTAGTTTCCTGTAATGTTGTATGACCAGTCTATAGTGTCTGGTTTTCGAATATCCTTTATTTTAACCTTCACATTTTTTTTTTCCCTAGGAGGATTTGCTATAGGAAATAAAGTTCATTTTCACTCAGATAGCGCATGTACAAATAAAACAATGGGCCTGAAATGGGTTGGTAGATGCCTCCTGAGGTCCAACTATCTGTGCTGTTATTGGTGATGTTAGGGAGGTTGGAAACTAGGCCAGAGTTCTTGTCTTTATTAGACTGGGGTGGTGGTGTTGGAACTGCACAAGATATTCCTTTGTGTCATGTGATATGAGCAGAAGGATTTGACAAAAAGGATTTTTCAGAGAGCCTCGTATTTGGAGCCATAACGAGAACTTGATGCCCAAAGTTGTAGTTACGTGATTAGCTCTCACATTGAGGCTAGAATCGCTCAAGTTTAGTCAGCTGTTAGTACAACTCTTTTTGATTCTTGCGTCCCAATAACAGGCTGCCTCTGGGATGCACTAATGGTGACATTAAGGTTTTTAGGTTCTTTTCTATATTAATTTTCAAATCAGCTTGTCAGGTTTCTAAAATGTCTGCTGAAACGTTGATTGGGATTGTATTGAATCTGTAGATCAATTTGGGGATAATTGTCATCTTAATGTTGAGTTGTCTAAGCCACAGGCAAGATATATTCTGTTTATATGTCCTTTAATTTAGCTCAGCACTATTTTGTAGTTTTCAGCAGACAGATCTTAAACATTTTTTGTCATATTTATCCCTAAGTATTGCATGTTTTTGATGCTATTGAAATAGTACTGTTAAAGAATTTTTATTTTTGATTGATTGTTGCTAGTATATATAAAAATACAGTTGATTTTTGTACGTTGATCTTGTATTTGCCAACCTGGCTAAGCTCACTTATATTAGTTCTAGTAGCTTTTTTTTTTTTTTTTTAAGAGATTCCATTGGATTTTCCACATGAAGATTGTGTTATTTGTTAATACAGTTTTACTTCTTCCTTTGAAATCTTTTATTTTTTTCTCTATTGTGCTGGCTAGAACTCCCAGTACAAAGTTGACTATAAGTGGTCAGTGCAGACATCTTTGTCTTATTCCTGATCTTAGGGGGGAACCATTAAGTATCACTGTTAAGTATGATATAAAATATAAGGTTTTTTGTATACTGTATTTTTTTCACAAATAACATGCACATGTAAATAGCGTGCCCACACATATAAGGTGCAGAAATGATGAAAATAAATAAAACAATTCTGGCATAGTGTGACTGGCAAAAAAAAAAGAAAAAAGTATGATGTGTGCATTATTTGTATAAAAATACAGTATGCCCATTATCAGTGAAGAAGTTTCCTTTCATTCCTAACTTATTGAGAGTTTTGTCAGGAGTGAATGTTGGATTTTGTTAAATGAATTTTCTGAGTGTATTGAGATGACGTGGATTTTCATTTGTACTCTGTTAATATGGTGACTTACATTGATTTTCAAGTATTAAAACCAGTCTTCCATTCCTGGGTAAACCCCACTTGATCCTGATATATTATTCTTTTTATATATTGTTGAAATTAGTTTGCCAAAATTTTGTCAAGAATTTCTGTGTATAGAAGTTTGAGGTGTTTTTCTTGTAATATCTTTGTTTTTAGTATCAGTAATGCTGGCAACCTAGGGTGAGTTCCCTTTCCTTCAAGTGTGTGGAACAGTTTGTGTAGAATTGGTATTTTTTCCTTAAATTATTGATAGAATTCTCTCATAAGAGGGACAAGACAAGTGTAAAACCAAAATAGAAGAGAAGGGAATGCAGGATAATAGAGAAGAATAACGAGCAATCAAGAGGCAGTGTGTAGGTTATGAAAGACTTCTGAAGATGCAGGAAGCATTTGGGATGAACCTGGAAGGATTGATGTAAGAAGGGTGAAGCATTAGAGGAGAGAAGAGTGTATTATAGCATGTACGGTTCTGTCCTCATGGTGGCTTGTGCCTTTAATCATTACATAATGTCCTTCCTTGTCTTTTATAGTGGATTTTGTTTTAAAGTCTGTTTTATCTGAGATAAGCATTGCCACTTCTGCTATTTTTTTTTCTTTCCCCATCCTTTGATTTTTAATATATTTATGTATTTGTTTCTAAGGTGTGTCTCTTATAGACAGGATATTGATGGGTCTGGTTTTTTTCATTCTGTCACTCTCTGTGTCTTTACGGGTGCATTTAAGCCATTTATGTTCATGTTATCATTGACAGGTGTGAGTTTATTGCTATCATTTTATAGTGATTTTTTTCTGTGATGCAGATGTTTTCTTTGTTCCTCTTACTCTTCTGTGCCGAATTCCTTTTGTTTTTGGAGTTTTTGTTTTTCATTTCTTTCATTTTTGTAGATTTTGTGTTTACTGAGACTTTATGTTTTTCTTCTTTACTTTGATGAGTAGGCTTGTTAACTTTCTTTATGGTTACTTTGAAATTTACCTCTATCTTCCTAAGTTTAAACAGCCTTGTTACTTGATACTGCCTTGACTTCCTCCCCATTTGAAAGTTCTGTACCTACACCATTTATTCCCTCTTTTATTGTTCTGATGTTGTTGTCATTTATAGATTGACTTCTCCGGTTCCCTGATGTAAATATTTTGGTTTTGTTTTATCCTTAAGAGTTTATTACCTAAGTTGGTATCTGGCTGATGCTGTCCTGTGTCCTAAATTCAGGTTGTTGTCTGATGTTGTTGGTTCTCTAACTGAAGGACTCCTTTTAATAGTTCTTGTAAGCTTTTTTTTTTTTTAACATATTCCCTTAAGTAATGTCTTTATGGAAATACCTTAATTTTGCCATCATATTTGAGCAAGAGTTTTGCAGGATATATTATTCTTTGTTGGCTGTTTTTTTCTTTCCAGGTTTTGTATATGTCATCCCATTGCTTTCTTGGCTGTATGGTTTCTGCTGAGTAATCAGCTTAGTCTTATTGTTTCCCCTATTGTATATGACTTTGTTTATCTCTAGCTGCTCTCAGGGTTCTTTCTTCATCTTTGGTTTTAGCCAGTGTGATTATGGTATGTCTTGGTGATTTTCTTTTGTGGTCTATGCTATATGGGGTCCATTGAGCTTCTTGGATGGCTGGCTTTTAGACTTCCATGATATTAGGGATGTTTTCTGTCAGCACATCTTCAGTGATCCTCTTTGTGTTTTCCATTTTCTCCCCTGTTCTGGAACTCTGATCACACACGGATTTTTGTCTTTGATTGACTGATTTTTCTTCATTCTTTTCTCTGATTTTTCCTCAAAGTAGTATCCAAGGATTTGTCTTCAATTTCACTGATCCTGTCTTCTGTTGTTTCAGATTTGCTCCTAAAACCTTCTATTGCACTGTCCATTTCTGAAATCTTGTTTATCTTTTGGATTTCTAATTGTTGTTTTTGTATGATTTCTGGTTATTTATTTAATTTTAATGTTTTGTTCTTGTATTATTTTCCTGAATTCTTCCATTGCCTTGTGTTTTCTCTGATTTTGTCTGTATTGTCCATGATTTTGTCTTTTTTCCTTATTTTTGTCTGTATTTTTCTTGTCCCTTGGAGAACCCTGAATATTAGAGTTTTGAATTCCTTATCAGGTGGTTCTAGTGCCTTTTCTTCTACCAGAAAGTCATCTAGTGTTTTATTTTGTTTGCTTTCTAGAACCATCCTGTCCTTTTTTTTTTTTTTTTTTTTTTTAATATGTTGTGATATTGTCTGCTGTTTGGGACACTTAGGAATTATTTTCATTGTTTATTGATTGTAGATTTGTTTGTTTTGTCTTGCTTTTTTATTTTATTTGGTTATGCCTGGGAAGGCGGGCTGGGTGTGTTTTGTTGCTTGCTTGCCTGTAGGCATGATATTTCTAACTACCTTGTCCAAGTGGGCAGGGGTGTCACTCAGTTATGGTGCAGCAGGGTGGGTCCAGCTGGGGGAGGGGGTGGGGATGTGTAGTTTGTGGCACAAACTGGGGCTGATGGGGTGGGGCCGGGCATGGTGCAGGACAGTTGCCTGGGGACTGCATTGGTGACACTTGGTGATGAAGCACTGAGTGCATGGTACAGATAGGCCAAGAGGTAAGGAAGAGGATGTGATATGTGGAGCTAAGTGGGTGAGTGAAAGAAGGAAAAGAAGAGAAAGAAACAAAAGCAAAAAAAAGCAAAACAAAAAATGAAGAAAAAAGAAATAAAATGATGGCATGGTAGGATTTGGCAGGTGGGGTGGGGCAGACCCAGCGAAGCTGTGTGCTGGTGGCTCTGTAGCTGAGTGGCGTGGCTTGGCATGTTGAGAAGGGGTGTGGGCACTGCACAGGGCTAAGTGGGTGGGAGAAAGCAAAGAAGGGAAAGAGAGAGAAGAAACCAACCAACAAACAAAAAAAATAAAAACAACAACAACAAAACAAAATGGTGGTGGAGCTGACCATTGGGGGTGGAGTGGAATTAGGGTGGTGGCGAACTGATATCTCTCTTGGTGGGCAGCATGGCATGGCCTGTCAGGAACGGGTGGAGGCAGTGCAGGGCCTAGGTGAGAGAAAAGGAAAAGGGAGAAGGGAAAAGATAAAGAAAAATAAAAAATATGGCACTGAGGGAGCTGGCCTGTGGGGCTGTTGCAGACCTGGGGAGGCTGTGTGCCAGAGACTGTCCAGCTGAGTGGTACAACACAGCCTGCCAAGAAGGGAGTGGGCGATGCACGAAGGTAGGAGGGTGGGAGAAAGTAAAGGAAAAAAGGGATATAGAAGAAACAATGATGACTAAAAGGAAAAAGAACCATCGAACAAAAAATAAGTAAAATGGCGCTGAGGGAGCTGGTTGGCGACAGTGGTGCAGACTCGGAGAGGCAGCTCACCAGTGACTTCTCCAGCTGAATGGTGTAGCATGGCTCCTGTAGAAGGTGTGGGGGTGGTGCAAAGGGCTAGGTGGGAGGGAGAAAAGAAAGGAAGGAAAGTAACGAGAGAAGAAACAAAAAAAGAAAGCAAAAAAAAAAAAAAAAAAAACAAAGCAAACAAACCAAGAAAGGAAAGGAAAGAAAGGTAGAGAAGCTAGCTGGGCAGGAGAAAGGAAAGGAAGGAAGGGAGGGAAGTGACAAAAAAGTCAAAAACAAACAAACAAAAAAACAAACACCCAAAACCACAAGACAAACAAGCAAAATGGCACTGAAGGGGCTGGCTGGTGGGGGTTGGGCGGACCTGGGCAGCAGTGAGCTGGTGTCTTGCTGGCTGAGTGACCGTGGTCTGCTGGGAAGCGGCAGAGGTCATGTAGAGGGAAGAAAGGTAGGGGATGGGAAATCATGTATCCCTGATTACTGGGTGCTCTGTCTCCTGTTGGGAGCTCCTTGTAGTTACCTTCCCATACTCTCTGTCTCCGTTCTTTGGTGGCTATGGTCCAGGATGGTGAATCCATGCCACGTTAGCTGGTAGGGGACCTCCACTGTGTAGCTCTCCTCATTCTCTATTCTCTGTCAGTTTCTTATTCCATTTGGTGCTTGATCGAGTTCCATATTTCTTTATTTGATGCTTAAGTTTCCAGGATTGATGTTTGTATCAGTTTTACTTATGTCATGTTACATCTGTCCATAGCACCATGTTGGCTTCGCCTCCTGGAGTATTTGTCTTTAACACAACTTTTTTGTTTATCTTGGCTCTTCAATTGCTGTATGCTCCTGATCCAAGGAAGGCGTCTTTTAAAATTACCTTTCATTAAGGCCCAGTGAATCGATTCGACGGCACTGGGTGTTTTTTTTTTTTTTTGTCATTAAGACAAAAACCAAACCAAACCCGTTGCCGTTGAGTCGATTCCTACTCATAACGACCCTGTAGGACAGAGTAGAACTGCTCTATAGAGTTTGCAAGGAGCGCCTGGTGGATTCGAACTGCCAGCCTTTTGGTTAGCAGCCGTAGCATGTAACCACTATGCCACCAGGATTTCAACTGAAAACAGTGTCTTGCAATTAATTTATTTACAGATTTATTGACTGAACGATAGAATATTTTCTTGCTGTGTCACCCTCAATTCTAGTTTATTAGTACTTGTGATTGCATTTTTATTGTGTCCACAAACCCATTGCCTTCAAGTCGATTCTGACTCATATCCATCCTATGGGACAGAGTAGCACTGCCCCACAGGGTTTCTAAAGCTATAATCTCAATGGAAGCAGACTGCCACATCTTTCTCCCTCGGAGTGGCTGGTGAGTTTGAACTGCCGGCCTTTTGGTTAGTGCTTTAACCATTGGGCCACCAGGGCTCATTGTTTATTGTGTAAGAAGTCTTAAATTCTGTGTTCATAAAATTCTTTCCCAAGAAGTCAGCATACTTTATGCTAATTCATTTATTAATTGTCTCAGCAGTTGGCTTACCATACCCAAAGAATATCCCACTTCCTCAAGCATCCAGGGTCATTGTATAATCTTGTACTGTGCTGGTGAAAGGAATGAATGCACAGTTGATAGTGTTGTGGGCAGAGCTCAGGACTGAGTCTCTGGGCCTTCTTTACTTCTGCCTCAGTAGGGGGAATGCGTATGGTACTGCCCTTGAACTCACAGCTGCCCACCACGTGCAGAATTGAGTCTGACATTGCAGGTACTCAACTCGACTCTAGTCTTGTATCTCAGAGGAATTGAAAGCTGAGATTTCAACCAGAGTTCTATTGAATTGCGATCACTAAAAAAAATTAATGGAAAAATATCTTCCTGTTTAATTCACATCATTTTTCATGCAGTGGTTTAATTATCTTTGGCAAGCCCTTTCACTCTTGAGTTCCAGCAAGTGCCGTCTTTGCCAGAGCCCTCTGAAATGATTGTCAGTGGTTCTCAGTGGCTTTGATCAAAGGGTGCCTGGCTCTTTGCTGTATTCCTCCCCTACACCCCCGTGGATCTCCTTGTTAATGCAACTTCAGAAGAAAAAATGAAAATCAAGAATTTTGCTAACACCTAACAGGTGGCTACTTAGAAGGAGACCATAGGACCAAGCAAATTCCCAGTGGCAAAGACCGAGTAGAATTAGATGACTACATATATGTCTTTGCACGTGTTACATACAGTTTGCTTTGGTCTTTTTTTTTTTTTTTTTCCCCAGTACTCATTTTGAATTTAATAGTTGTTTAAATTACAGTGGTGGTTTTTATTGTGGTGAAAATATGTACAATAAAACCTTTACCAAGTCAACAGTTTCCACATGCACAATCCAGTGACATTGATTACATTCTTCATGTTGTGCCATCTTTGTCACTGTCCTCTTCCAAACTATTCTAAAATTATTAACATAAACTCAATGCCCCCGAATCAAAAACTTCCCGCTTCCCCCTCCCTCTCACCCCTTCTTTCATGTAAGTGAGATTATACAGTATTCTGCTTTTTGTGACTGACTTCTTTTTCTCAGCATAATGTTTTCTAGGTTCATCCGCGCTGTGGCATCAGGACTTCAGTTCCCTTTATGGCTGAGATTTATCCTCACTGAAGAGGAGCCCTGGTGGTGCAGTGGTTAAGTGCTCGTCTGCTAACCAAATGTTCAGTGGTTCAAACTTACCAGCTACTGCACCAGAGAAAAGACCTGGCTATCTGTTCCTATAAAGATTACAGCCTAAAAACTGTATGGGGCAGTTCTACTCTATCATAAAGGATTGCTATCAGTCGGAATTTGTCTCGATGGCACAAAATAACAACAACAACATCCTTGCTGATGTGTGTTTGTTTTGGCCATATCTTGGAAATAATTAGTGTGTTGTTGTTTAATATTAATAGGTTTAAATGTTATCATATGCTTTTCTGGGCATTTGTTAAAAAGTCTCTTTAGGTTGCCCATCTTTGTTATTACTCAGTAGTAGTAGATGAACCTGCTTACAATAAACCTTGTTTGTAATCTTCAATATACTGTTAGGATTCAATTTGTTAATATTTTATTTAGGATTTTCCATCTATGTTCATAGGTAAAGATTGGCCTGTAGTGCTATTTTTTATGTGCTTCCTTGTTTGGTTTTGCAATCTGGAATGTAACTTGTAGTATGTCAGGGTGCTTTTCATCTTTTACTATGCTTTGTAACAGTTTGCTAACATGGTAAATAAGATTTGACTTTAAATTTGTTTATGGTACCAAAACAAAAAGAAAACCAAACCCAGTGCCGTCGAGTTAATTCCGACTCATAGTGACCCTATAGGTCATATATATGGTACAGTATATATTTAATACTTATGTATTACTTTTTTGCAATTGAGTCTATTAATCTTTTTTTATGATTTCATATTTTATGGCCACTTCTTTCATCCATCAAGTTTGGTATGAGGTAGATGAAGGATTTCAGACCTAATTCATTTATTTCCCCGATAGAATTGATCAGCGCCGCTTAATGAGAAAGCTGTCCTTTTCCATTGATCTGAAGTGCCACCTTTGTCATGCACTAAATATTTACAGATTTAGGTTTATTTCCTAGGTTGTTATTCAAGCAGCTTTTAGTGATAATCAGTGGCAAGCTCACTTGATGGCTAAATTGAAAGGCAGGTGTTTTTAAGTCTTCAGGTTCAATCTGTTTTTATTCATCAGGCCTTACTCCAGATTTTTCACTCCACATATTTAGATTCTTGGAATAGTTGTTTGAGATCATTGGGAAGGACTTTTCATCAGACTTCATGAGCCTGGCTGTACTGGCTAGTGTTTTTCAGTGTCTTTGGTCAAACTCCAATCTATACCTTTCCTTGATCTCTTGGAGATCTTACCCTGCTTGCTTGTAATAAAGGTTTTCACTCTACACAGCAGGCGTTTATTGAGTTCTACCATGTGCCACTACTGTTCTAGGCACTGGGATGTAGTGGTGACAGGTTCCTTTCCTCGTGGAGCTAGAGTAAGGGGATAGAATAACCAAGTGAACAAATAAGCAAACAAGATTATTTCAGGGAGTATAAGTCCTATGAAGGAATAAAACAATATTCTGGACTAGAAGGAGACTGGGATTTTCTCAACAGTGGCCCTGTTGGCGTTTTGGAATGGATAATTCTTTGTTGGGGGAGAAGGGCCGTCCTGTCCATCGTAGGATGTTTAGCAGCTTTCCTGCCCTCTACCCACTCTACCTGGCTTGCTTAAAATGAAGAGGACTTGAAGCACTTACTGGTGAAGATCAAAGACCACAGCCTTCAGTATGGATTACACCTCAACATAAAACAATCCTTGCTACTGGACCAATAAGCAACATCATGATAAATGGAGAAAAGATTGAAGTTGTCAACAATTTCATTTTACTTAGATCCACAATCAACAGCATTTCTAATATTTATGTCACTCTTTTTGTTATATAGCGGTGACTAGCTCCTTTAGAACAATATTGAATAATGCTGTAATAGCTGTCACATTTTCTTAGGAGTGCCTTTAATGCTTTATCATTATTCATATTTCAACTTTTTATTTCCAGGTAATTGTAGTTATACAGTTGCAAGAAGTAATACAGAGAGATCCCGTGTACCCTTCACCCAGTTTCCTCCTGCATAGCTGTAGTGCAGTATCACAGCCCAGAAGTTGACATTGACACAATCCGCTGACCTTATTCACATTTTACCAGTTTTACTTATACTCATTTGTATGTATATGTGTGTGTTTAGTTCTGTGCAGTTGTATCACATCTGTAGATTTATGTGACCATCACCACCGTCAAGAGACAGAATAGTTCCATCACAAAGATCCCTCATGCTACCCTTTTATAGCTCAGAGTCCTTTGGTGGTTCCAGAGCAAAGCCTTACCCTGGTGCTTCTCCTACAGAGGAGTCTTGCACCCAAAGCCTACCCCCGTCTTCCATCGTCTAGCCTTCTGCAGCTCCCCAGCAGTCTAGCCATACCACACGCTTTTCACTGTTGGCTCTGGGAGTGCCCTTTGACTTCTTCTCAGTCTGGGGGTGTCCTCCCTTAGGGAGGGCTTCTCCAGCACCAACAGAATTGACCAGCTCCTCTTCATGCAGCTGCCTTACCTTTGCTCTTTTGTAATTATAGTTATATTTTATTGAAACTATTTTTTACACGTCTCTCTTTTTCTGTTTGGTGAGCTTTTTGAGGGCAGGGACTGTGTCTTCGCATCTAGTGCTAGCACGGTGCTTGGCACCATAGATTCTCTGATGTTTGTTAAGTGAGTACAAGGTACATTTAGAGGATGTGAATATAAACTAGTTTGATTGGAGCAGCAGGTTCTGACAGGAGTATGGACAGCGAAACCAGGATAGGCCAACAGATGATGAAGCAATGTGAACGTTTGGTTAAGAGGCTTGGACTTCGTCTTTAGTTAACAAGAGGGGTAGAGGAAGGAGGTGGGGGGGGAGTCACTTATTAATATCGTGCTCTAGAGACTGATTAAAGTACCATTTGTTGCTGTGTGCCCTTGGGTTGATTCTGACTCAGTAACCCCGTGTGACAGTAGAACTGTCCCATAAGATTTTCTTGCCTGGGATCTTTCTGGGAGCTGTTGGCTGGATCTTTCTCCTGTGGAGCCGCTGGGTGGGTTTGAACTGAGTGTTTAACTTTGGGGCCAGCAGGGCTCCTTAAAGTACCATAACAGTATTAAAATACCCAGTTCAGTTTAGTTTTTTTGCGTGTGTGTGTGTGTGTGTGTGTGTGTATGCGTAGGTGCTGGTTTAACAAGTAAGTAAAGGTTGCTGCCAAGGTAAAATAAATTATAGCAATAATAAAAAATGCTTACTGAGTGCTTACTGTCTGCTGGGCATTGTTCTGAGAACTTTACATATTTTACTTCATTTAGTATTTATGATAGCTCTGTGGGGCAGGTTTTATTAAATCTCCCCTTATAAATGATGAAACTGAAGCACCTGTTGCCAACACATTGCTGTCAAGTCGATTCTTACCCATAGCGACCCCCTGCCCCCGTAGATGATGAAACCGAGGCACAGAGAGGTGAAATGACTTGTCCAAAGTCACAGCCCTTCAGGGGTAGAACCAGGATTCAATCTTGGGCGTTTTAGCTCCAGAAGCATCTTAACCAGTAAGCTCTGCTGTCTTCCCTTAATCCTTTGGCCCATCATAGTAGAACTTGACCTTCTAGAAACTAGCGTTTTAACCTTGAGAGGAAAGCTATTTTCTATATTAACTAATATAAAAAAAAAAAAAATTTTTTTTTTAAAACAAGTATTTGACTTGTTTTACAGTGTAGAATCCATTTTGTGATGATGTCTCATCTTTCATCTGTTGCTTCAAGTGGGAGCTAGGTTAAGCCTATTCTTCATCTGATTAGCATTTAAGGCACTTTTTGAAAGTATTAAATATTTGAAATGAAATTTTGAACATCAAACAGGTGGTTGGCTTATCGAATTAGGAATGAGAGCGTAAGGAAACCTTGTTAAGTTGTCTGGCCCATGTCCTACAGGCTAGGTAAAGACGTTTGTTAGAGAACATTCTTCAGTGCTTGGTCCAGTCTTTGTTAATTCTCTCAAAGAGTGCCTACTATTCCTGGAGGAAAGCAGTTTTCTAATCTCTGATCTGTCTGGGAGTTTTTCTTTGTAATTAGATGTGGAGATTAAAGTGCACTTTATTCTTTCTAAGTTTCTTTTAAGGTCACTACCATCTGAAGTAATGCAAAATACATGTGTATGGGTTGGCCAAGATTACATTTGCTGTGGGAATCATAACTTTGGGTTTCTTCACATCTGTGTTAATGAAATATGCTCACAGGCGCTGTGTGAATATAGGTTTTATGTTTAATATGCGTCTAGAGGGAGCAAAATCTTACGATGTAGCCTTCCCAGAAATGATAAGTTGAACACTTACGGTCTGAAGTTCTAACATCATCTGAGGTTTCTGAACTTAGCCATGGAGCGTGTCACATCCTGTGGAACTCTGTTCAGAAGGCCAGTGCAAACACAGGAAACCAGAGCCCTTTAACGAAAGCGGTGGCCCAGCTCTTCTCCCTGCGCCCTGGAGACCTTGGCCTTGTTTTGTCTCCCCAAGAAGCAGGGGTTCTAGTGCTGTTTTGAGTTGTCTTTTTGAAACAGTAGGGAGAAGAAATGCTGCAGGTCTGTCTTACTTGTGTTTCAATATTTCTGGAATTATTCTGGTTACTTGTCTTTCTTGGATTGTCCAATTTCTCCACTGTCTACCTGAAGCTGTTAACTATTAAATCCATGGTAATGGTCCTTGTAGGTGGGATATAATTTGATGTCTGGGGAATGTAGAATTTTGAAAAGCCGCATACCCTAGAGTCACCATCTATCAAACTCAGTCCCATTTGGTGTGAAGGGGTACAGAATTTCTTCACAGAAAGGAGGCCTAGTATAGGGTTGTCTTTGAGGGGCATCCTCAGATCTCCAGTACAGGTTGCTCAGCTGACAGAACAGATGTAAAATTAGCAGTCCGCCCGGTTGGTTGTTAGTGTGGTGCAGTGGGCTCTGACTCGTGGTGGCCTTGCGTATCAGAATAGAACGTTGCCTGGTTCTGCGTCGTCTTTATGATCATTTGCATGTTTGAGTCCATCGTTGCAGCTGCTGTGTCAATCCATGTCATGGAGGGTTTCCCTCGTTTCTGTTGGGCCTCTACCAAACGTGATGTCCTTTGGCTTTAAAAACAAAAACAAAAACAGCCCGTTGCTGTCCAGTCAGTTCCGACTCATAGCGACCCTGTAAAGTTTACCCATCTGTCTCTGGTCTGGATTTAGTGTCCTAGTCATTTTGCTGTTTAGAATTTTGTGTCCTGCATTCCTCCAGATTCCTTGAATAATGCTATTTTTTTCCGTGACTTTGAGGGGACAGTATAACTCCTTGTGACTTTCCATGTCTTCCTCTGGTCGTGTTCTGCAAGAAATGACACGGACCTTGTGTTGTAGGCAGGATCATGGTTCTCAGCAAGGCCTTACCCTGCTTGAGGCCCAGATACCCTGTAGGTAGAAAATGCCAGATGTGGCTGCAGCCCTGAGAGTAGGCATAGCTGTAGCAACACTTTCCCAGGAGTAAAGTACTAACTGACAACTTTGTTTCTTTTTTAAACAGAGGTCTAACACAGAAGCCAGGTTGACATTAATCTCATGTGTTTAGAAAAAAAAAAAAGTATTCATGAAAACTGACATTTTATTTGAAATGATATGAACTTAGGGAAAGCTCCTTCCAGTTCTTATATGTTTTAATAATTTTGTTCAGTTGATTATAGCTTTTGAAAGTCACAGATTTTTCCAGATCACCATGGTAAAATTGGCCACATGGGTGAGCTTTGTAACCCTTGTCTTCCTTTTTCTGATGAATTTTGAGGTTAGTGTATGTGTATAGATGATGACTTTGCTTATCATTTAAATTATGCATATAGCTGGTGGATGAGGTGTTTTTCTTCTCTGTTATTAAATAGTTGCATAGCGTGAGACTTGATATTTCGCTTGTGGGGTAACCTTGCCCCATAAATTTATGCTTTGTGTCAGTAAAGGCCCAAAGTGATCAGTGTAATTGTTGCGGAATTGTTTGCTGGATAGCATATTTTGTCATTTATGACCTGTAATTTAGATTTTTGTTAAAAAGGGATTTCTCAATCAATTCAGTATGTGTGTGTACATGGGGGCGATGAAGTGTGTGTGGTGTGTGTGTACATGGGAGCAATGAAGTGTGTGTGCGTGGGGGCGATGAAGTGTGTGTGGTGTGTGTGTACATAGGAGCAATGAAGTGTGTGTGCGTGGGGGCGATGAAGTGTGTGCGTGCGTGGGGGCGGTGAAGTGTGTGCGTGCGTGGGGGCGGTGAAGTGTGTGTGCGTGGGGGCGAAGTGTGTGTGCGCGTGGGGGCGGTGAAGTGTGTGTGTGCGTGGGGGCAATGAAGTGTGTGTGGTGTGTGTACGTGGGGGCGGTGAAGTGTGTGTGCTGGGGGAGGGGAGAGAGGAACAGCGTTGGCTGTGAATTGATAATGGCTGAATTTGAGTATGAGCATTTGGGGATTCATTTCATCATTCTTTCTACTTTGTATATGTTTTTTTTTTTTTTAAAAAGTCTCCTTTAAAGGTAATTAAGGAAAGTGACAAGATCCCAGGCAAAGACTTTATTTAATAGCAGGGACAAGGGTTAAAGGAATAGAGGTCATGATTTACAAAACCTTCTTGGGGGGCTTTTTCAGGGGTTCTGAAGTACAGCCCTTGGATTGCTTCAGGGGGCGAATATGACTTTACCGCGCTCTTGCCCAAGTTTGCTGATCATCCACGGCTCCCAGGGTATGAAAATAAACCCTTTGTTCTTTCCTGAGACACTTTCCTTTGCCCTTCGGAGCTGAGCATTAATTCTGACACCACGAGTGTCTTCCTGTGCTTCTTTAGAGTCTGATTTCCTTTAAAAAGAAGAGGTTTCTATTTAGTTCCTACCCTTTTAGATTTCATGTTTCTTTGTTTCTTCCTTCCCCTCACTGGATGCAGATGTTTCTAAAGGTACTTGTGTTCAACTGGAACTGTGTCTAGAATTTGTCTGCAAAGTTTGCATATTTATGCCAAAAGGAAAGGATAGAATAAATTTCAGGGTGTTGAAAATGCCAATTGCTATGAAAGTCTTTAAAGTACAATAAGTCATCTTATTTGTTCCAATTTAATAATTCTGTAGATGAGTTTAATGATAGTAATAAAATGTGGGAGAGAAATACGAGATTGAATTTATAATATAATCTCGTACAAAGTACACATGAGCAATGAAGCTACTTATTGGAAAATGAGATAGTTTCCATTTCATATAACATTTTGGGGCTTTATTTGGGAGAAAATCTTACATTTGAGGTTTTGGTTTTGTATGCTGCCTCATTGCAAATCTTATTTTTACTGTGTGATTTATGACCAGAAGTCTGGTACTTCGATAACATTCAGATGATTCTGTCTTTATTGGCTGGGGATGACACTACAGATCCATCCTGGTAATATCCGGAATTTACTCCCTGCCATTGTTGTTGCGCTCCTGGGTGTTACCAAGTGTGAACATAGAAACTCCAGTCTCTAGATAAATCTTATAATAGGCATTCAGATTTTAGAGTGCTCTATGAATTTATAAAAAAAATTTCATAAGCAAGGGAAAGACAGTTCAGCTGTCTTTAGGATTTTCCTTAGATTCAGGAATATGGGGGAATGTTTTAGTATTTCAAGGACAATTATTGTCATCTTTTAATATGAGAGTTGAGAAACAGTACAAAGGCATTTCGTTCTTTTTTTATCAGTCAAGGTGTGTTGCCAAGCCCTGTATATTTAATTCATGGTGTTATTATTAAACCCAAACCCGTTGCCATCGAGTCCATTCCGACTCATTGCGACCCTGTAGGACAGAGTAGGACTGCCCCAGAGGGTATCCAAGGCTGTGAATCTTTACGGAAGGAGACTGCCACATCTTTCTCCTGAGGAGTGGCTGGGGGGTTTCAACTGCTGACCTTTTAGTTTGCAGCTGAGCTGCTTAACCACTGTGCCACCAGGGCTCCAAGTGTACCATTAAAAAAACCCATTGCTGTCAAGTCGAATCCAACTAATAGCGACCTTATAGGACAGAGTAGAACTGCCCCATAGGGTTTCCAAGGAGTGGCTGGTGGTGTGAACTGCCGACCTTTTGGATAGCAGCTGAGCTCTTAACTACTCTGCCACCAGGGCTCCGATGTAACATCAGGCCGTGATAAATTATCATCATGGTAATCCAGAACACTTAGTAAATGTCTACTCTGTAGGGCACTTTGTAGAAATAGGCATAAGACGTGGTCTCTGCCCTTCAGTAACTGATAGTTGTTGAGGAGTAACAGGGCATCTGTTTTACTTCATTTAGTAAACATTTCCTGGTGCCCGCTATGTGCCAGCCCTTTTAGGCACTGGAGATACAATGGTGAACTAAGACAGACAAGGCCCCTGCATTCTTGCAGCTTTCATGGTAGGACCTTAAATAGTTTACATGCCAAAAGATGTAATTGTTCAGGACTTTACAAGGGGAGAAAATTTCTTTGTTATGGTATGGTTAGAAAAGGCTGTATTGAAGGGGTAGGACTTGAGATGGACAGAAAGCAGAATGTTCATTTCCCAGTGTGTATTCTGTGGAACCTTCTGTAAAGGATGTTTTGGGTAAATGGAAGTGGAAAGCATGGCATGCTATAGGATTGCAGAGAAGGGGTTCCACCAAGCTGAGGAAATTAGGTGAAGCTCATAGAGGGGAGAGGATATGGAAATGAACTGTTCTTTTATGAATGGGTAGGATTTTTCGAGTGAGGTTGGGGCGGAGGGTGAGTGTGTGAGAATGGGCATGGAGTTTGAGGAGCACAGGGTGCATAGGGGGACTGCTAAATAGTCAGAATGTACCCTTCCCATCCTCTCCTCCTGCCCTCACAGAAACCATCAGTTATCCTTGGCCTCACCTTCTCCGTTCTTCTTTCCTATCAGTATTTTAGCAAGCTCCCTTTTCCCCTTTCATAAAAACAAGAAATGTAGACCCAATCTTTTGATTCCCCTCCCCCACCCTTCACAGCCAAACTTCTTCAGAGAGTCGACTGAAGTTACTAGCTCCACATCCTCTCATTCTTGTCCAGCGTCTCTTTGGTTGTTACCTACGATGCTTCACTAAAACTGCCCTCACTTAGCTCCTGTGTCATCCATGTTCCTAAGTCTAGTGAACACTTAATTTTTTATTTTACTTCTCTCAATGCCCACTTTGTTGCCTACTACTTTCTGGAAACCTTGACTTTCTCGACATCACACTCTCCTAAGTTTTCTCTTCAGTCTTCTTCTGAGGAGGCTATTCCTTCTCAGCCTTCTTGGCAGTTTTGATCTCCTTCTCCCTGTCTGGAAACCTGATGGCATAGTGGTAAAGAGCTACTGCTGCTAACCAAGAGGTCAGCAGTTCCAGTCTACCAGGTGCTCCTTGGAAACTCTATGGAACAGTTCTTCAGTGTCCTGTAGGGTCGCTATGAGTTGGAATCCGCTTGATGGCAATGGGTTAGTAGTTAGTTCTCCCTGTTTAACTTTGAGGCCCCTCAAGTCTCAGTTTTAGCCTCTTTCTCTTTTTGCTCCATACTGTCTCCCTAGGCTGATCTCACTCATGACTTCCTTTACTTCAGTCCCTGTTTGTTCTCTGGTGACTTCCAAATTTGACCTTAGATTAGACTTCTCAGAGTTCCTTGTATGTCCAGCTGCGTGTTGGACATCTTCTCTTGGTATCTCTCAGAGTCACCTCAACCTCAGCATGCCCAATACTGAACTGATGACCTCTAGCTCGCAACCTCAATCCAGTGCCCCTGGATATTTCAAGCTTTACTTGCCCTTAGGCCAGGAATACAGGAAGAGAAAAAATTTCTCAGAGAACTCACTGCCAGGTCATTTCTTGAATCCTGAGGTTCCTAGACAGTCTGCCCTCTTTTTTAAACCAGTCTTCGGCTGTTTTATTTTATCCAGGATTTAAAAAGTGGGGAGAGTAGGATGAAATGTACTTATTATCATCTCTTCTGGATCTATAAATCTTTTTTTTTTTTTTCACTTTAAATGATCAATTATCTCTTAGAAAGAATACAGTGATAATAAAACTATTTTCTTTTTACCCAGATATTTTCCTTTTTTGGTACTCTTCATTCCTTTGTGTAGATACAGATTTTCATCTGGTATCATTTTTCTTTTGTCTGTAGCGTATGACTGCTGGTAATGAAGTCTTTCATCTTTTGTATCTCTCAAAAAGTTTTTATTTCACTGCCTTTTAATAGATATTTTTGCTTAGTAAGAATTCTAGGTTGTCAATTTTTTTTCTCTTTCAGTTCATTAGAGATGCCAGTCCACTGTCCGCTGGCTTGCATTGTTTCCAACGTGAAGTCTGCTGTCATTCTCATCCTCGTTCCTCTGTATGTAGTGTGTCTTTTTCCTCTACTGCTTTTAAGATTTCTCTCTTCAAACAATTTGATTATAAAGTTCTTTGGTATAGTTCTTTCTTTGTCTGAGATGTGCTGACCTTTTTGGATATGTGGGTTTATAGTTTATAAATTTGAAAAATTTCTGCCATTATTTCTTCAAATCATTTTTTCTGCCCCCCTCCTTCTTTGATTCCAATTCCACATATATTGGGCCTCTTAAAATTGTGCCACAGGTGATACTCTATTTCTTTTTTAGTCTTTTTTTCTCCTGGATTTATTTTGAATAGTTACTATTGCTGCGCCATCATGTTTACTAATCTTTTCTTTTGAAGTGCCTTATCTGGTGTTAATCTCATCCAGTTCATCTCAGCTTTGTGTTTATTCATCTCTTAGAAATTTGTTCTGGGTCTTTTTTTTTTTTAAAACATACTCTCCATGTCTCTAATTAACATGCGCAGTCTCTTCTCTCTTGAATGTTTGGAATATAGCTTGAATAAGTTTTTAAATGTTTTATATTAATTCTATCATATTTTTTATTTCTGGGTTGCTTTGATTTTATTTTCTCCTCATTGTGGGCTGAATTTCTCTGCTTGCATTTTTGATTGGATGTCAGACATTATGAATTTTATCTTGTTGGGTGCCTCTTGTTTTTTTTGTCCTCTTGGCACTAGTTTTTATGTCTCTTTACCCCTTTTTTGTATATTTCATCTTTGTCTTTCTATGTTGCATTCTGGGCATTTTATAGATCTATCATCTAATTTAACAGTTCTCTCCTCACTTGTGTCTAATGTGCTTTTAACTCACCAAAAGAAGTCCCCGCCTTCGCCCCCCCCCCCCCACAACTTCATAGGACTTTATTAAATGTATTGTGGAAATCACAGAGAAAAAGCTGATCCAGCTGGTAGCTCAGTCAGGGCCTCTGTAGTTAAATGATTCTAACTTAAGGTCTCTAAGTTGTCTTCTTTTTCAAATTTGTACCTCTACAGGATTACAATCCCCATTGCCCAGAGTCTGGCACCTTTGGTGCAGTGTCACTACTCTCAGTTCAGGCATCTGCTGTGTTGTCACGAGGAGGGCCTAAGCATCTGTACGATTGTGTTGGTCCAGCAGAGACCTCAGGCATTGGTGTTCTTGGTGAAAGCATTGGCATCCTGAAGCCATCTTGAGCTGAGTATCAATGTAGAAAATACTTGGGAACTCTGATGGATTCCCCCTTCAGAAAGAGGGTCTGTGGGCAGAGATCAACTATGCTCATATTCTAGGTGGGTGGTACCTTCAGCTGCACAGGCCTTTTAATATCTTGTCCACGTGGAGAAAGGCTTTGGCTTTCAATTTGGTTTCCAGCCCTTTTGTTGCTGCTTGCATGGTGTGGAGGACACTCTGTAGTTTGTTGGCACATCTCTAGCAAGCCCAGCAGTCCAGTCTTCAAGGTCTCTACCTCACTGTTGTTGACCTTGGAGATTGTGGTTGACCGGCTACTGTCTGCACACATTACTATCCATTGCGAGACCTGATCAGTGATCCCAGACTACTAGAATTTCCTGCCCTCTCCTAGCTGGCCACATTCGTTGTTTTTGTTAAGAAAATTTTTTTTCTTGAGGTAAAATTCATGTAACATGGCATTCACCATTTTAGCCGTTTAAAGTATACCATTCAGTGGTTTTTAGTATACTCACAATGTTGTATAGCCATCATTCCCAAACTATCTAACTTCCATCACTCTAACAAGAAACCTCATACCCAGTTTTCCCCGCCCTCCATCCCCTGGCAACTACTACTTTCTGTCTCTATGGATTTATCTTTTCTGGATATTTCATTTAAATGGAATCATATGTAACCTTTTGTGTCTGGCTTCTTTCACTTAGCATACTATTTTTAAGGCTCGTGCATGTTGTAGCATGTATCAGTAGTGCATTCCTTCTTACAGCTGAATAATATTCTATTGTATAGATATACCACATTTTTTCTTTTTTTTTTTATTGTGCATTAGGTGAAAGTTTACACAGCAAATTAGTTTTTCATTAAACAATTAACACACAAATTGTTTTGTAACATTGGTTGCCAACCCTGTGATATGTCAGCATTCTCTCTCCTTCACTCTGGGTTTCCTGTTTCCATTCATCTGGTTTTTCTGTCCATTCCTGCCTTCTTGTCTTTGTGTTTGCACTGGTGTGCCATTTAGTCTTGTATACATGATTGAACTACAAAGCACATTCCTCACGTGTGTTATTGTTTGTTTTATGGACCTGCTTAATCTTCGGGTGAGGGGTGAACTTTGGGAGTGACTTCAGTATTGAGTTAAAAAGGTGGCTGGGGGCCATACTCTCAGGATTTCTTCAGTCTCTGTCAGATAAGTAAGTCTGGTCTTTTTTTGTGAATTTGAATTTTGTTCTACATTTTTCTCCTGCTTTGTCTGGGACCCTCTATTGTGATCCCTGTCAGAACAGTCAGTGGTGGTAGCCAGGCACTGTCTAGTTGTTCTGGGTGCGGTCTAGTGGAGGCTGTGGTAGGTGTGGTCCATAAGTCCTTTGGACTAATCTTGTGTCTTTGGTTTTCTTCATTCTCCTTTGCTCAAGCCAGGATGGGACCAGTAGATGTATCTTAGATGGCTGCTCACAGGCTTTTAAGACCCCAGACGCTATTTACCACAGTTGGATGTAGAAAATTTTCTTTATAAACTATATTATGTCAGTACAGCTAGATGTTCCCCAAGACCATGGTCCCCAGCCCTCAGCCCAGTAGCCTGGTCCTTCAGGGAGTTTGGATGTATCTGTGGAGCTTCCATGACATTGCCTTGGTCAAGTTATATTGACTTCCCCAGTATTGTGTACTGTCTTACCCTTCACCAGAGTTACCACTTATCTGCTATCTAATTAGCGTTTTCCCCTCCCCTCTCATACCCTCCCTCATAAACATCAAAGATTGTTTCTTTCTGTGTGTAAACCTTGTCATGAATTTTTGTAATCATGATCTCATATACTATTTGTTCTTTTGTGATTGACTTATTTCATTCAGCATAATGGCGTCCAGATTCATTCATGTTGTGAGATGTTCTTTATTGTTGTGTAGTATTCCATTGTGTGCATGTTCCATAGTTTGTTTATCCATTCACCTGTTGATGGGCCCTTAGGTTGTTTCCATCTTTTTGTGATTGTGAATAATGCTCCTATGAATACTGGTATATATATGTCTGTTTGTGTGATGGCTCTTTTTTCTCTAGGATATATTCCTAGTAGTGGGATTGCTGGACCGTATGATATTTCTATTTCTAGCTTTTTAAGGAAGTGTGCTGTATCGTTTTCCAAAGTGGTTGTACCATTTTACATTTCCACCAGCAGTGCATAAGAGTTTCAGTCTCCCTGCAACCTAACATTTGTTATTTTCAGTTTTTTTGATTAGTGCCAGTAATGTCAGGTTGAGATGGTATCTCATTTTAGTTTTGATTTTGTATTTCCCTATAGGGTCGCTATGAGTCAGAATCGACCTGATGGCAACGGGGTTTTTTTTTTAATGGCTAGTGATCTCAAGCATTTCCTTATGTATCTGTTAGCCACCTGAATGTCTTCTTTGATAAAATGTCTGCTCATTTCCTTTGCTCATTTTTAATTTTAATTTATTTATTTTCTAAGTTTATTGTGCTATAAGTGAAAATTTACAAATCAAGTCAGTCTCTCATACAAGAAGTTATACACACCTTGCTATGTCCTCCTAGCTGCTCTCCCCCTAATGAGACAGCACATTCCTCCTTTCCACCCTGTATTCCCGTGTCCATTCAACCAGCTCCAGTCCTCTTCCTTCTCATCTCACCTCCAGACAGGAGTTGCCCACAGTCTCATGTGTCTACTTGGTCAAGAAGCTCACTCCTCACCAGTATCATTATCTATCTTATAGTCCAGTCCAATCGCTGTCTGAAGAGTTGGCTTTGGGGATGGTTCCGATCTTGTGCTAACAAAGGATCTGGGATCGTGACCTACAGGGTCCCTATAGTCTCAGTGAGACCATTAAGCCTGGTCTTTTTATGAGAATTTGAGGTCTGCATCCCACTGTTCTCCTGCCCCATCAGGGATTCTCTGTTGTGTTCCCTGTCAGGGCAGTGATCGATGGTCCTTTGCTCATTTTTTAAAATGGATTGTCGTTTTGTTGTAGAGGTGTTGGATTTTCTTACATATTGTAGAGATTAGACCTTTGTTGAATGTGTCATAGCCAAAATTTTTTTCCCAGTCTGTAGGTTGTCTTTTTACTCTTTTGGTGAAGTCTTTTGATGAGCATAAGTGCTTAATTTTTAGAAGATCCCAGTTATCAAGTTTATCTTTGGATATACCACTTTTTGTTTATCCATTTATCATTTGGTGGACATTTGGATTGTTTCCACTTTTTGGCTGTTGTGAACCATGCTGTGGACATTCATGTACAGGGTTTCAACTCTCTTGCGTATACCTAGGAGTAAGATTGCTGGGTCATATGGCAACTCTATGTTTAGCTTTTTGAGGAAGTGCCAAACAACTTTCCACAGAGGCTGCACCATTTTACATTTCTACCAGCAATGTATGAGTGCTCTGAGAAATTTATTTTTAACATTACTTATTTTTTCTTCTAAAAGTTTAATTCTTTTAAAATTTACCTTTTTAAGATTCTTTGACTTATCTTTATTTTTTCTTTTATTTCTTCATAAACATTAAATATAAATTTAAAATATTTTGTATTTGTCATTTTTGAAATAATTTTTATTGTGCTTTAAGTGAAAGTTTACAAATCAAGTCAGTCTCTCACACAAAAACTTATAAACACCTTGCTACACACTCCCAATTACACTACCCCTAATGAGACAGCCTGCTCTCTCCCTCCACTCTCTTTTCGTGTCCATTTCGCCAGCTTCTAACCCCCTCATCTCCCCTCCAGGCAGGAGATGCCAACATAGTCTCAAGTGTCCACCTGATCCAAGAAGCTCACTCCTCACCGGCATCCCTCTCCAACCCATTGTCCAGTCCAATCCATGTTTGAAGAGTTGGCTTTGGGAATGGTTCCTGTCCTGCACCAACAGGTGGTCTGGGAGCAATGACCACTGGGGTCCTTCTAGTCTCAGTCAGACCATTAAGTCTGGTCTTATGAGAATTTGGGGTCTGCATCCCTGCTCTCCTGCTCCCTCAGGGGTTCTCTGTTGTGTTCCCTGTCAGGGCAGTCATCGGTTGTAGCTGGGTACCATCTAGTTCTTCTGGTCTCAGGATGATATAGTCTCTGGTTCATGTTGCCCTTTCTGTCTCTTGGGCTCATAATCGCCTTGTGTCCTTGGTGTTCTTCATTCTCCTTTGATCCAGGTGGGTTGAGACCAATTGATGAATCTTAGATGGATGCTTGCTAGTGTTTAAGACCCCAGACGCCACTCTTCAAAGTGGGATGCAGAACATTTTCTTAATAGATTTTATTATGCCAATTGACTTAGATGTCCCCTGAAACCATGGTCCCCAGACCCCCACCCCTGCTACACTGGCCTTCGAAGTATTCAGTTTATTCAGGAAACCTCCCTGCTCCTGGTTCAGTCCAATTGTGCTGACCTCCCCTGCATCATGTGCTATCCTTCCCTTCACCTAAAGTAGTTCTTATCTACTATCTAATTAGCGAATGCCCCTCTCTCACCCTTCCTCCCCGCCCCAGCAACCACAAAAGAATGTCCTCTTCTCAGTTTAAACCATTTCTCAAGTTCTTATAATAGTGGTCTTATACAATATTTGTCCTTTTGCAACTAATTTCACTCAGCATAATGCCTTCCAGGTTCCTCCATGTCATGAAATGTTTCACAGATTCCTCACTGTTCTTTATCGATGCGTAGTATTCCATTGTGAGAATATACCATAATTTATTTATCCATTCGTCCGTTGATGGGCACCTTGGTTGCTTCCATCTTTTTGCTATTGTAAACAGTGCCGCAATAAACATGGGTGCGCATATATCTGTTGGTGTAAAGGCTCTTACTTCTCTAGGATATATTCAAGGAGTGGGATTGCTGGATCGTATGGTAGTTCTATTTCTAGCTTTTTAAGAAAGCGCCAAATGGATTTGCAAAGTGGTTGTACCATTTGACATTCCCACCTGCAGTGTATAAGTGTTCCAATCTCTCCACAACCTCTCCAACATTTATTATTTTGTGTGTTTTGGATTAATGCCAGCCTTGTTGGAATGAGATGAAATCTCATTGTAGTTTTGATTTGCTTTTCTGTAATGGCTGGTGGTTAATGGCTAATGGCTAATGATCGTGAACATTTCCCGATATATCTGTTAGCTACCTGAATGTCTTCTTTTGTGAAGTGTCTACTCCTATCTTTTGCCCATTTTTTAATTGGGTTATTTGTCTTTTTGCAGTTGAGTTTTTGCACTATCATGTAGATTTTAGAGATCAGGTGCTGATCAGAAATGTCATAGCTAAAAGCTTTTTCCCAGCCTGTAGGTAGTCTTTTTATTCTTTTGGTGAAGTCTTTGGATAAGCATAGGTGTTTGATTTTTAGGCGCTCTCAGTTATCTAGTTTTTCTTGTACATTCTTTATAATGTTTTGTATACTGTTTATGCCATGTATTAGAGCTGCTAACGTCCCTATTTTTTCTTCCATGATCTTTATTGTTTCAGATTTTATATTTAGGTGTTTGATCCATTTTGAGTTAGTTTTTGTGCATGGAGTGAGGTATGGGTCTTGTTTCATTTTTTTGCAGGTGCATATCCAGTTATGCCAGCACAGTGTGTTAAAAAGATTGTCTTTTCCCCATTGAACTGTTTTGGGGCCTTTGTCAAATATCAACTGCTCATATGTGGATGGATTTATGTCTGGATTCTCAATTCTATTCCATTGGTCCAAGTATCTGTTGTTGTACCAGTACCAGGTTGTTTTGACTACTGTGGTTGTATAATAGGTTCTAAAATCAGGTAAAGTAAGGCCTCCCACTTTGTTCTTCTTTTTCAGTAATGCCTTATTTATCCGGGGCCTCTTTCCCTTCCACATGAAGTTGGTGATTTGTTTCTCCATCTCATTAAAGAATGTTGTTGGGATTTGGATCGGAATTGCATTAAAAGTGTAGATCGCTTTTGGTAGAATAGACATTTTTATGATGTTAAGTCTTCCTATCTACGAGCAAGGTATGTTTTTCCGCTTATGTAAGTCTCTTTTGGTTTCTTGCAGAAGTGTACTGTAGTTTTCATTGTATAAGCCTTTTACATCTCTGGTAAGATTTATTCCTAAGTTTTTTATCTTATGGCATTTATTTGGTGATTTCCTCTTCGATGTTCTTTTTGTTGGTGTAGAGGAATCCAACCGATTTTTGTATGTTTATCTTGTATCCTGATACTCTGCTGAACTCTTCTATTAGTTTCAGTAGTTTTCTGGAGGATTCCTTAGGGTTTTTTGTGTATAAGATCATGTCATCTGCAAATAGAGATATTTTTACTTTTTCCTTGCCAGCCTGCATGCCTTTTATTTCTTTATCTAGCCTAATTGCTCTGGCTAGGAATTCCAGCACAATATTGAATAAGAGTGGTGATAAAGGGCATCCTTGTCTGGTTCCCGATCTGAATGGAAATGTTTTCAGCCTCTCTCCATTTAGGGTGATGTTGGCTGTTGGCCTTTATTATGTTGAGGAATTTTCCTTTATTCCTATTTTGCTGAGAGTTTTTATCATGAATGAGTGGAACTTTGTCAAATGCCTTTTCTGCATCAATTGATAAAATCATGTGATTCTTGTCTTTTGTTTTATTTATGTGGTGGATTACATTAATTGTCTTTCTAATGTTGAACCATCCCTGCATACCTGGTATGAACCCCACTTGGTCATGGTGAATTATTTTTTTGATATGTTGTTGAATTCTTCTGGCTAGAATTTTGTTGAGGATTTTTGCATCTATGTTCATGAGGGCTATAGGTCTATAATTTTCTTGTGGTGTCTTTACCTGGTTTTGGTATCAGGGATATGGTGGCTTCATAGAATGAGTTTGGTAGTATTCTGTCCTTTTCTATGCTCTGAAATACCTTTAGTAGTAGTGGTGTTAACTCTTGTGTGAATGTTTGGTAGAACTCTGCAGTGAAGCCATCCGGACCAGGGATTTTTTTTGTTGGGAGTTTTTCGATTACCGTTTCAATCTTTTCTTTTGTTATGGGTCTGTTTAGTTGTTCTACCTCTGTGTTAGTTTAGTTAGGTAGTGTGTTTCTAGGAATTCATCCATTTCTCCTAGGTTTTCAAATTTGTTTGAGTATAGTTTTTCATAGTAATCAGATATGATTCTTTTAATTTCAGTTGGTTCTGGTGTAATATTGCCCATCTCATTTCTTATTTGGGTTATTTGCTCCCTCTTCTGTTTTTCTTTTGTCAGTTTGGCCAGTGGTTTATCAATTTTCTTGATTTTTTTCAAAAAACCAGCTTTTGGGCTTGTTAATTCTTCGAATTGTTTTTCTGTTTTCTGTTTCATTTATTTCAGTCTAATTTTTATTATTTTCTTCTGGTGCCTGTGGGTTTCTTTTGTTGCTCTCTTTCTATTTGTTCAAGTTGTAGGGATAATTCTTTGATTTTGGCCCTTTCTTCTTTTTTGGGTGTGTGCATTTAGTGATATAAATTGGCCTCTGAGTACCACTTTTGCTGTGTCCCCAAGGTTCTGATAGGAAGTGTTTTCATTCTCATTGGATTCTCTGAATTTCTTCATTCCATCCTTAATGTCATCTATAATCCAGTCTTTTTTGAGCAGGGTATTGGTCAGTTTCCAAGTGTTTGATTTCTTTTCCTGCTATTGATTTCCACTTTTGTGGCCTTATGGTCAGAGAAGATGCTTTGTAATATTTCCTTATTTTGGATTCTGCTAAGACTTGCTTTATGACCTAATATGTGGTCTATTCTAGAGAATGTTCCATGTGCACTAGAGAAGAAAGTATACTTTTTTGCTGTTGGGCGGAGTGTTCTGTATATGTCTATGAGGTCAAGTTGGTTGATTGTGGCATTTAGATCTTCCGTGTCTTTATTGAGCTTCTTTCTGGATGTCCTGTCCTTCACCGAAAGTGGTGTGTTAAAGTCTCCTACTATCATTGTGGAGCTGTCTATCTCACTTTTCAGTGCTGATAGAGTTTGTCTTATGTATCTTGCAGCCCTGTCATTGGGTGCATAAATATTTAATATGGTTATATCTTTTGGTGTATTGTCCCTTTAATCATTCTATAGTGCCCTTCCTTATCCTTTCTGATGGATTTAACTTTAAAGTCTATTTTGTCAGAAATTAATATTGCCACTCCTGCTCTTTTTGATTGTTGTTTGCTTGATACGTTTTTTTCCATCCTTTGAGTTTTAGTTTGTTTGTGTCTCTAAGGTGTGTTTCTTGTAGGCAGCATATAGACGGATCTTGTTTTTTAATCCATTCTGCCACTCTCTGTCTCTTTATTGGTGCATTTAGTCCATTTACATTTAGGGTAATTATGGATAGACATGAATTTAGTGCCCTCATTTTGATGTCTTTTTTCGTGTGTTGACAGTTTCTTTTTCCCACTTTATTTTATGTGCTGAGTAGATTTTCTTTATATATTGTCCTTTCCTCATACTTGTTGTTGTTGATTTTGTTTCTGCTGAGTCTGTATTTTTCCCTTGTATTTTATTTTGATGAGTAGGATAGTTTGTGTCCTTTGTGGTTACCTTATTATTTACCCCTATTTTTCTAAATTTAAACCTAAATTTTATTTCTTTGTTATCACCGTATCTTCCTCTCCGTATGGAAGGTGCATGATTACATTTCTTAGCCCCTCTTTATTATTTTAATGTTGTCTTCTTTTATATAATAACATTGCCGTTACCTTGTTTGGGGCTTTTTTTTTGTTTGTTTTTAATAATCTTGGTTTGGTTTTTTGGATTTCCCTGTCTGTGTTGACTTCTGGTTGCTCGGCCCAGTGTTCTAGTCTTGGGTTGATACCTGATATTATTGATTTTCAAACCAAAGAACTGCCTTTAGTATTTCTTGTAGTTTTGGTTTGGTTTTTACAAATTCCCTAAACTTGTGTTTATCTGGAGATGTCTTAATTTCACCTTCATATTTAAGAGACAGTTTTGTTGGATATATGATTCTTGGCAGGCAATTTTTTTCCTTCAATTTTTTAAATATGTCATCCCATTGCCTTCTTGCCTGCATGGTTTCTGCTGGGTAGTCTGAGCTTATTCTTATTGGCTTTCCTTTGTAGGCGACTTTTCTTTTATCCCTTGCTGCTCTTATAATTGTCTGTTTATCTTTGGTTTTGGCAAGCTTGATTATAATATGTCTTGGTGACTTTCTTTTAAGATGTACCGTATATGGAGTTCGATGAGCATCTTGGATAGGTATCTTCTCATCTTTCACAATATCAGGGAAGTTTTCTGCCAACAAATCTTTGATAATTCTTTCTATTTTCTGTTATCCCTCCCTGTTCTGGTATTCCAGTAACTCGTAGGTTATTTCTCTTGATAGAGTCCCACATGATCCTTAAGGTTTCTTCATTTTTTAAAATTGTTTTATCTGATTTTTCTTCAAATATATTAGTTCCAAGTGATTTATCTTTGAGTTCAGAAATTCTAGCTTCTACTTGCTCAATTCTGCTCCTCTGACTTTCTATTGAGTTATCTAATTCTGTAATTTTATTGTTAATCTTCTGAATTTCTGATTGCTTTCTATCTATGGATTTTTCAAGCTTATTAAACTTTCCATTATGTTCCCGAATAATCTTTCTGATTTCTTCAGTTGCTTTATCTGTGTGTTCCTTGGCTTGTTCTGCATATTGCCTCATTTCCTTCCCGATGTCTTGAAGGGTTCTGTACATTAAAGTTTTGTGTTCTGCATCAGGTAATTCCAGGAATGCACTTTCATCTAGAAGATCCCTGGATTCTTTTTTCTGAGAGCCTGTTGAGGTGGTCATGTTCTTTTTCTTTATGTGACTTGATAGTGACTGTTGTCTCCGAGTCATCTATAAGTTATTGTATTAGTTTATGCTTGCTTACTGTGTTGTAGCTGCTTGCTTTGTTTTGCTTTGGTATACCCTGATGGGTTGTTTGAGTGAGCTAGCTTGATTATTTTTGCCTTTGGAGGTCTGGTGTCCTGTCCCCAGCTGGCTAGAGCTGTTATCAGGTGTATCAGTCTAGGAGTCCATTCAGTTTTCTCGTATGAATTCAGCTCAGGTTTCCAGGTAGGTGATCATGAAGTGTGTGGTACAGGCTCTGTCCTACAGTCTTAGAGGGGCAGGGGTGATTGGTGTATATACCGGTATCTGATTGCAGCAGGGGGTCATGCTCTGAACAAGGCAGGGGGCTGAGAACTGACCCCCAAGTGTCTCTGAGGAAAACGCATCTCTCTTCCCTAGAGCGTGCTGGTGGGTGGGTTCTGCAGAGGGACCATGGGTACCCAATGTTTTTGGTTGTAAGGACTAGAAGGTACCAGTTATCTTTGGACCCCTTTCGCGGGTGGCTGGGTGACGTGAGTGGGGCTACCAGTCCTTAGGTCCCTGATGTCGGTAGGTGAGGACCTTGTTTAATAGGGAAAGTAATGTCAGAGGTCAAACACCCACCTCTCCACTGCACAGCTGAAATGGCTGCAGTTTGCCAACAAGGGCCTAGCCTCCCAAAATAGGCCCACACAGGTCTGTGCAGAAGGGAAAGGTGCTCAAGGTTCACCGACGGTTTATGCCTGGACAGGAGCTGCTTCTGTCCTGAGCTCCCCCGGTTAATGGAGCTAGCAAATTATCTTTTTTCCCCAATTGCAAATTTTTTCCTTCCTCAAGGCCAGTAGGGTGGCCCTAGGTGCTCCCCAGGGTCTATCTCAGGCCCAGGGATTCAGCTGTTGAGGCCGGCTTGGGGGTGGGGGGGGGGGTGGGGTGCAGTAAAATATACGCAAGTATTTAGCTTTTGGTGAGAGTGCCCTTCTCCTCAGGTTCCTGAGGTGTGAGTGGGCTGTGCGGGCTGGCTGCTTCTCCCTGAGGAAACTGTGGCTGAACGCTAGGACCAGCCCACCGCCACCGTAGCTCCGGGAATGGTGCCTGAGGGCTCCCTGTGACTGAGGTCCGGTAACTCCTCTCCACTTCTGAAAAGGCCTCTTCCTCCCCCTGCCCCTCAGTTTGTCGTCTAAGCTTGCCTTTGATGCTCAGGGCTCCCAGCTTGTCACAGATATGCTAGTTTCACTTGTTTTTTTGGGTCTTTGTTATAAAGAGGGCTCGATGGAAGCGTCTGTCTATTCCACCATCTTGGCTCCGACCTGTATTTGTCATCTTTAAGGCCCGAAATTTTTATGCTACACATTTTGCTGTTTTTGCTGACTCCCAGTTACGCTGGCTTTCCTCCTGATGTGTTTTGTGAACACTTAGCAGGCCTTTGACTAGGAGAATATTTGAAGCATAGTTGGAGAGGATTTTTTGGGTTCTGCAAGCACTTAATTTCTACTTGAGTGCAAGCCTGTGTTTACGAATTTTCGGAGAAATTTCTCCTGTGTCCCCTACTGAAAAAAAAAAGCATAGGTCAAAAAAGACATATTTCTTGATTGTTTTTATTTCTTTGAGTTGTATTTCTTTTAGCCTACCTTTTCAGTGAGTTTGTTGCTCTTCAGGGGTCCTCATTTCGTTCAGGGAGACTCACTTCCACATCTCTATACTTCATGTGGTCAAGGTCTAATCTCCTGTCCCCCCTGCAGCATTAAACCACAGCCTCTTTATGGTGACATCAGGAAATGCTCCCAGGGTCTCTGTAACCTCAGCCTCTACTTATTATTCTGGATTATAGCTCCCACTTGATTTTTAGCTCCTAGGAATTAGCCTTTCTTTCTTGAGAACTCACCTGTACATTTTAAGAGAAGTTGGTAATATTTTAGGAGCCCTGGAGCCCTGATGGCGCAGTGGTTAAGTGTTCAGCTGCTAACCAAAAAGTCATCAATTCAAATCCACCTGCTGGTCCTTGGAAGTCCTATGGGGCAGTTCTACTCTGTCCTGTAGGGTCGAAATGAGTCAGAATTGACTTGATAGCAACAGGTTTTGGTTTTTTGCTTGGTAATATTTTATTTAGCTGTCGTAGTGATTCAGTATCAGAAGGATTTTCAAAATGTTGACTCCTGTGAGCAGACGCAGAAGCTTCTGACCCATCTTTTTATGCCTTTCTCTAGATCATAGATTGTTGGACTAGGAGCCTAGTCTTGGTTCCTTCAGAATTGGTCACCTGGGACAAAAACTGCCTACTGTCCCTCAGGGAGAACTGTGGATGTGGCACTTGACATTAAAAGGAAGGAGTGGGTATAGGCATCTTTAGTATTAGTGTCACATGTGCCAAGGAAGCAGAGAGGTTCAAGAAGGGAGGGAGTGTTCAGCTGTGTCAAGTGCTACACAAGGTCAAATAAGGTCAAGACTGAGAATTGACAGTGGGATTTCACAATTAGAATATCTCTGCCAGAGCAGTCTCCATGGAATAGAGGGGGAAGAAGCCTTATTATGCATTTTTAATCGCTGTGAGGATGATTTTTTTTTGTCCAGGCAATTTCTTTATTTTTCAGGAAGAGTGATTGGCTGATTGTCAGCATGCAGCTGTTTATTTACTCTGCCTTAGATAGATTAGGTTTTAAGATATTATTCGCTGTCATAGAAAGTGAATTCAGCCACAGGGTTTACGCCCTATCTGGTGTTTACCTGTCTTTAACACGTTAATTTATATCTCTTCAAATGAAGTAATCAGAAGATAAAACTGAAGAGTTAAGGGCTGAGCTTAGGTATTGGAGTAAGGGAAAGAAGATATGAGGTAGTTCCAATTTTAACATAAAGTTCTGTTATGTACAGTTTCAAAAATGGATTATGAAAAATTTAGACATACTAAAAAGTAGAGAGAATGGTGTATTTTCCCATCACTCAAATTCAGTTTTTGTGTACTTGCTTCATCCATTCCTTTGCTGAAATATTTTTAAGATGTCCCTGACATTTATGTCTATATATCTCACTATATAATATAGAAATGTTTATACATAGCTACAATCACATCTTATAACAAAATCGACAGTTCTTTGGTATCATCTACTATTGTTAGGTGCTGTCAAGTCAGTTCCAACTCATATTGACCCTATGTACTGTAGAACGAAACATTGACAGGTCCTGCGCCATCCTCACAATTGTTGCTATGTTTGAACCCATTATTACAGTCACTGTGTCATTCCATCTTGTCAAGGGTCTTCCTTTTTTTTACTGACCCTTTACCTTACCAAACATGATGTCCTTCCTCAGGGACTGGTCCCTCCGATAACATGTCCAAAGTGTGTGAGACAAAGTCCCACCATGCTGGCTTCCAAGGAGCACTCTGGCTGTACATCTTCCAAGACAGATTTGTTCCTTCTTCTGGCAGTGCATGATGTAGTCACTATTTTTCGCCAGCACTATAATTCAAAGGCATCAGTTCTTCTTAGGTGTTCCTTATTCTTTGTCTAGCTTTCACATACATAGGAGGCAGTTGAGAATATCATGGCTTGGGTCAGGCACACCTTAGTCCTCAAAGTGGTATCTTTCCTTTTTTTTTGTTGTTAGGTGCTGTCAAGTCAGTTCCGACTCTTAGTGGCCCTATGTACAAGAGAATGAAACACAGCCGGGTCCTGTGCCATCCTCACAATTGTTGCTATGTTTGAGCCCATTGTTGCAGCCACTGTGTCAGTCCGTGTCAGTGAGGGTCTTCCTCTTTTTCGCTGGCCCTCTACCTTACCAAGCATGATGTCCTTCTCCAGGGCTTGGTCCCTCCTGATAATATGTCCAAAGTATATGAGACAAAAAGTATTTCCATCCTCACTTCTAAGGAGCATTCTGACTGTGCTTCTTCCAAGACAGATTTGTTCATTTGTCTGGCAGTCCATGGTATATTCAGTATTCTTCGCCAACACCATAAATCAAAGGCATCAACTCTTCTTTGATCTTCCGTTTTCATTGTCTAGCTTTTGCATGCATAGGAAGTGATTGAACATACCTTGGCTTGGGTCAGGCATATCTTAGTCTTCAAAGTGACATCTTTGCCATTTAACACTTTAAAGAGGTCTTTTGCAGCAGATACGCCCAATGCAATATGTCATTTGATTTCTTGACTAGTGCCTCCATGGTTGCTGACCGTGAATCCAAGTAAAATGAAATCATTGACAACTTAGGTATTTTCTCTATTTATTGTGATATTGCTTATTGGTCCAGTTGTGAGAATTTTTGTTTTCTTTATGTTGAGGTGTAATCCATATTGAAGGCTGTAGTCTTTGATCTTCATCAGTAAGTGGTTCAAGTCCTCTTCACTCTCAGCAAGCAAGGTTGTTATCTAAGTATCTCAGGCTGCTAATGAGTCTTCTTCCAATCCTGACGCATTGTTCTTCTTCATATAGTCTGTTTTCTCGGATTATTTCCTTAGCATACAGATTGAATAAGTATGGTGTAAGGGTACAACCCTGATGCATACTTTTCCTGATTTTAAACCAGGTGGTATCCCCTTGTTCTGTTCGAATGACTGCCCCTTAGCCTGTGTACAGGTTCCACGTGAGCACAATTAAGTGTTCCGGAATTCCCGTTCTTCACAGTGGTGTCCATAATTTGTTATGATACATATAGTCATGAAAATGACTAGCAGTGGAATGTTGTCTGATAGAGTGCCGGAAGATGAGCCCCTCAGGGTGGAAGGCACTCAAAATATAACAGGGAAAGAGCTGCCTCTCAAAGTAGAACGAACCTTAATGACGTGGATGGAGTCAAGCTTTCAGGACCTTCCTTTGCTGATGTGGCATGATTGAAAATGAGAAGAAACAGCTGCAGACATCCATTAGGAACGTGGAATGTGTGAAATATTAATCAAGGAAAATTGGAAGTTATGAAAAATGAAATGGAACACTTGAAATTCAAAATCCTAGGTATTGGTGATGCCTAGGACTGGTGTTGGCCATTTTGGATCAATCATATGGTCTGCTACACTGGGGATGACAAACTGAAGAGGAACAGCTTCACACTCATTGTCAATAAGAACATTCCAGGATCTATCCTGAAGTACAGCGCTGCCAGTGACAGGATAATAGCCATATGCCTACAAGGGAGACCAGTTAATACGGCTATTGTTCAGATTTACACACCAACCACTAAGGCCAAAGGTGAAGAAATTCAAGATTTTTACCAACTTCTGCAGTCTGAAATTGATCATACATGCAGTCAAGATGCATTGATAATTACTGGTGATTGAAATGCAAAAGGGAGCCCTGGTGGCTCAGTGGTGAATCACTCAGCTACTAATGAAAGGTCAGCAGTTCAACCCCCTTAGCCTGTCCATGGAAGAAAGATGTGACAGTCTGCTTCCGTAAAGATTACAGCCTTGGAAACCTTATGGGGCAGTTCTACTCTGCCCTATAGGGTTGCTGTGAGTTGGGTTTCATGGTTTTGGTGGAATACAAAAGACACAAAGAAGGATCGGTAGTTGGAAAATATGGCCTTGGTGATAGAAACGATGGATATAGCATGATAGAACTTTGCAAGACCAGTGACTTATTCATTAAAAATATCTTTTTTCAACAACGTAAATGGTGACTATACATGTGGACCTCACCTGATGGAGCACACAGAAATCAAATTGACTGCATCTGTGGAAAGAGACTGTGGAGAAGCTCAGTATCATCATCTTCTACACCAAAAAAAAAACAAAAAACCCGGTGCCGTTGAGTTGATTCCAACTCATAGCGATCTACACATAGAGCATTAATTAGTATACTTTTTTTGTGTGGTTTTTTTTAAACATGCTAAGACTGCTTTTACTTGATTGTAGGAGCAGAGAGGCTCAAGAAGGAAGGGAATGTTCAACTGTGTGAAGACTTTGCAGTTGTTATGCAATAAAGCCTTTGCATTTGTTATACTTTCTGCCAGGAAGGCTCCCCTCCCACACTTTCACATGGTGGACTTTTAGGTGTTGGCTCCAGCTTTATCTCCTCAATAGATACTTTTTCTTATCACCAAAGCTAAAGTAGTGTCTCCTTCCTCTATCCCTATCTCACTGGTCTTTGTCCCTATCTCACTGGTCTGTTTCATTGCTTTGTTATCTTTTTACTTACTGTTTTCTCCCCTTAGATTGTAAGTACCCTGAGGGTAGGGACTCTGCTGGTCTTGGCTTAGTGCTCTACATTCAGGTTCTGAAGCGGGCCTAGCATGTACTACATGAGTGCTAATAATGAAGCAGACGCTTAGAAACAAGTCAGTTATTGGAGTGATTAATAATGATTCCAAAATTTTCTTACTCTTTTATAACCATTATCTGTTAATTTCCATTCCAGAGCTTTTCTTTTCTCAAGAGCTTTAACCAGCAGCTGTGTTTGTAAAAAACGCTGGGCTGTTGTCCCTTTCAGGACATTTAATCCTTTAAATCTTCAAAATATTTCGTAAAATATAAGTGAGTAAAGTCACTTCTGACCTGTGGAGAGGCAGTGTTTTTACTGACATAATTCTCATTTGAGATCACTTTATTTGAGTTTGCAGCTAATAAATCTGTTCTGGCCCATATGAAAACAGGGTGGAATGATCTTGTAGCCCACATATCCTTTAAATGATTATTTGAACTTCTTTTTTTTAGTGCGTCATTTGTATTCCATGTTACGGGGTGTTTTTTAATTGTTATATTATCAGTTGTTGGGAATATTTATTCAGTGCAATTCAATAAAACAGATATGATTCTCTAATTAAAGACTTATATATTCTTTTTAAAAGCGTGTAATTTCAGACCTACAAAAAAAGACGCAAGAATGTTCAAAGAATTACCCTATACTCTTTACCAGAACCCCCATCGTTAATGTTTTACTGCATTTGCTTGAACATCCCTTCTGTGTTTCCCTCTTTTTTCCCAAACTTTTTCGGAGTAAGTTCCAGGCATTTAAAACAAAGCCGTTTTCTTTTATAAGCATTGTGCAGTTATCCAAATCAAGAAATTAATTGATACAATACCATTTGGTAATTTATAGAGTTCACTCAAATGTCAAGTTTCCCGTTCATATCCATCATAGGAAAAGATAACTCTGAATCACAGGTTGCATACAGTTGTCATATATCTTTTGTTGTTGTTGCTAGGTACCGTTGAGGCAGTTCTGACTCATACCAACCGTATGTACAACAGAACAAAACACTGCCTGGTCCTGCGCCATCCTCACAATCGTTGTTTGAGCCCATCGTTGCAGCCACTGTGTCAGCACATTTGGTCAAGGGTCTTCCTCTTTTTCGCTGACTGTCAGCTTTGCCAAGCATGATATCCTTCTCCAGGGACTGGTCCCCCCTGATGTCTCTTTAGTCTCCTATAATCTGAAACAATTTTTCAGTTTTTTTCCCCAGGACTGTAACGTTTTTGAAGATTACATACCAGTTATTTTTTAATAAGCCCCTTAGTTTGAGGATTATCTGGTGTTCCACAAGTGGCACGTCCTTCTTGTTGTGACCTGTCAGGCTGATAATGATACTGATTTGTCCCAAGGAGTTTACTTTGATCCCTTGGTTAAGGCAATACCTGCTAGATTGCTCCGTTGTCAAGTCATAATTTTCTTCTTTATATTTAGTGAGTATCTTTGGGGATACTTTGAGGCAGTTTTATACTCTGTTACTCTTCAAGCTTTTACCCACTAATTTTGACATCCATTGATAAATCTGAATTAGTTTTTATTATCATGGTTGTCAATGGTAATTTCCCAATGCTATCATTCTCTCTACATTTTTTCTAAGTTGGGATTCTGATTTAAGGAAGAGCTTCTTCTTTGATTTATTTGTTTATTATCAGTATGAACTCATTGATTCTTTATGTAACAGATTCGTTATTTTAAAAATTTTGATGCTTATGTTTCCCTATATTTGGCTAGTAGGAGCCTTTTCAACTGGCTTCTCTGAACTTTTGATATGTCCCCATCATTCTTTTAGTTATTTCGTTACTTTCTGAACCAAAAAGATATTCTAGGCCAGGGCTTGGCAAACTTTTTCTGCAAATGGCCAGATAATAAATATTTTCGGCTTTGTGGGCCGTATGGTTTCTGTTGCAACTATTTCGTTCTGCCCTTGCAGCACGAAAGCACCCACTGACAGTTTGTAAACAAATGAGCATGAATGTATCCCAGTTAGACTTCATTTACCAAAACTGGATTTGGCCTGTGGACCATTGCTGGCCAACCCTTTTTCTATGTTCATGTTATACTTTCCTTCTCCTAATGTCAGAATCAGCCATTTTTCCAAGAAACCCAGGTTCTTTTAGTGGTGAACGGTAGCTAGAAACCGAGATCTGGGCACTAGATGTCCTGCTCCTAGCTAGTGGGGTACCATTGATCCTAGGTCCACCTCGCAAACAGAGCTAGGCAATGTAAGGATATGTACATAAATACTTGTGTATGTGTGTGTGTATACAGGCTCATCTATATTTTTATATCTATCTCTAGACATCGTAAACCTCTTGAGTTCATACTGATATTTCCAGGTTTTATTTCAGCCTTCCTTCCCACTTTCTGAATTTGTAATCTTCTTTTATCCAACACCGACAAACCTGATTCCCATTATCTACAATGTGTTTACTTACTTTTTCAGTCTATAATATACAGAGATTAGTTTTCGAATCCGTAACTATGAAGAACAAACCTGCTCACAAGAGTTTTATCTTTTGTTTACACTTCCATTTTGTCTTCAGCCTTAGGGTTTGGTTAAACACTAGGTTTAAAAGTTGCTTGGGTTAGTTCTCCTCCCACCCCTTTAGTATGTTGCGTTTTTCATTTTAAATGTAGCTAAGATCATTTGCTTCTATTTGCATTGCATTTTAGGCTATTTTCCCATTATTGTTTGTTTTATTTTATATTGACTATTTACTTATTTATTTGAGTATGTGAAACATATACATGGTTCTGAAAGTCAGAACATATAAAACGGCATATGCAGTGGAGTGGTGCTCCATATCCACTTATTGTACCCAGTTTTCACCTGCTTCCTTTTCATCCTATTCCCACCCACCCTTTGATTAGTTTCTAATGTGCTGTTTCTTTCTTTCTGCACAAATGAGTGTGTGTGCACACGCTTATGTAATTTTTATGTTTTCTTCTATGTTACATAAGAGATACCAAAAAAAAACCCAAACCCACTGCCATCAAGTCAATTTCGACTCATAGCGACCCTATAGGACAGAGTAGAACCCCAAGGAGTTTCCAAGGAGCGCCTGGCAGATTTGAACTGCTGACTTCTTGATTGGCAGCCATAGCACTTAACCACTACACCACCAGGGTTTCCACATAAGAGATACAAAACAAGAGATAGCATACTGTAAATACTCTATCCTGTAATTAACTCATGTACTCAAGATTTGATCAAAGCACAACACTTCAGTGTGGGGAAATGTGTAGCTTCAGCTGAATCAGTTACAATTCGAGGGGAGGACAGCAACTTCATCAGTTTATGGGCAAGATTAACAAAGAACGAGTAGGCCAGGCTTACCTATGCATTCTGCCTGGGGCTATAAAGACAGTTAACTATTTGGGAAGTGGGGATCTTGGTGGCAACAGTTTGTCTCTGGACACACAGTTCTAATATAGACTGGGGGCCCTCTATGCCAGATGCAGAATTGCCATCCTGGGGTTTTCTTTGTCTGTTCTCTTGGAAATTACTTTGCATTTCTTTTGTACTGGGTTTCCTCCTTATTGTATCCCATGTCATGGTCTTTCTTAGGTTACTTTATTATTCTGGTGGAGCACATTCTTTAGTAGCTTTTAAAGAAAGAATATATGAAATTTTTAAAGCCCGACTCCACTGTTTTATGTTTTTCTATTAAGCTCATCCACTGAATTTTTAATTTCAGATATTGTATTTTTCAGTGTTAAAATTTCCATTTTAAGTAAATTTTCCTCTGTTGCGATTTCCTGTTTTTTTTTTTTCCACTTTGAGTATCTTTTCCTTTCCTGTAATGAGCATTAGTTATCATAAAAACAAAACAAAACAAAACAAAAAACCTGTTGCCGTCGAGTCGACTTCGACTCATAGCGACCCTGTAGAACAGAGTAGAAATGCCCCATAGAGTTTCCAAGGGGCACCTGGTGGATTTGAACCGCCAACCTTTTGGTTAGCAGTTGTAGCACTTAACCACTATGCCACCAGGGTTTCCATAGTTATCATAACCCAGAAAAACCCAGTGCTGACGTTATCATAGCTGGTTTAAAATCCTTGTCTGATAATTCTAACAGCTGAGCCATTTTCAGATTGGCATGTGTTAATCTTCTTTTCCCTTTAGAATGGGTCACAGCCTCCGAGTTCTTTGTATGTCAAGTAATTTTTGATTGTGTCTTAGACATAGTTAATATTATCTTGTATAGACTCTGACTTCTTAAATTACTCTGAAGAATGTTGATTTTTGTTGTCGTTTGTTTTAGCAACTAGCCTCAGACCCTTTGGGCTCAGACAGTAAGACTTGCCTTCTGTAGGAGATGGTTTAAATCTCATTCCAGTTTTTTAAGCCATTGTGATGCTGCTTTGAGTCTGTCCTGCACATGTGCACAGTTAAAAGGTCAAGCTGACACTTGTGCAATGTTATAAGAATTAGAGGACCCCTTTCTCTGTCTCCCCTTTCAGATTGCCCCTTTTCTCTGGCCAGACAGCCTGTGAAATTTCTATTGACACTAGCTGCCTGCATTGCACCACTCCCGTGATTGTGGCCTGTACTTGGGGAAAAGCTGTTCCCTCCTTTCCCCGAATCTGAAACTCACCCCAGTGCCAGTCACCAATTTCAGTTCCTCCCAACAATCTTCCCCCTTTTTCTTTACTCTTGAGAGTCTTCAGGTTGTTGTTTTTGATGATTCCCCCCCTCCCCCCGCCATGGTTTATAGTTGTTATCCCAGTTTGTTTAAGTTGTATTCAGGCTATGATGCCAAGCATGGACTCTCCCAATTTATCATTTTCATCAGGTATTCGACTAGTATGATATTGATGAAATGTGTATGTCTGTCTATTAGGGGATGAGATTGAAATGGTTGGTTAGAGTTAGATTATAGAGTCATAGTTAGGAAACCTGAAGGGTTTTGAAAAGGTACTTCCTGTAAAATATCTTCTGTGTTTTAGGAATAAAACATGGATTGAAGATAAGAGATTAGTCGTTGAGAGATCTGTTAAATTATTGTCACCTTTAGGTTATACGATTGCAACAAACTGAATTCAGATAGTGCTAATCAAATTGAACAGGAATCTATTTAGGCCACACTTTCAAGGTAGAACAGATAGAGTTTGATATGCGGGTATTAATGGAGAAAGATTAAATGACTACTGTTTTGCTGCCTAGGGATGATAATGATGTCATTAATTTGGTTGCAGTATGAAGGCGGAAAATCTAGTTTGAGGAGAATAAGTCGAATTAGAAACATGCTGCATTCGAAGTGCTTGCCAATATTATTCACAAGGATGGTGGAAGTAAAAGAAGAGTTTTGCAGAGCAGGGTTAGGGTTGTTGATTTAAAACTCTGTAACAAAGAAGTGAGATGAGGCCTAAGTATAGAACCTTGCAAATGGTAGAAATTTAAGAGATAGTGAAAGAAGAGAAATCAACAAGGGAATTTGAAAATTGCTGAGAGAAGAACCAGGAGAGTGTGGTGTCCTGGAGACCAAGACAAAAGAGCTTATGGACCAAGGAGCTATTCACTGGCATCCTGTTTTAGGTGGCCAAGAAAATAAAAACCCTGAGAATACGCCAAGTTTTAGTAATGAGGGTTTTTCGCCCTAGGTATACTGAAAGCCTCGTTTCAAGGTAGAGTGAAGACAGAAGCCATATTCCGAAGGAGATTAAAGAGTATGTCATGGGGGAATGACATCTTTAAACTTTGGCGGGAATGGGAATGAGGGAATGAGAGCAGGGCCAGGCCCTCAGTTTGGTTGTATGCTGTTGGGGAGGCACCAATGGAGAGAATAATGTGTGTGGCAAAATTCTGTAATAGATAAAAACAGGATGAAGAACACATGTTGAGGAGGTTTTGTTGTAAAAATGTAGGGGCGTTTCTTCCTCTACCATAGGGAAGAAGGAAAGGCTAGATGAGGGTATGGAGAAGTTTTTTCAGAGAGAAGAGTAAGTCCATATGGGAGGGAAGCAGGAATTTAAGGCATTGACTGAGGACGACTGAGTTAAGAGATTATCACATAGAAAATAGACGGAAGCCAATCTCCATTTGGACAACAACTAGAAAAGCTGACAAACTACCAACCAATCAACCAACCAAACAACAAAAGCTGCTTCAAAGTGTTTGAGAGATAATAAGAAAGTGAAGATCTAGGAGACAATCCAGGCTCAGAGAGATAAGGCTAGTTAGCCCTAGGGATGTTTGCTAATTTGTGGGAAAAAAAAAAAAATTTGTGGAGGGACCAATAAAAAAATCGAGAAGCTGAGAAACTGAGCAGTGCTTTTAATAGTCTCTGAGGGCTAGAGGCAGCCCTGGTGGCACAGTGGTTCATTACTATATCAGATATCTGCTGCTATTGATAAGGTTTTCACTGGCTAATGTTTTTAGAAGTAGATCTCCAGGTCCTTCTTCGTAGTCTGTCTTAGTTTGGAAGCTCCACTGGAACCTGCCCGCCATGGGTACCCAGCACCTCGCTGGTATTTGAAATACGGTTGGCATAGCTTCCAGCATCAGAGCAACACGTAAACCACCATAGCATGAAAATAAAAAACTGGCGAGTGGTGGGATAAGGTTCCAAATTATTACTACAAAGAAATTGCAAATATAATAAAGGAGTCCCTGGGTGGCACAAACAGTTAAGCACTTGACTACTAGCTGAACGCGGGTGGTTTGAACCCACCCAGAGGTGCAGCAGAAGATAGGCCTGTGATCTGCTTCTGAAAGGTCACATTCTTGAAAACCCTATGGAGCGATTCTGCTGTGCACACACATGGTTGCCACGAGTCAGAGTCGACTCAACAGCAGTGAACAACAACAATGTCTACCCCATAATTAAAAAATAGAAAACAAAAGGGACAACATGAATAAAAAATAAGTAGAAGCAACAGCACATAGCATTGACCCATAGGGGCTTCTGACATTGGAGTTATCAGGAGTGGACATTAGATATGCTTACCTTGTTCAAAAGGTAAAAGGTAAGATTCAACGATTTCAGCAGAGAACAAGAAGCTTTAAAAAAAGAATGAAATAGAAATTCTATACTTGGAAACAGAATAACGGAAATTAGGAACTTGATGGTATTAACAGAAGTTTAGATAGAGATAATGAGTGATATAGTGAAGTATGCAATTTAAACATATTGACTATCTAAAACGAGGGAAGATAAACCAAGAAGTGGCTGGCTTACGTGCTTTCATGGGTGTGCTTACATTAAAAGGGGAACAAGGGAGGATTCCCACTGAATAGTTTGCTCTTTTCCTCATGGGTCTGGGAGAGTGAGGGTGGGGGAAGATGGTGATAGAAGTATATGATTCAGTTGTTAGTGTTGATTGTTAACAGAGTTTTGTGGTTGTAAAAATTGTAATTGTAGAAGTGGTAACTATGAAAGGGTGGACTAAGGGGAGGCACGGCTGGCTGAACCTAAAGTCTGTTAAAGCTTTGCTATGTGGATACCTCTCGAGGCTCAGAGTAAGGGAATAATCTTCTCTCAATTAAATTTTATCAGACACCAGAAAGGGTGAAGATGAGATGGACTTTTGGAGAACCTGACCTGATACAGTACGATGGATCGCTAGATCGCTTTTGTGTTGTGGTTGTGTGGGACTCTGCAGATAAGGTAATCGTGGCCCACCAAGGGGATTGCTCAGTTTTGCCATCCTGGTAGGCTTAAAATGAGCCTCCCAGAGGTGGGAAAGAGAGTATCTCACCACCACCGAGGAAGAAGAACCGGGAGCGGAGTGCATCCTTTGGACCAGGGTTCCCTGCTCTGAGACCCTCCTAGATGCAGGAGACAGAGAGAAGCTATAATGCCGAAGATGGAGAGAAGCTGTAGCAGAGAAACAGCAGCAGCAGAGGCAGCAGAACCAGGACACTAGCAGGAGACCAGCAGGAGACAGCATGGTGGGCTTCCCAGCCCAGGGAAGGAGAAAGCCGAGTGCCTTTAGGCAGGAGGCTTGCTGGTAGAGTAGGGTACCCCTGGGCACTTGGTAGAGCTGGGTTTGCTAACCCATGAAGCTAGAGCTGAGTGCCTGGGGGCTGAGGCTTACTGGCAGAGTGGGGTTCCTTGGGGCATTTATTGGCAGAGCTAAAAGAGCTTTGTAACACTTGCCTGAGCAGAGCAGAGGCTGAGGGGCCAAAAAGAGGTGTACCTGAGGACATGGCTGGGAGTAGCCAGTCCTGATGGAAGAACTGTACCCTGAGTGTTCCTGAACCTGAATTATAACCTGTTACTTCCCTAATAAACCCCACAATCATAAGTATTGTCTGTGAGTTCTCTGTGGCCATTGCAATGATTATCAAACCCAGCAGAGAAGTAGAGAGTGCTGTGGGAAGGATGGCTGGTGTCAGAATTAGTAAAGATGTCAGACAGAGGAGGTGTGTCTGACCTCCGCCTCATAGGAATCAGCCTTGATTTTGATTCTGCCTTCCCCTTGTGAAGTTAGAGGAGGTCAGATGCCACCCCCATGCCATTCTTACACCAGATCAGATGGACACCTGCAGCAGACCTGAATTGCTGGTGCCTGAGTAACCTTGTCCTTAGGACTCTTTGCCCTGCTGAAGGACTAACTGTCAATGACTGTTTTGGACTGCTAAAATGATTAGGAGGGGGAAGTTAATCCTTCAAATATAAACGTACCAATGGCTAGAAGAGCCAGAGCTGGCCTGCAGTACGGTGAATTACTTAATATGGCCCTTCTAGCCATAGTTTTGTAACTCCCACCAAATGTCTGGCTGGGACTATCCAAATGAGGTGCCTGTGGATCATCAAGGGGATTGGATACCTTTCTAATAATGTAAATAAGGTGCATGGCACCTTTGTGGGGGTGGACCATGCAAATAAGGTGTATGGAACCCTAACAAGGGGATTGGTCAGGTTTGCCATCCTGCTGGGCTTAAAATGCGCCATTCCAGAGGTGGGAAGGATGATGATCTTGCTACCACCAAGAAAGAAGAGCCAGGAGCGGAGCATGTTCTGTGGACCCAGGATCCCTGTGCTGAGAAGCTTCTGGAACTAGGAGACTGAAAACGAAAGCTGTAACTGAAGACAGCAAGAAATGGCAACAGAAAAACAACAGCAGCAGAAGCAAGAGACCAGCAGGAGACCTGCGAGAGATGGTACAGTGGGCATCCTGGCCCGCAGAGCGAGAAAGCTGAGCGCCTTCGGCCAGGAGGCTTGCTGGTGGAATAGGGTGTCTCTGGGCACTTTGTTGAGCTAGGTTTGCCGACCCATGGACCTAGAGCTGAGCGCCTTCGGGTTGAGGCTTACTGGTGGAGTGAGGTACCTCTGGGCACTTTTCAGCAGAGTTAAAAGTGCTTGGTAACATTTGCCTGAGCAGGGCAGAGGCTGGCGAGAGGCCAAGAGGCCAGAGAGAGGTGTGCCTGTGGGCATGGCTGAGAAGGGGCTGTCCTGATCCAGGAAGTGTATCCTAAGCGTTCCTGAACCTGAATTGTAATCTCTTACTTTCCTAATAAACCCCATAATTGTGAGTATGATCTGTGAGTTTTGTGTGGCCATTGCAAGGAATTATCGAACCCAGCAGAGAAGTAGTGTGGTGGGAGGGAAAGATGGTGTCAGAATTGGTAAAAAGGTTGGAGGGTGGAGGCATTTCTGTCCTCCCCCTCATAGGAATCAGCGTTGGGCTGTTGATCTTGATTCTTCTTCCCTCTTCCATTCTTCCATTTTTACAACTAGCCGTTCTCTCAAATGCTCAAAAGTGACATGTGGCTAGAGGTTGCCATATTAGACAATACAGATACAGAACAATTTCATCATTGCAGAAAGGACATTGCTGCTATCAGTATTACAGAAATCACAAGGTGATATTTTAAACAATGTTCTGCCGAAAAGAAAAAACAACAAAGAACAGAAAGGGAAACATTGAATGAAATGGACAAATTCCTACAAAAATACTAATTAACAAAACTAATCCAAGTAGAAATTTAAAAATCTGCCCTATCTTATATGTTAAAAGTTTTTTTTTTGTTTTTTTTTTCCCTTGTGATGCCTTTGTCTTTGGTATCAGGGGAAATATTCTCATAGAATGAGTTGGGAAATGTTCCCTCTATGTTCTGCAAGAGTCTGTAAAGGATTGATATTATTTCTTCTTAAATGTTTAGTAGAATTAACCAGCGAAGCTATTTAGGCCTGGGCTTTTCTTTACAGGAAGATTTTAAATTACTAATTCAGTTTCTTTGCTTGTTGTATAGCTATTCGGATTTTCTGTTTCTTTTTGAGTCAGTTTCAGTAATTTGTGTCTTTTTAGGAATTTGTTTCATCTAAGTTGTTTAATTTCTTGGTAGAAAGCTATTCATAGTATTCTCTAATAATCCTTTTAATTTTTGTAAGGTTGGTAGAAATATCTCCTCTTTCAGTCCTGTCTTGTGGTCACATTTCAGAGGTAGGATGAATCCCAGCTAATAAGTAGGATGCCCAGCTTGATGGTACTCCACACACTGGGAGAATTTGAGAGAAAGTTTACTACTCACATAGAGGACTTCTGGGGTAGAGTATCATGGGCAGAAGTAGGTTCAGGCTGGTTTGAGCAAGGCAAAGGAAATGGGTTGCCCTATATAGTGGCTTGGCGCTGGGGCTAAAGAGAAGTCCTCTGTGCAGGCTGGGAATTTGTGAAGTTTTAGCTTACTGCTGGGGCCCAAGAAGGAAGCATGCATAGATTTTCTTATTATCCTCTCCAGACTTGGGGTGAAAAGGGAAAGGGAAGGTAAGGTATAAAATAATTTTGTGATCAAACATTAAAAAAAAAATGGGTCCAGACTTTATTTCAATTCCTGTTTTTGGTTTCTGAGGGTTTATTCATTTTTCTCCATTCTTCTTTCTTTTTTTTCAGATTGGATAAATCTCTATTGATCTCCCTTTGGGTTTGTTCATTTTTTCTGTCAGCTCAGATCTGCTGTTGAGCCTTTCTGTGACTTTTTCATTTCATTTACTGTATCTTTCAACTCAGAATTTCCATTTTTAAAAATAATTTTTGTCTCATTTTTGCTATTATCTGTTGAGTCATTATTATGTTTTTCTTTACTTTTTCAAACATGATTTCGTTTAGTTCTTTGGAAATATTTGTAATAGCTTCTTTGACATCTGTGTGGGCTAAGCCCAACATCTAGGCTCCCTCCGAGACAGTTTGTATTGAAATTGTTTTTTCCCTTGTGTTTGGGTCATACTGTTCTTCTTCTTTGTGTATCTTATAATTTTTTGTTTGAAACTGGATATTGTTGATAATGTATCCTGGATTCTGATTCCCTTTCCTCCTCAGGGTTGATGGTGGTAGCTGTTTTTGTTTGTTTAGTCACTTGCCTGGACTCATTTTATGGAGCCCGTTTCTCCTGCAGTGTGCGGCTGCTAATGTCTCTGCTCTGTTCTTTTTTTCTTATTTTTCTTTTTGATTTTCTAGAAGTTGCTCCTAGGTCATCATGTCTTAGTGGTTAGCCTATGTTTGGTCAGAGACTGTATTCTTACTAGTGGAGCAAACCCTAACCATGAACCACCTTCTTCCTTGGAAGTTCTTTTTTCCCTTGTTTTCTTAACGCCTGACTTTGTTGGTTCTTTTCCTACATCCTTATTAATGTCTATGTGAAATTTTCTACTTCTTCTTCCTCTGTGCATTTCCTGAAAGTTGCTCTAACCCATATTTTGTCCTAGCCTCTCTTCTGTTATTGGCATACCCTTTTGGTAATCTCATCTACTCTATAGAAAAATTGGGCTAACATCTTTATGGAAATGGTGGCTAATTTCTCTCTCCCAGTTATGCTCCAGTTTCTAAGTATTTGAAGAATTGCTCTGCGTAGATGTAAATAATACCCTAAGTAGAATTCATCATGTTCTCCATGTTAGTGAAAACATGAGGCTGATACATCGCTAGAAATTATAACAAAGAATTTTATTGAAGGGAAAAACAAAACAAAACAAATAAGGTCATTTTGTGAAATGGAGAATCACACAGGCACTCAAACAAGAGGCAGCATGTGTTCTGACTTGCCGGGGGTCAGCGAGGTATTTATCAGGCAGCAAACAAAGGCAGAGGGAGCACAGGGGAAGGAAAAAAAAAACAAAAACAAAAAACGGAGTTGTCAAACCACAAACTTTCCGAACATCAACCTCTTATTTCCTGATGCAAGTTGACTGAAACAATATTTTAAAGCAAACCAGGTAAACATTCCTAATGTGGGGGGTTTAGTGATTGACTGTAGGTCGGCCTTTTCAACTCTAGCTGGAGTCCTTGAAATGTAAAAGTTGACCATTTGGTTAGGAAGGACATTAAATGAGCTCTGACTTGAAACCTTAGAAATGTAAATTTTGCCCTTCTGGCTAAGAGGGAGTAAGTTAGGGCCCAGGCATTCACTGGATGTATTGCCTGAGAGCAGTGAATATAGCAAGTTTATTTACAGAAGTAAAAAACCCAAATTTCTGCACTTTTTGTGTTGCAGACAGTCAAGGCTTTCACAGCTGCTGCCTCCTGATTTTAACAAACTTAGTCTCTATGTAGTTACACTTTACAAAGAACTAGGAGAAATACAATGGAAAACTCCCAATGAGTAAAAATTTAATTTGGGAGGCAGGATGTGAAACTAAGACTTTCTCTATGCTTGCCTTGGCTCTAAAGTTACTTACAGGTTCTAACTTCATTTAACGTATCTGTCTTCTGACCTATTGTTGACCAAGGTGCCTTCTCTGGGGCCCGGTGTGTAAACATTCTTTTTTTTTTTTTAATTTTTGATAGTTTTATTTATTTTGTAGTTGTTGAGAATATACACAGCAAAACATAACAAACTCAACAGCGTTTAGATGTACAATTTAGTGACATTGATTACATTCTTTTAATTGTGCAACCATTCTCATCCTTCTTTTCTGAGTTGTTCCTCCCTCATGAACATAAACTCACTGACCCCTGAGGTTCCTGTCTAATCTTTGGAGTTGCTGTTGTCAGTTTGATCCCATATAGATAGACAGTTCTTAAAAGAGCATAATGCTCAAGGCAGACCTTTTTGTATTAGTTAGGCTAAACTGTTGTTTGGTTTTGAGATTTCAGCGGGTATTTTTGGTTTAAAGTTTAAAGATGATCTCAGAGCAGTAGTTTCTGGGGTTCATACACTCCCCATGGCTCCAGGAAGTCTGGAGTCCGTGAGACTTTGAAATTCTGTTCTGCATTTTTCCCTCTTTTGGTCAGGATTCTTCTATGGAATCTTTGATCAAAATGTCAGTTATGGTAGCTGGGCACCATCCAGTTCTTCTGGTCTCATGGCAAAGGAGGTAGTTGTTCATGGAGGCAGTTAGCCATACAGTCCATATCTTCCGCCTACTCCTGACTCTGCTTCCTCTATTGCTTCAGGAGAATAGAGACCAATTGTTGTACCTTGGATGGTCACTGGAAAGCTTTTAAGACCCCAGGCGCGATGCAACAAACTAGGAAGTAGAATAGAAGCACTTAGCATGTTATTAGGCCAGTTAACTGGGATTTCCCATGAAACCATGATCCTAAACCTTCAAACCAGGGAACTGAATTCCAGGAAGTGTTTGGTTGTACATAAGCAGCCTCAGGAGCTACTCCTTTTTTTTTTTTTGGTAGTCATTGTAAATATATCTATCACAGGTTTTGCCAGCTCAACTTTTTATAGGTGTACAAGTTACAGGAGTAACAGTAATTGGCTGTGCAGCCCTACCCTTAATCAATGAGATTTTTCCATCACTATTAACCCCCCTTTTTGCTCTCCCTCCCGCTGCTGGTGACCATTAATAAACTTCGGTCTCTATACATATCCCTTTTCTTATCTTTTTATGTAAGTGAGGTCATGTATTATTTTTTCTTTTGTCATTGGCTTCTTCTGTTCAGCATAATGTCTTCAAGCGCCATGTGTACCGTAGCACGTGTCAAGACTTCCTTTTTCCTACTGAGTAGTATTCCATTGTACGTATGTAGCACATTTTGTTTATCCATTCATCTGTTGATGGGCATTTAGGTTGTTTAGACCTTTTTGGCTATTGTGAATTGTGCTGCAATGAACATTGGTCTATGCTTGTGTTTCTGAGTCTCTACTTTCAAGCCTTTTGGGTATATTCCTAGGAATAGAATTGCTGGGTCATATGGTAGTTCTATTTTTAGTTTTTTGAGGAACTATCACAGTGTTTTCCACGATAACGGTACCATTTTGTATTCCCACGAGCAATGGATAAGGGTTCCAGTTTCCCTACATCCTCGCCAACATTTTTCTGTTTTGTTTTTAAATTTTAATCTTAGCCATCCTAGCGGGATGCGTCAGCATTCTTAACAGGCACCAAACAATTCTTTATCCAGGTTAGAAACTGACTCCTGCCTTCTTTGTTTTCCAGCCTGTAAAACTTTGACAAAAAGGCTGAAATGTTTTCTTTAGAAAAGTAGAGATGAAAATCTTAGTTTAATTCAGAATGGAGTTGTTAATTTTGGTCTGAAGTCACCCAGTTCAGGTGTGCCAGCACCTCAGTTTTTAATTTCACATCCGTATCTCTAACTTAATGAAATTACCGTCTCCTAGTCTCCCTGCCTTGAAATCTGCCACTATTGCTCCCTGCGTGCTGTCCTCCAAATCTGCCTGGCTGCCAGGTGGTGCCACCATTTCCTCTGTAGTACCATGTTGAGGGGCCCTCGTGTTCACTGTTCTACTTGTACAGCTGCAGTTCAGCCCTACCTTTCCTTTCACCAGGTCTGCTCTGGTTCTCTTTAAGGTGCAGCTGTCGGCAGGCTCTCCCAGCTCCAGGCTACTCTGAGTCTGGTGCAAGCATAATTTTTCCTGAAACACAACTCTCATCTGTTGTTCGTCTTTTCTGCTCATTCATGCTTTAGAAATTCCTTACTACCTTTGAAAAAGTGGATTGGTTTTCTAGGCCTGCTATGATTGGGTTCTAACTTTTTTCTTTTTTTGTTTGCCCTTTGTCTCACTTGCTTCTAAAATCTCTCCTAGTTACTATTAATTTAAATTTAAAGAAAAAATTATATCATTTTGTTGAAGGATGTGTGTGGGAAATTTATAGGAAATGGGAACTAGTGTTCAGAATGACATCTTGATCCATTTTATGGGAAGGCAGATTGGCCACCAGAATTTTGGCAGTTTGCAAGGTTAGGTTTCAGTCCTGGGCTGGTGGCCAGCAGAAACTAGAAAATAGAAGTTGTGATGACATGTTCAGCGTCCAGGTGGAAGGCCAGGGGGCCAGCTGCAGGGCCCCACATTCCAGTTTGCTGATCCAGGCAGCTGCTCTCTTATTCTTGAGAAGCAGCTGTCTGAGCTTCTGGCCAGATGACTGGTTTGAGGTGATGGCAGGTAAGACTAGGCGAATAGATGTCTAACTATGATGTTACCATTTTTTGAAAGCTAGTGAACCATCTGGGATTCCCTGGGTAGTTTTGTGCAGCAAGTTGTGGCAACGGATTAGATTTTGTTAGTGAAGTCTAAGGTGCTGGCTAACTTGCTTTCATGGAGGTGTCATCTGGCCAAGGTTAAACTCAGTAAATGCCACAGCTCTGGAGCCCTGGCTCGTTTTCGAACCCTACTGGAGGCCTGGGAGTCTTTCGGTTGCACAAGTGGTTAAGCGCTGGGCTACAACTGAAAGGTTGGCAGTTCAAACCCATCCAGAGGCACCTCAGAGGTAAGGCCTGGTGATCTGCTTCTGAAAGATCACAGCCTTGAAAACCCTGTGGAGCAGCTCTACTCTGTACCCATGGGGTGGCTGTGAGTCAGGATCGATGCAATGGCAACTAACAACAGCTTGAGACCTAAGCACATATTCTCTCACAGCCTGTTGATTGTAGATCATGACACCATTTTGCAAAGCCATTTCCTCCCACTTTTGTCCATTTCACAAGCTGAATGGAACTGCAGAATTCCTTAATTTCCACTTCATTACTCCATACATGGAAATTTCTGGTTAAAGTGCCCAAAGCAGCAAGCTAGCAGTACCTGTGAGGGTAAAGGCTTTGAAAAGAAGCTTGGGACAGATGATGTGCTTGACTCACTGCACGGGAGAAACATGGTGCCAGGGCCCAGGAGGGGCTGTCCAAGCACTAAATTTCCAAGTGGACAGAGGAGGCCATAGGTTAACTACTCTTCCGTCACCAATCTCTCTTTGGTTTCAGCTAGTGACAACTGAGCTGCTCAAGGCAGGAGGACTCTGAGCTCAGCAGTGGAGGCTCTCCCGGATCTGGAGGAAGAGTCAATCCTTGGAACCCATGATGAGCCATCCTGACCACAAGCTGAACCTCCAGTCCCTGGGGACTCCCAGAGGTAGCAAAAGGAAACTGGAGTCTGCTCCAGGAGAAACACAAGGAGGCCTGAAACACAAGAGGAATGGGTGTGGAGGTGGAGGGTGGGCGTTGGGGCTGAGGGAGATTGTAAGTAACTCTTCTGGTGACTTGTTAAATATTCTCCAGTATTATTTATTCTAGAATTAGGTGTGGTCTCTAGTTGTCTGTTATTATTCTATTGAGTATAGCTATTTAATTTCCTTCAGAGAAGTGACAGTCTTAGTAATTCCTATTTTTAAAAAGTTGATGTCTATAAACAGCACAGCCTGCTGAACCCGCTATTCAGATTATGTTCCATGCATATTGTGACGCTGCTTCGGAAGTCAAGTCTCATCTGTGTACATTTTATTCATGTTTCCTTACCCATCCGTTCCTTCTTGGGACTGTGTAAAATCATCATCAGGGAGTTTCAGTCTCTTGTTAGTTTTTTTAAATGATGGAGAAAAAAAGTGTATAGTGTCTCCAGTTTAAAAAAATACAGAGATATGTAACTGGGGAAAGAGTTGATTGCTGACTAATGTTTCTAGGTGTGTCCTCTGTGGTTGGCCCACACGGTGTTGGTGCTTCGCCAGGTGACAAAAAGCCAAAGAACAAGTCCATGCGAGGGAAGAAAAAGAGCATATTTGAAACCTACATGTCCAAGGAGGAGGTCTCAGAAGGCCTGAAGAGAGGAACACTTATCCAGGTGCTTAAAACATACCAGAAGGCTGTCCTTTGACTGTGTGGAATCAGAAGTAATCATTCATTCGACTAATGCTTATTGTTCTGTGCTGTGTGCTTTGAGAGGGATGATGACATGATGGGCACAGGGCTGCCAGCTTCTTAGACCTACAGTGCATGTAGAGGTGATAAGTACCTCAAGACAGGGTCAGACAGAGTGCTCTGAGATCTGGGAGGAGGGAGCCATCACTTTCAATTAGGCCTGTCTAGGAATGGTTTACTGGAAGGGATATATCTGAGCCAGGCCATGGACTGGTGCAGTTTGAATAAGTGACAGTAAGAGAGAGCTTTACTAAGGGAGGGACCAGTATGAACTACTAAGACAGAAGTGGGAAACAGGGTTTGGATAATTGAAACATTGACTAGTTCAGTTTGCTTGGAGCACACGGATGCAGAATGATGGAGAATAATGGAAAAAATCGAAAAGGAAACCATGCGAACAACAGCCACCAATATATATTGAGTGCTTTATAGTTTACAAAATACTTTCACAGGCCAGTTGAGCAGTTTGTTCATCAAACATTTATTGTGCATCCACTGTGAGCCAGGGCGTGCCTGAGGTCCAGGTAGATGCCTTTCTGCACTTCAGAGTTTACAGTCCACTGGGGTAGGGGGAAGTCATGTGAACAGGATATTTGGGTATAAAATGTTAAGCACTTGGATAAAAGTGGGACAATGGTGTGTGGGAGTATGTTGGGGGTAGGGAAACTGTATAGACTGAAGTTCTGGAAAGGGCCCCTGTAGAAGACGACACCTGTGGTGGATCTTGAAGGATGACTGGTTTGGGCCAATTAAATGAGTGGTATGTGTGTGGGAAGGAGGTATGGAGAGGAAATGGCACTAATGAAAACATCAATTTGTGGATCAGTATGGAGCAAGGCAACTTAGGTCATCTTGGGAATGAAATATGAGGCAGGTGGGTAGTAGTAACGAGTCTGGAGAGGGAGGCAGGGCTGTATATTCTTTGGATTACGTCTGTTTTCCAAGTCTTGGATTAGTATAGAAAATAGCCATGTGCCACCTGGCTCATTTGCAAAAATTGACAATTTTCCCACACAGTCCCTACGCTGGTGATTTTGGCTGAAGATCCAGCCAGGTAACAGGTACTGTCATCTTCTTTTCTCAACACTTTTCTGTATTCACTTATGGAGAGGTGTGCATGCGATTGATGAAGACACTTAATGGAAAACTGATAGTAGGAGTAGTATTGGTTTCTTTTCTTTTTTTCTTAAATCTTCCTCTGGATTTCTTTGACAAGACCTCTCTTAGGAGAGTGAAAGCTGCATTTGTGCATTCATTAATCCATCCATTTGCTGTTCCTCATTCTACCTGTGTACCAAACTCCGTTTTGTCCACTAGTCTCTGTTGCTTCTACTGTCTCCTGCCTGCTTTGTCCCTGTCATCTTGGTTCACCCACAAGGACCCGTTGTGCCCTTCCCATTCTCATCTCCTGCCACTCTCCTCCAGGAGCTCTCCCTTCCATCCACCCTGAACTTCAAGACTTTTCTTCCAAACCCTGTGCCCTTTGATGTGTCCATGACTTTGTACATGCTGTTCCTGGTGGTTGGAGTGTTTTCTTCCACTAGCTAGATGTAATCATGTTTGCCCTTTAAGGCCCTACCAAAATGCTACCTCCTTTGAGAAGCCTCAGCTTATTTCTCTAAGAAGAGCTGGTTGTTACCTCTTTCCTGAAGCCAACTCTTTCCTTGCATTTTATATAAATCTATTACCATTTCTTGGCATTTGTATTTCCTCCAATAGACTGTTCACTCCTTTGAGGGCAGAATTATGTCTTATTCCCACAGGTCACCACAGTTCCTGGCATTTTTTGATGCTTGATATATTTATATTGAATAAATATTTATTTACTGATTGAATAGGATCCAGATAGATAGTCTTTTGATGAGGAGTGAGTGGGGAGAAATCTCAGTTGTTGTAACTTGAAAGAAATATAGCTTAGAATTTTGGTTCTAGAATTTGTAGTGATAGGGTGAAGGAAATATCCTACATTGGTATTAGTGTCCCCCTCAACTTCCTTTTAATTTTTGCATTTGAAGGAACTCTTTGCTGACATTTGAAAAAAAAAAAATCTGATCAGTGTAACATTCCCAGGAGTTTGTAAGTGATTCCTCCTGGCTTGTGACATCATGAGACTGTGCAGCCAGAGTCTTCCGCCACATATGAGAACAGTTGTTCTTTGCAGATGGGGAAGGGAATGGGTTCCAGATATGAGGTCACCGTGAGAAATATACAGCACTGTAAAGAAGATTTTCATAGGCAGAGAAACAGAGCCCATCTGCTTTCTGATAGAAACTTGCTGTGTGCAGACCTTGCTGGGCAAGGTAAAAAGCTAGACAAGAAAAGATATTTTGATGCTGTTGGGGAATAATAAAACTTGTTAGCTGTATCTGTAAGCATCTGTTAACTTTTGTATTCAAACTTAAATATATTGTGACTTCCTCTTTCTTCTCCCCATTCAGAGATGAGAGATATTATGGAGATTTTTTTTTAATAGGGGTAGAATAATATTTTTATTTTGTTTTCAATACCTTGACTAATAATTTAACATTTCATTGGTGTTTTGCCATCTGTGGGGAGGTGGAGTCCACAGTAACCAAAGAAATATCTTCCTTGAGTTTGAAAGTGACCACCGATAACATGATCAGATACTTGAAGTTTAAAAAAAAATTCTGTAAACAACTACTCACACCAAAGAACATATGTCATTTCTCTGTCTATAGGTATAATATTGAGAGATTGTTACAGGAAAGGTTGGGAGAGATAAGAGTATGGAATAGACATACCTGGAAGGGGCTCAGGGTTTGGCTGCTGACCAAGGATGATGTGGGTGTGAAGATGCTAGAACTGGCTGTCTTCAGGATCCTAAACGATGTTTTGGTTAAAGTTGTTTCAGGTGGCCTGAGGCAGGTGTCAGAGTTCCCTCTAGAATAGAATATTAATGATGTTGTTATTGGACCTCTGAAGAAACCCTTGTCCAGGAAGTCAGGACAGGACGGGCTAGTTTTCAGGGACCTTCACCATATGTTAAGAGTGGAATCAGCTAGAGAACATTTGAGTGCAAATTAAAGATGAGAAGGATAGACGGGACATTACTATGGGACCACTCAGTCATTTACAAGGAGCAGATGATATCGTAACAATGCCCGGAGTGATGGGAGAACTTCAGCTCTGCAGACACTAGTTAATTAGCTCAACAAATGTTTCTTGACTGCTTGCAGAGTCCCAGGCCCTGTATTAGTGAGCAAGATGAGCATTTCATGGGAGAGATAGGCAAAAAGACAGCTAAGGAAGACAAATGAAATTATGGCTCGTGGTAAGTTCTAATAGGGAACTACGAAAGATGAGAGAATAATTACAGAAACCACTTTACATGGGATGGTTAGGGACGGTCTCTCTGAGGAGGGATCTGAGGTGAGATCTGAAGGATGAGAATGAGCCAGACATTTGTAGTATTAGCACAAGAACATTATAGGCAGAACGATCAGCTAGTGGAGGAATGGCAAACAGAATATGACTTGGTGTTTTTGAGGAACAAGAAAGAACATGGTAAGCAAGGGGAATTACAACGTGGGAATAAGCTGGAAAGTAAGGCAGCAGCCAAATCATGTAGGTCTGTAGACCATGTTGAAGTGTTGCATTTTCTTCAAAGAATAGTCATTGATGGTTATTAAACGGGGGAGGGGCGGGGGGACATGGTCTGCTTTATGCTTAAAACAAACAAACAACAACAACCATCCTCCTGGCTGTCGTGAGATCAATAATCTAGAGTGGAAGCTGGGAGACCACCTAGGAGGCTGTTGAAGTAAACTAGGTGAGAAAATGTGGAGACATGAACAAGGGCAGTAGCAGAGATCACGGAGAGAAGAGGATAGATTTGGAGCTAGAACTGGATTAAATGTGGAGGTGAGGCAAAGGGAGGATTCAAGGGTGACTCGTACGTTTTGAGTTGAGCAACTGGATGGATGATGTTGCCATTACACAGGATAGGGAAGATTGAGGATCGGGTTGTATGTGATTTATGTATATATGTGTGTGTGTAGATAACGGAGTGCCATTTTGGATGTATAAAGTTTAAAGTTTAGGTGACTACTAGATGTGAAGTGGAGATAGGGTTGAGGAGTAAATTCAGATGAGGAAGTGGATACAGAAGCCAAGGAGAGGGGAAGATTGAAGGAGTGAAGTCTGAAACACTGGAGATGAAATCCAAAGGCAGAAAGATCAGATCTGCTTTTGATTGGAACAAGAATTCTTCCGGTGTGATGGGAGCAATGGCAGAGAAGATGAGTATCTGGTTAGATTGGCTGGTAGGTTTGGTGATGGGAAACGAAGGAGTTCTATTCTGATGTCTTCTGTTTTCTCAGGAAATGTAAAGGCAGGGCAATCAGCTCAGCGTGAGGACCAGAGGAGAGGATATAAGAAGTTTGCAGAGGAGAAAAGGATGAAATTGTTCTCCTGGAGAGTGAGAAAGCAGACTTTCCAGGAGTATGTGGTAGGAGGGGAGGTAGTACTGGGTACCCATTTGAAGATGCAAGCACTAATGACTAAAGGGGCCAGGCGGGTGACACAAGTGAGTGATGAGGCTCCAGTAGCCACTGTGGCAAACAGAGAGGCAGCCCACAGAGGTTTACAAGCATGGGCTCTGGAGCCAGACTGCCCAGGCTGAATGTGGTGTGAAACTGGGCAATTTACATAACCTTTTCATAGCTCAGTTTCCTCCTGTATAAAAAGAGGATAATACTTACCTCATAGAGTTGTTTTGAGGGTTAAATTAGTAAATAGATATGAAGCTCTTAAAACTGTATGGCATATAGTATACCGATAGAAGCGTTAAGGAGCCTGGGTGGCGCAGTGGTTGAGAACTTGGCTGTAAACCAAAAGGTCAGCAGTTCAAATCCACCAGCTGCTCCTTGGAAACCACATGGGGCAGTCCTACCCTGTCCTATAATATCAATTTGAGTCGGAATCGACTCGACAGCAATGGATATATAAGTGTTAGTTGCTGTTGTTTTTATTACTGTAAGGGGGCATCTGTTATAGCTCAGGGGATTGCTGTCGTGTGGAGGTAGTTGTCCACTGTTACTAGACCTTCAGATGTTTCAAGAAAATCTGGAAAAGACATATTTCTTATATGTGAAATTCCTCAATTTTAAGCATTCTAAAAAAAAAAATTCTGTATGCCAAATAAGACATATTTATGATTCCTAAGTTAAACTAATTAACTAGCCCAACTGTATTTTATTTTTTACGGTAACACTCAGCTCCTTGGGTATAGGCAGGGAGCAGGCAGGTCTGCTGAGAATGGGGTTTTGCTGGTTGAGTGTTAGAGGAAGGGTGGACTCAAAGCTCAGGGTTGACAGACCCTGGCAGCTAAGTAGCCGAGGAAGGAAGTAAACCTATATAGCGGGAGGATGATGAATGGCAAAAATGTGGTCAGGTCAGTGAGTTGAAGGTCTTAGTGAGGTTGAGGAATTGTTGAGGTGGGCTTTCTACCTTAAATAATCTGGAAGGGTAGAGGAGTGTGGTCAGAAAGTGTGACACTTACTTTTTTGTCTTTGGATGTGGCATAGTTAGCAGGAAACCCTGGTGGTGTAGTGGTTAAGTGCTACTGCTGTTAACCAAAGGGTCGGAAGTTCAGATCCTCCAGACACTTCTTGGAAACTCTATGGGGCAGTTTTACTCTGTCCTATAGGGTTGCTATGAGTTGGAATTGACTCAACGGCACTGGGTCTGGTTTGGTTTTGGCATAGTTAGCAATGATGAGAAAATACAGGTTGTAACATGGGAGACGGCAGCCGGGGTGAGTGGAGGAACAGGTGGCTAGTGTGACAGGCTAGGGTTGCCTGGATCATCATTATGGATGTGGAAGTCCCAAAGTGATTACAGGAGTGGGGGCAGAGAGGAAGAGAGTGAACTGCAAGTCAAAACATGAGTGAATTAGGGATGAAAACAACAAGGGAGGAGTGGCATGTGATAGAGCTAATTACATGAACTTCAGAGGAACCGGGTTTTTGGAAGAGAATGGAGGACAGAAATTATTTTAAAGGAAGGAGGAGGAAATATTCTTTCCTCTGGTCCCTGAGATATGTGGGACATGAGAGAGGAAACAGCTCCCTTTGAGAGTCCTTCAACGGAAGTGATAACATCCAGGGACAGCCAGCTTTCGATTAAGGCAAAGAGTCACAGGCGCATTCAGAGAGGAGGCTGAGGTTTAGGAGCCTCACCAGTCAAGCTCCAGGCTTAGGAAAAGGCTTGGGAGGAAGATGAGAGGTGGCAGAGTGGATCAGATTAGGGGGCGGTCATAGAAATGTGGAGATGAAAGTCCTGGACTTCTCTTGGAAGTCTCTTTGAGTTAATAGACCATTTCTTGTCTCGCTTTACTCACAGTTTCGCCCTCCAGGCTGTAGGAATGACTCTGGTCTGCTATGGAATGGCACTGGAGTTTCTTCTTCCTTAGCACGACCTGTACTCTTTCAAGTGGTCTGTCCCTGAGGTCTGGTTCTTAATAATTACGCTCTAGTCAAATTTACAAATCTTATTACTGAACAAGTCTTCCTCTGTCATTCCCTGTCCGGAAATTTGAGAGAATTCAACTGCTTTCCAAGCAAAATTAATTTAAAGAATATCCAAATCTTGTCAGATACAAGCATAGTGAAATTTTTAAATTTAAAAGATAAAGAATAACCAGTGGAATAGAAGACCTAGAAACAAACCCATGCCATGAATGGTACCCTGGTTTATGACAAAAGTGGCATGTAAGATCTGTGGGAAAAAGAAGGAACTGGAAAAAAATCATCATCCATATGGAAAAAGATGAATTTGGATCTCTGTATCACAAATATGGAGCTCTGGTGGCACAGTGGTTAAGAGCTTGGCCGCTAACCGAAAGGTCAGCAGTTCGAATCCACCAGCTGTTCCTTGGACACCCTCGGGGGCAGTTCTCCTCTGTCCTCTGGGGTCGCTATGAGTCAGAATCGAGTTGATGGCAGTGGGTTATTACAAACATGCAGAAGTCAACTTCAGAAGGGTTATGGTCTTAAGTGTCAGAGGCAAAACTTTAAAACTCTTAGCAGAAAATATAAGTAAATACCTTTTAGACTTTGGGATAAGAACAGGATCTTTAAACAAGACACACAAAACACTGACTATAAAAGATTGATTAAAAAAGACTATTATTACTACAAACTTTTGCTTATCAAAAGATACCTTAAAGAAATTTAAAAGACAGGTGACAAACCGGGAGAAGATATTTGCAATACACACAGCCAACAAAGAATTGGAATCAAGGGCATATAAAGTGCTATATAAATCAATAAGAAGAACAAAACACCACAATAAAACATGAGTGATTAACATGAACAGATATTTCATAGAAGAGAAAATATATGTGGTTAGTATCTACTAAAAAAAAAAAATTTTTTTTTTTTTAGTAGATAATACAGGAAAATACCTTCATGAACTTGCACTGGGGAAATTTTTTTTTAAAAAACTGGACCAAAAAGCAGGGACCATGAAAGAAGAGACTGACCAGTTCATCTATATTACTGAGCTTAGTGATTGTTCTCTCTCCCACACTGTCTGTCTCAGGGCCTTTGAACATGGTCAGCACTCCATCAACGTTTGTTAAATTACGGATGGAACAATTGTTTGTAGTAGTCTCTTTAGGGTGTAAGTAGTCCTGGTGGCACAGTGGTTAAGCTCTTGTCTGCTAACCGAAAGGTCGGCGGTTCAGACCTGTTGGCCACTCCGGGGGCGAAAGACCTGGCAATCTGCTCCTGTAGAGGTTACAGCCTAGTAAACCCTATGGGACAGTTCTGCTCTGTCCTACAGGGTTGCTGTGAGTCAGAATCAACTCAATAGCAATGGATTTGGTTTCATGTTTTTTATTTAGAGTGTTAATATTATTTACTGTTGCATGGGAGTTTGTCATTTAAGCATGTTGGACCTGTGAAAGAAAGAAGGATTTTCTGCTTCATTTTATGCCCTCACCTGTTACCATTAATTAGGTATTTTTGAATCTGTCAGCGTATTTGGGGGAAATGTTATTTACAACACTTTCTCAAGATATCCTTTGAGTCTGGAAAACCACTGCCTCCATCATGTGTTCCAGTGGCCTGTGGAATGCAGCCGGAACCTGAGGAGGGTCACAGCTTTGTAAAGAGCCTAAAATACTGAACTGCTATGGCAACGGCCCCCACCTGCAGCCCTGTGCATAAATAGAAGCAGGTACTGATTTGAGGCTGGAATAACATAAAGTTGAAGGCCGACTGGGTGGCCTGGCTGTTGGAGCCAGGATTCCCATTTACATTAAGAGCCGTTTCTGCACCACTTTGAATTACTGACTCGGTTAGGTCTGCAGAGGGGCTGGAGTAAAAAATCTGTATCCAGTCCCTCACCAACCTGTACCCCTGAAAATCATCAGAGAAAGAAGCAGTGTGGAAAGGTCTTGGAACGTGATGAATGGAAAAAGGCCCTTATCAAGTGAGACATAATCCCCAGATAACCTTGCTCTTAAAGTGAAGATTTAAGTTTGGAGACTAATCTATATCGCCACCTACAAGCCCAGGTGTTCTGACTTTCCCAGCTTCACGCCAAGCTCTGTTGCTTCTCACCTGGCCGCTCACAGCATGATGCCATATGAGCACCAGCATAAACGATGGCTCACACATTTGCCAGCGTATCTGTGCAGACTTGTGAACCATTCTCTTACATCTAACTTGTTTCCTAGATCGAACTGTTTAATTAAAAACATTTTTTTATTGAAGAATAACATGCATGTGGAAAAATCATAAATATATAGCTAGATAAATTTTCACAAATCATATTTTTTCTTTTATAGGGTGTATTGAGAATTAATCCAAAGAAGTTTCATGAAGCCTTCATCCCTTCCCCGGTAAGTTCAATAACTTTATAATAAACTTAATGTCACACTTAATTTTTTAGATGTGCTCTGAGACTGAAATCATATATTCTGACTAAAAAGCAGAGTAGTAAAACAAAATTGAGGACGGGCACGGATTTGTTTCAAATTTAAATAAACAACATTTGCCTTTGGTTGACAACCCCTTCTGCCAGTCTTAAAATCACACTGAAAATGAAAGGGGTGGCAGTTGTTCCTGGACGGCAGAGAGCAGTTGGACCCAGGCAGACACCCACCCGTTCATGTAACTGGATGCCCTTGGTTTATAGCTTTAAAGGATTTATGGGTTTTTCCACTGATTTAAGTTAATCTTTCCTAAACAAATACGCTATCTACTTTCGATCTACTGCATGAGCTAATCTGCAAATTTCTCCAAAAATAACGTGTCATGCCTTTTTTTTTTTTTTTTTTTGGTCAGAGTTTCTCACTTCATTTTGTGCAGGTGATAGGACTTTGTACAGGGCTCTTTGCCACTGGACCTTTATACCTCTTTCCTACACGCAGTGTTTAAGAGCCTCTCTCCAGTTAGGCAAGTTCGCTCTGATACTGGGTTAGCAGCAGGTCTCTGGAAAAACTCAATAATATTGCTTTTGTGAAGCTACGAGAACAATATCATTAAATTCCTGACGGAACTTTTCCAGTACTCCGTAACTAGAATAGCCGTAGAATCATAGGTTTTTCACAGTAGACGAGATAAAGTTCTTATAGATGAGGAAATACATGTATTTCAGTAAACATATGGGGTGAGGGAGTGACAAGTTTAGTGTGAGTTTAAAGTTTGGTTTTTTACTACTGAGCTTTAGAATAGGTCTTACAGTTTTTTGTAATAGTAATACCTTTACTTCATAGGTGCTATTATTATTACAAAAACTGTAAGACTTGTTCTCAAGCTCAGTTTAGTCCTTTGCTCCCTAGCCTTCCAGAAGCCAAGGAATTCAAGTTCCAGTCTTACCCGGTGGATTAGGTAAAAGTATCAGTGACACGTCACATTATTTCCTCCGAGTCATATTCTGTTTCTGTGACGGACATGACATATTTGCCATCCCTGGTTGTTTTGGGGGTTGTAGGACTTGAGGTTCAGCTTTGAGGTAGGAACTTTGCTGCCGAAGCAGCTCAGTCATACAGTGGAAGTGCATTTTACATGGGCGTTGGATTCCAGAGCGTGCACACAGGTAAAAATGACATACAGTAATCATAAAATTGACCCCTGCAGATCTTAGGGAGACGCCGTGTTGGAGACTGATAGGCCGGCTCTCAGTAAGTCCAGCATAACCACCCTTTCCTTCACATTAGAAAGAACCACTTGCTTTCTGCAGTGACAAGCCAGGTGATGGAGGAGCTGGTCTATAGTAGGTACCCAGATGCGTGAAAGTCAGGTACTTCTGAGCATCACTGTCACTCAGTGCAGCCAAAGCTCATCCTTGAGAAGCACCTGGGAACCAGGTGGCCTTTGGACCTCCCATCTCCTCTGCACTCTGAGGCTTGCTTGCACTGAATGGAATGATAAGGGGAAAGACAGCATTCTGGAGATTTTACTGCTTGCTATCTCTCCTTCCTGGGGACACAGTATTCGATTTTCCTAAGGCAAATCCCTGTTAGCAGGCCAGCTCCTAACATGTGTGGGGTCTGGGATGAAAGTGCAAATGGAGACTTACATGCTTTATACCAAAACATTTAAGAGTTGTAAATCAAACTAACAAACCGTTAAATAAAACTGTATTTCTGGCACGTCCTATTTAAAAATTTTTTAGACAGTTGTGATTTTAGTATTGGCTTATTTCTATACTTCTTTTTCATTTTTCTGCTAGGCTCTGATGGAGTAGTAATATCGTCTCGGAGGGAGAAAAAATATTAAACAATTCACATTTAGGAAATTAAGAACAGACTGTAAAAGCTACTGTCTATTAAGGCCTAACTGCAAGTGAACCTAGATACTCCAGTTTTGGTTACCAGAATAATCCTGCATTCTGGTTTGGGGAGGTTTTTTGAGGCAGGCTTCAATTTTCAGAAGCATTATAGAAAGCAGTTGAAGAGGGAAATAGTACCCATACCGTACCCGTTGCCGTCGAGTCGATTCCGACTCATAGCAACCCTATAGGACAGAGTAGAACTGCTCCATAGGGTTTCCAAGGAGTACCTGGTGGATTTGAACTGCTGACCTCTTGGTTAGCAGCCGGTAGCACTTAACCACTATGCCACCAGGGTTTCCGAGGGAGATAGTAGAGGCAGTGAATTATATGCAAATAAATCCCATAACCCACAGTGTTCTGGGTTTTGGGGTATACTTAGCTTATTTCCATGTCAAGTATGAACTTGTATGAACTGGACAAATGCCCACAGCTAGGCTAAGAGGTAGAGTGCGAGAACCAGGGCCAGAATGTTAACCTGTACACTGCTTGTTGTTGTGTGCCATCAGGTCAATTTGGATGCGTAGCGACCCTATAGGACAGAGCAGAACTGCTCTCTAGGATGTTCTAGGGTGTCATCTCTACACAAGCAGAGCACCAGGTGTAAAATAGTGGGAGTAATAGTAATAGCAGTATCAGGAGTAACGTCAGCGTCTGAACCTGTCCAACTTCAGGAGGGATAATGACCAGGTCAGGCATACGTCCACTCTCCAGGCTTTTTACCAATTCTGACACCATCTGTCACTCTCTACTTCTCTCTGAGTTCGACAATCCATTGCAGTGGCCACACAGAACTCACAGACCATATTTACAGTTAAGTGGTTCATTAAGGAATAGGGTACAACTCAGGATTAGGGTCAACAGGCTACAACTCAGAATCAGGATCAGGAAGCATGTAGGTAGAGTCTCTCTTCTTCAGGGCAGGACAGCTCTCTCAGCTCCTCTCAGTCCCTTGAGGACACAGGCTCCTCCTCCTCTTGACTCTGCCATCTGTTGCCACCAGCTCTGCTGCTGCACCCCTTCTGGGCCTGTTGCTGTCTTCAGTGTTACAGCCCTTGATCAGTGATAGAGCTCTTTTAGGAGATTTCTTGCTTCTTCTCTCTCTCTCTCTCTCTCTCTGCTTCTTTCTCCTTTCTTCCTGCTTCTTTCTGTCTGTCTCACCTGTGTTGGACTGGCTACACACATACGCACGCACACATGCACACGCACGCACACCTCCTTGTCAATTTCAAGGCATGGCCCCTCTCAGCGTGGGCCACAAACTGACCAATCCTCTCTCAGTAGGCCATAGACACTTCACTTGAATAGTGGGTGTGACCGGGCTACAACTCACCTCATGTGCATAGTCTATTGACCAGTCCCTGCCAGGCGCATACCATTACATTAACAGGGCAGGCTGCGGCCCAGGGCCAAACAAAAGTATCAAAATCAAGTTTTTCACAGCTTACCCAGGAAATGTCAATCAACCTGGACAAAAGTAACAAACCTTCCTGGATAGAAACCTAGGACAAAAGTAACACCTCAGGGTTTAGAGGAAAAGTCTCTCAAGCTGTTTTTCCAAAGAACCAAGGCAAAAGGCCACATAAAGGAGCTCATTTCACTACAGCAGGTCTTTCTCCCACAGTGCCGCTGGTGGCTTCCAATTGCTATCCTTTCAGTTAGCAGCTAAGCGCTTAACCATTGTGATACCAGGGCTCCTTATATGCTGCTGAGGTAAGGAGAATAAAGACAGGAATGGAGTTTAAAGAAGATAGCCTCTACTCTGACAACAGGAAACAGAAAAGTTTCTACGTAGAAAAGAGAGTTGTCAAGATACATTTTTATCCTATTTAGAGATAGGATAAAGAGGAGAAATTGGACCAGATGTAAAATGAAGGGGTGGATTAAATATTGTCTAATTTTTTAATGGTGGCTCAGTGGTTAGGAGCTTGGCTGTTAACCAAAGGTTGGCAGTTTGAATCCACCAGCTGCTCCTTGGAAACCTTATAGGGAAGCTCTACTCTGTCCTGTAGGGTCATGAAGAGTAACAGTTTACTCAATGGCAATGGTTTTTTTTTTTTTTTTTTTTAATATACCCCACAACTCTAAAGTTATAAAGTTTTTGGAGAGATCAAATTGGAGATTTGATTGCATTACTTAGATTTGCTCTTACTGACTCTAAAAATTATTGTGAATTTATATAATACCATTTGCTCTATTAGAATATCTACATAAATCAACAGGCTAAGAAAGTGAATTGATCGTCGATTATAAACTGATACCTTGTTTTGGAGGGAAACTTGACTTTGGTTCATTATAATTCTACTCATAGAAAGCAGATTTTAACTTACTACAACAAACCCAAAATACATGGGGTAAGTCACTTGTCTATGTACCTGCCAGTCTCTTAGTTCTCAGTGAAAGTAAAGTACAGAGTTAGAATAAAAGTGTATGACTTTCAAGCAAACCAAGATAAACTGATATTATTGAGATACCTTTGTATCCTGTTTAGGGGTAGGATTAAGAGGAGAAATTGGGCCAGCTGTAAAAACCCTGCTTTTAGAAAAAGCCGTTTCCATTCTAAATGGTGTTGGTTTAAGGTCTCTGGGTGGCACAAGTGGTTTGCAGTTGACTCCTAATTGAAAGATTGGTGGTTCGAATCTACCCAGCGGCACTACAGAAGAAAGGCCGGGCAGTCCACTTCTCTAAACTCGGACATTGACGACTCCGTGGAGTGCAGTGCTACTCTCACACACATGAGGTCACCGTGAGTTGGAAGCGACTCGATGGCGGTGGATTTGTTTTGTTATTTAAGAAGCTCTGTAACTTTTTCGTGCATCTTGTCATGGGAGGCTCCCTTTGCACAGCTGTGGAATTTATTTCTGGTCCAAGGGGAGTTATTCCGTCTTGGAGATGCTCTGACTGTCATGGCAGCCTTGGTTTATGCCCCCACCCCAAGTGTTCAGTTAGGTTATCCCGAGCTCCCTTTGCATTTCTTCTGAGGTTGATCATCGTCTATTATCATTTTCCCCTTCTTTCTGATGGGTAGAGCAAGTTCTCTGACATCCAAATAAAGAGCTGAACTCTTTGACCTTAAAAAAATAGTTAAGAGCAATGACTCAAACTTTCAATTTTGAGCAGTCCCCAAGGTAGTGTCTCAAAAACGAGAGATTCTGCAATAGATCCAGGCTCCTGAATGAATCGGACACAGTATCTGTAGATGTAGTTTTGTGTGTTCTCTGTGTTCAACCCAGCCCTGCTTTCTCTGGGTAGGAAGATGACAGTACCGGCATCTGGAATCTGAAATCTCTGAGCTGCCTAAGGGTGCCTGCAGCTGCTTGTGTTTGACACTTGATAATGGGCTACGATGACCTCCGGACATCTCTCTTTCATTCCAGGGAAGGCAGAGAGAGAGAGCGCAACTTTGTAAATTGCCGGAGGCAGCGACTGAGGATGCTGTGTGGCAGGCTTCAGTTACTCACTGTGTCCTTACTGGTTGCCTCCTCCTTATTTCTCTGCGAAGAGGTCCGCTGCAGTCATTCTGTCTTTGTGGCTAATACGGTAGCTGCTCGACCGGGACAGGGTGGAGTCGGGCTTGGCAGAGTGTGCCCGCCAAAGCTGCCAGCTCTGGGCTAGATTGGAAACCGAACAGAAAGACTGTTCTAAAAGATCACTAATGGTTTGTAATTGGAAACTATAAAAAGTGCTGAGCGACTCAAATTCCAAGTTTCTTTTTTTTTTTTTGGTTGGTGAGTTTGGACTGCTAATTTTAACTGTAAAATTTTGCAGTGATCACCTGCAGTCTGTTGAGTGGTAACTCTTATCTGTATTGAGTGTCTTTATTAGAAAATTTTGAGTGGTGGTCTTCCAAACTTTTGCTATCACCTCTTTTACTTCTCTCCTGTCCCCTGAAAAGGAGCACCAGGTTTAAACTTTCGGAAGGATAAAAACATAAGAACACAGTTTTATATGTTTGTTGATGAAACCTTTTTTAAATGTTTAATTTTTTCATGGAACCTGACTGCCGAAGGTGTGCTTTTCCTTAAGTATGCTTTTTATGTAAGTGATTTTGCAAAGTGATTTAGCTTAGTAGGAAAATCCTGGCACCTAAGTAAGTTTAGAAATTGATACTGAAGGATAAATTGATACTTAAAGGCTAATAAGTGGTTTTCCTTTTTGTTTAGACTTTGCAGTCCCCACCTTCTCTCTTAAGCTTAAGTTAGTTTTTAAACAAACCCACTGCCTTTGAGTCGATTCCAACTCATAGAGACCCTATAGGACAGAGTAGAACTGCCCCATGGGGTTTCCAAGGAGTCGCTGGTGGATTCGAACTGCCCACCTTTTAGTTAGCAGCCAAATGCTTAGCCACTGTGCCACCAGAGGTCCAAGTTAGTCTTAAAAAAAAGGACTCTAGAATTTACTTCTTCATCTGTGACCTCTCTGGTCTCTCTTTTCTGGTTCACATTCTTATGTGTTTTTTCAAACGCCGATCTCTCCGCATGGAATACCTGCTCCTCCAAATCCAGACCTCCTCTGCCCCTGAGTGCTGCTGGTGCTGGAGGCGTTTCCTCATCACAGAACAGAGATCACCTCAGCAGATGCTTGGTCTTTCTGCTAAATCGTCATTAAAAGGAGACGGTTAAGAACAACTAGTCTGAAACTCACATCACAAATTTTGGTGCGTGTTTTTCAGTATTTAGTTGATTTATGGAGCCCTGGTGGCGCAGTGGTTAAGAGCTTGGCTGCTCACCAAAAGGTCAGCAGTTCGAATCCACCAGCTGTTCCTTGGAAACCCTCTGGGGCAGTTCTACTCTGTCCTATAGGATCATAATGGATTTTTTTTGTAGTTGATTCATATTTTACAACGCTATATAGCAGGTTGACTCGTTTACTTAATTACCCAGGAGGACATGTCACAATTGGTTGATTCTGTGGGGGTACTGGAGAGCTACACTGTTTAAAGCAGGTTGTTTCTGCGTGTGTGATGGAGAATAGAGTCGTCTATGGGCCTTGCTGTTCACCACGCCCCTAGCCAGTGAGAGGGGTGGAGCAGGGTAACGCTTTATGGATCTTACGTTAGGCCCCTTTCCTTTCCTTCCTTGTCTTCTACTTAGAGGTCTCCAGAAAAACAACCAAATTTTGTTCTGTTGCTATTTCCTGGGGGGCGTATGATTTTGCTGGTGTCCTTCCAGAGAACCCAAAGCCTAGGGCCAGTGGCTCTTCCTGCCCTCAGCTGGTTTCTTGGGGGATTATATGTTATTGTTTTGTTCCTCTTCAGTTTTCTGGTAAACCTTCATTCTTTTACCCTCTTTTGATACTTAAAAAAAAAAAAACATTATTTAGAGAGAAAAGGTATCATCATGTTTTATGTAAAAAAAAAAAGATTACCTAAGGATAAATATAATTTTCTTTCATTTCAGTTATGAAAGCATACAATTTCAGTTTTTTGCCTTTGTTTTGTTTGGCCTGCCTAAAGTAGATCTGCTTATTTGGTGATTTTCTAGTAGTTTGCTACTGGCTTTAATGCGTTCATCGCTGTTCACCATTTATATTTGTTCCAAGAGATCGCGTTCCCTTTAGGTATGTTTGGGGCTATATACTTATGTTACTGTTATGACACTGGACAGATTGTAGAATTTTTAAAACCAAGGAAGTAATTTTGGTTCCAAGCCTTGGTAAACTGACGATTATTTCTCTCTCCTACTTAGGATGGTGATCGAGATATTTTTATCGATGGCGTTGTTGCTCGTAATCGAGCCCTGAATGGGGATCTGGTGGTGGTCAGACTGCTTCCTGAGGAGCAGTGGAAGGTGAGTTAAACTGTCCTTTCCGAATTACAGGCTTCTCAGGGCCTCTTACCTTGCGGGGGTGCATCAGTGAGGCATCACACACTGAACCAGTCTTGGACTCGCAAGGCCCTGTGGGACAGTTGTGTGTGGTCTCAGATGCAGCCATTGAATGCTCGGGACTTGGAGGCGTCTGCTGGGCAGACTTTTGGGTTGTTCTCCCTGCTGTATCCCCTGTCATCTGCCTTGCTTGTCACATGCCTTGCGACTGTTTTCTGGTATTCTTTAGGATAGAAGGAAAGCCTTCAGGGCACATGCAAACTTGGTATGTTTTATTTTCCCACATCTTAAGCCACCAGCAGAACTGGAAGGACAAAGCCATGGAACGGTGACAATCTCCACACATTTCTGCCACCTTGACTTGAAAACGCAGTCTAGTTCTGTAGGGTGCATTTGGTGATCCAGCTTCCCTTGGCAGACAAAAATAGTCTCCGTGTGCGTTTAATAAAATACGGGTGTGGGGGCAGGAGAAAATGTTTTTAATATAAGGAAGTTCTGGGTTTCAGACTCCATTTATGTGTCTCAATTGCAAAAGAAGATGTGGTTTCAGTTCTGACTATTATTTTAATTTAAACAACAATCAGGGTTAGGTGTTGGAATGATTCATGTTAATGACTGAATTGTCCTGTAGAGCTGGAAGTCTGATGTGCTGAATTCCTGGGTTTCTGGAGCTAGTTAAGCAGATAAGAGTTTGCAGAAATAGGTAACATTCCCACAGTCGATACACTTAGGCCTCAAAGACACACTTTGTATTTATTTTTCTATTTTACAGTTAATATCTAAAAGCAGAAGAGGTGAAGGGCGGGATAAGCCTTGTCTTTGGTTTTAAGTGGTGTCCTCCTGGAGCTCCCTTGCTGTTAATTCTGAAAAGACTTTGAGGTTGCTTGGTGGGTGCTTGTAGGATCAGCTGTGGTCCCTAAGCAGTGTTGTGAAGGCCAGTTACAAGGTGTTCCAGGTTACCACTGTCTTACAGGTTAACTCAGCCAGCCTGAGTCAGGACAGAGCACGGGAGCCCAGGATGCAAAGGACTAGTAGCTTCACATGAGCTTCTATCCTGACTCAGATGGTGAAGGCTCATACGTAATGTCCCCTATCCTGTGGATTTAGGGTCAGTGATTGCTGGGCTGGTGAGATCATAGCCCAGGGGCAGAATTCCCCAGTAACCCATGGCTCACCATCTCCTGAAGCTCTCTGGGTCTTTGCCTCCTGTAATTCCTCAGTAGTCAGTGCTCCTAGTTATAACATAGGGCTTCAGGATGTTGGAAGGTGGAGGCAGGACTGGTAATTGGCGTAGAGCATCCTGGGTTAGACAGGAACGGTATAGTCCCCTTAGCTTCGTGAATGTATCCTTGTAGCCATTTATTGCAGCTTAGAAGGGAAGCCACGTGCCAGTAGCAGACATTTTGGGTTATCAGTTGCAAATGACTGTAAGCCTCAGCTGTTAGAGCCAGATCCTTGGGACTACATGGCCTTTATCAATATTTATTTAACAAGTATTTATTGAACATCTACTATGTGTCGCGCACTGTTTTGGGTACATATATGGCAGTAAATGGAAACCTTGGTGGCGTAGTGGTTAAGTGCTATGGCTGCTAACCAAAGGTTGGCTAGTTCAGATCTATCAGGCACTCTTTGGAAACTCTATGAGGCAGTTTTACTCTGTCCTATAGGGTCGCTATGAGTCGAAATCGACTTGACGGCAACAGGTTTGGTTCTTTGGTTTTTTTATGGCAGTAAGCAAAACAGACAGCAGTCTCAGACCTGGTAAGAACATCTGCTCTAATGGTGGAGGGTGATAGAAAATAGACAAATAGGAAAATCTATAGGAAGCTGGAGAATGGTTAAGTGCTATGGAGAAAAATAAAGGGAATGAATCTAGGAATGGCAGAGGTGAGGTGGGGTGCTGTGGAGCTGAAAATTCGAATAGCCAGTCAGGAAACATTTCACTGAGAAAGTTTAATTGGAGCAAATGCCTGTATTCGTTTTCTATTGCTGTGTAACAAATTGCCACAAACTTAATTGTAGTGTATTAGTTTTGTCTCTTGAGCATATTTCCAGTATTTTCCTGACTACAACTTCCTTTCTGCCTTCCTTAAGCCTTGGCTTTTTGTGTATTTGATATCTTCCTCATACTTTGGAATCCATTGACTCTGTGCTTTCAGAATGTAGCTTCTTTTATCTGCATACTTAAAGTAATTAATACAGCCCTTCACTGATGTGTTTTATAGGTATTTGATAGTTAATCTGATAATTCCTTCATATTGAAGACTTATTGAAAAAACACACATTTTTTTCTCAGTTGTTATCATTCAGTACTTAGGTTTCCTTCTCTTTTTCAATCAACGCATATTTGAGAGCCTGCTCCCAAGGACCTTACCTTTTGGGAAGGAAGACCAACAGTAAAGGAGCAAACAAGTAAATCGATAACATCATGCCATGTTAATGTTATGAAGAAACTAAAAAGCAGAGTAAAAGAGTAGAGATTGAAAAGGATTAAGTGCTGTTCTAAGTCAAATGGGGAAGGAAGGTCTCTTTGAGAGTATGGCACTTGAGCAGAGGACCTAATGATGAGAACTCAGCTCTAAGAAGATGTGGTAGAAGATGAGGTTGGAGAGGAAGGCAGGACCAGAGCATGTGGGATCCTGTAGGTGATGGTCATGAGTTTGATTTTATTCCAAGTATGTTGGGAAGCCATTGGAGGGTTTTAAGCCAGTGAGTGTTATGACCTAATTTAGGCTTTAAAAAATCACTCTGGCTGCTGTTTGGAGAATGGACTATAGTGGGGGCAACTGTGTAGTTGGGCTGACCAGTTAGGAAACTTGGACTGGGCTATGGCTGCAACAGTGGAGAGAAGTCGAGATATATTTTGAAAGTAGAGCTGATAAGACTTGAAGAAGTATTTGAGGAGTAGGGTAAGCGAACAAGGGAAATCAAGAACAACTGTTAAGGTTTTGGTTTAAGCAAAATGGACGAGTATGATGTCATTAATTGAAATGGGGAGTAATGGGAAGAGCATGTTTTCGTTGCAAAATTATTAATTCTCCATGGCCATGTCAAGTTTTAGTTTCTAGACATTTTAGTGGAATTGTCAAAAATACATGGAGACCTAGATGGTTTCACTTATTGGTGAATTCTACCAAACACTTAAGGAAGAAATGATACTGATTTTATGCACACACTTCCAGGAGATGGAAGACGAGGAAACCTTTCCCAACCCATTCTATGAGGTCACCATCGCCTTAATGCCAAAACAAACAAAGTGAAACAAAAGGCATTAAGAAAGCTGCTTCTCATTAACATAGATGAAAAAATCCTCAACAGAATATTAGCAAATAGAATCAGCAACATATAAAAAGAATAACACAGCATGAGCAAGTGGGACTTATCCCAGGCTGCAGAATTGGCTTAATATTTGAAAATCAACCAAAGTAACTTATCGTATTAACAGACTAAAAATTAAAACCATATGATTATTTTAATAGATGCAGAAAAACAGTTGACTGAATCCCACAACCATTCATTATGAAAATTCTCAGCAACCTAGGACTAGAAGGGGACTCCTTCAGCTTGATAGAGAATATCTGGGAGATACTTGTAGCTACCATCCTTTTTAATGGTGAAAGACAGAATGCTTCCCTTCCAAAGTTGGGACTGAGGTAAGGATGTCTACTTTCATCACTTTTATTCAACATTATACTGGAGATGCTAGCAGTAAAATAAGGCAAGGGGAAAAAGCATCCAGATTGTAAAGGAGAAAGTGAATTTGCTTTTGTTCTCACATTATATCATCTTCTATACAGAAATCCTAAGGAATCTACAAAACTACCAGAACTAGTGAGTTTAGCAAGGTTGTAGGACAGAAGGCTGATGTTTAAAAATCTATTACACTTCTAAATACTAGCAATGACAAATTGGGAATTAAAACATTTAAAAAATTTTTTCTTTATTGTGCTTTAGGTGAAAGTTTACAAATCGAGTCAGTCTCTCGTACAAAAAGTTATACACACCTTGCTGTGTACTCCTAGCTGCTTTCCTCTTAATGAGACAGCACATTCCTCCTCTCCGCCGTGTACTCCCCGTGTCCATTCAACTAGCCCCTGTTCCTCTCTTCCTTCTCATCTCATCTCCAGACAGGAGCTGCCCACATATTCTCAAGTGTCTACTTGAGCCACGAAGCTCCCTCCTCACCAGCATCATTGTCTATCTTATAGTTCAGGCCAATCCATGTCTAGAATTGGCTTCAGGAATGGTTCCAATTTTGGGCTATCAAAGGGTCCGGGGACAATGACCATCAGCGTCCCTCTGGTCTCAGTCTGACCATTAAGCCTGGTCTTTTTATGAGAGTTTGAGATCTGCATCCCACTGTTCTCCTGCTCCATCAGGGATTCTCCATTGTGTTCCCTGTCAGGGCAGTGATCGGTGGTAGCTGGGTACCATCTAGTTTTTCTGGTTTCAGGCTGATGTAGTCTCTGGTTTATGTGGCCTTTTCTGTCTCTTGGGCTCATTTTTACCATATATCTTTGGTGTCCTTCTCTTTTGCTCAAGGTAGGTTGAGATCAACTTATGCATCTTAGATGGCCACTTGCTAGTGTTTAAGACCCCAGATGCCTCTCACCAAAGTGGGATGCAGAATATTTTCTTAATACATTTTGTTATGCCGGTTGACCTAGATGTCCCCTGCACCCATGGTCCCCAGACCCCCGTCCCTCTACTATGGCCTTCGAAGCATTTGGTCGTATTCAGGAAAAAACATATTTGGAAATATTTATAATAGCATCAAAAATATGAAATACCTAGAGGTAAATTTGGAAAAATATGTGCAAGATGTGTACACTAAAACTATAAAATATTACTGATAGAAATTAAATAAGGCCTCAATAAATATTGAGGAATATTATGTTTATGAGTCAAAGGACTCAAGTATTGTTAAGATGTCAGTTTTTTTCAGATTACACACAGATTCAGCACAATCCCAAACAAAATCCCAGCATTTTTTTTTTTTTTGGTAGAAGTTAACAACCCCATTCTAAAATTTATACAGAAATACAAAGGACTTAGAATAGCCGATACAAAAAACAACAAAGTTGGAGGACTTTATGGTGTTGGCATCAAGACAGACGCGCAGATCACTGGAACAGAATAACCCATTGCCATTGAGATGATTCTGACTCAGCGACCTCAAAGAACAGAGTAGAACTGCTCCATAGGGTTTCCCTTGTGGCATAGTGGTTAAGTGCTTCGGCTGCTAACAAAAAGGTCGGCAGTACGAATCCACCAGGTGCTCCTTAGAAACTCTATGAGACAGTTCTGCTCTGTCCTATAGGGTCACTATGAGTTGGAATCAACTCAACAGCAACAGGTTTCCAAGAAGTGCCTGGTGGATTTGAACTGCCGACCTTTTGATTAGCAGCAGTAGGTCTTAACCACTACACCACCAAGGTTTCCCTGGAACAGAATAGGAACCCAGAAATAGACCCACATGTATGATTAATCGATTTTCTACGAAGGTGCTGAGGTAATTCAGTGGGGGAAAGAAAATTTTTTCAACAAATAAGCCGAAACAATTGAGTAGCCGAATGAAAAATAACAAACCTAGATCCTTACCTCATACCATATACAGAAATCAACTTGCAGTGGATCATAGATCTAAACGTTTGTATAAAAAGTATCAACTTTTTAGAGAAAATTTTATGGCCTTTAGATTTGGCAAAGGTTTCTTAAATATAACGTAATCATGAAAAGTAAAAGAAAATACCAGTAAATTAGAATTTTGTCAAAATCATAAAGTTTTGCTTTTTAGAAGGCGCTGTTACAAAAATGAAAAGACAAGCCACTGACTGGGAGAAAATATTTGAAAAACACCTATCTGACCAAGGACTCTTACCTAGAATATATGAGGAATTCCTAACTCATTAATAAGAATATAAACAACCCAATTAAATGCATTAAAATCTGGATACTTCACTAATGAGAATATATGGATGGCAAATAAATACATGAAAAGGTACTCAACATAATTAGTCATTAAGGAAATGCAAAATTAAAAGCACAGGATACCACCACAAACCTACTAGAATGGCTAAGTTTAAAAAGACTGACCATAACCAGTGTTGGCAAGATAGGGAGCAACTAGAGCTCTCGTACTCTGTTGGTGGGAATATTAAATGGTACAGTCACTTGGGAAAACAGTTTGGTAGCTTCTTAAAAAGTTACACACGCACTTATCATATGACAGACATCCCATTCCTACGTGTTTACTGGAGAGAAGTGAAAGCATTTGTCACACACAGACTTTTACATGAATGGTCATAGCAGCTTTATTTGTAACAGCCTGGAATGGAAATTACCCCCCAAATACCCACCACCAAGTGAATGGATAAACCGATCGTGGTACATGCATACCATGGACCTTTTAACTCAGCATTAAAAATGAGTGAACAATCGATACATGCAACAACATGGATGAATTTCAAAATAATTATGATGGGTGAAAGAAGCCAGACAAAATCAGGTGGGCAGAGGGAGATAGAGGGCTAGGGAGACCAGCTGGTATTCACGAGTCTGGAGAGAGGCTGGTATTCATTTGGGAGGTTTGCAGAGCAAAGCTGAGAACTGCTAAGTTTCCTGTCTTTGAGAAAGATGGGTATATCTGAGGATACTTTTTCAGAGCTACGGCCAGTTCTGTCAACTAGTACTTGTCGGTCTTAATCTGAAAATGATTCACTTGGGGATTTTGTTAAGATGCAAATTCTAACTCAGTAGGCCTGAGGTGGAACCTGATACTCTCCCTTTCTAATAGCTCAACCACACTTTGAATGAGGAGACTGTAGACTGACTCCCACTGGGGAGTCGGGAGGGAGAGGGAAAAAAGCTGGCCAGGCCCTGTCTCTAGGACCCTGTATTGGGGATCTGGTTGGCAGGCAGACAGTTGAGCTGCAATGTGGGCCTTCACTGTGATGTTGGGCCATGAAGTCCCCCTAAAAGACTGGATTCTGGGCCCTCTCTTTATTGATGACATCATCTTGAGAAAGGATTGGCATGTATACAGAGAAGGGCCCAGACTGGTAAGGAAGACCTTATCCTCTGAGAAGCTGGGGGTGGGGGGGGGGAGTGTGGGGGAGGTGTCAGAAGGGCAGCCTTGGTGCATGGGGTTGGGGGGCAGGGGGCTCTTCAGCAGTCAGATCTGGAATGTAGAGGATGGCCTGGGTCTCCTTGTTCCTCCTGTGTCTGGAGCCCCTGCAGCTTGCACAGTGGCTGCCTGGCAGTTACTGTTTATATGAAAGTTGGCCCCATTAGGTAGGTTTCTCAGGCCTCATTAGTTAGAGTATTTCGCAGCTTCCCATTCGGGAGAGGGGAGCTCTGCTGGCTGTAACCCACCTGTGACAGTTGTTGGTGACAGGGTCAGACTAGGGAGAAGAGAGTATTCAGACTGTCATCAAAAATCCCTGACATGTAGAATATAAACATCTCGAAGCATACTGGCCAATTGTCCTACAGGTTTGTTAGCACAAAAGCATATTGTTATCCCCGGAATCTGTAGTCAGTGGTGTGAGCAAATGGGAATTAATTGGATTATTCATCTTTGCTCCTTTATGCTTGTTGTGCTCACTCCTCTTGGGTATGTAAACTACAAGGCCTTTGGGGTTTTAGGAAAAAACAACTGTTCTTTTAGTTATATTAGTAAACAGTCAATTTATTTCACAGCATGTTTTTTGGCAAAACAGATAGCTGTAAAAGCATCAAGCTGTGAGGCAATAATAAAAAATAATTTGCTCTTATATAACAATTTTAATTCCAGGATTCTTCCAAGTTTCTAGTGTACGTATATTTTATAGCAGACATCTACTGAAGTACGGCTGAGGGTCAAATGACAGTTTCTTCACTTTGCTGATCGGGAAATTAAGGCCTGAGAGAGTAGGGGGCTTATTTGGTGACTCAGAGTTTTTGGCAGAGCCGGGGGTAGAGTCCAGATCTCTTTGACTTTTAGCTTAATGCTCTTTTCATGTGTTTTTTTTCGAATAAGTGTGTATACGTATTTTTCTAGGCTGAGGGTCTGTGGTTTTCCTCAGATTGTCAAAGGGGGCCATGTGCCCCAAATGGTTAGGAACCGCTGATCTTGATGCCTCTGCCCGGAGCAGGAGTGCGTTCGATGCCTTCTCCTCCTTTACCCATCTTACCTGTGTGGATCCTGGATATACCAACTAGAGTAGGTCCCAGGCTAGTTGGAAAGGCGATGGAAACAATTAAGGAACGTTTACAGGATGGAAAAAGAAATACACATTACAATGGGAGCACCCAACTCTGAGAGACTCAGGGGAAGGTCACATTTGAAGTAATGTTTAAAGAATGGGAACAGAGGAGGAGAGAGGTTTTGTTGTGTTTCAGGACAGGAATGATTGGGGCTGAGGATGATGTGGGAGAGAGGATTGTGAATATTTCAATATTCAGGGAGGAACACAGGGAGCAAGGATTTTTCTTCCTGCCACGCCATTGGCTGAGTGTTGCAGCCCCTCTCTTAGCTCTCCTGTTGCTGTTAGCTGCTGTCAAGTCAGCCCCTGACTCATGGCAACCCCATGCACAAGGGGATCGGACTGTTCTGATCTGTAGGGTTTTCTGCCCAAAACTCTGAGTCATCAAACAAGCCCCCCCCCACTCTCTCAGGACCTTAATTTCCCATTTGGCAAAGTGAAGAAACTATTATTTGTCCCTCAAACATACTTCATTAGATGTCTGCTATAAAATATAAATTTCTGGAAGTAGATTGCCAGGCCCTTCTTCCTACAGTGTTTTAGTCTGTAAGCTTGGATGAAGCTTGTTCAGCTAGATACTGGCACAAGATGGAAGATTGTGAACTATTCTTAAGCCGTTGACGTACTTTTGAAGAGGCTTGCAAATAGTATTCTGCTTTCTGCTCTATAAATTATTTGCCATTTATTTGATGTTTGTCCGGCCTCTTCTGCTTTTACCTTTTTTTCTTCTCTCTTTTTCTGCATCAAGTTCATCCCCCATAACCATTACCCAACCTTGTTTTTCATCTTTTTGCTAACTATAGTTATTAGCAACCTGCGATATGCAGATGACACAGCCTTGCTTGCTGAAATGAAGAGGACTTGAAGTACCTACTGATGAAGATTAAAGACCACAGCCTTCAGTGTGGATTACACTTCAACATAAAGTAAACAGAAATCCTCACAACTAGACCAACAAGCAACATCATGGTAAATGAAGAAAAGATTGAAGTTGTCAAGGATTTCATTTTACTTGGATCCACAATCAACGCCCATGGAAGCAGCAGTCAAGAAATCAAAAGTCACATTGCATTGGGCAAATCTGCTGCAAAGGACCTCTTTAAAGTGTTAAGGAGCAGAGATGTCACTTTAAGGACTAAGAAGCCCCTGATCCAGGCCACGGTGTTTTCAGTTGCCTCATATGCATGTGAAAGCTGGACAATGAATGAGGAAGACCAAAGAATTGATGCCTTTGAATTACAGTGTTGGAGAAGAATATTGAATATACCATGGACTGCCAAAAGAATGAACAAATCTGTCTTGAAGAAGTACAGCCAGCATGCTCTTTAGAAGCAAGGATGGCAAGACTTGGTCTTGCATGCTTTGGACATGTTATCAGGAGGAACTGGTCCCTGGAGAAGGACATCATGCTTGGTAAAGTAGAGGGTCAGCGAAAAAGAGGAAGACCCTCAAGGAAATGGACTGATACAGTGGCTGCAACAGTGGGTTGAAGCCGTTGTGAGAATGGTCCAGGACTGAGCAGTGTTTTGTTCTGTTGTACACAGGGTTGCTATGAGTTGAAACTGACTGGATGGCACCTAACAACAACAACAACATAGTGAAGTTTGTCCTATTATTTTCCTTCTTAAAATACTCCAACACAGTCCATTGCAAATAAGCATATATAAACCCTGTGGGTACTGATGATGATAGTTAATTTTTTTAGCGTTGGAATCAACTTGCTGGCAAACTGTAGTTAGTGCTTCATATCATCCTTTGTTGTTGTTATGTACCATGGGGCTGATACTGACTCGTAGTGACCCTATAGGACAGAGTAGAACTGCCCCATAGGGTCTCCTAGGCTGAAATCTTTATGGGAATGAATCACCAGCTCTATTCTCCCGTGGAGTGGCTGGTAGGTTCAAAACACCAAACTTTCAGTTAGCAGCTAGGTTCTTAAACCATTGTGCCTCTAGGGCTCCTTACATCATCCTTTAGTCTGCTGTTATCTCTTATCCACTTTGCGAATGAGGAAACTGGGGCTTAGTTTAAACATCAGGGAACTTACAACTAAAGAGTGATGGAGTTGGGATTCAGATTCGTGTCTCCTGATTTCATGATCTCATTGGTATTTGTTATTTCAGTGATAACAAGGAGCAAATTATTTGTTCTGTAGATGGATATTGTCAGGTATGATAAAAATCAACATAAACTCAGAAAATAATAGTATATACTTTAGCATTAGGTAATAGCCTAAGTTGCCATCATGGATATGAAGATGACCATATCATTTGAAATGACCAAAGGCCTAGTGTGTACTCTAAGAAAATAAACAAATTAGAAAAAACTAATTAGAATTGTAATGGGTGTGTTTTAGGACTACAGGGGTGTGATGGCACCTCTGGGCATTGTGGAGATGGAATAGGGCTGAATCAGAGCCTTACCAGAGACCCGGTCTAGATTATGGGCCAGATACTAAGAGAGTTGACCAGCTGCAAAGGTCCAGTCAGGGGCCACTGCTCGCTGGACAGCACAGAGTCAAAGGGGTTGCAGACCCAGAAGCCATCCTGACTTGTTGGCAACAGATCCCGGATTTATGGGGCACGTGGCCCAGGTGTTCAGAAGGCAGGTAGGCAGTTGTCATCTCAGGGGCGGGTCTTCTTGGGGCTTTGAAACAGGACTGTAATTCCAGCTCTGGTATTGTGGATCTGGGTAGTGGATAAAGACTAAGCCCTCCCAGGTATGGGGCTTTGTTGTTGCTAGTTGCCAAGTCAGTTTTGACTCATAGTGACCCCGTTGTGCAGAGTAGAACTGTTCTACAGGATTTTCAAGGCTATGACCTTTTGAAAGCAAATTGCCGGCCCTGTTTTCTGAGGCATCTCTGGGTGGGTTCGAACTGCCAGGGTTTCAGCTAGTAGTAGCTAGTCACTTAACCGTTTGTGCCACCCAGGGACTCCTAGAGGAGGGGGTAAAGCTGTGTAAATATTGCCTACCTTGCCAATCTGGGGATAGCATGAGCAGCTCAGCCGGTCAATTATAGTGAGCTGCCAGGAGAAAATCAGAGCAAACAAGAGCATGTTGAAATGAGACATAGTCAGGCAAAACAGTATGAAACAGAACCTGCCTTGCTACAGGGTCAGGAATGAATTTCAAGTGAAATTTTTACTCATTAGAACTTAGCTTCTGTGTTCTTTTATCTGATTATTTAAAAACAAAGTAAGACAGACTGGAATCTACTTGATGTATTTATTCCTATTGGGAACCTGCAATGCTAGGGACTCATTCGTTTATCCCGTATTTATTGAGCTCCTGCGTTGTACTGAGACGATATGATGGTGTATAAATCAGTCCGGCACTTTGTTAGCTAAGTCTAAATTTCTCTTGGGACAGAATTGTTTCACTTCACTTTCAGCAGAGCAAAATCTATACATGATTTAAGGAGAGAGGAAAAGCAGGGGCAATTATTCTGTATTTTCTAACAAGGTTCTTGTACAGTACCTAAGAACACTTATTTTTGTGGCAGAGATAGTCATACTTTAGCAGGGGATAATAGAAATACAGATGAGTGTTTTGGAAGAGATTGGCACAGAAAGAAAGAAATAGCTTGAGTTTGGAAGAATAAAGGAAGTGCAGATAGGGGTGACTACTCTTGTTCTAAATTAAATAAAAAAGGAATATCAAAGTGTACATTTAATCCGTGATTTTCAACGGCTGTTCCAAACTTTCTTATGGTCACATGAAATTGGTCTAGTACGGTAAATTGTTTCCTTTGACAACTCACTTTTCCTTCAAGTGATTGTTTTAAAGTTTTGTCTTCCAAGTTCTTCTTTAAATATGCACCCATCACACTAGATTATATTTAATCCAATCTCTTATATAACCACTATCATTTTGGATTGTTCTCAGTTCCTGTGGAATTAGGATTTCTTAGAACTGTTTGGTTTCTTGGCCTGCATGGCAGGCCCAAAAAAGACTTGGAAGGTACTTAATGATGGAGGGCAAGGCCTTTGGCACCTCTGCCCAAAGCAGTATGGTAGGTAAGGTATATCTACTGCCATGATCAGATTTTCCAAAGGTTGTTATATACACAAGCCTATCTTTAACAATCATCTCTTCTTCTTCGTTCTTGCCAACTCCGGGATCAAATACTTCAGGTTCTTGCCTGCTTTAAACATGCCCTCAGATCTCTGTAATTCAAATTGAAATGTCTGAAATAAGGAACGTATCATTTAAGAACAGAGTGGCTTATTTGTGCTGGGAAATTCCCAATTAATATTCCAGGATTATGTGCTAGAAAACTAATTCATCCTTCCTTGGACAACTCCATGGAGATGGTTTGATGAAATCCACATTCATTGTAAGGAATGAGCTCATGTAGATAAAGTACTTACAGCAGCGTTGGTGCACTTTAAGTGCTTTGTGAGTGTCAGGTATCATACTCTTCTGTTGTAGGCTGGAGTCATAGTTCTGCCAAGATCACGCAATAACCCAAATTTACTATTTCAGGCTCTTGATTTTCCTATTGATAACATTTATTCACAGCAGATACAAAATGTTGACGTCAAGTAGGGTGTCTCAGCATTCATTCCTTTGTGTTGTCTAAAATGCTGAACAATTATAGGCTGGGTAATGCTGTGGACTGATGTGGTTTCTGTCTTGCTCATGCTTCTTGCCCATGCTTCTTGCCCATCAAGATCATCTAGAGCCTTTGCTTTGCGTTATCATTACCCCAGAGCTCAGGCTGGATAGACAGCTCCCATCTGGAGTGTTCCCCTTCTCTGTGGCAGAAGGAAACAGAACCTGGAGAGTCACTTTTAAAATGTCTAGTTCCAGAAGTGACAGTCACTTCTGCTTACAAGTGGCCAGAACTAGTCATTTGGCCGTACCTGGCCACAAGAGGGCCAAGAAGAGCAATCTTACTAAGTGTCTGCAAGTAGGTATAACCAAAAACCAAACCTGTTGCCCTCGAGTCTGTTCCGACTCATAGCGACCCTATAGGCCTGAGTGGAACTGCCCCATAGGGTTTCTAAGGCTGTAATCTTTATGGAAGCAGACTGCTGTATTTTTCTTCTGTGGAGCTGCTAACGGGTTCGAATCTCTGACCTTTCAGTTAGCAGCTGAGCATTTAACCGCTGCGCTGCCATTGTTCTGCAAGTAGGAAAAGGAGGATATAGTTGGTGAACTGCACTAATGACTACCGCACTGGACTAATTAGATCCATTATACTTTATATTCCTGACTAGCCATCTGAAAAGTATATGCTGCTGGTGATTGGGGAGATCAGGCACAAGCTTCCACACCGCTTACCACAGATTCATCTGCATGAATGAAAAAATAGTTCAGAAGTACCTGAAAATGATTTAGGTAATCTAAATGATTTTTTAGATGGTCTTAAAGATCACCCATGACCCATAACTGGTCATGGGGATGGCATAGGACTGTGCAGTATTTCATCCCGTTGTCCATGGGGTTGCAGCGAGTCGGGGCCAACTCAATGGCAGCTAACAACAACAAAAAAGATGGCCCTTCGTAATTCTTGCGTTCAAGTACAATGTGTGATACATAGTGACTGTTTGCAGACCTTTGAATCAAATTAACTGTGTAGGGGTCCGGTTTTTGTAAGTGAAAGACAAGAAATAAGAATTAGTAATGATTTAGACATACGCATAACTGTCTTATGAATTTAGACAACCAGGGCAAGGAACATCATGTACAAAGGCGTGGAGTCTTGCGAAAACATGATAGATTTGGAGGACTACAGATATTTTAGTGTTTTGAGAGCTACTGTACATACCGCTCATAAGATGCAAGGTGGGGACAGAAAGTGGCAGGAGATGAGGCTGGTAGACAGGGATTCACATCACAAAGTGTCTTCAGACTGTGGAGGGGGTATCGCCGTTAACCGTGTAGGCGCTGGGGAGCCATTGAAGAATTTTGAGGAGGGGAGCCTAGACGCTGACCTCTAGTCCTCACCCCTAAACAGCATGAGAACTGTGCTGGGAAAGATCTTACTCTTTTGAATCCATCTCAGTCATTCAAGCTTGTAGTCGTTGAGACCTTCTGAAAAAGATAAGGGGACTCTATCTCTCTGGGCTCTTAGGAATTAGTTGACTGGATTCTGTGTTTTGTTTTTCAGTTTTCTCTTTAACAATGTATGTGCACATTGAACTTGCAGCCTATTAGAATTCTCAGATGTATATGCCCTATTTTTAGGTCGTTTTTGATCAGGTTAGAAATGGATCTGCGATTAAGGTCTAAATGACATCTTTGAAGCAGGGGAAATTGATTGCCCACTGTATTGTTCTGACGTGCTCTCTCTTCTTACTGCTGCTTGTTCCAGTTTCTCACTCAGCGTCCCCAGGCTCTACCGTCATGCTGTAGATCTGTTGACCTTCACTTGAGCAGCAGATAGCATGAATCAGTGCATATGTAAAATGATCAGAGAGAAGATACGTAGTTCTTCACTCAGTCCTTTTTAAGTGTCAAACCAGGCCCATTTATGTGGCTGGAAAAATTGTCAGGAGTACAAGATGTAGTAGAGGGGGACAGTAGTAGGTCAGTTAGAGGTTAGTGCTCGAGGCAAGTGGCAAAGTTGAGTTCAAAGAGATGAGAGTAAGGCTGCAAACAGGAAGTGAGTTGAGGGTCAGGAACCAAGGAGAGTCCTAATGACTGGAACATGGACCGTGGCAGTGATTGAGATAGATGATTTAGAATCCAGGCTGTCAGCAAGGGAAGGGCCGGTCTACTTGTGCAGTTCTGCATCTAAACCACAGAACATAGAAAATGATCTGAGCAAATATTTCCTCAATTCTCCCAGGGATGGTACTTAATTAGTGCCATCGATGCAAGGGGTAAAAGTTAATTTATTACATGTAATGGATACCTTAGGGTAAAAAAAAAAAAAAGGGCATGAAGGCTTAATTCTCCTGAGGAGCCCAGGTTGAGAAAGTTAGTCTAGTGGAGTAATATGAGTGGTAAGTGAAGCGACAGAGAGAGTACTAGGTCCTGTGGAGCACACAATAGGAATACCCAGCTGGCCTGCAGAGGATCAAAGAATGCTTTCTGGAAGAAATGAAGTCTGAACAGAAAAGTAAGCATTGGCCATGTGAAGGATGAGGGAGAGAAGACTTGATGGGAAGGAGAGCCTCTCCTGTTCTAGATCCTAAAATTGTTTACTGTAGCTGGAGTAGAGATTGTGAAGGGAAGAGGAGTGGCCAGAGACATGTCCTTGTCAGCTTTATTGGGAGCTCCTCACTGGCTTCTGGCAAAGGCAGATCACAGACTTGAAGACCCAGGTCCAGATAGATGAATGCTAACTAATCCGAACTTGGTACTGTCCCAACCCTTGGTGCATGGTCGTTTCTCTTCCTGGAAGCAATGGTAGAATTACGGCTCATTGTTTGTAATCCACTGTGTTGGAGTATCTGTAAACACCACTGTGATGGATTTATAAACACCATAGTCTCAGATCCTTTGGGATAAGATCTGGTTGTCAGTTGGAGGTGAGGAGGTTGAGAGTTTGTGGTCTGGGTATATTTCCTTTGGGCCTTCCGCCTGTCTTTTCTATCTAATACATACTTGGTGCTGGCTGTGGTATTCCTCTTGGGGTAATCTGGATCCTTGCAACTCAAAGTTTGGTGTATGCAACAGCAGTTCCTACCCCAAGACCCCCGCATCAGAGTGTCTGCGTTTTAGCAAGATCCCCAGGTGACTTGTATGCGTATTCGATTTTGAGAAGCATTGATCTAGATGACTCAACAAGTAAGCCTTCTGTGCTCTTAGTATAAATATTACTTTGGAGGAACATACTTATATGACATTACTATATATAGCTGGTCCTGGAAGAGGGTCATGACTGTGCTCTGAGGTGTTGGGGCTTCAGAAGTATGAAGTAATGGCATTGGTTTCTGTGTTTTAGCAGAACTAGCCTCTGGATTCCTCCCCTTCCTGCCCCCTTGTTAATACTAGCAAATGAGGGAGAGATGGATTATTCTTGTAGTTGGAAAAACCTACTAATTAGTTTATTGAAAAAAGGCAGATTTCAATCTATCATGAGTTGTTTTTCTTCCAATAATTCTGTAACCTCCCCCCCGCATTTTTAGGAGATCATTTTAACATGAAGTTCAGCCGTGTCATTTCTGTCTCCTCAGCCTCCAGTTCACTCATTTTTTCCTGAAGAATTACCTCATACATTGCGTTTGGTACATGTCTGTTAGGACGCAGACTTTCTTTTTTCCTCAACCACTAATTGAGATCTGCTTTTAGTAATTCACACCATGTTTTAAGAAGTCTTTTAAAAAGTAAACTTATAAAATATTAAAAAGTTATTTCAGTGGACAGAATTTTATACCTTGAAACAGTTCGAAGTATGAAACAGCTCCTAATAACCTGGGAATCCTTACTTTTATCTCCTGCCCTGTACTCTCATATGCTACTGCAGTGTCCTATGCTGTTGTACCAGGTGAGATTAAAAAGAAAAAGAATATGGCTAAAAGGGTGAAGAGCAAGAAGAGGCAAATTTAAACAAAAGCAGTCTGAAACTGTTTAAATAAAGACTGTATTTGAGATTTACCAAAAGGATTTACTATTATTTTTCTTCATAAATAAGGCACGCACGTTATTAAAATGATGTATTAATTATGGTTGGAATTATCTTTTGATTCTGCCATTTTCTTCTCTTGGGCAAGAGAAGGCTTGATTAGGCCAAAAAGGATTAAAACATTTTTTTATTAAGATAAAATCCACATAACATAAAATGCACTATTTTAACCATTTAGAAATATCCAGTTTGCTGGGTTTTAGCATATTCATAATATTTTGCATCACCACCACTATATAACTCTAGACATTTTCATCATCCCCCAAAAGAAACCCCATACCCATTAAGCAGCCACTACCCATTGTCTCCTCTTAGTCCTTGGCAACCACTAACTATTTTCTGTCTCTGAGTTTGCTGATTCTGGACATTTCACATAAATGGAATCATGTAACGTGGCCTTTTGTGTCTAGGTGCCGTCACTTAGTGTACTGTTTTCCAGGTTCCTCCATGTTGTAGTACTTCATTCCTTTTTATGGCTTAATAATATCCCATTATATGAGTATACTATATTTTATTTATCCATATGAGTTGATGGACATTTGGGCTGTTTCTGCTTTTTGACTATTGTGAATTATGCTGCTATGCACATTCCTGTACACGTTTTCGTATGAACAAATGTTTCTATTTCTTTTGAGAATATACTTAAGAGTAGAATTACTAAGTCATATCACCTCTATGGGAGCCCTAGTGGCACAGTGGTTAAAAGCTCACTGCCAATCAAAAGGTCCACAGTTCAAGTCTACCAGCTGCTCCTTGGAAACCCTATGGGGCAGTCTTACTCTGTCCTATAGGGTCACTATGAGTCGGAATCAATTTGATAGCAATGGGTTTAGTTTTTTTTTTCTTTCTTAGATCATCTCTGTGTTTAGCAAAATGATTTTTGTGATGTAGATCACTTAAATGTACTGTGGCCAAACTTTGCAGATCCAAAAGGAAATAGTCTTGTGACTATATACACAACTTAAACCCTGAAATAACTGGTGTTCTTTGGTATTTAGTCTAGTATAAGAGCAGCAGGTGTGCTGGTCCTGTTTCTTTTCACATGGAAGTCACTATGTTGGGCATCTGAAAATGGAACCCCTCTGTCATCTACCCTAGTGAATTGATAACCCTTTGTATTACTGTTTTGCAAGTTAAACTGTGTAGGGTCAGAAGTTCCCTTTTTTAAAATGTAGGTACACAGCAAGAGATTGATGTATCCAAGTTGATTTTGTTGTAGAAACAGTGAGTTATTGAATATAATTTAGGAAGTAGATTAGCTTCACCACCTAGTACAAGTACTATTGTTTCTTGTTTTCTTTGCATTTTGTGTCATTGTCATCTACATTCTAAAATGCTTATATAACATGAGTACATTCACATTATAACTGTACATATGTATAGTTTAATGTTGTGAGCTTTTTATATACCATAAACATCTTGGTTTATTATATAATTTTGTCAGACACGTGTTAGGCACTCAGAAAGTGTTTGAATGAATAAATTGTCACTTTTAATAACTGCATAATTTTCATTGAATGGTTTTTCATACCTTAAATAACTTTTCTCTATTATAGAAAATTCCAATTGTTTATAATTTTTCTATGATTTAAATAACATTGTGGGAAACACCTTTAAACATACAACTTTTTATTAGGATTGTTTCCTTAAGTTAAATTCTCAGAAGTGGAATTACCAGATCAAAGGATATGAAAATTATTTAAGTGGTTTTCACGTACTACCAGGTCTTTACCTGACCTTTACTGAAATAATTAAAAGAGGTCAGTAAATGACTCTGCATTTTTTCCTTTGATTTTTAACATCTTGTGTTCTATCCATCCTTGGATCTTGTTGATATTATTTTGAATGTTGGTTTTGTCATTCTCCATATTACCTGTTTCTCTGAAATGTCTGTTTGGCACTTTGTGTTGAGCACTGTGTTAGTTCTCTGGTAGATACAGAGGCATAAGGCTCAATCCATGGCCTCAGGGTGCTTACTCTCAAGTCAGTGACGTGGGTGTTTTTCCCTAAGCCTATACATCGTTTTCTTTCATGCTTCTAGTTTTTTTGTTTCTCTTTTTCTCCCCTTTGCTTCATAGCCAAATTTATTGGATCCTATGCCTCGTTCTCACTAGCTGCTTAGATTCTGCTATGTGGCTTTTACCCCAGTTTTCTGCTAAAGTTGTTCTTTATGTGTTCATCACTGAACTAGCCATTCTCATTGATCATTTTCCTAGAACTTTCTATAGTGCTTTAATACCATTGATTTCCATATTCTTGGTAGTAACCTCATTCTTTAGCTTCTAGGACCCAGTTCTATTTAGAAGTACTGTGGCATTGCTTCAAGTTAGATATTGATCAACAAAGCCCGGACCAGTTCTGTGTACTTTTCCTCTTATCATGGAGGCTCTGGAATCCAGAGCATTTAAGTACACATAGGTTGGGTATTAGGTTGTAGATGCAGTTTGAGTTGGGTTGGAGGGTACTGAGAAGTGGGTAACTTACTCTGGTTCTAATTAGACAGAGCTGAAAGAAAAAGGATTGGTAGTTGGAAAATATGGCCTTGGTTATAGAAACGACGTTAGAGATGATGATAGAATTTTGTAACACCAGTGACTTCTTCATTATAAATACCCTTTTTCAACAACATAAATGGCGTCTATCACGTGGACCTCACCAGATGAAATACACAGGAATCACATAGACTACATCTGTGGAAAGAGATGATGGAAAAGCTCAATATCATCGGTTAGAACAAGGCCAGGGGCTGACTGTGGAACAGACCATCAATTGTTCCTATGCAAGTTCAAGTTGAAGTTGAAGATGATTAGAACAAGTCCACCAGATCCAAAGTGTGACCTTGAGTATATCCCACCTGAGTTTAGAGACCATCCCAAGAACACATTTGACACATCGAATACTAATGACGGAAGACCAGATGAGTTGTGGAATGACATCATACATGAAGAAAGAAAGAGGTCACTAAAAAGACAGGAAAGAAAGAAAAGACCAAAATGATGTCAGAAGAGACTCTGAAAGTTGCTCTTGAATGTAGAGTAGCTAAAGCGAAAGGAAGAAATGATGAAACAAAAAAGCTGAACAGAAGATTTCAAAGGATAGCTCGAGAAGACTAAGTATTATAATGAAAGTGCAAGGACCTGGAGCTAGGAAACCAAAAGGGAGAACACGCTTGGCATTTCTCAAGCTGAAAGAACTGAAGAAGAATTCAAGCCTCCAGTTGCAATATTGAAGGATTCTACGGGGAAAATATTAAACGGCACAGGAAGCATCAAAAGAAGATGGAAGGAATACACAGTCACTGTATCAAAAAGAATTGGTTGACGTTCTACCATTTCAGGAGGTAGCATATGATCAAGAACTGAAGGTACTGAAGGAAGAGGTGCAAGCAGCACTGAAGACATTGACAAACAACAAGGTTCCAGAAACTGATGGAATATCAATTGAGATGTTTCAACAAAGGGATGCAGTCCTGGAGGTGTTCACTCATCTATGCCAAGCTATGAAGACAGCTACCTGGTCAACTGACTGGAAGAGATCCATATTTGTACTCATTCCAAATAAAGGTGATCCAAAAGAATGCAGAAATCGTTTAACAATATCATTAATATCACACGCAAGTAAGATTTTGCTGAAGATCATTCAAAAGTGGTTGCAGCAGTGTATCGACAGGGAAATACCAGAAATTCGAGCTGGATTCAGAAGAGAATGTGGAATGAGGGATATCATTTCTGATTTCAGATGGGTCCTGGCTGAAAGCACAGAATACCAGAAAGATGTTTACCTGTGTTTTTTTGACTGTGCAAAGGCATTCGACTGTGTGGATCATAACAAACGATGGATAACACTGTGAATAATGGGAATTCCAGAACACTTAATTGTGCTCATGAGGAACCTTTACATAGATCAAGAGGCAATTGTTTGGACAGAACTGATTGGTTTAAAGTCAGGAAAGGTGTGCGTCAGGGTTGTATTCTTTCACCATACCTATTCAGTTTGTATGTTGAGCATATAATCCGAGAAGCTGGACTGTATGAAGAAGAATGGGGCATCAGGATTGGAGGAAGACTTCTTAACAACCTGCATTGTGCATATGACACAACCTTGCTTGCTGAAGGTGAAGAGGACTTGAAGCACTTACTAATGCAGATCAAAGACCACAGCTTTCAGTATGGATTGCACCTCAATATAAAGAAAACAAAAATCCTCACAACTGGACCAGTGAGCAACATTATGATAAACGGAGAAAAGATTGAAGTTGTCAAGGATTTCATTTTACTTGGATCCACAATCAATAAAAAAAAACCATGGATATACCATGAACTGCTAAGAGAATGAACAAACCTGTCTTGGAAGAAGCACAACCAGAATGCTCCTTAGAAGCCAGGATGGTGAGACTACGTCTCACGTACTTAGGACATGTTATCAGAAGTGACCAGTCTCTGGAGAAGGACGTCATGCTTGGTAGAGGGTAAGCGAAAAAGAGGAAGACCCTCAATGAGATGGACTGACACAGTGGCTGTAACAAGGGGCTGAAGCATAACAATGATTGTGAGGATGGTGCAGGACCGGGCAGTGTTTCCTTCTGTTGTCCGTAGTGTCCTTATGACTCGGAAGCAGCTCGATGGCACCTAACAACAACAACATATGTGTCTGCTTTGTCACTATGCTGTGCAATGGGATGTCCTTGTCACAGATTTTGGATTGATTACGGAATGTACTTCCCCCCAAAAAGTTTCCCAGTATTCTAAGCTTTTCAAGGATGAAGTTGGTTTACAGCCCTCCCCTGCCTTGAAGAGTTGATATGAAGTTAGAGAATGGGCCTCCTTTTCCCCAGTGTGGAAACAGGAACGACGCTCTGTCAGTGTATGTGTGAATGGATGAAAAGCCAGGTTTAAATCAATCACTTACCACAGACTGATTTAAGTCAATCACATGTCACCATAAGGCGCCCATAGATTGAAATAGTGACTAAATGTTTTAAGAAAGCATTTGCAGAATTAAATGTAACCATTATGGCAGGTAGATGCATGGAAATGTGTTCAATCTATAAAACATACTTTTATATGTGCCTCGTTTTTAAAATAGGTTCATAACTCAGGATTCTTTTTTTTTTTTTTTAATATATCCAATCCTGAGTTCATAGTATTGTACTTTGGAACAGTTAAAAATATTAAAATAGTGATTCTAGGGTAAAACATTTGTCAGTATTTCCATTATAAAATGCAATTTTAAGGGGTCTAGAAGTCAGCTGTAAAAATGTGTTCTTGGCTGATACTTTGTATACAAAAATCTCTGCCCAGGGTAATTTTCAGAAAAAATTTTGCAGCAGCATAAATTGAGAGGTTATATTTTTTATTTATGGTAGAACCAGCTTACATTGAAATAATTTTTAATACTTCTATCAAAGTAGGGGAAAGATGACGGCTTTTAAAATGATTGAAATAAAACAATATGAAAATTATATTTTCTAGCCTTGTGCTTTTAGAAAATCTGTTGGTTAAAAACCCTATGTTACTCCACCATCAAAAGGGTCACCACTGGCTTAAATATCAAAAACAATCGCTCCACCAAAACCACATGAGCTCCAAATCCTCGGTGACTTCAGAACAACTGTTTTAAAGCCAGATTTTAGCAAGGGCAGTATTTGGGGCTGCTCACTGCCTGTGTAACCCCCAAACCCCCAAAGAGACTCTTTTGGGCACTAGTTGTTGAAAAGTAGCTTTCTGTGTGGTACCTAGACTTGGCTGTCATCAAAGCAAGTAAGAAAGTGTTAGTGGAAATGACATATCCCTTGGGTGACTGCTGACTTACTCAGTGAAGCTGGAGAGCAAATCAGCTTGAGCTGCCTTATTTTAGTCTTCTTTCCTAAGCTTTGGGCAGATCTTGGCTTGAAAAGATCAACCACACTGTAGAGATAAGCTCCTTGCTTTTGCGTTACTGTGAATACGCATGCAGGTATACCCAGAATTTTGCTGCACTTCTTGTGGCTGGGTTTCTTTTTTACTTCTTTCTATTTCTTCTTCAAAGTTAAACCTCACCAGCAGATAACCTCCAGGAATAGTTTTATTTGTGGCAGCGTTCGCAGTGGATCTGCTTCAGACAGCAGATGCCACGAAAGTGCAGCTCATGTGCCCAGAGCCCAGAGGGAGCGTTTGGGGGCTTGAGGGTTTGAAATGAAACGTGACTTTATGTGATGAAATATGAATTGGAAGTGATACTGGGTTCCAGACAGTTGTTCAGAAATGTAGTCTCCTTGGTGGAGGAGGAACTACCTCAATAGTGAAAGACACGCTTTTCTGCCCTATTCTCCAAAGTAATGATGCTGTACCACACTTATTGCCAAACAAGGTTAAAAAAAAAAAAAAACCAAAAAAACTAACAAACAAAACAAACCAGTTTTTGCTAGAAAACATCTTCCTTAAATAAATATATTTAAAAAATCAAGTCAATGTTTATTCAGTGACCTTAGGAAATTTGCTTTAAATTCTTAGAATCATCTTTTGCAGCTGCCAGAGTGCCAGCTCTGGGCATGCTAAGGGGAGGGAAACCAGCCTTGGCTTCAGAGATCGAGGCATGTTGCCCTCTCTGGAGTCACCTTGACTGAGAGGCCACTTCCATCCTGGCATGGTCTGGTTTTGAGTGGCTCTTTCTAGGAGGGACAGGCACTCATGCTGTCATGACCCAGGAGAAGCTCAAGGCTGGGATCTGAAGTGTAGAAGTGATGGTGGACATCTTGAGAGGAGAGAAAGATACCACTGCGCCAAAGAACAGTGTTGGAATCCATCGTCCCTGAAAAGTGGGCGTGTTCTTAGGGAAAGAGCAGTATGTAGTTTCCTAGAGGGGTCATCTGTTACTACTATTATTTCCTTTGTTCAAATTGCCCTAGACCTGGTAAGCACCTTGAAGTTCACTCTTGTGTCATTTGGACATGTAATCAGCGTTCTTTGAGTGATGTTTTAACCTCATGCTTTCCTTGCCCTTGGCCTGGAATCAGCCATTTTAAAAACAAACCCTGATTCCCTTTAGTGGAGAAATCAAGATGCTTCCAAGCCCTCTCAGTGAACGGAGCTACACGTGTGTGTCTGTTCATACCACCAGCTGTCTGTCAGTGTTGTACTCTGGTGGCTTGCGTGTTGCTGTGATGCTGGAAGCTGTTCTACTGGTATTTCACATACCATCAGGGTCGCCCCATGGTGTATAGGTTTCAGTGTAGCTAGTTAGGCTAGACAGAAAAGCCTGGTGACGTACTTCTGAAAATTAGCCAGTGAAAACCCAATGGATCCCAACAGAATATTGTCCAGTATCGGGCTCCCTAGATTGAGAGGCAGTACAGTAGCTACAACAGTGGACTTAAACATACGGACAGTGATCATGAAGATGGAACAGGATTTGGCAACATTTCCTTCGTGAGGTCACCATGGGTTGGAACTGATTTGATGGCAACTAACAACAACAACAACTTTACCTGGGTCCACAATAAACACCCATGGAAGCAGCAGTCAAGAAATCAAAGGACTCATTGCATTGGGCAAATTGCTGCAAAAGATCTCTTTAAAGTGTTAAAAAACAAAGATGTCACTTGAAGCACCGAGGTTTGCCTGATCCAAGCCATGGTATTTTCAGTTTTGTCTCATATGCGTGTGAAAGCTGGACAGTGAATAAGGAGGACCGACGAAGAATTGACACCTTTGAATTATGGAGCTGGCGAAGAATATTGACTATACCTTGGACTGCCAGAAGAATGAACGAATCTGTCCTGGAAGAAGTACAACCAGAATGCTCCTTAGAAATGAGGATGGCGAGACCCGGTCTCATATACTTTGAACATGTTATCAGGAGGGCCCAGTCCCGGGAGAAGGACATCATGCTTGATAGAGTAGAGGGTCAGTGAAAAAGAGGAAGACCCTCAAGGAAATGGATTGACACAGTGGCTGCAACAGTGGGCTGCAGCGTAACGATTGTGAGGATGGCACAGGACCAGGCAGTGCTTCATTCTGTTGTACATAGTTTCGCTGAGTCAGAACCGACTTGACAGCACCTAACAACAACAACAAACAACCTACACTCATATTTATACATATGGAAAACTGTGAGTTTGCACTGATAGCCCCAATCCCAGTGAAACACCACAGGGTTCTTTCTAGCTTTCCCCTTTCCATATTTGTAACTCCCTTTTCTGACAGTGAGCAACCCGGCTCTTAAACCAAAACAAACAAACAAACAAACAAACAAACAAACCCAGTGCCGTCGAGTCGATTCCCACTCATAGCGACCCTATAGGACAGAGTAGAAGTGCTCCACAGAGTTTCCGAGGAGCGCCTGGCGGCTTCGAACTGCCGACTCTCTGGTTAGCCTCCGTAGCGCTTAACCACTATACTACCAGGGTTTCCACCTGGCTCTCACTGTCCACGTTATTGCTCATTCCTGTATGTAACCAGTATGCTGCCACAGCTGGCCTGCTATTCTACTAGGTCTTTTTTCTTTATTCTGTTAATATGGTGAATTACAGGGATTGATTTTTAAATATCAAATTAACCTTTCATTCCTTGGTCTGATTTGGCAGTATTCTGTTGAAACATCTTACTTGTATGTTCATGAGGATATTATTTTGTAATTTACAGCCTTATAATGTCTTTATTTGGTTTTTGAGTTTTGGTATCAGGGTAATACTGACCTCATAAAATGAGTTGGGAAATGTTTTGTCCTCTTCTATGTTTTGAAAGAGTTTGATAGGATTGGTATTATTTCTTTCTTAAGTGTTTGATACAATTTACTAGTGAAACCATACAGGCTTGGGGTGTTCTTTTCTGAAAGTTTTTTAATTACAGTTTTAAATTTCTTTATTGATGTAGGGGGTGCTGGGTTTTTAAACCATTACCTTAATTTTTTTTTACACTCTTCTTATTGATAACTGATACTGAAGACAGTTCAAGTTTTTGATTTCTTTTTGTGTCCATTTTGGTTATTTGTCTTATTCAGGGAATTTTTCCATTTCATCTAAGTTGTAGACTGTATTAGCATAAAACTGTTCATAATATTCCTTTATTACACTTTTAATATCTCTGGCATTTCTAATGGTGGCCCATCCTTAATATCTGGTATTAGCAATCTGTGTATTCTGTTTTTTTTTTTTTTTTAAACCAGTCTAACTGGAGGTTTATCAGTGTTTTCAAATAATAACTTTTGATTGCATTCATTTTTCTCTATTTTTTTGTTTGATTTCCTGTTTCATTAATTTCCTCTTTTAAGTGTATTATATTTTCCCCTCTACTTATTTTGGGTTTAAATAGCTTCTCCTCCACCCTGTCTCCCCTTATGGTAGAAGCTTAGCTAACTGATTTTAGCCCTTTCTTCTTTTCCATTATAAGCACTTAAAGGTATATGTTTTTCTCTAGACACAACTTTAGATGTGCCTCACCAAAAAAAAAAAAAAAAATTTTTTTTGAGTTGCATTTTCATTATCATGCAGTTCAAAATATTTTCACATTTTATTTGTGATTTCTTCTTTTGGCCCATGCATTATTTTTAAGTGTGTAGTTGAATTTCCAAATATTTAAGAGCTTTTCTAGACATCTTACTGTTATTCATTTCTAATTTAATTATTGTATGGTCAGAGGGCATACTCTGTAAGAGATCAAGCTATTGAAATCTATTGACATTTGTTTGGCTGAGCATATAGTCTGTCTTGGACTCTACTGCTTACTTGCTATATAACCTTACACTTAACTTTTCTAATTTTCAATTTCTTCAGTTATAAAATGGGGACAATAAATACCGTACCTACTTACAAGTTGTTGTAAGTTCCAGTGAGTAAATGTAATCTATATAAAATAGTTTGTAACTTACAAGCAGCTTGTTTTAGGCTGGGTTCTCTAGAGAAGCAAAACCAGTAAAGCATATATATACGCGTGTGTATATATATCAAGGAAATGGCTCATGAGGTTGTAGAGGCTGGAATGTCTCAAATCCATAGGTCAGGATGGAGGCTTTTCCTGATTCATATGTCCACAGGGGCTGGTGAACCCAAGAATGGCAGGTCAGACAGCTGTGCTCTTGCTCACAGGCTGGGAAGTCTGATGAATCCCAAGATTGGCAGGTAAGACAGCAGGTAAGCTGCTAGGTCAGGTCCCAAGAACTGGGGGTCAGATGAACAAGAGCTAGCTGTAGGATCTAGAGCAAGCAAAAGCCCCTGAGCAAAAAAGCCCCTGCCTATATTGGATGCAGGCCACACCTCCAAGGAACTCCCTTTCAACTGACTGGCTACTCATAGCAGTTCCCATCATTTAAGTGATTATATCAAACCTTACCATGGAAGGGATCACATCATCATACGACTGCCAAACTACATCATACATGCCAAACCACCGAGCATCATGGCCCAGCCAAGTTGACACACAACCTAAGAATCACAGAGCTCCACAAATTGCTGTGAGTTGTCTGTGATATTGTGTTGTGCTGAGGTCCTTTTTCTAGGGTTAGAGAGGTCATCACCTCAGCTCATTTGCACTGTTGAGCAGTGTTTTGAAGGATGGGTTCCATGGACTAAGCCACTTTGTAGGTAAACAGTGATCTGTGGTCTGATGTTGGCCAACATAAGGGGGCAAGAGACTCTTAGAAGCTGGAAGTTCAGACTGTTGAAAACTGTAGCCATTATTATATATATTGCACAGGGGTGTCATCTTGGAATGCGAGGGAGAATCTGGGGGAATCCTTCATTACATTCATTGAAAAAGTATCATTTTTACTCCATGGCATTTATCGATATTAATTTATTCAAGAAATATTTATTAAGTACTTACTGTCTGCTGGATATATTAAGTGCTGAATATATAACAGTGAGCAAAACAGGCAAAATAAATAAATAAAAAATCCTTGCCTTCGTGGTGCTTGTATTCCACTGGGAAAGACATAATAAATAATATAAATAAAATACAGTATATAATATGTGCAATAATGATAAGTGCTGATAAGGAAAAAAAAAATAAGGAAAAGAGAAATGAATTTTGGGGGTAGGGACTGAGATTTTAAATTGGGTGGCTGAAGGAGGTCTTATTGAGAAGGCGACTTTGAGTAAGAACCAAAGGATTTTGGGGAGCTATCCTTGTGGAGATCTTGGGGAACAGCATATGTGGGCCTGGTGTGTTCAAGGAATAGCAACAAGGCTGAGGTGGAGAATCGTAGGAAATGAGATCAGAGGGGTCACGGGGGCTGGGGGTGCGTATTAGGTCCTGTGGGTCGTAGTAAATTTTGGTTTTCGCTCTGACTGAGGTGGAAAGCCTTGGAGGGTTTTGAACAGAGAATTGACAAAATCTGAATTATGCTTTAATAGGGCTAGACTTAAAGGCAGGGAGGTAAAGGTATGGAAGGGACAGTATTTAGGAGGCTGTTTGTTATTGTTACCTACATTCAGGAGAGACATAATGGTGACTGAACCAGGGTGGTAGCAATGGTGATAATGAAGGTAGAGCTGACAGGATTAGCTGAGAGATGGGATGTGTGTGTGTGTTTATGTGCTTACACGTGTGCAAATGAGGGAAAGAGATACCAGGATAACAGGGCTTTTGGCCTGAGTAACTGGAAGAATGGAGATGGTTTGTTCCTGTTAACTCAATAAGAGCTACTTTTGTATCAACTACCTTAGGCAGACAAAGTTCCCAGTAACATGCATGCCTTTGAGAATGTCTGTGATGTTTCTCTAAAGTGATAGTGTCCATAGTTGTATTTTATAATGAAAGAGGTTTATTGGCAAGCCTTGTCAGGAACTCCCTGTGGAAATATCAGTTGCTTTTCTTGGCTCCCAGGTATTTCCTGAACAGTGTATTATACTTTGTCCCAAGTGTGCCATTAAGGGATTTGAAAGTTTGCTAAAACGTGTGGCAAGTGAGTGCTGTCACTTAAGCCCTGCCAGAGGAGCCAGGAAGCAAACGGCAGCTCCCAGCTAGACTTCTTGATGTGCATTTGCTCTGAGTCAGAGGCTCAGGTAGAGGGAGAGGCCCTGGGGGCATTGTCTCTTGTGCACAAAGCCTCCACCTGACACTGGTGCCACAGCCTTCCAGCAGAAAGTGCCCATGGAAGCAGGTATATGTAAATCTTTTGGAAAAGCTCCGTGATACCAAGTTGATAGCAAGCCCCCACCCCAGGGGAATGTAGTAGGGTTTATGTACTGAATTTTCCGATGCTGGTGTAGACAGGCTATTTTTATACGATTTAAAATAGCCCGCATTGAAGATTGCCTTTGTGCTCAAGAAAGGGTTTTTCCATATCAGTAAACCAGGAAACTACGAAATGTTTCCTGCTTGGAGTTTGGGTAAGCCAGCATGCTGGAAATGCTACCTGGCATTTTTATTTAGGATTCTGTTTGAATTGTTTGGTTAAAGCGAACTTTTCTGTTTGCTCCCTAGTTTTGAAATACAGTACTTTAATTTTAAAAGGAAGGAAAGAAAAAAATGAATCTACATCACACGTGTGGAAGTGAACATTTCCTCTTCTTGATTCTGGTGACTTTGAGTTGCGAGATCTAAGTGACAGCACAGTGTAGACTGTTCTCTCCCCTCCTGAATGACGGACGAATGGCTACTTACCAATTCTGAAAGGGCAGGGAAATGTCCTGTAAGCTGTGCTTAGATCTAGGCTTTCTCTTCTTCAGCTATTCATTCTTGATTTTTCTTGCTAAGACTTGTTTTCAGTTTAGGGAAGAAAGAACTCTATGGACCTATTTGAGTTTATATTGAAACTGGAGTTGTACTTTAGATATGAAGACCTAGAATTATTTTAGAAAGGTACATTTATTTCATTGTCTTCCAATTGTATTCATTTGCATCTATTTACATTTGCTTCTTATGCTTGGCAATAAAATAACTTGCATGTTTCCTGGTTTCCAAACCACCCTGCATTCATGGAGGAGGATGTAGTAGATGGCAGTATCATGCATCTTCATTTAGCTGGCTCTTGCCACTTGGTAGTAGTTTTATTCTTTTCTTGTTATTTCTTAAGACTGCTGCTTTTAAAACTAATTCAAAATAAGTCTTTCTCATTCTCTTCAGAAGAGGAGTGAAGGGAACCAGTATCTACTAAGCATTTTCTACTGCCAAACATTGTGGAAGACTCTGGGGAATAATAAGATTAATGTCTCTGGGGAATAATAAAATTAATGTGACGTGGTGTCTTAGCTATCTAGTGGTGCTATAACAGAAATATCACACGTGGATGGCTTTAACAAATGGAAATTTATTCTCTCACAGTCTAGGAGGCTGGAAGTCTAAAATCAGGGCACCAGTTCCAGGGGAAGGCTTTCTGTCCCTGTCGACTCTGGGAGAAGGTCCTTGTCATCAATCATCCCCTAGTCTAGAAGCTTCTCAGTGCAGGAACCCTGGGTCTGAAGGATGTGCTCTACGCCTGGCTCTTCTTCCTTGATGGTAGGAGGTCCCCATCTCTCTGCTTGCTTCTCTCTCTTTTTATATCTTGTAAGATAAAAGGTGATGCAGGCCACACCCCAGGGAAACTCCCCTTACATTGGATTAGGGCCATGACCTGATTAAGGGTGTTGCATCCCACCCTAATCCTTTTTAACGTAATCTAATCTTGCCTCATCAACCATAGGCAGATATTAGGATTTACAACACATAGGGCAATTACATCAGATTACAAAATGGAGGATACTCAAACAATAATGGGAATCGTGGCCTAGCCAAGTTGACACATATTATTTGGGGACAATTCAATCCATGACACATGGTTTGCTGTCCAGTAGAAAATAGAAATGTGCAAACCAATCAATGTAAGATAGCCTGATAAAGAACCTTATAGTGAAAGAATAGCCAAGGGTTACGAAGGAAGGCGATAGAACATTTCTTGGGAGAGGAAGGTTGGACAGAACAGTAGTCATGAAAGAGCTGGATCTTGAATTTTGATTCTTTGCCAAGCAGACAAATGCAGAGGCCTTTGATGCAATGGATGTCAGTGGTGGGAGCCGTGTGTACAAAGTTCGCCCTGAAACCTGTTTATCCTCTGCTCCCGTGTCTTCTTTTCAGTTGACTCTTCTGGGAGATTTCCTCAGAGTGTCTGGGACTGTGAGCACTGGATTTAGAGCCCAGACCTGTGTGCGTGTCCTAGCTCCGGCACGGTAGCTGTGGGACTGAGCCCTGCCTGAACCTGTTTCCTCCTCTGTGACATGGAGCTAGTCCCCTTTGAGTAACCAGGGTCATTGTGTGAGTCAAATCAGTCAGTGTGTAATGTGAAGGTGAAGAGCGATTATAACCTTAGTGTTTATTATGATTAACACATTCACAATTATATTTAAACTCTTTCTACTTCACTAACTCTTGTTCCTTGTTGAACGCCTTTATTTGAATCTTTCCTCAGAGCTTTATTCACAGCTGCTCCTGTCAGTTGGCACTTGGCCCTGGGACACCTTTGCTTAACTGCTATCCTTCAACTGGAATTGAATCAACGGCAATGGGTTTGGTTTAATACCCAAACCAAAAAACAAACTTGTTGCCTTCAAGTTTATTCTGACTCATAGCAACCATATAGGACAGAGTAAAACTGCCCCATAGGGTTTCCAAGGAGCAGCTGGTGAATTTGAACCACCGATCTTTTGGTTAGCAGCTGAGCTCCTAACCGCTGTACCACCAGGGCTTCTATCCTCCAATACTCACTTCAGTCTGCAGACCTACATTTCTAGTTGCCACCTGATGTCTGTCATTGTCATGGATTGAATTATGTCCCCCCAAAAATGTGTGTACCAACTTGGCCAGGCCATGAGTCCCAGTATTGTGTGGCTGGTCCTCTATTTGTGATTGTAATTTTATGTTAAGAGGATTAGGGTGGGATTGTAACACCACCTTTACTCAGGTCACCTCCCTGATACAACGTAAAGGGAGTTCCCCTGGGGTGTGGCCTGAACCACCTTTTGTCTCTAAAGAGATAAAAGGGAAAAGAAGAAATAAAAGGAGAAGGAAGGAAGCAGAGAGTTGGGAGCCTCATTCCACCAAGAAAGCAGCACTGCGAGCAGAGCACATCCTTTGGACCTGAGGTTCCTGTGCTGAGATGCTCCCAGACCAAGGGAGAGTGATGACAGGGAATTTTCCTCCAGAGCTGACAGAGAGAGAAAGCCGGCCCCTGGAGCTGACACCCTGAATTTGGACTTGTAATCTACTAGACTGTGAGAGAATAAATTTCTTTGTTAAAGCCATCCACTTGTGGTATTTCTATTACAGCAGCGCCAGATGACTAAGACAGTCATCACCTTGGACCTCCTGGGTCTGAAGACTAAGTTTGTTAACATTTCTCCGTATATAACCGCTCCTAAATTCTGGTTTCTGGTATCTGAGTTTAGGACCTTGGAATTACCTTTGACTTTTCCTTCCCCTTGCTTCAGGTTGTTCTTCAGAATTTGAAGGCTCCTCACTGAGGTCATTGTTATTATTAAAGCATGCATTTATTAAGCTCCTGCCACGTTCCAGGCACCTGTGCCAGGAGTTTTTCACAATTATCTCATTTAGTTTCCACAGTAATTGCACAATTATCTCATTTAGTTTCCACAGTAATCGTAGGAGATTGGATACATTTTAAAGATAATAAAACTGAGGTTCAGAGAGTTGAAACAACTTTGCCAGTGTAAATAGAAAGTGGCAGAGCCATGACTCAGACTCCAGTGTGTTAACTCTAGAGTTCGTGCTCTTCAGCACTTCATTCTACTTCCCACTTCACCAACCTTACAGTAGAGACCAGGTTCATTAGATCTGTACCGAGGACTCTTCACACCTGCTGCTTCATCTTCCTTGCTCATTCTTCCTGTATGTGTTCACTGTACTTGGCATTCATAAAAGAAATTTTTCATTTTCTTACCGCCTTGCTTTTGCATATATGTTCTTTCCCACCTTAGACTCTCTTCTCCGTTTCTTGTGTGTACTTATCAAAATCCTGGGGGAGGCAGGGTAGTGTTATATAACAAGCCAGGGCTTGGGAGTTGTTATTTGCTATTGAATTGATTCTGACTCAGGGTGACCCCGTGTGTGCTGAGTAGAACTGTCCCATAGGCTTTTCAAGGCTGTGACCTTTCAGAAGCAGGCCTGTCTTCCGAGGTGCCTCTGGGTAGGTTCGAACTGCCAACCTTTCAGCTTAACTGTTCGTGCCACCCAGGGACTAGGTCTTGGGAGTTGAGTGGTTTGTCTTTAAATCCTAGTTCTGCCACTTTGCTGGTTGAATGACTTTGGAATTAAGCCTAAACCTCAACTTCTAGTCTGAAGAACAGGGGAATAATAATAATACTTGTGAGAGGAATTAATGAGGTAATATAGCTAGAAGCTTTTGTTCTCAGTGGGCACTAAGTAAATGTAGCGCTAGTTCTACTCTCCACGTATACATTTTTTGTGTTCCTAATTATACCCCTCAGAGTGCTGCAGACTAGTGCTCTTTAAACTGTGGCTTTTTTATCTGATGGAAGCGTTAACAAGTGACAGACCCCTTTATCAAAAAGGAAAAGCATAGTCAAATCGGAAATAGTAGAACCAACCACTCAAGAGTCAATGTGCCCCGAGTTCATAAGGCAGAGGCCAGATTGCCGCTGTCTGTCCCCCAGAGCATAAATATTGTGCCTTTTGGAGAAAGGGAATCACCGTTTCCTCCCAGCCCACCGCCCTACCACTCTGTGGCCCAATTTTACCTTCCCAAGGAGACAATAGGTAGATTACAGATCTGGCCCTGGCAAAGCCAACTGCAGGGTATCTGACAAAGAATGCGTGTGTGTATGTTGTGTGTGTGCACACCTGCACACATGCATACTTGTGTTTGGACAGGTTCAAGGAGATTAAAATCAATGAGTACTGTAGTGTGCTACTTCTCGAACATTTCTAGTAGCTGCGGTTGACATGTTTATTTTGTACCATTAATCCCAAATTGATATCTGCCTATATTTTCACTGTTTGTTTATTCTTCATTGGGTTTGTGTGTTGCTTGTCCTGCCCTGTTCACGGTAAAGACTGAGAGCGAAACATCCTGTGTGACGCAGCTACTTGATACTCTCACTAATCGGTTTCTGTCCTGTCCTCCAGAGACTAGACTAAACCTCCAAGGGAGAAATAACCCCAGGCGTAGCCTGCGCTCAGAATAATAGGGGCAGTCAGCTGCCTCGCCCTCTCAGGCCTGTGGAGGAAACCAGAGGGATTTTAAAAGTCCTTGGTTAACCAGGTCAGTAACGTACCCACTTCCCTCAGGAGGGGCCTTTCAGTCTGAGCCTAGAATGCTCCAAAATACTGATCACCCTGAGCTGGTATCCTTCAGCACCCGGTCCTGTACTCTCCCTGTTTGTACCTCCTTATGGAGCATTTTCTACTGATCTGTAGACGTGCATTTGTCTGTGGAGGAAGGGTCTTCAGCTTTCAGTAGATTCCAGCGGGATCTGCTAACCTTCAAAGTGAAGAACCACTGAACAACTTTTTCAATGTCAGTCCTACAAAACAAAGACTCTTACTTTACAGAGCCAAGGAAAAGTAGGCTACTGTCTTCTAACCCACAGACCCTTGTCTCTGAAAACTTTTCTGAAGGTTCTCTTGCATCCTGATAGTCCTTCAAATTCATTCTTCTACCCATTTATCCATCTGTCTATTCATCAGATATTTATTGAGCACCTAGATTGTGCACATTGCTGTGGAATGTCCAGAGACGTGTAAGATGTAATTGGTGAGCATACATTCTAACAGATAAGTCATAGACATAGTATAGTAGAGAAAGTGTGAAGGGCCATACAAGAGGTGCAGAGAAATTGCTTTGGGATGTTAGAGGAGGGAAAAATTACTCTTGCCTCTGATGGGATGGGGAGGAACTGGGAAGATTATGTGGTGGGTTCTGTATTGTAGAAAACCCAAGCTATTTGGACCAGGTCTTGAGAGGTGGATAGATTTTAGATATGTGTGTCTTCTCCAGTTCTTTAGTCATCTGTAAGAGACTAGCGTGTACCTGGTGGGTGCCAAGCGCTAGCCAGGGCCACTTCATGGACTTTACAGTTTATTGGGGAAGATAGACTCCGAACAAGTAATTTAACTAATTCATTTAAGTAATTAAATTGCTGTATTCATTCACTTATTCAGCATGTATTTGAGTGACTACTAACTGCTATTCTCAACTCTTGGAATGTAGCAGTGAACACAATAGATAGCTTCTGTGCTCATGAAACCCACGTTCTAGTTTGGGAGATAGAATATAAGCTTTTTCACTTTCAGTGTTTACCTTGAACAGGGTAGGACGAACACCACATTATAATATATAATATATATTATATATAATTTATAGTAAATATATATTTTCAGGTAGTGATAAGTACAGGGATGAAAATAAAGCAGGGGTAAGGGGACAGAGAACTGACAGTGAGGTGGGCTCTTTTAGTTAATATGTGAGGAGGATATTTGAGCAGAGACCTCAACAAAATGAGAGGGCAAGCCCAGTTAGTAGTTGGGGAAAGCTTTCCTGATAGAGGGGGTTATGTTTATGATCTGTTGATTTTAGCAACCATCGATGATCATTTCCTGAATGCATTGTTTCAACCGGGATGGCAGAATGGTGATATTGACAGTCTTTCATTTCTTCTTAATTTAATTAGCTGAAATTCTTCCATGAAGAAGGACTTGACTTCATCAGCTGTTGGTCAACCTGCTGTACAGTTTGTACAGGAAAGACAGAGTAATGCTCAGACTTCTTTAAGGTTGATCAGTGATTTTTTTTCTCCTTACTATTATGAACTTGTGGATCTTAACATATTTAATGTGTTCCAGTCTATATCAGCTCTCTGTCTTTTTTGGTGTTCAAATTGTACTATTTTTTGCTTACAAGAGCCCATTTATGATGGTTCCTGAGTCCCTTTGATAAGACCATAGTAGTCTGTGATCACTTCCTTGCATTCCTGGTGTCTTAGACTGGGTTCTCTAGAGAAGCAAAACTAGTGAGGCGCACATGCGTTTGTGTGTGTGTGTGTGTGTGTGTGTATGTATTTGTTATTGTTAGGTGCTGTCAAGTTGGCTCCAAGTCAATAACAACCCTATGTACAACAGAACGAAACACTGCTTGGTCCTTTGCCATCCTTACAATCACTATTATGCTTGACCCCATTGTTGCAGCCACTGTGTCAGTCCATCTTGTCAAAGGTCTTCCTCTCCTTTGCTTACCCTCTACTTTATCAAGCATGATGTCCTTCTTCAGGGACTGTATATATATATATATATATACACACACACATATATACACACACACACACACACATATGTATATATGGACAGAGAGAGAGAGAGATGTATCTCAAGGAAATGGCTTACACAGTTATAGAGGCTGGCAAGCCCCATGTCAGGCGTCAGGCTGGAGGCTTCCCCTAACTTATGTAGCTATGGGGCTGACAAACCCAAGATTGGCTGGTCAGGAGTCAGGCTGCTGGCTCACAGGCTGCGGAGGCTGACAAATCCAAGATTGGCATGTAAGATGGTAGGCTGCTAGCTCACAGACTGCAGAGGTGGATGAATCCCAAGATCAGCAGACAATATGGTAGGCTGCTGGCTCAAGTACAAAGAAGCGGAGATCAGAAACAGATGAGCCGAATGTAGGATCCAGAGCAAGCAACAGAGCTTAGACAGAACTTCCATATATATATTGGATACAGGCCACACCTAGAGGAAATTCCCCTTACAACTGATTGGCTGATCACATTAGATCACTTCATGGAAGATGACTACATCATTACGTAACTGCCAGACTACATCATTACATAACTGCCAAATCACTGAGAATCATGGCCCAGCCAAGTTGACACACAACCGTAACCATCACACCTGGTATGACAAGACATTCCAAGTTTATCTTGTCCATTTCCTGTTCTAGACTTGAATCGATTTTGTTCTCCAAGGAGCCCTAAAACCCTTACTTTCCACCAATATGGCATATGAAATGGTTACAGAGTGCCTTTTGTATACCGTGAGCTCATGATGATCTTTTTTCCTCATAGCGCAGTGGTTGAGAACTGTGGCCACTAACCAAAAGGTCAACAGTCTGAATCCACTGGCCGCTTCTTGGAAACCCTGTGGAACAGCTCTACTCTGTCCTACACGGTCATAACTCCATATCAACTCGACAGCAATGGGATATTTGTTCTATCCTTGTGTGTTTGAGTTAATAAAATAGAATGCAAATGCCTTTAAAAATGCGACATGTTAATTTATCTTTTAATTGCACAGTTTTGAATGACTTGATTGATTCATTAAGTGCTGTTGCCTTATGGAATTTTTTGCTTTAGTAACTCAAAAAAGGAATTTATTGCTTAAAACACTAATTCTCTTTTTTTTGTTTTTTAAATTTTTATTGTGCTTTAAGTGAAAGTTTACAAATCAAGTCAGTCTCTCATACAAAAATTTGTATACACCTTGCTATATATACTCCTTGTTGCTCCCCATCTAATGAGACAGCATACTCCTTCCCTTCACTCTCTATTTTCGTGTCCATTTGGCCAGCTTCTGACCCCCTCTGCCCTCTCATCTCCCCTCCAGACAGGAGCTGCCCACACAGTTTCATGTGTTTACTTGATCCAAGAAGCTCACTCCTCACCAGTATCATTTTCTATCGCATTGCCCAGTCCAATCCCTGTCTAAAGAATTGGCTTTGGGAATGGTTCCTGTCTTGGGCTAACAGAAGGTCTGGGAACCAGGACCTCCAGGGTCCTTCTAGTCTCAGTCAGACCATTAAGGCTGGTCTTTTTACCAGAATTTGAGGTCTGCATGCCACTGCTCTCCTGCTCCCTCAGGGGTTCTCTGTTGTGTTCCCTGTCAGGGCAGTCATCGGTTGTAGCCAGGCATCATCTAGTTCTTCTGGTCTCAGACTGATGTAGTCTCTGGTTAAAACACTAATTCTTGAATATGTTGTTGTTGTTGTTAGGTGCCATTGAGTTGGTTCCAACTAATAGCAACCCACTGTACAACAGAATGAAACACTGTCTGGTCTTGCACCATCCTCACAGTCACTGCTATACTTGAGCCCACTGTTACAGCCACTTTGTCAATCCATCTTGTTGAGGGTCTTCCTCTTTTTCGCTGACCTTCTACTTTACCAAGCATGATGTCCTTTTCCAGGGACTGATCCCTCCTGATAACATGTCCAAAGTATGTGAGATGTAGTCTCGCCATCCTTGCTTCTAAGAAGCATTCTGGCTGTATTACTTCCAAGACAGATTTGTTTGTTCTTTTGGCAGTCTATGGCATATTCAGTATTCTTCTCCAACACCACAATTCAAAGGCGCCGATTCTTCATCTGTCTTCCTTATTCACTGTCCAGCACTCGCATGCATGTGAGGTGACTGGAAATACCATGGGTTGAGTCAGGCGCATCTTAGTCTTCAAGGTGACATCATTGCTTTTTAACACCTTAAAGAGCTCTTTTGCAGCAGATTTTTCCAGTGCAGTGTGCCTTTGATTTCTTGACTGCTGCTTCCATGGGTGTTGATTGTGGACCCAAGTAAAATGAAATCTTTGACAATCTTTCTCCATTTATCATGATGTTGTTTTTTGGTCCAGTTGTGAGGATTTTTGTTTTCTTTTTGTTGAGGCGTGATCCATGCTGACGGCTATGATCTTTGATCTTCGTCAATAAGTGCTTCAAGTTCTCTTCACTTTCAGCAAGGAAGGTTGTGTCATCTGCATATCGCAGTTGTTAATGAGTCTTCCTCCAATTCTGATGGCCATTGTTCTTCATAAGTCCAGCTTCTCGGATTATTTGCTAAGCATATAGATTGAATAGGTATGGTGAAAGGATGCAACTCTGATACACACCTTTCTTGACTTTAAACCATGTAATATCCCTGTCTGAGGCACCTAGTGCTACTGTAACAGAAATACCACAAGTGGATGGTTTTAGCAAACAGAAGTTTACTCTCTCACAGTCTAGTCTCAAATCCCAAATTCAGGGTATCAGCTCCAGAGGAAGGCTTTCTTTGGCTTGAGTCTGGAGGAAGGTCCTTGTCATCAATCTTCCCCTGGACTAGGAGCTTCTCTGCACATGAACCCCAGGTCCAAAGGACAAACTTTGCTCCCGATGCTGCTTTCTGTGTGGTATGAGGTCCGCATGTCTCTCTGCTGGCTTCTCTCTTTTATGTCTCAAAAGAGATTGGCTCAAGACACAGTCCAATCTCGTAGATTGAGTCCTGCCTCATCAATATAATTGCCTCCCATCCCCACTTATTAACATCATAGAGTTGGAATTTACAACATGGGAAAATCACATCAGATGACAAAGTGGTGGATAATCACACAATACTGGGAATCATGGCCTAGCCAAACTGATACACGTATTTTTGGGGGAGACAGTTTAATCCATGACAATCTTCTTGTTCTGTTTGGATAAGTGCCTCTTCATCTATGTAGAGGTTCCTCACGAGCACAATGAAGTGTTCTGGAATTCCTGTTCTTTGTAATATTATCCATAATTTGCACAAGCCTTTGCATAGTCAATAAAACACAGGTAAACATCTTTCTGGTATTCTCTGATTTCAGCCAGGATCCATCTGACATTAGCAGTGATATCCCTCGTTCCACGTCCTCTTCTGAGTCTGGTTTGAGTTCCTGGCAGTTCCTTGTCAATATACTGCTACAGCCACTTTTGAATGTTCTTCAGCAAAATTTTACTTGCATGTGATAATTTCCACATTCTATTGGATCACTTTTCTTGGGAATAGGCATAAAATTGGATCTCTTCCAGTTGGTTGGCCAGGTAGCTGTCTTCCATATTTCTTGGCATAGGTGAGTGAGCACTTCCAGCACTACATCTGTTTGTTGAAACATCTCAATTGGTATTCCGTCAATTCCTTGTGCCTTGTTTTTTCACTGAGGCCTTCGATGCTTGGACTTCTTTCCTCAGTACCATCAGTTCTTGATCATATGCTGCCTCCTGAAATGGTTGAATGTTGACCAATTCTTTTTGGTATGGTGACTCTGTGTATTCCTTCTATCTTCTTTTGATGTTTCCTGCATCTTCTAATATTTTCCCCCTAGAAGCCTTCAATATTGCAGCTCTAGGCTTGAATTTTTTCTTCAGTTGTTTCAGCTCGAGAAATGCCAAGTGTGTTCTTCCCTTTTGGTTTTCTATCTCCATGTCTTTGCACAGGTCATTATAATACTTTACCTTGTCTTCTCAAGTCCCACTTTAAAATCTTCTATTCAGCTCTTTTACTTCATCATTTCTTCCTTTTGCTTTAGCTACTTAACGTTCAAGAGCAACTTGCAGAGTCTCTTCTGACATCTATTTTTATCTTTACTTTCTTTCTTTTCTTTTTAACGATCTCTCACTTTCTTCATGTATAATGTCCTTGATGTCATTCTCCAACTCATCTGGTCTTTGATCATTAGTGTTCAGTGTGTCAAATCTATTCTTGAGATAGTCTCTAAATTCAGGTGGGAGATACTCCAGGTCGTACTTTCGCTCTCATGGAATTGTTCTAATTTTCTTCAGTTACAACTTGAACTTGCATATGAGTAATTGATGATCTGTTCCACAGTTGGCCCCTGGCCTTGTTCTGACTGATGATATTGAGCTTTTCCATCATCTCTTTCCGCAGATGTAGTCGATTTGATTCCTGTGTATTCCATCTGGCGAGGTCCATGTAAAAAAATAGTCTCTGTTTATGTTGAAAAAATATATTTGCAGTGAAGAAGTCATTGGTCTTGCAGAATTCTATCATGCCATCTCCAACATGGTTTCTGTCACCAAGCCTGTATTTTCCAAATATTGATCTTTCTTCTTTGTTTCCATCTTTCACATTCCAATTACCAGTAATTATTAGTGCATCCTGAGTGCATGTTTGGTCATTTCAGACTGCAGAAGTTGGTAAAAATATTCGGTTTCTTCATCTTTGGCCTTAGTGATTGGTGCATAAATTTGAATAATAGTGATATTAACTGGTCTTCCTTGTAGGCTTATGGATATTATCCTATCACTGACAGTGTTGTACTTCAGGGTAGATCTTGAAATGTTCTTATTGACAATGAATGCAATGCCATTCCTCTTCAAGTTGTCATTCCTGGCCTAGTAGACCATATAACTGTCTGATTCAAAATGGCCAATACCAGTTCATTTCAGCTCACTAATTCCTAGAATATCAGTGTTTATGCATTGCATTTCGTTTTTGCAACTTCCAATTTTCCTAGATTCATAAATCATATGTTCCACGTTCTGAGTATTAATGAATGTTTGCAGCTGTTTCTTCTCATTTTCGGTCATAACTTCAGCAAATGAAGGTCCCGAAAGCTTGACGTCATCCACGTCATTAAGGTTGACTCTACTTTGCACTGGGTTTGGGTGGGTTCTACTTTGAGGAGGCAGCTCTTTCCCAGTAGTCTTTTGAGTGTCTTCCAACCTGAGGGGCTCGTCTTCCGGCACAATATCAGACAGTGTTCTGCTGGTAGTCATAAGATTTTCACTGGCTAATTCTTTTCACAAGTAGACCCCTGGGTCCTTCTTCGTGGTCTGGAAGCTCCACTGAAACCTCTCTGTCATGGGTGACCCTTGCTGGTAATTGAATACTGGTGGCATAGTTTCCAGCATCACAGCAACATGCAAGCCCCTGCAGTATGACAAACTGATGGACGCATGGGGGAATTCTTGAATATATGTACTCTAAACCTTAGAAATTATTACAAAGTCAGAACTGGCTTGGTTTTTAAATGTACCCTGGTTTCCAATCATCTTCTCTTTTCTCCATTGACTTTTCCTTGAACTTTGTATGTTTAAGCCAAAGTATAATAAACATAGTAAGCAGGCAGAATCACAGTGATTACAGAATTCCCATTATATATATATTTTTTCATACAGATGAATATATATACACATACGTAGAAAGACTACCTTTCATCATTGGATCGTTAAGCCTCTGAATTTTATAAAGTCAGAATTCTAGTTCCCTTTTTAATATTTTCTCCATGGTCTTTGGAAACCAAATTCTTTGTGAAATCGCTGTGGCCAAAATAAATACATGATAGATACTAAACGCCTGGGCACTTTGCTTAACATTATTCCGTGAGACTACCTGTTACCTGAGATTCTGCCTCCAGCAGGTCAGTTAATTTCTCTCACTACCTTTTCCCCCTTCTCCGGGGGTGAAGTGTGAGTGGGGATGACAATAACAGACCAGAGAGCATGTTGTAGTCACCATGTTTAGATGTAGGGTGCGTGTACACACATACACCTCGCGTCTGTGCTTTGGGTTGCTCTGACAAAGCCCAAGGTTGTGTTAATCCTTTGAAGATGGTTGGAGACGGATTTTCTGAAATATTGTGTTTAGCAAGGACTCTTTAGGAAACTGAGTGGGTTTGCTGATTTCAGTGATGTCAAATTCTTCTTTCATGACTTTCCACTGAATTCCTTCTTTTTGAATGATTTACCTGGAGTCAAGTATGAAATCAGGACCTGTGAGGCAAGGCAGAAGTGCACAGAGGAGCACTGGTTTCATCGTTGTATGTCATTCAGTGTCCTAGCTGTGGCCGCACTCCTGTGCAGGAAGGGCCTAGGGGAATGTTTGCTGGAGGCTTCCGGCCTAGCCAGTTGAACCTTTTTTTACTATCAAAGCAAAGGAGCTTTGTTTGTTTTCTAAACTTTCTGTGAAAATAATGAGTGAATGACTGATTCTGAAAATAGAGATTAAAATTTAGAGTCAAAACATGGTGAGAGTTCAAAGAAAAATCATTAAATATATTCAGAGATCGAGAATCAAGTTGTTAAAAATTTTGTTCAAAAGCAAAATTTTGCTCAGAAAAATTAACCATTGCTTATAAGTTTTGAGTACTACATGTTTACGAAGTCAATTTTTGGAAAAAAAAAATTGGGGAATATATTCTTAGAGTCTGCATATCCTGGTTGTGAATATCTTTGTAACATTTTTACTTTGACTTTCTGAGTGAATATTATAATGTTAACTGGGGATGATAGTGTTAATTGGAATCTGTGGCATTAAAATGTTTTGACACACTAGCAAGCAACCATCTAAGATGCATCAATTGGTCTCAACCCATCTGGAGCAAGAGAGAATGAAGGGCACCAAGGACACGGGGTAATTGTGGGCCCAGGAGACAGAGAGGGTGACATGGACCAGAGACTGCATCAGCCTGGGACCAGAGGAACTGGATGGTGCCCAGCTGCAGCTGATGACTGCCCTGACAAGGAACACAGCAGAGAACCCCTTGGGGGAGCGGGGGAGCTGTGGGATGCAGACCTCAAGTTCTCGTGGAAGGAGCAAACTTGATGGCCTGACTGGGACTGGGGGGACCCTGGAGATCATGGTCCCTGTGCCTTCTGTTGGCCCAGGACAGAGCCATTCCCAGGACCAGCTCTTCATACGCAGATTGGAGTGGACTATGGGATAGAGGGTGATACTGGTGAAGAGTGAGCTTCTTGGATCAAGTAGACACATGAGACTGTGTGGGCAGCTCCTGTCTGGAGGGTAGGTGGAGCGGGGGCAGCTGAATGGACACGAAAGTGGAGGGTGGAAGGAGCGAGTGTGCTGTCTGCTTGGGGGGAGAGTGGCTAGGAGTATATGGCAGGGTGTATGTGGATTTTTGTGTGAGAGACTGACTTGATTTGTGGACTTTCACTTACAGCACAATAAAAATTGAAAAAAAAAAATGTTTCGTCAAAGTTTTCTTTTAATGACTTTTTCTGCCTTGTGTGAGATGAAGGCCTTTCATTAAGCATGCTCTTTGTGTATTCTAGGTCCAACTGGTTGGTTGAAGGCAGGCATCTATTTTGAAACCTCTAGGTTTAGGTTAAACTCTGAAAAATATTAGATCTACCAACTATGATGACATAGAGAAACTGCTAGAGGGGCTCACTCCCTTCAGTCAGGTCTGTGTTGTTTCCTCTGAGAGACATGCCCTAGCTCCTGCTGGTAAACCAGCCTCACCCTCTGGTATTCTGTTTGTTTTCTGTCTTCTTTTTATTTTTAATAGCACTCATCACAATGTTCTATTAGACTTCGAGTTGTTTCTCCTGTCGTATCCTTGGTACCTAGAACAGTACCTGGCACCATGGAAGATACCCCATAATGATTTGTTTACTGAGAAATTGTTCACCATCCATCTCCCCACTAGAGTATAGACCTCACGAGGATGCCTGGCTCAAGGAGGGCCTTCCAACGTTTGTTTGAAAGAACGAATGTACTTCCAACAGTTATCATGTTTATTTTATACATATACATGTATACCCGCGGCTGTCGAGTTGATTCCGACTCATAGTGACCCTATAAGACAGAGTAGAACTGCCCCATAGGGCTTCCAAGGCTGTAATCTTTATGGAAGCAGACTGCCACACCTTTCTCCCTTGGAGCAGCAGGTGGGTTCGAACTGCCGACCTTTCAGTTGGCAGATGAGAGCTTTAACCTCTGCACCACCAGGGCTCCTTATATACACATATGTATACATATATGTGGAAACCCTGGTGGCATGGTGGTTAAGTGCTACGGCTGCTAACCAAGAGGTCGGCAGTTCGAATCCGCCAGGTGCTCCTTGAAAACTCTATGGGGCAGTTCTACTCTGTCCTGTAGGGTCACTATGAGTCGGAATTGACTCGATGGCAGTGGGTTATACATATACATATGCATATACATATATATATCACATTTTAAATCGTGCATTTATTTTGAAATTGCACATAGGGTCCTCATCAAGAAAGGATGTGGTGTGCCAAGAAGCATCGAAACCCCTTGCTGTCAAACTGATTCGCACTCACAGTAACCCTACAGGATCTAGAACCTGCAATATCTGCTGTCCTTTTCGCTAATCGGGATGGGCAGATTTGCCCTTTTTTTTCAATGACTGAACAGCACCTGGTATATTTCAGTACCAGATTCATGGAAATCACAGGGTCTACCATGTGACCCTGCGACACACGAATTGACTGGATTCGTATCTGGAGCCTTTCCTCTAATTTGCTTCATTCTTATTGCTAGTGTAAATGTCCATCAGTTTGTGTGCGTTGTTTACTGATCTCAGGCCTAAAAATGGAGAAGTAAGGGTTTATATTTTTATGAGGGTGCTTTATAAGCTCTTTTGCTCGCACATAACTTTGATTTTTCCATTTCATCTTGTATTCTTGTGGCTTCACTTGGGACGCAGTGACATTCTGTGTTGTCTTCTGTTGTTTTTAACACACTGATTGCTCCTGTGTGGTGAGCCCTTATGAAGCAGCTTGTTGCTTCTGGTATTCAGGGCCTTAGGGGAGAAGGAGATGAAAGGGCACATCACAAAAGTGAGAAGCAGACATGGCATTAATTGTGGACATCTTGAGGAGCTGAGTCCTAGCCTAGCATCACTGAATGGACTGTCCCCATAAGGTACTCTGTGGACCTGGAGAAAAAAGATCCCTGTTCAGAATACATGGTGAGGGTCCCAGTGATGTCAGTTTGTGAAGGTACAGTTTTTTTTCCTTAGAAATGAAAGACGGAAAAAGAAAAACCTGCCCTCTCCTCCTCCTCCCCCACCAGTGACTTAGCAGAACTTTTCTATTTTCTTCAGGTAACTAAGCCTGAGAGCAACGACAAAGAGGCAGACGCTGCCAATGAGTCTGATATCCCTGAGGAGCTCTGTGGACGCCACCCCCCAACCCAGGCCCCGAAGAACTACGAAGACAGTCCTGATGTCATTATAGAGGCCCAGTTTGATGGCAGTGATGCAGAAGATGGACATGGCAACACACAAAATGTGCTTGTTGATGGCGTTCAGAAACTCTCAGTTTGTGTTCACACAACAGGTGAGTACTGGGCTGCGGTGTGACATGTTTCAGTAAACTGACTGTTTCAAGTATTGGCTTTCTCTCTGTGCTGTAGAATCAACCACACAGCACAGTTAGCATCTTCGCGACTTGTGCCCTGTGGCGGCTTTGTGCAAAGGGGTGTCTTAGGCTGACAGGCTTGCAGCCGCCGACTGAGCGAGGAGGGAAGGAGATGCTGAGGGGGGCAGTTGTTGCTGTGCCCTGTCCATAATAGGTTCTGGATCGCGTTGGTAGTTCACTTTCAAATTTCCTGCATCAACCCCATCCCACCCTGTGATTGACATTTACAGGATAAGACCGGTTTTTAAAATCCTTACGAAGAAAGTGCTTTACTTTACCCTGGACTTTGCTTTGATTTGGTGCATTTTTCAGTATTTCTGTGGTGAGGGTGGATCACCCTAAATGGATAAGCAGATTATCTTCAGGAAGTGTTTTGATTCTAAACCCTTTTAAAAGCTGGTCTTATTTTATGTGGTTGAAATCTATGCCAGGGGTCCTGTGGACACAGAAAAAGCAACTGGAGACACGTGAGTGAGGTACCATGACCGAAGGCCCTGCCTGACCCTGCTCTGGGAGTTCTAAGGGAGCATGACAATGGAATATTTCAACTTAGAGCTTTCTAAGAGTACCAAATGGAGGGCGTGTATTTTCCAGCCAAATGGAGTTTTGTGTATGTTCCGAAATGGGAAAGATTGAGCAACACTGACCTGGCCCAAGCAGACTAGGTAATGAGCTTATCAGGGAGAAGTTTCTGGCACAGCCCCGGTGAGAGGCTAGAAGGAATGCTGGAAGATTACTAAAGGAGGATGTCCCAGAGACGCCCTGTTAGCAGGATGGAAGCGTACCCCTCACTACCGTCCTGAAGAAGCTGGAGGTGATTTCCGGAAGTGACTGCATAAGGCTCACCCTGCTTCTCCACTGCTGACCAGCAGGGACCTGGAGAGAGCATGTTCAGAAAGCATGTGTTGCTGCTCGGTGCCAAGCACTGCTCATTCAGAATGCCTTTCCAGCTCTGAAATTCTTTTTGAATGAAACAGCTACTGCCTCCTCACTCCCCATCAGGCGTACTGATCGGGGGCACCCGGGTTCCCCCCGTTGTTCCTGTGACCTGCTTAGACACAAGTGGTCTCACTGTTCAGGGCCCAGCCAATTTTGTTTGGATGTTATTCCTGCATTTCACTCTTTCGAGGTTTCTTGTTGCTTTCCTTCTTTGAAAACAGTTGAATACTGTGACCCTCTCCTTAAAGGGTATATGCACTGTTGGGAGCAGCATCCCTACTGTGAGTCATCTTTACCATGAAGAGAGGGAAGTAACCAGGACCCTAAAGAGCTAGATCCTTCATCAACAAGATACCAAGGACTTGGAGGACAAAGCCAGGCAGAGGAACACTTTAAAACCAGTTGAATATTTGGACCAAAACTACTTCGTGGAAACCTAGCTCTGGTGACTGGGTTTGGCAACCTTCAGCAGCCTCTTTTCCTGTGAGCCCCAAGTTGAAGGAATAAGACATCTTGAACTCTCATTAGTGGTTGGTACAAATGGAAGGGCAAGGAAATATTGATGGCTGGAAATGATGGAAGAATTGCTGCTTAAGAGAGGATGCTAAGAGTTCCCTCTGCCCTTTGTTTGGGAAATTTTCATGTCAGAGCTGCTCTGGATTTGCTTTCTACTGTAGTTCCCCTCCCTCCTTTGTATAAGTAAATATCATTGAGTGCTTAACAAAGTCCACTGCATACATGTTATTTCCCTATTCTTTTTACTTCTCTCTCTCCTGCTGGTATTTATATTGCTTTCTTAGTGGCCCTTACTGAGGAAGCAGCCTTAACCCTTCTCTTAGTATCTGGTACAGCTTTCTTTTTCCTCCTAGCTTCTGAACAGAGTTTGTAGAAACCACATGGCTGTTTCTCATTTCTTGCCCTCTTGGTATTTAGGAAAGTTGCAATTTGTCTTTTAAAAAATTGCGGTGTTTTTTAGGATATTTCGACCAGCTTCTCTTGCTCAGGATAATATAAAAAAATCTGGTTGCAATTAGGAATGTTGGTACTATTTGTACCACTTTAGGTTTTAAAATGTTGTTGAAACAAACCATAACCTTAAGAACATCATAAACCTTTCCTAAGACTTCTAGAAAGTTCTTTGATTTGTGTTACAGTTAAAAGTGGATTGGTTCACACTTATGTTCAAAAGTGTTTTTGTTTGCTTTTGTTTTATTATCATGTTTATTTATCCCAAGCAAATATTAAATATTGCACGTGTGTACATAATATGTCCCTATTTGCCCAGGGAGCATTCATAGCTTTACAATAACTGAGCAGACAGCTTCAGCTGTCAGCAGAGAAGCCTGTCACTGCATTCAGAAATAGCTTCTGCTCTGATGACAGACAGCATGGCTGTGCATCCTCCTTAGTCCCAGAGTGAGAGAGTGGGCCGAGGACATAGGTGCCTTTTGAAGGTCTAGTCCTTCAGCCTCCTGAAACTGAGCTCTCACTACTTTACCAGCGATAGTGTCATTGTCAGCAGAAAGTGACCATTTGTGTAGAGACTTGGACAACGCAGTCAAATTTCCCTTGGTATCAAATGCAAAAATGGCTTTAAAAATGTTTGGGTAACAGTTGCCTGGTTAGCAAACTCCAAAGGATAAAAATCATGGCCAAAGTGATACAGTAGCTCTGTGTCTTTCATCACCGGGAGTTTTAAGAACAATGCTGGCCTCGTGAAGCTTGGTGATCATGACCTAATCAGGTTGTGATGTGCACTTCCTGCCCTCCCTCCCAGCAGAGGTTGCCAGAGTTCTCTTTGTTTTCCAGTCTGGAGACAAGCCTCTACGAGTAGTACCTGGTGAGTGAGCATGGATTCAAAGTATAATGTTGACCCTTTTGATTCTATCTTCTATCTCTTGGCCAACTTCAGCTGTTTTCTGAAGAGGAGAATCCACGTGGAATCGTTAATTCCTTCTGAGATTTGAGTTGGTCCCTATCTACTCCTTCTGGGGCCTGCCCAAGCCACCATCAGTGGTCTGGAAGAGCCTTTTTTCACATTTAAGTTTGAGCTGTTTCCAGGGACAGGCCCTTTTAGCTCCTGAGTTCCTTTCAGTTTTCTTCCCCTTGGATAAAAAGTAACTGTCTTCCCCTTTGACTCAGAAAAATCAAACCCATATGATTCTTCCCGTGTGACACTTCGGGGTTACCAAAACCTCAAGAACCCCTTTTCCAGACTGGAAACCCTTCTTCCTTAGAGTTAAATTGCTTCTTTTCCTTTCTACTAATATTTCTAGATTCTGAGATCAAATCTTCCCTATCCCTTTTTTTCATTTTCTCTACTGGGTATAGTGGTGCTTAGTATAACTACAAGATGGTCATGTTTACTTCAGAAATTATATTAAAAATTAAATATATGGCAATTCCTCATCAGCCACAGTTTTGGGGCAGTGTTTTACGCTGACATTAAAAAACCTGATTTAAAAAAGGTAAAAGCTTGTCCAGAGCTATATTAAACAGAAGGATACGGCAGGAATTTTGCTTCCATCTTCTCTTTGAATGGGTAGGCAATGCAGTCATGTCAAGTAGAGATCGATGGTCAGGACATACAGTGCCCTAAGAGTCAAGCCCTGTGCTGGGCCAGCCATTCCTTCCTGTAAAGTCGCCCAAAGCAACATATGGACAGAGAACAAAGCAAGGCAGAGGAGCAGTTAGTTCATTACCGACGGAGGCTTTGCCAAAGCTAGCATGATTACAACAGTCTACACTCCTACTAGTAATGCATGAGGCTTCTTAGACCTTCTCATCCCTGCAACAGTTGGAATTATCCAGCATTCTAATTATTGTAGTCTCTAGGTTTTATAAATTGCCTTTTCATACCATTTGCTCATTGTTCTATCAGGGTTACTGTTGTTGAATTCCAGGAATTTCTTATGTGTTCTCTGTAATAATTCTTTTTCCATTTTAGGCATTACAGACATCTCCGTTTCTATCATTTGTCCATTAACTTTCCTTGTGATGTCTTTCACTGAACAAAAATCCTTACTTTTGGTGTAATAAAATTAATCATTTACCTTTTGGATCTTTCCCTGTTGCTTGGTCACGAAGGTATTCTCCCATGTAACCTTCTATTAATTTTACAGTTTTACCTTTTTACCATTGGGTGTTTAATCCATATAGCATCTACCCTCATCATTTGGAATCTAGTTTTACAGTGAGCCAGTTTTCCCAACATGCTCTTCTAAGCAGTCTGTTCTTTCTCCATTGATTTGTGCTGCCACATTTAGCTTTTATTAAGTTACTCTATATACATGGATCTATCTTCTGAATTCTCTCTTCAGTTCCATTATCTGTTTGCTCTTGTGGTACTATTTTTATTAAGATGATCTTACATACGTTTTTAAACATCTGACAGTGCTCTCCCCTGCCCCCCCCCCCCACCCATCTTCTAAGTTGACTTAACTATCCTGGAACCATTATTCTTCCATATAAATTATAGAGTAAATTTATTCTATTTCTCAAAAATTTTATCTGGAATTTTGATTGGGATTTATAGAATTTATAAATTAATTTGAGGGGAATTGACATTAAGTCATACCATCTAAGAGCATGGAATATGTGTCTTTTTTCTAGATACTCTTCAGTATCTGTTATTAGGATTTTAATGATTTCTTCTTAAAAGCTGTGGGTAACCTTGATTAAAGTAATGACCAGCATTCACAACTACAAAGAAAATTAAAATTGTAACAATTTTTATTATTTAATGAATATTTTATTTTTATTACAATTTTCCAGTTGGTACTTACTGATGTAAAGAGGCTACCTTGGTGTGTCTTATATTAAATTTAATAATTTGTCAATTCTATTATTCTAGAAAAATGATCATATCATTTGTATACAATATTAATCTTTTCTCTCCTCTTTCAATCCTCAGACTTCTTATTTCTTTTTCTTCCATGTAACATTGGCTACCATCTCTAGAACTATGTTGAAGAGGTGGCAGTGATGGGAGTCATTTTTTCTCTTGTTCCTGCTCTTAAAGGGAATACATCTAAAGTTTGATTCATTAGGTATATCATCTTCTATAGGGTTTTGGGTAATAGCCCATGTCAAGTTCACTTCCATTCCTGGTTTGCTAAGAGATTTTATCATAAATAAGGAAATCAAGGTATCACACAGAGTGTCTGTTGTGGGTTGAATTGTGTCCCCCCCCGCCCCCCCCCCCCAAAAAAGATCAAGTCCTAACCCCAGTACCTGTGAATGTGACCGTATTTGGAAATAGGGTCTTTGCAGATGTAATCAAGTTAAGACGAGGCCATACTGGAGTAGGGTGGGCCATAAGTTCAATATGACTGGTGTCCTTAGAAGAAGGACCCAGACACAGAGGAAGGATGGCTATGTGAAGGCGGAGGCAGAGACTGGGCTGATGCTGCCACAGGGTATGCCTGGTACCACCAGAAGCTGGAAGGGGCAAGGAAGGATCCTTTCCTAGAGGCTTTGGAGGGAGCCTGCCAACACCTGAACTTCAGACTTCTCCCTTCCCGAACTGTGAGAGAAAACATTTCTGTTGTTTTAAGCCACCTAGCTTGTGGTACTTGTATGGAAACCCTGGGAAACGAATGCGCTGTCAATATAGAAAATACTGAGTAAGGATTTTTAGATTACTTGGCTAACAATGGATGAAGAGAGGCCTTTGAGAAAATTAATGGAGCCTTTAAATATTTTTGCAAAAATGATTGTTTATATGAACACAATGAAAAGCCAAACAGAATGAGGCCATATCATGCTGTCATATAATTTTGTTGAAAAATTATGCAAAAGCCTCCTTGTTCTAGTCTTTGTTCTAAGTAGTACATGCTTGCGTTAATAACCTTACAAATGTAAATTTGTTACATGTAAAAGAAAAGGTATTCATTTTTTCTACTGAGCTTTATAAAACTTAGTCCCTACTTTAAAGTGAATTTACTATATGAGCCTTGTTCTTGTGTAAGTTATCCTCAGGTGTCTGGTGCTTTCTGTCTCCTTGACCTAGCTCTAAGCAGGCATCCAGCTAGTGGCAGCCTGGGACAGCGGAAAGAGCAGTAGACTGGGAGTAAAGGGAGCTAGATTGGAGTCTCTGTTCTGCTTCTGAAATACGGGAGCTGGACAAAATGATGTCAGAAGTTCCTTCTAGCTAAAAATTTCTATGATTAAATATATTTTTAAGTAATGTTAAGGATTTAACAGGCTGTGGTGAGTCATGGACAGAAATGGCTTAAGGTTTCTTCCATTGGCACCTGTTCTGCCTCTTAAAACCATCACAGCCTGGGCCACTTACCTTGGCTATTCACTCAGCATTTATGGAATGATTGTAATGGGCCCAGTCAGACAGAGCTGAAGCATCCACTCATCCAGTCCATTTAATCCATCCACCTGGTCATCTAGTCCAAGCTAGCCAGCCATCTTTCCTTCCACCCAACCACCTCCAGTCATCCTGTCTAATCCATCCATCCATCCACCCATCGGATATATGTCTACAAAGAGCCTGTCAAGTGCCAGGCACTCTGTGTAGCCCTCCGCCCCCAGTGGCTGAAAAGCTCCTCAAGAGGTGCCTCCCTGCAGATGTCTACTGCTCCTCTTTCCTCTCTTCTTCTTTTCCCCATAGCTGATACCAGAGCATTTTTGTTTGGTGGCAGGAGTGTTAACACTGATCACATTCATTATATGAATCGCAGGCATGCCATTTATGTCCTTTTCCCTCACTGCACAGTGACCCCTGCTGTTGTCTGTGTATCAGATAATCTCTGGGTGAGTTTTCATTAAAGCATTTACTCCCATCTGGCCTCTGTTGCATTGCTCACAGAGCACAGTAGCCCTGAGATCTCTGGCCTACTGCTTTCCTGGTATCCTCTTGTCTGTCCTTAGAGTGTTTGAGCTGCAGATACCACGTGCTGGACCAGCCCTGCACGTCCTGCACGTTCATCTTTTCACCATAGGCTCACTCCCCTTCAGCAGGTGTGGCATGCAAGTCAGAAACACTACCTGGCATGAAGGGTATCGTTGCAGCCAATCCTGAAGTCTTATATGGCCTGTCCTTATTGTGAACATGAACATGCTCCTGAATTAGGGTGCTTCTCAGCTTCCATCTTGTGATGTGTAAAGCTTTTTAACTTTAAAGCAACGCCTTTTCCTTTGTTAGGAATATTCACCGAGAAAATGAAACATTCTTGTAGAAATTCAAACAGATTATTGTAAACTCTAAAGAAGCCAATAACTTAAGCCAGGGACTCTCAAGTTTTTTGGCCTCAGAGTATCTTTATACTCTTAAAAATTGTTGAGTACCCCAAAGAGCTTGTAGGTTTTAGCTGTCGATATTTTTGTCTTAAAAATTTAAACCGAGAATGTGTACTTACTTCTGGTTGTTTTTGTGTACATTCAAGAAAACCTCAGATTTCAAAATAATGATTTATTGAGTGTTAATGAGGTTAATGATATTATAGCAGGCACCCTGGTAGCACAGTGGTTAAAGTGCTTCACTGGTAACCAAAGGTCAGTGGTTCAAACCCACCAATCGCTCCATGGAAGAAAGATGTGACAGTCTACTTCTATAAAGGATTATAGCCTTGGAAATTCTATGGGGCTGTTACACTCTGTCCTATAGGGTCGCTATGGGTTGGAATTGACTCGATGGCAATGAGTTTTTTTAACCATAGTTGAAATACTGAGAGCAAACCAAGTTAACCTCTAAAATGCACTTATTTATACATTAAATTTAGTATCTTAAAAAATTCTAGAAAACACAAGAATACATAAATATACATTTCGTTAGCCATGAGAGGAGGAGTCAGCAGAGTTTTTCTATAAAGGGCCAGATGATAAATATTTTCAGCCCTTTGAGTCTGTTGAAACTCCTCAACTCTGACGTAGCCTGAAAGCAGCTGTAGACAACGTGTGAGTGAACGAGCCCGTGAACTTTGGCCTACTAGCCATGGTTTAGTTTGCTGACCCCTACTTTTCCCCCCTGAAAGGATGAGAGTACCAAAGGCAAATAGAAGAGTTTTGACCTTTTGAACCCTCTGAAAGGGTCTCAGGCCACCCTTGGGGAACCACTGGTTTAAGCTGTTGAAGTTGATAGTGGGTGCTAAACAGCACTTGAGTGACTGTTTTAATTATTCTTTAGGAAATTTTAATTATTTTGTTAGGAAATTGAATACTTCCTCTGTTCCTTGGTTTTAAATGGTTATTCAATTAATTTTTCCCCTTGATTTTTCCTGTGGAGTGCTAATTATAATAATTCTGGCTAGTATCTGTTGCCTCAACTGTTATTGTTCTTTTAGGGTGGTGATTGTTCTGTTTTGCTATTTTGACTATGGTCTGTGTACCTCTTAATTTTTCAAACTTATAAATTCACAATGTGAATTATGGAATCTTACATCCTCTTTATGTGTTGTGTAGTTTATGTATAGCATTACCTTGCAAATTTCTCATTAGGGAAAACTTGAGTATTTTGTATTTTTTAGTATTAATTTTAAACGAAGTATTTCTCTAGCATCTTCCTACAGGTTATTGTTGATAGAAGAAAGCTATAGGGGTTGTTGGTGTATTTCTTGTTAATGAATACTTTTATTATTTCTAGTAATTTTCTAGTTAGTTGTTTTGACTTCCTAGGTTTAAGATGTTTTTATTTGCAAATAATAATTTTGCCTTTTTCTTTCCAATTTTGTACCTCTTATTTTATTTATGACCTCGTTGTATTGGCCACCGCTTTAAGAACTGTATTACATAATAGTGGTGATTGCTTTGTTCCAGACTTTGCTGAATGCTTCCAGTATTAAACCCACAAGCACAATGCTGGTTTTTGGCTTGAGACCAAGTCAATGAAGTATTCTCTTTCTTTTCTAGTAAAAGTTTCTCTTGGGAATGGATATTGAATTTTTCTCAAGTGCCTTTTGAGCCTCTTTCAAGATGCTATTTTCCCTTTGGCTTATTAATGTGATGACACAGGATATAAAATAATTCTGACATCTATTATATGACCACAGCCCTTACTTGGTCATGATATATAGCACTTTTTAAAGTGTAACTCAACTCTGTTAATAATTTATTTATGATTTTATGATTTTTGGATTTATAGTAGTAAGTGAGGTTGGTATCCAGTTTCTTTTTATTTTAATTATTTTAAAAACCAAACCCATTGCCATCAAGTCGATTTTGAGTCATAGCGACCCTACAGGACAGAGTAGAACTGCTCCATGTAGTTTCTTTTTATTGTGTTGTCTTTGCTGTGTTCCGCCATCAGACTCTGTTTACTTTGTAGCCAGAATTCTGAAGCCTTTATATTTCTCAGTGCTTTGGAGCAGTTGAAATAGAATTGAGAATGATCAAGTATTCTCAGTGATTGAAGCATTTAAATAATAACTCATACTTAAAACATGGCTGGGGCTTTCTGTAGTTGACAGCTCTCTCGATAGCTATTGATTATTGGTTTCTACGGGTTTTTTCCTCTTCTTGCATAAATGTTGATAATTTATATTTTCCTAGAAAAGCATAGCTTTTAGCCTCATATTCTAATGTATTAGAGTTGTACAAAGTTGTTTCAATTTCAATTAATTTCCTCTGCATCTGTGATCATAACCCCTTTCAGCTTTTTGTTGGAATATAACTGGGTCTTTCTAGCTCTTTCTTGGGCTCATCCTTTTTACTTCCTTCTGTTCCCATGTTTCATCATAGAGTCATCCCTGCCTACTTGCCTGGTTTCTTTCTGACACACTGGTAGGCCTGGGGGCCTTGAGTTTCAGAACATTTTTGTAACACTGCGGGTACTTCATTTTATAGAATATACTCTGCCCCCGTCCATGCCTTACAGACCCTGGGAGTAGACATGTCTGTCAGCCTTCTTGCTAGCACTTTTAGCACAAAATTACTGGAGTCTAAACGTCAAGAAAAGAAAATGATCCATAACAGTGTTCTCACTGTTACCTGGAATAGGGCTCCCAGGCACCTAGCAGGGCGGTCACTATGTGTGCCTGCACTTCTCCTCAGCAGAGGCGACTGGAGAGTTGACGGTCTCTAGAGTCACCTTCCCCATGGCGCTTTTAGTATCCTCTTCAGTATGGCACTCCTGGTTCTCTTGCCTTTTGTGTGCTCTTAGTTTTATGTTTGGCTCCCTGGATTATTCAGTAATCTATTATCTTGGGCTTCTTGGCAATGAAAAGGGAAGTATAACTTCTTTGTGTGATGGTATCATTTTGTCCTTATTTCCTGTCCCAGTCACTCTTGGAACCTTTTGTTCCAGGCCATCGAGGTCAGCCAGTTCATGGTAGGAAGTGACAGGGTTTGGACTGAAGGGTCAGATCTATTGACAGTTACATTACATTGCCATAGAAATCATGGGATTCTGACCTGGATAGGCCCTACAAGATCATGTTCTCCAATGCTTCTTGACTCGTGATACTCTGCCCCTCGGGGCTCTCGATGGGCCACTTTACGATATTTACAAATATTTCAAAATGCTGAGTGAAAATGGTAGATTTGCTTTTAGTAAGACTGCAAGGTCACCTTCCTTCACTTCACTCCTACCAGCCTGTCATGGTAATCTGGACCTTTCTTGCAGAGCCAAAGCTTTAATTAGCAGCTATGTTTTTTTGGTAAAAAAGAAAAAACAGGAAAGCAAATTAATTATTGATGAGTTAACTTCTAAAAATACTTCGAAGTGTGAGATCCTGGGCAAAAATTAATTTAAACAATCTGCTGTAAAAAAAAAAAAACAAACAAAAACCTGCTGTGATTAAAAAGGTTAGAAACAACTGATCTAGTTCATCCCTTTTGTTTTACAGATGAGGAAACTGAGGCTCAGAGAAGTCACTTGGCTTGTCCAGTGTCCTACAGGAAGTTAGTGAGTTCATAAAAGGAAAATATAACAACATTAGGCAATTGCTAAAAATAGGCTGTATTTTTTGAAGACTAAATCCTATCGAATCAATTTAATTTCTTTCTGTAAGATTATGGTGGGCATTATTGGTCAGTTTCTCCCTTTCCCCTTCCCAGATTTTCATCTGGACATCTGTTCCTTCCCTGGATTCTGTGTACTGTGGGCGAAGTTACCCCAGCTACTGGGGCCAGCCTTGGTTGCCTTAGACCAGTGCTGTCCTATAAAACTTCCTGCTGTGACGGGATGTTTCATATCTGTACTGTCCAATACTGTGACCACCAGCCACGTGTGACTGCTGAGCACTTGAAATGTGACTAGTGCCACTGAGAAACTGAATTTTTAATTGTATTTAATTTTAATTAATTTTATTTTACACAGCTACACGTGGTTACCCAAGCTCATGGCTGTTGAGCCGATTCCGACTCATAGCGACCCTATAGGACAGAGTAGAACCACCCCATAGGGTTTCCAAAGCTGTAATCTTTATGGAAGCAGACTGCCACATCTTTCTCCCATGGAGTGGCTGGTGGGTTCAAACTGCCAGCCTTTCGGTTAGCAGCTGAGCACTTAACCACTCTGCCACCCGGGCTCCTTTACATGTGGTTAGTGGCTACCAAATTGGACAGTGCAGCTTAATACCATTTGGTGCACATCCCTCCTCTTCCCATAGGCAGGTGACCTAAGCAGTCCAATCAGGGTGAATCGTGCTTGGAATTCTAAGGCATGTGTAGTTTCCTGTTAGGTCTAAATGAGGAAACAGGTAGCTCTTATTGCTTTTGGCAGCTACCCTACAACTTGCTAAATATGGTAGGTAGAAGAGTAGAGAGTCAGAATAAATAAGGGCTCCTAAGGCCATTAGTGAGCCCTGGATCAAGTGACCCTAGGCCTTCCCTATGTCAGGATTTCCAGTTGTGCAAGCCAATAAGTCACCTTTGGTATATAAGCCAGTTTGAGTTGGATTTTCTGTCATTTCAGCAGCACCCAACCATATACAGATGGGGGGCATCATGTCTTATATCAGGCTTTTGGGCCTCTCATGGGCATTCTCATGAACAAATCTAGTAACTGAGGGAGAAGGGATGTGGCCAGAGGTATTGGGAAACTGGGGTTTTGATTCTGCCCTGCCACTTGCTTGCAGTGTGGGCTTGGGCAAATCACTTTTTTTCTTCTCTGGTCCCAGGTTTTTTATATTTATAAATGGGGGTTCTCCTATTTTAAGGTCTAAAAACAGGTGCTAAGGTGAGATTTTGCATACACCGGCATTGTGCTACTTGCTGGGAAAACAAAGATGAATAAAAAATAGAGCCTAGATCCTCGTCCTTGAGGTGCCCTTAGTCTATGAGAGAAGAGACAATAACAGACATGGGTCCTGGGTCTTACCTGCCCTTACCCCCTTCATGGGAAGTGCCCCTGTTGAAGAGGTAAACCCAACCTGCCCCTGTACCCAGGGCCTTGGTTGGACCATGAGTGGACCCCTGGCCTAAGGAGAACCAACCCATTGATTGCCAATGACCAGCCAGAATATTTTTCTCTACAACTTGCGGTCTCTGGAGCTGAAACGTCCTATGGAGTTGGGGCTGGAAACAGGGTTAGTTATTAGGGAATAGAGACTGCTAGTAACCACAGACAGGGGCGTGTAGAGAACAGACTTGCAGGGAGGGGAGGGACCACTAAAAGAGGGAGGGGGAGAAGATAAGAGGAGGGTAGAGTAAGAGGAAGAGAAAAAAGAAGACAGAATGCGTGCCCTGGGCCTTGAAGGATGAGTGGTATTTGTCAGGGGAGAGAGCGTGAGGAATATTCTTGGTATAAACAGGGCACAGAGGTGGACGGTAGGTAGAGTAATACCTACAGTGGGAATAGTGTAGGAGGCATGGTGGGGAGTCTGGGGAGGAAGCTAGAAAAATAGGCCATAGGAAAGTTTTGCAGAGCTCTGCTAAGAGATCTGGGTGATGGAGAGTCATCCAAGGCTACTAAGGAGGGAGACTGAATGTTAAAAAGAAGGGAGAAATTGGGGCATAGCAGGGAACCACCTAAGACTAGTGAAGCTGAAAAACCTGGCTGAGAGCAATAGCAACTGGAATGCAGAAGAAGGGGTAGATTAGTGAGACATTTCAGAACTAAAAGTGACAGAGTTTGATGGTAGATCGTATATGGGACTTAGACAGTAGAGGATTCAAGAATAAGATTAGCTTGATGTCTAGCTTAGCAACCTTAAGTGTGCTGACATTCTTAAATTAGAAAAACAAGAAAAGAAGTCAGAACCCAAATTTAGGTTCTGATTATATGTTGAATTGGAATTACATGGGGGGGACGTTCAGGTAGTGACATCAGCAGACAGTTGGAAATAGAAGTATAAACCCAGAGGAGGATGCTGTGAGTTATAGATCTGATTATTATCAGTTGAAGTTATGGGATTACTAAGAAATCTGGGTGGTGGAGAGTCATCCAAGGCTGTTAAGGAAGGAGACTGAGTGAGATTACCCAGTAGACGGACCATGATTGGAATTACCTGAAGTGCTCATTGTCCAATAAAACCGGGGAACAAACTGGTAGATATGGAAAACTCAGGAGCAAGGATGGAGGATTGGGAAGTACCTCTGATAGAGATTTTCAAAGCCTTGTATAAGACCTAACAGAAAATTAATGTGGAAGTAGAAGAAAGTGATAGGCATTTTCAAGAAACAAAGGAATATTTCTCTTTCCTAAGTGGGTGTCAGATGACTGACCAAAGATTATTTTATTTAAAAAGATTTAATTCTCACAATTATTTAATCAACCTTTGTTCAGGGAGAGCCCCTCCACTGTTTTGGAAGAATGAATGGAAAGAGAAAAGTTCAGTTTGGTGTTTATTGAACATACAGTATGTCTGGGTGAACGGAATTTGCTACAGTTGGGGGTAGTTAATGTCTTCATCCCTACTTCCCTTCATCTGGGATCCTGAGCTCTGTTGTCTGTGCAGTTAATTTTCAGGTTGGTAGACTCCAGGAGAGGCTTTGGTGGCTCAGTGGTAGAGTTCTTACCTTCCATGTGGGAGACCTGGGTTTCACTCCCAGCCAACACACCTTATGCACAGCTACCAGCCATCTGTCGGTGGAGGCTTGTGTGTTGCTATGATGCTGAACAGCTTTCAGTAGAGCTTCCAGACTAGGAAGGACTAGGAAGCAAGGCCTGGTGGCCTGCTTCCAAAAATCAGCCAGTGACAACCCTGTGGGTCACACCTGTCTGGTCTATAACCGATCATGGGGATGGCACAGGACCAGGCAGCGTTTTGTTTCATCTTGCATGGGGTCACCATAAGTTGAGGACCAACTCTGCTGCAGTTAATAACAACAACAGGCCCTGGGAAGGGAAGGCCTAGTCAAGTAGCTTTCCCTTTTACATCCCTCTGGTCAGCATATAAGGAGCTCTGTGGGCACAGTGGTTAAAGCACTTGGCTGCTAACCAAAAGGTTGGTGGTTCAAGCCTACCAGCTACTCCATGGGAGAATGATGTGGCAGTCTGCTTCTGTAAAGATTTACAGCCTTGGGGCAGTTCTACTGTATCTTGTAGGGTTGCTATGAGTCAGAATCGACTTGATGGCAGTGGGTTTGTTTTTTTAGGGGGTCCGCATATGCCAGGTTTGCTCCGTTGAGTGACAACGTCTTTTTGTAACTCTGGTGTTTAATCTGCTTCCTTAGAGTCTCATGTATTTTCTCCCGTTAGGGACCCTTTCATTGACACTACACAGAACTACATGTAGCTACAGAGTCATCCTAGTGGCCTTGATTCTCCTTTGGATCACTCCAGATAATTCCAGTTCTCTCAGAGAACCATCAGCTAAATTTTTCAAGTCATGCAGCAACATGCCAGGGGAAATCTTTGCCCAACTAAAAGACTCAGAGTAATGGTGGATATAATCTGTTGGTACTTTCAAAAAGCTATTGAGAAAATTCCATCTAAGCCTATTAGGAAAAAAACAAAACAAAACAGAGTCGTGTGGCACTGGTTGGGGAGAGGGAACAAACAATTGCCCTATTCTGGCTATAGAAAGCCCACCATTAAGGACAGATCTTATTTAATATTTTATAATAGAAAATTGTCCCTGGTTTTCAGATAGTGCTTTAAAACAACAACAACAATAGTAATAATAATAAACCTAAAAAAAGAGTGTGTCACCCCTGTCCGTTTAAGTGGAACCAGCCTCCCACCCGGCACACCCTGTCACTAGTCCTCTGAATGAAAGCTCAGCTGCACAGTCACAGCCCCTCATTTCTGCTCCTCGGTTAGCCAACCCCCACCTGGCCAATCCCAAGACTCATTCACTTGGGCCAGAAGAATGCGATGGAGTCTGAAGTTGATAGACTTGATAGGCTTGACTCTGGCCTGACACTTGTCTGGGTCCTCCTATTTCAAGGACCCTTTGGTGCTTGCTTCTGCAGTCTAGACTACTGCACCTGGGCCCTACAGCTCACCTAGGCCTAGTGCACCTTTGGTTCCAGGTCTGACTGCTTCTTGGGTCCATCCTGGGGCAGGGGGCCAGAATCCTACCTGCCTGGCCAGCCTTGTTCCCTTCCCTCCCAGGGAAGAGGGATTCACCAAACTGTGGCAACACCCTTAGTTGAAAAAAGAATACTGAATAAGCACTTTCACCAGTCATTTTTACCTCTTAGTGCTTCCTTTTCCTTATTTGTGAGAAACCTTCTTAATGGATACCTGCCTTGACTCCTTCACAGGTTTTTGCATAAATCAAATGAGGTGATGGAAGGGGGAGCACCTTAAAGCATCACCTTCCATCCTGGGCATTTTCCAAACCATTTGTGAAGCCTGTTGCCTCATCAAGTAGCAAGTGTCTGGTGAGTCTCCCGCAGAGGTTCTCAGACCACCTGACGCCAGTGATGGGCATTCACAGCTCTCTGGCTGCCCTTGCCATTGGGGCTCTCCTGCCTCTCCAGCCTTGGCCCTCCCACCTGCCCACTCAAACCGTTGTTGTTGTTAGTTGCTGTCAAGTTGATTGTGACTTAAACCTTAGGTCTAGCCAAACTGGGCTTTTTATTGCTCCTAAGCCCTCTCTTCATTCTACTGCCCTTGTGTCTCTGTGCCTCCTCTTTCCTGCTGTGAATATTACTTATTCCCCATCTCCTCCTGTGAAGATTCCTCCCACTCTTCAAATGTCAACTGCATTTTAGATGTGTGTTAGTTTTTGGTAGCTAAGTAACAAATTGCTGCAAACTTAATGGCCTCAAACCACACATTTATTATCCCCCAGTTTCTGTGGGTCAGGAGTCTAGACACGGCTCCTCTGGGTCCTCTGCATCAGGGTCCCACAAGGCTGCAGTCCAGGTGTGTCGGTCGTCTGAAGGCTGAAACAGGGAGAGGTCAGCTTCCAAGCTCATGTGGTCATTGGCCAGATTCAGCTCTTTGTGGACTTTTGGACTGAGGGCCTCATTTCCTTGCTGGCTGTTGGCTGGAGGTTGCCCTCAGCTCCTTGTCACCTGGGGCTCTCTGTATGGCAGCTTGCGTCCTCAGATCTAGCAAGGGAGTCTGCTAGCAAGACAGAAGTTACAATCTGATATTACCTAATCATGGAAGTGACATCCACCACCTTTGCCATATTCTGTTGGTTAGAAGCAAGTCACAGGTCCTGCTCAGGCTCAAGGGCAGGGGACTGTACAAGGGCATGAATACCAGGAGGTGGGAGTCCCTCAGGGTCATCTTAGAGTCTGCTCACCGTAAGGTGTTTCCTCCACAAGCCTTTATGTACTTCACCAAGATGTGTGAGCTTTCCTTTCTGTGACCCTTCTTTATACCTAATGTTGTGGTTTACATTTCATGACTGGTAGTATTATGGTTGAATATTGTTTATCCCCCTCATTTAACTGTGTTTGCTTGTCTTTAATCCACTTGCAACCCCCCAACAGTATTTAGCGAACATATTGCAGAAGACTCCTCTTCCTTCCCTTGTTTGAAAGTAAAGAAGCACTGGATCAGTCTCTCTGCTGTTTAATACCTGAGGCCTCTTTCTCCACACAGCCTTATAGGGTCTGTTATAAAATCTTAAGATTTGCTAATTTGGCATCAAAAGCAATGAATCAGACATGTCTACATAACCTGGCTGGAGTGATCTGCCTTAGCCTGGTTCACTTTTAGAGTAAGAGCTTGTTCCCTTATTAAGGAGCAGCAGTTCTCCATCAAAGATGCTTCAAACATTAGCTGTTTTTGAGGGGAGCATTGTTCTGTTTTTGGGGGGGCCTGGTGGAACTCAGAAATGATGCACTCTATAAAAATCAACTTATTCCTCTTCTTTAAACTCTCTGGTTTCTTTTGTCATGGAATGACTACTTTTTCAGATCACAGCAAATGGATTGAAAAAGGACTGGCTCTTGGGGAAGCAGCATTTTAAATCTTTTCCTTTTGCCTAAGAAGTGGGCCAGATCTTACTATCCCTGTTAGAGATGTCTGATGGGGTGAAATGTCAACCGTGCTGTAAGAGGCTTGGATAAGAGATGTGTGTTTGACATACGTAGGATCACAGACTCAAAGCCTAGCAAAAATCATCTAGTCTAGCTCCTCATGCTGTGAATCCAGTCTCTACTTAATCCTCCACGATAGTTTATCACCTGTTCCATTTTTTGGAACTGTTGATAGGTCTTTTTTAGAAGGCAGGTGAAGAAATATCAGTCTGGTTTTAGTAAACTGTTTTGGTGTCGAAGTGATCACAGTAAGATGGTGAAGCTTGGCCCCTTTAAGAAAAACTCAGTTGGAAGTCAGCTTAAAACTTGGAGGAATCATTCATCTGTTGAGACAGATGCAGAATTAGTAACTGAAAGCCAGCTGTAGAGGGAAGCACATAAGTGTGTTATGTGCCTACATTCTGGGTCTTTGGGGACTCATGAGGCTAAAAGCCAATTAAAGCTTTAGTAGAGAGAAATTTAGAAGTGGTTTCTCCTGGGCGAGAGAAAGATTTGGAGCAGAGAGTGCTCAGAGAAAACAGGAGGTGTTGAAGGTATAATTAATACAGTTAACAGCAGGGGATAGGAATTAGTGCAAAGCCTCATCTGAGCAGGGATGCAGGTTTGGGCCCCAGAGCTGTGGCTCAGCCCTCGTGCTCAGGAACCTGAGGCTCCTGCCTGGCCAGCCTGATGGGGAGTCTGAGCAAATCCTGCCACTATGAGGACCTGCCTTCTTCATTCTCACCAGACTATAAATTACAACAAGGCTGGAAAATCAGATAGCAAGGGATTCTTTTCTTTTTTTTTCCACTTAATGCTTGGGTATTAGCTTCCTTTCAGTTCAGTTTATTCATCCTGTTACTCACTGTGTTAAGGCCTTCTTTCCCCTGTCTCTACCCATCTGTCTACTCTCAGATAATGTTTTCATCTAATTGATATTCCCAACCTCTATCCCAAGATCTAGAATCAGACCCCCAGCTTGCACAGAAGGCTTCATAATACTTACATTCCATTGTCATCCCAAACTCAACATGTGTTCAAAACAGAAATGACAGCTCTCCCAGCATCCATCATCTAGGCAGATCTTTCTCAGAAATCCTGTTTTCTTTTCCATTCCCACTTCCATCAAAGAAACAATGAAGTTGGCGTTTCTCCGTCCCTCCTTCTGCCTGAGGTTAATCCCTCCCACTTGGTCTCTGAATCCCATCCCTTCCTGCCCAGGGACCTCTCCCTTTCTTAATTGTGCCCACTTCAACCGCACCTTTACTGGCTCCTTCCCATCAGCAATTAACCATGTCCAGGCTTCCCTTATCTTAAAAAAATAATGTCCTGATTGTTCTTGCCCTCTCCGGCGTCCACCCCGCATTGCCTCCTCTCCCTCGCAGCCAGACTTCCTGAGCCTGTTCTGCACCCTCACCCCACAGTTCCATGCACAGAGTTCTTCTGGATTCTGTTGCCTTCAAGTCAGTCCTACCTCAGCCACCTGTGACCTTATCAATGAGGCCACGCTGCTGACCACGCTCTCCCTGTTGAAGTGCATGCTTGCTTGGCTTCAGTGACCCCCACACTAGCCTGACTTTTCTCCTGCCTCTTCGATTACACCTCAGTTTCCTTTGGAAGCTTTTCTGCTTCTGCTTTTCTTTAATGGTAGTGTTTGTCACTGTTCTGTATTAGGATCTCTTCCCTTGGAGTTCTGAACAATCCCCGAGGGAGCCAGCCCATGCATTCATTTGCTCTTTGTACATATCCAATCCAGACCTTTCTCTTAAGTACCAGATGTAATATCTAACAACTGAAACTCAGCAAGTCTCAGCCTGGACTTACACCTACCTTTGCTCACCAGAAGATGACTGGAATCAAGAACTAAGAGGGCATTGTAGATTTGACCAGCAGGAATGGGGGACAGAAATCATAGCCCAGATTTTCAAAAGAAACTGGGATCTCAAAGGGCTACACTATCAGGATGAGGATAAACCTGAAACATACTAGCTTTCACATGGAATTGCCACCCAGGTTCAAGCTGATTTGGTCAACTAAAGAATCTAGAGCCTTGAGTAGGTTTAAAGAGTGATTGTGGTTCTGGGCATCTGGCAAAATCAAGTTTAAATTCTCTCAAAAGGAAGATTTCTTCAATCTAGGCCTCAAATTATTCGGTCACCAGTGCATAATGTAACCAGGTACTCAAGGAAAACAGACTCCAGGGCAAGAACAATCAGAAACCACAAACATCAGAAACAGACCTGCAAAAATGTCATCAGTTGTTAGAGTCATCACAGTCTACAAAACTACTCTGTTTCCTATGTTTAAAGAAATAAAATATAAGTTTGAAAATAGCTGCAAGGAATAGAAACTATGAAAAGTAACGAAGCAGATTGGAAAAGGAACCACATAAAGCTTCTAGAAACACATGTTACAGCAATGGAATTGAAAACTCAGTGAATGCGAAAAAGTATATATTGAAGTAAATAGTAGTTTGAAGAAGAAAAATTAGTGGATAGGTTTAACAGCAGATTGGAAAAAGCTGAAGAGAAAATTAATAAACTAGAAGACAGGTAAGAAAAAAACCTATCCAGAATATAGGGGAACAAAGACAATACAGCGGAGAAGCCAAGAGACCTACAAAGTAAGAGTACCAAAAACCAAACCAAACCCATTGCTGTTGAGTCAATTTGGACTCACAGTGACCTTATAAGACAGAGTGGAACTGCCCCACAGGGCTTCCAAGGAGTGGCTGGTGACTTCGAACTGCCAACCTTTCAGTTAGCAGCTGAGCTTTTAACCGCTGCACTGCCAGGGCTCCAGGGAACATGATAAAACCAAAAAGACCAAACCTGTTGGTAAGCAGTCAAGATCTTAACTACTGCCCCATCAGGGCTCCAGAGGATAAAGTAATAAGGTCTAAATAAGTTCAATTAAAATTCTAGAAAGAGATGAGAAAGAAATTGGACAAAGGTGAAACTTGAAAAGGTAATGGCTGAGATTTTCCATAACAAGTGAGATGCCAATCCACAGATTTAAGAAGATCAATGATTGCGAAGTAGAATTAAAAAAAAGAAAAAAATTCAAACCTGGATAGATCTAGGTGAAACTACAGAAAACCGAAGGCAAAGAGAAAAATTTTAAAGCAGCTAGAGAAAAAAGATTATCTTCAAGGGTACAATAAACTGTTGACTTCTCATCACATATTATTCTGATTGTGTTATTCTACACTTAAAATTTCCAATGGCTCCCCACCTCCAGAATATAAAATACAGTCTCTTCAGCACGTCATATGCAGCTGTTCTTGATCTGGTCCCTGACATCTGTTTAGGCACATAGAGCCTTCCTGCCTTTCAGATTACTCTTGGTTATATGCCTTCACACGTGCTGTTCCCTTTTTGGAATGGTCCCCATCCCCATCCACCTGGCTGGCTCCTACTCAGCCTTCCTATCTTCAGATCAGGGTTGGCTGCTCTGTCAAAGTCTGCTTGACTCCTTTCTCATTGCCCTTGGGCAAGTCACTGGCACCATGGGCTTTAAATATTTGTTTTCATCTTTGTCTCATTTCTATCACATGAGCTCTCTGAGGACACCTAAATGTTATCTTAATGTAGGTCTCCAGTGATTCTTCCCACAATGCTTCAACTCCTGCTTGCGTGGAGAACAGGCTACTACAGGCAGCACCAGGATTCCTGTGCGTACTCTTTGACTGGCTGTGAGATTCCAGTTAAGTGATTCTGCCTCTTCATGACCTGTTTCCTCAGTGAAACTGAAATAATGATACACGTTTTACATACAGTATAACCTTGTGGTGTGGGTCAAATGAGGTAATGCCAGTGAACTTGCTTTGAAAACACGATTTTATTCCACAGTGTTAGATTCATTTCCAAGTGGGAGACTCTCTGGGCTGGGGATTTTGTGAAGAAGAGAACTCATTGATGGCCCCTCAAGACAGCCTCCCTGAGCCTTGGCCCTGGCAGGAGCCAGATGTTGGGGCCTAGGGTGACTGTCAGCACTCACCACGCCTGGCAGCCTTGCAGTGTGGCAAAATACTATTAACAGCGACTGTTCCCTGTGTCTGATAGGACTTAGGTGGTCATGTCTACATTTCATCACGGGAGGGGCCCATCAAAAAGAAGTTTTACTGGTTGGTTCATTTTGAGAGATCTGAAAGGGACATATTTTTGTTTACAAATGTATATTACAGTTTTCATTGAGCTCTTGTTGGAAACTGGAAATTTCCACGACCGTTCTTTCAGAGATGGAAAAGGCTTGGATTTGTCACAGTTTGTCACTCTTAAAATTAATTGAATAGATTGAAACACACTTTTGTGCCCAATTTCTTGCTTCTTCCTCATTGCCCCCGCTAGTCTCACAGTCGAAGCCTCTGAAAAATTTTGGCAGAGTTGAAATGTGTTAAAAGTCATCGAACTTGTCAGCAGTCAGTCTGTTGTGTTTATGTCAGATGGCCAAATGAGAATCATTTTTCTTAGCAAAATAAGGTATTGGGTTTTACTTGCTGGATGTAAGGGGCAATGCCAGCTTCGTCAGACAATGCCATTTTACTTCTTAAATGTAGAACAAAAGTTTCCCATCATTTATAGAAAAAGATTAGGATTTCACTGGACTTTTCTTCCTAGAATGTTTCTCAAGGAATATAATGAATGGTTGTCTGTATTAGTAGCATGTCTAATATTCAGAAAACTCTTGCATTTAGATGAAGAATTTGGTAGTCACTAGTTCTAGAATTATTTGAACTAGAAGGGACCAGCTGTGCTTCAGTGTGGCAAAACTGAAGACTGCAGGATGCTCAACCTTTCCTCCCTTTGAAGATGTCCAGCAACTATTCTAGTCTTTCATCACAGAGTTTTATTGCTCCATCAAAGCATACTTCCTGATATTCAGTCAAAAGCATCCTTAATTTAAGTTCATTTTTTCTCATGTTAAGTCTTCATAGCCATGAAGACATATTGAGCAGGTTTCTTCTCAGAAATATCTCTCACATCTTGTTTCTGTTCCCCTCCCTGCTGCTGTCTTCATTCAGGTTCTGATTACATCTTGCCTAGACAGTGACCCCAGCTTTCTGACAGCTCTGTGGCTATTGTCTGTCCACTCCAGTGTGCTACCGAATGCATAGCCCTTACATACAGATGTGGTATATAACTCTCAAGAGAAAAATTCCCTTGGCCTTTTTAAGGCCTTACGAGATAGTGTCCAAGCTTGTCAATTTCATCATCTGGACCTGTATGTTAGAGAATATGTTCTGCTCAGAATAGCATTAAATCCTAAAATATCAATAGCTTAAGCAAGAAGGAAATTTATTTCTGCCTCACATAAAAGAGATAGGCAGGCAGGGCTTGTAGGACAGCTCCGCAGTCTGCAGGCTCATTCTGTCATGGTGCTCTGCACAGGAGAAAACACATTTGGCCTGTGGCTTCATGGCCCAAGATGAATGCTTGGGGTCCAGCAGTCACATCCACATTCCAGCCAGCAGGAAGGAGGACGGAGGAAAGGCTGGGCCTCCTCCCTTTAAGAACATTTCTTTGAAGTCACTCACAACACTTTCATCTGCATCTTATTGGCTAAAACTTAGACACAGAGGCCACTCCTAGTTGCAAGAAGGCTGGGTCGTCTTTTAACTAGAACTCCAGATTTTCACCTCCTCCTCTAGTCTTTCCTAGATGCTGCCACCAACTTGGTTGTAGATGGCAGAAAGCTGGAAATAACCCTTCTTATGTCTAATAATCCTTAAGCTCTCATATTTCATTCCCACTAAGTCTGTCGTTCAACTCCAAAATATGTCTTCACGTGACCCTTGGAATTGCACCCCAGTGCCTACATCATGGAGCTCTCCGGTCGTGCCTGGGCTCCTGCAGTGGCTCTTAGCTGCTGTCCTTACAGCTTGTTTTAGCCCGCTCGCATCTCGCCTGGGGTAGTGTCGCTTTCTTGCACAAAATCTTAAGCCATCTTCCCATTGCAGTTAGGTTTAAGTTCACAATTTTTATCATGCCCTGCATGTCCCCATCTGACTTGACTCGGGTCTACCTCTTGGTCTTGTGTGCTGCCTGGCTCATTCTTGCTCACTGCGTTCCGGCCACATGATCTTTCTGTTTCTTGATTTTGCCAAGAACGCCCCACCTCTGTCTTTCCCACGTGCCATTTCCCACCTGGGATCTTTCTCCCACTTCTTCACTCCTACACGGACCAGAGTCCTAAATGTCGCCTACTCAGAGGCCTTCCCTGACCTCTAATCTAAATCACGTGTGTTCTCCCCTGCCTCTGTGAGGCCGCTCTTTCCACCTCAGCATTCATCACAACTGTAATTGCATATTAATCAGTTATTTAATCTCGCCCCCACATTAGACTCTGTTCCGTGAGGGCAGGGACTGTGTTTCTTTTCATCACCACTGAATCCTCAATGCCCAGAGCTCAGTAAATACACGAGAAGTAGACAAACAAATGATCTTGTGATTAAGCTATCTGTGATTAAATAATGTGCTAGATCCCCTTATTAAACTGACAGCTTTGTTATTGGTAAGACGTAGTTGTTGGAAGCCTGTTAAGGTGATTGACCTTTCTTCACGTTCCTTGATCGTACCTATGATCATGCTCCCTTGCAAGGCCGTAAACTTCAGTGTAACTTACTAGGATGCATCTTTGTCCGAACAAAGCTTTATTTCTGTCAGGATTTCCTTATGCGCCCAGAACACGAGAAAGTCACGTTCAGGTGTGAGATCTGGAAACCAGGACTGGGCTCACTTCCCTGGCTTGCCCCTTTTTTTGGCTGTAGCCTGACATATCCTTTGGAACAGAAGGCTGGCTTTATGTCGGGCTGGAATCTGAAGCAAGTCATCAAAGGCGGAGTCATCAGCAGTTGTCTAAGAAAGGTGCCTGCCCAGGGTTGGGGCTGCCTTGGACAAACCAGCCCTCTCACTACCTTCTTGAGTTGTACAGCACAAATATTGAATATCTAGATAGGGTGTACTTGTTCATGACAATTCTATTCTCCCATTCTTTCCTTGGAGCCCTGGTGGCACAGTGGTTAAGTGCTCCGGCTGTTAACCAAAAGGTCAGCAGTTTGAATCCACCAGCCGCTCCTTGGAAACTCCATGGGACAGTTCTGCTCTGCCCTGTAGGGTTGCTGTGAGTTGGAATGGGTGTTCCTTCTGTAATTACCTTGTTCTGGAGAACACATTGCCACAGAATGTTATAGAACGGATCAACAACGAACGTGAGGTGGGGTTTTTTTTCCCCCTTAAGATTATAAAAGATGTTCCGGAAGCATCTGATGACTTTGGAACCCTGAACATGTCTCAAATAAAAGATTTTACTTTTTGTTTATTTTCATTTGTTGTGCTTTAAGTGAAAGTTTACAAGCTAAGTCAGTTTCTCATACAAAAACTTACACACACCTTGCTGTGTCCTCCTAGCTGCCTTCCCCCTAATGAGACAGCATGTTCCTCCTCACCGCCCGTGTCCGTTCAGCCAGTTCCTGTCCCCCTCTGTCTTCTCAAAAGATTTTACTTTTTCGCAGATAGGGTGATTGACGATGGGAAAGTTTTTGTGTTTTTCCTTTTTGGAAAACAATGAGAATTCTGCTTTCGGCGGGCACTTTGGTAGGTAAATGATTTCAGCGTAGATGGAAAAGCAAGCAGTTGATCATTCTGAAGCCCCAGTAGGTCAGATCATGTCAGTGTTTCCAGAATACGCCCAGAACGGTCAAAGTTGGCTTTTAGCTGAGCCTTCGCTAAGAGGCAGCCAGTCCTGAAAGGATTTATTTATTTATTTTGGCCTTTGGTTACGTCTAAATGATGATAAGTATGAGTCTCCCTGAGCTGTCTGGAGAGGGTCCCACATGAATTGATTGTGGCCCTTAGAATCCAGAAACTCCAATGTAGTTGGATGAGTTTTTTTTTTCTTGGTGTGTGCGGGGAATCTAATGTAACAAAAGAAAATACAAAATATTAAATGTTCAAAAGTGTGTAATTTGCTGCTTGTGTTCTTGAGGGTTTTTAATACCTCTGGTCCAGAGCCTAACTGCCTCTTTACTGGGGAGATGTGGTTTCCGTTTCTTGGGTGAATGTGCATTTTATAAGTGTTTTTTAAAAAAGGAAATTAAACATTAAAAGACTTTAAGTACTTTACTCTTTATATAATGTCACTATGAAAAGCCAGGAAAATCAGGGTTGGGTTTTTTTTTTTAATTTATTTAATAAATATAATCTATTTTCCACCATTTTGTTTGTAATGGCTGGTCCCAAAGTACTTTAGAAGTTAACATTGGATTTTGTTTTATTTCAGCAGATGTGCATAATAAATTAATGTATCTCTGTTCTTCGTTGTGGGCTGGGGCAGTGTTTAATAACACGGAGTTTTTTGGCATTTTGGCACACAGACGATTTAGTTTAATTCCACATGGATTTATATTCTCCATGTGTAAGATGCTTATTAGCACATGAAGAATGTTAACTAGATAAACCGTGGCCTGCTGAGGCGAAGGCTGCATGGTGAGCATTAATGCAGGTATGTGACGTGATTGATCTTAGCCACTTCACTTAGATATGCATCTAATAGATTCCTCCTTTTCTCTCCTTCTTTCTCTGTTTTCTCTCTTTAATTTAGGAGGAGAGAATGCTGGGGCAGCAGTTACAAAAGAGGAGAACACCTTCACATCACAAGACCCAAGAGCTTCCCCAGAGAAGTCCTTGCAAAAATCAGCAAAGGTCATTGCCGACAGATTTTCTCCACTTCTCCAAGTGGCTGTCAGCTGAGCTGCTTGTCCCAGGCCCCTCATGTGAGGCAGTCAGGACTGGAGGTGGTCAGTTCATCAGAAAAGTCAGTGGAAGCAGGGAGTCATACAAAGCGAATTTTGTAAAATAACCTTAAACATACAAACATATCTTCCTTTGCCTATCTTTGGATAAAGACCCAGGGGCTTTTCTTTGGGTGTGGCCTTGTGGATTGGAGCTCTGCATCCTCCTTCTTGCTTAAACCACATTCATAATGTGGCATCTCTTGGTAGTCAGAGTGAGACTTTAGATACTGGTGAAGTCTTATGAATGTGGACGGCTCCTAGATTTTTACACATTTTGGATCTACTTCTTTTATTGTTGTCATGTCCATTTATATTTCAAAAGTAAATTTTTAATAATTGAATTTTTTTTTCAAAAACATTCAATTTGGTTATCATAGGAACTGTCTCTTGCACTCCTGTTTTATCGTTTTGTGTAATTCAGCTTTATTTCTTAATAATATATGCTGTTGGCATATTCCAGTGTGGCGTCAAACTGCTGGTTCTGGCTGCACAGAGAGCTCGTGGTAGAAGAAGTGCAAAGACAGGGTGTTCGGTGGCATCACGGCATGGGGCTTTGTGTACCAGAGGCATCCGCCTGCGTGTTTACCTGGGAATGCAGTCTGGTCACTTAATCCAACTAGTTAAGAGAGCGTTTCCTGCGTCTTGACATGAGGAGTTTTTAAATGATATTACAGATACGTTACCCTGATTGCTGCCCAGTTACCTAGCTCTTTCTTTCAATAAGCATTTTGCATATTAAGCTCATTCAGGCAACATGCTCGCTGGCTCACAGACCTGTTTTATTTGACCTGTGCAGTATTTTAAAATTTTAACTTAGTAGCTTACATAAAAACAAAAAACTTTTCTGCCCTTGCCTGTCAAAACAAAACACCTGGCAACACTGGGCCACATTCCTAAAGGACTTTAGTCAGTCATGGCTGAGTAGAGGCCGCCCTCTGCAGATGGAACGTGCATTCTCCTACTTGCTAGTGCCCCCGGTGGCACCCTTTCTCTCTTTTTCCCCCCACCCGGCCCATGTTGGTATTTCAGGATGTGATTCCTGGTCTAGAGCAGGGAGTGGCAAACTCTGGCCCCTGGGCCAAAGTCAACTCACTCCCTGGTTTTATGTGGCCCCCATCCTAATAACGATTTTTACATTTTTAAATGATTGGGAAAAAAATAAAAGAAAATTATATAAAACTTAAATTTCAGTATCTGTAAATAAAGTTTTATTAGAACACAGCCAGGCTCACTCGTTTATGTATTGTCTGTGGAAGCTTTCATGTTACCACAGCAGAGTCGGGTAGTTGCCACAGAGACTGTATGTGCACTGCCGCTCAGCACACTACAAATCTCAGTGCTACGGTGACAAGGCAGGAGCACTTCAAGTACCATTCTTGTCACCATATTGTGACATTTTGTTATTATTTTTTATTACCACTGCATACTCGTCAAAACAAGAAGAGTGAACTTTGAATGTCACACTTTTAAGGTGCAATGAAATATGGATTCTTTTGTCAGTCAAACCAGGTAAAGCATTGTGTGTTGTTAGGCAGTGACACTATAGCTGTGCTAAAAACAATACAGTATATGTGGACATTGCCAAACTACGTGCTGTCTTCACAGTATTCCCAACTCATAGCAAAGCAACACCTAGGAAAATTAGAAAACTTAAAAGGTGAAAAGAGGAAGGTAGACTGGAGTCGGAATTGACTCGGTGGCACTGGGTTTCTGGGTAGACTGGTTAGGGATCCCTGGAATGGAGGAGCAACTTAGCCACAGGAGTCTCTCGAGTACAATGAAGAAGTTTCCGTCTAATCTTCAATTAGAAGTGATTAATTGGTCATGTAATGACAGGCTTAAAAAGGCAAATATAAAGAGGAGAGTCTAATAGAATTCTATACATGCCTTCTGTGTGATAAACGTACTCAATTAAAATCATGTGCTTGTAGATTAATATCGATATTTGGCAGTACCTATCTATGTGAATGGAAACCCCGGTGGCGTAGCGGTTAAGTGCTACAGCTGCTAACCAAGAGGTTGGCAGTTGAAATCTGCCAGGCACTCCTTGGAAACTCTGTGGGGCAGTTCTACTCTGTCCTGTAGGGTCACTATGAGTTGGAATCGACTCGACAACAGTGGATTTGTTTTGTTTTTATCTATGTGAACAGGAGCCCTGGTGGCATAGTGGTTAAGAGCTTGGCTGCTAACCAAAAGGTTGGCAGTTTGAACCCACCAGCTGTTCCTTGGAAACCCTATGGGGCAGTTCTACTCTGTCTTATAGGGCCGTTATGAGTTGGAATCAACTCGGCAGCATGGATGTTTTTAATCTACGTGAACGAGCGTTTTCTAAGGTGAAATTTGTAAAATCTCTTTATAGATCAGCATTACCATGTGGATGTTTGCAATCAGTTTTGATGATAGGAACACTAAACCTCAAGCTAGCAAGATGTTACCCCCCCAAAAACGAATTCCGTTCTTCTTGTTAGTATACTTGTATAACAAAAATGTGTACTCAGTATTATTACATTTTGAATTTCAGCAATAAAAAGATTGTGGAAATTTGTTTTCTCTTGTTACATATCTGTATAATATCCTTGATTTTGCCCTTTGGCCACCAAAGCCTAAAATATTTACCCTTTGCCTTGTTACTGAAGATGTCTGCCAATCCCTGGTCTAGAGGAAGACACAAGCCTGTGAACAGTTACAATAAGATAAATACAGTGCTTTAGTGCAAACCCTGGTGGCATAGTGGTTAAGAGCCATGGCCGCTAACTGAAAGGTCAGCAGTTCGAATCCACCAGGTGCTCCTTAGAAACTCTGTGGGGCAGTTTTACTCTGTCGTATAGGGTCTCTGTGAGTCGGAATTGACTCCAAGGCAGTGGGTTTGGTTTTGGTTTAGCAGAAGTATACACAAGGTATTATGAGAGCACAGAGGTGAGAGTTCATTTGGAAAGGGGGGAGGAGTTGAAGCCAAAGACTGTATCAGGAGAAAACACAGTCCAGGAAGAAGCTTCCCAGGGTGGGTGTGGGAGAAGACCCACCTGCTTCAAGAATGCTTCTTTCTCTCTCTGTGGGAATAGCATATGCATGTAGGGTGTGGAGGCCTGACCCTTCACCTGGTCAAATGGAAGGCAGGGTTTAATCTTGGAAAGAAGGAAGGCTAAATATTTCTCTTTCGAAGACATTATAAAGAAGAGTAGTAATTTATTTACATTCAATAATATTTTGAAAAGCAACTGCTATTTTGTTCATGTGAAATACTTCGATTGATCACATGAGATAAAATGAATTGCAAAACACGTACCTAACTTCCCTGCTGGAATTTTACACATCTTAAAACATAGATAACGGCTGAAAAGCACTTTCATCTCATTCACCCATGCATTGCAGAGTGTTTTCTTGGGTTTAATGGCGCAGTGGTTAAGAACTCAGCTGCTAACCAAAAAATATTAGCAGTTCGAATCCGGCAGCCACTCCTTGGAAACCCTATGGGACAGTTCTACTCTGTCCCATAGGGTTGTTGAGAGTCAAAATTGACTCAAAGGCAGTGGGTTTTGTTTTGCTTATATGCTTACTGGACACTTAAGTTGTTGCAGCTTAAATATGGATTACTTGGTCACAGAGCATCACTGGGAGCTGCTTAATTTTGACCTAGAAAAGCTGTTGGACCAGCTACTTGATAGAATAGTACCCTGCTGACTTCTCCCAACTGTTCTGTGGATAAACAATATTGACCATATCTTTGGTGTTTTCAGGTAGTTTACATCTTGGAGAAAAAACATTCCCGGGCAGCAACGGGCCTCCTCAAGCTCTTGGCTGACAAGAATAGTGAGCTGTTTAGGAAATATGCCCTGTTTTCCCCCTCGGACCACCGAGTGCCTAGAATTTATGTTCCTCTCAAAGACTGCCCCCAGGACTTCGTGACCCGGCCTAAAGACTATGCCAACACACTGTTCATCTGCCGTATTGTGGACTGGAAGGAGGACAGCAATTTTGCCCTGGGGTAGGTGATCTCTGGCAAGCTAAACTGTGGGTCCCTGGCAGAACTCAGTTTAGGTGGCTTGTAAGTAACTCTTTTTCCTATTAAAGCATGGTACTTAACATATTTTGGTCCTGGCTTTTCAGCAATTACCCTTAGCTATCACCTCAAGTCAAGTGGTCATGTATAGGTTCTTGAGTAGCCAGGCGATTACCATTTGTTTTTGTATTTCGGTATGAAATACAAGCACATTGTGAGCCCTGCTTATGTCCTGTTCTGTCGTGAATCCCATCTGTTCATGTGTACCACATTCATTGCCTCAGACAGAGCCCTCTTTTCAGACTCTAGTGGTAAAATATAAAAGTATATTTAGGGGTCCCCAGTCTCCTTTGCTTTAAAATGTGAATATGAAGGTAGCTTTGAATGATTTGCCTTTTTGATGTTGCTCATCAGAGGTTTCACCTGTGGCATTAAAAATTAAGTTACCCCGCTGTAAGCAGGAAGGGGTACACTGTTTCCCTGGAAGCTGCTAGAAACCACTGTAATCTAAATTATGGATTACAGAGCATCATGGATGGCCACTTCATGTAGAGCTGAAGAAGCTGCTGGACCCAGTATGTGAGAGATGCTACACATGCCGGTGTTTATTTTAAAGAAAAGCAATATTGGATTTTAACTATATCTTTAGCTGTTTATTATTGATGGTATCTGGTTCGTGTTTCACAAGAAACAGAAATAAAACAATATGAGCTAGAGAAGAGTTTGTTGTGACGTTTGCCTTTAGGCCAGTGTGGTGACCTGCTGGTTGGTCATCTAGCTTATGCAGGATGGACCCTCTGGGAATGTTCTCTGGCTCTGAAGGCCAGCACTGAGTGGATGGCCCAGGTGTGCTTTTATCAGGTTTAGTCTATACTTCACTTTACACAACTAGTGAGGTAAGCCAAGTCAAGTCTGTGTGTCATACCCAAGGCAATTTAAGAAACCCTACCCTGTGCCACTTTTTCAGTCGTATTATGATTGGTGTGACGGGTGTGACCTCAGAGCTGCTTAGGGGCAGTTACACTTCCTTTTCTGCTCTCAAGTAGTGTGATTGCAGTGTCATCATTTTTAAGCCTAACTGGGTAAGCCTAAGAGACATTAACGCCTTGAGCCCTAAATAGACCTTTCTCAGAGGCTTTCCAGTTTCTCACCGTCAAATCAAAAGGCCCGATAATGGCCGTGCCGCGCTGCCCCTGTTGATTGTGCTCTCCACACTCTGGCCATGGAAAGGGAAGACTTTCACATCCAACCCGGAAAAGCCAGCCTGTCTTTCATGCGCCTATCTGCCAGATCCCATTGTGCACACTTGATTGGACCGCTTCCTTAGTTTTTAAGCGGTAAGGGTGTAGTCAGGAAATCTTCATGGGGTGAGCTGCTCTCATTACTTGAATGGCCTCCCCGGTCCTTTTCACAGCTGAGTTATTACTTCATCAGATACCTTATGGGTCAAGTACAGCAACAGCAACAACAAGAGTTAGGCCTTTGAAGCAGCAAGCACATTTGCCTCATCTAAAGCAAGAATATTTAAAAAATAATAAAAAAAAAAAATTAATATGTATTTTTTCAAAATAAAAAAAATTGAAGATTCTCATATTTAGATGGAAAAAGGAATCAACTTTTCCACTCCCTTCTTGATATAAAGACTTCAAAAACAGTCCCTTATGGTAATAAGCCTTTTAAAGTCTTTGCAAAAAAGAGAGAAAAATTATTTTAAGAAGTAAGATGTGGCAGGTTTTCCTGACGCAGTTCTCAGCTGACTCCTGTCTCCCGAGGGTGAGGCTGCAGCTGTCGAGCGTGCTGGTGGTCGCCTTGCCATTTTGTTCTGGCTATCAGTTACCGATCTTTAGGAACTGAGGTCACCGTTTCCCAGTCAGAACACACTGTGCTGTGACTGCCTGGCTTCCCTCCCTTATCTGTGCCAGGTTTTAACGAGGAACATGAAGGTAGTACTTGCTCTGGGTGTGACTATGTGTAACTGGCTTCTACATAAGCTATGTCTAAAAACCGAGTTCAGCCATGGTGACTCCCCTCCTAATTTCTTCCCTGCCCCTTTATACTTCTCCCCTTAAAAGTATTGAACTTTTTCTGCCTCTGTAATTGCTACTAATTACAGAAGGGACCAGTCCCTGGAGGAGGACATCATGCTTGATAAAGTAGAGGGTCCGTGAAAAAGAAGAAGACCCTTAATGAGATGGATTGACACAGTGGCTGCAACAATGGACTCAAATATAGTAACAATTGTGAGGATGGCGCAGGACTGGGCAGCGTTTTGTTCTGTTGTACATAGGGTTGCTGTGAGTCAGAACTGACTTGATGGCATCTCACAACAACAACTCAAGTCCAAAGTCATTTTACTTCTTCTGTAGCTAAATTTGGTTTACCAGACCTGTATTGACTATTATGTGTGAGGCACCGTGCTGAATGATGTGAGAAACACAAAGGTGAACAAGCTATGGTTTCTTTATTCAAGGAACAGTATAAAGTCTCAGGCAGAAGAACTTGTACATAAATGTTTCAGGGATGGTTTGATTCTAAGTCATGGAATACCACTTGAGCTAATTTAAATCAAAGTGGGGATTAATATAAGAAACTGATGATTCTCTTGAAACCCAAGGCAGGATATGGAGGCAGGTCTCAGGAGAAACTCAGAACTAGAAAGGCAGCCAAGGTGTCACAGTTTTACACATATTTAACAAAAAGGTTGAATAAAATGCCCACATTAATAGAATATATAACATAAGTAGCTTTGTAAGAACCATGGATCTTGATCTCCCCTTTGGTCTAAATGTTGCCTCTCTGGCACTCCCAGTGGTGCCTCCAATTAAGGGGCTCTCAGAGCGATTTAGACTTTTGGAGACATCCACTTGTAAGTTATTCTCCATCTTGTTCTTAGAACTATCAGGAGAGATCTCAGATGAGCCTTGTAGAACTCTCTGTACACCATATCTACCACATTTTCATGAATCTTAGTCCCGTAATGCTATCAAAAAAACCCAAAGGTAACCTGTTCTTAGCGTGTCCTTGCTGGCTCTTAGGCATCACAGCTTTTGTATGCATCACAATATATCTAAGGCTTTTAATAGTTATTATCAAAACTCCTGCCCAGGATAGTTAAAAAAAAAAAAGCCGTATTGATTTTCTCACTGGAATGATTTCCATTTATATAATCAGGTTTATAGTTGAAAGAGTTTCCCAACCCTCTTATCTTTCCCTTTAGAATCTCTGTGGAATTCATGCCTGTATTTTCTCAGAACTTTGTGAAATTAGCTATCCTAAAGTTTAGAGTTTACAACCCCAGCTTTCCCACAAGAGGTCTTGAGCATGGAAATATCATGGTCACTTTCTCTTAGATTTTTTTGTGATTTTTTCTCCTTGGATATTTAAGGATAAGTCTTGAAGAAAATAGAGAAGTTTTACAGCATCTACTATGGGGAACATAATACCGTTTCTTGGCAATGCCGAAACCCAACTGAAGATATATGGCATGAATTGACCTAGAGCAAATTGACATATTTCCATTATTTTCTCTAGCAAACCTTGGAAGCTTTGGCCGGGCAGCGGGAGGGGATATGAATAAGCCAGGGCAGATACAGCAGCGTTGAGAAATTTTTGATTGAGCATGGGTTGTATAAACTTAATGGGAGACTGCTGAAATTAAAAATAGAAAATGGATAACTACTACTGGTCTTAATCATAGGGAGGAACAGCAGGTTGCATTGAGTGACTAGGTGAGGTGAAAGGAGAAGCGGGAAGCTCTGGTTAATGGTGTGTGTGGTGGAGGAGGAAATGGTTGGGGTGGAGGGAGGGGGTGTCGTTCTGGCATCTCCCCCATCGTGAAGCCTTTTACTTTATGGTTAGTTGTCAGACAATCAGAAATACTTGTTGACTGATGGAAATAAATACTTTTACTCTTCCGTTCAGTTTTGATAGATACTGAATTTCATACAGTGTAGACATAAAGTGGGGAGGTGGTCAACACTACATTTATTTGGTAGGAAAATAAAACAGTAACCAGGTAGGTAGAAGATAGTTTCATTGAGTCATAGCCTGTAGGAAGATTAGCAAACTGAAAAAGAGCTCTAGCCAATCTTTTTCCCTACACAAAAGGAGTGTTTCACCTTTTCAAGAGTAGATTCCTTATTTAAAAGCTGTGCTGAGGTAGAGGCTGTAATGCTATGAACTTGCATTAGCAGACTTAGGCTTTCATTTCCAGGGGACTTGGTCCTAGCTGGCTAGTAGAGAAAAAGCCAATCAGGCAGAGGAGGGGGCTCTTTTTTTGTGACTGTTGGGCTCCACCTGGTGGCCTGTAAGAATCAGCTTTGGAAAAAGCTACATCTTTAACACTGAGGCCATGCTGGTCAAAGCAGAGCACAAGTAGAAGGAATGAGGAGAATGGTCCTGAGGCCGGCAAGGATGACCAACCTGTGCTTCCCCATACTGCACGCCATAGTCTTGAACACTTCTTCCAAGGTCCTCATCTTCAGCTCCAATTTCGAGTACATCTTCTTGAAAATATTATTTAAAAATGGTAGAGTACCTCAGATCTGTTAGCCTTCTCTTCCACTCTATAAATTCCTTCAGCCTCTTTGCTTCTTTCGAGGCCTCCCCTAAAATCATTCCTTGTTGTCGAGCCTCGTTACTGTCCCCAGCCGTTTATCTGTTTTCACCGATTGGCTCAGTTTTCCTGAAGCTCTCATTCCTTACTTCTGCCTTCGGCTGTGTTATGACACTGAGCCAGAGAGGGGAAAGAAACTTATTTTCTCCTTCTGGTTATAGAGAATAACACAGAAATATACGGCCAAAGATGCTGTGAAGTTACCACAGTTGGTTTTAACTTTGTATGTTAACTGAAGTTCTGGGCCCTAGGTGTAGCCAATGCTGGATTATTCCCCACTGGCAGGTTCTTTTTTTTTTTTTTTTGGCAGGTTCTTAGGGATCTGGTGCCCTTGTATCTGTTTGCACAGAGTTGCCAACCTGGACCCGTAAGTGTGAGGATAGCAACAAGGATGTATGAGTATCTTCCTGTGTATAGCCTAGTTTTCAGGCCAAGACTTTATAACAGTATTTAGTGGAGAAAGGAGGATGTATGGTTTAGAAAACAAATGCTGACCGTTGTGTTCCTACTCTCTTCTCTTTAAGGCAGAGAGGCCAATTTGAAGGATTTTCCTGTCATGATTTCCTTATCTGTAGCTGGTCTTCCCTCAAGTTTTTTACTTGCACATCACCCATGACAGTGGAACGAATGTTTATTTATTTAGAAGGTTTACACACACACACACCCTACAACCCCGCATATCAACTGTAGGAAGTTGGGAATGTTGTTTTGACACTGTCTGAGCTTACAGTAGGACCTAGTTGTAATGTCATTTGTTGTGAATGGGAGTAGTATTCATGGAGGAACTCCTTTGAGAAAAAATCGAAGTGGTGATCATTATAAAATGCCCCAATGAGGAAAGCGTTCTAGCTCATAGCTACTTATTATTGTGATATTAATATTAAGAAAACTTTTTAACTTTTATTTTTCCAAATAAAGACATATGCTTACTGTTAAAATTACTCAAATTATTCTATAATTTAACTCCCAGATATAATCACTATTAAGAGCTTGGTATATATTTGCTGTGATGCTGGAAGCTATGCCACTTGTATTCAGATACCAGCAGGGTCACCCATGGAGGACAGGTTTCAGCTGAGCTTCCAGGCTAAGACAGACTAGGAAGAAGGACCTGACAGTCTACTGAAAAGCATTAGCCAATGAAAACCTTATGAATAGCAGCGGAACATTGTCTGATATAGTGCTGCAAGATGAGCCCCCCAGGATGGAGGCACTCAAAAGATGACTGGGGAAGAGCTGCCTCCTCAAAGTAGAGTCGACCTTAATGACGTGGATGGAATAAAGCTTTTGGGACCTTCATTTGCTGATGTGGCACGACTCAAAATGGGAAGAAACAGCTGCAAACATCCATTAATAATCGGAACCTGGAATGTACGAAGTATGAATCTAGGAAAATTGGAAATCGTCAAAAATGAAATGGAACGCATAAACATCGATATCCTAGGCAGTAGTGAGCTGAACTTGACTGGTATTGGACATTTTGAATCGGACAATTGTATAGTTCACTATGTTGGGAATGACAACTTGAAGAGGAATGGTGTTGCATTCATTGTTAGAAAGAACATTTCAAGATCTACCTTGAAGTGCAATGCTGTCAGTGATAGGATAATATCCATATGCCTATAAGGAAGACCAGTTAATAATAGAATAATATGACTATTATTCAAATTTATGCACCAACCACTAAGACCAAAGATGAAGAAATTGAAGATTTTTATCAGCTTCTTAGTCTGAAATTGATCAAACATGCAGTCGGCATGCATTAATGTTTACTGGTGATTGGAATGCAAAAGTCGGAAACAAAGAAGAAGCATCAGTAGTTGGAAAATATGGCCTTGGTGATAGAAACAATGCTGGAGATCGAATGATAGAATTTTGCAATACTGACGACTTCTTCATTACAAATACCTTCTTTCACCAACATGAACGGTGACTATACACACAGATGGAACACACAGGATCAAATCGACTACACCTGTGGAAAGAGACGATGGAAAAGCTCGATATCATCAGTCAGAACAAGGCCAGGGGCCAACTGTCGAACAGACCATAAGTTGCTCATATGCAAGTTCAAGCTGAAACTGAAGAAAATCAGAGCAAGTCCACGAGAGCCAAAATACAACCTTGAGTATATCCCACCTGAATTTAGAGACCATTTCAAAGAATAGATTTGATGCATTGAGTGCTAATGACCGAAGACCAGACAAGTTGTGGAATGACATCAAGGACATCATCCATGAAGAAAGCAAGAGGTCATTGAAAAGACCAGAAAGAAAGAATGGACCAAGATGGATGTCAGAGGAGACTCTAAAACTTGCTGTCGAATGTCGAACAGCTAAAGCAAAAGGAAGAAATGATGAAGTAAAAGAACTGAACAGAAGATTTCAAAGGGCGGCTCGAGAAGACAAAGTATTATAATGACATGTGCAAAGAGCTGGAGGATAGAAAACCAAAAGTGAAGAACACGCTTGGTGTTTCTCAAGCTGAAAGAACTGAGGAAAAAATCTGAGCTTTGAGTTGAGATAGTAAAGGATTACATGGGGAAAGTATTAAACAACTCAGGAGCCATCAAAAGAAGATGGAAGGAATACACAGAGTCATTATACCAAAAAGAATTAGTCGATGTTCAACCATTTCAAGAGGTGGCATATGATCAGGAACCGATGGTACTGAAGGAAGAAGTCCAAGCTGCACTGAAGGCATTGGTGAAAAACAAGGCTCCAGGAATTGATGGAATATCACTTGGGATGGTTCAACAAACAGATGCAGCGCTGGAGGTGCTTACTCATCTGTGCCAAGAAATACAGAAGACAGCTTCCTGGCCAACTGACTGGAAGAGGTGCATATTTATGCCTGTTCCCGAGAAAGATGATCCAAACCGAACGTGGAAATTATAGAACAATATCGTTTATATCATACACAAGCAAAATTTTGATGAAGATCATTCAAAAGCAGCTGCAGCAGTATATGGACAGGGAACTGCCAGAAACTCAGGCCTGTTTCAAAAGAGGTTGTAGAACCAGGGATATCATTGTTGATGTCAGATGGATCCTGGCTGAAAGCAGAGAATAACAGAAGGATGTTTACCTGTGTTTTATTGAGTATGCAAAGGCATTCAACTTTGTGGATCATAACAAATTATGGATAACATTGTGAAGAACGGGAATTCCAGAACACCTAATGGTGCCCCGAGGAACCTTTGCATAGATGAAGAGGCAGTTGTTCTGACAGAACAAGGGGATACGGAGTGATTTAAATTCAGGAAAGGTGTACATCAGGATTGTATCCTTTTACCATACCTATTCAATCTGTATGCTGAGCAGATAATCAGAGAAACTGGACTATATGAAGAAGAACGGGGCATCAGGATTGGAGGAAGACTCATTAACAACCTGCGTTATACAGATGACACAACCTTGCTTGCTGAAAGTGAAGAGGACTTGAAACACTTACTAATGAAGATCAAAGACCACAGCCTTCAGTATGGATTACACCTCAAAATAAAGAAAACAAAAATCCTCACAACTGGACCATTAAGCAACATCATGATAAATGGAGAAAAGATTGAAGTTGTCTTAGATTTCATTTTACTTGGATCCACAATCAACAGCCATGGAAACAGCCGTCCAGAAATCAAAAGACGCTTTGTATTGGACAGATCTGCTGCAAATGACCTCTTTAAAGTATTGAAAAGCAAAGATGTCACCTTGAAGACTAAGGCGCTCCGAACCCAAGCCATGGGTATTTTCAATCACATATGCATGTGAAAGCTGGACAATGAATAAGGAAGACTGAAGAAGAATTGACGTCTTTGAATTGTGGTGTTGGCAAAGAATATTGAATATACCATGGACTGCCAAAAGAACGAACAAATCTGTCTTAAAAGAAGTACAACCAGAATGCTCCTTGGAAGCGAGGATGGCAAGACTGTGTCTTACATACTTTGGACATGTTGTCAGGAGGGATCAGTCCCTGGAGAAGGGCATCACGCTTGGTAGAGGGTCAGCGGAAAAGAGGAAGACCCTCAACAAGGTGAATTGACACAGTGGCTTTAACAGTGGGCTCAAGCATAACAACAATTTTAAGTGTGGCACAGGACTGGGCAGTGTTTTGTTCTGTTCTGCTTAGGGTTGCTATGAGTTGGAACCAACTCAGCAGCCCCTAACAACAACATATACTTGTCTAAAATATTTTAAAATGTTTAACTCTAGTTACAAACTGTGTTTTACAAACAAGAGAGCCTATCTAACACATGAGTTTTGAAGTCTGGTATTAAATGAACCCATGAATCTGCCACCCAATTTAAGGAATATAATATATGGCTGCTGTGAGTCGAATACGGTTGCCGTGAGTCGGAATCGACTCAAAGGCACACAACATCACCAATCGTATTGAAGTCCCGTGGGTATTCCTTTCTGTCATAATCACTAATTTTGTCCCTGGATTGAACCAGTGTCCTAAATATACTAATCAAAACTTGCTTTTTAAAATAATTTACAAATGTTTATATCCGTTGAAGCCCTGGTGGTGTAATGGTTAAGAGCTTGGCTGCCAGCCAAAAGGTCGGCAGTTCAAATCCACCAGCCACTACTTGGAATCCCTAAGGGGCAGTTCCTTTCTGTCTTGTTGGGTCACTATGAGTCAGAATCAACTCAACGGTGATGGTTTTTTTTTTTTTTTTAAGTATCAGCAAGTAGTAATATATTATTTCATTTTGTTTGTTTTGAGGAACTTTATAAAAAATATCCCATACATAGTCGTCTATGATTTGGATTTTTCATTCCTTTGTTTCTAAGATTTATTCATGTATTTCATACATTTTAATGCATTCATTTTAATTCATAACATTTCCCCCTTTTTTGAAATATACCATAATTTACCTAGCAATGGACATTTAAGTTGAACCCAAATTTTTGTTGTATGAGCAATGCTCCTATGAACATTCCAGTGCTCGCTAACTAAAGGTTCTCTAGACTCTGTGTAGGAGTGAAATTACTGAATCACACCTGTGTATATGTGTACAACATAAAAGACAAACTCTTCCAAAATGGTTGTACCCTTTTCTTTTTTCTTTGGGTCCTTCTAGGAATGTTTAAGAGTTTCCATTTCTTCACATCCTTATTAACACATGATATTGTCAGACTTGTCAGTTCTTACCGATCAAGTAGGTATAAAATGGTATCTGATTGTGATTTTGATTTATATTTTCCTAATCTCTAATGACCAAACCCTTTGCGGTGGAGTTGGTTTCGTCTCATAGCAACACTATATGGCAGAGTAGAACTGTCCCATAGGGTTTCCAACTATTTTATGTTTCTGCTTTAACTTTCACCCACTCGTTTTAGCATTTATTAGTATTTTTAATTGGGCTTTTTGTCATTTGATTTTCTGGAGTTAGAAAAAAATACGTATATTCTAGAAAGTAATCTTTTTAGCAGTTACTGACTGAAAAATATCTTCTCCGTGGTTTTAGAGTTGTCTTTTCGTATTATTAATGATATCTTCTGAGGTGCAAAAGCTTTGAGTTGCATTTTCTAAGTTTTTGGCGTCAGTGTATAGAATTATAATTAATTTTTGTGTATTAATCATATATCTAGCCATCTTGCTAAATCTCCTTAATTCTAGTACTTTATCTTTCTTTGGATTTGCTATGTAGATAATCACATCATTGGTAAGTAGTCACAGATTTGTTTCCTATTCTGTCCTAATCCCTATAAATTTTATTTCTTTTTCTTATGTTCCTGAACTGGCAGTTCACGATTAGGAAGGAGGTATTTTCCACATCAGAACTGATAAAAGTTCAAATTTGAATAAAAGCAATGATAGCAGACATTTTTTTCTTGTTCCCGATTTTTTTCAATATGTTAATTTTGTTAACATGGCAGCTGGTTATTAAAGAACTCAAGAGTTTACCTAAATACATATTTTCGGTTTCTTGGTTTGTTTTTACCATCTTCAGTGTTCTTAATTTTACTTTGTAGTTTCAAGAAAGAATAATATTCTCCCTTTTTTCCAGGCTCAAAAGCATCAATTTGTTTACTCACTTATTCATTCAGCAGACATGTATTGGACATCTAAGGCGTACACAAGTCTCAGTGTGAGATATAGAAATAAGGAAAAGTTTATTCTCCTCGTGGGTGATCTTACCATCTAGTGATAAGGAAGAGTTGTAGCTAAAGCACTAAAGACAGCTGGAAAGTGGCTGGTGCCAGAAAGGAGGTGGAAGCAGTGAGTAGAGAGAAGCGCTCTGAGGGAAGCGATGGCTTCCTGGCCTTGCTGCCATAGTCCATGAAGATGAAATGAAGTTGGTTTATGTTCCTTTCAACATGGAAGCCATAAAGGGAGCACTAGGATGGTAGAAATACATTGCTAAAGGAAAGAGCCAATTATAATATTCTTACGCTCTGGTACCAGCAGTACCATCTCAGTGTGTAGCAAATACCCACAACATACATGATGCTAACAGTCCTGAAGTTTTATATTTGGTAGTAAGAACTTAATATTTCCTATGGCAGAGGGAAGGGAAGGAATGGGAAGTTTGCTTTTCACTGGTGGTATTTTTAAATATTTTGTATTAGGATGCTTTCAGCTGTAATGGAAAACCCTGACCCAAAGTGACATAAATAATAAGGAAGTTTGTTCGCTCACATAAATGGAAGTCCAGAGGTTGTGCGGGTTCCAGGCCCAGCATAATCAGTGATTGATGATATTGGTTGCTCTTTGCTGTCCTCTCTGGTGGTGTAGTGGTTAAGAACTATGGCTGCTAACCAAAAGGTCAGCAGTTCAAATCTACCAGGTGCTCCTTGGAAACCTTATGGGGCAGTTCTACTCTGTCCTATAGGGTTGCTATGAGTCAGAATCGACTCAACGGCAGTGCGTTTGGTTTTTGGTTTTTGCTGTCCTCAGTGGTCTGAAAATAGTTGCTCCATGGAGATGCCTACCAGTACAAATAGGCTATATGTTTTCTTATCACATCTAAGTAGAGACTGGGAAATCTTGTCCGCCAATCATGATATTGATTACAGTCTCCAGGGGTGCTATGCACTGATTTTATTAGAATAATGAAGATTGCCTCTAAAGCTGAAGAAGAAATGAATTCTCTATCTGAAAAAAATTAGGTTTCTATTAGGAAAGAAGAGAGAAATGAATGTCGTTGAGAAGGCAGCCAGTACTGGGCACTACAGTTTTTATTAGATTATAATTAAGATTCCTATAATTTTTAAATTGGGGAAAAACAATGGTACAATGTTAAAGGAAGTTTAGAAGCTGGAGAAGAAAGTCCCTCATAATCCTCCCTCTCTACAACAGTTAGCGACATCTTTAGGTATTCCTTTTTAGTCTGTTTATAAATGTATTTACATATTTAAATTATACTTATTAATGTTGTCACATATTTAAATTACACTGTACACAGCATTTTATATTTTTAAAAAATTTTATGTCATAGACATTTTTATGTCCCTGCTCTTCAAAAGAGACGCTGATGGTGTAGTAAAGTGCCTTGGCTGCTAACCCAAAGGCTGACAGTTCAGATCCACCAGGCACTCCTTGGAAACTCTATGGGCAGTTCTACTGTGTCCTGTAGGGTCCCTATGAGTGGGAATCAACTCGGCAGTGGTGGGGTTTTTTTTTTTAACCACTTCAAAATTATTTTTCTGACATGTATAATAATCAATTGAACAAATACACCACGATTTAGTTTAACCTGTTGTTGAAAACTTAATTCTTTTATCCCTTTTCAACTTTTAAGCTTGTAAAAAATAATCTTTGTTATTTAATAATCTTTATTTTTTAGGACACTTTTCGATTCCCAAAAAAGCCAGGGAGATGGGACAAAGAATTCCCATATAACCTGCATCCAGGTTCCCTATTGCTAACATCTCACATTCGGGTGGTGCATTTGTTACTATTAGTGAAACAATATTGATGCAGTATTATTAACTACAGTCTATACCGTATTCAGGTTTTCTTAGTTTTTTTTACCTGATGTTCCTTCTCAATTCCAGGACCCCACCCAGGGTACTACATTACATTTAGTTGCGTGTCTTCTTAGGCTTCTCTTTCCTGTACCAATTTCTAAATTATTTTTGAATGACATACCTTCATGTAGAGTAAGCTGAAGTAAAGGAGCCCTGGTGATGCAGTGGTTAAATGCTCAGCTGCTCACTGAAAGGTCGGTGGTTCAAAACCATCAGCCGCTTCACGGGAGAAAGATGTGGCGGTCTGCTTCTGTAAAGATCTACAGCCTTGGGACCCTACGGGGCAGTTCTTTTCTGTCCTGCAGGGTCGCTAGGAGTCTGAATTGAGTCCATGCCATCTGGTTTGGGCTTTTTTTTTTTTTTTGGTTTAAGCTGAAGTGTGGTTTTTTTAAGATCACAGACCTTTATTTTTAAAGAGGATCACAGACATTTTGATGAAACATTGAATCGTAATTGTCTGAAAGCAGCTACTGCCATCTGTATGAGACAGCTAATGGAAAACATAGAAACAGCTTAGAAATCGATAACATTTGAACTGTAATAGACGAAAGGGAAAGTTACTTTCAGGATTCATTTTAAATAAAACTTATATTGAAATTAACTTTAAAATAATAAGAATAAACCCTTATTTAAGATAAATATACAATACATAAGTAAATTTACTTTTAGATTCTACTTTTGTTTAGATCCCAAGGTATTCTGTTTTTTTAAGGTGACTCAGAGTTTATGAGTAAGTAAACAGCATAAGATTCTTTCTGGGTCATCTAAGGCCCCTGAAGCATGAACTCTTTCAGCATGCTGACCTGTTAGATTTTTGTATCGTGCAAGCTGTCCAGTCTTTGTTGCTCTCAAGTGTATCTCCATTGAAAATCTATAATACGCTTATTTAAATAAGGTATTTGAGAAAGGTTCTCTGGAACTTAGTAAAATAAATGTTAATTACTACTAAAAGGAACTTGGAATCGTTGACCACATTTGGAAGCCATAACCAAAACATAATTTTGTCTTTATGAGCCATGTTGTAGTTTCAGTAAACAAACCAAGATTCTTTGAGTTCGTGATATAATCTGATAAAAATTTTTGCTAGACACAAAGCACCAATAGGGAAAAAAAAAAGGGCAAATTTATTTTTCTTCTTAATTTTACTAAAGGTCCAGTGACTGATATGATTTGTTCTCACAACTAATATTAGATTCATCACTTTACCTACTTACTTTTATCCTCCCTTTTTTTCACCTCCCCACCCACATATAAGTGGATCTAGTACTCAGCACTAGTCTCTCTCTTTTTTTTTTTTAATTTCTCTATCTCTTGGTAGGCTAAAGTTCATCATCTAGTAGTTTTTCATAAAAGATTTATGAGAACTCTATTCCCTGAGTTCTTGCATTTTGAAAATATTCTTCTGTTGTCATTTTACTTGAACGGCAATTTAGGTAGGTGTAAAATTCTAGCATTGAATGTGGCTGTAGGGAACCCTTAGACCACTCTGATTTTCCTCCCTTTTTTAGGTGACATGGACTCTTTATCTTTGAAGTCCAGTAACTTTCCTAGACTGTGCTTCATTGGTAATTTTGTATTAGTCTTTCCTGAGACATGGTATAGCGTTTTTGTCTGTAAATTTAAATTCTTTTACTTCAGGTAAGTTTTCTTGATGATATATCTTTTAAAATGTTTTCTATTCCATATATTTAGTTCCTTTTTTAGGAATACCAGTTATGCCAGTGTTGGGTCTGTTTGATATGCCTTTCATACCTGTCTCTTTCCTCTCTAATCTTTTTTAACTCTTTGTACTTTCCAGTTTCATTTTCCTTTTTTAAATCAGGCTTTTCCTCTCTGATCCTTATGTGTTTTTAAACAGTGTCAGTTCTTCCTTAGTTACTTCCAACATGACCTTCATTTCTGTGGTAGTTTTATTGTTCTCTCCTACTTACTTCCTGAGGCCCAAAAACCTAGTTTTTATTTACTTTTGTGACTTAATCTATTCCTCGTACCCTTGCTTATTTATTCCTTACATCTTTGCTTTGTGTCCTCATTGTATGGTGGTGGTATTTTCATCAGTTTTTGAGTTTTTGGGAATATCTTTGGCTATGATTTTTGTTTCTGAGGCTATATAATTATAGGGTATGTTTTATCATTCTGCTATTTCTATCACCTGTTCCTTTCTCCTTTGTATGTGCAGTATTTTTTAAAATAGAATGCCTGGGCTGGATTCTTTCTTTTTTTTTTTTTTTACCTCCCCCCATTTTTAAATAATGTGAGTTCTCCCTGGATTTTAGTATTTTAAAAGTTAGATACTATAAAATGCCTTTTTTCAGATTTTTAGGCTTTTTTTTTTACTTCAGGCATAAGGGAATCATTTTGGTTTAGGAAGAGTAAATGGTCACTGTCTTAGGTGCCTAGTGCTGCTGTAACAGAAATGCTACAAGTGGGCAGCTTTAACAAATATAATTTTGTCCTTAACAGTTTAAGAGGCTAGAAGTCCGAATTCAGGTTGCCAGCTGTAGGGGAAAGCTTTCTCTCAGTGTCGGCTCTGGAGAAAAGCTCTTGTCTCTTTTTGAGCTTCTGCTCCTGGGTGATCTTCATGTGGCTTGGCATCTTTCTTCCCCCATCTCTGCTTGCTTGTAGTCAGCTTTTTTTTACATCTTTTTTGAGATTGACTCAAGATACACCGTACACTGATACTTCCTCATTAACACAATAAAGAAAGCCTAATTCCAAATGGTATTAGAACCACAGGTATACGGGTTAGAATTTATAACACATGTTTTTGGGGAACACAATTTAATCCATAACAGTCACTGTGTGTTATGTCTGCCTCACAAGTTTTGTTACCGAAACCTCTACCACATATAAGAATGTATTTCTTTTTATATGAGTGTAGTGGCTCACAGCCATCCAGAGGTACCTCAGAAGAAAGGCCTGCTGATCTACTTTCAAAAACTCAGCTATTGCGGGTGCCATGGTCTCAGGGAATATCTAGCTCAATTGGCATAACATAGTTTATAAAGAAAATGTTCTACGTCCTACTTCGGTGCATAGTATCTGGCGCCTTAAAAGCTTGTGAGCTGCCATCTAAGATACTCCACTGTTCTCACCCCATCTGGAGCAAGAGAGAATGAATAAAACCAAAGACGCAAGGGAAAGATTAGTCCAAAGGACTAATGGACCACAACTACCACAGCCTCCACCAGACTAGATAATGCCTGGCTACCACCACCAACTGCTCTGACAGGAATCACAATAGAGGGTCCTGGACGGAGCTAGAGAAAAATGTAAAACAGTATTCTAATTCATACACACACACACACACACACACACACACACACACACAGAAGACTAGACTTACTAGTCTGACAGACAGGAGAAACCCCAAGAGTATGGCCCCCAGCCTCCATTTTAATACAGTACTGAAGTCATTCTTGAGGTTTACCCTTTAGCCAAAGATTAGACAGGCCCATAAAAAAAACAGTAATACAGGTAGCTCAGTCATGTATAGGAGACAAAATGGGCACATTAGAGCCCAGGGGCAAGGACAAGAAAGCAGGAGAGGACAGAAAAGCTGGTAACTGGGAACCCAAGGTCACGAAGGGAAAAGTGTTTGCATGTCATGGGGGTGGCAACCAATGTCATGAAACAATATGTATATTAATCGTTTAATGAGAAACGAATTTGCTCTGTAAACCTTCATCTAAAACTACAATAAACAACAAACAAAAAACGCTCAGCCATTGAAAACCTTACAGAGCCCAGTTCCACTCTAGCACACATGGGGGTGCCGTGAGTGGGATTAACTTCACAGCACCTGTTTGGCTGATGGGTTAGTTTCTGTAATATGCTGTCTGATTTTTTGGTTGATTATTTTATGTGATTTTAAAAATGCTGTTAAGTAGAATCATATGAAATTGTTGTTTTTAGAGGTCAATGACCAAATATTGGAAATTTCATATGGCTCAACATGATATATGATCAACCTCCTTATAGTACTATTTGCCGTTCTTGAATCCTTATTTTGGAGCCTCAGTTATCTAGCTTGAATTGCAAATAATTTTTTTCAGGAAGGAAGTATGCCTTTTTATGTCAGCTGGTGTTCTTACAGTGTCAGCTTTCCATTCAGAGGAATCATTATTGTGTCCCCAGAAGCACAAAACCCTCTCAACCATAGAAGTGAGCATTATGAGAAAGGACAAGACAAAAAATTTTGTGAGTGGGTCATAAGTATGGTATTGAAAGCCACAGCTCCTACCTTCTAACCTTGGTTTCCAGACCATGTGTACTAGCTTTAGGATACTAAGTCAGGGCAACATTGTACCCTGGAGGATATCTGGCTTGCTTCCTATGGAGTAAAAAACCTAGTTTTACCCTAAGTAATGTGACTTTTATCCTTAGCTCCAGAGAAATAACCATTGGATCTATTGGGGTGCTTGGTCTGGGACTTCTAGGCTACAATTGAGAATTTGTTCTGGCGAGTGGGAGCTAGCTAGACCAGAAAAAACTTACCCAAGAGGTCTATAACAACTAGCCTCTAAAGGCATGATTTAGCCTATCACACAGGACTAGCTGATAAAAAAAAGTCCTTCACACGGAGACTCAGAGAGCTTCCTGGTTGATGAGAACATCTTCTCTTGGGTGGGTAAAGTGTCCCTTGGAACAGGGAAGCTTTACGTTGGGAACCTTCCGAGACCTTATCCTAGACATCTCTTCATTTGTATCCTTTTTTGGTGATAATAAATCTGTAGTTGTAAGTATGGTATACTCTCCATGCACTCTGTCAGTCATTCTTGCAGATTATTGAACCCAAAGGGGTAAGAGGAGCCAGCAAATCATAAGGTAAGGGTGTCTTTTGACTCCCAGGGTTGTGACTGGCATCCTGAAGGGGTAGTGGAAGCTAGCCCCAAATTTGTGGGCAGCAGTCAAAAGGCCAGGGTGTTGTGTGAACTCTTCAGATTTGTGGCTGTTGTTTGCCTATTTGGCAGTCTGAAGGATGGTGCCCTTTAACTAGTGAGCTCTAACTTCACTCCAGGTGGCTAGGGTTAGAGAGAAAGTGTGCCAGGGGGCAGCTGGCGACAAGGATGGGAAAGTGGGAATGTGAAGAGTGGATTAATCTCCACATTTTGAGGATTATATTTTTGCTAATCCTTACTGTACACCTTCTGACTAGTCCCATAATGTAATCTTCTGTAGCCCATTATACCATTCTAATCAATGAGTTCTATGGGCTTCACTTCTAAAAATGTTGAGTGAGATAACATAATTGTATAAAAGTTATTCAGTAAATCTGTAGATTGTGATGTTTATACAATTAAAGTAGATGGAATGAATGAAGAAAGCCAATCCAAAATCCAGAATTAGTATTATCCTTATGAGAATGTAGGAAACCCTGGTGGCGTAGTGGTTAAGTACCACGGCTGCTAACCAAAGGGTTGGCAGTTGGAATCCGCCAGGCACTCCTTGGAAACTCTGTGGGGCAGTTCTACACTGACTCGACACGGAATCGACTCAACGGCACTGGGTTTGGTTTTTTTGGGTTTATGAGAATGGAGAGCTACCACTTTTAATATATATGTAGATGACTCACAGCTAAAGAGTGAGGTCTGCCCTATTGAAGGTGGAACCCTACTCGTAATGTCAGGCCTATCCTACTAAATGGAACCTTACCCTAAAATGGGCCCAGGACCCTGAAACATGAATGGTAGTTTGCTAGGTGACTGGGTTATAGATGATTTTAATTTTCTTCCTTGTGCATTTCTACATTGACTAACTTCTCTGCATTGAACATATATTACTTTTGTGTTCAGATAAAATATTTTAGAATATTAAGTTCAAACCTAGAAGAATTATAAAATAAATATAAACATCAGATCTAATCTGAGCATGGCCTAAAGTAATAATTGATGAACAAATTTAGTTGATCAGAATTGTCTCTAAATGTTTTGCAAGAGGAAGAATTGATGAAAGCCTCTGATGACATTGGCTTTGACTTATCTGTGAAAAATCACTTCAGGAGTCCTAAGAAAGGCCTCCTGGTCCCATTCCCCAGGTCAAAATTCCTGAAGAAAGAGGTAAAAGTAGTCATGGACTTTACACGACAACAGTATCATTGTTGCTCCTGCTTAGACCCTCAAGCAATGGCAATCATACTTCTGCTGGTAGGAGGGGAGGAAGTTGTGAAAACTTTCCTCAGACCCTCACTTTTAGAGAGGAGACAGGTGCCTACATTCTATTTATTCACTAACACAGTTATTCTCTCTCTGTCCTGCCCACAGGCAGCTGGCTAAGAGCCTTGGACAGGCTGGTGAAATCGAGCCTGAAACAGAGGGAATACTAACAGAATATGGCGTGGATTTCTCTGATTTCTCTTCAGAAGTTCTAAAATGTCTCCCTCAGAGCCTGCCATGGACAATTCCGCAAGAGGAATTCAGCAAGAGAAGAGATTTAAGGTAAACACCTGAAATGCTTTAAGAACAACTCGTTTCTACCTTCCTGCCTTCTAACTTAACTTCCCTAGGGGCTTGCCTCATATGTTCCCATCTTTCCACCAGTGGTCAAGTTGAGTTCAATTGAGAACTAGGTGCTTCTGTACCAAGGGTGAGCAAATTATGGCCCGTGAAGTACATCCAGTCCACCGTCTGTTTTTGAACAGCCTGTGAGCTAAGAATGGTTTTTATATTCTTAAATGGCTGAAAAAAATCAACATGAGAATATTTCATGAAAACTCTATGAAATTTAAATTTCAGCGTCCATAAAAAAAGTTTCATGGGAACACGGCCGTGTTTATTTGTTTACGCACCTGTGGCAGAGTTGAGCATTTGCAACAGAGACCATATGGCCTGCAAACTCTAGAAGAGTTTCTCTGGCTTTTTACAGAAAAAAATGGCTAACCCCTGTTCTAGACCATTTTAATTCCAAAAGATACAGCTGTCACCTTCTTTTCTCATTGCTCTGCCCCATAGGTGTGGTAGAATAAAGATAGTGGTATCTGGTGAGAAGTGCCTTCCTTTAAACGGGCCTCTTCAGGCTCAGAGGAAAGGATTCAAAACTTCAGTGCTTGGAGCCTCATTTTAAAGCTTTACTTTTAGGTCTGGAATTTGTGGAAAGTACTTTTGTGGTATTTTTATAACATCTTCTTTGAAGACGTTTCTTCATTGTGGGACGTTAGTTCTTTTCTGATATTTCTCTTCAGAATTTGGTTTCAGTGCTGGCATTTGTTTTGGATGCCACATGGAGATATTTAGGACCAAGAAACTTTTCATACAACCCACTGGGGCTGTGGAAGGCTTTCTGCTAGGGTCACCCTGTGTCAGAGGCTTTTCCGCCGCGCTTGCTCACTTCGTGCAGCTGAGCTTATGGTACCCTCAGCTCTTGGTGGCCATTACTCCACTGAGTTCAAGATTACTGCTGCTCTTCTCCCTCCTCGTATTTATTGTATCTTTCAGGAATTTGCAGCTTTTTCTTTTTTTTTTTTCTTTCTTGCCAAGGGTAGGTAAGGAAAAGGAAACGACAATTGGTCGCCTTTCTTACTTGTTAGTAGCTCTCATGAAACATATTATCCTTGAAGTCAGTTAACCCAAGTTGCTGTCCTGGCTTTCCGCGTGCCCACCCTTCTGTGAGCCCCTTGCTAGTGCAGAGGTATGTATCTCCTCAGGGGCTTTGAGGTCTTGGGCCCATGGCCTTAACGTAAACGCTGAACCTCCATTTTCTTGCATACAAATTGAAGAGCTTGTTTTCTGAGATCTTTTCCTAAGTCTAGGAATATAAAAAGGTTTCATGAGAAAAGAAAGTCAGAATGGATGGCTGGACCTTACTGTTGGGAGAACAAATTGGCATAGCCATTCTGCAGTACCCAGGAAAATTTTAAATGTACCCAGCCTTTCACCCAGTGAGCCCTGGGGGTGCAGTGGTTAAGTGCTGGGCTGCTAACAGAAAGGTCAGTGGTTCAAACCACTAGCCACTCCGCAGGGAAAAAAATGGAGTGATTGGCTCCTGTCAAGATTACAACCCAGGAAACCCCAACGGGCAGTTCTACTCTGTCATATAGGGTGGCTGTGAGTTGGAATCAACTTGATGGCACACAGCAATAACACCCTTCATCCAACAGCTCCACTTCCAGGAATCCATCCTACTCAAAGAGGTTTACAGGACTATGTGTACAAGAATGTTCATTGCTGCTTTGAGGTGAAAGTGAGACGTTGGAGTCGCTGCTGGTGTCCTCAATAAAGGAACGGTTCAATAGCCTATGTGGTGTCAGTAGGATAGCAGTCTGTGTTCCTATGAAAAAGGGGTGCTAGAGCCACATGGATTGTCCTCAGAGGATGGCCATCATATAATGCTAAGTGAAAGAATGAAGTTTCAGAAAAATATGAGTATGAGCCTAATGTTTTGTAAAGTAAAATAAAAATTACATAAATGTGCTTGTGTGTGTGTGTGTGTGTGTGTGTGTATGCATGGAAAAAGATCTGGAAGTAAATATATCAAACTGTTGTCAGAGATTACCATGGGGAGTGGATAAGTAAGGGGATAGGGAAGCAGTGTTGTACTTCATTTTATATACTGCTGGATTATTCAAGTTATTTTTTATTTGACTTTTATTTTTTAGAGCAGTTTTAGGTTTGCAGCAAAGTTGCACAGAGAGTGTTTCTCTTTACCCACCTCTCTCGTCTGTACGTGGTCTCTCCTATTATAAACATCTCGCGCTCCTGTGATACGTTTGTCACAATTGATGAGCCAATATTGATGCGTTATGGTTAACTAAAGCCCGTTCTTTCCATAAGGGTTCACTCTCTGTGTTCTCTCGGTTTTGACAAATGCATCATGTCAAGTGCCCACCATTACAGTATCACGCAGAATAGTTTCACTGCCCTTAAAATGCCCCGTGCTCCACCTGTCCGTCCCGTCCCTTCTCGCTGAACCCCTGGCAAACACTGATCTTTTTACTGTCTCGATAACTTTGATTTTCAAGATGCTGTATAGCTGGAATCAGTATGTAACCTTTTCAGACTGGCTTCTTTCCTTTAATAATCTGCATTTAGGTTCCTCCATATGCTCTTTGGAAACTCTATGGGGCAGTGCCACTCTGTCCTGTAGGTTCGCTATGAGTTGGCATTGACTCGACAATAACAGGTTTGGTTTTTTTGTTTGTTTGTTTTTATGCCTTTTTGTAGCATGATAACTCATTTCTTTTTATCACTGCATAATATTCCATTATTCGTTTATTCCTTCACCTATTAAAGGACATCAGAGCAAAGACTGTTTTATTTCTTCCTTTCCAGTCTCTATGCCCTTTGTTTTCTTGTCTAATTGCATTAGCTAGACATTCCAGTACAACACTGAATTGGAAGCATATAGAGGGGCCATCCTTGTCTTGCGCCTGATCTTAGGGGGAAAGCTTCTAGTTTCTTGCCATTAAGGATGATGTTAGTGCTAAGTTTCTTGTAGATGTTCTTTATCAAGTAGTGGAAGTTCCCCTCTGTTTCTAGCTGCTGATGGTTTTTATCATGAGTGGGATTTGGATTGTGTCACATGCATTTTCTGTATGTATGGAGATGATCACATGATTTTTCTTCTTTAGCCTGTTGATGTGATGTTGCTGTTAGGTGCCATCGAGTCGGTTCCAACTCAAAGCGGCCCTGTGTACAATAGAACAAAACACTGCCCGATCCTGCGCCATCCTCACAAATGTCATTGTGCTTGAGCCCATTGTTGCAGCCGCTGTGTCAGTCCATCTTGTTGACGGTCTTCCTCTTGATGTGATGAACAATATTAATTGATTTTTGAATGTTGAACTAGTCTTTCATACTTGGACTAAATCCCACTTGGCCATGTCTTATATTTCCTCTTACACATTGCTGGATTTGATTCCCTAATATTTGTTGAGAAATTTTGCATCCATGTTCATGAGAAAGATTGGTCTGTAATTTTCCTGCCTAGGAATGTCTTTATCTGGTTTCGGTATTAAGGTAATGCTGTCCTCATAGAATGATTTAGGCAGCGTTCCCTCTGCTCCTGTTTTCTGGAAGAAATTGTAGAGAATTATTATCATTTCTCCCTTAAATGTTTGATAGAATTCACCAGTGAAACCATCTGTTTCTGGTACCTCCTGTCATGGAAGATTATTAGTTATTGATTTAATTTCTTTAACAGATATAGGCCTTTTCAGATTATCGTTTTCTCCTTGTGTGAGTTTTAGTCTGTTGCATCTTTCAAGGAATTGGTCCATATCATCTACATTCTCAGATTTTGGGGCATACAGCTGTTCATAATATTCCTTTATTATCCATTTAATGTTCATGAAATTAGTAGTGATGGCCCCTCTTTTGTTTGATAGTAGTAATTTGTATCTTCTCTCTTTTTTTTAAATTTGACCAGAGGTTTATCAATTTTATTAGCCTTTTTGAAGAATCAGCTTTTTTTTTTTTAGATTGTACTTTAGATGAAGGTTTACTGAACAAACTAGTTTCTCATTAAACAGTTAGTACACATATTGTTTTATAACATTGGTTAACAACCCCACGACATGTCAACACTCTCCCTTCTTGACTTTGGGTTCCCTATTACCAGCTTTCCTGTCCCCTCTTGCCTTCTATTCCTTGCCCCTGGGCAGGTGTGCCCTTTTAGTCTCATTTTGTTTTGTGGACCCGTCTAATCTTTGGCTGAGGTGTAAACCTCGGGAGTCACTTCATTACTGAGCTAAAAGGGTGTCTGGGAGCCGTACTCTTGGGGTTTCTGCAGTCTCTGTCAGGCCAGTAAGTCTGGTCTATTTTTGTGGGTTAGAATTCGTTCTACATTTTTCTTCAGCTCTGTCCGGAACCCTCTGTAGTGATCCCTGACAGAGCAGTCAGTGGTGGTAGCTGGGTACCATCTAGTTGTACTGGACTCAGTCCAGTGGAAGCCGTGGTAGATGTGGTCCATTAGTCCTTTGGACTAATCTTTCCCTTGTATGTTTAGTTTTCTTCATTCTTCCTTGCTGCCAAAGGGATGAGACCAGCGGAATATCTTAGATGGCTGCTCACAGGCTTTTAAGACCCCAGAAGCTACTCACCAAAGTAGAATATTTTCTTTGTAAATGATGTTACGCCATTTGAGCTAGATGTTCCCGGAGACCCTGGTCCCCACAGCTCTCAGCCCAGCAATTCCATCCCTCAGGGAGTCTGGATGTGTCTGTGGAGCTTCCATGACCTTGCTTTCTCCAGGTTGTGCTGGCTTCCCCAGTATTGTGTACTGTCTTATCCTTCACCAAAGTTACCGCTTACCTATTGTCTATTTAGTGTTTTTATATCTTTACCGCTTACCTCCCTCATAATCATCGGATTGTTTCTTTTTGTGTCTAAACCTTTTCATGAGTTTTTACAGTAGTGGTCTCATACAATATTTGTCCTTTTGTGATTGACTTATTTCATTCCGCACAGTGCCCCCCAGATTCATCCATGTTATGAAATGCTTCACAGATCCATCATTGTTCTTATAGTTGCATGATATGCCATTGTGTGTATACACTATAGTGTGTTTATCCATTCATCTGTTGATGGGCATCTAGTTTGTTTCCATTTTTTGCTATTGTGAACGATGCTGCAGTGAACATGGGTGTGCATATGTCTATTTGTGTGACTACTCTTATTTCTTTAGGATATATTCCTAGGAGTAGGATTGCTGGATCATATGGTATTTCTATCTTTAACTTTCTAAGGAAGTGCCATATCATTTTCCAAAATGGTCATATCAGTTTGTATTCCCACCAGCAGTGGATAACAGTTCCGATTTCCCCACAGCCTCTCCAACCTTTGTTATTTCCTGTTTTTTTGATTCGTGCCTGCCAGTAATGCCAGGGTGAGATGGTATCTCATTATGGTTTTGATTTGCATTTCTCTAATGCCTAGTGATTGGGAGCATTTCCTCATGTGTCTGTTGGCTGCTTGAATGTCTTCTTTGGTGAAGTGTCTGTTCGTTTCCTTTGCCCATTTTTAATTGAATTATTTCTCTTTTTGTTGTAGAGGTGTTGGATTTTCCTGTAGATTTTAGAGATTAGACCTTTGTCTGATTTGTAATAGCCAAAAATTGTTTCCCAGTCTGTAGGTTCTCTTTTTGCTCTTTTGGTGAAGTCTTTTGATGTGTATAAGTGTTTAATTTTTAGAAGCTCCCAGTTATCTAGCTTATCTTCCGGAGTTTCTTTGTCGCTCATTATGGTTTGAATACTGTTAATGCCGTGTATTAGGGCCTCTAGCATTGATCCTATTTTGTCTTCTATGAACTTCATAGTTTTTTGGCTTTATATTTAGATCTCAGATCCGTTTTGAGTTAGTTTTTGTGTATGTTGTGAGGTGCGGGTCCTGTTTCATTTTTTTGCAGATGGACATCCAGTTTTGCCAGCACAATTTGTTAAAAAGATGTCTTTTCCCCATTTTATGGGCTTTGGGCCTTTGTAGATAGATGGGTTTACATCTGGGTTCTCAATTCTATTGATCAGTGTTTCTGTTGTTGTACCAGTACCCGGCTGTTTTTACTCTTGTAGGTGTATAGTAGGTTCTGAGGTCAGGTAGTATGAGTCCTCCTACTTTATTCTTCTTCAATAGTGCTTTGCTTATCTGGGCCTTCTTCTCTTTCCATATAAATTTCATGGTAAGTTTTTCCATCTCTTTAAAGAATGTTGTTGGTATTCGGATTGGGATTGCATTGTATTTGTAAATTGCTTTGGGTAGAATTGTCGTTTTCACAGTGTTGAGTCTACCTATCTGTGAGCATGGTATGTTTTTCCATTTATGTAGATCTCTTTTGGTTTCTTGCGGCAGTGTTTTATAATTTTCTTTGTATATATCTTTTACATTCCTTGTTATATTTATTACTAAGTATTTTATTTTTTTAGGGGGCTATTATAAATGTTATTATTTTCCTCATTTCTTTATTATTGTTCTTTTTATCGGTGTATAGGAATTCAACTGATTTTTGTGTGTTTATCTTATGTCCTGCTACTGTGCTGAATCTTTCTATTCGCTCCAGTAGTTTTCTCATGGAGTCTTTTGGGTTTTCTATGTATAGTATCTTATCATCCACATACAGGAAGAGTTTAACTTCTTCATTACCAATTTGGATACCCTTTATTTCTTCTACTTGCCTTATTGCTCTACCTAGAACTTCCAGCGCAGTGTTAAATAGGAGTGGTGATAAAGGGTATCCTTGTCTTGTTCCTGTTCTCAAGGGGAATGTTTTCAGCCTCTCTCCATTAAGAATGATGTTGGCTGTTGGTTTTGCAGAGATGCCCTTTACTACGTTGAGAAATTTCCCTTCTGTGCCTATTTTATTGAGAGTTTTTATGTCGCGGAATGCCTTTTCTGCGTTGATTGAGATGATTATGTGATTCTTTCCTTTTATGTATGTGGTGGATTACGTTGATTGATTTTCTAATGTTGGACCATTCTTGCATACCTGGTATGAATCCCACTTGGTCATGGTGTATTATTTTTTTGATATGATGCTGAATTCTGTTGGCAAGAGTTTTGTTGAGAATTTTTGCATCTATATTCATGAGAGAGATTGGTCTGTAATTTTCTTTTTTTGTGGTGTCTTTGCCTGGTTTTGGGAGCCCTGGTGGCATAGTGGTTAAGTGCTATGGCTGTTAACCAAGAGGTCGGCAGTTCGAATCCGTCAGGCGCTCTGTCAGGGGCAGTTCTAATCTGTCCTATAGGGTCGCTATGAATCAGAACTGACTCGACAGCAGTGGGTTTGTTTTTTTGTTTTTTGTTTTGGTTTTTGCCTGGTTTTGGTATTAGGGGTATGCTGGCTTAGTAGAATGAATTCAGAAGTACCTCTTCCTTTTCTATGTTCTGAAATAGTTTGAGTAGTACTAGTGTAAGCTCTTCACTGGATGTTTGTTAGAATTCTCCAGTAAAGCCGTCTGGACCAGGGGTTTTTTTTGTTGGGAGTTTTTTTTTATTATTACCTTTTCAATCTCTTCTCTTGTTATAGGTCTGTTCAGATTTTCAACATCATTTTGTGTTAGTTTGTGTAGGTTGTGTGTTTCTAGATATTTGTCCATTTCCTCTAGGTTTTCAAATTTGTTGAAGTCTAGTTTTTCAAATACTCTTCTGTAATCCTTTTTATTTCAGTTGGGTCTGTTGTAATGTCCCTGTTTCATTTGTTATTTGGATTTTCTCCTATTTTTATTTTGTCAGTTTGGCCAGTGGTTGGGCAATTTTGTTGATCCTTTCAAAGAACCAACTTTTGGTTTTGTTGAGTCTTTCTATTGTTTTTCTATTCTGTTTCATTTATTTCTGCTCTGATTTTTATTTTTTCATTGTTTCTGGTGGCTGTGGCTTTTTTTGCTCTTCTCTTTCTGTTTGTTCGAGTTATGTAGCTAATGCTTTGATTTTGTCCCTTCTTTTTTGCTGTGTGCATCTATTGCTATAAACTGACCTCTGAGGACTGCCTTTGCTGTGTCCCAAAGGTTTTGGTGTGATGTGTTTTCATTCTTGTTTGATTCTAGGCATTTTTTAAATCCATCTCTGATTTCTTCTATTACCCAGTGGTTTTTAAGCAGTGTGTTGTTCAGTGTCCATGTAATTGATTTTTTTTTTTCCTTGCTCTTCCTGTTGTTAATTTCTACCTTGATGGCATTGTGGTCAGAGGAGATACTTTGTATTATCTCAGTGTTTTGGATTTTATTGTGGGTTGGTCTGTGGCCCAAGATGTGGCCTATTCTGGAGAACGTTCCATGTGCATTAGAAAAGAATGTGTACTTTGCAGCTGTTGGGTGCTGTGTTCTATATATGTCTATGAGATCAAGTTGGCTGACTGTGCCCATTAGCTCTTCTGTATCTTTATCGAGTTTTCTTTCTAGATGTTCTTTCCTTTGCCAAGAGCAGCAAAAGTGGTTAAAGTTTCCTACTATAATTGTGGAACTGTTTTCTCTTTTCAGTGCTGTTAAAGTGTTTTGGAGCCCTGTCATTGGGTGCATAAATGTTTATTATGGTTATGTCTTTGTGATGAATCATCCTTTTTATCGTTATATAGCGCCCTTCTTTGTCTTTTATGGTGGACTTTGTTCTGAAGTGTGTTTTATCTGAGATGAATATTACTACACCTGCTCTTTTTTGGTAGCTGTTTGCTTGATATATTTTTTTCCATTCTTTGATTTTTAGTAAATTTACATCTTTGTTTCTAAGGTGTGTCTCTTGTAGACAGCGTATGGATGGATCCTGTTTTTTTATGCATTCTGTCATTCTGTGTCTATGAGTGCATTTCAGCCATTTACATTCATTGTAATTATTGATAGGTGTAAGTGTATTGCTGTCATTTTTTAGTGCTTTTTTTCTGTGTGTGTGGTTCTGATGTTTTCTTTGTTCCTCTTACTCTCCTGTGCTGAATTCCTTTTGTATGCGGATTTCTTTTGTTTTTGTAGATTTTGTTCTTACTGAGACTTATGTTGATGAGTAGGTTTGTTAACTTTCTTTGTGGTTACCTCCAAGTTTACCCTTATCTTCTTAGGTTTGAACTAGTCTGTTATTAGTTGGTATTGCCTTGCCTTCCTCTCCATTATAAATTTCTATACTTAAACTGTTTATTCCCACTTTTATTGTTCTGACGTTGTCATTTACAGATTAACGTCTCTGGCTCCCTGTTGTGATTCTTTTGGTTTTGGATAGTCCTTGAGAGTTCATTTCCTAGGTTGTTATCTGGCTGGTACGATGTTGCATCCTAGATTCAGGCTGTGGTCTGATGTTGTTTGTTCTCAAATCGAAAGGCTCCCTTTCATAACTCTTGTAAGTTTGGTTTGGTTTTTACATATTTCCTTAATTTGTATTTATCTGGAAACGTCCTAATTTTACTATCATAGTTTGTGGGATATATTATTCTTGGCTGGCAATTTTTTTCTTTTAAAGTTTTATATATGTCATCTCATTGCCTTCTTGTCTGCATGGTTTCTGCCAAATCATCATAGCTTAGTCTTATTATTTCCCCTCTGTTCCGGAACTCCGATCACTCGCAAATTTTTGCTTTTGATTGTATCGCACATAATTCTCAGGGTTTCTTCATTTTCTTCGTTCTTTTTCTGATTTTTCCTCAATGTAGTTGTCAGGGATTGAATTATATCCTCCCGAAAATGTGTGTATCAACTTGGTTAGGCCATGACTCCCAGTATTCTGTGGTTGTCCTCCATTTTGTGATTGTAATTTTATGTTAATAGGATTAGGGTGGGATTGTAACACCACCATTACCCAGGTCATATCCTTGATCCAATATAAAGGGAGTTTCCTTGGGGTGTGGCTTGCACCACCTTTTATCTCTCTGGAGATGAAAGGGAAGCAAGCAGAGAGTTGGGAACCTTATACCACCAGCAAAGCAGCACGAGGAGCAGAGCGCCTCCTTTGGACATGGGATCCCTGCACCTGAGAAGCTCCTCGACTAGGGGACAATTGAGGACAAGGACCTTCCTCCAGAGCCAACAGAGAGAAAGCCTCCCCCTGAAGCCGATGTCCTGAATTTGGTCTTGTAACCTACTAGACTGTGATAAAATAAATTTCTCTTTGTTAAAGCAATCTACTTGTGGTATTTCTGTTATAGCAGCCGCTAGATAGCAAAGACAGTGGTATCCAAGTGTTTGCCTTCAATTAGGATGATCCCGACTTCCATGGTTTCAAACCTGCTCCTCAGCCCTTCTATGTCACTGTGCATTTCTGAAATCTTGTTTATCTTTTGGATTTACAATTTTTTTTAATGATTTCTAGTTGTGAATTTATGTTGGCATTTTGTTCTTGTATTATTTTCCTGAATTATTCCATTTTTTTGTGTGTATTTTCCATGAATTTGTCTATCTTTTTCTCATTTCTATCTGCTTTTAGCTTCAACTCTTGGATACCTCTGAATGAGATTTTGAACTCCCTATTTTTTTATCACATAGTTCTAGTGCCTTTTCTTCTACTGGAAAGTCCTCTGGTGTTTTATTTTGGATGCTTATTGGAACCATCCTGTCCTGTTTTTTTACATGTTGTTTTCTGCTGTCTTCAGGACATTGAGTAGTTATGTTCTTTGTTTATTGATTGTAGATTTGTTTGTCTCATTCTGCTATTTTGTTTTATTTGGTTATGTCTGAGCAGGTGGGCTGTGTGTTCTTTGTTGTTTGCTCGTCTGTGAGCACAATACTTTTCACCTCCTTTTCCAATGGGCAGGGCCATTTGCTCAGCTATGGTGCTGCAGGGCAGGTCTAGCTGAAGGGGAAGGGCTGGGATGGGTTGTTTGTGGCACATACTAGGGCCAACAGGGCAGGCGGGGAATCATTGCAGGGCAGGTCCCAATAGGCCATGCCTGTGCTGCTTGGGGGTGTGGTGTTTAGTGCACAATGCATGTAGGGACAAAGGTGAGGGGAGGTTGTGATATGTGGAGCTAAGATGTTTATGGGAAAGAAGAGAGAGAGGAGAGAGAAACAGGGCCAAAACAAACAGAGTGCTAAGGGAGCTTGTTGGAGTGGAGAGACAAGAAACTGAGAGAAATGGAGAAAAAACAAAAAGGAAAAAAAAAGAAAAAGAGAAAAAAACTTAATAAAAATTGGTGAAGAAAGGGAAAGAAAAGAAAAACAGGGCGCCTGCGAAGACCAGGGAAGTGGCTTCCAGTCTGTGTAGTACAGCCTGGCTAGAAGGGGTTCCCAAGCTGTGAAAAGAACAGAAGACAAGTGAACAAACAGAATGAAAAAAAAAAGGAAACGCCTCAAGGGAGCCCACGTGTACAGCTACGCAGACTGGGGAAGTTACTCCCAAGCTGGGCAGTACAGTTCAACTAGAAGGGGCTCCCAATTTGCAAAAAGAAAAAACACATAAATCAAGAAGGAAAGAAAAAAAGCCTCCAGGATCCCATCAATGTGGCGGCGCAGTCTGGGGAAGCAGTTCCCTAGCCGAGCAGACCTTCACAGCCTTTCAAGGTGAAGCAAAGCTTGCACACAGAGCCAGGTGTTCAAGAGAAAGAAGCAGCCACTAGATTCCTTAGACAGTGGTATCCAAGTGTTTGCCTTCAGTTAGGCTGATCCTGACTTCCATGGTTTCAAACCTGCTCCTCAGCCCTTCTATGTGACTGTCCATTTCTGAAATCTTGTTGTTTATCTTTTGGATTTATATATATATATATATATATATATATATATATATATATATATATATATATATATATATATATATATATATATGATTTCTAGTTGGGAGGTGGTGAGAAGTAGAGAGGAAACAAAAGAAGTGGAAAAAAGCAACAGCAGCAACAAACAAATGCCACTGATGGCTTTGGCCAATGTGGGCAGGGCAAATGCAAGTGGCATGTGTCAACAGGCCAGGAGTCTGTGGTCGGCAGGAAGTGGTTGGGGCCTGGGAGAGAAGAAGGGTGGGAGGTGGGAAAGCATATATCACCAGTTACCGGGTGTTCTCTCTCCTGCTGGGAACACCATGAAGCTGCTTTCCCGTATTCCCTGTCTACTGATCTTCAACAGGAGTCCAAGATGGCAAAAACATCCTGGGTTAGCTGATAGATGACCTCCTCACTTATCTCCCCTCACTCTCTGGTTTCTGTCAGTTTCTTATTTCATTTGGTACTTGGCAGAGTTCTTTATCTCTTCATTTGATGCTTCGGGTCCCAGGATTGATGTTTTTCTCTGTTTTACTTAGTTTTTTTCGGTCTTTGCCGTGGAGGGATGGCATGGTGTTTGTCTATACTGCCACGATAGTTTTGCCCCTTGAAGAATCAGCTTTTAACTGGTGAAAGTTGTGTTATCTATATTAAAAAAAAAAAAAAAGACAAAGAATCAGCTTTTAGATTTGTTGATTTCCGCTATTCATTTTTTGTTTCCAGTTTTATTGATTTCTGTTCTGATTTTTATTGTTTTCTTTAGCTTACTTTAAATTCAGTTTGCTCTTTGTTTTCCCCCAAATTTCCTACCATAGAACCTTAGGTTATTGATTTTAGATTGTTTTTGTTTTCTAATGTATACATTCAATGTTACCAATTTCCCTCTAAGCATTTGTAGGATGCTTTTTCTGCATCCCACAAATTTTCATAGGTTTTATTTTCATTTAGTTAAAAATATTTTTAAATTTCTCTTGAGACTTACTTGACCAACGCATTATTTAGAAATGTGTTGTTTAATCTCCAAATATTTTAGCTATCTTTTTGTTATGGATTTCAAGTTTAATACCATTATGGTCTAAGAGCTTCCTTTCTATGATTTCTATTCGAATTTGTTAAGGTGATTTTATGGCCCAGAATGTGGTCTGTCTTGGTGAGTGTTCCATGTGAGCTTGTGAAGAATGTGGATTCTGCTGTTGTTGGATGATGTATTCTATAAACGTCAGTTCAACCCAGTTGACTCGTGGTTCCACTGCTGCTCAGTTCCGCTGTGTCCTTACTGATGTGCTCTGCCACCTGGGTCTGTTAGTTACCGATAGAGGAGTGTTGAGGCCTCTAATAGTGGATTTGTCAGTTTCTCCTAGCAGCTCTGGTATTTTTTACCTCAGATATTTTGACACTCTGTTCTTAGTTAACGTATACATTTAGGATTGTTACGTCTTCTTGCTGAAGTGGCCACTTTATGTAATACCCTTCTTTATCCCTGGTAATTTTCCTTGCTCTGAATCTACTCTAGCTTTCTTTTGATAAGTTTTAACATGGTGTATCTTTCTCCATCCTTTTACTTTTAATCTGTTTGTGTCTATATATTCAAAGTGGTTTTCTTTTTTTTTACTTCTTTGGTTTTAATTAGCCTTTTATATGATTTCATTTTCTCTCTTCTCTTATGATATCAACTACACTTTTAAAGAATTTTAAATGTTTACTGTAGAGTTTACAGTATACATTTACAACTAATATAAGTCCATTTTCAAATAATAATATACCACTTCATGGAAACCCTAGTGGCATAGTGGTTAAGTGCTGCGGTTGCTAACCAAAAGGTCAGCAGTTCGAATCCACCATCCGCTCCTTGGAAACTCTATGGGGACAGTTCTACTCTGTCCTGTAGTGTCGCTATGAGTCAGAAATGACTTGATGGCAGTGGATTTTTTTTTTTCCTATGGGTAGTGCCGATACCTTATATAACACAGTATTCCTAATTCCTCCCTCCTGTCCCTTTGTAACATTGCTGTCATATACTTTTCTTGCCTGTAAACTAAAATCATCTAATATATTGTTGCTTTTGTTATTTTGGACAGAATGTTATCTTTTGGATCAGTTAAGAATAAGAAAAAAGATTTTATTTTACCTTCTTTTATTCTTCGACTTTCTTTGTTTTTTATGTAGATATGAGTTTGTCGACAGATATCATTTTCCTTCTCTCCATAGAACTTTTAACTCAGGGTGACCCATGTATGTCAGAGTAGAAGTGTGTTTCAAAGGGTTTTTAGTGGCTAATTTTTGGGGAGTAAATCGCCAGGCCATGGACTTGAACCTTTTGGTGGACTTGAACCACCAACCTTTAGTGCATTAGCTGTTTGCACCACCCAAGGACTCCAGGTAGGTCTACTGGCAACAAATTCCTGCAGTGTTTCTAAGAGAAAGTTTTTATGACTTCTTCACTTTTGAAGGATGCATTTGCTGGATATAGAATTCTAGGTTTGTGGGTATTTTCTTTCAATATTTTAAACATATCACTCCACTTTTACTGTTTTTGAAGAGAAATTTGATGTAATTCTTATCCCTTTTTCTTTATAGGTACTGACTTCTTCCATGATTTTCTCTTTGTCTTTGATTTTCTGGAGTTTGGATATGATATGCCTAGGTATAGATTTTTTGGTAGGTATCCTGCATGGTGTTCTCACAGCTTCCTGGATCTATGGTTTGATGTCTGTCGGTAATTTTGGAAAAATTCTCAGCCATTATTACCTCAAATATATCTTCTGTGCCCTTCTTACTTTCTTGTCCTTCTGGTATTTCTGTTACACCTTTTGTAAGTGTCCTATAGTTCTTAGATAGTCTGTTCAATTTTTTTCCCCCAGTCCTTTTATTTCTTTGTCCTTTTCAGTTTGAGAAATTTTTGTTAATGTATCTTCAAGCTCCCTGATTCTTTCCCTGGCCACACCCAATCTTCTGATGAGCTCATCAGAGGCATTCTTTGTTTCTGTTACAGTGTTTCTGATTTCTAGCTTTCCTTTTGATATTTTCTTAGAGTTTTCATCTCACTGCTTACATTACCCAGCTGTTCTTGCATGTTGTTCACTTTTCCGTTAGAGCCCTTAACATATTAAAATCACAGTTAATTCCAAAATCTTTACCGTGTCTGGATCCAGTTCTGATGCTTATCTTGTCTCTTCAGACTGTTTTTTTTTTTTTTTTTCCTTTTAGCATGCCTTGTAATTTTTTTGTTGAAAGCTAGATGTGGTGAATTGGGTTAAAGAAACTGAGGTAAATAGGCATTTAGTGTGAAGTTTTCTGTTTATCTGGCTAGGGGTTAGACTATACACCCCCTTCTCACTTACTATCTCGTTACCGACATTTCACATTTACAACAAAAGGAAAAAGTCTACTATCTGACCTATTTTGTGCGTTAATGACATATGTCTGCAGTAACAAATGCCGAGGCGAGAGTAACGCAGGCTGTGATGGTTAAGGTCATGTGTCAACTTGGCTAGGCCATAATTCTCAGTGGTTTGGCAGTTATGTAATGATGTAATTTGACAGTTATGTAATGATGTAGTCATCCTCCATTTTGTGATCTGATGTGGTCATTCTCCATTTTTGCACAACACTGATTTCCATATAATAACCTGGTCTTTGGAACCTAACCATGTCAATAAGTGAGGAATGGGTGTATTTCCTGTTTGCTGTAGCTATAGGTGTCAGAGGCTAAAATTTCTTCTGATGTCCTTGTTTTTGTCTCCCTTGTCTTTGGGTTTCCCTAGAGACTTCTTCAGTTGGGTCTGAACCTTGCAGTTCTTTACAGCTGCCCCACCAGGTCTCCTCCCCACTGGTTACTGATAAAAAAACAAACGCATTACCATCGAGTTGATTCCGACTCATAGCAACCTTATTGGACAGAGTAGAACTGCCCCATAGGGTTTCCAAGGAACAGCTCATGGATTAGAACTGCGACCTTTTGGTTAGCAGCTGAGCTCTTAACCATTGTGCCACCGAGGCTCCCCTCACTGGTTAGGATCTGGTAAAATAGTTTCCCTTGAAGGCAGGTTGTTGTTAAGGAGAACAGAGCATTCTGGGCATATTTCAAAATGGTTACTTTTCCCTTCCACCTGCTGAAATCACAAGGGGATTTTTCTCAGATTTTCACAGTGAGAACCTCGTAGAACTTGTGGAGGTAAACTTCAGGAGAGTCAGGAGTTTTTACTCTCAAGGTAGTCCACACTCAATCTCTAGCAATTTGCCAATTACCTTTAAGCATTCCTTCCCAGCCCTGGCTCCATTGGCAGTTTCTCCTCCTGCTAAGGTGCAGTTCACTGATGGATTTAAGACAAGTTGCTGATTTTCTCTTTTTTAGCTTTTATTTTGTTATGAGGACAAAAATGTTGACTTCCAGGGTCTTTACATGTCAGACCAGGAACTGGAAGTCTCAAATTATTTTTAAAAAATCACTTTCGTAACTTAAAAAAAGTCTTAAATGTGAATGTCAGAAGATAGAGATACTCATTCTTTTATTGACTGACTCTTTTGCTACAGATAAATAATAGGGCATTTGAACAGTCATGGAGCCCAATTTTGCTCTAAGTTCCACATTTGTGGCTCCTCCTTACCTTCTTCTTTGGCTCCCATTGCCTTCTGGGTTAGCCCACAGAAGAAGAGGCCTTGTTCTGTAGAAAGCCTCTGTTAAAAGTATACCCTGTGCCTTTAAAGAGGACCCAAAGATAATGGGAGTTTATAGGATGCTCCCTACTGTTAGCATAGCAACAGGAATTTAAAAAAAAAAAAATTTTTTTTTTTAATCAGTGTAACCTGTTGTTGTGTGCCGTTGAGTTGATTCTGAGTCATGGTGTCCTTATAAAAAAAAGTCCTTATAGGATGGGTTAAAACTGCCCTGTAGCGTTTCCTAGGCTGTAGTCTTCATTTATTTTTTTTTTTAGTCTTTACTGGAGCAGATCACCAGGTCTTTTCTCCCATGGAGCCGCCGGTGGGTTCGAACCACCAACCTTTCAGTTTGCAGCTGAGCATTTAATAACCACTGTGCCAACTACTGACTATCAATTTCTCTCTGCCTAATGTTTTTTTAATATCCCCAGGATTATATTTCTAAAATTAGAATCTGATCATATTGGTCCTTTGCCTTTAAAGCTTTAAACCTCTTTATGATGCCTAAAGTAGTGATCTAAACTTTTTTGAACTTTCATTTGCAATTTATATATGTCTTTGTTTGTAAGTGGTAAGCTTACTTACTACTTTACTAATCTACTATGTAATTGAAAGTCGAAAAATAAAAAGATGAAACAGAACGAACTTTTAAATATTTTAATTTTATTTATAAAAGGTATAGAAAACCCTGTTTGTTCACATTAATTTTACTTTTGGTGAAAGCAATGTGATTAAATATTCTTTATTTATTTATTTTATTTTGTTTTAACAACTTGTAACATGGAATTCAAATGTTTGGTTCTAAGTTCTGTACACTTTGACACTTGGTTTTGATGGTTTCCGTAACTGAAAAAAAAATCTCTCATCTTTGGAACACGTGAACTGAGCTTACTAAGTTATAATACTAATTTTTTGCTCTTGTTCACCGACTGTGTTTAGTTTACTTTTGAAACCCAGATGATATATTTCCATCTTTCCTGATGGTAGTTAGTCCATTCCTGTGGACTAATTGAAAGATGCTGTGTTTTTCTATTTTTTAGAAATGCAGTTATAGTTCTTGGCTACTCTTCAGCTGGCACATTCCAAAACTAGTTAGAAAGTTCTGTTAGGAAATTTAAGTGTGTGGATATAAGCAAATTCGTAGTTTATACCCTTAGATCATTGTAGGCCCCCAAATCATGTAACGATGGAAACATTTCAAAATGTACGTTTTTAGAACGTTATCTCTAAAACTTAAGTTTGTTGTTTAAACGTAGCTTTCTTTCTCATTTTCATACCATCACCCTTGCCGTGGGAATGATTGTTGTTGGGTACCGTCGAGCTGGTTCTGACTCATAGCAGCCCCGTGCACAACAGAAGGAAACACTGCCGGTCCTGCCCCATCCTCACAATCATTATTATGCTTGAGCCCATTGTTGCAGCCACTGTGTCAGTCCATCTCGTTGAGGGCCCTCCTCTTTTTTTTTTTTTTGCCAACCCTCTACTGAGGATAACTAAGTGTGTTTATTTTTCTAAGATAACTGCTAGATAGCATAGGACAGCCACTGTGTTGAAATCTCGATGTAACTGACGATCAGTTCGTATTAGGAGTGGAATAAATATCAGCTTTGCCGTTTTCCTGGTGTTAGTGATATTACTGGTCATATTAGTATTCTTAGTTTAGTACTATCTTCAATTTATGGGTCTTGGCACTAATCTTTTTTAGCCACTTGCCTATTTTGTGAGGGTTAGTTTAGGTAAAATTAAATGCCCCTAAATCCACCTAACTGGGCACGGTCAGTAGGCTGAAAGTGTAGGAATCAACAAGAGCGCCAGTGTCGTTGCCTTTGTGTCCCGTAGCGCCAGCTCTTCCATCAGTGCACGTTACTTACCGCCTGACCTGCGCGCCCAGTGAGGGCGCCGGGGTTAACTCACTGTGTCATGTTTGCTGGTGGTGTTAGTTGCCATAGACTTGGCTCCTCCTCTTGGTGACCTTATATGTAACGGAATGAAACACTGCCCAGTGCTGTGGCATCCTCATGGTTGTTGGTATGTTTGAGTCCATTGAAGTGGCTATTGTTTCTTGCCTTCCAAACGAGGGCCTCGTCTTCTAGCACTATTTCAGTCAGTATCCTGTTGTGATCCATAAAGTTTTCACTGGCTAACTTTTGGAAGTAGATCACCAGGCCTTTTTTCCTAGTCTGTCTTAGTCTGGAAGCTCTCCTGAAATCTGTCCACCGTGAATGGCCCTGTTGGTATTTGAAATACCAGTGGCATAGCTTCCAGCATCATAGCAACGTGCAGTCCACCACAGTGTGACACACTGACAGACAGGTGGTGGGTGTTACATCTGGCCACGGTTTGTTCACAGAACTTTCCATTTTGTGGCAGAAGAGCATGTATCAGTTGTATTAAGCAATGATCAAACACAGAATTTACTGGAGGACAGAGGTACTTGATACAAGAATTTATATACTGTGATTTCATCTATTCAGAGGTCTAGTGCCTTCGAAGAGGTATTATTGATACTGATTTTCCTAGGAATGTCAAACTAGGGATGAGTCCCGGTAGATGCTAAAAATGTGCTATATTGAGTAAATTAACACATATTCTATAAACTTCTAAATAAAGCCATCTGTGTCTTTTTCCTTTTCCTTTCTTCTCTCCTATAGACATTTATCTACATATATTATTCATTATATTCCGAGTACTATGTTAGCTGCTAGAAATACAAAGACAAGTCAGTTCCAGCCCTTGTTCCTGAGGACTTTGCTGTCCTTCAGGGAGACAGACTGATACTCAGGTAAATTACGGCAGAGTTTATGGCAAGCACTAGGGTGTGGGTGTGAGCAAACCATCCAGTCAGTGATGCTTGAGCTGATATCTGGGAGCAAGCAGGCACAGAAGGGACTACAGCGACAGAGTAGTCTTTGTTTTCATGACAGGCCATGGCTACAAAAAGGGTGAGGTGTTCTCCTTGACTCTGAAATCTTGTATAATAAATAGGCTCACAGCTCTCACAATTTGATGGCTCCTTGATCCCTGCTCTGCTGGGTCACCCTGCCTCGGAGCTAGCAGCATTACTCTGGCTCTAGCTACGTAAGGACTCCTACATACCCGTTTTGGTTTGGTATTTGAACAATTATGTTTGGAACAGAAAAGTTCCATCAATCTTTAAACCTCATAATCCAATTATGTCAGTAAAATTCCAGTTTTTTAGTCCACTGGAATTGGGGCAATATTTTGCAAACTGAAGTTGAGAGCAATAGTGTTTATTTTGAAAAGAAAAATGGTTGGTTAGCAATTTTCAAGAAGTAAGGCTGGTGTGAACTAGTGACAACTCGGCCCGGCCCTTCTGATAGGGAGCACCATTTTTCCGGACCTTCAGCTCCAGTCTGTGGTGAATCCCTACGTGCACATCTAGACCTGTAGCTCTCTTAGCGGGGCATCTGAGGTTTAAAAAAAAAAAAAAAAAGCAACACCAATACTGCAAGCCTTTGGGGATCAGGAAACACCTGAAGAGGGGTCTCACCAGGATCCCAAGAAACCCCAAGGTTATTTCTGAGACGGGCTTCAATTATTTCTAATTTCATTCATATTGTTTTGTTTCCTTTGTTGCTAAACTAGAAAAGGAAACCAAAGCTTGAAAGCTCAATTGAAGTGCAAAATGAAAACTTAAACATTAGTTGGGGAAAATACCACACCAAACTGATTTTTCTATTTTTCCTATTGGTATTATTGTGGAAGTTTGGATCACGTCGCTTTTCAGTAAAACCATGAGCTTCACTGACGTGGAGGCAGTTCTTATAGCTTTTCACAAGAGAACGTGTGGCTATCTGTTTCTTTACTATTCCCTCAGTAAAAAGGAAGCCCAGTGACCTCCACCGGACCATTACAAATATGAAACTTGGCACTTAAAATTGCTTGCTCTAGATTTTCCAATTGCTTTCTCTCTCTCTTTCTCTCTCTCTCTTTTTTTTTTCCGTTTAATGTCGTTCTGCCAGCTAGTGATTTTGTTCTTATAAACAGGACATTGTATTCACTTTTAAGAAGAAATATGAAGCTGGAGGTAAAATTACAAACTGCAGCTTCTCGGCTGCCAAAATAGGAGAACAATGAGCTGAAAATACGGAGCGCAGAAAGGGTGTTGTGGTAAGAAATATTGAAATATCGTCGAGATGGAGCTGTTCCAAATAGAAATTTCCCCCTTACTCCAGGTAAAATCAACCTTGAAATAGCACCTTGAAAGGAGAGACATATAATACTAACCTCTTTCAGGTCAACCCTTTTGTGGGAAGGCTTTCAAACATAACTAACACTAAATGACTAATGATCTTGCTGTTTATCAGGAAGTGCAATGTGATGAAATTGCTATTTAGAAAAGGTTCCTTTGGTCAGGGCGTATGGCACTGTGAAGGAGCACTAGAAATTACCCCTGACTTTCCTGGGGATTAGCTAGGTGACCTCGGGCAAACCATTTAACTTTTCTTCTGGGGAGAGGGGAATGAGGAATGGGGATGAGCAATTTCATGTTTCGTAAAATGGATTATTTGACCAAGTTAGGATTTTCTAGAAGGTTGTGGTTCCTTGGGATTTTAATACATATTATGGAGAAAAAGGGTTCCAAGGCCAACTATTTTGGGGAACCAGTGGGTTAATGGATTTCTTCAGCTGAGAGCTTTTTCTCATGGATCATCTCGTGGAACTAGTGGTTTTCCTTATAATACACTTTGCCAGTTGCTAACCTGGAAATTGTAAACTCTTCAGACTCTAACAGTGTGTAACTCTGTGTCTGAAATATGCTTTTTGAATTAGTCGGAGGCATCTCATTCTGGAATCTGAAAGAGAACGTTATCCCACCGGTGAGTGCCTCATTTACCTGACAAGTAAATATTGACTGGATCCACTGTGGACCATGCAATAATGATGATGAAGGAAAGTCAGAGGTTGTGCTTTAAATCTTAGCTCTTCAGTTGTCGAAGGGTGCACTTCTTTTCTTAGCTGGAGGGAAGCAAGATTAAATTGTTCTACATCAAATGGGGAAGCTGTCATTGTCATTTGAAACTACGGGCAATATTATTCCTTTAATGGAAATCCCAACTCACGATGAAATTACAAGAAACTCATAGATAGTAACAGGGATTAATAGACCCTAAAGTAGATCCACAACTGGACATTCTTAATTGTAAGTAAGTACTTTAGTAGTCTGTCAGCCCATAAAATTTATGTTGATGAATAGCACTGTCCTTAGAGAAGATAAATTTTCAAAGATCAGTAGATTTTATCTGAACAGGTGGAAAAATGCCTATTTTGATAGAGCTGTTATTTTAATTTATAAATATCTTTGTAGCATTTTGATAATATGAATGTATATTCTAATTAAAATCTACTTAGAAATTATACTGTAATGAGATTAAAAATTATTTTTTATAGATGACCTAAAATTTAGAGGAAACTATTGGGGCCCTGGTGATGCAATGGTTGAGACTCAGCTGCTAACCAAAAAGGTCGGCAGCTCGAATCCATCAGCCGCTCCTTGGAAACCCTATGGGGCAGTTCTGCTCTGTCCTATGGGATCACTTAGTCAGAGTTGATCCGATGGCAGCGGGTTATTAGAGTGTCAAGATAGTTAAATGTCCGGGTTGCAAAGTCTCTTCATTCTTTTATATTGACAAATAATTCAAAGACCATAAAATTCACCCTTTTGAAGTGTACAATTCAGTGGTTTCAAGTATACTCACAAAATTGTGCAACCATCACCACTATATGATTCCCGAACATTTGTATCACTCCAAAAAGAAACCTGTACCCATTAGTAATCACTCCCTACTTATTGCTCCCCTACCCTTCCAAACCCCAGCTCCTGGCGATCACTAATCTTTCTGTCTCTATGAAATTCCCTATTCTGGACATTTCATATAAATGGAATCATACAATATGTGACCTTTTGTGTCTGGCTTCTTTCACTCAGCATATTTTCAAGGTTCATGTTGTAGTCTATATCAGCATGTCATTCCTTTTTTATAGTTGAATCATATTACATTGCATGGTTAGACAACATTTTGCTTATTCATTCATCTTTTGATGCATATTTGGGTTGTTGCTACCTTTTGGCTGTTATGCATAATGCTGTTGTAAACATTTGTGTGCAAGTTTTTGTGTGGACATATGTTTTCATTTCTTTTGGGTATATACCTAGGACTAGAATTGCTGGATGATATGGTAACTATGTTTAGCCATTTGGGGAACTACCAGACTGTTTACCAAAGTGGCTGAACCATTTTACATTCCTACCAGCAGTGTATGAGGGCTCTAGTTTCTCCATGTTTTTGCCAACACTTACTATCTGATTGTTTGATTATGGCCATCCTCTTAGATGTGAACTGGTATCCCATTGTGGTTTGATTTTATATTCCCATAATCACTAATGATGAATGTCTTTTCGTGTGCTTATTGGCCATTTGTATATTATCTTTGGAGAAATATCTATTCAAATCTTTGCTGATTTTTAGATTGAATTTTTATTGTTGAGTTGTAAGAGTACTTTATAGTCTAGATATCAGTCCTTTATTAGGTATATGATTTGCAAATATTTTCTCGCATTTGTGATATGTCTTTTCACTTTCCTGGTGGTGGCCTTTGAGGCACAAAAGCTTCTAAATTTGATGAGGTCCAGTTTATCTATTTTTTTTTCTTCGATTGCTTGTGCTTTGGTGTCATATCTAAGAAAACATTGGCTAATACAAGATCATAAGGATTTACACCAATGTTTTCTTCTAAGAGGAGTCCCTGGGTGGTGCAAACAGTTAATGAACTTGGCTCTATCAGAAGGCTTGGATGCTTGAGTTCACCCAGAGACACCTTGGCAGAAAGGTCTGGTGGTCCACTTCTGAAAAATAAACCCTTAAAACCCTACAGAGCACAGTTCTACTCTGACGCACATGGGTCACCATGAGTTGTATCAACTCAGTGACAACTGGTTTTTTTCTTCCCAGAGTTTTATAGTTTTAACTCTTACATTTAGATTTATGATCCATTTTTAGTTAATTTTTGTACATGGTGTGAGGTAGGGGTCAATTTCATTCTTTTACACATCTGTCTACATATCCAGCTGTCTCCAGCAGCATAGGAAAATACTTTTAATGTAAAGAGCTATTCTTTCCCCTTTCAATTGTCTTCTCACGCTTGTTGAAAATCAGTTGACCATAAACAAATGGGTTTATTTTTAAACTCTCAATTCTGTTCCATTGATCTGCATGTCTGTCCTTATGCCAATACCATACTGTCTAGATTACTGTAATTTTGTAGTAAATTTTGAATTTGGGAACTTCGAATCCTCCTCCTTGTTTTTATTTTTCAAGATTGCTTTGGCTACTCTGGGTCCCTTGAATTTCTATATGAATTTTAGGATTAGCTTGTCAGATACAAAAAAAAAAAAGAGGCAGCTGGGATTTTGTTAGGGATTGCTTGGTGTCTTGGTTTCCTAGGACTGCCATAATAAAATACCACAAAGTGCATGGCTTTAAAGAGCAGAAACTAATTTTCTCACAGTTCCGGAGGCTAGAATTCCAAATTCAGAGTGTCAACAGGCTGTGGTCTCTCTTTGTTGACTCAAGGGATAGATTCTTCAGTGTTTCTTTCAGCTTCTGTAATCCTGGGTGTTTTTGCCCTTCCTTGGCTTGTAGATGGATCCTCACATGCTGTCTGCCCCCATGTGTGACTGTTCCCTGTGTCTCCTATTTTTTTTTTCTTATAAGATGCCATCTAGAAAGGATTAGAGTTAGGGCCCACCTAATCAGTTAACTGATAACATCTGCAAAGAAACATCCTGTTTCCCCAAACAAGGTCACGTTCCCCAGTGCAGAGGTTAGCACTTCAGCATATCTTTTCGGGGGATGCAATTCAGTCCATGACGTATGGATTCTGTACACAATATGGGGAGTATTAATAATACTGCCTTCTAACCCATAAACATGGGATGCCTTTCTATTTATTAGGTCTTGAACACGTGAGTCAGAATCAGCTCGATGGCAACTGGTTTGGAGTCCCTGGCTGGTGCAGGTCCTCCTTCTTATAGCTAAAAATGAGGCCATTACACAACAGACAAGCATAGGAATATTCTAAAAGGTGGGAAAAAGGAAGGTGGACTGCCTGGGGGTCCCAGGACTTGAAGAATGACACAGCAGTGAGCCCTCCTTGGCTTCCTTACTGCCTTTCATATACTTCAGACAGGATGCTGCAAAAGCCTCCATCCTGGAACAGGTATCAGGCACAGAAAAAATAATCGGCAAGAAAAGCCTGTCTTCCCTAGTCAAAGGACTGGAAAAGTGTGACCTACCAGCAGAAACCCTTTTTGACAATACCCACCCTACTCCCACCAAACGCCACCTGAAAACCCCCCCACACACAAACGTATACACACACACCCTGCGTTTTTAGTGGGGCTGAGCAGAAAACCGATCTTCCACCACCACCACCCTCATCCATCCCGTGAAGGGGTCATGCAGCAATGTTCTCGCTCCCCCACCCGATGGTGTTCGTGGAGTCAAGCAATCTGTTAATCTTCCATCTTGCCTGCCATGTGCAAGCAGCACTCTGATTCCCCCAATTAGAAGTGTCAGAAGATCTGAACAGGGAGCTAATTTTCCATCCCCTGCACAGCAGAAGCAGGCAGTGATGCTCCGATTTCTCTGCCAAGGTAGTGTTAGTGGGACTGAGTGAGGAGCTGTTCTTCCAGCCTTCTTTTGGTGGAAGTAGGCATGCCTCAATTTCCTTGTTGGAATAGTGTCAGTGGGAGCACGTCAGGAAGTGATTCTCCATTCCTCACCTCGTGGAGGCAGGTTGTGCTCCACTTCCCTTGCTGGGGTAGTATTGATGGAGCTGAGTTTGGGGCTGATCTTCCATCTCCTGTCAGGTGGGAGTAGGCAGTACTCCATTCCTCCACCAGGATAGCGCCAGCAGGCTCCATTGGTGAGATGAGCCTCCACTCCTGTCTCGCAGCAAAGAGACTTAGGGAGTCAGGGCTAGTCACTAGGATACACTCCCTGGTGTCAGCTGAACCCAGTGGGAACTGAGCCTCCATCTCCAACCAGCATAAACAAAGTGGTGGGAGGTGGGGATAGTTAACATTCCTCTTCCCCACTCCCGTGGGGTCATTAGGGTCCAGCAGGGAGCTGAGCTCCACCCCCAATCTACAGCAACAAAACACTGTGTCTCAGATCTCCATTACCCTCTTCCTGGTGGCAGTGGGCCCAGCAGGAATCTGAGCTTACATTTCCTACTAAGAGGCAATGAGACAGTGCAAATTGGTGCCCCTTTTCCACTGGGAAGGTCTCAGTAAGATGGAGTGGGGAGGTAAACTTCCACCCACTCATCTGCAACGAGGCAGTGTGAGTCAGTGCTACAGTTTTGCTTCACTGGTATCAGCAGGGCTCAGCAGGAAGCTGAACACACATATCCACCCAGCCTTTGCGCTACACCTCACTAGGGGATTGTTTACTGAAAAAAAGAAAATTAAATGTGATCTGGAGCCTCATAATATCTGAAATGTCCACGATACAATAAAAAGTTATTCATTATGCCAAGAACCAGTAAAATAATTTGAATGAGAAAAGACAATCAACTGACACCAACACCAAGATTAATCAAATGTTGAAATTACCTGACAAGGATTTTAAAGCAACCATTATAAAATGCTTTGATGAGTTCTCTGTAAACAATTGAGCAATTATGAGTTCTCTGTAAACAAATGAAAAAAATAGAAAAATCTCAGGAAGGAAATAGATTGAAAAAAATGAACATAGCCTTAGGGACCTGTGGACCAGTAACAAAAGAGCTAACCTTTGTATCACTAGAGTCCCATAGTAAGAGGAGAGAGCGAATGGGACTGGAAAAGTATTTAAAGAAATAATGACTGATAACTTCCCAAATATGGCAAAAGATATAAACCTACAGATTCAGTAAGTTCAGTGAATCCCAAACAGGATAAACCCGAAGAAATCATGCCAAAACACATAACTTCTGAAAACTAAATACAAAGAAAAAAAATCTTGAAAGCAGAAAAAAATAATGCATTACTTATAGAAGAACATGAATTTAAATGACAGCGATTTCTCATGTGAAACTGTGGAGGCCAGAAGAAAGTGGCACAACATTTTTCAACTATTGAAAGAAAAGCACTGTCAACTGTGAATTCTATATCCAGCGAATATATTCTTCAGGAATGAAGGGAAAATAAAGACATTCTCAGATGAATGAAGATAAAGAGAATTGGTTGCTGGCAAACCTACCCTTAAAGAACGGCTAAAGAAAGTTCTGTAAACAAAGGAAATGATAACCTTTGGAATGAAAAGAACATCAGAATGGGTAAAAATAGGAGTAAATATAATAGATTATATTTCTCATGAGTTCATAAATCGTATTTGATGGTCAAAGCAAAAATTATAAAACCATCTAATATAGTGTTCTATATATGTAGAAGAAACACACTTAACAATTATAATTATAAAAATTTAAATAATTACACTTAAAAATTGGATAGGGTAGAGGAACCTAAGTGGAAATAAGGTTTCTACACTTCATGTCTGTCCTTTTGTTGTACTGTGGTGGCTTGTGTGTTGCTGTGATACTTGAAGCTTTGTCTCGAGTTGAAATAGCGAAGAATTTTATGACTAAAATACTGAATGACACAGGAAGCATGAAAAGAAAATGGAAGGAATACACAGAGTCACTGTACCAAAAAGAATTGGTTGATGTTTAATCATTGCAGAAGGTAGCATAAGATCAAGAACCGATGGTACTGAAGGAAGCAGTCCAACCTGCACTGAAGGCATTGGCGAAAAACAAGGCTCTAGGAATTGATGGAATACCAACTGAGATGTTTCCACAAACGGATATGGCACTGGAAGTGCTCACTCATCTACCCAAAGAAATTTGGAAGACAGCTACCTGGCCAACCAACTGGAAGAGATCCATATTTGTGGCTATTCCAAAGAAAGTTGAACCAACCAAATGTGGAAATTATCAAACAGTATCATTAATATCACATGCAAGCAAAATTTTGCTGAAGATCATTCAAAAGCAGCTGCAGCAGAATATCGACAGGGAACTGCCAGAAATTCAAGCTTGGTTCCGAAGACCATGTGGAATGAGGGAAATCATTTCTCATGTCAGATAAATCCTGGCTGAAAGCAGAGAATACCAGAAAGATGTTTACCTGTCTTTTATTCACTATGCAAAGGCATTCAACTATGTGGATCATAACAAATTACGGATAACATTGTGAAGAATGGGAATTCCAGTACACTTAATCGTGCTTATGAGGAACCTGTGCATAGGTCAAGAGGCTGTCATTCAAACAGAACAAAGGGATTCTACATGGTTTAAAGTCAGGAAAGGTGTGTTTCAGGGTTTTATCCTCTTACCGTACTTATTCAATCTGTATGCTGAGCAAATAACCTGAGAAGCTGGACTGTATGAAGAAGAACAGGGCATCAGGATTGGAGGAAGACTCGTTAACAACCTTCTGTATGCAGATGATACAACCTTGCTTGCTGAAAGTGAAGAGGACTTGAAGTACTTACTGATGAAGATCAAAGACCACAGCCTTCGGTATGAGTTACACCTCAACATAAAACAAAAAACCTCATAACTGGACCAGTAAGCAACATAATAAACGCAGAAAAGATTGAAGTTGTCAAGGATTTCGTTTTACTTGGATCCACAGTCAACACCCATGGAAGCAGCAGTCAAGAAATCAAAGGACACATTGTATTGGGCAAATATGCTGCAAAAAAAAGACCTCTTTAAAAAGTTAAAAAACAAAGAAGACTAAGGTGCACTTGATCCAAACCTTGGTGTTTTCAGTCACCTCATATGCATGTGAAAACTGGACAATGAATAAGTAACACTGAAGAAGAATTGATGATATGTTATTGGTGAAGAATATTGAATATACCATGGACTACCAGAAGGACAAATAAATCTCTCTTCGAAGAAGTATATCCAGAATGCTCATTAGAAGCATGGATGGAGAGGCTTGATCTCACATACTTTGGACATGTTCTCAGGAGGGATCAGTCCCTGGAGGACATCATGCTTGGTAAAGTAGAGGGTCAGCAAAAAAGAGGAAGATCCTCAACAAGATGGGTTGGCACAGAGGCTGCAACAATGGGCTCAAGCATAACAACGATTGTGAGGATGGTGCGGGACCAGGCAGTGTTTCATTCTGTTGAGCATAGGATCACTATGAGTCGGAACTGACTCGATGGCACTTAACAACAACAACAGCACACTTTACTTGAAGAAATAAAACATTAATAACAATAAACAGTGATAAATGACTGATGTATATTGTAGTACCTAGAGCAACTTTGGAAGAAAGACTTGGCTATCTATTTCTGAAATATTAACAGTGGAAAACCCTTTGAAGCACAAATCTAATCTGACATACGTGAGTTGCCTTGACTCTACAGCAGCTGGTTTTGAGGAGGCAATGGTCATTCAGTGGTAGAATTCTTACCTTCCATGCAGGAGACCTGGGTGTTATTACCAGCCAGTCCACTTCAAGTGCCCATCTGTCAGTGGAGGCTTGTGTGTTGGTATGATGCTAAACAGATTTCAGCAGAGATTCCAGATGAGACACGCTAGGAAGAAGGTCCTGCTGATGTGCTTCAGCCAATGAAAACCCTATGGATCGTGAGGTTTGATCCTGTTGCACGTGGGGTTGCCATGTGTTGAGGGCTGACTTGATGGCAGCTAATAACAGAACAACCACTAAGAAAACTATACAAAGCAATAGACTCAAAAACACTGTTAAGTGAAGATGGAGTTTCAAAAAATGTGTTAATCCATAAGAAGATAAAAGAGAAACAATGGAACTAGAAAGAGAAAATAAATAGAAAACAAAATATGAAGTAACAACTTAACCTGTGACATATTAATAATTGGCTCAAATGTAAATGGCTTAAATACACCAATTAAAATGCAGAGGTTGGCAGAATGGTTTAAAAAGCATGATCTAACAATTAGGTATCAACAAGAAACTCATTTCAAATACAATGACATAGGTAAGTTGAAAGTAAAAGAATGGAAAAAGACATACTATGCAAATATTAATTTAAAAAATAAACCAGGAGGGTATATTATTTTCAAATAAAGTAGACATCAGGGCAAAGAAAATTACTAGAGGCAATGAGAGTGTTTCATGATGTTAAAAGGATCAGTCCGCCAAGAAGACATAATGATTTTAAATGTACACGCCATTTGTCGGGCTGATGTTTTCTTTGTTACCTCTCTCCTGTGCTGAATTTTTTGTTTGTTTGTTTGTGGATTTTTTTTTTTTTTCCATTTTTATTGATTTTGTGTTTGCTCAGCTTTGGTTTTTTTTCTTTATTTTGATGAGTAGGTTTGTAGCTTTCTTTGTGGTTATCTTGAAATTTACCCTTATCTTCCTAAGCTTAAACCAGTGTTTTATTACTTTATAATACCTTGACTTCCTCTCCATTTGAAAGTTCTGTACCTACACCATTTATTCCCTTTTTTATTGTTCTAACATTGTTATCATTTACAAATTGACCTCTGGTCCCCTGTAGTAAATCTTTTAGTTTTGTTTTATCCTTTAGAGTTCATTACCTAGGTGTGTAGCTGGCTGATGCTATCCTGTGTCCTAGATTCAGGTTTTTGTACTCCCTTTAATAGTTCTTGCAAGCTTGTTTTGGTTTTTACATACTCCTTTAATTTCTGTTTATATGGAAATGTCGTAATTCCGCCATCATATTTGAGCGAGAGTTTTGCAGAATGTATTATTTTTGCTTGGCAGTTTTTTTCTTTCAAGGTTTTACATATGTCAACCCATTGCCTTATTGCCTGCATGGTTTCTGCTGAGCAATCAGAGCTTACTGTTATCATTTCCGCTTTGTACATGACTTCTCCTTTTTCTCAAGCTGTTTTCAGAATTCTCTTCTTGTCTTTGGTTTTAGCAAGTGTGATTATGATACATCTCGGTAATTTTCTTTTGGGGTTTATCTTATACGGGGTTTGTTGAGCTTCTTGGATGGTCATCTTTTCCTCTTTCATGATATTAGGGAAGTTTATCTTCAACGATCCTCTGTGTTTTCCATTTTCTCCTCTGTTCTGAAACTCCGATCACACGTAAATTTTTGCTTTTAATTGTATCCCATATCTTTCTCAGGGTTTCTTAATTTTTCTTCATTCTTTTCTGTGATTTTTCCTCAAACAAAGTGGTATCCAAGGATTTGTCTTCAATTTTGCTGATTCTGTCTTCTGTTGTTTCAAATTTGCTCCTAAAACCTATTACACCGTCCATTTCTGAAGTCTTGTTTACCTTTTGGGTTTCTAATTGCTGTTCTTGTATGATTTCTAGTTGTTTTTTTATTTTGACATTTTGTTGCTGTATTATTTTCATGAATTCTTCCATTGTTTTGTCTGTGTTTTTCCTGATTTTGTCTGTAATTTTTGTGATTTTGTCTGTTTTTTCCCTTATTTTTATCTGCATTTTCTTTCATCTCTCTGAGAGCCCTGACTTTTAAGAGTTTTGAACTCCCTGTCAGGTAGTTCCAGTGCCCTTTCTTCCTTCTGCCAGGAGGTCTTTTGATGTTTGGTCACTTTCTGGAGCCATCCTGTCCTGTTTTTTCATGTTTTGATATTGTCTACTGTTTGGGGGACATTCAGGAATTATTTTCTTCATTTATTAATTGAAGAATTGTCTGTTTCATCCTGCTTTTTTGTTTTATTTGGTCATGTCTGGACTGGATGTGCTTTGTTGCTTGCTTGTCTGTGGGCACAGTACTTCTCACCACCTTGTCCAGGTGGGCAGGGCCAGTCGCTCAGCTATGGTGTAGTAGGGCAGGTCCAGTGGGGAGAGGGAAGGAGAAGTGGGGATGAGTACTTTGCAGTATGTACTGGGGCCAATGGGGTGGGGCCAGGGTCAGTGCAGGGCTGGGTCTAGTGGTCTGGTCGAGTGCGCCGTGCTTGGCACATGGTGCAGATAGCAAGAGGGAAGGAAAAGGATGTGATGTGTGGAGCTAAGTGGGTGAGAGAAAGAAGAAAGAAAAACAGAAACAGAAAGGAAAGAAAAGAAAGTGGTGGCACAGTAGGATTTGGTAGGTGGGGCTGGGCAGACCCTATGAGGCTGTAGGCCAGTGGCTCTCCAGTGAAGCAGTGTGGTTCAGGGATAGCACACGGTGCTAGCTGGACAGGAGAAAGGAAAGGAAGGAAGGGAGAGAGGGGGAAAGAAGAAACAAATAAAAAGCCAAAAAGCAATAACAACAACAAAAAGATGCTGAAGGAACTGGCTGATGGGAGTGGAGCAGACCCGGGCAGGATTGAGCTTGTGTCTCTCCAGCCAAGCGACTGTGGCCTGTTGGAAAGCAGCGGAGGCTGCATAGAGGAAAGAAGAGTGGGAAGTGAAAAAACATGTATCTTTGGTTGCTGGGTGCTCTGCCTCCTGTTGTGAGCTCCTTGAAATTGTCTTCCCGTATTCCCTGTCTGCTGTTCTTGGTGGCTGAGACCCAAGATGGCAAACCCATGCCATGTTAACTAGTAGGGGACCTCCTCTCTGTAGCTCTTCTCATTCTCTGTTCTCTGTCAGTTTCTTATTCCATTCAGTGCTTGATTGAGTTCTTTATCCCTTTTTTTGATGCTTAGGGTTCCAGGATTGATGTTTTTGTCTGTTTTACTTAGTTTTTTTGGTCTTTGCTGTAGAGGGAAACTCTTGTGACGTAGTGGTTAAGCGCTCTGGCTGCTACCAAAAGATTGGCAGTTAGAATCCACGATGCTCTCCTCAGAAACTCTATGGGGCAGTTCTATTCTGTCCTATAGGGTGGCTATGAGTTGGAATTGACTTGGTGGCAATGGTTTTGGTTTTGCCATAGAGAGATGACATGGTGCTTCTGTCCATAGTGCCGTGTTGACTCTGCCTCCCTGTATGCACAATTTTTGGAGAGATAACATTCCACAAAACAAAACCTCAAAGTAAATGAAGCAAAAACTGATAGAGCTGAAAGAGAAATAGATAAAGGTACAATTATAGGTCAGGACTTTAACACCCCCTTCTCAGAAAATCAGCAAAGACACAGAAGATCTGAACAACAAGCAAGCAATTGAATCTATGTGATTGATACACACACACACACACACACACACACGTATACAGCACTCACACAAACATAGATAACACTCCGTCCAACAGCAGCAGAAAATATGCATTTTTTTAAAAGCTCCCATGAATTCACTGAGATAGACAACATCTTGGGTCATAAAACAAATCTCAACAAATTAAAAAAAAAAATTAATTCATACAGAGAATGTTTTCAGACATATGCAGTCAAATTGGAAATCTGTAACCAAAAGACAGTAGGAATATCTCCAAAATTAAAAAGTAAACAACACACTTCGAAATAATTCATGAATCAAAGAGGAAATCTCAAAGGAAATTAAAAAAATAACTGAATGAAAATGAAAACGCAGCATATCAACATAAATGAGATGGAGCTAAAGCAGTGCACAGAGGGAAAATTATAGCTCCAAATGTTTACATTAAAAAGAAGAGAGATCTCAGATCAGTGATACAAGTTCTTATCTCAAGAACCTAGAAAAAGAAGAGCAAAATAAGCCCAAAGTAAGCAGAAGGAAGGAAATAATAAAGAGCAGAAAACAATAAAACTAAAAATAGGAAAACAATAGAGAAAAATCAGTGAAGCAAAAAGCTGTTTCTTTTTTTAAAAAAAGTCATTAAAATTGATAAACCTCTAGCAAGACTTCAAAGAAACAGAGGAGTGAAACAGGGGACATCACTACAGACCCTGCAGCCATTAAAAGAATAATAAGGGAATAGTACAAACAACTTACGGAAACATTGATAAAGTCAACAGCTTAGAAGAAATAGACCAATTCCTCAAAATCCATAAACTACCAAAATCCAATCAAGAAAAAATAAATCAAGTATATTTAATTTATAATTTAAAAACTCACAGTAAGTATCCAGGCCCAGCTGATTTCACTGGAGAATTATAGCAGGCATTTAAAGAATTAACACCAATCCTATATAATCTTTTCCAGAAAGTAGAAGAGGAGGGAATAGTTCTCAACTCATTTTATGAGGGCAGTATTACCCTCATAACAGAACTAGGCAAAGACCATATAAAAAAAAGAAAAAAGAAAACTACATACTAAAAACTCAAATGCAAAGATATTCAATAAAATATCAGCAAATTGATTCCAGCAATGTGTAACAAGAGTTATAAACCATGACCTAATATGATTTATTCCAGGTATGCAAGGCTGGTTCAGCACTCCAAAGTCAAATTAATTCACCAGGTACACAAACTAATTAAAAATGGGTCATAGAACTAAATGTAAGAATGAAAACTATAAAACTCTTAGGAGAGAACATAGAAGTAAATCTTTGTGACCTTGGATTAGGCAAAACACAAGCGCCAAAAGAAAAAATAGATAAATTGGACTTCATCAAAATTTAAAACCTTTTATGTTTCAAAAGACATCATCCAGAAAATGAAAAAACAACCCACAGAATGGGAAGAAATATTTGTAAATTATGTATATGATAAGGGACTTGTATCCAGAATATCTGAAGAACTCTTACAACTCAACAATAAAGACAAATAACCCAATTCAAAACTGGACGCAGATTTTGAAGATAAATGAATAGTCAAAAAGCACATGAAATGTTGTTCATCATCATTATCCATTACGTAAATACAAATCAAAACCACGATGAGATACAACTTCATACCCATTAGAATGGCTGTAATCAAGAAGATGTATGGTAACGGTTATTGGTGAGTATATGGAGCATTTGGGACCCACTTACATTGCTGGTAGAAATGGAAACTGGTGCAGTCACTTTGGAAAAGTTTGGCAGTTCCTCAAAAGGTTAAACGTAGAGTTACCATATGACCCAGCAGTTCCACTCATAGAGAATTGAAAACATGTATACACACACAAACTTGTACATGAATGTTCATAGCAGCATTGTTTATAATCCCCCAAAAGTGGAAACAACCTAGTATCCATCAACTGATGTAGTATTAAGCAAAATGTGGTGTATCCATGCAGTGGGATATTATTTGGCCGTAAAAAGAAATGAAGTACTGATACATGGTACAACACGGATGAACCCTGAAAACGCCATGCTAAATGAAAGAAGTCAGACACAGATGGCTATGGATATTGTCTGAGATATTCAAAATAGGCAAATCCATAGAGACAGGAAGTCGATTGGTGGTTGCCTGGGGCTGTGGGAAAAGGAAAATAGGAGGTGACTGCTAATGGTACAGTGTTTCTTTTTTGGGTGGTGAAAATAATTCTAAAATTAGATAATGGTTATTTTATGCAACTCTGTGCATGTACTAAAAACTTCTGAATTGTACATTTTGAACACGTGAATTTTACAGTATGTGAGTTCTATCTCAATAAAGCTGTTAAAAAAATCAACTTAATCTAGAGTGTTGGGTTTTTATCAACAGGATGAAAAAGTAAAATATGATCGTATCAATTGATACAGAAACAAAAAAATCTGTTGCCATCAAGTCAATTCTGACGTCTAGGGACCCGATAGGACAGAGTAGAGCTGCCCTAAAGACGTTTGAAAAAAATCAAACACCCATGCATAAAAAAAAAACTCTCTGCAAAGTAGCAAAGGAATGGAATGTCCTCAGTTTGATAAAGAGCATCTACAAAAAACTTAGAGACACATAAATTAATGAAACCGAGTAGAGAACTCTGAAATAGAAGCACACACATATGCTCGGTTTTTTACAGAGGAGCAGTTTTTCACAATGGAGGAAGGATAGCCTTTTCAACAAATGCTGCTGAAGGAATTTGACATCCATAGATCAAAAAAAAAAAAGGAAAGGAAGAAAGAAACTTGACCTAAGCCTCGTGACTTACATAAAAATTAATTCAAAATGGATCAGAGACTTGAATGTAAATCTTTTAAAAAAGAACATAGAATCTCTTTGGGGTGTAGGGCTAGGCAAAGAGTTCTTAGACTTGACACATAAAGCACGATCTGTAAAAGGAAATATTGGTAAATTGGACCTTATCTAAATTAATATTTTTTTGTCTGTGAAAGGCTATGTTAAGAGGTTGAAAAGACAAGCTACAGATCGAGAGAAGATAATTGCAAATCGCATCTCCAAAAAGGACTAACATCCAGAATTCATAAAGGACTCTTAAAACTCAACCATATAAAAGCAAACAACCCAATTAGAAAGTGGGCAAAAGCCATGTACCGAAGAGGATACACAGATGGCAAATGAGCAAATACAAAGATTTAACATCATTAGTGACTGGGGAATGCCAATTAAGTCCACAGTGAGACAGCAGTACTCATATCAGAATGGCGAAAAGAAAAGAAAAGGCAAAGCTGGTGAAAAGCTGAAAACCATATCGAATGCTGGCGAGGATGTGGAGAAAATGGATCACTCCAGCATAGCTAGTGGAAATGTAAAATGGCACAGCTACCCTGGAAAAGTTTGGCAGTTTCCTTAAAAACTAAACGCACAGCTCACCAGTTGAATTCTTAGGCATTTGTCCAAGAGAAGTGAAAATTTATGTTCATTTAAAACCTGTACACAAATGTTTATAGTAGCTTTATGCGTACTAGCAAAACGCTGGAAACAGCCCAGCCAGCCTTCGGCAGGTGAATGACAAAGCCAACGTTGGTACATCCCTACCGTAGAATTATACCCAGCCGCAGAAACAGATGAACTATTGACACATGGAACAACTTGGATGAATCTCCAGGGAATTATGCTGAGTGAAAACAGCAGCAACAAAAAACAGTCTGAAAGGTTACATGCTATAACCTTTATATTTATATAAATGTTATTTATATACCATTTTTACAAAGACAAGTTTTAGAAATGGAGGACAGATTAGTAGTTGCCAGGGATAGATAGGTGGCGGGGGGAGGGGGAGAGGGGATATCATTATAGAAGGACAGCTGGAGGAATCCTTGAGGTGATGGTCATGTTCATTATCTTGATTGAGGTGATATTTACACAAATCCTCACATGCGATAGTATTGTATTGAACTTAACACATACACACATAAATGTGTCTTCTAAATAAGATTGGTGGACTGTATCAATGTCGATATCCTGGTTTTGCTTTTGTACTATAGTTTTGCAGGAAGTTACCATTGTGGGAAAATGGATAAAGGGTACATGGGCCCTCCTTCTATTGTTTCTTACAACTGCATGTTAATCTACAATTATCTCAAAATAAAAAATTCATATTAAAAAAAAAAAAACCAAGAGGTGCCTGGTGAACATAGATGAGAAAGTAACTAATTTTATGTGAAGAACTTGGAAGCTTTAAAAAGCAGGCAATCTTTGAACTTGGCCTTGAAGAATGAACAAGATTTCAACAGGCTCTTGTCTGATTACTAATTTTAAAAAAAGGAGAAAAAGAGGAAAAAGCAACTAACACTGTTACTGACCTCATGCTCTGAGAAGCCCTCTCACTAGAGGGGTATGCCTGTAGGGCCCTTAATTTATGTCAATAACCATAAACCAAGGTGAAATTCAGAAGAATCTGAGATTGTGAGTTAGAGGGCAAGAACAACAAAATGATTGGATAGGGAAAGAGGAGAAGATTTTGGACATTAATGTACCTAGGATACCAAAAGGAGATGTCCGGGGGGAGGGCGGAGAAAAATAGGCCCGGCACTCAGAAAAAAAGTCTGGGCAACAGATGTAAATGTAGGAGCATAAAATAGTAGCGAAAACCACCAAAATGAATGAGGGCCAGCATGTAGTCTGAAAAGAAAACAGGACCAAGATTGACTCCAAAGAAAGTGTGGAAGCTTCTTAGGAAAAGGTGGGGTCGGAGGTGCAAACGGGGAAATTAGAAGAGTTAAAGAAAAAGGTGAAGTTGGTAAAAAGTCCCCAACAAGGGTGAGCTCCCCTGTGCTCTACTGCTGCTGGTCAGATGGGACAAAGCTTGAATAAGGTCACTGGATTTAGCAATTAAGTCCTTTCCTTGTCATCTCTCAGGAGTTGTTTCAGTGGACTGATGGGAGCCAAAGCCAGATTGCCATCAGTTGAGGAGTGCTTGGGAGGTGAAACAGTGGGGACCGCAAGGATAAACTAATCTAAGGAGCTTTCCTATGCGGGGGAGGCAAGCGGGAGCTTGGGAGAAACAGGATCCTGGAGATTTTTTTTTAGAATGGGTAGGAATTGAGCTTGCCGGCTGACAACGTGTAAGGAGCCAGTGGAAGACGTACACATTTTTGGACTCCTCTTCGGAAATGGCACTCAGAGCTCGGGGCACATTTTCAGCAATGGCAAATCTTCGTCTTTTGAGGGTGGATTCGATTTTTGGAAACAGCCACTTCAGTTCAGAGCCAAGGGTGGTCAATCAGGTGGGTGATCAAGCTGGATAATATAACTTCCCCAAAAAAGTATAATTATAAAGTGGTGAAACTGATTTTCTCATGAAGTTGCTTAGAAAGTAGTTCTTAAAAGAATTCCAGAAACTCTTTGAGCAGTTATAACATTATGTGAAGAAGCGTATGGAGTTGCTTTATAACCTCCAGTGGAGGACACTCATTTGTGTAAAAGTTCTGTTTTATGGGTGAAGAAAATGGTCTTGTTACGTTCTTCTTACTCTTAGTGCTCAAATGTACAGTTGCCCTATAACCTTTATGCCTGAGAGGTGACTTAGTGGAATTAGACCAAAGTTTGTATACGGGAGAATCAAGAGTTTTGGATTGTGATTGTTTAAACAGTCCTCCTGTGGTCTTACCGATGTAATTAGAATTCCTAAGCTAGGAGTGTTCCCACAAGCATAACAATACTTTAAATGTGTGTTCAATTATCCTTTTCTATAGTCATATTTAATCATTTCTTTTTGTAATGTAGTCATTTTGAAAATATTAAATCATTAGCATAATCTCAAATGTCTGTCAGCCCTAAAGCAGGCTGGGCACGTAGTAGGCCCTCAGTGAGCGTCCTTCTCCTGTCTCCTCTGCCCTGGTGTTTGATAAGGCGCAGAGATACACCAAGGAAGAAATGAAGTCCTTAGTGGTAGATCATCCTTGTTAATGTTTAGTCAGAAATATCCAGAATGAAGAAAAGTAAAATGGTGTAAAAGTTTGAGGTTTCATCTTGCTTTATTGCTGATGTAGAAAATTACCTTTAACAAAACATATCATTTAGTTAATGTGTACTTCATACCAGGCTCTCTGCTAAACATTTTTTATATATGCATTATCAGAACCAACTCAGTGGCAACAAGTTTATTATTATTATTTCATTTAATTATTAAAACAACCCTCTGACATAATGATCTGTTTTACAGATGAAAAAACTGTAGCTCAGTCGCGTGTAGTCACTTGCCCAAGGCCACGTGGCTAAGAGGGCAGAGGGGGACCTTGAATTAGCTCTGCAGCCTGGGCAGCCCTTACCCATCATCCTCATAGACCTCTTCCTTCTTAAACCCATGCCCTTGTTTGATAAACATTAAAACAAAACAAAACAAAAACACCCAACCAAAAACACCAAACACTTCCCCTCCTCCATGTTGAGAAAATAGAAAGTAAAATCTTTCAAATGGCACTTTACTGTATGCAATTTGAATGACAAAGTCAATCCTTTTTTGAGTTGATTTGTTTTTGAGATAGAGCACTGATGTTGATAGTCCTCCCTGCCCTCTCTGAGCCTCCCCACACCCCCTGAAACTCCCCGTATTCACAGTGCTGGCTCCTCTGGAGTGTGGATGTAGAAGCTTTGATTGCAACATCCTCTCATTAAGACTTTTTTGGTTCTCAATAACGGAAACCACTGGAGCTCCCTTAAGCAGAAAGGATTTGTTTTAAGGATCCTGTGGTTGGAAACCCTGGTGGCATAGTGGTTAAGTGCTACGGCTGCTAACCAAAGGGTCGGCAGTTCAGATCCACCAGGCGCTCCTTGGAAACTCTATTGGGGCAGTTCTACTCTGTCCTATAGGGTTGCTATGAGTCGGAATCAGCTCGATGGCACTGGGTTTGGGTTGGGTGGTGTCTCCCAGAATCCAAGGGCAAGGAACCCAGAAAGGCTTTTTTTCCTATCTCTGCCTCCTGCTCTCCACAACTCTGCTTCTTTGTCCCTCTCACTCAGACTAGCTTCTTTTGCCACCTACTCCGCAGTGGAAAATGACAGCTACCACCAACAACCAAGTTGTTGTCTTGGCCCAGCCACCCAAAGGTGGATTGATTTTTCTGTCTCTGTTCTCTTATCACAAACTTTCCTCCCTCTCTTTCTTTCTGTGTCCCAATTCCAAATTCTAGGTCAAGGATCATTTTGTCCCTGCTTGGGTTCCATGCTGATTTGAAAGGGAGAGTATAAGGACAGACAACCCAATATGTCCGTGGCATCGGTTCACTTCGGCCCTTATGGTTGGTGTCACTGATTCTTTTTGTGTCTTAGGAGTCTGAAATTTGTCAGCGACCCTGATATCATGGCAGTGAAATACAAGAACATAGGCTTTAGTGACAATTTGGTTTGAATCCGTTCCTACCCTGCCATTTACTAGGTACATAATCTTGGACAACTTACTTAACTCTTCTGAACCTTACTTTCTTACAAGTAAAAGGGATACAAAGATAATATCTTTCTCATAAGGTTGTTGCTATCGTATAGCAGAACGAAACACTGCCCAGTCCTGCGCCATCCTCACAATCATTTTTATGCTCGAGCCCATGGTTGCAGCCACTGTGTTAGTGCATCTTGTTGAGGGTCTTCCTCTTCTTTTCTGACCCTCTGCTTTACTAAGCATGATGTCCTTCTCCAGGGACTGGTCCCTCCTGACAACATGTGCAAAGTATGTGAGACTAAGTCTTGCCATCCTTACTTCTAATGAGCATTCTGGCTGTACTTCTTCCAAGACAGATTTGTTTGTTCTTCTGGCAGTCCATGGTATATTCTGGCAGTCCATGGTATATTCAGTATTTTTTGCCAAAACAGTAAATCAAAGGCATCAGTTCTTCTTAGGTCTTCCTTATTCATTGTCCAACTGTTGCGTGCATATGAGGCAACTGAAATACCATGGCTTGGGTCAGGTGCACCTTAGTCCTTAAAGTGGCATCTTTGCTTTTTAACACTTCAAAGAGTTTTTTTGCAACAGATTTGCCAAATGCAATATGTTGTTTGATTTCTGGACTGCTGCTTCCACGGGTGTTGATTGTGGATCCAAGTAAAATAAAATCCTTGACAACTTCAGTCTTTTCTCCATTTATCATTATGTTGCTTTTTGGCCCAGTTGTGAGGATTTTTGTTTTCTTTATGTTGAGGAGTAATCCATACTGAAGGCTGTGGTCTTTGATCTTCATCAGTAAGTGCTTCAAGCCCTCTTCACTTTCAGCAAGCAATGTTATGTTATCTGCGCATCGCAGTTGTTAATGAGTTTCCTCCAATTCTGATGCCCTGTTCTTCTTCATACAGTCCAGCTTCTCAGATTATTTGCTCAGCATACAGATTGAATAAGTATGGTGAAAGGATACAATCCTGCCTCACACCTTTCTTGACTTTAAACCATGCATAAGGTTGTGGCAGGGCTTAAATACTTGTGTATGGTGCTGAGCACAGGATCTTGCATAGATTTTGCTGGATAAAGTATTGCCCCTTTTTTCTTTCTGATAATCATTAAGGCACATTACCTTTCCAAAAAGAAATATAAGTCATGTGGAATAAAATTTTCAAACTACCTTTTTCCTTCCAATTCTGTTCCCCATTGCCCCATTTCTGACCCTTTTTTGTCTATCCTTGGATATCACTGTATTCATAATCAGAAGGACTTTGGCTCTAAACCCAGAAAATTCTCTGGGGCAGTGTTCCTAGGTCATGGCTGAAGGCCCACCATCCCCAAGGTGTCATCTAAAGTGGGTTCTATTCTCACAGATACTTCAGTGCTTCTGGTAAAGGAACTCTTTGGTGAAAACCATTCATGGCTGTACCACAGTCCCAGCCTTTTTTCCAAAGGTTGGAATTGAAGAAGTCCAACTAAAGATTCAATTCAGCAAATGTTTATTATCACTACTATTTGCAAGACACCGAAATAGATATTGTTGGCATTTAAAAATATGTAATTGAGAGAAACAGTTCCTTCCTCCAAAGAGAATAAAGCCCTCCAGGAGAAAAGATAATAAATCTACACAGATCACTAATTCAGGGTGTTTGGGTAGAACTGGTTCACCATGGTCCCATTTCAATGAAGGTAAGTCATGTTAAGTAAGAATGGAGAAGTAGTATTAAATGCCAAGCTAAGGAGTGTAGTATCAGGATAGCTGGAAGCCAGTGAAGGTGTTTGAGGAAGGGAATCACTTTCAGTGCTATGTCTAAGGAACTTGATCTTGGGAGCCAAACACTAAAGGCCTGTAAAGGTGGGAGAGAAGAGACAGGGAACCCAGGGGGGAGAGCTGCTTCAACAGGAATGGAAAAGAGGGTAGGATTATAAGTATGGGGCCAGTCCAAGGCTTGGCAAGGACTGGGCTGTGGGAGTTGGGCTGAGGTAGAGGGAGACCTGACCCCTGGAAGTCTAGGAGGAGGTGACAGCTGAGGGGAGGGTCATCTGGGGCCACTTGGGGCCCTTTTGAGCATCTGCAGTTACTCCTCCTCTCCTGAAGATGGGGTAGAAGTGGAGAAGTAGCACTCTGCTTCATAAATTCGGCACTAATTAGGGGTGCTGCTCTTGGAGCTTTACTTGCCTGGCTGACCTCAAAGGGAGACCTGTGTCCTTATTTATTTATTCGTTTTGGAGAAAGGAAAACTAGGTGAATTTCTGTTCCTTATTTGGAAATTCAGGAATGCACACTAATTATGAGCACATTGTCATCTCAAAATCTGGGTATTTAATATTAAAATCAATCAGGAAGTCATTATCAACCTGCTTTAAAAAAGAAAACAAACTATAGAACCAACCCTGTGAGAAATGCAACAGAAATTTGGTCCTAAATGAGTATTTAAAAGACATGCAAGAGTAGACTTAGTTTTCCCCATTAATGAGAAGAAGGAATTTATAGTTTTTTTTTTTTTTTTTTTCCTGATGAAAGTTACAAATTTCAGATCACTTTGGCCAAAATAATAACAGGGCCGCCGACCACCCTGAAACATAGCTGAAGTTTATTTTAGTGTTTTTGTTTGATATGTTCACGTTGTTTATTCTTTATTTTCAGCAGCAAATCTTATTAAAATACTTGTATCTAGTCTTATTCACGTCTCTCACTGCACTATACTGAGAGTCTAGCAAATTCTCAGTACCTTACAGAACTTTGCGAGGCCTGTTAAGGTTTTTCGTGATGTTTTAAAAATAGTACCTTTTCACACCATCGTCTAGATTAAAAAAAATAATCATTTTGAGAATACATTTTCCAGGCAGTTCCCCCTCCTCCCAGGGGGAATATTTGAGGTCTCCCAGTGACCATAGGATTAAAAGACTTGACAGGAAAGCCCTAGAATTCTTGAAGAGTAAGGCCTTTGAAAGATTCATTGTTGTGGACTCTCTCCCTTTGAAAGGAACCACTTTATCTTGCTCCTAAACATCTATAGGACAGACATAGTACTTTCTGAAAAGAAATTCTGGGTGATGTAGAAGAACAAACGTGTGTAGGTAATCCAGTATGGGTAGTGTGTAATTTGAAGAATGATAGTTCCATTTTTATGGTTGCCATAACAATCATACAGTTGTGCAGAAAATGTGTATGGCTTTTATAGAAGGGAGCTGGCACCATTGTCATGATTCTTCTCATATCAGAACAACTGTTTTCAGATCTGAAAAATAGAGGTGGCTTAACCCTCCCCCAGTTGGCTCAGCATGTTCCCCGAGAAGGCTCTTTGGAGCACCAGGGCTGTTGAAATGCATTCGCCCCTTGCATTTGCATTTTAGCCTGATAAATGGATTGAGAATTAAGATGATGATCCTTTCAACAGCAGGCTCTGAATTCCTAGCTTGGGAATTCAAAGGATGAGGAAAAAAAAATACTGTTCCTCAAATAGAAATCTAAGAGCGATGTCTAGACGTAGTTAATGCCTTGACTTTGTGACTATTCTTAATTCTGTCCACTAGAATTTAAACCCCTTAAATACTGGCCTTTATCCCATTGTGTTCAGTGTCTGATAAAGTCACATTAAAATTTGGTTACGATTCGTGCTTTATTTTTACGTGTTTGTCCCTTCTGGAAATTACAAAGCAAATTAAAAGCTTAGTATATGTAAGTGAGACTATATCTGTGAATATTCTTTCTCGGGTTACTTTTTCCTATTTTCATGTACCTCTTCCAAAAGAAAATACTTGGGACATGACTTTCTCTATCATATTCAGGAACATTCACTTTGCATAAGCTTGATATCAGAACTCTGTACGTGGATTTTCAGGTTGAGGGTAGAAAATTGTCAGATTTGGATGTTATACCTAAAAATGAAAAAAAAAAAAAAAATGAAGCCATTGCGAATTTAGCCAACCATAGAGAAACTTTCCCTCAAAGACATTTAGGGTAATTATTCAGCCAAAATGTTTCCAGGGTTTTTAAATCTTGTAGTCGGGAAGGAAGGACCAGTAGTGTAGCTAGATCTCAGCTTGCGTCTAAATAGAACTGCTCAGTCTAATTGACTTCTTTTAGCCCTTCCCTTTTGAATTCCTGGCCCACTGAACTATAGCTCTGTAGTTCTGTGACCTTGGGCAAGCTCCTTAATCCCTCAGTTTCCCTATCCACAAAATGAGGGTAAAAATAATACCCACCATTATTAGAATCCTATCTTTTCAAAAGGCCATTTCTAGGAGATAGATGTAGAAAAATATTATTTTCAATGAGAACAAGATTTCCCATATATTGAAGACCTCTAACTAATATGTTTGTACTCTGTGGAGATTTTGTACATTGGCTAGAGCTTTTTATGTTTAAACTCTTAACAGTCTATTTGGAGGCTCTATGTTCCTTCTGTGGTAACTTTTCCTGGACTCTTGCAGCTACTTCATTTTGTCCAATTTTAAAACTTAATTTGTATCAATCAGTATTCTTATAGTTTTAAAGTAACCCCAATCTGATATTTTAAATCTAGAAGATAGGAAAACTCTCCTACCAAAGGTAAAAGAAGAAAGAAAGAGAGGTTCAGTTAGGGAGACTTTCTGGACCTGGTGGAACTGGGCTGCTCCCATTGCACCCTTAGGCACCCAGAGCCACATTCTGAATACCTGCAAGCCTAGGCTTAGGGAAGTGAAAGAGTGCAGGGCCACACCACAGCTGCCCTATGTGCAAATTCCTTTGCTGAGTTGTACCTGGTAGTTCAGTGCCTTCTGGTAAATTAACTTGGTGAAAGTCATTCTTCCCCAGATAGCCCAAAGCTCACTTCCTCACCTCCTTCAAGTCATCTAACAGTAGTCTTCTCATTGAGGTCTACCCTGACTATCCCACTCAGAACTGTAATCAGCACTTCCTTTTCCTTTACTCTCTCCCAATGTTGTCCCAAAACCAGCAAATAATTACAATACTGTTTGTTTTCTGTGTCGTCCCCCACCACAGTGTAAATGAGTAGAAACCTCTGTTTGTTCTCAAATGTTCCCAAACACCTAGAACCGTTCCCATTGCCACGAAGTCGATTCCAACTCATAGCAACCCAGTAGGACAGAGTGGAACTGTCCCACAGAGCTTCAGTGAATGCCTGCTAAATATTTGTTGGATGAAAGAATTCTGACCTTCTTTCTCTTGGCCTCTGACACCTTCTTCACACTGATACTCCGCTTGTTCCTACAACTTCGATTTGTTCTTGACCACAAAATAAGCAATAATTTATGAAAAAGACTACAATTACACACAGTTCTAAATGGTTTAGAACAAGAAAGAAATGGACATATTTCTTGGGAAAACTGACGTTTGAAGGGCTGCATTGTCAAAGAGGGAGTCAGCTAATTCTTTGTGGCTTGTGGCTACAAAGGGCTAAATGACTAAGTTTCTGGGAGGCAGATTTCAATTCAGCGTATAAAGGTATTTTCTAAAAGGGAGAGCTACCTGAAATGGAATGCCTCTCCTCCCCAGGTGCAGCATTCAAGATGTGGCTTGGTCTCCCTAAATGGTTTAGCAACATTTTGGGGATAAGAGTTGGAGTGGGTTTTTTTAGGACCACCTCTAAGGGACATTTGACTCTGACAATTCTACGATTCTGGTCTCTGAGCTAAGATGGAGTGATTTCCAGGGTTTATTGTTAAGTGAAAATAAAAAAGTGCAAAAGAGAATTTATAATATTTTACTGTTTGTGTAAGAAAAAAAAAAAAAAAAAACATATCAAAAAGAAGCACATAAAGCATAATCCAGAAACTGTGAAAATAGTTATCCATAGAGGATGGATAGGAATGGAGTGAAAGAGAGAGATGGGAAGGAGGCCTGTCTAAGTATACTTTGTATTTAGTTTTGATTTTTAAACTATTTAAATGTATTAAATATTCAACAACAAAATTAAATCTAAAAGGAAGATAAAAGTAAGGTTTCTAAAATTGAAATCAAACAGAAACAAATGGGCCTAATGCATCACTAAGTATTGAAAAAGAGAATGAATTCAAGTAACTTTTGAGTACTGTACTTTCGAGTACTCTGACTGTCTACCCTTAGTGAGTATTTTCTAAGTATAAAATACCAGAGAAATCTTAAACAGTAGATTTGTTGTCGGTCATGGTATTTCTGAAACAGTTTTGTATATTGATGTCACCGGGAACTGGGTTTCTCACCGGGAGAGGAAAGATGTAACTGCAGAATGGAAGCTGGGGAGGAGCCTCGTGCTGTTAGACTTCAGCTGGAAGTGTCAGTCTGAACTCAGGATTCTTAAATAGTGCTTTAGGTTGAACCACATGAAATTGCCGTTTCTTAGGCCACAAACCAAAAAAACACCAAACCTTTTGCCAACTAGTTGATTTCAACTCATAGCTATCCTGTAGGACAGAGTAGAGCTGCCCCATAAGGTTTCCAAGGGGCAGCTGGTAGATTCGAACTGCCGACCTTTTGGTTAGCAGCTGTAGCTCTTAACCAGTGTGCCACCAGGGCTCCATCTTAGGCCACAAGTAGTCAAATATTACCTATTTCATACAATTTATCCTAGTATTTTCTAATTCTGTTCACTGAAAGGGCCTAGAAGCAATGACACCCCAATAGTAATGAGCATACTTAAAGTTCTATTTTGATTTCTAAATATTGCTCCCCACAAAAAGGAATCAGGCCTCCTTATGGAAATGGGTGATTACAAGTCTGGGGCAGGGAATGTACAAGGTGAGCCTGAGACTTTTGCTGTGCCAAAAAGAATAGAAGTGCTTAAAGACTTAACGGGGACATATCACAGGGACACAGGGGACCACTTGAAAGGGCTTCTAGCCTAATTTGGGATAATTTGAACATCAAAAAGAATAGTAATGGCAATGGATTATACCACATTGAATTTTTCATAGTCGGTGAATCTAGTAACACTCAAAAAACAAAAAAAGTTGGGAACAGGGCAAGAAAAGCTCTTCTTAACAGAAGAGAGGCAGCTAATAAATGTAGAAGGTATTGTAGGATAACAGAAACATCATTTTACAACTTGCAAGGTTAGGATTGATTCAGGCAAAAATCATTAGTGGGTGCTAAAACTATTGGTTGAAAGATTTTTTTGAGAGCAAGATATTCACGTGATTTTAAAGTCTCATTCCACAGATTATTTATTAATTACAAAGGGTAAAACTAGCTTTAAAATGGAAATATCTGACTGTCACCACCTTAACCAAGTAATCAAATACAGCAACTTGACAACATGCACCTTCTGAGGGGACGCAGTATGAAGTGCAGGCCGCCCCTGTCAAGTATTCAAGCCACTGTGTTCACCCCGAGTCCAGTAAAGCCTTCAAGCATAACTTTCAGTTTATAGGAAAGACAGAGGAAATTAATTTTGCCAAATCTGGCTTATTTCCCTCCCTTCCCTTCTTCCTTCTTCCATGAGGAAACAATCAGATAAATCCAGAACATGAGACGTTCTATAAGACAACTGGCCTGGATGCTTCAAAAAAAAAGCAATGCTTTTTATATACATATATTTATATAAAAGGTAGGTGGACCATTATAGGTTAAAAATGACTAAAGATGAACCACCAACTGCATCATCCTGAGACCAGAAGAACTAGATGGTGTCCAGCTACAGCCGATGACTGCCCTGACAAGGAACACAACAGAGAACCCCTGAGGGAGCAGGACTGCAGTGGCATGCAGACCCCAAATTCTCGTAAGACCAGACTTAATGGTCTGACTGAGACTAGAAGGACCCCGGTGGTCATGGCCCCCAGACCTTCTGTCGGCCCAGGACAGGAACCATTCCCGAAGCCAACTCTTCAGACATGGATTGGACTGGACAATGGGTTGGAGAGGGATGCTGGTGAGGAGTGAGCTTCTTGGATCAGGTGGACACTTGAGACTATGTTGGCATCTCCTACCTGGAGGGGAGGTGAGAGGGTGGAGGGGGTTAGAATCTGGTGAAATGGACACGGAAAAGAGAGAGTGGAGGGAGAGAGCAGGCTGTCTCATTACGGGGGAGAGTAATTGGGAGTGTGTAGCAAGGTGTATATGGGTTTTTGTGTGAGAGACTGACTTGATTTGTAAACTTTCACTTAAAGCACAATAAAAATTATTTTAAAAAAAAGTGACTAAAGAGATGTAACAACCAAATACAATATATAAACCTTGATTAAGGAGCCCAGGGGGTGCAATGGTCAAAGTGCTCGGCTGCTAACCGAAAGGTTGGTGGTTTGAACCCACCAGTGGCTCCATTGGAAAAAAAAGACCTAGTGATTTGCTCCCATGAAGATTACAGCCTAGGGAACCCTGTGGGGCAGTTCTACTCTGACCTATAGGGTCACTATGAGTCAGAATCGACTCAGCGGTACACAACAAACCTTGATTAGGTGCTGGAGGAAATCAAAAAACTAGAGACTTCTTGGGGACGATTGAAGACATTTAAATATAATCTACAAACTGGATGATGTGGAATTTTTAATCTTCTCGGCTGTGATAATAGTGTTGTGGTTCTGTAGAAGAATACCCTTATTCTTAGAAGATGCGTGCGGTGAAGTATTGAGGGGTAAAGTGTCGGGGTCTCTGCGGCGTACTTCGGAGACAGGGAGAAAAAAGATAAAGCAAATATGGCCAAAGGTTAACATTTGATCAGTCTTGATGGGGAATATATGGGTGTTCAATGTACTATTCTTTCAACTTCCCTGAAAGTTGGACATTTATAAAAACGAAAACCGAGGAGAGAAGTCAACTTCAATGTGCCCTCTGAGTCAGCCATGGCTCTCCTGGCCCATTCTTTGACCTCACGTTCCCACAGTCCCAGACCAGCCTTGTCCTGTGGCTTCTGCTCCAGGGCATCCTTTACTGGTTTAGAAAGAGGCACCGAGGGGTAAGAAGTTGAAGGGGTAGGTGCATGAGTGCATGTGTGTGTAACAAGGGAGACCACTTCAGGCGGTTCTGATTCAGTCTCATCACTCCCCTTTGGAAGGTAAAGTAACCTAATAACCAAGTTTATGTGGCCTAAACTTCTGTGAAGCTTGAAGTGGACCTTCCGTGGACCCAGGGTTAACACCACTGGTTAGGTGCCCAAAGCCCTGCACATATTTTTTTTTCTCTGTTAGACTTACTGCGTGGTCTCATCCCGGTCACTTCAACACTGGGAATGGGGCCCAATGCACAAGGTCTTTCTGCTGTAAATGCACCCTAGCTTTCTTTTTTCTGTCTGAAAGTCTTTGATTTATGTGAGACTTTTTCGCGTATATGTGGCAGTAGAACCAAATGAGAGAGCATTAAGATACCGTCAACTGCCATCAGAAAAAATAAAAGATCCAGCCCCAACCGCACCAAGGGGACAGACAGACCTAGGTTTGAATGGAGGTCCCCCTGTACCCTTTGCCTGAGACAGGCAAGGTCTCTTCATCCCTGAGGAGAGCCAGGTGAATGTAAGCCAAAATGAGCTCAGCATCCGATTTTACTAGAATGTCCCAGCATCCGTCTGGTTTGGATGCTCAGGGATACACAACCGTTATTTTCTCCTGCTACAGTTTTTATAAAAATTTCTGGTTTCTATGTAATCTGTGATACCTTCTAATCTGAAGACGTGTTTGAGTAAAACTTCTATTCTTTATGCTCTTAAGGCTATTTCTTAAAATTTTCTCATTCCTTTTCACCCATTCACCACCATTGACCCAGATCCTCCTCACCAGAAGTGCTTGCTAGCAAGGAGACCAGCCCAAAGTCACAGAGAGAGGAGGGCCCCTATAAATTTCGTTAGTCTGGAAATGGTCCCTGAACCACAGTTTGTAAAACACTGTTTTATGAGAAAAGAAGATGGGATGAAGACAGAAAAGACACCCCTGGAAACAATAACACTGTGGTGTGACCACAGGATTGGACGCGAGGAAGTCATGAGTTCTAATTCTAAATGTATTTCCCAAGACACAGTGGCAAGATTGAATGGAAAAGTGCTACAGAGAGTCCTTTGGTCATGTTTTCGTTCATGCACCCATCAACTGTTCATTACATATATGCCTCCAAGGTGCTGGAAGGGATGCAAAGACGGGCCAGTGTGAGAGCTAGACCTTGAGGAGCTCCTGGCCTTGCAAAGTGATAAGATATGTCCATCAGTGCCACCAGCTGGCCATCGGAGGGGGGTGGGTCCCGTGCATGAGAAGTGCAGAAGAGAGAGGCTGCTTCCCCTCTGTGGAGCCATGAGGTTCGCTGGGGGAAAAAAAGGCAGGCCTTTAGAAACTAGGCAGGCTTTAGACATTGGAGAAGGGTGAGTAAGTGTCGCAGTGTTGGGAACAAAGCGGACAGCGTTTCTGAGAGTGGAGGGTATAGACAGAGTTTGGCACAGAAAGCCCACGTTGGCAAGTGTGCAGTCTAACTTTAGAAAAGTATAGATTGGAGCCGTATCATGGAGGGCTTTGAATTCTCAATTGAATTTATATTTTACGCAGTAAGGAGTTGATGAAGGCTTTTGACCAGATGCCTGCTTGAAGATGATTAATCTGGCAACCACAGTGATCTCAGGGAGAAAAATTTTTGTGATGTGGTGGGTGCCACAGCCAAAGTACAGTGAGGTGAACAGTGACAACGTGGTAAGGAAGTGTTTCCTCTGAGGGAGACAGTTCTTTGTAGCTGAAATGAGAGAGGAGAGGTTGGTACCTTGAGGAGGAAGAGTGTGTGAGGTCAGAGGGAGAGTACTTGACTGCAGGAGTGGAAAGTCTTTGTATGCTTTAGTTATTTCCTGGACTTCATGGCCAGGTCTCAAAGGACTGAAGAAGGTTTGTTCACCTGTTACTCTTCTGGGCCAATGACTTTGAGTAAAACAGACCATCTTAGAGGTTTTCTGTCGCTTTAAAAAGTTCTGCTAAGCCCTGCGTCACGTGCCTTTAAATCCTGGTTATATAACTTTGCTCCAAATTGGAATTCTGCAGCCTCCTGAGCTGGAGGCTCATTCTTCCCCTCCCCCACCTGGCACCTCATTTTCTGTGGGTCAGGGTTAGCTTCTTGCTAACCATTGTTGCAGAACTCTGTAAATACTTGGTCCCACAGGTTCTAAAAGTTGGCAAGCCAGGCTGCTCCCTGCAGGTTGCGAGACCAGAGTATTCCAGAAAAGGAGCCAGTAAAATCCCAAGCATGTTAACAGAGTGTAGCAGCTGCGCCATGTGCCGCCCCGTCACCCCCAAACCCGCCCCTGCGGGCTGGGCGCCCCAGTGCTGAGGCCAGCAGCTCCCAGTCTGTGGCCCACAACCAGAAGGAGCCCACATGCACCACATCGTGGCCGATCCGTAATCGTGGCGATGACAACAGATTAAATCTCTGGCTCTCGGCACTGAGCACTGGGTTTGTCGGGGTCACTCGCTGTTCCCTTGCTTCTCCCAATTTTCCATAGTGAGAGAGCAAGTTTGGAGGCTGCTGCTACAGTACAAATACTGTTTGGAAGCACTCTGACTTCTACTCTGTCCAGAGCTTAGTCCTTTTAGTAGCCCATGGTGCATGTCTCTCTTCCAGCAACCCCTCAACACATGATCCTGAAATGTTGTTCTAATAGGAATATGCCTATATATTTACTTATACCCTGCTTCTTTCTAAAAATGATCTGAGGCAGTTTGTAAATATGCATATAATATATATTTACATATTTTTAGTGATTTTTTTCTTAATTAGTAATTGGGGAAAAAGGAATACATGAGTAGGAAAATTAGACACTGCCAGGATTAAGGTTCGTTCACAAAGTTTAACTACAAATAAAGTCCTCTAGAAGCAAGTCACAGATGGTTTTGCTGAGTTTCCTAGCAGCCAAGGCAAAGAGGGAAACTTAATCAAGGATAAAATTCACATGCCTGTAAGATACAAACAGACCAAGAGAACAAGAGTTCCTCCTTGTACTACATAAGCTTCCCCAAGGAAGTGTTCATAAATAATCAAGTGGGCAAAGCTCTCAACAGCTTCCCTGCAGTGAATACCATTTTGTTGACTTGTTGCAGTGTCCCTCCGGGTAGGCCAAGTGGCAAAGTGCCATGTAGGACAAGGACAAGGTGGCTCTGTACGGTTCATCAGTTTTTAAATGGCAGTCTCTGAAGAACCTTGGCTCTGGAAGATACTCCCTAACAAAAGAGTTCCAGGATCAGATGAGTCTGGCAAGAACTGTGTGATGCCAGCACATTAAAGGTTCTGAGAAGTCCTGCAATTAAAAAATCTGTTTAACTTTGGCCTAGCATTTCCTAGGCTGATTAATCACAAGACCCTTTTTAGAAAGTAAAAACACTTATTAGTACACTGAGGAATAAAGGGAAACTTTTTATTCTGTCCCTAAAATCTAGAATAGGGGTCAGCAAACTTTCTGTAAAGGGGCCAGGTAGTAGATATTTTAGGCATGCGCTTTTTGTCACAGCTACCCAGCTCCTCCATTGTAACAAAAAATACGGGTTTGTTCCAGTAAAATTTTATTTTGGATACTGAAATTGGAATTGCATATAATTTTCACATGTCAGGAGATGTATTCTTCTTTTGACTTTTTTCTTTTTTTTTTTTTCAGTCATTTAAAAGTCCAGAAACCATTCTTAGCTCACAGGTCATAAAAACAGCTGGTGGGCCAGATTTGGCCTGTGAGCCGCAGACTGCCCCCTCCTCACTGAGGGTAATGTCTGGATGGCGTGTCTCTCTAGCAGGCCTCGCTAGGTACTGTCCTCAGAGTTCAGTTTGAATTTAGACCTTTGTGTTTCTGGTTTGAGAGCAGATTTGAAGAAAAAAAAAAAAAGCTCAAAAGGTAGTAGAAAATTGGTTTGAGTACTTACCAGCAGGTCTAAGATTCTTCTCAGAAAACAATTGTGGGCCCTCGCAAGGAGGGTATTTACAGACTAACAGTCGAAGCCTTAAAGTTTTACTGTGTCCCTTGTGGCTGAATCAGTTTCAGACTGAAAATGTTTTAGCAGGCTTTAAGCGCTTGACTACTAGCTGAGAGATTGGCACCTTGAACCCAGCGAGAGGCGCCTCGGAAGGTAGACCTGTCAGTCTGCTTCCAAAAGGTCGCGGCCTCGTAAAGCCCTACAGAGGGGCTCTGCTCTTCACACACGGGCTTGCCGTGAGTCAGAAACTCTCCAGCAACCAACAACAACATCGTCTTTCACTCATCACGTCCATAGAAATAAAAGTCTCAGTGCATCCAGGAACATGTGATTCTAAGAAAGCCTAACGTCCTAGTCAACCCCCTCCACAAGTAAACTAGTAACCTGTGCCCCTCCCCACTAAAACTAACAGAGTATGCTTTTTGATTTTTACTCGTGAAACATTCTTTCAGCTTGTTAGGATGTCATTATGGTGGCAGAAGAAGGACCAAAACCTTCCCACTACCAAGTCTGACATTTCGGTTTCAGCTCAGCAGATATTTATTGAGTACTTACTGCGCGAAAAACGTGGTGCCAGTTGTAATGGGAGATACAAAAATGAGCAAGAAGCAGACAATATCTTCTTCACCTTGTGAATCAGATTCAAGGTCCTCCCCAATTTAGAGCCCATGACTGTGGTGTCTGGATGAACTTCACCTCCCTGTCTCTTCCACTCACAAGTGTTTATTCATTCAACAAACATTGTGAGTTATCGCCCCTGTTCCAGGCCCTTGGGACCCAGCTCCATGGAGCTGACTTTTCAGAGCCCATCAGTGTTTCACATTTCCTCTGGCCTCTTGGCTTACAGCCTCTTTTCTAGAGTAGGGCAGAAGTTGTTACCGTTTGTCCTTAGATCTCAACTTTTGTGTTCCCCACACTGTGTGTGACTTCTTGACATATTTGTGAGGAGAGGACATCTCCTAATGAACCCCTTTCTGGTCTGTGCTCTAAATGCTCTTGTTTCTACCATCTCTGTGGTTCCCCCCCTTCTGCCCCCTCTTATTTAGTGATTACATCATTTTTCATTTTAGCAGATCCATAATTTTAAAGCCATTGACTATCATTAAGCAATGTGAGTTTTAAACAAATGTTATAGGTAGCTAAATATACTCATAAGCAATATATATCTGGTGGGCAGTTGTGTTTTGGTTGGACGAGATTCTCTACAATGTTAATTTTTTCCAGTCACGAAAGTAATATGTAATTGTAGAGAAAATTTGGAAAATTACGAGGGAAAAAAATCCATAATTGTAACACCCATTGATCAACCCTATTAATATTTAACACGTATTTTTTTTACTTTAAAATTTTTTCTCGACTCTAAAATCATATTTTTAATTTTTAAGTTAGCAAACAGTAAAATTGACTTTTTTTTTTTTTGGTGTACAGTTCTCTGAATTTTAGGACATACATAGATTCGTGGATCCCCCACCAAAATCAAGATAGAGAAAAGCCCCCCCAATCCAGCAGTCTTTGAATCCCACCTCCTCCCTCTCCAACCCCTGGCAACCACTGATCTGCTCTCTGTCACTTAGATTTTGTCTTTCTGAGAACATCACATAAATGGACTCATACAGTGTGCAAGCTTTGGAGACTGGCTTCTTTAACTCAGAATCATACCTTTGAGCAGTAGTATAGTATCCAGTTGTGTGTGTCAATAATACGTTCCTTTTCATTGCTTAATATTCCATTGTATAACTGTGCCACAGTTTGGTGTCCATTTACCATTTAAGATCAGATTTTTTTTTTTTTTAAACATTTTGACGTTTCTGAAATCCTAAAGTGCATTAAAATCAGTGTGTATATGTATTGTGGAAACCCTGGTGGCGTAGTGGTTACGTGCTACAGCTGCTAACCAAGAGATCAGCAGTTCGAATCCACCAGGTGCTCCTTGGAAACTATGGGGCAGTTCTACTCTGTCCTATAGGGTCACTATGAGTCGGCATCGACTTAGCGGCAGTGGGTGGGGATATTTATTATGGTGGGTGTTTTTTGTTTGTTTCCCCCAAAAAGCTGTTGATAAATGGATGGTGCACTCATTGAAAGCTGCGACTGTCTTAGGGTTGAGGCACTGTGGTGGTGAGATGATGGGTATGGAGGAAACAGAGGGCTGTTGAGGATCAGTGGGACTAAGGGACATGGGCAGAAGCAGTCAGAGAAAGAAGGCCCAAGGGCCTCGCAGGCGGTGCCTAGAGCAGCTTGGCAGCCTCAGGGGGCTTTGGGGAAATTTGGAGCAGAGGCGTGACGGGAAGAAAAGGCTTTGAGAACAAGGCAGATCTAACCACGGTCCGCACCAGATGTCTGCATCATCGGTGCTCATGGGGGTGGAGGCGGCAGTGGTGCTGCTGGTACTGATGAAGTGGAGGAAGAACTTGGGAGAGCCTGGCAGGGGCAGGAGTCATTGACTGCCAGCCTGCATGCCAGGGACGAAGGGCAGCGGATGCAGAACTGCCCCCTACACAGGCCAGGACCTGGGCAGGAAAGGGCAAGAGATATGGAGAACTGAGGACAGACTCCACCCAAATGAATGGGCTGTGTGGGTGGGGCGTGTTAAATGGGAAACTATAAAGCAAAATGAGTCTGGCGCAGCAATTAAGATCAAGATGTACATAGGAACACTGCGATGTTAAATGGGCCCAGAGTGTGTCTGATGGTAGGAGTTTGGGCAAAGTGTATGTTTTTCCATGGAAACTATTAGGGCTGGTTCTCAGTAGAATTGTGTCACGGCTAAGTGGATGGCCTGGAGGTATTTGCAGAGCTTATTCCTGGCTCCTGCCCTCTGTGTCACAAACACATCCCATTTTGTGAGATAGGAAAAGGCACCACGGACCATCCTCGTATAGATCCTCCAAGAACAGGTTCCCAGTAGCCACTGGGAAGGGAGAGGCAAGAATAAGAACTGACATTGGGGAGTCATTTTCCGAAGAGACTACCCCTTCTCAGACCCTCCTTCTGGGAGGCCTTCTGCGTGGAAACTCCTCACTCCCCAGCTCACGCCTCTTCATGTGCTGAGTCCAGGGAAAGTTGGTGCCAGTTCGCAGACAAGAGAAAGACCCTCCAAGCCAGTGGGGAGCCCTGTTGTCTTCACCCATGCTGTCTGTCCCCTGGCTCACATTTTACCAAAGGCCTCCTTCCCAGAGCGCGATTATAGAAATCACTCTTTGCCTTGCCCAACAGAGCACATTTGCAAAATTAAAAGTTCTTTAAAGCTTTTTTTTAAAGCTACACTACAATGGGGGCGAAGTTTCTAGAATTTATGGCATAGCTAATGATATCACCACTCTTTCCTAGGAAAGACTGTATCTTCACCATTGACCCATCCACTGCGCGAGACCTCGACGACGCCCTCTCTTGCAAGCCACTCGCAGACGGTAGGATGGAAATCTCTGTGCCATTCTGGGTAACAGGCAAGCTGTGGGTTGGCCTGGCTGCCCTGTGCTTCCTGGGCAGCGTAATATGTAAGGTTGGGCTCGCTTTGCTTCTGAACTTGCCAAAGGCCCCAGAGCCTACACGCATATTTGGCCTAAAGATTGTGTTTCCATGGTGACTTTGGTGAGGGCGAGAATAAGAAGTGGCCTCTCACCAGGACTCTTCCTGGGCCTCAGGAGAGGAAGCAGTGAGGGCAGGAGAACTAATCCCAGGCCAGACCCTCCAGGAGGTTCCAGTGTTGGCATAAGGTGTTATAGATAGCAAGTCCTTTCAGGCTTCCTGGAGGCATGGGCCTTTTACCTGACTCTGACAACAGATTGGGGTGATCGAAGGGGCACCCATGGTGGGCATGTTCAGCAGTGGGCTGAAGGAACACCTTCCCTGACAGCTGTACCCCAAGGCCTGAGCTGGAGAAGCCTGACATACTTCCAGCAGGTCTTCATCTGTCCAGCAGGGTGCAAAAGGGAGAGCATTAGGGGCTCTTTACATATTCTTGTAGGGTGGAGCTAGGCTGGAAAAAGTGGGACAGAGGCTTAGCTTGTCCAAGCTTTGAAAATTACAGTCTGCGGGGAGAAAGGAGCAGGCCCTATCCCCCTCCCCTCCCCTTCTGGTGCCTTCCAAATGTGCTGCTTGAATCTTTAGCTACTTCCTGCCTCTCGGGTGGTGTCTGGGTGACTGCTTTTGGCATAGGTCATTCTCAGAGATGACCTTGGCACTATGTGACCGCTTGCACATAGCGGGCCACTCGTGCAGCTTCAGGCGCGGCCAAGTGTCCATGGTCCGTCACAGAGGCTTCCCCTCTCCTACTGATGCGTAATTCTGCAGCTCAGCGTGCAGTCTCCTGTCTGTTGTCACGGAGGCGGGTTAGCAAATAGAAGGCTGAGAGACAGAAGACATCATGGCTGTTGGAAAGATGACTCAGTATTTCCAGCTAAAGGAAGTTGAAAAGAAGATAAAGCGTAGAAAAAAGTTCCTAGGGAGATTTCGTAGGAATTATGTCTTTCTGAAGTCCAAAGTTTGAGCAGCCTACTTAAAAAAGCAAAGACTGGGCCAGTTTCTTACATTCTGAGCCATCTCTAATGCTGGCATAGCTGTGGGCCAACCTGCTCCCTGGGTGGGCTCCACTTCCTTGAGCCACAGTCTGAAAAGTGCCCCCAGGAGAAATCCCCAGGGAACAGTGGGTCTCACCACCTGGATTCCTCTTTTCTCTGGGATCACAGCCCCGCTCTGTTTGTTGCCTAATGCTCGAAGACAGTGGCTTCCTTTATTTTGTCCAGTTTGATGGTTGTTAGTGGCCAAATGGGGAAATCGAATACCCATTACTCCATCTCAGCTGTCAGGGAGCGCTTCTCGTCTCAGGGACACCAGGGAGCGGGCACGTGTCCTGCCCACACACTCTGCATGCTGCAGCTTCATGTTGAGGGTTCAGATACACCGGCCGAGGCTCCGTGTGGGGGAATGGTGAAAGATATGACAGGAAAGCGGAATTGGGGACAACGCTTTCTGTTTGTCAGACAAGAGGAGGCCAGGTAGACGCTGTTCAGTAGGAGAGCAGTCAGCACGAAGAGGGGAATTTGGCAGTGAAAGCTGAAGGAAAGCGCGAGAAAGTGGAGGTGGGACAGGGCAGAGGCACAGCAGTGGTTTAGGGACAGAGGCGATAAGGAGCTGGACTAGAGATGGGGCATTGTCAGCGGGGCTGGGAAAGGGCTAGTGACAGAAGAATCCGTGAAAATGGAGGTTGGAGTTAAGGGAGAGGAGCCAAGGATGGTGCTGGGGTTGCACCCTGGCAGATGGAAGGTAAGAATCGGGAAGCCAGGGGGACACGCTGGCTTGTCGACATGGAGCTGTCTGTCTGGTAATATGTATTTCTATAAGCTCCTTCGAGTCCTTTTCAATATACGCAGCCCATATAACCATATACAAAGAAAGCCTGGAAGAAAAGTAGACGATACACTGAAATGCCCGGTGACTTTATTAGAATGGTGGGGTGATGCATGATTTTGCTCTTCTTTCTAGCTTCCGGATTTTTATAAGGCAGTAATAATAATTTTATAATGAAAACACTTTTTAAAGTAAAAAAAAAAAAAAGGAATTATGAGGTGCCAGAAATCCCAGGCTGCCCAGTAGCGCACTGCACCTGGTGACAGACACCTTCCATCTGCATGGCCACCCTTGCGTTCCGGAGGCGTAATTAACATCTGTTCATTTGGCAAAGGGGCAGAAAAATGACGTGGCAAAGGAGCCATGGAAGAGTGTGAAAAGATCGGAGTTGGTCAGTCAAGTGTTTTTCTGGTGGCACTTCTGCAGTTGGCCTCTGTGACAGACAGAAGGCCCTGCCAGGGCCATTTATCCAGGAAAATGAAAACGGAAAGTTGGTTCCAGTTTGGATCTTGGGGAGGCTAGCAGAGTTCAGGTTCTGTTAGTTACCAGTTAATGACAATTCTTGCTTAGAGGGAAAAAAAATGTTTAATATTTCAAAAGTAAAATAATGTTTTCCGGGCATGTTTACATCATCTATAACCATTTTTATTTAAAGAAAATATATTTAACTTTCCTTTAGTCCCATTAAAATCATCCTAATGACTGTTATGTGAAAACTCTATGTGAACAGGTGTAATTATGTAGTCCTTGGTCTCCATTTCTGTAGCATGTTGCAAAGATTTGTCACTTCACCGATGCCTTCTACCAGGCGCAAGACTTAGACATTACGGTCTACAGATAGGTTCTACCAAAAAAAAGTGACCACCTGTTCTCCAGCAGATCACCTTTGGAAGGCCAAGGGGACATGCTGCTTACCTTCCTGGAATCTCAGTTTTAGAAGGGAGTCTATCAGTCATCTAGCCCAATAATTCTCTGCCTTTTTTAGCCTTTAAACGTACCACAGCGGAACACTCCGTGAGCGTTCCCCAGCCCAGAACCTTAACTGTGCCCCTCTCACTTTTGCCGTAAGAGTGATTTTATCGTGATAACCCAGAGTTGACTCTAATTTATAAAGACAGTGAATCACACACTTCAGTGTTTTTTTTATTGTAACAGATCACTTGCAACACAACTCACAGTTGACCTCACCACTCAAGTGTGGGAATGCCACAGTTGTCAGATCAGCCTCTGGTTTTCAAATTACCTTTACAGTGTCCACTTATTGAATATCCAGATTGCTTTTGAACTCTCTACATTTAAAGGCAGCCCATTCTCCTTCAAGACTGCATGACTATTAGGAAACCCTTCCCTGTAACGATCTGAGATACCGTCTTCCTGTAATTTTCCACCCATTGGTCCCATTTATGTCCCTCGAGGCCCTACGGAATTAGTCTAACCTCTCGTGTAAAAACACTTCATATACTAGATAACAGCTATCTTGTATCTTCTGAGTCACAATCCTTCCATGTCCTGTAGTTTTATGGTGTCTGAGTCCATTTCCCAAGTCTTGGAATCATGTTTGCCTTTATGAAGTCTGAGGAACACAGCTGCTTGTGCCCAGACTTCTCCCTGGCTGGCACAACATGGGCCCATCTCCTAGCCACTTCTTTATTGATTGGAATTGAGCCCATGGGAATAGCTGCATATTCCGTTCAGTTAAACAAATATTTATTGCTTAGCTCTAGTCTCTGAGAGAGGAGATTGTCAACCAGACAAGTCAGGACCTTTAGCCAGTTCTTAGTTGATTCAGGATTACGGCAGATCCTACAGGAAATCGATGTCTCCAGCATCTTGTTCTCTAATGATGTCTGCTCTGTACCTTAAATGTGGCAGAAGTAACCCAGCCAGGGTTTAGAACATGAATGGATGGGGCTGGTGGAAGGAGGAGAACAGGAAGTGACTGCCGATGGGTACAAGGTTTCTTTTTGAGGCGATAAAACTGTTCTGGAATTAGATAGTGGTGATGGTTGCACAATTTTGTGAATGTAGTAAAAACCACTGGGGCGAAAATGAGTGCATAAATGGATGAATGAATGAGAATAAACAAGCAAACCCACTCAGCCTTGAGGCTTTCTGGAAATTGGAATCTGCACTTCAGCAACCATTTAGCAGAGGTCTTGGTGGATTGCCTAGGCCGGACACCCAGAGTCACATCCTCTTGTCTCTCTTACCTCCTAGTCGCTCTCACTCTGAGCTGTACAATCCCAGCCCCACGTGCACACTCCCTCCTCATCCTCCTGCCCGTTTCCCAATTCCCAGAGTACAGCCTTCAGCTCAAAGAAAGGTCTATGCTACTGTCCACGGGTAAGAAAGTACCCTGGCAAATGGGTACCATCCAGCCTGAGGGTCCTCCTGCCCAGTTTGCCTCTGTTGCCTTCCTGGCTGCATGGCTTTCCCTTTCCCGAGGCACCTGGACGAAGGAGCTCTGTCCCGGGGAGCCCGTATTAGTAAGGGAATTAGGAACTAGACCCTAGGAGCAACGCCTGTAAGAACTCCTTAGGATTCCTAAACTCTGTGACTTCCTGTGTGGTTGTACTTGTTGCCTGCTGAGAGTTTCTGTCATGACTGCTCACCTCAGGAAGCGGTGAGAAAGTAGGAGCTGGAGAGACCATGTCCCCTGTGTGCCAGGCTTGGGCTGGAGAACCTGAGGGCTAGAAGGGGACGGAGCAGGGGAGCCGTTTTAAAGAGCAAAGGGCTGAGATAAGTCTCTGGACCTGCTCCTGGGAAGGAAAGGCAAACGTGGATGTCCTGGAGCTTATTGGTGAAAAGGTTCGTGTGTATCCGCAGTAAGCAGGCCAGACCCTCCTCCTGGGCTTCGTTCTCACCTCTGAGAAGACCAGACCCCAGCAATCATTCCCACCACCACCTCTTTATCTTTCCCTTTGCTCTAGCTCCCTCCTCTCACTGTATGAACTTAACTTTCCTTCATCCTCCTGATCCTTTCCTAGACCCTGCCACAGCCTCAGGAAGGTTCACTTTCCCTAACCCATCAAGACACCATGAAAGAATGGCCTTTGCTTGCCCTTTCTGCTCTCTCCCTTCCCACTTACTCCTTAATTGCAACATGGCTTCAGAAAGCTCAGTGAAGCAGGTTGCCCTGATTCAGTCTACCAGACATCTGTGTGGCGTTTGGTCTTTTGCCCACTCCTCCTTGAAATCTTCTCTTCTTGGACTTAGAGGGCCCTATTTCTTCGTTCTGATTTTTGCACTGCTTTTCTCCAGTTGCCTTCTTTAACTCTTACCTCCTGCCCACCCCAGCTTGGGACTCTGCAGAGCTTCAGATTGTCCCCTTCGTGTCACGCTCTGAATCCTTGTTACTTGCTATTCTCTTTGCGTGGAGGGTCTTTCCCTGGAGACTTTGTGGTGAATTCCCTCACCCCCTTCAAGATTTTACCAAAGTATCACGTTCTCAGTAAGGCCTGCCCAGCCTCTCTACCTCTAAATTCATCCCCTTCCATCTCCTGCCCTACCCACTTGACTTTTGTTCTCAGCACTAGTGCCGTGCTAACCTATGATCTACTTGACACACTAATTTTGTATCTTATCTGTCTTCCCACTCAGAATGGATTACCCAGTAAGCAAGGTACGCACGTGCTTACTTATGCTTGCTTACTGATCCATAGTACACAGCTTCACCTGTCTCGCTGCAGATTAGTAAGTAAGCACAAGGAAGCCTGTGCATACCTTGCCTACTGGTTAATCCACCCCTGTTCCACAGTTGACTCTGGGTGCCATCATGAGTGTAGGACATGGCTAAGGGTAGGTGCTCAGCAAATCTTTGCTGAATGAATAATGAGTCAGTGTTTGCAGGCACTCAGGAGGGGGAGGTTTCCCAGGTGGAGGGATGCATGTGTGCCAAGTCCCCAGATGACAGAAGGCATGGTATTTTGGAGGGAACCGTATACAGCTTGTAATGTCTGGAACATGAGGTTTGAGTGGGATATTAGTAGTAGATAAAGCAGTGGGGAGTTCATGACTGGCTTTGTAGGCCAGCTAGAACGCCTAGATTTTATGGAGAAGGCAGCATTCTGAGTTGGAAAGCAATATCCACCATTCACTCAAGAAATATGTTTTGAGGGCCTCCTCTTGCCAAGCATTGTGCTTTGTGCTGGCTAAACTGGGTGAAATGTTAGACAAGATTCCTGCCCTATCCCCTTCCCTCCACTCCCCCCCGCCCATGTTTAATACCAATTTAACATTAAGTAATGTGAGAATGACCCATAATTTAGATGTGAGAGTGAAAGGGGTAGGGGTAGACAGTAACGTTTAAACCTATACTTGAAGACTGAATGGGGGTGAGCTAGACAAAGAGTGGGGAGAAAGAACATTCCAGGCTAACGGAATGGAGCGTTTGAAGGCTGTGAGGTACAAAAGACCTTGGCACTTGGCATGGATTGAATTGTGTCCCCCCAAAATATGTGTATCAATCTGGCTATGCCATGATTCCCAGTGTTGTATAATTGTCCACCGTTTTGTCATCTGTTGTGATTTTCCTATGTGTTATAAATCCTATCACTATGATGTTAATGAGATGGATTAGCAGCAGTTATGTTAACGAGGCTAGGCTCAATCTACAAGTTTGGATTGCATCTTGAACCAATCTCTTTTGAGATGAGAGAGAAGCGAGTAGAGAGACGGGGACTTCTTAACCACCAAGAAAGCAGCACCAGGGGCAGAGTGCGCCCTTTGGACCCAGGGTTCCTGCATGGAGAAGCTCCTAGCCCAGGGGAAGATTGATGAGAAGGACCCTCCTCCAGAGCCCACAGAGAGAGAAAGGCTTCCCCTGGAACTGATGCCCTGAATTTGGACTTCTAGCCTACTAGACTGTGAGAAAGTTAATTTCTCTTTGTAAAAGCCATCCACTTGTGGTATTTCTGTTATACCAGCACTAGATAACTAAGACAGCACCTAAAGGAGCCAAAAAGTCAGTGTGGTTGAACATGGTAGGTGAGGGCAGCTGTGAGGTGAGTCAGAAGAGGGCCCTGCAGGCCCTGTCAAGGGGTTGGAGTTGTATCCTGAACATAGTGGTAAGCAAAGCATTTCAAGCAAGAGAGAGTCAGGCCCCAGTTTGGAGGCTGGGGAGATCACTCTGGCAGCAGTGAGGAGGCTAGATTAGAGCTGAGGTGGCCAGTGCCCTAACTGAGGCAGAGGCAATTGAGCCAGATGGGAGGAAAGTAATACCCAGCGAAGGAAATGAGGGAGAGAACTGATAGGACTTGTGTCTCGGCAGCTGCAGGAGCCTCTAAACTAGTCCCCTGGGTCTGTTTTCCCCATACCCCTCCCCGCCCATACACACATATACATGTACTGCAGTCAGAGTAGCCCTTATATAAATCTCATCAGGCCTTGTTTAACGCCTTCCAAATTTTCCTGCTCAGCTGAAAGTAAAAATTCAAGGTCCTTACTGTGACCTACTGCTATCTCTACCTAATGGTTCATCCTTGTTCCCCATCATCTCTCCTGTGGCCCACCCTCCTCCAACCATGTGGCCCTCTTGTTCTTCAGACATGCTGCCTCGGAGCTTTGCACCTTCTGTTCCCTCAGTCCAGACCTGCTTTCCCCCAGATCTTGATATTCTGAGCTCTGTGTTCACATGCCATCTCAAGGAGACCCTTCCTGACCATCCTATCACCACAGTCTAGTCTACGCCTCCCTCCTCTTGATTTTCTTTAAGGTGCTTGTTGTGGGTCTGCCCTACCACATGGTAAGCTTTATGAGGGCAGGGACATCGTTTTGTTCACCGTTGAACCCTCGGTACCTAGAACACTGTGTGTTACGTAGTTGGCACATATGAAGTGTTGAATGAATGAATGAGTGAGTGAATTTATAAGCTTTGGAATTTTGGAAGTAAAGGAAGAATCTAAAATGACATGCAGGTTTCTGGCTTGGGCACTGGGTGAAGGGTAATACCATCCAATAGGAAATGTTGAGGGGAGCTGGCTTTGTGGGGGAAGATGGTGAGTTCGGATAAAGACATGTTGAGTTTGCAATCCCTGAGAGACATCCAGGTAGAAATCACAAGGCGACAGATTGAAAAAGGAGCCAGGGCTGCAGATGGCTATGTGGATGTCATCAGTGCAGGGGCCTGGCAAAAGTCACCGGCTGAGAGGAACACCCAGGCCAAAATTCTGGGAGAGATCCGCCACGTCACAGACACATCACTCCGCAAAACAGCCGAGAGGGTGAGGCCAGGGAGGCTGGAGGAAAAGCAGAGGAGAGAAGGAGGGAGGCAGGCTAAAAGCCAGGCTAAAGCCAGGCTAAAAGAATGAACTCACAGTTGCTTCAGGGGAGGTCAAGTAAAAGAAAACTGTATAAGAGTCCTTTGGGTTTGGCACCTGGGATATCACAATGGATGACCTTGATGAAATTCATGTCAATGGCTTAGAGGAGGGGATTCCAAATTGTAGTTAGTTGGTGGAGGAGTGAGCGGAAAGTAAGGAAATGGAAAACAGAAGTGAGGATTACAGTTTCTAAGAAGCTTGGCAGTGAAGATAGGAGAAGCAAGGAGGGCAGGAGGGGCAAGGGAGGCTTGTTTCATTGTTTGTTTTTAAGACGGAAGGAATTTGAGCATGTTTCTATACTGAGAAGACAGAGGAGAAGAAGTTGAATATATAGGAATGAGAGAAGGAAGTTGGTAGAGTTTACTAGGTCTGGAGGAAGACGGGGTGGGGGTGAATTCAGAGTATTAAGTGGAAAGTGAGGCCAAGGCAAGGAGGAGAAGCACCCTCTCCTTGAGATGGAAAGGAAGGAGGGAAGGAAGGAATGGGGCAGCTGCCGATGAATGTTCACACCTGATGATACCCACACCACCTGCGAAACTGGAAGTAGAGCTGCTGCTGAGGGCAGAAGGCGTAGGGAGTGGGGGATAAGGCATCGGATAGAGAGCTGACCAGAATTGGTCATGCAAAGCCTTACCAAGCACGCTTCAGGGTATCCCTGGGTTTGAGTAATATGAAGTCGGCCTACTTCTCTGTCGGATGAAATCCCTTTCAAGAGCAAAATAAAACCTTTGTGGGCTTTCCCAAGCCTTCCCAAACCTCCCAGCCCTTTCTTCCTGACAGAATGAGTTGTTCCTACTGTATCCTATTAGCAAGTTTTCTTCATGCCTCGAATACAGCAATAAACATCATTGCTTCTGAATTTAATTCCCCTTTTTGCTTATTTCCTAAGGGACATTTCCTTGGACATCTCTATATCCCAAGTATCATGCATGGTGGTGTTGTTGTTGTTAGGTGCCATCGAATTGGTTCCAACTCATAGCAACCGTACACACAAAAGAATGAAACACTACCCGGTCCTGGGCCACCCCCACAACTGTTGCCAGACTTGAGTCCATTGTTGCAGTCACTGTGTCAGTCTATCTCATTGAGGGTCTTCCTCTTTTCCACTGACTCTACTTTACCACGCATGATGTCCTTTTCCAGGGACTGATCTCTCCTGACAGTATGTCCAAAGTATGTGGGACGTAGTCCTGCCATTCTTGCTCCCAAAGAGCATTCTGGTTGTATTTCTTCCAAGACAGATTTGTTCGTTCTTTTGGCAGTCCATGGTGTATTCAGTATTCTTCACCAACACACAATTCAAAGGCATGCATTCTTCTGTCTTCCTTATTCATTGTCCAGCTTTCGCACGCATATAAGGCGATTGAAAACACTGTGGCTTGGGTCAGGCACACCTTAGTCCTCAAGGTGACATTTTTGCGTTTTAACGCTTTAAAGAGACCTCTTGCAGCCAATTTGCCCAATGCAATGCATCTTTTGATTTCTCCACTGTTGCTTCTGTGGCTGCTGATTGTGGATCCAAGTAAAATGAAATCCTTGACAACCTCAGTCATCTTTGCATTTATCATGATGTAGCTCACTGGTCCAGTTGTGAGGATTTTTGTTTTCTTTATGTTGAGGTGTAATCCATACTGAAAGCTGTGGTCTTTGATCTTCATCACTAAGTGCTTCAAGTCTTCTTCACTTTCAGCAAGCAAGGTTGTGTCATCTGCAAAACGCTGGTTGTTAATGAGTCTTCCTCCCATCCTGATGCCCTGTTCTTCTTCGAAGAACATGCTGAGCGTTTCTCAAGCCGAAAGAACTGAAGAAAAAAATTCAGGCCTCTAGTTGCAATACTGAAGGATTCTACGGGGAAAATATTAAACAACACAAGAAGCATTGAAAGAAGATGGAAGGAATACACAGGGTCACTATACCAAAAAGAGTTGGTCAGTGTTCAGCCACCTCAGGAGGTAAAGTATGATCAGGAACCCAATGGTACTGAAGGAAGAAGTCCAAGCAGCACTGAAGGCATTGGCGAAAAGCAAGGCTGCAGAAATTGACAGAATACCAATTGAGATATTTCAACAAATGGATGCAGAGCTGGAAGTGCTCACTTGTCTTTGCCATGAAATTTGGAAGACAGCTGGAAGAGATCTGCAATATCATAGAATGGATATCCTGAAAACTCCTTCTTCAGTAAAACTCTTTGAAATGCTACACCTTTTAAAATGTGTGGTTGCGCTAGCAAGAAAGCATAGGAGGTCCTTAGAAGCCACAAGTGAAACAAGAACAGATAACCAAAGAAGTATCAGTGTGCTAAAGCAAGCAACTAACTTAATGGTATCTTCTGATTCCTAGTGACCCAAAGATTTCGTTCAGGACCCAAAGATTTCGTTCAGAATTTAACACTACCTGCATGATCCATAAAATTTAAAGACAAATATTTATTTTAAAGTAACACCAGGTGGGTAATGCTTCCAGAGGCCTGGTAGAATCAGAACATACCGTTTCTGGAACAATTAACCCTCAATCAAAGCCTTAAAGATTTACCATAGGCAAAGCTAGCTCCAGTAGACATAAGCTCATGTAAAAGTTGTTATTGTTAATGTCGTTGAGTCAGTTCTGACTCATAGCGACCTTATGGACAATAGAAGGAAATACTGCCCAGTCCTGTGCTATCCTTACAACTGTTGCTATGTTTGAGCCCATTGTTGCAGCCACTGTTTCAATCGGTCCATTTCATTCAGGGTCTTCCTCTTTTTCCCTAACTCCCCACCTTACCAAGTATTATGTCCTTCCTCAGGAACTGGTCTCTCCTGATAACACGTCCAAAGTACGTAAAATGAAGTCTCGCCATTCTCGTTTCTGAGGAGCACTCTGGCTGTATTTCTTCTAAGACAGACTTGTTCGTTCTTCTGGCGGTCCATGGTATATTCAGTATTCTTCGCCAGCACCGTAATTCAACAGCATCAGTTCTTCTTTGGTCTACCTTATTCATTGTCCAGCTTTCACAGGCACATGAGGCAATTGAAAATATCGTGGCTTGGATCAGGCACACCTTAGTTCTCAAAGTGATGTCTTTGCTTTTCAACACTTTACAGAGGTCTTTTGCAGCAGTGTTGTCCAGCACAATATGTTGTTTGATTTCTTGACCTCTGCTTCCATTGGCGTTGATCGTGGATCCAAGTAAAATGAAACCCTTAACAACTTTCGTATTTTTTCTGTTTATCATGGTGTTGCTTATTGGTCCAGGTGTGAGGATTTTTGTTTTCTTTATATTGAGGTGTAATCCACACTGAAAGCTGTAGTCTTTGATCTTTATCAGTAAGTGCTTTAAGTCCTGTATGCTTTCAACAAGCAAGGTTGTGCCATCTGCACATCACTGGTTGTTAATTAGTGTTCCACCAATCCTGATGCCACATTCTTCTTCATTTAGTTCAGCTTCTCGTATTATTTGCTGAGCACACAAATTGAGTAAGTATGGTGAAAGGATGCAACCCTGACACACACCTTTCCTGTCTTTAAACCATGCAGTATCCCCTTGTTCTGTTCAAACGACTGCCCCTTGGTCTGTGTATAGGTTCCGCATGAGTACAATTAAGTGTTTTGGAATTCCCGTTCTTTGCAGTGTTACCCATAATTTGTTATGATCCACACAGTTGCATATCTTTGCACAGTCAAAACACAGGTAAACATCTTTTTGGTATTCTCTGCTTTCAGCCAAGATCCATCTGACATCAGCAGTGATATCCCTTGTTCCACGTCCTCTTCTGAATCCAGCTTGAATTTCTGGCTGTTCCCTGTCCATGTTCTGCTGCAACTGTTTTGAATTATCTTCAGCAAAATTTTACTTGTGTGTAATATTAATGATATTGTTCAATAATTTCCATATTCTGTTGGATCACCTTTCTTTGGAATGGGCACAAGTATGAATCTCTCCAATTGGTTGGCGAAGTAGCTGTCTTCCAAATTTCTTGGCATAGATGAGTGAGCACCTCCAGTGCCACATCTGTTTGTTGAAACATCTCAATTGGTATTCCATCAATTCCTGGAGCCTTGTTTTTCACCAATGCCTTCAGTGCAGCTTGAACTTCTTCGTTCAGTGCCATTGTTTCTTGATCATGTACTGCCTTCTGAAGTGATTGAACGTTGACACATTCTTTTGGGTACAGTGACTCTGTGTATTCCTCCCATGTTCTTTCAATGCTTCCTGCATTGTTCAAATTATGAAACAGGAAATAAGGCACCATGAGTGAGAGTCAGCAGGAAAAGCAAATGTTAGAATCATCCACAAAAAACTTTGGATATTGGAATTATTGAATATAGGATATAAAATAAGTATTTTTTTAATATGTTAAAGTAATTAAAGGTGTGAATAAGGAATAAGAGACTATCAAATGACCAAGAGATTTATACAAGAACTAGATAGAGCTTCTAGAAATGAAAAGCTATAATAAGTAAAATTAAAACCTCAAAAAATTGGCTAAGTAACCGATTAGACTCATCAAGACAGAATTAGAGAACTGGAAAAAGATCCAAAAGTATATCACAAAGAGACAAAGAGGAATTGTGAAAGAGGAGCTCGGAAACATGGAGTATGGAGTGAGAAGGTCTCATTTTAAGAGTTCCAGGAGGAAATAAGAGGAGGAGAGAAAATAATGACTGAAAAATTTTGAGAATCAGTGAAAGATGTGAGTCTTCACATTCTGGAAGCACAGTGGAGCTTCAGCAGGATACATAAATCCACACCTAGATACATTATATTTGGAGAAGATCTTAAAATCAACCAGAAACAAAAGACAGACCGAGGTAGGAGAGAGCAGACTTCTCAACACTATCAGTGGGATACAGAAGGCAATGATAAAATACCCTGAAAATGCTGAGTGAGAAAAAAAATCTTTCAAATTATAAATTATTTGCTCAACAAAATGGCCTTTGAAGAATAAAGGCTGAATGAAGACATTTTTAGGCAAACACACTGATAATTTACCACCAACAGACCCTCACCAGAGGATGGCCTTAGGAGAAGAATGAAAATGATCCAAGCAGGAAGGTCTGAGATACAGGAATGAATAGTGGTAAACATGGATAAATTTAAACAGATTGATTAGACAAAACAACAACAATAATATCTAATTTGTGGGTTAAAAAAAATGCAAGGTAGAACTAAAATACCTGACAGTAGGATGTGAGGTGGGAGCAAATGATAAGCGTTAAAGCGTTTTTTTTTTTTCTTCTTCTTACTGTTTGGGAGGGATGTAAATTTATTGATAAATTTTAGAACTTATTAAGTACAAATACTAAAATTTCTAGAGAACCATTAAAATAAGAGATGTCTAAGGTGTTTCCGTATAGTCAGAAAACGTATGATTTCACACCTTTTAAATGTTTTGAAGCTTGTTTTATGGCTCAGCATATGGCTTTTCCTGGTGAATATTACATGTGCACTTGAAAAGAAAGTGTACTCTTTCTTAGCAGGCATAGTGTTTTGCAAATGTCAGTTAGGACAGATAGATTGTGTTGCTCAATTCTTCTCTAGCTTCACTGAAATTTTCTGTCTACATGTTCTTTTAATTACTGAGAGAATTGAGATTTCCAACTATATCATGGATTTTATCTACTTCTTTTAGTTCTGTCAATTTTTACTGTATTTACTTTGAAGCTGTGTTATTAACTGCATAAACATTTAGGGTCTTTATGTCTTCTTGATGAATTTTACTTTTTTATCATTATGAAGTATTTCTCTGTATCTCTGGCATCTACTTTGTTATTAATATATCTACCAACTTTCTTATGAGTAGTGTGTGCATTGTTGTCTTTATCCATCCTTTCTCTTTTAACCAGTTACTTTATATTTGAAGTGTGTTTCTTGTGGGTATCTGTTTTATCTTGACTATATCTACCTTTTAATTACAATTTTTAAACAATTTACATGTAATTTTAGGTATGGTTGGGTTTGTCTGTTATCTTGCTGTTTTCCTGTTTCTTCCATCTGTTCTTTCTTCTTTTTTTTCTTTCTTGCCTTCTTTTGAATTGAGTATTTTTTTAGTATTCCATTTTATCTCCTCTATTTTCTTGGTAGCTATACCTCTTTGTTTTATTTCTTTAGTATTTGTTATAGACTAGAGTTTCTCAACGTCAGCACTATTGACATTTTGGGCCTGATAATTCTCTGTTGTGGGGGACTGTCCTGTGGATTATAGGATATTTAGCAGCATCCTAGCCTCTGTCCACTAAATGCCAGTAACCCTATCCCCCTCCCCACTGTTGCAACAACCAAAAATGCCCCCAGAAGCTGTGAAATGTTCCCTGGAGAACAAAACCACCCCCAGTTGAATAGCACTGCTCTCGACTCTAGACTTTACAATATGCATATTTAACTTATCACAGCCTGTCTTCAAATAATATCATACCATATCATGTATAATAGAAGAACCTTACAACAGTATGCTTCTATTTCCCCCTCCCATTTTGGTGCCATTGTTATCAAAAATTTACTTCTACACAAGCTAAAAATCCTACAATGTATTTTTGTTATTAAGCTATTTGGGAAATCCTCATATATTTGGAAATTTATCCATATACTTTTGAATAACCCATGGGTCAAAGAAGAAACCACAAGTGATATTAGAAAATAGTTTCAACTGAATGATAATGAAAATATACTAAAATTTGTGAGATGTAGCTAAAAGAATACTTGGAGCAAAAATTATAGCTTTAAATGCTTACATTAGAAAAAGGTTTAAAAATTGAACCTATAAATTAGCTTCACAAATGTTTAGAGGCAAGGGAAAGGTATGAGGTCACTTACTATGAACATGTGCTGTGTGTACAACAAGCACTGAACTAAAAAATGGGAAAATACCTATTACAGCTATAGCAGTAGATGCCCCTTTTACTCCCCCAAAGAAACACCAGACTCTATTATTGCCTTTCATACATGTCATAGTAAAAAACATAATTTATCAACCCAAATAAAAAAAATTCCTGCCAAAATGAAAATCTTAAAACGTACACAGAAAGTATCAGATATAGCTATTAGATCTCTTTTTCATTTTTCTAGCATTAGAGTACTACTAGTTGGCAAACAAAGTGTCTTTTTTATACACCATTAATGTTTGTAAAAAAATCGACATATTGGGATTTAACTTTGGAACAAAATTTGAAATATATAAACATGTACATGTGTTTCTTAATGTCCAATTTTGGCATTATTTTTATATTGTATGTCATACATATTTATACTGTTTATATTCCATAAACATTTCATGTATATTTTTAAAAATGATAATAGAAATAGAGTACATAGAGGGGTAAATGCAATGAGAAAAAAGCAACCTCTATCTAAAAAAAGGCATGACAATAGAAAAAATATATAGAAAGCAAGACAAATAAAAAAGCATATATTATGGTGCCAAAAAAATTTGTAATCACAATAAATATAACTCTACAGTGAAAAAGCAAAGACTGTCAAACTGGATTAAAAAAAAAATCTAGCCATACATGCTATTTATAACAAGCATTCTTAAAACATAAAGACACAAAAATGAAATGGAAAAAAATGATACACCTGGAATGTACTAAGCAAAAGAAAGCTAGTATATTTTTATTAATGCTTGTCAAATGGATTTTAAGGTAGAAGAGATTACTAAATGAAAAGAGAATCATTAAATGATGACTAGAAGGATCAGCTCATCAGGAAAATATAATAATTCTAAACTTATATTACCAAATAATATAGCTTCAAAACAAGGAGAAATTGAGAAATTCACCACTATAGTGGGTTGATTTAATATACCAAGTGATAGTTCAAGCAGACCAAAAATTCAGTAAAACTGTAGAAATTTGAACAGCAGTCAACAAGTTTGATCTAATAACCGTACCTAGAATGTGAGGCCTGCAATTTGAGATTACACCTTGTTCTCAAGCACACAGAAAACATTTATAAAAACTGACTTTGTGTTAAGCCATTAAGCATATTTCAAAAAGTTGTTGGTATCATATATATGTTCTTGAACCACAACGCAATTAAATTAGAAATAAATTCAAAAAAAATTTAAGAAAAGCACGACATGATTGGGAATTTAAAATAAACACCTCCCATCATAAATCTGTCAGATTAACAAAAGTTAAAGTTTGACAATGTAATGGCAAGGAAATGGAGAGAGCAATGGGCACTCCTATCTACTACCAGTGGAATTGGTACATTGCTTTTGGATTGCATGTCATCTAGTAAAGTTGATGACATGCACGTCATCTAGCCCAGCAGTTCTACTCCTTGGTTTATGCTCTAGAGAAGCTCTTGCACATGTGCACGAAGATGTATATAATGGCATTCAAAATAGAATTGTCCATAATGGCCCCAAACTGGAAATTTCACCCAAATAGCCATCAACGGTAGATTAAATTATGGTGTATTCAAGCAATAGCAATAGGATACATGAATCTTGTAAGCATAATATCGAGCTAAAAAAAGCAAGGACTGAAAAATGTGTATAGCATGAATCTGTATAAAGTTCAGAACTGGATAAAATTAAACAACATATTAGGGATATACAAATGTGATGCTACTCTAAAGAAAAGCATATAAGTTAGGGTAATAATCATATAAGTTAGGGTAATAATCACGTGTAGGGGGTTGGGGGGAAGTAAGGATACGATTAGAATCCGGGGCACACAGGCATGTGAGTTTTATGAATGACTTTATACCAATAAACATAAATAAATCAAAGATGAAATGGGTGAATTCCTAAGAATGACTAAATGAGGCATCCGAAATACAATCCCACCTTCTGCTACCCTTGTCTCCCAGTTCAGTGGCCAGATGGATGGCGTAAATCAGAGTATACTTGACGTTACGCCTCCTAGTAATGCTTCGATGGCTGAGTAACTTACCTCCGTCTTCAGGACTGAAGGACTGTCCTTGCCTTCTATACACAGACACAACATAGAACTTAAGCTTTCTACCCCCACAGCTTTCCTCAGACCATTCACGAGTTACTTAACCCTTGGAAAAGTGCCGCATGCTGACCTTCAGGTTATCTACCAGTGAGCCAAGAATCACTCAAAGCCTTTACTACCAAGGGACTGTCAAAAAAGAAACTGTCTTCTCGAAAAAAAAATAAACCTAGATTCTCAAAAGTTAACAGTAGAGGCAGAATTCCCAGATGGGGAGGACAGTTGAACCACATGAACCACTTGTCCTCTTGAACAGCTACCCCTCGCTTGCTAATCACTACTCCCTCCTGCTCACTTACTTTAGGTGCTGGCAGGACTTGTTACCACTCTGGTCCTAAACATAGAGGAAGGTTAGCATAGAGTAACATAAAACATCCAGAAGTGGCTGCTTCCCATGGCTCCCACACAGTGACCTGCCCCTACACAGTGAGCATCATCCAGGCACCCAGGCCTCCACATCTGCCCTCCAAAAGTCTAGACCTAAGAGGTTCTAGACAGAGGTCTTGGGCCTACTTCCTGCATTTGTATTTCCTCTCTAAGGACTTACCCCATTTTAAGAAGAGTAACTTTAGGGAGGCCTATTTCCCTTTGTTGCTGTTAGGTGCCTTCGAGTTGTTTCCAACTCATAGCAACCCTGTGTACAACAGAAGGGAACACTGCCCGATCCTGCACCATCTTCGCAATTGTTGCTATGTTTGAGTCCATTGTTGCAGCCACTGTGTCAGTCTCTCTCACTGAGGGTCTTCCTCTTTTTCGCTGACCCTCTATCAAGAATGATGTCCTTTTCCAAGGACTGGTCCCTCCTGATAATATGTCCAAAGTGTGTGAGACAAAGTCTCTCCATCCTTGCTTCTAAGAAACATTCTGTCTATACTTCTTCCAAGACAGATTTGTTCATTCTCTTGGCAGTCCATGGTGTATTCAGTGTTCTCCATCTGTACCTTGCTCTGCAAGCCGCAACAGGAGAATTGTCTTGACATCGTAACCACAGTGCGGTAAAAGAGCTGCATGCTTACAGAAACAGAGGTCATTTTGTTATATCCCTAGTAGGAGGCTGGTCTCCTGCTTCTGCTGCTACATGTGCAGCACCCAACCATGACTTAAAAACATCACGACATTACCACATGCTCTGCCGCACTCCCCTCGACCAGTCACAGTGTACTTCACCACACCTTGCAGTCCTCAGCTCGGACTGTACCCCACCGTACACACCATGCCCTCATAAACCACCTGTTGACAAGGCATAGAAAGTTGGAATCCTAGGGTCTGTCGCTTAGGTCATTGGGTGGGGAAATAGGCTTTGCAATCAGAGTCCTGAAGCACAACCAAAAGTGCACCATAGCCATCCACCGTGTAAACCTGCTGAAACTCCCTCCCGTCAGGATGACCTGAGGGGCCAGACGGTGGTGTCTGGTATATTCTCAGGCCCTCACAGAGTGGCATGGGCATCATATAGGAGGGGCACTTGGCATGTCCTCACTGTCTTGTTTCTGGACCACTTCTTTCAAAAGTTCACACCTTCCTTTGTCCTGTTCTCAGCTTCCTGGCTACTGGCCTTGCAGTTGTCCTCTGCTTTCAGGCCTTTCCTAATGTTTTGGAATTTGACTTCATCTCAGATAGAATACCTTACTCTGAACCCCTGGATTCAGCCCCCATATTCTCAGCCCGTGAGTTTCTCTGTGGTTCATCCCGCTTCAACAAGAAGGACCCCGAACTGCTGTGTTTCACAGGAACACCCTTCCTAAAAATTCAGCACTGTACTCTAAGAAGCAACTCATATTTAATTGGGAAAGTCTAATCTATTAGCTGCTGGAAACATATACCATACGTAGCTTAAAAATAAAATCTACGTGCAACATTTAATTTAACAATAAATTCTGCTTACAATCTGTTCTTTGTGTTCTAGAGGTGAACCCCTTTAGTAATGGGTAACTCTTTAGTAACTTTTGGAAAAGAAAAATTCCACTTCAGGGCAGTTTTCTGTTTGGATCCATTTCTAGGTTTTGTCTTTGACATCTTCATCGTGCCCAGTACTTTGAGTGCTATTCCTCCCATGCTCCTTTTCTATGTGCAGTCTTTTCTAATCCCAATTTTGAAGGACTGATTTTTCTTCTTGCGGTCTGTGTATGTCAGAGGGCATTCTGACCTCAGGCAAATCCTAGGCAACTCAAGCACTTGATCTCAGACAAACCTTGTTTTCATAGTATGGTCCTTGATAATGAACCCGGGAAGAGAAACAAAAAATTCTGTAGAGCTGTCAGCTCATAGGGAAGTGCATGTCTTCTCCATTCATGGGGCATTGAGGAGTGAACAGTTTTAACTGTCCATGTTGTATGATCGCTTCTTACTGAATTATACCTTGACTCAAAAAATCCAAATAACTGAATAGTCATGCAAGGCCTCTGGCATGGAAATGGGCTTCTGGATTGCTTGCCAATGAGTTCCTGTTTTGAAGACACAGGATCTAAGTGGAAAGATTAAGTGGAGAGACAGCTCAGCTCCACCCCTCTAAGTCTTATTCCTATGTTCCATTCAAATCTTGCTAGCTTGATTCCTGTGGGGTCTGGGCGTTGGAAATTCTCTTTTTTCATGGATGTCTCAGTGCACCTTGTTAAACCAAATTTGGACTGTGCCCCGTTCCTCTGTTTCCAGCTCTGCTGCTTGGTTCGAGCTTCCTTGCTTATTAAAGCCAGGCTAATCTGGCACCCACCAGTCAAGCATCCTCAAGTATCTGGCCCCAAGATAAACATGGAAGCCAGTTAGGAAGTCTCAGTGATCCAGCACATTCATTGCACGTGGAGAGGCAGTTGTAGGTTAGCAGAAGGAGCACTGGAATAGGAGCAGGAGAAGTGTATTCTTATCTCTTCTTTGCCTCTTCCTCATCACATAAATTTGGGCATACCTGACGTCTCTGAACTTCTTTTTCCTTAGCTATTAAATGGGGGTTTGGACTCGCTAGTTTCTCAGGTGGCTTCCAGTTCCAAAATACTGAGTACATTAAAAGCTAAAAGAGCAAAACTCCATTTATGCCTGTTGTTGCAAAAACACAACCTAGCTTTAAAAGTATTGGTGGAAGCTGCTTAAAATCATGCACACACTACTGTTGCTCTTCCACAAAAGTAGACAGTATGAGAAAAAAATGAGAAGTGGTACAGTGCATATTCCAGAGGAAAGAATTAACCTGTCTGTGCCTCACGTTTCCTAATCTATGAAATGGGAATAATAATGTCTAATACAAAATTACTGGGAAGATGAAAATGGGATAATCTCTGGCATTTAGAACTATTAACTGACAAAAAGGAAATGCTCAGTGACAGTTAATATTAAAAAGAAAAGATTAAAATTGACATTTGTAGTACAGGGTTATACTGAAATAGTAAATATCCAGTTGCTCTTCAGAAGTCAGGGTGGAACAGAATAGAGAGTCCAGAAAGAGACCCTCCCATGTACAATCACTTGGTTTCCAACAAAGGTGTCGCTGTAGTGTACTGAGGAAAAGATAGTTCTATCAGTAAATGGTGCTGGATCAATTGTATATTCATATGGAAAAAATGAATTTTGACTCCTGCTTCATAAAAAAAAAAAAAAAAAATCAATTCCATGTGTCTCTTAGATTTAGGTGTAAAAAATAAAATAATACTTTCAGAAGATAACATAGAAGAATATCTTCATGATCTTGGGATAAGGAAAGACTTCTCCTAGGATCATCAAAAGACGTGATTAAGATAATGAAAAAAGTAAGCCACAGAGCAGAAGAAGATATTTGCAGTGCAACAAAGGTTTCATACTGAGAGTATGTAAAGACTTGGACAGGTACTTCACGAAAGAAGATAGCCAGTGGTCAGAAACATGAAAAGGTGCTTAATACCCTTAGTCCATTGGGAAAATAGAAATTAAAACCACACTAATACTATATTTTTTAATACTGTATACCCACCAGAATAGCTGAAAAATTTAAAACTGACACTACCAAGTGTTAGTGAGAGTGTGGAGCGTTTAGAACTCTCATACACTGCTGCTAGGAGTGCAAGCTGGTACAGTCACTTTGGAAACTGTTGAATGGTCCCTTAAAAAGCTGCATGTTTTCACACCTCATGACCCAGCAGTTTCAGCCTTAGATATATACCCCATAGAGATGGGTACCTATTTATAAGAATATCCATAGCAGCATTATTTGTAATAACCCAAAACTGAAAACAATCCCAGTGCCTGTCAACAATAAAGTGGATAAATTGTGATATACTCACACGATGGAATACTATACTGTATAGCAATGGCATGGAGCAAATTTAGTATGCAGTAGCATGGAATCTCAAAACATTATGTTGAGCAAAAGATGCCAGACACAAAAAAGCACATACTGTACAAATCTATTTCCGTAAAGCTCAAAAGAGGCAAAACTGATCTATGATGATAAAAGTCAGAAAAGTAGTTATCTTTGGTGGGTGTTAAAACTGGGAGGAGGCACAAAAGAAGCTTCTGGAATTCTGGTTATGTAATATTTCTTGAACTGGGTGGTGGTTACTTAAGTGTATTCACTTTGTAAAAATTAATTGAGCTGTATGTTTAAAATTTGTGTACTTGATGTATTTTATGCTTCAATAAAAAGTTTATTTAAAAAAGTCAAGGGGCGAGGTCAGGCCAAGATGGTGGAGTAGTCAGACACTTCCGATGATCCCTCTTACAACAGAGACTTGAAGAAACAAGTGAATCGATTATGTATATGACAAGCTAGGACTCCTGAACCTCAAAGGCAAAGTTAGGAAATCAGACTGAGCAACATGGGGAGGGAGAGAGAGTTCAGAAGCAGTGAGGAATTGCTGGACCTGACTTGGTGGGAACTGATGCCCCTCAGGCACGATCCCCTGGTGTGATCATGGCGGTCGGGACACGGTTTCCTCAGGGAGAGAGAGCAAGCCTCACAGAGTCTACTTACACCTCCGGAATCAGCAAAGAACAGGCTCTCAGCAAAAGATAAGTGCTTCCATCTAATTTACCATGTAGATCAAGTAGCACCCCTTGTGAAAGAACTCTCTCCCATTTATCTGATCCCTCCTCCCTCTGCCCTAGCCCCCAAGCCAGCTTCAGTGGCTGTTGATTTCCCTGGACTTGAGATAGGGCCTGCTGCACACCCTGAGCCATTCTCCTGGCCTTGGAGAAGGAACAAATTAACAAATGGGGGAAAAAATAATCTGCCAGCTCCCCTAAGCTGGAAACTCAGGGCAGAAGTGGCTCCTGTCCAGGCATAAACAGTCCACGGACTTTGAAGGCCTTTCACTCCTGCATGGACCTGTGTGGGCCCATTTCAGCAGGTTAGGCCCTTGCTGGAAGACTGCAATGGTGTTTGTGCCTGAGATCTGACTTTAACTGTTTCAGCTGTATGGTAGAGAGGAGGGTTTTTGATGTTTGACACCACTCTACCTATTAAGTATGGTCCTCACCTACCCACATCACAGGCCTGAGGACTGGTGGCTCCACCCACACTACCTAGCCACCCATGACAGGGGGTCCAAGGATAAGTGGTGCCTCCCAGTGCTTATAGCCAAAAGCATTGGGTGCCCACTGTCCAGCTGCAGAACCCACCCACCTGTGTGTTCTAGCGAACAGCGACATGCTTTCCTCACAGACACTTGGATGCTTGTCAGCCCCCTGCTTTGTTTGGAGCATGACCCCCTGCTGCAACCAGATACCTGTGCCTACACCAATCACCCCTGCCTCCTCTAAGATTGTAGGAGAGAGCCTGCACCACACCCTTGGTGACCAGCTACCTGGACACCTGAGCTAAATGTACTCCTAGGCTCATATGCCTGGTAAGAGCTCTATCCATCTGGTGACAGGACTTTAGAGCTTCAAAGGTGCAAATAATCAAGCTAGCTCACTGAAGCAGCCTATTTGGGCATGTTAAAACAAAACAAAGCAAGAAGATAGGACACAGTAAGCAAACAAAAAATAATACAATAACTTATAGATGGCTCAGAGACAACAGTCAATATCAAATCACATGAAGAAGCAGACCATGATCACTTCAACAAGCACCCAAAACAAAGAATCAAGGACTCTTCCAGACAAAGAGATATTCCTGGAATTACCACAGGTAAAATACAAAAGATTATTTTACAGAACTCTTCAAGAGATCAGGAAGGAGATCAGGCAAAACACAGAACAAGCCAAGGAACACACAGATAAAGCAGTTGAGGGAATTAAGGTTATTCAAGACCATAATAACAAATTAATAGGCTGCGAGAATCCATAGAGAGACAGCAACCAGAAATTCAGAAGATTAGCAATAAAATTTCAGAATTAGACAACTCAATTTAAAAAAATCAGAGGAGTAGAATCGTGGAAATGGAAGTCAGAATTAGTGAGATTGAAGATAAAACATTTGGCGCCAATATATTTGAAGAAAAATCAGATAAAAGAATTTGAAAAAAATGAAGAAACCCTAAGAATCATGTGGGACTCTATCAAGAGAAATAACCTACAGGTGATTGGAGTATCAGAGCAGGGAGGGAGAACAGAAAATACAGAGAGAATTGTTGAAAATTTGTTGGCAGAAAACTTCCCTGACATCGTGAAAGATAAGCGGATATCTATCCAAGACACTCATTGAATCCCACATAAGCTAGATCCCAAAAGAAAGTCACCAAGCCATATTATAATCAAATTTGCCAAAACCAAGATAAAAAGAGAATTTTAAGAGCAGCTAGGGATAAATGAAATGTCACCTACAAAGGAGAGTCAATAAGATAAACTTGTACTACTCAGCAGAAATGATGCAGGCAAGAAGGCAATGGTATGGCATATATAAAGCCTTGAAGGAAAAAAGCTGCCAGCCAAGAATCATATATCCAGCAAAACTGTCTGTCAGATATGAAGACGAAATTAGGACATTTCCAGATAAACAGAAGTTTAGGAATTTGCAAAAACAAAACCAAAACTGTAGGAAATACTAAAGGGAGGCCTCTGGTTAGAAAATCAAAAGTATCAAATAACAACCCAAGACTAGAACACAGGACAGAACAACCAGGTATCAACCTAAATAGGGAGACATAAAAATAAATCAAGATAAAAACCGCTCAAAACAGGAACACCACGATGTCATTATGTAAAAGATGACAATGTTAAATCAATAAAGAGGGACTAAAAAATGTAGCCGTAGATCTTTCATATGAAAAGGAAGTTAAGGCAATATAAAGAGATAAAAGTTTGGTTTAAACTTAGAAAAATAGGGGTAAATATTAAGGTAACCGCAAAGGAGACTAACAATCCTACACATCAAAATAAAATACAATAAAAACATAAAGGCTCAGCAAAAACAAAATCAACAACAATGAAAAAGAGGAAAAGACACTATGTAAAGAAAAACTACTCAGCACAAAAAACTAAGTGGAAAAAAGAAACTCTCAACAACACAAAAAAAAAGACATCAAAATGACCACACTAAACTCATACTTATCCACAATTACGCTGAATATTAATGGACTAAATGCACGAATAAAGAGACAGAGTGTGGCAGAATGGATTAAAAAAACATGATTCACATATATGCTGCCTACAAGAGACACATCTTAGACTTAAAGGCATGAACAAACGAAAACTCAAAGGATGGAAAAAAATATATCAAGCAAACAACAATCAAAAACAGCTGGAATGACAATATTAATTTCTGACAGAATAGACTTTAAAATTAAATCCACCACAAAGGATAAGGAAGGACACTATATAATGACTAAAGGGACAGTATACCAGGAGGATATAACCATATTAAATATTTGTGCACCCAACGACAGGGCTTCAAGATACATAAAACAAACTCTAACAGAACTGAAAAGCAAGATAGACAGCTCCACAGTAATAGTTGTAGACTACAACACACCACTTTCAGTGAAGGACAGAACATCCAGAAAGAAGCTCGGTAAAAGACATAGGAGATCTAAATGCCGCAACCAACCCACTTGACCTCATAGACATATACAGAACACCCCACCCAACAGCAGCCAAGTATACTTTCTTTTCCAGCAGGCATGGAACAGTCTCTAGACTAGACCACATATTAGGTCATAAAGCAAGCCTTAACAGAATCCAAAACATGGAAATATTACAAAGCATCTTCTCTGACCATAAAGCCATAAAAGTAGAAATCAGTAACAGAAAAGGCAGGGAAAAGAAATAAAACACTTGGAAACGGAACAACATCTTTCTTAAAAACAACTGGGTTATAGAAGAAATTAAGGATAGAATTAAGAAATTCATACAATCCAATGAGAATGAAACACTTCCTATCAGAACCTTTAGGACACAGCTCAAGCAGTGCTCAGAAGTCAGTTTATATCAATAAATGCACACATCCAAAAAGAAGAAAGGACCAAAATCAAAGAATTATCCCTACAACTTGAACAAATAGAAAGCAACAAAAGAAACTCTCAGGCGCCAGAAGAAAGCAAGTAATAAAAATCAGGGCAGAATTAAATGAAATAGAGAACAGAAAAACAATTGAAAGCGTTAACAATACCAAAAGCTGGTTCTTTGAAAAGATTGACAAAATCTATAAGCCATTGGCCAAACTGATAAAAGAAAAACAGGAGAGGAAACAGATAACCTGAATAAGAAATGAGATGGGCAATATCACAACAGACCCAACTGAAATTAAAAGAATCATATCAGATTACTATGGAAAATTGTATTCTAACAAATTTGAAAAACTAGAAGAAATGGGTCAATTTCTAGAAACATACTACCTACCTAAACTAACACAAACAGAGGTAGAACACCTAAATAAACCCATAACAAAAAAGAGATTGAAAAGGTAATTTACAAACTCACAACAAAAAACCCTGGCCCTGACGGCTTCACTGGAGAATTCTACCAAACTTTCAGGGAAGAGTTAACACCACTACTACTAAAGGTATTTCACAGCGTAGAAAAGGATGGAATACTCCCAGACTTGTTCTGTGAAGCCAGCATAACCCAGATACCAAAACCAGGTAAAGACACCACAAAAAAAGAAAATTATAAACCTGTATCCCTTGTGAACTTAGATGCAAAAATCGTCAACAAAATTCTAGCCAATAGAATTCAGCAACATATCGAAAAAATGATTCACCACGACCAAGTGGGATTCATACCAGGTATACCAGGATGGTTCAACATTAGGAAAACAATGAATGTAATCCATCCTATAAATAAAACAAAATGCAAGAATCAATGATCTTATCAATTGATGCAGAAAAGAGCATTTGGCAAAGTCCAACACCCATTTGTGATAAAAAAAAAAAACTCAGCAAAATAGGAATGGAAGAATAATTCCTCAACATAATAAAAGGCGTTTATACGAAGCCAACAGCCAACATCATTCTAAATTGAGAGAGCCTGAAAACATTCCCCTTGAGAACGGGAACCAGACAAGGATGCCCTTTATCACTACTCTTACACAACATTGTGCTGGAGGTCCTAGCCAGAGCAGTCAGGCTAGATAAAGAAATAAAGGCATCCAAACTGGTAAGGAAGAAGTAAAAGTATCTTTGTTTGCAGATGACATGATCTTATACATAAAAAACCCCAAGGAATTCTCAAGAATACTGAAACTAAAATACTGAAACTAAAAGAAGAGTTCAGCAGAGTATCAGGATACAAGATAAACATATAAAAATCAGTTGGATTCCTCTACATCAACAAAGAGAAGGTCGAAAAGGGCATCACCAAATCAATATCATTTACAATAGTCCCCAAGAAGATAAAAGACTTAGGAGTAAATCTAACCAGAGATGTAAGATACCTATACAAAGAAAACTACAAAACACTACTGCAAGAAACCAAAATGGAAAAACATACCTTGCTCATGGATAGGAAGACTCCACATTGTAAAAATGTCCACTCTATCCAAAGCGATCTATAGATACAATTCAATCTTGATCCAAATTCCAAGGACATTTTTTAATGAGATAGAGACACAAATCACCAACTTCAAATGGAATGAAAAGAGGCCCTGGATAAGTAAAGCATTACTGAAAGAGGAGAACAAAGTGGGAGGCCTCACACTACCTGATTTTAGAACATATTATACCACCACAGTAGTAAAACAGCCTGCTACTGGTACAAGAACAGATACATAGACAAATGGAAAAGAATTGAGAATCTAGACATAAATCTGTCCACATACAAGCAGCTGATATTTGACAAAGGCTCAAAATCTGTTAAATGGGGAAAAGACAGTCTCTTTAACAAATGGTGCTGATATAATTGGATATTCATCTGCAAAAAAATGAAACAAGACCAATGCCTCACACCATGCTCAAAAACTAACTCATAATGAATCAAAGACTAAATATAAAATCTAAAACGGTAAAGATCATGGAAGAAAAAATAGGGACAGTGCTAAAAGCCCTAATACACGGCATAAACAGTATATAAAACATTACTAACTGCACAAACACCAGAAGCAAAGCTAGATAGCTGGAAGCTCCTAAAAATCAAACTGCTATGGTCATCCAAAGACTTCACCAAAAGAGTAAAAAGATTATCTACAGACTGGGGAAAAGTTTTTGGCTATGACAAATCCAATCAGCTTCTCATTTCTAAAATCTACATAATACTGCAAAACCTCAACAACAAAAAGACAACCCAATTAAAAAATGGGCAAAGGACATGAACAGGCACTTCACCAAAGAAGACATTCAGGCTGCTAACAGATACATGAGGAAATGCTCACAATCTTAGCCATTAGAGAAATGCAAATCATAACTACAGTGAGATATCATCTCCAACAAGGCTGGCATTTATCCAAAAAACACAAAATAATAAATGTGGGAGAGGTTGTGGAGAGACTGGAATACTTCTACACTGTTGATGGCCATGTAAAATGGTACAACCATTTTAGAAATCGATTTGGTGCTTCCTTAAAAAGCTAGAAATAGAACTGCCATACAATCCAGCAATTCCACTCCTTGGAATATATCCTATAGAAATAAGAGCCTTCGCCCAACAGATACATGCACATGCATGTTCATTGCAGCACTGTTTACAGTAGCAAAAAGGTGGAGGCAACCAAGGTGTCCATCAATGAATATATGGGTAAATAAATTATCGTATATTCACATAATGGAATACTATGCAATGATTAAGAACAACAATGATGAATCTGTGAAAAATCTCAACATGGAGGAACCTGGAAGACATTACATTGAGTAAAATTAGTCAGTTGTAAAAAGACAAATATTGTATGAGACCACTATTACCAGAACTCAAGAAAAAAATTAAACACAGAAGAAAACGTTCTTTGATCGTTATGAGGGCAGGGAGGGAGGGAAAGGGGTATCCACTAATTAGATAATAGACAAGAACTATTTCAGGTGAAGGGAAAATGACACAGAATACAGGAGAGTTCAGAACTGGACTAAACGAAAAGCAGAGAAGTTTCCTGAATACAACTGAATGCTTCGAAGGCTAGTGTAGCAGGGATGGGGTTCTGGGGACCATGGTTTCAAGGGACATCTAGGTCAGTTGGTATAACAAAATGTATACAGAAAACATTCTACTTCCCGCTTTGGTGAGTGGTGCCTGAGGTCTTAAATGCTAGCAAGCGGCAATGTGAGATGCACCAATTGGTCTCAACCTATCTGGAGCAAAGGAGAATGAAGAACACCAAAGACACAAAGTAAATATGAGCCCAAGAGACAGAAAGGGCCACATAAACCAGAGACTCCATCAGCTTGAGACCGAATAAACTAGATGGTGCGTGGCTACCATCAGTGATCGCCCTGGCAAGGAACACAACAGAGAATCCCTGATGGAGCAGGAGAACAGTGGGATGCAGGCCTCAAATTCTCATAAAAAGACCAGACTTAATGGTCTGACTGAAACTAGAAGGACCCCGGAGGTTATGGTCCCTGGACCTTCTGTTAGCCCAAGACTGTAACCATTCCCAAAGCCAACTCTTCAGGCAGGGATTGGACTATAAGTCAGAAAATGATTCTGGTGAGGAGTGAGCTTTTTTGGCTCAAGTAAACACATGAGACTATGTGGGCAGCTCCTGTCTGGAGGCGAGATGAGAAGGCCAAGGGGGACGGGAGCTGGTTGAATGGACATGGGGAATACAGGGTAGAGTGGAGGAGTGTGCTGTCTCATTAGGGGGAGAGCAGCTAAGAGGACATAGCAAGGTGTGTATAAGTTTTTGTATGAGAGACTGACTTGATTTGTAAGCTTTCACTTAAAGCACAATTTCAAAAAAAAAAAAAGGTCAAGGGGCACACAAAAAGTAGAAACAACCCAAATGTCCATCAACTGATGAATGAGTAAATAAAATTTGGTACATCTGTACAGTGAATGATTTAAAAAAAAAAAAAAAAAAAACTTCCTTGCCTTCGAGTTGATTCTGAACGTTAGTCAGCCATAAAAACAAATGAAGTATTGATACATGCTACAACATGGATGAGCCTTGAAAACATTCTGCTGAGTGAAATAAGGAGCCCTGGTAGCACAGTGGTTAAAAGTTCAGCCGTTATCCAAAAGGTCGGCAGTTTGAATCCACCAGCCGCTCCTTGGAAACCACGTGGGGCAGTTCTGCTGTCCTGTAGGGTCCCTATGAGTTGAAATTGACTGGACAGCAACAGGTTTAGTAGTTGTTGTTTTTTAAGTGAAAGAAGCCAGTCTTGAAAGACCACATTTTGTATGATTGCATTTAAATGAAATGTGCCAGAATAGACAAATCTGTAGAGACACTGAGTGGACTAACGCTTGTCTAGCGTTGAGGGCAAGGGAGTGGCTGAAAAGGAAAATGGGGCTTCCAAAATTTTGGGTGTTAAAAACGTTCGCAAATTGACTGTTGCAGTAGTCTGTAAGTATACTAAAAACCATTGAGTTGTACACTTTGAATGGATGAACTGTATGGTATGTGAATTATCTCTCAATAAAGCTGTTATATTAAAAAAGAAGTCAAGGGCTACTGGTAACTTGTTGTCAGGTGCCCTGTCGAGTTGATTCCAACTCATAGAGTCCCCCTCTGTAGCAGAACGAAACGCTTCCCGGTCCTGCGCCATCCTCACAAGGATTGCTGTGTTTGAGCCCATTGTTGCAGCCACTGTGTCAGTCCATCTCTTTGAGGGTCTTCCTCTTTTTAGCTGACCCTGTGCTTTACCAAGCATGATGTCCTTCTCCAGGGACTGATCCCTCCTGTAGTGATTCAAACACTTAATGAACAAGCTATATCATCCGGCCCTGTAGTATAATAGCTAAGAAGATTGATGGCGCAGTCAGTCAGTATTCTAATCCTGGCTCTGCCACGCACTAGCTGTGTGATACTAGACAGTCATTTAATCTCTCTTAGCCTGAATGTCTTAATCTATAAACGTGAATATTACTCCTACTTATCCCATAGAACTTTTGAGAAGATTATTCATTTAACCAAGAAATATCTGAATGTCTTTTACCTGCCAGGTACGATAAATGTTAGCTGTGACAGTAATTATCCAGGAGGTATCTGAAGAGTCTTTTTTTCAGTGAGAGGGACGACAAGTGAATTTCAGAGTAGGCCTTGAGGAAAGAACATCTTTGCACTACTGTACCGTATTAGCATCTGTCACAAAATACAAAACTAATGTTCCTGCTAATGACCTAAAGGTATTAATATTGAATTATATTCAATATTTTTTAAGAGAAAGAAGTATATAATACAGTTATAGAGGCTTTCTGTCGAGAAGTATTAAAACCATAAAAGATTGACGATTAAAGTGTTGGCATCCAGTTACCTACAAATTTTGGCAATTCCAGATACTTTATATTATCCATTCTAGAAAGCTGGGTTATACCTGTAATTGATATATAGACAGTACAAAAATAGAAAAAGTGACCAATGGTTAGAGAATGGATGCCAAGGTTTTTATTTCAATACATATTTATTGTCCCAATAATGGAATCACTGTTGGTCATGTCGAAAGTCATACTGTTTTACTTCTTTGTCTTAAAACGTGTGTTCCACAAAATAAATGTGTGATCCTTTATATTTTTTTCACAATGAGAGAGCTTGTGGCCTATAGGCGTTGAGAAAAGAGCAATTATAAGTTAGTCAAGTATGATACTAAGAGAGACACCCCATATAGTAATGGGTAAGAGGTTAGGCCCCAGAGCCAGACCTTGATGTAAGTTGTCTAACCACCCCATGCCTCAGTTTCCCCATCTGTAGAAAGAATCTGTCTCACAGCAGTGGGAGGATTAAATGAATTAATACATGTGAAGTGCATTAAAAAGTAAGCAGTCAGTAAGCTATTGTTGTAGAGCAACCAGTATGGTGGGTTCGTATTGTAAGCGTGCATATATTATAGGTATGATTTTTTGTTAACTTTTGTGAAGCCTTGGGGAAGCAGAGAACAGTTTCTCCTTCATGCAAAAGAGATTAAGTAATGATAATGGGTAATTAGATCCAAAAAGAGCTAATTGGCATGGTGAGAAAATAATAACAACCCAAAAGGGCTTCTCCAAAATGAGCAAAAAACCATTAAGGGCTTTTGTCACCAGAATATAAAGCAGTGAGCTTTTGCCTCTCGGAATTCAAGGTGACTATGAAAGATGTTTTAATTTCAGTTGAAAGGAATGCTGGAGTTGGATTAAGCAGTAGTTGATAACTGTTAATGTTTAATGACTAGGTATTTAAATACACATAAATGTTTATATTCCTTTAAAACCTGTTCACAATTATACATCTCTTCTATACTTGGCTATTCGAGATTAGTAATTATGGTTTATTAATTAAACAGAGGGTCTTGTTAAAATGAGAAAATCCACAGTCGAGTGGGGATATACACTCAAATTCCATTTGCCAGCCTTCATCTGGGAAGCTGTTCTGCTGGGGTCATAACAGCTGCTCCCCGCTCACCTGCAGACATAAGAAAGAGTCGTTCCCTGGCCAGCTAGACCCACTGGTGCGATGGGTAACACCACAGGCTGCCGTGTGCTGCTGCATCCATGTTTCTGGTTTGAAAATAGTTGTTTGCCACCCAGAAGACAGATAATCTAGTTCTTGCTATTTCATTTACTGAATTTCCCTGCAAAGTGCTTTAGTGCCATGATCAACTAGGCGGGCTGTCACGTAAGTCATCACCATCTCTCAGTGCTCCCCACCCAGGCTGGCCAGTGATGCCTTTTGTGAGTGTCGTTGGCGGTCCAGGGGGTGGAGGATGATGAAAAGAGGGCTAGAGGTACACATAGAGGGACACATCATTTTGTGGCTTTTTATTTAAAAAAAAAAAAAAAAACTATTATAAATAACACATTTATGATAGAAAAATTAGATGTAACATACAAACAAAAAGAAAAATTCATAATCCCACCACTCAGAGAAAAACATTGTTACCATCTTGATATGTTTCTTTCCAGACAGTTTTAAGCCAGGTTTGTATTTTTTATTTAATACTCATCTGTATTGGTTTTTCCAGTTTTCGAGAGCTGAAAACATTACAAACGTGTATAACGAAGAAAAGAACAGCCCCCATACTCCACGTTCTCTAGAGTTCACCACTGGGAACCTTTTAATTCTGCTCTTCTTAACTGGCTACCTTCTCTTCTGCCTCTGTTGGCTGGCCTTCCTTCTAAAACGCGAAGCCCTTTTTAAACTTTTTTCTTTCCTTGACTCAGCCTCTGCTAGCTTTTTTTTTTTTTTTTTAATTTTTGGATGGAGCACTTTGAGCATGCACAAAAGTAGATGGAATAATGGTATAATGAAATCTCTTGTTCCCATCACCCACTCAGCCCTGTAACCCTCAAACTATGGCCAAACCCCCACCGTTCCTAACTCTCTGCCCCTCACCCCAGCCCTTATTATTTTGACCTGCTCACTTTTTAGCTGCCTTCAAGGGTCCTTGTCGGCCCCTTTGACTTCACTTTCTTTGGCACCGAGGAAGGACCCGCTGTCCTCTCAGATCTCTTGCTGTGCTGTGCTCAGCTGTCTGTCCCAGGCCTGACCGGCTGACCTGGGCTTTCCCCACTAACTCCTGAAACGCCTGGAAATTCCCAGACGTTGGGTGTGCCAGCCTCACATGTTCAGCTCTTCATTCTCTTTCCTGTTAATGAAGGAGGCCATTGCTCAAATCATTTGGAAGTGGAAAAGTGGAATTTACTACCTGGGTGTTCCTCTTCCATGCTGTTCGTATAAATTTAAACTTAGATTCTTGAGAATTAGATTGAACATGACAAAAATTGCTGTGTGGGCAGTTTAGTTGAGTACTTGCAGATTGATAGAGCCCTTTGTACTAATGAAGGAAAAAGGCTCTTTAAGTTGCCTAGTTCCAGAAGGTGAGCTCACGAGTTAAGGAGTTTGTAACTGGAGGTCCTCATTTAACCCTTTGCTGGATGACCAAAAAAAAATCACAGACTCCTCAAATCCTGGCCTGCAGATGAATCTTAGGAGTCACCTTGTACAACCCCCTCCTCAGTACACAGGTACCTGGCATTGCATTCAGACTTACCCCATAATTGTTTTACTTTGACCCCTTTTAAATTTATGAAATCTCCTCAAACCATCACCACGTCATGGCCATGGAACCCTGCCATGGCTTGCCGTACCAGTGGTCAACTTTTGTGTGAGATTACATAACCAAATACCACACAGAACTGGAAGACGTCAGAGTTTAAGTTGTCCATCTTACCTAGCAACCCAATCAGTGTTTCCACCAAAGTCAGGGAATTTGCTTACCCCAACTAAAAGATGGAGTTTATTGTGTGGCCATGAGATGATCCAAGCCCAATTGTTTTTCAGCTGTGGAACCTGTCTCGAAAGTTCAGTGGGAACAAACTAAGACCAGAGCCTGCATCACTGCTGAGGATGTCTGTACAGTCACCCTTTCATCTCAGTACTCTCAGTTGAATTACCTTCTCTGGGCTTCCAAAGCACTGCTTTCTCTCTCACTTTCTCAGGGCTCGTGTGTTGGGAAGACAGGCCTCAAGGTCAAAGGAGTTACCCAAGCAAGAGCATAGTGTTCTCGTCGTAGGCTAGATGGAAACCAATCTGAGGGAAGGGAGACCCAACATCTGTTGAATCTGTCAGGGTGTCCAGGAGGTTATACTTCTTTTCATCATCTACCTTTGTTAACAAAACAGATTACTTCTTTGAGGGATTAGTTTAATTTGTTCTCCTACCAATGCCATTCCTCAGAGTGTGGTCTCCTTCAGGCTCATTGTTTTCAGTTCAGTGTGACCTTAGGCTGTACTAACAGAACCATGGTATGCAGGGTGAGGAACGCCACAAAATGAGAGAGTGAATATGGTGTATTCAGTTAATGTCACAATTAATGTCACTTCTCTGTTTAAAACACTACAGTGATTTTCCATTGTACTTGAAATAAAATCCTAAATGCTCCATCCTGACCTATCAGGGCATCTCCCATCAGGTCCCTGTCTACTTCACTAGCCCCCCAGCTTCCAACTCTCCTCTTCTTCTCAGCTTTCTTTCTAGTCCTTAGACACACCACACTTGCTCCCAGCTTTGACTCTTTGCTCTAGTGATTATCCTGCCTGAAATGCTCTCGCCTCATGCCGTCACGTGATGCGGGCCTTTTTTGGCATATGGTCTTGGCTTGTTTCCTCAGAAAGACTTTCTAACTCAATCTAAGGTAGGCCCCAGGCATTCTCATCATGTCACTGTGTCTTATTTTCTTCAGAGTCCTTTTTGCTATCTTCCACAATCTTGTCATTTTATTGTCTTTCCCTCACCGCTAGAATGTAAGCTCCACAAGAGAAGTGACTTTGTCAGTCTTGTTCACTCCTGTGTCCCCAGCCTAAAAAAGTACCTGCCACATCCCACTGCCATCAAGCCGATTCCAACTCATAATGACCCTGTAAGGCAGAGTAGAACTGCCCTATAGGCTTTCTAAGGATGTAAATCATTACAGAAGCAGATTGCCGCCATCTTTCTCCTGCAGAGCCTGAGGAGATGGGCTTGTTCTGTGTAGCCCCATGGAGTAGAACTAGGATCAATAAGTGAAAATTCTAGAAAGACAGATTTTGGCCTTAAAAAAGGAGAAACTTTTACCTGTGATTGCTACTTGAGGCTGGAGCATGCTACCCTCGGAAATAATGACTTCTAAGTCACCTAAAGTACGTCAGCACAGGCTGGAGACTTGCTTGGCAGATTGGTGTGGGGACTCGGACCTTGCATGGACAGTAAGCCAGACAGTGTTTAGAATCTTTTTCAATCCAGAGTGTCAGTGAGTCTGCCCTGTATTTTTGTTATTTTTTATTTGTTCAGTAAATGTCAAACACCAACTATGTTTGACACCCTTTCTTGTCCTTCATGCTGCTTACAGACACTGGAGAGATACCACGTGTCATGTGTGCAGTGAGCAGTGTTGAGCTTTAGGCAGGGAGGAGTAGAAGGAGCCATAGGGAGACACAGAAGAGGGGTTGAACCTGTGGGGAGCCCCAGGGAAGGCCTGCCAGAGGGAGTAGGCTTTGTGTGGTAGTCTGAAGGACCAGTGCGAGTTGTCAGAAAGAGAAACCCTAAAGAGCACCCTGCACAGGGAGAACCTGAAGGTGAAAGAGTGTGGTATGTTTTAACAGCTCTGGAAAGTTCCTGCACAGTGATGAGGTGGTGTAACTGGTATTGAAGGTATAAGGGCCAGGAAAATGAACTACGCTTGGGGCAGGCCTACAGTATAAAGAATAGTGTCCCGCCCTAATGGCCAGCATTGCCCCTTTGTGAGCATGATAGAGTATTACATGCCAGAGTGGAACAAATGAGGCAAAGGACTAGGGAGGCCTTGTCAGCCAGGTCGGGGCTATATCCTCGGGCAGCAAGAGCCCCAGAGGGCTTACACAGGCAGGTTTGCATTTTAGAAACAGCACTCGCTTCAGCGTGGAAAATGGTTTTAAGGAGAGGAGAATGTGCAGGGAGACCAAAAAGGAGGTCATTAGGTCTTCCTCAAAAGAGACAACGGTGACCCTGGCCAAGGTGGCGATTGTGGGGAAGAGGTGATATGGGCAGATCTGAGAGACCTCTAGGAGGTAGAGATCAGAGTGGTTAGTCAACACAGGCTGAGAAAGTCCTTGGTTTCTTTTTGGTTTAGGCACCTGGGTAGAGGTAATGCTGCTTCTTGGGACCAGGAACACAGGGAGAGAAATGGTTTGGCTAGGGGTTGGAGTCTGGCCCCTGGGAGTAGATAAGACATTCCAGGGGGGGAGTAGAATTAGAGGGCAGCCTGGGGTCCAGCTTCCAGGATGCAGCATGTAAGGGACAAGGGGAGGAAGAGGAGCCTGAGAAGGAGCAGCTGCAGATGTCAAAAGCCAAAGGAAGAGTTTCAAGAGGGAGAAGTCACCAGATTCAGATGCTGCTCTAAGGTCAGGGCAAGGCAGGCCTCAGAAGTTTTGGGTTTAGCGGCACAAAGGTGATTGGTGACCTGGCCAAACCAGTTCTTTTTCCCCATGAGGTACATTTAGCAGCGTTGCTCACCTCGATTCTCATTGGATGGGTTTGCAGGCTTCCCAGGTAATATTGTTTTCTGTGAAGAAAATCGCTTCCCACCAGGGTTGAGAAGAGCTCTCTGACCACTGTCCAGTCTTAGCAGTGGGCAAAGGGGAACTCTGGAACTCAAGTGACCGAAGTGTGGAAGGCAGTGAGCCCCCTCATGGAAGGGAAGCTTGTGGCAGTCCTGCCTATGATAGGGGACAACTCTGGTCATTCTCACTTCTGCTACAGGCTTTCCGAGTGCTAAGGACAGTCCCATTTGCTACCATTTAAAGGTGACTGTAAGTTAGAAACTTAGAAAGAAAGTGTTGTGGTCTTAAGAACTTACTCTTACGATTAAAGAGAGCCTGGTGGCGTAGTGGTTAAGAGCTACAGCTGCTAGCCAAAAAGCTGGTAGCTTGAATTCACCAGGTGCTCCTTGGAAACCATATGGGGCAGTTCTGCTCTGTTCTGTAGGCTCACAATGAGTCAGAATGGACTCGAGGGCAACAGGTTTGGTTTTTTTGTTTGTTTGTTTAGAGTTGATGGCTTAGTGGTCATTCCATAATCACGCCCTGTCACAAGTGGCTGTGGACGTTGACAGTGGGACCAAACGAGCTTACAGAGACAGGTGCGTGACTGTGAACAAAGCTGGGGAAGTCCCTGACAGGACTTGTGGATCCATAGCCAAGAGTATGGCTTTTACTGAGCCATGAGAGATAGGGAAGAATGTGGAGAGGTGGCCCACTTGGAAGACACATTGGGTTGTTTCACCTTGTCCTGGAGTTACAGTGACAGTGGTTTCGAATCCAGGCTTTGTCACTTACTAGCCAGATGACCTTGGGCAAGTGACCTGGAGCCTCTCTGGGCCTCCGATGATCCATCTGTGAAGTATGTTTTGCGTGGCTGTTATAAAAACTAGATTAATATGTGTGGAGGCCCTAGCACAGAGTAGAAAAAAACCCATTGCCATCAAGTCAATTCCAACTCACAGTGACCCTGTAGGACAGAGCAGAACATTCCTATAGGGTTTCCAAGGCTGTAATCTTTAGAGAAGCAGACTGCCACGTCCTTCTCCCACAAAACGGCTGCTGTGTTCAAACTGCCGACCTTTCAGTTAGCTGCCGAGTACTTAACCACTATGCTGCCAGGGCTCCTTCAGGCACAGAGTAGATGTTTAATAAATGGCTGCTACTGCTATCCTAAGGAGCGCTGATGGCTTAGTGGTTAAGAGCTCGACTGCGAACCAAAAACTGCTCCTTGAAAATCCTGTGGGACAGTTCTGTGTCTTATAGGGTCATTGTGAGTTGGAATCGACTTGGCAGTAATGGGTTTGATTTGGTTTTTTTGGTACTGCTATCCTTAAAGGTGTCACTTTAAGGATGAAGGTGTGCCTGACCCAAGCCATGGTGTTTTCAATCACCTCATGTGCACAGGAAAGTTGGACAATGAATAAGGAAAACCGAAGAAGAATTGACACCTTGAGTTACGGTGTTGACGAAGAATGTTGACCATACCACGGACTGCCAGAAGCATGAGCCAGTCTGTCTTGGAAGAAGTTCAGCCGGAATGCTCCTTAGAATCGAGAATGGTGAGACTTCGTCTCACATAGTTTGGACATGTTACGAGGAGGGACCAGCCCTGGAGAAGGATATCATACTTGGCAAAGCAAAGGGTAAGCGAAAAAGAGGAAGACCCTGGATGAGATGGATTGACACAGTGGCTGCAACAGTGGGCTCGAGCATAGCAACAATTGTGAGGATGGCATAGGATGGAGCAGTGTTTTATTCTGTTTGGTCACTGTGAGTCGGAACCGAGACGATGGCCCCTCACAACATCCTTATTATCATTTTTATTATCTTCATTGTCATCACTACATCTGTGTAGTTGTTACAGATTGCAAAGCATTTCCACATATGTCCTTACTGAAGTAAAAGCAGGTTTCAGCTCAACTCGCTCCCGTACACTTGGAACCTCCTCTGCCATAGCCCTGGAAAGGCCACATTGTCATCACAGTGGTGGATCTGTGAGCTCCTTGAAGAGAAGGACCACCTCTGTGTGTGCCTGGTGCAGGCAGACTCAGGACTTCATCTCCATGGATTGTGGTCCAGCGTGAGGAAGCACGTCTAACAACCAGAGCTCTTCAGAAAGAGAGCAAGTGGCTTCAAGAAGATGTGAGATCCCCACCTTAGAGGACGTGGCAGGGGCCACCTGACAGGGACACTATTAGGAAGTGGCTAAACTGGCTGGGAGGCTGGCTGAAAAGAGCTGGTCTCTGAGCCCTGCTTTAGACTCTGTTCATGTTTTCACTGGATGAAGCAGTTCGATGTCCTCTCAGGTTCTCTCAGAGGAGTATTTGTGTCCATCGGAGCCTGTGGACCCTGTGCAGAGGGAGCCTGGCATGCTCTACTCCCACTGTGCTTCCAGGCTCACAGGGTTCGCCTCAGCCCCAGGAGGTGAAACTTTTTAAGGTTTAATTTTAAAAGACGATTTTTCTATGGAAGGGTACTTTTTTAAAAAACACCAAATTTGTCCTAAAGGATTCGGCAGCATACGCTATATAACCTTTTGGACTTATGTTTTTTCTTTCATTGAATAAAAACTTCAGTGCCACTAGCTCAAGGGTTCTGCAAGTTCACATTATGTGAATATATGTAATAAAATATTTACTTAGCATTTCCATAAAAAAGGTCCAAAGCAGAGAATAAGCGCGTTCTCTTTGCTGGTTGTAGAGGCTCTGCTGGGAGGGAAATTTAAGCTTCTCGAATGTGTTTTGATTGGCCTCCTTCATGTTTTATCTCCGTAATGAGGTCTTTGTCAGTTTGTCAATTTTGACTAAGGACAGAAAGTTCATTCGTAGTAACAACACACAGACCAAATTTAAAATTTTGGTTTGTATCATGATGTAATAATCCTCTCTCTTTTCCTTTAGTCAATATTTACCCGTTAGGCCAATATATTATAAATCTGACTTCAAAAGAAGACACTTTCTTTTACCTTCTCCGAGTGTTGGTTTTAGATACTTGTAATATCAAAACTGGAAGTTGAGCCGTCTGAGACTTCTAGCTGCAGTCCCTTGGGATGGATGGACTTCCTCGATCACCACCGGGCAGATTTCACTGCTCCCAGCGACCCAACAACACAGCTACAGTGCCCAGAACCAAGGCAGCTGAACTCGGAGCCGCATGGGCTTCTCCAGCTTTCCAGACCACCCTTTCCTCTGTGGGAGATAGGTCTATCAATTATGCCACTGCAGGCAGGATCTCTTAGGTGGACTTGGGTTTTCCCTAGTGGATTAATGTTACAGGATTGGGCAGGAATGCTCAAGGGTCCGAAAGCCTGGTAGGAAGGTGGTCTCTGGGTGTGGGGCTAGCAGGGAATCGGAAATTCTGCTCCTTGCCTGAACCCCTGATTTTAAGCACCCAATGTTTAGTCATTTTTTTTTTATTTTAAAAAATGGGGAAGAATGATCCCCCAATGAAAAAGGAATAGGAGGATAAGAAGTAGCTGCCGAATTTGCAGATATGGTGTGATACCTCAGGACTGATTGTACAGGCGGCCAGAGGAGCCAGCGGTGCTATGTCAGTGAGAGCTTCTGAGCCAACAGGTAGACCCATCAGGACTCTGAGTGAATCATAACCAGAAGGGAATCAATTGCTTTGTGACCTGCCAAGTTCACCTATAGACTACTTTCAGGTTCAGCTGGATCCCGGAGTTCAAACAAGGTCATCGTGATTCTCTATTTCTCACACCTTTTTTTTTTCTATATTGGCACAATTATGCGGCAAAGATGTTTCCTGGCAGCTCCAGGCTTACATGGTCTTTAGTGTCTGAGATCCCAAGACAAAGATGCGCTTTCCTAAAGTCCATATCAATCCCTGAAAACAGACTCAGAAGAAGTCTATGTGGGTCACATGCCTGTGCCTGAACCAGTCACTGTGAACAAAGGTGGGATACAGCGGAATTGCACTGAGCACATTGACATTTACGCAAACTCACCTCTGTGCTTGTATCTCCTGCCTGCTTCTATCTGCCCAGGCTGCGCTCCGCAAATTGTACGCTTACTTTACGTGCATGCTCGTTTCTTAGATCCTGCCCGTTTTGTGCATTTTCATATATATGTATACAGATACACTTATGTATGTGTGAATATATATATATAACTATATTTTATAGATGATTTATGGAATGTTTAGGGTTAACCTTAAATTTATAACCTAAACCACTCCTCCCAGTCCCACTTAAGGTTCAATTCCACCAAAGTCACCTTGATCAACCTGGGTCATGTGACCACTTCTGCAGTAGGGAAGGCAGGGCCTGTTGAAAACTCCGCCAGGAAAGGGAAGGGCAATTCTAAAAGGAAAAAAAAAAGGTCTCTTATCAGGAAGGAATAGCCAACTGGCAACAAACCAACTATTGATTCATTCACTCAGCCGGTATTTATGGATGCCTTTTGTGTGCCAGGAGCTCTGCTAGGCCCTGGGCATACAACATGGACCTTACACAGAAGGTCTGCCTTGCTGACGTACGCTGTAGGGAGGGAAGCCAGTGAAGATGAGCTATAAGACCTGGCAGTGATGAGGGCTCTGAAGAAGAGACGGCCACACCATTAGATACAGATGAGGGGCTTTAACACATGCAGGGTGGGGAGTCTCTTCTTGCTTTGGGATTCTCTTTCAGTTGACTCTTACAAGGTGAGGAGGTTATTCCAAGCGTAGGGAAAAGCATGAGCTGAGCAAGCCTCTGAAAAGGAACTCTGGTGGTGCAGTGCTTAAGCCCTCAGCTGCTAACTGAAAGGTCCATGGTTCAAACCCACTAGCTGCTCCTCGGGAGAAAGATATGGCAGTCTGCTTCTGTAGAGATTTACAACCTTAGAAACCCTATGGGGCAGTTCTACTCTGTTGTATAAGGTCACAATGACTTGGAATTGACTTAGTGGCAACAGGTTTTTTTTCTTTCTTTCTTTTTTTGCAAGCCTTCGAATGGGGTGAGGTAAGATAAGTTCAGGGAACGGAAAGAGGTTTCCCCATGAAGCTGCATAAAGAGCATATGGAGGATGGGTGGCAAGACTGAAAGGTGGATTGGAGTGAGATCATGCAAACACATGAGTAACAGGCTCGGTGTTATTCATGTGACATCATCGGATCCCCATTTAGAAAGATCACTAGCAACAGTGTGGAGGGCTGGGTAAGAGGGGCAGAGTCAAGGCAGGGAGGCCAGGTATGGGGCTGAATAAGGGCTGTGGCCGGTGAGACCAAGTGTGGGATTTTTGGATTAACTCAGTCTAAACCCTGGTGACATAGTGGTTTAGAGCTACGGCTGCTAACCAAAAGGTCTGCAGTTTGAATCCGCCAGGCGCTCCTTGGAAACTCTACGAGGCAGTTCTACTCTGTCCTATAGGGTCACTATGAGTCGGAATCAACTCGACAGCAGTGGGATCAGATGGACTGGGAATAGCCTAAAAGGATTTATTCTTCCTCCAACACCAGCCAGGCATTCATTTGCAAGTCCATTGATGTTTACTCCAAGGTAAGAACCTTTGGGGATGAGAAACATCTTGTAAAAATGGTTAATCTTCTTTATTTGAAAGGAACAATAGTGCAGATCACAGCGGACTGAAAATACAGGCCTGTACCATCCGTGAGGGACATGCGCCCTCGGAAACGATTCTCCGGAGGCCTTGCCCTTGTCTTCCCCATAGGCTGATGGTCCTTCTTGTGCATTCACAGGCAACTTTGAAGTGGGCGTCCACATCGCTGATGTGAGTTACTTCGTTCCCGATGGATCAGATCTGGACAGACTGGCTGCTGAGAGAGCCACCAGTGTCTACCTGGTGCAGAAGGTAAACATCAGTCTCCAATTTCTCAGATTGGAAATTGTGTTTCTGGTTAAGTCTTCTTCCATGTTTTGTTTTATTTCATTTGTTTCCATTTTCTCAAAAAAAAAAAAAAATGACAAGAACCAGCAATCTTGTCTAAACATCTTTCCTTATTGCTAATAAGGTAAAAATACGAGAATATTCTAAGAGAAACCAAAAAAAGTTTCCCTAGAAAAGTGCTTGCCCTGTTACTGCATTTGTTCCTGTTAGGCCCCTGTATACTCAAGAGGAACCCACTGAAAAGAGGCAAAGGAAGACATGGGTGCTCGTCTCTGACCTTCAGACTGACCCTGCCACATGCGTAATCAGACAAATGGTCAGCTTCAAAACGAAATGAGAAAAAATACCTGCTTTCAAACTCATACTCCAAAGCAGGGATCAGCAAAGTGCAGCCCACCCCAGCCACTGGTTTTTATAAAGTTGTATTGGAACACAGCCACACCCATTTCTGTCTTATCTATACCGCTTTCGTACTGCAGCAGCAGAGTGGAATAGTTGCCACAGAGATCACATGACCCACAAAGCCTAAAAGATTTACTATCTGGAGCTTGAAGCAAAAGTTTGCTGACTTCCATTCTAAAGGACATGGTACAGGCTGATCTGGGTCTGAACTGCCCTTTACAAGATAACCGTTCCAACCCAGTGATAGAAAAGCAGAGGGAGAGGAGGAGCCCTGGGCTGTCATCCTAGTCCTGGTAAGTCACTGAGGCTCTTTGGGCCTCCCTAGGCTCGTCTGTGAAGTGATTGGACAAAATCATCTCAAAATGTTCCTTCCAGTCTATGTACCTGTGCCTGGTACATCCATGAGGTAGGCATCAGCATCCGTTGCTTTAACAAGCATTTATTGAGCATCAGTGACCTGCTGAGCACTGTAGTATGCCCTGGGGGCAGTGGTGACTAAAAGACCACACAGTTATCCTCCTTTGATTGTCTTTGTTCATCTGCTTTTCTTAACTCTTTGGCTGTATCTTGATTTGCGTTTCCTGTTGACCTCCTTGAATTCAGTGGTCTAATTTTGGATTGCAGCCTACACTAGCTTAAACCTTCTGTCCTCCAGGTCTCTACGCCTTAAGACTTGACTTTGGGTATTTGCTCATTAACTGCACTCAGGTGAGAGGTATACCCCCACCACCCACCCACACATACCGTGACGTTCTGGGGGCTGCATAATACCCTTTGCCTGTCTCCCATCCCTCAGGGACAAGAGACCAGCCCAAGTGCTAAACTTCCTCTGTTTTGGGAACTTACCCATGTCACCACCCAGGAAGAGCGTATAGCCACCCAGTCCACCTGCACTACCTGATCTGGCTAGCAGCTCCCACAGTCACCTGCTCACATGCCCACACAGCTGGTGCAGGAAAAGCCAGGCTCTGAGCTCAGCCTCTCCTCGCCCCTAAAGCAGCTTGTGCTTCGAGCCGTTGTGCTTCCAGCTACTGCCTCTCTAACTCCTAGAGAAGCTACCCCTGCACCATCTAGTTCTTCTGGTCTCAGGATGATGTAGTCTCTGGTTCATGTGGCCCTTTCTGTCTCTTGGGCTCATAATTACCTTGTGTCCTTGGTGTTCTTCATTCTCCTTTGATCCAGGTGGGTTGAGACACATTGATGCATCTTAGATGGCTGCTTGCTAGCGTTTAAGACCCCAGATGCCACTCTTCAAAGTGGGATGCAGAATGTTTTCTTAATAGATTTTATTATGCCAGTTGACTTAGATGTACCCTGAAACATGGTCCCCAAACCTCTGCCGCTGCTACACTGGCCTTCGAAGTGTTCAGTTTATTCAGGAAACTTCTTTTGTTTTGGTTTAGTCCAGTTAGTTTAGCTCCCTTGTATTGTGTGTTGTCTTTCCCTTCACCTAAAGTAGTTATCTAATTAGTGAATACCCCTCTCCCGCTCTCCCTCCCTCCCCCCTCTCGTAACCACAAAAGAATGTTTTCTTCTCAGTTTAAACTATTTCTCAAGTTCTTATAATAGTGGTTTTATACAATATTTCTCCTTTTGCAACTGACTAATTTCATTCAGCATAATGCCTTCCAGGTTCCTCCATATTATGAAATGTTTCACAGATTCCTCACTGTTCTTTATGGATGCGTGTGAATATACCATAATTTATTTATCCATTCATCTGTTGATGGGCACCTTGGTTGCTTCCATCTTTTTGCTATTGTAAACAGTGCTGCAGTAAACTTGGGTGTGCATATATCTGTTGGTGTAAAGGCTCTTATTTCTCTAGGATATATTCCAAGGAGTAGGATTGCTGGATCGTATGGTAGTTCTATTTCTACCTTTTTAAGGAAGCGCCAAATTGATTTCCAGAGTGGTTGTACCATTTTACATTCTCACCAGCACTGTATAAGTGTTCCAATCTCTCCACAACCTCTCCAACATTTATTATTTTGTGTTTTTTGGATTAATGCCAGCCTTTCTGGAGTGAGGTGAAATCTCATTGTAGTTTTGATCTGCATTTCTTTAATGGCTGATGATCGTGAACATTTCCTCATGTATCTGTTAGCAACCTGAATGTCTTCTTTAGTGAAGTGTCTATTCATATCTTTTGCCCTTTTTTTAACTGGGTTATTTGTCTTTTTGCAGTTGAGTTTTTGCAGTATCATGTAGATTTTAGAGATCGGGCACTGATGGGAAATGTCACAGCTAAAAACTTTTTCCCAGTCTGTAGGTAGTCTTTTTCCTCTTTCGGTGAAGTCTTTGGATGAGCATAGGTGTTTGATTTTTAGGAGCACCCAGTTATCTAGTTTTTCTTCTGCATTCTTCATAATGTTTTGTATACTGTTTATGCCATGTATTAGGGCTCCTAACTTAGTCCCTATTTTTTCTTCCATGATCTGTATCGTTTTAGATTTTATATTTTGGTCTTTGATCCATTTTGAGCTCGTTTTTGTGCATGGAGTGAGGCATGGGTCTTGTTTCATTTTTTTGCAAATGGATATCCAGTTATGCCAGTACCATTTGTTAAAAATATGTCTTTTCCCCATTGAACTGTTTTGGGGCCTTTGTCAAATATCAACTGCTCATATGTGGATGGATTTATGTCTGGATTCTCAATTCTGTTTCATTGGTCTGTGTATCTGTTGTTGTACCAGTACCAGGCTGTTTTGACTACTGTGGTGGTATAATAGGTTCTAAAATCAGGGAAAGTAAGGCCTCCCACTTTGTTCTTTTTCAGTAATGCCTTATTTATCCGGGGCCTCTTCCCCTTCTGTATGAAGTTGGTGATTTGTTTCTCCATCTCATTAAAGAGTGTTGTTGGGATTTGGATCAGAATTGCATTAAATGTATAGATCGCTTTTGGTAGAATAGACATTTTTATAATGTTAAGTCTTCCTATCCACGAGAAAGATATGTTTTTCCACTTATGTAAGTCTCTTTTGGTTTCTTGCAGAAGTGTACTGTAGTTTTCGTTGTATAAGTCTTTTACATCTCTGGTAAGGTTTATTCCTAAGTATTTTATCTCCTTGGGGGCTACTGTAAATGGCGTTGATTTGGTGATTTCCTCTTTGATGTTCTTTTTGTTGGTGTAGAGGAATCCAACTGATTTTTGTATGTTTATCTTGTATCCCAATACTCTGCTGAGCTCTTCTATTAGTTTCAGTAGTTTTCTGAAGGATTCCTTAGGGTTTTCTGTGTATTAGATCATGTCATCTGCAAATAGAGATACTTTTACTTCTTCCTTGCCAATCTGGATGCTCTTTATTTCTTTATCTAGCCTAATTGCTCTGGCTAGGACTTCCAGCACAATGTTGATTAAGAGTGATGATAAGGGGCATCCTTGTCTGGCTCCCGATCTCAGTGGGAATGTTTTCAGGCTCTCTCCATTTAGGGTGATGTTGGCTGTTGGCTTTGTATAAATACCTTTTGTTTTGTTGAGGAATTTTCCTTCTATTCCTATTTTGCTGAGAGTTTTTATGAATGAGTGTCGAACTTTGTCAAATGCCTTTTCTGCATCAATTGATAAAATCATGTGAATCTTATCTTTTGTTTTATTTATGTGGTGGATTACATTAATTGTTTTTCTAATGTTGAACCATCCCTGCATACCTGGTATGAATCCCACTTGGTCATGGTGAATTATTTTATTGATATGTTGTTGAATTCTATTGGCTGGAATTTTGTTGAGGATTTTTGCATCTATGTTCCTTTTGGAATATAGGTCTATAATTTTCTTTTCTTGTGGTGTCTTTACCTGGTTTTGGTATCAGGGATATGGTGGCTTCATAGAATGAGTTTGGTAGTATTCTGTCCTTTTCTATGCTCTGAAATACCTTTAGTAGTAGTGGTGTTAACTCATCTCTGGAAGTTTGGTAGAACTCTGCAGTGAAGCTGTCCAGACCAGGGCTTTTTTGGGGGGGAGCATTTTGATTACCTTTTCAATCTCTTCTTTTGTTATGGGTCTATTTAGTTGTTCTACCTCTGTTTGTGTTAGTTTAGGTAGGTAGTGTGTTTCTAGGAATTCATCCATTTCTTCTAGGTTTTCAAATTGGTTGGAGTACAATTTTTCATAGTAATCTGATCTGATTCTTTTAATTTCAGTTGGGCCTGTTGTAATATCGCCCATCTCATTCCTTATTCAGGTTATTTGCTTCCTCTCCTGTTTTTCTTTTGTCAGTTTGGCCAGTGGTTTGTCAATTTTCTTGATTTCTTTCAAAGAACCAGTTTTTGGTCTTGTTAATTCTTTCAATTGTTTTTCTGTTTTCTATTTCATTTATTTCAGCTCTAATTTTTATTATTTGTTTTCTTCTGGTGCCTATGGGTTTCTTTTGTTGTTCTCTTTCTATTTGTTCAAGTTGTAGAGATAATTCTTTGATTTTGGCCCTTTGTTCTTTTTGGATGTGTGCATTTATTGATATAAATTGGCCTCTGAGCACCCCTTTTGCTGTGTCCCAAAGGTTCTGATAGGAAGTGTTTTCATTCTCATTGGATTCTCTGAATTTCCTTATTCCATCCTTAATGTCTTCCATAATCCAGTCTTTTTTGAGCAGGGTGTTGTTCAGTTTCCAAGTGTTTGATTTCTTTTCCCTGCTTTTCCTGTTATTGATTTCCACTTTTATGGCCTTATGGTCAGACAAGATGCTTTGTAATATTTCAATGTTTCAGATTCTGCTAAGGCTTGCTTTATGCCCTAATATGTGGTCTATTCTAGAGAATGTTCCATGTGCACTAGAAAAGAAAGTATACTTGGTTGCTGTTGGGTGGAGTGTTCTATATATGTCTGTGAAATCAGGTTGATTGATTGTGGCATATAGATCTTCCGTGTCTTCATTGAGCTTCTTTCTGGATGTCCTGTCCTTCACCGAAAGTAGTGTGTTAAAGTCTCCCACTATTATTGTGGAGCTGTCTGTCTCACTTTTCAGTGATGATAGAGTTTGTTTTATGTATCTTGCAGCCCTGTCATTGGGTGCATAAATATTTAATATGGTTATATCTTCTTGGTGTATTGTCCTTTTAATGATTATATAGTCTCCTTCCTTATCTTTTCTGATGGATTTAACTTTAAAGTCTATTTTGTCAGAAATTAATATTGCCACTCCTGCTCTTTTTTGATTGTTGTTTGCTTGATATATTTTTTTCCATCCTTTGAGTTTTAGTTTGTTTGTGTCTCTAAGGCTAAGGTGTGTCTCTTGTAGGCAGCGTATAGACAGATCATGTTTTTTAATCCATTCTGCCACTCTCTGTCTCTTTATTGGTGCATTTAGTCCATTTACATTCAGCGTAATTATGAATAGGTATGAGTTTAGTGCTGTCATTTTGATGTCTTTTTTTGTGTGTTGTTGACAGCTTCTTTTTCCCACTTAATTTTATGTGCTGAGTAAATTATCTTTATATATTGTCCTTTGCTCGTATTCATTGTTTTTTATTTTGTTTCTGCTGAATCTGTATTTTTCCCTTGTATTTTATTTTGATGAGTAGGATAATGTGTGTCCTTTGTGGTTACCTTATTATTTACCCCTGTTTTTCTAAATTTAAAACTAACTTTTATTTCTTTGAATTGCTGTATCTTCCTATCCATATGGAAGGTCTATGATTACATTTCTTAGTCCCTCTTTGTTATTTTAACGTTGTCTTCTTTTATATAATAACATCACCGTTACCCTGTTTTGAGCTTTTTCTTTTTTTATAATCTTGCTTTGTTGTTTTGGATTTTCCTGTCTGGGTTGACTTCTGGTTGCTCTGCCCAGTGTTCTAGTCTTGGATTGATACCTGATATTATTGATTTTCTAACCAAAGAACTCCCTTTAGTATTTCTTGTAGTTTTGGTTTGGCTTTTACGAATTCCCTCAACTTGTGTTTATCTGGAGATGTCTTAATTTCACCTTCATATTTAAGAGACAGTTTTGTTGGATATATGATTCTTGGCAGGCAGTTTTTCTCCTTCAATTTTTTAATTATGTCATCCCATTGCCTTCTTGCCTGCATGGTTTTTGCTGAGTAGTCCGAGCATCTTATTGGCTCTCCTTTGTAGGTGACTGTTCGTTTATCCCTTGCTGATCTTTTTTCTTTTTTTTTGATCTTATAATTCTCTCTTTATCTTTGGTTTTGGCAAGTTTGATTATAATATGTCTTGGTGACTTTCTTTTAAGACCCACCTTATGTGGAGTTCAATGAGCATCTTGGATAGATATCTTCTAATCTTTCACAGTATCAGAGAAGTTTTCTGCCAACAAATCTTCAACAATTCTCTCTGTATTTTCTGTTATCCCTCCCTGTTCTGGTATTCCAATCACTTGTAGGTTATTTCTCTTGATAGAGTCCCACATGATTCTTAAGGCTTCTTCATTTTTTTTTATTCTTTTATCTGATTTTTCTTCAAATATGTTAGTGCCAAGTGATTTATCTTCAAGTTCAGAAATTCTGGCTTCTACTTGCTCAATTCTGCTCCTCTGACTTTCTGTTGAGTTGTCTGCTTCTGTAATTTTATTGTGAATCTTCTGAATTTCTGTTTGCTATTTTTTTTTATCTGTCTATGGATTTTTCCAGCGTATTAAACTTTTCGTAATGTTCCTGAATAATCTTCCTAATTTCTTCAGTTGCTTTATCTGCGTATTCCTTGGCTTGTTCTGTGTATTGCATCATTTCCTTCCTTGTCTTGAAGGGTTCTGTATATTAAACTTTTGTATTCTGCATCAGGTAATTCCAGGAATGCACTTGCATCTAGAAGATCGCTGGATTCTTTGTTTTGAGAGCCTGTTGGGGTGATCATGGTCTGTTTCTTTATGTGACTTGATATTGACTGTTGTCTCTGAGCCAGCTATAAGTTATTGTATTAGTTTATGCTTGCTTACTGTGTCGTAGCGTCTTGCTTTGTTTTGTTTTGGTATACCCCTATGGGTTGCTTGAGTGAGCTAGCTTGACTATTTTCACCTTTAGAGCTCTGACGTCCTGTCCCCAGCTGGCTAGAGCTGTTATCCGGTATATCAGTCTAGGAGTCCGTTCAGTTTGCTTGTATGAATTCAGCTCAGGTTTCCAGGTAGCTGACCATGAAGTGTGTGGTACCAGCTCTGTCCTACAGTCTTAGAGGGGCAGGGGTGATTGGCGTATATACCGGTATCTGATTGCAGCAGGGGGTGACGCTCTGAACAAGGCAGGGAGCCGAGAACCGACCCCAGAGTGTCTCTGAGGAAAGCGTGTCCCTGTTCCCTAGAGCATGCTGGTGGGTGGGTTCTGCAGAGGGACCATGGGCACCCAAAGTTTTTGGTTGTAAGGACTGGGAGGTACCAGTTATCTTTGGACCCCCAGGGCTGTAATCTTTACAGAAGCAGACTGCTGTTATCTTTTTCCTGCAGAGCGGCTGGTGGGTTCAAACTGCTGACCTTTTGGTTAGCAGTGACGTGCTTCACCAGTATGCCACCAGGGCTTCTTGAGCCCTGGCCGTAGGGAAGGATGAGTCTCATCCTAGTAACACTAAAGGAAGCAATAGATCTTTTTAAGAGCCAGTGTTCCCCTGGATTCTGTGTTTTCCCAGGTAGAGGTCCAGCAACTTCACTGACTACTTTATGGCAGTTCTGCCTCCTGGATGGCCCAGTGGCACCTCTGCCATACCCTCACCTTCCACCACACCACTGCCCAGGTTACCCACTTACCAGACCAGCTGCCAAAAGAGTGCTCAGACACAGAGACAGAGGAGCTATGCCTCTATTCCAAGTGTGTCGTTGGTCTGGGGCCCACAACTCGTACTTTCTTTTCAGGCCTGAAACCAAGGCTCTCTACAAATAGAGGCACCATCTGTGTCAGGGTTTCTTAGCCTCGCCCTCTGTCCTACGGACCCCACTTTTTCCAGGGCAACTGTGGCTTCAACATGGCCATCACCTAAGGTTCCCACCCTTTTCTTGGATCCAGGGCTCACCATACCTGGCAGCACATGTGACATGCAGAAGATGGACTTCCAGACATACCTCTGCCAGGTCAAATAAATCAGAATATCATTTGGCCTTTGAGTGCCCCAGCCATCTGCTAGCAATAAAAGCACAGAATCTTTACCGAACGGAAAGGTTATCATAACCGATGTCATCATTCATTTCCCCAGCCCAGCCTTGTACAGATCCTCCAACACTCTTCACCTCACATACATGGTCCTGGACCCCTCATAACTGCAGAGCTTTCATGCCAACCCCAAGAAGAGTGTGTTCTAGAACCCCTTGGCTCCAGTTTCTAGGAAAGTGCTTGCGAGGTGTCAGCAGTCCTAGAACAGAAGTCCTCCAGGACACTCCAAAAGTGCCAGAGATTTCTGGTATTTACTAAACGTTACTGAGAGTTTCTCTCATGCTTCCAACCCATCCACCCCAGTAACTAACGTCTCAAAAGGGAAGGGACTAGAGGGGAGAGAGTGTTTAGGAACTCCCTCTATTTTCTACATAATTGTTCTGTAAACCTGAAACTACTCTAAAAAATAAACTCTATTGAATGGAGCCCTGGTGGTGCAGTGATTAAGAGCTTGGCTGCTAACCAAAAGGTCAGCGGTTTGAATCCATCAGCCACTCCTTGGAAACCCTATGGGTCAGTTCTACTCTGTTCTACAGGTTGCTATAAGTGGAAATTGACTTGATGGCAATGGGTTTTTTTTTTTTTAATTGAATGAATAAATAAGAAGGAACTTCTCCAGGTCATGATTGCAGCCATGTCCTTTAGGGCCTGGAGATCCTGTTGCCTATGGCCTAAACTTTGCTCCCCACATCTAGCCCAGCCTGACAGTTGACAGAGATGTCGTCAGCCCCATGGTAGAGCTCACTCTGTTGGCACCCTCTGCTCCAGCTCCAGTGGTAGCTAGCCCAGATGGACTTCCTTGTCCCAAAAGGGCGCCAGAGCTGTCATCTGTCACATTTGCCTTTAATATGTGGAGGCCCTCCCTATGGAACTTAGCCCCTCCCCTGCTTCATGACAGTACTCTCTGGATCATACAACCTAGAGCATTTGACCAAAGGCCTAGAGCTCCACCTGCCCCAAGAGACTCAGACAGCTGGTTTCTTCAGAGGTCTGGCTTCACCTGTCATTCATACTAGGTGATCAGAAGCATCACAAAGGTGCTTTCTGCCATTCCAGAAGTGAGAATACTGGGGGGAGGGAAAGATGGAGTTGATAAGAACTGCGAAATTCTGAGTCAGAAACTGCACTGTCATCCAAACCCAATTAAAACAATCAGAGTGTGGCGTGGGCAATAGGTGGTCTGTATGCACAGTGGTGCCTAAGAGATCCAGCACCTTCAGGGACTACTCAATGAGCATGGTTAGCAGTATTTTCATCTGAGGAAGGGAAATTCCACACCAGGGACTTGCCTGTGTTAGACTAACCATATCTAGTGACCTCTGTTGCCTGTTCAAACTTAAATGAAGTGTTTAAGACCTTCTCTTTGACCCCTGCCCCACACAATGTCAGTGATACCGTGCCCAAACTGTGGGCAAATACAGGTGACTTAAGGGAATGTAGCACAAACATATTGCCCACAAATGTCCCTGAACATCAACACATTAGTCTTCCTCCCCGACCTCCCCTCCCATGGACAGGAAACTGGGGCTATGCCCATTTCATTGCTTTCTATATGAATGGCTCCCTTGGAGCACAGTTCCACAGTACTGGCCTTCAGTTTGTGTTTGTATTTTCGGAGGGCCTATTCAAGGAACTTTTCAAGTTCATGGCCTGCTAACTTTTGTCGACAGCTAGGCAGTTTCTGTCAACCTGGTACCAGAAGAATTAGCTTTATTGTTATTACCCCCTCCTACTAACAGCGTTCTTCATCCATGGTTTTCTTCATTCCTCTATCTAGTATCCCCGTCCATAGTAACTGTGGCTTCAATTCTGGGCTCCCTCAGTGTGGGGCAGCCAGCCAATTCCTGAGGAGCCATGAGCTATCTAGAAGGGCCCTAGATTTTCTGATAGGCCCAGGATGGGAATGAGAAATACACCAGGCATCCCTGGGTCTCACAAAGGATGTACACTCAGAAGACGCTGTTTGACTCCCCTCTAAGTACACATACACCATCTGCTGGCACGAGGAGCTGAAGGGCCTATACTCTGAACCTTTGGAAGTACCAAAGGTCATTGACTCCATGGCTTTCCAACTTCACCCACTCCTCAGTGGGCATCTGCCAACTTTGTCTCCTCCATGCTGCATCCAGCTTCCCAAGACCTGCTTGGCAGTGTCAGACGGGGAATCCACGTATGTTCTAGTTTGGGACACCTGGCAAAGCCACAATCTGTTTTCATTTGCTTTACTAGGAAAAGCATGAGAGACAGGAAACCTAACTCTCACCGGTGAACCCACCAGGATGTCTAAAATAAAAAGATGGAAAACACCAAGTGCCCGTGAGGATGTAGAATTCTGGGAGCTGTCACCACTGTAGGGAGGTAAATTGGTACAACCACTTTGGAAAACTGACAGTATCTTTTGAAGCTGAATGCATACATACCTTGTAGCTCAGTAATTCTGCTTACAGGTATACACCCAACAAAATGTTTACATATATTACAAAAAGAATGTACAAGAATATGTGTTGCAGCACTGTTCAAATTGCTCAAAAAGCTGGACACTGACCAGTACTGCTCAACTATAGAATGAATAAGTACATTATGGTATGTTCACTCAGTGGCATGCTATACAATAATGAGAGTTGATATAAATGTAATGGTGATGGAGACCCGACACTATGATTCTGTTTGTTTATATAAAGTTCAAAAACAGGCAAAGCTAACAAATGCTAGTAGAAGTCAGGAGAGTGTTTACCTTTGGGGGAAGGAGGGCCCAAGTGGGGCTTCTAGGGACTCTTGATCTGGGTGCTGCTGATTAAATGAGTATTCAGTTTGTGGAAACGTATCACACTTTTCATTTATGACTCATGCACTTGTCTATATGTGCAGTGTCACTATATTCACAAGTTGTTAGTGAAAGATCGTTTAGAACAGAGCACAGACCAGACACTTCTAATGACATGATCAATAGGCATTTATTACAGAATAAACGGGACAGACGTGAGTAGAACAGCACACATCTTCATCACCTTAGGTCCCCCAAAGTTAGGTTTACATCCACAGGGTTAGATCACATCCAAGCACACCCCAGTTCACATATTGGGAGGAGAACAGCTAAGTACCTCTCTCCCGGGATTAAATACTGATGGGACAGCTGTGTCTATGTGTACAATAGTGTGTACAGAGAATAGGCAGGGGGAGGGGCAATAAGAAGGGGGTAATAAAAGGTAAGGAGGGTAATAAAAGTAGAAAGCCCCCTGCAGACAGTGGACATCGTTTATTGCTCCTGTTCTGTGTGGGCTAGATTTGCTGGCACCAGGGAACGGCCCTCCCTCCTTTACCCCGACTAAGAGACAGCTCTGGTTTCTTCAGAGGGCAGTCATCTCCCCCTAAATCACATCCTTTATGTCCATTAGTAGCTGTGATGTCCCTTAGCGGCCAGGGAGATGGTGAGGGGACAATTATAGTACATCCGTCCACCCAGCAATATGTATGGCATAATTAAAAATATATAAGGAAAAAAATTTGAAGCTTTTTTGGGGGTGACTTTCACTCCACTTCGGCTCCTTTTAGTATGTAGACCCAGCCTACCCATGCAAAGGAACCACATCAAAATCCAGGTACCTCATTCGTAACTTGGCCTTCCTGAGAACCCAGTTCTGAAATAGGTACATAAACTACACTTACATTCCCTCAGGCTGGAGACATCCCATGCTCACTTCCTGCCCGCAAGTGCGGTTAGCCAAACCCAGCCTGTGCCTGGCCCAGGGCCCCTGAGAGAAGGGAGATGAGGCCTCAACATCTCCTTTATCTACAAAACTATAATGCTAGGAAGGAAAGAGAAATGAAAACAGCAGGTCTCCTAAACTTTAAAGACCACGTCAGGTGAATAAATGTGAACTCTTCTCCCCAGTTGGAAAAGTTGAACTGTGTGCTTCAGAGTTGAACGTTTAAGAGTCTTAGACACAACTAGAGGCTCTTCCTCTAAGCAGGTGGCTTTCTCTTAACCAGCTACTATGTTTTCCTTTTAACCAGGAATTGTTTTAAATAAGACAATGAACAATTAAAATTGGGTTAAATAATTAGGCATGCTTCCGTTTCTGTTCCCTTTATTTTGGTTTTGTGATGGCCACAGCCATAGAATTTCTCCTTGGGACTGAGGAGCTGGGGCTCAGTCATCAGCTCGGAGTGCAGGGCTGTGGAGGAAGGGCCGGCGCCCCTCTGCTGCTGGGACTGCCCGCAGCCTGGCAGGCATGGGACACCGCCTGCAACCTTGGACAGCAGCAGCTGTGCGTTTGGATTCCTTTGAACCACTGCTCTGACCTTTCTTCCTACTCGTTTTTGTTTCTGAAAGGACTGTGTCCAGGAACTTTTCTGCTGTTTTCACTTGACTTTGCCTATAAAGACCTTCTTAAAAGCTGGAGGAGCCGCGTTTTCCCTTCCAGATAGTCTGCTGTCTCATCTGCCAAAATCCTTTCTCCCAGCCTCATTGCAAGGGGGAAGGAGCAGGTGTGTCGGGGCGTGGGGAGTGCCGGTGGAGTTCCCATCCGTAGTGAATGTGGCACTGGTTTCTTTTAATTCCGGTCCTTCTGACCTGTGACGTTCTAAGCTGATTCGAGGAATTAGCCCATAGATATGGACAGTATACAGTGAAACAAAGCATCTTACTGCCTTTTAAATGAAATTCTTTTTTGATGGAACTTTGCTCACAATATTTGGTTACTTTTGTTATCAAGAAGGTATACTCAAGAAGAAAGATAAATTTAAATAGTGACTAAATCTCATGAAAAAACACTCTTTCTTTTAACAAAAGAAGGTTCCAGCAGGACAAGAGGTAACTGTCCGCCTCAACTTAGGCCTGTCCTCAGGAAGACATCATATCTGCCCGGTGAATTTCTCTCAACTATCTTCTCTGGGAGAGAAATGTAATTGTAAAATGCAAGGTTATCTTTCAAAATAAGTGAATTAAGTTTTAAAAGTAAAAGAAAACCTAAACAGTTGAAACCTAAACCTAAATTCCCTGCCTATTGGCCCAACCACTCGTGTTATTTTAGGTGTGAAACAGCTCAAATGAAAGCTTGCCCATAAATCTCTACAATATTTTATTGGTACTGCTTTATAATAGACATCAAAGATTGGGATTGGAAGCATGTCTGAATGTGGAGTCCAAAGACTTCTAAGATGTTCCTCTCTGACACCAGCAGGTTGTCAGAGTGTTGATGTTTTGTTAATGTCAAACCGGGTAGCAAGGAGTTGATCAAATTCTGAATTCATGGAAGTGTTGATATGAAAAAGAAAACTCTTTAAACAGACATGCCGGCCAGCCAATGAATTATCTATTTCTTTTCAGTTGTTCAGTGTGTGAGTGGGGAGCTAGCTGAGTGTGCCTTATTGTTAAAACCTCAAAGTCCTCAGAGAAAAGGAGAACAACTTACCATGTCCTCGAGCTGCAGAGATGGGAGCAGACGGCCAGTGGGATCTGAGGGTGTGGGGCGTTTGAATGGAGAGCTGCAAAGGCCTGGACTGAAAGGGGCAGGAGAGGCCCCCCACAGCCCCTCTCGCCAGTAGAGAACCACAAGGGGTTGTTGATGTATGGCCCCATTGAGCAATTGTCACCCCTATGGCACTGCTGTCTCTTCTGTTCCTCCTTCCCTAAATGATTGATTCTTCTCCTCTGTGGCCCTTTCCATTGGTCACAGGGCTGTCCTGGCTAACCCGCTGCTGAACTTGGCCAGCCTGCCCGCTGTGGCTTTAGCAGATGTGCCTGCTCTCTGAGGCTAATATAAGGTTTTATAGTCTTGTTGGTGCCCCCACCCAGCTGCCTTGGGCAGCGGTGTATTTACCTAAATGATCGATTTCTCTCAACTCTCCCAAGCCCTAGTCCAGAATGCTTAGAAAGTCAGTGTCCTAGCGAACCCCCCCACCGTGGCCAGCTTTGAAGATCTGCCTGACCCAACCTTGATCCTGGTGTTGAAGCATGCCTCAGAAGAAGTCACACCAGTCAAGCTCCTTTTCCTTTCCTGCTACCCCAAGCACTTATTGGTCTTTTTCCGGTCAGCTTGTATTGAGCACCAGCTGTATGACAGGGATGAAAAGATGAGAGGGGTCTAGGTCCTGCCGTGTAACAAACCACTGCAATGCACTGGAGTACCTGTGGTTACAGAGTACCCCCAGGCAAGGAAGTGCTATACAGGAGAAAGGAAGTGTGTCTGCCTGGGTTGATGGTAGGAGAGGAGGTTCTGTAAGGCCCAGGAAGGCCTCATGATGCAATTGATGGTTGAGCAATGTTTTAAGATTTGAGAAGAAAATTTCTAGGTGGAGAGGCATTCCAGGAGAGGCCACAGTGTGTAGACTGACAGGGACTCAAGAAAAAGCATAGAACAATATGTACTTGGAAATTCCCGGGGTATAAAGAGCAGGGGGAACTAACAGATGAGGTTACCAAAGTAGGCCTGGAGTGGCAGGCTTAGGAGCTTGGACCTGATCTTGAGGGCAGATAGGAAAGTGATATGGTCTCCGTTGACTGAGGTGAAAATCACCTTGCGCCTGTGGGTTGAAGGATAGTGAGGTCAGAGGTGGGAAAACTATAATCAGTACCAGAGCCCTTTGAGTCTTTATGGCCCCTTGAGGCTTTGAGTAATGACCCCAAAGCAGACTGAGGTCTTTGCTTACAGTATCTCAGGAGTGCTTACCAATGTTGTAATGTCTGACTGGACCCCAGAAGAACTAGGGCAAAAGATATCTTTAGCCTCATACCAAAATGGACATCCTGAACAAGGATTTTACCGATACTCCAAATTGCAGCCCCTCCCAATTCTCACAGCCCATATCACACGACAAGGAGTTGTTGTTGTTCTTAGGTGCCGTCGAGTCACTTCCGACTCATAGTGACCCTGTGCACAACAGAATGAAACACTGCCCGGTCCTGCGCCTTCCTTACAGTCGTTGTTATGCTTGACCCCATTGTTGCAGACACTGTGTCAATCCACCTCGTTGAGAGTCTTCCTCTTTTCCGCTGACCCTGTACTTTGCCAAGCATGATGTCCTTCTCCAGCGACTGATCCCTCCTGACAACATGTCCAAAGTATGTGAGATGCAGTCTCGCCATCCTTGCTTCTAAGGAGCATTCTGGTTGTACTTCTTCCGAGACAGATTTATTCATTCTTCCAGCAGTCCATGGTATATTCAATATTCTTCGCCAACACCATGATTCAAAGGCATCAGTTCTCCTTCAGTCTTCCTTGTTCATTGTCCAGCTTTCACATGCATATGATGCGATTGAAAATACATGGCTTGGGTCAGGCACACCTTAGTCTTCAGGGTGACATCTTTGCTCTTCAACAGTTCAAAGAGATCCTTTGCAACTCAGCAGACATAGATTGGACTGGACAATGGGTTGGAGAGAGATGCTGATGAAGAGTGAGCTACTTGCATCAGGTGGACACTTGAGACTGTGTTGGCATCTCCTGTCTGGAGGGGAGATGGGAGGGTAGAGGGGTTTAAAAACTGGCAAAATGATCACAAAAGGAGAGACCGGAAGGAGGGAGCAGGCTGACTCATTGGGGGAGAGTAAATGGGAGTATGTAGTAAGGTGTATATGAGTTTATATGTGAGAGATTGACTTGATTTGTAAACTTTCACTTAAAGCACAATAAAAATTATTAAAAAAAAAAAAGGTCCTTTGCAGCAGATTTGCCCAATGCAGTGCGTCTTTTGATTCCTTGACTGCTGCTTCCGTGGCTGTTGATTGTGGATCTAAGTAAAATGAAATCTGTGACAACTTCAGTCTTTTCTCCGTTTATCATGATGTTGCTCATTGGTCCAGTTGTGAGGATTTTTGTTTTCTTTATTTTGAGGTGTAATCCATACTGAAGGCTGTGGTCTTTGATCTTCATTAGTAAGTGCTTCAGGTCCTCTTCACTTTCAGCAAGCAAGGTTGTGTCATCTGCATAACGCAGGTTGTTAATGAGTCTTCCTCTAGTCCTGATGCCCCGTTCTCCTTAATATAGTCCAGCTTCTCGGATTATTTGCTCAGCATACAGACTGAATAGGTATGGTGAAAGAATACAACCCTGATGCACACCTTTCCTGACTTTAAACCAATCAGTATCCCCTTGTTCTGTCCGAACAACTGCCTCTTGATCTATGTAAAGGTTCCTCATGAGCACAATTAAGTGTTCTGGAATTCCCATTCTTCACAATGTTATCCATAATTTGTTACGATCCACACAGTCAAATGCCTTTGCCTAGTCAATAAAACACAAGTAAACATCCTTCTGGTATTCTCTGCTTTCAGCCAGGGTCCATCTGACATCAGCAATGATATCGCTGGTTCCACGTCTTCTTCTGAAACTGGTCTGAATTTCTGGCAGTTCCCTGTCGATATACTTCTCCAGCCGCTTTTGAATGACCTTCAGCAAAATTTTACTTGCGTGTGATATTAACAATACTGTTCTATAATTTCCACATTCGGTTGGATCACCTTTGTTGGGAATAGGCATAAATATGGATCTCTTCCAGTCAGTTGGCCAGGAAGCTGTCTTCCATATTTCTCAGCATAGATGGGTGAGCACCTCCAGTGCTGCATCTGTTTGTTGAAACATCTCAATTGATATTCCATCAATTCCTGGAGCCTTGTTTTTCACCAATGCCTTCAAAGCAGCTTGGACTTCTTCCTTGAGTACCATCGGTTCCTGATCATATGCTGCCTCTTGAAATGGTTGAACATCGACTAATTCTTTTTGGTATAATGACTCTGTGTATTCCTTCCATCTTCTTTTGATGCTTCCTGCATCGTTTAATGTTTTCCCCATGGAATCCTTCACTATTGCAACTCAAGGCTTGAATTTTTTCTTCAGTTCTTTCAGCTTGAAAGACACTTGAGCATGTTCTTCCCTTTTGGTTGTCCACCTCCAGCACATGTCATTATAATACTTTATTTTGTCTTCTCGAGCTACCCTTTGAAATCTTCTGTTCATTTCTTTTACTTCATCAGTTCTTCCTTTTGCTTTAGCTGGTCGACATTCAAGAGCAAGTTTCAGAGTCTCCTCCAACATCCATCTTTTTTTTGTTGTTGTTGTTTCCTGTCTTTTCAATGAACTCTTGCTTTCTTCACGTATGATGTCCTTGATGTCATTCCACAACTCGTCCGGTCTTTGGTCACCAGCGTTCAATGCATCAAATCTACTCTTAAGATGGTCTCTAAATTCAGGTGGATATTTGCAGCTGTTTCTTCTCATTTTGAGTCATGCCACATCAGCAAATGAAGGTCCCAAAAGCTTTACTCCATCCACGTCATTAGGGTTGACTCTACTTTGAGGAGGCAGCTCTTCCCCAGTCATGTTTTGAGTGCCTTCCAACCTGGGGAGCTCATCTTCCAGCACTATATCAGACAACGTTCCGCTGCAATTCATAAGGTTTTTACTGGCTAATACTTTTCAGAAGTAGACTGCCGAGTCCTTCTTCCTAGCCTGTCTTAGTCTGGAAGCTCAGCTGAAACCTGTCCTCCATGGGTGACCCTGCTGGTATCTGAATACTGGTAGCATAGCTTCCAGCATCACAGCAACACATAAGCCCCCACAGTACGACAAACTGACAGACACATGGGGGCAACAAGGAGTAGGGAGAGGCAAAGGGCAGGCAAACGGGAGGAGTTAGCTTCCCACTGTTATCGTTGCTGTCTCCTCAGAGGTGAGGTCATAGACACCTCTGCCAGCATCTCCTGGCCACCTCTGACCCTTGGCTTCTGAACAAAAAGAGTGCAGGCTTTACCAGACACCCCTGGGCCCTACTGAAGGTGTGTAGGCCCTCCCTCCTGAGCAGGACAGGCTGACTTTCAAAATTACCTGAATTCACCTCATCGACTGTTGGGAAAGTGAAGGCACTGTGTCCTAACATAAATGGGGTTGCAGGTTACCACTGGGCAGAATTTAGAAAATCAGAACATGTAGATGTTTAGAGAATAATGAGAAGGAAATCTTACCCAGAATAACTTTGAGCCCAGAACTCTGCCACTTAAAAGTGGACCCACTGGTTTAGGAGGCTTTTAAAGTCTATCCCAAGAGAGAGATTTATCCATACTCAAACAGTGGCAGATGGAAAGGGAAAGACTGATCTGAGAGAGATCTAGAATGTAAGGTCTGCTCGGTGATTGGATGCGACAGCGAGAAGGAGGAGTCATGAAATAATGTGCAGCAGTGGTTTGTGGGAGGTGTGTGTGTGTATGTGTTGGGTGTTGTTTCTGTATTCTGGGGAGTTTTGAGGGATTTTTGTTGTTTTTGTTTCTTTGCTTATTTAACTGGGAATAGGGTGCTACTCTTTACAGAGATAGGAAATATAGACATAGGAGCAGGTGTTGAGGGGGAGTGCTAAATTTTGTCATCTATATGCAGAGCTTGAAGTGTCCGTGGGGCGTCCAGACCAAGGTGTCCAGAGGTAGCATGATAGAAGGGCCTGCAGTTACAAGGAGAGGCAGGGCTAGAAGTGCAGACATGGACTGTTCAGAGGGTGTGCAGTGAGGGGAAAAGAGGGCAAAGGATAGAACATGAGGAGAACCAGCAGTTAAGGACCCGGCCAAGGAAAAGAGCCCAGGAAGCTCCAACACAGAGCAGTCCAGAGTGCCCACTAGTTCTGTATTGCAGCAAAATCGATACACCTATAAGTGCACGATATTTTCCCTTACATATACTCAGATGTGTGCCCAGAAAAAGGACAAGGGTTCTATACCAACTTCTTAACATTATTTATTCTAATGGATGGGGCCTTAAAATTTCTGCATTTTCATGTTTTGGCTTGACATCACCTAAATCTTCTATAATTAACAGGTAATTTTTGTAATTAAAAAATGGTATATTAGGTTGGCAAGTAAAAGGAAGGTGAGAATAAAGATAGGCAATGTAAACTGTTTTGAGAAACTTACAAGAGAAGTGGAGGGAAGTTTCAGGGAGAGGAGGAAGGTCTAGACTGAGGAAGGTGATGTTGTTTAATGTTGTTGAGATTGGGAGCCTCTGAACTTGTGTTTATTGTCTAAGGGGAAAGATCAAGGTCAGCGGAACAAGTGGATAACTGAGACGACCTTGGCAGTGATAGGTGTTGGTGGATCAGAAACACCGAGTAGGGCCAGGCTTTGGACAGGACGGATATCATTGTGAGGTAGCAGGGGACTGAGGCACACGTGTGAAGTTAGGGATATGGTGCGGAGACACTGGGCATATCTCCTGCAAAAGACTTCTTTAAATTTTTAAAAAGCAAAGGTGTCACTTTGAGGACTAAAGTGTGCCTGACCATGACATTTTCAGTCACTTCATATGCATGTGAAAGCTGGACAAAAATAAGACCAAAGAAGAGTTGATGCCTTTGGATTGTGGTATTGACAAAGAATATTGACTATACCGTGAACTGCCAGAAGAACAAACAAATCTGTCTTAGAAGAACAGCCAGAATATTCCTTATAAGCAGGGATGACAAGACTTTGTCTCACGTACTTTGGACATGTTATCAGGAAGAACCAGTCCCTGGAGAAGGAGATCATACTTGGTAAAGTAGAGGGTCAGTGAAAGAGAGGAAAACCCTCAACAAGGTGGATTGACAACTATGGGCTCAAACAGCAACAATTGTGAGGACAGCCCAGGACCACGTACTATTTCATTCTGTTGTACATAGAGTCGCTATGAGTCTCAGTGGCACCTAACAACGACAAGGGAAACACTGGCTGAAGAAAACAGTTGGGGGGGTGGGGTGGGGAGGAGTTGAGTCTGATGATCGCAGTGTCTTCTGTGAAGAAGAGTTGAGGTTTTCTGCTGAAAAAAGGGAGAAGGCAGTTGGGCTGGAGATTTGAGGACAGTAATAAAGTTTCAGAATAGCTTCTGAAGGGCTTGGGGAAAGGAACTAACCAAAGACAAGCAATACTTCCTGAGGTAACGGCTAAGACTGGTTCAGTGACCCACCTCCACATGGCCCCGCTGATGGTCTCCATTGCTGCTCAGCTATGAACTACAGAACTGGAAAAGGCAGATTGTAAGGTCAATCATGGGATTTATGGAATTGGACAAGGAAAATGAGGGAGTTTGCGAACTTGGAAAGAATTATCCGTGTGGCCTGTGCTGGGTAATGAAGCCAATGAGGCTATCCTGTAGGATTTAATCTTAGAAAATTAATAGAGAGGTGCTCAGGTTTGTCATGCATAAACTTGCTTAGTTTATATCAAGGTAGTCATGGTAAGGGATGCAAGTTAAGACCTCACGACATTCATTTAGAACTGGGAATCAAAATTAACGATTACAATGTTAATTCACTGGTTACAGTCCAGATCTTTAGACTTCAGGCTTTTACCTGGAACAGGAAGTCTCGGGAAGAAGGCTTAACCACAGGCCCAAACTCAGCAGAGGTCCCTCCTAGATAGGGTCCAAGGCCGGCAGCTGCAGACAGCATCTCGGTTCCACCTCTGCCTTCTCTCAATGAATGTGCAGAAATTTAGGGTTTATATGTGAATTTCTCACCTTGGCTCCACATGGCAAGGACCAGTGTGACATCAAAGAGTAGCATTATTATGTCTTTTCTCCAGGGTTAGAGAGTAGCCGGATGATGCATATTCCCTTCAAGGGCAGAGATTAGGAAGGTTGTTTAGGTTCATGTTTTCTTGTGTCACAGCATGCTGGGTCAACGTGAACTTAAAGGTTGTTTACATTCTTTACATACTTCGCATACTTCTGTGTTTCCATGTCTAACTAAGTTCAAAACTTTTCTAAATAACTTTCTTATGACTTAGAGGTTTCTAATGAATTATAGTTAATGTTAGAGAGCCTCATAGAGGTAAACATAGTTCTATATATTATGAGTGCTTATTCATACGTATGTTGAAAACAGAGTAGTGACTTATACCATATGGGATTTGAGATCATTATAGAAACGTACAGAACAGAGGGCAAGACAGGACAGGACGGGGAAAACGTGAGGGCCCAGAGAGGACATTCACATCTACGCAGTGCTCGTGGCAGCTGGGAGTTCCTCAGCTCCGGGCAGGCCTTTCTTCTCTTTTCTCAGTTAGTCTTTGTGTTCTGCACCCTGGCTCAGAGTCTCTCCAGGTGCCATGGGAGAGCTCACGTAGCACATGTGTGCGTGGGCTGCTGAGGCCCTGCCCAGCCAGGTCTCCTGCTGAAATAACAGCACTTGGGTTTGAGGAAGCAGCTTATCAGAGTGGCTGCGGGCCTCTCCAGGCCCGCCCACAGTGGGGCCCTGCTGTGCTGCAGGACTGCAGGAGAGCACGTTCTCATTGACCCCAGCAGAAACCAGGCGGGGTTTAGGGGAGGCCCTTCTCTGAAAGACAGAGAAATAGCCATCTATTTACAAATAGATAGACATTAAACTGTTTTATCTGAATTCCATCTGAATTCTGCCTCAAGATCTGGTGAAAGCTTAGTAAAAGGAATGCCGTTTAAAAATTAAATATATTTGTACTACTTGAAGTGTTAATGTTTAGCTTCTTCATGAGTACTTTTGTTTTTTAGCATCTGACCATTGTAGTGTACATATTAAAATGTAGTCTTCTGTACAAGATATAGTATACCAAGCAGTTCTTATAACCTGGACAGCCACTGAGTGGGCCGCCAATGATTTTTAGGAGGGAGTAGCCAAAATGGTCTATGGTATACTTAAAAATATTAGCTGCCTGTAAAATTTATATTTAAAGAGGTTTAAGTAGAAGTTTACCATGCTCTGTCATAAAGTGTTTCATGTGACAAAGTAAACCTGTAAACAGAGGCAAGAACAGGTGGTTTATTTCCTGGGTGAAAGTCATTCATTTGCAAACCAGAAGTACCCACTATGTGTCAGGTGTCAGATAGCAAGACAGGAACAAGATCCAGTGCTTGTTCCTGAGAATTCCATGACCTAGTGGAAGGGAGAGACACGTAAAGAAGCGCCTGAGATCTAGTGTGGTGCATGCGAAAAAGGGTTATGAAGGATCACGGAGGACAGGGTAAGTGACTGGCCATGTAGGACTGCCTCATGTCTGTTTTGAAAGCATGGGGAGGCCTACAAAACATAGCACATACTCTGCCTGGAGGGATCTGGGTTAGCCCTGTAGAGATGGCGATGAGCTGAATCTTAAAGGACATGCAAAAGTTTGCCAGATGCAAAAAGTCCAGAAAGAGGGAACGATGTGTGCAAAAGCTGTAACCATGAGCAGATGGTGAGCGGAGGTGTACATCAAGAGGGCGGTGTGGAGGGCAGACCTGGGCATAAGGCCAAAGGGAAAGTCGAGCAGGTAACTAAAGGCCCTTGTATCCTGTGGCCTGTGAGCTAACTTCTACTGAGCATCCTCAGTGTGGTTTTACCAACAGGAAAACCAAGACTCAGAGTCAGACTAACTTGGCCAAATTGTACAGGAAGTGGTGGACCCAGGATTAGACCCCAAGTCTATCTGACTTCAAAGCCTGTGCTTTTTCCTGAATCATGCTGCCAATGAGTCTGGACTCTGTTCAATTGGTTAATGGTCTTTAGATTTTTTTTTTTTTTTTTAAGTGGTGAAGGCCTTTTTGCAAATAAACTCTTACTCAAAATCTGAATATATAAAAACAGATTAGGTTTTATTTCATTAACACAAATTTAATCTCATATTTAAATGTGTAACACTTAAGAAATCAGTTAGTGGAAGCATGACTTTTTTTTAATGAACTCTTTATTTTGGAATAATTTTAGATTTACAGAAAAGTTGCACGGGTAGTGCAGAACGGTCCATTTATCCCACACCCAGTTTCCCCCATTGTTAACAGTCTACATTACCATGGTCCATTAATTAAAACTAAGAAACCTATCTTGGTACATTGTGTTATCTAAGCTCCAGATTTTATTTGGATTGCACCAGTTTTTCCGCTAATGTCCTCTTTCAGTTCCAGGGTCCAACCCAGGCTACTACATTGCATTTAGTTGCAATGATTTTCTTTTGACAAACACTAAAAACATAAAAGTCAGGAATTCTGTTACTTTATCAAATGCTCAGCTTTTTAAGGTACTGCCTTGAACACTTAGAAGTACTAACTGTCTGTAAAAGTATTAAGCCCTGGACTGATCCCACTGCAACAAGCATGCTGGCTGACTAGCCTGCCACCAAAATACGGTGGGTATAATTATCTGATGATGCGGCCCAGAGAAGAATCCAAGCATGCACAGCCAACAAACTTGACTTAGTCCAAAGGTTAAAATTATGTGAACTCTGTAATTCAGTCTTGAGACAGTAAGGTATTGAAACTTTCTCCCATTTTGTACAATATGTATATTCAGGTAGATATGAAGATGTATTATTTTCTAACACACTTGACATACACAAGAAAATGTTAAATATTTAGGTCACATTTTGATACACCACTAAATAAGTGAACAGGGAAAAAAAATACAAAAGTAGTTGTCTTATAAAAAGCTGTTTCCAAAAGTTTTCAGATGGTCATTATATTTCACATAGGTGTAAGAAAATAACAGCATCCTTCAGAGCAGTGACAAATAATGCCATAGAATTATCTGTTATTTCTTGCTGGTGTGGATCATGAGTTCTAGAATTTACTTTTCCAAACCAAAGATCATTTGCTGTACTAAAACAGGGTGCAAGTACAGACACTTCACACAGAATAAGAAACCACTGGGGTTGGTTGTGTTTTTGCTGATAAAAAGCTTAATTACTAAATTTACTTCAAATATAACATAGGTGCCCCTCTTATCTGTTACTTCTCAATTAGTTAACACAGGGTCACCGTGTTATCCACACCTGATGCTGCAAATTGAGTAGGTCCACAGTAAAAGTGTTAAATAAATGGATGTTAATGCTGGTGTTTTTCGCTTGGGAGGTAGGTGGGTGGTAATGCCATTAATCAGATAAAAAATGGGAGAAGGAACAGATTTAAAGGTAGGAGGAAGAGAGTTTGAAGTATCTTCAAGAGATGCGAGGAGAGAGACTCATTTCATCTTTCAGATTTTAGAGAAAACAAGTAATATTCTGAGACAGCCAAAAGTCATCATTTGAAAATAAATCGAAGAGAATTTTTTTTTTTAATTAAAAAGAGTGTGCCACTGAATAAATTACTATAGGCCATAAAGATCAGTAAAGGGACGAGATAATTTAGGGTTAAAGAAACTGCAAAATGGATGACTAGTTGACCATGGTATTCTAGGAACCCCGAATTTGTGAACATTGTAGTTTCTTTGCTGTAGTGATATTTTATTAGAGTATTCTCTTAATGTTCCAACATGTAATTTGATAAATGGTGGGATGTTCAATTATGAAAGCACTGATTTGGCAACTCTTAGTTTTACTTTAATAAAATCCGGTCATGAGTTTACATTCAACCCTTGGGTTCTTAAGTATAAAGTTCAACTGGAATAGTTATATCCAAAAGTACAAATTGTTGGAGTCCAGAACTTAGTTTTAGTACACAGTGAAATGTGGTTGTTTTTCATTGCTGTAATGTATTTGTTACCTTCTGTTACCAGCTCTTCTCCTCTTTCCAACTCACCTTTCCATTTGACTATAGAGTATCATGGGAAAATATAAGATAGTATAGTCTTTGTGCAGAGTCTTCATGGAAAAGAGCAGCCTCCATTTTCAGCTTATTCTGGAAGCTCAAGCTGGTCACCAAAATTCTGCCCTCTGGGCTGCTTCTAAGCCTCTGGCCAGCTCCTTCGAGTTGGAGAAAGGTGCTCACGGGACTGTGCTCTGTTTGCAGGTGGTTCCCATGCTCCCCAGGCTGTTGTGTGAGGAGCTGTGCAGCCTCAATCCCATGACTGACAAGCTGACCTTCTCTGTAATCTGGACACTGACTCCAGAGGGCAAGGTAACAACTCACAATCATTCCATTCCATGAGTAGCTATTAAGCACTGACTGTGCCTGGCAGTGTGCGGGAATCCCATGGTGGTAGGATGAGGGAGGTATGGGGTACCCAACATAGAGAAGAACGTGTAAGAGCGTCTGCCTCTAAGAACTGTTGGTCTCACTTAGAAGACAAGACTTACCCTAAGCAGTTAGAAACCAGTTGTTTCTTATATGTTATCAGGTGAAGGAAGAAACTGTGTGTGTAACCAAGAGTAACATGAGGGAGGCTTGGTGGAAGAGATAGGGCTTAAGCGAAGGTGAATGTGGATTGGCAAGGGCTGTTTGAAGGAGGACTATTTGGGAAAAGGGTGGAGAGCATAGGTAGGTGGGGTAGAATCAAACTACAGGGACTCTCAAATGCCAGTCACAAATAATAGGTGTAAGGGTTCCTCTGAATTGTCATGAGAAAGGTGACATTTTAGAAAGAGAAATGTTGTATCATTGTACAGGAAGGCCTGGCAATTCAAAGATGAATTAGCCAAGTAATGCCTTAATCAAGGCACACGGTGATGAAACTAGGCTAAGAACAGAGAGGAGAAGAATGTCAGTGAACGTTTTTCAGCTTCCTAGATATAGGGAATAAATATGATGCATGAAAAATGACTCCAAGAAAACTTAAGCCCCTACCACAAAACAGAAACGACTCTAAACATCAAAAGCAGGGTAATGATTAAGTAAACTGTGGTACCTACTCAATGGAATGTTATATAATTACTAAAACTGTTTACAAAGACCACTTAAGAACATGGGAAATGTTTATACTGTAATATTAAATGAAAATTTTAAAAGATATTTAATTATAAAGCGGTTCCAAATAAAGGTGGAGGATTGAATACCCACATTTACTTTCATTCCCTCCCAAAACCTCACTAAAACAACAGTAAAGAGATTTTTTTAAAGGCACAAACCCACAAGGACAAAGAGAATGGGAGAGGAGACAACAGCAACAAAATTTTGGAAGCTGGGAAGCAGATGGATGAGTGGTAACTGACTTAGCAGCCCTGAGAAAGATGGATCCTGAGCCAACGAAAGAGACAGCCAAGAAACAACCCAATTTACACAGCAGAACCCTAAAAGAAATTCAGAAATGGATACCACCAGGCAACTCTGAAAGTTGGGGGAGGGGCAGGTGAAGCTGAGGCTAACAACAGTACTGGTTGAAAGCTTATTTAAGAAGATTGCCCCTCTCCTAACCCAGCGGAAGACCAGAAATTCCTTCTCTGGACTCCAAACATAGTAGATGGTAAAGTAAGATTGAGTGAATGTTTACATATTGAATATTAAGATTCCCAGCTTGCTTTTCCCAGTCAACCCCAGAATTCTGGTTGCCAGGCCTAACTATTGAGATAGGAAATGGGAAATCTTCTCTGAAGAGTCTGAGTAGTGAAGAATAAAGACTTAAATAACCTCAAAGATTTCCCAGTCAGCAGCCCAATTGTATCTCCCTCCAGTATAACTTACAGACAATAAGCTTCACCTACATAATCAGAGCTTTTTAGTATTTCACTAAATATCAGTTTTTTAGCATTTTACTTTTGTGTATGAGGAGACAACCAAGAAGATGGCCTCTAATATGAAACAGAAAGACCAGAGGAAACAGAAAAAAAGCAACTAGGATCAGACAGACTATACAGGAGAAAGAAAACTATCGTTTATATCTACAGAGAAATTTTTAAAGGGGGTGTCTTAGTTATCTAGTGCTTCTGTAACAGAAATACCACAAGTAGACGGCCTCAACAAACAGAAGGTTATTCTCTTACAGTCTAGTACACTAGAAGTCCGAATTCAGGGCATCAACTCCAGGAGAAGGCTTTCTCTCTCTGTTGGCTCTGGAGGATGGTCCTTGTCATCAATGTTCCCCTGGTCTAGAAGCTTCTTTACACAGGAACCCTGGGTCCAAAGGATGTGCTCTGCTCTGGGCACTGCTTTCTTGGTGGTATGAGTTCTCCCTATCTCTCTTTTATATCTCAAGAGAGATTGACTTAAGACAGAACATAATCTTGTAGATTGAGTCCTGCCTCATTAACATAACTCCCACTAATCCCACACTAATCCCTCTACCATTAACGTCATAGAGGTAGGATTTACAACACATAGGAAAATCACATCAAATGACAAAATGGTGGACAATCACACAATACTGGGAATCATGGACTAGCCAAGTTGACTCATATTTTGGGGGGATACAATTCAATCTATGACAGCGGGTAGGGAGAGAGGGGGAAAAGAATATGTATGTCACAAGGTCTAGATGCTTTAAAAAAGAAACTGAAAGAACAAAAAAGAGCTCTTGGAAAATTAAAAACATGATAGAAGGAATGAAGAAAACTCAAGATTCTGATTAGAAGATAAAGTTGAAGAATTGTCCCCAAAAGAGATAGAAAAGATAAGAAAATTAAAAGACCAGTCCAGGCTATCCGATGACTGTTCAATGGGCATTCCAGAAATAGAGAACAAAGAAGGCAGAGAGGAAGACATGATCAACAAAATAATTCAAGAAAACATCCCATTACTGGAGGATATGACTTTCCAGAAAGAGGATATGAGTTTTCCAGAAAGAATCCACTATGCAGCACAGTGGTGGAGACACATCAGTGTAAAATTACAGAACACTGGGGACAAAGAGAAGATTCCATAGGCTTCTAAAAAGCCAATAGATCAAAATTGAAAATAAATTCAGACTCTCTGCTACAACCCTGGAAGCTAGATGATAGCAAAGCAAAGTTTTCTAATTTCTAAAAGACTGATTCCATGCTAAAACTCTATACCCAGCTAAGCTGTTAGTCAAATGTGATAGAAGAAGACATCTTCTGTCATGCAAGGTCTCAAAAAATTTACCTCTCATACACCCTTTCTCAGGAAGCTACCAGAGGGTGTGCTTCACCAAAATGAGGGAGTAAATCAAGAAAGAGGAAGATATGGAATCCAGAAAACAAATGAACCAGTGCAAGAGACAAGTGGAAGAAGTCATCTAGGACACTTTTCCTGTAAAAGGCCAGATAGTAAATATTTCCAGCTTTATAAGCCATAACGGTTTCTGTTGCAACTTGTCAACTCTGCCATCGTGTGCAAAAGCAGTCATAGACAATATATAAATGTATCAAAACAAGTCACACACATTACATTTGGTTTTTACCGCTCTTAAGTATCTGATAAAAGGTTCTTAAGAGCAAAGAAGCAAACATCTGAAATACAAAAAAGGAGATTTTAGAGACAGTATGCAAGCAATCATATTTTGGTGGGGGTAGGAGCAGGCATGAAGGGAAAAAATGAATGGTAAGAGACCAGAAGGAAATAAAACAAAATGCCAATAGTGGTTGTAGTTGGGTAGTGAGACTGTGAGTAATTTTTCCTACTTTTTTATGTTTTCTAATGTTCTATGAAAACATGTATTACTTTTATATTTTTATAAATGCTTGTTTTTTGTAAAAGTTTAACTAAATAGAAAATAAGTGCCCATAGAAGAAAACTGAGTCAACAGAAAAGAACTTTGCATCTGAATTATTCCTGCCAGGGTGAGACCCAAGAAATAAAAAGCTGCCTGATCTAATGAGCTGCTTTTATGAGGGTCATAAAAGAAGCTCTAGAAAGAGGCAAACTCTGAAAACTCAATTGGCCTTTAGGGTTTCTGTTGGAACAGTGTATGATGACCAACCCTTCTGGCATGAGGGGCTGGAGAGCAGGTGTGAAGTAGGCACAGCGTCCAGGAGGGAATGAATGCTGGGCCTCTAGTACAAACCAAGCCAAATAGGAAGTTCAAGGTTTTGGATGGGGGACAGAGTCGGTCAAGACCCACTAACTACACTTCTTGTACTGTGCCTATCTAAGTACCCAAGTACCAGTTCTCTACCCAGACTAAGACCAGCTGGGAGGTAGACCTGGTTAGTTAGTCCTGGGATGTGATGACATCTTACCCATACTCAGGATGCATGAGATAAGAGGTCGGATTCCAGAATTTCTGCTTGTTCAAGACACTAGCAGGAAAAGCCTGAGTTAAGTGTGGGAGGTGGGGTGGGTTGGGATAAAATTTGGAATCAGATGGAAGGATCAGGGAGCCAGCCAGGGGAGGAGAGGGAAGGTCAGTAAGAACGTAAATGAATTAACCGGAAGGATCTGAAGTCTACGTGACCAAAGCCTCAGCCATTTGCTCAGGCCCTACTTCATATTTGCTTCGCACAGCAGTCAGAGAAAACCTTCTGGATCATAAACTAAGTCTTGCCTCTCCACTATGAAAACTCTCCAGTCTCATTCAGAAGAAAATCTAAAAGGTCTTTAGAATGGAGATTTTTTTCTGTTCTTTTTTCCTATCTTCTCAGCTGGAAATGCATGAGTCTTCTTGGGACTAGACTGCCTTCTCATCTCCTGGAGCATCTTTTCTCACATGTGAGAAGCTAGCTTTCATTGTATAACTGAGCTGTCTGCCTGCTCTCTGCCCCCTTTCTGCTGTGGTTCAGCCTCCTCCCCCAGCTTCCCTAAAAGCCGCCTGATCTAAGGAGCTTTTAGAATGACGTAGATTGAGTTCAAATTTTCCTACCTACCATCATCTACCATCCTTCAAGTTTCTGCCCATATCTCGTAACTCTATGGAAACCTTTCCCATCCCTGCCTAGCTAACACAGCCCATTTTGAGAACTGGACAGGGGAAGAGAAATGTTATATGTGCGAGTCCAGGCTGGCTTTCTTCTGCTGGGCCTTCAGCGCCATGTAGGAATCCTCTTATTTATTGCTAATACAGCTTTTTCAAACTTTACCCTTGGGCTTTGTTGTGGGTTGAATTGTGTTCCCCAAAAATATGTGTTGTCAGACTTAGCCTCTATGCCTGTGTTTATAATCCCATTTGGGAATGGGCTACCTTTGTTATGTTAATGAGGCAGGATTAGTGTAGGATGTATCTTGAGTCAGTCTCTTTCGAAATAAAAGAGATTGAATGAGCAAGCTAGCAAACAGAGATGGAGGAAGACTGATGCCAAGCCACATGAAGATCACACAGGAGCAGAAGCTCAGAAGACACAAGGACCTTCCTCCAGAGCTGACAGAGAGAGAAAGCCTTCCCCTAGAGCTGGCACCCTGAATTAAACTGTAAGAAAATAAATTTCGGTTTGTTAAAGCCACCCACGTGTAGTCTTTCTGTTATGGCAACACTAGATAACTAAGATAGGCTTTGACCTTCAACTTTTTCTTTCACTCCTCTTTCCTTCAAGACCCAGCATTTCCCCAGATGACTTTCACCTGTCCTTCTTGGAAACCAGAGGGGCCAGTCAGCTTGATCTACGTCAATATTCCTCCTACCCTTTCCCATCCTTTCTCCTCCATGGGGTAAAACATGCTCCTGTTCGAGAGATCTTTTAATGGCCTGCGTATCCACCAAGCCACTCAGACATCTCTAGCCTGCTCTACGTCTACCTTCAGGGTGTCTGTAATCCATCCTCTTTCCCTGCCCCAGTTCAAGTTCTCCCCATCTTCCCCTGGGACTGTTGGGGTTGACTGTGCATGGCCTCTGCTTTCTATTGCCCCAGTGGTGTCAGATGTCTTTCTAAAAGCTGGTCTGGACCTGTCACTCTGTTACTCAATGTCCTTGGGCAACATCTCATGATTATCCACAAAAGTGTGTTCTCCAAAGTGTGACACGCAAAGAGTTCTACCAACTCAGCACCCAATATGTGACCATCCGCTGCCCTCTTAGCACCCCACATCCTCTTGCCACTGAAGTATATGTTTGGCCTAATATGAAGTTATCACTCTCCTGAGGTTTTGCGTAAGCTTCTCCCTCTTCCCCTCATTTCTACCGGCAAGACTTCTATTCATCTGTCAAGATCCAGCTAAAATGCCACTCATTTAGTAACTATTCATTGGGTGTTTGCTATATTCAGATACTATACCAGCTGTGAAGATATAGGAATTCAATATGCACCAGAATAGAAAAATAGTTCTCTCCTGATAGTGGATTCATAGGAGATTTTTCTTCTTCCTCTCCCTGCCTGTATTTTTTTAAGTTTTCCATAATGATTGTATAATACCATTGTAATACGAAGCAGGTAAAAATTAATTTGAGATATTGGAGTATATTTGTAGGCTGAGTGGGGAGGTGAAAAGAAAATGAGATGTTGAAGATGAGGAAAGAAGGGCCACATTTTTGGAGCCAGGTCATGGTAGTGGTGGGAGGGCTCTAGACCCCAAGCCCAGGTGGGGGATTAGCTCCCAAAAGGAGGAGGACCACCAACTCTCCCAAGGTGGGAGAAGGGAGAGAAGATGGGAGTCCTTGCTGAAGTCCAGGGAGGGAGCAGGGTGGCCTACCTGAATAGGTGCTCAGACATGAGTGTCCTCTACTGATTGTTCCAGTCAGAATCTGTTTTTCCTGTCTCCCTACCCCTCAGCACCTGTCATTTTCAGCCACGTGGGCACAGGTCAGTTGTCCTACTGGATTTTAAAGTCTTGATAAGCAAGGCCTGTTCCTAATTTTTTTATCCTCCCTCTTCCGCCCACAACACAGCTCCATGTACCCGGAAAATGCTCAAAAATGATTTCATGAAGTAAGCTGGATATATGTTTTCACTATTCTTTGCTTATTTAGTCTGCCTAAGGGTCACTGGTTTTAATTAGAGTGTTGTTCCCTTTGGTAAGGCACTTTCATCTACAGCAGCCTTTCAGCTCCTGTAAGCCACTAGACCTGGAGTTAGAGGCGGGCCTTACAGGGGCTCAGGGCAGGAAAGGTGCCCTGCCTGCCCCCACAGCGTACCACTCCCTCCCCAACAGCCCTTTTACAGAGCTTCCCCCCCGCCACCCCCACTTCTGCTGGCATCTCAGGCACCTGCCCGCTGCGGGAATCCTGTGAGACTTGGAAAGCAAACTGGTGAGCTCTTCCTGGGCCGTTCTGCTGTCTGAATGGAATTCACGGAGTCAAGGCTCTTAAATAGGATTGTGTCGCTCGGGGCTTCCGCTAATGCTAAAGAAACATGGCGTTTGGGTTTTGTGTTTCCTCCTTGGACACTGTAGTGAAAATCTTGCCCAAACAGCCCCCAGTGAGAAACAATAGCTTCAAAGGCTGATCCTTAGAGTAGTGGAAAACTTCCCAGAATCCCCATCTGTAGTCGTTACCAGAGGCGGAGCCAAATTGTTTTATTTCAGTGCTGGGAGGAGAGCAGCCTCTGGAAGACCTCTGCTGTGCCCTTGTGGCCTTTGGGTCCCAGTTTCCTAATGAAGGCACCAGACCATTAGCTGGCTGACCCAAGGTCACTTCAAGGTAACAGCAGAACTAAATCGTGAGCATAGATTTTGCTGTGAATCTTTGGGATTAAAAATAAGAATTCAAAGTAACATTGTTTCTAAGAAATAAACAAAACAAAAAGATACTTATCATTTATAAGTCTGTCATGCAAGGAGCTAAAAATTATTTTTAATTGGCTTTTATCCTGCCTTTCGATGTTATCACTAGTGGATTTGATTTAAATCTAAGGAAGGATTTAAGCCTTGAAACAACATGACAGGTGGCTGTGCTGAGTACCTTTAAAAAGGGTGGGCCTATATATTGTGAGATGCTTTAGACGGGCCTTCTTGGAGGGCGGTGCCTGACTTCACCTCACTGGCCTTAGGAGTCTGTCAGTTGGGGTTTTATGGGCCTGAGCCCTGGTGGTATAGTGGTTAAGAGCTTGGCTGCTAACCAAAAGGCCGGCAGTTCAAATCCACCAGCCGCTCCTTGGAAACCCCATGGGGCATCTCTCCTCTGTCCTGTAGGGTCACTGTGAGTCAGAATTGACTGAATGGCAGTGCATTTGGTTTGGGTTTGGGCCTACTGACTCCAGTCCTCAGAGGCTTCCTCCCATGCTTTCCTTACACCCTTTCCTTTCTTCCTCCCCTCCGCCTACCTCCAAATTCTTCCCACACCCCTTAGGCCCCACAGCTTGTCCACCAAGACAGACAGTCCACAAGACAGACAGTCACCAAGGTGAGTGGAAGCCTTTAAGACTTGCCCAGCCTCACCCTACCTCATGCACTGTCCTGTGGTGGCCCTTTTCAAGGAAGGACTGCTGGGGAGTGGAATCCTTGTTTCCCAACCACATCCAGGGCCCTCAGGCTCCTTCCACATTTCCTAGGTTTGGTGTACAAGGCAAACGCTTCAGGAAGTTTCCTTGCTTCCTTCCTCTTAGGTTTAGAAGTTTAGACAGCTGTCTCGAGGTCAAGAGGGGAAGGTGCCAGGTTACAGCTTGGATGGCAGCGCCTAGGCTCAGTGCAGGTGACCTGGCTCAGAGGTCCCATAGCTCAGTCTACTCAGCTGGGCTCTTTTCTATGCAAATTAATCTCTAAGAAAATTCTCTAACACAGAAATAAACCGACTTAGAAACTAAAGCAGGCCAGCAAACACGCAGACTTCTGCCGCCCTGCTTCTCCTCAGTGCCCTGGCAGGGATCGCTTCCCTGGGGAGACCCAGGCAGCTCAGAGTCTATCCACGTGGCCTTGCCCTCCCCAAACAGAAAAACCAGTTGCTGCAAAATCGGTCCCGACTCATGGTGACCCCACGTGTGTCAAAGTAGAACTGTACTCCAGAGGGTTTCTCATGGCTGACCTGGGGCGGGGGGTAAGTCACAAGGGCTTTCTTCTGAGGTGCCTCCGGGTCGACTCCAGCCCCCAACCTTTTGGTGAGCAGCAGAGTGGAATGTGTTAGCCGTTTGTACCACCCAGGGACTCCCCCCAAACAGAGGAGAGGGCCAATTCTAAGGTCGGAAACGTCTGGGTGTAAATGTGCTTTCCTCCCGTTATTTACTCCTTAATCTCACCGTGATTTTCTCTGTTGTTTTTAAAGAAGCCTGCATCTCACTCAACCTCATTGGGCTGAAAAAAAAAAAAAAAAAAATTTTTTTTTTTCTCCATTGGGCTAGCGTCCAGAAATTCCTGGGTACCTTCAGCGCCCCGGTTGCACCCCCAGCCACCCAGCGCCTCTGCCCTCTGCAGTTCCTGGGGCCTTCCTGGGAGCTCCGTTGTCACTGGCCCTTTCCTAACGAGTTGGCCTCTACTGCAGAGATGCCGTCATCTGCCCTTAGCTTTCTGCAAGCCCCTCCTCTTTCTGCCCAGTTCCTTCTCAGGCACTTCTTCTTGCCACAGTTTGATTTCTGTCCCTACTATGCCAACCCCCCAAAGAAGATTGCCTTCCATTCATAGCTGTGAGAAGTAGCCAGATCTCCCCACAACTGCCCCAGGCAACCTGGTTTTGTTCCAATCAGGAAAACGTTCCTTTCTTCCCGATGAGTGTTTTGGACTAAATATTTTACATACGGAAACCCGAGCTGCAGCTGAAGTGACTTGGCATCTCATTACTGAAGAGTACAAATTAGCCCCATTAGCAGTTTTTTGAACCAGAGATTTCTTAATGAGGCACAGACATTTTTTAGAACGCACATTTTCAAATACACTTGAGCAGAACTGAGCAGTTTTCCAAGGCTTGTGGTTTCCTCCCAACTTTGCATCTGTAAATAGAGAAAGTTGGTATGGATTTGAGGTATACTTGGTTTCCTTTACTTCATCATCTACCTGGGCCTGTTGTGTGACCTTCAGCTGAAACGTGGTACAAATAATACCAGTTTTTGAGTCTCCGTCTTTAGACGTGGAACTAGTCCAGGCTGCCACTTACGAGTTCGTGTGACTTTTGACGGCCTGTTTTCTCAACCGTAAAATGGGCTTAGTAATGCACCCCTCGCAGATTTGTTAATGGAAATTTCGAAAAGGAAGTTAAGTGTTGTACATAGGGTTGCTATGAGTTGGAACCAACCCGACGGCACCTAACAACAGCAGCAGCAGGTGTGGAAATATTCTGTGAACTGGAAAGGATCCCATGGCAGTAAGCTGCCATTACTATTTACAGAGTCTTATTTGGTACCAGAAAGTAAGTCTTGAGGTATGATGCCTTAGTTTACATTATTTGCTCCTCTTAACCAGGAGTTTTTCCAGCAATATGCCTTCAGTCGGTGCTGGCAGTGTCTTCACCCCAACATTGTCAACAATGGTCTCCTAGAGTGTGTGGCCACAGACTGGGAGAGGCCTTGCCTGTGGTGGGGCAGAGGAGGGAGAAAGGACGTGGTCTTCCTGAAGGCTTTGTTATGCATCTCCTCATGGCTCTTAGTTTTTCCATGAAAAAACCTCTGTCCTTTTGTCTTCTGCCACTGGCCCTGGTTATGGACTGGGCATTGATGTGGATACAGTTTCCAAAATGGCCATTGATGAAGTGTTCATCCAGAGGGACCTTCCTTTCATACCCTGAGGCTGGCTGCTCCCGGGACCCCCTCCATTTGGATCTGCAATTTCCTGCTGCTGTTCTCTGTGTAAGGCTGCGGTAGGCATCCTGTCTTCTCTGCTGGCCTTCTCTAGAAGATGGTTTCCAGCCCAGTTTTCCTACCTCAGAAATTTTGTAGTCCATTTTTCAGGTAGAATTCCCAGAACCTCCTGTGAGAGCAGGAGAGGCTCTGCTGCTGAGGCCCCTATGGCTGGGCCGGGAAGTTCTCCACAGCCCCTGAAAGCTTCTACCTCAGCCCTCGTGTTTAAAAAGAAGGGTGGGACAGATTTCCTGGAATGCAGGCATTAAGGGAAGGGGGCTCAGGTAAGGTGAAAGAGCCACAGGAAACTTATCATCAGCTCTGGAACCTCAAATCTGGCGGTGCTGTGAAGAAGAGACAGCTACCATTGACTGAGAGGAAACAAATTAAAGGAGCACAAGTGCCTACTAGGGAGAAAGTGGCTCAAACTGGCTACGACGGTGTGGCCAGTGTGTCAGAGACAGCACAGCTAACATGTCTGATGTGGCGCGGGCAGCTCGTCTGACGTGGCGCGGGCAGCATGTGCTGGTAGGCAGCTTTGGTGGATAAGGGGTGGGAGTCTTCTCATCCTGAAGGTAGAGGCAATAAGAGTTAAGAACTCCTCTGGGTTAAAAATGGCCCCTGGTCAGGGCCCAGCGCTTCAAGCAGAGGGTTCTGAGGAAACAACGAAGATCTGTTTAGAGCCAGGGTACGTGGGCTTGTCTAGGAAACACGTGGAACTTACTGCAAAATGTGTGTGTGTAAATGTTGCAGGAGAGAGGGCACAGAACTTTCATTAGATTTTTAAAGAGGTTCTTGACCCACTGGTTTATGAGATAGCAAACGCGCGTCATGTGGTCCGAGCTTTCCTGCCCTGTGCATAGGGTTACCCTGATAAGAGCACCCTCCTCAAGGAAAGTAAGCCCCAGAAGCCAGGCCTCCTGTGACCTGGATGCCCGAGGAGAGCTGCTAGCCTACTTGCAAAGAGTGTGAAAGAGAGGAAACAGAAATGAACACTTCCCTAAGCACTAAAGACCGACTGTCAGACAGAATGTGGACACACAGAAGGAGGACCGCCTGGGTTTGGAATGAAATGGAGAAAAGGAAACAAGCTAAATCTCCAGGGGAAACTTTGTGACCACAAGAATGACTAGGTCACGGCCCTGTCATTCTAGAGGAGGTTGGAGAGACTCCGTTAGTGGGGAGTTTTCAGGAAATGTGGGTGGGAGAGAAGGACCAGTGTGGGCTGACCCTGAGAGGTGCTCTCCCAGAGACCTGTGCACGGTGCTTCCCTACCCAGGACTCTTGTACGAGACATGGCTCTCACGTTTTGCTTGCATTCAGCTCACACGCAGATGCTTCCTGAGAGCCAAACTCAGGGTCCGCTTGCCACAGCCCAAGAGTCGTGAGCACGTTATTTGAATCACTTGTGTTTTTGAATAGTCATGGTTCTTGGAATAATCTGGAAAGTATAGTTTCAGGATTTTTTTTTTTTAGAAAAGTTAAAGTCTGACATTATTACAGACCCAGGACAAGTCTTTGTAGCAAGGCTGTTTGCAGTGAATAAGTACAATGTGAGTAGTTGCAGCCATCCTCTTCCTATGCCTCACTGCTGCCATTGGAAGAGGATTAATTCTGCCTTTGGATGGAGATGACCAGAGGGGCCTCCAGGGTAGAAGCTGTGTGACATGGGAGCCTGGCAGGGTGGCTAGCTCCTCTGGTCTGGGTGCTGTCCTCTCTCCTGGGGAGCACGAGGACCCTCCAGAGGGTCTCTTTGGGGAAGCATCGGTTTGGAGGCTGGTGAAATGGAACGAAGGGGCGCATTCCCAAGCTCAGACTGGGTGATACTACACGCATCTCCTGAGCCCTCCGCCACTCGGCATCTCTGGCTTTTCCTTGTCAACAACTCATGTCCCACGGCATTTACCTCAGAGCTTTTCCACTTCCGTCATCTCCTAGCCCCACCCAGCCTCCTTGCCCTTGGCCTTATACTTGAGGTCATCTGATAGGTGTGAGCTTAGCTTCCCCTTTCCCTCAGCTCCCCTCAGCATCAAGGGTGGCACCTGCCATCCATCACTGGCCCTTCCTTCCTGCCTCCTTCCCACTCCCCTCCCTTCCCACTCCCCTCCTTTCTGGTTGTGCGCCTCCACCTGGCCCTTTGTTGTCTTGCATCTTCACTTTGCCTTCTGCACTGGCTTCCCCCTCACTCCGCAGACACAACCCAGTCTTCCATCCTGCTTACTGAACAACTCCCCTGCCCTGCCATCCTTCTGGACGGGAACCCAGAGCATCCACACTTGGGCACATCATGAATGCCAGAAAATATTGCTGTTTGAGTGGCCTGTGGGGTGTGCCCAAGGCAGATGGAAGCTTTGCTGAGGGCAAGGGACCGGTACCATAGCAACTCTGTGATCCATCACCGCACATAGTCTGGGGAAACCCACCTTAAATCTTCCCAATTTTCACCACAAAAATAACCTTCCTAAAACTCACCAGTAACCAGATGCTAAGTGCAAGGACCTTTCTTCGTTTTCATCCTTCTTGACATCCAAGTAGCGTTTGATCCGCTCTCATGGTCAAATAGCTCGGACTCTGGGACTGGAGTGCTTGAGTTCAATTTCTGGCTTGTATGTCACCGCCTAGCTGTGTAACCTTGGGTAGTTAATCTCTCAGTGCCTTGGTTTCCTTATTGGAAAAATGAAATCATAAAATCCCCACCTCCCAGGGTTGTTGTGAGAATTGTCATTGATACATGGAAAGTTGTGTGGACATCCTGTCTCAGAGGAAGTACCATTGTTGCTTGTAAGCTCCTTGAAGTTCTTCTCTCCTGCTTTTCCTGACACTGGGTGCTCCTGGCTTTTCTCCCACCTCTCTGAGCTCTCTTGTTTTTGTTTGTTTCCATTCTCTGGCTTCTCTTTTTTCTCCCTAAAATGAAGGTGCTGTGAAAGAATGCAGTCCCGCAGTCTTAGGTGCCCGTTCTTCCTTGGACTCCTCTAGTTGACAGTGCCCCGGGCCTGCATCCCCGATGGCCTGCTCCTGTCCCATCCTGGACCTCTTCCCAGCACCTCACATGCAGGATTTCCAAAAAATATTTCAGCGTTTATTTTTGTTTTAAAAGTAATAAATGCTCATGATAGAAAATACAGAAAAACAAAAAGGTTAAAATACAAACCAGTAGTAATCCCACCATTCAGAGAGTTACCATATCTCCTTAGACACCAGTGGTTCTCAACCAGGGCTGAGTTCCCCACCACCCCCCGCCCCTAGAGGACATTTGGCAGTGTCCAGAGACATTTTTTGGTGCCCTCATCTGTGGAGAGGAAGGCTCCGACATCTGGTGGGTAGAGTCCTGGGATGCTGCTAAACATCCTACAGTGCACTGGACAAGCCCACAACAGAGTTATTCAGCCCAAAATGGCCAATAATGCTGAGGTTGAGAAACCCTGTTCTGGGCCTTTGCCTCTGCATGTATGCCCCAAATAGAACAAGCTGGAGTTGGTTTTCTCTTTGTGCCCCATCCTGCTTCTCCACCTATGTAGTCTGTTTCTACCACCTCTTCCCTCTCCGCTACCCCACATCAGATCCATCACGAAGCCCACAGCTTCCCCGTCTGCCACGGCTTTGGCACCTGCCTCTTCTTCTCACCCAAGTTTTGACACAGATGACCATCTACCCAAACTGATGAGAAGTACCCCACAGGCTACACATCAGGTCCCCTACTGGCCTTGCTTGTTCCCTGGGTACTCAGCGACCTTCCAGGGTCCTCCACTGCCCCTCAAATTAAGGCCATGTCACTCTCCAGAAGCCTTCCAATCCTGCCCCATCAGCTTTCCAGCCCAGGATCCCTCTAGCCATGACCTCTGCCTTGGCTCACAATGTCCTCTTCCTAAAATGCTTTGTCCCCAGTCTCCCTGGTGCAAGCCATCCACATTCTTCAAGTCCCAGCCCTAATGCCACGTCTTACTTTCCTCACTTCCTCCTCTACCCTTGGGTTCTCCTCTCCATGGACCCAGCTCACCCTCTCCTCCCCCACCCCACCCCCATGTGGAAGGCCTTGTGAGCACAGGAGTCTCAGCCCACCGAGGGCAGCAGCTTCCTTTGGATTCATCTGTGTACCTAGCCAAAACCTGACACCTTTCCAAGCCCAAAGTCAGTGCTCAGTAAATCTTGTTGTTGTTGAGAATATATACCGCAAAACATACACCAGTTCAGCAGTTTCTACACGTACAATTTAGTGACGTGGGTTACATTCTTCAATTTGAGCAACCATTCTCACCCTCCTTTTCTGAGTTGTTCCTTCCTCATTAACATAAACTCACTTTCCGCTAAGGTTCCCAGCTAATCTTTCAGGTTGCTGCGGTCACTATGATTCCATATAGATAGCTCCTAAAAGAGCATAATGTTCAAGACAGACATTTTTTACTAGTTAAGCTAAACTATTGTTTGCTTTCAAGAAGATATAAGGCGATTTTTTTGTGTGTGCTGTAAGTGAAGATTTACAAATCAAGTCAGTCTCTCATAGAAAAATTTATACACACCTTGCTATATACTCCTAATTGCTCTCCCCCTAATGAAATAGCACGTTCCTTCTTTTTTCCCTCCACTCTCTGTCTTTGTGTCCATTCAGCCAGCTTCTGACCCCCTCTACCCTCCCATTTCCCCTCCAAACAGGAGATGCTGACATAGTCTCATGTGTCTTCTTGATGCAAGAAGCTCACTCTTCACCAGCATCATTTCCTATCCCATAGTCCAGTCCAACCCCGGACTGAAGAGTTGACTTTGGGAATGGTTCCTGTCTTGGGCTAACAGAAAGTCTGGGGGCCATGACCACTGGGGTCCTTTTAGTCTCAGCCAGACCATTAAGTCTGGTCTTTTTACGAAAATTTAAAGTCTGCGTCCCACTGCTCTCCTGCTCCCTCAGGAGTTCTCTGTTGTGTTCCCTGTCAGAGCAGTCATTGGTTATAGCCAGGCACCATCTAGTTCTCCTGGTCTCAGGCTGATGTAATCTCTGGTTTATGTGGCTCTTTCTGTCTCTTAGCTTGTAATTACCTTGTGTCTTTGGTGTTCTTCATTCCCCTTTGCTCCAGGTTGGTTGAGACCAATTGATGCGTCTTAGATGGCCGCTTGCTAGTGTTGAAGAACCCAGACGCCACTCTCCAAAGTGGGATGCAGAATGTTATCTTAATAGATTTTATTATGCCAGTTGACTTAGATGTCTCCTGAAACGGTGGTCCCCAAACCCCTGCCCCTGCTACACTGGCCTTCAAAGCCTTCAGTTTATTCAGGAAACTTCTTTGCTTTTGCTTTAGTCCAATTGTGCTGACCTCTCCTGTATTGTGTGTTATCTTTCCCTTCACCTAAAGTCATTCTTATCTACTATCTAATTAGTGAAAAGCACTCTCCCTACCTCCCTCCCTCCTGCCTCTCGTAATCATCAAAGAATATTTTCCTCTCTGTTTAAACTACTTCTCGAGTTCTTATAGTAGTAGTCTTATGCAGTATTTGTTCTTTTGCAACTGACTAATATAAGGGGATATTTTTGGTTTAAGGTTTAAAGGTTATCTCAGGGCAGTAGCTTCAGCGGTTCATCCACCCTTCATGGCTTCAAAAAGTTTGGAGTCTTGGTCTCAACCCACCTGGAGCAAAGGACAATGAAGGACACCAAGGTCACACGACAACTAAGAGCCCAAGAGACAGAAAGGGCCACATGAACCAGAGACCTACATCATCCTGAGACCAGAAGAACTAGTTGGTGCCTGGCCACAATCGATGACTGCCCTGACAGGGAGCACAACAGAGAACCCCTGAGGGAGCAGGAGATCAGTGGGATGCAGACCCCAAATTCTCATAAAAAGACCATACTTAATGTTCTGACTGAGACTAGAGGAATCCCGGCAGTCATGGTCCCCAAACCTTCTGTTGGCACAGGACAGGAACCATCCCCGAAGACAACTCATCAGACATGAAAGGGACTGGACAGTGGGTAGGAGAGAGATGCTGATGAAGAGTGAGCTAATTATATCAGGTGGACAATTGAGACTGTGTTGGCATCTCCTGTCTGGAGGGGGGATGGGAGGATAGAGAGAGTTGGAAGCTGGCGAAATTGTCACGAAAGGAGAGACTGGGAGGGCTGACTCATTAGGGGGAGAGCAAGTGGGAGTACGGAGTAAGATGTATATAAACATATATGTGACAGACTGACTTGATTTGTAAACGTTCACTTGAAGCTCAGTAAAAGTTAATAAAAAAAAAAAAAAGAATTAATTAAATATCCAAACTCTTTGAGGAATTAAAAACAGTTCAGCAGTATTATGAGTACCTGTCAGGCATTGATCAGATGCAAAGGATAAGGCAATGAAAAAGGCAAACAAGATTTCTGCTCTCATAGAGCATACAATTTTATACAAGAAATTGTTAAGGGCACTTCATTTAAAAAAAAAGTTAGAAAAATATGGACTATTAGAAGGTGAAAAGAGCAATGGTAAAAAAAAGGCAGGAAATGGTGATAGTGCTTAGGAAATATAATTTGAAACAGGGTCAGTGAAGGAGGAAATATTATGACTTTTGTATAAGGAAGGAGTTCTTAAACAAGACAAAGTAAGTTTCACTGGCAAACTTTCTAATGGTCAAAATACAACACAAAGTTAAAAGCAAGCAACACACTGAAAGAAAATGTTTGAGATACCTAGTTTTCACATTAATCTTCTGCTATCACACATAGGTGTGTGTATGTATATACATATACATATATACATGTATACATAGTAAAGAGCAAACATAAAATTGAACAAATAATTTAAACAGGGAATTTACAGATAAGGAAATCAGAATCGTTAAAAAAAACCTTTCATGGATTTCATATTAGCAGTTCCCTCTGCCCAAGAAGAGAGGAACCAGCATATGAAAAGCATACAAAGAAGACAGTATACATGTCAGTGAAGTTATAACTGTTTTACAAAGAATGGAAATTAAGCAGTAAGTTAATATTTGTTAATCTTTTGTAATGGGTTTATGAAATGTATATGAATGATTATTTTACTTCTCTTTGTACTTTATATAGTTTTAAATAACTCATTAAAATTGAGAAATTAAGTCTGTCAGTGAAAAAAGTTATAAAATTTAAGGATTATACTAATCAGTTAAACTAGTGATGTCCAATTATCATAGAATCATTTATATAATTTGAATCTTTTAAATTTCTCCTCTGCTGTGGAAATACATCCACTAGGTAATAAATGTACGCTGGCGGTTAAAAAAAAAAAAAAAGTTTGGAGTCCAGGAGAATTTGAAATTCTGTTCTACATTTTTTCCCCTTTTGATCAAGATTCTTCTATATGGTCTTTGATCAAAATCTTCAGTAACGGCAGCTGGGTACCATCCAGTTCTTCTGGTCTTGTGGCAAAGAAGGTAGCCGTTCATGGAGGCAGTTAGCCACACATTCCATATCCTCCTGTTCCTGGTTCTCCTTCTTCCTCTGTTGCTCCAAAAAAAATAGAGACCAATTATTGTGCCTTGGATGACTCCTTGCAAGTTTTTAAGACCCCAGAACTACGCAACAAAGTAGGAGGTAGAATAGAAGTACTAAACATGTTATTAGGCCAGTTAACTGGGATGTCCCTTGAAACCATGACCCTAAACCTCCAAACCAGGGAACCAAATCCCATGAGATTTTTGGATGTACATAAGTAGCCTCAGCAGCTACTCTTTCTTTTTGTTATTGTTTTTGTAGATATGTCTGTCACATGACTTTTGCCAATTCAGCTTTTTACAGGTGTATAACTTAGCTCAGTAAACCTTTGATAAATGTATATGAATGAGTGGTTGAATGAACAGAGGAGCAAGAATGTGTTCTCCTCTGACTCCCTCATGGTCTGTCCGTCTTTGCAGATCCTTAGTGAATGGTTTGGCCGGACCATCATTCGCTCCTGCACCAAACTGAGCTATGAGCATGCACAGAGCATGATTGAAAGCCCCGCTCAGCCAGTCCCTGAGAAGGCGCTGCCTCCCATCTCCCCGGAGCACACCAGCCAGGAGGTGCACCAGGCTGTCTTGAATCTCCACAGAATCGCGAAGGAGCTACGCAAACAGCGGTTTGTAGGCGGCGCTCTGCGTCTGGATCAGGTAAGTAACTGCCTTTTTGTAGTGCAACTAGGAGATGTGACTTGTGCCTGGACCCAGTGTGATGAGACGCGGCACAGTGGGCTCAGGCTCGTCATTCCTCTCCTTTCTCCAGTCGTTACACTGAAACGGGGTTCCCTGAGGCAGCACAGGCACCCTGGGCCTAACGATGCGAGCCAGGGCAAAAGAAGGGTGTCCACTGGCCCTTCCCAGTATTGGACCCTTACCTCAGGTTTCTGCCTCAGATCCCTTTGAATGCTGGTAGGAACAGGAAGCAAGAAAATTGAGAAAGCTGGTGACTTCTGATCCTGGGACTTTAAAAAAAAAAGTGTTTCTTCCTATCCCTTGTCTTCAAAAAGAATCGTACGTTTACAAATTTCAGATTAGTATTTGAAGCAGCAGAGAACTGAGTAAGCTGTAGGACGCTGGCTCTTGAAGAAAACATTAATCCAGGATGGTATTGCTCTCGAATACCACAGCCTTGCAGGCTGCCCCCGGGGACGTAGGCAGTTGTCACTTAAACCTGGTTGAAGTTCCATGTCCAAGAGTCAGTGACTTTAGGATCCAGGAATTCCCTCCTCGTTACTCGTCAGTATATTACAGAATGGAGCCTGGGTCTGTATCATGGAGTTTTTGTTTTTATGTTCCTCACCCATACCTCAGAGAGCTCCCTGTCCTTTCCTGGTCTTCAGAGGCTGTGGGAGTCCCTGTCTGTGTGGAAGATGAGGTGGGTGGCAGCAGGGCTGCTGGGGTAGTAGACCATTGGTGGTAAAGCCCAGACTGACTGACAGCTTCTTTCTCTGAGCCTCTCATCCTGGAAAGATCTGAAAGACCTGGTTTTAAAACCTTCTCATTGAACTTTTCATCCTACCTCTTGAGGCAAACTTGCACAAATGCTTCTCAGCAAGCGTTGCAGATAGTTTTTGCCCTGGGCCTAGGGGTCGGTTAGCAGCCTCAGGACAAGTAGGTGATCTGGGCTGCCTGTGCTCTCGCACACCTCCACCCCTGCCTGGGTGCCGGCAGCCAGCACAGACCTGTGCGCGCAAGCCGGCTGATGGCAGGCGAGGCATGAGGCAGAGGAGGCACTGAGGAGTACAACAAGGCCAGGGAAGAGCGGCTTAGAAGCATAGAGATTACAGAACATCTTCTTCCTGCCTTCATGAAATCCCTCACGGGGTATGGGCACACTCCAGTTCTCACTCGCCAGTGGCCTCCTGTTGTCAAAACCAAGGGTGCCTTGCAGTTCTCAGCTCCCCAGACTTCTGCATCTGGCCTTTGAGGCTAACCTTCTGGTTCTCCGCTTGTCTTTCATGCATCCTTTTGGTCCCTTTTGCAGAAGCCTCTTCCTCTGTCCAGCCCTTTAGGGTTGGTATTCCCTGGGTCTACCCCACCCTCTTTTTTCCTCTATCCACCCTCACTCCCTGAATGAACTCCTTTACTCTTGTGACTTTAACTACCAACTGGGTGCCTAGGGTGCCAAAATCTGTTACCTCCAGCCTGACCTCTCTCCCCAGCTCATGGAGCCAGCCCACCACCTTCTTGATGCCTTCCCCTGTGTGGCCCCGAGTCATGGCAGCCACTGCCAGTCATTCTGTCTCTACAGTGTGGTGCCAGGTGCCCATGTGAATGAGTAATGTATGAGGGTCAGCACAAAGCTGGTTCCTGTGAGGCGCAGGTTAAAGATGTCCCAAGTGCCAAACTTTGCCAGACTGCTGTACCACTCCATCACCTCTAACACTAAGTCCCCCTCTTCCCCTCAGTGTTCTCCCTCTCATCTTTGGGTTCAGTAATTTGCTATAATGTCTCACAGAACTCATGAACCTTACTTACAGTTAAGTGCTTTACTGAAGAGGTAACGAGGCACAACTCCGGATCAGGAAGAACTCAAAAGTAATAGGAACAACTCAGGATACAGCTCCTGATCAGGACAGCTTCTTCTTGCCCTCTGCCACTAGGCCCTGCTCAGGGCATTCTTGGGCAAGTGTTACAGCTTTTAGCTCTGTGGGTCAGCAAGTCCCACTGCAGCCATCTCACACTGCTGTTGCTCTTACTAGTGCCACCGTCTCTCGAAGTCTTCCGTGTTACAGCTCTCTTGTCTGTCCCCTGGGTCTAGCAGGTTCTCAGTGCAGAGACCTGGGTCCAAAAGACACGCTGTGCTCCTAGCTCTTCTTTCTTGATAGTAGTGAGGTCCCCCCCTCTGCTTCTGGGATTGGTTCCGTTTAAGCCTAGCAGGATGGCAAAACTGACCAGTGCCTTCATTAGGGTTCCATACACCTTGTTTGCATGGTCCCACTCCTGCAGTGATTCCATGCACCTTATCTGCATTATTAGCAAGCTGTCCAATTCCCTTGGTGGGCTATATGCACCTTATTTGCATAGTCCCACCCAGCGATTTTTGTGGAAGTCACAGGACTGTGCATGGCTAGAAGGGCATATTAAGTAATTCACTGCACTGCACCATGGCATGCCTGCTCCCACCCGGGGAGTTGTATGTGTGTCCAGAGTCAGTCATGCTTATTCCCAACCTGTTTATACCAGTTGTGTGTTGTTGTGATTATGCAGTTTTACTAAGTATTAGGAAAACTGATAAAATAAAAGCATAAAAAAGAAACCTGTTGTTTCTGCGAAAACTAAGGTAAATATTTTGGAAAGACTTGATAAGGACGAATGTTCAAAAAATATTAGGATGAGACAACTGTAATAGAGTATGAGGAATATCGTGAAGTTCGAGAAGAATTCTGTGCTCAGGTTGCCTTCCAAATGTCTCCATTCTCACTTTTTTAAAGAAGCAAAAACTATAAATTATACACTGTGAATTACGAGTGTAGTTAATTCAGGAAAAGACTAGAAATCCAATTAGCATACTCTTAATAAAAAGCCTTACATTGAAAAAGCCAAAACAGTGAATGAATGTACATTTATATAAATTAAAACAAAATGTTTGGATATGTACATCTCTCTTCTGTATGATTCCCCTTCTTAGCCAGCTTCTAGAATAACTAACCAGCTGCTGCTTCAAGCACATCAGATGAGAGGGTTTCTCCTAGAACATTTTAGAGACCTTATCCCATCAGGTTACAAAGTTCAACAGAATTTAAGAGTGTGAAATACTTTAAAACTAGCAAAGACTGTTCAGTGATTTCAGCTCGAATCAGGAGAGGGATAGTAGTCGGGGCAGAAGAATGATCTCAGATTATTGACTGACACTGGTCTGTTGGCTCATCTTAGAATCAGAATTTTATTGTTGACGATGACTTTAGATATCATCTCATCGGCCCTCTCAGTTTATAAACGAGAAAGCTGAAGTTCCGGGAGGTTTAATTCTATGAGTTGCTTACGTGAAGAAATCCAGATAGCTCTTAGCTCCCTCTTCCTCCATTTATACCATGCTGACTTAAGAGAGAAAAAGCTTTCCTTCAAAGCGGGGGAAAAAACCCTCGAAAGTCCTAATTAGATTCCAGTTAATTAACATCTGAGCATCCTAGGAGCTGATTTCCTTGTTTCCCCTCGGAGAACAAGTCTGTGGAGCCCGCTCTCGAAGGAGGGGTGCACAGGAACTAGCTGGTGAAGCCATTCAGGAATCAGCGCACAGCCCCGTACAGAAGTCTCTGCATTTGTTCTCATGCCCCTACTGCCCACATCTCCCCTCATGCAAGTCCGTTTTCCCCAGTGCTTTTGAGTAGGCCACTGTTTGGAGTCACCCTCTGATGCTTTGCCTGCCTCGGTTCACTATGTCCATGTTTTTGGTGGCAGTCCTGAAACAAATATTTCCTTTTGTGCAAGCTTCAGTTAGGGAGCCCTCTGAGAGAGGCACCACCTGTGGCACCCAGTGGGCCCTGGGGCTCAGTCTACTAAGCCAGCAGTTCCACCTGTCCAAGCAGTTAGGTTACCATGGTGGCGTTCAGAGTGGTGGGGGGTGGTGGGGGGACCCTGCCCTGGTGTGGCGCCTGTGTGCTGAATCAAGGAACAAACCCAGTGCTGTCGAGTCAATTTCAACTCATAGCGACCTTGTAGGACAGAGTAGAACTGCCCCACAGAGTGTCCAAGGCTGTTACCTTTACAGAAGCAGACTGCCACATCTTTCTGCCATGGAGAACCTGGTGGGTTCAAACCACCGACCTCTTGGTCAGCCGCCGAGTGGTTTAACCACTGCAGCACCATGGCTCCTTTGAGGTAGGATTACCTACTGCAAATCTCTCTCACCTAGAGCTCTCGCTTGGTTCCGAGGAGGTTCTAGCTCAGTGAGACACGGCTCGCCTGTCTCACTGCCCTGCAAAGCCAACGAGGCACCGGATGCCGTCTTTTTGGTCAGATGAATTGAATAATATTCCTTCCAGGCGGTTTCTTCTTAAATCTGTTTTCTGCTGCCATGTTGATTCTAAAGCTCAACACAGATGCTTGTTGATATTGTATTTATTTGTAATGTGTGTCTCCTGTTTCTAAAAAGGAGGCTATCATAATGGGAGCCCAGACTTGTTTGTAATAGTCATAATGGCTTATAGTCACATTACACTCTTGAGCTGTGGGGAGAGGAGAACTGTGGGACGCCCTCACCCCCTGCTCTGCTTCTTGCTCCTTGACTCTGGCCTGATGACAGGTGCTGAGAGCACAGAGCCCCCTGGTAATTTTATTTATTCAGACGCAAGGCCATGCTCAGGCAACTTCCAGTCTAGGGAGGAAGATGAGATTTCCTGGCTCTGATATGAACACAAGGCCTCGACTCCCTTTGGAGCTCTATGTCTTAGTCCATTGCCTTCAGAGAGGAGGCCAGGGAAGGGTAAAAACCAAAACCCAAACCCGTTGCCGTCTAGTTGATTAGCAGCATGCTCAATAGAACCCCAAGACAAAAACATCTTAGGAAATACTAAGTGTTCTCAGAAAGCTACACCTCCTGCTTTCTGGGGCTTTCTCCACAGCCATCATTCTTTCATCAGGGGACAGCACTTAGAGAGAGGCCACTGAGTGTGGGCTTCTGGGAGAAGAGAACACTGGCAAGCATGGCGGCCTGCCGCCTGTACCCCTCAGGGACCCCGTAGGTGGTCAGGGGAGGTGTGAGCCCCTCCTGAGCCATGGATTTCTGACGTTAAAGGAGATTGTAGTGGAGCAGAGGAGCCCTGGTGGCACACTGGTTAAAGCACTCAGCTGCTAGCCAAAAGGTCGGTTGGTGGTTCAAACCCACCAGCCGCTTCTCCAGAGAACGATGTGGCGATCTGCTTCCGTAAAGATTTGCAGCTTGGAAACCCTATGGGGCTTTTCTACCCTGCCCTGTAGGGTCGCTAGGAGTCAGAAATGGCTCCGAGGTGGGCGGGAGTGGAGAAAACCTGCTGTTTCCATCTTCTTGGGAAAATTCCTCCAAACAAAAGGAGCCTTTAGTAAATGCTCAGCTGCATCCTGTGTGAAGACACCTGCCAACAATTTTGAAGCCCAAACTTTAGGCAGTTTCTTTGAGTGGATTTGGCTGTGAAGAGAAGCTTGTTAATAGAAATCACTTTGAATGCCCTCAGGCCCAAGCTGCTGTGGAATGCTACCTTGTATTACCTGGGCTTTGCCCAGCTTTTAAATGGAGGCGGGGGGGGGGCGGGGGGGGCAGGGGGGGCGGGTAGGGTTGGCAGACTTTTTCAGTAAAGGGCCAGATAGTAAATATGTTGGGCTTTTGCAGGCCATACAGCCTGTCTCAACTACTTTACTCTGCCCTGTAGTGTGAAAGGCAGCCATAGACAAGGACACAAATGAATGAGTGTTGCTGTATTCCAATAACGCTTTATTTAAAGACACTGAAATTTGTATTCCCTATAAATAAAAAATAATAATAATAATAATTTTCAAGTGCCCCAAAATAGTATTCTAAAAAAAAAAAAATACTTTTGAAGAATTCTTTTGAAATATTCTTTTTCCAGTCATCCGAAAAGGGGAACACCATTGTTGGCTCACGGGTGGGAGTTTGCCAACCCCTGCTAAAATGACCATCAGACAGTTTAGAGCCCATTACCCTGTGAGCTTCCAGCAGCTTCTCATCACTGACTGGGGAATCTGGGCTGGGTCAAGAACAGTTGTGCTAAGCTAGTTCTCGGGGTGGTTTCATGCAATTAAGTAAATTATTCCTTTGATTAGTACCATACTTAGCAGGTCCGGTTGGAGGCTGAGAAGAGAGGAATGAATCCGTTTAGCACCAGTACCCTCACTTCATTTACCATCTTGTAGCTTTAATTGACCTAAAACAAAAGGAGCAGGGGTTCTAAATTCCTACCTCTGTGAGCTCCTGCCTCCTCCCAGGGAGAACTCCATCCTGCCCACCCTTTCCCAGAACCCACTCGTAGAAACGCTGGCTCTGCCATTTTGTAGAATGCCACTGAAAGGGAGTCTCCTCATGGAAAACAGGCCTAAAGAAGCTTCATATCACATCCCATGCCCATGGCTGAATGTAGTGATATGTTTTATGGAATTATACATTTAAAAATCATAGCTAACCATGTTTCTGTTTCTTGTGTCCAGTACAGTTGCTTTCAAGATATGAGCATTCCAGCTCTCTGCTGTTTAACTCTTGTGCAGTATGATATTTGCTTGGCACAAACAGTTAAGCACTTGGCTGCTAATCAAAAGGTTGGACATTCGAGTCCACCCAGAGGCTCCTCTAAGAAAAGTCTATTGATCTACTTCCCAAAAATTAGCCATTGAAGACCCTATGGAGCACAGTTCTACTCTGACACACACGGGGTCTCCATGAGTCAGAATCAACTCAGTGGCAACTGGCTTTAGTGGTTTAAACTGAGGTAGGGACCATGGGAGTAAGAGAAGATTATAGATCCAGGAGAGGAAGGAAAATTGATGAACCCTAAGAAATTGACTACCTTGATTAGATATGGAAGGGAGGGGGTGGGTCGTGAGGGAGAACTGAAGAATCAGGGACTCAGGTTTCCTGCCTAGGCACGTGGATTGATGCAGTACCAGGTGCTGACCCAGGGGCCATTCTAGGGGGGAGGAGGGCTGAGAATAAAAAATGATGACCTCCGTTTAGGGTCTGTTGAGTTTGAGGGGCCAGCCAGAGAGGGAACAGGTAGAAATTTGGAATAGGCATTTGGGCAGAGAGGTCTGAGGTCCGTGGGGAGGGCTGGGCTAGAGGTAACTAACCATTTGGGAGCCAGCAGCATCCCAGTGGTCGTTAAGCTGTGTAAGGAGTGAGCTGTCCTGGGGAGGGCTTTAGAATGAGATAGATAGGAAGGTGAGAAACACCAGCACAAAACACTGCCTCCTGCCCCTGTTCTTAGGGCTCTGATCCCTGCTTCTTCCATTAGAAAGGAAGTTTTATATAAAAGTAATATATTCTCATGTTAGGAAACTTAGAAAATACAAGAATATAAAGAACTCAAAAATCACCTGTGATCCCATCACCCAGAAATAACCACTGTTAATATTTGGGTATATTAATTCCTCACCACTTCAGGCAAAAGGGAGGGGTGGTTAGCATAACATACACTTTTTATATTCTGCTCTTTAATACTATTATAATAGTTCTTTCCCATGTCTTTAAAAATTCTTCTGAAACATTATAATGCCTTTGTAATACTCCATCGCATGAATATACTCTTAAACATCTAACCACTCCCCAACTGTGGATTTTTAGATTCTGATTGTTTGCTACTGTAAAAAATAGTACCATGTCCATCTGCATTCATAAATCTTTGACCCAATTTCTGAATATCTCCGTAGGACAGCCCTACAACTGTGATGGTAGGGTCAGTGGTACTGACATAGTGAAGAATCTTGAAACATCTTATCACATTCCCTTCCAGAAAGATTTACCAACGTGAATAGGGTGCCTAAGATGAAATTAGTGCTTAAGCACTCGGCTGCTAACAAAAAGATCCACAGGTGGAATCCACCAGCCGCTCCTTGGAAACCCATGGGGCAGTCCTACCCTGTCCTATAGGGTCGATGTGAATCGAAATCAACTCAACGGCAAGGAGTTTTGGGTTAGTAAGATGGAATTACCTGTGGTTTGTCTGTCTGTCTCTCTTCCAGAGACATCTAGGTCTCCTGCAGTATCCGAGCGATTGTGGTCTTGGATTCTTCTTCCATCTTTCATACTTTATTCATTTTTTTTTTTTTCCATGCAGTCTCTCCTACAAAGAGTTCAGTGTGCTGCACCATAGGCTTTCCCATTCTATCACCTAGTATAAAAAGTACTTTGAAGGGTGGGTCCTAAGTTTTTTTTTTTTTAAGATATAAAATGACTGAGAGGGTTGGAAGCGATAGTAGCCTGTTGCTGACGTGAGGCCAGGGAGTTAGTTACCCCCGCCCCAAACTAAACTCTCATTCCCTCCTTAGAATCCTTACAGAAACCCGTTGTCTCTGAAATGGTGCTGAGAACCATTGTTGCCTTTTCTGCTCCTCAGAGAACATTCATAACCTCACAAGTCCTTTTTTGTTCCTCTTACCTCCTGTGTATAATGGCTTTCAGGCCTTGTTTGGGTTGGCCTGGCATGAATAATTATAAAGAAATCCAATTAAATTAAGACTGAAGAGAACAGAGCCACTCTATGTTATCGGTGCCATCGTAAGAATTGCTACACTTCTCTTTAGGGTGCTGCCTATAGGGTCGCTATGAGTCAGAATCCACTCGATGGCAATGGGTGTTTTTTTTTTTTTTTTTTTGAAACATACAGGACAATTTCTGCTAGAAGTTCAGGCCGTCCATTTAAATGTTGACAGATGGCACATTACTTCAGCTATGCTGATAGTTCTAGAATCAGTGAGGCTTACAGAATATTTATTGGCCTGCCAGACTTCCCCTATTTTTCCCTGTTGCCGGTCTCATGAGAATCCTATTGGCAAAGTCACCATTTAGATATATCCATCTTGTATATATTTTTTTTTATATAAAATAAATCCCTAGGCAAGAATCTGTGCTCCCTTGGGTCACTCGGCACCCAGGTTATCTAGCACTGCCTCTGTGGAGGGAAGGGTGGCATAGGGAATAGCTGCAGAGGCTCCAAAGTATAGCCCTGGGGCTCGGGGAGAACAGGGGCACAGGAGTTCTCAGTCCTGGGGTGTCAGAATCCTCCCTCTGGGAGTGAGAGATTGATTTAGTTATTGTGTTTTTATTTCCTAGGCAATCAGGGAAAACAGTCCATATTTATGCATCCTAAAGCATGAAGAAGAGACAACCTGAAAACTTCACGTCAAATCTATTCGAACTCATAGTGACCCTACAGAACAGAGTAGAACTGCCCCATAGGGTTTGCAAGGAGCAGCTAGCTGGTGGATTCAAACAGCCGACCTTTTGGTTAGCAGCTGAGCTCTTAACCACTGTGCCACCAGGGCTCCTTTGGTTGTACATAAGCCATAGTAATTACAGCCACTTATGTGAACTGATCACTATTTGTGGCTTGTTAACATACGCATAAAAACTAATATATATCATTAAGCATCAGACAAAGTTTGCTGAGCAGCTTGTTATTAACCCTGGACTCTTCCTGTGCTTACTTTTCCTTTAGGTGTGTTACACAGCCATTTACTCATAATTTTCAAAAATTAGAAGGAATACGGGTAACATTATTCTGGAAGTTGTTAAAATACAGACTCAGACATGATCTCCAACCCTTCACTGGACAGATACTTTTTGAGTTCCTGCTGTGTTACAAACACTGCTCTTAATCCTGTGAAGGAGTCTGAGGCACCACAAGCTTGCTTCCCCATCTTCCTCTCTGAGACCTTGAGTTCCATGCAAATAATGACAGCTTCTTGTTCTTCTTTGCATGTCCAGCCCCTACACAATGCCTGCTTTTAACCAGGTATTTCAAGTTCTCTAGGTGGCACAGGCAGCTTACATTGTACTGCTAACCTAAAGGTTGGGATTTCAGACCCACACAGTGCATTAGGGAAGAACAGCCCTGGAGATCTGCTTCCGTAAAGATTGCTGTTGTTGTTGTTAGGTGCCATCGACTCAGTTCCAACTCATAGTGACCCCATGTACAACAGAATGAAACACTGCCCGGTCCTGCACCATCCTCACAGTCGTTATGCTTGAGCCCATTGTTGCAGCCACTGTGTCAATCCATCTTGTTGAGAGTCTTCCTCATCTTCCCTGGCCCTCCACTTTACCAAGCATGATGTCCTTCTTCAGGAACTGATTGCTCCTGATAACATCCAAAGTATGTGAGACATAGTCTCACCATCCTTGCTTCTAAGGAGTGTTCTGGTTGTACTTCTTCCGGGACAGATTTGTTCCTTCTTTTGGTAGTCCACAGTATATTCAGTATTCTTCGCCAACACCACAATTCAAAGGCATCAATTTTTCTTCAGTCTTCCTTATTCATCATCCAGCTTTCACATGCCTATGAGGCAATTGAAAACACAGTGGCTTTGCCCAGTGCACCTTAGTCTTCAAGATGACATCTTTGCTTTTCAACACTTTAAAGAGGTCTTTTGCAGCAGATTTGCCCAATGCAATGCATCGTTTGATTTCTTGACTGCTGCTTCCATGGGTGTTTATTGTGGATCCAAGTAAAATGAAATCCTTGACAACTTCCATCTTTTCTCCATTTATCATGATGTGGCTTATTGGTCCAGTTGTGAGGATTTGTGTTTTTTTATGTTGAGTTGTAATCCATACTGAAGGCTGTGGTCTTTGATCTTCATCAGTAAGTGCTTCAAGTCCTCTTCACTTTTAGGAAGCAAGGTTCTGTCATCAGCATATCGAAGGTTGTTAATGTGTCTTCCTCCAATCCTGATGCCCCGTTCTTCTTCTTATAGTCCAGCTTCTCGGATTCTTTGTTCAGCATTACAGATTGAATAAGTATGGTGAAAGGATACAACCCTGATGCACACTTTTCCAGACTTTAAACCATGCAGTATCCCCTTGTTCTGTTCAAATGACTGCCTCTTGATCTGTGTACAGGTTCTTCATGAGCACAATTAAGATTAATGATTAGAGCCAAGAAAATCCTATGGAGCAGTTCTACTGCACACACATGGGGTTGTCATGAGTTGGAATTGACTCGACCACAGCCAACAACAGCAGGCATCTCCATACATGTGATACATATTGGTCTTTTTTGGAAAGACTATGATAGTTGTATTCTGGGAGGATGGGCTGTAGCTCTAGAAGAGAAGTGTGTTTATGTAAGAGAATTAGTGCACATTATGAATCAGGGAGGTTCCCCCCTTTTGAATAAAAGGGTTGAGTGTTTGATTACCTGCCAGAGCATACAGGGTTTAGAACAAGGTATATAATGAGGACTTCTCAAGGTGGAGCTGCCTGGACAGGTGTGAGGATCCAAGAAGCTTCAGCACCTCGGGGGCTGGCAGTGCTTCTGAGGCTTCCTGAGCCCTTCTGTATTCACCCCAGTGTCATCAGGCCGTGCTGGGCCCCCCAGGGCCCAGAGACCCTAGTATGCCATCTTGAGAAGGGAGCCACTCAGGCTCACTAACACAGAAAGGTGGGTAAGACACCAGATTCTCCCACCTGCCTCTCATAAAGATTCCCTCGGAGGTGAGCTGATATCAACTGCTGGTTCTCTGTCCCCCATAACAGGGATGGAAAGGGTTGGTGTACCAGGGAGGGATCGCCTGTCTAATGCTCCCTCTGCAAACTTACGGTCTGTGTCAGTCTTGCTTGTAATGGAGGTTATTTCCATAAGACAGAGTCTCTGTGCTGGTTGCTGCTGGGCTTTCTGAGGAAAGAAGAGAATTCCCATCACAGGTGGAGCTGAGCGTGTGCCCAGATGACTCAAGCTGAAGTCCATAGCATTTTGGGGGCCAGTAAAGTTAGACAAAGGGGTTGCCTGCTGACGGGATGATATGGAAGAAAGTTCTGTAGGCCGAGAAGGGCAGCAGCCCCATCGTTGTTCTCAGAGATATAGTCTTTTCAGTTCAGGGGCCTTGACAGATAGCAGAATTTGGCCACTCTTGGAACCCTGCCTTTTGGGTAATTGTGCTCACGATCTGGAAGCACTTGGCCTCTCCCCTTTCCATCCCGAGGACACACTGCACATCCCTGCCCCCGTGTCACACCCCACGTCACTCGAATGTGAGCCAAGCAGCTACATAAGAGACATGGAATTCTTTGACGTTAGTAAAACCTGCGCTGGGGAAAGTGAACCGTTGCAGCTGATCCTTAGATTTCAACCATGACTGCTTCTTGGGGCAGGCCCAGTTGATTTAGACTTTCATTGTCTAGTGAGCTAGGGGTGCTGCAGAATTCTCAGGCCAGGGTTCTTCTGTCCATCCTGAACTCTGCTGCCAGGCTGAGCTCCCCAGAATGCTCTAAGATTTCCGAAACGTTTGGTGGACAAGACATAGGATTGCTCGTTGCTAGGGCATTTTCTAAAATGCCAGCTACCAGCTACTGGTGCCATTATTTCATAAGTGAAGACATTTTAACACCAAAACAGAGGAAAGACATCATTTCAGAACATGCGGCAGTCTTTTACATTGGCTTGGTTGAGCTTCATGGAAAACAATTAATGGGCTCTTCCTTTTCTCATTTGGCTTCATCTCAGCCCAGCCTGTGAGAACAAGTGGATTACCACAGCTGGCTCTGAAGGCCCTCCGTCATCCCGCCTATTTCCCGCTAGCCGGGAACCGTACTCACTCCTCCTTCCGGGCCTTCACATAGCCCAGACCCCATTTACTTCCCAGATCCCACATACCACACTTCCTCTGGAAGCCTTCTCCACATAGCTCAGGCCTCCTTCTCCGCTCTCCTTCTCTGGGTGCCTGGCACTCATCTCTAGTGCTTCCTGGTGCTGTACCTCACAGTCTTTCTCTCGTTTCACATTGTAGTTTTTTCTTCTTCCCGTCTGTCTCCCTCCCTCCTGAGTTCTTGATTATAAGCTGTGTAGAAGGTAGATTCTTTGCTATTTTTACTTTCTCACCCACAACCCTAGCATGGTGTCAGGCCCAGAAGAGGTGCGTGATAACTTCATTGAATGACTTACTCGTGTGGCTGAGAGCTGATTACAACAATGTGAACGTTACCTCTAAGATCAGTGTTGGCAGCGGACACCCCACAGTGTAGGACTTGAATGCCTACATGTTTAAAGTACGATAGCACTGTCCACAACTTGTTTTATAATACTTCCTCTGTTCCCAAGTAACATGTGGCAGACATGTTTTAAAACTAAAGAGAATTTAAGAGCTTTAAAATTATATATAATTTTAGCATATCCCTTTTGATTGTCTTTTTAGCTTCACACACTTTTTTAGTATCTACCAGGTACGAAGAAGGAGCCCGGGTGGTGCAATGGTTAAGCGTTCGGCTGCTAACCAAAAGGTTGGTGGTTCAAACCCACCCAGTGGCTTCTCGAGAGAAAGACCTGGACATCTGCTCCTGTGAAGATTACAGCCAAGAAAACCCTATGGGGCAGTCACACGGGGTCGCTATGAGTCAAAAATCGACTCAAAGGCACCTAACAACAACAAGTACAAAGCACTATGCTAGGGTTTAGGGACGAAGAAAGAATTGGAACATGGCCCCAGCTTCAGAGTTCCAGCCTCAGAGCAGCGCAAAATCTCATGGAGGATAGAGAGAGAAAACAAAATAAAAAGGGTCCCTCAAGAAAAGGCTGGATGACATACTGAGTTTGGGCGACATGGAAGTGACTGGCTTTAGTGTTTTATGTAAGAATGCTAGTTATGGTTTGATGGAGCCACTTTGAAAATCAGTTAGAAATAAGGTCATTCCATTTTTTTTTGTTTTGTTTAAAAGTATTCTACAAAAAAAATGAAAATTGACGATTTGCTGTAAGGAAATATTAGAAGACCTGAAGATAATGAGAAGTTATTTAATTGCCCTTTGAATCGTGTCCTCCCAGGGCAAAGAAAAGGTGCCAGGGTGGGCAGGAGGGAGTGCAGACCACAAGGGAAACAGCCAGGGCGGGAATCCCAGCAGATTTCTTATCTGTTCCGCAGCATTAACCTGGCAGGCTCTTCACTAAGAGAGTTTGCTAATGAGTAACAGTATTCTGTGCCTGAAGCAATTCTGAGGAGTCCAGCTTGGAGAAAGCCTGCCTGGCCATCTTGCCCTTTGAAACAGAGTTACTACCATCAGTTTCATTCTGTAAATACCAAGGGATACTCTCCTTCCATCCTCTTGCCCTTCAGCCCAGCCAAGTGTTGGGACTTAGCTCTTCCCACCTGCTTGCAGCCAGCCAAGCTCCCAGCCCCACCACCTCCCTGGCTGGACTGCCTGCACTTCTCAGCTCCAGCAGAGGAGGCAGAACTCTGCCTGAGCGGCTCTCTTTCGGAGGCCCACCCGGGTGTCCAGCTTCCTTGCCGGGACTCCTGACTCCTTGTTGCTGAGACCTTCTTCTTGGTCCCTGTGGAGACCTCTTTTGCGGGCCCAGAGGCCTGGCTCGGATGTCCTTCTTGATAGATGCTTCTGCTCCAGGCAGCCCCCAGCCTCACGCTTTCCACCTTCCTGTTGTCAACACCTTCAACTTAGTAAATATTCACTGAGCACTTTCTATGTGACTGGAGTCCTGGGCGGTGCAGACACTTAAACACTGGCCAAAACGTTGGCAGTTCTTCATTCAGAGGCACCTCAGAGGAAAGGCCTGGTGATCTGCTTCCAAAAGGCCACAGCCATCAAAACCCCGTGTTGTTGTTGTAGTCAGGCCCTGTTGAGTCAGTTCCGACTCAGAGCCACCCTGTGTACCACGGAACGAAACACTGCCCAGTCCTGGGTCATCCTAACAATTGTTAGGAGCCCATTGTTGCAACCTTGTGTCAGTCCATCCCACTGAGGGTCTTCCTCTTTTTTGCTGACCCTCTACCAAGCATGATGTCCTTCTCCAGGGCCTGATCTGTCCTGACAACATTTCCAAAGTATGGGAGACAAAGTCTGTCACCCTCGCTTCTAAGGAGCATTCTGGCTGTACTTCTTCCAAGACAAATTTGTTTGATCTTCTGGCACTCCGTGGTATATTCAGGATTCTTTGCCAGCACCTAATTCAAAGGCATCAATTCTTCTTTAGTCTTCCTTATTCATTGTCCAGCTTTCGCATGCATATGAGGGGATTGAAAAGACTATGGCTCGGGTCAGGTTCACCTTAGTCTTCAAAGTGACATCTTTGCTTTCCAAAACTTTAAAGGGGACTTTTGCCGTAGATTTGCCCAGTGCAACATGTCATTTGATTTCTTGACTGCTGTTTCCATAGGAGTTGATTGTGGATCCAAGTAAAATGAAATCCTTGACAACTTCAGTCTTTTCTCCGTTTATCATGATGTTGCTCATTGGTCCAGTTTTGAGGATTTTTATTTTCTTTATGTTGAGGTGCAATCCACACTGAAGGCTGTGGTCTTTGATCTTCATCAGTAAGTGCCTCAAGTCCTCTTCACTTTCAGTAAGCAAGGTTGTGTCATCTGCATAACGCGGGTTGTTAATAAGTCTTCCTCCAATCCTGATGCCCCGTTCTTCTTCATATAGTCCAGCTTCTCAGATGATTGGCTCACCATATGACTTGAATAAGTGTGGTGAAAGGATACAACCCTGACGCACACTTTTCCTGGCTTTAAACCATGCAGTTTCCCCTTGTTCTGCTGGAATGATTGCCTCTTGATTTATGTATAGCTTCCTCATGAGCACAATTAAGTGTTCTGGAACTCCCATTTTTCCCAATATTATCCATAATTTGTTACGAGCCACACAGTCAAATGCTTTGCATAGTCAATAAAACACAGGTAAACACCTTTCTGGTATTCTGTGCTTTCAGCCAAGATCCATCTGACATCAGCAATGATATCTCTCGTTCCACGTCCTCTTCTGAATCCGGCCTGAATTTCCAGCAGTTCCCTGTCGATGTACTGCTGCGGCTGCTTTTGAATGATCTTCAACAAAATTTTACTTGTGTGTGATATTAATGATATTGTTCGATAATTTCCACATTCTGTTGAATCACCTTTCTTTGGAATGGACACAAATAGGGATCTCTTCCAGTCAGTTGGCCAGAAAGCTGTCTTCCAAATTTCTTGACAGAGATAAGTGCGCACCTCCAGCCCTCCAGCGCTGCATCCGTGTGTAGAAACGTCTCAATTGGTATTCCGTCAATTCCTGGAGCCTTGTTTTTTGCCATTCCCTTCACTGCAGCTTGGACTTCTTCCTTCAGTACCATCAATTCCTGATCATATGTTACCTCCTGAAATGGCTGAATGTTGACCAATTCTTTTTGGTACGATGACTCTGTATATTCCTTCCATCTCCTTTCGATGCCTCCTGCATCATTCAGTATTTTCCCCATGGAATCCTTCAGTACTGCAACTCGAGGCTTGACTTTTTTCTTCAGTTCTTTCAGCTTGAGAAATGCTGAGCGTTTTCTCACCCTGTGAAACAGTTCTTATCTGCAACACACAGTGTCACCATGAGTCAGAATTGACTCAACGGCAGCTGGTTTTCTGTGTGACAGCAGAGCACAGAGATTAAGAATGTGGGCTGTGCATCAGACTAGGCTATCATCCTGCCTCTTCTTATTAGTTTGCTTCCAGTTTTTGCTATTATAAACGACACTGCAATTAATACTCTTATGCATAAGATTCAAAAGACATTTTGGGTTATTAGGACTACATTCTTAGAAACACTTAGTTGAAGGGGATTAACTTTGTTGTGACATTTTTCTCGTTTTATTACTTAATATTATAAAGGTAAAAAACCAAACCTGTTACCATCTAGTTGATTCCAACTCATAGTACTACATGTTTATTTTATAAAAATTTAGAAATTAACGAGTTAACAAAAAATAGTCATTGGTAACCCACCCCCTAATAATGTTTTTCGAAGTGTGCTAAGGTATGTACGTTTTGAGAGCTTTTGACACAAACTGTCAGATAATTTTCCATGCTGGTTAAACTAATTGAGGCTTTCACCACAGAGAACAATAGCGTATTGTCACTGCCTCTCACCAAACTGAGAGTTTGTGGGTTATACTTAATCTTTGTTAATACGTTAGGTTGGAAGCGGTGTTTTATTTTTGTTTTAACTTGCATTTGTTTTACAATCTGTGGGCTTGATCCACTCAGTTCTCTCTTTGCCGCTTCTACGAAGAGCACTTTATATACCATCTCTAACACCTTCAGCACAAGACCCACCTGCCCCACTGTTAGCCAGGGTCACTCTTTTCCCTGCTAAGGTATTGTTCACATCCACCGTTTTCACCGTAGGGTTCCACACAGAGCCAGGTGACCACCGCAGTCAGAATAGAGCAGTCCCATCACCCCAGGACATTCCTTTGTAGCCAACCCCTCACCCTCAGCCCCTCAAAACCATTGATGTGTTTTCTGCCCCTGTATGTCTGCCTTTCCCAGAACAGAATCATGCAGTTTGTGGCCTTTTGAGTCTAGCTGCTTTCACTTAGCGTAGTGCATTGGAGGCTCATCCATTCTGTTGTAACAGCAGAGTAGTATTCCGTTGTAGATGTGGACCAGTTAGGCACTATCCAGGTGAAGGACATTTGGGTTATTTCCATATTTTGGCATTTATGAACGGTGCTGCTCTAAGCGCATGCCAGCAGGTTTTTGTATGACCACAAGTTTTCATTTCACTTGGGTAAATACCTAGGACGGGGCTTGCTGGGTCATAATGATGAATGTATACTTAACTTTATAAGAAAATGCCAAACTTTTCCAAAGGGCTATCCCATTTTGTGTCCCCACCACCAATGTGTGAGAGTTCTGGTTTCCTTGCATGGTAGCCAGCACTTGGTATTGTCAGTTTTTTGTTTGTTTTGTTTTGTTTATTAATTCTAATAGGTACGCAGTGGTATCTCGTGATTTACTTTGCATTTCCCTAAGACTAGTGGCATTGGGCATTTTTCATGTGCATATTTGCTGCCTGTATATCTTCTTTGGTGAAGTGTCTCTTTCTATCTTTTGCCCGTTTTTTAATTGAGTTGTTTGCTTTCTTATTACTGAGTTTTGAGAGTTCTCATATATATATTTTTTTGAAACCCTGGTGGCATAGTGGTTGAGTGCTACGGCTGCTAACCAAAAAGTCGGCAGTTCACATCTGCCAGGCGCTTCTTGGAAACTCTATGGGGCAGTTCTACTCTGTCCTATAGGGTCGCTATGAGTCGGAATCGACTCGACGACGGTGGGTTTGGTTTTTTTGGGTTTATATATTTTGGAGACAAATTCTCTGTCAGATGTGTGATTTGCAAATATTTTCTCCCAGTCTTTGGCTTGTCTCTTCATTCTCTTTGGCTTGTCTTTTCATGGTCCTATGAAGAGTAAAAATTTTTCATTTTGATGAAGTTCAATTTATCACTTCTTTCTTTTTTGGATCAAGCTTTTGGTATCATATCTAAGAAATCTTTGACTAACTCAAGGTCACAAAGATTTTCTCATATGTTTTCTTCTGAAAGTTTTATAGTTTGAGAATTTAATTTAGGTTCTCCCTTCCTTCTTAAACGCTCATTTCCTAGACCCAAAAGTTTCTTTCGCAAAAGAGTTCCAGCAACAGAGATGGACACACCTGAGCAGATTTGGAATGGAGTCGGCCCTGGCAAGCTTTGCCAGGCACAGTGTCCTGCGGGGCCATATGAGAAGGAGATGTGTTACCCCAGGAACAACTTTTAAACAGATAGGAAGCTCCTCTGGCTTAAGACGGCATAAAAGTGAAGATTACGTCTTTCAAAAAGAGGGCAGGGAGTGGTGGGAGACGAACCTCTAAACCTTCTTGTTGAACCCTCCTGACTACTGTACAAAGTCAGGATGGCGAGTAGTGCCAAATGCAGGACTTTGCCGATTACATGCGAATACCCATGTCAGTGACTCATGCAATCATGCTTTAATCTCATAACCAAGAGGCTTTTAAAAATTACAGTCAACAAGGCAGCTTGCTAGTTATGACTGTCACTGGGATTGAGCTTTCCTCAGAGCAGCTGGAGTGTAATGTGGGAAGAGAGCCTGATGTTGGGGGGGAGGCCAAGGATCGCTTGCCCGTGAAGGATGTGCAGCTAATGTTTGATAGAAATCTGTGAAATGACCACGGTCAGCCAAGCTAAGTAGAGGCCTGCCATCTTTCGTCCATGGGAAAATGCACTCCAGCCAAAGACTCCAGAAGACAGCGCTGACTATTGGCCCTGTGTCAGTCACTGTGAGACGGCTAGGGCACGCCCCTGCCTTCAAGGGACACATGGTCCAGAGCATGATCCCTGCTGTGTGGGAGCTGGGAGAAGATTCCCATCCTAGTGAGGGGGTCGTTGAGAACAGGTTGGAACAGCTTCTCCAAGGTTTTTCCAGGCAGAGCACCTAGGGGTTGGTGTGTTCTGGGGCGTTGGCTTGGCTGTGTCATAGAAAGAGCTCACAGTGGTGGTGGGAGATGACATTGGAGACATCACCAGGGCCAATCTTGGAGAACCTTGTTTGCTCTGACTTGAAATGGGAATGTTTTCTTGAATTCATCTTGGACTGTTGAAGCATTTTACATGTGGGAATGGGGGTGGGATATTCTTTTTAGAAAGATCTCTCTGGCAGCTCTATAGAGAGTGAATTGGAAGGGTTCAAGCTGGACATCAAGGAGGCCATTCAGTGACTGTGGCAGTAGTCCAGGTGTGACCCACTGGGGCCCTAACCTGAGGGCATACAGCTGACAGGAAGGAATAAATGGGAGAGGTACTAGGGAGATGGGATAAGAAAAAAGGGAAGGGGGGACATCTAGGATAGCCCTGGGTTTCTGATGTGGGCAGCTGGGGGGATATGGTGCCACTCCAGAGAACCTCTTCCTCCCCTACCCCAGCTCTGGGAGGAGAAGCAGTATCATTTGGGGACCCTCTGAACTTAAGGTGCTTTGAGGCCATCCAGTTAAGGACGCTCACAAAAAAAGATTCAGTAGAAGCATCAAGATCGTGAGTACCTTCCACAGCACAGCAAGCAGGACTGGAAACACAATACTGAGCGTCATCAGAGAGGCCATGGTGAGCCCTCAGGGGCACATAGGAGCAACGCGTGGCACCATGAAAGCCTCCGTGCCACCACCAGGAGCAGGACTGGAAACACGATACTGAGTGTCATCAGAGGGGCTGTGGTGAGCCCTCAGGGGCACGTAGGAGCAACGCATGGCGCCTTGAAAGCCTCGTTGTCACCACCAGGAACCAAGGTGCCAAATGAGGGCTTCCCGCTCTTTCGGCATGGAACCAGCAGAAATCAGCCATCATTAGCTCCCCCTCTCACTGGCGTCCCTCCCTCCTTACCTCCTTCTCGGTCTTCCCAGCCGAGCCTCCTTGTTGGTAATAAAAAAGAGTGAATTCACTCCCAGCCCTTTTGAAATCCAACATGTCAGTGATAGATGAGGCAGCATTCTATAACTTCAAAGGAGAAAAATGGAGTGCGTGAATGCGGGCCAGGGGAGTTGAAAAGTCCAAGGGAACGGGAGACACATGAGTGACCCCGCCATCACGAGAGCGCCCTCGGTCCCACCCCTGCTGGTGCCATGCAAAGGCCCAGACAATGCCACTTTCAATAAATCGTGAAGGAGCCTGAATGCCCGTTTTTGTCCCACTTTCAATGGGCCTTGGGCATATTGCTTAAGATGTAGCCAGCCATTTTTGCTGGCTTCCCAGCCAGTCAAAGGCTCGAAGTTGAGTGCTCTCACAACTATATAATGGAGTCTTTGCATGTGTGATTTTGGGGAGGTTTTTTTCAGATTTCCATAGCTAAGCACAGTCAAGGTGACCTTGCGGGTAATGCGGGCCATTGTCACCCTTCACACAGCCCGCCTTGAGTGACGCCGAGCTTTGCGAGGTAGCCATGCAGCACCTAATTCAATCATACATCTGACCGTCCGCTCTTTGGCACTGGCTTCCTCTGCTCAGTGAGCTGCTGGGGCCTCCCCACACCCCGGCTGCACTCGGGGGCCTCCGTGCTGAACAGAGCACTTGGCCGGTTTTTCTGCTTTCAGAATCTGGGCCCTCTAGTGAATTTGGCCTGGGGAGAGGCTGCTTGTTCTTGTAAGGGTGTGCGCATGAGGATGCCTGTTGAAAGTGCCTTTTAAAAGTCCCCTGGCTCTTTCCACGGTGACGTCTTGGGAAGCAAAGGGAGGAATAACCTGGGGTCATTTGAGGGCTTCCTTAATCGTCTGTGACTGCTCAGAGCCTCATTTTCTATTAAAGAAGCACAGAGGCTTCCTTAGCTTATTATTAAAAATAACAAACAGCCAGAATTTATTGTGCACTCGCCGTTTGCCAAGTCCTTTCACATGTTACCTCATTTAATCCCTAAGCCTTATACCCATTTTTACAGATGAGGAAACTGAGACTCAGGGCTAAGGAAGTTGTCCAAAGGCACAGAGCTAGAAGTGGGACAACTGGGATGGAAACATTTCTTATTCTGCTTAATTTTTCATCTCTCTTTTTGGTTGTTAACGTTGTTTCATATTCTACAAATCTAAAAAACTGGATCCAGTCCTAATCTTAGAACTACTTTGAAGAGTATTTTAAAATACTGTATGATTCCATTTAAATAACATTCTCGAAAGGACAAAATTATAGACACAGAGAACAGATTAGTGGTTTCCAGGAGTTAGGAATGATGGAGGAGAAGGGCGCTAGCCCCAGGGAGATCTCTGTGGTGAGGGAGCAGTTGTGTATCTTGATTGTGGTGGTGGCTACACGACTCCACCCATGTGATAAAATGGCCCAGACGTGTGCCTGCACACATTGTGCCAAGGTGGGTGCCTTGGGCTCGGTGTCGTGCTTTAGTCATGTCAGATGTAACCGTTGGTGGAAACTGGTGAAGCGTTTACAGATCTCTCTGTACTATCTTTGCAACTTCCTGGGGATTTATATACGTATTTCAAAATTAAAAGTTCGGTTTTTTTTTTTTGCTTCTTCTGTGTGAGGCACCAGCATTGTACCTGGGAGAAGTCTGTGTCTCATCTCAAGGGCTGCTTAACATCCGACTGTCCACATCACATAACTGTGGGCAGCAGAAGTGTCTTGGTCATCTAGTGCTGCTATAACAGAAATACCACAAGCAGATGGCTTTAACAAAGGGAATTTTATTCTCTCACAGTCCAGTAGGCCAGAAGTCTGAATTCAGGGTGCCAGCTCCAGGGGAAGGCTTTCTTTCTCTGTCAGCTCTGGAGGAAGGTCCTTGTCATTAGTCTTCCCTTAGCCTGGGAGCATTTCAGCACAGGGACCTCAGGTCCAAAGGGCGCACTCTGCTCCCGGCACTGCTGTCGTGGTGTTATGAGGTCCCCATGTCTCTCTGCTCGCTTCTCTCTTTTATATCTCAAAGAGATTGGGTTAAGACACTACCTAATCTTGTATATCTTCATCAGCATAACTGCCACTAATCCATCTCATTTCATCATAGTGGTAGGATTTACAATAGAAAAAATACGTGGGGAAACACATAAAATGGTAGACAGTCACACAATACTGGGACCCATGGCTCAACTAAGTCAACAGATATTTTGGGGGGACAGAATTCAATCCATGACAAGAGGGAAGCTCAGACTCAAGAGGGTCCGTGTTTCCATGTCTGTCTGGTGTCACCTGAGGCTCTTGTCTTACGGGAAAACGCCAAGCTGGGAGCCAGGGCCCTGGGCTCAAGTCTCAGGGCTGCAGCCATGTGACCTGAGGCACGCTTCCCACCCTCAGTGAGCCTCCATATCCCCAGCCGTAGAGAGATTGTTAGAACATCTAGCAAGAGAATGCATGAATATGCTTAGTACACGAAGCACACAGTAGATCGTGGCTATTTTTGTTAGCATCATCAATACTATTAGTTTAGCTCTTCCCAAGTCGTGCCCTCTACTTTGTGGTCAGACCAGTCCCTTACACATTTATGGAACAGTAAATACTTGTTCTCTTGGTTTCAGTCGTTCGTTCATTCAGCAGTTACCTGTTGAGCGCCTACTTTGCCGAGGTCTGTGATTGGTGCCACAGGTACAGTAATGAACATGACACGTGGGGTCTCTGCCCTGGCAGAGCTGCAGGTCTTGTTTTCTCCCATCCCCTGGCATCTCTCCTGTCTGTGTCTTTCAGATCCTTGCTGTCCGCCAGACCCACCGCAGGTCTCAGTTGCTCCATGCAGGCCCACTGTACCATGTCCTTGTCTGCGATCCCGTAGCATTAGTCAGTGTGACTTAGTTACCTCTGCCATGCACTGTAGCAGACTGTCCTTCTCCCTGCAGCTCTGTGGCCCCAGCACAACGCTGAGCAACACAGAGACAACGCTCGACAAGGGTCTGCTCCTGAATTGTAGAGGAGATCTCCAGAGTAAACTCTGGAGAATATCTTTTCTAAGGCCTTCATTTTACAAATGAAATCAAGGGTAGGGGTCTCTGACTTAATAGGAATTGACTGCTGTATACAAATCATTTTTTCAGTAGCATGATAATGTTGTTGTTAGGTGCCGTTGAGTTGGTTCTGACTCATAGCAACCCTATGCACAGCAGAACGAAACACTGCCAGGTCCTGCACCATCCTCACAGTCATCGTTACGCTTGAGCCTACTGCTGCAGCCACCATGTCAGTCCGTCTCAGTCAGGGTGATTAATAGCTACTGTACTAATCTTAACTTTTGTTATTGTTTTTTTCTTTATTCCTGCTAGCCAGTATTTTGACTAGCTGACTAGCGTTTCTTCTTCTAGCCTTTTGCAAACCGTTGCAAGTGAGAAGCCTTGGTTCTAGTTCTGGCTTGTTTCCAAGTAGCTGGGTGATGGGCCAGGGCCGCCGCAGCTTCATTGACTTGCAGAGGCAGCCCCAGCCCATCTCTCCCCCTCACCTGTTGTCTCTGGTGGGCTCACCTACCCGCTCCGGTCTCCAAGCAGGAAACTGCCCCTGGCAGGCCCAGCCAGCCTCTCCTTTCTCCATCCCCACTCTCCACCGGAAACTGTGGGTCCAGCTGCTCAGCTTCTCACTGAGGCTGGTTGTCTGTAGTTCAGGTTGGGTGCAGGAGGCCCCTGGGTGTTCTTCAGCGATGCCTGTGCTGGCGAGCCTTGAGTTAGGCTGATACTCTAAATGCCACTTGCTGTCCTCTGTCGACATCTCAAGGAGGAGAGGGGTAGGTTGTTGGAGCCCCAGGTTTCCAACGCAGTGCCCTGTTGATGGAGAAAAGTAACAGCAAGTGTGGCCTAGTGGGAAATGCAGAATCAGGTGGGCTTGGCTTCCATTTCTGGGTCTGATTTTTATATTACCTGACCTTGCACGGGGCCGTGGTGTAGTGGTTAAGAGCTCAGCTACTAACCGAAAGGTCGGCAGTTCGAATCTGCCACCCACTCCTTGGAAACCCTATGGGGCAGTTCTATTCTGTCCTATAGGGTCGCTGTGAATCGGAATCAACTCAATGGCAACGGGTGTGATTTGTTTGACCTTGGGCAGGCAAGCTACTTAAAAGGGGAGTAACAGCACCTGTACATGTTCTTGGCAGTGTACCTGGTTGACTATGGAAGCTGTTACTCCTACTGCTTATCACAGGGCCCTATATCACCTAGAAAGTGTATTTTAAATAAAAAGATCGCCCAGAACGCTCAGTTGGGATTTCTTTAGTGGAGCTTACAATCTAGTTGGGGAGGTGTGATAGCTAAACAAATAGACAGAACAGGGACATGTCCCCACTTAAGAATAAATGAGAAGCATCAGACCACGATAGGAGCGGTTCTCCTGTATCCAGCTGTCAGAAGCCAGCCATGCCCTAGCAGGTCGTCGCGGTCTCATTCTTTCCCCAGCAGAGATTAGCAGACAAGTCGTTGCTGGTGCAGAGCTGCTGGGCGGCCTCCACGCCAAGGCCCAGCTGCCAGCCTGGCTGTGCCCGTGGCGCACCTCTTTGAGCAGTGAGCCTCGTCTGCAGGCAGGCTGGCCTCCCTGACTGCTGCTCAGGCTGGAGCAGCCCAGGAGCCGGAGGCCCCAGAGGGTGACATCCGGGCTGCCCTGGGACAGAAGCCCCCGTGTCAGCACGGCCACCCGAGAGCACTGTGCGTGCTGGTGGGGCCTGCAGGCTGTGCAAAGCAGACAAGTGAAGCTTGAAGCATCGTGTCCTCTGCTGAGTCCTCAGGGGAGTCCTCCAGAGGTAGAAGTGGCTGCCAGATATTGCTCAGGAAACTGAACCCTATTATTGTGGAAATGCCTCGGGTATTAGTGTGATCCCATTTAGAAGTACTGAGTTCCAGTTGGCTTGCTGCAATGTATCACCTTTATAATTTTGATCTCAATTCATTATAAGTTCATAAGGTATGATAATAAGAGCTAGCATTTATTCAGGGCTTGCTGTAGCCAGGCATTGTTCTCATACATCATTCCTCACTTAATTTTCACAACAACCCTTTGAGGTGGATATTGTTGTTATCCCCGTTTTACAGAGGAGGAAACTGAAGTACGAAGAGGTAAAGTAACTTGCTGAGGCTACAGAGCTAATAGGAAGTAAAGCCAGGATTCAAAACCAGACAGCCTGAAGAGGCTGTACCCCCTCCACTTTTATCCTACACTGCCTCCTGCTGTTGGTTGTATTTCATAGGTAGGACTCTGCAAGAAGAACAAGGTCCTTCGTTACGTAGTAAGCCCCTGTCTCAGGTGGGAGGGCCAGAGCAAAAGCTTGAACTCTTTGGGATGCCAAGGAGGGGATTCGTCCAGGCTAATGGGCATAGAGTCACGTGCAGATCCCAGAGTCCCTGCAGACTTGGAGAGCTGCTGGCACCACCTGAGTTCCAGCCCTGGAGCCCTAGAGAGATTCTGTACAAGTTAGAGGGAAAACACATTTCTGCTTCATCAACGTGTTCCCCTAAGATTATTGTGACACTTGTCTTTTTGACATTTAGCTTTGTGTCTAGTCTCTTCAATGATTTTCAACTGTGTGAAATTATTCAAGGATTCTCTGTTACCAAAGCTGAGTGTTCACGGTAAGGTAAATAGACAGTCTGTTTGCTTTCCTTCCTACTGGACCCTGGCCCTTCCTAATACTCTCCACTAGCCTTTTTTCAATTTGTTTTTTTCTTGTTCTTCGCATTTCATCTTAGCTGTAAATCTCTTCCTATGCTTTCTTTAAAACTTCACAATACCCGTATATTCAGAGACTCCTTAGTTTTCACCATAGTTAGAATGGTATGTATTAGATCAGTACGCTGTTCCTCACAGAAAAAGGCATTTAAGACACTAGAGTGATGACTTGGATGGGAATAGGCAGCTCAGGTAACCCAGGTATGGGCCTCCTAGGTCTCCCTTCCAGGTTGCTCTGAGCAACCCATTAAGTTTGTCATACCATTGGGCACTTTGTGGCCGGATACATGGTGGTGGACAGTGATTCTTCAGCCAGGAGGTGCTGCTAAGCCCACGGCTGCAGGATGAAGCCAGATGGGGAGGGACAAAGCCAGGGGTGAGGCCTGATTGGGTGCCCCAAGACCAGAAAGGACCTAAGATGGGGATTTTGTCCTAGAAGACATGGGTGGAAAGCAGCAGGCCTGGCTTGGAATCAAGGCACGAATGTTGACGGCTGCTCTTGGCTACAGAAGACTCACCCTTATGCAAGAGGACCCTTCACTGCCACTTCCTTTTCTTTAAAACATCTGAAGGTGTGACCTTATTCTCCTGAAATCCTCAGAGGTTCTCTTATGACACATACAGCAGTGGCCTCTTAGGGGTACTTCTTCCAGGAAACCTCAAAGCTATCTCACAGTCATCCAGAAACCAAGCCACAAGGAAGACAATGGAGGAACTCAGCTCGACATTACAGGTGGAGCATCTGAGGCCGTCAGAACCCTATCACCACTCAGAATCTGGATGGAACAGAGACAGGCAGAATTGCTGGCTCCCAGCTTGGCGTTATGTAACTCTCCAACTCCTCAACTCCCTGGAAACTGAGGCCTGTTCCCTGGAAGATCATTCTGTTCTCTTTTGCTTTTTCAGGAATGAAGCCAGCTTGATCACTGGCTCTGTGGATTGTATGGGAATGTCCCGTTTTCTTTCTTCCATGAGCTGAATGATCATTTTTCAATCAGGTTGTATTTCAGTTTGCCTGGATATCGTATTTTTATCTATGTTTGGCTTATATATTTTTTTTCTAAATTTTATTTTGTTGTTGTTGTCGAGAATATACACAGCAAAACATAAACCAATTAAACAGTTTCTACATGTACAGTTCAGTGACATTGATTACGTTCTTCGAGTTATGCAACCATTCTCACCCTCCTTTCCTGAGTTGTTTGGCTTATATTTTGAAGAACTTTATTTATGTGTACCACATCTGTTTCCAAAAAGGATTTGAGAAGGCTTACAACAAATGAAATAATCAGTGAAATAAATACAACAGAAATAAAGACAGAAAATCGGAACCAAGGAAGGGAGGCAGAAATAACACGTCCTCTGCAAGGCTGAGCTCCGTTCCCATGAGCGGATATCATATCGTCTGATTTCGATGACAGAAGGCAGAAGTAGTCCTGCTTTGGGAGAAGAGAGATTTTAGAATGTTATTTCTTATAACAAGCCTTAATGAAATTCAAGGGATATTCTTCCTAGCACTAAAAGCAGTTTCTCACATGAGGCCGGATATCGGAGACATTGCGTGTTATAGCGGACAGCTTTTACAGCAAATGAAGAAAGAGATTCTTTCAGGCTATTTCTTAAGGCAAACTGATGAAAATGAGGGATGTTATTAAAATATTGTTTGAGGAAGGCAAGGATGCTGGTGAGGAAGCTCATATCACCTACATATATGACTTTCCTCTCTCTTCATTTGATTCAAGGATACGGCATAGACCATTTGCCTGAGTGAGTGGATCACCTGTCACTTAGGATGTTTCTGACACATGTCCCTTCTCTGCACTGAGTGTGTACAAGAAGCTGCATAGCAGAGACTCTGAAGTGGGAAACTTGAACAAGGTCTGCAGCATGGGTATTCTGTGTTGCTTAGGGCAGGACTTCAGAAAGTAGATGGGTAGGTGACAGAATTGACTTGTTCTAAAAGCAAAGAAACTTAGGCAGTATCTTCCCCAAATGTGCAGCCACCTACTGCATCTGGAGGGGCCGCTGCCGTGCCCACAGTCAGAGCTGGCACTTTCCTCCAGAAACAGCTCTGGGTGACTCCAGGCCCCCAAGCAGGACTCACCTGAGGCCCCAGAGCTCTGAACCGTAAGTAGGGCAGTGAAGGTTTTGATCTGGTTACATTCCCATGCAGTCACCCTCTTTGGCCCTGAAAATCCTCAAGAATGTTCCAGCCTTGAGTAGGAAGAGCAGGTTGGTTGCTCCCCTCTCTGCATCTGGTGGCATGTGCCGCATGCAAAGCCCCCCACTTGTTCATCGTGCCTTGTGCTAATTGTTGTCATATTGCTCAGGAATTGGAGGGACAACAAAGTGACCCAATGACCAGGTAGGGCCTGATCAGGGAAGCTGAAGTTAGGGAACTCCTCTTCTCTGATGGGCCCTTCCAGTAATAGAGACAGAGGCTGGGCAGGCAATGGCAAGCATAGCTCTACTGCTGTGGTCTGGTGGGCGATGTCAAAGTAGCCCGCAGAAGAAGAGGCTCAGCAGGTAGGCAGGAGAGCCACTGCCAGGCTCTTCTCTCCTGGGCCTGGCTGTTGACTAAGACAAATTGAGGAGGGGCCAGCAAGTGTGGCCACTTAGGCTCCATACTAGAGCGGCTCCCCGATGGGTTGACCAGAGCTTTAGAGGTCAGCATCTATTCTCCCGAGTGAGTGAAACCTCGGCATTGAAGAATCCTCGTCCTGCCATTTTTAACCTTAATGAGAATTGAACGAGCCTCTGGAACAAGGTGCCATGGAGTCAGGAGAAGTGGTCTTAAGTGAAAACACAGCTGTGGGCCTTACAGACGGCACTGCAGGGAGGCGTCACCCAGTGGGAGCAGCCAGCCTCACCGGAGGCTTTCCAACACTAATGAATCGGGAACTCCATGCCGGACGAGATTTAGTTTGATGGGTCCCTATGCCAGCAGATGGATGTATTTTTCTTGAAAGACCAAGGTGCCAGAAATCTCTGTGATTACGTTACTGGAGCAAGGTCCTTTTTTGTGGTTTGCGAAGTTGAGCGTCAGGACTGCAGGATTCTCTCGCTCCTTCTCACTCTTATTTTTTCCAGGTCAGAACCAGAGCTTGGGGTGGGGAGGAAAATCCTGCTGAATGAGCAAGTTCTTTCTTAAAAAGCTCTCTCCAAGTCCAAAAAGACTTCAGTGGACTTAGGAGAGAGAAATTTAATACATTGCCATAGAGTCGTTGTTAACCAAGTTAGAGCAAAGTCCACAGCATCTTTGTCTTATAAAAGAAAGCAAAGAGGAGATGGAAAAAAAGGAATAATGCTGAGGAAATCCAAACCAAACAATGAAAACTTAAGAAGAAAAACTGAAGATCAACTCTGAGAATTTGAAGATTTCCTTCTAATAAGATTTTTCAATTACAAAACCCAGGCTCCAGGTAGAGGCTATTTTCTGCTGCTTTTAAGTATGCCATAAATGACATACCTGAGGTATTTAAACCTATGATGGGACTTGCGACCTTCCAGCTCGAGGAAGAGTTGGACACCCTGCAAGACCCAGTGGACTGCAGGGGAAGAGTCAGCCATGGAGAGGTTGGAAGCTTCCCAAGCTGGTCTTTGACCTGCGTTTGAACCTTGGTCCTAATAGCTAGCAGATTGAAGCAAGCTCCCAGGCCTCCCAGAGAACCCATGTTGGTTTGAGCTAGAGCAGTCCTGGCCAAAGAACTAAGAGTCAACTTCTAGCAGCCACCTCTCCTGTTACACCCCTTAGAGGGCATCTGTCTCCCAGGGGCCCCACCCATTATTAGAGTGGTCTACAGAGAAGACCCGGCCACTCTCTGCCATGGCTGCCAGGGCCTGGTCAGGGCGAAGACCAGCTGCCCATTGAAGCTCTTCTGGGATCTGTTGTGGGCAAGACCTGGGACCCCTAAACATTTTAACTCATTCCTTGCCCTTCCATGGATGTCTTTGCTAGACAAGGGAGCTTCCAGCAGCACGTTCGCCAACTTTTCTGTCCCATTGCTTGTTTGCTTATTCTTATAGGTGTGGTCTGGTCCAGTAAAGTCACATCTCTTTTAATAGCTGCATTAAATGGCCCCAAAGACCCCCTTCTGCTTAGCCTGGAACATTCAGTCTTCCCCTGAAATTCCCTGAAGTGCCTTCCCCAGGCAGCGTCTGGGACCCCCTGAGGAAGGCTTACCCAATCCTGAACTGGTCACTCTTGCTGCTCACCTGCTGCTGTCCAACCCAGAGAGCCCAGAGGGGCCCAACAACCACAACAAGGCCTACACCCAGGATTTCCACAGATACAGGGGAGGACCCCTCCCGAGGACTCTCACCCCTTCGGTTCACCCACATGGTACAGGAGGCCTGCGTCAGAAGCAGTCCCTGCAGAAGTCCCTTGCTCTGCCTTCCCAGAGCCTGACCTCCTCTTGATCTTTTACCCCGGGCTCCTGAAAGCAGAAGGCTCTTCTGTTTCCCACCCAAAGAAAAAGGGAGATTGGCTTTTCGTTTATCCAGTTGAAAGCCTCACCCCTAACTTGTTACCAGTTACTGTCTAGTGATTTCAACTCATGGCAACCCCACGTGTTACAGAGTAGAACTGCTGCATAGAGTTTTCTTGGCTGTAGTCTTAGCGGAAGCAGACCACCAGGCCTTTTCTTTTGCGGTACTGCTGGGTGGGTTCAAACTGCCAACCTTTAGATTAGCAGTGGAACACAGACCATTTGCACTACCCCAGGACCTTTGCCCCTAACTAGACTTGGTTAAATGCCTCCCACCTCTGCTGGTGGAGGTTGGGCAGAGCGAACAGCCTTTCACTGCCTCTTGGGGTCTTTGTTTCCTGCCTCTTCACCCAATAACAGGAGTATTTTTCAGTTGCAAACTATCCACCCAGGGGAGCCCATTTCCCAGGGAAAGCGTTGGCTAGTGGTGACCCTTCTGCTTGATGTGGCAGCTGCATTTGGCAGGGAATGATGAGACCTAGTGACATCTCGGAGTGGCCGCTGTTCTTGAGGCAGACTTTCCAAGCTGAGCCACTCAGGGATGGGTCCCTGCAGGCCTTGGGGGGCATCAGCGCCCTGACATACGCCACAGCCGATGGGCCTGCTTCCTTCCTGGCAGGATCTGGCACATGCAGAGAGCCCAGTAAAGATGGTGGAGTGAGGCTGGGTGCCTCTTCAGCAACTGATGAGGCATGAGGACCTGAGCACAAGCGTCTGAGCCGCTGCTTGTCAGCTGGCAGTGATGGCATCGGGGCAGAGCAGCTATGAGGCACAGAGGGGGAAGAAAGAACTCAGGGATGAAACTGGGTGACTGCAGTCATTCAGCCCGAATAAATCTCTGTGCCGAGGGACACAGAAGCCTGCAGGGGGTGTGATTCTGGGCCTTTAAGTGAAATGACTGGAGCAGCTGGTGGTTAATGGGTAAACGAGAAGCTCTAAATCTCCCCTCTGTAGTTCAGCTCAGCGACATACATTGGGCACCCACTGTGGACAGTGATGAGGGCACAGAGAGTCCAGGGCACCTGCTGTTGCTGCCCCTGCTCCCCTGGGCCCTTGGACTCACTCCTCACTGGAGAGAGAGGCCCTGCCAACAGCAACCAGAGGAGGGAGTGATGACATGTCAGAGCTGCTACCACAGAGAGAAACTCAGAGGATGAGTAGGATCTTGCAGGATGAGCAGTAAGGGCTCTCAGTGAAACAGTGACAGCGGCATGGACGTGCATAGCGTGGGCCACAGTGCAGGCTCTCAGGGAAACAGTGACAGCGGCATGGACGTGCATGGCGTGGGCCATGGTGCAGGTTCTTGGGGAAGCAGTGACAGTGGCGTGGAAATGCATGCTGTGGGCAACGGTGCAGACTCTCGAAGAAGCAGTGACAGCAGCGTGGACGTGCATGGCGTGGGCCACGGTGCAGGCAGTGCACAGCACAGGAGAAGGGGCTCCTTCCCTTCGAGCAGACTTCCATTTCTCCTTTAAGACTCAGCGCCTGTTGTCCACCCTGAGGTCTTCCCTATTGACACACCCTCCTGAGCACATGCCCACCTCATCCACCCTCTGCTACCATCAGGATGTGTTCATGTGAGCAACCAATCTCCAGGGGGCCTGGGCCTCTGTCAAGTCAATTTTTAGTCTCTAACATGCAGAAGACAGCAGGAAACCATCAAAGATACTTAAAGAAGAAGGTGTCCTCAAGTTTGTGTTTCAGAAAGATAACTCAGCTGCGTTGTGTAAAGTGTACTAGAGCAAAGCCAGAGGAGTAGGGAGACATATTAATATGGCACCCTGAAGAAAGATGATGACCAATTACAAAAGAACTCTCTAGGATAGGTCCAGAAGGCAGGCGGAGACCAGGTACAGCTTGACCAGGCCTTTTGATTTTGCTTCCTCTGTTAGTTGGTTTCGTTCACAGTCTGATAGCAGACTGGTGGCAGCAGTTCTGGACCTCATGTCCAGAAGTACTCAGCAAACATCCCCTGTATCTCATTGGCTTCAGTTGGGTCACATGTTCATTCCTGCACCAGTTCCTGGGGCCAGGAAATGCCATCCACTGATTGGCTTGGGTTCCTGACCAATTACCGCAAGGCATATATGATTTACCTTAGACCCATCAGGCCCAGCCCTGGAGACTGGGTCGGTTTCCCTCTGGAGACCCTGGACTGGGATAAGGGGGTAGATGGCTGAATGAAAGTAGGGCATCATTAGGAAGAAGGAAACGACTGCTAGATATGCATCCATGTCCGCTGCAGAAGCCAGTCACATTCATTCATTCATGTATTGAACGTTGCACAGAGTGCACATAGCAGACCCCTATACACCCATGCATGCACGCACACATACACATATTGCCACCACCACCTAGAGAACATACGTAGTGGGTTGGTTTATTTGGGAGACAGCATGTCATCATCCTGGATAATCCCACACCCAACTCTCCATTCCCTAACTTTTCCTTGGATCTTGTGCCTGACTGTTACATCTCCAAGGACAGACACACGTGCTCTCTGACCCTAGCCTCCAGATCCTCCAGCTCCCTCAGCCTGGGACCCCCACAGCTCCTCTCCTTAACCTCACCAACCCCTAGGATACCAGTATCACCCAGTGATCGAATGGATCACACTTCAGTTCTGCCACTTGCAAATTTGGGCTAAATACTTAACGTCCTCTGTAACATTGGGATAGGAAACGACCTTGCAGGGTTGTTGTGAGGATTAAATAAGATCATGCGTGACAGCTGCATTGGACAGCAGTAGTGCTTAATAAATGCTAGTTTCCTACAAGACATCTGTTACCCAGACCTTTCTGTTTTCTTCCAATCAGCCCCTTTCCTGTTTCCCTGGATTCTCTGGTCTTTCACTTCAGCCACTGTTGCCAATATCGTATCTCCACTCTTTTGCCCCATTATCCTTCCCTCAAACCTTCTTGGCAAGGGCTCAGCTTTGGACCAATCTAACTTTCCTTGTGCCAGTGTCTAGGTTGCTGGAGAAAATCCACAACTGGGCAGATAGTTGCTCCAGGAACTCCAGCCCTGTGGTCTCAGATGTACCTTCCTGCTCCCTGGCAGTTCCCTGACTCTTCCCTGGTCAAAGAAGCAATTTCAAGCCTTCATCACTTTCTTCAAACTTCATTCCTTGCAGATAATTTGGCCTCTTAATTCTCAGAAAATAACAAAAATCACACTGGAACATTCCAGCCCACCCCCGCCTCAGCCCCTCCCCACCCCCGCCAAATCTGCAGATTTATCTGCAAATCTCTGCCCATCCTTCCCTCTTGCTACAGTGGAGAAAGGGTCTTCCGCTTGTGCTTTGGATCCCAGCCTCTCTTGTCATCTCAGAGACCTTGGTGCTTAAGTTCTTTCTGTCTCTCCAGTGACTTCACCCCCCCACACACACACACCATAGCACCTCCTTCCTATCTTAAAATGCACTCTCCTTCAATGCCACGTCCTGTTACCCTTTCTCATCCCATTTCCCTCTGTTCTGCCTCTTCCCCCCACAGTCTAACTTGCTAAAGAATTGTGTACACTCACCATCCCATTGCCTCACCTCCTACTCACCTTTCAACCCATCACACCCTGATTTCTGCCCCCATCGCTGCCCTTGAGAGTCCTTGTCACCAAATCCAGTGGACACTTTGGACACTGTCTTACTTGACCTCTTGGAAGGGTTTACGTAACACCGCTGACTCCTCCCTCTTTGAGACATGTTCTCCCCTGGCTTCTTGACGTCATATCTCAAAAACCAGTGGCCATCCCTTCTCAGTCTCCTTTGCCCACCTCTTAAATGTAGATGTTTCTTAGGATTCTATCCAAGACCCCCTTTTACTCTAGACATACTCTCTAGGCAATCTCATCCATTCCAAAGGCTTCAGTTACCATCTTACTTACCACCCGAAGATTTGTAAACTTCAGAACCATTATCATCTCCACTAGGATACCTCTCGGAAGCCTTAAAATCAACAACCCCAACCTGAACTTAAATCCTTCTCCCAAACCTCCATTCCCCCTTGTCATGGTGAGTAGCAACCCCTCCCCCTATGTCCAAGCCAGAGAACCTGAAACATTATCTCCGACTCCACCCTCTCCCCTAAACTTTAGATCCAGACCACCACCAAGTCCTAGAATGGTGGTAAGGTGGGAAGGATGGACAGACCTGGCTGAAATTCTAATTCTACCTGTAGTTTGGGTAAATTACTTAACCTTTCTTAGCCTCAAGCTTTTCATCTGTGAATAGAAATAATAATACCTAATTCAAATGGTTGTTATCAGGATGAAGGAGAGCCTTTACTTGGTAGGCCTTCAATAAATATGAGTTCTCCATTCAGTAAACATGAGTTCTTTTCTGTTCCCAGTCCCTCTCTTCCCAATCCCCATCACCACCTCTGTTGTTGTTGTTAGGTGCGGTCGAGTCGGTTCCGACTCATAGCGACCCCATGCACAACAGAACGAAACACTGCCCGGTCCTGAGCCATCCTCACAATCGTTGTTATGCCTGAGCTCATTGTTGCAGCCACTGTGTCAATCCACCTCATTGAAGGTCTTCCTCTTTTCTGCTGACCCTGTAATCTGCCAAGCACGATGTCCTTCTGCAGGGACTAATCCCTCCTGACAACATGTCCAAAGTAGGTAAGACGTAGTCTCGCCATCCTTGCTTCTAAAGAGCATTCTGGTTGTACTTTTTCCAAGACAGATCTGTTCGTTCTTTTGGCAGTCCATGGTATATTCAATATTCTTCACCTACATACTTGTTTTGGCGGGGGAGTACACAGTTTCTTGACTTTGGAAGGATTTAACACTGCTGACTGCTCCCTCCTTAAGACACGTTCTCCCCTGGCTTCTCTGACATATCTCAAAACCCAGTAGCCACTCCTCCTCAGTCTCCTTTGTCCAGCTCTTAAATGTAGGTGTTTCTCAGGATTCTACCCAAGACCCGTTTTTGAGAAGCCCCGGGAGTGAAATTTCCCACAGTCCCTTCATGACTGCAACTATAGCTTATACTTCATTGCTCCTTTTTCACCTTGTCTTGGGGGATCTGGGCTAGGGGCAAGGAGGAGGCAGATTCAGGGTCTCACTGTCACATGGTTAGACATGTGAGCTTCCAGGTCTTGTCAGTCTGCCTCTCAGCTGTTGCCCAGCCCTGCCTCCCCACTGCACTGCACAGGCCAAGTCCTAGTCCCCTTGTCTGGGCCATTGCACTGTCTCCTATGCGGCTGCCTTTCTCCAGCCCCATCTCCCTTCAGCCCATTCTCCACTTGAGCATCAGAGTGGGTCTGACTGCTGCCCAGGAACCTGCCATGGCTTCTCATTTCTGTGAATAAAGCCTACACTCCTGAGTGCCAGCCACCTGTCCTGCTCATCTCCCCTGCATTCCATGTTCCAGCCCAGGAGCCTGGTCCTTGCAGACCCACGGCCCCCTTCTGTAATAAGAAGCAGGAAGGATACTTGAATATGAGCTGAGAGGCTAAAGCTACACATCTTGAGTCTGATGGATAATAGGACAGGCATAAGACACTCAGCAAAGACCAGCTGAACTGAAAGCAGGTACCAAAAGAAGCAGGAAACCAAGAAGGACTTAAAGCTCTGTAAGGAAGTAAATATCACCAGTCATAAAATAAGGGGGAGAAAAGTATATCAAAGTACACTCATCATGGAAGATTGGAAAAGATACTAAGAAGGTAAAGTAGTCCTACCTAGTGATACCACTGTCGCCATTTTGATATCTTTCCTTCCAGTCTTTCTTCCACGTGGTCTTTGTTCTTTCTTACACCGTTTTCATGGTATATTATGTATCATCCTGAATTTTCTCACCTAACCCCAATATTTCCCCAGGTTGGTAAAACTCCTTATGAACAATTTAGCAGCTGTGTGCTTTTCTGCATGTGACTATAGCCTAGCTCTTTTAACCATTCTGCTATGGCTGGTCTTCTCAAGTCTTTCCAATAAATAACACTGAAGCAAACAGTTTTGGAAGTAAAACTTTCCCCCTACATTTCTGATCATTTTTCTAAGCCCAAACTCCATGACTTGTAACACTGAGTCGAGGGATATGAATATTTCTGAATGGCGTGGACTTGGAGCAAAGGAAGGAAGTGAAAAGGATTGTAACTAGTAGAATTTTTTTTTAATAATGATTTTCTGTTTTACTGAAAGATAGCTGGGCTGATCTGAGTAGTGCAGTGGAAGGAAAGTGTGGCTTTGACTTCAAGTCCGTGGCTCCACAGTGTTAAAGAAGGGCTTGTTTCTGTTTGTGTATTTTCATTTAGGTCCATAAGAGGACAGTCATCCCTGTGAGCGCGTTCCCTTTAAGGAAGAGAAAACTCGTCCAGCATCTAATGATGCAGATCGTTAGCTGTGTTAACAACCCTGCAGTTAAAGAAAAAGGTTATAATAATGTGTCCTCCTAAGGTGCAGTTCATCTCGGTTAAAATTCCCCTAGTGATTGAAAAACCCAGTGAATTTCTAAATACAGTAATTAGCTCCGCGTTTGGGAATGTGAAAACTGCCATAACCAACTTGGCTCTAGCAGGGCAAACAGCCTCACTGAGCCCAGCTGGCTATCACCTGAGCACCCATCGAGGGCCTCACCTGAGTTCTGGTCCTGCTCTTCCCTAGTCAGAGGGCACTGATAGGAGCCTCAAAGTTAATGTGTCCAAAATCAGATTTTTGACTCCCTACCTGTCCCCGAAGAAGACTTGAAGCACTTACTGATGAAGATCAAAGACCACAGCCTTCAGTATGGATTACACCTCAACATAAAGAAAACAAAAATCCTCACAACTGGACCAATAAGCAACATCACAATAAGCAGAGAGAAGATTGAAGTTGTCAAGGATTTCATTTTACTTGGATCCACAACACCTGCGGAAGCAGTAGTCAAGAAATCAATGCATTGCATTGGGTAAATCTGCTGTAAAAGACCTCTTCAAAGTATTGAAAAGCAAAGATGTCACTTTGAGGACTAAGGTACACATGACCCAAACCATGATGTTTTCAGTTGCCTTGTATTCGTGCAAAAGCTGGATGATGAATAAGGAAGACCGAAGAATTGATGCCTTTGAATTATGGTGTTGTCAAAGAATATTGAATATACCATGGACCGCCAGAAGAACAAACAAGTCTGTCTTGGAAGAAGTACATACAGAGTGCTCCTTGGAAGTGAGGACAGCAAGACTTTGTCTCATGTACTTTGGACATGTTATCAGGAGCGATCAGCCCCTGGGGAAGGACATCATGCTTGATAAGGTAGAGGGTAAGCGAAAAAGACTAAGACCCTTGGCAAGATGAACCGATACAGTGGCTGCAACAATGGGCTCAAAACACAGCAACGATTGTGAGGATGGCACAGGACAGGGCAGTGTTTCATTCTGTGGTGCATAGGGTCGCTATGAGTCAGACCCAGCACCTAACAACAAATAACAGCAACTCTTCCCCACCCAGAGTCTTTCCCACTTCAGCATATAGAGCAGCCACCTGCCCAGTTGTTCAAAAAGCCTGAACCGTCCTTGATTTCTTCCTTTCCATCCTCCCCACTACTCAACATCAAATTCATCAGTGTATCCTGTTTATTCTACTTCTAAAATAGATACTACATGGTCCCTTGCCATCCCTCCTGCCAGCCCTCTAGTCCCAACCACCACTAGCTCATCTGGACTACTCAGTAGCCTCCCAGGGGCTCCTCCTCCTGCTCTCACCCCTACCGTCTGTTCTCTACACAGTAGTAGCAGAGGGATCTTTGGAAAACATAACTCTGATTATATCATCCACCCCTTCCTTACAACCGTCAAAGGCTCTCCTTACCTGCCAAGGTAAAGGCCAACTTTAATATCGCCAGGAAGGTCCTGCATGGTCTGAGCTGGCCTCCTCTCCAGCGTCACCGCCTACCATGTTCCCTGTATCCCTCAGGCTTCAGCTTCACCACCATCCTCCAGGTCCTGGAACAGGCCATGGCCCTGTACTTCTTGTTGGGGAGCCCCTCTTCTCTCCTTATCCTTCCACCCTATAACCCACATAACCCTCCCCCCCGCCGCCAGAGTCGGGAGAGTCGGGGAACACCTTGTCTGATTCCCAGCCTACGTCAGGTTACTTACTTTTATAGAAACGGATGTTTTTTCCTCCTTCAGAGAATTTACTGTACTTTGAAGTTTTATGCACACACATACACAGAGACATACATATGTAAAACTGTTTATCATTGAGTCAGTGCCAACTCATAGCGACCCCATGTGACAGAGTAGAACTGTCACAGGGTTTTCTAGGCTGTAAGCTTTACGGGAACAGATCACCAGGTCTTTGTCGTATGGAGCCGCTGGGTGGATTCAAACCACCAGCCTTTCAGTTAGCGGCCAAATACTTAACCACTGTGCCACCAGGGCTTCTTGCATACACACACACACATACATATGAATATATGTATGTGTGTGTGTGTATATATGTACATGTAAACCCTGGTGGCACAGTGGTTAAGAGCTACAGCTGCTAACCAAAAGGCCGGCAGTTCAAATCTACCAGGCGCTCCTTAGAAACCCTATGGGGCAGTTTTACTCCATCCTCTAGGGTCTCTGTGAGTTGGAAATGACTTGATGGCAATGGATCTTATTTTTGGTATCTTCATTAGTGCAATTATTTGATTGGTGTGTGTCTTCTCTACTACACTATAAGATCCTTGAATGAGGCACCTCTTATGCCTCTGTTCACTGTTCCTTCTCCATCACCCAGCTCAGTGTCTGGCCAAAAGTAGGTGCTTAATAAATATTGGTCAAGTGCCGAATGGAAAAGTAGAGTCCTCGTCACAATCCTCAGTGACAGCAGCATTCCAGCAGGGTGAGGGGCAGGCCCACGTTCTCACAGTGCTTCAGCTCCAGGGTATGTGATTTTATCTTGCCTGATATTTTTTCATTGCAGCTGTCAGAATGACTAGAGAGCACTGCCTAAAACTAACTTTTTTTTTCCCTCTTCTCTCCATTCAGCTAAAGCTTGCTTTCACCCTGGACCACGAGACTGGATTGCCTCAAGGATGTCACGTCTACGAGTACCGGGACAGCAACAAGTAAGTCACACAGTGGGAAAGAGTGCCCCTCGCTGCGTCCTGCAACGGTAGAACCTGGGGACTTACTGATACAGAGCTTCCCTTACAAAGAGATTGGAAGGAAGAGGGTCACACATTTTATGACAGTATTGAAAATAGCTGGCACAAAAATATTTCTTCTATGAAAGCTCTTTTGCCCCTAAATGTAGGACTCAAAGTACTTAATACAGGCATGGGTGTGCTGTATTAGAATTATATTCAAAAGCTAAAACCTTCCTTTCAGGCCCCAGCTTTCCTCTGGACCTAGGGTCTGCTCTCTGATCATATATACTCTCTCCTCACTTATCAGCATGGTTAGGTTCCAAAGACCAGGTCATTGTGCAAAATTGGTGTTGTGCGAAAATAGAAGATGACTATATCATTACATAACTGCCAAATTACATCATTTTATAACTGCCAAACCACTAAGAATCGTGGCCTAGCCAAGTTGACACATAACCTTAACCATCACAACCAGCATTACTTTCACCTCACACCTCGGCGTTCATTACTGCCAGACGTACATCGTTAATGTGCAAAATAGATGTTTTACTGTTGTCGTAAATGCAAAATGTCGGATAAAAGAATAGTAAGTGAGGAGAAGGTGGCAATTTGACTCATTGTGGGACTTTTACTTTTGTTTCAGTTCTTTAATCCACATCTGACTAAACGTTTCTAGTTTTGGTCGTGATAGTCTACCTTGTGAATTTTATAGTTGGTGGAGTTCTTGGAACTTAGATGAAAATTGGTGATCTTCTTAGAAGGTGGCACCTGCCACAGTTTCAGAGCTTCTCTTTTCTTTCTCCGTCTCAGACTGCCTCCTGGCCTCTGTAGCTTGTCTGTGAGACAGGGACGGTGAGTGGTGAGTGAGGCACAGGGAATACTCCCCGATGACGACAGTGGTGATGTGGCAGCTCCCACTGAGCACCCACTGTGTGTTAAAGCACAGCACTTGCTACTACATGTGTGTGGTCCCATTTAACCCTATGACAACCCAAAAAGTGAGGTCCGTTGTTTTGTTATTATTGTCTGTGTAGAAGCTGAGGCCTTGGGAGCTGCAGGAGCTGGCTCAAGGTAATCAGCCATAGCTGAGACAGACAGGCTGCCATTATCAGGGACTGGAGGGAATAACTGAGCAAGTGCCAGGGTGGCAGGGGCAAGTAAGAGGGAAACAAGCCGTCACCTGCCTGACTACCACGTCTGCTCTGTGTCGTGTCAGTGCCTCACTGCTCGCTGGGGCCACTGCTTGTGGATGACGGTACATCAGCCTGAGCAGACAGACTGTGGTAGCGGAAGGAGAACTTCAGGCCCAGGGGTGCTTCTGAACCCCAATTCTGGCCTCTCTGCTCATTGAAAGAATGGTTGCAGGGCTTTTCATTTGGTGTGAGAGAGGCACTGGCCCTCCTTCCTTTAGGTTTGTGTCCCAGCAGTTCAGATATCCAGTGGCAACAACAGCCTAGGATGTCTTTGAAGATGAGAGGAGAAAACAGCCCAGCTTTGCTTCTTGGCCTAATCCCCAGTTCCTAGCATATTATCAGAGTAAACAGTGTGAGAGGAGAATTAGGGGTCGTAAATATTGATGGGAAGTCCCTGGGCAGTGCAGACGGTTAACACACTCAGCTGCTAACCAAAAAGCCAGAGGCTCAAGTCCACCGAAAAGCACCTCAGAAGAAAGGCCTGGTGATCTGCTTCCAAAAAATCAGCCATTGAAAACGCTGTGGAGCACAGATCTACTCTGACATGCGTGGGTCACGGTGAACTGGAGTCAGTTCGCTGGCAGCTGGCTTCGTTTAAGTATTGATAAGCTAGTGCCCAAAGACCTGTGAAAGACAGCATTTGTGTAGAAACGGGATAGAAGCCATAATCTAGAAAAGCGTGGCGATCTGTCAGGCCCTCCCTCTGGCTCTCTCGTGTTTGTCTTAGAGTCAGTCTTAGGGTCGATTTTCATTCTTTGGACAGCTGTCTTAACTTCCCTGGGCCTCGCGTTTCTTCATCTGTTTAAAGAGAGTGGGACCAACAATACCTACCTGGCAGGGTTGTTTGGGGGATTCACAGGGTGACTCCTTGAAGCACATCACAAGGCCTGGCATACAGAATGCCCGCAGTAAGCCTTGATCGTCTCTCCTCCCCAAACAGAGACATTTTCTCAGGACTTCCACTCGGTGTTCCCAGCGCCAGCAGGGCTGCATCTGTGAGCTGTGGCTGCAGCTGAGAATATCAGTCCGGAGAAAGGCTGCTGCATACACCTCTGGCAGGTGGTGTGCGATGCGCTCTGTCCACTTGTGACTTGCCAGGGAAGGCATGGAAGGCCCCACGCGCCTCGCGGCGACTTCCTCCCTTCCCCTGGGGCTCTGCCGCATCTGTGGTCCTCTGCCCACTTTCAGAGTCATTGCCCTTATAGTGCCTGAATCCCAGTATTGGACTCACAGTAGCACTTAGGAAATGAGGACGTTGATCCCCTGGCCCTAGGGAGCCCGTAGTGTCTTGGGCCAAGTAATGTGAAGGCAATAGCAGTGGAGAGATGATATTCTACGTACGAAAGAAATGAGCTCAATATCTGAATATTGGTTGCGAACTAATTATTGAAACTGCTGCTTTTATCTCCTGAGTATTCCCTGTCATCATTTTAGAATCCATCTCTGTTTGCTTGCCAAATACAGCCCATCAGCAAAGAAGTTGTTCTGAATAAGTACTGAGGCTGGTGGACAGTTCTTGCAGGCGCTCTTTCCTTCTAGGCAGAGTGGCCCTAAAAGTGGACACTCTGGTTTTAGATTCCCGGCTTCCTTCCCTGGTACCTCCTGGCAGCCCCAGTCCTTGGCTCTGTGCCATCCTGTTCTCCGTCTGCATACAGGGGCTTCTGTCTGGCTCCGGGCACCAGGGAGGACAGGCACAGGGTCTTGTCCATCTCTGGTGGGTCTTGCACCCTGCCTTCTCTTGGGCACAAGGGCACAGCTCTTAGGCATATATCTTAAAGCTCTGAGGTTGTTAGAAGAGAATCTACCCTATTGTGGCTTGGGTGAGAATTACCCTGAAAGCCTCCCAAAAGCTGTTCAAATCTGCATCCAGGAGGTGTGAGGCCTCTCCCCTTCCTTACAGATACTACCAATCTCCACCCACAAACTGAGGGCCACCTTTGTTCTCTCTGTTGCAGAAAACTTCACTGGCCTTTAATATTAAGTCCAGTGAATCCAGGACTGACTGAAAGTCATGTTTCTCAAATTGGGTTTTAGAAATCTCTTCATAGGGCAAGGAACAAGGCTTACAAGGTGAATAAGTGATTCATGAAAATTAAGTTAAAGGCATATTAGGCCCCTGCTCTGTACAATGTGTTATTCTAGACACTAGGGGGGCAAAGATAAATTAGACCTGGTCTGTGCCTTCAAGGAGTTTTTATCAATAGCAAAGTACACTGTAGCGCCCTCTGGGGTGGCGTGTGCTTCAGTGGGGGTAAGACTTGAGTGCTGTGGGAGTAACAACAGACTGCATCTCCCTTTGGAGCAACTGCCTGGGGGGGTGGTGCCATTTACAGACAGAGCTTTGTCCAGGCTGTTCCCTTCTCTCCTTGCCCACTGCCGCCTTCCTGCTCGCTATCAGGACCGTTAAGCTGCTTTGCAAACTATTTTCCGTGTTTTTAGATCTTTGACCTCCAATCTGTCCTCTCTGCGGCCTTGAGTGAGCTTTGTATGTTTTTTCATTCTAACTGCTTTTGAGATCTTATTTTTGCCTTTGGTGTTGTGCAGTTCTACTGTGTTACGTCTAAGAGGGGGTTCATTTTTATACATATCGTTCAGGACTCAGTCCAGTTCTTTCCTTTTGGAAATTCTTACCTTTTTTCTCTTTGATTCTCCCTAAAATCTCCTCCTGGAACCCCTGTTAGAAAGCTACTGTCTTACTCTATCTTTCCTCTTTTTTTCCGTCTCCTTACCTGCCAGTGCTGCATTCTGGGAAACTTCCCCAAAATGTCTGTCAGTTTACTGGTTCTCCCTGTAGCTGTTTGCAGTCTGCTGCTTAGTAAATACTCCTTCCTAATTTGAGTCCTTAGTTTTTATTTTTAATCTTTAGAAGTTCTATTTGGTACTTTTTTAAGTTGGCCTGGTATTTTTTATTTTTGTTCTCCTTGGATAGTTTATTAATTCTGAAGAACTAACACATAGAAAAGAGAAACTGTGAAATATTGGTTTAACTTTGTAAAACCAAAACCAAATCCACTGCCATCGAATCAATTCCGACTCAAAGCAACCCTGTAGGACAGAGTAGAACTGCCCCACAGAGTTTCCAAGGAGCACCTGAAGGATTCGAACTGCCAACCTCTTGGTTAGCAGCCGTAGCACACTTAACTTTGTAAATGTAATACGAATTACAGCCATTTACATCAAATGCCTACCATTTTTGCCTGCTTACTGTAACACAGAGTAAGGATTACGAAGAGCTTTCAGTATGTCATACCAACTTGTTGAAGCTAAATTTGATTTATTATTTATTTATTTATTATCCGTATAGCAGAATAGTAACAGGAGCTACCACCTATCGAATGCCCACAACTCACCAGCACTGGGTTAGAGGTTTACTCAAGTTATTTCTAGTTCTAAAACCATTCGAGACAAATATTATTTTCATGATTTTACAGACTAAAAAAAAAAAGACTGAGAGTTCAAAGGTTAACCTGCCCAAGGTCACCCAGTGTTGAAGAGCAGACCCTGTATTCATCCTCGAATCTGGCAGATTCCAAAGCCCATGCCTGTTCCTGCACACCTGGGGCCTTTCTTTCCACAACTGAAAGCTAGAGGCGGTTGTGATTCTAGCCTCTTCTAGGCAGGCCTGCCCTAGACACTGTCTAGCTGAAATTCTGGCAGAGGCTTTCCAGTACCTGCGGGCCTAGGGGGACTGGAAGGCAGCCTGGCCTCGTGGAGAGGGCCCCTGCCTGGCCTGTGGTTGTGAATCCACACGTGGCCGGTCATGTCCACAGCACGCCGGCCTCCACTGCACTCCATGGTGCAGCTCATCCATTGGGAAAATGAAGAGGGCGATATATTATGGAGTTGTGGGGAAGATGAAACGAGGCCACGTGTGTGAGGTGGCTGCGTCAGCTGTAGAGTTCCTCCTAGTTGTTGGATGTGGTTGCCCCAGGAGCTGCCTGCGTGGACATGCATGGCCCTGGCAGATCCAAGCTCTTGCTTTGGGGCCCTTCTCCTCCTCCCCGTGGGGGCGCATGCAGTGGTGGACCCCCAGGGGCTGCAGCGGGGCCGTCAGCTCGTGCTCCTGAGGCAGATCTGAGGGGCATGCCTTCATGGCTACACATAGCAAGTGGAGAAAGAGCAGAGATTCCTGCATCAGCCCGGGTTCATTTCCCTCCTGTTTGGTTCTTTTCCTCTTCCTTCACCCTGAATAAGCGGAGGGAATAGTTCCCAGCATCCCTGACAACTTCAAGCGAGCACCAGCACTTCCCAGCGCTTTGGAAATGAAACTTCCTTGTCTGCACCTTGAAACCGGTGCCAGTTCCATAGGCGAAGCAGCAGTGTTAGCTAAGAGATGTTCGCTGCAGAGAAGGAGCGCCTCCGGCCTCCGCCAACCCTGCCAGGTTAGGATGAAGAATGCCTTTCTAGCTCCTGGTGAAGGCCTTGTTCAGAAGGGGGAGCCCAGAACCAAGGCAAGGTGGGGTTGGGGAAGTTGGAGGCAATGCAGCCAGAGAGGGCCAAATGTGTGCTCATGAGAGCAAGCTTGCAGCTGCAGCCTGTGTGTCGGCCGTGGCCACGTCCAGTGAGGTGCCAGCTGACTTGTACCACAGCCACAAGCATTGGCATCAGCGTGGTGCAGGCACGACTGAAGGAGGGTGACCGACGATGGTGTTTCCCCACCTTCCACGCCGCGCAGAGAGGGCAGCGACTCTCTCCCTCTACTTCCTAGCACCTCACTTCATGCTACAACAATCTGATGTCTGTGTCACTGTGGGGTGTGGGTGGCAAAACTCGGGACTTCATGCAACTCCAGCTTTTCCTGTGAGAAGAGGAGAGGCGCTTCTAAGATCTATTTGTATTGGGTCAGACTGACAACAGCAACTCAAAAGGATAGATAGGAAACTTAAGGGGCAGTGAGTTTATGTCAGTGGGGGAGGAACAACCCAGAGAAGGAGGGCGAAAATGGTTGCACAACTCAAAACATGTAATCACTGTCAATGGATTGTACATGTAGAAACTGTTGAATTGGTGTGTGTTCTGCTGTGTATATTTTCAACAACAACAAAAATAAATAAATTATATAAAAAGAAGAGGAGAAGCGGATATGAACACTGCCATCTTATAGAGGGGGAAACTGATTCTCTAAGAGAGCCCTGCCCAAAGTCAAGCTATAAATAAGAGGTAGCGCCAGCAGGCTTCCCCAGGCAGACTCCCTCAGCCACGGGCTCCACATTGGGGTGGGGGCCCCAGGACAGCCGCGCAGCCACAGCGTACAAGAGCAAGGAGGGCAGCAAGGCCGGGCCAGCCTTAATGTTGTCTCCCTTACCTTTGGGTTGGAGTCGCCCAGTTTCCTACAAGGGCCCAGGACAAGGAGAGGCGCTGGATCAGCTTTGTTGAGTCAGCACAATTTCCCCATCTACTTGGAGATCGGGGCAGGGGTGGGACTGAAGTCATGTTTAAAAGTCCTGAATTGCCTCAGCAGGGGTGTCCCATGCTGCTGGGCCATGGTGCCCTGCCCCTCATAGGAACCGCTAGCCCCTTGACCCCTGTCCTCCTGGCTTTCTAAGGCAGGAACTGACCAGAGCAGTACAATTAGGAGCCAGCAGCCGTGGAGAGATTGTGCTAGACACAGGCACAGCCGTGTACATGTTCACACAAACACAGGCACAGCTGCGCACATGCATGCACACACACAGGCACAGCCGTGCACATGCACACACACACACAGGCACAGCCGTGCACACGCGCACACGCCCACACACAAGGCACAGCCGTGCACATGCGCACACACAGACACAGGCACAGCCGTGCACATGCGCACACACACAGGCACAGCCATGCGCACACACACAGCTGTGCACATGCACACACACAAGCACAGGCATAGCCGTGGACACGCGCACACACACAGGCACCGCTGTGCACATGCGCACACACACACATAGGCACAGCCGTGCACATGTGCACACACACAGGCACAGCCGTGCGCATGTACAGACACACAGGCACAGCTGTGCGCATGCACACACACAGGCACAGCCATGTGCACACACACACAGGCACAGCCGTGCGCACGCACGCACAAGAGCCGTGCACATGTGCACACACAGGCACAGCTGTGCACATGCGCACACACGAACACAGGCACAGCCGTGCACATGCGCACGCAAAAACACAGGCACAGCTGTGCACATGCGCACACGCAAACACAGCAGTCTGTGTCCCAGCATGTAGCATGACTGATATCCATTCCACTGTTTTCTTCCATAGTGCATATGTTGGAAAATAGACCTTTACAGTTAATTCGCTTTGTAAAACTTTTTTTAACTGTATCATTCATAAAGGAAAGTACACAAATCATAAGCATCCAGGTCAAGGAAGTATTGGAAAATGAACACTCCCATGTAGACCATCACCCAGGGCAAGAAATAGAACCCTACAGCACCACAGAAACCTCCCTCACACCCCTTCTCTCCTCCCAAAAGGAAGCTACTATCAGAACTTCTAAACTAAAGATTGGCTTTGCCTGGTTTTGAACTTTATGTAAAGGGACTCATGCAGAACGTTTTCTCTTGTGTCTGACTTTTTTCTTTCAACATCATGTTTGTGAGAATTCATCTTTGTGGTTGCATCTAGCTACCGTCCATTCATTTTCATTGCTGCAAGACTTTCGTTTGTATGCCTACACCGAAATTTCCTTATCCAATCTGCATTAATCCAGTCAACCCTTGGAATTGTTTCCAGTTTGAAGTTTTTATAAATAATTCTGCTTGTACATGTCTTTTGGTGCACACATGCATGTGTTTTTTTCGAGTATATGACTCGGAGTGAAATTTCTGAGTCAGAGAAAGTATCCACATTAGCGAATACTGCGGTCTTAGTTATCTCGGCCTGCTGTAACAGAAATACCACGAGTGAATGGCTTTAACAAACAAATTTATTCTCTCACAATCTAGGAGGCTAGAAGTCCGAATTCAGGGTGCCAGCTCCAGGGACAGGCTCTCTCTCTCTGGCAGCTCTAGGGGAAGGTCTTTGTCATCAATCTTTCCCAGTCAAGGAGCTTCTCAGCACAGGGACCCCAGGTCCAAAAGACACGCTGTTCTCCTGGCTCTTGTTTCTTGGTGGTATGAGGTCCCCTGTCTCTCTCTCTGCTCACTTTGCTCTTTTATATCTCAAAAGAGATTGATTTAAGACACAACCTAATTGAGTCCTGCCTCATTAACATAACGGCGCTTTAATCCTGCCTCATTAACATCACAGAGGTAGGATTTACAACACACAGGAAAGGCACATCAGATGACAAAATGGTGGACCATCAGACAATACTGGGAATCATGGCCTAGCCAAGTTGACACGCATTTTGGAGGGACACAATTCAATCCACAGCAACTGCCAAATGGTTTTCCCCAGTGTTTGTACCAGTTTAGACCTATAACCAAAAACCAAACCTGTTGCCGTCAAGTTGATTCCGACTCATAGCGACCCTAAAGGTCAGAGTAGAACTCCTCCATAAGGTTTCCAAGGAGCAGCTGGTGGATTCAAACAGCTGACCTTTTGGTTAGCAGCCTGAGCTCTTAACCACTGCACCACCAGGCCTCCAATAGTCTACTCAAAATTGATTTTTTAATATGGTGCAGCAAGTTTCATTTTTTTCGGTCTGGATTTCTACTTGACCCAGCATCATTTACCACAAAGACTTTCCCTGCTCCACAGTGCCACCTCTGTCATAAATGAAGTATTTGTCTGTGCACAGATCCGTCTCTGCGCTCCATCCTGTCTCTTCTCGTGCCCATATCACCCTATCTGAATTTCTTACCTTTATAAAAAGTCTTCAGCTGCTGTCCATAAGGTTTTCACTGGCCAGCTTTCTCAGAGGTAGATCACCAGGTCCTTCTTCCTAGTCTGTCTTAGTCTGGAAGCTCCTCTGAAACCCGTCCACCATAGGTGACCCTGCTGGTATTTGAAATACCGGAGCATAGCTTCCAGCATCACAGCAATGTGCCAGCCACCACAGTACAACAAAGTGACAGATGGGTGGTGGGCCTTTTATCGAAGTTGTCAAGGATTTTATTTTACTCGAATCCAACAATCAACACCCATGGAAGCAGCAGTCAAGATATTAAACAATGTATTGCGTTGGGCAAAGATGTCACCTTGAGGACTAAGGTGTGCCTCACCCAAGCCATGATCTTTTCATTTGCCTCGTATGCATGTGAAAGCTGGACAGTGAATAAGGAAGACCGAAAGAGAATTGATGCACTTGAATTATGGCATCGGTGAAGAATATTGAATATAAATACACCATGAACTGCAAGAATGAACGAATCTGTCTTGGAAGAAGTACAACCCAAATGCTCCTTAGAAGCGAGGATGGCAAGACTTTGTCTCACATACTCTGGGTATGTTATCAGGAGAGATCAGTCCCTAGAGAAGGACATCATGCTTGGTAGAGTAGAGGGTCAGCAAAAAAGAGGAAGAGCCTCAACTAGACGTGTTGACACAGTGGCTGCAACAGTGGGCTCAAACATAGCAACAATTGTGAGGATGGTGCAGGACCAGGCAGCATTTTGTTGTGTTGCACATAGAGTTGCTATGAGTCAGAACTGACTTGGCACCACCTAACAACGACAACATAAAAAGACTTCGTATCCAGTAGAGCTACACCTTCCACCTTGCTCTTCTTCTTAACAAGCACGTAGATTATTCTTGGCCCTTTCATTTCCATGTAAATTTTAAAATTGTATTGTCAGTTGCTGCACGCATATACGCAAACCTGCTGGGGATTTATATCAAGATTGCTTTTAGTCTGTAAATCAGTTTGGGAAACATTGACACCTTTATACCATTGAGTCTTCTCCATGAACCTGGTATATCCCTCTCTTTATTTAGGTCTTTAATTTTTTCTCAGTAATGTTTTACAGTTTTTGTATAGAGGTCTTACACATCTTTCCTTAGATTTATTCCTGGGCATTTGATATTTTGTGATACTATTTTAAATGGTATTTATAAATTTACTTTCTCTTTTGTTGCTAATATAAGAAAATATAATTATTAAAAAAAAATTATTGACTTTTTATTCAGTGGCCTTGCTAAATTTATTAATTCAAAAAATTTGTAGATTCTTTTTTATTTTCTGTATGCCGAGTCATGTTATCTGCAAATATTGAAAGTTTTATTTTTTCCTTTCCAATTCACGTATACCACGTATTTATTTTTCTTGCCTTATTGCACTGTACAGTGCTTGATGCAAGTGATGGTAGCAGATGGTCGTGTCTTGTTCTCTATCTCAGAGTGGAAGCTTTCTACCACAAACTCATTTTTAGGTTGTTAAAATTTTTACTAGAATATTCTTTGGTGTACACTTGTTTTTTTTTTTTTTTTTTTTCCCTAGATGAGATTTCAGTTTGGGAATGAAATGAGTTTTCAATCTGGAACATGGCAGTGGTGGTTTGTGGAGTAGGAGCTGGCCAAATGGAATCAACTGTTTAATTTAAGGGGGAAAGAAGTAATGTTTATCACAAGACTGCCACTCTCTATTTAACCTTGTGAGGGAAGTTCTGCCTTGTCCATTTTATAGAGGACTTCATGGCTGGTCACAATCGAGCAGGGATTCAAACAGATCTGTCTGACCCCAAAGCCCAGGCTGTTCGTTACTACTCCCCGACTCCCTGGTAGAATATTGACATGTAACCCCCGAGTCAGCCGTAGATGTCCGAGAGAAGAGTTGCTGCACTGCACCTCACAGGTATACTTAGCACCTTTTCCTTTCCCCAGTAAACCACCTGTTCCCCAAACCTCCTTCTATCCCTGCCATCTGCCCCGTCCCAGCTTTCTCTCACTTCCATTGCCTTGGAAGCAAATTTGGACAACCCCAAGAGTCTCAAGCTGGCAGGAGTCCTCCCTGCCCGCCTGGGCCCCCAAGGGGCTGCACCTGCAGCTCTCTGCAGCCACCTGGCTCAGCCATCCAGTCGACCCAGGTACAGGGCCTGCCCTAATGTCTGCCAGCTTTCGGTCTCTTGTTCAGTGCTGGGAGGTGGGGTTGGAGGCTTTCCTCTGGTCAGGCTGTCAGGTTGTTGGGTAGAGCCATGTCTTTTTAAGCTGTGTGTAGTCTCGGCTGTCCTCTTGAGGGTGTGAGCCCTGTGTAAATACATACACTCTTTCTCAGCAGAGATTTGGAAAGAGGAGTGAAGACCATCGTGAGCCAGGCCTCAGGGCCCAGAGGCTGGGAAGGGGCTCCTTGGGCCTGTGCCTAGTGAGAATGTGCCACCCCCTCACCCCACCCACCCCGTTAGTCTCACACTCACACCCCACCTTCTGCGGCCCAGATAACTGCCCAAGGATGACCTGAGAGATTTCCCTGCAAGACAGAAAATTCTAGGACACCAGGAATTCTAGAAACTAAGTAATTTGAAACTCTCTAAGACCTTATAAAAGCAAGTCAGTGTTTTCTTGGTTGATTTAACACAGAGTTACATTAAGCAAACAGCTTGTTTTCTGTCTTGAGTTGTTCCCTTTGTACAACTTTGCCGTTCCCTGTGCTCATCCTTGAGTGATGGTCTGCTGTTCTGTCCTGCACGGAGCCTCCTGGGACTGCAGCGTCCAGCGTGGCCTGGGGCCCTTCAGGTTTGTTGTTTTTTTCAGATGCCATAGAGCACGTGGTGGCATGCTCTTGCCAGTGACAGAGAGTGGTGAGAATTAGCATTTCCGTTTCCACTATACCTGTACCTACCACATCCATACCTTTTTCAAAATTTCCTGGCATGACCCATGTCTTTTTCTCTGTTTCTGCAAGGGAAAGAGTGTCCTTTGGCACTGGAAGGCTGGTCTAGTGAGCTGAAGGCTGAGCTGGGTAGTTCTCAAGCCTCAGTTTGACGAACAGACAGGCCCCTCAGTTCCTGGACAGGTGGGCCCTGTGCTCCCAGCCCCATCTGTGTGGGCCCAGGCTGTGGGGAGTGTTCACATACTTAAAGCAGCAAATGCCCTACTCTGAACGCCCTTTCTCTTGGGTACCTGGAAGCCCAGGCCCAGGCCCTGAGGCTAGCCCATACAAGAAATAGGCCCCAGGACTGTGCGTTGGTCTGAGCCTGAAGAAAGGTGCTCGTGGCTGTCACCTCCTGCAGCTGCCTGGCAGGTGACCAGAGTGTGTTTGGCTCCCTCAGCCTTTGGCTTTGCTTTCTGTGGGAAGTGTTTCTGATCTGTCTTCTCTGGGGCATTGCAGCTTTCTCCTGGTGGTTGGGCAGGAAGCCTCTGGAGCCCGAGGGAATGGCTGTGCTTAATGAAAAAGGCCATCGATTGCAATACATCACTCAGAGGCTGCTTTGTTTATCAGAAGGTACTGAGCATATTCACCCTCTCTTGTGAGGCTGCTTCTCCAGAGGTGAACACCCAGGCGGGAAGAGAGCTCACAAAGCAACTCCAAGCAAGCCCTTCACTCATGCCCAGCGAGTCGGTGAGAGGAAACGGCTGCCTGATGCAGCTGCTCTGAGAACTCCATGGGGCTGGCTGAAGTGCACAGCACGTACCGCGCTGCTGACTTGGAGTTCCCCCCAGGCTGACCCCAAGTAACCCCGCGTGTGCCCCAAGATCATGCCAGACACTGCTGAACCAGGCTCCAAAGTCAAAGATGAGAAAGACACAGTGTCTGCCCTGCAGACCCAGCATGGTCAGTGGTGGGAACAGGAGAGCGCCCTGAGAGTCAGATGGCAGAGGTGACAAAAGACAGCTCATCGCTCGGGCTCATCAGAAAAGAGAAGCTGTGGAACGGAAAGACTAAGTGCAACCAGATTCCAAAGTGAGACACCCCCCCCACCCCGCCCAGAGCCAATGGCGCCAAACACTGCAGCGCCAGCTGTGTGTAACCCCAGGAGTCCTGACTGCCCCCGTTTCCTGACGCTGGGCTTCTCTGTTCTCTCATCCATACTAGCACAGTGGTAGGCCAGATGTACTTGTTCCATAAATGCATTAACATTGGAGCCGTTGGCAGCCATAAGGGGTCAAGGATTCTATAGCACCATGCTCTCACCTGGAAGATTGATTCTTTCAAGCACCAAAACTTTTCTCAGTTACTTTATCCACTTTACTGTTTGCTTTAGTAATGTCAGCTGGACATACTTTAGCCCTTTTTGATCATTTAGGATTACTCAGAATGCTGATATTGTGATATAAAATCATTTTCCATGGGGTCTACAGCTCTGTGCCACTGGCCCCTATACCGAGAGTCTCCGAGTGCAGCATGTTTTCTTTGGCCTTTGTCACCACCTTTGTGGTCAGGGACCATTTGTCCCTTTTCCACCATGACCACAAGGCCAAGTTGATGGAGGAGCTCAGTGGGTGAGTGGAACCAGGTAGAAGGCCAAATCGAGTTGTCTGAATCGTGAGTCAGTATGTAGAAAGCCACCGAGGGAGGAGTGAACTAAAGGACATCCCTGGAGTTGCATGTGAACCCCTGGCAAGGGACATCCCCAGAGGTGCATGTGAATGCCTGGTGAGGGACTTCTCTGGAGTCACCCGTGAACATCTGGCAAGGGACGTCCCTGAAGTCACATGTGAATGCCTGGCTATGGCATCAACACTGGCTGCTCACAGGCTCTTTGTTGTTTCCTGGTCTTGCACCGTTTTTCAGTGTAAGGTTGCACGTGATTGCGTTCCAGATAGGTGAGGTGGTGGTGCGCTTATTAAACTGAATTGGATTTTGTGTATTTTTTCTGTTAGGAAGTTTTTCCCTAGTTCCAGTTATTGCTGTTAAGGTGCTGTCAGTCAGTTCCGACTCATAGCAACCCTATGTACAACAGAACGAAATGTTCCCTATTCCTGCACCACCCTCACAATTGTTGATATACTTAAGCCATTGTTGCAGCCACTTCGTCAGTCCATCTCGTTGAGGGTTTTCCTCTTTTTCGTTGACCTTCTTACTTTATCAAGCATGATGTCCTTCTCCAGGGACTGACCCCTCCTGATAACATGTCCAAAGTATGTAAGATGAAGTCTCGCCATCCTTGCTCCTAAGGAGCATTCTGGTTGTACTTCAAGATAGATTTGTTTGTTCTTCTGGAGAAAAAAAAAAAGTCCATGGTATATTCGACATTCTTCACCAACACCATAACTCAAAGACATCAATTCTTCTTCAGTCTTCCTTATTCATTGTTCTGCTTTCACATGCATATGAGGTGATTGAAAATACCATGGCTTGGGTCAGGCATACTTTTAGTCTTTAAAGTGACATCCTTGCTTTTGAACACTTTAAAGAGGTCTTTTGCAGCAGATTTGCCCAGTGCAATGCATCATTTGATTTCTTGACTGCTGCTTCCACAGGCATTGATTGTGGATCCAAGTAAAATGAAATCCTTGACAAAGTCAATTTTTTCTCTGTTTATCCTAGTTCCAGCAGCCCTCCAAATTAACCTAAACCTGTTTCCTCTCATTGGTCTTCAGTGTAGCTAAAAGAACAGTTAGCTGGTCGCCATCTTTAATGTAACAAATATTCTAGGAAACCATTTTGATTCATTAATGTTTTGTTCTAGAAGCTGAAGGAACTCTTGATTCTTTTAGCCTTTGATCCTAGTGTGTTTCCCAGCTGTTAGTGAACAGTCACGGAGCAGGGCCTCCTCCAGCAGTGATGGGCCTCTGTAAAGAACCGTTCTCACCTGAGGGAGGCACCAGTGGTGCTCTCCGCCATGAATGGCTGCCCCAGGCCCTGACCTGAGGTACCTGTGAAGCTCCCAGAAGGCCATGGCTGATGCCTCCTGGTCATCATCCCAGGGGTCACGAGAGCTTTCTCAGAGTGGCTCCAAGCCCTGGGGAAGTGGACACCCTTCTGAATCCCAGGCTCCCCTGAAAGACAGGCAGCTCAAGGAATCAGGGCTCTCTGGTTCCAGTCAGGCCTTGACATCAGCTGGCCTCGCTGTCTGACTCCCCGTCCACCACATTTACCCGAGGGACTTGACGCTTCATCCACATTGCTGTGGTCTTGGCTCTAAGGCAGAGTTGAGGGTAGCCCCTGGGAAAGGACTGGAAGTCTTCATAAAGGTTTTATCTGAGGCTGGAGGGGTAGACCTGGGGATGAAAACCAGCCACTCCCTTGTCCACAGTCACACCCTCCTCGTCTCCGAAGCGGAGGCTGGAGCCGTGGTGCTTCGGTGTGGCCTGCAGGCTCGCACGCGTGTGTCTGGGCGGTACCAGGAGATGCTGGGGAAGCCCAGAAAGCTCGAGTGGGAACATACCTATTTAAACCACTCTGAACCTAGTTCAGAAAACTGTGTGTCAATGTTTTAAAAGTCTCGTAACTAGTGAAGAGCTCTGCCAGACTCAACAGACCACATCCCAGTGGGTGATAAGACAAGTGTTAGTTCAGTGGAAGCAGTCCGAGAGGAGAAAGAACTTTGTTGTTTTTGTTTAATCTGCCGGGTTTCATATTTACAGCGAGGCGGGTTGCCCTTGGACGGAAGTCTTCGCTTATCGGGTAACCGGCAAATAAGTCCCTGCTACACCGTCACCTTGACTGGGTTTACATGACAGCCATCTACGGACCAGTAGTCGTTAATCAAGGCAAGTGCAGGCCTCACATTAGGCTGGCAGAAGGTGTCTGAGGCTCTCTGCTGAGTTCGCCCTGCCTGCCTCCTACAGGGATCAGCTGAGGGGAGCCACTGGAACTGCAGCTGCCACTCCCGGCCCCTTATCCTGGGACCCTGCTTCAGCCCAGAAGGCAGGCCTTGCTTTTTACCCTATATAGTCTGTCTCTGAAATGCCTCATTTGGTGCCCAAACATTTCATCGGCACCTACGTGTGCCCCTGAACCCACCACGTTAAATCGATTCTGACTCATAGTGACCCTGTAGGACAGAGTAGAACTGCCCCAAAGGGTTTCCAGGGCTGTAAATCTTTACGCAAGCAGACTGCCACATCTTTCTCCCGTGGAGCAGCTGGTGGGTTTGAACCACCAACCTTTCGCTTAGCAGCTAAGCGTTTCATCCACTGCACCACCAGGGCTCCTTACATTTGCCCCTAGGCCCTGGAATATGGAGGTGGTCAAGACCTGGTCCCCAGGCTCCAAGGCTATGTGGGCTACAGAGGAAAACCAGCCTCTAAAAGAGTCAATGCCCGTGGAAGCAGCAGTCAGGAAATCAGACAACACATTGCATTGGGCAAATCAGCTGCAAAAGACCTGTTTGAAGTATTAAAAAGCAAAGAAAGATGTCACTTTGAGGACTAAGGTGCACCAGACCCAAGCCATGGTGTTTTCAGTCAACTCCTATACGTGTGAAAGCTGGACAGTGAATAAGGAAGACCAAAGAAAAATTGATGCCTTTGAATTATGGTGTTGGGGAAGAATATTGAATACACCGTGGACTACCAAAAGAACGAACAGATCTGTCTTGGAATAAGCACAGCCATAATGCTCTTTAGAAGCAAGGATGGTGAGACTTCATCTCATAAACTTTGGACATGTTATCAGGAGGGACCAGTCCCTGGAGAAGGACATCATGCTTGGTAAAGTAGAGGGTCAGGGAGAAAGAGGAAGATCCTCAACAAGATGAATTGACACAGTGGCTGCAACAATGAGCTCAAACATAGCAACAATTATAAGGATGCCACAGGACTGGGCAGTGCTTTGTTCTGTTTTACATAGGGTCGCTATTAGTCAGAACCAACTTGACAGCACCTAACAACAACAGGAGCCATCAGGAGTCACTGGTGAGTTCTGGGTGAGAAGTCGGCCACCAGGACCAGGGAGCCAGGGAGGGCGATGCCTGTACCGAGCTTTGGAAAACTCCAACACCAGCTGAGTGGAGAAGGTGGCATGGCGTGGTGGGCCGAGGGGCAGCGCAGGTGCAGCTGAGAAGCGTGGAAGCCCCAGGGGGGTCATAGAGAGTCTGGGTGCCCATCACACAAGAGGCCAAAGGAAGCAACAGGGAGCGGAAGTGCTGATCTCCTTGGAGGGTTGGGGAGCTGGCTGGGCCAGGAGCTGGTGGTGAGAGCACAAGGGGCCCCGAGAATTGCAGTCCTGCTGTGAGAAGCCAGGTACCCCAGGACTCAGCCCCCAGAACCCATCCCCCAGGCCCCGTCCACAGTCGGGCTGGGTAAGGGACCAATCGGCAAGGCTTTTGAGATTTTTCTCAACAATATGGGACTGACTGGGGGGGAGCACGAAGAGTGCCCCGGTTCCTCTCACGGCTCACTGAGAAAACACCCTCCTGGTGCGGAGGGACTTGCTGAGGGGTCTTGGGCCCCCAGGCCAGCTTTCAGACCGTGGTGTCGGGGTCCTGGTGGCTTTGGCTGTGCTGCTGCCATGGACCCTGCAGACAGTCCCTCTGACTGGATACCATAGCCTGTGTTCATGGGCGGAGCGGCGTAGCATTAGGGAAAGAGATCTGCAAGTGAAAGATGCAGGACCTGGAACCTCTGACAGGAGAACTGGAGCCATGAAAGCCAGTGTGCTCTGCTCAGAGATGCAGGGGCCAGAGCCCCGAACGTGGACTGGAGGGGAGGGCAGGGCAGGCCCATCATGTCCCTGTCCCCTTTGTCCACCGAGCAGCAGGAGACAGGCAGAGGCAGACCACGGGTCTGAAATAAGGCCCCCCAGGTGACAGTATACCCCAGCCCAGCCAGGCCCACAGGTGTGGCCATCCTCAGACACTGTGGGGAAAGCCGTGACCCTCTGAGGGTGCTGGGGGGCAGAGAGCCAGGCGGGATCAGGGACCTTCCATTCTGCAGCTGCTGTGGCTGACGGGAAGCACAGTAGTGACGTGGCAGGGACCACTGGTGCCCGTCCCCCAGGAAGCCCTTACTGGTCCCCACTGTCAGCAGAACCCTCTGCAGCACTGGTCAGGAAACAAGGAGCTGAGACCTCGGCCACCCCGCCCTCAGGGAGCCTGCCATGGAAGACCCAGGACAACCTGAGGCAAAGCACTGGATGGGGTCTCGTGCCCTTGCCCTGAGCTTGGAAAGCCATGCCACCACTCTGAGCCTCAGTTTGTTTGTAAGAATCCAAGGGTGGCAGTGAGACTGGAACAGCTGACACACCTGGCCTCACCCCTGCACAGACACCTACCTGACTCAGGCTGCTCCCCACCAGCTGCTGCGTGGGCTGGGGCACCTGAGAGAGAACCTGCGCGTTCCTGAATACCATTCTCCCTTAGATAGCTCAGTGCCCCAAGCCTGATTTTAAAACCAAAATCTACCCCTCCCATGTCAGTGCCAGCCCAGCTGCTCCCATGAGGCGGGCCAGTCTCTGTTGTGGCCCACAGCTACAGAACTGGCCCCACTGCTGGGCTGGGGCATGAAGGTGTCCTAGCCAGGGAGTCACAGCAGAGCTGCTAGGGACACTGCACAGCTCCCAGGCTTCTATGCACCATGGCCATGCCGCCTCTGGTCAGCGGACCCCATTGCAGCTGGGTAGCAGCTGGAAGAGGAGAGGCATGTGTGTCGACACCACCGAGAAGCCAGCGAGCCCCGGTTCCCAGCTCTGCAAGGCCCAGCACAGCTGCACCTGGTTCTGCTTAGGGAGCGTTCTGCCATGAGTGTGGGCCAGGGTGCTGCCCACTGCCCACTGCCCTTCACCTCCAGGAGCACAGCCTGGAGCCTGGGGAAGGGACGGCTTCTCAGCTAGCTTTACGCTGACAAAGGCCTTTCTGACTATCAACCAGCTCCGAGCAAGCCCCCTCCCTACCGCAGCCACTGGACCTCCCCTTGGCAGGGCCCGAGGGCCTGGACTCCTGAAGCCTAGCCCCTGGAGACTTCCTCCCGAGCTAGAAAAAACAAGCTGCTGAAATGTGCCCCACCCACCAAACCTATAGGAAGGCCCTGGAGTGGATTAGGCCTCACAGAGTAGGAAACCTGGCTCCAGCCTTGCCCACAGGGCCTGTTATATCTGGCTCCAGAGGCCTTCTCCTCTGGGGTTTTCCATGCCTGTGAACTAGGCCCCATTCATTTCCCTGTGGTTTCGTGGGAAGATCCAAAACGTTTAGCAGGTTGCAGTGAGCCCAGAAGGAGAGGGGTCAGCGAGAGGCCCGCGCTGTGACGCGGGTTGGCCCGTCTGCTACAGCACCCTCCTCTGCAATGCCTACAGCCAGTGCCCCAGGGTACGCGGGCCCTGCTGTGAACCCATCAGGCAGCCATGCCGCCCCCCTCACCCCAGCAGCCCCCTCTCTCAGGCCTCCACTTGCCAGCTCCCAGGCCACCAGCCCAGCCCGGGCGAGAGAACTGCCACAGGGCTGAGCTCCTGTGCCCGCGCCCTCACTTCAGGCTGATGGTCGGCTGAGTTCCCACCACCCAGCTTGGGCCTTGAAGCTTTCCACCACGCTGCACCCACTGTGGGGCCAGGGAGAACAGCAGGACCTCCACCCACATGCAGCTCGGCTGTGGAGAAGGGCCCCGCTCAGGCGCAGACTGGGGGTCGGGGGAGGCCCAGCAGTCAGCCCATAGCTCCTGAGCCCACAGCAGGGACCTGCCCAAGAAGGGACAAGTCAGGCTTCAGAAGAAATGAATTGGAAACTGGCTGGGAGCAGTTCTTATCAAATTTTCAACTTAGCAGTTTTCACTGAGAGCTAATTGAACAATCTCTGTGAGTGGCCTAATTCCATTAGCATGAGACTCCCATGGAGTAGTGACAAGCGGCTTTGGCAGAGGAGGCTGTTCTTGTTTGTCATTTGGTCTTGGTCATTGAAAAAGTATGCCTTCTCAGGTTAGGCAGCAGCCATGCCACTCTGCCCTGCCACCACCTCCCCCCCCCGCCCCGCCCCCGTCCCCGGACTCCGAGACATTTCCAAAGCCACGTTCTGCATGTCCTGGCTATAGAATGGGTTTAGCTGGTAAAATGGAAGCAGGGACCATGATAAGAACAGAAAGATGGTGGCCACTGTGCAGGGGCCTTCTTCTGGGCCTCCAGGCAGAGGTGGGTACCAGGACCCACCTGAGCAGAAGGCCATCTTGGACAGGCCTCCTTCTCTGACCCCAAGGCAGGTGAACCTGGCTCCCTGTCCCTCCATCTGTCCTGGAGACATCAGGCCTTTCCCAAGAGCCCTTTCCCCTCTTCCTCCTCCTCCCAACCCCCAGCTCCTCCAGGCCCACTTCCTTAGTCTCGGGCTCTTTCACCCCCTTAGCTCTCTTGCTTCCAAAAACACATTTAGATCTTTTGGGTACTTAAAACAGCAACCAAAAACCATCACACCTGCCCCTGCCTCACCTTCCCTTCAAACCATTTCTCCCCCTTTTGATAAATGTATTGAGTGTTGTCTACACTAGACAGGGTACTCCTTCTTTCATTTTTGGTTACCTGAATCAGCTTCCCACACCATCCCATTAGACTTGCTTCACTTGCCTTCTGCAAGCCCCACCTCCTCCCTTTCTTGGGCATCATCTGCACTGTCTACAGGAGGGCCCAGCAGGCTGAAGCTGCTTCTCTGCCCAGCCCTGGCCCTCCTGTTGCCTGTCTGCACCAAGCTCCCTCCCTCTGTGCCCCCGAGCCCTGCTATGGCCTGGTGCCCTCAGAGCCCCACCGCTCAGCAGCTCTGTACTCTGGCCCTGCCTGCCATTCTCGGGCCTCTCACAACCCTCAGGTTCATCAGCTCTACCCCTAAATGCTCCCCTTGTCCCACCCACCATCACCACATTCTTCTCCCTAGGGTTCCTTTGATCTTGTTTATCCCTTGTTTAGAAACCTTCCGCAGCTCCCCAGGTAAAGTCCAAACCTGGAGTCTGACGGCCCCAGGCCACCTCAGGCCACCTTGCTGGTAGCCTGCCTTGCCTCCCTTCTCTCCTCCCCTGACATAGTCTTCCCCTGACCTGACACCTTCTTTTCCAAGTATGTGTGATGCTTTTCTCTTTTTTTTTTTTGGCTTCCATGCCTTTGCTGTTTCATCTCCCTCGTGTATAATATTCTCCCTCCCATCTCTTGAGATGAATCTTGCATTTCTGGACATAATTTATCCTCCTACAAGGCTGGGGGCTTCTGGACGGCAGCAGAGGCAGCATGGCCTGTGGGCACACAGACCTGTCTGCGACCCCCCACCTGCTGCTTCAGGGCTGAGGGGCTTGGGGTCAATCACATATCCTTTTTTTACCTTAGGCTTCCCATGTACAAAAAAAAAAACAGTTGATTCTGACTCATGGCAATCCTGTGTATATCAGAATAGAACTGTGCTCCATAGGGTTTTCAGTGGCTGATCTTTGGGAAGTAGATCTCCAGGCCTTTCTTCCAAGGCACTCTGAGTGTACTTGAACTTAAACCTTAGGTTTAGCAGCCGGATGTGATGCAACTGTCTTGTCTGAGGTGGAGAATGGTGCTCAGTTCACCAGAGGAGGGTGAGGAAAGCAGGGAACCTCCGAGGCGGGTGTTTGGGAATGGACTCCGTGGGACAGAGGGTAAACCATAGACAACGCCGGGCAACAGGTGTCGGGGTCAGCAGTCAAGAAAGGCACTGGGGGCAGGGACCCAGCTCTCCTGGACCCTGAATTCGAGCCTAGTGTGCCCGCCTGGGAAGCCTTCCTTCTGTGCAGAGATATCGAGTGTCAGTGCTGTACCAGCCACTGTACTGGGGCTGGGGGATCCAACCTTGGGGGTGGTGAGAGGAGATAAAACCACTGATCAAAGAGGCAATTGCAGAGGTGTGTGCTTGGTGCTGTGATCCAGGTGAGAATGAGAAGCACCTGGGTGCACACTTCTTCCTGCCTTCCCAAAGGAAGTGACACCTCCAGAAAATCGATGGAAGAAGAAGGTTCCAGCACTCCAGGCAAAGGGACCAGCAGTGCAGAGAGGGTCAGGAGCAAGGAGCCACAGGAGTTCAGTATGGCTGGAGTGGGGGGTGGGAGGGCAGGGAGAAGGGAGAGAGAAGCCAAGCCACACCCCAGAAGGCCCACTAAACTTCATTCTGGAAGTAGAACTGTCTCGAGGGCTACAGTCGGCCGAGGAAGGGCTTCAGGTAGGAGAGGGGCTGGCCAGGTTGCCTTTGAGGGAGAATGTCCCAGCTTCCATGGGAAGGAAACGGAGGCATGGCTGGAGGCAGGAGACCAGTTGGTAAAAGAGGTCTGGACAAGAGCGGCAGCATGGGGCAGGAAGGCAGGAGCAACCTCTAGAAATCTTGCCTGTGTGTTCAGCCCAAGGCCTAGGGTTGTGGCTCTCAGGCCAGTCACACTGTGCACAATAGTAATCTCAGGTCGCTTTAAGGCCGGGCACTTGTACATGACATGCATTTTTCAGGTGAACAAATTGAGATTCAGAGAGGTGAAGAAGTTTGTCGGAAATCACACAGCTAGTGGTGGCAGAGCTGGGATTCAGGTGCAGCTGCCGCGCTCATCACCACCCGTCTCAACTCAGCAAGTGAGTGTGGAGCAAGGGCAGGCAGCGGGGTCAGGAGAGGAGGGGGCAGGGGCCTAGACATAGGACCCCTTGCCTCCCGCCTGTCAGAGGTGCCTCCACACGCACCTCCAGGCCCTCAATAACGAAGCAGATCCAGCCTCCAGCTTAAGCGGATGCACACTCAGATCCAGTTCCTGGCTGGAAAGAGGCATCCGGTGTGCTCCGTGGGCAAGGCCGAGTGGCCTTTTGAAGAAGGGGCAGGTGATTCGGTCCATTTCTCACTGAGCCACTCTCTGACCCCAGCTGCTTTTCCCAGACATTGCCCTTTAAGTTGCTACTCAGACGGTCTCGGTCAAATAGCCAGAACCCCACATCCAGTAGCTCCCTCTCGTACAGTCTTAAAGGCAAAGGGTTGGCCTGTAATATAAAATAACCCCCCAGCATTTTATATGTATTTACACTGTTTTCTTCAAGTGACACCTACTAACACACTTTGGGAAACACTGTTCAGACCAAATTTGCCCTTGCCCTGCATGGTTGCCATGTGTGGAGAGTGCGCATGCAGGTTGTTGTGGCCTTTACCTGTGGCCCTGCGAGGCTGGTATGGGACTCTGGTTCCCTTGGGCTTGCTCAGCTCCCCCCTGAGATGGGACCTCACACCTGCCCCCCGCCCCAGCATCCTGAAGGCCAGATCAAGTGCAGGTGGGTGCGAGTGGGTGTGAGGAGGTATGCCTGGGTGGCCCCATCTGGCCGTGCCTCTGTCACAGCAGAGCCCACCCAGACCTCCAGAGGCAGGGGCCCCGGTGGCCCTCGGTCCCGTCTCAGGGGCTTGGCTTGCTGTTCTGGAAGGTGACTCTGGCCGCCGGCCATTCCTGAGCCCCGGTTAGAGCGGTTGTCAGGCGATTGCCGAGTTCCAGCTTCCCCCGTGTGGGCTTGAGCTCCTGCCTCCCTCCCAGGTGCCAGGCAGGAGAAGGTCTGAGTTGGGGGAGTAGGCTCTGAACCAGCCACCAGCCACCGTGCAGGCCTGGTGCCCCTCTGCCCCTTTCCCATGGACGAAGTTGGCTCTCAGGCCACCCTAAGCCCCAGACCCCCTCGGGGCATTGTCCCGCAGTTAGGCAGCCGGGCCTGTGTACCTGTGTGCACACAGGGGTGCCTGCAGAGGGGCAGGAGATGGGCTGAGAGGGGTGCTTACCTGCAGGGTCTGCTGTCAGGAACCCCTCTCCTGGCCCCTCACTCCCCCCGAGCAGCCTGCTCTGCTCCCTGACTGAGAAGCCCACAGTCCAGAGCTAGCTTGAGGCTCAAGAAAAACACTGAAGTGGGAGCCCAGGAGACCCTGGGCCTCAGGGCCGTGGTTTCTAAATTGTCAGGCTCTTTCCTGCTCAGAGGTTCCTGGGTTCTAAGCGTCCATGCCACGTCCCAGGTCCTGTGGAAGGAGATGTTGGGGGGCCCCCTGCTGGCCCATCCCTGGAATTGGCCCATGGTGGGGACCCCATCAAGCCCTATGAAGGAGTCCCTTTGACGGTGCCAGAAGAGATCGGTGACCCCCACAAACACTGGCCAGTTCACACCCTCCCACAGGGCCTGTCCCCATTTCTGAGGGGAATCCTGAGCCCAGTAGAACTCCAGCTGCTGACCACTTGGCCTTGCCCAGCCCTTCCTGGTCCCTGGCTCCACAGGGGACCCCACCCTGTCTACCTCCACCCACCAGGTGCTCCTCACACCCCTCCATCACCCACCTGCTGGTTTAAGGAGGATTTCAGGAACAGGCTATGGGGGAATGGTCTCCACAGCTGTCCTAGGACACCAACGAGCACAGAAAGTCAAGACTTCTTGCTGACGGTTCGTCCCCCTATTTGGTGACGTGGTCTTAATGTTTGATGTCTCAGGACTGTCTTGGAGAGTGTCCTACAGGCTGCTGTGGTGACTCCCGCATCTCTGCCACAGAGGGAGGGGCTGAGACTGCAGAGGGAAGCAGAGACCCTGAGATGCCAGGGGACCTGTCTCTAGTTAGGCCATAGGTGACATGCAGGGCTGTACTGGGGGCCCAGGGAGGGCAAGGAGGGGACTAACAGGACAAGCAGCTGGGCAGCGGTGTCGTTGGCACCTGGGGCTCCACATCGGCCTACGCTGGCCCCTGCCCCTGCCTGCCTGTTCTCATCCTTGCTTAGCCCAGCCTTGCTGAGACCGAGAGGTGACACGGGAGAGCAGCCCTTGCAGGACTGGGAGCAGAAGCGTGGCTGTACCTGGGGAGGCCCCACCCCCAGTGTTAAGTTCCTTTGACCTGTAGTGGGGGTAAGGGGGCAGACAGGCAGGAGCAGCCCCACCCTGCTGCTTTGCTGCCCCTTGGCCCCACCTTGGCATCCTTAGCCTGCAGGCTCCCAGCAGCCCTGCTGTAGGACCATGCTGCCACCTGCTGGCTGCACTGGCAAACTGCAGTTCCAGATCGGCACCAAGGTTACAGGTGCTGCTTCTGGGTGCACACCTGCGGTTGGACTGGAGGCTCCATCCTTGCGCTCTGGAACTGCCCACATAGGGTTCTCAAGGAGCACCTGGTGGATTAGAACTGCCAGCCTTTTAGTTAGCAGCTGTAGCTCGCCATACCTCTTAACCACTGCGGCAGACAGTGAATCAGGTCAGACACTTACAGAGCAGGGACTGGGATTCCTCGCGGGTTGATGAGATCTGAACATGAGAAGCGAGTGAGGAGAGTTGAACACAGTGTTGGACGGTGACACCATGACTGGAGAGCCAGGGCCTCCAGCCTGGGCTCACAGGAAGGCTCAGAAAGGGGTGAGGGAAGGGGGAGCAGCAGCAGGGAGATGAAGGTAGAGAGCATGTTGGGAGACCACCAGCTGGCCCTCTGAAGGAGAGGGCCGGAGGAGAGGAACACAACTCCTAGGTGTGGAGGGCCTGTGACGTGCCAGGCCCAGCACCTGCCCTTGACCTAGTCATCCCTGTCAGGCGTCACAGCAGCCCTGTGAAGCAGGTGCTTATCATCCCCCTGGTACATTTGAGAACAGTGAGAGCTAGGTAAGCTACGTAATTTGTCCAAGGTCCCCACGGCAAGGACAACCTCATCTCTCATGAGATTTGGCGGTTCAGCTAAGGTGTTTGAGCTAAAGGCTTTTTTCAGGAGGAAGTGGTATGCACAAGGACAGATTAGGGGTGATGTGGAACTACACCCCCATGGGGAGCGGAGTAGCTCCTAGGTCCATGTGCTGGGTTTCCTGCATGGTGGAAGGGCCAGCCTGGCCTTGCAGTCCTGCACCCAAGCTATAACCCGGCCTCACTGCAGGCAGCACCGTCCCTGACCCTGCGCCCTCCCCTCTGCAGGCTCGTAGAGGAGTTCATGCTTTTGGCCAACATGGCGGTGGCCCACAAGGTCCACCGTGCCTTCCCCGAGCGGGCCCTGCTGCGCCGGCACCCCCCGCCCCAGACCAAGATGCTCAATGACCTGGTGGAGTTCTGTGACCAGATGGGGCTGCCCATGGACTTCAGCTCCGCCGGGGCTCTCAACGTGAGTGCCGGGCAATGGTGGGGTGGAAGGGGGGCCCTGCCCGTGGGACACGCTCCCTTACTAGGACCAGCACAGGGAGGCCGCTCGAGGCTTAGCTGTGGTGAGGAGTGGACCCAGTGGCTTTCAACATGGAGCAGGGGTTGTTTGAAGCCTGGGAATGTTTGTTATGGTAAATGGTTTGAAGCGCCCCCTGCCTGGAGCTAAGGCTCTTGGGACCCAGGAATCCATGCTTTCGGTTCCGACCCCAAAGGAGAAGGACTGTCCTCACCCACATGGCAAGCATGGGCAAAGGTGTTCTCTCCAGACCAGCCAGCTGAACGTGAAAGGCCTGGTCTGAGCAGGGAGCCAAGAGACCTCAAGCAGCCCTGGCGGGGACACAGTTACAGGCTGCTGATCCCCGTTGCACCCACCCCATGACCATCTGGGCAGGAGGGGCCCGCAGTGGATCTGTCTTCCCAAAGCCAGCTGTCAGGTGCTCAGTGGGCGACAGGGCCTCAGAGCCTCTCCCGAGCCTGACTTATACGTCACCCGAGTTTCCTGGGTTTACTTACAGAAAAGTCTGACTGAAACATTTGGCGATGACACGTACTCTCTGGCCCGGAAGGAGGTGCTCACCAACATGTGCTCCAGGCCCATGCAGGTAAGGAGGGGCTGCCCCCACCCCAGCCTCCCCTCCTCCCGGGACACCCCAGCCCTGACCTCCAGACACACAGCCTACAGCTAGTCCTGCTCTGCTCTGGGCCTGCCTGCATGAGGAGCCAGTTTCTCCACTCTAGCCTGGCCCAGCAGCCTCCCTTGTCTGTCAGGGCAGAGGAATGTCAGGTGGGAGAGTGTCCCGAGGGGAGGGAGAATGTCCTGAGGGGAGGGAGGATGTGGGGAGGGAAGACATGCCCAGGCAGCACCTGGGACAGCAGGCCCTGGACTTCTGACCTATAGCCTCTTGGTCAGAATTGCAGTCTCACTGGCTCCATGACAGCGGTCCCTGGGGCTAGTTAGGGGCTGGTGTGGACCCCCTCTCCGCCTTCATGGCCTCTGGGCACGGGTGTGCGTGGCTGAATGAGAGTGGACCAACCTTCAGTGCCCCAGGCCCTAACAGTGTGCTGCAGTTCCCCCTTCCATCTAGGGGTGGGAAGTGGGATTAGAAGCTCCCTGTGGTCAGTTAGGGGTCCTGAAGCAGAGGGAGCATCTCTGGAGCAGCCTGCTAGGGACACTCCTCAGCCCGCTCTCACCCGCATAGGAGGGAAGAGACATCTGGGCCAGTACTGCCTGCCTGGCCTGTGCTGGGTGGCAGGGAGGCGGCAGGCTGCAGTCTAGGTTTGGGACAGATGGGCTTGCTACTGACACCTGTCCCAGCCCTCTGAGGACCCGCACTTCTGGGGAAGGAAGCACCACAGTGGACATCAGGCCAGTAGGAGCTGGAGCTGTCAACAGGGCCAGCTCTGGGCCTCATCCCAGCCTGGGGACAGTGACAGACCATTTTTTCAGGGGCTCAGTCACTTGGTAGTTTCAGCCAGCCGCAGCTGGTTTATGTTCTGACGCCTCAAAGTTCTGCCGGCAGTGGAGCCATTGGGATCCACTTGGGTCTGGCTGTCCTCACCCTGTCCCTGGTCGTAAGCATCTGCCGTGGGGCACCTTACACCACTCACCCCAGGCACCTACAGCACCCACAGGGTGGGGCGTGCCTGTGGCCCAGCTGACTGATACCCCGGCCCTCTGGTTGCTCCAGGCCAGCCTGGCAGGTAAGACGTAGCAGCCCCCAGGTCTCGAGAATTGGCTTCCTGACCCTGCCTTCTGCCCTCCCCAACCCCAGCCTGTCCTGTTTCAGCAGCAGGGTCTGGCCCCAGGTGCTCCCCACCCATCCCCCTCTGCAAGCCAGGAAAGGAGCCAGGGCCCTCTCTCCTCCTCACCCACCTCATCTGAGGAACTGGGCCACTGCTGAGAACAGAGCCCAAGCACGGGCGGCGCCTGTCTTCCCCACCGACTTGCCCCAGCCATAACCCAGGGCCCAGCAGGACCTGGAAGGGAAGCAGGGTGGGGAACTGAGCAGGTCACCACCAACCGTGCCTGGATTCCAGGGCCCATGTGCTCTGAGTAACTGGAGCCAACAGTCGTTTTGGCTCACTGCATGGAGGGCGTGACTGAGTGTGCATGGTTGTCAGTGTGTGAGTGTAGGAGCATGTGAGTGTGTGAGGGTGTCTGTGTGTGAGGGTAGGAGTGTGCGAGGGGGTCAGTGTGAGTGTAGGACTGTGTGAGGGTCAGTGTGGTGTAGGAGTGTGCAGGTATCTGAGGATGTCAGTGTGCAGGCAGGTGTGTCAGTGTGTGAGTATAGGGTTGTCACTGTACAGGTGTCAGTGTGCTGGTGTGAGGGTGTCAGTGTGCAGGTATATGAGTGTCTGTGAGGGTGTCAGTGTGCAGGTGTGTGTGAGGGTGTCAGCTTGGAGGTATATGAATGCGCGTGTATGAGTGTCAGTGTGCAGGTGTGTATGTTTCAGTGTGCAGGTGTGACATATCAGTGTAGGTATATGAGTGTATCAGTGTGCGGGTTGTGTGTAGGTGTATGAGTGTGTGAAGATGTTAGTGTGCAGCTGTATGAGTGTGTGAGGGTGTTAGTGTGGGGGTGTACTGTGAGGGTATCAGTGTGCAGGGTGTGTGTGTCTGAGGGTATCGGCGTGCAGGTGTGTGAGTGTGTGAGGGTGTCAGTGTGCAGGTGTCTTGTGTGAGGGTATCAGTGTGTGCGTGTATGAGGGTGTGTGTGAAGGTGTCAGTGTGCAGGTATATGAACGTGTGTGTGAGGGTCTCTGTGTGTGAGATTGTCAGTGTGCAAGTGTGTGTGTGTGGTGTCAGCATGTAGGTGTATGAGTGTGTGTGAGGGTGTCATTGTGCAGGTGTGTGTGTGAGGGTGTCAGTGTGTGAGTATATGAGTGTGTGTGAGGGTATCAGTGTGCAGATGTGAGTGTGAAGGTGTCGGTGTGTGGGTATATGAGTGTGTGAGGGTGTTGGTGTGCAGGTGTGTGAGGGTGTCAGTGTGTGGGTGTATGAGCATGTGACTGTATCAATGTGCAAGTGTATGAATGCATGTGAGGGTGTCTGTGTGTGTGAGGTTGGTGTGCGTGTGTGTCTGTGGTGTTAGCATGTAGGTGTATGAGTGTGTGCATGAGGGTGCCAGTGTGTGTGAGGGTGTCAGTATGCAGTTGTGTGTGTGAGAGTATTACTGTGTGGGTATATGAGTGTGTGTGAGGGTGTCGGTGTGCAGGTGTGAGTGCAAGGGTGTCAGTGTGAAGGTGTGTGGGTGTGTGAGGGTGTTGGTGTGCGGGTGTATGAGTGTGTGTGTGAGGGTGTCGGTGTGCAGTTCTGTGAGCGTGTGTGTGAATGAGCAAGCAGCGAGTGCAGCTTGGCCCTGGGACGATGAACCTGTGCACTTGCTCCCAGGCGACAGCTCAGCTTCCCCAGGCCTGGGCACTGGAGTGCTTCACTTCCCAGCCCCGAGCTCCCACCCCAGGGCTGGAGGATCCAGAGCCGCTTCAGAGCTGTGGGAAGCTCCCAGCAGAGCAGGGCCACCAGCCTGCCTTGGCCTGGGCCCCTAGAGTGTTGTGTCTCCCCTCGCCGCAGCCATTGTGTCTGCCAGCGTCAGAAGGGCCTCTTGAGCACAGCTGTCTGTCTTGGCCCCAGGGAAGGTCAGGGTGTCAAGGACAAGAGTAGCTGGGGGCAGCAGGCTGGCAAATGTTGCCCTCCTTGGCAGACCCGGGGTGAGTTTTAGGGGGTGCCAAGAGGTGCCAGGGTGCAGGCGTGGCCTTTGTGGGGCAGGGATCAGGGCCAGATGACACGAGATCAGCCACCACTGCAGGCCTGGCCTGGGCTGGTGCAGCAGCACCAGGGCCTCCTGCCCACGGGGCTCTGGGTGCACTGTGCCGGGTCCTGGGCCTTTTCTGCTGTCTCCTATCCAGGCATCCTTGCCTCCTTCCTGTAGCCACTTCAGAGTGCACCTGTGCCTCCAGAGAACCTCTCAACCCCTGCTGCAGATGGCCACAGGCGTCCCCAGTCCTTCTCCCACCTGCTCCAGGAGCGTGGCCCTGGGCCCACCCTGGGGAGGTTCACCCATTCTATGCCAGAGTCACGCCCTCCTACTTGTTCCAGCAGTAACTGCCACCACAGATGCAGCAGCCAACAAGCTGGCCGGGGGCACTTTTCAGCCACCCTTAGACTTAGCATGTGGCCCGTCCCCTCCTTGGGATAGAACAAGGCCACTCCACCTGGACCCTGAGGAGACCCTTAACAGCAAGGCCACACCTGCCTCCAGCAGAGAGGACGTGTGAGGAGCCCTCCACTTCTCCCAGGCTCCTGGTAGCCCTTGGGTCCTCTTACGAGGAGCAGCCCTGCCCGCTCAGGCCCGCCTGGCCGTGCTCAGCTGCCTGCAGCCTGTGGGTCAGTCCATGCCTGGCACCCACCACGAGGCTGTGAAGGTGTCAGTGTGCAGGTGTATGAGTGTGTGTGAGTGAGGGTGTCAGTGTGTGGCCTGCCCACGTGGCCCTGAGACCCGCCCTGCCCCCAGATGGCACTGTACTTCTGCTCGGGGATGCTTGAGGACCACACCCAGTTCCGGCACTACGCCCTCAACATACCGCTGTACACGCACTTCACATCCCCCATCCGCCGCTTCCCCGACCTCATGGTGCACCGCCTGCTGGCCGCCGCACTGGGTAAGGGTTCGTGGAGGGCAGGGTGGTGAGGCCTGCACGGGGTACCAGAGGCCACCCGCCAACCCTGGAGGCCCTGCGGAGTGGGCAGCCCGGGGCCCGGAACCTCTCCCTCTGGGGGCTCGTCTGCCTCCGGGAAGCCTTAGCTCTGCCTGGACTTCCCAGGCCCCACCTAGGCCAGGGGCAGCAGGGACCCTGTCCCAGCCATGGCCACACACACAGACCACCCGCCAGCCGGGCCTGACTGCCTCTCCGCAGGCTACAGGGCGCTGCCGGACCTGGAGCCCGACGCCGTGCAGAAGCAGGCCGACCACTGCAATGACCGCCGCATGGCCTCCAAGCGCGTGCAAGAGCTCAGCACCAGCCTTTTCTTCGCCGTCCTGGTCAAGGTGCAGCCACCAGCGTGCCCCCTGGCCCTTCTCCTCCTCAGGCCTCTCACAGCGCCGGCCCCCAGGAGCCCAGGGCTGTGGGCAGCTGGGGGGGCCTGGAAGGAGCCTGGTCCTGAGCCTGCTGTATACCACCCACAGGAGAGCGGCCCCCTGGAGTCAGAGGCCATGGTGATGGGCGTCCTGAACCAAGCCTTCGATGTGCTGGTGCTGTGCTATGGGGTGCAGAAACGGATCTACTGCAATGTGAGTGCCCGACAGCAGGGCGTCCTTCCAGGGGCTCCCCTTGGAAGCAAGACACAGGCCAGGACAGCTCTGAGGAAAGCCCTCCTCTCAGACACCGCGCCACCCAGCCTCCCAGAACGTAGCACGCCCATCTTTCCCTGCCTCCCCTCCCTCCATGGGTGCTCCTCTGCAGCATGGGCGTGGTGCGGGGGGCACAGGCCCAGGGCCCTGCTGTCCTGGTCCTTGCTGAAGGATTACAAGCGGGGGGGTGACACTGCACTCCTCACTCAGTTGTGGGCAGCACCAGGCATGTGATGGCTGAAGGTCCAGAGCCCGTTGTGGACGGTAGGGGTGCCCTGCTCCTGCTCCTCTCCCCCTGCGCCAAGCCCATCCGTGGGCCTGCAAGGCCCAGGGCCAGGCTCGGGCCTCTTCCCCAAGAACCAGGGAACCAGAGAGGCCCCACAGTCCCTCAGCCAGTCCATGGCAGCTGTCAGGCGAGCTTCAGGGATGTTTGTTCTAGAACGGCCTGAGAGCGGTCCATGGCTGTTCTAGAAGCACTTCCCTACAGAGCAAGGAAAGGACCAGCCCTTGTGCTGCATCCTGCCCCACGTGGGCTTTTGTTTAAGGTCATTCCCAAGGGAGTTGGTGCCTGTGGTCAGCAGGTCACCACCCGGCCCCTGCCCCTGGCTTTAAATTTCATGTCTGAGGCCCTCTGGGGCCAGCAGAGCCCAGCACATCATGTAGAATAAACTCAGTGTCAGTGAAACAGAGGAGGATAGAACTGGAAGAGCCGAACCCACCAGCTCTGAGGGTCTTGTCCTCAGCGGTTTGCACAGGCCCAGCACCAGCAGGGGGCGGCAGACCTCCAGCCTCCAAGTGCCGTCCCCTTGCAGGCTGGTCCCTGATGAGTAAAGACAGACCCCACCTCGCGGCACCTTATTCCACTCTGCCCTGGGCCTCTCTGGCCACCCCCACCCCCCACCCCCAACCAATAACACCACAGAGCCACCAGCCCCTCCCAGCCCAGACCCCTTGGCACTTGGGCACCTCAGGCCCTCTTGGACCTCCTCTGGCCATCCAGCTGAAGGTGGCCTGGCAGGGCCTTCCTGACATGGCCAGAGGCAGGAGGAGGAGGAAGGGACATGTCCTGTCCAAGGTAAAGTAGCAGACCCATTAGAGGTGGGCCAGGGTACAGGTGAGCCCAGCTGCCGTGGAGCAGAGCAGAGGTGGGCCAGGGCTCAGGTGGGCCCAGCTGCTGTGGGCCAGGGTGCAGGTGGGCCCAGCAGAGGTAGACCAGGGCTCAGATGGGCCCAGCTGCCATGGGCCGGGGTGCAGGTGGCCCCAGCAGAGGTGGGCCAGTGCCAAGGGTCTCCTGCAGGCAGCGGGGCTTTCTGGGGCAGGTGGTTCAGAGGCGGCACCCAGAGCCCAGTGAGGTGCAGATGTGTGCTCCCTAGGCACTGCCCCTGCGGACCTACCACTTCCAGAAGGTGGGCAAGAAGCCGGAGCTCACGCTCGTCTGGGAGCCTGAGGATATTGGGCAGGAGCCAGTGTACCAGGTCAGACTCTCGGGGTGTGGGGTGCAGCTTTTCCCACACCCCTGTGTCCCTGTCCAACCCCTACTCCTGGTGGACTCCCTGGATGCACTCCACATCGCCTCCTTCCCAGACTCTCCCAGCCACGGCAGGCCCCGGCCACTGTCACCAGAACCATCTCCTTTGGGCTCTCACTTTTGCCATCACTTTCCCTCCCTTGGGGACACCCCTCTGGGGAGAGAAGGGGCTCTATCTCTCCCTCCAAAGCAGGGGCCTCACTTTTGGGGTCCTTTTGAGAATCTGACAAAAGCTGTGCACCTTATTCCCAAGAAACCGTCTTTGTTTTCTCTGCCATGGGCTCCGAAGGCCGGCTGGTTGTTTCCTTCGCGTCTGTGGGCATCATTGTGGGCCAGGCCGTGTGAAAGCCCTTCCCTGCGTGTCCCACTCCATTAGTTCTCCCAGGCCCCAGGCGTCAGCGCTGGGCTCAGGGGCACCCATCCTGTCCCCTCGGGCCCGTCTCACCAGGGGCCCTGCTCTGCCACAGGTCATCAGCATCTTTAGCCTGGTGGAGGTGGTGCTGCGGGCGGAGGACACCGCCCTCAAGTACAGCGCCATCCTGAAGCGGCCAGCAACCGAGGACATCCCAGGCCTGGCGGAGGAGGAGGGGTCCGACAACCACGAGCAGGAGGACTGAGCCCACCGCTGCCATCCACCTCCACCCTGCTGGCTTTTACCAAGAGGACTTTTTGACACCAAAGGGGATTTTTAATTTGTTTTGTTTTTAACCACTCAGGGTTTTGTTTTTATTTTTTCATTTTATATTATTTTTGCAGCTCCGTTTTTAAACGAACTGGAGGGGAGCGGGTAGGGCTGGACCGGAAGGCTGGGGGCTAGCCAGCGCTCAGCCAGCCGAGTGGGCCGCCACCCTCCGGGACCAGCCCCCTTCCCAGGCCGCCCCTGCCTTCACTGCCCAGGAAATCAGCATCATGGAATAAAAATCAAGTGTGAAGTGGTGTGTGCTCTGTGGACGCCCCAGTGGCCAGGCCAAAGTGGTCCCTGCATCCAGGGCAGGGACCGGACCCCCCTCTCCCAACTCACAGCTGAGCACTGAGCCTGCACACGCCACTCGCTCCCCACCCCAGGGTCACCGCCCCGGCCTGGCCTGTCAGCTCCACAGTGATTCAGAGCCGTCCTCATGGCAGACGGATGCCAGCGCCTCGTTCTGGCTGATTAAAAATGTAATTAGTATGCATGGTGGCAGCTCACCCATCACCCTGCGCTGTGGTTGGGGCCATCCCACCACTCCCGCCACTTCCTCTGCCTGCTGACCCCGCATGGCCACAGGGGGAGGAACCCCACAGGTCCTGTGAGCCACCCCCACCCCCAGGCCCTAGCTCTGCGCCACAGGCTCCTCACGGTGGACACAGCTCCTGGCCCAGCCCACATCCCCTGATGGCACCTCAGCACCTCCAGCCCTGATCCCCGTCCCCTGGCAGTGAGAGGGAGCTGGGGACAGACAAAGCCAGGCCCTGCTGAAGGGGAGGGGGCTGCTCAACCCAGCCCTTCCGACCAGGGAGGGGAACATGGGCTTAAGGTGGCCCAGCCTAGCCTAGTCACCTGCCCAGCATCCTGCGCACCCCCCAACCCCACCACCCTCACGACCCAGGGACAAAGAGAGTGGACCACTGGGGGGGCTCTCACCCAGCTGGCCTCCCCTCAGCCTGCATTCCTTCCTACTGTGGGCGGGCTTCCCTGAGAGATGCAGAAACTCAGACAAGAGCCACTGTGACAAAGGCCCCAGTCACCCACACGGTGTGTCATCATTTACAGGCTCATTTGCTCTGGTTATAGTGGATTTTCCTTAAAGACAAATTCACCACAGTACCTTTGTAAGGAGTGACCATAGTCCAGGGATCGGGCACGGGCTTTGTCCGTTCTCCATCCAGGGCCAGGCTGGAGCTAGGAGGGAGATGAAAGACATCTTATTCCCGCTCTCAATTCCTTTCTCTCCCTCAGCCACCCTAACTGTGTTTATCCTGTCCATCCTGCCCCCCCCCTCAAGGTGTCCCAGAGGCCACCATCCCTTCTCTGCTCCTGCTCCCTGAGCCTTCTCCTGGAACCAAGTACCTGAACAGAGGTGGGTGGATCTGGTGGTCTGTGTTTGGATGAGGGAGAAGGCTCTGGGTGCTTCCTGGCCCAGCAGCCTCACTGTGAGAGCCGCAAGGACAGATAGCTGACCCTGTCCTCTCAGCACCGTCCACCCGTCCACCTTTCTTCCTGTCACTCTGAGGAGTGGCAGCCACGTTCTCAGCCCCACAGGTCTAGGCTCTCCCTGTCCCAAGGATGAAGCAGAGCCTCCATGGCGTGGCGTCCCTCAAGGAGTGATAGGTCAGAGGGCTGGGTTCCTCCCAGACAGCGTGGGTCCCTAGGCCAGTCACCATGGAAAGCTTTGCTGTCTGTTGTTGTTGTTAGGTGCCGTCGAGTCAGTTCCGACTCGTAGCGACCCTATGCACAACAGAACGAAACACTGCCTGGTCCTGAGCCATCCTCAAAATCGTTGTTATGCTTGAGCTCATCGTTGCAGCCACTGTGTCAATCCACCTCGTTGAGGATCTTCCTCCTTTCCGCTGACCGTGTACTCTGCCAAGCATGCTGTCCTTATCCACGAACTGATCCCTCCTGACAGCACGTCCAAAGTATGTAAGACGCAGTCGCGCCATCCTTGCCTCTAAGGAGCATTCTGGCCGCACTTCTTCCAAGACAGATTTGTTCGTTCTTTTGGCAGTCTATGGTGTATTCAGTATTCTCCGCCAACACCACAATTCAAAGGCATCAATTCTTCCGTCTTCCGTATTCACTGTCCAGCTTTCACATGCATATGATGCGATTGAAAATACCATGGCTTGGGCCAGGCGCACCATAGTCTTCAGGGTGACATCTTTGCTCTTCAACACTTTGAAGAGGTCCTTTGCAGCAGATTTACCCAATGCAATGCATCTTGATTTCTTGACTGCTGCTTCCATGGCTGTTGATTGTGGATCCAAGTAAAATGAAATCCTTGACAACTTCAATCTATTCTCCGTTTATCATGGTGTTGCTCATTGGTCCAGTGTGAGGATTTTTGTTTTCTTTATGTTGAGGTGTAATCCATACTGAAGGCTGTGGTCTTTGATCTTCATTAGTAAGTGCTTCAAGTCCTCTTCACTTTCAGCAAGCAAGGTTGTGTCATCTGCATAACACAGATTGTTAATAAGTCTTCCTCCAATCCTGATGCCCTGTTCTTCTTCATATAGTCCAGCTTCTCGTATTATTTGCTCAGCGTACAGATTGAATAGGTATGGTGAAAGAATACAACCCCTACGCACACCTTTCCTGACTTTAAACCAATCAGTATTTCCTTGTTCTGGCCGAACATCGCCTCTTGATCTATGTACAGGTTCCTCATGAGCACAATTAAGTGTTCTGGAATTCCCATTCTTCGCAGTGTTATCCATAGTTTGTTATGATCCACACAGTCCAATGCCTTTGCATAGTCAATAAAACACAGGTAAACATCCTTCTGGTATTCTCTGCTTTCAGCCAGGATCCATCTGACATCAGCAATGATATCTTTGGTTTCACGTCCTCTTCTGAAACCGGCCTGAACTCTTGGCAGTTGCCTGTCGATATACTGCTGCAGCCGTTTTTGAATGATCTTCAGCAAAATTTTGCTTGTGTGTGATATTAATGATATTGTTTGATAATTTCTGCATTCGGTTGGAACACTTTTCTTGGGAATAGGCATAAATATGGATCTCTTCCAGTCAGTTGGCCAGGAAGCTGTCTTCCATATTTCTTGGCATAGATGAGTGAGCACCTCCGATGCTGCATCTGTTTGTTGAAACATCTCAACTGATATTCCATCAATTCCTGGAGCCTTGTTTTTCACCAGTGCCTTCAAAGCAGCTTGGACTTCTTCCTTGAGTACCATCGGTTCCTGATCATATGCCACCTGTACTTGGTTCCAACACAGATGCTGGGTGTAGAGCTTCCCCAGACAGGCTCACCTCACTGATCCCCCTGGGATATCATGTGTCTGGAGCCATGGGGGCCAGGGCAGTCTCAAGTCCACCCCAACCCATTGGACGAGTGGAAACTGCTCCCGGGAAGTAGGCAGGTAACACAGTGACTGCCCAGCCAGGACCAGGGCTCAGTTGCCTGCACTCCACCACAGCCCACTGCCTCACAGACTCAAGGTGGTATTCTCAGCATTCCTCCCGGTTGGCCAAAGCGGACCCCTTCACCTGCATTCCCTCGGTCAACGTCATTGAATCTACATGCAGGGCATTGGTGGGACAGGCATCTGGTGGGCCCGATGAGGGAGACGCAGAGCCACGTGAACAAGGAGGACTCGTTTGTCCCTCCAGTGCCCCAGAGCAGCCGTATGCCAGCACAGGCTGAACCAGCTCAGGGCAAGGCTGTTGTTTCCATGGGGCTTGCTCGGGATCACTGAGGGGAAGAGAGGCATAGATATAAGCAATCTCCCTGCACAAGGGTGGAATTGGTGCCACCTCTGAAGTTCTAACAGAGTTCAGAGGCAGGAGACTGGTCCAAGCTGTGGAGGGCAGGTGTGGGCTTCCTGGATCCGAATGAAGGTGGCCTAGGCGGAGAGCCTAGTGGAAAAGGGGCTGAGGTGTGAAGGCACTTGAGATAAACACAAGCCAGGGAACCCTGAGGTCACCAAGTTCAGAGATGAGGTTCACCAAGTTCAGAGAGGATGGGAAGGTGATGAAAGTGAGGCCTGGACAGGTTTTCAAGGGACTTCTGGGCCTGGGCTGGGAGTTGGCACATCATCCCCAGGCCACACAGAGTCCCAGAGGTTGTCAGTGAGGGCTGTGACACAGCCTGACCTTTGTTCCCTTCACTCATTTATCAAGTAGTTTAAGTGCTATGTATGACCATAAACTACAGTGTCCCTGTGCCTGGGTAGTACGGGCCATGTTTCACTGTGCTGGGTCTTCGTGGGATACCACGAAGAGTAAAGCAATGAGAGCCGATTGGGGAGAGAGTCCCAGGTGCCACTGCAGCTGCTCCAGTCACAGCAGTGACAGGCCAATGGGCAGGAGGCCACTTAGTAGGGGCCATGTGGTAATCCAAAGTATCCTGAGAGACCCGGCACAGACGGGGTACCAAAGTCACAGGGTGTGGCATGAGGAGAGCTGAAGGGGAGCTGAAACGTGAGGGGTGGGGTGGGGTGGGAAAGAGGAGGGCACACCAGAGGTCTGAGACAGAATTCCTCCTGAGGAGGGAGACCCAACTGCTGAGGCCCCTGAGGGTGTTGCAGAATCCCACCGTTGGGTTGTTGTTGTTAGATGCTGTCCAGTCAGCTCTGACTCATAGCAACCCCATGTACAACAGAATGAAATAGTGCCTGGTCCTGTGCCATCTCCACAGTCGTTGCTATGCTTGAGCCCATTGTTGCAGGCCCTGTGTCAATCCATCTCATTGAGGTTCTTCGTCTTTTTCACTGACCCTCTGCTTTACCAAGCATATCCTCTAGGGACTGATCCCTACTGATAACATGTCCAAAGTACGTAAGGCGCAGTCTTGCCATCCTTGCTCCTAAGGAACATTCTGGCTATACTTCTTCCAAGACAGATTTATTCGTTCTTCTGGCAGCCTATGGTATATTCGATATTCTTCAGCACCATAATTCAAAGGCATCAATTCTTCGGTCTTCCTTATTCATTGTCCAGCTTTCACATGCATATGAAGCAATTGAAAACACCATGGCTTGGGTCAGGCGCACCTTAGTCTTCAAGGTGACAACTTTGTTTTTGTACACTTCAAAGAGGTCTTTTTCAGCAAATTTGCCCTATGCAACATATCGTTTAATTTCTTGACTGCTGCTTCCAAGGGTGTTGATTGTGGATCCAAGTAAAATGAAATCCTTGACAACTTCGATCTTTTCTCCATTTTTCATGATCTTGCTTATTGGTCTAGTTGTAAGAATTTTTGTTTTCTTTATGTTGAGGCATAATCCATAAGGAAGGCTATATCGTCTTTGATCTTCATCAGTAAGTGCTTCAAGCCCTCTTCAATTTCAGCAAGCAAGTCCGTGTCTTCTGCATAACACAGGTTGTTAATAAGTCTTCCTCTAATCCCGATGCTATATTCTTCTTCATATAGTCCAGCTTCTCAGATTTTTTGCTCAGCATAGAGATTGAATACATTTGGTAAAAGGATACAACCCTGACACACACCTTTCCTGATTTTAAACCACACAGGATCCCGTTGTTCTGTTCAAATGACTGCCTCTTGATCTATGTATAGGTTCCTCATAACCACAATTAAGTGTTGTGGAATTTCTATTCTTTGCAGTGTTATCCATAATTTGTTATGGTCCACATAGTCAATAAAACACAGATAAATACCTTTCTGGTATTCTTTCAGCCAAGAACTGACATCAGCAATGATATCCCTCATTCCATGTCCTCTTCTGAATCTAGCTTGAATTTCTGGCAGTTCCCTGTCGATATACTGCTGAATTATCTTCAGCAAAATTTTACTTGCGTGTGGTATTAATGATATTGTTCGATAATTTCTGCATTCTCTTGGATCACCTTTCTTTGGAATGGGCACAAATATGAATCTCTTCCAGTCGGTTGGCCAAGTAGCTGTTTTATCAAATTTCTTAGCGTAGACAAGTGAGCCTTTCCAGCATTGCCTTAGTTTGTTAAAACATCTCAATTGATTCTATCAATTCCTGGAGGCTAGTTTTTCTCCAGTGCCTTCAGTGCAGCGTGGACCTCTTCCTTCAATACCATCGGTTCTTGGTCATATGCTACCTCCTGAAATGGTTGAACACTGACCAATTCTTTTTGGTATAGTGACTCTGTGTATTCCTTTCATATTCTTTTGATGCTTCCTGCATCGTTTAATATTTTGTCCATAAACCAAAACCAAACCCATTGCCATCAAGTCAACTCCGACTTATAGCAACCCTATAGGACAGAGTAGAACTGCCCCATGGAGTTTTGAAGGAGCGCCTGATGGATTAGAACTGACCTCTTGGTTAGCAGCCATAGCACTTAACCACTGTGCCACCAGGGTTTCCTGTTTTACCTATAGAATCCTTCAATATTGCCACTCAAGGCTTGAGTTTTTCTTCAGTTCTTTCAGCCTGAACACTAATGACTGAAGATCAGATGAGTTGTGGGATGACATCATACATGAAGAAAGCAAAAAGATAATTAAAAAGACAAGAAAGAAAAGACCAAAATGCATGTCAGAAGAGTCTCAGAAACTTGCCCTTGAGAATGTAGAGTAGCTAAAGTGAAAGGAAGAAAAGATGAAGTAAAAGACCTGAACGGAAGATTTCAAAGGACAGCTCGAGAAGACAAAGTATCATAATGAAATGCACAAAGAACTGGGATTAGAAAACCAAAAAGAAAGCACACACTGCATTTCTCAAGCTGAAAGAACTGCTGGGTTAGAGCACTGATACCTCGGACCAAGCCTTGGGAAGAGGAAGGAAACGTGGGTGAGGATGATGGAGCAGGAAGTGAACACTGGGAGAGGGGCCAATGGGATGAGCAGTGTGTCCTTGATCACACCACGTGTTCCCCCCAAAGGGAGTCAGCATCACTTCTACCCCAGAAGAGGGAACAAATGGGGAGGCTTAGGCATTCCAGGCGAGGGGAGTGGGGAGCGAAGGCAGGGCGAGGAGAGGGCCCAGAGCATGTGTGAGGAGAGGAGCACATTTGCAGAGAGGCGCACACATGTGAGAATAGTATATTCAAGAGGAGAGAAGCACATGTGAGGAAGTGCACACGTGTGAGGAAAGGGGCACATGTATGAGGAGAGGTACATGCATGTGAGGAAAGGAGCACGTGTGAGGAGAGGAGCACGTGTGTGAGGAGAGGAGCATATATGTGAGGAGAGGGGCACACCTGTGTGGTGAGAGGGGCATGCACATGAGGAGCCAGGCAGTTCTGGAAGCCAATTCAGGTTAGGTGCGGCTGGGACCAGGTTATTGTGGGCTTCCAAATAGAGTGCAGACTGAACACGCCGTCTGCCCTCGCTGCCTTCCAAACTACACAGACAGCAAAGGGGTTATTTTAGGGCCTGAACTGCAAAGGAGGATGAGAAGAGGAGAGGACAGCAACTTGGGAAGGTGGAAAGCAGTTGGGTGAGAGGGAGTGGCCCCACCATAGTAGCAGACCTGAGAAAGCTGGAACCAGACCCCAGAGTCCCCAAAGCCTCTGGGGTTGAAACCACCCAGTACCTCTCTGCTGGAGAGAGTAGGGGTGGCTAAAAGAGTGTTGCAGATTTATTAAACATGCATGCAGCTCCCAGCTCCCCTCCTCACTCAGCAGAACCTAGTAGGTGCCCCTTTCTTCCTCACATGGGCAAAGACTAGAGATTTCCTGGAGAGGTAAGACTTAGGGTCTCTGGACTGGGGACCCAGGCCAGTGAATGGGATTTGTGGACATGTGCATGAGATGCTGATCCCACAGTCCTGCCCCCAGTCAGCTCTCAGGGTGCTGGCAGCCAGGGCTTCCTCATCCAGCCAAGAGACAGGAAGAGTCAGGTAGGGGCTCTCAGCATCCCCAGAGGAAAGGCTTCAAACAGCCCAGCCAGATCACCCACAGTGAATTTCACAGCCCACAAGTCCCTTTCTTGCACTCGAAGTTTCCAATTGTCTTTGCAGTCCCCACTCTTAAATATAAAGAGACAGCCAAGGAGTGCCTTTTGTCTGAGAACAACTTGAAACAGAAAACATGCTCTATAGAAGAAATAGCACGCAGGGAGAAGAAAGTTTTAGAAAAAAAAAATTCATTAAAGAGACAAAAAATAGCTTTGACAGCAAAAATAAAAATGAATTTAAGTGTCAGAATAAATATGTTTTCAGACCTGCAAGTCCTCAAAAACATATTTCCCATGATGCTCCCTTTCTCAGGAAGGATGTGTTCTACCAAAACGAGGGCATGAGTCCAGAAAGCGGAAGACACGGATACAGAAAAGAGGCACCAACCCAGGGGAAACAGGCAAGATGGCCATGAAGGAAGCAGCTCAGCTTCCAGCCAAGGGTGAACTTGGCTTCCAACCTAGAGGGCGCTCAACCCAGGATGGGGCAGGAGAGTCTTCCTTGATGTTGTTAGATGCTGTCCTTAGGAAGATGAAATTGATAGAAAGCCTGATTTATCAGAGAATTCTGTGAGGAGATTTAGATAATTGGCAAAGAGGCTGGGATTGAATTAGTAACAAGTACACAGAAAACTATGAATATGTAAAAACACTGACTATGAGGGACACAGAGTAGTCCACAAAGAATAGTTCTTAGTTTACTATATGGTAGAGCTGGCAATTGCATTTACAGAATCATCATGATACAAACCCTGACAACCAAAAAAAAACCCTGTTACCATCGAGTTGATTCTGACTCACAGCGACTACAGGACAGATTAGAACCACCCAATAGGGTTTCCAAGGAGTGGCTGGTGGATTCAAACTGCCCACCTTTTGGTTAGCAGCCTGAGCTCTCAGCCACTATGCCACCAGGGCGCCATAAACCCTGAAGAAGCATCTAAATTACTATGTGACTGTACTGGGAGAGGGGAGATGGAAAGGTCGGTGTGCACATCTGGGAATGCAGGGGATGCAGTTGGCAAAAAGAGCTAAATGCTCGTTTTCCTCCTTGGGAAGTTGTGCTACATTAAAGAGGGCTGCAAATTCTGTCACCCTCCCCCCCCAATCAAGAAGTGGGGTTCTATGTCTTCCCCCTTGAAGAAGGGCAGGCTCACTAAGGACGTGGCAGAAGTGGCACAGTGCCAGTTTCCAGACCCCAGTGTAAAGAGACTGGCAGCTCCCACTTCCTGTCTCTTGGAATCCAACGGCCATGCTGTGAGGAAGCCCAGGTGACTCTGTGGAGAGGAGCCAAGGCTCCCAGCCAACACCACGCGAGGGAGTCATCTTGGAAGTGGATCTCCCTGCTATTGAGCCACCCCAGCTGATGCCACATAGAGCAGACACAAACTGTCACCATCAAGCCCTGCTCAAATTGCAGGTTTATGATAAAAATAAACAGTTGTTGTTTAAGGTTGTTTGGGGATGAATTGCTATACAACGATAGATAACCAGAACAGAATGCAGTAGTAGATACAGCTTAAAAGTGAAAAGCACGTTATTTGGAAACATTGTGGGTAGTTGTTTTTAGGTGCCATCAAGTTGTTTCTGACTCATAATGACACTGTACAACAGAACGAAACACTGCCCAGTCCTGCACCATCCTCACAATCGTTATGCTTGAGCTCACTGTTGCAGCCACTGTGTCATTCTATCTCATTGAGGGTCTTCCTCTCCTTTGCTGACCCTCCACTTACCATGCACGATGTCCTTCTCCAGAGACTGGTACCTCCTGATAACGAGTCCAAAGTACTTGAGACAAAGCCTCACCACCCTTGCTTCTAAGGAGCATTTGGAATCATAGTGGCGCGCATACACACACACACACACACACACACACACATAAACCCAGTGGTTGCCTCTGAGATGAGAAAATGTGAGATAGGCAGGGAACTGCTGGCATTGCTTTGTTTTGTTTTGTTATAACAAACCTTAAAGAGCTATATGATACTTTATATACAACTTGCATACAAATAAAAACTAAAAGAAAATTGCCTTTAACCTTAGTGGGAATGGATCTCCAAATTAGTTTAAAAGGTGTCTTGTACATTCAGCAAAGGGTGTATTAAACAGTCCATTATTCTACTAACTAACATAAAACGCCTGCTGACAGGCAACCTCATATTCCCGTTCAGCTAAAATGCTGCATAAAGTCACCTGCTTATGGACTCAAGTAGTAGTCTTGGAGGTGACAAGTGCTGGTTCCCTCAGTGGAACCTCCAGGGGCCCCTATTTATTATGTGCCTGAGCCAAGGCCGGGGTGGGGGGCCTGGGAGCCAGAGTGAGGGGCTAGGCCCTGGGAGCTAGTGAGCCAGAAACCATCTTACCTTCTCTCCTGAGCTGGGGCAGCGCTGCTGCGGGGTGGGGATGCCAGGGCTCTTGCTGGGCACCAGCCAAAGAGGGGTCATGGGTGGAAGTCACCAATTTCAGGCATTAATTTAAAAAGGGGAGGTTGAAGCACGTTAAAGGTCTGAACCCTGGTGAGTGGGGAGGGATGGTGATGCCTTTCACAACAATAAAGAAGGTTCTGGAGAAAGGAGGGGGATACATTCAGGACTCGGGATGATGAGTTTAAATTTGACCAAAACTGAGTTTAGGTTTATGAATTGAAAATCTTATCATAAGATAATCTCTTTGAACCTTCTTTGCCTTTTTATGGGCTTTTGTGGGTTTCGTTTTTGTAATATATAGAAAGCTTAATATACATTTAGAGCGAAAGATCAATTTAAATAATTTATTTTTCTTTGCAAGTTGTTTTATTCAACCAGGTTCATGAACTGTGTTGTGCTCTTTAATACTCATGAATTGTGCATTGCTCAGTTCTGGAAAACAGTTAGCCAAATATTGGAAAAGCACCTACAATTTGAAGTGCAAAATAGAACATTAAACAAAAACTCTCCTTTAGCATATTTCACCTTAACAGGTTTTCCAACTAACCAAGATGCTATTGAAATAAAATTGCCCTACCAAAGTTAAATTATCTGTGCAGTTCCGGGAGGTCCCTGACTCTCACACAGCTTTCACCTCCACACATTATATATCGATACCCAAACCACCTCTCAGCCCAGAATTCAGTTTTTCACACATCACCCTGGCCAGGATGACTTTGAACTATGGCTTGGAGGAACAGCCCGCCCGCCAGCCCACCCCTGCCACCGCCACAGCTGGAGAAAGAGGAGGCCTGGCCTCTGCCAAGTCAGAAGATGAGGGTTACTAGCCAGCATGACTATCAGGCCTTGCATCCCTCCCCCACCAGCCCACCCCTGCACCCCCAGCTCTGCAGGCCCTGGGTGTCCTGGCTTGGCACTGCAGAGGAGGGGTAGTCAGGCGGTTGTGAGCCCTGCCCAGGAACCATATGTGAGTGTGGGTGTGTTGGGGGGGTGGGAGACGGTTGGGGTTGTCCTAGAATGAAATCACCACAAAGCTACAGTAAAGCAAGAAGATTTTATTCGACATATGTTCCAAGAGGCAAAAGATGGAAATGAACAAGCATGCTGTAAGAGCCATGTGTGCCCCCGAGTCCGAAGAATGTTACAGAATCATCAGTGTATATTGATATTACAAATGGGTAAAATCTTTAAAAGTTTCACCTTTTCACAAATTGGCTAGAAACTGCTAAATCACCGTGATTTTCCATTTTGAATTGTCTTTCTTAATAATCATTGGTACAAGTTTCAGTAACGACAGTCAGGAGGACCTTCATTGGTCTGACAAGTCTTAAAAAAACAAATTTCTATTTACTAAATGCAAATAGAAAAAGAGTGGAAAATACATCAGTCTTTTGGGCTATAAGTATTTGTTTACGTGAAAGATTCCCTAAAAGATATTTTCCAAGATTGTCTTTGTACCTCAGGGCCCAGTGTATGTATCTTTGTGAGTCCAGCTGGGTCACACTTTTTTTATAACGGAAAAATGCTAAAAAGACTTGTTTAATGTGTTATAAATTACATGGAACTTGTCAAAATCAAGAGAAGTGCTTCATTCCCTTTGGGTTAAAATTTGTATGTTAGTATTTCCTCTTATGTTTTTGCCATATAGTAGGCAACAAATACATAATATCATGTCAAAACTTCATTATTTTGTAATTGCTAGCTTGGTCATTATTTTTTTGAATCTAGCATCATCAAAGCCAGAAATCTGGACTCTGGGAGGATTACAACTCTGTCATTCCGTCCTTTTCATCATGACCCTGCTGTTGTAATTTATAACATATTAAATAAATCTTTTCAGCATTTTTCCGTTATAAAAAAAAAAATGCAACTTTCTATGAATTTTCAAAGTTGTCAGGAGTTTATTATAGGTCACCAAGAAACAATACGTAAGTTACTTAACCAAAAATCTTAAAAGTGAAAACCTTAGCTTTTTTTTTTTTTTTTTTAAGCCATATGGCTTGGTTTTCAACTCAGGAATCTTATTCTAATGAAAGGCTGAACCTTTGCCTTAGAGGCGGATTACACAAAAAATAACCCTTCAACCCAGTAATCAAAGGAAAAATTCTTTTTGGTATTTTAACAGTTAGAAATGCAATTCTTGGTTTTATATTCTATTTAACATTAAAACTCCCAAAAGTCTCAAAAATTAAACCATTAAACTTTAGCCAGACAGATAAAACTTTTGACCATATCAAATAAATTTCTTTTTAATAAAGCTCTTAAATGTTGTCTTTGTTCCGTATATACATACAGTAAGTTGCCTAAAAGGTCTAGGAAATTATTTTTTTATATCTGTATACCATAAGACATAATTACTGTTGAAATAAAGCTTAAAAAATAAAAATAAAAAATAAATTTTTTTCTATATCCTAAGCTTTCATTCAACTTTTACTGTTTTTAATATTTACCCCAATCAAATTTTAGCCCTTAAAGATTTTATCAGCTGGCTTTGGAAATCACCAAGTTTTGCTCTCATTGTGATTTCTATTTTTTGGCTTCTTAGAATTTCCCTAAAAGAGAGAGAACTTGATTACAATGCTTTTATGATTTGGATCCACCCTATTTAGGCATTCAACTGTGTGAAGCAAGAAGATATTACGTGGTTTAAAATCAGGAAAAGTGTGTGGCATGGATTGAACTGTGTCCCCACAAAATATCTGTCAACTTAGCTGGGCCATGAGTCCCAGTGCTGTGTGATTGTCCACCATTTTATGCGATTTCCCTATGTGTTGTAAGTCCTATCACTATGATGAAATGAGGTGGATTAGGGGCGGTTATATTGATGAGATCTACAAGATTAGGTAGTGTCTTAAGCCAATCTCTTTGAGATACAAAAGAGAGAAGTGAGCAGAGAGACAGCAGGACGTCATACAAATCATAGACAGACACAAAACACGGTTTTTCTTGGACAAAGAAAGAGCTGAGGTTTTAAGACAACCTTACAAAAAACAGCAACTGTCAGCTATAATCTCCAACCTGATACAAGACAGGAACTCAGACACAATAAAAAAAAAATACTCTATACCAAAATCAAGCTCTCAAAACAAAATGAGAGGGAAAGACCACATAAACTCACCAGACAAAACAAGGATATGGGGAACCTAGTTTCTTAAAGTGTAAATAGCAATTTTTGGTTAGATCAACTCAATTCAATGGAAAAAACGGTTTCTACATAAAACTAACTTGCCAGAGCCTCAGATAGAGGAATATTAGGCCTTTTGAAAAAATCTGAGCATCAAACAAAAGTTCCCCAAAGAGGAAAGAAAAGACAACACAAATGGGAGCCCATTTTCTCAAAACAGAAAAGAAAAAAAAAAAAAGCCAATTGGAACTCACTTTCCCAAAGTGATCACTGAAATCCAAATTACTTCTAGTATATTCAGCTTATAACCCACTAAAAACCCACTTAATAGTGTTCTTAAATATGAAACCCAAGCCAGGGTCCTGGGGGGTGTGAGAATCCAGGCTCATTTATCAAAGATTTTATTTTAGATCTTAAAATATAATAGTTCCTCCAATTGGAAAGTACTTTTTTAGGTACCGATAATTTAAATTTTAACATGGTGATTCTTCATGGAGAAACTGTATCATAAAGCAGGTCAGGAGTTGCCACATCACCTGTGAATTTCATAAAGCAGGTCAGGAGCTGCCACCTCACCCTGTGAATTGGCATCACCTATTTTATTGCAAGATTTGGTGATTCCACCTAAATATGTATTTCAAAATTTTAGGGTTTGAAAGTGAAGCATTACTTTCGGTTTCTTACAGGCAAAACAAAATCTCAAAAGAATCTGAGATCCCTTGTAACAACCTTCATCAAGCCAATTGGTACACAAAATCAAGGTCAACGAAAAAGACAAACAGTAACAAAAGTAAAAATACAGGCAAAAAACGACCTGAAGGGCAAAAAGGCATTTCAGCAGGAGTGGAAGATACTTCCCATTGATTTGAATTTACTTTAGATCCCTTTCCTTCTAATTTACACCTTAAAAAGACTAATCTGGCCATTTCAAAAGTCCCCTATTTAGGCGATTATAACGTCCTTTTCTTTCATTAAATCATGCCATTTTTGTAAACACAGAGCCAAATTAGGCCCCAAATTCTTTGTTATACAGGCAGTGGGTGTGCCGGATATTGGGCAGTCAGTTTTAATTTTCTTTCGGTTATTTCCCATTTTAAATTTGGAAAAGTGGAAAGAAAGAGGTTTTAAAACAGAGCACTATTTTCCTGATTGTCTCTGAGTCACTAAAAGAACCCTAACAAGGAACGCTGCAAGATTTGGGCAGTGTTTTGCTTAGACCAACGTGTACCTTCATTGTGCGATCACTTGCTTTCGGGTAGCAGGCAGCCTAGTGGTACTGTAGCCTGTCTCTCAACCACCTTATCCTATCACCAGAGTCTTTAATGAGTATTTAACACTCATTATGAGTGCCAGTGACGGCAATAATGGCTTTTACTGGTTGTTCTGTGCCCAAATTTGTGGCTAATATTGACCCAGAGCTCTTTGAAAATAGAATTAGCTCTTTAATGTTTCAGAGGCCTGAATCCAGACACCAAACTGCCGTTCACCAGAAGAATTACTAGATGTCACTCTTAAAATCTTAAGTGTCAAGGAAAAATCTAAGAAATATTCTCCTTAATCAAGCAACCGGTGTTCAAACAATATGCCGAACAAAACTTAAGAGAACAAAAAAGAATAAGCAAAGGTTCATTTTCCAAGAGCACTTGCCCTGTCAGTGTCGAAGGGACGTGGAGTGTGAATACATGGGCTCCAGAAGGCAGGACCTCTCTTTGTCCGCTTCTGATCTGCAGTGCAGGTGCTCTCAAGGTGGGCTGGATCCGTGACTTCAGGAAAATCCTGCCGACTACGCCAGTAATTGTCCCAGGGTAAAATCACCACAACGTTATAGTCAAGCAAAAAGAAAGATTTTATTCAGCACATATTCCAAGAGGCAAAAGTGGGTAACAGACAAGTACACTGCCAGAGCCGTGTCTGCCTGAGTCCAAGAAATGTACAGAATTGGCAAAAGTGAGAAACAGACAAGCATGGTACCAAAGCTATGTCTTCCCAGTCCAAAGAATGTTACAGAATCATTGGTATATATCGACATTACAAATGAGTAAATTTATTAAAAGTTTCACCTTCTCACATATTGGCTAAAAAATGCCAAATCACTGTGATTCTACATTTTAAATTGTCTTTCTTAATAATCACTGGTACACATCTCAGTAATGACAGGAGGGTCTTCATTGTTCCAACAAATCTATTTATTAAAAGCTAATAGAAAAAAAAAGATAAGAGTGGAAAATATGTGGGTCTTTTGTGCTCTAAGTGTTTGTTTATGTGAAATGGTCCCTAAAAGATGTTTTCCAAAATTGTCCTAGCTATTGTCTTTACACCTCAGGGCCCAGTTGATGTGTCTTTGTGAGTCCAGCTCCAGCTGGGTCACATTCCCACTCAAAGACAGGGAATAATGGCTTCAATTTTAACTCCTAAGTCAAGGTGTCTCCTTGTTGGTGGGACAGTCCCCTTCCCCAGCCCCACCCCAGGCACCTGATCCATCCAAGTTCACCTTTGGAAGGGAAATGCCTGCCTGCCTAACCAAACCCAAGCCCATTTCTGTAGAGTCAATTCTGACTCATAGCAACCCTATAAGACAGAGTAGAAGCAACCTATAGGGTTTCCAAAGCTCCGCCTGAGAGGAGGGCATGAGGGCTTGGTGGGGAGTGCAGCAGGACAGGGAGATTCTGTGGAGCATTAAGGTTGCCCTGGGGTCTAAGGGTGTCTATGGCTCAGGTGGTGTGGTCGGTTCGTTGGGTAGGGCTCGGAGGAATGCTTCTGGACCCAGCCTGGAGCTCCAGGAATCTCCAGCCCTACATAAGACCCCTGTGGGAGTGAGCATGGCCAGTGGAAGGACTCACCCTTGGGCTCCACCTGTCCAGGGGAGCAGAGGTCCACCTTACAGGCACAGGCCTGCCATAACTGTACCCATTGTTGCTGAGTAGATTCCAACTCATATGGCCCCTATAGGACATAGTAGAACTGCCCTATAGGGTTTCCATGCTGTCATCTTTACAGAAGCAGGCTGTCACATCTTTCTCTCATGGAGTGGCTGGTGGGTTCAAACCACCGACTTTCGGTTAGCAGCTGAGCACTTAACCACTGTGCCACCAATGCTCCCCTGCCTGCATACAAAAACCTTAATTAGGAATTTTCAAGCACTTCCTCCTTCTCTGGGATTGAGCCATTTTACTTAACAGCGTGCCCAATTGTTTGATTTTCACATAACCAACTTGCAAACACATTTTCAACTATGTTCAAGACTTTCCTTGCCACGGTTTTGAGAGGTTAGTGCTTCTCCTCCTCTCTCACTCCCCAACACCTTCCTCCCCCATCCCTGCCCAGAACCCACTGTGCATGGGCCCTGTGTCACTGGGCATGCCATATATCAGTCCTCACAACAGCCTGACACATAGGTACCGTTATTCTCCTCATTTCTCAGATAAGGAAATCAAGGCGTGGAGAAGTTAAGTACCAAAGGACTCTGAGTAAATAGTGGAGATTAAATTTGAGCCCAGGCCCACCTGACTCCAAAGTCTATGTAATTTATTTCTTTTAAATCTGTGCATCTCAAAATGCAGCTATTCATATATCATCTTAATGATTTTTTGGCCATAGCCATATTCTGCCTGCACTATTATTTACTTAATAGTTTTCTTTAAATAAGCTCACTTTTTCCTCAAATTTATGGAAAAAGGCAATTTGAATCTACTAGAAATGGAAGACCACCATCGCTTGCCATAAACAGAAAGCAACTGTGCATTTCAAACAAACAAAAAACAGCAATATTATCAAATTCTCCTAAGAGCCCATTGCCTGCCAGAGCTCTGAGACTAAGATATGCTTCATCTCTGTTGAAAGGGTGATAGTAAATTTAGGGTGATGTTAAAGGCATTCCAGAACCAAACAGATCCTGTCCTTGACATTATCGGAAAGGTTGAAAGAGAATTGAAGTTCAGTGCCTTGTCTGGATACCAGCTAAAACAGCCCATTCCACCAGAAATAATTTGGAGTAACCCACTTTGGAAATATGTGTATCCCACTGTTATGGATTGTGTTGTGTCCCCCAAAAAATGCATGTTGTAAATCATAACCCCTCAATTTGTGGTTATAATTTCATTTGGGAATGCGTTGCTAATGAGACAGGATTAGTGTAGGGTGTGTTTTAAGTCAATCTCTTGAAATATAAAAGAGATTAAACAAGACAAGAGAAAGCAGTAGGCAGAAATGGAGAAGATTGATGCCAGGCCACATGAATCTCCAAGGAACCAGGAAACAAGCCGAAGAGACAAGGACCTTCCCTCCAGAGCTGACAGAGAGAGAAGACCTTCCCCTAGCACTGGTGCCCTGAATTTGGACTTCTAGCCTCCTAAACTGTAAGAAAATTAATTTCTGTTTGTTAAAGCCACCCACTAGTGGTATTTCTGTTATAGCAGCACGAGATAACTAAGACACTCACACTCTGGAAATGTGTATCCTACACTTTGAAAATATGTGTATCCCACACTTTGGAAAATGCTGGTTGAGGTGAAAATGGGAAAAGTAGCAGGAATCTAATCTTGATCAAATTTCAAGCTTGTTTCTTTTTGAGATACACCAAATACTCAGAATCATTCGTAAAACGTAAAAGTGTGGTTTAAAGAATAATTATTGAAATGAATATTGAAGTAACCATCACCAAGGCCAAGAAATACAGAATGTGGCCAGTGTCCCCCAACCCAGGGCCTTCCCTTCACAGCCTCATCCTTCCCTCCTCACCTAAAGGAACCACTGAGTTTTTTATAATCATTTACTTTTCATCATTTTCTCACCAATAGGTAGTACCTGGATGGTGCAAACTATTCAGTACTCAGCTACTGACTGAAAGGTTGGCAGTTCCAACCTACCCAGAGGTTCTTCAGAAGAACGCCCTGTCAATACACTTCTGAAAAGTTCGCGGCCATGAAAACCCTATGGACCACAGTTCTATTCTGCAACACATGGGGTCCCGTGGGTTGGAATCAACTGAACGGGAACTGGATTTTTTTTTTTTTTAATCACCACTGTACTTTAGTTTTTGCTTATTTTTGAACTTTATATAAGTGCAAAAACAGTATGTGTTCCCTTGCAATTTGCATGTTTTACTCAACAGTATGTTTGTGAGATTTAAGATGTTACATGTAGCAAAAATCCTCTCCTTTTCATTGTGTATAGCATTCCATTGATGACTATCCAACACCTTGTACCCTGTCTTCTTTTGATAAATATTTGGGCTGTTCCCAATATGGGCTCATCTAAACGATGCTGCTTTGAACGTGTTGGTACATATCTCCTAGGGCGCATGGTTTCCTGAGGATATTTACCCAGGAGTAGAATTCCTGCATTGTGGATCTGCCTGCCTTGGTTTTTTGTCATGGTGGTGGTGGTTGTTTTTGTTGGGCTTTAGGTGAAAGTTTACAGCTCAAGTTAATTTCTCATTCAAAAATTTACACATAATTGTTTTGTGACGTTGGCTGCAGTCCTCACAATGTGACAGCACCCTCCCCCTTTCCACCACGGGTTCCCTGTGTCCATTCACCCCATTCCTGTTCCTTCCTGCCTTCGCATTCTGCTCTTGGACAACAGCTGGCCATTTGGTCTCATATATGTGATTAAACTAAGAAGTACGTTCCTCACGTGTATTATTTTTGGTTTTATAACCCTGTCTAATCTTTGAAGGTCTTTGCACATGTCGTTATAGTACTTTATTTTATCTTCTCTAGAGGCCCTTTGAAATCTTCTGTTCAGTTCTTTTACTTCATCAATTCTTCCTTTTGCTTTAGCTGCTTGATGCTCAAGAGCAAGTTTCAGAGTCTCCTCTGACATCCACCTTGGTCTTTTCTTTCTTTCCTGTCTTTTCAGTGACCTCTTGCTTTCTTCATGGATGATGTCCTTGATGTCATTCCACAACTCATCTGGTCCTCGGTCACTAGTGTTCAATGCATCAAATCTATTCTTGAAATGGTCTCTAAATTCAGGTGGGATATACTCAAGGTCATATTTTGTCTCTCGTGGACTTGCTCTAATTTTCTTCAGTTTCTGCTTGAACTTGCATATGAGCAATTGATGGTCTGTTCCACAGTCGGCCCCTGGCCTTGTTCTGACTGGTGATATTGAGCTTTTCCATAGTCTCTTTCCACAGATGTAGTCAATTTGATTTCTGTGTGTTCCATCTGGCAAGGTCCATGAGTATAGTCAACGTTTATGTTGGTGAAAGAAGGTATTTGCAATGAAGAAGTCGTTGGTCTTGCAAAATTCTATCATTTGATCTTCAGCATTGTTTCTATCACCAAGGCCATATTTTCCAACTACTGATCCTTCTTCTTTGTTTCCAACTTTCGCATTCCAGTAATTATCAATGCATCTTGATTGCATGTTTGATCCACTTCAGACTGCAGCAGCTGATAAAAATCTTCAGTTTCTTCATCTTTGGCCCTAGTGGTTGGTGCGTAAATTTGAGTAATAGTTGTATTAACTGGTCTTCCTTGTAGGCGTATGGATATTATCCTGTCACTGACAGCATTGTACTTCAGGATAGATCTTGAAACATTCTTTTTGACAATGAATGCAACACCATTTGAGCTGTCTTTCCCAGCATAGTAGATTATACGATTGTCTGATTCAAAATGGCCAATACCAGTCCATTTCAGCTCACTAATGCCTAGGATATCGATGTTTATGCGTTCCGTTTCATTTTTGACGATTTCCAATTTTCCTAGATTCATACTTCGTACATTCCAGGTTCCGATTATTAATGGGTGTTTGCAGCTGTTTCTTCTCATTTTGAGTCATTTCACATCAGCAAATGAAGGTCCCCAAAGCTTTACTCCATCCACGTCATTAAGGTCGACTCCACTTTGAGGAGGCAGCTCTTCTCCAGTCATCTTTTGAGTGCCTTCCAACCTGGGGGGCTCATCTTCCAGCACTATATCAGACAATGTTCCGCTGCTATTCATAAGGTTTTCACTGGCTAATGCATTTCAGAAGTAGACTGCCGGATCCTTCTTCCTAGTCTGTCTTAGTCTGGAAGCTCAGCTGAAACCTGTCCTCCATGGGTGACCCTGCTGGTATTATAACGACATGTGCAAAGAGCTGGAGATGGAAAACCAAAAGGGAAGAACACGCTCGACGTTTCTCAAGCTGAAAGAACTGAAGAAAAAATTCAAGCCTTGAGTTGCGATAGTGAAGGATTCCATGGGGAAAATATTAAATGATGCAGGAAGCATCAAAAGAAGATGGAAGGAATACACAGAGTCATTATACCAAAAAGAATTAGTTGATATTCAACCATTTCAAGAGGTGGCATATGATCAGGAACCGATGGCACTGAAGGAAGAAGTCTAAGCTGCTCTGAAGGCATTGGCAAAAAACAAGGCTCCAGGAATTGATGGGATATCAATTGAGATGTTTCAACAAACAGATGCAGTGCTGGAGGTGCTCACTCGCCTATGCCAAGAAATATGGAAGACAGCTTCCTGGCCAACTGATTGGAAGAGATCCATATTTATGCCTATTCCCAAGAAAGGTGATCCAACCAAATGTGGAAATTATAGAACAATATCATTAATATCACACACAAGCAAACTTTTGCTGAAGATCATTCAAAAATGGCTGCAGCAGTATATCAACAGGGAACTGCCAGAAATTCAGGCCGGTTTCAGAAGAGGACGTGGAACCAGGGATGTCATTGCTGATGGCAGATGGACCCTGGCTGAAAGCAGAGAATACCAGAAGGATGTTTACCTGTGTTTTATTGATTATACGAAGGCATCTGACTGTGTGGATCATAACAAACTATGGATAATGGGAATTCCAGAACACTTAATTGTGCTCATGAGGAACCTGTACATGGATCAAGAGGCAGTTGTTCGGGCAGAACAAGGGGATACTGATTGGTTTAAAGTCAGGAAAGGTGTGTGTCAGGGTTGTATTCTTTCACCATACCTATTTAATCTGTATGCTGAACAAATAATACGAGAAGCTGGGCTATATGAAGAAGAATGGGGCACCAAGATTGGAGGAAGACTCATTAACAACCTGCATTATGCAGATGACACAACCTTGCTTGCTGAAAGTGAAGAGGACTTGAAGCACTTACTAATGAAGATCAAAGACCGCAGCCTTCAGTATGGATTACACCTCAACATAAAGAAAACAAAAATCCTCAGAACTGGACCTATGAGCAACACCATGATAAACGGAGAATAGATTGAAGTTGTCAAGGATTTCCTTTTACTTGGATCCACAATCAACAGCCATAGAAGCAGCAGTGAAGAAATCAAAAGACGCATTGCATTGGGTAAATCTGCTGCAAAGGACCTCTTTAAAGTGTTGAAGAGCAAAGATGTCACCCTGAATCCTAAGGTGCGCCTGACCCAAGCCATGGTATTTTCAATCGCATAATATGCATCTGAAAGCTGGACAATGAAAAAGGAAGACTGAAGAAGAGTTGACGCCTTTGAATTGTGGTGTTGGTGAAGAATATTGAATATACCATAGACTGCCAAAAGAACGAACAAATCCGTCTTAGAAGTACAACCACAATGCTCCTTAGAGGCAAGGATGGCGAGACTGCGTCTTACATACTTTGGACATGTTGTCAGGCGGGGTCAGTCCCTGGAGAAGGACATCATACTTGGCAGAGTACAGGGTCAGCAGAAATCCACCTCAACAAGGTGGATTGACACAGTGGCTGCAACAATGAGCTCAAGCATAACAACAATTGTAAGGATGGCGCAGGACCGGGCAATGTTTCGTTCTGTTGTACATAGGGTTGCTATGAGTCGGAACTGACTCGACGGCACCTAACAACAATCTTTGAGGAGGGGGCTTCAGGAGTGGTTTCAACTCTGGTTTGAGTGTCCAGGGGCCATAGTTTCAGGGGTTCCTCCAGTCTCTGTTAGACCTTTAAGTCTGGTCTTTTTATGTGAGTTTGAATTCTGCTCTACATTTTTCTCTGGCTCTGTCCAGGACTCTCTGTTGTGTTCCCCGTCAGGGTGGACATTCGTGATAGTCAGGCACCATCTCAGGCTGGTGAAGTCTCTAGTTCATTTGGTCCTTTAGTCCTTTGGGCTAATATTTTCCTTGTGTTTCTGGTTTTCTTCATTCTCCTTTGCTCTGAGTGGGATAGGACCAATGGCTGTATCTTAGATGGTTGCTCCCATGCTTTTAAGACCCCAGACACTACTCACCAAAGTGGGATGTAGAACAATTTCTTTATAAAATGTTATGCCAATTGACCTAGATGTCCCCCAAAACTATAGTCCCCAGGTCTCAGTCCCAGCTATTCTGTACTTCAAAGTGTTTGGATGTGCCTAGGAAATTTCTTTGCTTTTGCTTTGGTCCAGCTGTGCTGACTTCGCCTGTATTGTGTGTTGTTCTTCCCCTCACTGAAGTTGACCCTTGTCTACTATCTAGTTAGTGATTCCACCCCTGCTCGTAACCATCAAAGAATGCTTTTTTCTGTGTTTTAAACTTTTCTTGAAATCTTACAATTTTTGATAAGTAGGTTTGTTACCTTCCTTTGTGGTTACCTTGAAATTTACCTTTATTTTTCTAAGTTTAAACCAATCTTTTATTTCTTGATATCACCTTAACTTCCTCTTCATATGGAAGTTCTATGAAAACCCTGTTTACTCCCTCTTTTTTGTTTTGATGTTGTCATCACTTACGTATTGACATCTCTGGTTCCCTATTTTCAGTCTTTTAGCTTTGATTAGTTTTTGTGAATTCCCTATCTGGGTTGATAACTGCTTGATCTGTCTTGTGTTTTAGTCTTGGATTGTTTTCTGAAATCTTTGATTCTCTACTCAGAGGATTCTCTTCAATATTTCTTGTAATTTTGGTTTGGTTTTTACAAATTCCCTTAACTTCTGTTTTTCTGAAAATGACCTAATTTCACCACCGTATTTGAGAGACAGTTTTGCTGGATATATAATTCTAATATATAATTCTTGGCTGGCAATTTTTTTCCTTCAAGGCTTTCTATATGTCATCCCATTGGTTTCTTGTCTGCATGGTTTCTGCTGAGTAGACAGAGCTTAATCTTATTGGTTTTCCTTTGTAGGTGACTTTTCATTTACTCTAGCTGCTCTGAAGATTCTATCTTTGTCTTTGATTTTGGCACGTTTGATTATGACACATCTTGGTGATTTTCTTTTGGGATCTGCCAAGTATGAAGTTTATTGAGCTTCTTGGATAGATATCTTTTCTTCTTTCATGATATCAGGGAAGTTTTCATCAACAATTCTCTCTCTGTTTTCTGTTATTCCCCCCACCCCCCTGCCCATTCTAGTACTCCAATCACTTGTAGGTTTTTCCTCTTGACACTGCCCTACATAATTCTTAGGTTGTCTTCATTTTTTAATTCCTTTTTCTGATTTTTCCTCAAACAAATTGGTGTCAAGGAATTTATCTTCATCTCACTAATTCTGACTTCCATTACCTCAATTCTGCACCTATGACTTTTTATTGAGTTGTCTAATTTGTAAATTTTATTGTTAATCTTTTGGATTTCTAGTTGCTGTCTCTGTGTGAATTTTATCAGCTTGTTAATTTTGTTCTTTTGTTCTTGTATTGTTTTCCTGAATTCCTCTATTACTTTGTCTTTGTGTTCCTTGACTTGGCTGAGTTTTGCCTGATCTCCTTCCTGATCTCTTGGAGAGATCTCTATATTAGTCTTTTGAATTCTATATTGGGTAGTTCCATTGCCTTATCTTCCTCTGGAAGGTTTCCTGCTTCTTTATTTTGGTCACTTGCTGGAGCCATCTTGACCTGCTTCTTTATATGATTTGATATTGGCTGTTATCTCTGAGGCATTAATAAGTTATTATATTTATTTATTTATGTTTGTTTACTGTGTCCTGTTTTGTTTTGATACGCCCAAGTAGGCTGGGCATGTGAGCTACTTTGGTTATTGGCATCTTTGAAGCTCTCACATTCTGTCTCCAGGTGGTCAGAGCAGCTACTGATGTGTGAGCCCAGGAGTCTGTTCACTTTTCTTGGTGGGTACAGCACAGGTGTCCAGGTCATTGGTCACCGAGTGTGTGGTGCAGATGCTCTCCTATAGTCCTAGATGGGCAGGGCTGTGTAGGGGTGTTTGGTATCTGGCTGCAGTAGGGAGCTATGTGTGAAGCAAGGTGGCAGGCTGACGGCTGCCCCTAGGTGCCTGGGTGGAGGACGTGTCCCTGTCCCCTAGAGTACATAGTAAGGGGGTATTGCAGCCAGTACATGAGAACCCAGTGCTGTTGGCCGGAGGGACTGGGAGGCACTAGTTATTCTTAGACCCCTGGTGTGGGTGGGTGAGACCCTTGTTTAAGGGGCAGGGTTGTGTCAAATGTCACAAATCTGCAGCTTCCCCTTGGCTCCTGCAGTTGAAAATGGGCTTCAGATGTTCGCCCTGCTGTTTTATGCTAATGAGGGAATGTGGAGTTGAAATGACACACACAGGTCTAGGCAGGGGTGAAGGGCACTGCAAGTCCATAGACCCCTTATGCCAGTAGCTGGGGAAAAGGGGTAGAGCCTTCCTACCCCCGCTGAGTTCCTGCTTTAGGGGGTCGTAGTGTTTTTTAAAGCCGCAAGACTGGTGTCAGCACTGACAGCCCTGGGTTCCTGGCTTAGGGGGGTGGCAGTTGTTGAATAGTGCCAGACTGGTGTCAGAGTGGAGTGGGGTGGGGGGTGGGTGAGTTGAAGGAAGCACTTTTCCGCTCCGAAACTCTGGGAGGGAAAGGGGTTATTTTGCCCCTGGGCACAGTAGGTTAGAAGCTTGCACTTTTGCACGTCGTCTGATGTCACTCCTACTTGGTTCTGGAGGTGCTTGCAAATTCCTTGCTGCTTGGCTGCACCCGATGTGTTGGGGCTCATCTTTGGATGTTGTGCTTGCCTCAGCCTATGTGTGCTGTGCTGACTCAGCAGGGTGCTGGCGGTCTTGTGATCTGTGCTTCTTTGCTGCAATTGTCTCTCCTTCCACCTGCTGCTCAGTCCAGTTCTTCAGCTTTGTCTTTGATAATTAGTGTTCCTAGGTTTTCACATGTAATTGATTCACTTGTTTTTTCAGGTCTTTGTTGTAAAAGGGACGACAGGAAGCATCTGTCTATTCTGCCATTTTGGCCCCGCCTCCTCTGCACATCTTGGTTTTATTGACCACCTGTTTCCCTATTTCCTCTCCAGTGCTCACTAGGGTTGGATCTTCTAGTTTTTGCCAACCTAGTGGTCTCTAATACTGCCCCCATGTGGCTTATTTTGCACTGGTTGAACATCTTTCAAATACTTTTTGGCCTTCGGGATTGCATCTTCTTTGAAGCATCTGCCCAGTAGGAGAAGGAGAGGGGAGTTCGGAGGCAGGTCTGAATGATGCTGGCAGAGAAAGAACTCCACCACTGTGGAGGAGGAACTTTGGGGATTGGCTGTTTTGAGGGACACTGTTAGGAGGAAGCGAGCGAGAAGGCTGGGTCTGCCTCCTTGGTCTGGCCAAGGAGAGGGCAGATCCTAAGGGTCAAAGTTCAGAAAGTGCCACAGAATGCCCAAAGTCCCTCTTCTGCAGTTGGTCCCATCCTTTCTCTGCCAGGACTCTCCCACCTGCCTCTCTGCCTGAACTCCCTTCTCCTCCTTCATCGGCATCTTGGAGGCAGCCCCTTCAGCCCAATGTCCTGCCTCTCTCAGCCCCCACCCCTGTCAGCCGTGAAGCCCAGCAAAGCTCTTTCCTGCACCCCAGTGTAAGAATGAGTCCAGGCTCCTTTCCTGCCCTGTTGTGTCCAGCCTTACTGCCTGCTGGTCTCCCAAGAAGATCTAACACAAGAAGGGCCTGGGCTGCACCCTGAAACCTGCCCCATCCAGGACTTTGAACCTAAGGTTCCCCCCACCATTGGCACTCCAGCCCATAAGACCTACCCTCTTCCTAGTGCCCAGTCCTGGGGCCCTCATGCTGGCCTGGGACCATGTCTGGGAGAACGACTGGGTTTACACATCCATTCCCTTCTAGACAGGAGCCCCTCTGACTAGAGTCTGACCTGGCCTACGGGCCTGTGTGATCTTCACTGAGCGGCATCGTCCCCTTTAAGTAACTAAGTAGCTGCCCAGCGTCCCATTCTTCTGAGGCCTCCATCGAGGCTGCTCTCTCCTGGACACCCTGCCCAACCCCACTGAATGAGAACAGGTATGCCCTTGAGCTGGGTTTAAATGCATTCAGCCCCACTGGGCCCCAGAACATACACCCCTGCAAAAGTTTTCTGCCCTCCTGTGGCCCGTCAATCCCCACATCCATGCTGTCTCCAGTTCCTTCCAAAGGGTCCCCATGCATAAGCTGGCCCATTCCCAGGCTGCTGCTCAGGGTAGGCCCCATCTGCTACTCCCTCAGGAAGCCCAGAGACCAGTCCCTTCTGCAGCGTGCTGACAGCCACTTGCAGTGGACAAGGTACTGACCTGCAGCTCCCCAGTGGCAGCCAGGAAGGAAGACTCCATCTCTTTCCCCTGAGGCCAATCCCTTCACCTGACCCCCAAGTACTTTTGGGCCACACTGACCTCCATGCAACCTATAGTGACCCCTTGCTCCCTGGCACGTGCTCCTGCTGCTCTAGGCTGAGAGTTCTGCCCTGGGCCATCAATCAGCTGCTCCGTGAGCTCTGCTGGCCCCCTGGTCACTTCCCATCCACCCCTCATTCAGCCAGGCTGAGTGTGACCCAGGCTCGACTGGAGAGGGGAGACGTCACTACATGTGCTGAAAGGTCAGGCACTCCCCCACTGGCTGAGATGGGACTGAGATGCACCCACAGGTGTACCCCAAGCTTGGCCACCTGGTGCCCCCCTCCTACTTGCCCCAGCCCAACCCCTGACCCCTGGGTGGCTCAGGAGGCTCAGCACCCCATCCCATGAGGTCTGTGGGGTGGGGAACCCAGAGGGCAGGATGGAGCACATACTCACTACCCGTGTCCCAGCACAAGGGGAGCGTCCTTGATCTTTCCACAGCCAGTGATGAGAAAAAGTCATAGAAAGGGATGCCTCCGTCTCCCAGAGAGGGCGCCATCGGGCCTAGGGGTTGGGTGGGCATCCCTTCCTGAGGAGCAGGGGCCATCACAACATTTCCCATGCCTTCTCTTTCCCCCAGTGCCATTTGGTTTTTATTCTGCTGTGAGATGACCCCATGAGATCCAGAGGGCAGGGGTTGGGACAGCGGGTGAGGAGGCCAACCCAGCACTGCCCTGCCCCGCCTCTGGGGGGTAAATGCCACTCTGGGAAATAGCTTAGCAGTTTCTTTGAAACTACACATGCAATATCACTGCTGGGCAGTTATCCCAGGGAAGTGAGGACTGGTGTTCACACACAAACCTGAATGCTTCTGTGGATGTTCACAGCAGCTTTATTGGTAAGAGCCAAAACTGGAGTCAGCCCAGGTGTCCTTCAACAGGTGAGTGGTGTTCTAGTGTAAAATCACCACAAAGTGATAGTAAAGCAAGAAGAAAGATTTTATTCCATCTATGTTCCAAGAGGCAAAATGGGAACAGACAAGCATGCTGCCAGAGCCATAGCTGCCCAAGTCCAAGGAATGTTACAGAATCATCAGTACATATTAACATTACAAATGAGTAAAATCCTTAAAAGTTTGACCTTTTCACAGATTGACTAAAAAATGCTAAATCACCTTGATTCTACATTTTGAATTGTCTTTCTTAATAATTCTTGGTACTGGTTTCAGGAATGACAGTTGGGAGGGTCTTCATTGGTCCAAGTCTTACTATTTACTAAGTGCTAATAAAGAAAGATTAAATAAAGATTGGAAAAATGTGGGTCTTTAGTGCTGTAAGTGTTTGTTTATGTGAAAGCCTCCCTAAAAGATGTTTTCTAAGATTGTCCTAGCTATACACCTCAGGGCCCAGCTGGTGTGTCCTTGTGAGTTCTTGTGAGTCCAGCTCCAAGACATGGAGTAATGGCTCCAATTTTAACTCCTAGATCATTCCCTCCTTTAGGCTGGCAATAATCCATTGATGATCAAAACCTGGACTTAGTTGGGCTCTTAGACGGTGGCGATGGCAGGCTCTTTAAACTCATGGTGCTTGTTTTCCACAGGATACCAACTGGTTCTTCACTCCGATCTTAAGCAGAATGACATTTCCACCAATCACACTGCAGAAATGAGCAGATTTGATGTACATCAACATTTTAGCTTGAGCCTTTCTTTTGCCTTTTAAGTATGTAAGACAATAGAAGGTAACTTTCGTTATGCCTAATACTATCAGACTGTTGTTATTGTTAAGTACCAGTGAGTTGATTCTGACTCATAGAGACTCTATGTACAACAGAACGAAACACTGCCTGGTCCTGCACCATCCTCAAATCCTTGCTGTGTTTGAGCCCATTATTGCACCCACTGCATCACTCCATCTCGTTGAGGGTCTTCCTCTTTTTCACTGACCCTCTGCTTTACCTAGCATGATGTCCTTCTCCAGGGACTGATCCTTCTTGATAATGTCCAAACTATGTGAGATGTAGTCTTGCCATCCTTGCTTCTAAGGAGCATTCTGGCTGTATTTCTTCCAAGGCAGATTTGTTCGTTCTTCTGGCAGTCCATGGTATATTCAAGACTCTTCACCAACACCATAATTTGAAGGCATCAATTCTTCTTCAATCTTCCTTATTCATTGTCCAGCTTTCACATGCATGTGAGGCGATTGAAAACACCAGGCGCAACTTAGTCTTCAAGGTGACATCTTTGCTCTTCAACACTTTAAAGAGGTCTTTTATAAAGATCATGGAAGAAAAAATAGGGACACTGCTAGGAGCCGTAATACATGACATAAACAGTATATAAAACATTACTAACAATGCCCAAACACCAGAAAAGAAACTAGATATCTGGGAGCTCCTAAAAATCAAACACCTATGCTCATCCAAAGACTTCACCAAAAGAGTAAAAAGATTACCTACAGATTGGGGAAAATTTTTTAGCTATGACATTTCTGATTGGTGTCTGATCTCTAAAATCTACACGATACTGCAAAAACTCAATTACAAAAAGACAAATAACTCATTTAAAAAATGGGCAAAGGATATGAACAGACATTTCACTAAATAAGACATTCAGGTAGCTAACAGATACATGAGAAAATGCTCATGGTCATTAGCCAATAGAGAAATACCAATCAAAACTACAATGAGATTCCATCTCACTCGAACAAGGCTGGCATTAAACGAAAAAAACACAAAATAGTAAATGCTGGAGAGGTTGTGGAGAGACTGGAACACTTATACAGTGCTGGTGGGAATGTAAAATGGTACAAGCACTTTGGAAATCGATTTGACACTTCCTTAAAAAGCTAGAAATAGAACTACCATACGATCCAGCAATCCCACTCCTTGGAATATATCCTAGAGAAATAAGAGCCTTTACACGAACAGATATATGCACTCCCATGTTCATTGCAGCACTATTTACAATAGTAAAAAGATGGAAGCAACCAAGGTGCCCATCAATGGATGAATGGATAAATAAATTATGGTATATTCACACAAAGGAATACTATGCATAGATAAAAAACAACGATGAATCCGTGAAACATTTTGTAACACGGAGGAATCTGGAAGGTATTATGCTGAGTGAAATTAGTCAGCTGCAAAAGCACAAATATTGTATGAGACCACTATTATAAGAACTCAAGAAATAGTTTAAACAGAGAAGAAAATATCCTTTGATGGTTACGAGAGTGGGTAGGGGATATTCACTAATTAGATAGTAGACAAGAACTATTTTAGGGAAAGACAACACACAATACAGGAGAGGTCAGCACAACTGGACTAAACCAAAAGCAAAGAAGTTTTCTGAATAAACTGAATGCTTTGAAGACCAGCGTAGCAGGGGTGGGGGCTTGGGGACCATGGTTTCAGGGGATATCTACATCAATTGGCATAATAAAATCTATAAGAAAACATTCTGCATCGCATTTGAAGAGTGGCAATCTTAAATGCTAGCATGAGGCCATCTAAGATGCATCAGTTGGCCTCAGCCCACCTGGAGCAAGAGAGAATGAAGAACACCAAAGACACAAGGTAATTATGAGCCCAAGAGACAAAACAGGCCACATAAACCAGAGAATACGTCAGCCTGAGACCAGAAGAACTAGATGGTGCCAGCTACAACCTATGACTGTCCTGACAGGGAATACAATAGAGAACCCCTGAGGGGCAGGAGAGTAGTGGGATGCAGACCTCAAATTCTTGGAAAAAGACCAGGCTTAACAGTCTGACTGAGACCAGAAGGACCCCTGAGGTCGTGGTCTCCAGACCTTCTGTTAGCTCAAGAGAGGAACCATTCCCAAAGCCAACTCTTCAGACAGGGATTGGACTGGACTATGGGATAGAAAATGATGCTGGTGAGGAGTGAGCTTCTTGGATCAAGTAGACACATGAGACTATGTGGGCAGCTCCTGTCTAGATGGGAGATGAGATGGCAGAGGGGGCCAGAAGCTGGCCGAATGGACACGGAAATGGACAGTGGAAAGAAGCAGTGCACTTCCTCACAAGGGGGAGAGCAACTAGGAGTATATAGAAAGGTGTTTATAAATTTTTGTATGAGAGACTGACTTGATTTGTAAACTTTGACTTAAAGCACAATACAAATTAAAAAAAAAAAAAAAGAGAGAGATCTTTTGCAGCAGATTTGCCCAGTGCAATTCATCGTTTGATTTCTTGACTGCTGCTTCCACACATGTTGATTGTTGATCCAAGTAAAATTAAATCCTTGACAACTTCAATCTTTTTGCCATTTATCACGATATTGCTTATTGGTGCAGTTGTGAGGATTTCTGCTTTCTTTATGTTGAGGTGTAACCCATAATGAAGGCCATGGTCTTTGATCTTCATCAGTAAGTGCTTCAGGTCCTCTTGACTTTCAGCAAGCAAGGTTGGGTCAACTCAGGAGAAAGTCATAAGGGATGAACTGAGGTAATGGAAGTCAGAGTTTGTGAGATTGAAGATAAAGCACTTGACACCAACTTATTTGAGGAAAAATCAGATAAAAGAATTTTAAAATATGAAGAAACCCTAAGAATTATGTGGGACTCTATCAAGAGGAATAACCTGCAAGTGATTGGAGTACCAGTACAGGGGAGGGGGGGATAACAGACAATAAAGTAGTATAGTTGGATCCACTGCATAAAAACATATAACCTTAAAGAGCACACAAAGTTTGTCTGCAGGAAACAGAAGGTATAGAAAAGTTTACATTTAACAACCAAGTTTTCATTAGAGAATATGTGATTAGCAAGATAATACAGGATGGATCGCTCCTGTTAGAGGTCTTCCAGTTACTATACTTAAAACATACTAAGCGTTCTTTCCAAGGGCAAGCTGCCCCTCCCTGGTTTAGCTAGTGACAGTCATGGGCCACTTTCCAAGAAGCAGAAATGGAGCCTAAGACAAAATGTAATCTAAACCAGACATTGTGTCAGCCATTTTAGTTAGGCTAAGTGACTCAGTTTTAGGGTATCTTCACATATTCCCATCTTCCAATCATCAATTTTCATACAAATTCTTTGATCACTATAGACACTCTGATTCCATGATTTTAAAATTTTTTTTAAGTGCAGAGGAAGGCCACATTGGAGGAACTACTTGGTTTCCCAAAAGGCTGACTCAAGATGTGAAGTCAATCTTCTCTGAGAACCTGGTTTCATCAAGATACATAATTTTCTGCATAGCAAGGGGGTGACAGTATGATTACAAACATTAGACATGTATTTCATACAACACTGTCTTGAAGACTAATTAAAATAATTATTGATTTATCCTAAACATAGCTCCCAGTCTGATCTTTGCATTCGGTTTCCCTAAACAGACTGAATTCTTCAAAAAAAGCACAATGGCCAGAGCAAAATTCTCTCACTTGTTTATCTGGACCATTGTTTGACTCAAAATGGCTTCAGAAACCAATTTTTTCCTCAAAGCTCAAGGTTCAAAAGGACACCCAAAGTGTTCCAAAGCCTGTGTGGTTTATCCCAACCTTCATGAAAGCCAGAAATCTGGACTCCAGGAAAATTACAACACTTTCATCATTCCTTCCTTTTCATCCATGATCATGCTGTAGAATCTTTGATCAAAAATGTTCAATAATGGTATTTGGGCACCATCTTGTTTTTAAGGAGGCCCGGTGGCAAAATGGTTAAGAGCTCAGGTTGCTAACCAAAAGGTCAGCATTTTGAATCCACCAGCCACTCCTTGGAAACCCTATGGGGCAGTTCTGCTCTGTTCTATAGGTTGCTATGAGTTAGATTTGACTCGATGGCACATAACAATAACAAGGCATCATACAGTGGACTAGGAGGTAGAACAGAAACACAATATCAGGCCAATTGTCTGAAATAACCAACGAAACCATGACCCTAAGTTCCTTGAACCAAGCAAACAAATTTCATGAGGTGCTTGTTTATACATAAGGAGTAACAGTAATTGGTTTCCGTGTGCCTCAGCAGCAACTACATTCCGCAGAACCTCAGACTGGGTATTAATATAAACACAGCAACATTTATTTATTAACGCACAATCTGTTCCTTAGGAGACTAACAGGAAATCTAACGCCATTCTATTTCGTAAAATCATAGCTTGAACTTCAGACACTTTTCTGGTTATGATATTTACAACTTTGTTAACCTTTAATTCAAGAGTTAAAATATCTAAACCCATTAGTTAGATAATTCAGGAAAAAGGAGGAAATTGGTTTCTTATATCCAGAAAGCAGGTTCTTAAAACATCAGCAATATTCCCACATAAAATCCATAGCAATCCTTCAGTTTACTCAGTCTTACATAATTTCTGTTCTATGTGATTCTGGATCAGCTACAGTCTGTGAACACGTCAGCTTCTACATAAGAGTTCTGGAAACCTTTACTCAGTCAAGTCACAGTCCTTTTCACAAGCCCAGTATAGTCCCTCTTTTTTTTTTTTTTCATACTTAGATGAAGGTTTACAGAACAAACTAAACTAGTTTCTCATCAGACAGTACACACATTGTTCTATGACATTGGTTAACAACCCCACAACATGTCCACACTCTCCCTTCTCAAACCTGGGTTCCCTATTACCAGCTTTTCCGTTCCCTCCTGCCTTTCAGTTCCTGCCCCAGGGCTGATGTGCTCCTTTCATCCTGTTTTTTTCCATGGGCCTGTTCAATCTTTGGCTGAAGGGTGAACCTCAGGAATGACCTCGTTACTGAGCTGAAAGGGTGTCTGGGGGCCATACTCTCAGGGTTTCTCCAGTCTCTGTCAGGCCAGCAAGTCTGGTCTCTCATTTTGAGTTAGAACTTTGTTCTACATTTTTCTCTAGCTCTGTCTGGGACTTTCTATTGTGATCCCTGTCAGGGCAGTCAGTGGTGGTAGCTGGGCACCATCTAGTTGTACTGGACTCAGTGTGGTGGAGGCCGTGGTAGATGTGGTCTGTTAGTCCTTTGGCAGTATAGTCTATCTTTCTGTTGAGATATTTTGGTCAAACGTTTCCAGAAAACCAGCAAAGCAAAAACCTATCTGCAGATGACAAAACAATATGGCAATGATTACTTTATAAAAATACTCTCAAAAGTGAAAGACCTGATAGAAATTAATTACAAAAGTAATGCAAAACCAAATAAAGTCAGTTTTTAAAAAAATTTTGACAAAAATATTTCTAAATATGATTAACCTTATTCTCAAATAGCTTTATGTATTATAATAACCTTGAGACATAATACCATAAGTTCAAGATATACCAAGAATATACCAAGATTAAAATTAGCAAGTCTCTAAATCTCCAAATATTTAAAAAAAACAAACAAACTTCATAGGTAAACTATATGAATTTCCCAACCAACCTATTGGCTTTAATGATGCTAGATTCAAATAAATAAATTAAATAAAGTTGTGATCAAGTTAGCAACTAAAAAATAATAAAATTATGACACAACATTATGTGTTTCTTGTTTAATATTGGGCAAAAACATAAGAGATACTATCATATAAATTTTAACTCAGAATCAGGCACGTCTCTTGATTTTGACAACACATTCCATGTAATTTATAACATAATAAATGAATATTTTTAGCACATTTCCTTCATGAAAAATTTTTTGTGGCTTTCCACGAAGTTTCAGAGTCATCAGAAATTTATTATTGGTCACCGAGAAATAATACTTAACTTTTTAACCAAAGATTTTCAAGGAAAAACCTTAGCTTTTTTTTTTTTTTTTAAAGTTATGCAGCTTGGTTTTCAACTCAGGAATCATAATGAGAGACTGAACCTTTAGCTTTGAGGCAGATTACACAAAGAATAAATTAACCCTTCAACCCAGTAAGCAAAGGGAAAAAAAATAGGGTTATTTTAACAGTGAGAAACCCAATTCTTTGCTTTATATGCTATGTAACATTAACGCTCCCAAAAATCTCATAAATTAAACCATTTAACCATAGTCACACAGGTACAACCCTTGACCATATCAAATAAATTTATTTTAAATAAACCTCTTAAAAATTGTCTTTGTTGTATATCTCTTATAGAGACCCTATAGGGCAGAGTAGGACTGCCCCATAGGGTTTCCAAGGAGTGGAACAGTGGATTTGAACTGCTAACCTGCTGGTTAGCAGCTGTGGCTCTTAAACACTGAGCCATCAGGGCTCCAGAAGACAAGATGAGGTCATTCCAATTCATTTAAATATGTTTAAGCTCACCCAGGCATTTTGAAAGGCAAAAGATAACTAATTACTTTCCCTTTTTCCATTTTCTAGGTCAGCAGTTTTGCTTTCTCTTTATCACAACTTCTTATTTACCCAATAAATACTAAAGAAGCTCTTTAGGAATTTTGTAAATGAATCCATAAATCCTTGGCTAGCTTTTTTTTTTTCCTCTAGACTTGTCCAATGCCTACCTTTTCCCATTCTGGAACTGTTAGTTTTACTTTAAGATGAATTATCCTTTTTCCTTAAATAAAACATGTTTCATATAATATCTAGCTTAAGTTACCTAGAAAGGTTTTGCTTTTAAGATTGACATACTACAGAACATAAAGTTTTTCAAAGTAGCTACTAGAAGTCTAAATCATAGACAGACATAAGATACAGTTTTTCTTGGACGAGGAAAGAGCTGAAGTTTTAAGACAGCCTTACAAAAAACAGCAACTGTCAACTATAGCCTCCAAACTTGCTGCTGGGTGGAAAACCCAAGTTCTGTTCATTGTGATTTGTTACAGCCCATAAACAAGAGGCTGAGGTGGGAGATCAGAAAGACACCTTTATTTCATTGTGAAAAGAAAGGAGAAATTGGGGCTGCTGCCTCCAAGACTGAGGGCAGGCAGCTTCAGAAGGTGGGCTTTTACAGACAGCAGACAAGGAAATGCAAATTCATCATGAATCATTCAGGATTGACCTTCACACAAGCACTCAGAGTTGGGAATGACTATGTGTTTTTTTTTTTTAGACAAGGGTTCCATCCCCCAGGATGGAGGAAGAGGTTGATTTTCCTTCATTAAGAGGTTAAGTCTCCACCCAGAGACTGTGGTTATCTTGCCAAGGACAATTTCAGAAGAAAGTGCAGCTTATTCTGCTCTGTGTAAGAGGATAAGCCGGAGCAGGTGTCTCTTAGATAGACTGGTCTGTGAGGCTGTCTGCCTCAACCTGATACAAGACAGGAACTCAGGCACAACTCTCTAGACCAGAATCAAGCTCTCAGAGTAAATGAGACAGAAAGACATAAATTTACCAGACAATACCACACAAAACAAGGATATGGGGAACCTAGTTTCTTAAAGTGTATACAGCAATTTTTGGTAAAATCAACTCAATTCAATGGAAAAAACAGGTTCTAGATAAAACTTCTTAACTTGCCAGAGCCTCAGATGAAAGAATATTAGACCCCTTAAAAAAAACTTGAGCATCAAACAAAATTGCCCCAAAGGAAAGAAAAGATAATGCAAATGAGAGCTCATTTTCCCAAAGTGGAAAGAAAAAAAAAGATCAGAGTGGAACTCACTTTCCCAAAGTGATCACTGAAATTCCAAATTACTTCTAGCATATCCAGCTTATAGTGTTTTTAAATATGAACTCCAAACCAGTGTCCTGATGGGGGTGAGGGATGGGGAATCCAGGATCATTTATCAAAGAGGTTAAGCTCTAAGGTTCAAGCTTTTGGGATCCTTCTTTTTGAACTTAATTCATTCTGCTGGTTAGAGACATAGTCTCATATTTTAGACTTTAAATATACACGTTCCTCCAATTAGGAAGTACTTTAAAGTAACTTCTGATGATTTTAATTTTAACATTGTAATTCTTTATGGAGAAACTGTATCATAAAACAGGTCAGGAGTTGCCACCTCACCCTGTGAATTGGCATCACCTATTTTATTGCAAGATTTGGTGATTTCACCCAAATACGTACTTACAAAATTTTAGAGTTTGAAAGTGAAACATTACTTTCGGTGTCTGAGAGACAAAATAAAATCTCAAAAGAATCTGAGATCCCTTGTAACAATGTTCATCAAGCCAATTTGTGCACAAAATCAAGGTCAACACAAAAAGACAAACAGAAACAAAAGTAAATATACAGGGCCAAAAAAAAAAAAATTTGAAGAGCTAAAAGGCATTTCAGCAGGAGTGGAAGAAGAATACTTAGCATTGATGTTGATTTATTTTAGATCCCCTTGCTTCTAATTTACATCTTAAAAAGACTAACCTGGTCAATTCAAATTCCCCTATTTAGGCCATTGTAATGAATCCTTTTCTTTCATTAAATCACGCCATTTTTCTAAATACCAAACCAAATTAGGTCCAAAATTCTTTACCATGGAGGCAGTGCGTGTGTCAGATGGTGGACCGTCAATTTTACTTTCCTCTTGGCAATTTCCCATTTTAAATTCAGAAAATGGGAAAGAAAGAGGTTTCAAAAGAGTACTATTTTCCAGATTTTCTGAGTCACAGAAAGAAGCCTAACGAGGAATGTCGCAGGGTTTGGATAATGTTTCGTTTAGACCAATGTGTGCCTTTGTGGTGCGATAGTTTCCTTTCGAGTGGCAGGCAGCCTAGTGGTCTAACCTGTCTCACAACCCCCTTATCCTGTCACGAGAGCCTTTAACACTCATAATGAGTGCCAGCAACTGCACTAGTGGCTTTTACTGGCTGATGTGTGCCCAAATTTCAGCTAATAGTGACCCAGAGCACATTGAACACAGAATTAGCTCTTTAGTGTTTCAAAGGCCTGGATCCAGACACTAAACTGCTGTTCACCAAAAAATTTACTAGATGTCATTCTTAGGGAAATGATCAGGCAAAAATCTAAGAAAGATTCTCCTTAATCTGGCAACCGGTTTTCAAACAATATGCTGAACAAAACTTAAGAAAACATGAGAAGGAGAACAACAAAAAAATAAGCCAAGGCTCATTCTCCAAAAGCACTTACCCCTTCAGTGCCAAAGGTACGTGGAGCGGAGATACCTGGGGTCGAGAAGGCAGGGCCCTCTAGGTGGACTGGATTCACGGCTTCTGGAAAATCCTGCCAACTACGCCATAATTTTCCTGGGGTAAAATCACCACAACCTTATAGTAAAGTAAAAAGAAAGATTTTATTCAGCACATGTTTCAAGAGGCAAAAGTGGGAAACTGACAAGCATGCTGCCAGAGCTATGGCTTCCCCAGTCCAAAGAATGTTACAGAATCATTAGTATATACTGACACTACAAATGGGTAAAATCATTGAGTTTCACCTTCTCACACATTGCTTAAAAAAATGCTAAATCACCATGATTGCACGTTTTGAATTCTTTCCTAATAATTATTGGTACATACTTCAGTAGTGACAGGAGGGTCTTCGTTGGTCCAACAAATCTTACTATTTACTAAATGCTAACTTTTTTTTTAACAGAAAAAAATAAGAGTGGAAAATATGTGAGTCCTTTGTGCTCTATGTATTTGTTTATGTGAAAGATCCCTTAAAAGATATTTTCCAAGATTGTCCTACCTATTGTCTTTATACCCTAGGGCCCAGTTGATGTGTCTTTGTGAGTCCAGCTCCAGATGGGTCATATTCTTTATAGTCAAGGACAGGGAATAATGGCTTCAATTTTAACTCCTCAATCAGGGTGTCTTCTTCTTGTTGGTGAGACATTCACCTTACCTGTCTCCACCTCAAGTACCTGACCCACCCAAGTTCCCCTGTGGAAGGGAAATGCCTGCCTGCCTGACTCTCTGCCTGCCTAACCAAACCCAAGCCCATTGCCATGGTGTCAATTCTGACTCATAGTGATGCTATAGGACAGAGGAGGAGTGCTCCACAGGGTTTCCAAAGCTCTGCCTGAGGGGGGAGCTTGAGGGCATGGTGGGGAGTGCGGCAGGATGGGGAGACGCTGGGGATCAAGTAAGGTCATCCTGGGGCCTAAGGGTGCCCATGGCTCAGGTGGTGTGGTCAGTTAGGGTGAGTGGGGCTTAGAGGAATGCTTCTGGATCCAGCCTGGGGCTCCGGGAAACTCTTAGATCCTTATAAGACCCCTGCGGGAGTGAGCATGGCCAGTGGAAGGAAAGACTCATCCCTGGCCTCCACCTACCTGCCCAAGGGAGCAGGGCTCCACCCCATAGGCACAGGTCTGCTGTATCTGTACCCACTGCCTTTGTGAGATGTTTCCAACTCATAGTGACCCTGTAGAATATAGGATTTCCAAGGTTGTTATCTTTATGGAAGCCGACTGCCACATCTTTCTTCCATGGGTTCAAACCACCAACCTTTTGGTTAACAGCTGAGCACTTAACCACTGTGCCACCAGAGGTCCCCTGCCTACCTACAAAAACCTTAAACAGGAGTTTTCAAGCATTTCCTCCTTCTCTGAGAATGAGCCACTTTATTTTACAGTTTGGCCAATTGTTTGACTCTCACATACTCAATCAACTTGCAAACACATTTTCAACAATGTATAAGACTTGTCTTTGTTTTGAAAGGTTAGGGCTTCTACTCCTCTCTCCCTCACCCTCTTCCTCTTCCCCCCACCGAGAACCCACTGTGCACGGGCCCTGTGTTGCTAGGCACTCCTTATGTCACAGTCCTCACAACAGCCTAGCACACAGGTACCACTACTCCCGCCATTTCTCAGATGAGAAAATTAAGGCTTGGGGAGTGTATTAGTCATCTAGTGCTGCTTTAACAGAAATACTACAAGCAAATGGCTTTAATAAAGAGAAATTTATTCTCTCACAGTCTGGTAGGCTAGAAGTCCAAATTCAGATCGTCATCTCCAGGGGAAGGCTTTCTCTTTCTGTCAGCTCTGGAGGAAGATATTTGTCATCAATCTTCCCCTGGTCTAGGAACTTCTCTGCACAGGAACCCTGGGTCCTAAGGATGCACTCTGTTCTGGACACTGCTTTCTTGGTGGTATGAGGTCCTCCTGTAGCTCTACTCGCTTCTTTCTTTTATATCCCAAAAGAAACCGGCTCAAGACACAATCCAATTCTGTAGATTGAGCCCTGCCTCATCAACACAACTGCCGCTCATCCCAACTCATTAACATCACAGAGGCAAGATTTACAACACAGAGGAAAATCACATCATGACAAAATGGCGGACAATCACACAATACCGGAATCATGGCCCAGCCAAACCGATAGACACGTTTTTGGAGGAACGCAATTCAACCTATGACAGGGAGGTTAAATACCAAAGGACTCTCAGTAAACAAAAAACCCTTTGCCGTCGAGTCAATTCCAACTTCTAGTGACCCTGTAGGACAGAGTAGAACTGCCCCATAGGGTTTCCAAGGAGCACCTGGTGGATTCGAACTGCCGACCCTTTGATTAGCAGCCATCACTCTTAACTACTACGCCACCAGGGTTTCCCAGTAAATAGTGGAGATTAAATTTGAGCCCGGGTCCACCTGACTCCAAAATCTACATAATTTATTTCTTTTAAGTCTGTTTCCCAAAACGCAGCTATTCATGTATCGTCTTAATGATTTTTTGCCACAGCCACATACTGCCTGCACTATTATTTATTTAATATTTTTCTTTAAATAAGCTCACTTTTTCTTTGAATTTATTTAAAAAGGAAATCTGAATATATTAGAAATGGAAGGCCACCATCACTTGCCATAAATAAAAGGCAACTGTACACTTCAAACAAACAGACAAAACAGCAATATTACTAAATACCCTTTAGAGCCCGTTGCCTGCCGGAGCTCTGACACTAAGACATGTTTTATCTCTGTTAAAAGGGAGATGGCAAATTTAGGGTGATGTTAAAGACATTCCAGAACCAAACAGATTCTCTCCTTGACATTATCGGAAAGGTTGAAAGAGAATCGAAAAGGTAATAACTTGCTCATTTTGAAGTTCAATGCTATTTAATGGCTTGTCTGGATACCAGCTAAAACAGTGCTCATTTCACCAGCAATAATCTGGAGTACCACACTCTGGAAACATGTCTATCTCACCCCTTGGAAATGTTCGCATCCCACTACTATGGATTGTATTGTATCCCCCCCAAAATACATGTTTTAAGTCCTCACCCTTATATCTGTGGTTATCACCCATTTGGGAATGGGTTGTTTTGTTATGTTAAAGAGACAGGATTAGTGTAGGGGGTATTTTAAGTTAATCTCTTCTGAGATATAAAAGAGATTAAACAAGCAAGTGAAGGAAGTAGAGGCAAAGATGGGGGAAGACTGATGCCAAGCCACAGGAATCTCCAAGGAACCAGAAAACAAGCTGAAGAGATGAGGACCTTCCCCCAGAGCCGACAGAGAGAGAAGACGTAGAGACAGCACATTGAATTCAGATTTCTAGCCTTCTAAACTGTAAGAAAATGAATTTCTGTTTGTAAAAGCCACCCACTTGTGGTAGTCCTGTTAGAGCAGCATTAGATAACTAAGACACCCCGTTATCTAGTACCACTATAATAGAAATACCACAAGTGGATGGCTTTAACAAAGAGAAGCTTATTCTCTCACAGTCTAGTAGGTTACAAGTCCAAATTCAGGGTGTCAGCTCCAGGGGAAGGCTTTCTCTCTCTGTAGGCTCTGGTGAAAGGTCCTTGTCCTCAATCTTCCCCTGGTCTAGGAGCTTCTCAGGCACAGGGAACCCGAGTCCAAAGGACGCGCTCTGCTCCTGGTGCTGCTTTCTTGGTGGTATGAGGTCCCCAACTCTCTGCTGGCTTCCCTTTCATCTCTTTAGAGATAAAAGGTGGTGCAGGCCACACGCCAGGGAAACTCCTTTTACCTTGGATCAGGGAGGTGACCTGAGTAAGGGTGGTGTTACAATCCCACCCTAATCCTCCCAGGGTAAAATTACAATCACAAAATGGAGGACAGCCACACATGGCCTAACCAAGCTGCTTTTGGGGGGACGTAATTCAATTCATGACACACTCGCACTTTGGAAATATGTATCCCGCACTTGGGAAATACGTGTGTTCCATACTTTGGAAAATGCTGGTTGAGGTGAAAATGGGGAAATTTGCAGGAATCTAGTCTTGCATCTAATTTGATCAAATTTCAAGCTTGTTTCTTTCTTTTGAGATATATCAAATATTCAGAATAGTTTGTAAAACATGAAAGTATGGTTTAAAGAATAATTATTGAAGTGAATATCAAAGTAACCCCCACCAAGGCTAAGAAATATAGAAATGTGGCCAGCATCCCCCAACCCAGGACCTCCCCTTCGCAACCTTATCTTTCCCTCCCCACCTAAAGGAACCACTGGATGTTTTTATAATCATTTTCTTTCCATCGTTTTAGCACCAAATGGAATTCCTGGATGGTACAAATGGCTAAGTGCTCAGCTACTAACCAAAAGCTTGGTGGTTCAAACCCACCCAGAGGCTTCTCAGAAGAGAGGCCTGTCAATCTCCTTCCCAAAAGTTCACAACCATGAAAACCCTACGGAGCACAGTTCTTCTCTGCAACACGTGTGATCCTACAAGTTGAAATCAACTTAACGGCAACTGGATTTTGTTGTTGTTATCACCAATACGGTTTAGTTTTGCCTGTTTTTGAACTTTATATAAGTGTAAAAACAGTACATATTGCTTTGTGATTTGCATCTTTCACATAACATCATATTTGTGAGATTGACTTAAGCTCGTGCATGTAGTAAAAGGCCCGTCATTTTCACTGCTGTATAATATTCCACTGATGACTATCCAACAACTTGTATCCTTTCTTCTGTTGATAACACTTGGGCTCTTTCCAATATGTGGCCATTTAAATGATGCTGCTTTGAGCATGTTGGTACGTACATCCCGGCGCGTGAGTGTCATGGTTCTTCGAGGATATTTACCCAGGAGTGGAACTGCCGCATTGTCAATGGTGCATACATTGGTTTTATTGGCTAACGCATCTGTGTTTCCATTTCCTCTCCAAGACTCCCTACAGTTGGATCTTGTAGTCTTTGCCAACCTGGTGGTCTCTAATACTACCCCATGTGGTTTATTTTGCATTGGTTGAACACCTTTTCACATGCTTACTGGCCTTCAAGATTTCATTTTGTGGGAATGAACAGCCTGGTAAGAGGAGAGACAGTTCAGAGGCCAGTCAGAGAGCTGGTGGCCAAGAAACGACTCCATCTCTGCAGAGGAGAATCTTTGGGGAGTGGCTGTTTCAAGGGGCACTGTCGGGATGAAGCCAACAAGGAAGGTGGGGCCTGTCTCCTTGGTCTGGCCAAGGAGAGAGCAGATCCTGAAGGTCAAAGTTCAGAAAACCTGTTGCTGTCAAGTTGATTCCGACTCACAGCGACCCTATAGGACAGCGTAGAACTGCCCCATAGGGTTTCCAAGGAGCATCTGGTAGATTCAAACTGCTGACATTTTGATTAGCAGCCATAGCACTTAACCACTATGCCACCAGGGTTTCCAAAGTGCAGAAAGTGCCACAGAATGTCCAAAGTCCCTCCTCTGCAGCGGTCCTGTCCTTTCTCTGCCAGGACTCTCCCACCTGCTTCTCTGCCTGAACTCCCCTCTCCTCTTTAATCGGCGGCGTCTTGGAGGAAGCCCTTCAGCTCAGCTCCCTGCCTCTCTCAGCCCCACGCCTGTCAGCCATGAAGCCCAGCAAAGGTCCCTCCTGCGCCCCAGTATCAGAATGCATCCAGCCTCCTCTCCCGCCCTGCCTGGCCCAGGCTTACTATCTGCTGGTATCCCGAAAGATGTGTCACAAGAAGAGCCCAGGCTGTACCTTGGACCCTGCCCCATCCAGGCCTTTGCCCCTGGGGTTTCCTTTGCCCTAGGCACCACCCATCAGCACCCCAGCCCGTAAGACCTACCCTCTTCCCAGTGCCAGCCCAGGGGCCCTCATGCTGGCCTGGGACCACATCTGGGAGAATGACTGGGTTCACATGTCCATCCCCTTCTAGATAGGAGACCCTCCAGGTGGGGTCTGACCTGACCCACAGGCCTCTGTGATCTTCATTGAGCGGCACTGATCCCTAGCTGCCCAGTGTCCCATTCTCCTGAGGCCTTCCTGGGGCTGGCCTCTCCTGGAGAACCTGCCCAACCCCCACCACAGGAGAAGACTGGAAACAGCCTCCTGGACCTCTGGAGCCTCAGTACCTCCCCTTGCCCCCAGAGCTCCCATCTTCTGCCAGCATCACAGCTCCCTCTACTCACCAGAGCCTTCTGGTGCCTGTCTGTGAGCTTCACAAATGCTCTCTGATCCCAAACTCCAAGCCTGTGGTAACCCTGAGGTGGAGAGGAGTTTATTAGCTATCTAGTGCTGGCTGAGAATTACCACAAGTGAGTGGCTTTAACAAACCTAAATTTATTTTCTTACGGTTTAGGAGGCTGGAAGTGAGAATTCAGGGTGCCGGCTCTAGGGGAAGCCTTTCTCTCTCTGTTGGCTCTGAAGGAAGGTCCTGGGCAGCCCTCACGTGGCTTGGCATCTCTCTTCCACCATCTCAGCTTATTAGCTTGATTGTTTAATCTCTTTTATAACTCGGAAGAAGATGCAACTATTGGTCTCTGCTCACCTGGAACAAAAGAGAATGAAGTAAACCCATGACTCAAAGAAGGAACTAGTCCACAGGACTAACAGCCCACGTGAACCACAGCCTCACCGAGCCTGAGACCGGAAGAACAAAACAGTACCTGTTGTTACTACCTTCTGTTTTTACCAGAGACATAATAGAAGGTCCCGGACAGAAAGGGAGAAAAATGTAGAACAAAATTCAAACACCGGACTTCCTGGACCGATAGAGACTAGACGAACCCCCCCACCCCCAGACTAGTGCCCTAAGATACCCTTTGAACTTGGAACTAAAGCCACTCCTGGAGGTCACGTTTCATCCAAACAATAGATTGGCTTATTTAAAAAAACCATCACCTGTGAATACTGTACTTCCCTACATAATCAACTGTATGAGACCCAGTGTTCAACATTTACCCTAAAACAAAGATGAGAAGTTAACGAAGGGCAGGGAAACTAGATTAATGGAAACAGGACAAAACAAATGGAAATAATGAGAATGTTGACACATTATAAGAAAAGTAACCAATGTCAGAGAACAAGTCATACAAAAATTGTTAAATGGGAACATAATTTGCTATGCAAGTTTTCATCTACAACACAATAAAATGTTAAAAGAGAAAGAGTCAAATTGAAGATACATCCTGCACTAATTCTGTCTCATTAACACAGCAAAGAAAAAAAAAAAAAAAACTCATTCCACATTGGGAATATAACCACGGGAATAGAAGCTAGGATTTACAACATGTATTTGGGGGGGACACAATTCCGTCCATAAGAGGCAGTGAATGCATGGTGCAATCCTGGGGTCTGTGGATATGCCCCAGGGTGTGCCCTCGAGCTGGATTCAAATGTACTCAGCTCTGCTGGGCCCTAGAACATACCCCTGCAAACGTTTCCTGCCCCCCTGCGGCCCGTGGCTCACCATGTCTGTGCTATCTCTGGTTCCTTCTAAAAGGTCCCCATGTGTGAGCCAGCCCCTCCCAGGCTGCTGTTACGGTTGGGGCCCATCCATTGCTCCCTGGAGAAGTCCAGAGTCTGGTCCCGTCCACGGGTGGCTGACAGCCCCCTGCAGTGGACACAACACTGCTCTGCAACCCCCCAGGAGCAGCTGGGAACGAAGGCTCCATCTCTCTCCCCTGAGGCCAGGGCCCTCACGTGACCCCCCAAAACTCTCCGGCCACGCTGACCTCCATGTGACCCACAGTGACCGCACACCCCCAACACATGCTCCTGCTGCTCTCGGCTGAGATTCACCCCGGCCCCTGGCCATCAATCAGCTCCTTTGTAAGCTCCACTGAACCCTTGAGCCACCTCCTGACTGCCCTCACTCAGGCAGGCTAGGGGCGCCCAAGAAAACTCCAGATGGAAAAAGACCCTAAAAGCAGCCTGCTGGCCTTGAAATACATGGGCAGGCCTGTCAGGAGAGGGGAGAAGTCACCACACGTGCTGAAAGGTCAGGCACGGCCGCTCTGGCTGGCCTGGGGCTGAGATGCCCCCACCCCACTGGTGCACCCCAAGTTTGGCCACCTGGTACTCCCCACCTGCTTGCCCCAGCCCAGCCCCCTGGCCCCCAGGTGGTTCAGGAGGCTCAGCACCCCACCTCATGAGGTCTGTGGGGTGGGGCACCCAGATGGTAGGATGTGGCATGTGCTCGCTGCCAGTGTCCCAGCACCAGGGGGATACCCGTGCTCTTTCCATGGCCAGTGATGGGAAAATGTCATGGAAAGGGTTGCCTTTGTCTCCCGGAGAGGGCGCCGTTGGGGCTGGGGTTGGGTTTGGTGATGGGCATCCCTTTCTGAGGGGCAGGGGCCGTCACAACATTCCCCAAGCCTTCTGGCTACCCGGGTGCCATTCGGTTTTTGTTCTGCCTGTGAGATGTCCCCATGAGATCTGGAGGGCAGGGGCTGGGACAGCTTATATGGGGCCAACTTGGCACTGCCCTGCCCCGCCTCTGTGGAGTAAGTGGCTGACAACAGTAGAGGGTGCTAGGGGCCCTTGATGTGGTCCTGTGGGACATGCAGGCCATCAGGACAACCGTCCCCAGAGAGTAGGCTTTGGGAGGCCCCTTGCCCAAGGCAACAGGGAGCCATTGCCCAAAGGCACACAGAAAGAGCCTGCTACTGGCAGCTTTGTGGTCCCTGGGCCCCAGAGAGGGAGGAAGGATTGTAACTGCATGTTATCACAGTCAGGTGGCTCGGGTGGGCCCAGGTGCCCCTGCCTGGACAGGTGGTGGCCACAGACTTTGAACAGACATCCTTTGTTTACTGCAAGTGATAGGTAATGTGTGTTGGTCTTCATTCCGGCCTGGGCACATGAAAAAATTCACAAGGAACTGAGGTAAGTCGTAGTTGATCGTTAATGTCACCACGTTGTTACTCGTTGCCATCAAGTTGATTTCAACTCATGGCGACCCCATGTGTCCCAGAGGAGAACTACTCCATGGGGTTTTCTTGGCTGTAACCTTAACAGAAGCAGACTACCAGGCCTTTGTTCCATGTCACTGCTGGGCAGATTCGAACCACCAACCCTTAGGTTAGGAGTCGAGCACAAATTGCTTGCCCCACCCAGGAACCTTGATGTCACCATAAGAAGAGCATTAAAAGGGATGTCACACCCCGCACCTATCAGGATGGCTAAAATAAAAAACAGTGACATTGCCCAAGGCTGGAGAGACTGCGGAGAAACTGATTCACACCTATGTCGCTGATCGGGGCGTAAAACAGTTTCAGCCGCTCGGGAAATCAACTTAGCACTTTCTTTGAAACTACACATGCAATACCACTGCTGGGCAGTTATCCCAGAGAAGTGAGGACTGGTGTTCACACACAAAGCTGAATGCTTTTGTGGATGTTCACAGCAGCTTTATTGGTAAGAGCCAAAACTGGAGTCAGCCCAGATGTCCTTCAACAGGCGAGTGGTTAAACACACTGAGGTCCATGCATCCCATGGAACACGACTCCGCAATCAACACCCTGGATGAATCTCCAGGGAATTATTCTGAGTGAAGGTCCCTGGCTGACACAAAGGGTTTGCCCTCAACTACTTAACTGGGTGACACAAAGGGTTTGCCCTCAACTACTTAACCGAAAGGTTGGCGTTTGATCCCACCGAGGGGCACTGTGAAAGCAGTCACTATTAACCATCGTAGTTTCCGTTGCCAGCTGTGAGAGGTCATTCAGCAAGTTAAAACTAATACATATGTGAGAGCCTCCACGGGTCAAGGCAGACTGTGTGATCTTGCTCTGCTGAGTGTAGAAAGAGAAGAAACTGAAAAAAAAAAAAATGACTTTGAGCACATCATAGACCAGTCTTTATCAGCGAAAGCAAGGGAGGTGCAGTTGTGATTTTCATGTAGTGCCATAATGTGGAAGTAAAACATTAACGAGCTAGACTTGTAGTTCTGAGCTGATATCATGGTAAGGTTATCCGATGTTTGGACAAGGGTATAACTTCAGTGTTTGCCACAGGCACTACTCTCCAGATACATACGCCTCTGGTTGTATTATTGGAAAACTGGGCAATGGGTATGAGGAATATCTCTGTAGTATCTCTTACAACTGAGTGTGAAGCTACAGCTATCTCAATAAAAATTCCAACTTTAAAAAAGGGGGGAGAGATGTCCCTGGAAACGCCTTCTAACTTCAGACTGACCTGCGAGTTCTGAACCATTAACTTGTGGCCTGGTGAAAAAGGACCAACTACAGTGAAACCTGTGAGAGCCGGAACTCAACAGGACTGCCTTGCTTTTCCCAGTCTCCTAAGTTTTCTGCCTTTGACAGGGTGCAGTCTTATCACTTTTCTATAGGTCTCTATTAGTGGGAAATATTTGTTTTCCTTCTCTGACAGGTTTCCACCTTACGCAGGTTCCAGTTCTTGCGGGGTTTACTGTAATTAATTACAGACAAGCCCAGATGTTAGTCTTCCCTGACCTTTGGCCAAGAATTCCCCTAGCTCAGCAAGGTGCAGGTGGTAGCAGGAGGTACGGGGGTCACGAGTGGGGCAGGGCGTCCTCAGGAGGTAATACTTTCCCTGAGACCTAGCATACGGCAGGGTCAGCACGGTGAGCAAGCGGGCAGAGAGCCAGGTGTCCAGACTGGAGGGTCTGCCTAAGCTTGGCCTGGGGGAGGGCCTGAGGGCATGGTGAGGAGTGCCGCAGGACAGGGAGGTTGTCCTAGAGCCTGGGGGTGCCTGTGGCTCAGGTGGCCGTCACGGTGGGCGGGGCTTGGAGGAGTGCTCCTAGAACCAGCCTGGAGCTCCAGGAACCTCTTAACTCCTTATCACACATAAACCTATGGGAGTGTCGGAGGAGACTCCCCCTGGGCTCCGTCTACCCACTGAGGGAGCAGGGCTCCACCCCACGGGCATAGGTCTGCTTCACCAGTACCTGTTCTGAGTCACTCGGAATATAATCTCCTAAAAGCAGACTGCCACATCTTTCTCCCTCAGAAGGGCTGCTGGGTTTGAACTCTCCACCTTTTGGTTAGCAGCTGAGCGATTAACTACTGCACCACCAGGGCTCCTTATGGGCCTGCCATACCCTCCAGAAGATCCACTGCACCCACTCCTCCGGCCACAGGTGCCCACACGTGGGTGAGGCTGTGGAGACACAGACAAGGCCCCCACTCTGTTGCCCCCACCAGCCCCACCTCTTCCACAGAAAAGGAACTCTGGGTCTAGGCCCCCAGATGGACCCTCAAGCCCAGTGCCCACCCCATGAGCCTGTGAAGCCTGGTGAGAAACCAAGTAGACAGTGGGGTACACCAGGCCACCCCACACCTGCTTCCCATGTCTCCTGGGTTTAAGGCCTCAAGTGGCCAGCCCAGCTCCCTTGCCCAGACTGTGCGCTGTACACTCACCTGGCCGAAGCAGGCTCCTGGGGAATCCCAAACAAATGAGGTGAATGAGGGGGCCGCACATCCCAGCCCTCACTTGCCCCCCAACACACTGCTCAGCCATACCCTACCATGCCCATAAGGCTCATCTGGACCTGCCCCAAAGTCCCCCACCCCACCTCCAGAGAGACAGCTAGTCCCACCTTGTGAGGGTTGGCCCTGCCTTTTTTAGGACCCCTGCCCCCTGGTTGGTTCAGCCATATCCTGCCACTTCCCGGTCAGCAGCAAGGTGGAAGGCCCAGGGCAGGGGTGGGGTCAGCTGGGCCCCTGGGGTACTGGGAGGGACATGGAGTCTTTAAGAGCCAGGGCCAAAGTCCTTCCCTGACTCAAGTCCAGGAGCTGGTACAACAGCTGGTGCCCTTCAGTCTCAGCCTCCTGGGTTCCAGCCTCCCGGTCTCCCAGCCTGGCAGCCCTCCGCCACCCCACAGGCATGCCAGGGGCCTGGGCGCAGCTGCTGCTGCTGGGCCTGAGGCTACAGCTCTCACTCGGTTTCATCCCAGGTAAAAAGGCCCCCCACCCCAGCCCCTACCTCGCCCCAACAAACAGGGGCTGCCCCAGACTGACCCGGCCTCTGCTTCCCCTTGGCCAGTTGAGGAGGAGGACCCAGTCTTCTGGAATCAGAAGGCAGCCGAGGCCCTGCACACCGCCAAGAAGCTGCAGCCCATCCAGACGGCCGCCAAGAACCTCATTATCTTCCTGGGGGATGGTGAGTGTGTGAAGGCTGCCCACCCCTGGTACCCCCACAGCCCTGGGAGCTCAGCCTTGATAGGGTCCTGCTCCTTCAGGGATGGGGGTGCCCACGGTGACAGCCACAAGGATCCTAAAAGGGCAGCTGAATGGCCACCTGGGGCCTGAGACATCCCTGGCCATGGACCACTTCCCATACCTGGCTCTGTCCAAGGTAAGGGCAATTGCCAGGCTCAGAAGCAGGGTGGGAGGAATGCCCCCAGAGGGTGGGCCTGATTTTGGGGCCTATGTGCAGATGTGGACGGGCCCAGAGGCCTGGGTCACAGTCTGAGTGTGTCCCAGAGCTTTAGCTGAAGGTATCTCTATCCCCAGACATACAACGTGGACAGGCAAGTGCCAGACAGCGCAGGCACGGCCACTGCCTACCTGTGTGGGGTCAAAGCCAACTACGGGACCATCGGCCTGAGTGCGGCTGCCCGCTATAACCAGTGCAACACGACCCGCGGCAATGAGGTCATGTCCGTTCTGAGCCGGGCCAAGAAAGCAGGTAGTCTGGGAGCCTGGGCTGTGGGGGCAGAGGTGGCCTGGAGCCCCAGCTGCCCACCCTGACCTCTGCCACCCTCAGGGAAGTCCGTGGGGGTGGTGACCACCACTCGAGTGCAGCATGCCTCACCAGCTGGCACATATGCACACACGGTGAACCGCAACTGGTACTCAGACACCGACATGCCTGCCGAGGCGCTGAATGAGGGCTGCCAGGACATCGCCACACAGCTCATCTCCAACACGGACATTGACGTGCGGGCGGGGCTGGGCAGATGGCGAGGGCGAGGGGGGCGAGGACTGGTGGAGGGCTTAGGGAGGATGTAACAGGTACAGCCTGAAACGAGCCATTCCCACAAAGACCTGGGGGGGAGCTAGAAGCTGTCTGAGGAGGGGACACAGGGCCAGCCAGGCCCCAAGCCCACTTGCACCATCCTTTCACCCCAGGTAATCCTTGGAGGAGGCCGCAAGTACATGTTTCCCACGGGGACCCCAGACCCTGAGTACCCAGACCAGAGTGGAGTTAGGGCAGACAACCGAAACCTGGTGCAGGAGTGGCTAGACAAGCACCAGGTGATAGGGGCTCGTGGGTGCAGGGGCTCATGGGTGCAGGGGCTCGTGAGCGCAGGGGCTCGTGAGTGCAAGGGCCTGTGAGCACAGGGGCTCATGGGTGCAGGGGCTCGTGGGTGCAGGGGCTCGTGGGTGAAGGGGCTTGTGGGTACAGGGGCTCATGGGTGCAGGGGCTCATGGGTGCGGGGGCTCGTGGGTGCAGGGGCTTATGGGTGTAGGGCCTCGGTCAGGCACGGATGTGGCGGGGGCTGGGGGCCCTAGGGCTGTGGGCTGAAGGCTGGTCCTGTCATTCGCAGGGTGCCCGCTACGTGTGGAACCGCACAGCGCTCATCCAGGCATCCCAGGACACCTCGGTTACACACCTCATGGGTAACAGCTTTCACCAATCCTTCCCCCACCTTCCTGTCCCTGGCCAGCTGGCCAGGGGCCAGCCCCCACTGCCGTCTTTTCCCACAGGCCTCTTTGAGCCAGCAGACATGAAATATGATGCAACCCGTGACACTAGCCAGGACCCCTCTCTGACGGACATGACCGAGGCAGCCATCCGCCTGCTGAGCAGGAACGCCCAGGGCTTCTACCTCTTTGTGGAGGGTGAGTGACCAGACTGAAGGAGCAGAGGCAGAGGGGCTCAGGGGCAGGTTGGGGGTTATCCACTTCCCTGGTCTGCCACAGGGGGCCGCATCGACCACGGTCACCACGCAAGCAATGCTTACATGGCACTGACCGAAGCTGTCATGTTTGACATCGCCATCGAGAGGGCGGGCCAGCTCACAAGCGAGAAGGACACACTGACCCTCGTCACCGCCGACCACTCCCACGTCTTCAGTTTCGGGGGCTACACACTGCGTGGGAGCTCCATCTTGGGTAGGCTCGGGGAGAGTGGCAAGCGCTCTTCTGTAAATTAATATGGCAGAAATCTCGCTGGGACTCAGTTTCCTCATCCATCAAATTGGCGTGGTAATAGTACCAGCCTTGTAGGGCCCGTGTGAATAGTCATGAAACGTCTGCACACAGCGGCCTCCACCAGCTGTGGTCAGTGCCATCCAAGGCCCCCGACTCTCCCGCAGGGCTGGCGAGCAGCAAGGCCTCAGACGGCAAGGCCTACACCTCCATCCTGTACGGCAACGGGCCCGGCTACGCGCTCGGCACCGGCTCCAGGCCCGATGTCAACGAGAGCCAGAGTAGTGAGTGCGGCGGGGACCGTGGAGGGGACGCCAGGAGGGGACAGTGGCGAAGATGCCGGGAGGGACTCAGGAAGAGGAGGCCGCCCTGACGCCCATCCGCCTCCTGCCAGTGCTCCCCGACTACAAGCAGCAGGCCGCGGTGCCCCTGTCGTCCGAGACGCATGGCGGCGAGGACGTGGCGTTGTTCGCGCGCGGCCCGCAGGCGCACCTCGTGCACGGCGTGCAGGAGCAGAACTTCGTGGCGCATGTCATGGCCTTCGCCGCCTGCCTCGAGCCCTACACGGACTGCGGCCTGGGGCCCTCTGCCAGTACGCCCAGCGCCGCGCCCCCAGCCGGCACCACGAGCGCCGCGCCCCCCGCCCGCACCACCAGCGCCGCGCCCCCCGCCCGCACCACCAGCGCCGCGCCCCCGGCCGGCACCACCAGCGCCGCGCCCCCCGCCCGCACCACCAGCGCCGCGCCCCCCGCCCGCACCACCAGCGCCGCGCCCCCCGCCCGCACCACCAGCGCCGCGCCCCCCGCCCGCACCACCAGCGCCGCGCCCCCCGCCCGCACCACCAGCGCCGCGCCCCCCGCCCGCACCACCAGCGCCGCGCCCCCGGCCCGCACCACCAGCGCCGCGCCCCCCGCCCGCACCACCAGCGCCGCGCCCCCGGCCCGCACCACCAGCGCCGCGCCCCCCGCCCGCACCACCAGCGCCGCGCCCCCCGCCCGCACCACCAGCGCCGCGCCCCCCGCCCGCACCACCAGCGCCGCGCCCCCCGCCCGCACCACCAGCGCCGCGCCCCCGGCCCGCACCACCAGCGCCGCGCCCCCGGCCGGCACCACCAGCGCCGCGCCCCCGGCCCGCACCACCAGCGCCGCGCCCCCGGCCGGCACCACCAGCGCCGCGCCCCCGGCCGGCACCACCAGCGCCGCGCCCCCGGCCGGCACCACCAGCGCCGCGCCCCCCGCCCGCACCACCAGCGCCGCGCCCCCCGCCCGCACCACCAGCGCCGCGCCCCCGGCCGGCACCACCAGCGCCGCGCCCCCGGCCGGCACCACCAGCGCCGCGCCCCCGGCCGGCACCACCAGCGCCGCGCTCCCCGCCCGCCCGCTGTCGAGGCCGCTGCTGGCCGGGCCACTGCTGCTGCTGCTGCTGCTGCTGCTGCCCGCCGCCTCCTGACTCCCCAGGGCCCTCTAGCCCCCACCTCCCTAGGGTCCCTGGGTCCCACTGCCGAGTTTCTGCTCCCACACCAGGGGTCCCCGAGGCCCCACCTCCCCAGGACTCCGAAGCCCCGGCTGCCCAAGCCACCACCCCCTGAATCCCTATCTTCAGATCCTTCAACCCCAGGCCCCCATCCTGGCCGCTACCCGGGCCTCTCGATGGGGCGGGACTAAAGGGTGTGCCGAGGACCAGCCCGGCTAGGTCTCAGAGGCGCAGCCAAGGCCCGCCCACACCCAGCGCTGCGCTCAAGGGCACGTCGGGGGCATGGGACCCTCCACCCCTGCAACAGGTCCTGAGCGGCGGCGGTTGGGCGCTGTGCTGGAGAAGAGGCTGCGCACCGTGCTCCCCAGGGCGGGATGAGCAAAGTCTGCCGCCACCCGGGCCAATGGATTCAAAACTCAAGGGAAGTCTGCACTGAAAGCTTTAAAAGCAGATGGTTCTAGATTTGGGTAGTGGTGATGATGGCGAAATCCTGTACTAAAACCCACTGAAGGCCCTACTCTGAAAGGGCGACCTTTATGCAATGTGATTTATATGTGACTAATAAGACAGCAGCTTCTGCTTCCAAGTTGTTTAAAAAAATATGTGAGTTATGAGGGGTCTTATTCGTCAAATAAAAGATGCTCTGGTGACACATCGTTAAAGCGCTCGGCTGCAACTGTCCTATAGGGTCACTCCGAGTCCATCAGATTTGGTTGTTTTTTTTGGATTGGGCCACAATAGCACACATCAATGGGAATATTTCCAAACAGCTTTTTGCAAAAACGCTGTCTCTTTAGCATGAGTTTTCATTCAAAAACCCAGAACCCAGTGCTGTTCAGTGGATTCTGACGCATAGCGACCCTATAGGGCAGAGTAGAGCTGCCCCGTAGAGTTTCCAAGGAGCGCCTGGCGGATTGGAACTGCCAACCCTTTGGTTAGCAGCCATAGCTTAACCACTGTGCCACATTCAAAAAGTTACTTTTTATTGAAAGGGCATCTTTACCTTGAAGGTACAGATGCATGGAGAGCTTTCTGCTGGCTGTCTGAGATTGACAGCCTTTGTCAACTCAAAAAATGTCAGCGCAATTGTCTTTGAGAAGAAGAAAGGGTGGTGGGGAGAGGGGAGGAGTGAAGGCAGGCAGGGGAGCTGGTGACAACCTTTTAGATGGCTTGTCCCTTGTGGTTGGCCAAGTTTTCAGGGTTACTCCTAATCTCATTACCAAGGATCATAAAGATTCTACTCTAACAGGGAGAACACTCTTGGGTTTACAAAATTAACCCCACTGATACCCAGGGTCCATATGAGTTGGAATCGACTCCATGGCAGTGGGTTTGTTTTGGTTTGATTTGATAACCTCCTGGAGTTCCTGGATAGCAAAATACTTACGTACTCAACTACTGACTGGAAGATTAGAGGCTTGAACCCACTCAGGCACTGCGGAAGAAAGGCCTGGCAATCTGCTTCTGAAAGGTCACAGCCTTGAAAGCCCCTGTGGAGCAGTTCTACTCAGCACACATGGGGTGAACCTCCTGCCCTTTATGCACCTCGAAGCTTCTGTTTCTTTCCTACAGTGGTTTCAGTGTGGACCAGGCAATGAGTGCGCTTTGCGGGTGATACTCTACATCTTCAACCTTTTTACAGAAAACATTCCCTCCTGGGTAGCTATGCCATCAACGGGTACACTTATGCCATTTTCCTACGATGACATTGCTTTTATTAAACAAGACGTTTACTGTCGAGAATATATCTTCTCTGCTCTCTTTTACTGGTTCACATACAACACACACAAAAGATGGTTTGTGTATTTCATTACTGGGACAGAATCCAGCAAGTATCTTAAACTGAGCTGTGTAAGAAACATCTGTACTTTCAGCCAACTGTGTAGCAAACCTCCCACACTGAGTAATTTACTCTCTCACTGGTTCCTTTCAATCTACACATTGTTTTCTCTATGCATCTTCCAACACTATTTGCTGTCAAAGAGATGGTTTTCCGTTTGTCAACAGATTATTTTCTGTCCATTCTTTCTGCCATTTTTACGGCAGCAGGAAGAAGGAGTGTTTGCCTGGTGGTAGGTGTTTTTTGTTTTTTGCTATTACACAGGAAATTTTACACGGGCTTTCCAAATATTTATCCTTGCTTAGGGAAATATAGAAAAGTCCTGGCTTGAACAGCACACCACTTTAAACATCGCTGGGAAAAAAAAGATCGCAGAGGATTTGTCTTCGTGTTCTGAAAGCCTGGTTTTAAACGCCTCGTCAATCACAGTGGTTTCTTGCTGTTGTTGATGAATCTCTCAAGGCACAACGTTCTCAGGGCAGGTTTCACCAGTTAACCATGGCGGAAGGCGGATGTGGAGCCACACTTCAAAAAGGTTTTTGGTTTGTTAGTTTTGTTTTGCAGGGGGCTCACCTTTTGCAAGCCTGTAATGTGGATAATGACACGTACGTATGGAAATTAGGAAATGTCAAGACTGAGCCTTCTGTTATTGCTCTCCTGTGGGTGGATTACTGGTATTGTGGTTTCTTTACACTTGACTGTGTTGGAGGATTTGTTTGGTTAAAACTAGATAATGTAGCAACCATCTAAGATGCATCAGTTGGTCTCAACCCACCTGGATCAAAGGAGAATGAAGAACACCATGGACACAAGGTAATTACGAGCCCAAGAGACAGAAAGGGCCACATGAACCAGAGACTACATCATCCTGAGACCTGAAGAACTAGATGGTGCTACAACCGATGACTGCCCTGACAGGGAACACAACAGAGAACCCCTGAGGGAGCAGGAGAGCAGTGGGATGCAGACCCCAAATTCTCATAAAAAGACCAGACTTAATGGTCTGACTGAGACTAGAAGGACCCCAGTGGTCATGGCCCCCAGACCTTCTGTTGGCCCAGGACAGGAACCATTCCTGAAGCCAACTCTTCAGACATGGATTGGACTGGACAATGGGTTGGAGAGGGATGCTGGTGAGGAGTGAGCTTCCTGGATCAGGTGGACACTTGAGACTATGTCGGCATCTCCTGCCTGGAGGGGAGATGAGAGGTTGGAGGGAGTTAGAAGCTGGTGAAATGGACATGAAAAGAGAGAGCGGAGGGAGAGAGCGGGCTGTCTCATTAGGCGGAGAGTAACTGGGAGTACGTAGCAAGGTGTATATAAGTTTTTGTGTGAGAGACTGACTTGATTTGTAAACTTTCACTTAAAGCACAATAAAAATTATATTAAAAAAAAACTAGGTGACATAACCCATAAATCCGCTTGGCCAGATGCACAACTCTAACATGTTGCAATCTACTGGAAGTGCGCAAATGGGATGGGGGGACGTTGCGTCAACCTCTTGCCTTCGACACCCCCTTTCTTTTCCCCCAGGACGCCTGGGAACCAGGAAGGGTGGATGCTGGCTGACTGGGTGAGGGACCTGCATGGATCTAGGTATTAAATATGAAACCAAAAACAAACCAGCTGCCATAGAGTCGATTCCAACCCATGGCGCCCCCATCTGTGTCAGGGTGGAACTGTCCTAGATAGGGTTTTCAAGGACGTGATCTTTCAGAAGCAGATCACCAGGCCTTTCTTTCATAGCACCCTTGGGTGGGTTCAAGCCACCAACCTTTTCATTAGCAGTCGAGCGCAAACCATTTGCGCCACTCAGGGGCTCCAAAAACCAGTTGCTGTGGAGTCGATTCCAACTCGTTATGATTAGCACTTCTCTCCATCCCAGCACTGTGACACGGTGTGTCACTGACAAAATGCCTGTGACGCACTGCACATAGTAGACACTGAGGAAGTGTCGTGTCCCTTTAAGAAAACCCCGAGACCCACAGTGGCAGGACCCTTGGGCCATGCGACCCCCTTGACTCTGGGTGGGCGCATCACTACCTTCTTGCCCCAGCCACACCAAAGCCCCTGCTTACAGAGCCACCGTGGAACCCCTGTCCTGAGTAGCTGCCCCAGGACACAGCATGATGGTAGAAGCAGGCACACAGCCTCGCAGCCCAGGTGCCAGCTGTACTCTCCTCCTGACCTTGGCGCTGAAGTGACATCTGACACCACGAGCCCCACTGGCTCCATAACAGGTGTCCCCACCTCGAGAGCAGTTGCCACTTGACAGGTGGCATGCTCATCCCCGCCTCCCACCCTCTGGAGGCCTGGGAAAGCTGAGTAATATTTTAAATTGCCCCTTTGATCTAAGGCAGCCCTAGGGCCCACTTACTCCAGCTGAAAAGAGCATCACTGCTTGCCCACACTGCACACACAAGCTGCAGCAACAACACAAGCACTGGGACACTCCCCTTGGTGTCACCTTGCCACCAGGGATGCCTAGTCTGCGCTGACGCCTTGGCACTGAGCCACCCCATGCAAGGAAAGAGCCACTCTCCCTCCCAAACGGTGAGGCCCACAGTCCAAGATGAGAACACATGCCAGGCCTGGGGCTCTGTTCTGGCCCTTTCTTTGCTCACCAGGTTTGCATGTCCCTTGTGGGCCAGCTGGGCCCCCTCCCACCCTGGAGGGCTTCTGGATGAGGAAACCCACTCCAGAGGAGCTGCAGTTCAGACCTCCCTCTGCAGGCCCCCAACACCAGCCCATGTATCAGCTTGGTTCTGCAGAAGGCGGAGAGTTGTTTTTAATATTATTTATGCAAAATATAGACAAGGAGAGATGCGCTAACAGCACCATGTGACAGCGGCTCAGGGACGGGAGCTGCCTGCCAGCCCCATGAATCAGCTGGAGCTGCTGCCAGAGGCTCCCGGAGGCTGGCGGCTTCCAGGTCAGGGGAAGCCAGCAGCTGCCTCACTCCCCTCTGACCCGTGAGCTCACGCTGGACCAGGGCCTGGCCCACGGGGTCCCTTAAAGGCACCTCACCCAGGGACCGAGAGGGTGTGCCCCATGCACCATCCAGGCACCTGAACCCAGTAGGGTACTGGAGAGCAAGAGGAGGAGGGATTGCCTGTGATCCATGGGTTGGTTTCTTTTTGCTACAACAGATTGTCAGGTGGAAGCTGAGCTGAGCCAGTGTCACAGGGTAAACTGAGTCTCACCCTGAGATCAGGAACAGGTGGTATGTGGGGTCTAGCTGGGCTCAAGGTGGGGCGCTACGGCCAGTTGAGCATGTGGGATGGCACCTCAAAGTTGGGTTATAGGTCAGAGAAGGGCTAAGAACCCCCAACACTGGCAGATGGGGAGGGGAGGCCAGAGAGAGGCCCCAAGATGGGCCTCAATCAATGACACGTGAATGGCAGTTAGAAAAAAAGGGGGCATTTGGCCAGAAGGGCAGAAACGTCTGCAGGAGCCTGCAGCACTGTTTTATCCTTGTGAAGAGGAGGCACTGCTGCGAGGGGTGGGTGGTTCATGAGCCTGACCCCACCCCACAGGATAGCCCTGTGAAAGGAGGCCCCAGGGTGTAGATTCCAGCTTGTCATGAGGACTCTGGAGCCTGGGAGGCGCAAGTGGTTTGCCATAGGCTGCTAACCTAACAGTTGACAGTTCCAACCCACCCAGTGGCACTGAGGAAGAAAGGCCTGGCGATCTGCTTTCATAAAGATTATGGCCAAGAAGACCCTATGGGACAGTCCTACCCTGGGGTCGCCATGAGTCGGAAACCACTTGGCAGTAGTGGTTTGTGGTTTGGTTTATGAGGACTGCTGAAAAAGCCAACCAGAGTGTTCCCCAAAAGGGAGAAGGGGATTTGGGAAGAGGGAGTCCCAGCCCTGGTGGTATTCCAGGCACAGCTTGTGACTGCCTGTTCATGGGGTGCTGCAGAGGGGAGCCCCGATCTTTAGGTCTCACTCAATTCTGTGCTGTCCAAATTCTTGCTATCCAAACTGCGACAAAAAAACAAGGTTATAGAGCAAGGACTTCACTGGGCTGACCTTCCCATTGTTCTGAGACCTTCTATAGGAGTGCGAAGGGATTATAAGTAGCGTGGTCGGTGGCCTGTATTTTTCACCAGAAAATACTCCCCAGGACCACCCCGACGTGGAACAATTGCTGAGCAGTAAGAAGGAGGCCTGCTGGCATAGTGGTTAAGCTCTCAGCTGCTAACCGAAAGGTCAGCAGTTTGAATCCACGAGTTGCTCCGCAGAAGAAAGATGTGGCAGTCTTGGAAAGATTTCAGCCTTAGAATGGACTCCTCAGCAATGGAATAGATAGAACTTCTGCTGATTCCAAAGCCTACGGGGTCTCCGTCTCTCAAAAAGCCTCCCTCCCACCCTCAGGAGGCAGGGGGAGGGGAATAGAAGGGTCCTGGAGCCCCTGGCTAAAGGAGGAGGGGGGGGCATGCTATTTGAACAAAAGGGGATTGCAGACCCTTTTCCTTTTAAGGGTGGGAGGCGGCATTAATTCGTGCCTGTAAAAACAAATCTCTCCTGTGCAGCCTGGAGGAGACTGCAGGAGGAAAGCTGGCTCTCACACTGCCCGCCAGGCTGCCCTGCCCTGTCTTGCCTCCGGCGGCTCTGGAGTGGATGTGGACCACCTCGGTGGACACAGCCACCAGCAAGGACAGGGAAAGGAAACCAGCCTTTTTATAAGTGGAAGGTCAGCTTGAGGAAGGGGTGAGAAGCCTGGGGTAGGGGGAGGCAGTAAAGGGCCCGCAAACAGATCTCAGCAGCTGCACAGGTCATGTCCCCTAGCATCCCAGACCCTCAGCGAAGCCTGGGTGAGCAGTTCCCTGGGTGGGGGAGAGGAACCGGGTGGGGACGTGGGGGTGTAAAGAGCCAGCCCACCCAGGACCGTGGGTATCCAAGCCTCTGAGAACACCCTCATGTCTGCATATGGAGGAACCTGGGCTCCCAACACCTTTGGAATGGCGGCTCAAGCCCTTGAAAAATATTGCATATAGGGTCTCTTACAAGGTGGAATTCCTTAGGGCATCTGGTCAATGTAGAAGCAACCACAGCAGTGAAGAAAATCAAAGCTGGGCTCCAGTGGAACTAGTCAGGAAGGCCTGGGGCTCAGGGCTGCTCGGGGCTCCTTCCTGGGTGCCCTAAAATCCCAGCACCGCCAGAGCTGGGCCAGCCTCCACCGTCACTGCTGTCCACTCTGAGGCCCTCAGGAGGGAAGCTTGGGCAGGAGCCCAAGTCCAGCAGCTTTCCATCCTTCCCAGATCTGCACAGACCTGGCCTCCACTGGGCCTCCAGGCCTGAGCACTCATGAAGTCAGGCTCACACGCACCCTCTGGCTGAGTCCCCCAGTGCCAGGCAGGGCCAGGAGAGGGGGTGGGAGGATAGGTGCAATCAATCAATCAATTGTAGGCAGCGGTGCGTCAGTGCTGTCTGCTACCTACCTGCCCTGCTACTCCTACTACCTAGCTGCTGATGAGGCTCCTGGGGCCCAGAGAGGGCAGCCACTTGCCAAAGTCACCCCACAGGACCCCCTGAGCTCAAGCACCACCCTTAGAGGTGGGGATGGTGGAGACCAGGGGCCAGTGTGGAGGCCCAGGGGCCTCTGGGCACACAGGGGCACCAGGAAGCTTCAGCAGTCATAAACCATCTCTGACTCCTCTATTTCCCTGCTATTAATAACTTTGGACATGTGATCAGGAGGGACTAATCCCTGGAGAAGGACATCATGCTTGGTAGAGGGTCAGAGAAAAAGAGGAAGACCCTCAACAAGATAGACCGACACAGTGGCTGCAACAAGGGGTCAAATGCAGCACGATTGTGAGGATGGCACAGGACCAGGCAGTGTTACCTTCTGTTGTACTCAGAGTCTCTACGAGTTGGAGCCAGCTCGATGGCACCTAGCAACATTAAATGCTTAGCAGAAGACTGCTTTCCGTCATCCCAATGAGCTGCACTCAGAGGGCCGAACCATCAACAACAGTCCTCCCCCCACATCACTGCAGGAAGGGCCTCCCCAGGTGAGCTCATGCCCCTCACTTAGCACATGGGGAAACTGAGGCCAGGTGGGGCAGCTGTGCCAAGTTTGCGCACGCTCCTCCACCCCAGCTGAATTCAATCCAGTTAATCCCCACTCAGGTCCTAGTACTGTGCCTGGCAAACAAAACCTTCAATGCTGCAGGCAGGTTTCCCAGGAGACGCTTCAGGAGTCGACGCTGAGTGTATGCTGGACACTCAGTGCACGAGGTTTCCGAAGGTGAAGACCTGCCCATCACCAGACATGAGCAGTGTGACCTTGGGTGGGGCATGCCCCCCTTCTGCCTCAGTTTCCTCCCCTGTTCAAGGGCCATCCTATCTGCTCTGGTTGCATTCGAGGCCCTCTCTCGGTCCTGGCTGTGCCCAGGGGTCCCTGCAGCGCATCTCTCCAGGGCCCTGAAGAGGCCAAGACGACAGTACAGCAGCTTTATTTACCAGACTTAGCAGCAAGAATACAGCAGAGGTGGAGCCTGTACAAACAGCCTACCAGGGACTCCAGGACCCTCCCTCCTCACCCTCAGAGCCCAGCCTCCGCCCCACTCCACCCCATCTGAGTGAGGGGCAGTGGGCCGGGCAGGAGGGGCAGGGTAGGCAGGCAGTGCCGGAGTGGGCCTCAGTGCCGGGTCCATGCCTGCCCCGGCCACGGCAGGAGGCGATGCGTGCAGGGCGGTGGGGGAGTGCGGGCGGTGGGCTCACCACACGGAGCACTTGTGGGCAGGGTTCATGGGTGAGTCCTTGGGACAGTGGAAGGCCCGGCCAAACTCCTCGAACTGGGACACACTGCCCAGCACCCTGGGGAGGAAGGGGAGGCTGGGTCCAGCGGCCAGGTGGTCCTCTGCCCCTTCCCGCCCTAGACCCGAGGAGGGAGTGAAGCCAGGCAGGAAGCCAGGCAGGAGGGCAAGAGCGGACCTACCTGTAGTGCTCAGGTGCGTGCTTGTCAGTCAGCACCTGCAGGTAGATGGACTGGGACCGCCGCTTGATGCACCAGTTCTAGGCCCAGGAGGAGAATGGGGTGGAAGAGGGTGAGGCCCAGCAGCCGTGGTCAAGCCCCACCCATGTGGTGCATCCCTCACCGCCCCAAAGGCTATGCGTGAACACCCCCATCAGAAGCCATGGGGCCATCCTCTCCAGAGCAGCAGCTGATGGGACAGTCTGGATCTTCAGTGCTGGGACCGGGCCTGGGTGCTGTGTCCCCCCCGCCCCAGGGCCCCCAGCTCAGCCCCCAACCAGGACCCACCTGAGCGAAGGCGATGAAGAAGAGCTGGTTGTGCGTGTACTTGAGCCGGTGCAGGGGGTGCTCTGGGCCGTGCTCCCGCACCCACTTCTGATAGGCCTGGGGGTGCAGAGAGCACAAGGGGCTGTGCCCACGGAGGGTGACCTAACTCACAGTGCCCTGGGGGATGCCCCTTCTCCTCCTCCACTCCACCCGACCACACCGGCCCTGCAGCCAGCCCCTCAGCCCCGGGGAACGGCTGCCCTCCCCAGCCCAGCTCTATACAGCTGCCGCTAGGATCCCTGCCTGGCCCATCCTTCCCGCACTGTACTCCATATGCAAACCCCAGTCAGGATCCCCACCTCCAGGCAGCCCTCCCCTGCTCTCCCTCCAAATGAAGGCCCTGAGTCCAGCCTCTTCCAGGGACCCTGTGCCCAGCACAGGCATCATCCCACCCCAGGCCAGAGAGTCCCCAGGGGGTAAGAGGGGACCGTTATTTCAGAGCTCTGGTCACTTCCCCACCAGCATCCACCCCTTCCCCACAAGGCCTGGCAGGGATGAGGGCCAGGCATGCTAACTCACATAGTAGGCGAGCTTGAGGCCGCCCATGTCTGCAATGTTCTCACCAAGCGTGTGTTTCCCGTTTACCTGCCGATACAGGAGGAGCCTGGGGCTGCATGGAGCCGGCTAGCTGTCCTCAGGCATGGCCCACTTGCTCTCACCCCTGTCTGCCCTCCTTCCCTTTCCCAGAAGGCCTTCCTTCCACATGCACCGTGAGTCTTCCTGAACACGTTCCTGCACCCACGTGAGTGTGCAGAGAAGCCCGTGTGAACACATATCGGGATATCTGCAGGGACCTGGTATGGGATCTGTTTGCACACACTCATGTGTGCATGTGGTGTGCGTGCTCCCGGCCGGTGCCCAGTGGCCTTCGTGCCCAAAGGGCGAGGGGGCTAACCCGCTGGTTGTAGACGGTGAAGTTGTCATAGAGGCGGACGATGCACTCAGCCTTGCGCAGGAAGCGGCTGTAGGAGGCCTCTGTCCACCAGTGCAGCAGGTTCCCCGAGCGGTCGTACTGGCCCCCTGTGGCAGTGGGAGGGGGTAAGCTGGGCACCAAGTCCTGCCCCTACTTGCCCACCAGCCAGTAGGGACAGCACCCACCCCCCACATCCCCACCTAGGCCCCCAAGGCCTCACCCCAGTCATCGTAGCCATGAGTCAGCTCGTGCCCGATGATGGTGCCAATACCGCCGTAGTTCAGAGACCTGGGTCCAGGGCAGCAGCAGCAGGCTCAGCCCCCAGTGTCTGTGGGAGCCCCCACTGCTGCCCAGGTCCCAAGACACCTCCACCCCCACAGGCTGGGAGGTGGCCAGGGAGGCCACAGCGGGGGCCACATGGCCCTGGGGCACCCACGCCTGAGCTTTCTCGGGAGGCATGTAAAAGGGGCCGGCAACACCTGTCCAGCTGCCTTCTAAGAAGTACCACCTTATGGAGCTGGGGGCAGGGCTGGACGGAGACTGAAGCACCAAGAGGGCTGGCCTCCTTACCGCTAGGGTGACTCTCTTTGGAAACACCTAAACAAGCCACAGGCAAGGTACTGAGGACAGGGAATAGGATGTCGGAAACAAAACACACGTTTTTCTAAATAATCCAGGGCGATGTAGAACTCTGGAGACCAGGGTCACTGCTGTTATGATTCGTGGGCCCAGAAAAAGGTGCATGGGGCCCCCAGCCCAACTCGGAGCAGTCTGACAGCACCACCCACCCAACACAAGGCCTGCTGTCAGGCCCAGCCCCTCAGCGGCTCTCCATCACCCCCATACTTACTGAGGGAAGTCAGGGTCATACAGTGTGGGCTGCAGAATGCCTGCGGGGAACACTGCAGGGGGGCGTAGCCAGAGTCAGACCTGTCCCCTTCTCAGGCCCCGCCCCTTGCCCAGGACATCCACCCCACCCCCTACCTGCCTTACCCATCTGATTCTTGTTGGGTAGATAGTAGGCGTTGAGCGCCTGTGGGGGGAGCAGCCACCTGTGGAGGGTGTCTGGGTTGGCTGGGTGAACCATACCCCTCCTCTACTGCCCCCTCCTCCCTGAAGACTGCCCTGGGCCCCGCCCACAACCGCCTTCTGAGGGTGCATCTGGGCCTCTCCCAGGCTGGGCCCCCACCCGGCCACCCCATCCCCTCCCTGCGCAGGCCCAGCTGCCCCCACGCCAGCCTCCCGGCCTCAGTGAGGAGCCCCTCCCCCCGTGGCACTGCCTGGTGTCCCCCAGAGCCAGCGGGCACCCACGTGGACTTGTCCACCTCCTGCCGGATCTTCTTAACCGAGAGCTGGATGCTGAAACGGATGCTGTTCAAGATGTTCTTGAAGTAGGTCTTCTCGTGGACCTCGAACTGCAGAGGCAGGCCAGAGCCAAGCTGGGGTGGGCTGTCTGGCCGGCAGGCCTGCGCCCACCTATGGTTGGTTAGCTGGGGCCAAGGCCCCTCCCCCGCATCCTGGAGCTTGGTTGCCCTGGGGGTCTTGGCCAAGGGCAGGGAGGCCAGGACGGCAGACGGGAGGACACGCCCACCTCATACTCCTTGTCCACGGCCTCAGGCTTGAGCAGGAAGTCCGGGTAGCCAACCATCACCATCATGTACTGGAGCTGTAGGTGAGAGGAGAGGTGTTCAGCTCTAGGTGTGTGGTCAGGTCGGGGAGAGCAGAGGGCTGACGTCAACTCCACCCACAAGACAGCCATCTTTGTTTTCTCCTCTTTCTCCCCAGCTCCCAGCACAGAGCTGACGCTCAGTATGTGTTTGCAGAAGCAAAAAGAAATAGATGGGAGGAGTGCCCCCCCACCTTGGCCCGGGCAGCTGCCTTGGTCTCGGCGTCCATCCAGTCCAGCTCCTCCAGGCGCTGACCCAGGATGTACTTGATGTCTTCCACCAGCTGCTGCACCTGCAGGTCAGGGGTCAGGGATCAAAGGTCAGCCTAGGGAGCTTAGATCTGGGTCCAGGGCAGGGAGCTCGCCTAACCATTCAGCACCACTTTCTGAGCCCAGTGTTTGGCACTGGGCACCAAAGGAAGACCTTGGAGGTGGGGATCCAAGCCCTGCCCACCCCAACAATAAGCTCCCAGTCTGGAAGGGGGCAGATGGCCCTAAGACCAGGCCCGCGAAGTGTGGCAGAGAAGGGCAGCGCGGGGTGGGGCTCAGCTCGGAGGGCCTCCTGTGCCAGACAGGCCAGGGAGACTTTCTGGGGGAGGAGGCCTGGTAAGGAATGGCCTGGAGCCTCAGAGGGGGCTCAGCCTGGTGCCCTAGCTGCAGGGTGATATGTTGGCACTGAGCCCACACCCAGCTCAGCACTCCCGCCCCACCCCAAATCCTGGGCAGCCTGACCTTGGCCTTGCTGGCGGCTGAGAAGTGCTCATGGACAAAGAGGGCGCCAAGTGCCATGCCAAAGTGGCGGTTGGCCTGGCCCAGGCAGACTCGAGCCAATTCCTGTGGCTTGTCACTGCCCTCCATCTCTCGCGCCAGCTCGTGCAGTGCTTCTCGGAATGGCGGAGACAGGTGCTCGCTCAGGACCACCACCACACGCCACACCAGGTAGTTGTGCAGGATCCTGGGGCCGGGGATACAGGTGGGTGCCCAGACAGGCCCCCGCGCACGGGCCCATCCACCCTGCCCCTCCAGTCTGGGGCTGGTCCCAGCATCCAATAGCACCCACAAAAGAACCAGAGAAATTGCAGGGATGCGAGGCTGAGCCTGGAGTGGACCAGGCCCAAGTCAAGGAAGAGAGCAGGGTCCGCACACAGCAGGGCACACTTCTACCACCAAGCAGAGCCCCGGATGCTGATGGGCCAAGGCCCAGCATTGTTCCCTGACTTGCTACAGGGTGGGGAGGGCACTCAGGGGTGACCATGCCTTGGAGCCAGCCTTGAGGGCCTCTGATCCTCCCATGGTGGATGTAGACCAGGGAGGCTCTCCCCAAGGCGGCCCTGGGCAAGAGGAGGCAGAGCAGCGGCCCCACCTCCCCTTTCTGATGCCCACCTACTCAGGCCTCCCAATCCCCAGGTGATGAAACTGCATCCCAGGAGGCTCAGCACCCTGCCCAGGCTCTTGGAGAGCAGGGGCCACAGCCAGGGGTCTGGGCTCCCATTCTAGTGCTCCTCCCCAGCATGGCTACTGGACGGAGGCGGAGATGAGAAGTGAAAGCTCACCAAGCAGACCGGATTCGGGAGTCTGGGCAGGGACTGGCGGCCAGATGGGCAGGGTGGGTGGCTGGCAGCCGTACCTGCGGGGCGTGGAGCGGATGAGCTGGGACACCTGCTGCATGTAGTCCGTGGCCAGCAGCACCACCTCTTCATCCTCCGAGAAGTTCTCCTGGAAGATCTGGTCCAGCAGCCACTTCCACCGCAGCTGTGGGCCATCAAGGACAGGGACAGTAAGGCAGGGAGGGGCGGGCAGGACAGGCAGGGCACAAGAGTCCATGGCCCCAGAATGCCTTGCCTGTGTCTGGGGTGAGGGTGACCAGGGGTCCCAGGACCAATGCCCCTCTCTGCCCCCCCCCACCCCCCAGGCAGGGCCACACTCACATGAGGCGTGATCTTCTGCAGCTGCCCCAGCGTCACCTTGTTGTACATGGAGCTGACGTCTCGCCGGAGGTCATCATACTCTGACACGGTGATCTGGGAGTGGAGATGGGAGTTGACCCCAGCCCAGCCCATGGCTCCTGTCCCCTAGCCCCACCTGCTCACATTGGCCAGCTGCTGCTCCAGCTGCACGATCTCCTGGGCCTTCTGCTCCACAGCATCGGCACCCAGTAACCTGAGCAGACGCTCCATGAACACACGGTAAGCCGCCAGGATCTGCGCCAGGGGAGGGGTGTTACCAGTGGGGGCCAAGCTCGGCCATCCTGGAGCCCCAGGCCTCCCAGCAACCCCAGCTCAGGCCTGGGCACCTTCTCGCTCTCCTCATCCTGGGCTAGGTAAAGGGTTCTCTCCGGCAGGGTGAGCCCATCCTGGTCAATCTAGGGAGAAGACAGGGTTAGAGACCACCATACTAAACCAAAAAACCAAACCCAGTGCCGTTGAGTCGATTCCGACTCGTAGCGACCCTATAGGACAGAGTAGAACCGCCCCATAGAGTTTTCCAAGGAGCGCCTAGAGGATTCAAACTGCCTACTCTTTGGTTCGCAGCCGTAGCACTTAACCACTATGCCACCAGGGTTTCCACCACCATACTGGGTCCCCCCATATAGACTGCACCCCACTCAAAGGCCCATGTAGAGGGCACACAGACATCCATTGTCACAGCCCCAGGAGCACAGACACTGGTCCCTACCCCATCCAGAGAACTGGCTGCAGCCCCCATCCCTGGCGGGCCTAGGCTGGCGGAACCAGGAGGTGCCTCGCCGTCACAACTCCTTACCCTGAAAGCCTCCACTTTTCCCCCCTGTGAGGGGCGCTCACCGAGCCGCACTGAGAATGGGGGCTCCGGGCGTTCCGGGGCAGCCCCGGCCCCCGCAGGCCTCCGCCGGGCCTGGCAGGCCTCGGGAGCCCCTCCCTCCGCGCTCCACCCCGCCAGAGCGTGGTAATTGCGGCCCCCGCGGCTCGGCTAAACACCGCGATTACTCAAGGAAATTACTTGCGCCCTCCTCCCGCGCTCGGCCCGCGCCCTCCTCTGCGCGCCCCGGCTCCCGCGGCGGCCCGCAGGACCGGGGCCTGCGTGCGGGCCGAGGAGCCGGTCCCCCAGCACTCACGCGGATGACGTAGCGCGAGGAATTCCTGTCGTCCAGGCTGACCGTGAGGGAGAAGAGCGCGGCGGCGCTGTACACGCCCTGCGCCTTGTACAGCAGTCGGTTGAGGTCCCAGTGCGCCGCGGCCCCCACGCGCTCGGCCGCCCCGCCCAGGTCCCAGCCGCCGCAGTCCTCGATGACCTCGAGCATGGGCCGCGGGCCCAGCCGCTCGATCTCGCGCATGTCGAGGCACGAGCGGAAGAAGGCGCGCACCTTGCGCTGGGCCGCGCCGCCAGGGCCGCCCCCGGGCCGAGCCAGCAGGCGCTGCAGACGCTCCTCGTTCTGCTCGCCGATGGCCGCGATGGTGCCGTAGGTGAGCTTGTCGTCTGGGATAGCGTGGCGCCGCAGCCAGCCACCGCACGCGAACGAATAGAAGTCCTGGCATGGGTCTATGCTGGCGTCTAAGTTGGCGGCCAGGAAGCGGGCGGCGCGCGCGAAGGCCTTGCGCTCGGGGCAGCCCTCCGGGCAGGCGCTACCGCCAGCCGCGCCCGGGCCCAGGTACTTAAGCGCCAGCATGGCGGCCAGGATGGCGCAGAGGCCGGCGGCGAACACCAGCCACGAAAGCAGGCATACCTCTCGCCGGTTCCAGCGCGGTAGCCCGGCCCGGGCCCCGGCTGCGCCCCGCCCGGTGCCCAGCGGGAAGCCGGGGGGCAGCGAGGCCCCGCGCGCGCCCCCAGCACCGCACCGGCTCACGTACTTGACCTCCTGGAACTCGTCGTAGTGCGCCGTCATCGAGTATGGGGCTTCCATGGCGCTTCGGCCGCCACCCTGAGATTCTGGACGCTCTCGGGAGACTACTTGAGGCACCTGACAGCCGGCTTCCTCGCGGGCCTCCGCATGGCCCTCGGGTCGCCCCTGTGGGAAGGGCGGGCCCAGGCTTAGAAATCCGACGGATCCCACAGAGCCACAAGAAGGCACAGGTCTAGGTCCGCAGGCTGGGGACCACCCCGGGTCCCCAACCGCGGGCCTGGTGCCAGGCCTCCCTCTGCCACTCTAGGAATGTAGAAAGGAGAGGCCGCAGAGTGGCCACCCTCTTTCGCGTGCACAGTCCGCGTCCTTTAACATTCGTCCGTCTCCCGGAACACACGTTCGGCCCGCTGGGTTAGGAGACTCCCTATACAAAACAGAGGACACCGGGCACGGGCCTGGCACGTAGTAGGCCTTCAATGAAAGGCGACCCGAGACCTGCTGCAGCCAAAGCCGAGTGGGGGAGGGGAGGAGATCGGAGAAGGCAGAAAGGAGGTATGATCAGGGAACGTCTATGCGGACCCTGAAGCCACCTGCGGCATAGCTGCATCTTCGGCTTCCCAGTTTGGGGCCTAGACACACAAGGAAGCGACCAAAGAACCAAACTTTGCCCTGGGGGATCCCCGCAGGGCCTCCGCAACCTCGTCCCCTGCGCCTTCTGCTGAATGGCCCCAATGCCTACCTGCCTCTTCTCCAAGCGGCCCGCGCCATGCGGCCCAGTGCCAGGAAGGCACCCCCGACGGCCCCAGCGGAGAACCGGGACCAGTTCCGTTCCCTGCCCCGGGCCACTCCCGGCTTCAACAGGTTCTCCCCAGAACCCAAACTTGGGCGAAGTTTCCCCCCCGGCGCGGAGCGAGCTGGTCTGACGCGCCCGGGGCCCTGGGCGCCGAGCCTCCCGCGCCTTGCCGGTCTCCGCAGCCCGCCGAGCCTGAAAGCCGAGCCCGGGAGTCGCCGCCGCAGCCGGAGCCGCGAGGACGCAGACAAAGCCGGGAGGCTCGGTTCAGGGCCGCGGAGGAGGTGACCGCGGCGGCAGCGGGCTGCGGCGCCACTTACCCGGCAAGTGCGCTCATGGGCTGGATGGCCGCGGAGCAGGGTCCGGGCCGAGCCGGAGCCGAGCCCGGAGCGGAGCGGGGCGGGCGGCCGCTCTCTCCGTGCGCCCGCCGCTCCTCGCCGCCGAACCGCGCCGCCCGCCGGCCCCGAGGGAGGGGGCGCGCCGGCGGCTCCACCCTCCTCCGCCAGCCCCCCGCACCCCTCCTCTGCCTGCTTCCCTCTCCGCTACCTGTCAGTTCGGCTGCAGCGCGCGGGCAGGGAGGCGGCCGCGAGTACAAGAGCCCGAGGGTCCCTAGGCAATCTCCAGCCTCGGGGACTCCGGGGCCGCCGCGTCCCGAGAGAAAGGGCAGCTGCCACTCCCGGGAGGGGGATCCCCTCTGATCCGGTGTCCCACTGGGAGCCGCCCACCTGGCCCTCCCTGAAGGGACTGAGGCTGGATATTAGGAGGCGCGCGAGAGGCCCAGCCGAGTCTCAGGACCTGAGTACAGCCCAGAGAGGACTCCAGGAGGCTAAGGCTGCGTGGAAGTCGTGCCTGTACCGCGCGGCCCGCCGGGCGCCGCGGGCCTTCCATAAGTGGCCCTACTGCCCTCCTTTTTCACCCCGCCCCCGCCAGGCCTCCACAAGGGCTCTGGGTTTTGGTCCGCCCGGTTCCCCCTTCACTCGGTTCTGGAGCGGGAAGAACAGTAGGGGCTGCCGCAGGAGGGGCCTCAGGGGCTGAGTCAGCCCCACCCCCATCTCTGGCCCAGGTGGAAAGAAGAGAGCTAGAGAGCAATGAGAGAGTCCTCCCCGCTGGCGACAGGGGAGGGAGGGGACCCGCCCACTCTCCCAGCAGCCCTCGGCCCTCAGCGGGGCTCTGGTGGGCGTCAGGCTCGGCAGGGGACTGCGAATTTCTCCACCCACTCCTTTTTCTGGGACCCTAGAGGGCAGGGCTTGGCTGACCGCTGTACCCTTAGGGGCCTGTCCCCCGGGGCTCAGAAACTCTGGGTTTCTTAGATGGATGATACTGTTTCAGCAGTCCCGGCTTTCTCTGCCCGGCTTCCTCCATCAGGGCCCCTAGGAGAAGACCCCATAGCATCAGTCTGGCAAACTGGCCCAAACAATTTTTGACACGGCCATGGAGCCCCATCTGATAAAAGCCATGGGTCACAGGGTCCCTCAATCTGTTCCCCTGCCCTGGGGCTACTCATCAGCGCAGCTACTGGGCCCCTGGCCCAAGGGCCACCTGCCATTCGCTTTTGCCGATCCTCTGCCTGTTTTTCCTTCCATCTCTGCTTCTAAGTCCTCACTCTGGAATCTCTCTGCTTCCATCTCTGGCCATCTCAGGGTTGTCTTCTGCCCCATGCATTCTTCCTGGCCCGATTAATCTTCCAAGGAGAGGGAGAATTATGGAAAACGTGGAGATTCCATGAAGGGGGAGGGGAGGGCAGGGCGGTGGCAAAGTGGCTCTTTGTGCTTTTTAATCTGCATTTTTCCCCCAACGCTCCTCTCCAGGAGGATAATTTTCCAGCCTTTTCAGGCCCTGATTGGTATCATTTCTCCAACAATGACAGCTTTTATTTTCCCCGAAATGAATGCCGTGAAATTTCCAAGAAATATAAAAATGGATATTGTCTCAGGGAGCCGCTTTCCTCCCGACAAACATGCTTCCCCAGGGACTCCTGCTCTGGCCGCTGCACCCCTACTCCCTGGGCCCTCCACCCTTGCTCCCTCCTTCCTCCCACCATCCTTCTCAGGGCCTTGTGGCCATTGATCTGTTCATCTCTGTTGACTCCCAGCCAGGTAGTCCTGCCTGCCTGGCTGGGCCTCCCCTGCTCTGAATGTTGAGCTGCTCATCATCCCCCCACCGAACACCATGAGGCTTCCGGCCTGACCCCAGCCCTGAGAGCAACAACCAGGGCCCACTGAGCTGACTCGGGATTGGACCCACTGAGTCCTGTGCACCCTACAGCCCACCAACAGAGTGGCCCTCCTCTTTGGCTCTTCGTCCCTCTCAGAAAGGGAAGTCTAGGCTGGGAGGAGTGGAGGGCATCAGCGTCTGGCCTTCAGCTACCCTCACTCATTTTTCCAGGTTTCCAGGCCTCCTCCACCCGCTTCCAATTGTCAAGGTGACCCCATGACTGATGAGCGAGAGGATGACACGGTACACTCAGCCAAGTCCTGAGTGAGTCTATGGTTGGCCAGCCAAGGAAGGGTGGGCACTGGCCAGAGCTGCCATGGAAAGAGGCCTGGGACAGGGGTGGGGCAAGGGGTTGGAGGAGGGGAGAGGCAAGGGCCAGAGGGGAGGGCTTTGGGAGCCCACTCTCTGCCTCCTCCCTGGCAGGGGCCAGATCCCACCGACCAGATTTGGTGGGGTATCACTGGGTCTGGGCTGCATTCTCCTGAGGGGCTGAACCCCTATCCTTGCCTCAGCATGTCTGTAAGGAGTCTGCTGTGAGAGCTACAATGTCCCCCACCCTCCCATAGATCCTGCCCACCCACCAGCCCCCATTCCCCTCACCTGCCAATTCTACAAGTCTTCTGTGCCCTGAAAAACAATCCCCCAAACTAGCTTCCTGTCCGCCTGGCCTCCCAGAGCGCATCCCATCTATTATTCACAGCGCAAAATGGATTTTTAATTTGAGAAATGAAATGACTTTCCCAAGTGGCTGGGATGGCAGATGGGTGGGGGGAAGGCCAGAGCTGCGGGGCGGCCCCTCAGTGCTGACTCAGGTTCTTGTTGGAAAGTTGGGTGCCCACATCAGATCTGGGGGGACACAAAAGGCCCCTGTACCACACCCCGCATCTATATGCCTCCACTCTGTCCTGCTGTGAATGACCAGATGGGCTGAGGGGAGCTGTTCTGTCCTGCCTTAGCACCCCCATGCCAGAGGGCATGCTCCGGGCCAGGCCGAGGTGGGGTGGGAGGTGGGTGGTTGTCAGACTCTTCCATCCACCTGCTTTCAGATCCCTGAGCTGTGGGGGCAGCTCTTGGGCTCCTTAGCATGGGCCATGTCCCCACTCACTTCCTGGCTCGCCTTGGTCCCAGCTTCACAGTCGCACCTTACCAGGTCCAGGCACCCAGCTTAGCTCCTCTGGAAGATTCTGATACCTTCTATGCCCACTCTGGCCTGGATGACTCCTCACTGGCCTCCAGCTTCCAGCCTTGCCCTCCTTATTCCTCAGGATAAATTGCAGGCATTTTAACGTGGCCCATAAGGCAGTAGCCTCTTTCTTGTCTGCCCTTCTCTGCCCTTCTTTCTCTGCCTGTCTCCCCACCCACTCTCTCTCGCTGTCCTCTGGTCTCCGTGATCTACGTTTATTTCCCAGAACATAGCTGGCTCTCTGTCTCACCTCAGGGCCTTAGCACTGGCTGTTCCTGCTGCCTGGAACACTCTAACTCTTACCTCTTCCGTTGGCCAGTTGCCAGTCATCCATCTGGGAGCTAGGGAGTCAGCCTCCCCTGTCTGGGCAGGTGCTGCCTCCATGCGGTGGGGCGGCTGGCCCTGACAACACAGCGAATATCTTGGGAGCAAAGTCTCCGGTGATGGCCCCTGCTCTTCCTGTATCCCCACAAGGATAGGCATCTGATGAGCATGGAAAGATTGCCTGAGGGCTGTGATCAGGTGACTGAAATCCCTGCGTGAAGTATCCCTGGGTCCAGGCTTGTACCAGGCCTAGCATCCCACCTGCTAACCAGCTCCAGGCTCTTGGATCCCAGACAAATCTTTCCTTGACTCTGTGGAGAACCAGAGGACAAGAGGGCTATTCTGCCCCCTCTTTTCCTTCTTACTTCCATTGTCCTTATCCCTGAGGCTGGCTGCCATGCCCACTGGACACATACTCTTGATCCCACTGTGAGAACATGTCCACCCCACAGACCACACTATCCATCCCATTGTTCACACATGTCCATCCCCACTGTACACTCTCCATCCCCACCATGCACACCCCCATCCCCACTGCACACTCTCCATCCCACTGTCCACAGTCCCCATCCCACTGCATACTCTCCACCCCACTGTGTACACTCTCCATCCCACTGTGTACACTCTCCCTCCCACTGTGCACACTGCATCCCCACCGTGCACACTCTCCATCCCCACCATGCACATGCTCTATCCCCACTGTGCACACTCTCCATCCCACTGCACACTCTCCATCCCCACTGTGCACACTCTCCGTCCCACTGTGCACACTCTCCCTCCCACTGTGCACACACTGCATCCCCCCTGTGCACACTCTCCATCCCAGCCATGCACATGCTTTATCCCCACTGTGCACACTCTGCATCCCCACCGTACACACTCTCCATCCTACTGTGCAAACACTCTATCTTGATATTTATTTTACACAAAGAAGTTATGAATGCCTTTTTAACCTTTTGGTCTCACAGAAGTGTGTAGAGTCCAAGCGTGTGGAGTCCCTCTCAGCCCTCCCCCCGAGGTGAGCTCCGCGACCCCTTCTGCATAGCCTTTGGACCCAGGTGCACATTTGGTTTAATTGTCTGTTTATTTTAATAGGTGGGCATTTCCAGATGTCCTGTTGGATGCCCTGCTTCCTCCTGTAGCTCCTGTGTGAGGTCCTTCCTCATCACTACCCTCAGGCCTATGCTGGCCTTTCCCACCCCACACAGCAGGCCTCAGCATAGCTATGTCAGGGTTTGTCACTATCCATGACTGAGGGGCACGGAGGGTGCCAAACCCGCACCTACTGCTCTCCAAATCCTAAGCCTTGTCCTGGAGTCCTGCCTTTCAGCCTCCCTCACTGGGTCCTTCTCCTTCCTAACCCCTGGATGCTGTGCCCAGGTGTGGGCAGCAGCTCCTACACTGCTATCCTGCCCCAGGACCCACCTGTCCCTCCCACGGTCTCTAGCCCCTCTCCTACCAAAGCTCCCTTCACTCCAAACCCACCTCATCTGTAACTTTTCTTTTTCCTCTAACCCTCCTCTGTCAGGGTCAAGTTTATTGGGTCTCAGCCTTGGAATCTATCTGGCCTCTCCTCTCCTTTCCATCCCTCCCCTGTCTCCAAATCCCAGCCCTTAGCTCTCCCTTCCTTACTGAAGGGAGCATTCTCAACCCCTTGCCCCCCTCACCCTAGGTGCACTGCTGTCCTGCCTATACACCTCCTGAGTCTGGCCCAGCCCCGCTTTGCCATCTTCCCCGAAAGCCCACTGGATGTAGGTGCAACCCACCTCTGCACCTGCATTCAAGCCATAACCTCTGCCCGGGCTGGACTGAATGGAACAAGCCCAGCTCTTGACCCCATGGCTGTGGCTGCCAGTGTCCCAGGAATGGCAGCAAACCTGTATGGAGCACTTCAGGGCACTGCGTTGTGTTGGGCCCTATGCAGCCTGCCCCACTCTGAGTTCTCCCAGGAGGGAACCCATTACTGGCCCCAATTTGCAGAGGAAGGAACTGACGCCCAGAGAGGGAGAGAGCATTGCCGGTGTTCACCGGCTAATAAGTATTGAGGCTGAGATTAGAGCTCATGTGTGCTGCACTTAGAACCCCAGGGACATGCGCCCAGGATCTGGGAGGGAATGGTCAGCTCTGCAGGGCAGGCAGGACGCTGGGGGACCCAAGCAATGCAATATAGAGCCAGGGCCCAGCTGTGACCGCAGGGCCAGGGCCTGTGTGGAGGGAGGTGAATCAGGGTGGGACAGGGAGGTAGGCAGGTGTCTGGACTGACCTTGCCTGGATGCCTTGGAGGGACCTCAGGGCTGCAGCTGGAGCCTCTGCCTCCCTTCCTAGGACAGATGTCCCTGCCTCTGAGAGACCTTCCTGGATGTCCCTGTCTGAAGCATTCCCGTCATTTGTCCTGCGTACTTCCTGTACGGCATTGTCCCCACCTGACATTCTCCTGTGACTTGGCTCTTTTCATTTTCCCCCTGCCCCACCTTCCTGCCCAGCCTGAGTGGCAGGGACTTGGGGGTAGCCAGCTTGGAGAGCCAAATTTGGGTGGTGGCAATGGGGGGCAGGGAGGAGAGGCGAGGGGCCTTGGGCTCTGACAGCCGGGCTCCTTGGGCTCACATTTGATGGGCAGGCAGGAAAGGCACCTCGGCTCCTGCTGCAAGATGCAAATAAAGCTGAGGGGACTGGGGGCAGGAAGGTGGTCCCTAGAGCCTATGGCACCCCTGTCAGGGGCACCATGGCCCATTGAGACCATGGAGGGTGGCTTGAGATAGGCAGAGCCCAGAGCCTCACTGGGCCGGAGGTCCCTGCAGCACTCCATCTTCATTTCAAGTGATTGAAGCTGAAGGGGATCGTTAGCTAATTAAAGCTGAGGCCACTAATTGTTCCTGATAGGAGAGCAGGGCTGCAGGGGGAGGAGCCAGAGGGGCTCAGGGGGCTGGGTGGTGTCTCTCTTGATGGTGTGTGTTGTGGGGGAGGAGGTTCTCAGGGGTCCTGTAAAGCAGCACTGTGGGATAGAAGACAAGGGCGCTGATGAGTTCCCCAAACTATCTCCCCTGTATCACCTTGAGTTCCCAGGCTGACTTCTCCCACCACAGCTGGCCCGGGGCTGTGGGCAGGCTGACGGAAGGAGAGGGGCTCCCACAGACATCCTCTGGATGTGAGGGTGGGTGAGATTTGGGAATGGGCAGCCCAGGATGCCAGGGCCCCCCAACCCCAGGCTGGCCCTGAGCAGGAAGCAGGGCTGCCCACCTCTGCCCTCCCCTCAGCTCCTTGGGCAGCCACCCTGAGGAAGCTAGCAGCCACCCGTCTGAGAGTGCCAGCTGCGCCCGGGGCTGTCCTTAGCCAGGCACCAAGCTCCCATCCTGGCAAGATGTCCCAGGCATTCATCAGAACTCCCAAAGAGGGTCAGTATTAGTTTTCTATTGCTGCGTAAGTAACAATTTGCCACAAACTTAGCAACTAAAAGCAACACAAATTTATTAGCTCTCAGTCTTCGTAGGTCCAAAGCCCAGGACAGTGTAACTGGATTCTCTGCTTAGGGTCTCACTAGCCTGAAATGAAGGTGCCAGTCTCGTCTGGGGCTCAGCATCTCTTCCAAACTGGCTGGTGTGGCAGTATTCAGTAGAACTGAGGTCCTGGTTTCCATATGGGCTGTCAGTCAGGGACTGCTCTCAGCTCTTAGAGGCTGCCCATGGTCTTTGCCATGGAGTCCTCTCCGTCTCCAAAAACAGCAACGGAGAATCTCCCCTGGCAGAACCCTGACTTCATTTCTGCAATGAGCCAGAGAAACTCCCTGCTTTTAAGGTGCTCGTATGATCAGGTCAGGCCCACCCTGATGCTCTCCTGAGCTTAAGGTCACTAATTTGGGACCTTAATTACACCTGCAAAATCCCTTCAAAACAGCACCTAGACTTGTGCTTGACTGAATAGCTGGGAAAAGATATGTGCACACCAGGGGCTGAGAATCTTAAGGGCCATCTTGAAGTTCTGCCTACCACGGAGCACATGAGTCAGAGAGCAAAGGTAATGCTAAGAACACTAGTAGCTGACTTCCTGGCCAGGCCCTGGGCTTTAAGTGCTAAGTTATCTGGTTTAATCCTCACAACAATCCTAGGAGCAGGTGCTAATATGATCTCCACTTTATAGAGGAAGCAACTGAGGCCCAGAGAGGTTTTAGGTGACTGGCACAAAGTCACACAGGTGGTAAGTGGCTAAGCTGGGATACCAGGGTAACACGGGATCTAACCCAGCCCTTGCTGTGTGTTCTTGGGGAACTCATGTAAGCTCTCTGGGCCTTTGTGAAATGAGTGATGCTAAGGCTCATTCTTGATGAATAGATAGGCCAAACAACGCAGAGAATCAGTAGGCTCCAACTGGCTCCATTCACAGCCAGTAGGCACAGGTGCTTGGCTGGCCCTACTACATAAGGCAGGCGCAACTGCGGTCCCTGATGTCAGCTGCCCAGTTGCAGTCAGTCTGGCCTCTGCAACCCAATGACACGATGCCTCCAGCATGGGTCACTCCGGGCCCCCCCCAACACAGCCACGGGAACCTCAAGATTCGTGGTAGCTGGGCACCTAAAGAATCTAGTGGAGGCTCCCACTAGATTTGCCCAGGGGTGGGTGTGTGTGTTTGTGAGGCGCCTCTCCCATCTCTGGGGGCCTGCTGTCCCCACTCAGCTTGGCAGGTTCCTGTCACTGCAGTTCTGGAGTGGGGGAGGGGACCGCAGGGATAGCAGTGGCCGCCTGCTCCTCCTCCCCATGAGAGAGGCTGTCAGTCAGCCCCAGGCCCCACCAAGTCCCCTCCCCCGCCCCCACCCCCACCCCTCAGTTGAGCTTCCTCCCTCTGTAATGGGGCTTAATCATGGCATGCATTAGTGGGCCTGCTGCCTGCAATTACCGCTTCAATCAGCCACCCACCCCTGGCCTCTGGCCACCCGTGGGGATGCCCTGCCCCGCTCACCCTGTCCCCCTCCCCAAATGCCTCGCAGGTGCCCAGGGCCCTTCGGACAGACAGGTAACCCCTGGCAGCAAGGGCTGGGCGGGGGTGGCGGCGGTGGACAGAGAGCTACCCAGCAGGGTCACAGGCAATTATTTTAAAAGCATGTTGAGGGAAAAAGCACAGCTTCCCAGAGCGCCAGCTCCTCCTGGGGGTCACACTGCCCCAGGTGGCTGGCAGGCTTGTCTGCACACACACGCTGGGCAGGCACACTCAGGGCTGGGGCCACAGCACACACGGGGGGGCACAGCCTCAGGGTACCAACAAGACCCCGAAGAGATGGGGACCTGGCCATCCCACACAGAGGTGCGGGTGCACAAGGAGCCCCACCGGGGCCACCAACCCCGCCCTTTAGGGGGTTTCCCCACACCTCTCCCCAAGCCCAGCATCAACCTCTTCCTGTCCTTCGGCCCCTCACCCCAGTCCTGGGACAGGGGCCCAAGCTGGATTGGGGCTTCCTCCTACTGCAGCCAGAGCAGGGTGAGGGCTGCAGGAAGAGGGGAGCAGGCGGACCTGGCGGGGTGTGGAGGAGGGGCTGCTGTTGTGCTGTGAGTCTCTCTAATTGCTGTTTTGCTGAGAGGTAATTAAAATCCCTTTTTATTTCACACGTCAGAGCCCTCACCAGCCTGCAGAGAGGGCACAGGGGGAGGCCAGGAGGTGGGGGCAATGGCGGTGGGCCAGCCTAGGCAGGGAGCAGTCAGGCAGGGGGGTGTTGGAGCCCGTCCGGACTACTGGTGGCTGGCCAGAGCAGGAGCCCCACCCACCCATGAGCCTGGGCCACCCTCATATTTGTGGGTCTGGCCCAGGCCACAGTTTGTGCTGCTCGTAGGAGTCAACGGCAGCCATCATATTGAAGTTACCAAGGTTTATGGTGTGCTGAGTACCCCGCTTGCATTATCTTCTTGAATTGTTGCAAAAAACAACTACCACCAGGTAGGTACAATTATTATCCCATGTGGCAAGAGAGATGAAGCTAAGACTCAGATTGAGAAATAGCCAAGTCTTCCCTCACCCTGGCTTGTCAGTGGTGGAACTGGATTTGAACTGGTCAGTCTGACCCCAGACGCATCAGTACTGTGCCAACTTGCCCATACCAGCCCAGTAACTTGCCCCTCCTGTGGAGCCTACTGAGTTCCGCAGCCCCACCCTGGCCACACATTAGTGCCAAGCCTGGCCCTGTGGACCTCATGGGCACCTGCTTACAAGTCCCTTGGGGTAGGAGAGCCAGAGCTTCCCCTGTCCACAGGGGCCTGTGGATGCTTTCCAGAGGCCTGGGTGGGGCCAAAAGGCCATGACCAGACAGACCAGAGCCCTGATTTATGCCCAGCCAAGAGTCAGGCTGGAGCGGAAAGGGCCCTGCCTTCTTCTGGGCTGGCTGTGGGAGGCCGGGTTAACAGCTCTGCTAGTCGCTAGCTGGAATAGGGCAGGCATAAGATCCACCAAGCACTTCTCTGCTTCATACCTAGTAGGCTGCCCCACTAAGCTTCATCTCTGTTCTCTCCCTTCATTTAGACCTGAAATTGCATCACCCCAACTTTTTCCCTATCCCCATCTCCACCACCAGCACACTCATCATCATCATCACCACCATCATCATCATCATCACCATCAACACCACCATCATCATCACCATCATCACCATCACCACCACCATCATCATCACCATCATCACCACCATCACCACCATCAACACCACCATCATCAACACCACCGTCATCATCACCATCATCATCACCGTCATCACCACCATCACCACCATCATCACCACCATCACCACCACCATCACCATCATCACCACTATCACCATCACCGTCATCATCGTCGCCACTATCACCATCATCATCATCACCATCATCATGATGCCATCATCACCATCATTGCCATCAGGGCTCACATTGTACCATGCACTGTTCAAAAACAATAGGCATTTTACCTCATAGAATCCTCACAATACCCAAGAGGTAGGTGATATTATTTTACAGGTGAGGGAACCAAGCTTACAATTAACTTTTCCAAAGTTACAGAGCCAAGAAGTAGCAGAGGCAGGACTGGAACCTAAACTGCCTAATGCAATTGCCCAAAATCATACCCACTGCATGTCACCACCTCTCAATCGAGGGGTCCTAAGGAATGGAGCTGAAGGGCAAGAGGGAAAGAAAGCTGGGAGAGAGACACCTGGTTTATCCAGGAAACAGCAACGATTGGAGATGTGCCATCCTTCTGGCCCAGCAGCCAGCCGCCTCATTGCCCCTGTTGGGGCCTGGCAGTCCTGACCCCAAGCCTACTCTCAGGCTGAGCTTTGCCAGGGCTGGAGGCAGGGAAGTGGTCAAAAGGAGCCCTTATGACCTGAGAAGCTGGATTGTAGTTTTATCTCTAGCCCCATGGGGGTCAGACTGCTCCCTCTCCCTCAACATCTCCTCATTTTTTGGGCCACGGCTGGCTCTGAGGATCTCATTCACCTCTTGCGGATGGTGGCCAAGCTAAGGATGGACAGCGAGGCCTTGAAGGACAAGAAGGTGGCAGCCCAGGGAGAGCAGGGCCACAGCATCCCAGCTGGGCCCTTGCTCATGTGTCAGGACACAGGACTAGACTGCGGCCAAGAAAGAAGGCTCCTCCCAAGCTTCCCTCTCTCCTTCAGCCTTCCCCCAGCCCCAGCCCAGGGCATGGCTTGGATGTACCAGTCACTTAGTGAAGCCAAGAGACCAGGTAGCTCCCCTCACTTCACCCAAAGTCTGATGGGGGTGCTGGAGTGGAGGTCTGGGGAGCTACAAAAGAAGGACAGCTGGGTCATGGGGGCCAGACGGTTGGGCTAAAGGGTGGATTTCTATGTTCCTGGGTGGACAGGGCAGGATGTAGACACAGGTGAGCCTCAGAGGCTGGGAGACCAGTCAGAAATGTGTCTATGCCTCCATATGGACACGAGCGGGTGGGGGTATCCTTCCTTTTGTTCCCTCCGTCTTTAAAAGAGTATTTTCATACTCCCTGCCTATTTCAAGCAACCTATGGGGACTCAGTGAGGACCAGAGAGCATTAGAGGGCAGCAGACCCCCAGGGCAGGGGGTAGATCCCTGAAGGGAAATGAGGAGGGCAGCTTCTGGAGGAGTCAGCTTGGCCAGGCCCCAGCCAGCCACAAACCAGAGGAAAGTTATGTGGTGAGAAACTCCCACAGGGCAGGACCAGGAAGCAGGCATGGAGGGCAGGGGCTTCAGGAGCAAGGCACATAGGGTTTGGGGGTCACTCGGACATCTGGGCAGGGGTCCATGGAGACCACTGGAATCTCAGACCAGGGAGTAAGTCCTCTCCTGACGCTTGCTGAGCAAACTTGCTCAAGCCCTTCTTGTCTTGGAGCCTCAGTTTCTGCATCCCTAACATGGGAACAACAAAGGGCCAGCCTCCCAAAGTCGTTGGGAGGTTTATATGAGGTGATGCTGTGAAATCGCCCGGCAGTGTGTCTGGCATACAGGGTAGCCTCAGACACACGCATATGCACATGCGTGTACACACACACTCACATGTACATATATATGCATGCACACATGTGCGTGAACACATGCACACGCATAGACATGCACACACCCTGACAGCGACCCCGCCCCCCAGGCCACGGTGGGCAGCCCACTCCCCCCCATCTGTGGCAGCGAGGCGCAGTGCTCCCCTCATGTCGATGTTCCCTGCCAGCTAATGGACCAATTTTTTAGCATTACGGAGATTTGGCCAATTTGGCAGCCCTGACTAAAAGGCACACAAACCTAGCAGTTGCCTGGGGGCTGGGCAGGGTGTGCATCAAGGGTGGAAGAGGTGGGGAGGATGGGCAGAAGGGCGTGGCCAGCGCCCTCCCAGGCTGCTTCCCCTCCCCCTCCGCTTCTTGGCCAGGGGGGTAGGGCCATGGGCGGATTATGGGCATAATTAGCCCCACTTAGGGGCCTCCTGTGCACGGCCCTGCGCTGAGCACTTTGCATACATTTTCTCCTCTAATCCTCCCAATAACCCTATGAGGCCGGTTCTATTATTTGCTGTCTCCTTCCTGGTGTGGAAACTTTCGGCACAGGAGGCTCAGAGCTGGCCCAAGGTCGCCCAGCCAGAAAGTGGTGGAGCAAGTGGGAAGGTGGGCTGAGGCCTAAAGCCAGGCCTTTGAGCCATTACTAAGTTTGGGTTTTACCTAAAGGCTGAGGATTAGACCCGGAACCCCTCCCCTCCCCGCCACTCCTTCGCCCCAGCCTCCAAGAGCCTCTGACAAGCAGTGTCCCCAGTCTCTCTGGGCAGCTGGGGTCTACCAGCTGTGGCATCCCCATCACATGGAGCCTCATTTCCTACGCTCCTGACTGAAGGTGTGTCACCCCTCTTCTGGAAGACCTTAAGACCCAGTCTCTCTACAGGGAGAGAGCCTTAAACACCGCAACTGCCAGGCAAGGGCAGAGGTCCCCATGCCAGCTGAGTGGGTGCCAGGCTGCAAGTGGGCACCAGCTGTGGGCCCTTCTAGGAGGGAGGGGAAGGGGAAGGGAGGAGGGAGAGGCAGGAAGGCCGCCGGGCAGGGGGAGGGGCTGCGGGGCTGCCTGCATTAAGCGATCAGAGAGCACAATATTTCATTGCCGGCATTCGCAGCCAAGACATCAACTAGTTGGGGAGAGCAGTCTTAAAAGCCTTTTGATTTTATTTCTTCCACTTCGCATTTTTTTTTTCTTCTCTTGCTGGTGTCCTTGACAAGACCTCCCTTCCCCCCCTTCTTCTGCCCCTTTCCCAACCCCGGCCCTGATGCCCCTCCGGAGGCCCGGAGTGGCTGAGGCCTGGAGCTCCTGGAATGGGAGGGGCGTAGGGCCTATGGGGGCTTCTCTGAGGTTAAGGCTCACACAGGTTCTGCAGGACCTAGAAGCTAGGGCATGCGTGCGTGCACGTGTGTGCGTGTATGCAGTTGTGTTCCTTCCCTGTGTGCGCAGGTAGGCTCCTATGTGCATACGTGTGTGTGAATGCCTGATGTGTAAGTACACGCGTGGACTTCGCCGTGTGCCCACATCAGAAAGCACCGCCAAGGTAAGAGACCCCGGGATGGGGTGGGGGTGGGGTGGGGGTGGCAAATTAGAGGGCAAGAGGGCCGGGCTGGGAGGGGTCATGCTTCCGCTGGGCCAAGCCAGGGACCGGGTGGAGACCCCAGGCCCAGTGGTCCCCAGAGGGATGAAGCGGAGACAAGCACATAGGTGTGCTCATGTACACACACACACACGCTCACACTCACACACACACACACACAGACGCGCACCCACTGCAGAGGGCGGAGCGGGCCAGGTGGCTGCGGGACTCTTGGCCCGGCGCCCATGGCGTCAGCCGCCAGGCCGTGACGTCACAGCCACCCCCCCCCGGCCGTCCCCCGCCCGCGCCCGCGGGGTGCTCCATAAAAAAAAAAAAAAAAAATGGCAGGCGACCCGGAATAGCACATCTGTCTTGCCGGGAATTAGTTAATTGAATCCAGAGGCCCGAGCTGCCGCCGCGACCTCATTGGTGGCCCGGGGAAGAGTTGGGGGGGCGGGCACCCTGGGGGAGGATCGCTTGGAGTCGCCGGGACGGGGTGGGGGGGAGGATGGGGGGTGGGGGGCGGGGAGGATGGGGGTGGGGGGGCTCCCCTGGTCTGGGCTGGAGACTGAGCCCGCGGGAATCCGGGTCAATGCCTCGCTCGGCAGCCCCCAGCTCCTCCCCTCGCCGCTGACCCCAGCGCCTCCTTCCCAGGGCCGGCGGCTAATTCCCGAGCCCCCTCCCCCAGAGCGCAGTCCCCCGGCCCTCGAGGGTATTTCTCGGCACCGTTCGTGCGCTGAGGAGATTTCCTCCTTGCTGGCACTTTGATGCGGGCTCGGTCCCCGGCCTCAGGCCTCCAGGGCCAGCCGGGCCCTTCCTGCTGGACCGGCGGCCGCGGGGTCTGTCGCTGGCGCTCCCTCCCTCTCCCTGCCCCTCTCCATCCTTCCAGTCACTCTCCCTCATCCCACGCTTTGCTTCCTAACTCCCCGTAGTTCCACACAACAGACTGGTGGGAGACAAGCTAAGTCAGAGCGCAGGGAAATCGGGCTTGGCGTCCCAGCGCTGCCTCATGTTAGCTGTGTGACCTTGGGCACGGTAACTTGACCTTTCTGATCCTTAGTTTTCACATCTGAAGCTGGGAAAAAATAAAAAGAACGTCTCTCACTGGGTAAAATTAAATGACATAATATATGCAAAGGCCTTAGAATTTAGCACATTTTTATAGCCAATACATTGTGGTTTTATAAGGGGGGGGCGCAGAACTGGAGTGGGGGTGTAGTTTCTCCAGCAGGGTCCCTAGGCACTTAAAATTATGAGAGAACACCACAGTGAAGATTGTGGTGATCTGAAGGGCCAAGGGTTCTGGGTAGGGCTGCCAGATGGGCTAGGCTGGGGGGTCTCCTGTGATGAGGAAGCCCACCCACACTAGGGCTCCCACCCCATACCGAGCTTCACCTTCCTCTGTCCCTACCGGTGCCCAGCAGTGCGCCCCTGGGCATCTCTCATTAATTCTACACCTTTGCACAGCCTTTTGTACTTCAACAGGCTGTCAATTTAAACCTAAATACCTAATCCTGGAATGGCATCATCCCCATTTCACAGATGGGAAAGCGGAGGTTCAGAGAGGTTACGCGACTTGCCAAAGATCTCACAGCTATGGCATGGCATCGCTGGGATTCGAATCCAGGGTCTCTGGCTACAAGTGCCACCCAGTCTGTACTCTTCTGCTTCCCTCTCTGAGGACCACTCAGTTGCTAGGAGACAGCAAGCCAGTGGTTACCATGGGAACGGCAGATGTGGAAAGAGTTGGTGTCCAGGCAGCAGCAGGAAGGCTCCAGGTGGGCCCCTTCCCTGCCCCTCCCTTGGAGACAGCTCCTGGCCCTCAGCCCTGGGTTCCAGGCAGCAGGTGCTCAGTGGCAAGGCCTGAGAGAGCCGCAGTGACAGTGGGTTACCCTGCAAAACAAGAGCCCTGGTGGAGGGTGTGGCCCCAAAGAGGACCAGGGAGTATGACAAGCCAGGAAGCCAGGCCAGGGAGCCTCACACTCCTGCCTTCCAAAGTGACTGCAGTCATAGCTGCTGTGCAGACAAGGGGAAGGTTGGGGAGGAGCAGGGTGAGGCACAAAGCCATGCCAGAGGGCTCTAGACCTGGGTGGACACCTCAGTTTCCCCACCTATAAAATGGGAGTAATACTAGCCCTCTCCCTCTGATATTTGGTTGAGAAAATTGACAAAGATACAAGGTAACATTTCTGACACAGGCTCCAGTAGTTGTGTGACCTTGGACAAGACACTTAGCCTCTCTGAGCCTGAGTTTCTTCATCTGTCAAATGCGGGGGTGGGGGGATAATAGCATTACTGGTTGTGAGGATTACATGAGTGAATACATGTATATAAAGGCCTCAGAACAGACCCTGGAAGATCTTAAGGGCTGTGTATACTGCTAGTTGTTTTATTTTTACCGTAAAAGCTCAACAGCTCCAGTCACTCTGAACTCAGGCTCTTTCTCTCTACCTGTCTCAGGAGAAAGGCCTCCTGCTACCTTTTCCCTTGCTGGGCACTTTGAGGAGGAGCAGGGCTGAGAGGCAGCACCCACCAGCCTGGACAGCCACTGTTCAGGGACTGGAGCCTGGGAGGCTGGGGAGGAGGGAGCGAGGAGGCGTGGTGGCGGCGGGGCTGGCAGCTAAATTTGCTCATCTGGCCTGTCAGTCCCCCTAATCTGATCCCCAAGGAACAGCGCTGAGGCTTCACTCTGGATGACAAACGAGGCGAGGCGGGAGGCCTGCCCTGCCTGGACTCCGGGTGAGTAATGGCCTTGCATTAAGATATTAGGCCTGGACGACAAGAAATGCGCCTCCCCCCGCCCCCCTGCTCCCACCTCCAGCCAGGCCGGGAAGTGAGCTTTGGGGAGGAGGCTCCCTGAGGACTGAGCTGGGAAGGACAGAGGGATGCTGAGGGTTTTGAGAGGGCGGGGAAGGTGGAGGTAAGGGGCTCAGAGAGAGACAGACAGGCCACAGAGATGCTCAAAAACGAGACACAGTGGGGAGAGGAGAGAGAGAGAGGGAGGAAGGGAGACAGACAGATACCAAGACAGACAGATGGAGACAGACTCATAGAGAGATGGTGTCAGAGAGAGACAGAGGAGCGTCAGAGAGACAGAGAGAGGGGTATCAGAGAGACACAGAGAGGGAGTGTCAGAGAGAGAGAGGGGTGTCAGGGAGAGATAGAGGGAGTGTCAGAGAGATGGGGAGGGGGTTGTCAGAGAAAGACAGACAGGGTGTCAGAGAGACAGAGGGGGTGTCAGAGAGAGACAGAAAGGGGGTGTCAGAGAGAGACAGAGAGGGGGGTGTCAGACAGAGAGGGGGTGTCAGAGAGAGAGAGAGGGAATGTGAAGGTGTCAGAGACAGAGGAGGGCTGTCAGAGAGAGAGAGGAACCCAGACAGAGGGGACAGGGGAGAGAGGGAGAAAAGGCCAGAGAGGGGAGAGGACAGAGAGATGAAGACTTGGCGGGGGAAGAAGAGATGGAGAGTAAGGGGGTGGGGGAGGAGGTAATGAGGGATGAAGAGTTAGGGGTGGGCCTGGAGGGAGACATCACGCTCATGTGGGAGAGGGTGCCTCAGCCAGCTGTTGAGCTTGGTGGCAGGTCACACCACCAAGGGGGAGTCAGGCTCTGGGAGGGGGCTATGTCCCTGGCCCTCCAGGCAGGCCCAGTCCTCAGCTGGCGTCGAGGCTGGCGCTGGACTTCTGGATCCTGAGACCCCTGGGCTCCAGAGGACACTGGTGGGGATCATCGTGCTGTCAGAACTGGCCCAGGCTGCCAGGTAGACCCTCCAGCCACAGGGACAGCCACCCTTCCTTGGGCAGCCTGCTTCTTGAGGGAGGGGACCAGGCCTCCTTGGTGAAGAGCAGGGAGGGCAGGCAGAAAGACGGTGCCGGGCCGGGAAGAGCAGGAGGCCTGCCTCTCCGAGCCCTGCGAAGAGCCAAGGCGGAGCACTGGGGGCCTTCTCTGGGGCCTGGGGGAGGTGGCTGTCATCAGGGAGGTCCTTCTGAAACTGACCCCACACTACACGGGCTCCACAGGCTACTGGAGCAGCAGTAGCCACTAAGGTCTTCCTCCAACTGCCCGACGTTTCCCTCTGAGTCTCCTGAGTTCAGATCCCAACATGTCCCGGCTGTGCCGCGCCTCGGTTTTACTCAGCTTTTCTGTGGTTCTGGAATTGGGTCCAGCTCCAGCCAGGACTCGCTGTCCTTCAAGGTCTGCACCACTCACGGAACGCCACCAGGGGGCGCGCCACGCCTGCTCGGCCCCTCTGCCCTGTGTAGAGTCAGGGCGGGGAGGGCCTGCGGGCCGCAGGGAGCCCAGTGGTGCAGCCCCAGAGTGCGTGCTCCGCAAGCCAGGCCGACTGAGCGACCCCAGCCGCGCACCCCTTCTTTCTCCTGAACCCCCAGCGCTTCTTGCCCTGACCGCAGTCCCCAAACCACCACCCCCCTCCCGGAGGCTGTCCCACCAGAGACCCCTCCACGGAGCTCCCCCAGCTCCGTCTGGTCACTCCCTCAGTCCCCACCCACGGAGTTCTCGGCCTTGATGGGGGGGGACATAGGGCCAACAATAGTCAGGTGACCTTGTTGGGCTCCCCCCCTTCCTGGGGCACAGCCCCTCTGTTCCTCCGCTCCCTCCCTGAAGGTTCCATGGATTACCAGTTCCCGTTTGTTCAGAAGCACCCGGAGCTTTAACAACGCTCATCCCCGAGCCCCCGCGCTCCTGGGTGGGCCTGAAATCTGTATGTTTATTGGTGGATCAGCTCCCCTTCCTGCCATTCGGGCTCCTTCAGTCCTGCTCTCTGACTCCACCTGGCAGGCTGCTGCCCTCCAGGGAGAAACAAAGTCCCTTACATGTTTTTTTTAAAAAATCATTTAGTAGATAATACATTCACATAATTCAAAAAGTCAAAGCAATACAGAGTAAAAAGCCTCCCACCTGTTCCCATGCACCTGGTTTCCTCCCCCACAATACTGCAGGTGGCCAATGTTATTAATTTTTTGAGTAGTTTTTCTAAAGAAAATAAGAACACATGCTCTTATTTTCCCTCCTTTGTTATACAAAAGATAGCATACTTTGTACATTGTTCTTCGTTTTGTTCTCAATCTGTCTTGCCATTCTTTCCATACAATAGAGAGAAAACCCTTGTTCCTTTTTTGTAGCTGTATAGTATTCCATGGTGTGACTGCCCTTAGTTTATTTGACTTAGTCTTTTCTTGATGGGTACCTTTTTTTTTGCTGTTACTAAGGATGTTACAAGTAGCCCTAGTGATGCAGTGATTAAGCGCTCAGCTGCTAACTCAAAGGTCAGCTGTTCCAACCCGCTAGCTGCTCCATGGGAGAAAGATGTGGCCTTCTGCTTCCGTAAAGATTACAGTCTTGGAAACACTATGGGACCATTCTACTCTGTCCTATAGGGTCACTATGAGTTGGAATCGACTCGATGGCAGTGAGTTTGGTTTGATTTGAACGACGTCGCAGTGAACATCCTTGTACATATGTCATTTCCTGTCAGATTTTGTATGTATCGGTAGGATGAAATGCCCTAAAGTGAGGATTTTGATTTAAGAAATGTGTCTGTAATGCGAATGGTGTTGTTTAGCTGCCCTTGAGTTGACCTTGACTCATGGTGACCCCATACACAACTGAATAAAATGATGCCCGGCCCTGCACCAATCCCATGACAGGTTGCAGATTGGACCATTGTGATTCATAGGGTTTTCATTGGCTGCTTTTCAGGAGATTGCCAGGCCTTTCTTCCTAGACTATCCTAGTCTGGACTCTGCTGAAACTTCTTCATCATTATAACACACAAGCCTCTGCTGACAGATGGGCAGTGGCGGCACATGAGGTGCACTGGGCAGGAGTCGAATCCAGGTCTCCTGTATGGAGGTGAGAGTTCTACCACTGACCCACCACTGCACCCTGTAATGCGGGTAAACCACTTTCCTGGAGTCGATTCTGACCCACGTGTGTCAGGGTAGAACTGTGCTCCACGGGGTTCTCAATGGCTGATTTTTTGGGAAGTAGATCACCAGGCCTTTCTTCTGAGAGTAGATCACCTCTGGGTGGACTTGGACGACCACCCTTTTAGATAGCAGCTGAGCGAGTTAACCGTGTGCGCCACCCAGGGATTCCTGTAATGCAGGTAGGTATTGCCTGTTGCCTTCCACAGGGCTTGTACCCTTGGACACTCCTACAAGCAGCGAATGAGGCTGTTTCCCAAGAGTCCCGCCAAGAGTGTGCTGCTAAACTATTGGAATTTTACCACAAATTCACTAGTGTTCAGTGTCCCCCGCCCCCAGGAAGTCTGTCCTGACTGCCAGGCCGTGAGCCCCTCCCCCTGCAGTACTTAGAGCTTCCCCTACCCAGCACCTTGGGCCCTTGATGTGACTTACACAGTTGTTGTTACTGTTATTCCTTTAACGTCTAAGCCCCACGAGGGCAGGGGCTGCACCCCAGCTCCCAGCCTGTCAGTAGTACCCCTGTGGGCCCAGCACTCTAGCAGGTACTTTCCATGGGCTGTCTTAGCTGAGCTTCTCAACAACCTTAGGAAGAAGGGACTGGTATTAGCCCCATTGAACAGATGAGAAAACTGAGGCTCAGAGAGGTGATTTGTTCAAGGAATCACAGCCAGTAAGGCAAGCTTTTCCCCTCCTCCTGAGACCCTGCCTGACATCTCCCCAGCTCGGGCGCCAATGGCCAAGAGCTGCAGTCAGGCTGAGGTCACAGGTGTTCCAAGCTCAGGAGCACCCCACCTCTGCACTCCCTGCAATGACAGGAAGACAAGCTGGGAGTCAGCCTGAGCCCCGGGGCCTCGCTGGGCCTGCAAGTTCAGCCCTGTGCGGGGCGGTGCCAGGGCCACAGGGACCCGAGTGGCCGGCAGTCCCCTAGCTCCTTCTCAGAGGCCCCACTTCTCAGAGGCTGTGCTGGCTTTGTGCCCAACTGTCACTCTGCTCCCCTGCAGCTCCTGGTGGCGGCTGCGTGCCTCCCTGCCTCCCATTAATCATGTGAGCAGATTTATTTTCTCCAGCAATTTCAGCGAACACAGTCTTCTTGTGGCTGCAGGTGGGCAGGGGACTCTGTCGCCCCCCAAGTCACAGAACCCTGCTTAATTGTCATGCTGACATCCCCGCAGCAGATGCCAGGTCCTGGGGACCCCAGGGACCAGCCCCTTCCCACAGCACCACAGATCTCGGGGTCCCTGTGGCCTCACAGGTCCAGCTTGCCCATCTTTCTGTCCTGGGGTTTTGCTGCCCCTCCAAGGCCAGCTGTCCTTGGCTGAAGTAGGCCCTCAGATGCCTTTTCTGGAGCCCGAGGTGGTAGCTCTCTTCTGTTCCTGCTCTGGTAAGAAGTGTCCCCCGCCCCACCCGAGACCCCTCCTCCTCATACTGCTGGGGAGCCCCGCCCTGATTCCCATAACAGTTGCAGAGGGCAACAATCAACTAATGCAAATCCCGCACCCCATTGCTACCCCCACCACACACGGCCTCCTTCCTGCGACTCCCTCTTCTCCACTTCCCCCCTCCTCTAGGCTGTCAGGTGCCAGGCACAGGTGGGAGGGGCCCCAGCAACAGCCTGGGCTGGGCAGAGGGCTAAGAGCCTGAGGGCAGTGCAGGCTGCTCGGCCTTAAGTTCAGTCCTGAGCCGGTGCCGCCCCTGGTTGTCTGTTCACCTGCAGGCCTCAGAGACAGCCCAGGGTGGGGCAATCTGCCTGGCCCGACCCATGCCCATCACCCCTGCTTTATTCCCTGGAGGCCAGGTTTCAGCCCCTGGCCACTGCTTCCCCCTGAGATCCTCCCAGCTCTCCCCAACACGTCCTGCCTGGTCTGGCCTCTAATGCTGCAGTTAATTCCTGCTGTCACAAAGCCATTACTCTGCAAATGGGCCACTCATCAGCCTGTGTGTGCAGGAGTGCGTGCGTGCGTGCGCATGTGCGTGTGCGCGCGCGCGCGTAGAGGAGGGAGGCTGCAGCAGGCAAAGCGCCCTGTTTATGCCTTGCTCACTGGCTGCCTTGGGGATTTATTGGCCTAGTGGTGTCCTCCCAGGCTGCCACCTCTGGTCTCCCTGCCTGGCTGTGGCCTCTGTTGGACCCTGGGGGAGGCAGCATGGAGCTGTGGGCAGGGGGCCAGGCATGCCCAGCGAAGGGTGGGTGAGGCCTTTGGTCCCTCCCTGACATGCCACAACTGGTGGTGGAGGCCTCAGGACAGGGGAGGGACTGGGGCATCCCCCACTTAGCCTCCTGGACCTCAGCGGGCCCTGGGGAATAGAGCAAATCTGGGGTGCAAGATGGACATGAGGGGGACCTGGAGGGATATTGGTGCACCCATGGCCCCTGGCCCCTGTCCTCCAGGCCCCTGGTCTCCTGCCATTTGCTCTATCTACCAGCTGCAGACCCACACCACAGGGATCATCACAGCTGCCCCACCTCCCCCTCCTGCTCTTCGCAACCATATCCCCCACAAGGGGAGGCAAGGCCCCAACCCTCTCATTTCCAGAACTGAAGACCTTTGAGTGGATACCTGGGCAGCCCCAGCAGGTTGAGCACCGTCAGGGGGCACCTGTGAACGGAGGAGGCTGGGCCAGGTAGTGATCAAGGACTCATGCTTATAGCACCAGGCAGACCCATTTCCATCTCTGCACCCCAGTTTCTAGCTGTGTGGTCTCAGCCAGCCACATCATTCACTGTCAGTGAGGCTTACTAGCCTCATCTGTAAAATGAACCTGCTGACACCTGCCTCAGTTAGTGTGAAGGTTTGATACATTGTAATACATTGAACCACAGGAAATTGTCAATCCCACCTTTTTTTGACACTTAATATGTTTTGGGAAACCCCGGTGGTGTAGTGGTTAAGTGCTACGGCTGCTAACCCATGGGTAGGCAGCTCCAATCTGCCAGGCGCTCCTTGGAAACTCTATGCGGCAGCTCTGCTCTGTCCTATAGGGTTGCTATGAGTCAGAATTGACTCAACAGCACTGGGTGTTTTTTTTTTTTTTTTTTTTGGTTTTAATATCTATTGGGTAATATATTGCCTGAAGAAACTACCATCGACAGGGTTTCTACTTGACGCCCTACACTTTTATACTACCGATAGTTTGTATTTATATAAATGTTGCCTGCTGATTTTAAAGAATTCAAGCAATGCCAGAAAGCACAAAGAAAAATAAAAATAAATCTCACACTGAGGAATAGCCATCATTAACAAATAACCACCATTTCTAGAAGCCTCTTCTTGCACTGATACAGACAGAAGTTTAGAAAGATAGATCGATTGAAATATTGCTATTCAAAGGGATCATATTGGATTTTTTAAACACAATTTATTAAATCTAATTTTAGTTTATTTTAGACAAAAGGAAATGAGTGGAAGTAACACCAAAGAGAGCTGCAATATTCCAGCAATTGTCGTTTCATTACGGAGATAGTGTTTCCTAAAAAGATCATCTAATGTTAACAGATTTGAAAGCAATCAGACTGGGAAATACTGATCAGAGAGAAAACCTATTATATGGGAGAAGGGAAAATGAGAATACTAGAGCAGAAATTGAAGGAGTTTGTCTTAGCTTCCTAGTGCTGCAGTAATAAAAATACCACAAGTGGGTGGCTTTAAAGAGCAAAAATTTATTGTCTCACAGCTAGAAGTCCAAATCAGGGCCTCAGCTCTGGGGAGGCTTCTTTCTTGTCAGTAGCCCCGGGTGTTCCTTGGCGTTCACTTGGCTTGCAGAAGGTTCCTCACAGGGTCTCTTCCCCGTGTGCGTGTATGTGTCTATTCTGTTCTTTTTATAAGACACCACTCAAAAGCGATTAGATTTAGGACCCACCCTGCTCTGATATGGTTTCATTAAAAAAAGAAAACTCCTCTTTTCAGATATGGTTATATTTACTGCTACAGGGGTTAGGACTTCAACATAACTTTTTCGGGGGACATAATTCAATCCATAACAGAGTTAAATTACCAAATTTCAAAGATCTACCAGGCCTTTCTTCCCAGGCACCTCTCGGTGGACTTGAAGCACCAAACTTCTGGTTAGCCCCCAAACATGTTAACCATTTACACTACCCAGGGACTCCATATTCCCTGCTAGATGGATAGATATGCTGATATATACAATTTCTTACTAAAAGTCACTCATAACAATCCATCCTCAGTATTTTCACTCCTGAATCACGGGTACTGTCTTTACCAAGGGTGGTGGTGACTGGTGACTGCCAGGGTGTGCCGATAAATGTTTAACAACTGCTGTCCAGGGGCAAACAGCTCTGATTTATAGCATTTGCTGATTTCCGTGGTGTAAATACTCCCACCTTGGCTGATTTCAGGAACCCTGGGGGCGTAGTGGTTAAGAGCTTGGCTGCTAACCAAAGGGTTGGCAGTTTGAATCCACCAGTTAGAAACCATATGGTGTAGTTCTACTCTTACAGAGTCACTATGAGTCAGAATCAACTTGATGGCAATGGGTTTTTTGGTTTGGCTGAATTCAAGCTGTCATGTCAGTGAGTGCAGATTTGGGAAGAGACACCCAGGACAGACTTTCAGTGGCGAGTAAGAGCTGGCTCAGCACACCACAGGGTGGGTGGCAACTTGTGATGGAATTCCAGGGGGCAAGAGGTGGTGTGCCCCAGAGATCAATGGAAGAGAGAATTTCAAGAAGGAAGAAGAGGTCCCCCACTGGCTCTCTGCCCAGTGGCATAGAAAGGTCAGAGAAATTGCTGAATTTGGCATACCCTGGTGGCACAGTGGCTAAGCGCACGGCTGCTAATAGAAACATCAGCAGTTCGAACCCACCAGCTGCTCCACGGGAGAAAGATGTGGCAGCCTGCTTCTGGAAAGACTATACCCATGGAAACCCAATTGGGCAGTTCTACCCTGCCCTATCAGCTCACTAGGAGTCAGAATTGACTCAAGGGCAACAGGTTTTGGTATTTGGTCCCTGTACCCTACCCATCACCCCCATGCTTGGGGCCCAGCCCAGGGCTCTCCGCAGGCTGGGGCTCTGTTTCCTAAAGGGGCAGATTTCCATTAAAGGTTGCCTTATCGGTGCGCAGGAAGAGACGGGCCATTTGGGAGCAAGGACATATGTTCCTGAAGAAACATAACAACCTACTCTGGAAGAGGACCAGGCTGCCAGAGAAGGCCTGGGTCACTGCATGAACTGGGCTCAGGGCATTCTGTGGGGCTGAAGGACATCTCCTGTCTGCTGCAGGTGGTGATGATGCCCCAGGACAGCTGCCCACCCATCGGGGCCCTTCCCATGAGGCTCCAGAGGATTCCCTCCTGCCAGACCCACTGGTCATAGCAACTGCGAACAATACTGGACAGGCAGAAGTGGGCCCTGGGCAGGGGTAGGGGGTCTGGGAGAGCATCAGGAGCGGCTGGGGCCTCTCCTTCACGAACTGGGCCACTTGGGCCTTTCATCCCCCGCCTCCCTCTGGGGCCACTGCAGCGTCCCCGGCTTTGCTTCTTCCCACCCCACCACCCCCAGTGCAGCAATTACGGCGCTAATTAGGGTGCTTTGATCATCTTTAGAAATGGCCACATTGGTGAAGGACACAGCCAAGCAATTAGGGGCAGAGGGGCTGGGAGCTGGGGGCCCCTTAAGGGGTGGGGCTGCGAGGACCCCCAGATGTCACCAGCCTGCTCCCTCTAGAAGTGTCTGCCCCCAGCATTGCTGTAACGTGCAGATGGGGATCCCCTCCCCCATGCAGCCTGGAAGACAGAGGCAGCCGGTCCCCAGAAGCACCCCCCCCCCAGCCTGGCCCCTAGCCCAACCGTCAGCTCTTCTTCCCTGTCTAGGCCCCTTTGATGGAGCCGCAGAAACAAGGGCCCCTTTGACAGAGGGGGGCTCAGAGCTGGATGATGAGACTTCAAAGGTGAGAGTTGAGTTCACTCTCTCGTTCCCTCCCCTCTCTCCCCGCTGGCCCCCTTCCCATGCACCCCCCAGTCTGTCCTCTATATAGCCCCCGCAGCCCCAGGCCCCTGTAGGCTCCCAGGAGTTAAGGGCCAGGTAAGGGACGGGATGGACCAAGGGAAGTGGGCAATTTGATGTAAGACAGCAGGGTCAGATGAATTGAGCAACAAGAAGACAGTGCCCAGGGGCAGAAAGGCAGTGGGAGGCAGGCCCCAAAGGACAAGCGCCTGGAGGGTGGACCCTAAGGGGGAAAGAGGACGGTCCTGGTCACCATGCTGCTGGCTGTACTGCTGCTGTTGCTGCCCCTCGGAGACCCGTGGTCAGCCCTTGGGCACCCTCTGTACGTGCGCCTGCCCCACAGCACCCTGCAAGGTGAGCCAGGCTGGTCTGGGGAGCGGCTGGGGAAGCAGAGGAGAGGAGTCCCAGACAAGGAAAGATGAGCTTGCCATTCCCACTCACAGGACCTGTGGCCCCTTCTGCCCACCCTGCTAGGAACTGAGACACAGGTAGAAGAGGGAAAGGGAGGAAGACAGTGGAAGGGGCCCGGGACCTGGCAAGCACTGCCAAAGGGCATTTAGAGAAGGTTCTAGGCTTAGCAAGGAGGCCCAGGGCAGCATGGGCTGTCTGGACTCAAAAGCATGCAACTTGACCAGTTAACTTGAGGTCAACAAGCCTGAGTCCTGTGATGTCGTTATCTTTGGGGCTCTGTTTTCCTGTAAAGTTTTTAAGGAAAGGTGCTTTTCAAAGATCCTGGCCCAGCCCAGGCAAATTACAGAGATATCTTGGGCTGAGGATCTGGGAGCATCTGCTCTGAGTGACGCCCAGAGCCCTTCTCTCCCACTTCTTCTCCCCAAGTGCTCCCAGAGCCCAGCCTGCCTTTCCGCTGGTCTCCCAACGCAGGGCTCAGGGCTGGGGCAAGGGGATGAGCCAGCCCTGCCCCAACTCTCCATGATTTTGTGCCTCGTGTCCCAACAGTAAGGTTCTTGGGTGGTACAAATGGTTTATACTCCACTGCTAACTTAAAGGCTGGTGGTTTGAACCCAGTGCTGCCACGGAAGAAAGGCCTGGTGATCTGCTTTGGTGACTATTACAGCCAAGAAAACCCTAGGGAGCAATTCAGCTCTGTAACACTGAGTCTCCACGAGTTGGGATCGACTAGAAGGCAAGAGATCTTTGGTTTGGTCCCAACAGTTCTGTCAGCACAAGGGACCCAGGCACTGCAGGCTGCCCAGAGGAGCGCCCGGTGGGCGGTGCAGCAGGTCGCCATGGAGATCCGGCACAGACTGCACGAATGCCAAGCTTGTGCCAACCACACCACCCAGTGCCCCAGTGAGCTTCGCTGCCCTGGGCCCTTCTCCTGCCCATCCCCAGCCTTTCCTTCAGACCCTACTTCCCCTCTGGGGGCAGGGAGGGGGTGAGGCTGCAACCAAGGCGGTGCACGCAGGTCTCCCTCAGTGGAAAGGGTCTTTCAGGTTGGACAGCGAGTGCAAAGACCGCCGCAGAAACAGCCTGGGCTCATTGGGCGATGTTGATGCGATAAGAGTTTATCCTGGGGTAAAACCTGCCTGCTGGTGGGTGGGGTGCGAGAGGGCGAGAGGGGAAGGGAGAGCTCAGGCCCAGGGTAGGGTGGTGAAGGGAAGGGAGGGCGGCTGTGAGGCTGCAAGTCTGTTTCTCAGCAGGACCTCGGCGTCCCAGGCCTCAAGCTTCCCTGCTCCAGGACCCACCTGAGCCAGGTGAGGCTGAAAGGGTTCGGGAGGGGGGGCCGAGAGAGGGGCGGACCCCGGGCACTCAGTGGTGTCCCTCGTGACGGTCCTTCTAGGGCCGTGTGGCGAGCGGCGCCCGGGAACCGCTAACGTGACGCGGGCCCACGGCCGCATCGTGGGTGGCAGCGCGGCGCCGCCAGGGGCCTGGCCCTGGCTGGTGAGGCTGCAGCTCGGCGGGCAGCCTCTGTGCGGCGGCGTCCTGGTGGCGGCGTCCTGGGTGCTCAGCGCCGCGCACTGCTTCGCGGGGTAGGTCTTTCCCCAGGCCCGGGCCCAGGCGGGTCCGCAGCGCAGGGTTCACCCCGTCGATAGCCCCGCCTCCGCTGATGTCCCGCCCTCGGCCCCGCCCAGCCGGATCCCTAGCTCGGCTCTGGCCCCGCCCCGCCTTTGCCGATGCCCCGCCCCAGCCCCGCTGGGTCCCTAGCCTGGCTCTGGCCCCGCCCCGCCTAGGCCCCGCCCCAGCCCCGCCCCCAGGGGTTGGCGGGCTGGCGGCGCTTGAGGACGCAGGTCTCTGCTGCCGCCTGGCTGCCGCACCCCCGGGCTCCCCAGTCGCAAGGCCCCCTCGCGGACAGGTGGCGTGTTCGACCCGCTCTGGGGCCTGTTCCCTCTCCGGCCTGCCCGGTCCGCGGGCGGAAAAAGAGCCAGGAGTGCGGGCTTGCTGGGTGATGCCCATGGGCGGAATGCCAGGGTCTCCGCGTCCCCTTCCCCATCTCCGGTCTTGCTGCGCCCCTGTCCCGCGCTTCACCGCTTCTCGCCCCACAGCGCCCAGAACGAGCTTCTGTGGACCGTCACGCTGGCCGAGGGGCCCCGGGGCGAGCAGGCGGAGGAGGTGCCGGTGAACCGTATCTTGCCCCACCCCAAGGTTAGAGAGTAGCCCCTAGGTCCCCAGACCTGGGACCCCACCCCCCACTCCTCGTTGACCTGCCCTTCCAACTCCCTCCCCAGTTTGACCCGCGGACCTTCCACAATGACCTGGCCTTGGTGCAGCTGTGGACACCCGCGAGCCCGGCGGGGCCAGCGCGCCCCGTGTGCCTTCCCCAGGCGCCACGGGAGCCCCCAGCCGGCACCGCCTGCGCCATTGCGGGCTGGGGGGCCCTCTTCGAAGGTAGGGGCGGGAAAAGGCTTGGGTGTGGTGCGAGTGGGTGGAAAGAGTGGCGGGGCGCTGAGTAATGGAGTTTGGGGAGGCTGGTATGTAGGGAACCTAGCCTACGCCAGAAGGAAGGATGGCAGTGGTGGGGATCCTCAAAGCGGGTTTCTTGCCCCCCATACCTGAGCCCCTCGACCCCTTCCCCGTAGACGGGCCAGAGGCTGGGGCGGTGAGGGAGGCCCGCGTGCCCCTGCTCAGCACAGACACCTGCCGAAATGCCCTGGGGCCCGGGCTGCGCCCCAGCACCATGCTTTGTGCCGGCTACCTGGCGGGGGGCATCGACTCGTGCCAGGTATGAGGGTGCAGGGTGGGGCTCTCTAGGGGCGAGACAGCCTCCTTACCTTCTTCTGTCAGGCTGTCACTGAATTCCTCTCAGCCTCTATGTCCTCATCACTGAAATGGGTGCAAGACTGGAAACCGTAGTAGAGCTCAGAGCTGCCTTACCCTGCCAGGTGTAAAGAGAGGGGGGCGTGTCAAATGCAGTGCCCTCTTGCCTGGCTCCGGTCCATGTAGGGTGACTCTGGAGGCCCCCTGACCTGTTCCGAGCCCGGCCCCCGCCCCAGGGAGGTCCTGTACGGAGTCACCTCCTGGGGGGACGGCTGCGGGGAGCCGGGGAAACCCGGGGTCTACACCCGCGTGGCCGTGTTCAGAGACTGGCTCCTGGAGCAGATGAGCGGTGAGCGCCCCCTTCCGATTCACCCTCCCGGGACAAGCCCTTCCCACCCCACCCACCCCAGCCACCTTCTGGTCTAGAAAGCTGGTCTCTCTCCGGAGGAGGGCGTGTGGGGCCAGGGCCCGGGAAGCAGGGAATGAGCTGGCCCCTGTCCCCGGCCGCAGCGGCCCCCTCCAGCCGCGAGCCCAGCTGCAGGGAGCTTCTGGCCGGAGACCCGCCGGACGAGCCGCTGGCCCTCGCGGCCTCGGCCTGCGCCTTCTACGCGCGCTCGTGCGCGGGGTCCGGGGGCGCCTGTGCACACCAGGCGCACCAACAGTGCCTGCAACGCCGGCGGCGATGCGGTCAGTCCCCGTCCTGGGCAGGGGGCGGGGGGCGGGGAGCAGGGCGCTTGGCCCGGCCCCGCCTGACCCCGCCCGGACCCTTGCTCTCCCGCAGAGCTGCGCTCCCTGGCGCATACCCTGCTGGGCCTGCTTCGGGACGCCCAGGAGTTGCTCGGCCCGCGCCCGGGGCTGCGGCGCCTGGCCCCGGCCCGCCTCGCGCCGTCTCTGCGGGAGCCGCTAGGGCACCCCACCCGCGAGCAGCGGCAGCGCCCAGGTACCTTGCGCCTTGGCCGCCCAGCATGGCCCCACCCCTGTGCGACGGGGCTACTTTCTAACCCTGTGTCTCCCCAGGATGGCGGACTGCAGGCGTGCGCTCCCCTAGGCGAAGACCAGAGCGGCGCGGGGAAGGAAACGGTAATGACGCCCCCTGCCGGCCGTCAGGAGGGGAGTAAGCCACGGGGCAGGCCGAGGCCGGGAGGGGCTTCTCCCAGGGTCTGCGCTGGGAAGTAATTACTATTACTCCAAGGAGCAGCGGGGCAGGCTCGTTTTCCCCATTCCCCGAATAGGGCAGATGACGGGGCTATCACTTCAGCTCTCTAAGCCTCAGTTTCCCCCACCCACAGCACTAGGATGATATGATAGTAAGCCTGTCCTTGGGGAGCCCCTCCTGAAATGCAGGTGCCCAGCCCGCACCATGTCTCCTCGGTTCTCTGTTTTATTCCCGGCCCCTCCCTCCTGCCAGGCTGCCCAGGGCTGGAGCCCCTGCGACAGAAGCTATCGGCCCTTCAGGGCACCCATGCCTGGATCCTGCAGGTGCCCTCTGAGCGCCTGGCCATGGACTTCCATGAGGTAGGACCCAGACTTCCCTGACTCCTTCCCAGTGGCCCAGAGCTGGCTGACCTGGCTGGGGCTCTGAGGGGTACAGGGAGAGAGGGGGTGTCCACCCCACAGCAGGAAGAAGGCTGTTCCCCAGAGCGTGGGTGTGCCTTTGCCCAGCTCTGGGAGTCCAAGGGGAAGGGGGTGGGGAGGGCAGCTGTGTGTGAGCTGGGGCACTGGGCACTGGGGGACAAGGTGTGAGTGGAGGCTTTGTGGGGTGTGCATGTGGGTAGGAAGTGTGCAGCATCCTTTGGGGTGAGGGAGGGGCGTTGGATGTGTCTGGGTGAGGGATTCAGGGTCCAGGAGGAAGGGGCAACTGGGATTCCCACTCAGAAGAGGGTTTCTGGGCCTCCCCCTGTAGGTCCTGGCCGATCTGGGCTCCAAGACACTAAGCGGGCTCTTCCACGCCTGGGTGCGGGCAGGCCTAGGGGGCCGGCGCCTGGTCTTCGGTGGCCTGGTGGGCCTGGAGCCCACCACACTGGCGCGGAGCCTCCCCCGGCTGCTGGCCCAGGCCTTGCGGGCCTTCCGCTTGGCAGCTCTGGCAGAGGGAGAGCTGGAGGGACCCTGAAGGGTGGGGGGGAATCAGGGCCGTGGGCTGGGGGCATGGGGAAAGGAGCCGCATGCACTCAGCCCTCAGTTTCCCTGGGCCAGGTGGCCTTTAGCACCTAGGGTGTCTAAAGATCTTGATTCACTGCTACAGTTGGGGACAGGGAGGGGCACTGGGATTGTGTCCGAGTTTACCCTGGGGGGGAAGACTGTGGGGTCCTGGGCCTCATGTGTTTTTCCATGTGTGTGATCAGAGAATCACAGCTGCTTTAATAAACATTATTTATGACCCATGGAGATGACTCTGGAGTTTTCTTCGGATTGGAACCAGGTGGGGTGGACATTAGGTCTCTCGGGTAGGGCCCAGGCTGAGTGCAGCCCCTGAAAGCAGTTGGCAGGGGTCACAAGGAAGCTGGAGAGGGGCCACCAAGCCCTCCCATCTGAATACAGCTGTCTGCAGAGGCCAAGAAATGACAGCAGCTGGCCTGCCTGTCACCCCTCACCCCCATCCATGGCTGACCACGCTGCCTCCAGTGTCTGGTGACATCTCCATCCAGCCCCCACCCCCACCACAAGTTGTGGGAGTCCCAGCCCTGAATCTTTGTCTTATGTCCTTGGGCTCCTGGCCGTCTCCCCAGTCCCTGCCCCCACCCCCATGTCAACAGCCCCCCTTTCTCTACCCCAAAGCTTAGCCTAGAGGCGTCAGATTGCATTTCCGGCTGCCTCTTCCCTTTGGCTCCCCTCCACCCCGCACCTGTCCTGTCTTTCTCCTACCCACATTCCCCAACTCCCACAGATAAGGACAGAAGGGGCAGACACAAGCCCCAGTCAGAGGGACAAGATGGAGGGGTCTGTGCTGATGCTGGGGCTGCTGGTTGCCCTGGTGGTGTGTGGTAAGAAGGGTGTCACCCTCCCTGGGGCTCCCTCACAACTCCAACTGGGCCCTCCACTGCATGGCACCCTCCTGCCCTGCCTGCACCATGCCTGGCTCCACTCTGCCATCTCCTATGATGGGCCGGCCTCAGGGCCGCCACCGCCAGGAAGGGGTCGGTCCTTGCTGCTCCCTTCCTGGGCCCCCACCCAGCACCCATCCTGGTCCCCGTTCTCCCAGGCAGCTGGGGCCTGAACGAGGAGGAGCGGCTGATCCAGTACCTCTTCAAAGAGAAGGGTTACAACAAGCAGCTCCGACCCGTGGCACACAAGGAGGAGAGCCTGGACATCTCGCTGGGCCTCACGCTCTCCAACCTCATCTCCCTGGTGAGAGCCTCTCCCAGGGCTGGACTGGGGGAAAGGGGGGGAAGAGCCCTCGAGGCCCAGTGTCTCCAGGACTGCAGGGCCAAGGAGGAGGCTTGGAGGAGGCTTGAGCCCCCAGAGATGGCCACAGGGTTGCCCTCTGCCTGGGAAACATGCTGGGCTGCTCTTCATGCCCAGGGTGCCTGCAGGGCTGGTGCTTTGTCCCCCTGACTTCAGCTCCGGGGTGTCCCACCATACCACCCCACGACACGCGTCAGAGGCCATTTGCTCTCCTGGCTCACTGGTCAGCCCACCCACTCCAGCAAGTGCGCAGGCAGGGGCCTGGTGGGCCTGGTTGCCATAGTTGCCACTGGGTGCCAGAGGGAGTAGGTGCCTAGTGAACGTGTGTGGTGCAGGAACCAGTCAGGCCCCTGTGGGACGGCCCTCTCGTTTGATTTCAGAAAGAAGTCGAGGAGACCCTCACCACCAACGTGTGGATTGAGCATGTAAGGAGATGCATCACTCAGAGCTGGGGCTGGGGTGCAGGGCCCCAGCTCCTTTATGCCCACTTCCACTGGGGGTCCCCAGCCTGCTTTGGACACCGTCCTTCAGGAAGAACTGACTCCTGCCAACAGCGAAACCCCAGGCCCAGCTGCCCTTCCCCCTCCCTAGTGCAGCCACATGGAAACCCTGGTGGTTAAGTGCTACGGCTGCTAACCAAAGGGTCAGCAGTTCGAATCTGCCAGGCGCTTCTTGGAAACTCTATGGGGCAGTTCTACTCCGTCCTATAGGATCGCTATGAGTCGGAATCCACTTGAGGGCACTGGGTTAGTGCAGCCACGAGCCCAGATGGCGCCTTGGAGCCCATCAGGATCCTTCATCTGTAGGAGAACTGTCTCAGCATTCTGATTTTATTAGAAGACTCTCTTCTGCCACCAGCCAGAAGTTCACATACAAAAGTCTTCTGTGTCCACAATGGAAACCATGTTCCCTTAGTTGTGCAGTGCGCATCCTACAGGGCTGTGCATGACAGACCTGAGTCCCCACTGTGCCCGCCTCCCCCAAACCTCTTTTGTCACAGCTCCCAGACCTTGTCCAGGCTGCCCCCAGGGAGGAGGAAGGGGAGAGTGGGGGGGCACCTGAATAGCAGCAGAGCCCCTACTGACATGCCTTTGGGGCTACCAGGGCTGGACAGACAGCCGGCTGCAGTGGGATGCCGAGGAGTTTGGGAACATCAGCGTCCTGCGCCTGCCCTCTGACATGCTGTGGCTTCCAGAGATCGTGCTGGAGAATAAGTTGGGCGGCCGCTCTCCCCACCCTCCCTTCCCATCGCTCAGCTTCCCTTAAGAGCTCTTGGCCTCCCCCCTGTACCCCCAGCTCTGACTGCCCTCCCTCCTCAGCCTACCCCCTGTGCCCCCAGCTCTAGCTGCTCTCCCTCCTCAGCCCCCCTGCCCCATGCCCCAGCTCTGACTGCCCTCCCTCCTCAGCCTCCCCCTGCGGTCCCAGCCTTGCCAGCTCCAAGCTGGCCAGCGCTGACTGTTGCCCTTGTTTGTGTCCCCCAGCAATGACGGCTCCTTCCAGATTTCCTTCCCCTGCAACGTGCTCATCTACCCCTCAGGCAATGTGTACTGGCTGCCGCCTGCCATCTTCCGCTCCTCCTGCCCCATCTCCGTCACCTACTTCCCCTTTGACTGGCAGAACTGCTCCCTCAAGTTCAGGTGCACCCACTTCTCCAGCTACCCCCATTCAGGGCACCCTGCTGGGGCTGCGGGAGGTAATGGAGCACCCTCAGGCTGAGGGCCCTGCCCATCCTGCTCAGTCCCTCTCCCACAGTGGCCCTTTCTGACCATGATCCTCCCTTACTGGCTTACCCTACCAGTGGCCTTGCCAGTGGCTGGGTGCCAACCTCTGCCCACTGCCCTCCCCAGCTCGCTCAAGTACACGGCCAAGGAGATCACCCTGAGCCTGAAGCAGGAGATGTATAAGAATCGTACCTACCTCGTGGAGTGGATCATCATTGACCCGGAGGGCTTCACAGGTGCGGGAGCAGACACCCTCCCGGAAAGACACACTCTTGTGCTTCCTAGGGGCGCAAGGCCCTTCTTGGGAAGACAAGCTTAATAACTGAGCTAACTTGACTGTTCCTTTCATCTGCACGGCCCTGTTTTAGTTTATGATGTCTTTGAGCCAAAAGATACTGGGGGATAGATGTCCTCCAGATAGATAGACACACCCCTAGATAGACATACCCTCACGGATAGACACCCCCCAAGTAAACAGACCCCCACAGATATACACACACTCAGATAGATACACACCCCTAGATAGGCATCCCCCCAGATAGATACACTCACCAGATAGATACACCCCTACAGATACACACCCCCCCAGAGAGAAACATCCCCAGGGATAGACATACACCCAGATAGACACCCCTCCCAGATAGATGCCCCCCCGAATGGATATGCCCCTACATATACACACCCCCCACATAGATGACCCCCCGATACACCTCCCAGATAGATACACGCCCCCAGATAGACACAACCCTGTGAATAGATGCCCCCCACAGATACATATCCCCCCACGAATATGCGCCCCAACAGACATACACAGGACAAGCCACACCCAGAGACGCATGTGTGTGCACACACACGGGTACACAGAACTATAGATGGACACAGACAGACACACCGACCCACAGAGAAATACAGACACATACACACAGACCCATGCACTCCCGACACACAAAGACACCACACAAATTCAGCATGTCAAAAGGAAAGACGCCTGACGGGGGGTGGGGAGGGGGGTTGTGTCTCAATGGCAGAGAGAGACACAGTGCCAGTGCCGCAGACCTACGCCCCCGCCCCGGGCTAAAAGCCTCTCTGAATCTGGGCAGGGCTCCCTGGGGTGAACGCGGCTGGCAGTGTGGGGACTGCTCTTTGATGTCCCAGGGAGAGCCAGAGGTGTCATCCTGATGGGCTCTATGTCGCCCCCTCCTAGCACCTCCCGCCCCTGTGACCAGGCTCAGATTTTTTGGGGGTCCCCACTGCTTACCTATCCATCAGAAGAGACCCAGGTCCTGCTGGTCCCAAGTCTGGTACATCTTGGTGAGAGAGGTTACCTCTGACTGTCTCATCACCCCCAAGACCCAGGCAAGGAGGACTTGTTGACTTAGCCACTCTTCTTAGGAAGACAAGTTTAACAACAGAGATTATTTATCTGACTGTCCCTTTCATCTGCACAGGCCTATTTTTGGTTCATGATAACTTTGAGCCAAAACATACCACTACTTGGACCCTGAGTGGCCTCAGCTTCGAATTTTTCCCAGGAGAGAAAAAGATCAGTCACAGAGGAGAACTCCCCCTTTGCAGACTAGAAACCCCCTTCGTTTAGGGTTTTGGATATGGGCCTGGGGGGCCACTGGTCCTGCTTGCTCCACCCCCTAGGCACCCTTGCCCAGGCCCATCCCCAGTGCTCCCCATGTGCTGCCTGCAGAGAACGGGGAGTGGGAGATCATACACCGGCCAGCCAGGGTCAACGTGGACCCCAGCGTCCCACTGGACAGCCCCAGCCGCCAGGACGTCACCTTCTACCTTATAATCCGCCGCAAGCCACTCTTCTATGTCATCAACATCTTGGTGCCCTGTGTGCTCATCTCCTTCATGGTCAACCTGGTCTTCTACCTGCCAGCGGACAGTGAGTCTCAGTGCCGCCCTCCCCAGGCTTACCTGAGCATTGGGTGTCCCAGCTCTGCCCTTCGCCTTCCTCTTGGGAGCCACAGGGGGCCACCACTCCTCAGGTTCCCTATGGCCATCTGTGGGGAGACACTGTGACCCTGTCCTACATCCCCAAATGGACAGGGTTCCTGGGGGCTCCAGCCCTCCTGCGCACTACTCTGCCTCTCACGATGGGCTTCCAGAGAACACCAGGGAGGGCCATTAGGCTGTTCTTGTGTCAGGGTGTACACTGGGCTGTCATGATCACCACTGTGTGGCCATGGGCCTGGCTCCCGGTAGGTCCTCAGCTGTTAAGCCAAGGGGTGGATACTGGGGTCTTTCAGAAGCCAGGGGGTCATGGGCATGCGATCTATGCTAACTTGGCTCCAGGAAGAAACATTTTAATAGTTTCAGATTATTAACTATGAGGCCGTCACAGGGCATCCCCAGGACTGACCTGGCACCTGGACATGGCAGGGTGGAAACCATGGGCCTAGGAGTATGACCGAGGGGGAGGGGAAGGCTCCCTGGAAGAGGCAGTGCCAGAACTGGGTGGGCACTGTGCCAGGTAGAGGTGGTTGGGGGCATTCCACCTGGGAAGCAGCTTCCCAGGGCCCAGGCTGGGGCAGGGGCATGGACCCGAGACCACGGCAGCCACAGTGTGCTCCGGTGGGAAGAGCCTGACGGTGGGGTGTTATCCGGGCTAGTAGGACACCCTGGAGTCTTTCACACAGGGCAGTGGCACCCTAGGAGGAGGTCTCTGTGTCTGGAGGAAGGGTGGCACGGGGGTCAGATATGACAGCTGGTGTTTGGGGAGCTCTTATCCAGTAGCAGGCAGATAGAGGAGCAAACAGCCTCTCCACAAACACCCTCTCACCTCATCCTCACAACAACCCTGTGAGGAGACATTATTCATATCCACATTTACCTGTTAAGGAAACAGGCACAGAGAGGTTAGGCCACTTGTCCAAAGTCGCTTAACTAGTCAGTGGCAGAGCCAGGATTTGAACCCAGGCCCTCTGGCTCCATAGCCTGTGCTTTTAAAGCTGGCGCAAATGGCACAATAGCAGGTGAAAAATGGTGGGCGGGGCCACAGTGGGACTCTGCCCTCCGCTGGCCTGACTCTGGGCCAGATGTCACAGCTCAGTCTGGGCTTCCCCGAGGTGGTGAGAAGACATCGGTGGCCATCTCAGTGCTGCTGGCACAGTCGGTCTTCCTGCTGCTCATCTCCAAGCGGCTGCCCGCCACGTCCATGGCCATCCCGCTCATCGGCAAGTGCGTCGTGCCCGGCCAGCCCCACCCCACTTCTTCTGGCCCCGCCTGCCAGCCCCGCCCCACCTACTTGACCCCGCCCCCGAGGCCCCTCCATCTCTCCTGCCCTCCCATCCCGCCCCGCCTACTTGACCCCGCCCCCGAGGCCCCACCATCTCTCCTGCTCTCCCACCCCGCCCCGCCTACTTGACCCCGCCCCTCAGGGCCCCACCATCTCTCCTGCCCTCCCACCCCGCCCCACCTACTTGACCCCGCCCCCCAGGCCCCACCATCTCTCCTGCCCTCCCACCCCGCCCCGCCTACTTGACCCCGCCCCTCAGGGCCCCACCATCTCTCCTGCCCTCCCACCCCGCCCCGCCTACTTGACCCCGCCTCTCAGGGCCCCACCATCTCTCCTGCCCTCCCACCCCGCCCCGCCTACTTGACCCCGCCCCTCAGGGCCCCACCATCTCTCCTGCCCTCCCACCCCGCCCCACCTACTTGACCCCGCCCCCGAGGCCCCACCATCTCTCCTGCCCTCCCACCCCGCCCCGCCTACTTGACCCCGCCTCTCAGGGCCCCACCATCTCTCCTGCCCTCCCACCCCGCCCCGCCTACTTGACCCCGCCCCTCAGGGCCCCACCATCTCTCCTGCCCTCCCACCCCGCCCCGCCTACTTGACCCCGCCTCTCAGGGCCCCACCATCTCTCCTGCCCTCCCACCCCGCCCCGCCTACTTGACCCCGCCTCTCAGGGCCCCACCATCTCTCCTGCCCTCCCACCCCGCCCCGCCTACTTGACCCCGCCTCTCAGGGCCCCACCATCTCTCCTGCCCTCCCACCCCGCCCCGCCTACTTGACCCCGCCCCCGAGGCCCCACCATCTCTCCTGCCCTCCCACCCCGCCCCGCCTACTTGACCCCGCCCCTCAGGGCCCCACCATCTCTCCTGCCCTCCCACCCCGCCCCGCCTACTTGACCCCGCCCCTCAGGGCCCCACCATCTCTCCTGCCCTCCCACCCCGCCCCACCTACTTGACCCCGCCCCCCAGGCCCCACCATCTCTCCTGCCCTCCCACCCCGCCCCGCCTACTTGACCCCGCCCCTCAGGGCCCCACCATCTCTCCTGCCCTCCCACCCCGCCCCACCTACTTGACCCCGCCCCCTAGGCCCCACCATCTCTCCTGCCCTCCCACCCCGCCCCGCCTACTTGACCCCGCCTCTCAGGGCCCCACCATCTCTCCTGCCCTCCCACCCCGCCCCGCCTACTTGACCCCGCCCCCGAGGCCCCACCATCTCTCCTGCCCTCCCGGCCCCGCCCCCTGGCCTTACCCTACCCTGTCACACCCTCTCCTAGTTGCCCTGGCCAGCTCAGACCCCTGCCTCACCTCTCCCGGCATGCCCTGCTGGGCCAGCCCCGCCTCACCCTGCCCCGCCCCACCCACCGGGCCCCGCCCCTCCAGGCCCCACCCCTTGGGTCAGCCCACCCCGCCTCTTCCGGTCCAGCCTGGCAGGGGGCTCCAGGCTGCGCGTGCTTCCACAGGTTTCTGCTCTTTGGCATGGTGTTGGTGGCCATAGTCGTGGTGATCTGTGTCATCGTGCTCAACATCCACTTTCGAACGCCCAGCACCCACGTGCTGTCCGAGGGCGTCAAGAAGGTGAGGTTTGCTATGAAATACCTAGAACAAGCAAATGTATAGAGACCAAGTTTTATCAGTGGTTACCAGGGCGGGAAGGAGGGGGGAAAGGAGGAGCCATTGTTTAGCAAGCCTTGATCTTTCTGTTTATGGTGATGGGAAATTTGGCAGCAGATATTGGTGGTGGTTGCACAACACGATTAATGTAATTGATGTCACTAAATTGTACAGGTGAAAACATTAAATTAGCGACAAAAAAAAGGTGAGGGGTCCAATAAAAAAAACTGGAAATTGTCCAAATGACCACGGAGAGGAGAGCCGGCTGCGACTCCTGGTGCATCCAGCAATGACTGCTCCATGCACCCGTGTGAATAAGTCTCAGTAACACCGTGTGCAAGAGGCAAGCGGCAAGAGAGCAACCACATGGCTTCATTCCCATCAAGTTCAAGAACAGGCAAAACCAGGCTTTGGTGATAGAAGTCAGGGAAGTGGTTACCTCTGGGAGTGGGTAGGAATTGATTAGGGGGCATAAGGGACCTTCTTGAGATAATGTTCACCATCTTACCTTGTGGGGATTACACAGTGAAGGCCTCTGTGTAAATGTAGTCATTTGGCCATACCCTTAAGGTTTAATCATTGGGCTGTATGTTTGATTTACCTCAGTTAAAAAGAAGGTGAGGACTGAGGGGTAGGGGATGGGGAGTGGGGCAGTGCTCTTGCCTCTCCGCCACCCAGGGCCTTTGCTTCAGGGCCAACTGGCTGTTCTGGAACAGTTGAGGGAGGTTTAGCAACTTTTGGTGTCTTTAAGCATTTGGGAGCTGAACAATGAAAAAGGAAGACCAAAGAAGAATTCATGCATTTGAGTTATGGTGTTGGCAAAGAATTTTGAATATATCATAGACTGCCAAAGAATGAACAAATCTGTCTTGGGAGAAGTGCAGTCAGAATGCTCCTTAGAAGTGAGGATGGTGAGACTTTGTCTCACCTACTTTGGACATGTTATCAGGAGGAACCAGTCCCTGAAGAAGGACATCATGCTTGGTAAAGTGGAGGGTCAGTGAAAAAGAGGAAGACCCTCAATGGGATGGATTAACACACTGGCTGCAACAATGGGCTGACACAGCAACAATTGTGAGGATGGGGCAGGCCTGGGCAGTGTTTCGTTCTGTTGTACATAGGGTCACTATGAGTCGGAACTGACTTGACATTACTTAACAACAACAAAACCATTGGAGGAGGGCTCAGCATTTTGGATATTTTTCTTACTGTTTTCAATATATAATTCATTTTCTTCTTTTTTTTTATCTTTCTATTTCATTGTTGAGAATATACACAGCAAAACACACACCAGTTCAGCAGTTTCTACATGACAATTCAGTGACATTGATTACAGCCTTCGAGTTGTGCACCTCCTTTTCTGAGTTGTTTCTCCCTCATTAACATAATCTCACCGCCCGATAAAGTTCCTGTCTAATTTTTCAAGTTGCTGTTGTCAGTTTGATCCCAGCTAGATAGTTCTTAAAAGAGCATAATGTTCAAGGCAGATATTTTTTACTAGTTTAACTAGACTATTGTCTGGTTTTAAGATGACTTCAGGGGATATTTGTGGTTTAAGCCTTAAAGATTATCTCAGCCTCCATGGTTCCAGAAATTCTGGATTCTATAAGAATTTTAAATTGTGTTCTGCATTTTCCCCCTTTTGATCAGGATTCCTCTATTGAATCTTTGATCAAAATGTTCAGTAATGGTAGCCGAGCACCATCTAATTCTTTTGGTCTCATGGCAAAGGAGGCAGTTGTTCATGGAGGCAATTAGTCACACATTCCATGTCCTTCTATTCCTGACTCTTCTTCTTCCTCTGTTGCTCCAGGCAAATAGAGACTAACTGTTGTGCTTTGGATGGCCGCTTGCAAGCTTTTAAGACCCCAGGCACTACACAGCAAACTAGGAGGTAGAACAGAAGCAGTAAACATGCTATGAGGCCAGTTATATAATTCGTTTTCAATGAATGAGTTCTGCTGTGTTGTGTTCAGTGGGGGAAAAGTTGAAAGCAATCTAAGTGTCCATCAGTAGGGGATCAGGGAATAAATGACAGAGGGTCCATCTGGGGAAGGCTTTGTGGCAGCCAGGAATGGAGGTGCAGCCATTAGATAACAACTCAGGATGTGTTAAGTGGACCCTGCATGGGTAAAATGGCCTTCCTGTGTCACCCTGACCCACCACAGCTCTTCCTGGAGACCCTGCCCGAACTCCTGCACATGTCCCGCCCAGTGGAGGATGGGCCCAATCCCAGGGCTCTGGTCCGCAGGAGCAGCTCCCTGGGCTACATCTCCAAGGCTGAGGAGTACTTCTCCCTCAAGTCCCGCAGTGACCTCATGTTTGAGAAGCAGTCGGAGCGGCACGGGCTGGCCAGGCGCCTCACCACCGCACGTGGGTCCCAGCCTATCCTTGGGAGGTGGGGCGGGGACTGGCCTCACATTCACCTCTGGTCTGGTGTCCACAGGCCGGCCCCCACCGGGCTCTGAGCAGAGCCAGCAGGAGCTCTTCAGTGAGTTGAAGCCAGCTGTGGATGGGGCCAACTTCATTGTCAACCACATGAGGGACCAGAACAACTACAATGAGGTGAGTGCCACAGGGTTGCCACGTACAGTTATTCAAGTGGCGCACTGCCCAGGTGTATCCTATCTTAAGGGGGCACGGTTCCCCTTAGAGATATATACCAGTTAATATGAAGGAGTTCATGGTGGGCACACAGATTCCAGGCCCCCAAGGAGGGAGACCCAGCCCTGCCTGCAGACCCCCATAGCTGCACACTGGGCCAGGCATATACTCAGGTACACACACAGGCACACGGCTGTTCCCTGTCCCAGCCACACTCTGGGCATCCCTAGGGCCCTTCTCTTGCCCAGCTGCCAGTTGTCTCCTACCTCTGCCTGATTCCAAGCTTGACACTCCAGACAGAGCCAGACATTTCAAAGGCAGCCATATATGGCTTTGAATATCCTACCAACTTTTACAAATTCTTTCTTGAAAAAGATTGGGCTAGCAGCAGCCCCAAGGAGCGGGGTGGGGGCGCTGAGAAGAGGAGGGATGGGCCTGCCCCCTTCTTCAGTCCTCCACCCTCAGACCCCTGGCATCCACCTCCTCTCCAGCCCCCCCTAAGCCCTGCAGTAGAGTGGGGAGGGAAGCTGTGGCCTCATTTGGTGCCCTCAACAGACCCCGGTGACCAGGCCTGACTGTGGCCAGAGGGGCCTGGGCCCTTGCTGAGGACACTGAGCGTGCCAGCTCGCCTTAATTGAGACTCCACTGTCTCTGGCCCCCTCTCTTCAGGAGAAGGACTGCTGGAACCGGGTGGCCCGCACCGTGGACCGACTCTGCCTGTTTATGGTGACGCCCATCATGGTGGTGGGCACAGCCTGGATCTTCCTGCAGGGAGCCTACAATCAGCCTCCCCCTCAGCCTTTCCCTGGGGACCCCTTCTCCTACCAAGAGAAGGACAAGCGATTTGTATAGGGTGGGCCAGGCAGCACCAACTGGGTGGGGCCTTTGCCTGAGGGATGGGCCTGAGGGGGCAGCCATGTGGACAGTGGTGTCTGAGAGAAGAAGCACCGGCTCCCTTTGGGAAGGCCAATTCCTGGCCCTGAGGCCTCAGCCCAGCTGGTCCCTCAAGACCAGGGCAGAAAGGATAGGAGTGTAGGCACTCACGGGATCAAGGGAGAAAGGGGAAGGCTCACTCCTCCACAGTGTTTCCTTTGCTAATTGTGAGGTCGGAGTGTGGTCATCAGCCAGGAAAGGAGGGCCCAGGATGGTGTGACGGAGGCAGGAGGCTGGCTCAGGGGCCAGGGAGGAGGCCAGCCTTATCGGAGAGCTCTGTGAGGGGTCAGAAAGACAAGGGACAGACGGGGTGTGGGCTCTCTGCCTCCTCTCCTTGGAGGATGAGGAGAGGCCAGCAAGATTCTGGGCCTTCACTTCCTAGGTCCTCCAGCCGCCCTCCTGCCACCCATCCCTCAGGCTCAGGCTTCTGAGGCCCCAGCTGGGGCCAGGTTAGGGGGCCTACCTTTCTGCTGCGCCTTAAAAAACCAAAAACCAAACTCAGTGCCATCGAGTTGATTATGACTCATAGCGACCCTATAGGACAGAGTAGAACTGCCCCATAGAGTTTCCAAGGAGTGCCTGGCGGATTCAAACTGCTGACCCTTTGGTTAGCAGCCGTAGCACCTAACCACTACGCCACCTGTGCCTTAAAAAAAAAAAAAAGAGGTTTTCTGAAACGATGGGAGCACCAGGGTTGCAGTATGCCCCTTCCCCTGCCCTTTAGGCCTGACCACCCTGTGTCTGGGGCCCTCTGGGCACTTCCTGTCTGGGGTGGAAGGGTCAGGCTCTGTCCACAAAGGCCAGAGGTCAGTCCATCACCCTCAGGCTACATGCACAACCCTAGAACTCAGTGTCTCCCACCCCCAGGAGCCCAGGCTTGGGCACCTTCTCCTCCCCAAATAGAATTGTGATGCAATATTTGGGACATACTTACCCGAAAAAATTTTTTGTTGTTTATCTGAAATTCAAATTTAACTGGGTATCCTGCTTTTTTATTTGCTAATCCTGGCAACTCTACCCGTTCCCCCCCACCCCCCGCCGGGAGCCCCCACTCAATCTAATCCCAAGGGTCAAGAGCCAAAGCCAAAGTTGCAGGAACTGGAAGACAGGGAGGGGTCTGTGTGGTAGCCTGCCTCCTGGTATTCATGCTGTGTAGTCCCCTCCCACAACATGCCAGGGGTGGTCTCTGTGACTGATAGAGTCAGGCAGAAGTTATAAAAGACACCGTGGCATGTGTGTGTGCGTGAGTGAATTGGATCTCTTGCTTTGGAGAAGCCAGCCGCCATGTTGAATAGCCTCATGGAGAGGTCCATGTGGCGAGGAACTGAGGCTTCCAGCCAACAGCTGTGAGCCTGGAAGCAGATCCTCTAGCCTTAGTGGAGCCCTCAGATGACTGCAGCTCCATGGAAGTCCCTGAGCCAGGACCACCCAGCTAAGCTGCTCCTGGATTCCCCGCCCTCAGAAACCATGTGAGATAATAAACTGTTGTTTTAAACTACTGAGCTTTGGGATCTTCTGTTACATAGCAATAGATAACAGACAGTCTGGTCCCAGCTCCACCACTAGCCGTGTGACCGTGGGCAAGCTGCTTATTGTTCCATAGCTTCAGTTTTCTCATCTGCAAAATGTGTATATGAAGTCCTGCTCGTGGGGTATTAGGAAAACTGGATTTGCTAATAGGAGTGAAGGTACTTGTGTGTGTCTTGCAGATTTAAGGGTGGTTCTTTAACCTATTTCTCACTTGTGGGCCTGGGTCACAGGAGATGGGTTCCTGCCCCCTCCCCCAGGGGCTTGCGGCCACATCTCTGCATCCGCACCTGGCCCGGTGACACAGAGGACTAGAACAAGGCACAGAAATGCATTGGTGTCAAGTTGATTCTGACTCATAGTGACCCTGTAGAACAGAGTAGGGTTTCCAAGGCTGTCATTTTTATGGAAGCAGACAGCCACATCCACATCTGTAGAACAGAGTAGGGTTTCCAAGGCTGTCATTTTTATGGAAGCAGACAACCACATCCTTCTCTCACGGAGCAGCCCATGGGTTTGAACTGCCAACCTTTTGTTTAGCAGCCAAGTGCTTAACCACTGTACCACCAGCACTCCTTGAACAAGACACAGAGGGCCCATTTTTCACCTCCTCTATGTGCAGACTTATGGTCTTCATAGCTCAGCCCATTTCCCTTGGCGGGTATGGATGACCTCATTAGCTCAGGTATACAGAGGGTGTTTTTTGTTTTTTTTTTAATAGTTATTGAATTGTACTTTAGATGAAGGTTTACAGAGCAAACTTGTTTCTCATTAAACAATTAATACACATTGTTTTGTGACATTGGTTGCTAACCCCACGACATGTCAACACTCTCCCGTTCTCAACCTTGGGTTCCTCATTACTAACTTTCCTGTCTCCCCCTGTTTTCGCATCCTTGGGCTGGTGTGCCCATTTAGTTTTGTTTTGTTTTATGGACCTGTCTAATTTTTGGCTGGAGGGTGAACCTCAGGAGTGACTTCATTACTGAGCTATAAGCGTGTCCAGGGGCCATACTCTCGGCGTTTCTCCAGTCTCAGTCAGACCAGTAAGTCTGTTCTTTTTGTGTGTGTGTGGGTTAGAATTTTGTTCTACATTTTTCTCCAGCTCTGTCTAGGACCTTCTATGTGATCCCTGTCAGAGCAGTCAGTGGTGGTAGCTGGGCACCATCTAGATGTGCTGGACTCAGTCTGGTGGAGGCTGTTGTGTCTTTGGTTTTCCTCATTCTCCTTGTTCCAGACAAAATGAGACCAGTGGAGTATCTTAGATGGCCTCTCACAAGCTTTTAAGACCCCAGGCTTTACTCACCAAAGTAGAATGTAGAACATTTTCTTAAGAAACTATGTTGAGCTAGTTTTTCCCCAAGACCATGGTCCCCATAGCCCTGAGCCCAGCAATTTGGTCCCTCAGGGAGTTTGGATTTGTCTGTGGGGCTTGTATGAACTTGCTTTGGACAGTTGTGCTGACTTCCCCAGTATTGTGTACTTTATTACCCTGCACAGAGGGTGAGATTTTTAATCTTTACCTGTAACTGAGGGAAAGGAAAATCCAGTCAAAAACAAAACGGACTCTAGTTGCTTCTGTCTTGCAGTGTGAACTGCTGGCAATCTCCAGAGTACCAATCTTTAATTTTTTTCCTCTGAAAGGGACCGGCTTGGACTCAGCTATCAGATGAGCAGAAAGTCCAGGACCTCCCCAGAACCACCATAAACTCTGAGAGGGACCCTATCTGTTGCATAGAGATGAGGAAAAAAACAAGAAAACAACCCCATGTGTGCCAGAGTAGAACTGCACTCCATCGGGTTATCAATGGCTGATTTTTTGGAAGTAGATCACCAGGCCTCTCTTCTGAGGTGCCCCTGGGTGGACTTGAACTCAGTTAGCAGTCAAGTACATTAATCGTTGTGCCACCCAGGGACAGAGAAGAGGCCTGAATCCAGGTCTCTTGGCCATTGTTGTTGGTTCTCTCTGCCACACAGTGGCGCTGTTGGCAGCAGGTCTTACACAGTCTGACCACCAGGTGAATCCTCGGTTGTGTCAGGCCTTGCTCAGGTGGCTGTGAACCTTCCAGAGATGACAACCCCAAAATGTCATGCCCAACCAAGGGGGCCTCTTATCCAGGTTCTGAGTCACAGCAGTTTCCATTCCAAGGTGGTAAGTTAGGACTGGTCCACTCTTTGATAGACTTGGAACTTTTATCTCCTTCCCTCCCCAGAAAATCACTCCCACAAGGGCCAGCTTCCCATGAAACCAAAGGGTGTCCCTACAGACCACCCAGGCCTTTGGGGCTACCCACCCTTTTTTCAAAGGGCAGTGAATCAGCTAGGAATGCATTGGGCTGCAAGGAACAGAAAACCTAATGAACTGTGGCTTAAACAAAAAGTTCCTTTTTCTCACATAATAAGAAGTCAGGAGGCAGTGGTTGCCATATTGGCTCAGCTGTCCAACAAAGCTATTAGGGACCCAGGCCCTTCGATATCTGCCCAGTCCTTCCTCCTTAGTTTTTGTCCTCATGCTTGTTACCTCCAGTTTGCAAGATGACCGCCACAGCTCCACACTTCATGTGAACATTCAAGGTAGGAAAGGAGCCAGCCATTTCTGACCCCTGTCTTCAGGAAGTAAAAGCTTTCCCATGAAGTCTCTCAGCCAACTTCCTATCGGTCAAAACATTATCCCAGGACTACGCTTACCCCCAAGGGAGCCTGGGAAATGAATATTTCGCTTTTCCAGCCTGTGCAGTAAAATAAAAAAAAGGAGGTGGCAAAGGAGAAGTAGTTGTTAGACAATGAATGGTGTCTTCATAAGATTCTATCTTAATGGACCCTGTACCCCTAGCCCCTCCAGGGAGGAGGAGACTGCTCCAAAGATGACAGGCCTTCCTAAGAACTACTAGGAGACTTCTCTGCCCTCTCTCCCCAGAGCAGAGAGAAGGCAGAAAACAGGAGTGTAAATCTTCACACATAAGGGAGGCTGCATAATTCACACCAAAAGGGAACTCAATCTCCATTGTCTTCTTTTCCCTCACAGAGACTTGTGGGGAAGGTAAAAGGAAAAGTCAGAAATTTCCAACCTCCTATGTCCCAGGGTTGGGGGCGGGGGATATAGGCGGTTGGAGTAGATGGTCCTTGTTAGCAGAGACCATGGATGAGTCTTTGGGGGGAGGTGTGGGCTTAGAGGGGAGTGGAGAGGTGGAGAGAGATTGCTCTGCAAAGCAGGTAAGGGAATTGAGTCTGGAGGTGCCACTGGATGGCCAAGTGGGGAGGCAAGGAGTCTTGGAGGTGACTTGGAAGTGAGGAGCCATTGGCTTTGTAAACTCCAGGGAAAGGTGGCTTCCCACATAGCTGGGTGGTGAGAGTGCAGCTGGGAGGGGGGGCACAGACCAGGACTGAGGCCTGCAGAGGAGGCGCCCTGGATTAACGGTGGAAGCAGGATCAAAGGCAGGGATGACTGGGGAGGCAGGTCCCGCCACTATCACCCCACCCCATGAAATCCTGTCAAGGACAGGAGGGACTTGTGGCCCCTCTCCGGGGGCTGGTATCACAGCCAGCTCCATTTGGGTTTCCAGGGGAAGGGAACCTTGGCAACTTCCAGTTTACAGGCATACATTGCAATGTCGTTCATTTGGGGGGAGGGATCCTCCAGTCCTCGGAGGCCCCCAGTGCCCTGGATGCCAGAGGCAGCTCCACAGGTAGATAACACATATGGGACCTGGGTTTTCTGTCTTGCCCACATACTGGGACAGGCTGACCTGTCTGCTTGGAGTAGATGGTTCCAGGGCAGGTGGCTCGAGCCCATGTCTGCAGCTGGCAGCAAGGCTTCTGGCTCCCAGAGCCAGCCTCGGCCACACCCTTCTGCTGATCACAAACTACAAAGGAACGAGCCTGATTTCTGGTCCTGCCTTTCCTTGCTAGGTCCCCCGTGTGCCTCTCTGGGGTCCACACCTCAGCTTTCACCCACCTGCCCCGTTGACTGCACCTCCCAAGGGCTCAGGCTTATCTGGTCCCCATGGTCCAGCCCTGTTTGCCACACATGGTGGGGGGGCTAGATAAGTGTCTGTTGGGGGAGCCCCCACAGGCTGCCCTACTTACAAGAGGCTGAGTTCTAGATCTTTCTCAGCCCCCCACTTCTAAGCTTACCAGTCCTATGTCCCATTCCTGAGGCACTGGGGAGGGCTCTGATCCGGTGCCCTAGTTCTTTTTCAGGTGTGTTATAGATTGAATTGTGTCCCCCAGACACATGTTGAATCCTAACCCCAGTACCTGTGAATGTGACCCTGTTTGGAATTAGAGGCTTTTTGGTTATGTTAGTGAGGCCATACCAGAGTAGGGTGGGTCCTAAACCTAATCACTTTTGAGTGGTGTCTTGTAAAAGGAAAACAGACACAGAGAGACACAGAGACGGGGGAAGAGACCCTGTGAGGAACCATCTGCAAGCCAAGGAACACCAAGGAATGCTCCAGGCTACTGACAATGAAGGACCCTCCCCCAGAGCCAATGCCCTGATTTGGACTTCTATCCTTCAAAACTGTGAGACAGTAAATTCCCGTTCTTCAGAGCACCCACTTGTGGTATTTTTGTTACAGCAGCACTAGGAGATGAAGACAAGGTGTGAACGCTCAATGGAGCAAACGTATCCCCTCCTGGCTGCCCCCTGATCCCCTAGAGTCTTGGCTCAATAAAGCAACCCATGACGATGTCAGGTTGGTGGGAAGTGTTCAGGGTCCTCGTGACAAAGACACGCATGTATAAAACATGTCTATCAAACAGCCCTCAGCCCTTCACAGATCCCAGCTCCCTGGAGGGCAAGAGGCCGGCACTGGGATCATGGCCCTGCCCCCTGTCCCACAGCCATCTGTCCCTGGCTGTGTCCTTAATCCCCAGCTCGAAAATGAACATAGGCCTGGGGCAAAGGGTCTGAGAGTGGGGATGGAGGTGGCCTGTCTCTGTTGGGGCCAAGGGGCCCCTCTCCCCTCCCAGCCCAGGTAACCTGAGCCCAGCATTGTGTCCACCCTGGAACAGCTGACAATGCTGTGGTCAGACAGCTGGTGGGGCCAGGCCAGGCTGGCGGGAGGCTGGGTGGGAGTGGGGATTGTGTCACATGAGCCCTGGATCCAGAGACCTTGGGAGCTGCCATCCCGTACTGCCACTGCTGAGAGCTGAGGCACCATGCATGGGGGGCCAGGGCCACTGCTCTTCCTGCTGCTGCTGGCTGGTTGTCTGGGTGTGGACACAGGAGACCACGGGTTGGGGGGCTGGAGCAGGGGTCCAAAACTCAGAGGACAGCTTGTATCTGGAGGGCTCCTGGGCCTGCCCTCACCCCAGCCCCCTGCTTCTCCATGGCTCCCCCTCATGTCTACCTCGAAGCCTCCTTGCCCTGCTCACTGCTGTCTGTTGCAGGAGCTCAGGGTCGGAACCAGGAGGAGCGCCTGCTGGCAGACCTGATGCGCAACTACAACCCCCACCTGCGGCCTGCTGAGCGCGAAGCGGACGTGGTCAACGTCAGCCTGAAGCTCACCCTCACCAACCTCATCTCCCTGGTGAGCCCTGGCCTGGACAGAGGAGGGCCTGCTGTGGAGGGGAAGGGGCCATACCAGCAGTGGTGGGGTGGGGGCCACCTGGCCTCATGGCGGCCTGTAGAAACTGACACTTAGCACTCCATTTTGCACCCCCAGAATGAGCGCGAGGAGGCCCTCACCACCAATGTCTGGATAGAGATGGTAAGAGGTCTGCCGCCCTGTTTCCTGCTATCAGGGCCCCACCCCAGCTCCCCATAAGGCCTCTTGAGAGCCCATCCCCCTCCCTGCCTCTGCTGTCCGGCCTGGGCTGGCCTCCCTTTGCATTCTCGGGGTGTGGGGCAGCAGACAGCAGAGGCCCGGAATCTCCTCCCCTGCTCCCTACAGCAGTGGTGTGACTACCGCCTGCGCTGGGACCCGCAAGACTATGAGGGCCTGTGGGTGCTACGGGTGCCATCCACCATGGTGTGGCAGCCAGATGTCGTGCTGGAGAACAAGTGAGGAGGGGGCAGGCACGGTGGGGCAAAAGGACACAGGGGTTGGGGACAGTAGAAGAAGGGGCCTGGGAAAGTTCTAGATGGTGCAGGCACATGGTAGGGGCCTGGCCTCTGACCCTAGGGCCAGCAGACCTGGTTCTAGACCAGGCTCCATCACCTCTGAGCTGGTCAGCTGGGGGTTACTTCTGATCCTGAGGCTGTCCCCTCAGTTACCATAAGCAGGGGAAAACAGTGACATGTATAGAAAGGCTGTGAGGAGTCAACCAGACAGGCACATTTCAAGAGCTTAATAGATGTTATCCATTGCCTTCCAGTCGATCCCATAGGACAGAGTAGAACTGCCCCACAGGGTTTCCAAAGAGCTGCTGGTGGATTCAAGCTGCTGACCTTTAGGTTAGCAGCCGAGCTCTTACCCATTGCACTAGGGCTGCCTTGCAACACCAGGGCTCCTAACTCCTAACAGATGTTAGCTGCCATTATTACCATTGTTGTTATTATTAAGGAGGTTAGAAGGCAGGGCCTGAGGAAGCCTGTCTGGGGTGGGGGTGGCAGGGAGATCTGGGGGATGTAGTGGTTCTTGCCAGGTGGGGACCAGCCAGGGGCATGGCAGGCTGGGTGGGGGGGTGGCATCCTCTGGCCCCCACCCACACTGGCAGAGAGCTGGTTTGGGGTGCAGGGCCTCAGCCAGGGCTGGCCAGGTCTGAGCCCCAGCCCTGTGGCCTGCCCTGTGCCTACAGCGTGGACGGTGTGTTTGAGGTGGCCCTCTACTGCAACGTGCTTGTGTCCCCTGACGGCTGTATCTACTGGCTGCCGCCTGCCATCTTCCGCTCCTCCTGCCCCATCTCTGTCACCTACTTCCCCTTCGACTGGCAGAACTGCTCCCTCGTCTTCCAGTGAGGCTATTTATGGGGGGAGGAGGGGCAGAGGGGAGTCCCTGGGTAGCACAAACAGTTAAACTCTCAATGACTAGCCAAAAGGTTGTCAGTTCAAACCCACCCAGAGGCACCTCAGAAAAAAGCCCTGGTGACCTGCTTCCGAAAAGTCGCAGCCTTGAAAACCCTGTGGAGATAGGCTCTACTCACACACCTGAGGTCACCATGAGTCAGGATTGACTTGACGGCAACTGAGTTTCTTTGGGGGGGGGGGGCGGGGCGTGTAAAGGAGGTCAGCCTGGAGGTGAGCCTGAGTTGGGGGGGATTAGCGAGCTGCTTTAAGAGGGGCCTGGGCGGGTGTGGCGGAGCCCTGGCCAGTAGCGGATAGGTGAGGCTTCTGGCCTCTGCTTGGTCACCACCTCCTCAGGGCTTCCGGGCCATCTCAGGCAGAGACACCTGAATGTGCCCCCGTCCCCTCACTCATCCTCATTCACTGCCTCAGTTTCCCTGCCTGTGCCCAAGGAAAGAAATTCATGTCTGGGGTGGGTGAGAAGGTATACACATGCACACAGCTTACATGTGTGCACACACGTGTGCTAGCACACTCAAGACCACTACACACTCACAGGTAGGGCGCTGTCTTGCGAGTGATGAGGAATCAGGGCCTGAAGCCCCTGTGTGTGACCCAAGCCACACCGGGGGGAGGAATGGGTCTCTGGGTCTCATTTTCCCCCTTCACAAATGTGGGAAGGGGATCGGGTGACCTGGGTGGCACAGATAGCTAAGCATTCCACTGGAGCCAAAAGGTTGGTAGTTTGGACTCACCCAAAGGTGCTCAGAAGAAAAGCCTGGCAGATCTGCTTCCAAAAGGTCACAGCCTTGAAAACCCTGTGGAGCACAGTTCTGCTCGGCCACACATGGGGTCACCATGAGTCAGAACCAACTCAATGGCAACTAGCAACAACAGTCTTTGACAAAGAGAACTTCTTAGAGGGAGACCCCTTCAATAAACTGGCTGAGAGCTGCCCTTTTGGTAGGAGTTTATTTCCTACGTTCTCACTGGGGGCCCCTCCTGCCTGGGTGGCAGCTGGAGAAATGACAGCAGCTGGATGAACACAGGGTGGTCCTGTGCTCTTGGATGCCAGGCAGGGGCCCCGCAACTCACACAACCCCCAGAGAGCCCCAGGTCCCTTCCACGACACCGCCGGGAGGTTCTGGGGCAAATTCAGAAGCGCGGGACTGCAATTTTGGAGGCAAAACTGCCCACAGTTGCCCTTCCAGTGGCCGCCTCTGTGAGCTCATGGGGCGTCTCCACACCCAAGAACTTACCCTCCTCCCTACCAACTCCCAGGTCCCAGACCTACAGCACCACCGAGATCAATTTACAGCTGAGCCAGGAGGATGGTCAGACTATTGAGTGGATTTTCATTGACCCCGAGGCCTTCACAGGTAACCTGCACCCTGGGCTCTTGGAGCAGCCTCACCCAGGGCCCTCTGGGACCCGGTTGGAGGACCAGGGCCAGACCAAACCTTACTGACAAGATTGAACCCCTTTCCATGTAACCCAAAAGAAAAACTACAGTAAACTCTGGGTGGTACAAATGGTTAGGTGCTGAACTACTAGCTGAAAGGTTGGCAGTTCAGACTCTCCCAGTTGCCCACAGGAAGAAAGGCCTGGTGATTTGCTCCTGAAAGGTCACAGCCTTGGAAGCTCCATGAGGCAGCTTTGCTCTGCACACATGCGGTTGCCATGAGTCACAGTCGGCAGTAGCCAACAACAAACTGTGAAATAACGTTTTTGAAAAAATCTGACCATGAGGTTTTCCTCATGAGAGTTACTTCATTTTTGGGGGGATCAAATATCCAATCTCCTGGCCCCTTGTCCGTCCCTCCGTGGTGCTCCCCACCCTCCCTGTGCCCACCCCTCCTGCCCACAGAGAACGGGGAGTGGGCCATCCGGCACCGGCCGGCCAAGATGCTGCTGGATGCAGCGGTGCCAGCCGAGGAGGCGGGCCACCAAAAGGTGGCGTTCTACCTGCTCATTCAGCGGAAGCCCCTCTTCTACGTCATCAACATCATTGCTCCCTGTGTGCTCATCTCCTCTGTGGCCATCCTCATTTACTTCCTGCCTGCCAAGGGTACCTGGAGCCTGGGGGCGGGAACCATGTCCCCATCAGCAGCGCAGGGGACAACTGGGTGGCTGGAGGGGCGTACAACCCAGGACTGGACAGTGGGCTCCTCTGTGGGCGGGGAGAGAGGTGCCCAGAGCGGGGAGATTGAGACCTGCTCTGAGTAGCCTCTCGATTGTGGGCAGCGGGTGGCCAGAAGTGTACTGTCGCCATCAACGTGCTCCTGGCCCAGACAGTCTTCCTCTTCCTGGTGGCCAGGAAGGTGCCCGAGACTTCCCAGGCGGTGCCACTCATCAGCAAGTATGGCTGTCCTCACGCCTGCCTGCCCACCTGCCCACCTTCTCCCCTCCCTCCTGGGGGACTCCTAGCACTGCCCACCTGCTGGCCCCCCACCCCTACCATCCTCAGTGCCAGCCCCCCACCCCCCACCATCCTTAGTGCCACCCCCTACACCCCACCATTCTCGGGGCCAGCCCCTCACCCCCCACCACCCTCAGTGCCAGCCCCTCACCCCAGGGGACTTAAAGGGTGGGGGTGGCATCAGGGAATGGGGGTGGCTAAAGGCCGACCTGGCCTCCCCCCCCCACTACAGGTACCTGACCTTCCTCCTGGTGGTGACCATCCTCATTGTCGTCAATGCCGTGGTCGTGCTCAACGTGTCCTTGCGGTCCCCACACACGCACTCCATGGCCCGAGGGGTCCGCAAGGCAAGGCCCCTCTCTGTCCCCCCACCATCCTCTCACCTGCTGCACGTACGCACATGCCCCCTCGGCAGCAAACCTGCCCTCCGCACTTAAGGCATTTGCCAGGATGGATGAACAATAATGTCGGGGGCTTCCTATGGGCTGGGCACCATGCTAAGCACTTAACACACGTTAACTTATTTCACCTTCATAAAAACCCTGTGAAGTGGACATTATCATCATCTCCACTTTACAGATGAGGAAACTGAGGCACGGAGAGGGTGAGTAGCCTGCCCAAAGTCCCAGGGCTGGAAATTGGAGGAGCCATTCTTTTTACATATCCTTCCCCTGCCCCCAGGCCCCCCCAGACAAGCTGGGTCAGAACAGCAGGTGAGGCCCTAGTGATTATGATGTGCATAAAAGTATGGGGACCCAGCTCAGTGTCTGGCACAGAGGAGCCCAGCTGGACCCAGCCACTGCCCCCAACCTGCTGCCCCCGGAGCCCCTGGCAGCACGAGCCTTCCATGCCAGCCTCCAGCGGGGCCAAACACGGGGCCTGCTGGCTGTCTAAGCTAAGCCACCCTGATCACACCCCCACCTCCAGGTGTTCCTGCGGCTCCTGCCCCAGCTGCTGCGGATGCATGTGCGCCCGCTGGCCCCGGCGGTGCAGGATGCCCGGCCCCGCCTACGGAATGGCTTCTCCGGGTGGTCTGTCACAGCCGGGGAGGAGGTGGCCCTGTACCTGCCTCACAGCGAGCTCCTCTTCCAGCAGCGACAGCGGAACGGGCTGGTCAGGGCGGTGCTGGAGAAGCTCGGTAAGGCCGGGATGTGAGAGGACTCCGCTCCGCAGGGGCTCCACAGGGAAGGGCCGGCTGTGGGCCAAAGTGCCAGGCACAGCAGATGGATGATGGGCAAGTGTCCAGGGTGGGGAGGGAGGGGCGGGGGTCCCTGGAGAGAGGCCACCTTCTCTGACTGTTTCCCCTCCATGCTACACCCAAACCTTACCCTCTTTATCAGAGAAAGGCCCGGAGCCGGGGCAGAGCCAGGAGCTCTGTGGCAGCCTGAAGCAGGCCGCCCCGGCCATACAGGCTTGTGTTGAAGCCTGCAACCTCATTGCCTGCGCCCGCCATCAGCAGAGTCACTTTGACAATGTGAGCCAGGGGAAGTAGAGGCATGGGGCCTCGGACTGGGGTGGGGATGGGATAAGGTGGGGCAGTGGGTGGAAAAAGTGGAGTTGAGGTGGAACATCCAGGCCTGGAACCATGGAGAAGCCAGGTTGGGGCGTGACGCAGGCGGAAGGGTCCCAGGAAATGGAGAATGCAGGCCTGAAGCCCAAGGATGGTAGAAGGATCCAGGGCAGGTTCGGTACCACCGTGGGTCATCCGCACCCTGCCTCCGGCCCTCAGGGGAACGAGGAGTGGCTCCTGGTGGGCCGCGTGCTGGACCGTGTCTGTTTCCTGGCCATGCTTTCCCTCTTCATCTGCGGCACGGCTGGCATCTTCCTCATGGCCCACTACAACCAGGTGCCTGCCCTACCATTCCCCGGAGACCCCCGCCCCTACCTGCCCTCACCTGACTGAGCCCACCAACCACTGCTGGGCACGGAGGGTTCCTGGCCACGGCTGTGCTGAGTCTTAGCAGCTGTGTTCTATTCTGCTGAGGTCATGAGCGTGCTCTCTGGAAGGTGCCCTTCAGGGCAGTGGGAGCCAAATAAAGAGACAGAGCTGGAGTCTGGAGTGGTTGGGGATGGGTGGTAGGTGGGGGTGCTGTTGGGGTCAGCATCCATGTGGCATTGGCAACCCATCCCTCCACTGAGCACCCTCCCCTCATCCCAGCACAGCAGTATCAACTCCCATCTATTTTGAGGCCCTAAGGGCTCTGTTTTGTATGACACCCCCAACTCAGTAAGGTCCTACCCTCCAGGCCTGGGCCTGGCAGCCCTTTTTTGAGTTCCCCACAGGCTCCTGATGGAGGGGTGTCAAGAGAGATGATGTGAAGAGTAGTGACAGCCCATTCCAGCTCACGTTTTCCTCTCCTACCATCTGGGCGCGGCAGCTCCCCATACTCACCAGCACCTTCCCAGTCACATGCACTTTTTGCCATTGATCACAAAAGATTTCTTGAGTTTTATTATCCTTTTTCATTGTTGAGAGGCGAGCTCCTCACAGCATCATGAACAAGCAAGAGTCACTCTTCCTCAATGTTTCGAATGTACAAATTGGGGCCCAGAGTAAGAGGTGCTTCCCAGAACTCTGGTGGTTACACAAGGTGTAGAGTCCAGAATTGCCAACTCTCTGCCCCAATCTCGGACACTCTTAAGAATGCTTCTACAGCTTGGAAAACGGGACCCTTCTTCCCTCTCTTCTCAAAGGCTGGGTGTTTGCATTGGTCCCAAAGAGTGGTTAATTCAGGGTGGAGCCAGCCAGGCAGGAAGGCTTGGAGTTAACGGGAGCCTTTTTGCCTCCCAGGATGGGTCCCTGAGCTGCCTCCCTTAGCCCCATTTACCGGGAAATAAGGTGACCAACTGAGGTCTTCTTATGGGGGAGGCAAGGTCCTGGTTTGAGAGTATAGTTGGGACCTTGGGCATGTCACTTCCATCCTGGAGCCTGTCTCCTCATCTGTAATATAAGCACAGATGTCAGTTCCTATCTTCCCTCACTACAACCGCAGGCTCAAAGGTGTGGGTGAGGGTGATTGAAAAATGTAAAAACGCCACGTAAAAGCCTGGAAGTGAGACACGGGGGGCAGGGGAGGGAAGACCCTGGAAATGACACCCATTCCAGGGTTGCTGGCTTTACGGCTCAGTCACCAGCAGAGGCATTTCATCTACTCCTGTGTATGAGTGCACCCTCCTGCCGAGTGGTCGCAGCGCTGGTGACCGCAGATCTGGGAGGGTTTGATGCCTGGAAGGACCATCTCTAGCCCCTTACTAGCTTTATCACCTGGAGTGAGTCTCTTAAAATTTTGAATGTCTCACAGGGCAGAGATTAGATCAGTAGCTCCTGGCTACTGAGAATGACACAGAATAACAATAAAAAAAATTTTTTTTTTTTTTACAATAGTTACCATTTATTAAGGGTTACTTGTACCAGGCATTGATTGAGTCCAGCGCTTGACACTGGTAATCTTGTGGAATCCACACCGTAAGTGGTAGGTGCTTTAGACTCGGAAAGGTTACCAGAGATAGATACTAGGAACGCGCAGCCTGCACACAGTGATTCCAGGCGGTCGGGGTTCGAACCCATAGCGTCTCTGGGGGAGAAAGACCTCACGACCTGCTCCCGAAATGCTTACAGCCTAGGAAACCCTATGGGGCAGGTCTACTCTATCACACGGGGTCACTACGAGTCGGAATCCACTCCAGGGCACACAACGGAGTGAGTGCGGAGGCCGCGCTCTCAGCTCCGCGCGGGGCTGCCACTTTCCCCGAGACCGCTGCAGGCAGAGGCCAGGACACGCTCCCTTGGGCGACGGCTGCTTCTCAGGAGCCGAGCCGGGGGAACGACCTCGCAGGGACGGGGACAAGGACAGAACTGAGGCGGCAGCCCCGCCCCGCCCCGCCCCGTCCCGTCCCGCGCCGCCGCGCAGCCGCCCTCCGCAGGCGTCCCGGGATTCCCGCCCCTCGCCGGGCCTGCGCGCCGACGTTCCGCTGCTCCCAGCGCAACCGGAAGTGGCCGGGCCCAAGGCCGAGGGACCCGGCGGAGCGGAAGTCACTCCGTGAGGCAGTGGCGACGGCGGCGGCGAGAGGATGAACAACAAGTTCGACGCGTGAGTGGCGCGCGGCGGCTCCCCCCTCCGGGGCCCCTTCCCCCAACCGTCCCCCCGCGCCCTCGCCCGCCGGCCCCGGCGCAAACTCGGCCGCTCCGGCCTCCCTCCGGGCTGGGGTGCGGGCCGGCCGGGCCCAGGCGGCAGGCGGGGAGGGGGCGGGGGGCGCGAGGTGCAGGCTCCTGGGGACCCCAGGGCTGTCCGAGCCGAGGGCTAAGCGCGGGAGCCTGCCGTGCCGCCGGGAAGTAGGTCTTCGGAGGCCCCGCCCCGGTGGGCGCGGGTCGCCGGCGGCGTGGAGGGTGGAGACCTCGGCGGTGTGGGTGTTTTCTGCAGCCTTGCCGCCCGGCCTCGGAATCCAGCTTTCTCCCTGAACTCGATCTGTGGCTCGGGCTGGTCACCTCTCTTCTCTGAGCCACAGTTTTCTCATCTGCAAAGTGGGGATGGTGACAGAGCCTGTCTCGTAGGGTTTTATAGATGCAGCGAGGTGATGTGGCTGCAGCGGTCTGCACAGTGGCTGCCCAGTTACAGAATTGTCATCGCCTTCCTGAGACGACTTCTACTTCCTCTCGCCTGCCCCTCCCATTCCCTTCTTCCAACACTCTTGCCAAGAGCTGGTCAGTTTCTTGCCCAACTGGTATACCAGGTCATTGCCCTCCTCCGCGCTGGTATAGATGCCACCACTGCTAGTTCCGGTCTCGTACAATTTGGAGGTGCAGAGAGGAAATCCAAAAATAGTGTATATTTAGGTAGATTATGTTCTCATCTCTTTTCTAATAGTCTTGTAAATCTAGTGAATCACTCTCCCCCATCTGGAGGCTAGGTTTCCAGTCCCAGATCTACCAGCAGTTTGACAGGAGGCACGTTACCCTCTCTCCAGCCGTCGTTGCCCAAACCAGTCAGTGGTTGGTGTCTTGCTGTCTCACTGGGGTGTGATAAGGATTAAATCACACTCAGCCAGGCTTACAGGTGCTTTGTGAATTGCTAGATGTTGTTAGTTGCCCTCGAGTTGGCTCCTGCTCCTTGTGTATAACAGAACCGTACGTTGTCTGACCCGGTGCCATCTTCACAACCGTTGCTGTGTTTGAGCCCACTGAGACTCTGCGGCCACGGGTTTAGTTTAGAATTGCTAAACAGTGAGATATAAATGTTCAGCGGACTTAGTTTAGGTTGTGACCTGCTGTTGCGAATGTGAAGTTGGCGTTTTTCTGATACGGTGAGAGCTAGTGTGCAGATGCAGGGGGTGCTGGATTTCCAACGCTCCAGGCGGCCCCTAGGAATGCTCCCTCGTTCCTCAGAGGTCTCTACTACTTGAGAAGGTCTTTGGGAGACCACTTCTCCAGCCTGTAGCTGAGCCCATCCTTATACCCTGTACCCCCCCCATCCCCAGTCATGAGCCTGGCAACACATACCTCCAGATTTAAGCTCAGTGGAGCTTTCTGCAATCCTATACTCCTTCCTCAGTAGAATAAATCAGAATTTCATCTTAAGGAGGTACTTTTTGGGTCGTTTGGCCCAATCCTACCCAAATTAGTAAGCTAATTTAAGAAGAGTAGTAATGGTATCTTGTTAGACCCTTTCCACGTATTCTCTTCCTCTTAAGAACCCTGCAAAGGGAATGTTGTTACCTCCTTTTACAGATAAGGGAAATGAGGCTCTCTGAGGTTGAGTAACTTGCCCAACACATCAGGTAAGGGCCACAGGGTGGGATGCAAACTCAGGTTTGTTTTTTAATGTTGGTTCAAGCACTCTGTTGACAAAAAACTAACCTGGGTCATTTTTAATTTGTTTTAATTATTAACTATTCCTCATACTGAGCCAGAATTTTAAAACATTTGTTCTCTATACAGAAAAAAAAAGAACTTTTTTTTGAAATTAGCAGTCAAAAACAGCACCCTGCCCCAGCTTTGTTTTTGCTTTTTCATGCAAAAATTCTGCAGTTTTTAGACCATTCGTCTATCTTTTGCAGTCTGTACTGCACTGTTCCTAAGAGCAGGTTCCAGTTTGCTGGAAGTCTGGTACCGGGAGCTGAGTACAGGAGTGTAATCTGATGGGCGCTGTACGTCTATGAAGATAACCTAAAGTTGTAATTGCTGGTTTTTTTTTTTTTTTTTTGGTAGACCCGTCAAGTTGTTAAATTCCATCTCATTAACATGTGAAACCCATCACCTGCATTCACAAGGACTACAGTCCCAACTGCCATAAGTTTTGTCCCTATCCTACATCCTTACGTTAGTTTTGGCCCATTTTGATTCTTGTCTGATCCACTTACGTGGCACTTACCTACACTACCTTGTAACGTTTGATTTTAAAAATCCATTCATTTAACAGATGTTTGTTTTGTGCCACTGTCTAACGCTGGAGATACAAAGGTGAATTAGGTGGAGCTCCTACCCTCAAGGAATGGGTCTAGTCCTAGAGTGCGAGGAGATACCTGGGCAGAAGCCAGGTGAGCTAATGAGGTGCCACGCAGTCTGGACAGCCTCAGAGGTACTAATTGCCTGCTTGAGTCTAGGGAGCAGTGAGTTTTCAGTTTGGATTGTATCTTGGCTCAAATCCAGCTTCATGCTGGGAAGATTAGCCGCTGGAAGAGAGGATGCAAATAACCTTCCTTAAGAGTTTTTTTTTTTTTTTTTTTTTTAAGAGTAGGCTCAGAGGCAGGGGATTGGTTAGCTCCACCCTCAAGAAATAAAAGCACAGGATGCAGGCCTGTTAGGTTTCCATTTACATCCCAGAAGGGAGATGTGGTCCAGGAATCGCAGTAGCATTGTTTCTTCTCTGAGATCATTATGATCTTTATTTTTGTTACTCCTTTTCTGTTTCCTAGTGGTGATTAGCAGCAAAGTCACTAAAAAGAAAGGCACTTCAGTGCTTTGCATTGAAGCTAGCAAGTACAGGGACTGCTGGGGTGACTATGCCCCTCTTCAACAAAGATTTAAAAGAAGGGAGCCCCAGAGTATAAGGTGGGAGTTGGGAGCTAAGGTGAGAGGAAAATAGTTTGAGTTGTTGGGGTGGTCCTAAAGAGAGCTGCTTTGGGCTGAAGCAGTAGCGACAGAAAACTGGCCGTGTAGAATAGCTGGGACAAATGCAAACATTTATACGAGGAGGCTGAGGAGGGGAAAGCCTGATTTAGCCCGAATTAGGAGAGGTAAAGGATGTTGCTGAGAGGGAGTAGCCCTCTGTCTGAGTCCTGAAGGACAGGTTAGCTGGGAAAGGGGGGCTTTCTGAGGAGAGACCACATCATGAGCGTGACGGGGTAAGAACCTGCATGTTCAGGGAATTGCAGGTGGATTCATATGACTGGAGTGAAAAAGAGCTTTTTGGGTCAGGGCAGGAGATGATACTGGCACACGTGTGGGCAGAGTAGGGAGCAGTACGGCCAGGCCTGTACCATGCTGAGACACGAGCGCGTGTGTACTTCATATCCTCAAGTAAGGTCCTTGGGGACAGGCACTCTTTCCTGGTTATCCCTAGAAGCTGATACACATAGTAGATGCTTGGTAAATGTTAGTTTTTGATCCCAGAGGCTTTTGTACTAGCCAGGCTTCTTTGGGAAAGGAAACCAGACCAACTCAAGTTTAACCAAGGGAGCGAGTGTGTTGTAAGCACAGACAGTGATCTCACAGAAGTTCAGGGAAAGCTGAACTAAGCCAGAGCGACAAACACCAGTCTCCTCACTAATTTCTACTCATCTGCTCCATTCTCTTTCCGCCTACGGGCTTCCTCGGCTTTTGCTTGTTGGCTTTATTCCCTCATGGCGTTTCACGTCTGGGGCCCATCGTGGCTGCCCAGCCTCTGAGCCTTTGTGACCTTTCATCACCTGGAGGAAAAGCTGAGGGAGGAATCAGCCTAGATTTTTGAAGAAGGCCCCAAGGTGTGATTAATGGCCAGGTGAGGCTGCCCTTTGGTCAGGTGCCCTTCCTAGGCCTGTATCTTGGCCAGGGTGGGGATGGGGAGGTTCATGGCACAGGGCATGACCACCTCATTCAGTATATTTGACAGCTAGGGCTGTGAAATGGGCAGGGCAGTTCCACCCCGTAAAGGTTTTACATGTTGATAGGATCAATGGCAGTGGAAACTATCAACTTGACGGGTCTGCCCCAAAACATGGCTAATTTATCTGCTCTAGTATTTATTGGGAAACCCTGGTGGCTTAGTGGTTAAGTGCTACAGCTGCTAACCAAAAGGTTGGCAGTTTGAATCTACCAGGAGCTCTTTGGAAACTCTGTGGGGCAGTTCGACTCTGTCCTGCAGGGTTGCTGTGAGTCACAATTGTCTTGATGGCAACAGGTTTTTTTGGTTAGTATTTGTTGGGTCCCTTTTACAAGCATTGGAGGTTCATAACCAAAAAACCAAAATACAAAAGACTGTACAACGCCTTTCTGTGTCTTTGTAGGGCAGTATCACCTGAGTATACTTTGAGCATTTCTAGTATCTTTCTTGAGAATTGCCTAATTCAGTCTGACTATACATAGAGTCATTAGGGCCCCAAACGTGATTGGTTTCTGAGAGGATCCGTGGTGAGTTAATGATCTAGCTCTACAACAAACAGTGTTCTCATTGTCTTCATGAACACCTGTGTATCTCTTTTTCCTAAACCCAGTGAACTTTAAGTGTACCCGAATGCCTTCAGGTAGTATCACTGCTCCTTAAAGGGTAGCACTCAAGATACATTTGACTCGGTAGGTAGAAGGCAAGAAAATGTTTATTCCCTCTTTCAGGCACTTTTTATTCCTTTTCATTCAACATTTATCCAGCATCTTCCTGTCCTAGGTACCAGAGACACAGAGATGAATAAGACACTGCTCTAAGGAATCCCCCCTAGTTTAAAGGAAAAACAGATGTGGAAGGAATGGCACCTCAGGTTGAATGGGTAGTGTTTGGCACAGAAGAAAACACTCTTTGATGGTTACAAGGGTGGGGAGTGAGGGAGAGGGGTATTCACTAGTTAGATAGTACATAAGAATTATTTTAGGTGAAGGGTAGGACAACACACAGTACAGGGGAAATCAGCACAACTGGGCCAAAGCAAAAGCTAAGAAGTTTCCTGAGTACAACCAAACACTTGGAGGGATAGAGTAGCAGGGGTGGTGGTCTGGGACCGTGGTTTCAGGGGCCATCTAGGTCAGTGGGCGTAACAAAGTTTATGAAGAAAATGTTCTGCATCCCGGTTTGGCGCATCCCACTCGGGGGTTTTAAAAGCTATCACGTGGCCATCTAAGATGCATCAGTTGGTCCCAGCCTTCCTGGAGAAAAGGAGAATGAGAATACCAAAGACACAAGAAAAATATGAGCCCAAGAGACAGAAAGGGCCACATAAACCAGAGACTTCATCAGCCTGAGCCCAGAAGAACTAAATGGTTCCCGGCTGCCACCAATAACCACCCTGACAGGGAACACAACAGAGAGTCCTTGATGGAGCAGGAGAAAAGTGGGATGCAGAACCCAAATTCTCGTAAAAAGACCAGACTTGGTCTGACTGAGTCTGGAGGGACCCCAGAAGACATGGCCCCCGAACTCTCTTAGCCCAGAACTAAAACCATTCCTGAAGGCAACTCTTCAGACAAAGATTAGACTGGACTGTAAGATATAAAATGATACTGGTGAAGAGTATGCTTCTTGGTTGAAGTAGACACATGAGACTATGTGGGCAGCTCCTGTCTGAAGGTGAGATGAGAAGGCAGAAGGGGACAGGAGCTGGCTGAATGGACACGGGAAATACAGTGTGGAAAGGAGGAGTGTGCTGTCATATTGTAGGGAGAGCAACTAGGGTCGCATAATAATGTGTGTATAAGTTTTTTTTATGAGAAACTGACTTGAATTGTAAACCTTCACTTAAAGCACAATAAAAAAAAAAGGGTACTGTTTGCTAATAGCTCAGGTGTGAGAATGTAGTCTGGAGTCTGCAGTACAGGGTGCTTTGAGAGGAGAGGGGAAGGGGATGACATTGGAGAGGCAGGCAGGAGTCGGGTTCTAGAGGATCTTACAGTTCCTTGTACTCTATCCTGGAGAACAAAACCAAAAATCAAACTTGTTGCCATTGATTCGATTCATAATGACCCTGTAGGACAGAGTAGAACTGCCCCATAGGGTTTCCAGGGAGCAGCTGGTGGATTCGAACTGCTGACCTTTTGGTTAGCAGCTGAGCTCTTATCCTCTGTGCCGCCAGGGCTCCCTGTCCTGGAGGTTGGGTGTCAAAGAACAAGGGGCCCTAGAGAGTTTTAAGGAGGGAGGTTACATGACCAGATTTCATTTAGAAACATCATGCTGGTGGCAATGTGGAGGGTGACTAGAGGGTAAGAGGGAAACCATTTAGGAATTTACCGTAACAGTTGAGAAGACAGGAGAAGAGGGCCTGAACTGGAGCAGTAACAGTGAGGAAGTATAGATAGAGGAGGTGGTAAGAAGGAGAAATAGTGAAACGGATAGGTAAATTTTTAAATTTCATTTGAAATGCCCAAGCAGCCATTAATCCAGAAATATTCTCATTATTGACCTTTTGTTTTTAGCAAATCAAACAATCCTTTAAACTCTTCACCTCTTACTTCCTCACTTGGCCGTTTAAAAACCAGTAAGGCATTGCTTTCTGGAGTTCACAAGTTAGCAGATTGGCATTTCATTTTGTGTTAATCCTCCTCGTTTGTTTTTCTGCGTTCCCTTGACCTTTTCTCATATGCATCTCCCTGCCTGTATTTTGAGTGACTTCAGGTTGGTTACATGGCAGTTCACGTGACCTGGCGGCTGTTCGGTAAGTAAGGGTCAGCTTAGCCATGGGATGACATTGTTTTGCTTTCCCCTTCAGTTTGAAAGATGACGACAGTGGGGACCATGATCAGAATGAAGAAAACAGCACACAGAAAGATGGTGAGAAGGAAAAAACAGAACGCGACAAGAGTCAGAGCAGCAGCAAGAGGAAGGTGGGTGTTGTGCTGCCTGTACAGGTGAACTTGCTTTTGGATTTGAGACTTGCTTATCTTGTGGACTCTGTTTATCTGGTAGGTGTCAGATTAATATGATGGTACCCTATTTGGAATATGTGATTTTGTTCTAAAAAAAAAAAAGATTGGGGAATCACTGGAGTTCATTTTGGGATTTAGAACTTTTTCCTGCCACAGGATCTTGAGGTGCTGCCTTGCTGCTAGCATTCTCCTAGTCCGAGGTAGGGGAGGTTTGCCTTGGAGCTTAACAAGGCTGGGAGCCGCTTCATAAGCTGCTGCTGAGTATTTCAGATCCTGCATGTCCCTTGAAATTTAAGACTTTTTATTTTTTAGTCAATAGTAGTCTAAGCTGAAAGTGACTTGGAAAAGAGAAAGTTTAGAGAATGAGAGATAGATGGGCTCCTCTTTTCCTGGAAACATCAAAGCAATCATCAATTCATTTACTCCACAACACTGAGTGCTCTCCCAGTGCAAGCGTTGTGCTAGGTGCTGAGAGGACACAGAGGTGAGTGAGGCTCACTCCAAGGAGCTTGCATTTAGCAGTAGCAATAACAACAGTAGCTGGCTTTTAGTGAGCACTTGCTACATGCCAGTCACGGTGCTAAGCACTTTATATGTGTTAGCTCACTTGATCCTCTCAGCAGCCCTATGGAGTGGGTATTATTATTTGCCCACTTTGCAGATTGAAAACTAAGGCACAAACAGGTTAAGCAACTAGCACAAGGCCACGTGCCAGTATGTGGTAGAATGTCGTAGAGAAGGCACTGCTCGGGCTGGGAGTATGTTCAAATAAGATAAGAACATAAACACCTCTGATGTGAGGTAGAAAGTTATAAAAACTATCAGAACACAGAAAAGGTACAGAAACGTAGAGCCAGCCAACCACTGAAGAAGCTCATGTGCAAGCGGAACCTTGGGCACCTTGCGGGCAATTGAGGGTGTGCCCTTGTTAACTGTGGATGCAGTAGCGGGGAGCACTGTAAATGTTTTCTCAGTCTGAGAGCATGGGAGAAACACCCAGGATGAACATACCTTCTCCACCCCACAGGCTGTTGTTCCTGGACCAGCAGAGCATCCCCTGCAGTACAACTACACTTTCTGGTACTCCAGGAGGACCCCCGGCCGGCCCACTAGCTCACAGAGCTATGAGCAGAATATCAAACAGATCGGCACCTTTGCCTCCGTGAGTACTTAGTGGTGTAACGCAGTGACCCTTGGTGGTACATTCGGACCTATATATGTATCGTTGTGTGCTTACCTTTCTGGTAACCTAGTTAGCATTCTGGTTTCCTTAATCAGCTGACCTGAGCCCCTGGGGCAGGATTTGTTCATTCTTAGGTTTCTCGTTAGATACCTATAGGTAGCTTACATGTTGTTGTGTGCTGTCGAGTCGATTCCCATTTATAGTGACCCTATAGGGCAGAACAGACTTTTCCATAGGGTTTCCTAGCTGTGCTCTTTATGGGAGCAGATTGCCAGGTCTTTTCTTCTGTGGAGCCATGGATGGATTCAAACTGCTGACCTTTTGGTTAGCAGCCTAGCGCTTAACTACTGTGCCACCAGGGCTCCTCCAAATAGCATACATAAAAAACAGCCAAACCAAACTCGTTGCCATCGAGTCAATTCCAACTCCTAGCGACCCTATAGGACAGAGTAGACCTGCTGCATAGAGTTTCCAAGGAGCGCCTGGTGGATTCAGACTGCCAACCTTTTGGTGTGCAGCCATAGCACTTAACCACTACACCACCAGGGTTTCCGTACATGAATTGTGGAATTGATCAAAAGGAGACAATACACAAATGTAAGTGCTTAAAAAAAATACAGGTACTCTTTAAAAATACAATAGACACACTATAAACGAGTCACAAGATTTTACGTAATTCTCTTTATGAATTGGGATTGTTTTTGCTTTTAAGTAGATATTTATTGAGTCCTTACTATGCAAAGTACCATAGGGGATACAGACTTTTATAGTATATGGTGTCTACCCTCATGAATCCTGACAGTAAAATTGAGAGTAAGGTTCAAAAGTTTCTTTTGTGTTTAAGAACCTCCCATTAAGCTTTTGGATATGTTAAGCTTCTTTTTCCTGTGTTCAAAAAGAAAATGTAATCTCTAATAGTTGTTTTTGTGGGTGCTGTCAGACTAGCATCGCAAGCTCCGTCACACTTTCCTCACAGGGTTAGCATGCTCGAGAAGTTGTCTGCAACTAAAGCCAGTCTTACTCAAAAAAGATTTTCACGCACCTTCTGTGTGCTGTGCGTGCCATCTCTGCGCAGAATCAAATACAGGATTTGTCATTATCTTGAGGTTTTTGTCCTGTTAAAAATGCAAAACGGGCAAAGAATCATAGACAGTAAACACTGCAGTAAGTAAAGAGGAAGGATATATAACAGCACGTGATCTGTGCAATTTCCTTTGATCACTGTGATAGCCGTATGAGGTCAGTGATGTTATCCATATTTTCCAAATGAGGAAAGTGACATTTGGGTTAAGAATGGGATCTCAAGTCAGAAGGCCATCAGGCTTCCCTTGATGAAGTGGTGGAGCAGTCTGGAAACTCCGGTGGGTAGGTTGTAGAAGTCAGATTCCAAAACCCATATTGTTTCACTCCTCCAGCACACCAAAATGCATGCTGAGGGGCCCCACGGCTGTCCTGCCATGAGCTTCAGGTTTGAACATAAGTGCCTGCTGGACAAACTGCATTTTTCAGCATATTATTAGCAGATACACATGTTTAACTGGTAATCAGATCATTTGATTGATGTGAGATCAACAGCATGGCTCTGCTGAGTTGATATAATTTCAGCCAAAAGCAGAGATCTTGTTGCTTAAATTGTCCTGTACTGCCTTATCGGTGGTTAAATTTAGGCTATTTTACATATTAAAAATACCGTATATACTGATGCATATTTGGGTCAAGGAATGTTTGTGGAGTGGATTCAAGGTTCTAAAATGAAGACACAGGCCCTGCCCTTAGGCAGGGAAATGAGACATACCCAGGAGTTTCAGAGAGTGCTGTGGGAAAGGCATGGCTAGAAATCTCTGAGTTCAGAGGAAAAAGGGAATTAATTCCAACTTGGGGATATTCCCCTTGGAAGAGATGGGCTTAAGATTGAATTTAAGGAATTTGAAGAGATAGTAAGAAGAGAAAGGAGTTCTTGGCAAAGGGAACAATAGAATTAAGCCTTTGAAGATATCGATGCATTTCTAACGTTCTTGAATCTATCGCAGAAGTTTTGATTGCTGGCTCTCTCGGAATACCTGGACATCGCAGGTAAAGTGGCAGCCACTATCTTATGAACAACTGGTAAAACACCAGGGGATCGGAGAAGAAACTGAGCTGGAGGGGTGGGCGTTCATTAAAGATCCTATTCAATTATTCTGGGGTACTATGAATATTTCTAGCATTTTTCTTTCACTCTTTGAGAAAAAGCATATATGAATTTACTGCACGTGTGCAAAGGGAGTTTTGTTTTCTCTTCTTGTGTTATGTCTTTTGGACTGAGTAGCATTAACAGCAGTAGCACCTTGGGTTTGTACTCGTTCATTACTCGCTGGCTGTGTGACGTAGCGTTTGGTGTCTGCTATTGTGTTAGTAGCCCTGAAACACAAATTACTGTATATTAAAGTAATGGACGTGTCTGTCAGTTTGTTGTACTATGCAGGCTTTCATGTTGCTATGATGCCAAAAGCTATGCCACCAGTTTTCAGATGCCAGCAGGGTCAACCATGGCAGACAGGTTTTAGCTGAGCTTCCAGACTAAGACTGACTAGGAAGGAGGACCTGGCAGTCTACTTCTGAAAAGAATTAGCCAGTGAAAACCTGAGAGTAGCAGCAGAACGTTGTCTAATACAGTGCTGGAAGATAAACTCCCCAGGTTGGAAGGCACTCAAAAGACGACTAGGGAGGAAGTGCCTCCTCAAAGTAGAGTCGACCTCAGTGATGTGGATGGAGTCAAGCTTTCGGGACCTTAATTTGCTGATGTGGCATGACTCAAAATGAGAAGAAAACAGCTGCAAACATCCATTAATAATTGGGACCTGGAATGTACAAAGTATGAATCTAGGAAAATTGGAAATCATCAAAAATGAAATGGAACACATAAATATTGGTATCCTAGGCATTAGTGAGCTGTATTGGCCATTTTGAATTGGACGATCATATGGTCTCCTGTGCCAGCAATGACAGCTTGAAGAGAAATGGCATTGCGTTCATCGTCAAGAAGAACATTTCAAGACCTATCCTGAAGTACACCACTGTCAGTGATAGGATAATATCCATATGCCTACAAGGGAGACCGGTTAATATGACTGTTACTCAAATTTACTCACCAACCACTAAGACCAGAGATGAAGAAACGGAAGATTTTACCAACTTCTGTAGTCTGAAGTTGATTGAACATGTAATCAGGATGCATTGGTAATTACTGGTGATTGGAATGCAAAAGTTGGAAACGAAGAAGAATCGGTAGTTGGAAAATATGGCCTTGGTGATAGAAACGATGCTGGAGATCGCATGATAGAATTTTGCAAGACCAACGACTTCTTCATTGCAAATACCTTTTTTCATCAACATAAACAGCAGCTATACACATGAACCTTACCAGATGGAATACACAAAAATCAAATCGACTACATCTGTGGAAAGAGATGGTGGAAAAGCTCCATACCATCAGTCAGAACAAGCTCGGGGCCGACTGCAGAACAGACCATCAATTGCTCATATGAAAGTTCAAGTTGAAACTGAAGAAAATTAGAACGAGTTCAGAGAGCCAAAGTATGACCTTGAGTATATCCCACCTGAATTTAGAGAACATCTGAGGAATAGATTTGACACATTGAACACTAGTGACTGAAGACCAGATAAGTCGTGGAATGACATCAAAGACATCATACGTGAAGAAACCAAGAGGTCATTAAAAAGACAGGAAGGAACGAGAAGACCAAATGGATGCCGAAGAGACTATGAAAGTGGCACTTGAACATTGAGCTAAAGCATAAAGGAAGAAATGATGAAGCAAAAGAACTGAACAGAAGATTTCAAAGGGGCACTTGAGAAGAAAAAGTATTATAACGACATGTGCAAAGAACTGGAGATAGAAAACCAAAAGGGAAGAACACACTCGGCATTTCTCAAGTTTAAAGAACTGAAGAAAAAATTCAAGCCTCAAGTTGCAGCAGTGAAAGATTCTGTGGGGAAAATATTAAACAATACAGGCAGCGTCAAAAGAAGATGGAATACACAGTCATTATACCAAAAAGAGTTAGTCGACATTCAACCATTTCAGAAGGTAGCATATGATCAGGAACCGATGATACTGAAGGAAGAAGCCCAAGCTGCGCTAAAGGCATTGGCGAAAAACAGGGCTTCAGGAATTGATGGAATATCAATTGAGATGTTTCAATGAACGAATGCAGTGCTAGAAGTGCTCACTTGTCTATGCCACAAAATTTGGAAGACAGCTACCTGACCAGCCAACTGGAAGAGATCCATATTTATGCCTATTCCCTAGAAATGTGATCCAGCTGAGTGCAGAAATTATCAAACAATATGATTACTATCACACGCAAGTAAAATTCTGCAGAAGATCATTCAAAGCGACTGCAGCAGCATATTGACAGGGAACTGCCAGAAGCTCAGGCCGGATTCAGAAGAGGACAGGGAACCAGGGATATCATTGCTGATGTCAGATGGGTCTTGGCTGAAAGCAGAGGATACCAGAAAGATGTTTACCTCTGTTTTATTGACCACGCAAAGACGTTTGACTATGTGCATCATAAAAAATTTAGGGATGACATTGTGAAGAGTGGGAATTCGAGAACGCTTAATTGTGCTCATGAGGAATCTGTACATAGATCAAGAGGCAGTTGTTTGAACAGAACAAGGGGATACTGCATGGTTTAAAGTTAGGAAAAGTGCTTCATGATGGTATGCTTTCACCATACTTAATCTATACACTGAGCAAATAATCAAGAAGCTGGACTATATGAAGAAGAGCGGGGCATCAGGATTGGAGGAAGACTTATTAACAACCTGTGTTATGCAAATGACACAACCTTGGTTGCTGAAAGTGAAGAGGACTTGAAGCACTTAGTGATGAAGGTCAAAGACCACAGCCTTTAGTATGGATTGCACCTCAGCATAAAGAAAACAAAAATCCTCACAACTGAACCAGTAAGCAGCATTACGATAAATGGAGAAAAGATTGAAGTTGTCACGGATTTCAGTTTACTTGGATCCACAGTCAACACCCATGGAAGTAGCAGTCAAGAAATCAAAAGATGCGTTGCATTGGGCAAATCTGCTGCAAAAGACATCTTTAAAGTGTTGAGAAGCAAAGATGTCACCTTGAAGAGTAAGGCATGCCTGATCCAAGCCATGGTATTTTCAATTGTATCATATGGATGCGAAAGCTGGACAATGAATAAGGAAGACTGAAGACGAATTGACGCCTTTGAATTGTGGTGTTGGAGAAGAATATTGAATATACTGTTATTAGGTGCTGTCAAGTCGGTTCCAACTCATAGTGGCCCCTTGCACAGGAGAAAGAAATACTGCCCAGTCCTGAGCCATTCTTACAGTCGTTGCTATGCTTGAGCCCGTTGTTGCAGCCACTGTGTCAATCTGTCTTGTTGAGTGTGTTCCTCTTTTTCATCGGCCCTGTACTTTACCAAAATGATGTCCTTCTCCATGGACTGATCCCTCCTGACAACATGTCCAAAGTATGTAAGGCGCAGTCTTGCCATTCTTGCTTCTCAGGAGCATTCTGGTTGAATTTGTTCCAAGACATATTTGTTTGTTCTTTTGACAGTTCATGGTATATTCAGTATCTTTGTGAACACCCCAATTCAAAGGCATCGATTCTTTGGCTTTCCTTATTCATTTTCCAGCTTTCACGCACATAGGATGAGACTGAAAATACCATGGCTCAGGTCAGGTACACCTTAGTCATTAAGGTGACGTCTTTGCTTTTCAACACTTTAAAGAGGTTTTTTGCAGCAGATTTGCCCAATACAACGCATCTTTTGACTTCTTGACTGTTGCTTCCGTGGGTGTTGATTGTGGATCCAAGTAAAATGAAATCCTTGCCAACTTCAATCTTTTCTGCATTTATCAAGATGTTGCTTATTGGTCTAGTTGTGAGGATTTTTGTTTTCTTTATGTTGAGATGTAATCCATGTATATACAGTGGACTGCAAAAAGAATGAACAAATCTGTCTTGGAAGAAGTACAACCAGAATGCTCCTTAGAAGTGAGAATAGCGAGACTACGTCTTACATATTTTAGACGTTGTCAGGAGGGATCAGTTTCTGAAGAAGGACATCATGCTTCGTAAAGTACAGGGTCAGTGAAAAAGGAAGACACTCAAGGTGGATTGACACAGTGTGGCTGCAACATGGGCTGAAACATAACAGCGGGATTGTGAGAATGGCGCAGGACCGGGCAGTGTTTGGTTTCTGTTGTACATAGGGTTGCTACGAGTCGCAACCACCTCGAGGGCATCTACAACAACAAAGTAATTCACGTCATTAGGAAATGGCTCACAATATTAAATACTTCACAGAAAAATAATTACATTTTGCAACTTTTGATCAAACCCGATGCAGTATTTCCCTGTGGTCCTTCACCCTAATATTTAACATTTGAAAGTTTTTGAAATCAGGGTGACTAAGGAGGTAGGTAGTGTGCTGAAATGGCAAGAGTGTAGAGGGGAGTCACAAGGCTCATTTATTCTGCTGCTGGACTTTGTGGGCTGGGGCAAGTTGCTCTAAAACCGTTTCCTTGGCTATGTTAGTGATTACACACGAAGTTTATCTTTACGCATAAAGTTCATCTAAAAATGAAGAAGGAACTTGAAATGATTCTGAAGTCCTTTCTGCCTTTATGTCCTGAGTCTGAGCGTTCCTCGCTCTCTTGTGCGTGTGTCCTTTTAGCCGTCATGACATGCAGGCTCTGGGTTTCTTACATCCTTTATTCTTTGGCTTCAGCTAGAACTTTTGAAAACCAAAACTGCCTAAGAAAAAGGAGGAAAAAATTCTTTCAGAGTTCACTGTTTCTCAAGCTGCTTCATTCCTTTTGTGGTTTGGATATAAGACTATGGCAAGAAGATTGCATAGTTTGGCTGTAAGATTGGAGGAGACCAAAACTTTAATAAAACAGTTCTTGATTGGGGGATTGAGGATGTTTGGTGTACTTTCTCCACATCATCACCCTCTAGTTCTTAACTCACAGTGAGCTACTATCTCTGGCTTGTGCACTTTGTTTCTTTTAACTGTGTCAGAGTGGGAAAGGTGTCGCTCGTTGCTGTTGCGGACGTGTGGCCAGCCAGCATTCTGCAGCACTGTGTGTTGCTGCCTCGAAGAGAGCGCTGCGCGCAGGTTCTATGAATGGGATTCACTCCTGACTTTTTTTTTTTTTTTAAAATAATTTTTATTGTGCTTTAAGTGAAAGTTTATAAATCAAGTCAGTCTCTCACATATAAACTTATATACACATTACTACATACTCCCATTTAATCTCCCCTTAATGAGTCAGCCCACTTCCTCCTTCCAGTCTCTCCTTTCGTGACCATTTTGCCAGTTTCTAACCCCCTCTACCCTCCCATCTCCCCTCTAGACAGGAGATGCCAACACAGTCTCAAGTGTCCACCTGATACAAGTAGCTCACTCTTCATCAGCATCTCTCTCCAGCCCATTGTCCAGTCCAATCCATGTCTGATGAGTTGTCTTCGGGAATGGTTCCTGTCCTGGGCCAACAGAAGGTTTGGGGACCGTGACCGCCAGGATTCTTGTAGCCTCAGTCCTGACTCCTTTTTAATATGTGAGAAATTTCACCTGTTCCCGTTGTGTGTGAACCTGAAGGAACAACAGGCTCACACGGGTAGGTCTGCTTCTCCTCACTTGCTGCCGAGATCCGAAAGGACGACCTGAACCTCTCTCTCCTCAGCAGCTGTTTTCAGCTGCGTCACTCTGGCGGCTTGCCGTGTGTTCATTCAGCACCTCTATTTCTCTCCGGGGTGTTCCAGGTTTCCCTTTTCCTCTAAAACGTGCCCCCTTACTGCTTGTACTTATTAGGTGCTCTCTGTGAGTTACGAAGGAATAGGGAAAAAATCTCTTACCAAGACGCTAATGAGAGAAACAGAACCAGCATGATGAGTATAAATATGTATACATTTGAGAGAAGAATGTTAAGTCTAGTTTTCCAATAGGATTGCGAAGGAGGGGCAAGAACAAAAAATTGTTTTAGCATAGAAAGAGGGGCTTTACCCCTAAGTATGAGAAGCTGAGCCCGATTGATTCTGGATTGTCTTGGTCTTCACAGGAGCATCACGGTGTAGAGTAGTGCACGTCGTCGATTCCACCCCTTGTACTCAGCAACTCAGCAGAAGTAAAATGTGTTTCATTCTAGCTACTCCTGTATTTGCCAGTAAAACAATCTTTGATCAAGAAGTGATTTGGTTCTAAAAAATTCAGTCTGGCGGAGGCTATATGGCACTTAACGTCCCTTGTAGCTTAGTGTACCTCAGGAGTGAAGGGTTGCCACTGTGCGAAGCAGCGGTCCCCCTTGGCCCATGCTGATTCCCCTGCAGCTTCAGCCGGAGGGCGTGTGTCAGCCTGACTTCACCAGCCGAGGCTCTTGGCTGAGGCTGGGCTTTCTCACCTGAGGAGTTCTTTTTTGTATTGCCAGTGTTACGTTTTTCTTTTATCAAACTGTAGGATATGCTTTCCTCTAACATGTCTTCCTTCCCACACGATCCCCCAAATGAAAATGCTGCCTCTGAGAAGTGTAGCCTGTGTTAGAGTGTCTTCCATGTTATGGGAGCCCTGGTGGCACAATGGTTAAGAGTCCAGCTGCTAATCAAAAGGTCGGCAGTTCGAATCCACCATCCGCTCCTTGGAAACCCTGTGGAGTTGGAATCAGTTCGATGGCAACGGAGTTTTTGGTTTTCCATGTTACGTCCTTAATAAGTCAATCTAGCTGGGTGCAGCACAAAAGGAAAAACAGCTTTTCTACTCTGGGGTCTTCTCTCTGCAGGTGGAGCAGTTCTGGAGGTTTTATAGCCACATGGTACGTCCCGGGGACCTGACAGGCCACAGTGACTTCCATCTCTTCAAAGAAGGAATTAAGCCCATGTGGGAGGTGAGCAACGAGGGCTTCTGATTGCTTGTCTGGACAAGTTTTTTTTTTAAAGTCTTCACTCAGAATTGCTTCACTGTTTGGTGCATCCTTGGAACCAGGCCCTCCAGGGAGAGACACCATTGCTGGTTTCTGTGGGCTGGTGCTGGGTGGTTTTTAAAGATTGTTTTATTGCTAATATGCTATTGTAACAATATTAAAGGATGTTATTTTTAAAAATTAATCTTATTCCCATGGAAGTGTTTGTGTGTGTGTATGAAATTATAGTATGAAGAACGTATATTTTACATAGTATAATTGGGTCAAAAATAAGCTTACAGGCGGGACTGGAGACTCAGAGCTGAGCTCTCTGATGTCTTCGCAGAGCGGTTTGTTGGTGATGTTCTGATGTCTTCTGTCGCCTATCCTGACGCAAGAGCATTTTTCTAGACAATAAATCTGATCAAGCCTCCCCCACCGCCACCCCAGTTAAAACTCCTCCCCAGCTCCCCTTGTTCACCTGGCCTTGCCCCACATCTACTTTCCAAGTCCTGTCCCCCATCGTCTCTGCGTTTTCTCTTTGTGCAGCCAGGCCCTCCCGTTGGCATCATCCTGTCTCACGGTCAGCGTCTGCTCAGACGTGTTCTTCCCATACCTGCGGGGCCCTTCATCTGTTGCCCTCCAGACCCGGCTGGAATGTTTCCTTCTCTTGAGAGGGTCCCGACCGTGCTTTGTTCTTCCTAGTACTCTGTGTATGTCTCAGCTCAGTGGCACTTGTCGGGCTGCATTGCTGTAAAAGGTTTCTTGTCTGTCTCTTCTGCTGGACTGGATCTGGGGAGAGGTGGTGGCTTCCCGTCTGTGCACCTGGGAAACCCAGGAGACATTTAGCAACTGCAGTAGTGAGGGATCTGGATGTGAAGTCTGATGTCATTTTGTTCTGATTCCTAGAGTAGTTCTGGAGGAAAGAGGATTATTTTTAAAGGACCTGGTTAGCCTTTTGAGGGGGAAGGATTTGTACCAAGGATCCCGGCCTTTTCGTTTGTTTGCTTTATTCTTTTTCCTGTTTCTTGTCTAGTTACTTCTACCTGCTCTGCACCATTCTTCCTGTAAAGTTGAGTAGTTGGAAAGTGACGATAGTTCTTAGTGTCTAAGTGATTCTTGACAGTAAAAATGCTGCCTTAACTGCAAAAGAAGGAGCCCTCGTGGAGCGGTGGTTAAGCACTCGGCTGCTAACCGAGAGGTTGGTGGTTCGAACCCACGTGCTGCTCCACGGCAGAAAGATGTGGCAGTATGCTTCCGTAAGGGTAACAGCCTTGCAAGCCGTATGGGGCAGTTCTGCTCTGTCCCGTTGGGTCGCTATGAGTTGAAATGGATACGACGGCAGTGGGTTTGGGTAACTGCAAAAGAAAAAGAGCTGTGAGGCTGTGTTTTCAGTTTATCGCTTTCTTTCTTTGTGCAGGACGATGCAAATAAAAATGGTGGCAAGTGGATTATTCGGCTGCGGAAGGGTTTGGCATCCCGTTGCTGGGAGAATCTCATCCTGGCCATGTTGGGGGAGCAGTTCATGGTCGGGGAGGAGATCTGTGGGGCTGTGGTCTCTGTGCGGTTTCAGGTAAGCCTCCCCGTGGCCAATCTCGTTTCTTGTATTGTCTGTGCTCTCCTTGCTGCCTCCAGTGTGCTTTGATGATTCCTCTGCTGCTCCCCTAGGAGGACATTATTTCAATATGGAATAAAACTGCCAGCGACCAAGCAACCACAGCCCGAATCCGGGATACGCTCCGGCGAGTGCTTAACCTACCTCCCAACACCATTATGGAATACAAAACCCACACCGACAGCATCAAGTACGTGTTGTGGGGGATCCGGGAGGGGATGCCCCTGAGCTCAGCAGAAGTAGGTCCGTAGTTGGGCCCAGAGGAGTTTGGTTGTACAGGAGACTGATGGTGAAGAAGGTACAGACCAGTTTAGCCTCTAGTGCTTCAGCCACCTGGAGTAGTTCTTTGTCTGCGAGGCTCCCTGCCCACCACACCACAGGTCTTTGTAGCAGAGAGAGCCCTTCTGCAGACCCAGCTGCACTGCCCGGGCTTGCTTTACTTATTCAGGCTGTCTCTCGCTAACTACTGCCTTCAAATGAAAGACAAAGCGCTCTTCTCTTTCTTGCTGTCTTTTAAGACAATTTTACCGAACTATAAAGTCCTCTCTCCTCACCCCACTTTTGCATGTCTTTTTAACCTGCTAGCTTCAGTCTGTTTTCTTTGTCCTGAGAAATTGACTTCTTACGAGGCCTAGTGACTCCGTCTCCTTGTGCGTAGAGCTGAAGTTGCAGAGTAGTGTGTTTGGGGGAGTATCATGGAGGGGAGGCAGGATGGTAAAGGGGGATCTGCTTAGCCAGCTAACTAGGCCCTGGGAAGTGAGCTGTAGACACTTGCGGAGAATCACTGGCAAGGCTTGCTCTTTCAGTGATGAGCTGAGGTGATGCTGACGAACAGCTGTGGGGAATGACTGGCAGGTTTTCTCAGCCCTGGAGGGAGAGCTCACCAGCTAGGAGTCAGGCTTTGAGTTTACTCTTTTGACCCAGACAGCAGTATGTGCCTTGCGCAAGTCTCTTAGCTGCTCTGCTTCAGTTTCCCTGTCTGTAAAATGGGGGGCTATAATGGGTTGCCTGATAGGGCTCTTGGGAGGCCAGTTTAACCTTGGTAATGGATTGACGTTCCTCAGATGGAGAACACACTTGCAGAGCCAGGGAATTTATTGTCCTCATGGTCATTAGTAATGACATCAGCATCATGTTATCCTTATTAAAGGCGATTGAGAAGCCTGACGACCGGGTTCAGCAGGCAGGCCTTTGGGAATCTGCTTTCCCATGCATTCTCAGAAAATGTGGGTGGGGCTGGCTTAACCAGCCGAGTGCCAGTTGTCGACTGGGAACACTGCCACCGGAGCTGGTCCATAATCAAATAGCTAGGCGTGACTCTGAGCTCCCAACAGTTATTAGCCAGCCCGGTTGCTTGCCTTAGCAGTCCTGTGTTAGCACTGTTTTTCTCTAGGCAGACTTTTCTTACTCTTTGTTCTGGGATAGAAGTAGTTCCTGCCCTCGAGCCAGACTCGGTTCCAGGCTGGAGAGAGCCACACCTACTTTTTCTAGGATTCTTATTTTTGAGGTTCCCAGATGCCGCCCCTCCCAAAAGCAAGGCTTCACTTGGGTGGGAACAGGAAAGAGGTATCGCTCATCACCTTTCCCCTTTCCTCTGTTCTCCCTCTCGTACCCGAGGCAGTTCTTGCTCAGCTTTGTGGAAACGTGTCCCCGTCCTTAAGGAGGCTAGGAGAGCCAGAGGGCGTTTTGCCCCCATATCCTAGGAAGACTGGCCTGCTGCCCCCTGCTTTAGCAGAGGGCTGCCTCTAGAATGCCAGCCCTGCCCTTCCAGAGACCAAGAAGCCCTTCTGGGGAGCCAGATGCTACGTTCCCTCGCATCTCCCTCTTTCCTCTCCCAACGTGCCGACCTTTTGCACTCCCACTAGAATGCCAGGCAGGCTGGGCCCCCAAAGGCTCCTTTTTCAAAACCTCTGGAAGACGCGGGTGAATGTGCCGTGACCCCGTCCCTTTCTGGATGGCACCATCACTGGAGCTGGCACCATCGGAGTCTCTTGTTTTGTTGGCGTGCTACCTGGAAGATCCTTCTGTCCTGGACGAGAGGAATTGGAAGAGCATTTGATGTTTCAGAACAGGCTGACACACAGCGGCCACAGCAGCTGCTGAGCTCACTTAATAAATGGTGCTAAACTAGCTTGTCTCATGCTCTCGCTCTTTATGGCGTATCAAAGAAGTGGCCTTTCAGACTGACCGCCACCGCGTGAAAGGACAGCACAGGCCTCCCCGTGCAGGGCCGGCCAGGGAACGTAGCCTGATTTCCAGAAGCCCATTGTAGACTGTCACTTGGTATCTAGTTCAAGAGCTGCTGAGGTCTGACATAATGAGGTGACGTCTAGCTCTCGAAATGAGACCCCATTTTCTGGTCCTTGAATTTTCACCTCCGTCTAGTCACGCTCATGACCAGAACGGAGTGATTTGTGATTTAGGATAGAGCTTGAAAGTTGGTTCAAGTTAGAAGGGGGACCCTTGCCTTTGCCTCGCTGACTTCTCTGCTTGCCTTTACTTCAGAGAAATCTCTCGCTTGGAGGGAAAGCCCTGCTTCCGCCTGTGTGTGGCTGTATGTATCCAGCTTCCTTGCTTTGTGCTAAGAGGCTTTTCTCACTGGGGCCAAAGCCGTCCAACCCACAAGCTCTTTGCCGGCCTTCTCCCTCTGCTTTCCCTCCAGGACCAGCTCATCTTCCTCTTTGTGCTAGCCTTGCTTGCTAGATCTCAGGGTCACAGCCCCTCCCTCCCTCCCTCCCCCAGCCCCAGCCTGGTGCATCAGGATCCAGGAGGGGAGATGCCTTCATCCTGGACGAACTGGCTTGTGGGATATCTGACCAGAGCACGTACTGGCCTCTCACGTGCTTTTTGGCTTTGGCTTTGGCTTATATGTGCTGCAGCTTGGCCTTTAGGCCCCTGACCTGCATGTCGAGTTGCAGCAAGCCTCATGTTCCTTGAAGTTTTCTTAGGAGCCACCATCCAAAAAAAGAAGGGTCAGGTTGCCTGATAGCATCAGTGAAAGTGGCCGTGGATGAATGTTGAGCTTTCCAAGGTGGCTGTCCCATTTGGGCAGCAACATCTGCGCCTGTACCATCCTGACTTTGCACCAGGCCCTGTGTGGCCTGGGCTCCCACAGAACACACACTGGGACTGGCACCTCGGGCTCAACATTCTGGGGGGCATTTGTGTCGTTGCTGCTTTGTTTATCGCATACCCCAAATTGGTCGAAGTACCTAGAAAACGAGAGGTTGGCTGGACTGTGGAAAGGCCCTTTCTCTATGTTTTCGGCATTTGTCAAAGAATTACCTTCCATTAGCCCTTTCCCTCTTGCCTTCCATGATTATGTTTCACGTAGTGACCTTGGTGTCCGCAGTATTGTACCTAGTCCTGGAAATGAGCTTGAGGTCACTTTCCAGAGTGAGAGTCTGTCAGAAAGCACCACACTGACCTGCCACCCTGTGATCGTTGCCACATGGGGGCAGAAGTCAGCTGGGTCTGCCCCGTCTGTTCCTTGTGGCTCTTCCCCAGCTATGGCTTTGTCTGAGCCAAGGAACAGCAGCTACTGGGACTTGAGAATTCCAGTGAAAAGGAAGGGAGAGCCAACCCAGAATTGTTCTCCCCCAGGTACTAGCAGTTAGGGCTGCTGGAAATGGTAAGAGGAATGTTTTTAGGAGTGGCTTAGATTTTTCAGTCAGGTATTCTTGCCTCCACTCTTAAGTTTTGATCCCGTTTCCAGTGACCCTTTTCAGCTGGCTTTCCCAGCCTCCCCCTAATCACACTGCTGTGGCCTTCTCTTGCCGCACCCCTGGGCGAGCTGAGAGGGGTGTGCTGCTACAGGAACCGGGTGACGAGCGTCCCTCTCCGCCTGGTCTGGCTTTGCTGCCCAGGGGTGCCTACCTGCTGGCCTCTGCCCTTGTTTATTGCGAAGAGTTCCCCCTCCAAGTTGAACAGGGCCCCTGGAGAAATGGGACACTAGATGAGGGTTAGGTCAGGTGCATGATGCTTTTCAGGAGGTCAGTTCCCAATGGAGTTTTCCTAGTTTGGGCTCTTGAAAGCACCAAGTGACTCACTGTCTCCTCTGGTCTGAGGAGGCAGTTCGTTACCCAGCCAGACTTGCAACCCAGAGGCATAGGACCACCGGGGTCAAACTGTGGGCCCAGAGCCACATCAGACAGAGGTGTCTTGTGAGAAAAGTCCTTTTGGGAGTAGTCACCTTGTGCACCTGGCCTGGAGTGGAAAAGGAGAAGACAGGGCCACAGTGGGGGGAGGGTGACCAGACTGCTCTGCAGGGAAGGGTGGGGCTAGGTGGTTTTTCTTTAGTCCTATATTCTAGAAGAGAAACAGGTTGAGTGGCAGTGACGTCCCTTCACCACATCCAATTTCTAGTGTATTTAAACATTGAACTTCACAGGCAAGGAACAGCCTACCCCTTCCCTCTCCTGTCATGGCTAAATCATAGCCTTGTGGCTCTGGGTCACGCCAGTGTGGTTGCTGGTCAGGCTTTGCGTTTATGAAATGCCTCTCCATACTGCTGTTCAAAGCACAGACAGCCCAGGTGACCAGGGGGCTGCACTGCTCACAGTCATCAGCCAAGTGCAAGGCTGAGAGCCAGGCTTTGGGGTGGGGCCAGGGGGAGCGCAGAATCACCCAGAAAGGAGATCTCGGGCTCGCAGAATTTGCTTTCTGGTAAGTGAGATGGGACAAGAGTGATCTTTAAAGGGCTCTTTGTTATTCTGTCATTTGAATGTGTTCAAAATAGGCTATATTAATCTCGGGTAATTTTTTTCTTTTTTTATAAACTCCAGTCATATAACACTTTTAGCATTTAACTTGTTTTTTCTTTACATTTAAAAGGAGAAAGTTTTAATATTATTTCCTATGCCTGGGATGCCAGGTGGAAAATAGAATATTCACACCCATCTTTAGGCAGCAGGTTTGCCTCTATAACCAAGCTGCTGATCTCCGAGAATAAGAGTGATTATTCCCTTACGGTGCGGTGGTTAAGAGCTCAGCTTCTAACCAAAAGGGCAGTGGTTCAAATCTGCCAGCCACTCCTTGGAAACCCTGTGGGACAGTTCTACTCTGTCCTTTAGGGTCACTGTAAGTTGGAATCGGCAGCAATGGGCTTTTTTTTTTTTTTTCAAACCAAGGACTATGACCAATAATTTTATTTCCACCTAATACATGAGAGGACATTAACCCAGCTTCTTCATGTTGAGGTTTAACATATGGAGAAAATAGTTGTAAGGAAAACTGGGAGGACACTTTAATGCTGGAATAGACTAGAGGGGAGCTCGGAAGTCCCGGTTTTGGCAGGTCCTTGACACAGAGCTGCTCTGTTGGGGCTAGTGTCGGGATGCGCCTTTCTGGAAAAAGGTGAAACTTCAACAGAGCCATGGAATTTCTCATTGACATCTAAGTTGTTTGAAGTAGAATTGAAATCTCACTGTTAGAGAGACGGTCCTTGCTCAAGCAGCATGTTTTGCTTTGCCCTTAATCTTCATTTGGAGCGAAGAGTGGAGTTGCCTTCTGAAGTCGCCCATGAGCCCACAAAATGCATCACATTGCCATCTCTCCCGAAGGGGCCAGGGAACAGATGTCTTTCTGTGGAGATTGAGTTGGTGAATAGGCAGACCAGCGTGCCTGTCTGGCGTTCTTCCATTCATTCATCTTTAATTCAGTTAGTGTGTGTTAGTAGCTTTGGTAATACCTTGAAGAGACCATTAACCACAGATCATCTGCTCATCCTCGGAGGTAGATAATTAACTTAGAAATGCTGCCGTTCGAAGGAGGGAAGTCCTGTGCCAAGTCTTCCTACTTAATCCCTCCCTGTTGAAGGAAAGAAGGAAAAGCTACCCATAGAAGACCTGGTAATGACATGTTTTAGTGGCCGTAATATTGAACCTGTAGTAAGTGACACATGATATTGTCACCCTGAGCACCATGTCATCCCTTTAACCAAGAGTGATAATTGTCAATGAGAAACATTAGATTTAAAAGCACCAAGTGACCCATTTTATATATAATTCCCAGGGAACTTACCAGACACATCCCTAATGGGGCTGAAAAGAGGCTAAGCCAAAAAGGTAGGAAATGAGCTCCACTGAGAAAACTTCAGGTGGATTGGAGCTTCCGGAGGTTTAGGGATCTCACTTTCTCTTGCTGCTTGTCTCGCAATCACTGGGCACCTATTCTACACGGAGCACCCTGAGAGACTCCACCCAGTTAGTCACATCTCTTACCTTTTTCTAACCGTGACCTCTTAAGAGCTTCACATACTCAATCAGCATGAAAGTTGCGGCGAGCTTTATTCCCAGAAAATTCGAGCTGCTCTAACCTACACCCCTGGAATGTTAAAGATAATAGTGGCCTGGGTATTTCAAGAATCAGGTAGAACCCGATAGAGACCTGAGGTGTGAGTTGAGAAGAGTTAGAAGGTTGGGACTGTAAAAGCAGAGAAGATGGCGCAGGTTCCTCATTGCATCTTTAGGCATCATAAGACTGTTGGGTATGACCTTTGCCCTCAGAGGGTGGCGTGATGAGAAAGATGGTTTCCACCACCTGTCCCCCCGGACCCAAGGCAGAGCAGCGATGGTGCCCTCCGCTGCGGTGAAATGCAGGCGTTGGAAAATGACTTCTTCAGCCCTGCCATCTTTGGCCTCCAGAGGCCTTGGGGCAGTGCGGTGTCGAAGTACAGGTGCAAATGCTTGTGGAGTAGGGAGGCCGGTGCTGGCTCCCCTGCTCGTTGGAAGGTCAGTTTGGGGGGAAAGCCTTGGCCACTGTGCATCCAGGTACCTGTGGGCCCCACTTGGAGGATATCCGAAACAGGGTGTGGGTTATTGTGTCTGCGTTCTCTTTGTTGAAAAGCTTTTGATCTGAATGTGCTATTGTGTTTTTTTGTCTCTGGTTTGCCAGGGCCTGGGAGGAGTTTCATGGCCTGGTGAACAGCAGCGGCCGCTGATCGGACGCTCCCCCTCTGTCTGTCACACTCAGGGTAGGGCCTTGTCTATCTTTCTGTAACCCTGTGACATACCTCTCAGCCACAGGACCCCTTCCCCGGTGGGTGGGCTTTTCCTGGTTACCCCAGCCTGACCTTGGCCGATACCGAGCCTACTGCAGACTCAGAAGAACCTGAGTCTGGAACCGCGGGACTTGGCCTCACTGGGTCAGCTCACGGTGCGCTCCCAGCGGCTTGCGTGACCTCACCGTGCCTCCATTTTCTCACTGGAAAATGAGGTCACACGGACTGGAAGATCTTTCAGTTGGCTTCCGAGGCCAGCCTCTCATGATTAGAAGTGTGCCACAGAGCTTTGCATTCTCCCTGGCATGGCCATTTTAAGCCATCCGGTACCTTGCAGGCCTGTTCCACAGGCCCAACTATGGAGAGGGAGAGGTGTCTCTTGTTTGCTGGTTCGTGGTGTTTGTCAGGCCGAGGAAATAGTGACGTAAACTCGGAGCTTCGGCCATGAAAGTGACCTGGGGGCAGATTTCAGGGCCATGAAAGAGACCTGGTTTCAGGCCATGGTACAGCTGGGTAGACCATCATGTTACCTGGCAGGGAGAGGCATGGCATCATGAAGGCAGGGTCAGCTGGAGTGGTCACTCAAAAGATATTTGTATCTCAATTCAGAGGGTCCTGAGTCCTTGTCTGTCTTTTTAGCAGAGGGAATTGGGTAAATTTATTCTGAGTGAGAGAAACAGATGAGATGGGAGTGTATTCCTGGCCATCCACTGCCCTCCATCCCCACCCCAATCCCTGAGAGATAGAGTAATTCTAAAATTGGAGCAGCACTGTCAACTGAGGTAGCTGCTTCAGAGTTACCCTTTCCCAAGAGGGAAAGGAAGCGTTTTCAACAACAGGAGACCCGCCCCCTCCGACAGGCCAGCAGAGAGAGAATGGCCCTGGAGGGTCAGCACAGGCGGCCAGGGTCTGAGTGCTCTGTGGAGCCCTGAGTGCCCGCACACACTCAGGATGCTGCCCATGTCAGCTGAGAAGGCAGACCGAGGGAGCACCTCCTGTTTCAGGGGTGCCACTGCTTGAAGCCCAGCTGAGGACGTCTGAGAAGGCGCTAGAGTCCAGACAGAAGAGTTCCAACAGCCTTGAAAAGGACTTCATGCTCCATTTCTACTGACTTCTTGCTTGAGTGCGGGATGTATTCTAGAAAGATGCACACCCAGCTCATTTTTATGTTTGAGCTGCCGTTTCAGTCTCTGACCCTTTGACCTTCTCGTCCCACACCCAAGCAGATCATAATCTTTGGAGAAATTTGGTAGAAAAACTCTCATTTAAATAATTATTTTAGAACCACAAATACTTTTTTCCTCAATTTAGTTGATATTTTATGGTTTTGCACAGGATAGCTAGTATTTTAGGACTGTTCCATTTGGCCTCTATTACAAATAAGTGTTGTCCTTTAACTGGGCCTTGAGTACAAGTCCCAGTTTGCTGCTGGCGGGTAACTGTGGTTACTTGCAATTCTGTGCCAGCACTTGGAGAGCAGTGTTTTTGGTTTGGGAGTGAGGTTGGCAGTGGTCACTTGGTGGGAGATTACCCAGACCCCGTGCCATCGAGTCGATTCCGACTCATAGTGACCCTATAGGACAGAGTAGAACTGCCCCATAGAGTTTCCAAGGAGCGCCTGGTGGATTTGAACTCCCAACCTCTTGGTTAGAAATTTGCTCCCCGTCCGTAGAAAGGGTTTGCAGTTTTATTTAATGTGCAGAGAGAGAGGAAGAAGCTGGTGGCGGCCTGTGGGTGGACAACTGGCAGCCAGAGAGTGCTCTCCTGAAGACCTCGGTGCCCTTAAGTGTATAGGCCGATGGGTGAGTGCCCCTTCAGAGCCACTCTTCAGAGCTGACACTCAGATGAGGTCCCACCTGGGGTGACTCAGCTTTTACCTGAGGACCTAGAATTAACCTGGGGCTCATGGAGGATGCACCACTGTGGTAGGTAGCTCAGAGGAGGGCAGGGGGCATTCTCTGCATGACCGGCTGCCTCTCTGTCGTCCACCTTGGAGTTAACCGTGCCATAGCTCATTGTTCCCAGAGTCTGAACCTATTGTCCATTTCTCTAGAAGAGATGGTTTTGAGACAGAGCAGATTAGAAACCTGTGTCAGAGTATTAGGGTAACAGTTTTCCCCAAGACATCTGGGAATGTGATGTTGGCAACCAGTTTGGGTGGGGGCTCTCTGGTGTTTCTGAGGTTCCGTCATCAGGACAAAGGGAAGGCATCAGAGAAAGAATCCTCCTGTGGCTTCCTTTGGGGCCTTAGCCCCTGGGTCCTACTCAGTACTGTAGGCATAACCCATCACACACTGTGAGGGGGCTACAGGGCTAGCTTTTGGAAGTCACCCCGGATTTTCTAAATTTTAGTTTGCTCTTAAAAGAACAGGATTCCATCTTAAAAACAACTGTATCAGCCTGTGGCCTCTGCCTCCTGTCCCCACTCTTCCTTCCCCTGTCTCTGGGGTGAGGGGAAGGGCCAAGGGTTAGTGCCCAGCTGGCTGGAGGTGAACAGATTGCTCAGACTGGAGTTGGTGACATCGAGCTATTCTCAACCTACTTCCTGTAGAAAGGCTAGACCAAACCCAGAGGACCCCACGCCACCAGCCTGCTGCAGCCTGTCCTTGTCGGGAGCATGTCATGCCCCCCAAACTGTAGCAAACTTGGCGGAGTCCCCTGGCTTTTCTACTCTCTCTCCTCTTCCTTTTTGCAAATAGACCTTAGAACGACTGTGACTCGATGGATTTTCTGATCACAAAGAGATCTGTGCTAACAGGATGAATATTACCTACCAAGATGGGAGAATGTTCTTCATTTTCCTGTCACAGAGAGGAGAATTTCTGTCTCTGGACCACCCTCAGCACAGGCCTGGAATACTTCCAAAAGATAAGATGACTTGCTTCTGGTGATGACCTGCCGTGAAAATCCCTTCTTTCCATCACTGAACAGCTGAAAGGGCTGGATCAGATACTTGTCCGCCCTACCCCATACTCCAAGATAGAGAACTCATTCAATCAGCAGAAAATTCTGATTCCACCTTCCGTACCCTGCCTTCCTATTCGCTCTTGTTAGCCAGTTGTTGTATGGGGCTAGAGGTGATGCTGAGCAAAGGTCCAGCCCTTTGACATCACTTTATTTATTAGAAGGACGCAGGATAAAGTGTCTTCTGGGATGCAGGCTCAGTAGAGCAGTGCGTTGTCCCTACGGGGGCTCGCTGTTACACACACACGTCAGTCATGCCTGCTTTCTCTGCTTTATAAGCAGATAAGTTCCTTCTTCTTTGGTGGCTACTCAGAACGTCTGGCCCCTCAGAGGAGTCTGTCCTTTCGAAAAGGTTATTTATACCATCGGCATTTAAAAAAAAAGACAGTCACTCCATTAAGTTCTGTCTCTGTTCTGCCTTTAGCTCCTCTGATAGGAATGGTAGGAAGGGCCCAGTAGCCATTGACAACTTGAGCCCATGGTCAGGAATGCCAGTTAGGAAAGTGCCAGTGAGCTTTTGAGATAAATGCATTTCCTTCCCAAGCCTGAGCTCACCTGCACAGCATCTGTGAGCCTCTTGGTGTACTAGTCTGCAGCCATTCTCCCTTGAGTGGGGCCGTCGTTCCTGTCAGCTCGCCACTGTCAAGGAGGAGAACCTGCTAGCCAGTGGCTGGAGGACACGCTGTTTGGCTGGGCTGAGCACGGTTTGCCGTCAGTATTAACTTACTCAGGACCACTTGCCATGCGCCCAATCGTTTGTAGCAGTTTTAAGATAGGTCAGTTAAAGCCAGAGTTTCTAAAATGTCCCTTTAAAATGAAAGTGAAATAATGATTCCAGAATCCAGGTTAATGAGAATTTCTGTTTGAAAATTTTCAGGCAAATTTAAGTTTCAGCACTGGGTCAATGCGATAGACTAGGTGATCTTTAACACCCCTTCCAGCCCTGGGATTTGAGGTTCAAGTGGAAAGTGAACTGCTAAGAAGTCATTGGTTTTGTGTGTGTGTGTGTGTGTGTTTTGGCCTGTTGAGTCAGCACTGACTCAAGGCTACCCCATGTGTGTCAGAGTAGAACTGTGCTCCGTAGGGTTTTGTTTGTTTAACTTTATTTTGTTGAGAATATACACAGCAAAACATACACCAATTTGTTTCTACATGTATGATTCACTGATGTCGATTACATTCTTTCAAGCTGAGCAACCATTCTCACTCCCCTGTTCTGAGTTGTTCCTCCCATTAACGTAATCTCACCACCTGCTAAGGTTCCTATCTAACCTTTTGAGTTGCTGTTGTCAGTTTGATCCCATATAAATGGTTCTTAAAAGAACACAGTGCTCCAGGCAGATATTTGCTACTAGTTAAGCTAAACTATTGTTTGGCGTTAGGAAGGCTTCAGGGGTTATTTTTGGTTTAAGGTTAAAAGATTATCTCAGGGCAGTAGTTTCGAGGGTTCATCTAATCTCCGTGGCTCCATAAAGTCCAGATTCCATGAGAATTTGAAATTCTGTTCTATAGTTTCCTCTTTTGATGAAGATTCTTCTGTAGAATCTTTGATCAAAATACTCAGTGGTGGTAGCCAGGTACCATCCAGTTCTCCTGGTTTCATAGCAAAGGAGGCATCTGTTCATGGAGGCAATTAGCCGCAAAGCCATTGGCTTTTTAGTGTGACCGGGAAAGCTTACTATTGGATGGTCAGGCCTGTCTGCACCCAGAAGACAACTAAAGGAACACTGTTTACAATCAGTCCCCAACCCTGTCCCGACACACACACATGCGTGCACACCCCTCTTTTTCAAGAATTATAGCCAAGTTTCCAAAGTGAAAAGGGTCCCCAGATTTCACCTTGAATACCTTTTGTAAGCAGCTAACTTAAGTGTTTATGTTCAGTTGGTTAATTGGTGTTTTGAATAGGTAATACAATCAAATGGCTCAAAAAACAATTATAAGTGTAGTTTCCACTTTGCGCCCCGCCCCATCGCCCGGGTAACGACTAGTATTGATTTGTCATGTATTCTTACGGTTTCTTTCTATATGAACAAATGTGAACATATATCCCCTTCCCCCCACTTACACACAAGGTAGCTGACTATATATGCGCACTGTCCTGCCCCTTTACTGATACGTTTTACACTTCTTTCCATGTTGGTAGAGAGCTTTCTCGGTTTTTTTTTTTTTTTTATGGATTGTTTTACGCCTCACAGCGTCACATTATCAGAATGTGCCATAGCCTTAATATTTAACCAGTCCCCTATAGATTTGCGTTTGGGTTGTTTCTAATCTTTTGCTGTTGAAGGGACTTGGGGAGCAGGTTACTATTTTGACGCTAGATCAGGAAGGAGGGAAGATGCTGGGGCGTGTCCTGGGGCCCTCGAGCCTGTGAATGGGTGGTCGTGTAGAGATGACCTGTGTATTAAATGCTCCATTTTCTCCCATTTTTTTCTTTCAGGGACAATTCAAGCTTTCGAAATACAAAAATCACATTGTGAAAGTACACAAGCTGGCAATAATCGTTTTCTGTGTGTGTGTGTGTGTGTCCACAATGGATGGGAGGTCTCCAGCCAGTCCTTCCATCTGCTCACTGAAGGGACGGCCTGAGCCGCAGGCTCCCGTTTTGCACTCACTCCTGGAGGAGGGATTCCACTAGACGCCTCCAGCATCGCTGACTTTATAAAGCGGAGAAACGGAAACCGTGACTTTGTAATAGACACACTTTGTTTTTTAATGGGGTTCTGTGGGGGGAGTCCAGCCTTTCACTTTGCTGTGTGCTGTCCAGACGCCGCTGGGCGTTCTGTGCTCTCATACTGTGCGAGGTGTCGTGACCCCGCGTGTGCGCCAGAGCTGCCGCTGAGAGTTATCAGTATTATGAATGTCTGTGCACCCAGGAAAAGCTTTTTGTCGGAGCGTCCGGAATAGCTGTAAATGCTCTCTTCTAGCTCTGCCATTAAATTATTCGGACGTTTTGTTTATTTCTCTCCCCTCTCCGCCAGCCCTACCACTTTCTGAACATGTGTCACTGGTGTGCTGGCCGTCCAGGGTTTTGTATCGTCTCCTGCCTTAGGCCCTCCAGTCCTCCGCCCTGTGGCACTCTCTCCTTCCTTCCTAGGCACTGCTGCACTTAGAATTTTAATCCAATGAGCCGCACTGGGTTCACCGAGGCAGCTCAGGTGTGCCTCAGTAAGTTAAACTGGCACAGAGCCCAGTTTGATTTAGGTGATGATACACGTTCCCAGTGCAGGATTCGGAGCAGAGAGCAACAACTGCAGTCGTTTTCCCACGTGAGCAGGGCCTGTGGGTAGCCCTTCTCTGGACTCTTGCGTGCCTCCAGTTGAAAAAGGGAAGTACACCAGCTGATTCAGGCTGGTCGTTGCCAGGTGTTCACGTTTACCATGATAAATCCTGGTCAAGAACCCGGGACACTGGAGGAAAGGTGACCTGGATGGATGGCCTTGGTTGCATGACTGTGCCTGTCTGCAGTGGCTGGGAAGCCTCCTTTGTCTTTAGCACCTGGTATGTATGTTAGCAGTGTATGCTGACCTATGATGTCTGGACAGGCAGCTCTTGAAGGCTACTGCAGGCCTGTTTTAGGAATAGCCCGTCACTCATGGAGAACCTGGGTGATGTGGCTCCAGAAGGACTAAAGTCAGGCCAGCAGAGCAGCTAGGATTCCAAGAAGTCACGAGGCAGAGTCCTGCAGCAGCCTCCCAAGTAGCACTGTCTTACTTGGCTCTTGTGAGCAAGGATTGCAGTACCTTAAATTAAGGCCTCTCTTTAAAACATATCCTTGACGGCTAGGGGGATCCTTAGCCACCCGGTCTCAGAGAAATCACATGAGAGTAATAGGCGTTTATTTCCTTACTGTATTTATATTACTCTCTTCCTACTTTCCAACTCCTGAACACCCTCTAGCTGCCACTGTTTCAGAGATGCTTTTCCTAAAAGAAAAGGGGAGTACAGGGGCCGAAAGGGAGGTGCTTCCATTACAGGTGACGTTAGGTCAGATAGGAAGATCTAGCAGTTATTTAGACTCCTGGAACATGAAGAATGAATTCTGCTGTCCAGACAATTAGGAAGGGCTTAGGCAAACATAGGAGCAGCGTTGGCTGAAACGGGGAGCAAAGGCAGCCCCCCAAGATTTGTTCAGACCGCAGGGAGGCCTTCACTTTTGCCTAAACTCAGATTTGCCGTGAGAATTCCAAAGAGAGCAGACATTGAGATTTGCCCTTCTCTGGGCATCTACCTAACTGTGGGTGTGTGTGTGTGTGTGTGTGTGTGTGTTTAATGTGTCCATGAGTGAGGGTTTTGTCAGGCTGAGTGGTTTGCTGTATTGTCCATAATTTTGCTTTTTGTTTTATTTGTTCAGGTTTTTGAGTCCCACGTTTTCTGGAGCTTTCATGTGTTCCTTTCCTCTTTGCTGTTGCCGTAATTTGAAAGTTGTCTTTCCTCATCAAAAATATACTGAGCCTATGCTGGCTAGAACAGCAGGCAGCATCTTGCCCCCAGTGTCCTCCCAGTTACTCTGCCCAACCACTTTTCGTGGGATTATCTGCAGACTTGGCTTGAGAGGTCTTTTCATTTATTTTGACTCGGTGGACCTCTGTTACGCTGTGATACGGCACAGTTATGGTCATGACCCCCCGCCCCGTTCTAGAAACAAAGGAGAAAAGGTCTGCAGGGCCAACCTAACAAGCAAGTGAGGGTGCTGCTGGGGGGCAGGGAGTCTGTCTCCCCTTTGCACAGTCGGGACGGTTCTCCCAGGACCCCTTTCCTGGGCTTTCCAATTGCAGTTGGCCCTACTTCTCTCCATTGCCCTTCTCTTGCCATCTTTCTGTTTGTGTGTTTGTGTGTGTGTGTTTTCCCAGTGACACTGGCAGTGGCAATAGTTTCCCACCCAGGGAAAAGCTGTGGCCCACGACGCTCCCCGGTTTGCCGTGGCGAAGGAGCGGAGGCTGTGATGACTGGTCGCTGTTGCACTTTCTGAGCGGTTGTCTACTGCGGTAATAAATGGAAACTATCAGCGAGAACCGGCGTGTGGGCGTTTTCATACAGGGAGGTGGGCTGCTGGGCGTTGCTGGCTACTGATCCTGCCCTTCAGCGTGTGGGCCTCCGTTTTAAGCGTATTCCAGAACAAATGTGTGGAATAGTCCAGATAATGCCAGTATCATTGATAGGAATTTATTATGAAAATACTCTGATATTATTGTCAAAACACAATTTTAATATCAAAATATAGTTATTAATTTTAACTCTTCTCAGCCTGGGATAACAAATATTGGAATAGAAGGAAGTTCAGAGGGTTTGATTTTGAAGTAAATCACTCTCAGGCCTAAGCTCAGAGCGTTTTGTTTAGACCAAGTAGCTTAGTCTGAAGATGGACGGGGTGGGCATGCTGACGACCAGTGCCATGTGAAATGCCGTGGAGAAGAAGAGCTTTGCAGAGCCTCTGTGTTTGTTGAAAAAGGATTTAAAACAATTGTGTCTTGAGACTCAGTTTTAATAGATAGAAATTTCCTTTCTGTGTGTATCAGTCATGGTCCAAGCAGGAGATAAGCCATGCACATTCTTTTAACAATACAAAGAGTTGTTAGTAGTTGAAACAGCAAGAAGAAAACACCAGAATCAAGCTATGGGAAGACCTACCTCTGAGGATGGTTGCTGACGTCTGAGGGGATAGTGAAGCTGCTTCTGGGAATGCTGGAAAACGCAAACTGGATTCAACTACTGCTATGAGAGCCACCTACTGCAGGGTGAAGAAATGATGCTGAAGTAATGCCAACGGGAGCGGGAAGGAACGAGTCCCTTTTTCTTCCTCCAGCTTTGATGCTTCCCTCATGTGCCCCCTGTTTGAAAAATCCAGCAGAACACCAGCTGGCCAAGCAGAAATGTCTGTAGAGTTCTAGCCCCAGGATCACAAAGCAAAGTTAGAAAGAGGGGTGTGAAACAGCCAACGGCTTAATAATTGCTTGGCGTCTGTAGACACCCTTCTACATGAATGTGAATTTTAAAATTTTATTTTATTCTTTGTTTGTGAGACCGTACACAGCGGAACATACACCAGTCCAACAATTTGACTTGTACGCTTCAGTGACAGCGATGACATCCTTTTAGTTGTGCAACCATTCTCACCCTCCTTTTCTGAATTATCCCTCACCAACTAACATAAACTCACTGCCCCGGAAGTTTCCTATCTATTGAGTTGCTGTTGTCAGTTTGATCCCATATAGATAGTTCTTAAAAAAGTACTGTGCTCAAGGCAGGTGTTCATACTAGTTAAACAGTGAGAGTCCCACCAAGGTGGGGACCTCGGGGGTCTCGCCTCCCTTCCCCGAGCTGTTTCCTCAGGTCCGTCCGCCCTGCTTTCCAGCTCGCTGTGCCTAGCAGGCCTATAGCCCCAGCTGCCCAGCTGCAGTTCTGGCCACTCATCCAAGGCCCCTTGCTGGGCTAATTCTGCCTCGGTTTACCCCAGCACACACACACACACCTGCCGTGCATGCCAGCCACAGCTTCTGTCCCCTGACCCAAATTCCACTTTACCCTTTGACTTCCAAGACCCTTCACAAAGGGCAGGGGCCGCTCCCTCCTGCCGATAGGCCCAAATGGAGAGGTCTCCCTCCTCCCCTTGGAGCAATGCCTCTTGGTGTTGGAATCTCCCGAGGTGGCTTTGGTGGGCAGCCGAGGTTGGGACCACTGACCTAGAGGGAGCTGCCTTCCCCTGTCACTCCTGCCCCTCGGCCTAGGCCCTGGCCTCCTGGGACAACCTGGTGCCCCAGCAGTTTCTTTCTTCTGTTCTCTGTGCTCCCATTGCTCCTCCTCCCACCCTCCCGTCCCTGTGCAAAGTCAGGGAACGTCACTTCACTGAGCCTGGCGCTACTGAAGGACTGCCCACAGTTCTTCGTGGAATGGCTAGGCGCCCGTCTTCCCCGAAGCTGCCCTCGTGGTTCTTCTCTTGCTCAACTCATCTGCTGTGGAAAACCTTGTCTTTCCTTCACCTGCCAACCCCCACCCCTTCAGATAATGTCTCTTCCAGAGAGTCCTCCTGGTCCTGCAGCACTGGGGACCTGAGATTGTGTCTGTTGGTCCCCTTGTTTGTCCCTCCTGCTGGGTGGCTCCATGACAGCAGAGGCCATGACCCCCTGATCCCTGAGCAGGCCTGGCTTGGAGCGGGCACGGCAGACGCTGGCCTTCAAAATGGCTTCTTAGTGTGGCATCTTACACAGCATTTCTTCTGGCCAAAGAACTCGCTTTACGGCAGCGAAGTGTAGCATCGGGCTCATACCCCTGGGGTTCTCTGCTCCACCCAGAGCCCCTTACCCTGAAGATGGAGGGTGAGTGCCGCTGACTTCTGCACATAGATTTTGGTGATTAATAGATTCTTCCTGCTTGCAGGAGTTTGTCATGTGATTGGCTTGAATTTTCCAGGTGTATAATCTTATTCTCCAAAACAGTGAAAGTTTTACTTTCTTCTTTCCTGTTTTGACAACTGTGCTTTCTTTCTTTTGGAGCCTTGGTGGCACAGCAGTTAAGAGATTGGCGGTTAACCAAAAAAAGGTCAGCAGTTCGAATCCATCAGCCCTATGGGGCAGTTCTACTCTGTCCTGTAGGGTCTCTATGAGACGGAATTGACTCGACAGCAATGAGTTTGGGCTTGATTTTCTTTCCCTTATCTAATTGCTTTGGTTAGCACCGCTAGTACATTGCTAACTCATCCTGGCATTCGTGTGGTACTGGTAGCTCTGGGGATAGGCCTGTTCCTGACTTGGTGGAAATGCCTCTACTGTTTCCGCATGAAGCACGATACTGGCTTTGAACCTGAGACATACTGTATCCTGTTAAAGAAGAGACGATGGGTGTGGGAGCGTTGTATGGGACAGTGTAGGAATGTACTATCTTTTTTAAATCAGTTCCTAACATAATGAACATTTGGGTTGTTTCCAATCTTCTGCTAATAGAAGAAAACTTGCAATGAGTAAGTTTGTATACGTACCCACCATTTCGTACATGCTCCAGCATACCTGCAGGGTAAATTCCCAGAGGTGGGATTTTGGGTTGGGTCACAGAGTAGGTGCATCTGATGAATATTGTCAAATTGCCCCCCATACAAGTTTGCATGTTTCTCCACGGGAGTTTTAATAACTATACTCTCACCAGCAGTGTGTACGAGTGCTTGTCTCCTCATGGCTCACCTAAAGAGTATTATCAAACTTCTAGATCTTTGCTAACCCTGATTGGTAAAAAATAGTACCTATATCAATGTCATTTTCATTATAAGTGAGATCGAGTTTATTTTCATATATTTAAAAACAATTTAGGAGCCCTGGTGACACAACAGTTAAGTGCTTGGCTGCCAACTTAAAGGTCAGGGTTTGAGCCCATCAGCGGCTCCACTGGAGAAAGACCTGGCTATCTGCTCCCGTAAAGATGACAGCCTAGAAAATCCTATGGGGCAGCTCTATACTCTTCCACATGGGGTCGCTATGAGTCAAAAATCGACTCGACGGTACCCAACACCAACAATAAGAACAATATGTAATTTGCTTTGTGTTTCATATCCTTGGCCATTTTTCTATTGGGTCGTTAGCCTTTTTCTAATTGATTTCTAGGAGTTCTTTATATATTAAGGAGATTATCCCTTTGTGATATGAGCTCATGGGCTCCCACCTTCTGCAGAACAGACGTCGGAAGGTACGGTTTTAAAGAGGAAGTACCATGCAGAGAGAGGCAGATGTGGAGCAGGAAAGGTCAAGGAACATGAAGGAGGGGAGAGCTGGGTGGCCATGATGTCTTCCAGGATTGATGACAGGTGTTGAAGCTCAAGGGAAGACCAAAAGCCGAGGTAAACCTTGCCTACACCATCCCTTAGCTCAGCGCTTCCCAGGCCTGACTTCGCATTATAAGGACAAGTGTCTGGGCCCCTCCCAGACCCATCTCTGGGGTTGGGGCTTAGACATCAGCGATTCTGATGTTGGCTGGGGTTGTGAGTCACATCGTAACGTATATTTCTTCATTTAACTTTCCACCGAAGAAGGGGAGCATGAATTAAACCAGACCGAGAAACCCTGTTGGTTCATCCTAGCTGCACGGATTTCAAAGCTTCTTGATGCTTCACAACCACTACCGTGAGCACGGGTACAGTGCTGATGGCCCACACCAGGTCAGCCCTGACTTCCTGGCTCAGCTCTGTCCCTGCTCAGCTTAGAGCCCATACAGACTCAGGTAGGTCTGGGACGAGCCTGCACTCCGACGTGTCATTTAGGCATCATGTCAACTCATCTCAGTGAGTCAAATGTCAGGTAGCCAAATGCCTGTCAAGTGAAGGTCATGTGGAGACAAAAGGCGCTGATGTCACAGGAGAGAATTGCAGTTTATTACAGCCTGCCTGCAACACACAACATTATTACTGTCATTACGTCACGAAGCCTCTTCAAGTGAAGTGGAGATGCTAGGACGAAGCCTGCTGGGTTAGAGCTGGAGATATCAGTAAGAACTGATAGATAAAACAGATAGATAAAAACACCCAAACCCATTGCCGTTCAGTCACTTGTGACTCCCAGTAACCCCATAGGACAGAGTAGAACCGCCCCATAGGGTTTCCAAGGCTATAATCTTATGGAAGCAGACTGCTAGATCTTTCCCCCACAGGGCAGCTGGTGGATTTGAACTGCTGACCTTTTGGTTAGCAGCCAAGCACTTTAACCACTGTGCCACCAAGGCTTCTAGATAGATAGATAAATCAAAAACAAAAAAAACCAAACTCGTTGCCACTGATTCTGACTCATAGCGACCCTATAGGACAGAGTAGAACTATCTCGTAGGGTCTCCTAGGCTATAATCTTTATGGAAGCAGATTGCCACATCTTTCTCCTACAGAGCAGCTGGTGGATTTGAACCGCCGACCTTTCTGTTAGCAGTCAAGCACTTAGTCACTGTACCACCAGGGCTCTTTAGATAAGTAGATAAAAATAGGTAGATGTGTGTATATACGTGGCTTAGTATTCATAGAAATAGTCCCTAGCTCTGTCTACTGAGAACTAGAAGCAATGACACCCCAGGAGCAACGAATACACTTTGAGCCCAGATCTTGGTTTCCGATACCATTCTTCAATAACAGGAACCAGGCTCTCTGTCTCTCAGGAACACACTACCTGTGGCCCCACCTGCACCTAAGCAGGTCCTGAATCGGCAGAGCCTGCAGGTGCCTTGACTGCCAACTGGGAAACCTAAGCCTGACAGTAGTTGAAGGTGAGGCCCGCCTGGCACAAGGGAAAAGTGTCGGTAAACTCAGGTCGAAAATCCTAGCACTCAGGCAGACTGAGACCCACCCACCCGGCCTGGGGCAGAGCACACACCAAAGTGCAGGTGGATAAAGAGAGGGACCTCATGGAGGGGGTGTGGCTGCTGAAGAACCAGCAGAGAGAGGACAGTGGAGGGGGGGTGGCCTCAAGAGTGGAAGGCACTTTGCCCATCAAGGAGACCCTCCAGAAGGGCCACTCAGTGCTCTGGCAGAGGGTCTGAGGGAGAGGAGGCCCACCTGTGCTGCTCACAGAACAGCTGGGGCCTGGAGCCCTGTGGCCTGGAGAAGGGAACTGTGACAGGGGACAGTGTTCAAATATCCTAATGATTGATGATGGTGGAGCGGCCTGTCGTGGAACCAGGGCCAATGGGTAGAAGTTACAGGGAGACAGGCTTTATTTAGGTTTAAGAGAAGCTTCCTGGTCATCTGAGCTAACTAAAAATGGAGCGCCTGGCCCAGGCACTGCAGGTGAACAGGCCAGGCCGGAAGGCCACCTGTTGGAGATTTGCAGAGGAGAGCCTAGCGGCCGACTCATGGAGGAGACCAGATGGCCTTTAAGGCCCATTCAGCTCAGGGTCTGAGAATCTTGGAACTGAGGCTGGGAGGGCTAAGCCCCCTGCAACTGCCCCTGCCCTGGGCGATCGTTGGCTGGTGAAGGAGGTCCTGGTACCAGAAGCACCCCAGTAGCCGGACAGTTTGGCCACGAAGGTGTGAAATGTCCAGGCTCGAGCCCACGGCCTCCTGGGAAATGCTCGCAGCGTCTTGATGAAAGGATGGCTCGGCAGTGAGCTATTCCAGACTGCAGCTGCCAGGGAGAGGGAGGGAGGTGGATTGAAAACCACCGTGAGCGAGACAGGAAATTCCTCCAGGCACAGGTCAATGTGGAGCGACATGAGATCTCACCACTCTGCACCTGTCATGCCTCCGCCTCCGCTCCTGGGGCCCAGGGGCTCAGCTAAATGCCTCCTGAGGGCGCCCTTCCTTCCGCAGCCCCTCTCCACCGGGCAACCTGATGCCTCTTTGGAATGCCTCCTCTGTGAACTTCCCTCCTCACCAGACCACCCGGCCCTGTCGTTCAATGCTTGCACACATGCATCCTCTGCCTTGTCTCCCCAGGTATGTTTTTTCTTTCCTTTCTAAATGAAGTTTTTTTTATTTTTATAAGTGTGCAGTACAGATAGGCATGCACAGGGAAAAAAACCGTTCTAACTACCAAGGTATGTAACCTGGCACTAGGCACATGTTAGCAACCTCTAACAAATGAGATCTTTTTGTAGGTTCTCTTCTTGTTACTGTTTTAACTTTTCACTTTCAAATATTTATAGACTCACAGGAAGTTGCGAAAATACTGGAGAGACCAGTGCACCCTTCACCCAGCTTCCCCTGATAGTAACATTTTATACAATGTAGTACCAAATCAAAACCAGGAAATTGACACTGGTACAACTGTAGGTTTTGCTTTGGATCTAGGGGTCCCTGGGTGATGCAAACGGTTTATGTGCCAGGTTGATAACCAAAAGGTTGGAGGTTCAAGCACCTCAGAAGAAAGGCCTGGCAATCTCCTTCTGAAAAACCAGCCATTGAAAACATAGGGAGCAGAGTCATACTCTGACACACATGAAGTCAACTCCATGAAGTTGGAATCGACTTCATGGCTACTGTTTTTGAATCTGCTTTGTTTAGTCAGCAGTATATCATAAACATTTTTCTGTGCCAATTCCTTCATTTCTGTAGGGTTTTTTTTGGGGGGGTGGTTATATAGTAACTCAGTGTGTGAATTACTGTAACATACTCAACCAGTCTCTATGGTTGGATGTGTATGGCCAATGTTGTGTTGTTGTTACAAAGAGCATCCATTTTAATAAGCAGTTAACATTAACTGCCTTTCCTCTCTTCAAGGCCCTGACGGAAGACCTTTACATATACGGACTCATTTAACCCTCCCAGCTGCCCCTTGAGGCAGGTACTGATTTATTCCTGCTTTATAGACGAAGACCCTGAAGCACAGAAAAATTTTATACTTGACCTGGGACATGGGACCAGGAATGGAATCTGTGGGTGGGCCCCAGAGCCTGGACTGTTGACCCCATAAATTCCCACATGGGGAATTGCCTTGTATCTGTTACAAAAAGGTACAGAACAGACACCCTCAGTCTTGAGTCCCCAGTATCCAGAAAAATGCCTTCCACACACAAGTGAAATAGGGGTGGGCTGGGGGCAGGCTTTGGGGTCAGGCCAGCTTTGCCGTTTGCTGACTGTGCGACCGCTTGGAGCCCCAGGCCCTTATCTAGAAAGGTAACAGGTAATGATGCCCCACCCTGTGAGGCTCTCTTAGCATCACGTGCACTAATTCCAGATGTGCTGGGTGCAGGGCCGGCACGTGGGGGCTCGGTGGGCCAGCCCGGTTACTAATCCAGGTCGGAGCCTTGGTGGCAGGGACTTGATGATCCAATAGGCAAGGTAAGTATGGTGCTTACCTTGCTCACCAGCTTATCTGTAGTGAACAATTTCACATTTTCATCACTACCTCAAAGATTCTCCTTCTAGGTATAGCTGGCCATCTGTCTTGAAATCCCACAAAACCTTCCTACAGAATCAAAACCTCTTTTCAAATTTACAATCCCCGGCAGGGGCGGATGACCCAATAAGCAAGGTAAGCATGGGCTTACTTGTGCTTACTTACTAATCCATAGTGAACAATTTTACAGGTGAAATTGTTCACTACAGCTGATCTGGTAAGCAAGGTAAGCACTGATACCCCTGCCTATTGGTTAATTTGCCCCTGCACGGTGGGCAGACTGTAATGGCGCGTTAGCGCCATCTGGTGGTCACAATCTGCTTTGCTACATTTCAGCCCAGCGGGGTCCAGGGACCCGAATGAGAGGGAAATGCGCCCACAATTCCACTCCTGGGGATCTGTGTAAGAAAAAACGGAGGTGCAGACAAGCACGCACATTTGTAAAGATGCACCTTCAAGTGTTGCCTAGAATTGGGCAAACCAGAAACAATCTCAAACAATTAGCAACAGGGGAATGCCTGGCTATGTGAGTTAGGGGCTGTCGTCCATGCCAGAAGGTAGCATGCGGCCGTGGAAAACTATATTTGCAAATCATATGTCGTTATACAACATTACGTATAAAACTTCATCATGCAATATGACACGCAAAATAAAACCAGATGTATGAATAGGAAAAAGGTTGAAAGGAATCAAAATAAATGTGTATTTTGGGGTGATGAGATTATCGGTAAATTGTTATATTCTTCTTTACTCATTTCAGTATTTCTCTTGAACATGGGTTACTTTTATAATCATAAAATAATTAAAATTGTTTTTCAAAGTTCCCTTTTAAAATGGCCTCTAACTGACAGTTCTTGATGGCACTTTGAGCTGGGATCCTGCTTCTTACACCTGTGTTCTGTGTTGACCTAACAGTGTGATCTGGTCACCTCCCCCGTCAGTGGACAAGTGGCTGCAGTGACCTTGAGACTCTGGGCCCCCCTGCCTGACATTTTGTTATTTCCAAACTTCTTTTTCAGAAGCAATGTCACCTCCTACAGGAAGCCCTCCCTGATATCTCAGAATATGTTCTCATTGTCCTGTTCTTTCATTCTAGCTATTTATCACAGTTTGTGTGAATTCGTGTGAATGTTTTATTAATCTCTCCCCATGAATACCCTGAGCTCAACAGCTAGGGCTGGTGTGTCCCTTGAATTTCCAGCACGAAGCACAATGCCTGGCACAGGGTGTGACCAATAAACATTTGCCGAGTGAATGAATGCAGGCATGAACAAATGCTACTGGCACATTGGATTTTATTCCGTTCTGGAAAAAAAAAAATTTTAGGAGAGTCGTTGACAAACCGATGGTGTCCAGAAGAGGGCGCTCAAAACGGCGTGCGTTGGGCCTGACGACGGAACTGAAACTGGCCAGGTTCAGCCCAAGACCGTGCTTCCGGCAAGCAAGCTGGGTGCGTTCAAATATTCGAACCCCTGAGCGATTCTCTTTTCATTGCTTTTTCTTATCAACAGCAATCTTTTTCCGTTAGTGTCGCTTAGTTTCTGTAACGCTGAGAGCATGACCTTTGCAGGTGAGACCTTTCCCAGACGTAAAACGGGCAGATTGCCGCAGATGCTCCTTAAAGCCCCTTTCACCCTGCGAAGTATAATTTTAAACGAAAACCAGCCCATCTTTTTTCGGCAGGGACGCAGTAACTCCTCGCTGCCTCCACTAGATGGCGCTCCAGTTTTAAAAGCCCTGCCTGGCGGGAGGTTTGAATTCAACATCGTTCTTCAGTCTGTGCTCAGGTTTGTCTTTGTAGGAGGGATGAATCGGTAGCTGGAAGCCTCACATTTTTTCACCCCCTCAAAGATTCTGCTTCTAGGTAGGGCTGGTATCTGTTTCTCTCCCAACCCCACAGCCCCGTCCTACAGAATCAAAGCCTCTATTCAAATTTACAATCCCTGACAGGGGCGGACAGTAAGCAAGGTAAGGTAAACACGGATTTACTTTTTTTTTTTTAGTTACTAATCTGGAAGCCCTGGTGGCCCAGTGGATAAGTGCTACGGCTGCTAACCAAAAGGCTGGCCGTTCGAATCCGCCGGGCACTCCTTGGAAACTCTACGGGGCAGTTCTACCCTGTCCTATGGGGTCGATATGAGTCGGAATCGAGGCTGCAGACAAAAAAAACACAAGCGTTCATTAAATGGGAACTTTGTGGTTATTGGAGCCCTGGTGGTGCAGTGGTTAAGAGCTCAGCAGCTAACCAAACTGTCTGCAGTTCGAATCACTAGCCCCTCCTTGGAAACCCCCTGGGACAGTTCTCCTCTGCCTGTATGGTCCCTGTAAGTCAGAATCAACTAGACAGCCACGAGTTTTATTTTATTTTGATTATTGTCAGCAGTTAGTAGTCCAGGTATTTACTGCAATACCAGTACCTGCCAGATGCCCAGGAAATATTGCTGAGTGAATAAACAACTTCTGAGGAAACAGAGAAGGTGTGTTAGATCTCCCGGTTTCATGGGGCTGGCGTAGAAATGGTTTTATTCTTGACTCATTAATCAAGGAAACACAGGCTCAAATTTATGTTTTTCTTTCTTTTTTTTTTAATCAGGAACGGATGTTGGACTTTGTCGAATGCCTTTTCTGTGTCAGTTGAGATGATCATGTGATTCTTTTCCTTCCTTTTATTTATGTGGTGGATTACGGTGATTGATTTTCTAATGTTGAACCATCCTTGCATACCTGGCATGAATCCTACTTGGTCGTGGTGAATTGTTTTTTTGACATGGTGCTGAATTCTATTCGCTAGAATTTTGTTGAAAAATTTTGCACCTATATTTGTGAGAGATATTGGTCTGCAATTTTCTTTTTTTGTGGTGTCTTTGCCTGGTTTGGGCATCAGGGTTATGCTGGCTTCATAGAATGAGTTCGGAAGTATCGCTTCCTTTTCTATGTTCTGAAATAGTTTGAGTAGTACTGGCGTCAGCTCTTCTCTGGATGTTTGGTAGAATTCTCCAGTGAAGCCATCTGGGCCAGGGCTTTTTTTATGTTGGGAGTTTTGTTTTGTTTTTTACCTTTTCAATCTCTTCTCTTGTTATGAGTCTGTTCAGATTTTTGACATCATTTTTCATTAGTTTGGGTAGGTAGTGTTTCTAGAAATTTGTCCATTTCCTCTAGGTTTTCAAATTTGTTGGAGTATAGTTTTTCATAGTACTCTGTTATCCTTTTTATTTCAGTTGGGTCTGTTGTAATGTTCCCCCATTTCATTTCTTATTTGGGTTATTTGCATCCTGTTCTGTTTTTCGTTTGTCAGTTTGGCCAGTGGTTTTTTGATTTTGTTGATCCTTTCAAAGAACCAAATTTTGGTTTTATTGATTCTTTCTATTGTTTTTCTTTTCTCTATTTCATTTATTTCTGCTCTGATCTTTATTATTTCCTTTCTTCTGGTGGCTGTGGGTTTCTTTTGCTGTCCTCTTTTTATTTGCTCAAGTTGTATAGCTAATGTTTTGATTTTGTCCCTTTCTTCTTTTTGGATATGTGCATCTATTGCTATAAATTGACCTCTGAGGACTGCCTTTGCTGTGTCCCAAAGATTTTGGTGTGATGGATTTTCATTCTTGTTTGATTCTAGGAATTTCTTGATTCCATATCTGATTTATTCTGTTACCCAGTGGTTTTTAAGCAGGGTATTATCAGTTTCCAAGTAATTGATTTTTTTTTTTCCTTGCTCTTCCTGTTGTTAATTTCTACTTTGATGGCATTGTGGTCAGAGAAGATACTTTGTATTATTTCAATATTTTGGATTTTGTTGAGGGTTGCTCTGTGGCCTAAGACGTGGTCTATTCTGAAGAACATGCCATGTGCATTGGAAAAGAACGTGTACTTTGCAGCTGTTGGGTGGAGTGTTCTATATATGTCTATGAGGTCAAATTGGCTAATTGTGCCCTTTAGCTCTTCTGTATCTTTGGTGAGTTTCTTTCTAGATGTTCTGTCCTTTACTGAGAGTGTTGTGTTGAAGTCTCCTACTATTATTGTGGAACTGTCAATGTCTCTTTTCAGTACTGTTAGATTTTATGTATTTTGGAGCCCGGTCATTGGGTGTGTAGATGTTTATTATGGTTAAGTCTTCATGATGGGTCATCCCTTTAACCATTGCATAGTGCCCTTCTTTGTCTTTTATGGTGGATTTTATTTTAGATTAGTATTGCCACTCCTGCTGTTTTTTCGTAGCTATTTGTTTGATATATTTTTTCCATCCTTTGATTTTTAATAAATTTACGTCTTTGTTTCTAAGGTGTGTCTCTTGTAGACCGAGTATTAATGGATCCTGTTTTTTAATCCATTCTGTCATTTTCTGTCTCTTTGTGGGCACATTTAGGCCATTTACATTCATTGTAATTATTGATAGGTGTGAGTTTATTGCTGTCATTTTGTAACTTTTTTTGTGATGCTGACATTTTCTTTCTTCCTCTTACTCTCCTGTGCTGAGTTCTTTCTGCTTGTGGATTTCTTTTTCATTTCTTTTGTTTTTGTAGATGTTGTTTTTATTGAGGAAACCCTGGTGGTGTAGTGGTTAAGTGCTACAGCTGCTAACCAAAAGGTCGGCAGTTCAAATCTACCAGGTGCTCCTTGGAAGCTCTATGGGGGCAGTTCTACTCTGTCCTGTAGAGTCGCTATGAGTCGGAATTGACTCAATGGCAATGGGGTTTTTTTTTTGTTTTTATTGAAACTATATGTTTTTCTTCTTTATTTTGATGAGTAGGTTTGTTAACTTTCTTTGTGATTACCTTGAAATTTACCCTTATCTTCCTAGGTTTGAACAGTCTATTATTACTTGGTATCACCTTGCCTTCCTCTCCATTAGAAAATTCTGTACCTACACCATTTATTTCCTTTTTTATTGGTCTAACATTGTTGTCATTTACAGATTAACCTCTCTGGTTCCCTGTTGTAATTCTTTTGGTTTTGGATAGTATTTGAGAGTTCATTTCCTAGGTTCTTGTCTGACTGGTACAATCTCGTGTCCTAGATTCAGGCTGTGATCTGATGTTGGTTGTTCTTGGACCGAATGATTCCCTTTAATAACTGTTGTAAGTTTGGTTTGGTTTTTACATATTCCCTTAACTTCTGTTTATCTGAAAATGTCCTAATTTCACCGTCATATTTGAACAAGAGTTTCGCAGGGTATATTATTCTTGGTTGGCAATTTTTTCCTTTCAAGGTTTTATATATATCTTCCCATTGCCTTCTGGCCTGCATGGTTTCTACTGAATAATCAGAGCTTAGTCTCATTGTTTCTCCTCTGTATGTGACTTTTTGTTTTTCTCAAGCTGTCTCAGTATTTTTTCTTTGTCTTTGGTTTTAACAAGTATGATTATGATATGCCTTGGTGATTTTCTTTTGGGGTCTATCCCATATGGGGTATGTCGAGCTTCTTGGATGGTCAGCTTTTCATCTTTCATGGTATTAGGGAAGGTTTCCGTCAGCAGTTCTTCAATGATCCTGTGTTTTCTGTTTTTTCCCCCGTTCTGGAACTCTGATCACTCACAGATTTTTGCTTTTGATTGTATCTCACATAATTCTTAGGGTTTCTTCATTTCTCTTTGTTCTTTTTTCTCATTTTTCCTCAAACAGAATTGTATGCAACTGTTTGTCTTCAATTTCACTGATCCTGTCATCTATCATTTCAAACCTGCTTCTCTGCCCTTCTATGACACTGTCCATTTCTGAAATCTTGTTGTTTATCTTTTGGATTTCTAATTGTTGTTTTTGTATGATTTCTAGTTGTGCATTTATTTTGGCCTTTTGTTCCTGTATTATTTTCCCAAATTCTTCCATTTTTTTGGTCTGTATTTTCCATGGATTTGTCTGCCTTTTCCATAATTTGTCTATTTTTTCCTCATTTTTGTCTGCTCTTTGCCTCAACTCTTAGATAGCTCTGAATATTAGAGATGTGAATTCCCCATCAGGTAGTTCAAGTTCCTTTTCTTCCACTGGAAGGTCATCTGGTGTTTTATTTTGGATGCCTACTGGAACCATCCAGTCCTTTTTTATATATATATATGTTCTGATATTGTCTGCTGTCTTTGGGACAATCAGTACTTATTTTCTTTGTTTATTGCTTATAGGTCTGTTTGTTTTCATCCTGCTTTTTTGTTTTATTTGGTTATGTCTGAGCAGGCAGGCTGTGCGATCTCTGTTGTTTGCTTGTCTGTGTTCGTGATTCTTTTCACCTCCTTGTCCAATGGACAGGGCCAGTCACTCAGCTATGGTGCAGCAGGGTAGGCCCAGCTGAAGGGGAGGGGCTAGGATGGATTGTTTGTGGCACGTACTTGGGCCAACAGGGTGGGCCTGTAGTCAGTGCTGAGCAGGTTCTAGTAGGCTGTACCTGTGTTGCTTGGGGGTGTGATGCTCAGCGTACAGTACAGGTAGGCAGGAAGGAAGGGGGGGGGTTGTGATATGTGGAGCTAATATGGGTATGGGAAAGAGGAGAGAAAAGAGAGAGAAAGAGGAGCCAAGAACAAACAAACAAAAAGAGTGTTAAGGGAGCTTGCCATTGGAGTGGAGAGATAAGAAATTGAGAAATGCAGAAAAACAAAAAGGACCAAAAAAAAAAAAAAAGGAGAAAAAGAAAAAGTAATACCTAGATAAAAATTTGGAAGAAAGAAACAAAAGAAAAGCACCCAGGGTCCCACCTGTGCAGCTGCAAAGATTGGGGAAGTGGCTCCCAGGCTATACAGTACAGCCTGGCTAAAGGGGGTATAGATGTCACACAGCACCAGGTATTCAGGAGACAGGAAAAGAAGGTAAGTATAGAGAGAATACCAGCAAGAGAATACCAGCAGGTAAGCAGAGAATACCAGAAGGATGTTTACCTGTGTTTTATTGATTATGCAAAGGCATTCGACTGTGTGGATCATAACAAATTATGGATAACACTGAGAAGAATGGGAATTCCAGAACACTTAATTGTGCTCATGAGGAACCTTTACATAGATCAAGAGGCAGTTGTTCGGACAGAACAAGGGGAGACTGATCGGTTTAAAGTCAGGAAAGGTGTGCGTCAGGGTTATGTTCTTTCACCATACCTATTTAATCTGTATGCTGAACAAATAATATGAGAAGCTGAACTATATGAAGAAGAACGGGGCATCAGGATTGGAGGAAGACTCATTAACAACCTGTGTTATGCAGATGACACAACCTTGCTTGCGAAAGTGAAGAGGACTTGAAGCACTTACTAATGAAGATCAAAGACCACAGCCTTCAGTATGGATTACACCTCAACATAAAGAAAACAAAAATCCTCATGACTGGACCAATGAGCAACATCATGATAAATGGAGAAAAGATTGAAGTTGTCAAGGATTTTGTTTTACTTGGATCCACAATCAACAGCCATGGAAGCAGCAGTCAAGAAACCAAAAGACACATTGCATGGGGCAAATCTGCTTCAAAGGACCTCTTCAAAGTGTTAAGAACAAAGATGTCACCCTGAAGACTAAAGTGTGCCTGACCCAATCCATGGTATTTTCAATCACATCATATGCATGTGAAAGCTGGACAATGAATAAGGAAGACCAAAGAAGAGTTAATGCCTTTGAATTGTGGTGTTGACGAAGAATATTGAATATACCATGGACTGCCAAAAGAATGAACAAATCTGTCTTATAAGAAGTACAACCAGAAGGCTCCTTAGAAGCAAGGATGGCAAGACTACGTCTTACATACTTTGGACATGTTGTCAGGAGGGATCAGTCCTTGGAGAAGGACATCATGCTTGGCAAAGTACAGGGTCAGCGGAAAAGAGGAAGACCCTCAACAAGGTGGATTGACACAGTGGCTGCAACAATGAGCTCAAGCATAACAACGATTTTAAGGATGGTGCAGGACTGGGCAGTGTTTCGTTCTGTTGTACATAGGGTCGCTATGAGTTGGAACTGACTTGACGGCACCTAACAACAACAACAACATAGGGAGACAAGAACTGAGAAATGAAGAAAGACAGGAAGAAAATGAGAGAAAAGAAAAACAAAGAAAAAAGAAATGCCCCCAGGTGCTACGCAGACTGGGGAAGTGGCTCCTAAGCCATGCAGTGCAGCCTGGCTAGAAGGGGCTCCCAAGCTGCGAAAAGAAAAACAAAAAAAAAACGGAACAAAGGAAAAAAAAAAAAGCCCCCGGAATCCCATCAGTGTGGTGTCGTGGGCCTGGGGAGTGGTTCCCCAGTTGAGTGGCTCTTCACAGCCTTTCGAGAAGAAGCAAAGATGGCACATGGAGCCAGGTGTTCAAGAGACTGGAGGGGGGTGGTGGGAGGCATGAAAAAAAACAAAAGAAACAGAAAAACGGAAAAAAGCAACACCAGCAACAGAATCCAAGTGGTTCGGGACCGAAGTAGTTGCCTTCTAGCCAGGATATTGCTGCCAGTGGGAAGCAGAGGACGCTGAGGTGGTGGAGGGAAGAAGGGAGGGTACTTAGGAAAGCGTGTATCATTGGTTACCAGGTGCTGTGACTCCTGCTGGGAGCTCTGTGAAGCTGCTTTCCTGTGCTCCCTGTCCGCCAATCTCCAACAGGGGTCAGATGGCATATCCGTGCCGCATTAGCTCTTAGAGGACCTGTGAACATATCTCTCCTCGCTCTCTGTTCTCTGCCAGTTTCTTCTTCCATTTGGTGCGTGGCTGAGTTCTTTATCTCTTCATTTGACACTTTGGATTCCAGCAATGATGTTTGTCTCTGTTTTACTTAGTTTTTCTGGTCTTTGCTGTGGAGGGACAGCATGGTGCTTCAGTCTATGGCGCCATGTTGGCCAGAAGTCTGTTTTTCTTTTTTTTTTAATTTAAAGGTAACTACTAATAGAATCGCTATGAGTCGGAATCGACTCGAGGGCACTGGGTTTTTTTTTTTTACTAATAAAATAACATCTCAATTACTTGGGGGAAAAACACTAGGCCACCATGGCAAAAGAGAAGAAAAGGAAAACCACGAAACTGCAGGATAAAAAAAAAAAAAAATCAGAAAAAAGGATAAAATACAATGAGAAAGTAATTTCAAACATATCCATTTACACAAAACATTTGAATGGGTTAAACTTGTTCACTAAAAGATAAAAATCCTAGTATAGCAGTTGTGGAAAACAGTATGGCAGTTTCTCAGAAAAGTTAAACGTATAATTACTATGTGATCCAGCAATTCTACTCTTAGGCATATACCCAAAAAGACTTGAAAACAGGGACTCAAACAGACACTAGTACACCAATACGCATCGCAGCACTATTCACGATAGCCAAGAGGTAGAAATAACCTGTGTCCATCAACACATGAATGGATAAACAATGTGTGGTATATCCATACAATGGAATATTAGCCATAAAGAGAAATGAAGTTCTTGTACATGCTACATGAACGAACCTTGAAAATGTTGTTGTCGTTAGGCGCCATCAAGTTGATTCTGACTCATAGCGACCCTATGTACAACAGAATGAAACACTGCCCAGCCCTATGCCATCCTCACAATCATGGCTATGTTTGAGTCCATTGTTGCAGCCGCTGTGTTAGTCCATCTCATCAAGGGTCTTCCTCTTTTTTGCTGACCCTCTGTTTTACCAAGTATGATGTCCTTCTCCAGGGACTGGTCCCTCCTCATAATATGTCCAAAGTACATGAGATGAAGTCTCGCCATCCTTGCTTCTAAGAAGCACTCTGGCTGTACTTCTTCCAAGATAGATTTGTTCTTCTGGCAGTCCATGGTATGTTCAACATTCTTCACCAATACCGTAATTCAAAGGCGTCAACTCTTCTTCGGTCTTACTTATTCATTGTCCAGCTTTCACATGCACATGAGGTGATCGAAAACACCATGGCTTTAAGTAATTAAGGTGTCAGGAGCACCTTAATCTTTAAAGTGACATCTTTGCTTTTTAACACTTTAAAGAGATCTCTTGCAGCAGATTTGCCCAATGCAGTGTGTCCTCCAATTTCTTGACTGCTGCTTCCATGGGCATTGATTGTGGATCCAAGTGAAATGAAATCCTTGACAACTTCAATCTTTTCTCTATTTATCATGGTGTGGCTTATTGGTCCAGTTGTGAGGATTTTTGTTTTATTTATGCTGAGGTGTAATCCATACTGAAGGCTGTGTTCTTTGAGCTTCATCAATAAGTGCTTCATCAACAAGTGCTTCAAGTCCTCTTCACTTTCAGGAAGCAAGGTTGTGTCATCTGCATAACGCAGGTTGTTTTAATGAGTCTTCCTCCAATCCTGAGACTCTGGTCCAGCTTCTCGAATTATTTGCTCAGCATATGGATTGAATAAGTATGGTGAAAGGATACAACCCTGACTCACACCTTTTCTGACTTTAAACCACACAGTATCCCCTTGTTCTGTTCAAACGACTGCTTCTTGATCTAAGTACAGGTTCCTCATGAGCACAATAAAGTGTTCTGGAATTCTCATTCTTCACAATTTTATCCATAATTTGTTATGATCTACACAGTCAAATGCCTTTGCATAGTCAATAAAACACAGATAAACACCTCTCTGGTATTCTTTGATCTCAGCCATGCTCCACCTGACGTTGGCAATGATATCCCTGGTTCCACGTCCTCTTCTGAATCCGGCTTGAATTTCTGGCAGTTCCCTGCCAATGTACTGTTGTAACTGCTTTTGAATGATCTTTAGTAAAATTTTACTTGTGTATGATGTTAATGATATTGTTCAATAATTTCCACATTCTGTTGGGTATCCTTTCCTTAGAATGGGTACAAATATGGATCTCTTCCAGTCAATTGGCCAGGCAGCTGTCTTCCAAATTTCTTGGTATAGACAAGTGAGCACCTCCAGCACTGCATCCGTTTTTTGAAACATCTCAATTGGTATTCCATCAATTCCTGGAGCTTTGTTTTTCACCAGTATCTTCAGTGCAGCTTGGACTTCTTCCTTCAGTATCATCGATTCTTGATCTTACACTACCTCCTGAAATGGTTGAATGTTGACCAAATCTTTTTTGGTGTAATGACTCTGTGTATTCCTTCCATCTTCTTTTGATGCTTCCTGTGTTGTTTAGTATTTTCTCCCTAGAATCCCTCAATATTGCAACTCGAGGCTCGAACTTTTTTTTCAGTTCTTTCATCTTGAGAAATACTGAGCGTGTTCTTCCCTTTGGCTTTTCTAACTCCAGGTCTTTGTACATGTCATCATCATAATACTTTACTTTGTCTTCTTGAGCTGCCCTTTGAAATCTTCTGTTCAGCTCTTTGACTTCATCATTTCTTCTTTTTGCTTTAGCTACTCAACATTTAAGAGCAAGTTTCAGAGTCCCTTCTGACATGCGTTTTGGTCTTTTGTTTCTTTCCTGTCTTTTTAATGACCTCTTGCTTTCTTCTTGTATGCTGTCCTCGATGTCATTCACAACTCATGTGGTCTTCAATCATTAATGTTCAATGCATCAAATCTATTCTTGAGATGGTCTGTAAATTCAGGTGGGATATACTCAAGGTCGTACTTTGGCTCTTGTGGACTCGTATTAATTTTCTTCAACTTCTGCTTTAACTTGTATATGAAAGATTGATGGTCTGTTCCACAGTTGGCCCCTGGCCTTGTTCTGACTGATGATATTGAGCTTTTCCATTGTCTCTTTCCACAGATGTAGTCTGTTTGATTCGTGTGTATTCCATCTGGTGAGATCCTCGTGTACAGTCGCTGTTTATGTTGTTGAAAAAAGATACTTGCAATGAAGAAGTTGTTGGTCTTGCAAAATTCTATCATGTAATCTCTGGCATCATCTCTGTCACCAAGGGCATATTTTCCAACCATCAATCCTTCTTTGTTTCTAACTTTTGCATTCCAATCACCAGTAATTATCAATGCATCTTGATTGCATGATCAATTTCAGACTGCAGAAGTTGGTAAAAAGCTTCCATTTCTTCATCTTTGAGCTCAGTGGTTGGTGTGTAAATTTGAATAGTTGTATATATTGGTCTTCCTTGTAGGCGCATGGATATTATTCTGTCACTAACAGTGTTATACTTCAGGATAGATCTTGAAATGTTTTTTTGACAATGAATGCAACGTCATTCCTCTTCATGTTGTCATTTCTGGTATAGTAGACCAACCATATGATTGTCTGATTTAAAATGGCCAATACCAGTCCATTTCAGCTCACTAATGCCTAGGGTATTGATCTTTATGTGTTCCATTTCACTTTTTTTTTTAGTATGCTAAGTGAAATAAGCCAGTCACACAAGGACAAATATTGTATGGTCCCATTTCTATGAAATATCTCAAACAGGCAAGTGCATAGAGACAAAAGTAAAATGGAGGTTACTCGGGGCTGGGAGGCGAGAGGGATGGGCAGTGATTGCTGAATGAGTCAGAGTGTTTGGGGTGATGAAAAATTTGGGAAATGGAGAATGGTGGTGGTCACACAACGCGGGGAGTGTAATGTCACTGAGCTGTGCACTTAAAAACGGCATTTTAAAATGGCCACAGTAAAAAATTCTTCTAAAAAGAAGAAAAGACAAACATTCTAAAAAAAAAAATCACGAGTCCTTGAAATGAAGTGTCCATTTAGGTGATGTATTCTGGTCTGGGGAGGGAAGGTTGAGTGAAATAGAAAACTTTGCTTCAATTAGGCAGTAATCCCTTCCTTCTGTCATCATTTCCTTTTAATGCGTAAGTGTTCCAGGCACTGTGTTGGGACCAGGGATCCAGAGATGTATAGGTAAACAGGAGAGGCCTGTGTGAGCACAGCAAAGGGTTAAGTCCAAGGCGAGGAAGAGGAAGAGGAGGAGGAGGAGGGGGAGGGGGAGGAGGAGGAGGAGGAGCGGGGGTGGGGGAAGGGGAGGGAGGGGAGAAGCCTGGATGCCCTCACTCCATCCCTGGCCAGCGGGAATCTCCTCTCCTCTGAGGCATGACTCACCTGGGCCTCTGGTGTGAAGGTGACACACTATAAATTCTCATCTTTTTCCCTTTAGCTAGGAAATAAAGCAACACAAAGACTCTCCTGGTGGACTCTGCCCCAAAGCAAAGCGTCTGCAGGTGCCAGCCAGGTGAGTGGTGGGTGAGGCCCCCTCCAGGTTCACCTGATCCCAGAAGAGGATAAACATGTGAGAAGCGCTGACTTTTGACTTTGATACTCACCAAAACCACTGTGTCACACACCCATCACTCCCCCAACTCCCTGAACTCCCTGTAGAATGACAAGGGAAAGGGCCTGACACACTGACAGGCCCCTCTCCTGGCCCTCGCACATGCGGTAAAGGTTCCAAGTGGAAGGAGTGGGCCCAGGCGGAGTGCTGGGCCCCCACAGACCGAAAGGGAATGCTCAGTCGGGGGGATGGGGACAATCAGACCAAGGGTCACTGTGTCTGTCAGAGCATAGGCAGTGGGCTCCTTCTGCAAGGCTGAGGCTCCAGGCCCATCAGCTCTTTGCAGGAGTGTGGGGAGAGGCACCTCCATGTACTGCCAGTGGAAGGAAGATGGGAGCAGATGCTGGCAACCACCCCAGGCCACTGAGGCTGCCCTGGGAAGACAGAGGAGGAGGGTCGGGGGTCCCTGTGTCCTCAGGATGGGAGGATCAGGAAGAGGCCGCCTTCACCAACACCCAGGGGACTGCCAGCCTGTCCTGGGCTCCAGTGGGGCCCCCACAGTGGGGTTATGGGAGGGCCAGGGAAGGAGGTACAGTGAGGTACAGTGGCCTCTCCTGACCAGCTGGCCTGCCTTGAGCTGTGGGTCCTGCGACCTGTGGGTGGCCCAGGTGTGCATTTTCCAGGTAACTTCCACTAAGCTCTGGGCCAGGTGTGTCCCAACCTTCCATTTGGAACAAGCCTCAGGCTGGGTGAGATTTGGGGTGCAATATGCCAGCTGTTTCTCCTCTGGTTGGATGCTGCTGCTTTTCTGCCCTCCTTTCCCTGGGGGCCAGAGCCCTGGTGGCACAGTGGTTAAGAGCTCAGCTGCTAACCAAAAAGTCTGTAGTTTGAATGCACTAGCCACTCCTTGGAAACCCTATAGGGCATTTCTACTCTCTCCTATAGGGTTGCTATGAGTTGGAATCGACTCCATGGCAACGGGCTTTTTTTTTTTTTAGGGCCTCACCCTAGGGTCTGAGAATCACTACAGCAACCATGGACAGAACCCAAGGCGTTTGTAAACTTGAATGGGGAAAAAATTCCGTCTTTATTTTCACCAGCCTCCAAGAGAATTCCAGTGTTCCCTTCAACTGTGCACGCAGGCAACACCCCCAGCAGGACCCTGTCGCCTGGTGGCTGTTGCTGGGGTCTGGGAAGGCTGTTAACACTGTTCTCCTCTGAAAGTACTGAAATGATTAGACCCGCTGTGGATGCAGATAGCACCGTAGTTTTTAATATTTTCATCTTTGTATTTCAACAGAATTGTTTCCTTTGTACTCCTATGTGTTTTGTTTTTGCATTTACAAGCTCTCTGCAAAGGGTCCATAGGTGTCTTCAGAGGCCAGCAGGGTCCTTGGCAGGAGGAAGGTCAAGTTTCCAACAGGTCCTGGGAGGGGGTCCATCCTGAGAAGGGGTGGCCCACTGAGTCAGTGCAAATCCTAAAGCTGATGAACAAGACTCAGGCTCTGTACCCTGGTCCACAGTGGCTTCTTGGGAGGGGGCTGTCCACCCCCATGTCACCCTTACCACCTTTGAGATAAGACCCTCCAGAAGCCAGAGGGCTCTGGTCGCCTGGGAAAGGAGGAAATGATGGCCCGGCCAGCCGCAGGGACACAAAGTGTCCTGTGAATGGTGCAGAGAACCAGCAGGAGCACCCAGCTGCAGCCCTACCTCTTCCTCCCTCGCTCCCTCCCTCCCTCCCTCTCTCCCTCCCCCCTCCCTCCCTCCCTTCCTTCCTCCCTCCCTCAGACGCAGAGGTTCTGTTTGTCCTCCAAGCCCCGGAGATTCCAAGAATGAAATCCATTGTGCCTGAGGCGAGACCTGTTCCCAAGCTAGCTGCCAGCAGGAAGCCCCTGCCACACCCAGGAGAGAGGGTTGCCCCAGTGAGTCACGGGCCATCCCCGTGGAATCCAGCAGGGGGCAGCATGGTGGAGTCCTCAAGGGGTGTAATCCCACCACCACCATCAGGCTACCTCAGGCCAACACCCTGGCATGGAAAACAGCAAGTGGTCAGCACGGGCCAGCCTGCCTGACCCAAAATGTGGAGCCTCAAAACCAGACCTAGAAATGCTGGGTCAGTATCATTGCAGCTTGGGTCAGGGCCTGTATCATTTCAGCTTCCTTTTTCTAATCTCTGTGTGATACCAAATTAGCTCAGCTTGGAGCTCCGCTCTTGTCTAGTGAATATTTTATCGACATAAAATCAACTGTGAGTCTGCCTTGAGCATTATGCTCTTTTAAAAACTATTCTATGGGATCAAAGTGACAATAGCAACTCAGAAGATTAGATAAGAACCTTAGGGGGCAGTGAGCTCATGTTAATGGGGGAGGAACAACTCAGAAAACGGTTGCACAACTCGAGAATGCAACCAATGCCACTGAATTGTACATGTAGAACCTTGAATTCTTGTATGCTTTGTTGTGTATATTCTTAACAACAACAAAATAAATTATTAAAAACAAAAACAAGTATGAGCATCAAATGACACCCATAAGAGAAATAAGAGACAAGCCACAGACTGGGAGAAAACATTCACAACACATACGTCTGGCAGAGGGCTTGTGTCTGATATATATAAAGAACCTCTACCGTTCAATAATAAGACAAACAACCTGAAGAAAATGGGCCAAAGATTTGAACAGACACTTCACCAGAGAAGACATGAAAAACTGACCAGCAGCTTTACTCATTAGGGAATGCCACTTAATACTACAGTGAGAGACCATCGCCCACCAGCTCGAATGGCCGAAATTTGAAAGACTAACCGTACCAAGTATTGCAACGATATGGCGCAACTGCAGCTCTCAGACACGCTGATGGGAAGATAACATCGTACAACCGTTTTGGAAAACAGGTTGGCAGTTTCTTAAAAATTGAAACATACATCTGTTATACACCATTCCACTCCCAGGTAATTAACCAAGAAAAATGAAATCAGGGCTTTGAACTGGTTTGGAACGATTGAGAACGGTTCAGTATTGCTGATGAAAACAAGGGCGGCGTAAGCGTCGCACAGCCATCAAAGCTGCTCTCCTGGGAATTTTGGCCCCAATACGAACCAGTGGAGTCTGCTCCAAGATGGCGGCCGCCAGGCTGCGCTGAATGTGGGTCGCTCGCCCCAGTCCTGCCAGGAATCCCGTCTCCCACATCGGGTGCCTGAAACTTTGAGGATCCATAGTCTTTTACTTCATCATCTTACGTTCGCTTTATCTACTCCACGTTCAAGAGCAAGTCTCGGAGTGTCTTCTGACATCTTTTTAATGATCTTTTGCTTTCTTCATGTATGATGTCCTTGATATCATCCCACAATTCACCTGGTCATTGGTTATTAGTGTTCAATGTATCGAATCTGTACTTGAGATGGCCTCTAAATCCAGGTGGGATATACTCAAGGTCATTCTCCCTCCTCTTTAGTCTTCCTATTGCAGTAGCTTCAGGGTCACCGCCAGACCATCAGCTACAGCTCCCCGTGCCCAGTCTTGTTCATTGGCTTTATCTCTGGATGTCAATGCTCTCAGGTACAGAGGGGTTTTCTGTTTCCAAGAAGGGCTCATGGGCTGCATTCCCGGCGTGCCTGCATGTCACTTCATCTTTGAAGGAATGCTGTGTTGGGTAATGCCTTCTTTTTAACACTGTAGTCATTTTTTTTTTTTTTAAGTAATCCTTTGTCGAGGTAGCATTGTTCCAACTATTTGTTGTCCACTCCCAAACTTAGTGTCTTAAAGCAACCACCACCATTTCATTATATTCATGGACTGTCTGAGTCAGGACTTTGGGCACAGAGAAGGTGGCTCTCCTCTGGTCCATGATGCCTGGGGTGACTTGACTGGCTGGGCTAACTCCAAGGGCTGTGGCTGGAAGAGCTGGGTTGGGGGTCCACTTCCAAGACAGTATCTTTACACACATGTTGGTGCCTTGGCTGGGATGACAGAAATACAGGCTCCGCTGGGCCCATTGACTGGAGCTCTTACTTGTGGGACCTCCAGCTCTGCAGCCTCAGAGTAATCACACTTCTTATGTGGTGTCTAAAGGGCCAGGAATGAGAGTTCCCAGCAAGCAAGGTGGAAGCTGCTTGGCTTCTTATGACCTAGTCTTGGAGGTGTTGCAGCATCACTTCTGCCATATTCTTTTGGTCAACCAGTCACAGGAGTCCATCCAAGGTAAGGGATGGGGACATAGACCAGTCTCTCAATGGGAAAACGTCTAGGTCATTTGTGGCCATGTCTTAAAAGCGCCACAAAAAGTACACAAATCATGAAGATACTGCTTGATGAAATTTTGCAAAATGAACCACTTATGGAGTTACCAACCAGATTTGCTAGAAACTCAGAAGATCCTCTTGTGCCCCCTCCCAGTCAGGACCCCCACCCATGTCCCTGACTTCTAACACTCTAGGTTACTTCTGCTTGATTTGAATTTTGTATAAACAAATTCATTCAGGATACATTCTTTTATGTCTGGCTCTTATCTCTTGACCTTACATTTGTGAGATTCATCCCTGTTGTGTGTTCAGCAGTTCATTTTCACTGCTGTCTAGAATTGCACTGTATGAATTTGCCACAGTTTTTTTTAATGCATTTTGCCATCGATAGACATTGGGTTGTTTCCAGTTTGGGGCTTTTATGGATAAAGCTACTGTGAGCAATATTGTACATGCTTTTCAGTGCACACATGTGTGCATCGGTGTTTGAAATGTAAAAAACCCAAACCAAATCCATTGCCTTTGAGTTCATTCCAACTCACGGTGATCGTATAGGACAGATTAGATCTTCCCCATATGGTTTCCAAGGCTGTAAATTTTTACGGAAGCAGACTGCCAAATCTTTCTCCCATGGAGCCGCTGGTGGGTTCAAGCTGCTGACTTTTTGGTTAGCAGCCTAGCGCTTAACCACTCTGCCACCAGGGCTCCTTGTTTGGTATATACTGTACTTAGGAAAATATTTGTACTTTCCCACCTCTTTTTTTGCTCGGCATTGTTCTTGTGAGTCATTTGAAGTGATGAGTGTACGTGTAGCTCATTCACTTAGGTTTCTTCTGGTTTCCCCTATGTCTTAGCTTCCTAGGGCTGCTGTGACAAAAAAAAATACCACAAAGTGGGTGACTTTGAACAGAAATTTCTGGTCTCACAGTTTTGGGGACTAGAAGTCCAAATTATGGCATCACCTTTAGGGGAGGTTCCTTCCTTGTGCGTAGCCCTGGGCATTCCTTACCATTCCGTGGCTTATAGAAGTTTGCTCATGTGGTCTCTTCCCCTTATGTGTGTGTGTCTCTGTGTGTCTGTGCCCATTTATAAGACATCACTCAGAAGGGATAAGGTTTAGGACCCACCCTACTCCACTACGACCTCATTAACATAACAAAAGAAAAGCCCCTATTTCCAAACAGGATCACATTCATAGGATTTTAACGTATGTTTTTTGGGGGGCACAATTCAATCCTTACTACAACAATACTGGTATACATATTTTTAAAGATATCTCCTTGGGTTCATAGTTCTTTATACACATGTGTGTAGTTTTCTAAGATACACACCTAAGAATAGTAGGGTTTGTGCATTTTCAAATGGTTTTACCAATTTACACGCTTACCAGTTGTGTATCATGGTACTTATTGCCCACATCCCAGCCAGCACTTGGTATTGTCAGATCTTTTAATATTTACCACTCCAATCAGGAGGAAATGTTCCTTCTTTATGGTTTTCATTTATATTTCATCTCCCTGATTACCAGGGAGACTGAGCACTTGTTCATGTTTGTTGACCCTTGAAGTTGCCATTCATGTTGGCTCTTCTGTGAATTACTTGTTTCTTGTTTGTTCACTGCTGTCCAGTCAGCTCTGACTCACGGCGACCTTATGTATGAGAGAATGAAACATCGTCTGTCCTGTGCCATCTTCACAATCCTTGATGTGTTTGAGTCCACTGTTACAGTTATGCTGTCAATCCATATGATTGAGGATTTCCCTTGTTTATGTTGGTCTTCTACTTTACTAAAAGGAGCCCCTGGGTTCAGTGCTCAACTAATAACCAGAAGGTTGCCAGTTCAAACCCACTCAGATGGCCTCAGAAGAAAGGCCTGGTGAGTTGTGTCCAAAGGTTCTCAGCCTTGAAACCCTGTGGAGCACAGTTCTGCTCTGAACACAAGGGGTCTTCATGAGTTGGAACTGACTTTCTGGAACTCTTTTGGCTTGGTTTCTATTTTACCATATATGATGTCCTTTTCCAGCTGTTGGTCGTTCCTGATGATGTGTGCAAAGTAAGCTAGATGGTCTCACCATCCTCACTTCTAAGGAGCATCCTACCTATATTTTTTCTAAGACTAATTTGTTTGCTCTTTTGGCAGTCTATGGTATATTCAACGTTCTTTGCCAACACCACGGTTTGAACGTGTCAATTTGTCTATCTTCCTTTTTCACTATCCAACTTTTACATGCACAGGAGGTGATTGAAACTGTCACGGTTTGGATGATTTCAGGGGACATCTAGGTCAATTGGCATAACAAAATTTATTAAGAAAATGTTGTGTATCCCACTTTGGTGAGTGGCGTCTAAGGTCTTAAGAGCTAGTAAGTGGCCATTTAAGATGTATCGATTGGTCCCAACTGACCTGAAGCAAAGGGGAATGAAGAACACCAAAGACACAAGGAAAATATTAGCCCAAGAGACACAAAGGGCCACATAAAACAGAGACTCCATCAGCCTGAGCCCAGAAGAACTAGATGGTGCCTGGCTACCACCAATGACTGCCCTGACAGGGAACACAACGGACAGTCCCTGATGGGGCAGGGGAAATGTGGGGTGTGGAACTCAAATTCTAGTAAAAGACCAGACTTAATGGTCTGATTGAGGCTGGAGAGACCCTGGAAGACATGGCCCCCCAGACTCTCTGTTAGCCCAGAACTGAAACCATTCCCGAAACCAACTCTTCACACAAAGATTAGGCTGGACTGTGAGACATAAAATGATACTGGTGAAGAGTGTGCTTCTTAACTCAAGTAGATATATGGGACCGAATGGGCAGCTCCTGGCCAGAGGCAGGATGAGAAGGCAAAGGGGGACAGACACGGGAAATCTGAGGTGGAAAGGAGGAGTGTGCTGTCCCATTGTAGGGAGAGCAACTAGGGTCACATAGCAATGTGTGTGTAAATTTTTGTATGAGAACCTAACTTGAATTATAAACTTTCACTTAAAGGACAACAACAACAAAGAAAATGTCATGGCTTGGGTCAGGTACACCTTAGTCCTCAAAGTGACATATTTGCTTTTTAAAACTTTACAGAGGTCTTTTGCAGCAGATTTGCCCAACGCAATATGCTGTTCATTACAATGTCTGTAATTTACTTTAACAAATTTCAGTGTAAACAGTGGAATGCTATGTGTATGTCTTTCCTTTAGGCCTTAACTCAGTGTGAAGAATGCACACGTGAGGGGTATCTGTCCACATTACACAAGAAGAGCCTCATCGCAGAAGTCGCTAATACAAGTCCCTTTGTTGTCTGTATCTTCATCAATAACCAAAGCTTGATTTGTCCGAAGCAGATTTTTTTTCCATTGGTGAATGTAGTGGCCTGTTGATTATGTTGATGGATGTCACACAGGTGAAATTAAAAATGTTGCTATTCAAGATATGTGGATTACCTAAGATCATCTAAAAACCCTTCACATCGAAGGGAAAGACAACACACAATACAGGAGAAGCCAGCACAACTGGACTAAACCAAAAGGAAAGCGGTTTCCTGACTAAACAGAACGCTTCAAAGGCCAGCGTAGCAGGGGCGAGGGTTTGGGGACCATGGTTTCAGGGGACATCTAAGTCAACTGGCATAATAAAATCTATTAAGAAAACTGCATCCCACTTTGGAGAGCGGCGTCTGGGGTCTTAAACGCTAGCGAGCGGCCATCTAAGATGTATCAATCAGTCTCAATCCACCTGGAGCAAAGGAGAATGAAGAACACCAAAGACAAAAGGTAATTATGAGCCCAAGAGACAGAAGGGGCCACCATCAACCAGAGACTACATCAGCCTGAGACCAGAAGAACTAGGTGGTGCCTGGCTACCACCCATGACTGCCGTGACAGGGAACACAACAGAGAACCCCTGAGGAAGCAGGTGAGCAGTGGGATGCAGACCTCAAATTCTCATAAAAAGACCAGACTTTATGGTTTGATGGAGACTAGAAGGATCCAGAGGTCATGGTCCCCAGACCTTCTGTTAGCCCAAGACAGGAACCATTCCCAAAGCCAACTCTCCAGACAGGGATTAGACTGGACAACGGGATAGAAAATGATACTAGTGAAGAGCGAGCTTCTTAGATCAAGTAGACACATGAGACTATGTGGGCAGCTCCTGTCTGGAGGGGAGATGGGAGGGCAGAGGGGATCGGAAGCTGGCCAAACGCACACGAAAATAGAGAGTGGAGAGAATGAGCGTGCTGTCTCATTAGAGGGAGAGCAACTAGGAATATACAGCGAGGTGTATATAAGTTTTTGTATGAGAGACTGACTTGGTTTGTAAACTTTCAGTTAAAGCACAATACAAATTTAAATAAATAAAAATACTAAAAACAAAAACAAACAAATCCCCTACATCAACACCACACAGGGAACTACAGTTCAGAAAGCTTATCGCCTGACCCTGAGGCTTGTTCTTTAAATAGACCCGTTTCAAGCCAATTAGGGGGATTTCTGGTTGTTTGATGCTGGTTAAAGGGAAGGCATCATGTCTCTAAGATGTGTCTGCCCTTGGTGAAGGATGTGGCTATTTGCTCTTTTTGTATGCCATAGAGCCTACTTCGACTAATAGAGACCCTATAGGACAGAGTAGAACTGCCCCCTAGGGTTTCCAAGGCTGTAATCTTTATGGAAGCAGGTCGCCAGGTCTTTCTCCCACAGAGCGGCTAGTGGGTTTGAAGTGAAGACTTTTCAGTTAGCAACTGAGTGCTTAACCACTATGCCATCAGGGCTCCTCTGAGCAAATATATGGAAACCAAAAATTATTAGCGGGTCTTGATGAAGAGGCAGTCATTTGAACAGAACAAGGGATACTGTGTGGTTTAAGGTTGGGAAGGTGTGTGTCAGGGTTATATCATTTTACCATACTTGTTCAATCTGTATGCTGAGCAAATGATCTGAGAAACTGGACTATATGAAGAAGAACGGGGCATCAGAATTGGAGGGAAACTCGTTAACAACCTGTGTTATGCAGATGACACAGCCTTGCTTGCTGGAGGTGAAGAGGACTTCAAGCACTTACTGATGAAGATCAAAGACCACAGCCTTCAGTATGGATTACACCTCAACATAAAGAAAACAAAAATCTCAAAACTGAACCAATAGGCAATATCATGATAAACAGAGGAAAGATTGATGTGGTCAAAGATTTCATTTTACTTGGATCCACAATCAATACCCATGGAAGCAAAAAAAACAAAAAAAATTTTTTTTTTTTTTAAATTAAAAAAGAGGCAATACATTGGGCAAATCTGTTGCAAAAGACCTCCTTAAAGTGTTGAAAAGCAAAGACGTCACCTAAGGTGACGACTGAGGTGAGACTGACCGAAGACATGGTGTTTTCAATCGCATCATGTGCACGTGAAAGCTGGACAGTGAATAAGAAGAATTGATGCCTTTGAATTGTGGTGTTGGCAAAGAATATTGAATACACCGTGGAGTGCCAGAACTACCAAATTTGTCTTGGAAAAAGTACAACCAGAATGCTCCTTAGAAGCGAGGGTGGTGAGACTTAGTCTCACATACTTTGGACATGTCGTCAGGAGTGACAAGTCCCTGGAGAAGGACTGTGAGTCAGAACCGACTCGATGGCACCTAACAACAAGAACAACAGGGGCGACATCTTTGCTTTCATTTTGAGGACTGCAGTGTTCCTGACCCAAGCGGTGATATTTTCAGTTGCTGCGTGGTGTTTTGTTCTGTTGTACATAGGGCGGCTATGAGTCGGAACTGACTCAGGGGCACCTAACAATAACAACACCACCAGGGGTGGGAAAGAGGGGGAAAGAGGGAGTTTTTTGCTTAGAGAGCAGTGAGTTTGTTAAAGATGGTGGGATAATCTGGAAAAGGATAGTGAGAATGGTTACACAATTTGAAGAATGCAATTGATGTCGGTGAATTGTACATTGTTGACTTGGTGAGGGTTTTGTAGCACTTGGCTGCTAACCAGAAGGTCAGGGGTTTGAACCCACCAGCCACTCCATGGGAGAAAGATGGGGTGCTCTGCTTCCATAAAGATTTACAGCCTTAGAAACCTTAGGGGGTAGTTCTACTCTGTCCTGTAGGGTGTTATGAGTCGGAATGGACTTGATGGCAGTGATTTCTTTTTTGGTTTGTGATGTGTGTTTTCCCCAACAACAAAAAAATGTGACTCACATTCTCTTTCTATTGGACAGCACGGTTTGACCCCCCTCTCCTGTGGGTGAATGAATGGAGGCTGGGTGATGGCTGGACAGAGGGCAAGGCTGGTTAAGAGGAAGGCATTGAGGCTGTCCAGGTGAGACCCTCTGTGGGGCCTGATGCGCCAAGGAGAGGAGAGACCCGAACTGTCTTACAGGTGGAACAAAGAGCTGACTCATGGGCTGTAGGGACTAGGGATGGAGGCTCTAGGAAAAACAGGCTCCGGAGGGTTTCCGGCGCCTGATGGCCTGGGTGGGGAGGTGGGGCTGCGTGGGTTAGCCCCCTGAAGGGTGGGCCTGGTGGGGAGATGGGGCTGGGTGGGTTAGCCCTTTGAAGGGCAGACCCAAGTGGGAAGATGGGGCTAGATGGGGAAGTAGGGCTGGGTGGGCTAGGCCCCTGAAGGGTGGGCCTGGGTGGGGAGGTGGGGCTGCGTGGAGAGGCGGGGCTGCGTGGGTTAGAGGGAATCACCTAATAGCCACATCCAGGGATCCTGAGGGTGGTAGGGAGGGTCTGGCTCTCATCTGTCAGCCTTGTAGGATTCATTTTCACCCACTCGGTTTCTTGCTGGCCCTGTCAAATGAGGAGGAAAGTGATTGTGTTTAGCCATATCCTTGCCTAGAGCCCTCTTGTTCTCTGAGCCTACAGGGAGCTGAGGCCAGTGTGGAACCTGGGTCTGAGCTAGTCAGCCCCCTGGGAGCTCCCTGGCTAGCACCCAGGCCCCCAGGCCTGTCTTTCCCACCCCTCCAGACCACAGACATGGATGCCTGGAGCCATTTGGGGCCCTGGGGACCAGGCCTCACCGGGGGCTAGGAGACTGAAGGGCAGAGGCTGTAGGTGGAGCTGGGGTCTGGGATCTGAGGTTTAGAGAGGTCTCCAGGCTTTGCTCCCTGATTCCTTGCCAAGAATTTCTTGTGTAGCTGGGCCAGCACCGTCTGACAGAGCCTGTGCCCAGGGCACCATGGGGGCAAGGTGCAGTGAGCGTGGGTCCACTTGGATACCAGCGAACAGGTGCCGTTGAGTTGATTCTGACTCCTGGTGACCCCGCGTGTATCAGAGTAGACAGACCATGCTCCACAGCATCTTCAACGGCTGATCTTTTGGGACGTAGATCACCAGGCCTTTCTTCCGAGGCACTGCTGGTTGGACTCAAACCTCCAACTTTTCGTAAACAGCCAAGAGTGTTACCTGTTTGCACTACCCAGGGGCTCCTCGTTTAGAAGTTACATCGTTAGTGGCTGTTGAAGTAGATGTTGACCCATGGCGACCTTATACAGTATAACAGAAGGAAACGTTGCCATCCAGCACCATTTTCGCGCTTCTTGTTACGTTTGAGTTCACTGTTCGGGCTATTGTGTTAATCCGTCTCATTGGAAAATCTCTTTTTTTTTTTTTTTGCTGACCTTCTACTTTACCAACCATGATGTCCTTTTCTAGCAAAAGGTCTTTCTTGATGACGTGTCCAAAGTAAGCAAGGCAGCGTCTCACTGTCCTGGCCTCTGAGGAGCATTCTGGTTGTATTTCATCTAAGACTCATTTGTTCCCCATTTGTATCCTCACAGTGACCCACGTGACAGGGCAGAACTGCCCACAGGGTTTTCTAGGCCGCAGATCACCAGGTCTTTCTTCTGTGCAGGAGCTAGTTGGTTTCAAACCACCAACCTTTCAGTTAGCAGCCAAGCGCTTAACCATTGTGCCTCCAGAGCTCATTGAGATAGTCTAGGCTAAAAAATGTCACTTTGAGGACTAATGTGCACCTATCCTAAGCCATAATATTTCCAAACGCCTCATATGCATGTGAAAGATAGACAATGAATAAGGAAGATGGAAGAACTGATGCCTTTAAGTTATTGCGTTGGCAAAGAATATTGAATATACCATGGACTGCTAGAAGAATGAACAAATCTGTCTTGGAAGAAGTTGAGCCAGAATGTTCCTTAGAAGTGAGGATGGCAAGACTTCCTTCACGTACTTTGGACATGTTGTGAGAAGGGACCAGTCCCTGGAGAGGGACATTATGCTTGGTAAAATAGAGGGTCAGCAAAAAAGAGGAAGACCTTCTACGAGATGGATTGACACAGTGGTTGCAACAATGGGCTCAAGAATAACATGGATTGTGAGGACAGCGCAGGACGGGGCAGTGTTTCGTTCTGTGGTACACAGGGTCGCTGTGAGACAGAACCTGCTTGGGCACCTAACAACAACAGGCTAAAAAAGAAAGGTGAGAAACTGCATGTAGGCAGTGCCCTGGGCCATCACAGAGGAGGAGGCAGTCAGGGCTGGGGAAGGCTGATGAGTCACAGCAAGGGTTTCCCAAACACAAACAAGTCAGGACACTTGCTCTTGAGGGGACATTCCTGCAGAAAAGGAAAAAGCCATTGGGACTAGTTAGAGGAAAGGCTACAATTGCCCTTGGAGGTAGTAGGAGTGACGACAGACAGTAGAGTTCTAAACAGCCTTGCTTCCTGTGGTTGCAAGCGTCATCACCTGATGAGGCCTCCCCTGGCCATTTCACTGAAAATTGCAGCTTGCTCCCCACCTGCACACACATGCCTAGACGCGCCTTGCTTTATTTTTCCTCTTGTTGCTGTTGTTATGTGCCATTGAGTCGATCCCGACTCATAGCGACCCTATACAACAGAGTAGAACTGACCCACAGGTTTTCCAAGGACTGGTGGGTGAATCTAAACTGCTGACCTTTTGGTTGGCAGCTGGAGCTCTTAACCACTGGGCCACCAGGGCTCCCTACCATCACCTAACACACCATATAATTTAGTTATCTTGTTGACTGTCTATCTCCCCCACTGGAATGTAGACCTGGAAGGCAGGGACTTTGTCCTGTTCTGGGCTGTATGTATCCCAAACTCCTAGGACAGAACCTCCACTGAGTTCATGTTTGTTGAATGAATGAATGAATGAGGTTTTTCAACTTTTAACCCAACTGCCACATAAGATGGGAGTCCACTCTCTGCTCCTGGTAGTACCGTGTAGACAGCAACGGACAGGAATCGTCCTGGATGGCCATCAGTGGGATGTTAGATAATTTACGGCACACACGGAGAATAGGCGATTCGGCGACCACAAAAAGAAACAAGGTAGATTAAAGGTCCTTAAATACAGTCCCTAGACTTCTGGTCACTATTTTCAGAATATTAAAGCATCATTCGCCTTTTTCAATGTGTTGGCAGTAAAGAGATTTGCAACGATGTAGAACAGTGACTCTCTTCTCGCTGATACCATTTACGTTAACATGTAACAGGTTTATTATTATTATTTTTAAGTAACTTTTGTTGAGACATAATTCACACACCATGAAATTCATCTTTTTGAAATGTACAGTTCAGTGGTTTTTCGTACACAGTATATTCACGGATGTGTAAGTATTACTACGAGCCAACGTCAGAATCTTTTCAACCAAACAAGGGACTGGGCAAAGCAGCTTTTAGAGTGAGTACTAGGTAATTAAGTGCTTAACAAATTTTCTTAGAGGTCAAAATCTTTTCCGCTACAACAAATCAAAGTCCTGAGATTCTGGAAGAAGCTGACAATCCAAAAATTGGCAGAAAGGAAGACGTGTGGGGATGGAAGCAGCCCCAGGTTTCTGCTTACTTGGAAGGCTATTCCTTCTCTGGAGTTGTGTACTCAGACTTGTCTGAGTCTTTAAATAAAAATCTGACTTGCAGGATACCACTTCCCAGAGGGCCCTGAGACCTGTGCTAACCCATCTGGGTCAAAATGTGTGTCTTCTCTCATCCAGATGCCATAAAATAGACTAGAATAGGCTCAGTCCTGAAGGGGTTTTCAGGGAGAAGGCTGGCAGACTATCTTCCAAAGATGACTGCAACAATATATATCCCAGCTCCCATACTCTCTTTACGTGTGATGTTGACACTCTTCCATTGAGAGGTGGGATCTATGTTCCCTGTCTTTGAGCTCAGCTATGTGACTTCCAAGACTAGACTATGAAAGGTGATACAACTTCTACCTGACTCTATCTAGGGATGTCTGCTCTTAGGACCCAGCCGCCATGTTGGGAGGAAGCCCGAGCCTTCCGGGGAGGTGCCTTGTGGGTGTTCCCATCAGCCAGCATCAACCACCAGACGTAAGAGGGAACAAATCTTCAGATGATCCCTGCTGCCAGCCTTGGAGCTGCTCCCCACTTGCTCTGAGGGGATTACAGAGGAGTTTCTGCCAGGAAGCTGTACCCGAATTGCAGACTCATGAGCAAAATAAATGTTGTTTTTGAAGCCGTTTAGTTTTGAGACAGTTTGTTACACAGCAAAAGAAAACTGAACAAGAAGTCCTGGAGCTAAGACACTGATTTGATCTTCTCCTGTGCAACGGGGAACCTCCTTTAGCCACCCCACAGGATGCTGAAATCAGTGAGCTCCTAGGATGACAGGAGGGACACCAAACACTTTCACTTTCTTGACAGCTAAAATGTCTACCTTCCTGTACCTCTTCATTGTAAAGTCCAATATTTATTTTCTGGTTGTAATAGCTTTATATACTGAGTGTAGAAAATTCATAAAAACAATTAAATAAGGGAATGAAAACGATCTGGCCTCTTAGCATTTACAGCTGTTGGTAATTTGGACCATTTCCTTTTAGTCTTTTTTCTCTGCATAGACATTCAGTTTACAAAACAAGGGTCATTTTTGCACAGGGATGCGATATTGACTAAGCACTCACCTAATAGGTTTTGAGTTTCTTGCCAGGTACCCAGCTGGACTTTGGTGAAATAAGCTGGAGAACGGGTCCTTTTCTGCATTGCTGTGACCACGACCCACCTGAGATACTGAGACTTCATCCTAGGCGTGGCCAGGTGTTAGCTGGAAAGCACAGTGGGCATCCGTACCTTTGCTGCCTGGGCTGTGCCCAGCTTAGGAGGTGCCCCATCTCTGCCCCCACCAGCCTCAGTGGCAGGGAGGCTGGGCAGGGCACCTGGTGGCCATGGCCCCCATCTCACAAAGCATGTGAGGTGGGGTATATATTGTTGCAGCCAGATTTGAAGATACAGTCTGCCAGGCCTCCCCCTGAAAACCCCTTCACCTGCCCCTTGCAGGTGAGGCACTATTTGACCATCGCCCAGGTGACTGCTTTCCTTACACATGCAGCAATATGCAAACAGGGCTCCCTCATTTGGAAATAAAGTAAAAAAGTTACATTGTATTCAAAATCCACTCTCATTCACACAAGAATTTTCAACATTATTTTCACCAGTGAAAGAAAAGGAAGAGCCCTTAGAGTCTTTAAATATAACTTGAACTGTTATCGATTTTAGAATGTAAAAAAAAGGCTTTAACATTTTTACCAACAAAAATAAATAAATAACATTAGAAAAATTCTTGCCTACTTGTGTAGTTTCTTGTTGATGGGGCTTTTTTTTTTGGTGAAATATGTCACAATGTGTCACAATGTCACGTACACGAGGGGTTCAACACAAACGTGCAGCCCCAGGAGTGAACACAAAGCCATCCCCCAGGCCAGGAAGGCTAGTTAGTGCCTGTGAAGTATTTGAAGGGCTTCAAAAAGAAACCAAAAGCGACCCCACAGGGTTTCTGAGGCTGTGAATCTCTGTGGAAGCAGGCGGCCACATCTTTTCCCCATGGAGCAGCTAATGGTTTCAAACCGCCGACCTTTCTGTTAGCAGCCAATCGCTTTAACCACTGCACCATCAGGGCTTCTCAAGACTCCTTGGGCATTGCCTCTTGAGGGGTAAACCTTGAAGTAAAAAGGCTGTTTTTGCAGGAGCTAAGCAAGTTGGAGGGTTTTGTTTTTTAAGCAAGTTGAAAAGATTTTGATATTTCATGTAAAAATACCTAATTTTTTTTCTCATATCTTAAAAAAATTTTTTTTTTCCTCTCAGGCCAATACGTATGGCCCAATTTCGTCCGGTCCCCGCCTGCTCTCCGCATGATCACTTCCTGTCGTGTCAAAGGCTGGTCCCCGGTGTCAGGCGCGGGGTGACAGACCCGCCCCGGCCATCAGCACCCACGGTCAGCGCAGAGCCGGCCGGGCAGGGGCAGTTCGGTGTTTACAAGTTTCTCCACGCCGGGCTGATGTAACAACCAACATCAGCCCTCCTCGGGGGACATGACGATGCACTTGTTTTCACTCGCTTGTTAAAAATGCCGATTTCTTTCTTTATTTTCAAGCTTCCTTTTCTTTCCCTCTTGTGTGTTTCACAGAAACAAGCTGCGGCCGCTGAAGCTGCGCTGGCCTCTTACCCCACGGAGATTCGAAAACTGGGCAGCCCGAGTTTTCTCTAGCTTGGTCTCTCGCTCTTTTTGTTTTTAGTATTTTCTGGGAAATGCTCATTTCTTTACAAAGTGCGTCCTTGAGCCCCCACCTCAGCAGCCCCCACCCCGCACCGCGCTCCCTGCTGACGGCTCCCTCCTTTGGGACCGCTGGGTGTCACCCCGGGGCGCTCACCTGCCCCCAACCCGTCCTGGGCCTCGAGCTCCTCCAGAGATGAACCGCTCGAACGGTCATGAAACTTTGTCCCACTACCTTTTTCCCGGGGATCCCGGGATCCCCTGGAGCGGGACGCGGGGGCAAGGTCAGCAGTGATTCGAGGGTCCCCGCCGCGTCCCGGGGGCGGGGGACCAGGCTCCCAAGGAGCCGCAGGGCGAGGGCGCGGGCCGGGGTCCCCGGGGCGCGCTGTCCCGGCACCTGTGGCCTGGGCGGGCGGGCCTTGAGCCGGCGCCTCCTTAAGGCCGCCGCCCCGCCCCGTCCCGCCCGCTGCCCGCGGAGCCTCCAACTGCCCTCGCCCGGCGCCCGCCGCCCGCCGAGTCCCCGCGGCGCCGCGAGCCAGGAGGAGCCGCCGCCCGCTCTCCGCGCCAGGCCCGCGTCCCGAGCCGCCGCCATGGCCAGCGAAGAGCTGGCGCGGAAGCTGCAGCGCAGGCTGCGACGCGCCGAGGCGGAGGAGCCCCAGCCCGCGCCCCACACCGCGCCCGCACCGCCCGAGTCCGCGCCCCTCGCCGCGCCTGCACCGCCCGAGCCGCCCGCCCGAGTGCCCGCAGCCAGCGCTGATGCGGAGCTGAGCGCGCAGCTGAGCCGGCGGCTGGACATCCACGAAGGCGCCGCGCGGCCCCGCCGCTGCAGGGTCTTCAACCCTTACACCGAGTTCCCGGAGTTCAGCCGCCGCCTCATCAAGGACTTGGAGAGCATGTTCAAGCGGTGAGCGCCCGCGTGCCTCGGGGACCTGCGCGCCCGGGACCAGGATGGAGAGGGCGGGGGTGTCCGGGAGACCTGAGTCCAGCTTCGGTGAGACAGAGTGGGGACGGGGGTGCAGGGGGTGCCCTTTGCATTTGATCCAGTGCCCCCAATGCTGCGCGCCACGAGACTCTCCCACCGGCGTGGTGGGGGGACCCGGTGGGGCTGGGAAACCGAGACAGGAGCCTCGTCCTCGGGGACCCAGCTCTGACGTGCCCCAGGGGAAGCTGAGGCCCGGCTTCCAGGCGCCCTGTTCCCCTGGCCCCGCGAAAGGAACGGGCGCTGTTCCCGGGTTTGCTCCCAACGCAACTTCTAGGAAAGGAGACGCCGCCGCGCCACACCTGCCGGCTTTAACTTTATCTCCCAAGGGAAAAATTAGCCCCTGTGCCCTTTTATCTTTTAAAACAAAAGGGAAGCATTAAGCCTTGGCGGCCGCGCGGGGTCTCACGCACAAACCGAGGCTGAGAACTGGAATTGTGTGTGTGTGTGTGTGTTTTTTTTTTTAACTTGTAAAAGATCCAGGGCGTTCCTGTGGCGAGCGCGTCGTGGGGAGCCTTCTGGGGCGTCGACTTTTCTGGTTTCCACTGCCCGCCCGCGGCGCAAGAACCTGGCTTGGCGGCTCGCAGCCGGTCGGCGGGAGCTCAGTCCTGCCCTGTGTCAGGCCTACCGGGCGGGGAGCCGTCCACCTGGGGAGACCTGGGCAGGGGAAGCTGCCCTGGGTCCCCGAGGCCACTGGCGCGCCCCGGACGCCGGGCGGTGGGGACGGGCGTACAGAGCCTCAGTAGTCGGCCTTGGGCCTTCATCGGCCGCAGTTTCCTCATCTGGAGAATGGGGGCAGTAATAGTTCCTGCCTTTTAAGGCCACAAAGTGCTTTGCTCCGGGTAAGCGCCTAACTGAGCTATTAATAATATTTCCAGAATAAGGCGAGACCGGAAAACTGCCTCGGGGAGCCGAGGCCGCTGGCCAGGTCGTGTTTGGAGCGTTTTTAAAAGCGCATGGAATGTATTTGCCCTCCGCGCAGAGGCTCTATTTAAAGGCACTGTGGTGGGCAATGTGTGGCTTCCGAAGCCTCCCGCAGCCTCTCTTTCCCAACATCCTGATCCTCCCGCCCCCTTCTCCCGTTTTCCCCCTCCCCCCCTTCACCCGCGTCCCTGGCTTGGAGGCACCATCCTCTGGTGTTCACACCTGGTGTGTGTATTTTGAGCAATTAACAAAGCAGAGGTGGTGCAGAAGAGCTTGACTGGGACAAGATGGGAAAGGCACTGGCTTGCCAAAGTCCCTTTGATTTATGTGGTTAAGCCTTTCATGTGAGGACTGCCCCTATGGCTGCTCCTCTGTCCCCCCAGCTCCTCCCAGTTCAGAGGAAACCTGGGACACCGGCCAGCCGTTCATCTTCCCGTTGCTTTGTGGTGACTTGAGTTTCATTTGTTTGTCCTGCAAGATAATCTTAAAGGCTAAGTTTGTTAGTTGGCTGCCTAAGAGTAAGCAAGGAGACATCTTTGAGGAATCAAGCTGGACCAGTGTCAACCTAAGGGAAGGCTGTGTGTGTACTGGGGTCCCAAGAGAGCTGACTGTCCTGCTCTGTGATGGAACTTCTCCAGAGCTACTGTGTCGGTCATGACTCTGGGTTAGGTTTCCAGTCACTCACAAGGAAAATTGACATACACGAAAAGGGAGTTAATTGGCTCGTGAATCTAAAAAGCCAGAAAAGCTTCAGGTATGGCTGGATCCAGGAGGTCAAATGATGTCAGTGCTCACATTTTTGTCTTCTTAATCCAGCTGTCTCCGTTCTCAGATGATGGCAGTGTGGCCACAGCAGCTCCGGCAAGTCCAGTGGGAAGGAGTAGCCCCAGCAAAGGCCTTTATGTGTGTGTGTGTTTTGGTAACTTTACTATTGTGTCTTGTTGGCTCTGAACCAATTACTGTGGCCAGGGAAATTTGTTGCTCTGACTGGCCAGCCCTGAGCTTTGTGTCTCACCCCTGGAGTGAGAAGTGCAGTTCTACCCCAGGGATCTGAAAGTGGGGAAGAATAGACCCCCATCCTGGACCTTGACCCTGACTGTGGTGGGGGTGGGGGACTTAGGCCTGCAGCTTGGTTGAGTTCACCTTCAGCCACGAGTCTCCTGAGGCAGGACTGCCAACTTGTCATCAGGGAGTGGGGTGCGAGGGCCAGCTGTTCCAAAGGAACCTTGCTAGAACGGGGGAGACAAGGCTGCTGCTCCAAGTACTGCAGAGCCGACTGGAGCAGTGGCTGGAGACACCTGCCTGTCACCTTTGGAGGCAGACAGGCAGAGGGTCAGACCTGGCCTCCTAACCATGCTGGTAAAATGAACACAAGTATCACCTTCCCTCAGTTGTGCAAGTGGTTGACGCACTCTGCTGCTAACCGAAAGGTCCAAGTCCACCCAGAGACATCTCGTAAGAAAGGCATGGTGATCTACTTCCGTCAAATCAGCCAGTGAAAACCCTGTGGAGCACAGTTCTACTCTGACACACATGGGGTCGCCGTGAGTCAGAGTCGATTCAACACCAATGGGCTTTTACCGCCTTCTCATGAGGGCTGGGTATCTGCTGTGGCCTCCGGGGGCAGGTGGTGAGGGAGAAAGGCCACTAGGGCAATGCCGCCTTTCCATCCCCCACCATGGTTTGGGAAGCCCCCACCCTGCCCCTTACACCTGTTTTCAAGGTCAAATTATTCATCACGGGTTTGTGGAGGAGGGAGGGTTGGGACCCTGATTCCGGGCTTGTCATCTGTGATCATGGGCAGGTCCCTTCATTGCCTCTGTCTCATTTGTAGAGTGGGAATGAGGGTTCCCTTCACAGAGATCTTGAAAACTAAGGGAGATAACTGGGTGCTGACAGAGGCAGGGCACGTAGTACAGGGCCTTCAGCCCCCACTTTGGCACCAGGCCCTGGCTCCATGCCCAGAGTCCTCCCAGATCCTGCACTGTGGCTCTCCTCTCCCTGCCTCACCTCCAGGCTCCCCATAGCCGGGAAAATAAGGCCCTGAGCCCCCCCCAGACTCAGCTGCCCCCCCAGCTGAGCTCACTGGTTTTCCTGTTTGGCCCCTGCCCCCACTGCGGGCAGTCAGGGCCCCCTGTGCACCTCGGGCTCAGCTCTGGTCTGAGTCCTTGGCGATTCCCAGTACCCAGTGACTGTAGCTGAGGGACAGGGTCCAGTCCAAACCCCTCATCATCCGAAGGGCCCTGATGGTGGCCCCCCCACTCTGGCACCTGCCTTCCTGTCACCCCTGCTCTCCACCTGCCTGCTGGCTCTGGGTCCTTCTCTGCCCCAGCTGGCCAGCCCAGGAGACCATCAGCATCCTTCTGCCCTTGCCTTGGCTGTATTGGCTCACCTGGTGCCCGGGAAGGCTGCTGTGGGCTTGGCAATGTGGACTTTGCAGCCTGCTTTGGCCCAGCACTCCCTCCGATCTCGAGGTCCCCCTCCCCAGCTTGCAGGAGAGCCCCTCAGGACCAGTGCTGCCCGAGGCCTGGCCTAGCTTCCCTGCTGGCCTGCTTCCTTCTTCCTCTGCCCACTGCCCTGTGTGACTTTTGCTGTTTTTTACCTGCACAACTTAAAAAGTACGCAAACTCTAAGAACCTTTGAAGACCTGATGGGGTCCCTTTTTCTCAGCTTTGCCTACTACCCCTGCCCTGCCCCCTGCCGTGTCCACTCCTGCATGGGCCCTTATGTGCGCCCCCTTGGCCACTGGCTGAGGTCCTGGGCAGGGAAAACCCTGGGGGCCTTCTGGGCTCCTCTGCTGCCTGGGCTGCCCCAGAGCCCACCCCCTCGCATGCCACCCTGTCCCCTAGCAGGTCTGTGGCAGCACCTGGGCCAGCCATTCTTCTGCACCTAATTGAAGCATCGTCTCTTCCCCCGTTTTTCTTTTTCCTTTGGTTTCTGTGTTTGAGCCCCTGGGTGGTGCAAATGGTTAAGTGCTAGGCTGCTAACCGAAAAGTTGGCTTTGTGAATTCACCCAGAGGCACCTTGGAAGAAAGGCCTGGCGACCTACTTCTGAAAGATCAGCCATGGACGACCCCGTGGAGCACTTACTTCTACTCTGACACCGGGGTTGCTGTGAGCTGGCATCGACTCAGCAGTAACTGGTGGCAGTCTGTGCTTAAATAATTTTTTTTAAGTTAAAAATCCCGAAGAACATCACAGAGCAGCTTGTTTTCCGTTGGGTTACTTTCCCCATTTTATCCCTTGCAGAACCAATATTGTGAGGCTGTTGAGAACATGGATTTTGGAGCCAGGCTCGCTGAGTTTGAACCCTGACTCCACTACTTGCTACCTGGCAGGCTACTTAAAAACCCGGTGCCTCAGTTTCCCCACCCACCAAATGGTGAGGGAATAGTACCCACCTCGTGGGGTGATTGTGAGGACTAAATAAATTTATGCAAGTCAATCACTTAGCTCAACGCCTTGGCCCACAGTGAGGGCCCGGTGCGTTCTGGTTGCTGATTTTTAGCTTGTCACAGGGCCGCAATTCTGCTGATTGTGCCTATTTTGTGTTGTTCGTCTTTAAAGGTTTAATAGTTCATAAAGGCTTTGGCACTGTCAGATCGATCCTTTGAAGTTGATTTAATCTGGAGTTTGAGCTGTGGAGTGTGGCCCTGGCCTTCCGGCAAGTTACCAGCTCCTGGGATGGCGTGTCCTGCTGGGGGCCCTGTTGAAGGAACCTATTGGCAAATCTGCTTGGCGAGGGAAGAGTATTACCAAGTCCCTGCCGCCCCGTCACTATCTCCTCTTCTCCGCTTGTGGGGTGGTGGTGGAATAGGAGGGTAGGGAGACCCTTCCAAGGGGACCTGGGATTTAGAGGGCCAGAATCACTGATTTATCCAAAGCCTGCAGCTTTTCCCACCCACAACAGGAGGACCAAAACCAAAACACCAAACCTGTGGCCATCAAGTTGATTCCGACTCCTGGCAACCCCACGTGACAGAGTAGAACTGCTCCATAGGGGTTGTGATGTTTACAGAGAAGCCTTGGCGGCGCAATGGTTAAGTGCTCGGCTGCCAACTGAAAGGTTGGCGGTTCAAGCCCACCATCTCCTTTGTGAGAGAAAGATGTGGCAGCCTTGGAAACCCAAGAGGTCAGTTCTACCCTGTCCTATAAGGTCATTGTGAGTCAGAATTGACTCGTCAGCAGTGGGTTTTGGAATGTTTACAGAAGCAGATTGCCAGGCCTTTCTTCTGTGGCACTGCTGGGTGAGTTTGAACCATTAGCTTTTAGGTTAACGGTCCATTTGTACCATACAGGGACCTCAGAAGGAGGACCGGACGTCCCAAAGCCCAGTCCATGGACTCGCAGCCTTATCTACAAAAAACAAAGCCAACAGAAAACCCCCCAGTCGTGCCAGGAGTGCACTTAACTTTCGGCAAGAATTTCGCCTTTCAGCAGGAATTTCTAGATCCAGATTCCCATGTCACTGTATAATTTACCTGGCCCCTTGCAGTGAATAACCTGACTTGACCTGTACAAAGTACACCTACTCTTTTTGTTTGGGCTAGGTAGATTAACACAGACACTGTGAAGCAGGCTTTGAACTTTGAAGTTGGACTTGCCTTTTCTAAAAGCATTTTGCTTTGGGATTTTGTAGGTTTTCAAAAAAAACAAAACTGGATCCTCACCAGCCTGAAAGCTTCTGGGGTTCTTGGGGTGGGTGTCGTTCATCTTTGTATCCCTGCGGCCCACACAAACGGGCCTGTTTCCTAAATGATGTGTTGGAGAAGAAAGAGAATTTTCTAATGAGTGTGGGAAGCCAGGGGCAGCATCAGCCCAGCCAGCCAAAGTGCCCTCTCCATTTCCAGGCGTGTTACTGGATAGCTTGAGCCCAGAGAATAGTGGCCTGATTTTAAAGAGCGAGAAGGCCCAGAAGAAACTGATGCTACAGTGTGTCTGGGGCCGTAATGTGAGCTGGCAGGGCTCGGTCAAGGTCAGACAGGAAATTTTAATTACCCCGGACTTATCTGGAGGCCACTTCCAAGGGGAGGTAACAGGGCAGCCCCTTAAAGGCAGGACCCAAATAAAACATCTCGAAATGCAGCTGGGACGTTTTTGCTGAATACTGAAGCTTGTGTTTGAATTCCCCAAAGAGAGGGTGGGGAGAGGCGCGTTCAGCTATGAGAAAGTTGTCTTTTGTTTTAAGAATCTGAGATGGTGATGTCATGGACATCCTGCCAGCTTCTGGTTCCTGCATCACCAAAACACCACCGAAACCCACAAAGTGGAGGTGTCCTTGCACTCCTAGTTTTTTGTTCCCTCCACCTTAGTCTTTCTTTCTCCTCCTAGTCTTGTCTTGGTGGCTCAGTGATAGAATTCTCGCCTTCCATGCTGGAGACCAGGGTTTGGTTCCCGGCCAGTCCATCTCGTGAGCAGCCACTACCATCTGTCACTGGAGGCTTGTATGTTGCTAGGATGCTGAGCAGGTTTCAGTGGAGCTTCCAGACCGAGACAGACGAGGAAGAAAGGCCTGGCGATCTGCTTCGAGAAAGGTGCTAGCTCTGATTGGTTTTGTCTGAGCTGGGGAGAGGCTCCCTTCCCTGAGGGGAGGACATCTGGCCAAAACGGAGGTTCTGTTAGTGAGGAAGGAAGACTGGGCCCCAACAGTCCTGTCAGTCCTGTCCCTCTTAGGCTTTTTTACTAAACACCGTAACAAAGTTCCTCTCTTACCTCCATCTGTGGTTTTGTACGTTCACACGTATGTATGTGTGGGGGGCTTTTTGATGACCAACTTGGATTCTGGAAACTAGGCAGGGACATCCTGTTACTGGAGGGCTCCTGTATGCCTGAGTGTGGAGGTCTTTGCTCTGGGAAATTAATTTCTGTCATTTTAATTGAGACCCTGTGGATGTTTCTCTTTGCATGTGGGATGTAGATCCCTGGCAGCTGAGAGTGTCCTGTATGTGCTTGGGGCCAGATGGGTGGGTATCAACTATCCCCTAGGCAAGCTTTTTTTTTTTTTATATATATATAATTTTTATTGTGCTTTAAGTGAAAGTTTACAAATCAAGTCAGTCTCTTACACAAAAACCCATATACACCTTGCTACACACTCCCAGTTACTTTCCCCCTAATGAGACAGCTCGCTCTCTCCCTCCACTCTCTCTTTTCGTGTCCATTTCGCCAGCTTCTAACCCCCTCCACCCTCTCATCTCCCCTCCAGGCAGGAGATGCCAACATAGTCTCAAGTGTCCACCTGATCCAAGAAGCTCACTCCTCACCAGCATCCCTCTCCAACCCATTGTCCAGTCCAATCCACGTGTGAAGAGTTGGCTTCGGGAATGGTTCCTGTCCTGGGCCAACAGCAGGTCTGGGGGCCATGACTAGGCAAGCTTTTTTGGACCCCCACTTTCACTTCATGTTGCCCTCCCAACCTCCAAAGAGCCTGGCATCGCTGAAGCCCCTTGCCCTCCTTTCTGGGGTTCAGGGATCCAACTGGTTCCCTTGGACAGACTTCCTAGTTACCCTCCTCCGCCTGCTTTCTGTCTTTGAAAGGTGGTTGCTGAGGCCTCTCCACTCTCCCTGCCTTCCTTTATTATCACGGCTGCCATGTCTCTGACTCCCTCTCCTCTAGAAGGATCTCGGGGAGAGGAGGGGAGTACATGGGCCAGCCGCCATCTTTGCTGGGAGTCGTTGATGTCTCCATTCCTTTCAGCGGTTGCCTGGTGTCCGTTGCTAAGTGCTCCTCTGTGGGGTTGGCGGCCTTTGTACACGTCCTGCGTGAGTAGGTGTGAGTATGTGTGTGGGTGTCTGGGCCTGGTTTTACTTTTTTCTCAGTCTTAGGCCAGCTGCCACCCTGTGTTGCTGAATGAAAGTAGATTCTTTAGTTATGGAGGTCAGGGCCCATTGCTGGTGATAGCTGCAGCCTTCTCAGCCAGTTCCTGGTCCTAGGCCAGGCAGGGCCACAGGGGACCAGTTGGCTTCCTGTTCTCTTCCCCATCCAGGCTGCCTCCCACACCTGGGTTGAGGAGACAGCCCTCTGCCAACTTAGATCAGGTTTGCAGGAAGCAGGAGGCTGGTGTCGAGGACTTATAAACTGTCACATGCCCAGGGCTGGGCACTCAGCAGAGGGACCAGAGGCTGCAGCTCACCCCAGCCCAGGGTTAGATGGCTTGCGGGGACTCCCCCAAGGCCCACTGGCCTCTCCCCCTTGGGGCCAGTCCTCACCCGCCCTGCCCTATCCATCCTATATTTTGTGGCCAGAGTGACCTAGTCAGAGTCCGTCAGATCTCATTACCTTGCTTCCCTCTTCAGAAGCCCTTGTGGGTGTCCCTCTCATGAGCTCCGTGCTGCCCATGGGACAAGTCCAGACTCCTCATGCTGACCCTAAGGCCAGCTCCAGGGGTCCCCACTGATGTTATGGTCTCTCTCATTGGTTCACCCAGCCCTGCCCATGCTCTCGCTGGGCTGATGGTCACCTCCCCAAGTCTCTCCCCCATGCGTCCCATTTCTAATCGCTTATACTTAGATCTATTGGGTATTGACGAGTCTTGTGAGGTTCCTCTTCTCTGCAGTGTTTGCACTGGAATAGCAGAGGTGGAGTCTTTATGGTTGAGTGGCTTCTCCCTCTAGCATTATCCCCACCCCGGGCCTGGCCTAGAGCCACGGACAGAGCAGGGCCCTTTGGTCAGTATAAAGGGCGCTGAGCCCTGACAGCTGCAGCCATACTGAAGCCCCTGATTACTGCCCAGGAGGTGCCTCAGCTCACGGTGGCTGCTGGGAGTGAGTAACTCGAGCCATCAATGGGGCCCTGCAGTCTCCTTCTACAGAGCCACTGACCTCCACAGGCACAGGCCCAAAGCCATACTCCTGTAAGTGAGATGTGGAAAAGGTAAGTGACCACCTTCTCAGGTTGTCCTTGAGATAGCATGACCACTCAGTGTGCAGTTAAGACCTTAATTAGGTTGCCAGGTTCCAGCCCAGTGTGCCTTCTCCTTGCCAGGGAGCAGTGGGCCTGGACCCCCAGCAGGGCCTGTGGATTTAAGGTGGGGTGAGCCACTGTGGCCACAAGGCACCCCCTCCCCCAACTGCCCCTACTGAGCTGCCCTGCTTACTGGATTGGCTTCAGAATCTTGTCCCCCCCACTGCCCCCAGCTTCCTTGACTGATGGGGGCAGCCCTGGGTGTTTCCCTTCCCCTTTTGAGTGATGGCCGAGTGTGCTGCAGTCCATGTCCCTGGGCACGCGGCCGTGGCCTTCAGCATGGCCCAAGCAGCCTGCACTACTGACCTGTTAGCTCATCATCGTAGGCATGTTCCTTTGCCATACTCCTGGGAGCTGTTTGTTTGGTTTCCGCTACTGGGCTGCTGGCATGAGGGAGAATTTGTGCGTAGCTGACACACTCCTATCCGAAGACTTTTCGTTAGTGAAACAGAGAGGGCACCAGGCTGGGGGTGTTGGGTGCGTCCATCAGCCATCCTGGGTGGCCACCTGCTGCGCTGCCCCCTCCGAATCCTGTGGCTATCCCTAGCAGGGGCAGGGCAGTCTGACGGGATGCCTTTGGTGGACAGGTAAAGCGCATTCCGTTGATTGTCTTGCAGGCCTGTATAGGGGCCACCTTGCTAGACCTCCCTCTGATGCCGAGATGTTGGGAGTAGGGATGGCCCTTCAGCTCCGCCCTGCTCCCTCACCTCTCTTTATGAACTTCCCAACAGTGCAGCAACTACAGGGGCTATGGCTGCCAGTGGGGGGCCATCCTTCCTCAGCTCCCTTAGCCTGTAAGAATGTGCGTCTCTTGCCAGGAAAGGAAGGGAATTTGCTGGAAACGGGCACGTTGTGAAACTCGTGCCCCTATAGCGCCCTGACAGCTCTGGCTTGGCACAGAACAGGTGAAGCTGGAGTTCAGCCCTGCGCCAGCACCGGCTACCACCCCGCCCTACCTGTGTCTGCGTCTGAGTACAGTGCCCTCCCCAACTGGGCCCCCTGCCTTAATCAGCTACCCCACCCCCAGTCCTCCAGAAAAATCCAGCCTGCTCACTGAGCTGACAAGTCTCTCTGAGACAGTCGTCTGATATTGCTTCTCTGTGTCAAAGGTTAGGCGGGGTAGGTGGTGGAGGTGGGGTCCCTTTTGCCCTTAGGAAGACAATGTACCTTGTGTGGGCTGGCCCTGCAGCCTCTTCCAGCCTCCCCCTCGCCCCTCCTGGAATCTGCTGGCACCTCTGAACCAGACAGGTGGCAGTGGCTTACTCTCAGGCTGTGTGTTTGGCTGTTAGTTCCTAGTCTTCTGCCTCGCCCTCCTCCTTACCCTCCAGCTCAGCCCAAGCCTCAGTCATGTGGAGCCGACCTGTTTGTGTGTCTGTATCCCTACTGGACAGTGTTTGTACTTTCTTCTGCTGTGGGGGGGCCCCTGGTGGATGTGAGCCAGCTGGAGAGTGAGTAAGGGAGTATGAGTGTGTATGTGAGTATGTGAATAAGTGTGAGTGAGTGAGAGAGGGTATGAGTGAGCATGTGAGTGTGAGCAAGTGAGGTGAGTGAGGGAATGTGTAAGAGTATGAATGAGTGTGAGTGAGAGAGTATGTGTGAGTGTGTAAGCAAGTGAGGTGAGTGTGTGTGTGAATACGTGAATGAGTGTGAGTGAGTGAGAGAGGGTATGAGTGAGCATGTGAGTGTGAGAAAGTGAGGTGAGTGAGGGAATGTGTGAGAGTATATGAATGAGTGTGAGTGTGTGAGTGTGAGCAAGTGAGGTGTGTGTGAGAGAGTATGTGAATGAGTGTGAGTGAGTGAGAGGGTATGAGTGAGCATGTGAGTGTGAGCAAGTGAGTTGAGAGTGAGGGAATGTGTGAGAGTATGAATGAGTGTGAGTGAGAAAGTATGTATGAGTGTGAGCAAGTGAGGTGAGTGTGTGAGTATGTGAGTGTGAGTGAGTGAGAGAGGGTATGAGTGAGCATGTGTGTGAGCAAGTGAGGTGAGAGTGAGGGAATGTGTGAGAGTATATGAATGAGTGTGAGCAAGTATGTGAGAGTGTGAGCAAGTGAGGTGAGTGTGTGTGTGAGTACATGAATGAGTGTGAGTGAGAGTATGTGTGAGTGTGAGCAAGTGAGGCAAGTGAGTGTGTTTGAGAGAGTATGTGAATGAGTGTATGTGTGAGTGTGAGCAAGTGAAGTGAGAGTAAGGGACCATGTGGAAGTGAGTGGGAGTATGAGTGAGTGAGTGTGAGTGAGAGCAAGTGAGGTGTGAGTCAGGGAGTGAGTGGGAGTGTGAGTGAGAGTGTGAGCGAGTGAGTGGGTGTAAGTGAGGTGAGTGCGAGCAAGTAAGTGGAAGCAACAGAGTGTGAGTACGAGCAAGTGAGGTGAGTGAAAGTGAGGGAGTATGTGTGAGTGAAAGTATGAGTGTGAGCGAGTGACAATGTGAGTCAGAGTGTGAGCAAGTAAAGTGAGTGTGAGCAAGTGAATGTAAATGTGAGCAAGTGAGAGTGTGAGCAAGTGAGTGCATGTGTGAATGAGAGTGAGTGAGTGAGTGTAAGCAACAGAGTGTGAGTAAATGAGAGTGAGTGTGACGGTACGAGTATAAGTGTGTGTGAGTGAGAGTGAGTGAATGTGAGTGTGAGTGAGTGAATAAACCCAGTACAGAAATTTGAAACACAGGGGAGAGCCGGGAGCTATCAGACAAAAATGGCTGGAAGTGGCCTGATTAGAAATCAGAAGCTTTGGGCCTTCTCAGAGCCTGCTTACTCTAGTTTTACATACGACGGTAACAACAGAGTGCTTGGAGCCCTGGTTTCCTAGCCTGCCCAAATTGGGAGTTGTTGTTAGTTGCCATTTTGACCCCTTGTTGCTGCTGTTGTGTGCCACTGAGTTGATTGCGACTCATAGACTCTATAGGACAGAGTAGAATGGCTCCGTAGGGTTTTCAAGGAGTGGCTGGTGGATTTGAGCTGTTGTTGACCTTTTGGTTAGCAGCCTGAGCTCTTAACCACTTCGCCACAGGGCTCTGCCCTGACTCATGGCGACCTTATATATAACAGGATGAAATGTTGCCCAGTCCTGTACCATCTTCATGATCGTTGATGTGTTTGAGTCCATCTCATTGAGGATTTCCTCGTTTTTGCTGACCCTCTACTATACCAGCCATGATGTCCTTTTCTTCTACTGTACCAGCCATGATGTCCTTTTCTAGTGATTGGTCTTTCCCGAAGGTGTGTCCAAAGTGAGCGAGTCAAAGTCTTGCCATCCTTGCTTCTAAGGAGCGCTGTATTTCTTCAAAGACCAAGGCAGGAAAGTGTGGAGGCAGAACGAATCCTCTGATCTGGGGAGTTCCCAGGGCTCATCTGGATAAGGATCAGTTAGGGCCACCCACTGGGTGGCCACCTCCTGGTGGTTGTAGTGCCCTTCTGGATTTAGGACCCCTGGTGCCACAATGGTTAAGAGCTCGCTGCTACAAAAGGTCCGCAGTTCAAAATCACAGCTGTTCCTTGGAAACCCTGTGGGGCAGTTCTACTCTGTCCTATAGGGTCACTGTAAGTCAGAATTGACTCATTGGCAACAGGTTTGGTTTTGGTTTGTTTGGGGTCACCAGGGAGGGATCCAGTTAAGTGCAGGTTCTGACTCTCAGGTCTGCGGTGGGACCTGAGATTCTGCATTTCTAACAATATTGGGTGACACTGAGGCTGCTCCTGCAGGTCCGAGGACCACCCTTTGGGTAGCCGCCTGGCTGAAATGTCTCTGTATGATTCCCATACAAGGCATCTCTATATGAAGAAGAGCCTGAGGGTCCTGGTGGTCCCCAAGCAGGCAGCCCCCTCCCCCACACTAAGGTGTTTTCTCCACACTGCTCCCTCTGAGAACCCCCATGAGGATCTCTGGGGAGTGTCTTGTGGCTGAGTTGCATAGCCCTCAGGCAGACAAAGGCTGGCAGGTTCTTTCTTCCGTAATGGCAGGATTATTCTGGTGAGGTGAAAACCAAGAAAACCCAGGGGCCCTGCACAGTGAAAGCTAAAAGAGCCAGTGATTCATGGGGCAGGAAGCCCAGAGCTCCCAGACACTGGAAACCAGCCCTGTCCCTTGCGGGTTGGCCTTTGATTAGTAAAAGGGCTGCTTGTGGAAGGGGGACTTTCCCGGGGTGGCCACACACTCCCGTGGCCCTGATGGTTGAGGGTGTCGGGCCCATCTCCCCTCACCCCACTGCCAGCGATGGCTGATCCTCGGACAGCCCAGGCCCAAGCAGTGAACGAATTGGGAATCCTTCTCAGGGGGGTCCTCTGAGGGCTGACTTCTCTTGTGCAGGACTGGCTGTTTGTGTCCTGTGCTGGGCTGGGCCGTAAGAGCCACTCAGTAAGGGCTCCGTGGACACTTAGCACAAGGAACCGGGTGCAGGTTTGCGTTTTCCCCTGGACTGCTAAAGGCGAGAAATGGTGAAGGCCATTTGGGGCCAAGGTGGGTGAGTAAGGAAAAGTCGTCTTTCTGTACGTTGTGCGAAAAGGTTAGTTGCCAGCAAGTGATTCGGACACCCCACGCGTGTCAGGACAGAACGGCGTTCTGTGGGCTTTCAGTGGCTGATTCTTCACTAGGCCAACAGATCTTTCTTCCGAGGCTCCTCGAGTGGGCTCGAACTGCCAACCTTTCCATTAGCAGCCGAGTGCATTGATTTTTGCACCATCGGGGATTTCACTCATAATGCAAACCGGTACGTGTTGTTAAAAATAGCTACCTCTCATCGTTGACTTGCTTGGTTCCCAGCGCTAAATGCTGCAGCCTGGTATGGTTTTGGCCTCTACAAGCCCACGTGGCACACACAGCTCTCAACGTGCTCGCCTTATAGGTGGGCTCAAGTCCCACCCAGACTGAGGGCTGGGTTTGAACCAGGTGTGTGTCTGCAGCCCCCACCCTCACATCCTGCAGATGGGATGGGAGTAGTCTCCTTAACAGAGATCCTGAAGAGGGAGAGGAATTCAGGAAAATTATGGAGAAGAGTCACAGACCCAGACCAGGGCCAAAGGCGAGCCCCAGGAAACCGGCAATGGTGCAGGGTCTTGGGATTGTGGGGGTCTTTCTTTAATATCCTGGGTTGCCTTTAATAAGAAAAATCTGGGTTAAAATTTAAATGACAGAAAGCTGGGATAAATTGCTAAGAGGTTGGTGGAGGAGGAGCTAGGGGCTTCTGGAGTTCCATCATCCCAAAAGCATTTGAAGGATGTAGACGGAGGGGAGGAAAAGGGAATATTTAGATGGTTTGAAATGGGGGACGGGGGTGCAGGTTTAGGCCAGGCTTATAGGCGACCTGGACTTAGGCGGGCTCTCCCTCCCCAGGGCTCCCCTTTCCAGGCTCCTCTGGGGCTGGGGTGGGCCCCAGATCCCCAGGCAGGGAGGGGCTTCTTGTGACCACCAGGGTGGCCCTGCCTAGTCAGGCAGTGCAGGTGAGCACCACCAGGGGGTGCGGGGCTATGCTAGGTGCTGTTGCCTCCTTCTACCTGGTCAGGTTCCAAATTGTCTGCAAGGAAAGGGACAACATTTTCATGGGGTGCAGGGGGTATAAAGGCAATTTCCAAACAAAGTTTGCCCCTCCACAGGCCCAGAACTTGGGTGTAAGATCACCTGTTTGCAGGTGCAGTCATCAGGGGCTTTCACATTGTGGGTGCTAGAAATAGGGACCTTCAAGGGGGTTGAAGATGAACCTCGTCCCTCTCTCCTCCTGCCTCTCTGCTCTGCATCATCACCTCCAGCCACACCCACCAGTGTGATGCACAAATTATGTTGTCCTAAAACCTTCTGAAAAGACTCCATCTTTTTCTTTATCCTATTAGTACCTAACTTCCCCAAGAAACCCAGGTAGCATAGTGGTTAAGAGCTATGGCTGCTAACCAAAATGGTCAGCAATTTGAATCCCCCAGGCGCTCCTTGGAAACCCTATGGGGCAGTTCTACCCTGTCCTATAGGGTCACTATGAGTCGGAATTGATTCAGTGGCAGTGGGTTTGGTTTTTTGGGGTCCCCAGGAAGCATCTTGCCTATAGAATGCTAAGGTTGCCCCTCCAGTGGTGAAGCTAAAGACAGAAACAAGCATCTTGTTTCTGTCTTTAGCTTCACCACTGGAGGGGCAACCTTAGCATTCTATAGGACTGACCTGAATATTGTCTCCCTAGTTGGCCCAAAGGGGAGCCCTGATGGTGCAGTGATTTAAGTGCTCGGCTGCTAACTGAAAGGTCAGAGGTTTGAACACACCAGCCACACTGAACGGGAGAAAGATGCAGCAGTCTGCTTCTGTAAAGATTTACAGCCAAGAAAACCCTATGTGGCAGTTCTGTACTGTAACACATGGAGTCGCTGTGAGCTGGAATCAACTTGATAGCAATGGGTTTGGGTCCCCCCCAACCCCCACAAACTAACCTTGGTGGCTTGTCTAGGCCAACTCCTGAGCAGGACCATAGGCTTGGAAATCAGGCTGGGCCTAGCATCCTTGGGCTAGTTAAGGATAGATAGAGTGACCTGGGGTTGGTTAACCTCAATGACCTTGAGCTCTTAACCTCCCTGGGCCCAAGCTTCTTTTTTAGCCAAACAGAACCACACCCCTCAGAGGACTGTGGGGAATTAAATGGATTAAAACTATTTAAAGAGCTTGGCTGGGGTGAGACTTTTTCTCCAAATGTTTGTGATACGGCAACATTGGAATTCTCTTGGCTAAAAATTAACGACTTTGTACATACGTTGTTGTCCCTGGCACCGGGCTTTGAGGCCAGAATCAGAACCCACCCATTTAGGAGTGGGAAACTTAATACCACTATCATTTCTGCCAAGGTCTTCAGATAGAAATTGCCAAAGTGGTAAATGTCACAGTTACAGTAGCGATCTATTCATCAGGACATTGAGTATACAGGGTACCTCCCCGATACCTGATTGAGTTGAAGGGCACATTGTTGTTCTGTGCCGTGGAGTCGATTTCCACTCATAGTGACCCTATATGTCAAGGTACCACTGCCGCATAGGCTTTCCTAGGCTGTAATCTTTACGGGAGCAGAGCGCCAGGTCTTTTCTGCTGTGGAGCTGCTGGTGAGTTCGAACCTCCGACCTTAAGGTTAGCAGCCGAATGCTTAACCACTGTGCTACCAGGGCTCCTTCAAAGGTCACAAAGTAAAACTCAAATGATATTCCTGCCTTCCTGCCCCCATGTAGAGCTTAGTGCCTGCTTTAGAAATCCCAGATGAGTTCTGATCCGACACTGACTTCAGTCTTGACCACCTAAGAGGTGGGGTTACTAATTACCATCTCACAGCGCTCTTGGTTAAGTGAGACCCTTTAGCACAGTGCCTGGTGCGTAGCGAGCGCTCCATCAGCAATAAACTGGAGGCAGCTGTTATTAATTCTTCCACGGGCTCTTGTGAAGACCAAGAGAGTCGTAGATGAGACAGTGCGTGGGGAGCTGTGAAGCAGGCAGGTGTGAGCTGCTAGGTGAAATGTGTGAACTCTGGTGTACAAGGCGCAGGATAGGATGTTCTGATCCAGGGAGGTTGTGCGTTTTTTTCCTGCCTGTCTTGCAGCTCTTACTGATTCGGGCCCTGAAGGAGATGACTGTAGACAAACCCTCCTAGACAGCCACTTTGAAGAGGGAAAGGTGCTCCTGGTTTATAAATCACAGCTCCGCTGGGGAGGGGACACCGCTTATGTGGTCACTTTATAGGCCGGCCAGGAGTTAAATAACTGGCACCTGGCCGGCGCTGCTAGCCAGAACACCGGAGATCTAGAGTCACCCCTCAACAGCTGGGAGTGAAGGGGTGGGGCATGGTGCCTTTCTTCCCTGCCCTTCTCAGCCTTGGAGACGCCTCTCCCATTTTTTAAAATTATTGTGGTAACATATGCATAAATGAAATTTACCATTTTAACCATTTTTGAGCATACAATTTGGTGACGTTTTGTAGCCATCACCACTATTTTTCAGATTTTTTTGATGATCCCCAACAGAAGCTTTATATTCATTAATAGCTCGCTGTTACCCTCTCCTCCAGCCCCTGGTAACGTCGACTTTACAACTTTACATCTCTATGAATTTACGTATTCCAGGTACTTCCTATTGGTGTGGCGGCCTGGAGGCACACTGGTTAAGAGCTCAGGCTGCTAACCAAAAGGCCAGCAGTTAGAATCCACCAGCTGCTTCTTGGAAACCCTCTGGGGCGGTTCTACCCTGTCCTAAGGGTTGCTATGAGTTAGAACCCACTTGGTGGCACATAACAACTACAACATATTAGGGGGAATCACACAATTAGTTGTCCTGTTGTGTCTGACTTATTTCACTCAGCAGAATGTCTTCAAGGGTCATCATGTTGTGGCATGCATCAGAACTTAATTCCTTTTTATGACCACGTAATATTCCTTCGTGTGGATATGCCACCTTTTGTTTATCCATTCATCTTTGATGGATATGCTACAAAAAGGATGCATCCACCTTTTGGCTATTGTAATAACGCTGCTGTGAACATGCATATATCGTCCTGCTTTCAGTTCTTTTGGATGTATACCTAAAAGTGGAATTGCTGAGTCATAAGTTAATTCTATTTAACTTTTTGAGGAATCGTCAAACTTTTCCTCACACCATTTTATATACCTAGTCCTTGCCAACACTTATTACTTTCTCTTTTTCTAATGAGAGCCATCCTAGTGTGGGTGAAATGGTATCTCAGTGTGGTTTTGATTTACATTTTCTCTAGTGACTAATGATGGTGAGCATCTTTTCATGCGTGCTTTAGCCATTCATATATCTTCTTTGGACCCATCCACTTTTGCACACTCATTTTAATCCTTGCCGACCTGGTGTCTCCCAGCAGAGCAAGGACAGGGCCTGTTCTAGCCACATCCCTTGGCCCTCTTCCAGGACTCACTCACTGGTGGTGGGCTTCTGCTTCCAGGCTTGGTGGGTGGCATGTACCAGGCATGTACTCACCAAAATGTCTGGACCAAATTTTCCTGCCCATTTAAAGAATTTTGAATGCCTTTAACTTCTTGCCTGGTGTTTTCCAAGGTCCTTTCTGACACGTTTGTCCTTTTCGTTAGACCTAGAGAGCGTTTTGGAGTCCCTGGGTGGTGAAAATGGATAACATGTTCAGCTGCTAACCAAAAGGTTGGAGTTTCGTGTCCATCCAAAGGCTCCTCTGAAGAAGGGCCTGGTGACCCACTTCTGAAAAATCAGTCATTGAAAACCCTGTGGAGCGCAGTTCTAACCTGACATGCACGGGGTCGCCACGAGTCCGAATTGACTTGGTGGTCGCTGGTATTTGTAGGGAATGTTTCAGGCTTGAGAGCCTCGAGGCTTTCCCAACCTCCCTGATGCCTCTGAATCAGCACCCCAGAAGAGAAATAAAGGGGTAACTTTTCCATACCCCTCACCTGGTGCTTGGAGAAGGACCCCCACCACTGCATGTGACCCCTGATTGGGAGGTCCTTTGTGTCCCTGGGAGGCGATGCTGTCCCTAGGCTAGCTGAGCTGGGAAGCCTTCCTTCCCTTTCTGGCTGAAGACAAATTCTTGCCTTGTTTCCTGACCTTTTCTTATCTCCCCATCCTCCCGAGCCCAGTTTATCTCCCGTTCCTGGGGCCCTCCTCTCGGGTGGTCCTTTCTGTACACTTGAGCTTTTCAGCTTGTCCATTACTCCGTTCACTTTCCTTCCTTCCTTCTCTGCCAAACCAAATCCTGGCCCTCTCTGTTTGTGCCCTGACAATTCACGTTTTGAATGCAGAATGGTTCGGATCACTCTTCATTGCTTCAGTCTTCTGTGCAAACTTTGTCCCAGCATGCAAAAGCTAGGACCTTTATCTCAATTGAAGGGACCTGAGCGTTCATTGAGCTGGCCACCCTTCCTAATGTTAAATTACCGAGAGAAGCGCTCCCCAAAGTGTTTGCCTGGAACTCTGGATTGCTAAAACGCACCTTCTCCAATGGAAAAATCTAGAACAATGGGGGATTGTATGCTCGATTGAGTTAACGTGCTATGTTTTTCTCTCGAAAGTTTGGGACAAATTACTGTGTAGAAGGCTCTGGAAAGTTCCACACTAAACTAACCTGTTTATTTTGACTAGGAATCCACGTAACAGAGACCTTCCCTCCTAGCCTGTTTGTGTGAGCTCTCTTTACTCTTCAGGTCTGGTTCTAGTTGGTTGTTTTTGCCAGAAAACTCTTCCTTGTGTTTAACTGAAGTCCGTCTGTCATTTTCACAACCACAGCCCAGTTCTGGTTGTCCTTTGGGGCCCCTGGGAAGTTTTAAAGGTCCTTGGGTGGCACAGGTGGTTTGCAATTAGCTGCTAAACTAAAAGTTGGCACTTTGAACCCACTCAGTGGCGTCATAGAAGAGGGGCGTGACAATCTGCTTTCATGAAGATTACTGCCAAGAACACCCTTTGGAGAGGTTCTACTCTGTAATACACGGGGTTGCCATTAGTCAGAACTGCCCCCAGGGCACCAGGTTTTGGTTGTTTTGGGAAGTTTAAATGCAACATCTGAAGACAGTCCTCTGCTTCCCTGGGCCATATACCCCTCCTTCCTTCCACCCCAATCCTGGCTTAGGGTCTTGACTCATCATCTTGGGTGCTCCCCTCCTGACAGGCCCCCCTTTGCCCGTGACCTCCCTGAAGCGTGGTGTCTGCATATGGAGTCGAGCAGACTGTCACCAGATGGAGAGGACGGGGACCTCCTTTGTTCTGTATTCATGAGTTTTGTTCTTACTGCCAGGATTTCATCCCTGAGAGCTTTTTGTTTTTTTTTATTGTGATAAAATATAAATAACATAAAAAGTTATCATTTTCAACATCCTTAAGTGTATAATAGCATTTCGTACACTCATAATGTTGTACAAACATCCAAAGCCAAACCAAACTGGTTGCTGTCGAGTCGATTCTGACTCATAGCGACCCTATAGGACAAAGCAGAACTGCCCCATAGGGCTTCCAAGGCTGTAGTCTCTACGGAAGTAGACTGCCACATCTTTCTCCCTCGAAGCTGCCAGTAGGTTCAAAACCTTTTGGTTAGCAGCTGAGTGCTTAACCACTGCACCACCAGGACTCCTGTATAACCATCACCACTATCTATTTCCAAGCTTTTTATTGCCTCAAACAGAAACTCTACACCCGCTGAGCAAACTCTCCCTGTCTCCCTTCCCCTGGCCCTGGTAACCTCTAATCTACTTTCTGTCTCTATAAGTTTGCCTGTTGTAGATATTTCACATGGTGGAATCATACCGTATTTGTCCTTTTGTGTCAGACCCCATATTGCATGATTCCATTGGTACGAAAAGTCCAGAATAGGCAAGCCCCTGTAGATTCGTGGTTGCCAGGGGTTAGGAATGGGGAGCAGCGGCTAATGGGTACAGATTGCTTTCTGGGGTGATGAAAATGTACTGGAATTAGTGATGATGGTAACACAACCTTATGGTGTACTAGAAACCACTGAACTGTACATTTTAAGAGAGTAAAATGTATAATATGTAAATTCTACCTCAATAAAGCTATTACTTAACCCAAAAAAGTTAAAAAAAAAAAAGTAAATGAGGTTGGTCCCTGAGTCATTTTTAGTGAACCCATAGAAGCCATTGCTCCCGTTCTTAAGTGTTCACAAGCCATCCTTTGATAATACTGGATCTTGGGCTGGTCCATCTTAGTTCATATGCTTTACCCGCGTCCTGGAAACCCAGAAACACCTTGCTTGTTTCCAGTCCTGGAAGCCTGTCCTTCCGAGGGCCTCAGAGCTCACAACAGACATCCAGGGATCTCTGGTGCCCTTAGTAGCCCCTTGACTGTAATCCTTCCGTGCAAGGAGGAAGCGCCCAGTGGGAGTGGAGAGAGTACACAGAGAGGGAGATGGCAGATGCTAACCACCAGAGAAGGGCAGACGGTGGGTGCTGTTGGAGATTCGAGCTCCCTGAGCTTTGGGGGCAGGGCACTCTGGGTGGGAGGAAGGTTATGAGGTGAGATCAGCCCTGGAAAGGAGTCTGCTGGGCAGTACCTCCAGACCTCTGGCCTTAAATACCACCAGCCCACGCTAGTCCATTTCTTGTTGTCACCAGGCTACATTTCTTGAGTGGTGGGTGGTGGTGATGGTTCCCACCCTTGGAGGGGTCTTGTTGTTGGGGGAGGGAGGAAAGAGATGGACAATGGGGAAGCTTGATTTGTGCTTTTCAAGCAAGGTGTTCATATCTAGGCAAAAAGTAATCTCTGGGAAGTGGTTCTTAGCATGGGCCTGGTGGAGAGAGGAGTGCCCAAGGATACAGAGACAGGACCAGTGGCCAGGAGAAAGCAGAGGATGGAATGATGCAGAAGGCTCCAGCAGGGTTGTCCTATCTACTGGGGAGAAGACGGAAGGGCCTGGTTTCCTGCTCCCCCCTCCCCCTGCCAATGAGTTTTGGTTTGTTTCCAGGGAGGGGGCTGGGGTGCCGGAGGGACATTAGCAGAGGTGCCGATCTCTGTGAGGGACTGCAGCTGAAACTCAGCAGAGAAGGCAGAGCTGGCACTCACTTGCACCAAGTGACCATTCAGACCTGGATACCATGAGTGCTTCCGAGGACAGGGTATAATACCAGAGAGCGGGGCCTGATTCGTAGCTGCAGCTCCTAGAGATGCAGGAAACCAGACAAGGGAAAGGGAGGAAGGTGGGAACGGATGTGGTGGCAGACATGCCAGGGATGGTGACCAAGAGAAGGCCCCCAGTGTTGGCAGTTGAATTCATTCCCCGTGAATTTATGAATTGGGTGCATGGGGGGCGTTCTCGTACTCCTTCAGTGTCCAGCGTCAGAAGTGCTCAGTCAGTGTTTGTCGATGAAACTGGGGGAAATGATGATAACCAAGGTATGGTTTTCATCCTGAAGAAACTTGGGGCTGAGTTGTGGGGATCAAAGACATGAAAACCAATGTGTGTACCAGATCCACTCTGAGTGGTACAAAACCCAAATGTATTTAAAGGAGAGTGTATCCTCTCTGCGGAGGTGACCCGGGGCATTGCAAAGCAGGTGGCTTTTGAGTCTTGTTTCAATGAGCCCAAAAGGATCACACATTTGGGAGAATAGCGAGTGTCTTGAGTCCTGGGCTGTGGCCATTCCTCACCAGTACCCTTCCTCTGATCCTGCAGGTATGATGCCGGGCGGGACGGCTACATTGACCTGATGGAGCTGAAGCTGATGATGGAGAAGCTGGGGGCCCCCCAGACCCACCTGGGCCTGAAGGGCATGATCAAAGAGGTGGACGAGGACTTTGATGGCAAGCTTAGCTTCCGTGAGGTACCTGTGTGCTGCTGGTGCAGAGCCCCCGTGGGGTAGTACCCCCGAGAGAGCTCAGATTTACAGTCCCATGGGGCGTAAATGGGTCTGACTACTCTAGAGCACCCTTTGGGTATTTAATCCATAGTTCTGCTTTAAAAAACATCTCTAAGGAGATAGTGGGCAGCAGTGTTGTCATGGGAAAATGCCTGGTAAGCGGATTGAAAGCTAGAGTGCAGAGAAGAACCCATTGGGGTAAAACTGTACTTATAGAGATATCTGGAAGGACTTTCACTCAGAATTCCTAGTGGGTATTTATAGGTGCAACATTTTTGGTTGTTTTATTATTTTATACTTTTGTTTTTACAATAAGCTTTGCATAACAGTAAAAAAAAAAAAAAAGCAATAAAACAAGAGGTCTTACTGTGTGCACAGATCTGCCCTTCCCAAACAGTCCAGGAGTGGGCTTCATGGCCCTTAAAACCAAAAACCAAACCCGTTGCCGTCAAGCCGATTTCGACTTACAGCGATTCTGTAGGACAGAGCAGAACTGCCCCATAGAGTTTCCAAGGAGCGCCTGGTAGATTTGAACTGCTGATCTTTGGGTTAGTAGCCGTAGCACTTAACCACTGCACCACGAGGGTTTCCTTCATTGGTCTTAGAACCCCTGAAATTGTAGGTACACTTTTCTGTGTGTTCAGGTATCATCTCCGGAAGCATACACAGAACATTCACAACCTGACCCCAAATGATTGACGCCCTCAGTAATAAAGCCATTTCTGTTTTTTGGGGAAAAAAATCTCAAAGTCATCTACTTTTTTCATGGCAAGGATGCAGCCCCACAAGGAAGGGAATTTCTTCGTGTATGAGTTTTATTGAAAGGCCTCTAGCTGTGTCAGTGTGATCTGTAATTACAGTAATGTTGGTGACAACGTCTGAACTGAAGTCCTGTTCACAGTCATGTCTCAGCCAGGGCCTTAGGAGCTGCGGGTGAAGAGGACTGTCCTTGCTCCCTGCTGTTTAACTTGGGTTGTCCCAGAAAGCGGAGTTCTGGTGTCTCTTGGTTTTTGATGGTGAGACTGTTAGCCAAGTACAAGTCTTTGTCCAAACTACATAGGGCCATTTTTGTTCTCCCTGGGGGTCTCTGCAGCTGAACTAGCAGCCACAAGCGAGCCCCTTTCCCAGCTGGGATGAAACTGGACTTGCCCCTCACTCTTGACATGCTGTCCCGCAAATCTACTCCCGAGTATCCTGTCTCTTTCTTTCCTCAAAGCACAGATAAGGAGATAGTAGATCACAGAAATCCTGTGTTGGGCATAACATTCAGGAAAATCTACTCCAGTTTTCTCATTTCAGAGCTGGAAGGTCAAAAGGTGGGGACTTGCCTGAGACCCAGTACCAGCTCATTGGCCTCATGCCACTCGGCCTCCCCCATCACCCGCCACCTATTCTTGGTAGGTGCTCCTCTGGTTCCCTGGCTTGTCATTTGGTTCCTTCATGCCGTTCATACATCTTGAAGGGCATTGGCTCTTTCCAGCCTGGGTCCACTGGGGTGTGGAAGGTACAGACTTTGGCCATGATGAAGCTTTGGAGGAAACGTGGGGGAAAAGAGTTTCTGTAGCCAAGGTGTGGCTTCTGGGGAACAGAAATGAAGAGGGTATTGATAGGTCTGTGCAAATCATTGATGAGCGAAGACATCTCAACTCCCCAGTTTTGCTCAGGGGCTACCCAGAGACACTTCTCCCCAAATCCAAGATGCTTAGTTAGCTTTTGGTTAGCTGATGGTTTGGCCGTTTCCCACAAATGGACATCAGAGGCTTGGATACCTCCAAAGGATTTCTGTTGTGGGTTCTCAACCCCTTTCATGAAGCTTCACTGGCATTTGCATTAGATCATTTGTCGGTTCAGAGCCCTGTTGTGGTCCTGTCTCTAGCTAGGGCACCCAGAGTAACAGGATTGGAAGTGGAAGGACACATTTGCCATTAACACCTCACTGCCCAACCTTCTCCTTTTATCACCTAACTCTTCTGGCTTCTCCCACATTGTGAATCATAGCAGGCTGATGCTGTGTTTATGGGGCGAAAAGAATGTGGGCTTACAGGCACACCTCGGTCTTCTACACAGAGCAGTGTAACTGCGGCGAGTTATTGTACTTTTGAGCCTCAGTTTTTCTGCCTTTAAAAATAGGCATGTTAATGGCTTTCCCTCAGGACTGTTGTGAAAACTAGGCTCTCTTTCTGGGCCTATATCAGTTAGGACTCTTGGTTGCAAGTGACAGGAAGAGAAGGTAAACTACCTTAAGCAGGAAAAATAACAACATACCTGGGATATAAAGAAGTAGAACAGCTTCAGGCATAAGTAACTCGGGTTCTTTCCCTTGCCATATCTTGCCTGTGCTTTCTTCTATGTCTGCCTCATCCAGTCCTTCCCCCAGGAGCTCCAGGTTTACATAGCCCGGTTTAGCAATCTGAGGGGATGGAGAGAGGGCTTCTTTATCTTAGAATTGATTGGCTCTACAGGGGTCACCTGCCCACCTCTCAGACCAATCATTGCGTTCAGGGTACTGTGATTGGCTAGGTCTGGGTCATGTGTCATCAAGCACCACAGTCAAGAGCCCTGCCATCACCATGTGGGGCAGGGGTTGGCAGCTACACAAAATTGCTCACTTGTACGTTTCCTTCCTCAATTCTTGGCACTTAGTAGGTGCTCAATGAATGTTTATGTTCCTTTTCTTTACCTTTGGATGAACTCACCAAATCATACCCAGTAGAAGTTCTTTGACACAGAACATGTGTCTCTATGAGTACTATTTGCTGCTTTTCCCCAATTTATAAGAGAGCTGGTCTTTTTTTAAAACCGTTTCTTTTCCAATTATGGAAAATAATACATGTATCCGAGAGACATTTCAGAAACTGGCAAACATGAAGAAGGACGATGCAGCAGCATGTTTCTGGACCAGAGAACATATTTTCACAACATAAAAAGAAGGGTCAGAAGCAGTTACCCAAGTGTATGTAAAGTGCAGTTTGTATTTGTGATTTACGTTTAAGTATGTGTACAGACAGAGAAAACAGACCACAGATACCATCTCACCCTGACAAGAATGGCCCTGATCAAAAAAAAGGAAAATAACAAATGCTGGCAAGGTTGTGGGGAGATTGGAACTCTTAAACACTGCTGGTGGGACCGTAAAATGGTGCAACCACTACAGAAAATGGTATGGCGCTTCCTTAAAAAGCTAGAGATAGAAATACCATATGATCTAGCAGTCCCACTTCTAGGTCTATATCCTAGAGGAATAGGAGCCGTTACATGAATAGACATGCACACCCATGCTCACTGCAGCATTATTCACAATAGCAGAAAGATGGAAACAACCTGAGTGCCTATCAACAGATGAATGGATAAACAATCTATGATATATTCACACAATGGAGCACTAAGCAATGATAAAGAACAATGATGACTCTGCAAAGCATCTCACAATATGGATAAATCTGGAGGGCATTACGCTGAGTGAAATAAGTCAATCATAAAAGGACAAACGTATGAGACCACTATTATAAAAACCCATGAAAAGGTTTACACACAGAAACATTCTGTTATTGTTACCGGGGAGGGGGAGGGAGGGAAAGTCACTAACTAGATAGTAGACACGTGTTAACTTTGGTGAAGGGAAAGGCAAGGCACAATATGGGGGAAGTCAGCACAACAGGACAGAGGCAAGGGAAGACACTGAGAAGTAAGATGAATGGAAATGGGGAACCCAGGATGGTAATGAGGAGAGTGCTGACACATTGCGGGAATTGCAACCAGTGTCATGAAAAAAATTTGTATAAATTATTGATTGGGAAACTAATTTGTCCTGTAAACCTTCACCTAAAGAACAATTAAAAGGGAAAGTGAGAAAAAAAAAAAGACGTAGCCAAGGGTGGACTAAATGTTAAAAGTCCCATCTCTAGCTGTAGTGATCTAGAACTGGATCCCAGGTACTCCCTACCTTATTCTAATCCTTTGGAGACAGGTAGCAAAGCCTTCGTATCCTCATCTGTCCTTGTTGTCTTCACTAATTCCATTATTTCAATCACAAAGCAGAATTGCTTCAGGGCCAGATATGCATTAGTTTTGAACAAAGGTCAGATGAAGGGCGTACTGGAGAGCTTTCTGTACCAGGAGGGGTGGGTCCCTGGCAGTCCTGGCTGTGCTGGGCTACCCTCCTGCCTGGCCATGGTTGATTGGGCCTTGGATGGACCCCTGGCCAGACTAGGCCAGTTGGTTTCTCTACTATGGAAATCTGAAATTGGGACTGAAATACTGCACATTGGCTTTGCAGGTGGCTGGTTCCTGAGAGAGCAACTCACCGGGGTGGCTGTGTTCTACCTGTGGACCAGGGATGGAGAGGAGTTATGGCCTCCCATCCAAGAAGCATTTCCAGTCCGGCTTGCCCTCCCCAGGCTGCTGCATCCTGCCCTTGCGGTTTCAAAACATCATTTTTATATGATGAATACCTCTTTTTTTCCTTAAGATAACAAGTGTTTTTTCTGTCACGTGCAATCAAAGAGCTCTTAAAGCGTATAGGAGAAGTTTGTGTAACTTGCAAGAGCCATGAAGTTAAAAATTTCCCAAAATTAGCAGAAACATTATGCTGGCTTGTTTCTGAAACAATGCTTTCGCTTTGTGAGTTCTCCGTCTCTTTGTTTTCTGCTTCTCCTTCCCTTCCCCCTCTTCCCTCCTAGTCACAGCTAGGACATTTTCCAATTCTTCCACAACATACCAGTCTTTGTGGACTATAAATAGGAAGACAAACAAGGCTGAATGGCTGGGCTGTTGGAGAAGTTGTCCTACAGTGGTGGTTAGTGATTATAGAAGTCTTAAGTGGAAATACCTGGCTGCCTTTTGGGACACTGACCATTTCAGATTGAGTTGGATTTTTTTTTTTTTCTTTAACTGGCTGGCAGGCAGGGACCCTAGGTGATGACAGGGCTGCTGTTGGCAGTCTGCTGAGCAGGTAGAGTGTGTGCCCACAGTTTGGGTCCAGGTCAAAGGATTCAGCAAGAACAGCTCTGAGAAGACTCTTGAGGGATATTTGGAATATTTTTTCTAGTTTACAGAGCTCCTCTGTAAATATGAGCATCATCATCTCCACTTTTGGTGTGAGAAAACCGAATTGGCTGGTATGGAGGGGCTACTTGTTCTGTGTTTTCCAGACAGGAATAATGAGATTGGAACCTTCTAGAAAGGACACTTGAGGGGTAGGTATCTCTGCGCCTTCCCTCCATGCAGGGCTCACTGCAGCATGAAGTCTTTGCTGCTGAAATCTCTTCTTGCGAGTTTGACCATGACTGTCCCTCCTACGCCCATTGGTCTCAGTCCTATTCTTGTTTTCCAAGACTTCTCTCTAACCAATATTCTGGCTCCAACAGTCTGTTGCTGAGTCTCTGCTGGCCTCTAGTGAGGGAGTTTGAAGCTGCAGGTGGATGGACGAGGCATTTCTGTGAAGCAGAGCTGACGTCAGCCTCAGCAAAGCTATGAGTGCTTTAGTGTCTTGCTTTACCCCTTGGTTTTTATAGCTGGCGAGGTTCCGCAGTGGACTTAGGGCCCCCGAAGCTGGAAAGACAAGGTTTTATTAGTAAAGCATTTTTGGGTTCTTTTTGTGATAGTGGTGAAGACTTTCACTTGAATGAAACACTCCTCCCTCTGGGAATTAGAAATGTTGGCAATAGAAGATACCCAGGTTGGAATTTGGAAAGCCTGTTGAAGTTGTTTAACCTATGACCCCACTTTAGATAATGTTCTTTTCCCTTGGGGGAAATCATATTTAAGGGAAGACGGTCATGAAAAAAAACCCTGAAATTCCCGGTAGGTGTGCAAGGCATACCTTGGGCAGACTTTAGCCATGTTAGCTGCTGTTGAATCAGCACCCCGCTCATGGTGTGAGTCACAGCGACCCGGTGCACCAGGAACAGAGTGCTGCTGGCCCTGCACCATTTTGGCTAGCACCTGTAAACCTGGAGAAGCCCTCTTCCTGTGATGACTGAGAATACATCAATTTATACTCTCTCTAAGTGAAAAAGTATAGAAGTTGGATAGCAGTTGTTTGACAATTAAATTTGTAAAAATTCTTTAAGCAAGAGAACTCAAAAAAAAGAAAACCAGAAAACGACCTTGGGGAGGTGATAGAAAGATGGAGTCTCTGCCTTTCCAGTCTGGCCTATTTATTTATTTAAGCATTCATTCTTTGGAGGCTTCCAGTGCAAGCTGGCTTCAATGATTAACTCATTCAGGTCACATTTTGTATCTGGAGGGACAGGATGGATTATTCAATAAATGATGCGAGGATTGCTAACTAACCATTTGGAAGGAAATTAGGTTAATGGTCAACCTCACAGGAGAGATCAGGATAGATTTTAGAGATTAAAGATTTCCATGTTTAAAAAAAATAAAGAAGCCATAAAAGAACTGGACAAAAACACAGGTGATTGTTTATGTAAACTCAGTGGTGAGGAAAGTTTTCTTAAGCATACCACTGGTGAGAAAAAATTTTCGAAAGTCAAAAATTTTGTAGACAAAATTAAAAGGCGATGACACGGGTAAAGTATTTAAAACATATAAAAATCTCTTAGAAAGCAGTAAGAAGGCTAAACTCTGATGTAAAAATGGCACCCATGAGAAATGAAAATTGAAAATATTAAATTATTGCATTAAAAAAGTAGTATAGACAGATCTATCTGATTTTTCTCTCATGGCTATAAACTAGGTTGTTGCCACTTTTTTGCTTTTAAATATAATGCTTCCTAAACTATCGCATTAGGAGAGACAGAAACATGTATACACTGCTGGTGGGAATATAAAACGGTATGACCAATTTGGAAATCAATTCGACACTTCCTTGAAAAGCTGGAAATAGAACTACCATACGATCCAGGAATTCCACTTCTCAGAATATATCCTAGAGAAATAAGAGCCTTTACACAAACAGATGTATGCACACCCAGGTTCATTGCAGCACTGTTTACAATAACAAAAGAGTGGTAGCAACCAAGGTGCCTGTTAACAGATGAATGGATAAATAAATTAGGGTATATTCACACAATGGCGTTCTATGCAACAATAAAGAACAATGATGAATCCGTGAAACATTTCATAATGTGGAGGAATCTGGAAGGCATTATGCTGAGTGAAATTAGTCAGTTGCAAAACGACAAATGTCGTATGAGACCGCTATTATAAGAACTCAAGAAATAGTTTAAGCACAGAAGAAAATATTCTTTGATGGCTACAGGGTGGGGAGGACGAGAGAGGAGTATTTACTAACTAAATAGTAGACAAGAAGTATTTTAGGTGAAGGGAAAGACAACACACAATACAGGAGAGGTCAGCACAACTGGACTAAATCAAAAGCAAAGGAGTTTCCTGAATGCAACCGAATGTTTTGAAGGCCAGCGTAGTAGGGGCGGGGGTCTGGGTACCATGGTTTCAGGGGACATCTAGGTCAATTGGCATAACAAAATGTATTAAAAAAATATTCTGCATCCCACTTTGGTGAGTGGCGTCTGGGGTCATACATGCTAGCAAGGGGCCATCTTAGATGTATCAATTGGCCTCAACCCACCTGGAACAAAGGAGAATGAAGAACACCAAAGACAATTATAAGCCCAAACACCAAATGAACACCAAAGATAATTATGAGCCCAAGAGACAAGAAAAGGCCACATAAATCAGAGACTCCATCAGTCTGAGACCAGAAGAACTAGATGGTGCCTGGCTACCACCCATGACTGCCCTGACAGGGAACGCAACAGAGAATCCTTGATGGGGCAGGGGAACAGCAGCATGCAGACCTCAAATTCTCGTAAACAGTCCAGACTTGGTGGTCTGACTGAGACTAGAAGGACCCCGGAGGTCATGGCCCCCAGACCTTCTGTTGGCTCAAGACTGCAACCATTCCGAAAGCAGACTCTGTAGACAGGCGTCGGACTGGACTGCAGGACAGGAAATGGTACTGGTGAGGAGTGGGCTTCTAGGATCAAGTAAACACATGAGACTATGTGGGCAGCTCCTGTCTGGAGGGGAGATGAGAAGGCAGAGGGGGACGGGAGCTGGCTGAATGGACATGGGGAATACAGGGTAGAGAGGAGGAGTGTGTTGTCTCACTGCGGGGAAAGCAACTAGGAGTATACAGCAAGGTGTATATAAATTTTTATATGAGAAACTGACTTGATTTGTAAACTTCCACTTAAAGCACAGTAAAAAAAATCACGAGAGTTTCTGGGGAATGTGAAATTAATGGTTGGAAGAACCCAAGCACTGTATTTTTGGTAAATATTCCAAAGGGGGCATTGGTAGTTCAGTGGTAGATTGTCTGCCTTCCATGGTGGAGACCTGGGTTTGATTCCCAACCAGTACGCCTCACGTGCAGCCACCACCCATCTGTCAGTGCTGGCCTGAGCGTTGCTATGATGTTGAACAGGCTCGGAAAAAAGGCCCGGTGATCTGCTTCTGAAAATCAGCCAATAAAACCCTACGGACCAAAAAGTCCTATCGGCACCGATCACGGGTTGGCGCAGGACAGGGTTGTGTTTCATTCCATTGTGCACGGGGTCGCCAGGAGTTGAGGGCCAACTTGTCGGCAGCTAACGACAACAAATATTTCCAAAATGCCCTGAAAAATTTGAGGCAGTTTATACCCCTGCCAGCTAGGTGTGAAGGGTGCCCATTTCCCCACGTTTTCATTTTTGACAGTTTGATAGAGGCGTAGAAGTAATTCATTATAAACAAAACCATTATAGGGTTGTGTGTTTTTTTTTAAATAGGTTTGGCAGTAGCAACTTGAACTCAGGCCAGAGGGGAGTCTTGTAAACCTTCTGGGGAGGCCGACTCTGACTCTCACCAGCCTCTCCCTGCCTTCTTTCCCTCCCGGTAGTTCCTGCTCATTTTCCACAAGGCTGCAGCAGGGGAGCTGCAGGAAGACAGTGGGCTGATGGCACTGGCAAAACTCTCCGAGATTGATGTTGCCCTCGAGGGTGTCAAAGGTGCCAAGGACTTCTTTGAAGCCAAGGTAGGTGCCTTGTCGCTCCTGTGCGGGACAATTGCTTGCTGCCATCACCCCACCCGACAGGAGCTCTCTTGTCAGTGGCTTGTTAACTGTCACACGACACATGGGACAAAGCAACAACAGAGACTGGGTGTCATGCACAATTGCAGGGAGATGAGAGAATAGTGTGTGTCTGTGTGTAATCCGAAATAACATGTGTCTGTGTGTGTGCCTGTGTAATCTAGAAATGAAAAACAAAACAAAAAAAATCAGATGATAAAACATTCAAACCTGGTTTCAGATTCAAACGGGTTTGCTGGTACGGTGCCCCAAGATTGACTCTTGGTCCAGACTTACCTAGAGAATTCCCTTCTACCCCAAACCACAGTTGAATTGCTTGAACAGCTACCTCCATCTTTGTGTCTCAGACACCTGTGTTATAAACAAGTGGGTAATGCGGCAGATGGAGGGCCATGGCAGCTTACCCTGAATGTCTTTGCTCCATTGACAGTGGTTGGTAGTTGGAAGGATTCTCCACCCCACTGTCCCAGAGCCCTTCTGGGTTCTTCCGTTCCTTCAAGTGCTCATGCAGTCATTAAACGTTCCTAAGACCCTCCCGCCTGGGCATTGTCATCTTCGTCTCCACAGGGCACACCTGCAGAAGGCAGGATCAGGAGGGCCCTCCAAACCCCCTACCCAACCAGAGCAGTAAGCAGAGGGCAAGTACAGGATCCACAACTACTTACTTACTGTGTAACCTCTCCAGGCCTCAGCTTCCTCATCTGTAAGACAGGGATGATAATAGAGGATTAAATGAGTTAATGTCTATCAGTCGTAAGTTCTTGGCACTCAGTAAGTGTTCCTTATACAGTATGAGCCGTTGGGACTCTTTACTACTCCAGGCAGGAACCAGCCCTTTGTGGAATTTTTGCTTTTTTCGAGAAGGTTCCCTAGAGACAGGTGTCCTTGGTGACATATCCCAGCCTGCTCAGGACCCTGAGCAGGAGACTCCTTACTTCAGTGATGCTGCTGAGAGACAGATTCCATTATCTTTCTGCCAATACAAACACTGGGAACCATGGCGGACCCCAATATAATGCCTGATTTCCTAGTGCCTCATCTGAGTCTCAGGCACAGTCCAGGCACCCATTGAGCCTTGAACACCAGTGCCATGTGCCCAACTCTGAAAGTGGCCTGAGCCTTCCTTGGTGACTTAACTTGGATTCACCAAAGCTGCAGCAATGCCAGGCACCACATCAGGCTCTGGAGATACAAATCCTTAAACCAGTGAAGGACACAGAACCCGTGCCCTCCGTAGGGTAAACACACAATCTGATGGGGAAAGCAGACTCTCAGCGTTGATAGAAAGCCTGTGGAAGGGAGGCAGGAGAGAACAAGGTAAATTTTTATGGCACTGGGTCTTCCGAGGGGTTCCAGGTATTGATGCAGTCAACACTTGCAGATCTCTGCTGATGCTTTGGGAAATATCCTTAGGGTTGGAACCCTAAGGTTGGAACATTGTTTGCACTCCAGTGGGGTAGACAACGGCTACAATGCAGTGACAAGTGCACTTGTTGAAGTGTGCAAGGAGTCCGTGGGAACATCTTGTCTTGACGTTGGAGACCTTTTCAGTCTGGCTCTGGATCTTTGCCCCAGCTTCATCCACCCATGTGCATTTCTCCAAACACTGTTGCCACACCCTGTCACAACTGGGCCTGAGTGCCTGCTCTTTCTTCTGCCTGAAGTGCCCCACCCAAATGCCTCTTCCTAGAAAACTGCTGATTCCCTAAGACCCACATTAAAGAGTTGTCTCTTCTTGGCTGCTTTCCCTGACTCTCCACGCAGAGAGAGTCCATCCTCTCCTGCATACTTCTATTACAAATGGCAGTGGCATTGTAATTCATCTGTTAAAGGCACTCTTGGACACTCTTGAAAGAGTGTAAATTGACCCAGGCTTTTTGAAGAGGAATTTTGGGACTCCTATGCCAAGCCTATTGCTGTCAAGTCAATCCTGACTCATAGTGACCCTGTAGGACAGAGCAGAACTGTCTCATAGGGTTTGCAAGGCTGTAATCCTTAGGGAAGCGGATTGCCACATCTTTCTCCTGCAGAGTGCTGGTGGATTCCAACTGCTGACCTTTCAATTAGCAGCTGAGTGCTTAACCGCTGTGCCACCAGGGCTCCTTTTATTTTGGGACTAGCTGTTAGCATTTCATATCCTTCACCTCCAAAATTTCACCTCCAGCGTTTTATACTTCAAAGGCACTCAAACAAATGCACACAGATATATGGACAAGAATGTAATAGAGCAAAATTGAAACAATCAAAACTTCCATTTTCAAGGAACCGGGCCCATTGTGGTACCTCCACGTCTTTGAACACGCTGTGGCCACGTGATTGCGTGGAAAGATGTCCAAAGCAAATGAAGCCCAACGGTCTGAATGACAACCCAGTTTTGTTAAATAATATGAATACTTACTGGAGGATTACATACTGAATGGTTAGCAATAGTTATGTCTAAGGGATTTATATTTTTGTGAAGTTTTATAATGCGTGTGCATTATTTTTATAAATATAGTCAGGCAAAAAGATGAAAAGAATAACAATACATTTTTTCAACATGTTATGTTTCTATGTCTGCCTCCTCCCCCAGACGCAAAGCAGAGGAGGTGTGTTATCTTTGTAATTACGGGGCCTGGCAGATAATGGCCCTCAACAAAGGCTTGTGTGAATGACGAATGGAAGGAGTCATCGTTTGGATTTGGGAGAGGGCCATAAAGGAGCTGACATCTGCAACAGATGCTAGGAGATGAATAAGGATCACCTTGTGATCAAGGGAGGGGAGGTGTTCGTATCGTGGGAACGGCGAGAGCAGAGGCTCCGTGGAGTGGAGGAGGAGGAATCTTTGGAGGCTGATGAGGTGTCCTGATGTGGTGAGGACTCGGGACATTGAGGGGGCGGGGCTGGCGATGTGGAAGCCAAGATGAAAACACACAGATCAAGGAACTGGACCAGCGCTTCCCACCTTTGTTGTTGCACATGTGGTAGGTGACCTGTATGTGGCATGCTGGGGAGGATGGCCCTGTCCACATGTAGTGTGTTGAACAGTTGTTAGTTGCCATTGAGTCAATTCCTCCTCATGGAGACCCCACATGCGCAGAGTAGACTGCTCCCATAGGGTTCTCAAGGCTGTGACCTTTTGCTTATTTATTTATTGTGATTTAGGTGAAAGTTTACAGAACAAATTAGTTTCTCATTAAACAGTTAATACACAAATTGTATTGTGACATTGGTTGCCAACCCTGTGATGGGTCAGCACTCTCCTCTTCTCCACCCCAGGTTCCCTATTTCCATTTGTCCAGTTTTCCTGTCCGTTCCTGCCTTCTTGTCTTTGCTTTTGGGCTCATGTGCGCATTAGTTTCCTATACATGATTGAACATGAAGCGTGTCCCTTACATGTGTTATTTTTGGCCCTATGGACCTGTCTAATCTTTGACTGAAGGGTGAACCTCAGGAGTGACTTCAGTACTGAGTGAAAAGGGTATCCAGGGGCCATACTCTCAGGAAGGTTGTGACCTTTCAGAAGCAGGTTGCTAGACTTGTCTTCTGAGGCACCTTTGGGTGGGTTCAAAGTGCCAGCCTTTCAGCTAGCAGTTGAGTGCTTAACCGTTCGTGCCATCTGGGGAGTCCTCGGGTTGAACAATGTCCACCTCAAATTCACGTGACTTTATTTGGAAATAGGGCCTTCACAGATGTAACTAAGGTAAGGATCAAGATGAGATCACGCTTGAGTAGGGTGGGCCCTTAATCCAACGAGAGTGTCCTTATAAGAGACAGAAAAGGATATAGAGAAGGCCAGGTGACAACAGAGGCAGAGACTGAAGTGTTGGTCCCATAAGCCAAGGAATGCCTGGGGTCCCCAGAACCTGAAAGATTCTTCAGTGAGAGCATGGCTCTGCGGACACCTCGATTTCAGACTTCTAGCCTCCAAAATCATGAGAGAATAAATTTCTGTAGATTATAGCGTCCAAGTTTGTGGTAATTTGTTATGGCAGCCTTGTCGTTAAAAAAAAAAAAAATAGTGGCCATCAAATCGATTCTGACTCATGGCGACCCCATGTGTGTCAGAGTAGATCTGTGCTCCACAGGGTTTCCACTGGCTGCTTCTTCAGACATAGACAACCAGGCCTTTCATTCGAGGTGCCTCTAGGTAGATTCGACCCTTCAACCTCTTGGTAAGGAGCTGAGCGCATTAACTGTTTGCTCCACCCAGGGACTCCCAGATAAGCTCAAGAGCATAGATAGTTGTAAAATGTAGTAAAATTGATCAGGAAATGATGTCTTTTGACTATTTGTTACTGTTGTTTTTAATTTATTTGATTGTAAATTTATACGATTTAGTGTTTAATAACAGTGATATTTAACAACTAGCCCTCAATATTCCTGAAAATTGAACAATATTGAACAATCATCTTGTGAGCAGGCCCAAGGCATCCCAGCCACCTCTGGGTGTAGGATTAAGTGAACTGCCCAGCCTAACTTCCCTGCATGTGCTGAATCACAGCCATGGGGAGCAGGATGAGACGGTGGGAGAGGAGCACCCTTCTGTTTTTTCTAAATAAGTGAGGCGAATGGGCTGTGGAGTGTGGCAGGCCTCGGGGTGGGCTGTGGCGGTTTAGACAACCACTATGGGGGAATGGTGAGGAGGGCTCAGCCTCGTGGATGGCTCAGCCCAAACTGGAACTCTGACACTCCAGTGAAGCCAGATGCCGTACTTGTGAGACTTCTAAAATAACACGTCCTCGGTTTAGAAGCAGGGAGAGATGAAATCCTCCTTGATCCAAGGGTGGGACTCGAGTGAGGAGGGGGGAAGGAAGTACCTGTCCCCACAAAGTTGGAGGTACTGTGACAAGTGTTGCTGCAAGGATTGGCCAGGGCTCTATGTTAAGTTGGAAGGTAAATCTGGATGAGACCACCACATCAGGGGATAGGGGTGAAGAGAAAGGGCAGGAGTTTTTGGAGGCAAGTTAAAGAGGAGAGGAGGAAGGGCTGGAGAAGGAGGGCAGCAGAGGTCAGGGTTTCAGCCAAAGGCAGGGGCCAGAGGGTGAGAAGGGCTGGGGTATTGATGAGGCCCTACTTCAAGCAATTAAATCCAGTCTCTGGGGATGAGGATGGACATCTGTGACAATGTGAGGAGCCGGGGTGAGAATTGCTGGATAAGAGAAGCATAGGAAGCAGGCTCCTATGCCAAAGAGACACCTGGGGAATTTGGAAAACATATTTTCCTAGCCCCTACCTCCAGGGATTCTGATTCAGTGAGTGAGAACAGAACAGGTGCCCTGGCGTCACAGTGGTCAAGCAGTTGGCTGCTAACCGAAAGGTCAGTGGTTCAAACCCACCAGCCACTCCACAGGAGAGAGATGTGGCAGTCCGCTCCCGTAAAGATTTATGGGGCAGTTCCACTTTTTCCTGTAGGGTCCTGTGAGTTGGAATGGACTGGATGCCAACAGGTTTGGGTAGTTTTAAGAACGTAACACTTCCTGGTAATATTCTCAGAGATATCCTGTCTTCAGAAATGGACCCTATAAGAAATGCAGAAAGAATTTAGAAAATGAACATTACGATTTTTCACTGAAATGTGAGACTTCATACTGAGACACCCAAACATGGAAGCTAGTAATAGAGAAATGAAGGGAATTTGAGAGAAGGTGACACATGTAGGGGTGGGCCATTCAGACATGAGGAGGGATTATAATATAGCAATGTAAAATCATTAAAAATACAATGAAAGGAATGCTTTTCTACAAAAGCTGGGATGAAGAGTAGAAAACATGGTGAATCATGAAGACACCTGCAAAGTTAAGAACTGCCTCAGCCCCCACACATACCCCCCCGCCAAAAGACAATAGGAGCCTAGGAGTTTAGCAGTTAACTTACCCCTGGGCTTCCAATGTTATAATTCAAACGTAATGAAAAAGATTGTAACACGTTTATTTTCTGAAGACATTATGATTCTGATAACAAAATCAGAAAAAAATAAAGCACCAGAAGAAGAAGTTTTTTATCGAGCTCATGAATATAGGTGTAAGAATCTTAAAACATGAAGAAATGGAATGCAGTTATAATGTTTACAGATAAAACTGCAAGCATAATTTAAAAATGTTCATATTATGGGTAGATCAAATAAGAAAAAAAAAGATCATTTCAATTAGATGTCTCAAAGACATATGGTAAAGTTTAATACCCATTCGTAGTAAATGGGTAAAATGAGAAAACAAAATGTTCCTTCAACATGATAAAATAATATTTACTTTCCTTATAAATATCAAGGCATTTTACACAGCAGTAATATTGAATAATGTAGTACAGGTGCAGGAATAAATTAGCAGTGGAACAGGGTAGAAAACAATAGAAACTGATCTTCAGTGGAAATTATTATATGAAAGAGATAGTTCTCAAATCAGTGGGGAAATGGGCTTTTCAATAAAAAGCATTGAAATAATTGGCTATCCACTTAAGAAAATGAAGTAAAGTTTCTACTTTATACCTTTCTAAAATAAATTCCAGGTGACTTAATGAGTCATACATGAAAAAAAAACATAGAAGGATTTGAAGAAAATTCAGGAAAATAGGTTTAGAGCTTTGGGGTATGGAAATGTTCTGAAACATGACATAAAATGAAAGGCCAGAAAGAAACTGGTTGATAAATTTGATTTCATCAACATTGAAAATATCTGGCCAAGATGGTGGAGTAGTGAGACACTTCCGGTGAACCCTCTTACAGCAAAGACCTGAAAAAACAAGTGAAACGATTATATTTATGACAAGCTAGGAGTCCTGAACATCAAAGGCAAAGTTGGAGAACAGGCTGAATGGCAGGGGGAGGGAGAGACAGTTCAAAAGCAGAGAGGAATTGCCAGACCTGAATCGCCAGGAAGCCTCAGGCTGCGATAGGCTGGTGGTAGTGTTTGGCTGCAGTTTCCTCAAGGAGAAACAGCCAGCCGCACAGCCTACTCACACCTCTGGAACCAGAGAAGAACAGTGCTCTCGGCAAAAGCTAAGTACTTGCATATATTTTACCATTCCCCCAGACCCCAAGCTGGCTTCAGTGGCTGTTGATATCCCTGGGCCTGAGATAGGTCCTGCTGAGTATCCTGAGTCATTCTCCTGGCCTTGGAGAAGGATTAAATTCACAATTGGAGGAAAAGGTAATCTGTCAGCTCCACTAACCTGGGAAGCTCAGGACAGAAGTGGCCCCTGCCTAGGCATAAGTGGTCAGTGGACTTTGAATACTTTTCCCTCCTGCATGGGCTTGCGTGGGCCCATTTCAGGAGAATAGGCCCTTGTTGGCAGACTGCAGCTGTTTCAGATGCTCAGTGGAGAGGTGGGTGTTTGATGTTTGACACCGCTTTGCTATTAAACAGGGTCTTCACCTACCCACATCAGGGGCCTAAGGACTGGTGGCTCCACTCAGATCACCCAGCCACCCCCGACAGGGGTCCAAGGATAACTGGTACCTTCCAGTCCTTACAACCAAAAACACTGGGTGCCTATGGTCCATCTGCAGAACCCACCCTGCTGTGCTCTCTAGGGAACAGGGATGTACTTTCCTCACAGACACTTGGGGGATGGTTGTCAACCCCTGCCTTGTTCAGAGCTTGACCCCCTGCTGCAACCAGATACCAGCACCTACACCAGTCACCCCTGCCCCTCTAAGACTATAGGACAGTGCCTGTACCACACACTTGATGACCAGCTACCTGGACACCTGAGCTAAATCCATACAAGAAAAGTGAATGGACTCCAAGGCTGATATACGTGATAACAGCTCTAGCCATCTAGTGACAGGACGTTAGAGCTTCAAAGGCAAAAATAATCAAGCTAGCTCACTCAAGCAACGTATTTGGGCATATCAAAACAAAGCAAAGCAAGAAGCTAGGGTACGGTAAGCAAACATAAAATTAATACAATAACTTATAGATGGCTCAGAGACAACAGTCAATATCAAATCACATAAAGAGGCAGACCATGATCGCTTCAACAAGCTCTCAAAATAAAGAATCAAGGGATCTTCTGGATGAAGGTACCTTCCTGGAACTACCAGATACAGAATACAAAAGATTAATATACAGAACTCTTCAAGACACCAGGAACAAGATCAGGAAGGAGATCAGGCAATACACAGAACAAGCCAAGGAAAACACAGATAAAGCAGTTGAAGAAATTAAAAAGGTTATTCAAGAACATAATAAAAAATTGAATAAGCTGCAAGAATCCGTAGAGAGACAGGAATCAGACATTCAGAAGATTAACAATAAAATTATGGAATTAGACAACTCGATAGAAAGTCAGAGGAGCAGAATTGAGCAAGTGGAGGGCAGAATTGGTGAGATTGAAGATAAAGCACTTGGTACCAATATGTTTGAAGAAAAATCAGATAAAAGGATTTTAAAAATGAAGAAACCCTAAGAATCATGTAGGAGTCTATCAAGAGAAATAACCTACGAGTGATTGGAATACCAGAACAGGGAAGGATAACAGAAAATACAGAGAGAATTGTTGAAGATTTGTTGCCAGAAAACTTCCCTGATATCGTGAAAGATGAGGAGATATCTATCCAAGATGCTCATCGAATTCCACACAAGGTAGGTCTTGAAAATATCTGTATGATCCAAGATAACATAAAATTAAAAGACAGGCAAAAGACTGAGAGCAAGTAATTGAAAAATATGTAAGAAGGGACCAACCTGCAAACTACATAAATAGCTGCAAATTAAAAATAAAATCCAATAGGTAGATAGAAGGGGATACAAATAGATAATTCATCAAAGAGTAAATAAAACAAGATGCCATTTTTTTTCTCTATTCATAAAAGAGGAAATAAAACCAAGGTGCCAATTTTTTTTTTCTTTTTTTTTTGGCAAAAAGGAAAAGTATTAATGATAAGCCTGGGTAAGGCTGTGGGAAATGAATATTTTCAGTCCCTGATGGTGGACAAGTAATTTGGAACAGCTAGTTTGGAGAATATTGAATATATCATGGGCTGCCAAAAGAAAGAACAAATCTGTCTTGGGAGAAGTGCAGCTGGAATGCTCCTTAGAAGCGAGGATGGTGAGACTTCATCTCACATACTTTGAACATATCAGGAGGGATTGGTCCCTAGAGAATGACATCATACTTGGTAAAGTAGAGGGTCAGCGAAAAAGGGGAAGACCCTCAACGGGATAGTTTGAAACAGTGGCTGTAACACTGGGCTCAAGCATAAAAACAATCATGAGGGTGAGGCAGGACTGGGCAGTGTTTCGTTCTGTGGTGCATAGGGTCGCTATGAGTTGGAATTGACTCGAAAGCACCTAACAACAACAGTTTGCAAAACAATTTAAAAGTCTTTATAAAAATAATGTACACACCCAATGTATTGCTTTGAAATTTGACCAAATTGATAATGCACAGAGAAAAAATAAGAGTTGGTGCTAGAGTAGAGAATTTTAAGATGGATTTATCTGAGGTTGCATTATTGAAGACAAAATAGAGTTTTTAAAAACAAGTGACATGGGATCCCATTCACAGCACCAACAGAAACATGTAATTTTTTTTTTAATAACTTTTATTAAGCTTCAAGTGAACGTTTACAAATCCAATCAGTCTGTCACATATAAGTTTACATGCATCTCACTCCCTACTCCCACTTGCTCTCCCCCTCTTGAGTCAGCCCTTTCAGTCTCTCCTTTCTTGACAATTTTGCCTGCTTCCCTCTCTCTCTATCCTCCCATCCCCCCTCCAGACAAGAGTTGCCAACACAATCTCAAGTGTCCACCTGATATAATTAGCTCACTCTTCATCAGCATCTCTCTCCCACCCGCTGACCAGTCCCTTTCATTTCTGATGAGTTGTCTTTGGGGATGGTTCCTGTCCTGTGTCAACAGAAGGTCTGGGGAGCATGGCCGCCGGGATTCCTCCAGTCTCAGTGAGACCATTAAGTTTGGTCTTTTTATGAGAATTTGGGGTCTGTATCCCACTGATCTCCTGCTCCCTCAGGGGTCCTCTGCTGTGCTCCCTGTCAGGGCAGTCATCGATTGTGGCTGGGCACCAACTAGTTCTTCTGGTCTCAGGGTGATGTAGGTCTCTGGTTCATGTGGCCCTTTCTGTCTCTTGGGCTCTTAGTTGTCGTGTGGCCTCGGTGTTCTTCATTTTCCTTTGCTCCAGGTGGGTTGAGACCAATTGATGCATCTTAGATGGCCGCTTGTTAGCATTTAAGACCCCAGACGCCACATTTCAAAGTGGGATGCAGAATGATTTCATAATAGAATTATTTTGCCAATTGACTTAGAAGTCCCTGCAAACCATGTTCCCCAGACCCCCGCGCTTGCTCCGCTGACCTTTGAAGCATTCATTTTATCCCGGAAACTTCTTTGCTTTTGGTCCAGTCCAATTGAGCTGACCTTCCATGTATTGAGTGTTGTCTTTCCCTTCACCTAAAGCAGTTCTTATCTACTGATTAATCAATAAAAAACCCTCTCCCACCCTCCCTCCCTCCCCCGCTCATAACCACAAAAGTATGTGTTCTTCTCAGGTTTACTATTTCTCAAGATCTTATAATAGTGGTCTTATACAATATTTGTCCTTTTGCCTCTGACTAATTTCGCTCAGCATAATGCCTTCCAGGTTCCTCCATGTTATGAAATGTTTCAGAGATTCGTCACTGTTCTTTATCGATGCGTAGTATTCCATTGTGTGAATATACCACAATTTATTTACCCATTCATCTGTTGATGGACACCTTGGTTGCTTCCAACTTTTTGCTATTGTAAACAGAGCTGCAATAAACATGGGTGTGCATATATCTGAAAAACATGTAATTTTTGAAAGTGTACTTGGAATGATTGATTTTGAGAAAACAAAAATTTACTTGGCGATATAAAAACGACATTAAATAAAAACGGAGGCATTCAGGGGGAATGGTATATTGTAAAGATACCTCTTGTCACAGACTAAATCTGTAGACTGATGTGATCCCAGAGTCCCAGCAGGAGGTTCATTTTGCTTTGCCCTTCCCCACCACTCCCCGAACTACACAATATTATTGTGAAATGAACCAAACCAAAAAACCAAACCCGTTGTCGTCGAGTTGATTCTGACTCATAGCGACCCTAGAAGACAGAGTAGAACTGCCCCGTAGGGTTTCCAAGAAGCACCTGGTGGATTCGAACTGCTGACCTTTTGGTTAGCAGCTGTAGCTCTTAACCACTATGCCACCAGGGTTTCCATTGTGAAATTAAAGGGAGGTAAAATTGGGTAGCCACCGCCTGTCTGCTATTTTGTTATGTTGTGGTTGCTTTGGTGTTGCTGTGACGCTGAAGCTATGCCACTGGGATCACAGATACCAGGAGGGCTACCCGTGGTGGACAGGTTTCGGTGGTGTTTCCAGAGACAGACTAGGAAGAAAGGCCTGTTGATCTACTTCTGAAAAGCAGCCCATGAAAATCCTATGGAGCACACCAGACCATTGTCTGACATAGTACCAGATGAGCCGCCTAGGTTTGAAGGAACTCAAAATACGCCGCGCAGCAACGGACTCAAATGTACCAATGATCATGAAGACTGCGCAGGACCTGGCAGTGTCTCATTCTGTTGCCATGGGGTTGTCGTGAGTCAGAGCTGATCCCATGGCAACTAACAACAAAATCGGGTAATACTCAGGGATATTAAACAATATCCTAAAAAGAAGATGTCTTAGTCATCCAGTGTTGCTGTAACAAATACCACAAGTGGACGGCTTTAACAAAGAGAAATTAATTTTCTCACAGTCTAGTAGGCTAGAGGTCCAAATTCAGGGCATCAGCTCCCGGGGAAGCTTTCCCTCTCTGTTGGCTCTAGAGGAAGGTCCTTCTCATCAATCTTCCCCTGGACTAGGAGCTTCTCCACGCAGGAACCCTGGGTTCAAAGGATGCGCTCTGCTCCTGATGCTCCTTTCGTGGTGGTATGAGTTCCCCTTTCTCTGCTTGCTTCTCTTTCCTTTTATCTCTTATAAGATAAAAGGTGGTATAGGCCACACTCCAGGGAAACTCCCTTACATTGGCTCAGGGATGTGACCTTAGTAAGGGTGTTAAACAACCCACCCTAATCCTCTTTAACATAAAATTACAATCACAAAATGGAGGACAGCCACATTGCACTGGGAATCATGGCCTAACCAAGTTGACACATATTTTTGGGGAACACAGTCCCATCCATGACAGAAGTAGAAAAACCAACTTTAGTAGATAGGAACCTTTGCAACACCAAAAAAACAAAAAACTCGTTGCCGCCGAGTCAATTCCATCTCATAGAGACCCTATAGGACAGAGTAGAACTGCCCGGCGGGGTTTCCAAGGAGCGGCTGTTGGATTCGAACTGCTGACCTCTTGGTTAGCAGCCGAGATTTTAGCCACTGTACCACCAGGGGTCCATGTGTAACACAGCAACAAAGTGGTTTAAGGTGTCAGCAGTAATAGAAAGCCAGCTTTGGAAGACCAAAGGAAAGGAATGTGTGTTGGGAGGGTCCTGCCCTCCTAGTTCAGTGGTCTGGTGGCTTGCTGGTGACCATTCTGGCTGGGGCGTCAGCATCTCCAAGCTTCTCTTCCGCTCCCTTACTCTGCTCTTCTGTTGTTTTGCTCTTTCTCTGCAGGTTCAAGCCTTGTCATCTGCCAGTAAGTTCGAAGCCGAGTTAAAGGCTGAGCAAGAGGAGCGGAAACAGAAGGAGGAGGAGAGGAGACTCCGCCGGGCAGCATTCCGGGAACTCAAGGCGACTTTCAGTACATAGTCCTGTCGACCTCGATCTCCATCCACAGCTGTGCCTTATAGATGCCCCTGGGAGAGATGGCTGCCCCTCACCACACTGGGCTCCTCCTCGCTCTCCTCACCCACCCACCTTTCAATGCAAACTGCTTAGACAGCCTCACAATGGTGGCAAAGTCTTCCCCATGTCCGAGCCGCCCCAGAGGGTCCTGGGATGGCCAGGTGCCCTGCTCTCCTCTCTCCCACCTTCCTTCCTCTGATAGCCACAAGTTGCCTCCTTTTGGCAGCCTGTACATTTTCCTTGTCCCTTTACCATTCCTCGTCAGAGAGTGGTATGCTGTGCTCATCTGTACAACTACTTCTTTCTTTCGTGGTCCTCAGAGAAGATAGTGCAGTCCCCAGAGGACTGGAGTTTTAACGTTGCCCATTTTCTTGGAGAATTCTCTGTACCCCTCCCACCTTGTTTCCCTTCCAGTTTCCTTGTTTTCGCTCTTAGCTTGATTGCTTTGGCCTCTTCTCTCCTTTGGTGCTGCTGGGGCTTAAGGGAGGCTGCGGTAGACCACTACCCACTCCCTCTCCAACAGGGGGAGTGGTTCACTGCTGAGAGGACACAAAATAGAGAAGAGGTGGGAAGTTCGGTCCCTTCCCATCGGCCTTCCTCCTGTCCCCTTTGCATCTGCCCTGGATGTTTTCCCATTTCAGCCTTTTTCCATCCTTAAATACTGTGCTACTTAACTGTAAGAATGCAAGAGTAATTAGAATTAATAATATTGAGTGAGGAGAAGAATTCTTGTTCAACTCTAACTCTGTGCAAATTATACTAGGCCCCTGGCATTCCAATGCCACAAGTCCAGGACCTTCCAAAATTCTGAACATCATGGCCATGCTCATCAGCCAGCCAGTGTCCAATATCTGCTCCAAGGTTTTGAGGTGAAGATGTTCTTACCCACCATGGTAATTTTTTTTTTTTTATGTCGTTAGCTCTTGTTTTCTCCTCACAAATATCAGGAGTTTGCTGTATTTTCAAAAAATAATTTCTCATGTAGTATTTATTCACTTTTGTAGCTGCTGTCTTTTCAATAAAGGAAATGTTCTCCCTTACAGCTGTTTCTTATTAAATAAACCATGCAAATGGACTTGGTCATCACACCAGCATGAGTCTAGTCTTCTTTGACCTGGGGGAGAGAGGAGAGTTTTTTCTTTAGGGGCCAATCCAACCCATTGTTGTTAAATGCTGAAGAGTCGGCTCCGACTCACAGTGACCCTATGTGTAACAGAGCAAGATGTTGCCTGGTCCTGGATCGTCCTCACAATCATTGCTGTGTTTGAGCCCATTGTTGTGGTCACTGTGGCACTCCATCTCATTGGAAGTCTTCCTCTTTTTCACTGATCCTCTGCATTAGCAAGCATGATGTCCTTTTCCAGTCCCTTCTGATAACATGTCCAAAGTACTTGAGATGAAGCCTCACCATCCTTGCTTCTAGTGAGCCTTCTGGTTTTACTTCTTCCAAGACAGACTTGTTCGTTCTTCTAGCAGTCCATGGAATATTCTTCACTGATGCCATAATTCAAATATAGCAATTCTTCAGTCTTCCTTATTCACTGTCCAGCTTTCACATGCATATGAGGTGATTACCTACCTGGCAGTTTTCTTGCCTGACATAGATTTAGTGCTCAGGGCACATGAATCCCCTCTCTACCCTTCACCATCCACTATTGCAACTGGCTGTGTACCTCTGAAGTTAGATCCAAGTTGTTCTGGCCAGGCTTGGTGGAGGGGACAGAGGTGGGCAAGGCAGGATCCCGACCACTGATGTCAGAAACCTTCTATACAGAAATGCTCAGAGGTCCATTTTTCAAAGGTGGCATCTGTCTACTGCACTTGCCTTGCTGTGGGTGGTCCTGGCTGCTGTCCTGGCCCAAGCACAGATGTCCACTCACCCAGCCCCTCAGTTCCTTGGGGGCCCATTTCCCAACCAGCCCAGGGAGGTTAGTGCCAACATTCCTGCTCACCTGGCCCGCCCCCTGCAGTCCTGAAGCCGCTGAGCCCTCAGGCCCTAACCATGTGACCCAACACCTGTGGCCTTACCCCTGCTCAGATTTCTCCTTGCTGACCCTACCTGTCCACCAGGCCACATTCTGGCCACAGCCCTGCCTGCCCAGGCAGACTAATTATTCCATAGCCGCCCTCTGGGTCCTGTGGGGGCGGAGGTGGGGTCTGTCTTAGTCACCCAGTGCTGCTATAACAGAAATGCCACAAGTGGATGGCTTTAACAAACAAATTTATTGTCTCACAGTTTTGGAGGCTAGAAGTCCCAATTAGGGGAAGGCTTTCTCTCTGTGTCAGCTCTAGGAGGAGGTCCTTGTCTCTTCAGCTTCTGGTTCATGGTTCCTTGGAGATCTCCATGTGGCTTGGCACCTACTCCCATCTCTGCTTAATCTGCTTCTTTTATATTTTGTGAGACATTGACTCAAGACACATCCTACACTAACTCTACCTTATTAACATAACAAAGACAACCCATTCCCAAATGGGATTATAGCCACAGGCATAACCAAAGCCAAACTCATTGCCTTCCAATAGATTCAGGCTCATAGCCACGCTATAGGACAGAGTAGAACTGCCCATTAGGGCTTCCAAGGCTGTAATCTTTATGGAAGTAGATGGCCACATCTTTCTCCTAAGGAGCAGCCTTTCAGTTAGCAGCTGAGTTCTTAACTAATGAGCTACCAGGCCTCCTTGAATACCAGTAGGCAGCCATTAAATGAGGAGCACCCTAAGACATAGTGTTCTCTTGGAAAAATGGCCAATCTCTTTTGAGATAGAAAGGAGAGAAGTGAGCAAAGAGACAGGGGGACCTCCTATCAGCAAGAATGCAGAAGCAGGAGTGGGGCACACCCTTTGGATCTGAAGTCCCTGCACTGAGAAAGTCCTAGGACAGAGGAAGATCGATGGCAAGGAACTTTCCCCAGAGCCGACAGAGAAAGAAAGCCTTCCCCTGTAGCTGGCACCGTGAATTTGGACTTTTAGCCTACTCTACTGTGAGAAAGTAAACGTCTCTTTTTTAAAGCCATCCACTTGTGGTATTTCTGTTATAGCAGCACTAGGTGACTAAGACACTCCAGCCTCCAAAATATTGTGTAATTTGATTGTTTTCAGATAAAAATACATATTAGAGTTCATTTTTTAGTAAGTTATTTTGTTGTTGAGATCGTGCATAACAAAACATACACCAATTCAACGGTTTCTACATGCACAATTCAGTGACATCGATTACACCCTTCAGGTTGAGCAACGATTGTCGTTCTCCTTTTCCGAGCTGTTCATCCTCCATTACCAGAAACTCACTGCTCCCAAGGTTCCTGTTTAATCTTTCAAGCTGCTGTTGTCAATTTGATCCCATATAGTTTTTTTCTTTTTCTAAATTTTTATTGTTCTCTAAGTGAAAGTTTACAAATCAAGTCAGTCTCTCATACAAAAATTTATGTACACCTTGCTACATATTCCTAGTTGCTCTCCCCCTGAAAAGACAGCACACTCCTTCTCTCTACCCTCTATTTCCATGTCCAGTCAGCCAGCTTCTGTCCCCCTCTGCCTTCTCATCTCCCCTGCAGACAGGAGCTGCCCACATAGTATCATGTGTCTACTTGGTCCAAGAAGCTCACTTCTCACCAGTATCATTTTCTATCCTATAGCCCAGTCCAATCCCTGTCTGAAGAGTTGGCTTTGGGAATGGTTCCTGTCTTGGGCTAACAGAAGGTCTGGGGACCATGACCTCTGGGGTCCTTCTAGTCTGGTCTCTATGAGAATTTGAGGTCTACATCCCACCGCTCTTCTGCTCCTTCAGGGGTTCTCTGTTGTGTTCCCTGTCAGGGCGATCACTGATGGTAGCCACGCACCATCTAGTTCTTCTGGTCTCAGGCTGATGTAGTCTCTGGTTTATGTGGCCCTTTCTGTCTCTTGGGCTCATAATTACCTTGTGTCTTTGTTGATCTTCATTCTCCTTTGCTCTAGGTGGGTTGAGACCCATTGATGCATCTAAGATGGCCACTTGTTAGCATTTAAGACCCCAGATGACAGTCTCCAAAGTGGGATGCAGAATGTTTTCTTAATAGATTTTATTATGCCACTTGACTAAGATGTCCACTGGAACCATGGTCCCCAAACCCCTGCCCCTGCTATGTTGGCCTTCAAAGCGTTCAGTTTACTCAGGAAACTTCTTTGCTTTTGGTTTAGTCCAGTTGTGCTGACCTCGCCTGTATTGTGTGTTGTCTTTCCCTTCACCTAAAATAGTTCTTATCTACTATCTAATTAGTGAAAACCCCACTCTCTCCCTCCCTCCCCTCTCTCGTAACCATCAGAAAATATTTTCTTCTCTGTTAAATTCTTATAATTCTTATAATCTTATAATTCTTTCAAGTTCTTATAATAGTGATCTCATACAATATTTGCCCTTTGCAGCTGACTAGGCACTCAGCATAATGCCTTCCAGATTCCTCCATGTTAGGAAATGTTTCACAGATTCATCATTGTTCTGTATTGATGCGTAATATTCCATTGTGTGAATATACCATAATTTATCCATTCATCCATTGATGGACATCTTGGTTGCTTCCATCTTTTTGCTATTGTAAACAGCGCTGCAGTGAACATTGGTTTGCATATATGTGTTCGTGTAAAGGCTCTCATTTCTCTCAGATATATTCTGAGGAGTGGTATTGCTAGATTGTATGGTAGTTCTATTTCTAGCTTTTTAAGGGAGCGCCGAATCAATTTCAGAAGTGTTTGTGCCATTTTACATTCCCACCAGCACTGTAGAAGTGTTCCAGTCTCTCTACAACCTCTCCAACATTTATTATTTTGTGTTTTTTGGATTAATGCCAACCTTGCTGGAGTGAGATGGAATCTCATTGTAGTTTTGATTTGCATTTCTGTAATGGCTAATGATCATGAGCGTTTCCTCAAGTATTTGTTAGCTACCTGAATGTCTTCTTTAGTTCATATCCTGTTCATAGCCTTTGCCCATTTTTTAATTGGGTTGTCTTTTTGTTGTTGAGTTTTTGCAGTAGATTTTAGAGATCAGACGCTGCTCAGAAATATCATAGCTAAAAACTTTTTCCCAGTCTGTAGGTAATCTTTTTACTCTTGGTGAAGTCTTTGGTTGAGCATAGGTGTTTGATTTTTAGGAGCTCCCACTTACCTGGTTTCTCTTCTGCATTGTTATTAATGTTTTGTATACTGTTTATGCCATGTATTAGGGCTCCTAGCGTCCCTATTTTTTCTTCCATGAACTTTATCATTTTAGATTTTATATTTAGGTCTTTGAACCATTTTGAGTTCGTTTTTGTGCATAGTATAAGGTATGAGTCTTGTTCAAAAGACTGTCTTTTCCCCATATAACTGACTTTGGGCCTTTGTCAAATATAAGCTGCTCATATGTGGATGGATTTATGTCTGGATTCTTAATTCTGTTACATTGGTCTATGTATCTCTTGTTGTACCAGTACCAGGCTGTTTTGACTACTGTGGTGATATAATAGGTTCTAAAATCAGGTAGAGTGAGACCTCCCACTTTGTTCTTCTTTTTCAGTAATGCTTTACTTATCTGGGGCCTCTTTCCCTTTCATGTGAAGTTGGTGATTTGTTTCTCCATCTCATTAAAAAATGCCGTTGGAATTTGGATTGGAATTGCATTGTATCTATAGGTCTCTTCGGGTAGAATAGACATTTTTACAATGTTAAGTCTTCCTATCCATGAATAAGGTATGTTTTTCCACTTATGTAGGTCTCTTTTGGTTTCTTGCAGTAGTGTCTTGTAGTTTTCTATGTCTAGGTCTTTTAGATCTCTGGTAATACTTGTTCCTAAGTATTTTATCTTCTTGGGGGCTACTGTAAATGGCACTGATTTGGTGATTTCCTCTTAGACATTCTTTTTGTTGGCGTAGAGGAATCCAACTGATTTTTGTATGTTTATCTTGTATCCTAATATTTGCTGAACTCTTCTATTAGTTTTAGTAGTTTTCTTGAGGATTCCTTAGGGTTTTCTGTGTATAAGATCATGTCATCTGCAAATAGAGATAATTTTACTTCTTCCTTACCAATCTGGATGCCCTTCATTTCTTAATCTAGCCTAATTGCTTTGGCTAGGCCCTCCAGCACTATGTTGAATAAGAGTGGTGATAAAGGGTATCCTTGTCTGGTTCCCGATCTCAAGGGGAATGCTTTCAGGCTCTCTCCGTTTAGGATGAAGTTGGCTGTTGGCTTTGTATAAATGCCTTTATTATGTTGAGGAATTTTCCTTTCCTTCTATTGCTATTTTGCTGAGAGTTTTTAACACGAATGGGTGTTGAACTTTGTCAAATGCATTTTCTTTATCAATTGATAAAATCGTGTGGTTCTTGTTTTTTGTTTTATTTGTATGGTAGATTACATTAATTGTTTTTCTAATGTTGAACCATCCCTGTATACCTGGTATGAACCCCACTTGGTCATGGAGAATTATTTTTTTGACATGCTGTTGAATTCTATTGGCTGGAATTTTGTTGAGGATTTTTGCATCTAAGTTCGTAAGGGATATAGGTCTTTAATCTTCTTTTTTTGTGGTGGCGTAGTGGTTAAGTACTACAGGTGCCACCCAAGAGGTTGGTAGTTTGAATCTGCCAGGTGCTACTTGGAAACTCTGTGGGGCAGTTCTACTCTGTCCTATAGGGTCACTATGAGTCGGAATCGACTTGATGGCAGTGTTTTTTTTTTTTTTTTAACCTGGTTTTGGTGTCAGGGATATGCTGGCTTCATAGAATGAGTTTGGTAGTATTCTGTACTTTTCTATGCTCTGAAATACCTTTAGTAGTAGTGGTGTTAACTCTTCTCTGAAAGTTTGGTAGAACTCTCCAGTGAAGCCGTCTGGCCAGGGCTATTTTTGTTGGGAGTTTTTAAACCATCGTTTCAATGTCTTCTTTTGTTATGGGTTTATTTAGGTATTCTACCTCTGCGTCAGTTTAGGTAGGTGGCATGTTTCTAGAAATTCATCCATTTCTTCTATGTTTTCAAATTTGTTACAGTACAATTTTTTGTAGCAGTCTGATATGATTCTTTTGATTTCAGTTGGATCTGTTGTGATATCACCCATCTCATTTCTTATTTGGGTTATTTGTTTCCTCTCTTGTTTTTCTTTTGTCGCTTTGGCCAATGGTTTATCAATTTTGTTGATTTTTTCAAAAAACCAGCTTTTGGTCTGGTTAACTCTTTCAATTGTTTTTCTGTTCTCTATTTCATTTAATTCTGCTCTAATTTTTATTATTTTCTTTCTTCTGGTGACTGAGGGTTTCTTTTGTTGCTCTTTTTCCATTTGTTCAAGTTGTAGAGATAATTCTTTGATTTTGGCCCTTTTTTCTTTTTGTATGTGTGCATTTATTGATACGAATTGACTTCTGAGAACTGCTTTAGCTATGTCCCAAAGGTTCTGATAGGAAGTGTTTTCTTTCTCATCAGATTCTATGAATTTCTTTATTTCATCCTTGATGTCTTCTATAACCCACTTGTTTTTGAGCAGGATATTGTTCAGTTTCCAAGTGTTTGATTTCTTTTCTCTGCTTTTTCTGTTATTGATTTCTACTTTTATGGCCTTATGGTCAGAGAAGATGCTTTGTAATATTTTGATGTTTTAGATTCTGCTAAAGCTTGCTTTATGACCTAATATGTGGTCTATTCTAGAGACTGTTCCATGTGCGTTGGAAAAGAAAGTATACTTGGCTGCTGTTGGGTGGAGCGTTCTGTATATGTCTGTGAGGTCAAGTTGGTTGATTGTGGCATTTAGATCTTCCGTATCTTTATTGAGCTCCTTTGTGGATGTTCTGTCCTTCACCGAAAGTGGTGTGTTAAAGTCTCCTACTATAATTGTGGCTCTTTCTATCTCACTTTTCAGTGCTGTTAGAGTTTGTTTTATGTATCTTGCAGCCCTGTCATTGGGTGCATAAATATTGAATATGGTTATATCCTCTTGGTATGTTGTCTGTTTAGTCATTATGTAGTGTCCTTCCTTGTCCTTTGTGATGGATTTAACTTTAAAGTTTATTTTGTCAGAAATTAATATTGCCACTCCTGCTTTTTTTTTTTTGATTGCTATAGATAGTTTTTAAGAGAGCATAATGCTCTATGCAGATCTTTTTTACTAGTTAACCTAAACTGTCATTTGGTTTTCAGAAGACTTCAGGGGATATTTCTAGTTTAAGGTTTAAAGTTTATCTCAGGACAAGGTTTTCAGGGGTTTTCCATCCTCCAAAGTCTCGATTGCATGAGAACTTGAAGTTTTATTGTGAATTTTCCCCCTTTTGATCAGGATTCTTCTATAGAATCTTTGATCAAAATGTTCAGTAATGGTAGCTGGGCACCATCCATTTTTTCTGGTCTCATGTAAAGGGGGCAATTGTTCATGTAGGTAACTAGCCACACTTTCCATTTTCTCTTCCTATTCCTTTCTGTAGGGTTTTCAATGGCTGATTTTTGGGAAGTAGATCACCAGGCCTGTCTTCCAAGGCACCTCTGGGTGGACTGGAACCTTCAGCCTTTCAGTCAGCATTTGATCATGTTAATCATTTGGGCCATCAGGGTGCAAATGGTTCAGATGGGAGACATAAAGCCATGTCTCTGCCCCACTTGACTGTAAGGTTCATGACGTCACAGACCAGGTGGATTTTTGGCAATCATTGTATCCCCAGCACCTAGTGGTGCTGAAAATAAAGAAGTAGTTTATACTTGCCTATGTATTTTTTTTTATGTATAGAACATTTGGGGGAACCATACAAAAAACTGTCAATGGTGAGTTACCCAAGGAGAGGAGGACCTGTGGGTCTTTGGTAAGTGTCAGGGTATTTAAAATTTTTTCCTTTATATGTTTCTGAACTCTTAACATTTTAAAACCATAAACATATATTGCTTTACTATTGCTGCTGCCAGTACTGTTACTACTACACCAGTTAATTAGATAGAGAGAAATCTCTGACCACAAAGTAAGAAGAACAGTTGAACATGTATGCAGAACCCTCTGGCACAGCAGAAATGTGAAACTCTAAATATACAAAGGAGTTAGGGGAAAATGACATAACATTTTGGGAGACATCGTGGGGCATTTAGGTCAAAGGATTCATTGTTGATGTGACCACTTCCACGATGAGATTTGGTATAATGTGATCCCCTCCCTGATGGGATCTGCTGGGAGTAGCCAATCAACTGAAAGGGAGTTTCCTTGGGGGTGTGGCCTGTAGCAAATGTAAGTGGACTCTGTAGCAAGACTCACTGGCTTTTGCTCGCTCTGGATCCTGCAGCTAGCTCCTGTTCATCTAATATCTGGTTCTTGGGACTTGTCCTAGCAGCTTACCTGCCGTCGTGCCTGCAGATCTTGGGATTTGTTGATCTTTGCAGCCTGTGAACAAAAGTCCTACCATTTGACCTGCCAATCTTGGGTTCACCAGCCCTGTGGCTACGTGAATCAGGAGAAGCCTCCATCCTGACCCATGAAATTGGGACATTCCAGCCTCTACAATTACGTGAACCGTTTCCTTAATATAAATCTCTCTCTATATGTATTTATAGACTTTTTTGGTTTTGCTTCTCTAGAGAGCCCAGCCAAACACTCTCCATCACTCATTGTTTCCTAACCTGTCTTCTCTCTGCTGTGGGGACGTTTGTAGTCACCAGCTTGAGAAGACAAAGTAAAGTATTATAATGAAATGTACAAAGACCTGGAGTTAGAAAACTAAAAGGGAAGAACATGCTCAGCATTTCTCTAGCTGAAAGAACCAGAAAAAAAAAAAATTCAAGTCTCGAGTTGCAATTTTAAAGAATTCTATAGGAAAAATACTAAATGACACAGGAAGCATCAAAAGAAGATGAAAGGAAAACACACAGTCACTATACCAAGAAGAATTGGTTGACATTCAACCATTTCAGGAGGTAGCATATGATCAACAACCGATGGTAATAAAAGAAGAGGTCCAAGCTGCACTGAAGGCATTGGTGAAAAACAATGCTCCAGGAATTGATGGGATAGCAAGTGAGATGTTACAACAAATGCATGCAATGCTGGAAGTGCTCACTCATCTACGCTAACAAATTTGGAAGACAGCTGCCTGGGCAACTGACAGGAAGAGATCCATATCCGTGCCCATTCCAAAGAAAGGTGATGCAAGAGAATGAAGAAATTATTGAATAATATCATTAACATCACACGTAAATATAACTTTGTGGAAATAATTCAAAAGCAGCTGTAGCAGTTCATTGACAGGGAACCGCCAGAAATTGAAAGCAGAATCAGAAGAGGATGTGGAATGAGGGATATCATTGCTGATGTCAGGAGGATCATGACTGAAAACAGAGAATGCCAGAAAGAGGTTTACCTGTGTTTTATTGACTATGCAAAGGTATTCCACTCTGTGGATCATAACAAATTATGGATAATGTTGCGAAGAATGGGAATTCCAGAACACTTAATTGTGCTTATGTGGAACTTGTATGTAGACCAAGAGGCAGTTGTTTGAACAGAACAAGGAGATAATGCAGGGTTTAAAATCAGGAAAGGTATATGTCGGCATTGTATCCTTTCACCATACTTATTCAATCTGTATGCTGAGCAAATAATCCCCGAAGCTTGGCTATTTGAAGAAGAACATTGCATCAGGATTGGAGGAAGACTCATTAGCAACCTCCTCTACTCAGACGACACCACTGTGCTTGCTGAAAGTGAAGAGGAATTGAAGAACTTGTTGTTAGGAGCCCTTGAGTTGGTTCCGACACATAGCAACCCCACACATTGTTATCGTTAGGTGCTGTCGAGTAGGTTCGGACTTACAGCAACCCTGTGTGCAACAGACTGAAACGCTGCCTGGTCTGACGCCATCCTCACAATTGTTATGCTCCAGTCCATTTTTGTAGCCACTGTCAATCCACCTAGTTGAGGGTCTTCCTCTTTTCTGATGGCCATGTACTTTACCATGCATGATGTCCTTCTCTAGGGACTGACCCCTCCTGACAATATGTCCAAAGTATGTAAGACGCAGACTTGCCATCCTTGCTTCTGAGGAGCATTTTGGTTGTACTGCTTCTAAGACAGATTTGTTCATTCTTTTGTCAGTCCATGGTATATTCAGTATTCTTCGCCAACACCACAATTCAAAGGCATCAATTCTTCTTTGGTCTTCCTTATTCATTGTCCGGCTTTGAAAACACCATCGTTTGGGGGAGGGGGCACCTTAATCCTTAAAGTGACATCTTTGGTTTTTAACACTTTAACGAACTCTTTTGCCACGGATTTGCCCAACGCAATGCATCATTTGATTTCTTGACTGCTGCTTCGATGGGTGTTGATTGTGGATCCAAGTAAAATGAAATCCTTGACAACTTCAATCTTTTTTCTGTCTATCATGATGTTGCTTATTGGTCCAGTTGTGAAGGCTGTGGTCTTTGATCTTCATTAGTAAGTGCTTCAAGTCCTCTTCACTTTCAGCAAGCATAACACAGGTTGTTAATGAGTCTTCCTCCAATCCTGATGCCCCGTTCTTCTTCATACAGTCCAGCTTCTTGGATTATTTGCTCAGCATACAGATTGAATAGGTATGGTGAAAGGATACAACCCTGACGCACACCACTCCTGACTTTAAGCCAGTCAGTATCCCATTGATCTGTCTAAATGACTGCCTCTTGATCTATGTACAGGTTCCTCATGAGCACAATTAAGTGTTTTGGAATTCCCATTCTTCCCAACATTATCCATAATTTGTTATGATCCACACAGCCGAATGCCTTTGCATAGTCAATAAAACGCAGGTAAACATTCTTCTGGTATTCTCTGCTTTCAGCCAGGATCCATCTGACATCAGCTATGATATTCCTGGTTCCATGTCCTCTTCTAAATCCGGCCTGAATTTCTGGCAGTTCCCTGTCCATATACTGCTGCAGCCGCTTTTCAATGATCTTCAGCAAAATTTTGCTTGTGTGTGATATTAATGATATTGTTCGATAATTTCCGCGTTCAGTTGGATCACCTTTCTTGGGAATAGGCATAAATACAGATCTCTTCCAGACAGTTGGCCAGGAAGCTGTCTTCCATATTTCTTGGCATAGATGAGCGAGCACTTCCAGCACTGCATCCATTTGTTAAAACATCTCTATTGGTGTTCAGTCAATTTGTGGAGCCTTGTTTTTCTCCAATGTCTTCAGTGTAGCTTGGACTTTTTCCTTCAGTACCATCAGTTCCTGATCATATACTACCTCTTGAAATGTTTGAAGGTCAAGTAATTCTTTTTGGTATAATGACTCTGTGTATTCCTTCCATCTTCTTTTGATGCTTCCTGCATCATTTAATATCTTCCCCAAAGAATCCTTCACTATTGTAACTTGAAGCTTGAATTTTTTCTTTAGTTCTTTCATCTTGAGAAACGCCAAGTGTGTTCTTCCCTTTTTGTTTTCTATCTCCAGCTCTTTGCATGTGTCATAATGATACTTTGTCTTCTCTAGCCGCCCTTTGAAATCTTCTGTTCAGTTTTTTACTTCATCATTTCTTCCTTTTGCTTTAGCAGCTCAATGTTCGAGAGCAAGTTTCAGAGTCTCCTCTGACATCCATTTTGGTCTCTTCTTTCTTTACTGTCTTTTCAATGGCCTCTTGCTTTCTTCATGTATGATGTCCTTCATGTTATTCCAGAACTCATCTGGTCTTTGGTCATTAGTTTTCAACACGTCAAATCTATTCTTCAGTTGGTCTCTAAATTCAGGTGGGATATACTCAAGGTTGTATTTTGGGCCTCATGGACTTGCTCTGATTTTCTTCAGTTTTGGCTTGAACTTGCATATGTGCTATTGATGGTCTATTCCACAGTCGGCCCCTGGCCTTATTCTGACTGATGATATTGAGCTTTTCCATCGTGTCTTTCCACAGACGTAGTCAATTTGATTCCTGTGTGTTCCATCTGGTGAGGTCCATGTGTATAGTCGCCGTTTATGTTGGTGAAAAATGGTATTTCTAATGAAGAAGTCGTTGGTCTTGCAAAATTCTATCATTCAATCTCCGACATTGTCTCTATCACCAAGGCCATATTTTCCAACTACCAATCCTTCTTAGTTTCCAACTTTCCTTTTCCAATCACCAGTAATTATCAATGCATCCTGATTGCATGTTTGATCAATTTCAGACTGCATAAGCTGATAAAAATCTTCAATTTCTTCATTTTGGCCTTAGAGGTTGGTGTGTAAATTTGAATAATAGTCATATGAACTGTTCTTTCTTGTAGGCGTATGGGTATCATCCTATCAGTGACAGCATTGTACTTCAGGATAGATTTTGAAATGTTCTTTCTGACAAGCTGAAATGGACTGGTATTGGCCATTTTGAATTGGACAATCATATAGCCTACTATGCTGGGAATGACAACAACATTCATTCAGCAACCCTACATACAGCTGAATAAAACACTGCCCGGTTCTGCGCCATCCTCACAATCCTTGTTATTCTTGAGCCCACTGTTGTAACCACTGTGTCAGTCCATCTCATTGAGGGTCTTCCTCTTTTTCAGTGACCCTATACTCTACCAAGCATGATGTCTTTTTCCAGGGACTGGTCCCTCCAGATAACATGTCCATAGGATGTGAGACGAAGCCTCGCCATCCTTACTTCTAAGGAGCATTTTGGCTGTATTTCCTCCGAGACAGATTTGTTTGTTTTTCTGGCAGTCCATTGTATATTCAATATTCTTCACCAACACCATAATTCAAAGGTATCAATTCTTCTTAAAAAAAAAATTCTTCTTAGGTCTTCCTTATTCATTATCCAACTTTCACATGAGTATGAGGCAATTGAAAACACCATGGTTTGGTTCAGGGGCACCTTAATCCTTAAAGTGACTTCTTCACTTTTTAACGCTTTAAAGAACTCTTTTGCTGCTTATTTGCCCAATGCAATGCATCGTTTGATTTCTTGACTGCTGCTTCCGTGGGTGTTGATTGTGGATCCAAGTAAAATGAAATCCTTGATGACTTTAATCTTTTCTTCATTTATCATGATGTTGCTTACTGGTCCTTTTGTGAGGGTTTTTTGTTTTGTTTATGTTGTGGTGTAATCCGTATTCACGGCTGTGGTCCTTGATCTTCATTAGCAAGTGCTTCAAGTCCTCTTCACTGTCAGCAAGCAAGGTCGTGTCCTCTGCATATTGCAGGCTGTTAATGAGTCTTTCCCCCATCCTGATTCCCCGTTCTTCTTCATATAGTAGCGTCTTGGCTTATTTGCTCAGCATGCAGGTTGAATAAGAATGGTGAAAGAATACAACCCTGACTCTCATCTTTCTTGACTTTAAACCACTCAGTATCCCCTTGTGCTGTTCGAATGACTGCCTCTTGGTCTAAGTATAGGTTCCTCATGAGCACAATTAAGTTTTCTGGAATTCCCATTCTTCCCAATATTATCCATAATTTGTTATGATTCACATGGTCGAATGCTATTGCACAGTCAATAAAACACAGGTAAACATCTTTGTGGCATTCTCTGCTTTCAGCCAAGATCCACCTGACGTCAGCGATGATATCCCTTGTTGCATATCCTCATCTGAATCAGGCTCGAATTTCTGGCCTTCCATGTTGATCTACAGCTGCAACGACTTTCGAATGATCTTCCTCAAAATTTTACTTGTGTATGATATTAATGATATTTTTCTATAATTTCTGAATTCTGTTGGATCATTTTCCGGCATTCTGTCTGTCAATGTTCTGCTGCTATTCATAAGGTTTTTACTGGCTAGTTTTTTTTTCTGAAGTAGACTACCAGGCCCTTCTTTCTAGTCTGTCTGAGTCTGGAAGCTCAGCTGAAACCTGTCCACCGTGGGTGACCCTGCTAGTATTTGAGTGCTGGTGACATAGCTTCCAGCATCACAGCAACACACAAACCACCACAGTGTGACGAACTGACAGACACATGAGGGACTTACTGAAGATCAGATACTACAACCTTCAGTATGGATTGCACCTCAACATAAAGAAAACAAAAATCTTCACAACTGGACCAATAAGCAACATCATGATAAATGGAGAAAAGATTAAGTTATCAAGGATTTCATTTTACAAGATCCACAATTTTCATCCATGGAAGCAGCAGCCGGAAAATCAAATGATATATTGTATTGGGCAAATCTGCTTGCAAAAGACCTCATTAAAGTGTTGAAAAGCAAAGATGTCACTTTGATGATATTTTCAATCGCCTCATACGCATTCAAAAGCTGGATAATGAATAAGGAAGACTGAAGAAGAATTGATGCCTTTGAATTCTGGTGTTGGCGAAGAATATTGTATACAAGATGGACTGCTAGAAGAAATAACAAGTCTGTTTTGGAAGTACAGCCAGAGTGCTCCTTGTAAGCGAGGATGGTGAGACTTCGTCTCAAGAACTTTGAACATTCTATCAGGAGGGACCAGTCCCTAGAGAAGGACATCATGCTTGGTAAGGTCGAGAGTTGGCAAAAAAGAGGAAGACCCTTGATGAAATGGATTGACACAGGGTCTGCAAGAATGGGCTCAAACATAGCAATAATTGTGAGGATGGTCAGGACCCGGCAGCATTTCATTCTGTTGAAAATAGGGTAGCTATGAGTTGGAACTGACTGGAGGGCACCTAACAACAACGTGCATTTGTCAAAACTTGCAGAACTTTACATAATAGAGGCTAAATTTTTCCGCGTGCAAATTTTATACACATAGGCATACACAGGAAGCTGTTATGGATTGAATTATGTTGCCCTGAAACATGTGTTGTAAATCTTAACACCTATGCCTATGATTATAATCCCATTTGGGAATGAGTTGTCTTTGTTACGTTACTCATGTAGGATTAATATAGAGTGTGTCTTGAATCAATCTCTTCTAAGATATAAAAGAGATTAAACAAATAAACAAGCAAGCAAGCACGCAAAGATGGGGGAAGATAGATGCCAAGCCATACAGAGATCTCCAAGATACCAGGAAACAGAAGCTGAAGAGACAAGGACTTTCCAGAGAATCGCCTTCCCTAGAGCCAAACCATGCCCCCCCTCCAAACAAACAAACAAAACCCCAAACCCATTGCAGTTGAGTCAATTCCAACTCATAGTGACCCTACAGGATGGGGTAGAACTGCCCCGTAGGGCTTCTAAGGAGGGCCTGGTGGGTCGGAACTGACAACCTTTTGGTTAACAGCCATAGCTCTTAACCACTACGCCACCAGGGTTTCTGCCCCTACAGCCAGCACATTGAGTTTGGACTTCTAGCCTCCTAAATTGTGAGAAAATAAATTTCGGTTTGTTAAAGCGACCCATTTTTATTTTTGTTATAGCACCAGTAGATCACTAACACAGCTTGTTGAAGCAGCCTAAAATCACAGAAGTGGCATGTCAAAGGCTATAAGCTTTGCAGTCAGTCAGCCTGGGCTTGGGAATCCTGGCTAAGATTTGGAGAGGGTAAGCATTTCTCTGGAAACCCTGGTGGTGTAGTGGTTAAGAGCTATACCTGCTAACCAAAAGGTGGGCAGTTCCTTGGAAACTCTATGGGGCAGTTCTACACTGTCCTTTAGGGTCACTATGAGTCAGAATCCACTCAAAGTCAATGGTTTTCTTTTTTTTTTTTTTTTAAGCATTTCTCTTGTCTTCCTCAGGGCCCATAAGGGCTATCACAAAAGAGAATGCAAGTAAAGCTCTTGATGAAGTGGTTGCTACATGACAAGTATGATTACTGTTTTTTTTTTTTTTTTTTTCTTGAAAATAAGACTGCAAAGGGTAAGCCCTTTGGTCTGTTGGAGGGGATTAAAGGAAGCTTCACAAAGGCAGCAACATATGATTTAGGATTTTAAAGATGAGCAGGTGAGAAATGAGATGAATGGCATTGTAACAAGAGGGAACAGCACGTGGAAAAGCTAAAACAGAGTGAAATGTTTGAAGAGCCTCAAACGTGGGCATATCTGGAGCATTAAGTTCATGGGGTAGATAAAGGGCAGGGGGAAAGTGTGGATGACTGTGGTATGGAGTTCAGCAGAAGGGGACTGGGAAGGACTCGTTAGAGAGTCTGCATCCCCAACCAGCTGCTCGGTGATACGGATGCTGCTGGCCCATTGACCATACCTTTTTTTTTCTTTCTAAATTTTATTAATTTTGTCACTGTTGAGAATATAGACAGCAAAACTACCAACAAAACAAAACAAAAATACAAACTCATTGCCGTTGAGTCGATTCCGACTCAATAACATATACTATTTCAACAGTTTTTACATGTACTATTTAGTGTCATTGATTACATTCTTTGAGTTGTGCAACCATTCTCACTCTCCTTTTCTGAGTTGTTACTCCCTCATTAACATAAACTCACTGCCGCCTAAGGTCCCTATTTAATCTTTTGAGCTACTGTTGTCAATTTGATCCCATATAGATAGATCTTTAAAGAGCATAATGCTCAACGCGGATCTTTTTTACTAGTTAAGCTAAAGTATTGTTTGATTTTAAAATGACTTTAGGGCATATTTTTAGTTTAAGGCTTAAAGATTATCTCTGTGCAATAGTTTCAGGGGGTTCATCCACCCTCCATGGCTCCAGAAAGTCTAGATAGAGTCCATGAAAATTTGAAATTCTGTTCTGCTTTTTTCCCCTTTTGATCAGGATTATTCTATGGAATCTTTTTATCAAAATGTTCCATAATGGTAGCTGGGCACCATCCAGTTCTTCTGATCTCATGGCAAAGAAGGCAGTTGTTCGTGGAGGCAATTAGTCACACTTTACCGTATCCCCCTCCTATTCCTGACTCTTCTTCTTCTGCTGCTCCAGTTGAACAGACACCAATTGTTGTGCCTTGAGTCGAAGCTTGCAAGCTTTTAAGACCCCAGACATTGTGCAATGAACTAGGTGGTAGAACAGAAGCACTAAACGTGTTATTAGGTCAGTTAACTGAGATGCCCCATGAAACCATGACCCTATACCTCCAAACCAAAGAACAAGGGATTTGGTTGTACATAAGCAGCCTGAGCAGCTACTCTTTTTTTGTCTTTCATTGTTGCAAACATATTTATCACACAACTTTTGCCAATTCAACTTTTTATACGTGTACAACTTATTAGCAGTAATTGCAATAATCAGCTGTGCAAACATATCCTTAATCGATGAGATTTTTCCATTCTCATTAACCTCCATTTTCTCCCTGTCTCTGATGCCTGGTAACTACTAATACCTTTTGATTTCTATCCATTTTCTTTTTCTTGTCTTTTTATATAAGTGAGGTCATACAGTATCTGTTCTTTTGTGATTGTCTTATTTTACTCAGCATAATGTATTCAAGCTCCATCCATAATGTAGCATATATCCAGACTTCATTTCTCCTACTGGCTGAGTAGTATTCCATTTTTCTGTGGTATGTATTTACCACATTCTGTTTATCCATTTATCTATTGATAGACATTTAGGTTGTTCCCATCTTTTGGCTATTGTGAATAGTACTGCAATGAACATTGGTGTAAAGTCTCTGTTCGAGTCTCCGCTTTCAAGTCTTTTGGGTATATACCCAGCAGTAGAATTGCTGGGTTGTATGGCAGTTCTATTTTTGGTTTTCTGAGGAATGACCTCAGTTTTTTTCCACAAGAGCTGTACTATTTTGCATTCCCACCAAGAATGGACAAGGGTTCTAATTTCTCCACATCCTCATTGACATTTGTTATTTTATTTTTTTAATCTTAGCCATCCTAGTGGGAGTGAAAGGAAACCCTGGTGGCATAGTGGTTAAGAGCTATGGCTGCTAACCAAAAGCTCGGCAGTTCAAATCTACCAGGCGCTCCTTGGAAACCATATAGGCCGGCTCTACTCTGTCCTACAGGGTTGCTATGAGTCAGAATCGACTTGACGGCAATGGGTTTTAGTGAGAATGAAATAGTATCTCATTGTGGTTTTGATTTCCATCTCTGATGGCTAATGATGCTGAGCAACTTTTCATGTGTTCAGTAGCCATTCGAATGTTGTCCTTGGTGGAATGTCTACGCAAGTCCTTTCCCCCATTTTATGACTGGGTTCTTTATCCTTTTGTTGTTAAGTTGATGAAATTTTATGTATACTTGGTCATTAGATTCTTCTTGGATATATGGTTTCTGATGGTATTCTGCAAGTTGGTGTCTTGTCTTTCCACTTTTTTGGTAAAGTCTTTTGATAAACTAAAGTTTTTAATTTGTATGAGGTCTCATTTATTTTGTCTTTTGCCATTTGTGCTTTTATTATTATACCAGATAATCCATTGTTGGAACCTGGCCTGACAGCGTTGCCCCTGCTTGTTCTTTTAAGAATTTTATGGTTTTAGTTTGTACGTTTAGGTCCTTCATCCATTTTGCATTTGTTTTTGTGTATGGTGAGAGGCATCTATCATGTCTCATTTTTCTGCATGTGGAAATCCCATTTTCCCAGCACCATTTATTTTTTCCCCATCGAATGGACTTATCATCCTTGTCAAAATCAGTTGACCATAGATGTGTGCGTTTGTTTCTGGACTCTCAACTCTATTCCATTGGTCTGCGTGTCAATTGTTATAACAGTATCAGGCTGTTTTAATTACTGTGGCTGTATATAGCATGTTTTAAAAAAAGAAAGTTTGAGTCCTCCTAGTTCTTCTCTGTCCACATTGCTTTTGTTATTCGGGGCCTCTTGCCATCCTACGTGAAGTTGAGGATTTGTTTTTCTATTTCTGTAAAGAAGGCTGTTGGAATTTTGATGGGGATTGTGCCATTGACCACACTTTGAGTGACAACAGCATAAAAGTCAAAGGAGCAAAGTGTTTCAGAAGGTAGGGATGGTCAATCATGTTGAAGACATGGTAGCACTAAAGTTAAAATGCAGACTTAAAAACTCATTACCAACCTGTAGGTTGAGGTGTCCTGAGGGCAAGCGGTAGGTGGCTAGGTAAGGGTAGTAATTGATGATTGCATAGCAGGTGTGGAAACTGAGACAGTGCATTGAAAGAGAACAGAGCAGGGAAGTACCTGGAAGGGGAAATGGAGCTTTGAACATTAAATTTTAAGGGGGGCGACTCGACTATTTTTTTAAATATGCTGGGAAGGATCTTGGTTTTGCAAGATGGGAAAAGGTTGGAGATACAGGAGAGAATGGTGGTGACTTGAGAAGAAGGGAGGCTAAGAGTAGAGTTGCCAGATTTAGCAAACAAAAATACAGAACGCAACGAGTAAGTTTTTAGTGTAAGTATGTCCCTGGGCGTCCTCTAATTTATCTGGCAACCCCAAAGCAGGAGATTTTTTTAGGCAAAAGGGTTATAAGGCTGGATGTACTAGGAGGAAATGGGAACTTCACAGCTCTCACATTCCAGGCCTCCAGAATGAATTCCTGGTTCTACCAAAACGGTCAACAAGTAGAGAAACTAGTTTGAATTTCAGCTTTTGTAGCTTCCTCACAAACTCTAGGATGGCAAAGGCACAGGAAAAGCCCACAAGGCGAACTACCAGATCCCTTAAGACTGGGCAGAAAGCTCAGGAAAAGTTTGGAAAAATCAGCTCGTTAATGATGTAGAGCTTTTTGAACGGAGAACAGGCCCTGGATTGGGTGCACAGGATAGTGAGTCACAGGGTGCCTGGCGCGGAGCCAGCCCTGTACACCAAACCTACTCAACTCAAGGGCAGGCAGCGAGCTCCGAGAAACCCAGCCGGCCCTGGGCACTGCGCCTGCGCCTTGCCGCGGCCCCGCCCGTTCCAGCTTGACATCCGGGTCTCGGGCAGGGGCGTGTCGAGGGAAGAGGGGCGGGAGGCAGAGGAAAGGAAGGATGTCGTGGGGACTGGACAGGCGGGGAGAGAAGCGAGGCAGGGGGCGGGGGCGGAGTAGGGGGCGTGGCGCAGCGAGCGCGGTGTCACGTGACGTGCGTGGCGACGTGTCGGCCATCTTGTGTTGTTGAGGCTGAAGACTGACTTGGGTTCTGTGAGACTCCCTGCCCCGGACCGCAGGTAACCAGTGACTCCTTCTCGCTCCCCTGCCCGGCTACGCTCCGCGCCCGGCTCCGCCGCCGCTCCCCGGGCCGTCCGGGGCCCCCGGCCGCGCTCGCGCCCCCGCAGCTCCGGCCCGACCCGGCCCAGCCGCATGGACACCCACAGGCCGCCCCGGCAGCGGCCGGCTTGGAGCGTCAGGCGAGGGGACAGGTCAGGTGCGGGGCTGGAGGGAGCCTCCTCCCCGGCGGGGGGCACGCCGGCCCCGGGCGCGTCTCGGCGGCGGGGAGCCGGGAGCCTCCTTCTCCGGGGATGTCTGTGGCATTGCGGGGGAAGCCGAGGAAGGGAAGAGGACGATGCAGTGGGCATGTCAGGCCAGCTTGGTCAGGGGCAGAGCGCTCGCCCTCCACTACCTGCTCCTCGGGGGCCGCTCACCCGTCCAGCCTTGGGGTGCCCCGGGTAACAGCTGCTGCTGCGGCCAGACAGCTGCTCCTGCCGGCCCTCCTCCCCACACCTGGCTCTGGGCGGTGCGCCCTTGCCTTCCTCATGGAGCATCTGGACTGGGGAGACTCCTTCCGTGGCCAGAGGACCGGGTCTGGGGCAGGCCTGAGGCAAGGTGGAGCCATGATCGGATCCAGGGACCGAGGTCGAGAAAGCAGAGCCCGTGGCAGCTTTGACGAACATCAGGTTGAAATGGGCATTAGCCTAAGTGTCAGCAGTTTTCCACCAAGCACCCTCAGCACCTCAGTTTTGTAGCCGAAACATAAATCAAGCAACTAGGAAAGGGGGTATGAAAGAAGCAGGGTGTATGAGTGGGTTTGGGAAGCAGACCCGATGCTTTGCATTCATCTGGTACTGTTTAATTTTTTCTTTTTCTGCAAGTCTTTAAACACACTTAAGCACACCATAGTCACCCTGTGAGGAAGGTAAGTATTCCCATTTAACTTGCAAGAAATTGAGTAAGGGGGTAGTAAGGAACAGCTTTATCCAGGACTCTCGGTATAGGCTTGAGCCATGGGCAGTCGTGATTGCCAGTGTTTTGTTCAGTGAAGGTGATTCTCTTATGTGGTAGTAGTTCCTTATTAGAATGCAATGACTTCCTTGATTAAAAAGATACTGTTTGTCATCCTTCCTTTTCTGCCCGTTCACTTTCATCCCTTTAGTATGTGCAACTCTGGCCTTCCAGAGTTTGTCCATTTTGATGAGAACACAAGTGCTCACTGTCATCCCTTGATGTTTTTATGTGTTTTACAAGTGAGTGTAGCAGCTTTCAGAGTGGACAGACTGGAATATGTACTTTTGGGTTACGTCAGCCGTTGACAGCAGAAGAGGACACTAGAAAAAACTGAAGCGACGTATCTGGAAAAATGTTCCATGATCCTTTCCTTTGACATTCTGCACTGAGGAATACCATGGTGATTGCAGTGATTCATTAGGAAGGAAAGGGCTTCCACCTTTTTCATAAAGTGACTGTTTCGAGGCTGGAGGGGGGAAGGGACCATGTTCTTCCATTCATTCATTCATTTCTTTATTCACTCTTGCATTCATTTGTCTGACAAATATTGAACGTCTACCAAACAGACCCAGAATTCCTGCCCCCGTGGAGCTCTTTTCTAGACAAATGAATACTTAGGTAAAATATATAATAGTGGTAAGTGGTGTGGAAAAAAATGAGACAGGGAGAAATAAGGAGTTGGGGGAGGCTGGGATTAATTTTGAATATCCAGGGAAGGCCTCATAGAACAGCGAACATTTGAAGGAAGACCTGACAGGAGTAAAGGAGCTATTTGTGTAGATAGTGGGGAGGAGTGCTCCAGACAGTTGAACTGCTTGGCAAAGACCCTGAGGCAGAAACTGAGGTGGGAACAACCTATCTGTTAGGCAGGGAGAAGGATGGAGGCTTTTGGGCTGGAAGGCAGAGAGGGAGCCTAGTAGGAGCTGTGTGTGTGTCCACCTCATTGGTGCTGAGAGGAGTTATTCAGTGTCCTGGAATCTAATTTTTCTTCTCTCTTACGACTCTTAAAAAGGAAAATCAGATTCTGGAAATTTGGGCCAACATTCTTCTCCCCACACACCCTCCCTACCCCCAAATCTGGAAAAATTCAGGAGGCTCATAAAATTCAGATAGCATATTTCAGGAAATTATGATGTTATCTTTCTCAACAGTAAAAAATTTTAAATGACATTGATGCTTATCTGCTTGAAAGGAGTTTTTGAAAGGAGTTGCTTTCTAAGAAGGGGATATTTTGAAATCTCGAGAATATTTGAACATGTAAGGAAAATGTAAGGAAATGAAGAATTTCTGAAGTACAGACACAGATAATTAAGGCATACGACCAGGAAGAAAAATGGAAGCAGTGTATTAACTCGCGTTGCCTGTTAGTAAAGACATTATTTCTGTGCTGGCCGGCCTGGTTTTAAATGCCTGGAGGACGTCTACTAATATGTTTGTATATTCTTTATAAATAACATCTTACATGCATAGGACTTTTTGTATTGAGTTTTTTACCCTTCCTCCTGTACTTTTCAGACTAGATCTCTAATTTGATACTAAAAAATGTGGTACTAGATTAAAATTTTTTTTTTCTGAGCTTTTATAAAAATTCCCTTTCATTTTGGTTTACCTGAGGAATTTAATATTTTGGTTTTGAGATGCTTTTGCTGACAGGTTGTATGTATGAAAATAATTTGTCACAGGCTTGTCACAAAATCATGAGAAGTTGGGAATTACAAGTTCAGGGTACGATTGGAGCTCTTTGGTAAAGGGGTGCATAGTGGTGATAATGATGAGGCAGCGCTTGAACTAAGTGCCTTTCTTCCTCCTCTTGCTCCTTTGTTGAATTTTCAAAATGACACTTCTAAATTATAATATCTTTGATGCCGTATCAACTCATTTGTCCTCATGACTCTGCATTTTAATCTGCCATATTGCTATCCTCTTTTTGTTGACCTTCACACTGGAAGATGACCACTGATAGTGATTGCTAACTGGGAGAACCAATACAGGAGAACAGATTACTAACTGACCCTTTTACCCTTGCCCCTTCTCTAAAGACTCTTTGATTTGTGTCATTTTCAAAGACTGACTGACTGCAGCTCTCCATCAGGCTTTGCTGATTCAATTTTCAGTACTTCCTGTTTTATTCTATTTCTTAGGTATTAAAGTGGGACCAGTCTCATTAGGTTGACTCTGCAGCTTATATTGGTGTTAGTCCAGGTATCTTAGAGGCAAGTTGAATATCCATTTTCCTTCATCTATTTGAATTGCCTTAACATTCTTTGGTCGTTGTTGTAAACTCTGAATCCGAACTCCCCCCACCACCAGCCCCATCTAAGGTTTTATGGTATATAAAGTCCTAGTTGCCATTCATTTTTAATGCCCTGAAGAATTACATAGCTTTAAAAATATTAAGTAGATTTTTATTCCTTGGGCATGCTTACTTATAAGTAGAGTCCTGTAATATATCTTGATAGAATTAGTGTTGTCATTTTTTTTTCATGCTGTCAGATGAGAGAGAAATATACTAGATGAATTTTATAGGAATACAAAATTATACCTGTGTCGAATTGCCCATAATTTCATGTGAGGTTGAAGGAAGAGAGAGGTTTGAAAAACAGAAGAATATTCCTGTCAGTGGCCAAACTTTATTTTATAAAAATGTTTTCAAAGTATTACATACTTCCTTACTTCAAGTAATTAAATGTGGAACACAATTTCATATTGTTACCTACAAGATTTTCATTGAACTTGAACTTAATTTATTCCTAGAGTAGGAGATACCCTCGAACTTGCTGTTTTGGGTTAGGCCCAGAGAAGAGTTGGTTTATTGCCTGCTTCTCTCTCCTTTCTTCTGCCCTTCAAAAAAAAAAAAAAAACAAGGAAAACTAGAGTACAGGGGTATAGTTGGATGACCTTCTAGGTATTATAACATGGCTGCTTTTTACAAAACTGAGTCAAAGGTGGAAGGCTTTCTCCAGTTGCTTTCTGCTGTCACTTAAATTGTCACCTTTATTTTTAAATGATAGTTTTTTGGTTCTCTAGCAGCAGCATCCACAGAATCACCTAATTTTAGCTAAGAGACCACTTGAAGCTATTGTGCCTCAGGCCGCTCCTCGTCGCTTGAAATGTCACCATCTTGTGGATTTTTAGGATACTGCTTCCACACAGCATCCAATGCAGGTTGTGGTTTTGCAACTGAAAGCACGCATGGAGCTTTGCCTCTTGGACATTTGACAGTGGTCAGCCTTCTGGAGGCTCAGTCATTACTTTTGTGAGGTACACATTTTCTTCCTGTGATGCTGGCTGTCCATTTGCTATCAGATACGTTTCAGATGTCAATACCAAATCCCTGTAATGTGGTTTTGAATGAAATAATCACTTCCCTAAAACCCAATAGTGGTACTCATTTGTCAGCTCAGTCAGAATCACCTAAGACCCTTGTTAAAAACGAGTGTTTCTCAAACCTACCCAGAGCTGCCCAGAGAGGCTCTAGATGTGGCAACAGAGCACCTGGTTTGTAAGCACACCAGGCAATGCTAATATTTTAACCAGGTGTGGGAGCTGTTTCCTGTGCAGCATATTCATGGTGAGAAATTGTGTTTTTAAGTTCCCTAAGAAATTGCTGAGTGATTTACGTTAGCAATTTTATTATTTACAGTGTTAAAAGGATCTGAACAAAGTCTGCTCAGACCTCCTGCTGTGAACCAGCAGAACTTTTGAACAGGTGAGTGTTGAAGGGAAGCACAAAGCTGAAGGCTCATGCGAACAGGTGATTTTTGTTTTCGGTTTTTGTTATTTATATCTTATTGGGGTAAAATACATATAACATATATTTTTCCTTTTAACTGTTTTGAAATGTACAGTTCAGTGGCATTACATTCTCAGTGTTACTCAGCCATCACCACTAAGGTTTTGGTTATCTTCATCCTGTGATTTCTCCTGAGGTTATGGGCAGTGAATAGAAACTCCTCTGGTACCACTTAGCTCTTTTATGACCATAAGAATAATCATACGTTTTCTGTATTGATCCAACTGTGTATTCATATCTTAAATTGTGATGATGATTTTTTGGCGGCAGGTAACAGGAACCCATTCAGACTAGCTTACTCCAAGAGAGGAATCTGTGGGGCAGGGATGCTAAGCAGTTTGCTTCATGAAGGACTGGAGCCAGAAACTGGGAAGCATTCAGGAGCCGAGGTGGTCGTAGCCCTTTGTCCCAGCTGGCCAGACAGCATTTCCTGGGTCTCTTTACCCTTCTGCTGTAGTCTTTCTCCAGCCTAACTTTGCTGTAATAAGCACGTGGAAGAAATTGGCATGCCTGGAACCATGCCTAGAGCCACATATGAACATGAGCTCTAATATCATTAGCCAGCTGATTATTATTTCAGTGCCCAAATTTCAGATTCCTGAGTGGGGAGGTGGATTTGGTTGGTCTAAAGTGGTCCAGTTCTCCACTGTTGGTCCAATTAGTATGGCCACAGGGCTGGGGTCTAGAAGCTTCTAGAAGAAGCAAATGTAGTTAGCTGAAAGGCCTCACTCCTGTGGGTGGGGGCAGGTCTTAGAGAAGGTGCAGTGGTAGCAATTCTACCATATTCCCATAGAAGTTTCTAGGTGCTTTTCCTTTTCCTAGTATTCTAGAAAGCTTTCCTGGACGTGGCTCTGCAGCTTTAATTTGTGTGTCTTGAAGAGTTAACATAGGTGCTTAACTTTTGATGAATGAGGCCCAGAAGGTCTCACCAACCATTTGGTGGAACTTCCTAGTGTACTTTTAAAATAAAAATTCTTGGTTGTTGATATTCAGAGGAGCGTCTGGGATAAATAAAGGTTAAGCAAATGAGAGGCTTCGTTTGTGGAAAAATCCACTGGATTTTTCATGGATTGTTTTTATAAATTTGATTTCTGGGTGCTTCTGTAGTATTGAATGACACTTGGATATTAGGAAGCCATCTAGAATTTGAAGGGTGGAACTTCACGGGCTATATTCACATTATTTAGAGGAGGTAGTAGCAGGGACCATCGCTGCTGGGAAAGAATTAGTGAGATGATGTAAACTTTTTAATAACATGTTTTTGTATTAATCTAGAATTATTAGGTAATACTAAAGCAAACATTTTTTAAATCGACTATAAGTCCTATTTATTTTTGTTTGTGGCTGGCATGGATGTATTTAGTGACATAGTCTAAATTCCTTAAGTAACTGTATTCTCAAATTTTGTTAATATTAGTGTGGTTCTAGATTTTTGATTCAAACCCTGTTAGGTGACGTCGAAATACTACCTGATTCTGTGCCATCCTCACAATTGTTGTTATGCTTGAGCCCGTTGTTGTAGCCACTGTGTCAGTCCATCTCATGAGGGTCTTCCTCTTTTTTTGCCGAGCCTCTATTTACCCAGCGTGGTGTTCTTCTCCAGGGACTGGCCCTCCTGAAAACATGTCCAAAGTATCTAAGATGAAGTCTCGCCATCCTTGCTTCTAAGGAGCGTTCTGGTCTAGGAATTACTAATGAAAATTATTATAGAGTGGTGACAGGCCCCAGATGCTGTCTTCCTTCTTTAGCCAATCACAACGGAATTCATTTTTCGGATAGAAGACCCTTTTTCACAGAGCATGTTTTCTAGAATCTGGGTGTTGAGGAAAGGCTTGTTCGGGACTTTGTGAAGTTTAAAAAGACTTACACACAATCTGTGAAAACTTGCAGAGACGCTGAGGGCCCCTTACTGGGAAGCGTTGGCTGGTGGTGTGAGATTATCAGATAACGTGACAATGTTTATAGCATTGTATTTTTCGTGGAATAGTTTGCTAGTTTTATTCTTATCCTTTTACCAAAAGGGGGGAAAAAGATATTTACATATTGTTGAGAAGCAGTGGGAAGAATGGTGGCAATGACATTAGCCTTTCTTGTTACAGTGATGTGGCTAGTATGTTCTTTGGGAGCAAAAACAAAGCTCCTTTTATGCAGGTTGTCTTGGGCTTGGAGGAGGTCTTGGGAGCTCTGGTGTCTTCAGTGTTGGTCCTTTGGTTGCGGAGACTGAGGAGGAATTGGGACAAGGTACTGTCTCGGTGCTTTCTGATCAGTAAATCATAGCTGAGGCTTTGAAGGGCTAGCCACGTCTGGGCGTGCTCATTGTGATCAGTCCCTTGGGAATGGGGGTCGTGTTGCCCAGACTCTGGCTGAGTATCCTCTGTGTAACTGGGTGCGAAGCCATCCTGTGAGGTCAGTGGACCAGAGAGCCTTAATTCAAGTTCTGGAACCTGATAACTGTTTGGCCTTTTACCATTGTCAATTGGAGTTTCTGAGTGTGTTATGAGAACAGAGAATTTTCCCTAACAGAGGTCTTACTATATTGCTTAATTGAGTGATGTAAAGGGGTGGGAGTTGGAGGTCAGTGGAACAAAGTTGGGAGATTGGGGAAAAGAGAAAGGTGACTTCCCACAAAATTAGTTCTTCTGAAAATGGTAAGGAGATGGAAAGAAATGATAACTAAGCAGCACCGAACACTATATCAATATACGGTGAAAAGCTTGTGGGCTTTTGAGCAGAGAGATGTAGATTTGAATGTTCTGCCCCTTACTCTCTATAACTTTAGACAAGTTACTTAAACTCTTGGAGCCTTATTTTCCTTACTTGTAAAATACATCCCATGGTCATTGTGGGAGTTAAAAATCTAAAATGCCTAATACAGTGCCTGGCACGTAGTAGGTAGGTCCTCAATGAATGGGAGCCTCTGTGATTGTATTACTTTGTACATAAGTACATTTTGGTTGTAAAATTTTATCTTTATAAATAGAGAAGGTCAGTGAGTTCAGTTTGCATGTCCTTTTTTTTCCTCCCTTTTAATCCAGCAAGTATTTGAATGCCCAGTCTGTGCCAGGTGCTGATAGTGTTGAGCACGTCACACATGGCCCTGTCTTCAGGGGCTTACGGCCTAGTGGGAGGGGCGGGCAGGAGTCCTTACGTAAAATCCGTAAAATTCGGAACGTGAGAAGTCCCTGCGTCCTTAGAAAAGACCCATGTAAAAAAGACTAGGTGTTTTTGAATAAGTGTCGCGTTTTGGATCTCGGTGTTCTTGATGTCAGTGATGTTTCGTGCACCTTCATCTGCTTTCCAGAGTTACGTATGCTTGTTGGTTTTTGGTTTATTTGTGTACTTCTTTTATTTGTCAGGTTTTCCTCTTTTTCTGAGGTAGATATTGTCAATGTTTTGTTCCTAGTGCCCCTTTACCGTCTTCAAAATTATTGGGGTGCCAGAGAACTTTTGATTTTTTGATTTATGCTTCTCTATATTTGCCTTACTAGAAATGAAAATTGAGAAATTAAAAAAAGTATATTTATTAACTCATTAAAAATAGCAATAATAAACGCATCACATGTTATAGACATTTTTTATGGCTAATACATATGTTCTAAAACATTTCTAAAAATGTTTGTTGAGAGGAGTGACATTGTTTTATCTTCTCACAGATCGCTTTTCTGTCTGGCTGGATTCTCAAATCTGCTTCTGCTTTCAGTCTGTTCTTTATTGCTTTGCTTGAAGTATATGAAGAAAATTCATCCTCACAAAGATATGTAGCTGGAAAAGGGAGGTGTATTTTAATGGCTTTTTAAAATAATTGCACATATTCTTCTTTGATATTACACGAAAATTGCACAAGTATTTTTAAAGATTAGTTGCAATGTGAAACTTGAACTGTATCAGTGAACTTTTTGTACAGTTATATTAGAATCCATTGGTCTATATTGGACATTAAATGTATCTTTTACATTATAACATTATACAATATTAAACAAAAAAATTACTTTCATCGATACCAACACCCAGCAGAAAATTGTTAAGTATTGGAAAACTGTCAAGTTCGAAGTGCTGAATAGTTTTCCAAGATTCAAATTTTTACCTGAAAGGTCAAGTTTTTTTTTAAATAATTTTTATTGAGCTTTAAGTGAATGTTTACAAATCAAGTCAGTCAGTCACATATAAGCTTATATACACCTTACTCCATACTCCCGCTTAGTCTCCGCCTAATGAGTCAGCCCTTCCAGTCTCTCCTTTCGTGACAATTTTCCCAGTTTCTAACCCTCTCTACCCTCCCATCCCCACTCCAGACAGGAGATGCCAACACAGTCTCAAGTGTCCACCCGATACAAGTAGCTCACTCTTCATCAGCATCTCTCTCCTACCCACTGTCCAGTCCGTTCCATGTCTGATGAGTTGTCTTCAGGAATGGTTCCTGTCCTGGGCCAACAGAAGGTTTGGGGACCATGACCGCCGGGATTCCTCCAGTCTCAGTCAGACCATTAAGTCTGGTCTTTTTATGAGAATTTGGAGTCTGCATCCCACTGTTCTCCTGCTCCCTCAGGGGTTCTCTGTTGTGCTCCCTGTCAGGGCAGTCATCAGTTGTGGCCGGGTACTATCTAGTTCTTCTGGTCTCAGGATAATGTAAGTCTCTAGTTCATGTGGCCCTTTCTGTCTCTTGGGCTCATAGTTATCGTGTGACCTTGGTGTTCTTCATTCTCCTTTGATCCAGGTGGGTTGAGACCAATGGATGCATCTTAGATGGCTGCTTGTTAGCATTTAAGGTCAAGTTTTATAATTGGCAACAAATACTGTCAATTGTTTTCTTTAAAGCGACAATCTCACTTCGTTCATTTTTGAGAAAATGTCTCTAAATAGCCTAGTCTGGGTAACCAGATTTGTGTGCCAGTTTTTCTTTCAAGTCTAAATGATGTTCCATGAAAGAAGCAGCCAGTTGACCTTGTAGCTCATAACACAGTCACGTAAGTACCTCTCCTTAAAACATTCACTCAGCTTTGATACGCAGCAGAAGCGCTTCATTCTTGCTTCCCATGTTACTACACAGAGTCGGAAAAAGATGTGTATTCGGGGATCTAGATAAATAAAATCAGTAGTTGTTATTGCTTCACGGAGGACATTCTTAAGTCACACTGACTTTTTCATTTCCTCCTGTGAGTACATGGCACACGGTTGTGAAGAATACAGTGGATACTAGTAGAGTTTGATGACCTTATCTTGAATGATGCAAAGATGCCAGGAGTTTTACCCATCATTGCTTTGCATGATTAATGCAAGTGCCAGCACAGTGAGAAATGCAAATAATGTCTTAGTATTTTTATAAAAGTAGCTTTGATATCACAGATTCCTTGAAAGAGTAGTGGGGTCCATGGACCGTACTTTGAAAACTGATGCTTTGAGAAGTGGAACAGTTTTCAATATTTACATTTAATATATGTTACACTGATTAAAAAATCAAAGCAAAACAAACACCTTTTTTTTTCCCTAAGTAATTATTTGGAATTGAAATTGGAGTGGACACATTATTGAGGGTTTTTAGATATCAGTGAGGGTTTTTAGTGATAAGTACAAAGGGATTTGGAGTCCTGTTGGTATAGTGGTTAAGAGCTTGGCTGCTAACCAAGAGGTTGGCAGTTTGAATCCACCAGGCACTCCTGGGAAACCCTATGGGGCAGTTCTACGCTGTCTTGTAGGGTCGCTATGAGTCGGAATCAACTTGGCGGCAACAAGGTTTAGATATGGATTTGCTCACCAGTATTATTAGGTGCTGTCGAGTCAGTTCCCTGGCATAGTGACGCTGTATACAACAGAATGAAACTCCTCCCGGTCCTGTGCTGTCCTCACAGTCGTTGCTATGCCTGAGCCCATTATCTCAGCCACTGTGTCAGTCCGTCTCATTGAGGGTCTTCCTCCTTTTCGCTGACCCTCTACTTTACCAAGCATGATTTCCTTCTCCAGGGACTGAGCCCTCCTGATAACATGTCCAAAGTATGTGAGATGTAGCCTTGCCATCCTTGTGTCTAAGGAGCACCCTGATTGCAGTTCTAAGACAGATTTGTTTGTTCTTTTGGCAGTCCATGGTGTATTCAATATTGTTCACCAACACCGTAATTCAGAGGCATCAGTTCTTCTTTGGTCTTCTGTATTCATTGTACAGCTTTTGCATGTGTACGAGGTGATTGAAAACACTGTGGCTTGGGTCAGGTACACCTTAGTCCTCAAGATGACATCTTTGCTTTTTAACACTAATGATTTGCTCATTAGTTGTGATTAATTATAATTCTGTGAAAGTAATCTCATACATCAGCACTGCCCAATAGAACTTTCTGCAGTGGTGGAAATGTTCTATCAATTTACACTAATACTGTAGCTCCTAGCCACATGTGACTGTTGAGTACTTGAAATATGGCCAGTATGACTGAGGAACTGAGTTTTTTAAATGTAAAAAGCCTTTTTTGTTACAATTCAAATTCCTTCATTTTTGTAATAGACTTTATTTTTCAGAACAGTGTTAGATTTACAGAAAAATTGAAGAGTTCCCATCTATACCACACCCATTTCCTTCATTATTAATATCTTGCATTAGTATGGTAATTAATGAACCAAATTGATAACTGAAGTCTATAGTTTATTCACATTTTCTTAGTTTTACCTAGTCTTTTTCTGTTCCACGATCCCATCCAGAACACCTTATTATGTCTAGTTGTCTTACCTCCTTCGGCTCTTTTTTGCTGCGACATTTTCTCAAATTTTCCTTGTTTTTGATAATCTTGATAGTTTTGACTGGTCAGGGATTTTGTAGAATAGCCCTCTATTATAATAATCTGATGTGTTTTTCCTGATTAGACTGGGGCCACGGGCTTTGGGACGAAGACCACAGAGGTGTAAAGTACCATTCTCATCATGTCAGATCCAGAGCTCATATTATCAGCAGAACTTATCACTGATTTACCTGGCTGAGGTAATGTTTTGTCAGGCTTCTCCCCTGTAAATTACTCTTTTTTTTTCCCTCTTTGAGGAACTGAATTTCAAATCTTAGGTAATCTCAATTAATTTAGCTTTTATGCAGGCACATGTGGCTAATGACTGCTGTATTGAACAGCACAGTTCTAGAAAAAATTCCTCAGTTTTATCCAAAACTTTAACATTTCTGTTTTGATAGATTTTAAGAGAAGTGATTTAAGAAAAAAGAAATATAAAATGTTACCCTTGGAACTGATTGGAAGAGATCCATATTTATGCCTATTCCCAAGAAAGGTGATCCAACCGAATGTGGAAATTATAGAACAATATCATTAATATCACACGCAAGCAAAATTCTGCTGAAGATCATTCAAAAATGGCTGCAGCAGTATATCGACAGGGAACTGTCAGAAATTGAGGCTGGTTTCAGAAGAGGACGTGGAACCAGGGATATCGTTGCTGTTGTCAGATGGATCCTGGCTGAAAGCAGAGAATACCAGAAGAATGTCTACCTGTGTTTTCTTGACTATGCAAAGGCATTCGACTGTGTGGATCATAACAAACTATGGATAACACTGGGAAGAATGGGAATTCGAGAACACTTAATTGTGCTCATGAGGAACCTTTACATAGATCAAGAGGCAGGTGTTTGGACAGAACAAGGGGATACTGATTGGTTTAAAGTCAGGAAAGGTGTGTGTCAGGGTTGTGTTCTTTCACCATACCTATTCAGTCTGTATGCTGAGCAAATAATACGAGAAGCGGGACTATATGAAGAAGAACAGGGCATCAGGATTGGAGGAAGACTCGTTAACAGCCTGCGTTATGCAGGTGACACAACCCTGCTTGCTGAAACTGAAAAGGACTTGAAGCCCTTACTAATGAAGATCAAAGACCACAACCCTCAGTATGGATTACACCTCAACATAAAGAAAAAAAAATCCTCACAACTGGACCAATGAGCAACATGATGATAGACGGAGAAAAGATTGAAGTTGTCAAGGATTTCATTTTACTTGGATCCACAATCCACAGCCATGGAAGCACCAGTCAACAAATCAAAAGATGCATTGTATTTGGTAAATCTGCTGCAAAGGACCTCTTTAAAGTGTTGAAGAGCAAAGATATCACCTTGAAGACTAAGGTGTGCCTGACCCAAGCCATGGTATTTTCAATCACATCATATGCATGTGAAAGCTGGACAATGAATAAGGAAGACGGAAGAAGAATTGATGTCTTTTTTTTTTTTTTTTAGTAATTTTTATTGAGCTTTAAGTGAACGTTTATAAATCAAGTCAGTCTGTCACATATAAGCTTATATACACCTTACTCCATACTCCCACTTACTCTCCCCCTAATGAGTCAGCCTTTCCAGTCTCTCCTCTCGTGACAATTTTGCCAGTTTCTAACCCTCTCTACCCTCCCATCTCCCCTCCAGACAGGAGATGCCAACACAGTCTCAAGTGTCCACCTGATACAAGTAGGTCACTCTTCATCAGCATCTCTCTCCTACCCATTTGCCCAGTCCGTTCCATGTCTGATGAGTTGTCTTCAGGAATGGTTCCTGTCCTGGGCCAACAGAAGGTTTGGGGACCATGACCGCCGGGATCCCTCTAGTCTCAGTCAGACCATTAAGTCTGGTCTTTTTATGAGAATTTGGAGTCTGCATCCCACTGATCTCCTGCTCCCTCAGGGGTTCTCTGTTGTGCTCCCTGTCAGGGCAGTCATCGGTTGTGGCTGGGCACCATCTAGTTCTTCTGGTCTCAGGATGATGTAAGTCTCTGGTTCCAGTGGCCCTTTCTGTCTCTTGAGCTCATAGTTGTCGTGTGACCTTGGTGTTCTTCATTCTCCTTTGCTCCAGGTGGGTTGAGACCAATTGATGCATCTTAGATGGCCGCTTGTTAGCATTTAAGACCCCAGACGCCACATTTCAAAGTGGGATGCAGAATGTTTTCATACTAGAATTATTTTGCCAATTGACTTAGATGTCCCCTTGAGCCATAGTCCCCAAAGCCCTGGCCTTGCTCCACTGACCTTTGAAGTATTCAGTTTATCCCGGAAACTGCTTTGCTTTTGGTCCAGTCCAGTTGAGCTGACCTTCCGTGTATTGAGTGTTGTCTTTCCCTTCACCTAAAGTAGTTCTTATCTACTAACTAATCAGTAAATAACCCTCTCCCTCCCCGCCTCGTAACCACAAAAGTATGTGTTCTTCTCAGTTTTTACTGTTTCTCAAGATCTTATAATAGTGGTCTTATACAGTATTTGTCCTTTTGCCTCTGACTAATTTCACTCAGCATAATGCCTTCCAGGTTCCTCCATGTTATGAAATGTTTCACAGATTCGTCACTGTTCTTTATCGATGCGTAGTATTCCATTGTGTGAATATACCACAATTTATTTACCCATTCATCCGTTGATGGACACCTTGGTTGCTTCCAGCTTTTTGCTATTGTGAACAGAGCTTCAATAAACATGGGCGTGCATATATCTGTTCGTGTGAAGGCTCTTATTTTTCTAGGGTCTGTTCCGAGGAGTGGGATTTCTGGGTTGTATGGTAGTTCTATTTCTAACTTTTTAAGAAAACGCCAGATAGATTTCCAAAGTGGTTGTACCATTTTACATTCCCACCAGCAGTGTATAAGAGTTCCAATCTCTCCGCAGCCTCTCCAACATTTATTATTTGGTGTTTTTTGGATTGATGCCAGCCTTGTTGGAGTGAGATGGAATCTCATCGTAGTTTTAATTTGCATTTCTCTAATGGCTAATGATGGAGAGCATTTTCTCATGTATCTGTTAGCTGCCTGAATATCTTCTTTAGTGAAGTGTGTGTTCATATCCTTTGCCCACTTCTTGATTGGGTTGTTTGTCTTTTTGTGGTTGAGTTTTGACAGAATCATGTAGATTTTAGAGATCAAGCACTGGTCGGAGATGTCATAGCTGAAAATTCTTTCCCAGTCTGTAGGTGGTCTTTTTACTCTTTTGGTGAAGTCTTTAGATGAGCATAGGTGTTTGATTTTTAGGAGCTCCCAGTTATCAAGTTTCTCTTCGTCATTTTTGGTAATGTTCTGTATTCTGTTTATGCCTTGTATTAGGGCTCCTAGGGTTGTCCCTATTTTTTCTTCCATGATCTTTATCGTTTTAGTCTTCATGTTTAGGTCTTTGATCCACTTGGAGTTAGTTTTTGTGCATGGTGTGAGGTATGGGTCCTCTTTCATTTTTTTGCAAATGGATATCCAGTTATGCCAGCACCATTTGTTAAAAAGACTGTGTTTTCCCCAATGAACTGACACTGGGCCTTTGTCAAATATCAGCTGCGTATATGTGGATGGATTTATATCTGGGTTCTCAATTCTGTTGCATTGGTCTAGGTGCCTGTTGTTGTACCAGTACCAGGCTGTTTTGACTACTGTGGCTGTATAATAGGTTCTAAAATCAGGTAGAGTGAGGCCTCCCACTTTCTTCTTCTTTTTCAGTAATGCTTTACTTATCCAGGGCTTCTTTCCCTTCCATACGAAGTTGGTGATTTGTTTCTCCATCACATTAAAAAATGTCGTTGGAATTTGGATCGGAAGTGCATTGTATGTATAGATGGCTTTTGGTAGGATAGACGTTTTTACTATGTTAAGTCTTCCTATCCATGAGCAAGGTATGTTTTTCCACTTCAGTAGGTCCTTTTTAGTTTCTTGTAGTAGTACTTTGTAGTTTTCTTTATATCGGTCTTTTACATCTTTGATAAGATTTATTCCTAAGTATTTTATCTTCTTGGGGGCTACTGTGAATGGTATTGATTTGGTGATTTCCTCTTCGATGTTCTTTTTGTTGATGTAGAGGAATCCAAGTGATTTTTGTATGTTTATCTTTTAACCTGAGACTCTGCCGAACTCTTCTATTAGTTTCAGTAGTTTTCTGGAGGATTCCTTAGGGTTTTCTGTGTATAAGATCATGTCATCTGCAAATAGAGATATTCCTTAGGGTTTTCTGTGTATAAGATCATGTCATCTGCAAATAGAGATAATTTTACTACCTCCTCGCCAATCTGGATGCCCTTTATTCCTTTGTCTAGCCTAATTGCTCTGGCTAGGACCTCTAGCACAATGTTGAATAAGAGCGGTGATAAAGGGCATCCTTGTCTGGTTTCTGTTCTCAAGGGAAATGCTTTCAGGCTCTCTCCATTCAGACTGATGTTGGCTGTTGGCTTTGTATAGATGCCCTTTATTATGTTGAGGAATTTTCCTTCAATTCCTATTTTGCTGAGAGTTTTTATCATAAATGGGTGTTGGACTTTGTCAAATGCCTTTTCTGCATCAATTGATAAGATCATGTGGTTTTTGTCTTTTGTTTTATTTATATGGTGGATTACATTAATGGTTTTTCTAATATTAAACCAGCCTTGCATACCTGGTATAAATCCCACTTAGTCGTGGTGGATTATTTTTTTGATATGTTGTTGAATTCTATTGGCTAGAATTTTGTTGAGGATTTTTGCATCTGTGTTAATGAGGGATATAGGTCTGTAATTTTCTTTTTTTGTGATGTCTTTACCTGGTTTTGGTATCAGGGATATGGTGGCTTCATAGAATGAGTTAGGCAGTATTCTGTCATTTTCTATGCTTTGAAATACCTTTAATAGTAGTGGTGTTAACTCTTCTCTGAAAGTTTGGTAGAACTCTGAAGTAAAGCCATCCAGGGCAGGGCATTTTTTTGTTGCGAGTTTTTTGATTACCGTTTCAATCTCTTTTTTTGTTATGGGTCTATTTAGTTGTTCTCCTTCTGATTGTGTTAGTTTAGGTAGGTAGTGTTTTTCCAGGAATTCATCCATTTCTTCTAGGTTTGCGAATTTGTTAGAGTACAATTTTTCGTAATAATCTGATATGATTCTTTTAATTTCAGTTGGGTCTCTTGTGATGTGGCCCATCTCGTTTCTTATTCGGGTTATTTGTTTCTTTTCCTGTATTTCTTTAGTCAGTCTGGCTAATGGTTTATCAATTTTGTTAATTTTTTCAAAGAACCAGCTTTTGGCTTTGTTAATTCTTTCAGTTGTTTCCCTGTTCTCTAATTCATTTAGTTCAGCTCTAATTTTTATTATTTGTTTTCTTCTGGTGCCTGATGGATTCTTTTGTTGCTTACTTTCTATTTGTTCAAGTTGTAGGGACAGTTCTCTGATTTTGGCTCTTTCTTCTTTTTGTATGTGTGCATTTATCAATATAAATTGACCTCTGAGCCTTGCTTTTGCTGTGTCCCAGAGGTTTTGATAGGAAGTATTTTCATTCTTGTTGCATTCTGTGAATTTCTTTATTCCCTCCTTAATGTCTTCTATAACCCAGTCTTTTTTGAGCAGGGTGTTGTTCAGTTTCCAAGTATTTGATTTCTTTTCCCTTATTTTTCTGTTATTGATTTCCACTTTTATGGCCTTGTGGTCTGAGAAGATGCTTTGTAATATTTCGATGTTTTGAATTGTGCAAAGGTTTGTTTTATGACCTAATATGTGATCTATTCTAGAGAATGTTCCATGTGCACTAGAAAAAAAAGTATACTTTGCAGCTCTTGGGTGGAGTGTTCTGTATAAGTCAATGAGGTCAAGTTGGTTGATTGTAGTAACTAGGTCTTCCGTGTCTCTATTGAGCTTCTTACTGGATTTCCTGTCCTCCGAAAGTGGTGTGTTGAAGTCTCCTACTATAATTGTGGAGGTGTCTATCTCACTTTTCAGTTCTGTTAAAGTTTGTTTTGTGTATCTTGCAGCCCTGTCATTGGGTGCATAAATATTTAATATGGTTATATCTTCCTGGTCAATTGTCCCTTTAATCATTATGTAGTGTCCTTCTTTATCTTTTGTGATGGATTTAACTTTAAAGTCTATTTTGTCAGAAATTAATATTGCTACCCTGCTCTTTTTTGATTGTTGTTTGCTTGATATATTTTTTTCCATCCTTTGAGTTTTAGTTTGTTTGTGCCTCTAAGTCCAAGGTGTGTCTCTTGTAGGCAGCATATGGACGGGTCGTGTTTCTTTATCCAGTCTGAGACTCTCTGTCTCTTTATTGGTGCATTTAGTCCATTTACATTCAGCGTAATTATAGATAAGTATGTGTTTAGTGCTGTCATTTTGGTGCCTTTTTATGTGTGTTGTTGACAATTTCATTTTTCCACTTTTTTGTGCTGAGACGTCTTTATTTGTAACTTGTGTGTTCCTCATTTTCATAGTATTTGAATTGATGTCTTTGAATTGTGGTGTTGGCGAAGAATATTGAATATACCATGGACTGCCAAAAGAATGAACAAATCTGTCTTGGAAGAAGTACAATCAGAATGCTCCTAAGGAGCAAGGATGGTGAGACTGCGTCTTACATACTTTGGACACGTTGTCAGGAGGGATCAGTCCCTGGAGAAGGACATCACGCTTGGCAAAGTACAGGGTCAGTGGAAAAGAAGAAGACGCTTAACTAGGTGGATTGACACAGTGGCTGCAACAATGAGTTCAAGCATAACAACGATTGTAAGGATGGTGCAGGACTGGGCAGTGTTTCGTTCTGTTGTGCATAGGGTTGCTATGAGTTGGAACCAACTCGACAGCACCTAACAACCACAACAACAACAACTTGGAATGCGTTGCTTTTTTTGGAGGCAGTCTACTTTATTAGTCTTTTTTTTTGATCAGCTTTTTTGAGGTATTATTTATATTCAATAAAATGCCTTCATTTTGAGTACACTCGTATTAAGTGTATAAGTCGATGAGTTTTGCCAGTTATATACACTTGTGTGATCATCACCACAGTCAACATATATAACATTTTTATCACCCCGAGAAGTTTTCCTCCCAGTCATTCCCTTCCCTCGATCTAATTTCTGTGACTCTAGATTAATTCTGCCTCTTCTGCAATTTCATATGAATGGAATCGGTCATACAGTATGTATTCTTTTTGAGTCTGGCTCCTTTTGCTCAGCATAGTGTCAGTGATTCATCCACGTTGTTTGAACACATTAGTAGCTTGTTTGTATTTTATTGCTGTGTATATTCAAGATATGACTATTACAGTGTTGGTACAGCCATTCCTCTGAGGATAAACATTTGAGTTGCTCTTGGTTTGGGGCTGTTAGGAATGAAACTGAGTGTAGTCTCATGGCATGGGTAGTGATCAGGGTTGTGCTTATCACAGCGTCCTGCAGATCAGGGATTCAAATTCCTTCCAGGATAGGGAGAAAGACCATTAGAGCACCTGTAATTTTTAAAAAAGATGTACCATAAAATGGATAATCCCCAGGGAAGTAAACAGTGTTTTGCAAGGTTTCAAGTATAACACTTGGGCCAGGTAGATGACAATTCTTCAGACTTTTGCCGATTTTGAAAAACGCAAAAATCACTTCTTTTTTAGTATGTTAGGTTAAATGTTTGGTAATAAAGTAAATAAGTAAAACCTAATTTTGCTTCATGACATTTTATCATCCTGTTTGAACTCAAGAGTATAATTATATGAACATTAAGACAAAGAGGACATAGAAATGAGGGCATGTTAGTGAGGTGGGGTTAATTTTCTTCTATTTTCATAATTTATAGTAATATTCTTGAATCACCTTTTTAATGAAATATATTTTAGTCACCAGAAAAAAGTATATAGCTGGCTGGTTTGAAATACTTTGACAACCTCAACATAAATGTGGTAGAAATTAATTGTTTTTTTGAACATTAGCTCAGTTTAAAAAACAACTTTATGGTACAGAAATAAAAGGAAACTTCTGTCAATTATAGCAGAAAACACTTCTTTTGTACCCATCTTGTCTGACAAATAATATCAGATCTCATAACTAAACATGGGAACATTTTTGAGTAATTTTTTAAAATACTTACCATGGTGGCCACTTTTCTGATACCTGTCACCATTAATTAGTTTTACCTAGTCTTGAACATCCTCTAAAAGGAACCGTGCAGTGTGTTTTCGTTTGTGCCTGACTTCTTTGGCTGAACATGTCTGGTGAGATTCATGCAGTATTGTCGTGGGTATCAGTAGTTAGCTTTTCTTTCTTTTTTTTTAATTTTTTTATTGCTGAGTAGTATTACGTCGTGTAAATATGTTACAGTTTGCTTAGTCATTCACCTGCTGATGGACGTTTGGCCTAATGGACGTACTAGACAGGTGTTAGTTTTTGGCAATCGTGAATAAAGTTACCATGTCTTTTGGTAGAAATAGGCACTTAATTCCCTTGGGTATATGTCTAACAGTGGATTTGGGATCATAAAAACCAGTTGTCATTGAGTCAGCTCTGACTCACGGTGACCCCACGTGTGTTAGAGCAGTGCTGTGCCAAGAGACACAGAATCAGAACCTGGCACCGTGGCTGATAGTTTGACTGTATAAGTGTTCCCCAGCACTGCTTCCCAGAAGCCAGAACAGATTAGTTACCACCACTACGCCGCTAACAATTCAAAACACACATTCCTTTGAAAACCCTGCTTCTTCCTTATAAAAATTATCTGCTACTGCAAATCTCAGTTTTCTGGGTATGCAAAACTTACCCAGAGAAAAAACTATGGCAAAATCTAGGATGGAGCCCAGCCAGCAGTATGCATAGTCTGTCTGCCCGCAAGACCAACAGAGCGAACACCAGGAACCACTGTCTGCCCCCACTTTCCCTACCTCCGTTTTCCCAAAAGCAGGAAAAAAAAGACCTCTCCTAGCGCTCTTCACGTATTCTAAATCCACAGAGAGTTCTGTTTCTACTCCAGCAGTCAGCTGTTTTTACCCATGCCAGATCTGGATTAGGATAACACAAGATTAATGACTTCATTAGTGCAAATTAGCTCAATCACTCCAGAAAACGATTTGGCAATATCTGTTACAGCTAAGGGAAACCCTGGTGGCATAGTGGTTAAGTGCTATGGCTGCTAATCAAAAGGTCAGCAGTTCGAATCCTCCAGGCACTCCTTGGAAACTCTGTGGGGCAGTTCGACTCTGCCCCGTAGGGTCGCTGTGAGTCGGAATCGACTCGACGGCAGCGGGTTTGGTTTTTTTTTTAATTACAGCTAAGGGGACCTCTGGTGGCGCAATGGTTAAGTGTTCGACTGCTAACCAAAAGGCTGGCAATTTGAATCCACTAGCCACTCCTTGGAAACCCTGTGGGGCAGTTCTGTTCTGTCCTGTAGGGTCACTATGAGTCAGAATTGACTCCGCGGCAAGTATTACAGCTAAGGAGTCCCTCGGTGGTGCAAACAGTTAACGTGCTCAGCTGCTAACTGAAAGGTTGGGAGGTTCAAGTCCACCCAGAGGCACCTCGTAAGAAAGGCCCGGACATCTGCCTCTGAAAGATCAGCCATTGAAAACCATTGATAGTGATTGGTTGAGTCCAGAAGTCTCTCTATGCCAGGTTGTGGAAAATGGTAGACTAATTACTGAGAGGCCAGGGTCTACCTCTTCTTTGTTTCAAACCCAACAATAAGAGCTAGTTGATTCCTTCTCTTATATGGTCCCTTGAAATTGCATTCCCATGTACACAGAGTAGAAACCCTGGTGGTGTAGTGGTTAAGACTTTGACTGCAAACTAAAAGGTTGACAGTTGGAATTCACCAGCCACTCCTTGGAAACCCTATGGGGCAGTTCTACTCAGTCTTACAGGCTTGCTATGAGTCAGACTTGATGGCAGCAGATTTGGTTTGGTTTTGGTACACAGAGTGATAGATGAGGCTTTACAATTTATAATCTGCTTTGTCCGAAAGAGGTGTTGGATAGTTAAAGAGAAGGAAGCCAGGAAAATTATAGAAAAATGTATAGTGAAAAGGGAAAATAATTTTACCAGGAATCAGAGAGAAGGCAATGGATAGTGAGGGCTAAATTTAGCTCAGCTTTTTAGAAGTTGATGAGAAGGCCAGATTATATAGCATTCATTGTCAGGTATAAGGAAACAGTTTATTGAAGAAGACAGACTTCTGATATCAATTGCAGAAGGAGTGTATTATTTGAATTCACTCGTAAGGAATTTTGAATAATGGACAATGTCTGAAATAGTGATTATGCTAAACATGCAGAAATAATCTCTTAAGTATTAAGTCAACTCTCTTTAAAATTTGAGGATTGATCTTTGTTTGAGATCCTTATCCCTTGAATCAGAGTAGCCAATGGAGAGAGGAGGCCAGAGGAGGAAGCCTTATCATCTCTGTCACAGTCGCTTTCTGCATGAGAAAGACACTAACAAAAGGCTGTCTCTGAATTAACGGAGTATATTGTCCATGTTCCCTCAGTTCATGTCCGTGCCTCTTTTGACCCCTTTCTCAAAGGTTTGAGTGCTCCTGTCCTTCAGAGATGCTAGGCCTGGTTCTTTCAGAATTCTTGAGGCCTGCTGATTCCCTGTGTCATACATCCCTGCCATCATCTATTATCCAGAATGAAAGTCCGTCTGGTTATTCATTCTTTGTGGTCTGATGTCCATACCACTCTGAGTTCCATCGCCCATTGACTCAGTCTTTCCTGGTTTCATTCTTTTCCAGACCTTCCTGCGGAGCTCTCTGAAATGTCATTTTTGTGTTCAATCTCTCCATTGTAAGTCATTAAAGGATTTTTTTTGGCTGTCTTAAGGTAACTGAAGCCATCTTCCCACAATAATTTACTTTCCCTTTCACCTTCTGAGGAAACCCTGGTGGCGTGGCGGTTAAGTGCTATGGCTGCTAACCAAAGGGTCGGCAGCTCGAATCCGCCAGGCGCTCCTTGGAAACGCTGCGGGGCAGTTCTGCTCTGTCCTGTAGGGTCGCTAAGAGTCGGAATCTACTCGACAGCACTGGGTTTGGTTTTTTTGGTTTTTAACCTTCTGAGGGTAACAGTTTGTCTTCCTGCATATTGGTAGGTGCGTGGGGCAGAATCCGGAGCTTCGTCCTCTTCCATTTGCGTACCTATTCTGTTCCTTTACTACGGTGACCTCTCAGCCTGGTTTGTTCCTATTGTTTCTGTGTAGTTATTAATACCTGCCACTTCCACAGAAACATTTTTTAGTTTAGATGTTAAATTTTATATGGTCACTTTAGGCATTATTCCTCTATCTTTGTGCACAATCTCCCTTTCCTCCGAGGTTGATGCCGTTTGCTAAGACAGCTCTGTTTCTTTCATTATCAGGAGATATAGACCTCTAGTAGTCTGTTTTTTTGATTCATTGAAAAAGTTTGCACCTCTTTATACTCTGTTGTTATCCTGGGGTAACTTCAGAGTCCATAGAGATGACCCATATCCAAACTCTTCCCGGCCCCTGGTTCCTTGACTTTTACTTCCATCTCTTAATTCTTTCAGTGCTTTCATTTTCATTCCTACTGCACCTGCTTAAGGGAGCCCTGGTGGTGCTGTGGTTAAGCGTTTGACTGCTAACCAAAAGGTCTGCAGTTCAAATCCACCAGCCATTCCTTGGAAACCCTGTGGGGCAGTTCTTCTCTGTCTTACAGGGTTGCTATGAGTTGAAATTGACGGCAATGGGTTTGGGAGTCCTGGTGGCACAGTGGCTTAACAGCTTGGCTGCTAACCAAAAGATTGGCAGTTTGAATCAACCAGCCGCTCCTTGGAAACCCTATGGGGCAGTTCTACTTTGTCCTGTAGCATCGTTGTGAGTCAGAATCGATTCCATGACAACAGGCTTACACCTACTTATTGGCGCTCCCAACCCTCTCCTGTTTTCACTTCCTTCCCCAGTGTACCTAAATCACACTTTTACCAGCACCCTCCACTTCTTTCCCCTCTTATTATTCTCCCATTTACTGTGCTGACAAAACTCTAACCTTGGTTCAGTCTTGTTTTCAACCCTCTCTGCCCTGTACCCAGGCTACTAAGTTGGAGAAGGAATCCCATAACCATGAGTATGGGTGCCATTAGAGAACCATGATCTCTATCTTGATTGGACCTTCAAAACTACTGTCGCCAGATGCAAAGGGGTGTCCTGGATTGGATCCAGGAAGAGAAAAACGACATTGTTGGCAAAACTGTTGAAATCCAAATGAAAAGTCTGGAGTTTAATAGTGATGTATGAATGTTTTGGTGCAATGGTTGAGAAACCAGTGGTTTCTTAGTTTTGACAACTGTACCTTTATAATGTAAGATGTTAACATTAGGGGAAACTGAGGGGTATATGGGACGTTACTGTATTATCTTTACAACTTTCCTATAAATCTAAAAGTATTGTTAAAATTTCATGGAACAAAATAAAACACTATTGTAGTCCACAGCAGCTATCAGTTTCTTCACTCTCCTCAAACCCTTACCTGATCATTTGCTGTCGTTCAACTGCTTCTCTGACAAATTGAGGGCATCAAATGTCAGTTCCCTTCAGCTTCCTCTTCCACTTACTGTACCACCGCCCCCCCTCCCTGCCCCCAGCCTCCAAATAAAACTACAAAACACAACAGTAAGCCTGGAAGCGTCCTAAGTCATGTGGACCTACTTTCCTCTTGTCACAACTGGATAGGAATAAAGTTTGTTTTTCTATTTGTTCTCTGAAACCCCCATGCTTCAGGAACTTCACTTCCATTATTATGTCTTTATTGAACTCTTTCTTCACCTTTTGACTCTATTAGTACTTTTTCATTAAGATGCTTTCATCTAAAGTAAAATGAAAATTTTCTTCCTACTCTACGTATCTCTCTTCACCCCGTCACAGCTAAGATTCTTGAAAGAGTTGACAGCACTTGTGATCTTCCTTTCCTCACCTTCTATTCACTTCTGTCCCGCTGAGAGCTGGCTTTGTCCCCCACCACACTCCTGAAACTGCACTCATCAAGGTGACCAGTGGCTCTGCTGCCGAATCCAGTGGACACTTTGCAGTGTTTCTCTGTCTTTTTTTTTGACCTCAGTATTTGAAATTTTTTAATATCCCTTAATTTTTTACAAAAATCGTACTACTAATATCTTTGCTGTATATACAAATTAGAAACTTACTGGAAAAAGAATTACCTATAATTCCACCATCCAGAAGTAAATATTAATATTTTGGGGCATATTTTTATGTATACCCACCAACAGTGTATTTTAAAATACATTCATATTTTCTGTATTCTGTAACCCGCCACTTAATATATTGTTGACATTTTTTCATGTCGGTATACAGTTGCATCATCACTTCTCTTCCTCAGTGTTTAGACTTGGCAGCGTTTTAATTTGATAAAATTTCACTACAATAAATCAACTGGCCTATTTATTGGTATTTGTTTTGCTGTTAGTAGCATCAATAGAATTTTACTTGTTTAAAATTTACTTAAAAATATATGTAACACAACATTCAGAAGTGCAAAAGAGTAACAGCGAAAATGGATCTTTCCACCCCATACTCCAGTCCCTCTCCCTTGATGGCTGTCACTCGTGCTTCTTGTGTATTTGTCCACAGAGTTTCTGTGCCTTTAAGAACATAGGAAAATATGTGTTTTTTTGGAAATGTTCTTTGTCATTAAGATCATATGTAGCTTAATGTAACATATAATTGGGTGAACCTTCTCCGTATGGATTGTCCACCTGGATAAGCTCAAGGTTAGTCCCAGGCACATCCCCACTGTCCAGAGCTCTTCAGCCCTCCCTGTTGGCTTGTTCTGTTAGGCAGCAGCAGATGTGAACTGCTTATAGCACTTGGACTCCATGAGGCTCTTCCCAGCTCTGGGACTTGGTTTCTTGATCCCTCTATCAGTGCCTCTGTCAGCCTTCCCTGGCCTCATGCTCTGCTGTTAGGGTCTCTGGGTTTCTTGAGTGCAGTGCCCCTGTATACCTTAGGGCTCAGCAGGGGCCGGCACTGAGGAGACAGTAGATAAATGTTTTTTCACTTGAATACTGATGTGTTTTTGCAATGTAAGTATCTTCCTTGTTTTAGCTTCTGTGAAAACATCTTCTCTGACAGAAATGCTGGTGGCCTAGTGGTTGAGTGCTGTGGCTGCTAACCAAAAGGTTGGCAGTTCAAATCCATCAGCTGCTCCTTGGAAACTCTATGGGGTAGTTCTTCTCTGCCCTATAGGGTCACTATGAGTCGGACTCTACTTGATGGCAGTGGGTTTGGTTTTTTTTTTTTTCGTTGATAGAGACATTGGCCATTGAATATTCTAAAAGCTTAGGGAAATGAAAGGCACCAAACCTCTTATTTTTGGAAGCTAATTTGTTCACATGTGTTTTAGAACTCTTGTTGCTTCAGCAAGAATTGTTCTTAATCAGTTGGTTTCTTTTCTTCTTAAGCCTTTAGCATTTTCTTGTAACCTAGGTCTGAACTTCATTTAACATATGCATGTAACCACTGTTGCCATTCTGGTTGAGTAAAAAAAAAAAGCTTAAGATGGAGTCCTTGTCTTTCAAAAACTTAACATCTAGTTGGTGTCAAGGTGTGTGTGTTTGTGTGTGAATGTGTGTATGTATATATATGTATACATGTATACGTATATAAACATATGCATATATAATCAAAGCCATTGCTTACGAATCAATTCCAATTCATAGTGACCCTATAGGGCAGCATAGAAGTGTCCTATAGGGTTTCCAAGGAGTGGTTGGTGGATTCGAATTGCTGGCCTTTTGGTCAGCAGCCAAGCTCTTAACTGCTGTGCCACCAGGGTTCTGTGTGTATATACAGACACAGACACAGACACAGACACAGACACAGACACAGACACAGACACAGACACAGACACACACACACACACGTAACTGCCTTAGTTTTCTAGTGCTGCTATAACAGAAATACCTCAAATGGATGGGTTTAACAAAGAGAAATTAATTTTCTCACAGTCTAGTAGGCTAGAAGTCCAAATTCAGGGCATCAGCTCCAGGGGAAGCCTTTTTCTTTGTGTCAGCTGTGGAGGAAGGTCCTTCTCATCAGCCTTCCCCTAGACTAGGAGCTTTTTCACGCAGGCACCCCAGGTCCAAAGGATGCGCTGCTGGTGCTGCTTTCTTGGTGATATGAGGTCCCCCTGTCCCTCTGCTAGCTTTCTGTTTTATATCTCAAAAGATATTGGCTGAAGACACAGTCCAGTCTTATGGATCGAGTCCTGCCTCATTAACATAACTGCTGCTTATGCCACCTCATTAACATCATAGAGGTGGGATTTACAACACCTAGGAGAATCCCATCAGATGGCAGAATGGTGGATAATCAAACCATACTGGTAATCATGACCTAGCCAAATTGATACACATATTTTTGGGGGACACAGCTCTAATCCATGACAGTAACAAAACTCATCACCTATGGTCTTTTCTGACTCATAGTGACCCTACAGGGCAGGGTAGAACTGCCGAGTAGGGTTTCCAAGGAGTGGCTGGTGAATTCGTACTGCTGACCTTTTGGTTAATAGCCAGGCTCTTAAGCACTGTGCCGCCAGGGCACCTATCTCTCTTCACATACTCCCGAGGATAAGCGCACAGTCTGTTGTATTGACTCACTGTAGGTTAAATTTCCTTCAAATAATTTTTCTCCAAGAAATCATATTTCATTATACATTATTTTAAGTCAGCACTGTGGTTTTGGATATCTATTCAGTAGGAATAAAAGTCTGAGTATAGAAGATTGCTGATTGAGTGTAAAAGGTTGTTTATTACAACATTGTTCTAGTGGCAAAAAACTGGAAGTTATTCGTATCTATAAATCATACAACTTTTAAAAACCATGAATTCTGTATTTACTAGAGGTTTGTCCGTGCAAATGTATTACGAGGGAAATGTAAATTTCAGAATAGCATATATATAATATGATGTTAGTTTTGTAAAAGAAAATAACTAATGGCACCCCCCTGCCCCCACGGTATATATGTGAGTATATGTCTGAATGTGAAGAGAGGTATGGAAGGATACACTTTAGACCATTAACATTTTTTTTTAAAGTTGTATTTCATTGTTGCTGTTGAGAATATACACGGCAAAACACGCACCAATTCAGCAGTTTCTGCATGGACAATCCAGTGGCACTGATCATAGTCTTCAAGTTGTACAACCATTCTCACCCTCCTTTTCTGAGTTGTTCCTACTCCATTAACATACACTCACTGTCCCCTAAGGTTTCTGTCTAATCTTTCAAGTTGCTGTTGTCTCTTTGATCCCACATAGTTTTTAAAAGAGCATAAGAGGCTCAACGCAAACATTTTTTACTAGTTGAAGTTAATGTGCTGAGTTCTGTTTTAGCTGCAGTGAACATGATGACATTAGCTCTTGCAGGGACGAAAGCTAGAGCCAGTGCATTTGAGTTTAGGTGAAAGGTTAAACCAAAAACCAAACCCATTGCTGTCCAGTTGATTCTAACTCATAGCGACCCTGTAGGACAGAGTAGAACAGTCCCATAGGGTTTCGTCAGCTGTAATCTTTACCGGAGCAAATTGCCATGCCTTTCTCCTGCACTGAGGTTGGTGAATTTAGCAGCTGCACGCTTAAGCAGTGTACCACCAGGGCTCCATGGTGAAAGGTAGGCCTAGAGATACTTAAATACATGGTCTTCTCATTTTTCCTGACTCCTGTAGTGTTTTCTGAGGCTTTGTTCCTGTCTCTCGAGCATGTCCCTTTTTGCTTTGTCCTTTGAGATAGCCTTATTCAATTTTTGGGTACAACTGTGGAATCATTTCCAAAGCTGTATCTCCCTATCTGGACTCTTCCTTGGATTTCAAGGCCTATATTACTGATTTTTGGATGTTTCCTCAGGCAACTCAAGATCATTTTGTCCAAAATTATACTCTGTTCTTCTTCCCAAATCCATTTCTATTTCCTGCTTCCTTTCAAGCTTTATATGCAGACTGAAAAAGTACCCCTCTGCCCCATATTGATCCTGGAGATTCCATTCTAGTTCTGTATCCTCTGCTGTGGATTTTCCCTTTTGTATGAACTTTAAAGTATTTGCCCTGAATCATGCTGCAACACTTCTTAAAGTGTTAAAGGCCGTTAACAGAGGGGCTAGTGCTCTTTTCTACCTTGGGAAATAGAGAGTAGGTGTTTGAATTGATCCTCAGTTTTGTACAGGCTGTCCTAGGAGAGGGAGGCAGGCCTTCTGGGGGAAGATCTCAGGCTGAGCAGAACCACAGAAGAAAGAGAAGGCAGTGGACAGTAGAAAACCCTCATGGGCTTGGAAGGTGAAACAGTGAGAGGTAGAGTTGGGAGGCATGGATCATCAGATTGATGGGAACCTGACCATCCACAGTAGACATTGCAGTTGGAGCATTTCGGAATTGACCTGATACCACCTGACAACAACAAGGCCCTGACTAGTGTGGTGCTTCAGGGAGACTGAGCTTGTTGGACGTGAGTAGTTAGAGGCCGAGTCAGAGAAGCAAGCTAGAAATTCCAGTGTAATAATCCAGGCATGAGTTAACAAGGATTTGACTGTAATACTGGGCATGGAAATAAAAGGAGCATACTAGAGGAATCTTGAAGTAAGGCTTGACCAATTTTGAGGCAAAATGACTGGATATGAGGGTGGAGAAGAGGAAGTAGTTTGAGATGACTCTGGGCTTTGGAGCCTGGCAGACCAGTGAACTGTGAGAACAGCGGCACCTTAATCAGTTGGTGATGAGATAGCTATCTAGCAGGAACAGGCAGTTAGAAATGCCACGTTGGCCACAGGAGAAAAAAAATCACATCTGTAGTTTCCAGCCAGGGTTAAAACTCTACCCCTCAGGGTCTGTTTAACAATTTGTGGGGGGAATCTTTTGTTGCTCTCGGTAGAATGGTGCCCCACTGTCTCCATGCCTCCCCTGCCTCACAGCATTTAGTGGGTAGAGTTCTACCCTCAGAGTTGTTAGAGAACACCATTGCAACTAAAAAAAATGTCCAAGACCATATCTAAACAGTTCCTAGCTAAACCCTGGGTGCTCTCAGGGACGGTAGAAAAGAGCATAACGTTTTGGGGGATGGTGACTTAATAGGAGGGAGGTGGAGATAGAAAAACATTGCCAGGATGGTGCTGGTTGTGGAATAAAAAGGAGGGGATGGTTTCAAGACAAGGCCGTCTAGAGAGGCTGCATAGCGTGGCGGGAGCACAGCCCTAATGTAATTGATTCTGACATGCCGTCAGCTGTGAATCCATTTTATGTATTACTATGGAAGAAAGAATACTGTTAAGTAAACTGGTAAAGGGGCTTATTAGAATTCTTATTTTACACTTTTTAAAAAGGGCTCTTTTTTAAACTTAGCACATTAAGTCTAATAGATTTTTTATTATGCAGTAGATCATTCTAGTGCATTTACTTACAGGAAAATGGAAGTGAAATGAATTAGTTAAGATATTCTTAAGATTTCCTTATACGCAGACTGACTCTTCTAAATTAACTTTTTAACCCAGGATTGTAGGAGTCTCCTCTTCCTCCCCTCACCCGCACCAACGTAGTATCATGACATTAAGAGTACTGGCCGTGCAACATCTCTTTCTCTTTTCTTTATTGTGGTGAAAATATGCACGACAGTACATTTGCCAGTCAGACAGTTTCTACATGTACAATCTAGTGACATCGATCATACTCTTCATCTTGTGCAGGCCCTATTCCTATCCTTTTCCTGATTATTCCACCACTATTTACATAAACTCAGCGCCCCCCAAGCAAAAGCTCCTCCTTTCCCTTCCCTCCCTCCCCTGGTAGCTGCTAATAAGCTTTGGTTTCTGTATGTGTGCTTATTTCATGGAAGTGAAGCCATACAATATTTATTCTTTTGTGACCGACTTATTCCTCTCAGCATTAATGTTTTCAAGGTTCGTCAGTGTTGTGACATGCATTAGGACTTCATTTCTCTTCATGGCTGAGTAGTAGCCCATTGTATGCATATGCCGCATTATATTTGCCCATCGTTTGTTGAGGGGCATTTCAGTTGCTTCCACCTTTTGGCTATTGTGAAAAGTGCTGTGATGAACATTGGTGTACAGGTTTCTGTTGCAGCGTTTCTTAAGGAATGCTCCATTATTCTTTTATCAATTAAAAATCCAGTCATTTGATACTTGTGAATATCCAGCGTGCAATATAAACTGTTTAAATTTCCCCCCCTTTAGAATACTCCCGGGCTGCCGTGTGGGCACGTGGATTGTGCAGTGTCAAGTCTTAGTAGCAAACCATAATGTAGCTTCATCTACTTGTGGTGTTTTCCTGTTTTAGGTCCTGTAAAGCCCTTGGATGTTGCTTTCTAGGACAACACCGAGTTGCAGTCATTCCTCCAGTGATGAGTAGTGACTTCGCTAATATCCCATTGCCGCGTTTCCTTGCCTTTCCCACACAGTACATTTTCCTTTAAAGGCAGGATCATATTGTAATCTTTTAAAGACATTTTAAGCTGCAGATAGAACTAAAAATGGGTAATATCAACAACACGGTTGAAAAAGAATGACAGTGTGAGCAGCTGTGACCAGGTTGCCCTTTTGTAGGCAGACAGTTATGACACAACTGCTACCGGCTATAACCTGGTGCCGATTGTGACATGGCATCGGTTTAAGATGCACCCTCACTGCGGAGATTAAAATGTGAAAACACGTGTGTCTTATGTTTTCTTTGAGTAACCAGTTGCATAAGAGATGGGAGGACACTTCGTTTGTCTCAGCTTGAGTCTGGTGCGCACCCCACGTCTGGCCAGGGTGCAGGGTGTCAGGGTCAAGTAAGAACATGGTAATCAACCTAGGAGCCCACATGGTTGACTAGGGCCGGAAATACCTCCCAGAAGGAGGGCAGATATATTAGTAACTGAGTAGGGGCGTTAACACACTTGGACT